>NC_044032.1:294899956-297299956 GCF_901765095.1 Microcaecilia unicolor
TAAGCATATTCTATAAGCCGCACCTAAAGTTAGGTGCAGGTTATAGAATAACACTTAAGCATTATCGTTTTGTGTAAATGTAGGTGCTACCATTTACACCAACAAAAACATGGTGCAAATGCCCATGCCTAAATTCACATGTGGAGGGCCTTTATTCTGTAATAATGGGCCCTGTATACTAAGCCGCGCTGTATTTGCACTAACTTTTTTAGTGGACGCTAAAAATTAGCGCTCATTAACACTAGAGACACCCATAAGAATATTTGGGTGTCTCTAGCATTAAAGTGCGCTAATTTTTAGCGCGTACTAAAAATGCTAGCATCTTAGTAAACAGGGTCCTATGCGTGTAACTGAAAACTCCGCTACTACTCTGCCCTGAAATGCCCATGACTGTCCCCTTTTCATGCCCCCTTTTTTGAGCTCTGCGTAAATTGTAGATGCGTATCACGCGCCTAATGGTAGGTGCGTATCACCCAGTTAAATTTAATTAGTGGCAATAATTGCTAGTTAAAAAGCCAATTATTGGGAGTTAATTGGCTTGTTATTTAATTAGATTACACAAGCAACTTGGAATCGTGTCTGCACACAATTTTCAGCGACCTTTATAGAATCAGATGGACAGCAATAACAATGAAAGAACTATAAATTTCTGGGGTGGAGCTTTTGGCACACAGAAAGAGATGCAGATAAACAGACAGATTCTGATAGAGAGAGAGAATTTTGGAGATAACGTATCATCTTTTCCAGTGCTTAAAAAATACTTAGTTATTTCTGGGTTAGCGCAGGAGCCCTTACCGCCTCTTAAATAAGTGGTAATAAGGGCTTTCCCAGGAAATGGCCACACAGCAAGTGTTTAACTTACTGTACGGCCATTTCCTATTTTTTTTTAGATCTTTTACCTGCCGTGGTAAAAGGGGGCCTCGGTGCATGGCAAATCCACGCACCAAAACTACCGTAACTTGGTAGAAGGGTCCCTAAAAATGTATTTGTGGTTCTAAGGTTAACATCATAGTTGTCATATATTAGCATTAGTAATGTGACATTTTGGTTGGGAGTGGTGTCTTTTGAGTACCACTAAATTTGACCACAATGCCAGAAGAGATTCAGGAGATTCTTCTAGAAAAGGTACCAAACAACAGCATATGTGGTGCAAGTCCATAGATAAACACCATTTTTTGACTCCTCAAAGAATCTCAAATTAGCTGGAAACACCTAAGAACAGAAGCTCCACCCATAAGATGTAAGGAAGAGTTAAGGGACCATTTGGTGATGGGGGTGGAGCAGCAGTAGAGGATACAAAAACAGAGTGGGCAGTCAGCTGTCTTAAGGGTGGTGTGTCCTGTGGTGCTCCCTCACATGCTACAAGCAAAGGAATTTGTTTGGTGACTAGTTTACAACAGTGAAGTTTCAGCAACATGTTTAGGAAAGTTATTGATTGATGTGTAAAAAACTGTAGCCGATTTGTTCTTTTTCAATAAAGGTATAAAGCAGTTGTATTTCATATGTTTATAGACAGGGCTACCGAGAGCTGGAGCCGGGCCTGGGACAATGCCGCCCCCGGGCCCCCTCCCACCCGAGGTCGCCGCTTACTCGAGATCGCCAGGCCCCCCCACCCAAGGTCGCCACCCACCTGAGATCGCCGGGCCCCCCCGCCGTCCACCCACCCGAGGTCGCCGGGCCCCCCTCCACCCGCTATCGGGCCAGGCCCTCGGAACTAACCTTACGCGTCCTTTCACTTCGCAGCAAGCAGCGGCAGGGCAGACCTCTCCTCCTTCCTTCCGTGCCCAGCCATCGCGGACGTTAAATCAGGCGAGGGCGGGACATGGAAGGAAGGAGTGGCCTGACCTGCTGCTGCTTGCTGCGAAGTGAAAGGAGGCTTAAGGTTAGTTCCAGGAGTGACGGAGGGCAGGCCAGGCGGCAACAGAGGGCGGGCCAGGCGGCGCTGGGCCCCCCTGGAGGCCCAGGCCCCGGGACTTTTGTCCCCCCTGTCCCCCCTCTCGGCGGCCCTGTTTATAGAAGGGTAAGTGCAGGTGGTTATACCTGGAAGAGGAGAGAAAAAATGTGCCTTTTTGAGGGCAGAGTGTATCGACTCAAGGAAGTTTGGTATTGGAACAATACCCTCAATTAAAGCATTATATATGCTAGAATGTTTGAATAGCACTACATAAATCATTGTCTTAATTCCAGGACGATTACTTCAAGAATAAAAGCACTGTGCTTTGTTTTATCGGATAAATGTTGCCATAGCAAACGCAGCAGAAACTGCTAAGCTGCAGCAACCTATTTAAACAAGCAGATAAAGGGGTGCAAACAACTGAAGTATTTCTAAAAAGCCCTTATATGTTAACAAGCTGTATAATTTCTGTCTTTGTGAATGACAATAAAAAGAAAACATTTATGAATGGGATTTTATGCCCTGAAAAACACTAACATCCTGTGGTCAACATGACTGGCGTGTTTATCAGAACTGACCATTGAATGAAACATCTGGTTTTAATCGTGACATAGACTGTAAGGCTTTGGCTATTTCACTGCCCTTACTTTATTTTCTCTCCTTTCTTTTATCAGTGCTTCTTGTCAGATTTGATGAAGTTAAATTGACTGCTCTTGATTCTAGGAATGCAGGGGATGTTAAGTGATTTTGGAAGACTGGATTCGAGTTCACATCTAACCAGGATGAATTATGTCTGCCTTTTCAAGGAGTTAAGTAATATGAATAAAGTGTCTTTCAGAAAACCTTATCAAATAGAAAATCATCCAAACAAAGGGGCCCTTTTACTTGGGGTTACCATATGGCTCCAGAAAAAGGAGGACACATTGATCCAGTCCGGGTTTTGCTTCCATTGAAAGCGATGGAAGTAAAACCCAGACCGGCTCAATCTGTCCTCCTTTTTCTGGAGCCATATGGTATCCCTACTTTTACTAAGCTACGTTAGGCACTGACGTCCACCTAATTCACCTTAAAATGGCATATCGTGGGGACACCCTCAGTTGTCCTCCAGTAAGTGCCATTTTAGTGTGGGTTAATCCAACACTAACAGGCTATTTTACTAAGCAGTGTTTAAAAGTGGCCTCTGCTATCCCCAGCGTGGGTCTTTCCCATCCACTAATGCCACTTTTAGTGCTGTCGGTAAATGGACAATTTTCATATCTCTGAAATAATGGCCACAAACTAATTTTCCCATTAGGGTGTGACATTAGCATGTGAGCAGTTACCAACATATTTTCTAAGCGGTAAGGGCTCACGTGCTAATCCTGTGTTCATTAGCGTACCACAAACTGATGGGTTGTGTCAATCTACCAGCAGATGGAGATAGAAATCACTGAGCTGAATTCAGCCCTTAGAGAATATTCAGCTCTTCCCTTAATCAGGATATATCTATCTCCAGCAGGCAGTGGATGGCCTCAAACCAGCTCCTGGATTCTTCTGCTTGGGGTGCTTCCTGTCCTAACTTGGCTAGCTCAACTGAGCCTAGGGGTGATTGACTGAGCAGTGCTATCTTGGGGGTATATCTGGTGGTCTCAGGTCCCTACCCCACCCTGTGTTCCCCTTCCCCCAGTGTCAATTGCCTGTTTTGTGCTTGGCACATCCTCATAGATGCATCCAAAACAAACAAACAAACCAAACAGGCCAATTGGAGCAGCTGGGACCCCTTGTTGGAGGCAGCAGAGCCTGGGAGGATGACGTAAGAGGCTTCCCTGGAGCAGATTCCATAGTTGGGACAGAGATCTGAGGTAGTGTTGCTGTGGGTGAGTTTTGGGGTGCATGCCCCATTTTATGGCACTGTCAGGTCACAGCTGCAGGGCCAGTTTGAACGGGGAATGGAAGCTGTAAGAGATGCTCCATTGTGATAAACAGTGATCGGCAGCTGCTTTTTTGCCCAGGTGGGTGCTTCTGATATGGGGGTTAGTGCGAGGCCTCTATTCCCACCAACCAGGACTATTCTTGTGTGGGACTGACATGGCATGTTGGCATGCTTTGACCTTCCCGCCGGTGAGTCAGCTTGTGCAGGAGCCCGCGGTTTGTGAAAAACCAGCCTGTTTGGACCTATTTTTCCATCACCAGATGTGCTACCTCCTCGGAGGTCAACAGGGGACATGGGTCTGTGCAGGCCTACTTATTAAAGTGGTCTTGCCCCCAGTATCAGCCTCTTTTCTGGCCCCCCTGGTAGGGGGGCAGGGGGGCTGGACCCTTCGGGGATGCTGTCTTCCGTGGACCCAATGTAGAAGCGATGTCAGGTGGTGGCTGCTTCTGAGGTTGGGGTTGTTGGGCTCCTATCCCACACTCAATCGGAGGGACTTTTCAGTGGCGTCTCTGTGTCCTTCTTGGCTGGATGAGATGGAAGAGGGGGGAACTTCTGAGGTTCCTGATGTGGTTGCATTTTTTAACAGTAAGAGTTGCCCTCCCTAATTTCTAGGACCCTGGAAGCCCTCAATATTACAGATCCAGAGGCTCAGGTGACTCCTCTGGTGAAGACCCTGAAAATGGCTAGTATCCTAGTATACTCGTAGTACCCTTAGTACTCCATGCATGTGTCTATTCATGAGCTTACTAAGGCTCAGTGGACTACCCCAGACATGGGGCTCAAAGTAGCTAAGACAATGGTCACCGTGTTGGCGGACTCTCTGGAGTTGTTTGCCTTACCTATGGTGGATGCCTTGGTGGTGGCTGTCACCAAGACACCACTCTCCCCATTGATAGTGAAGGATAGAAAGTTGGAGGCTTTGTTGAAGCACTCCTTGAGGTCTCTGCTTTTGCCCTCCAGGCCCTCGATTTGTAGATCCTACATGGCTTGGGTGTGCCTTAGCTGGGTGCTGCAGGTGATTGAACTGTGCATCTGGTCTTGGCCCCTCTTCTGCAAATGGAACCTCCTCTTGTGTATTTGGCAGACTCACTTTATGATTTGGTGCTTGCCTCAACAAAGCAGATGGCATTGGTGGTCACTTCTTGTTGTTTGTTGTGACTGTGCCACTGGGTGATGGATTCCTGCTCTAAGCAGTGACTCACCAGGCAGCCATTTTGGGGTAAGTTGTTATTTGGGGAAGATTTGAAGAAGCTGGTGAAGGTCTTGGAGTATACCAAATCACATTGACTCCTGGAGGACAAGCCTAAACCTTCTTTCCGCTGAGGTATATCGAGATCGCCCCTCCAGGATGTGCGGTGGTACCAATCAGGTAGGTTCTCAGTTGCCTTTCAGTGGTCCATTAGAATTCCTCCTTTTGGAATGAGAAGCAGGATGCCGAAGGTCTCTCCCTGCCCAGACCAGGCAGCCAGTTCTTCCCAATGATGGGGCACAGGTCCACTCTTCCATTCTCAGGGTAGGAGGCCGGTAGGCTGTCTTTTATGAGGAGTGGACCAACATCACTACAGATCAGTGGGTCCTGGATATTAACAGAGATAGTTACAAGTTAGAATTCTCCTCTCCCATTGGAGATTTTTTCTTGGAGTCCCTGTACCGTGCTTCCTCAAAGTGTTTGGCAGTTGATTCCATCCTCCATTCCTTGGATCTAGGGGCAGTGATGCTGGTACCCTCCCATGAGAGAGGCCGGGACCAGTATTCCATCTATTTCATGGTGCCCAGGAAGTATGGCTTTTGCTGGTATTGGACTTGAAAGGGGTGAATCAGTTTTTGAAAATCCAGGATTTCCGCATGGAGATACTAGGGTCTGTGCTGGTGGTGGTTTAGCTGGAGGAGTTTCTTACAGCCCTGGATGTCAAGGAGGCCTACCTCCATATCCCCATCTGGTCACAACACCAGAAGTTTCTTCAGTTTGCTGGCCCAGGTTGCCACTTTCAATTTCAAGTGCTTCTGTTTGATCTTGCCATGGCTTCCCATCTCGAAGGTCATGACAGTGGAGGCGGAATTTCTGCACAAGGAGGGAATCAGGGCACATCCCTACCTCAAAGTGGTTGATATGCGTGGTGTCAGAGCAGGAGAGTCGAGTGGCCACTTCCAGGGTGATTGCTCTCCTATAGTCTCTGGGATGGGTGATCAACTTCTCCAAGATTTATCTGAACCCTTCTCAGACCTTGGAACATCTGGGGAGTCTGTTTTCAACATGTCGCTATGGAAGGTGTTCCTGCAAGAGCACTGGATAGCCAAGCTACAGGGGCAGGTTGGCCAGCTGTTGAGTGTGTTGAGTCCTTGCGCAAGGGATTATGTTCAGGTTCTAGGGTCTATGATGGTGACGCTGGATGTGGGTCCCTGGGTGAAGGCACACATGTGTCCTTTGCAGAAGGTTCTGTTGAGTCACTGGTCACCGTATCACAGGACTACCAGGATAATCTCCGGTGGTTACTGTTGGCGAGGCGTAGCATGTAGCTGCATCCCACCAACCTGAGCCAGGTGTGCACTTGGCATCCCCCAGTGGGTGGTGGTGGTGATGGATTGCAGACTTTCTGGCTGGGGGGCTCATTGTCTTCACCAGTCACTTGCAGGGGTGTGGTGTTTGATCGGCTGAAACTCCAGATAATAGCTTGTGTCCTGTGCTCCTTCCAGTCCTTAATTGAGGACAGGCTGGTTTGGGTCATGTCAGACAACACGATGGCAGTGGCCTGAATCAAAAGGCAGGGTGGCACATGGAGTGTGTTCTTGGTGGCAGAGACTCAGCAGCTCTTGCAGTGGGTGGAGCTCCAGCTGTTGTGCCTTTCAGCGGCGCACATTGTGGGCCACCTCAATATGAGGGTGGATTTCCTCAGTAGGCATGTTCTGGTCCATGCAGAGTGGGAACTGTCATCAAAGGCCTTCCACATGATCAAAAGGACATGGGGCTCTCCGGTAATGGATCTCATGGCGACCAGGGCCAATGCAAAGGTAGACCAATTTTTCAGTAGCAGGAGAGAGGTCAGGTTGGAGGATCTGGATGCACTGCTTCAGCCTTGGCCAACGGGAGGAGTGCTCCTGTGAAGAACCCTGCCTATCAACAGCCAAGGGGGAAAGATGTATTCCCCCTTGGCTGTTGATAGGCAGGGTTCTTCACAGGATCGGGCATCATAGGGACCTGGTTGTGCTGGTGGCTCCGGACTACCCTCATTGTCCATGGTAGTAGACTTGATTCATTTTATGGCAGGCGCTCCGCTGTATTTGTCTGGAACTCCCGACCTGCTGTACCAGGGACCAATACAGATGGAGGATGCCTTCTGCTTTGGTCTTAAGGCTTGGCCTTTGAGAGGTCTAGACTGAGACGGAAAGGTTATTCAGAGCTGGTCATTGCAACATTGTTGCAGGCGCAGAAGTGGTCTACGATTATGGTGTACGTGATGCTCTACTTGGGCATGGGTTACCTTGCCACAGTTGTTAGCTTTTTTGCAGGAAGATCTGCGGAAAGGTCAGGCCTATCACTCGCTCTGGTTGCAGGTTGCGGCTCTTGCCTGTTATTGGGGGCACGTAGCAGGGTCCTCTCTGGCTTCTCATCTGTATGTGATGCAGTTTCTAAGGGAAGTCAATTGCCTAAACCACCGCTTCACTGGCCTTCCCCAGAATGGAGCCTTAACTTTGTGCTTTGGGCCATGCAGCAGGCTCCGTTTGAGCTGCTACACAAGGCTTTGGAAAGGGACCTCACTCTGAAAATGGTGTTTCTGGTTGCTATGGCATCAGCTCAGAGAGTCTCAGAACTCCAGGCCTTGTGCTGGAAGCCTTTCCTTCAGTTCACGGAATCGGGGGTAATGATGGACGGTTCCATCTTTTTTCAAAGGTAGCTTTGGCATTTCATGTCAATCAGCCCATTTTCTTGCCTTCCTTTCGGGAGGAGGACCACCAGGTGAACTTTGGGGTCCTGCGGTGCTTGGATATTCGCAGGGCTTTACTGTGCTACATTCAGGTGACCAATGATTTGCTGTTGCCAGGGCCCAATAGGGGCAATGGTGCGTCAAAAGTGACAATTGTGCGGTGGATTCAGGACGCGATTGCCTTGGTATATCTCCTGGCAGGGCATAGCGCTCCAATTTCGCTGTGGGTACATTTCACTCATTTGCTAGTGATCTCCTGGGAGGAGGTACAGGCTTTTTCTCTGGAGGAGATCTGTAAGGCAGCTACTTGGGTATCCCTGCATACCTTATCTTGACATTTCCATTTGGATGTGGCTACATGGTCGGATGCCAGTTTTGAGGTGGTTGTGCTTTCCAAGGGAGCAGCAGCTTCCCTCCCTATTTAGGAACTGCTTTTGTACATACCATCATTTTCTGGATGTATCTGCTGCTACGCTAAGGAAGGTAAAATTATGTATAACCTGATAATTTTCTTTCCTATGCACCTTAGTAAAAGGGCTCTCTAATGTGTTATTGAAATGACTCATATCTGATGAATTTTCTAAAGCTTTGGTTTTGATTCTGAACTACCACTATGGATGACATGCTATAGTACAGCCTTTGCTGCAAAAATGATAACTAAGGGCTTCCGCCACTCAAATTTGTGTCAATTAAATTTTTTTAACCATGCATTAGACTTTTTAACAAGTGAAATCAACTTTATGTACATTAAATCATAGCATAATGGCACTTAAATTAATTTTGCATGCACTGATAGGAAATAACTCCATCAGTGGTGAGACAAATGCCGGATGAATATCACGTACATTGACTTTAATAATTTAAAAAGGGCCTTAATTTAGTAAATGGCTTCCAAATATGGGTGCTATTTTATAAAGGCCGCACTAGGATGAGCATTCTTTAGAGAATACTTTTGGCCACTGAATTCCATGACCACTCACACCAACTGAAATCAGGTGTAAATCCTGGTATGCAAACTGAGCGTGGATTTGCAGTATTCTATTAATACTGTGCACAATTTTCCAGAACGCCTCAATCCGCTCATGCCCCTCCCATGGGAATGCCCCCTCCCATGGGCACTATCCTATCACTGGGTGTGTAAGTGTATTGCTTTGACTGGATCATTCTGGAAGTTTAATTCCTACTGAATTATTAGTTGCTTCAGATTAGATTTTTCTTTCAAGGTTGAGCACACCTCTAAGGTTCTGGGTATTATTTTAGATACTACTCTTTCTTTTGAACCACATGTTTATCATATTGTTCAGACTGTGTTTTTCAAACTGTGGCAAGTGCATAATATTCATCATTATTTTAATGAAAGGCATTTTATTTTACTGGTTCAGACTTTTATCTTATCCCACCTAGATTATTGCAATAGTCTTTTTTCATCTAAACTCACATACTAAACTCCAGATTTTGCAGAATACGACTGCAAAACTTATTTTTCACCTGAAAAAATTTGATAGGGTTACCCCAGTACTGATCTCCCTCCACTGATTTCCAGCTCAATTGTTTTTAATTAGCTTGTTTGGTTTTTAAGATGTTTGATGGAACTAGTCAAAAATATCTTATTGGTTTGCTCTCGTTTTCTTCTAACAGTGAAATCTTTTTCTGGAGTCGAGGTATAAGAAAATTTTGGAAGATTTGTTCTGTTATCAGGTAGATCATATTTGGCTTTCTTTACCTTTATATTTATGAGCCTCTTATTATTATTATTATTATTGTTTTCATAAGAAGCTGAAAACATAGGTATTTAAAAAAATTTCTGATTTGATTAGTTGAAAGTACTGTTTCTTTTTTATATTTATGTCTTTTTGTTACCCACTCTGAACCTTTATTTAGTGGGAGTTAGTGGGATACAAGAGCCATATTACGTTACATGGTTTATGGTTTATTTAGATTTGCTATACTGCCATGACTGATTGACAGTTCTCGCGGTTTACAATACAATAAAACAAACTTTCATTAGAACATGAAAGGAACTATAAAATTGAATTGGACAATGGATAGAGCAGAAAACCTAAGAGGGAAGGGAAAGTCGGAGAAACAGAGAACTAAGGAGAAAGTAGGAAAAGTTTGCCAAAATATAAAGCTGTGATGAAAGCTTTAACAAAGAGCCAAGTCTTTAATTTTGATTTGAATGTTTTGAAAGAGGTTTCAGAATGGATGTGAAGTGAGAGGATGTTCCAGTGAGAGGGGGCAACCAAAAAGAAAGCATGGTGGTGAGTAGACTCTAACTAGGCAGATTTGGGGCTGGGTAGAACTAAATGATGATCATTTAGCCAACGAAGGAGACGGGCCGGGGAGTATGGAATAGTGAGGGAGAACAGATAGTGTGAAAGACTGAATGTATAGGATTTGTATGTAAGGGCCAACAGGTTAAAAATGATGAATTGGTAGCCAATGGTATTTCTGAAGTAATGGGGATGCGTGGTCATAGCTGTGGGTGTGGCAGAACAGCTGAATGGCTGTATTCTGGAGACATTGAAGCCTTTTAATAGAAGTCTGTGTACATTCTAAGTATATGATATTGCAATAGTCCAATCTCATAGTCAACAGAGATAGAATAAGAGACTGAAAGGTATCACAACTGAAATAATGATGGATAGCATGAAGCTGGCGAAGTACAAAAAAACCCCATGTTTTATAAATATTTGAAATCTGAGATAAATCAAGTACGATCCCAAGGTACCAAAATTAATCAACTGGATGAACGATAGACCTGAAAAGCTGAAGTGGAATGGAGGGGACAGTAGGACCCCCTGTGAACCAGCATGTTATAGTCTTGTCTTTGTTGAGAACAAGTTTGTGACTGGAGAGCCAATCAGAGATGAGTTGAAGACAGTCCTGTAGGGGTCCTAAAGAAGGGTTATAGGGATTAGTGGGATAGAGTAAGGGAATATCATCTGCAAGTAAGTGAAAAGAAATACCTGTGTATTGAATTAAGGTTGTCAAAGGACTAAGTAATATGTTAAATAGGAGAAAGCACTGAATTTTGTGAGACACCACAGGGCAGTGACCACGGAGTGGCCCTGGATGAGTCTGTGACCACAGTGTAGGAATGGTTTGAGAGGAATGCTGTAAAGATTACATTTCCATGCCAATATGCTATTTCAGCCCTGTTTTGGCACCTTGTATCTGTTGGAATGTGTTTCCGTGCCTAAATTTGGGTGCAGAATTAGCATCTAACATTAGGTGCCATTTATAGGATTTTCCCCTAAGGGGGCAATTCTACACCTGGACACCTTCATTTAGGTGTCCTGAGGATGTGCAGTAGGAGGTCTACTCTTCATCTGCATCTGGGCACCCAGGTTTTTTTTAAAATAAAATATTAGTGTAACCCGGTATTGACAGTTTACAGTTTACAGATTATTAACACTTACTATACCGCTCTAACTGATGAGCAGAACAGAGCGGTGCACATACTAAAGAGTGAGAAACAAGAAAAAGAACTCCAATTCAAGACAGGAAAGCTGAGCGATCATACGAAAAAGAAGCAAAAGCAGTAAGGAGTAGGAGGGACAAAGGAAGAGGAGAAACAAAATAAAATAAATCCAGTTGGTTGATTGGGGGGTTTGGTGCTGGAGTTCTAGGTTTTAAGACATTGCTGGTCTGTTGCTCCAAAGCCTTGTTTGAAGAGTCATGTCTTTAGTTCTGACAAAACTTTTGAAAGAAAGGTTACCCCAGAGATGGAGAGAGAGACACTATTCCAAATATGGGCTTACAGCAAGAAAAAGACACTGTGCCTGGTTAATTGGAGACAGGCAAGTTTTGTACCCGGGAGAAAAAGCTGGAGAATATGGAATAGTGAGACAGGAGAGATAACTAGGGGAATCTAGCCTGAAAGCTTTAAACGCTAAAGTTGCCACTTTATAAATAATGCATTGTTGAACCGGGAGCCAGTGATATTGTTTCAAAAGGGATGTTGTGTGGTCAAAATGACAAGCGTGACGTGGAGGGGCATAATCGAACGTCGCCGGCGATCTATTTTGGCGGCGGCGCAACAGCTGGCCGGAACCGTATTTTCGAAAAAGATGGCCGGCCATCCTTTTTTTCGATAATACGGTTTAGGCCGGCCAAATGCCAGAGTTCGCCGGGTTTGAGATCGCCGGGTTTGTTTTTCAGCGATAATGGAAAAAAAATGCCGGCCATCTCAAACCCGGCGAAATCCAAGGCATTTGGTTGTGGGAGGAGCCAGCATTTGTAGTGCACTGGTCCCCCTGACATGCCAGGACACCAACTGGGTACTCTAGGGGGCACTTCTAAAAATTAAAAAAATATATACAAATAGCTCCCAGGTGCATAGCTCCCTTACCTTGGATGCTGAGCCCCCCCAAATCCCCCCAAAACCCACTCCCCACAACTCTAAACCATTACCATAGCCCTTATGGGCAAAGGGGGGCACCTACATGTGGGTATAGTGGGTTTTGGGGGGGTTGTAGGGCTTAACACTTAGCACCACAAGTGTAACAGGTAGGGCGGGGATGGACCTGGGTCTGCCTGCCTGAAGTCCACTGCACCCATTAAAAACTGCTCCAGGGATCTGTATACTGCTGTCAGGGAGCTGGGTATGACATTTGAGGCTGGCATACAGGCTGGCAAAAAAGTGTTTCATTTTTATTTTTTTAGTGTGGGAGGGGGTTGGTGACCACTGGGGGAGTATGGGGAGGTCATCCCCATTCCCTCCGGTGGTCATCTGGTCAATTGGGGCACTCTTTTGAGGCTTGGTCGTGAAAATTAAAGGACCAAGTAAACCCGGCAAAATACTGCTTAACGCCGCTTTTTTTTTTCCATTATCAGCGAAAGCTGGCCATCTGGTAGCCATGCCCATGCCCGCCCATGTCCCGCCTTCGCTTCGCCGCCGACATGCCCCCTTGCACTTTTGCCGGCGCGGCAACGGGAAAGTGGCGATGGTGTAAAAAATGCCTCTTTCGATTATACTGATTTTGCCGCTTTTGCGAAATCGCCGGCCATCTCCCGATTTATGTTGGAAGATGGCCGGCAATCACTTTCGAAAATAAGCCTGATAGTAATCTTATGGCCATATTTTGGAGCATTTGAAGTTTTTTTTTAGAGCTATCTGGAATAGGCCTGCATAGATAATGTTGCAGTAATCAAGCCGAGAAGTGAAGAAAGCGAGAATCAGCGTGAAATTGATTACGGTTGAAGAAATGGCGAATCATCCATAACTGATGGAAAAGAAGAAAGCTAACTTTTGACAGATGTGAGATTTGAGGCTGAAAAGAGTCAAGAATGACATTGAGGTAACGGAAGCTAAATACTGGGGTAAATGGGGTTCCAAAGAATTGCATAGGAGCAGAAGGAGGTGAAAAAGAGCCAGAGAACCAACAAGCAACAGTTTTTTCCGTTGATGTCAATGCCAGGCAAAATGATAGAAACTATTATAAAGAAGAAAATTACCAAGCTCATAGACAAACATGGTTTAATGGGATGGAGCCAACATGGATTTAACCAAGCTGCTACATTTGTTTTATTTCATAAATTTGAAATGGATTTATATATCAACTAGTAAAAAAGGCCCGTTTCTGACACAAATGAAACGGGCGCTAGCAAGGTTTTCCTCGGAGTATGTATGTTTGGGAGAGTGTATGTGAGAGTGACTGTGTGAGAGACAGAGTGAAAGTGTGAGTGTGTGTGTGTGTGTGAGGGAGAGTGAGTCTGGGTGTGAGTGTGTTTGTGAGATAGTGTGTGTGTGAGAATGAGAGTGTGTGCAAGTGTGTATGTGAGACACAGTTTGAGAGAGAGTGTGTGTGTGTGTGTGCAAGAGAGAGAGTGTGTGTGTGAGACACAGATTCTCTGTGAGAGTGAGTGTATGAGACCAAGCGAGTGTGTGAGTGACTGTGTGGCACATAGAGAGTGAATGTGATACATTGTGAGACAGAGTGTGTGAGAGTGTGAGTCAGAAAGACATTGTATATGAGAGAGAGAGTGTGAGCCCTGCCCTCCCAATCCATGCCCGTCCCCTGCCCCCTCCATTCATCCTTTTCCAGCAATTCCCCTCTCTCCCTGAGCCCTGCCCTCCAATCCATGTCCATCCATGCTCCTCTGTCACCTGCCCCCTCCATTCATCCCTATCCAGCAGTTCCCCTCTCTCCCTGAGCCCTGCCCTGCAATCCATATCCATCCATGCCCATCTGTCCACTCCATTCATCCCTATCCAGCAATTCCCCTCTCGCTCCCTGAGCCCTGTCCTCCCAATCCATGCCCATCCATGCTCCTCTGTCCCCTGCCCCCTCCATTCATCCCTTTCCAGCAATTCCCCTCTCTCCTTGAGCCCTGTCCTCCCAATCCATGCCCATCCATGCTCCTCTGTCCCCTGCCCCCTCCATTCATCCCTATCCAGCAATTCCCCTCTCTCCCTGAGCCCTGCCCTCCCAATCCATGCCCATCCATGCTCCTCTGTCCCCTGCCCCCTCCATTCATCCCTATCCAGCAATTCCCCTCTCTCCCTGAGCCCTGCCCTCCCAATCCATGCCCATCCATGCTCCTCTGTCCCCTGCCCCCTCCATTCATCTCTTTCCAGCAATTCCCCTCTCTCCCTGAGCCCTGCCCTCCCAATCCATGCCCATCCATGCTCCTCTGTCCCCTGCCCCCTCCATTCATCCTTTTCCAGCAATTCCCCTCTCTCCCTTCCATGACCCCCCTCGCATCCATGCTCCTCTCTCTCCCATGTCCCAGCCTGGCCAGCCCTCTTTTCCCCCCCTTCGCATCCATGCCCCCCCTTCGCATCCATGCTGTCGTTTCTCCCCTGCCCTCCCGCTTCCATTGTTCAACTTTACTGCCCACCCTCTTCTCTCCCCTCAACATCCCTTTTTTTTTTCTTTTAAATTTACCTCCGTGGCGGTTCCGGCAGCGCAGCGTCAGGGAAGGAGGCGGCGATCCCGACGTCTAGCCTTCCCTTCGCTGTGTTCCGCCTTCTTCTGACGTCATCCTTGATGTCAGAAGAAGGCGGAACACAGCGAAGGGAAGGCTAGAGACGTCAGGAGCGCCGCCTCCTTCCCTGATGCTGCCGGAACCGCCACCACGTAGGTAAATCCGTTTGTTTGTTTTTTTTTTTTCCGCCCTCGACGTCATGACGTTTGACGTGAGGACGGGGCAGAGACGGCTGGCTGGCTTCACACCATGAATCCACGAACCCTACAGCCAGGGAGTGTTTGAGTAACTTCAGAACGTTGTCTTCAGAACGTTCACGGTGCGTTTTATTATATTAGATTATAAATGCAGGAAAAGCAAAGAAACAAACAAACAAAATAAGAAATACAACAAAAGAAAACCGATTACATCATCTAGTGCATATTATGCGGACAAACAGCCTGTATTCAAAGAAAAACAGAATCAAATATCAACAAAAGAAAAAGATGGAGCAACCCACATCCTATGATTATCATTATAGACCCACTTTTGCTATCCCTGCCCAAGAAACAAAGGAGAAATTAAGGGCTTCTTTTACAAAGCCTCGCTAGCGATTCCCGCGCAGCAAATGAGAGGAAGCCCATACGAATTGAATGGGCTTCCTCTCATTTGCCACACCAAGAATCAGTAGCATGGCTTTGTAAAAGAAGCCCCAAGTAACAGCAGCAGCATTAGCAACAGTACTAATATTATTATTATTATTACATTTGTACCCCACGCTTTCCCACATAATGCAGGCCCAATGCGGCTTACATAGTAATTTGAAATACAAAGTTAATAGAATTTTAATAAAACAGTAGTAAAACAATATAAAGTTGGGCTTAGTAGTGTATGATAAGTTGAGCTAGATAATATATGACTAGGATAAAAGAGGGTAGACAGGATAGGATAGTGTAATTTGGGAGAAAGGGTAAGGAGGGAAAAAATTAAGGAGAGATGGAAAGAGAAGGATGGGAGGTTGGTATTTAAGTCAGAACAGAATTGGGGGTGGAAGTTGGCAAGATTAGGTTGGGGCATTTGGGTAGGCTTGCTTAAAGAGATGAGCTTTCAGCATTTTTCTAAAGGGCAAGAAGTTGTTTATTAATTGGATTGGTCTGGGTATAGTGTTCCAAAGCTGGCTGCCCAAAAAGGAGAAACTGGATGCGTAGTAGGTCTTGTACTTAATTCCTCTACAATTGGGAAGGTGTAGGTTAAGATAAGTTCGTGAAGAATTAGATCTGTTTCTAGCAGGGAGGTCGATCAATTCATTCATATAGCCAGGGGATTCGCCCTGGATGATCTTGTGGGTCATTGTGTTGATCTTAAAATGTATTCTTTCTTTGATGGGGAGCCAGTGAAGCTTTGCTCGAAGAGGTGATGCACTTTCGAATTTCGATTTGCCCAAAATAAGTCTTGCAGCCGTGTTTCTTATTAATAATGTTTATCCACATGAGTAGGATCCAGAACAAATATATCTATTCCCTTCATATGTGATCAGACACAGGGAAATTGAAAAAAAAAAAAAGTAGCCCTCAGAGCTAAAACACAGTTCCAGAAATGTTTTCCTATGAAATTATCTAAGTCTGGCCATATCAGGAAAGATATCAATGTTCTGGCTGCAAAAAAGGAACACTTTTCTTTGCAAAATAAAGATTCAAATTCTCTTCACCATCTCAGATTGTAGAGACGCATTGGAATATCATCCTGAGAGGTGTCCAGGAAGACATAATTCCAAGCTATCACTAAAGGAAATAGGATTCATATCCCCAGCCCTCCTACTCCATTACCTTTCCTGGACTTGTAGGTAGATATTAGATAAAATCCCAGAGTAAACCTGGGGATATAACAGGACTTCTCTCAAATACTTCCTAAATGGGAAGACTTGTTTCCCTTTCTGAAATTTGTGTTCTGGAAGAAAGAATTGAGATTATTCTCTGCGTTTCTGAAAGTTAACAAATTATTTCTGGTCCTGTAAGTAGCTAATTTATTTAAGCTGACCATTTTTATAAAATGGTTTTATTTTTTTTCAGGTTATACCTAGATGGCTGCTCAAGAAGGAATTGAAACTTCCTTTGGGAAGGTACAAAATAAGGAAAATTACTAAAAGACAAAATTAACAGAAGTCTCTCAATAGTCCATGGGTATTCGGGATGAACAGGGATTCAATCTCTTACACTCAGACTGGATTTCACAGGGGTTAAGATTGGATGTATTGTACTGATCCCACTTACTTCCTGTGGGATGCTTAAAATTACACTGGTTCTCTTCTTTCCAGATACTCCCTTAGGTCTAGATCTCTTCTAAATTCTGTTCATTAGTTCAAGCCAAACTAGGGCAACTCCTCTCTCTGTGAACAAGGCCTGACCATCCTTGAAGAGAGGCAGCTTTCTGCTGAATCTCCACATCTCAGAATTCCATTTCTGGAAGAGCTACCGGCCCCAAGATACAGGGCCTTACATAACTCCCTCTAAATCTTAAAAGGATACACCCTCTGTCCAGTGACGGCCATAAAGGCTCATCCTCTATTATATCACAGCACTCATAGGTCACATTAGGCAAAGGGATTCCAGAATGTTCCACATTTTACTTATAGAGGGACAATTCCTAGGGTATACAAACATATAATTTTGTTGAGAGGAAATTTTATAAATAACATAATTTGAATTTGATTGGCTCTAATCAGTCAGTATTTCATTTGGGTTAATGGTGCTACTCTACTCTGCTGTGAATATGCATTTGCATCTCTTATCGCTCACCCTCTTTCTCTCTGCCTGTGTATTAATCCAGAGTGTTTAACACTAACAATGGCCATGCCAAACACAAGCATTTGCATATGTATAGATAATTTTTCAAAAATTATAGCCACAGGCTAATCTGGCTGAAACCTACCGTGCTACAGTAAAATCCTCACTCTGCTGCCAGGGACACTTGGTTTCCATGTTGTTCTGGGACAGCACTAGTGGAACTAGTACATCCTGGCAGAAATAGCGAGGAAAAAGCTTTCAGGAACTGAAATTCAGGAAGAATTAGGCAACCCTGTCTTTATTTAAGAAGTGAATAGCTGCCTTATTAAAACAACAATAACAGGATTTTTCTTGGATAATTTAGTTAGTAGTTACAACAAAATCATTAAATCTCTCACTCTTAGCTTCTGGTTCATATTATATTCCTGGTATGAAATGAGTATTTAACGTTCTTTAAGTGGTTTCTTCCTTGTCACTCTTACCATTAAGAATCTAGGGGTCCTGTTGACTAAGCTGTGTTATAGGCGTGTTAGCGTTTTTAATGTGTGTTAACCATGTATGAGCGTTAACCGTGTATGCGACTATAATATCCCTGTAGGTGCCTAAACGGTTATCTTGTGTGTTAATTGTAGATGCGTTAAAAATGCTAACACACCTTAGTAAACAGGGCCCTAGATAAATTAGGGTTCTACTGTACTGATCTTGAAAATCCCAAGCAGGCATCACACGGACACACATAAAGCATGAACAGAGCTTGAATATCTGAAGAGTGGAGTCAGAGAAGGGCCATTTTTAAAACGAGAAAGGGTATAATTAAAACTGAATGATTATGCAAAAGGACAAAAAATAATACAAAATATATTAGGGAAACAAAGACTAGGGGGTCCTTTTACTAAGTGGAGATAAACACTGATGCATGCTTATTGCATGCTAGAAGGCAATACCATGGAAAATGCTCAGGCATCCTGTGGTAGTTCTGGCATTGGCGCGTGCCAATCTCACGCTAAAAATGTTAAATATTTTTTAGCGTGGGGAGAATGTTTGGAGGTGGAGAGTAGGTGTGGTCTGTGCTAATTGGCAAATTGCCAAGCTCTGCTGATTAATGTGGGTTTAGCATAGGAGCCCTTTCCACCTCGTAAATAGGTCGCAGTGAGGGCTCCCACGCTAATGGCCATGCGCTAATTGGGAAATTAACACATGGCTATTAATGAAAAAAATAAATAAATTGCAACCATTTTACAGCCGTGCTAAAAGTGGCCTCAGCATGTGGGAAACACACATGCTAAAATTAACACAGGACACTTTTTAGTGTGGCTTAGTAAAAAGGTCCCTTGGAGACCAAAGAACAATATTCAAATTGGAATTAATAGAACCAGGAGGGAAAGAAAAAATCATGATATGTTGGTTGGGCCTTGGGCCCACCCTTGGCTACGCCACTGATTTATGGCCCGCTGTAAGGTGGCTGGCTGTGATCGTATAGTGGTTTGTACTCTGCGTTGTGGCCGCAGCAACCTCGGTTTGACTCCGAGTCACAGCAGGTAGCAAATTTGGCCCTGCAGATACAATAGGAGGAAGTTTTCCTAGTTTCGGTTGGATTCCAAATCTGCTTTATTTTCAGAAAATGGATTAGAATCATGAAGAGAAGCTCAGGAAAGGGAAAGTGAGATACAAGCTAGTACTGGTGGCATATAGGCATCTGCTTTCAAAGCAGTGATGAGCACAATGGCTTAAGTCTTTGTTTTAAAAAGTGAGGTGAAGGAAGCTATTAGAGCTAAAAGAAAATCCTTAAGAAAATGGAAGAAGGAACCGACTGAAAATAATAAGAAACAGCATAAGGAATGTCAAGTCAAATGCAAAGCGCTGATAAGGAACGCTAAGAGGGACTTCGAAAAAAAGATTGCGTTGGAGGCCAAAACACATAGTAAAAACTTTTTTAGGTATATTTAAAGCAGGAAGCTGGCAAAAGAATCGGTTTGGACCGAGGAGTAAAAGGGGCGATCAGGGAAGACAAAGCCGTAGTGGTGTTACGACTGGGGATGTAAGCCCTTGTGCCCCGACTGAGCATGGTGAAGATGTAGTGCCACCGCACTCGGTCTGGCAGCCAGACAACCCCTAGCTTCACCTGGGAAGCGACCACCATTCCCTGAGATTTGAGCCCCCAGGTGCAGGCGGCCACCAGGACTTCCGGAACCAGCGAGGTTACAAGACCACTGACCAGACAGGCGGGAGTGCAGACACAGTCCAGGAGCCAGGGAAAACAGCAGCACAGCGAATAGTCAATAAATAGTCTGAGGTCTAGGCAGGCAGCAACACAGCGCGAAGTCAAGAAGCAATCCAAGGTCAGGAAACACAGGAACGAAGATAGCTGACTGTGGAACACAGACTTGGACCACGACCTCCACACAATAGAAGCCGAAGCATGGAAGGACTGGAGGCAGGGCTTTAAATAGTGTAGGAATTAGGCTCAAACATGTGCAGTTGTTCCAAGATGGCTGCCCCCATCAGAGGAGATGCTCTACGCCCAAATATAGGCTTCCTTCCTGAAGCTGCCCAACTCCAAGATGGCTGCCACAACCTGAGACGCCCATCTCCAAGATGGCCACCCTATCCTGGCGATACCCACATCCAAGATGGCTGCCACATCCTCAAATGCCCATACCCTGCACAAGCAGACTGCACCTCTGGAGGAGTGTAGCAGAGTGTAACAAGTGGAGAGATTAAATGAATTCTTAGTTTCGGTCTTCACCGAGGAAGATTTGGGTGGGATACCAGTGCCAGAAATGGTATTCAAAGCTGACGAGTTGCAGAAACTGAATGAATTCTCTGTAACTCTGGAGGATGTAATGGGGCAGTTTTACAAACTGAAGAGTAGCAAATCTCCTGGACCGGATGGTATTCATCCCAGAGTACTGATAGAACTGAAAAATGAACTTGCGGAGCTATTGTTAGTAATATGTAATTTATCCTTAAAATTGAGCGTGGTACTGGAAGATTGGAAGGTGGCCAATGTAACGCCGATTTTTAAAAAAGGTTCCAGAGAAGATCCGGGAGACTTGGGAAATTATAGACTGGTGAGTCTGACGTCAGTGCCAGGCAAAATGGTAGAGACTATTATAAAGAACAAAATTACAGAGCATATTCAAAAGCATGGATTAATGAGACAAAGAAGGGCATAATCGAAAGGGGTGCCCAAATTTTCCTGAGGACATCCTCGCAGGACGTCCCGGCAAAGGTGCGGGGAAACCCATATTTTTGAAACAAGATGGTCGTCCATCTTTTGTTTTGATAATATGGTCGGGGACGCTCAATTCTTGACATTTAGGTCGTCCCTAGAGATGGTCGTCCTTAGACTTTGTCGTTTCTGATTTTTGGCAATAATGGAAACTAAGGATGCACATCTCAGAAATTACCAAATGCAAGCCCTTTGGTCGTGGGAGGAGCCAGCATTCATAGTGCACTGGTCCCCCTGACATGCCAGGACACCAACCAGGCACCCTAGGGGCACTGCAGTGGACTTCAGAAAAAGCTCCCAGGTACATAGCTCCCTTACCTTGTCTGCTGAGCCCCCCCCCCCACACCCCACTACCCACAACTGTACACCACTACCA
This sequence comes from Microcaecilia unicolor, assembly GCF_901765095.1. Taxonomy (NCBI): domain Eukaryota; kingdom Metazoa; phylum Chordata; class Amphibia; order Gymnophiona; family Siphonopidae; genus Microcaecilia; species Microcaecilia unicolor. The sequence continues at coordinate 294,920,989 of NC_044032.1, forward strand.
TAGCCCTTAAGGGAGAAGGGGGGCACCTAGATGTGGGTACAGTGGGTTTGTGGTGGGGTTTGGAGGGCTCACATTTACCACCACAAGTGTAACAGGTAGGGGGGATGGGCCCGGGTCCACCTGCCTGAAGTGCTCTGCACCCACTAAAACTGCTCCAGGGACCTGCATACTGCTGCGATGTACCTGAGTATGACACTTGAGGCTGGCACAAAATATTTTGAAAGATTTTTTTTGAGGGTTAGTGACCACTGGGGGAATAAGGGGAGGTCATCCTCGATTCCCTCTGGTGGTCATCTGGTCAGTTCGGGCACCTTTTTGTGGCTTGGTCATAAGAAAAACAGGACCAGGTAAAGTCGTCCAAGTGCTCGTCAGGGATGCCCTTTTTTTTTCTATTATCGGTCGAGGATGTCCATGTGTTAAGCATGCCCAAGTCCCGCCTTCACTATGCCTCCGACACGCCCCCGTGAACTTTGGTCATCCCTGCGATGGAAAGCAGCTTGGGATGTCCAAAATTGGCTTTCAATTATACCAATTTGGGCGACTCTGTGAGAAGGATGTCTATCTTCCGATTTGTGTCGAAAGATGGGCGTCCTTCTCTTTCGAAAATGAGCTTGAAACTTATTCAAAGTCGTGAAATCGCAGGAGGATTGTGAAAAATTACAGGAGGACCTTACGAGACTGGTAGACTGGGTGTCTAAATGGCAGATGACGTTTAATGTGAGCAAGTGCAACGTGATGCATGTGGGAAAGAGGAACCCGAATTAAAGCTACATCATGCAAGGTTCCATGTTAGGAGTCACGGACCAAGATCTAGGTTTCGTCGTTGATGATACGTTGAAACCTTCTGCTCAGTGTCATGCTGCAGTTAAGAAAGCAAATAGAATGTTAGGTATTATTAGGAAAGGAATGGAAAACAAAAATGAGGATGTTATAATGCCTTTGTATCGCTCCATGGTGCGACCGCACCTCGAATATTGTGTTCAATTCTGGTCACCGCATCTCAAAAGGTGCAGAGAAGGGCGACAAAAATGATAAAGGGGATGAGATGACTTCCCTATGAGGAAAGGCTAAAGCAGCTAGGGCGCTTCAGTTTGGAGAAAAGGCGGCTGAGGGGAGATATGATAGAGGTCTATAAAATAATGAGTGGAGTTGAACGGGTAGATGTGAAGCGTCTGTTTACGCTTTCCAAAAATACTAGAACTAGGGGGCATGCGATGAAGCTACAATGTAGTACATTTAAAACAAATCAGAGAACATTTTTCTTCATTCAACTTGTAATTAAACTCTGGAATTCGTTGTCAGAGAATGTGGAATCTTAGCAGAGTTTAAAAAAGGTTTGTACGGCTTCCTAAAGAAAAAGTCCATACACCATTTTTAAATGGACTTGGGGAAATCCACTATTTCTGGGATAAGCAGTATAGAATGTTTTGTACTTTTTTGGGATCTTGCCAGGTACTTGTAACCTGGATTGGCCACTATTGGAAACAGGATGCTGGGTTTTTGTACTTATGTATTCTTCCACTCTAGGTGGGTTACAAAGTAAAATATACATAAAATAATTGACTAAAATAAAGCAACATCAAAGATGAGAACACATAATAAAAAGCAAAGATACAAATGCCTGAGCAAATAAATAAGCTTTTGTTTCCTAAATTTTGTTATTGAGCCAGTGCAGCTTAATTCAAGAGATGTGTAGTGGCATTTTCTATATGATGTCCACATTTGATGAAATATCCAAAAATCCAGTGTCAAACATGGTCATTTTTGAACCAGAAAGATGTCTATCTTTTTGGTTCAAAAATCATTCTATTTTAGATGTTTTTGTGCTCAGTGCATCTTTTTTTTAAGGACCCTTGAGATTTAGGTGAATTGCATAGAAAAATATCTTTAAAACGAGTTTCAAAAATAGTGATTTGGACATTTTTGCAAAAAAAAATAAAATAAAATAAAATGTCCATGTGCCGCTTTGTGCCATTTTTTTGGACATTTCTATGTTTTGATGTTTTGAAAATGAGACCCAGAGTGTTCCATAATGGGGCACCTTCAACATGAAAAATAGCAGATTGGTAAACATTAAAGTCTGATTTGTCTGAATGAAGTAACATCTTATCAACAGCGAACTGGACAATAGATTCTAACCGGCCGATATTCAGCCCGTGGGAAGTAGGCTGGCTTATGTGCCACGATAAGCACTGAGCCCAGATACTTAATGCTGAGCCATTTCTGGTGATCAGCATTGAATATCCGGGGGTTTTTTGGCCAGCGTAAACTTAACCGGCCAAGTTAATATTCTGCGCTGATCAGTTAAGTTTATAAAGGCCTAAAACAGGACTGCTATGTAGGCAGTCCAATTTGGCCACTAAACTTAGCTGATGAAGCGCTGAGTATTCGTGTCTAGCTGGTTATATCATGCGATATAGCTGGTTAGCCTATATGATTTCAGTACTAAAATTCAGCAGAAATAACTGGCTATCTCATGCTGAATTTTAGCACTTAGCTATCTAAGTGCTATTTAACTGGCTAGAAGCCAATCCTGGCCGGTTAAATAGCATTGAATATTGGCTGGTAAGAGATGCAGCAAAAGTGAGAGGAGCTTAAGTACATAAGTACATAAGTAATGCCATACTGGGAAAAGACCAAGGGTCCATCGAGCCCAGCATCCTGTCCACGACAGCGGCCAATCCAGGCCAAGGGCACCTGGCAAGCTTCCCAAACGTATAAACATTCTATACATGTTATTCCTGGAATTGTGGATTTTTCCCAAGTCCATTTAGTAGCGGTTTATGGACTTGTCCTTTAGGAAACCGTCCAACCCCTTTTTAAACTCTGCCATGCTAACCGCCTTCACCACTTTCTCCGGCAACGAATTCCAGAGTTTAATTATACGTTGGGTGAAGAAAAATTTCTCCGATTTGTTTTAAATTTACTACACTGTAGTTTCATCGCATGCCCCCTAGTCCTAGTATTTTTGGAAAGCGTGAACAGACGCTTCACATCCACCTGTTCCACTTCACTCATTATTTTATATACCTCTATCATGTCTCCCCTCAGCCGTCTCTTCTCCAAGCTGAATAGCCCTAGCCTCCTTAATCTTTCTTCATAGGGAAGTCGTCCCATCCCCTTTATCATTTTAGTTGCCCTTTGCTGCACCTTTTCCAATTCTACTATATCTTTCTTGAGATGCGGCGACCAGAATTGAACACAATACTCAAGGTGCGGTCGCACCATGGAACGATACAACGGCATTATAACATCCTCACACCTGTTTTCCATACCTTTCCTAATAATACCCAACATTCTATTCGCTTTCCTAGTCGCAGCAGCACACTGAGCAGAAGGTTTCAGCGTATTATCAACAACGACACCCAGATCCCTTTCTTGGTCCGTAACTCCTAACGTGGAACCGTGCATGACGTAGCTATAATTCGGGTTCTTTTTTCCCACATGCATTACCTTGCACTTGCTCACATTAAACGTCATCTGCCATTTAGCCGCCCAGTCTCCCAGTCTTGTAAGGTCCTCTTGTAATTTTTCACAAACCTGTCGCGATTTAACAACTTTGAATAACTTTGTGTCATCAGCAAATTTAATTACCTCGCTAGTTACTCCCATCTCTAAATCATTTATAAATATATTATATATTTAATATATTTATTCATTTTCACTTTTAACAAGAATTCACTTGTTTGAAATACAGCCATAGTAATTTTCTTAATAATTAATAATTTTCATAACAACAAGCCAAAAAGGCAAATAATAAGATACATTCCATTTCTTAACAACACATTCTTTATACTTCCTTAGACCTCATTTACAAATATTGGGCGATCAGAGTTAGGGAAGTTCCAGTATACAATAAAAGAGAAACAGAAAAAAAAAAAAAAAAAAAAAGGAAATTAGGTGGCGTAAATCCTCCCTTATTTAATTATTTCAATTGCTTAACTTCCAGGAATGATTTTAGACTGTCTGGTGAATAAAAGGTGTATTTAACCTGACCCAACCTAACCAAACATTTACACGGATAGGCGAGGAAAAACATCCCGCCTATCTCTAGAGTTCTTGCTTTCAATGCTAGAAAAGCTTTCCTTCTCTGTTGGGTAGATTTTGTGACATCAGGGAAGATTTGTACTTTTACTCCGCCGAAACAAGTTTGTAAATTTTTAAAGTAAAGTCTCATGATATTATTCAAGTCCTGTTCAAAAATAAAGGAAACTATCAAAGCTGACCTCTCTGTATTTTCGTCCACTGAACTCTCTAGTATTGCTGAGATGTTCTCTAAATCTAAGTTTGGTTGTAGTCCTTCTTGTCTTTTCCCTTTCTCTCCCTTGGGATTTGGAATATAATAAATCTTGTTAACTGGCGGAATCGCTTCTTGGGGAATTTTTAAGACATCATTCAAATATCTTTTGAACAAGTCATGAGGATTAATCCCAGAGAGTTTGGGGAAATTTAGTAATCGTAGATTTAATCTTCTATTAAAATTCTCAATTTGCTCCAATTTTCTTCGTATTTCTGTATTATCTTTGACCACACCAACTTTAAATTCTTGAAAAGAGTCTACTTTGTTCTGGAAGTCTGTTACCTTTTCAGCAATGTCCGTTTTTAACTGGTCAACTTTTAAATTCAATTCTTGGAATTTTTTTTCAAAAGTACTCACTTCTCCTGATGTTCGTTGTAGTGTAGCATCCATTTTATTCAAAACAGTCCATATCATGTCCAGGTTTACCTCCTTCGATGACCCTGCTGTTCTTCCTTCTGTTCTCGGCGTCTGATCCAGCGTTTCCCGCCCCTCACAAGCAGTCTCGCCCGCAACACTTCCGGTAGGGCGTCCCTGCTCCTCGGGCTCCGCTGTAGATGCCGGACACGGAGGCCTCACAATTGCTGGTGGTGACAGAGATATTTCTTCTCCTAGCAGTGTCTCCGCTTCCCCGGAAGACCTCGCTATAGGATCCGTATCTCCTACTATATGGGAGACTGGCAGAAAATAGCGCTCGAGCGCCGTCTGGGGCTTCGAGGGAGACGAGGTAGGTGGGGGGACTATCCGCGTCGCCCCCTTTCATTTAGTATGCGGCATTCTGTTATAGAATTAATATTTTCCCGATTCAGGGCCAGAGCTGCTACTTCATGCGTCCTGTTACGCCGCCATCTTAGATCGCCATCCCCTTTCCCATTTATAAATATATTAAAAAGCAGCGGTCCTACCACAGACCCCTGAGGAACCCCACTAACTACCCTTCTGCATTGTGAATACTGCCCATTTAACCCCACTCTCTGTTTCCTATCCTTCAACCAGTTTTTAATCCACAATAGGACATTTCCTCCTATCCCATGACCCTCCAATTTCCTCTTTAGCCTTTCATGAGGTACCTTGTCAAACGCCTTTTGAAAATCCAGATACACAATATCAACCGGTTCCCCTTTGTCCACATGTTTGTTTACTCCTTCAAAGAATTGAAGTAAATTGGTCAGGCAAGATTTCCCCACACAAAAGCCGTGCTGACTTGGTCTCAGTAATCCATGTCCTCAGATGTGCTCTGTAATTTTGTTTTTAATAATAGCCTCTACCATTTTCCCCGGCACTTACGTCAGAATCACCGGTCTATAATTTCCCGGATCTCCCCTGGAGCCTTTTTTAAAAATCGGCGTTACATTGGCCACCCTCCAAACTTCCGGTACCACGCTCGATTTTAAGGATAAGTTGCATATCACTAGCAGTAGCTCCACAAGCTCATTTTTCAGTTCTATCAGTACTCTAGGATGAATACCATCCAGTCCAGGAGATTTGCTACTCTTCAGTTTGCTGAACTGCCCCATTACGTCCTCCAGGTTTACCGTGAAGTCAGTAAGTTTCTCCCACTCATCCGCTTGAAATACCATTTCCGACACCGGTATCCCACCCAAATCTTCCTCGGTGAAGACCGAAGCAAAGAATTCATTCAGTCTCTCCGCTACGTCTTTGTCTTCCTTGATCGCCCCTTTTACCCCTCGGTCATCCAGCTTCATTATTTAATGCTTTTATATTAGACTCAGGGGCTGTTTTGCTAAGCCGCATAGGTGCCTACGCATGCCGATTCAGAACTACCGCCTGGCTATCACGTGGCCCGGGCGGTAATTTCATGCTTTATGCACACCCACTATGCGCGTCAGAACATTTCCGGCACACGGCGCTAACCGGGTGGTAATCGGCATTGTATGCACACTGACAATTATTGCCCAGTTAACGCGTGAGACCTTCTACGTGAATGGGCAGTAAGGTCTCATGCCCAAAATAGACGTGCACCAATTTTCATTTTGCCGCACATCCATTTTCGGCCAAAAAAAAGGCCTTTTTTTGCAGGTGCACTCAAAAATGAACCTGTAAATATCTAATACATGCATCCATACCAGCACAGGCCAGTTTTCGGCGCACCTTAGTAAAAGTACCCCCCAGTACAATTTCACATGCCATTGCATAGGTAATCCTTCAATACAGCAGTGATATGGTCATTCCAGGATAAACCCACAGTCAACCAAGCAGCTGCATTCTGTGCAAGCTGCAAGGCATGAAACATTTAGTTGGGAAGATCCAAACAGAGTGAGTTGCAATAATCCAGTAGAGGGGATACTAAAGTTTGTAAAACTGTTCGGAAATTACAATCTGAAAGAAATCACTGTACACAATTTTCAGACTTGTGCTGATTTAACCATCTTTCCATGTGGCTAACATATGTACAATATATGCTATTGTATATTCTTTCATTCTGACAGATGGTATGCAGAAGGGGAGAAAAGTGTTGCTAGGAATAGATCAGAAATAGAAAGGTGGATGCAGGAGATGGAGAAGGTAGTTCAAGGAAACATGATGACCTGAGCTTCACAGTGCCTCCTCAACTGTTCCATAAGGCTGCTCCTTGTGATCTTGGGCAAGTCACTTAACCCTCCATTGCCTCAGGTACAAACTTAGATTGTGAGCCCTCCTGGGACAGAAAAATATCCAGTGTACCTGAATGTAACTCACCTTGAGCTACTACTGAAAAAAGGTGTGAGCAAAATCTAAATAAATAAACAACCTAATTCTTGGCCTTGCTGAGTTTAAAGGGGGTTTGGACAGATTCCTGAAGGAAAAGTCTATTGAACGTTATTAATTTAAATTTTTGTTTTGTTTTTGGGTTTTTGCCGGGTTCTTGAGGCCTGGATTGGCCACTGTCAGAGACAGGATGCTGGACTTGATGGACCCTTGGTCTTTTCCCAGTATGGCGGTGCTTATGTTCTTATGTAACCCAAGCGAGTATGGTTTTCCAGGCTAACTTATATGAAGAAGCATAAGAACATAAGAAATGCTACAGATATCTGATTAATGGTCCTTTGAGTCCAGCATCTTGTCTCTGGCAGTAGTCAGTCCTCATTAATCGGAAGTAGCAGATCCTAAAGTCTGCTCTTTATGGCTCATTCCCAGACCCAAGTTTATCTGGCTAACTCAGGGCCCTTTGACTAAAGCTTAGCATGCAATAAATGCTGTGTGTCCTATTTTATACCAAGTGGCTTAGTTTAGTAAAAGGGCCCCTCAGTTATGCCTACTATCCTTAACCACATTTGCTAGTAAGAAGTTACATAGTTTAATTGTACGTTGGCTGAAAAACAAATAATTTATGTGGAGAGGAACATTTTTGATATGATGTCTAAATCCAATTTTGGATGTTTTGCTGGATTTACAGCTTTTAGTAACACTGTATTCACAATGTTCTGTGTACACTGACCCAGGGGCGTAGCCAGACAACAGATTTTGGGTGGGCCTAGACAAGAAGTGGGTGGGCACCAATTGTTCTCCCCTCACCACCACCACCAAAAAAATATCTCAGCTGGCGTGAAAACGCTTCTTTCCACCTTAGCACTCTGCAGCAGGCATGTGCTGAAAACTGAGAATGCGCAGGTGCCAGTATCATGGAGAGTAGCGTTTTTGTTACCATCAGGGGAAAGACTTCAGCTGGTGGAGCTTGGAATCCCCACCAGCTACTGCTAAACGTGTGTTACTGTTGGGTGGGCTTGAGCCCTAAGTGGGTGGGCTCTGGCCCACCTAGGCCCACCTGTGGCTACGCCACTGCACTGACCTGCTGCACAGCACTGAGGGGTTGATGCAGAAAGCTATCATGGGCAGAAGCATGTGATTAAGAAGCTGTCTAAATGCACATCACTTGCCCCAGAATGCAGCAAGGGTTTCAGGACTACAGTTAACTTGCACGTTAGAAAATCAGTGCACAGCATATTAAAGTGTATGGTGGGGAGGCAGTATTGAAAAGAACATTTGAGTTGTGCGCTGATATCCACAACACAAGTACAATGCCAGAAATATACTGCCAGGTCGGAGGTAGTGTACAAAGAGATGTGACCCGACCCAGTGATCTAGTGGCCTTCCTGATATGACCTGACTTCATCCCCCCCCCCCCCCCCCGGACAAGGTAGCAATGCATTATTTCGTACGCTGATCCCTAGCAGTGCATCACAGCACACCGCTAGTGGTCAGGCAACATCAATATGGATCATGGTGGCACCAGAGGTATGACTGAGTGGGTATAGCTCCTGCTTGTCCGCATTTTCAGGTGCATAAGGCAAGTTTGAAAGATTCAGGGATGGAAGGACTATCAGGAATGGTTTATTTAATGTCAGGGAAAGGGATGAGGGATCTGGAGCCACTAGACTACCGTGGAATTTTCTTTTCCTTAAGTCCCTGGGAGGAAGGTTTTGAATGGTTACCTTGTTGTGCAGAGGATTGGGTTGGATTGGCTACCTTGCTGGGAGGAAGATCGGGTGGGGTTATATTAGGCGGGAGGGCACTAGACTATACGGTATTGGTTACCTTGTTTGGGGAGGGTCAGATCAGGTCATGTCTGGGGGCTGCTAGGGAACAGGGACAATGCAGACCCGGCAACTTTTCTTATTTTTAAATGTTCCCCTTCCTGTTAGTGCATGAGCCAATCATGGCTCATATACTAACAGGAAGGGGGGGGGGGGCACTTTGACAATGAGCTATGGAACACTGCATGTTAACTGCAGTGCCAAGGTATATTTTTGTGGTAATTTTGTGGCAGAAGCTGTGCGTTCAACCATCAGTGGATGGCTCTATTGTATGACTTTCTGTATTGGCCCCTGAGAGTGCATTGATACTGTGATAGTTATAGTACCCTTTCGCTTAATTTTTTGTTTTCAACATTTTCCAGCTTCTAAAATCTGAGAAGCAAGGAGTTTCTTAATATGCATATTCACATTTTGAAAGGTCTTGAGTAAAGGTGGCAGTGGTAGCTTCTGTTTTAGTTTACTTTGATACATTGATTTGACACAAGCTGAGATTGATGAAACCTGCTGGGAAGGGATTGGTCTAACACCTTTGCCCCATCCCCCACTGGCTCCTGGCTGTCTGGGTTGAAAAGTAAACATGGAATTACTTCTGTTTCCCTATAGACCTCAATGACAAATGAAACGAAAGAAAAGTAAATATTTTGTTGGCACTTTTATTTCATTTCATTTAAAAAGGACCCTAAATTAAACAATCTGTTTCATTGCATTTTTATTTCATTTTGAAATGAATGTACATCCCAAAGGGACAGCGATAGTTGCTCTGAAAGAAACAAATGGTGTGATATACTGTAGATGACAAAAGACTTTCTTTTCAAACATGGAAAGATTGCAGAGTTCTGAGTTTCTGAATTTTCAGTCATTTTTTGTTTTTGTTTCTGTGGTCATGGGATAGAATGAGAGAGAATAGTATGAGTGACAATCTGCAAAGGTTTTCTATGGAAGTAAAATCAATGGGAACATCACTTAGAAGGGGCAGTAGCACTTTGGGATGAGGTTTCAAAGCGTCAAATAAAAAGACATGGAAGTAGGAGGAAGAATCACCATTTGTGATTTTCACTGGAGGTAGAAACTAACGCTAACAACTGTTTAAAATGAAAAAAAAGTATTTTTTTCATGCATTACATAATTAAATTGTGAAATCTGTCTCTGGAGCATGTGGTTGAGATCACTAACATAATGTGGATCATAAGCAGTTTGGACAATTTTCAGGAGAAAATTACATTAAAAATGATTATCCAGGTAGATTTGGGAAAGCCATTGTTTATCGTTGAGAAACTGATCTATTTTTTTTGGGGGGGGGGAAGATCTTCCAGATATATTTGACTGGCAATTGCTGGAGACAAGTGCTGGGCTCAATGGATCTAGGGCAGTGGTGTGCTGGTAAATTTTTAACAACAGGCTCTGTCCCCGGTCCACCTCGGCGCCCCCCCCCCACCTTGGCGCCCCCACATCCACCTCTGCCCCCCCCCGTCCAACACTGCGCCCCCCACCCACCTCTGCGCCCCCCCCAAACAAAATTGCAGAGCTGGCTATACCCGGGGGGGGGGAGGGGGGCGGCGGCCAACACATTAGTCTCTCCAGGAAAAAAAAATTAAATGATCCCAGGTTCCAATCTAATTCATGCTTAATATGGGATAAAATGCCATAAATAAGTAAATAAACATAAACTTTTAACGTTCAGCACCTGATTCTCAAAGTGGACATATTCCAAACACTATAATGAAAATAAAATTATTTTTTTTCTACCTTTGTTGTCTGGTGACTTTGTTTCTCTGATTCTGCTGCTCTCTATCTGTTCCCTTGACTCCGTTTCCAGGGCTTCCTTTCCATTTATTTCTTTTCTTTCCTCCTTTCTTCTTCATTTCTGGTCCTCCGCATACTTGACTGTACAGTGCCTATTTTCTCCATCCATGTGCAGTTTCTCTCCTCACTTCCTTTTCCCTCATCTAATCTCCTTCCTCTATCTTCCCTCCATGTCCAGAATTTCTCTTGCTTTCCCCGCCATCCATGTCCTGAAACTCTCCTCTCTCCCCTGCCCCTCTCTATCCATCCATACCCAGCAATTCTCTTCTCTCCCCTGCCCCCTCTGCCCATCCATGCCCAGCAATTCTTTCCTCTGCCCATCCATGCCCAGCAATTCTCTCCCCTGCTTCCCTCTGCCCATCCATGCTCAGCAATTCTCTCCCCTGCCCCCCTCTGCCCATCCATGCCCTGCAGTTCTCTCCCTTGCCTCCCTCTGCCCATCCATGCCCAGCAATTCTCTCCCCTGCCTCTCTCTGCCCATCCTTGCCCAGCAGTTCTCTCCCCTGCCTCCCTCTGCCCATCCATGCCCAGCAATTCTCTCCCCTGCCTCTCTGCCCATCCTTGCCCAGCAGTTCTCTCCCCTGCCTCCCTCTGCCCATCCATGCCCAGCAATTCTCTCCCCTGCCTCCCTCTGCCCATCCATGCCCAGCAGTTCTCTCCCCTGCCACCCTCTGCCCATCCATGCCCAGCAGTTCTCCTCCCTCCCCTGCCCTCCCGCTCCCATCCAGGTCTAGCGATGTCCTTCGCCCCCCATCCTCCCCTGCCGCTCCCATCCGTCCGTTAATTATCTGCCTCGAAGCGCCGCATTATCTAAAGCCTGCCTGCTGCCCGTCTCCAGCTGCCTGCCTTCTCTGCTTGCTTCTCAGGAGTTGGTTTGCGCCCTTAGTCCCGCCGCGGGAAAAGGAAATGACATCAGAATGACATCAGAAGGCGGGACTAAGGGCGTGAACCAACTCCTGAGAAGCAAGCAGGGAAGGCAGGCAGCTGGAGACGGACAGCAGGCGGGCTTTAGATAATGCGGCGCTTCGAGGCAGGTAATTGAAACGGACGGATGGGAGCGGCAGGGGAGGATGGGGGGGGCGAAGGACATCGCTACACATGGATGGAAGCGGGAGGGGAGGTAAGCATGGCGCCCTCCTGCCATGCTTACCTCGTGCAGTGGAGCCGGCTCGCCCCCTACAACAACCGGCTCGCAAGAGCTGTCAAAATTTAACAAGCGGCTCTTGCGAGCCGGTGCGAGCCGGCTCCAGCACACCACTGATCTAGGGTTACCATATGTCCGGATTTACCCGGGCTCTTTCCTGCTCCGAAGAGGTCACTAGACCACCAGGGCAGTAGTAAGGTAAGGGGAGGGGGCTGACGGGGAGGGGGGTGACGGGGTGTGTCAAAGGGGAGGAGAAAATGTGACAGGGGGCAGAGCGAGGGCGTGAAATGGGACGGGGATGTGGTGGGGGGGCGGGGCATGTGTCATCCTTTTTGGGAGACAAAATATGGTAACCCTAAATGGACCTTCTTCTGCCTCACAGCGAACAACGAAGTAGGGGTGGACCAAGAAATCTTCACAGCCAGGAGTCAATAAAAACATCTTATATTCAGCACCACACTAGTGTATGACCCGACAGGGGGCTGTGTTTCGACGGGAAGACCGTCTGCATCAGGGGTACATATGTACATAAGTACAGAATCACAAAAAACAGGAGCAGAATGGTGCCATTGTTCATTAGTGAGCCGTTCAAGCATAGTTGTAATCAGTTGGACACCAATACGTCTGCCAACCCCCCCCCCCCCCTGAAATAGTTTGGGGTACCTTGCTCTGCCTCAGCATGGCTTATGCAGGGTGAACATCTCTTTTGAAACCATTCTGAATAATGTTTTTGAAAGTTTCAAAGCACATTGAATAGTGGCCAAATATCTTTTTTCTTTTGTATGACAGAAGATATTTGGAAAACCCTCCTCTTCAGATATTTTTCACTAAAACAAGGCCTCACTCCCCAAGAGTAAATCAACCCCTCTGTTGTCTGGCATCCTTTTCACTACATGCATGGTGCAATTTTTATGAGGTGATATGGAAAATAAAGAAAGAATAACCACTCTACATTTTTGAACAATCAGAGCTGTCTGAAGAATGTGAAAATGAAATGTAGGTAGTGGGTACCAGATGTACAGTGTCAAAATGCAGAACAAATAGGTGAATAACAAAATTAGTTGCTGTTTCTTAGATCATAGAAGAATTCCTCCGCTACCTAAGAAGAAAGAGCTCTATTAAATCTAACTGAGCTCAGAACAAGTACAGAATGTTATATTGCTTACAAAGCACTATGCCAAATGTTTCCCCATACATAAATTTAGCGGCTATGACAGGACATCTTTCCTTGGGGAATTAAGCCAAGTCTCCTCTTCCTCTCTTGCCAATAAAGTATGTTGAACTATAGGTTTCCTAAGTAAAGAAGCTTAAATTATTTGCTTTAAATATCCGCAGTATGAACTCTCTGCCTTGACATTTTTTCAGTTGAACGTTAAAGATCCTAAAGACTGGAAGATAAGAAGATTAGACACAAATAGGTGCATTTATCAAATGGGTAAAGAAAGATCGTTTTACAAGTTTCCAAAATGGTAGGGGGGTTTAAGATTAAATAAGAAAGAAAAAACTTTTAACAATATCATAAGAATAAAAGAACATACGAATTGTCCTACTGGGTCAGACCAAGGGTCCATCTAGCCCACTATCCTGTTTCCAACAGGTTACAAGAACCTAGCAGAGTCCCAAAAAGTGGCAAGATTCCATGCTTCTTAATCCCAAGCATAAGCAATGGCTTTCCCCTAGGTCTATTTTAAAGACAGTTAATGGACTTTTCCTCCAGGAATTTGTCCAAACCTTTTTAAACCCAAATATATTAACTGCTTTTACCACTTGCTTTGCAAAGAGCTCCAAAGCTTAACTATATGCTGAGTGGAAAAAAAAAACTTTTCTTATATTAGTTTTAAATGTGACACTATCACGTGGAAAAAGTGATGTCAGCAGCGGGAATGGCAGTGCTGGGTTAGAGCTCCAGGTAGCAGATTAAAGAATAATGACATTCCTCCCTCCCTCCCTCCCTCCCACCCATACATATGGCAAGTATTGACTCTGCTACAAAGGCAAACAGTACCTTACTGGAACTTGTTGCCATGTGGTAACAGTAGTTAGCATATCTGGGTTTTAAAAAAAGATTTGGACAATTTCCTGGAGGAAAAGTCTATAGTCTACTATTGAGATGGACATGGGAGAAGCCACTGGTTGCCCTGATTTTGGTAGCATGGAATGGTGCTACTAATTGGGTTTCAGCCAGGTACTTGTGACCTGGATTAGCCACTGTTAGAAACAGGATACTGAGCTAGATGGACCATTGGTCTGACCCAGTATGGCTATTCTTATGCTGGCAACCAGGAAAAAGTCTGAGTCGTCTGGCTTAATGAGGCAAACTCGTAAAGCTCAATGACAAAAGGTGTCGAGCATGGAATGTGTGGCAGTAAAGATGGTGGCCCCCTCCACAGACCTCAATGACGAACTCAGCTCTGATGCAGAAGCACAGCTGATTGGAAGCAGGAAAGTTAACATCCAACTGCAGATGCTGGAAATAAAAAAAAGAGTTGAAACTTGTATGGCAAGATATCCGTGGGGCGGTGGAAGACCTAAAAAAGATTAACTCCCTAGGAGAGTGCCAAATGGAACTTGAACAACACATAGCCCAATGTGAAGAGAATGATATCCTTGGAATTTTGGCAATATAACAAATATACAAATAAATGTGGATGATTTTGTACATTTGGGAAGCTTGCCAGGTGCCCTTGGCCTGGATTGGCCGCTGTCGTGGACAAGATGCTGGGCTCGATGGACCCTTGGTCTTTTCCCAGTATGGCATTACTTATGTACTTATGATTTATACTCCTCTTTTAAAGGTAATAAAGAGATAAATCAAAACATAGAAAAGAAAATAAGATGATACCTTTTTTTATTGGACTCCTCTTTTGAATCCACAAGCACGGATACCCATGCACTGTGGGAAATAGTGGAGGATCTAGCACCACAACCTTAGAATCCATGGTGTCCCTGAAAAAACAAACCTTGAGGACTACATTGGATAGTAAGATAATTGGCTCACCACCTATTTGGTGATCAATCTGACTCGACTATTGTCCTGGATGCTTACCAAGCACGTGGACCAAAAAGAGAGAGCAAGAGTCGAGATATACTGTGCCCATATGAATAGAGGCCAACTGAAACTAATTTTTGGTTTTGCCCAAAACTAAGACTGCTTCTGAAACTGTCTAAAAACCTTTGACTGAAAAAGAAACTGTAGCTAAAACTTATCGACTGGTTTTGGCTGAAATCGTAACCAAAATCTAAAGATTGGTTTTGTGAATATGAACCAGTGAGGCCCATTATAGATTGTCAGAGTTTGAAGTCTAAAACCATAAGAGTTTATTAGTCTCCGTTCCCAGGAACTGCAAGCACAGCCTGACAACTGGGAGAGCCATTTTAACAAGGGCTTCTCAACAATTCTGGCATGTTTACATTCCCAAGTCAATGTAGATGTAGTTAAATATCCTCTGAGACAGAAACCTTGTGAGAACTGTGCACAAATGACAACAGACAGTTGCATTCAGATGTTTCCCATTTTGTATTTAGTTATAAAACTGATAAAGGACAAGCGTGATATAGATTCTTACTAAAATAGGGTAAAGGAGTCCAGACACTGATATACGTTGTGGACATTATAGCAGCCTGATGCACAATCGAGAATAAAAAAAGCATATTGATTTCACTGAATACGAGGACTATATGCTCTAGAAAAATTACAACCAAGAGCAGTACATTTCTCAAATTATTTTCTAATTTCTTTCTTTCTTTCATTTAAATCACACATTATCCCAATAGATCAGGTTTAATGTGGCTAACAACTTACTGTGATTAACAGTACAAAAAGGGTTACATGATAATGATAAACAAGAAAGTAATATAACAAGAAAACATTATAAACATGATAGTAATATAGCAAGAGAACATAATAAAACAGTTTTGGTTACATGTGGAAGAGTTCACATGTGTTGATCTTTGTGGTATGTCCTGTCAAAGAGATGGGTCTTCAGTAGCTTGCGGAAGTCGGTCAGTTCATAGATCGTTTTTAGGTTGCGCGGCAGTGCGTTCCAGAATTGTGTGCTCAAATAGGAAAAAGTTGATGCGTGCGTTAGTTTGTATTTTAGACCTTTACAATTGGGGAAATGAAGATTAAGGAATGTTCGAGATGATTTCCTAGCATTCCTGGGTGGTAAGTCTATCAGATCTGACATGTAGGCTGGGGCATCGCCATGAATGATTTTATGAACTAGGGTACATATTTTGAACATGATGCGTTCTTTGAGTGGGAGCCAATGTAACTTTTCTCATAGGGGTTTAGCACTTTCATATTTTGATTTTCCGAATATGAGTCTAGCTGCAGTGTTCTGGGCTGTCTGGAGTTTTTTGAGTATTTGCTCTTTACAGTCGGCGTAGAGTGCATTACAATAGTCTAGATAACTGAGTACCAATGATTGTACCAGATTACGGAAGACGGTCCTTGGGAAGTATGGTCTTATTCTTTTTAATTTCCACATTGAGTGGAACATCTTTTTGGTTGTATTTTTCGCATAACTCTTAAGTTATGTAGGATTATATACATTAATTAGTAATATCAAAGTAAGGGTCCCTTTTATTAAGCTGGATTAAAAAGGGCCCTGTGCTAGTGATGGGGGACCATTTTTGCAGCATGGTGAGGCCCTTTTTAAGGCAGTGGATGAAAAGGCCGAAAAAAGACATGGCCATGTGGTAAGATTGCTGTTACCGCATGACCATGTGGGGGGGGGGGGGAGCACTTACCGCCACCCATTAAGGTGGCAGTAAGGGCTCCTGCACCAACCTGGCAGTAACTGGGTAGCCCACAGCGCTGCCTGATTACCAATGGGTAACCCCTGAAGAAATATGTTTTAAATATTTCTGCTAGCACCAGAAATGCTGCTTGCTGGGGGGTGGAACTATTATATATATAAATAATAATTCATTGTGATCTACCATGGCAACTGAAAGATATCACTAAAGACAAAGAAGGGAAAATACTTTGGTGAGTGGAGAAAGCGAGGGAATAGAAGTCTTTCTAATGAATGTATATGCGCCTAATGATAACCAAAAGATCTTTTTGGAACAGGATGTGGATTTATTGAACACACAGGGTCAAGGAAATGTTTTACTTAGGGGAGATTTTAATATGCTATTTAATCTATAATTAGTTCTCCTATTGCATAGGCCCCAAAATTCTAAGGGAAATAAGAAATTCTGCATAAGCTATTGCAGGACAGTAAACTTACAGATTTGTGGAGAACATTTCATCCCTTGATAAGAAATGATACTTTTTGCTCACAGGCCCATGCCACTCCTAACTAGACATGTTTTTCGGAGACCCATTTTGGTTAAAAAAGATGAAAGCTTGCACTTTTGAAGCCATCACGTGATCAGACCATGCCCCTATCCCCAGGATTCTATATAGTGCATCTAGAGATCTGCACCGAAATCCAGCCAGATTCTATAACAACAGGCGTAACTTAATTGGCTTAACAAGCTAATTAGCCTTGATAACAGCACTTAACAATCAATAATGAACACTAATTGGCAATAATTAGAATTTACACGCATAACTCGCTAAGCGTATTCTGTAATGCAGTGCGCCTAACTTCTAACGTGTGCAGACAAAAGGGGAAATGGGCATTTTGTGGGTGTTCCAAAATTTACATGCATAGTTATGGAATATGGCCTTCTGCACCTAAATCTATACACCAGGATTTACACCATGTTTTCGTTGGTATAAATGGATGCATGTAGTTTTAAGCGCTGGGATATCAACTAAGCATATTCTATATACTGTTCCTAAATCTAGGTGGGATGGGCACGCAATCTCAGTGAAATTTTAAGTCCTGCTGATCTTCCATCACCAGAAACGACTGGCGATATTTGGCACGGGAGTCATACTAAATGCAATAAAACTGGATGTAAAACATGTGCTCTAACCATAGAATCGACAAATTTTCGCCATAATGGCCAAACATATCAGCTTAAGCATCAGACCACCTGCCGCACAACACATATCATATATTATATTATATGTCCCTGCAGCAAGGTGTACATTGGCAAATCCAGCAGATCTTTAAACGCCAGAATGGTCGCGCACAGATCTCGAATAGCTGCAAATAGTAGTGGAGCTCCGCTTGTACATCATTGCATTAAAAAACAACATTCAAGCGAGTCCTTAAGATGCATGGTTATCGATTGCATTATTCCAAATGCTCGTGGTGGCAATACTGACAGGTTGTTATTACAAAAAGAAACCCAAATGATTTATCGCCTTAATACATTAGAGCCTAATGGTCTCAATATGAATCTCCAATGGAATTGTTTTCTATAATCAGAACAGCTGACTATGACGTAATGTGAAAGAGGCGGGGCTTTTAGGTCTTTAAATAAGAACGCCAACGCCATTTTTTTCGGCTCCTTGTCGGTACCAGTTGCTGTTAAAGTGAGACCAGACGCCATTTATGAATAAGGTATGCAAAAATAAAGAGTAAGAGTTAAGTTTATGTTCTCCAAGTTTTAACAGATACATGCCCTTGATAAAGCAGTAGACCATGAAACAGGCTCCAGTTGGGCTGGCAAAGATACCGGAGACTTAATCAAAGTTTGACAAGTGGAACCCTGGAAGCGTGAAAGGCTCAAGATTATCAAAATATGGCTTGCAGCTTCCAGTAACATTAAGATAAGTTGATTTTTTGCACTATAATCAAGTTTACTGCATCAGTACCACAGCGGCATTACTTTTCTATGTCTTAAAATTTCAGCAGTAGTGCACGAAAATTTTTTTTTTTTTTTAAATGAACTGATGTGAGCACACTGGTATTTAAATATAGGAATAGATGATTCACCATAAGCAAATAGTGTGTACTACTGTAGGCTGGAGGCAGTCTATGATTATACAGAGTCACAATTGTACAAGTTTGAAATAAGCATGACACAGAGTGTCTATGTGACGGTATGAGACGCCCCCAACAAACAATCTATTACTGTTGAAGTAAATTGCTTTGCCTTTCAAGAGTTCTGTATCCTAGAAATATGCAGTGGATTTTCCCCAAGTCCATTTTAATAATGGCTTATGGACTTTTCCTTTAGGAAGCTATCCAAACCTTTTTAAACCCCACTAAGCTAATTACTTTTACTACATTCTCTGGCAAGGAATCCCAGAGTTTAATTATATGTCAAGTGAAGAAACATTTTCTCCAATCCATTTTAAGTTTACTACTTTGTAGCTTCATCACATGCCCCCTAGTCCTAGTATTTTTGGAAAGGGTAATCAATCGATTCATGTCTACCCATTCCATTCCACTCATTATTTTATAGACCTCTATCATATTTCCCCTCAGCCGTCTTTTCTCCAAGCTGAAGAGCCCTAGATGCTTCAGCCTTTCCTCATAAAGAAGTCGTCCCATCCCCTATATCATTTTCATCGCCCTTCTTTGTACCTTTTCTAATAAGGGCCTGCACATCTCTGACACTCTTCAGCTTATTTTCGAAAGAGAAAGACGCCCATATTTTGACCCAAATCAGGAGATGGGTGTCTTTCTCCCGTGTGTGACCAAATCGGTATAATCGAAAGTCGATTTTGGTCATCACAGGAATGAACAAAGTTGACGGGGGCATGTCGGAAGCGTGGCGAGGGCAGGACTGGGGCATGGTTATCAGCCTAGGAGAGATAGGCGTCTTTAGCTGATAATCGAAACAAGAAGGGCGTTTTGGACGAGAATTTGGTCCACTTTATTTGGACCCTTTTTTTTCAGGTCCACGTCCCAAAAAAGTGCCCCAACTGACCAGATGACCACCGGAGGGAATTGGGGATCACCTCCCCTGACTCCCCCAGTGGTCACTAACCCCCTCCCACCAAAACCCCCAATTTAAAAACTTGTTTTTTCCAGCCTCTATGCCAGCTTCAAATGCCGTACCCACCTCCATGACAGCAGAATGTGTTTTATCCTGTGACAGCCTTTCCCTGGTTCTGATGTGGCTCTCGGGTGAGTTTGACACCTTTTCTGTTATGCACACTGCAGAGTCACATCAGCAATGCATTGTGGTGGGTGTAGGGTATTGGGCTCCGTGTATTCCACTAGCTTGTGTTACATGCTCACGATGTTGATAGTTGGTAGGCTCTACTCCCATGGTGCTTTTCCCTCTGCTTACTGGGTCAGAGTGTGCCCTGTTTTGTTTCCGGTAGTCCATGAGGTAGTGGCCATTTTTGTAACACAGTTTTAGATCCCTTTCATGTGTTAGCCACGTTACAGAACTTAGTTCTTCCCTTGAATGTTGCTGAAAGAGGGCATTGTACAGCATTCTGCCAGCTCTGACCTACTGCTAATCTCAGTACTAGGAAACTCTGCCAGTGGTGGGTGTAGGGTATTGGGCTCCGTGATTCCACTAGCTTGTGTTACATGCTCACGATGTTGGTAGTTGGTAGGCTCTAGTCCCATGATGCTTTTCCCCCTGCTTACTGGGTCAGAGTGTGCCCTGTTTTGTTTCCGGTAGTCCATGAGGTAGTGGCCATTTTTGTAACACAGTTTTAGATCCCTTTCATGTGTTAGCCACGTTACAGAACTTAGTTCTTCCCTTGAATGTTGCTGAAAGAGGGCATTGTACAGCATTCTGCCAGCTCTGACCTACTGCTAATCTCAGTACCAGGAAGACTCTTTGCCAGTGGGGCACAACCTCTGATCTGCAGTTAACTGTGAGTAAATGTGCTTATTCAAATAAAGGACTTTTTCAAAGAGATTAGTCTTCAGGTGTCAACTGGTATGCCAAGGTTATACAGCAGCAACAAGTCCTAGAGGCCTGGGTGTATGCAGGTCCCTGGAGCACTTTTAGTGGGTACCGCAGTGCACTTAAGGCAGGCGGGACCCAGGCCCATCCCCCCCACCTGTAACACTTGTGCTGGTAAATAGGAGGCCTCCAAAACCCACTGTACCCACATGTAGAGCTATGGTACCCTAAGAGCTATGGTAGTGTTGTACATTTGTGGGTAGTGGGTTTTGGGGGAGGGGGTTGGGGGCTCAGCACCCGTGGTAAGGGAGCTATGCATGTGGGAGTGTTTTCTGAAGTCCACCGCACTGACCTCTAGGGTGTCCAGTTGGTGTCCTGGCACGTCAGGGGGGCGAGTGTACTACGAATCCTGGCCCCTCCTGTCACCACCCTCCTGCGCTCCGTTGTATCTGTGGTGGTTTACCCAACACCTGTTGTTGGTAGTCGTGGCTAATGTTGGGTACCTCACGGAGCTCAGGGGATGGTGCAGGAATACTAACCTCGTCCCACCCTTTCAAAAAGATGTGGGAGGAAAAATAAACTAAATTGGATACTTTTCTAAATTAACCAGAACCAACACAATATTAAGATTTTTAAACAATAAGTAAACTTTAATTTCAGAAATTTCTGTAACAAATATTATCACAATTAAAGTAAAACCTATTCTAAGACAATGAGCAGATAAACCCTTTTGCTGTGTTATCTTACTTTCTTTTGTATCTCTTTTCCCTTCTAGGTATCTCTTACTCACGTCAGGATATACTCAATATCAGATAAGTATAAAAAGAACCTTAACAACCTCAATTATTTTATGTATTTTCTCTCTCTGTGTGTATTTCCCTGAATTTGATTCTTTGTTGTTTCTTTCCTCTTCTCAGGTCACTGTAAGCAGCTCACCTCTCCCATCAAGGTAATAAGGTAAGTATGTTTTTATATATTTTTTCCTATCAGTCTTTCACTCTTTACTTATATTCTTTTTATATGTCCCAAAATGTCACTTAGCTGTCTTTGGTTAACTCTCCGTTCCTGTCACCGTCTTTCTTGCGTGGGGGCCCGTTGACAGCAGATGCTTTATTTTTCTTGAAGTCTTCCTCCTAAACCTTCCTTTAAGCAAATGAACAGGAAGCAAAACCCTCTCTTCCTGATTTCGTACGGGAACTCTAAAGGATTTGTTCAAAAACTGTGGCCAACTTTTCTTTAAAAATAAAATAACCAAACGTTCCCTATCTTCCAGATCTAATCTTTAGGTTTTTTTTTCCCTGAACTAGTGGTGAGAAAGATTGATTGTCCCTTTCACACAATCACTCCCACACAATTCTTTTATTACACTTATTCAAACTCTTATTCAACTCACTACCCCTTAAGCTATAACTCTACTTCCATTGAATTAAATTTTAAATTTATTCCTAAACCCTTTCCCAAATACTCCTTATGCTATTACTACAAATACACTAATAACCCTCTCTTATCAAATTCCCCTTAACTCCTACCCTATTCATACATTCACCCTATCCTAATAAAATTTAAAAACTTATTTTATAAATCACACCTTCCTTACACACCTCACTTTCATTCACCATCAATCACCAGAAACTTTTCTCAATATCCTATCCTTTACCATTAAAACCCTCCTCTCACTACCAGCACCTCCTCAGCACCTCCACTCTCTCTGACCATCAATCTCACTCTGACCAACTGCAACTCCCCAGTTGCCTTGGTAACCAGCCTTGGCTTGCGTTCCAAACCAGCCTTGGCTTGCGTTCCAAGACCCTTCCAGCCAATCCCTGCCTAGAACCAAGATTCCAATCTCCACTGCTGACCAGCGGAATTCTGGCCAGCAGTGCAAAATCCCCATTTTAACCCCATAGAAACTAATGGAAAAGTAATAAAATTAAATAAAAACCCTATAAAACTATATCCAAATCACCCCAAAATTTCTACACCAATTAAACTTCCCATTCCCTATTAAATCCTGCTTTTAAAATTTAAAAATACCCCTTTTTACAGTCCGCCCGCAATTATCTCTCCTAAACCCCCCTCAAAAATCCCAAAATAATTTGAAACTCATTTTAAAAATTCAATCCCCCTCCCCTCTACCTGCTACGTCGAATTTAAAATTTTACCATGTAATTAACCCCTTAAAACCCACCCTACACCAGAACACCCCCAAAAAATATTAAAATTTAAAATGTAACCCCCCACAAAAATAAAGAAAAATATCCCAAACCCAAATATGCAAAAATAAATCCAATCCGACAACCCCCCCGATTTTTTAAAAATAAAAAACACAATTTATGCAAATTAAAAATTAACCAATCAAAATTCCGGGCCAAACGACCCCTTACCTTGTTGTAGAATTTCCCCTCACATTAAGCCTTCCATCCGTTCCGGTCTCCGACGTCCTGGGGCAAAAACGGAACGTTTTAAAAAATTTGCCCCGAAAACCGCGATTCTTCTGGAGCTCCAGCTTAAAAATCGAGGCCCAGGCTTGTAGGCCTCGCCGGAGCTCCCGCCGAAAAAAAGTTCGTGCGCGTGCGCGCACCCCCGTCACGCCTGTCGCGCTCCTCCCTCTGGCCAGGCAGGCCCCGCTCGCTACCCCCATCAAAAAAATGACGGCGCTGCTCCCGTGCTCCTCTCTTCGCTCCCGGGGACATGCCCAATCGTCCCCGGGAGCCCAAAAACAACGGCGGCAGTGCCCTTCTCAGCACTCTTCTCTCCAGAACCGGCCCACGGACGGCCCAAACCCAGCGGGCCCCCCAAAACAGCAGCGCCGTACCGGGAGCACTGCTTCCCTTCACACAGCGCCCCCGGTTCCCCGGACAGCAACGCTGGCTCCGAGAACGCTGCCTTTTGCAGCGCTCTTTCCCGGAGCATCCCCAACACCCAGGACCACCACTGCCAGCTGCTCCTGGCCCGGGAACATTCCCAGACCTTCCCAGCCTACCCCAGTGGCCCCCAAGACCCAGGTAAGTATTTTTTCTTTTTTTCTTTTAACCCTAGTTACACTCCCATGACCAAATAGCTCGGATTAGGACATGTCTGAGCTTGGCATTTTTATTTTCCATTATCCCTAAAAAAAAACAAACGCTCAGCTCACAAACGACAAAATCCATGGTATTTTGGTCCGTACAAACCGTATTTTCAAAACGAAAGATGGACGCCCATTTTTTTTTGAAAATACGGTCTGTCCCACCCCTTCATGTACCCGTTCTCGGACATAGAAGCCCATGGAGATGGGCGTTCGCATTCGATTATGCCCCTCCACATCACCTAGTCAGAGATACCAAGAGGCATATTTTCAAAGCACTTAGACTTACAAAGTTAAGTGTAACGTATGAAACTTTGTAAGTCTAAGTGCTGTGAAAATGAGCCCCACGTCACCCAGTTCCAAACGGCACATTTTGGCACAGTCCTGGATCTATCACCACCCCATCCTGGTGCCTTTTGGGACTTGTAGCACTGATATCAATGGGCATAATCAGGTACCACTAATCCCACTCTGCTTTGGAATGTAAGATCTAAATCAGGACTGCTCCCAAAATCTCCAGCCTTGAACTGGGTAACTAGCTATCTCTGCCAATGCTCTAAACTCCTAGTCCACACCTACATACATATATGAATGGAGCAGCAGCTTACAAAGGCAGACTCTGCAACCCTAGGCCACACCTGCCATAGCTGGTTGCCCATCACCACCTCCCTGCCTAAGTGAGGATGTCCCCAAAAAAGTGTCCCCAAGCCTTCCAAGAGCCCCTGCCCACCTAATGCCATATAGCACCTCTGGCCATGCTGGGGTTGCACACCCCCTACCAAGCCTCTAGTTTGGCTCTCCTTAACTTTCACAAACTGTCTGAAGGGACATAACAAAACATGTCCAGTTACCAAGGGCCACCATCTGAACCCTGTCTCTACCAACTTGTGCTCTGCATATCATTTGGCATTCACCGAGACTTGGAGGCACTCTAGTGCTGTTTTTGAGTATCTCAGAGCCCAGCGTGAGTAACAACAACATAGCACCCCCATAGCAGCCATCCTTTCCAGCAAGCCCAGAGTATCCAGTAACCTTCAATATAGTTTGCCCAGAACCCCCATATTCCCAACAAGTTATTACATTGAAACCCACTAAAAAAGACCTAACATATCAGTGTGGGGGAAAGAGGTTGGGCCACAGCACCCTGCTGTGAGCAACAACAAGATAGCCAGCATGTCTTATACACTATCTAGCACATTGCCCCTGTTAAGGCAGACAAAAGACAAGGGAATCAGAAGGAGCCACAGTGGGAATCAAGCCCTCACTGCCTGTCTACAGAGCCCGCAGCCTTAGACAGTATGCTACACCTCACACATACATGCCACAAGGCAATGTTCAGGGATGAAAGCACAGTGGCCACATAAGCCACTCACAGCACATGGTGCCACCCTCAAAACAGGCCCCCGGGCCCACAGTCCATACAGAATGTACCGTGAAGTCCAAAGTGCTGTGTGCCACCCGGTGAAACATCCAGTGATGCTATAACTGGGACCATGAAACCTCACCAGCCAGAATGGACCCCCCCCCCCCCCTCAGGTCCTCTTGCCATCTCCAAACACATGCGCACGAGTCAGGGATGGAATGTTGGCACTGGCAGCTCTAAGGATCCCACATAATTGCCACGGTTATACTACCCACCCACCAACATGTCTCCCACCTCCTAGACAGTGCAATGACTGTACCATGGAGGGTCCTGATGAGGTGGCTAGAAGTCAGGGAAGGTTAAACAGGGTCTTCCATCACCTCAGCTGTACACCTCTTAGCCATAGGGAACCAACCACAACCAGATCCTTGGCACTACTACTACTACTTATTATTTCTCTAGCGCTACAAGGCATAAGCAGCGCTGCCACCATTCCTCAAAATACATATTGCCATCCAACATCACAGCCAGTGACTGGTCATCCCAGGGCCTCCCGCAGGCCCAAGCCTCATCCTACATGCCTATATGGATGCCAACCTCTCATGGGACAAACATACATCAAATCTGTGTCTCCCTACCTCTTTTACATGCCATCATATAGGTCAGACAAACCAATGATATCCTCCAGCCACCCACAAACAGGCCCCCAACTAACCCTGTACCTGCTTAGTGCTGCCCACCTGAACTACTATGGAAGCTGTGTAGGATGTGTATGACTCATATATACAGCGGCGTAGCGAGGCTGGCTGACACCCAGGGCGGGTCGCTGCTGCGAACCCCCCCAGGTGCAGCACGGTGCACCCCCCCTCGGCACGCGCACCCCCCCCCCGGAGTGCATCTTTACCGCTGGCGCTCCGCCCCGCCGAGTGCACGTCGTCTCTGGGAGCTGTGTCGGCTCCATTGGTTCCCTGCTTTCTCTGCCCCAGAACAGGAAGTAACCTGTTCCGGGGCAAAGAGAGCAGGTAACCAGCGGTGCAGACACGCCCCCAGCGCGTGCACCCGGGGCGGACCGCCCCACCGCCCTCCCTTCCTATGCCACTGCATATATACACTATGTTCACACACAGGTCACCCTCCAACACCAGCACACCAGCAGCAGGAGGAGCAGGGGGAAAGGGAGGAAGAGGAGGAGGAGGAGGAGCCTGTCCAACCTCCAGCTGCCCAGAACCCCCCTCCAACAGCCAGCCAGTGCCCAGTATGCAGTTGACCAGCCAACAACCCACAGAGGAGGACAGCCAGCAGGAACTGATGGTTGAAACCCTGGCCAGTGGGAGGTTCCCCACACCTCACTCCAGGGGCTGACACTGCAGGAACCAGAGGAGGAGGATGTGGCCAAGGAGCTATATGGGGACATGCTCCTGTTGGAGGGGGATGAAGGGACATTGGAAGTGCCACCTCTGGCAGCACCTCTACTGGTCTTACCAGCTGCTGCCACTGCAGCAATACCTGCGAGTGACCACCCCTGGCAGATATGCTGGGCTAGATTCTGCGGTGGGTGACTGGGCAGCACACTGACATTCAGCAGGGGTTTGCCACACTCCAGGCCACCTTCCACAGCCTCCTCCAGGCCATCACAAGGCAGCAGCAGTAGTAGGGGCTGTAGGATTTCAAAAGAATCCAACACCTTTGTTTATAAAAAAGTTTATTTTGTTACACCCAAATGCAGTTCATTTGCCGTTGTTTCAAATACAGCTGTACAGCTCTAGTATTCTGAGATATGTGGTTACGCAATGGCATGTGATGCTTATAACAGCTGTGGTCATAGCACATGGCTGGGGAAAAGATACTCCAGATGGTGGGGTGGGAGAGAGGTATCTGAGGTAGGGTAGGGTAGGGTATTATTATGGATTAAGAACTGGTTGACAGATAGGAAGCAGAGAGTAGGATTGCGTGGCCAGTATTCTCAGTGGAGGAGGGTAGTTAGTGGGGTCCCGCAGGGGTCTGTGCTGGGTCCGTTGCTTTTTAATGTATTTATAAATGACCTAGAGATGGGAATAACTAGTGAGGTAATTAAATTCGCCGATGACACAAAATTATTCAGGGTCGTCAAGTCGCAGGAGGAATGTGAACGATTACAGGAGGACCTTGCGAGACTGGGAGATTGGGCGTGCAAGTGGCAGATGAAGTTCAATGTTGACAAGTGCAAAGTGATGCATGTGGGTAAGAGGAACCCGAATTATAGCTACGTCTTGCAAGGTTCCGCGTTAGGAGTTACGGATCAAGAAAGGGATCTGGGTGTCGTCGTCGATGATACGCTGAAACCTTCTGCTCAGTGTGCTGCTGCGGCTAGGAAAGCGAATAGAATGTTGGGTGTTATTAGGAAGGGTATGGAGTCCAGGTGTGCGGATGTTATAATGCCGTTGTATCGCTCCATGGTGCGACCGCACCTGGAGTATTGTGTTCAGTACTGGTCTCCGTATCTCAAAAAAGATATAGTAGAATTGGAAAAGGTACAGCGAAGGGCGACGAAAATGATAGTGGGGATGGGACGACTTTCCTATGAAGAGAGGCTGAGAAGGCTAGGGCTTTTTAGCTTGGAGAAGAGACGGCTGAGGGGAGATATGATAGAAGTGTATAAAATAATGAGTGGAATGGATCGGGTGGATGTGAAGCGACTGTTCACGCTATCCAAAAATACTAGGACTAGAGGGCATGAGTTGAAGCTACAGTGTGGTAAATTTAAAACGAATCGGAGAAAATTTTTCTTCACCCAACGTGTAATTAGACTCTGGAATTCGTTGCCGGAGAACGTGGTACGGGCGGTTAGCTTGACGGAGTTTAAAAAGGGGTTAGATAGATTCCTAAAAGACAAGTCCATAGACCGCTATTAAATGGACTTGGAAAAATTCCGCATTTTTAGGTATAACTTGTCTGGAATGTTTTTACGTTTGGGGAGCGTGCCAGGTGCCCTTGACCTGGATTGACCACTGTCGGTGACAGGATGCTGGGCTAGATGGACCTTTGGTCTTTCCCAGTATGGCACTACTTATGTACTTATGTACTTATGTCTTGTTCATTGCAGATATGCAGCACTTACAAGTGCCCCTTCAGAAATCAGGCAAGTGGAGGATGAGAGTATATGGGTGGTGTTGGAGTGCCACCCAGGGAATTGAACCTGCCACCCCCAGGTCACTGTCCAAACCATTAGGCCAGGCCTCCTCTTATAAACCAAGGTGGCAAGAAATGATTGCTTCGCTACAGTGGACAGCTATATCATCAGGAGTCTGTGTCACCATCACAGTACCTAACAAAGGTACAAGGTATGTGGGAGCTGCTAGCAGGCTCCACAGTGGGTGTAGGTAGACATTACTGCAGTCTTCCCTCCTACTTCTCTCTCCCCAGTCATGGATATAGGGCATCTGCAAGTGGGGCCATTCCTCAGACTGGGTGCTAGGCCTCTGTTACCCCTACCTGCTTCTGGGGACATCCTAGCCACTCAGGTGTTCAGGGGATGCTCTAGAAATATAGCACAGAGAGATCTGCTGGCACTGGCTCTGGTGCATGAACAGAGCTCTCATGGATGGTTCTATGCGCATTTTCTGAGCTCCTGAGTGCCCCCAGTACAGAGTTGCATGGAGAGAGAAATCTTACCCATCCCTGCTGGAATCTTACCTGTCCTCACTGGAATCTTGCCTATCCCCACCCATCCCCGCAAGAATTTAACCCATCCCTACCCATCCCTGCAAAAATTTTAATGGTACATAAAAAAAATTCCGGTCAGCTCTCTTGGTCTCTCTCTGGATTTGAGCCGCAGCACTGCTGCAGCACTGCAGGCAAGGAAGGAGCAGATGTTAGAACTTGGAACACTCTGGTGTGCACATGTAAAACTTCTCTCTGATTCACTGGCACTGTGTGCCAAGATGTTGCCAAATGCATGTGCCAATAGGTCAGGTGACATCTGATGCTCTTACCTGTGTCAGAGCTGAGGTCTGCACATCAGCCCAGGAGCAGAGAGGATTAATAGTAACATGGTAAGTGACAACAGATAAAGGCCTAAATGGTTCATCCAGTCTGCCTAATAGTCACACTCGTTATCAAATCATGATTAAATCAACAATGAATGTAATATTATTTACTTGATTATGGTCTTTCTTTGGCGTTTCTGGGACATAGACCATACAAGTCTGTCCGGCTCTATCCTTATGTTCCAGCTGCCCACTCCAGCCTATTCATCTTCTCATTTGCAGGACACAGACCGCAAAAGTCTGTCCAGCACTGTCCTCATATCCCAGCCACTGAAGTTATTGTCTAAGCTGTTTCCAGCCCATCCTAAATCAGATTTCCATATATGAGACACAGACCATACAAGTCTGCCTGGCATTGGCCCTAGTTAATCACAGCTGGAGTCACCATGTAAGTGTCACTCGACATATCCACACAACAAGTTTAGGTTTTTTTTAACTTCTATTTTCTAATTAGAGATCCTCTGAGTTCATACCACACCTTTTTTGAATTCCATCACCATTTGTGTGTCTACTACCTTCTTAATGGAAGACTTTCCACATCTGTGCTGTTAAAGCAAGAAGGAGGAGGAGTCAGCATTCAAAGAACTTGGTACTTGGTAGATGAGAGGCTGTGGCAGGTGCAAATTACACTTCCATGGGAACCCCACAGGAATTTTTTCTGTTCCCACAGGAACCCTGCAGAAACTGCTTCTGTCTCCACGGGAACCCAACAGGAATTGCTTCTGTCCCCACAGGAACTCCGTAAAACTTCTACCATCCTCAAGGGTTCCATGGGATTCTCGCGAACCAGGTTCCTGTGCAGGTCTCTAGCCCAGAGTGCCTCCAGGATCAGGTTAATGTAGAATCAGTGTAGCCAGGGGACAGGCCCTACTCCCACATGATCAACAGCCAGAGCACAGGCATTGTTCTTCCTGGGTGGGGGGGGGGGGGGGTATCCAGTGACAATAGAAAATGCAACAAACTCATTCTGTTGGTAAACGTACATGATCAGCCTGCACCGGGGCTTTCTCTCTGAACCATCCCACCCCTTCAGATGCTTCTTCCTGTTTTCGGAAGGGTGGGACAGTTCAGAGAGAAAGCCCCGGTGTAGGCCACAGGCAGCCTATGAGTGCCGCTGCCACTGGCATTCCTGGAGGAAGACAGGAGGTGATCTTAAAGTATGGGGGGGTGGGGAGACAGGACTTTAGAGCATTGCAGGGCCAGGAAGGGAGGGGAATGGAGAGATGCGGCAGAACGGAGAAGGGAGAGATATACAGCATGAGATGCACCTCCTGTTGCAAATCCCTGGCTACACCAATGGTTCTTAGGGATCAATATTCAAAGCAATTTAACTAAGCAGAGAGGCTCCTGCATAGTTAAATCATGCTGTCTGGCCCAGGAGCAGATTTTCAGTGGTATTAAACTGGACAGTGCCACTGAAGATTCACTCTGAAAGTCATGGCATTTACTGGTTAATTTTGTGATGGTCAAGGGGCAGAGTCGAGCTGAAGCCAGGAGTTATGTGAGCACCACCATAGCCTGAGCTGTGCCTGTGTAGCTAAGTGGACATGTTGAACCATATAAATAGTAGTCCTAACTAGGCTTGGTTAGGTATGCAGGTACAGCACTGAATATCGATCATACCTGGATAGCTTCTGGGCATGGCCAAAGAGCCAGAAATTCAAAGCTGATACCCAGACAGGGCTTAGCACTGAATATTTGAGTCTAATTTAGTTGGCTGAAGTTAATGTAACATGGGGTTAGGGAAAGAAGAAAAAACAAAGTTGTAAAATGGGGATTTACTTGTGCTGGTGAACATTCCGCCGGTCAGCAATGTAGCTTGGAATTTTGAGAAGGGTTTGGAATGGGAAGCTAAGGAGGGGTTTCCTAGGAAACGGGGTTTGTGGCAGTTGTGTTGAGCCTGCTACTTTGTATGAGAAGGATGATGTGTGAGTGAGCTCTGAGTGGGAATTGAGAATTGTAGTAAAATTGTAAGAGAAATAGGATTGTCAGGATTGAAATGTGGGAATGAGTATGAAAGAAAGTAGGGTAATAGGGGAAGAGTGAAAAGAGAGTCTGTTTGATGTAGAGTGAAACTGTTTGATGATTGAGAAAGGTTAAAGCCTAAAGGTGAGGGGGATTGAATGAGAAAAAGGAGAGAATTACTTTAGGTTAGAGGTGAAAAAGGGGAAAAAAACATTTATTTTAGGATTCAAAAGGGAGAAAAGGGAGTCTATTGGAGTTTCTCTTATCCTAAGCATTAAAAGAGATGTGGATAGAATGTTCACTGTCTGAGAGGAGAGAAAGAATCTTGAGCAGAGTGAGTGACAGCAAAGCACTGCAGCGCTTAGAATAGGGAACTGCAGTACAGAATAGGTGTGTAGAAGGGAATATTCAATTAATTTTATTTTAATTAGAAAAGTTGGCCACAGTATTGATACCCTGATTAATGTTCCATGAAGGTTGCTGAAAATTTACAGGAAGGAGGGGTTTTTATGTCATGTTCCCTGTCTTTGCAAAGTATGGGCACCGGAGGATCAGACAACCATCTTGGATTTGGGCTTATTCCAGGTTTTGGCGACCATCTTAGAAGAGGGTCTATTAAGCCAGGGCAGCCATCTTGGAGTGTGGCAGCTTCAGGAAGGAAGCCCTTATTTGGTCGTAGGGTGTATCCGATGGGGGCTGCCATCTTGTTTTCAGCTGTGCTTGGTTGAGCTTAATTCCTTCTCTATTTAAGGCTCTGCCCTCAGTCCATCTGTGCTTCGGCTTCTACTCAGTTCGCTGGATAGTTGCAGTGTTTATGGATCTACTTCTGACTGATGCCTGGTTCTGATCTCTGCCTGTTCCTGGACCTGCTCTTGACTGCTGCCTGTTCCTGGACCTGCTCTTGACCGCTGCCTGGTACTACCTTTGCCTAGCCCTGGTTTTTGCTGTTATCTGCTGCCTGGTCTAATCCTGTGGACTTTGTGCTGGACTTTGTTCTCTCTGTAGCTGGCTACTCGCACTCAGGAGCTCAACTCCTGGGGAACGGTGGGAGGCACAGGGACAGGGTTACTATTCGTCTGGATTTCTCCGGACATGTCCTCTTTTTGAGGGCATGTCCGGGGCGTCTGGCGGGTTTTGCCCGCATGCACGTTTGTCCAGATTTCTGGACAAACGTGCGTGCGTGAGGGCGTGTGTGCGGTTGCGCGATCCATTGGCACCATGGGTCTCCCCTCCCCTTCCTTACCATCTTCCCTGGTGGTCTAGTGACATCTTCGGGGCAGGAAAGAGCCCCCTCTTTCCTGCCCGGAGCACTGCCTTGCCCATCCTCCTTCTCGGTCTCTGCTGGGGATTCAAAATGGCCACCGAGAGTTGAAGTCTTGCGAGGCCGCTTCAACTCTCGTCGGCCATTTTGAATCCCCAGCCGAGACCGAGAAGGATGTAGGCAAGGGCAGGCAGCGCTCCGGGCAGGAAAGAGGGGGCTCTTTCCTGCCCCAAAGATGTCACTAGACCACCAGGGAAGATGGTAAGGAAGGGGAGGGGAGTATGTGATGGGGGGCGCGGGGGGGGGGATTATTTGACGGGGCGAGGGGAAAGGGGGCAGAATGAGGATCTGAAAGGGGCGTGACGGGGTGGGCAGGGGTGTGACATGTGTCTTCTTTTTCCAAGGATACAAAATGGTAACTCTACACAGGGAGGACTCAGGGTTTTGGCCGACAGCCCGGTGAGGGATTTCCTTCATCGAGTACAAGGGCTCACCTCTCCTTGGAAATACATTACATTTTGCTTCCAATTATTTTAATAAAGAGTGAGGTGTAGGAAGAAGAACGGGAGAGAAGAGGAAAATCAATCTGGGCCCCCACGCAAGAAAGTCTACACTGCACACCAACAAAAGGAAGCCTGTAACAGCTAAGTGACTTTGGGAAAACAGAAAATATAAAGTGGACAAAAAGGGGAAAAGAAAATATACTTACCTGAAAGGCTGAGTACTTCCAGGAAAAAGGGTTGAAGCAAATTCTGAAAAATAAGAATTTGGAAACAAGAATCAAATTCTTTATAGAATTCTTAATAGGAGTTCTATAATTTTAACAAGTGAAGAAAAAAAGTGTAATATTTAAAATCAATACTTATCTGATAGTGATCCAAGGTGGGTTGAATCCTGTGAAAAGAAAATTTATGGGGTTAATAGAGGTTGATTACATGCTAAATCTACTGCATTTTACCAATTAAAAAGTTAGTTACATTGTTGGGTTAGAATATTCGAAGTAATTAAATTATTATTTTTTTTTTTTATTCATAAATTTCCAAATTTCTTACAAGCATATCACTTGTTACAGAAAAACAGCATAATACAAACGTTAAAGAAAATAATCAAAGGAAAAGTTATACATGCTTCTTTAAACCTCAAATTGAAGGGAGAGTTACAGTTTAGTGGAGTTTTATACAGGTATATTAGCACAAGTATATAAAAAAAAAAATGCGGTTTAAGTGTATAATTCGTCACATATCATTTAACTAATTCTATATTAAGCTGTTTCATATCCAGAAAGGATTTTAGCTGTTCTGAGTCATAAAATACATACTTTATCCCACTATACCTGACCAGACATTTGCAAGGGTATACTCGAAGTAATTAAATTATTGATTATAACAAACTGTAAATTGTGTTTTTTTTATTCTCGGAAACAGTAAAATCTTAAAATTAGTTTATTTTCCTCTCCCGCTCCTGGAGTGGGAGACGAGGTTAGTGATTGTTGTCCACTCCTCATTCCTGGGTGCTGGTTTCTGGAAAGTCGTCACGACTACTACCATCAGGCTTGCCGGAATCCAGTTTCATCTTACATCACACCCAGGCGTGGGGTGGGACTAACATTAATATTTAATGAAAAGCTGACCACTGCCAGCTGAATATTGCACCCATTTTTTCCTTCTGCTTTAGTCCATATCTCAACAAATTAATAAGTCACCATGGTGCTCATTTTCAAAGCATATGGACATCTCAAAAGGCTGAAATGAACGTTCATGTGCTTGGAATGTTGAAATTCCAATTTTGCAAAGGCAGAAAAGGGAATCCAATATTCCAGCATGTCCAAACAGCAAGGGGGCATGTTTTGGGTGGGACTAGGGAGGGCCTGAAATCTGGACATTCAGCAGCGATTACCAAGTCCCGCCTTCACTACGCCTCCAACACACTCCCTTGAACTGTGGCCATCCTTGCGACGGAGTGCAGTTGGAGACATCCTAAATCGGGTTTCGATTATACCGATTTGGACGTCCCTAGGAGAAGGACGTCCATCTCTTTCGAAAATGAGCCCCAAAGTGATCATATTTGGCTACATGAGAGAGGGGGAGATTGTCCAGACACCCACTAGAGTGAGTCCATCAAAGACACAAAACCAGTTTCAGAAGACAGTTCTCAAGAACAAGAACTCAAGCTCTGAGGGAAGTCAGCACAGCCAAGAAAGACTCTTAAGCTGCCTCTCTGTGCAAGATGCTAGGGCTGGAACACATGGAGGGGCATAATCGAATGCAAACGCCCATGTGTATGAACGCCCATCTCCGAGAACGGGTCCGTGAAGGGGTGGCCCGAATCGTATTTTCGAAAAAGATGGACGTTTATTTTAGTTTCGCAAATATGGTTTGTGCCAGGCAAATGCATTGGATGTGGGCGTTTTTGAGATGTGGGCGTTTGTTTGAGCTGGGCGTTTTCGTTTTTCAGCGATAATCGAAACCGAAGCATTCCAACTCAAAAACGACCAAATCCAAGGCTTTGGGTTGTGGGAGGGGCCAGGATTCATAGTGCACTGGTCTCCCTCACATGCCAGGACACCAACCGGGCACCCTAGGGGGCACTTTTAAAAAATAGGAAAAAACATTAAATTACCTCCCAGGTGCATAGCTCCTTTACCTTGGGTGCTGAGACCACCAAATCCCCCCCCAAAACCCACTCCCCACAACTCTACACCATTACCATAGCACTTAATGGTGAAGGGGGGCACCTACATGTGGGTACAGTGGGTTTTTTTTGGGGGGGGGGGTTAGAGGGCTCCCATTTACCACCACAAGTGGTACAGGTGGGGGGGGATGGGCCTGGGTCCGCCTGCCTGAAGTGCACTGCATTACCCACTAAAAGTGCTCCAGGGAAAGGACTTGTTGCTGCTGTATAACCTTGGCACAGCAGTTCACACCTTAAGACTAATCTCGCTGAAAACGTCGTTTATTTCAATAACCGCATTTACTCACAGTTAACTGCAGATCAGAGGTTGTGCCCCACTGGCAACGAGTCTCCCTGGTATTAAGATTAGCAGTAGCTCGGAGCTGGCAGAATGGTTCAGCAACATTCAAGGTAACGTGGCTAACACACGAAAGGGATCTAAAACGGACTTACAGAAATAGCCACTACCTGGTGGACTACCGGAAACAAAACAGGGCACACTCTGACCCAGTAAGCAGAGGGAAAAGCACCATGGGAGAAGAGCCTACCAACTACCAACATTGTGAGACTGTAACACAAGCTAGTGAAATCACGGAGCCAAATACCCTATACCCACCACAATGCAATGCTGATGTGACCCTGCAGTGCACCCGAGAGCCACATCTGACCCAGGGAAAGGCTGTGAGAGGATCGAACACATTCTGCTGTCATGGAGGTGGGTACGGAATTTGAGGGTGGTATAGAGGCTGGGAAATAAGGTTTTTGCAAGTGGGTTTTTTTGGTGGGAGGGGGTTAGTGACCACTGGGGGAGTCAGGGGAGGTGATTCCCGATTCCCTCCGGTGGTCATCTGGTCGTTTAGGGCACTTTTTTGGGACCTGTTCGTGAGAAAAAAGGGTCCAAAAAAAGTGTCCTAAATTCTCGCTAACAACGCCTTTGTTTTTTCCATTATCGGCCGAGCGCGCCCATCTCTGCTCGGCCAATAACCACGCCCCAGTCCTGCCTTCACCATGCCTCCGACACGCCACGTCAACTTTATTCGTTCCTGCGATGGAGTGCAGTTGAAGACGACCAAAATCGGCTTTCGATTATACCGATTTGGCCGCCCACGGGAAACGGACGCCCATCTCCCAAACATGGGCGTTTTTCTCCTTTCGAAAATAAGCAGGATTATCTCCCTTGACATGCAGCACAGAGTCACCCTGCTATCTGAATCTTATAATTAGACCAGTGTATAGAACATTACTGTAAAGGAGGCCAGTGGCAATGATTTTTTAACTTTTCCTATGCCCAGGGACTGATCAGATGAGTATCCAGCACAGCTCCTCAGGAGCTCTATCCTCCCTTTTGGCAGCTTGGCAGAAAGGAAGCAGAGATAGAATGCCTTTATTTTTCCTTCCCCGTAAGACCAGTTGAAACCTAAGATTGTGGGCTACTGCTCTTTGTTTGCTTTGGAGTGGTAGAAAACAATTCATCGCCTCGGAGCAAAAGCGTCGTCTGTGCAATTTTTGCATGAAATTAAATAAATATATATTTCAATACACTGCTATAAGATCTTCTTGAATGCCAAAGTATTGTAACTTCTGAAAGGCTGTTTCCTAAGTAAAAAAAGTTAAATAAAAATTCGATAAATTATTGGTGATTTATACCTCCCTGTTTACAAATCCATGCTGGTGGTTGCTGGTGCTCTAATGCCAACACAGCCCCAGGGGCATATCTGGACTCCGGCGGTAGGGGGTCCAGAGCCAGAGGGAAGGGGCACATTTTAGCCCCCCCCCCCCACTGCCCCCCCCACCATTGCCAGACCCCCCGCCACCAACAATTCTCTCCATCCCCCCTCCCGCCGCCAACCCTCCCCCACTGCCGTTGCTCACCTTTGCTGGTGGAGGACCCCAACCCCCACCAGCCGAGGTCCGCTTCCACCTGCCGCTGCCTTTAAAAATATTTCTTCAGCTGGCGGGGGACCCCAACCCCCGCCAGCCGACCCAAGGTCTTTAAAGTTTTGCTCTTCTTCGTCCTCCGTGGCCGTGCTGCTGTTGAAAGCTGTTGAATCCAGTTCGGAGTCTGACATTGCAGCACGGCCACAGAGGACGAAGAAGAGAAGAACTTTAAAGACCTCGGGTCGGCTGGTGGGGGTTGGGGTCCCCCGCCAGCTGAAGAAATATTTTTAAAGGCAGCGGCAGGTGGAAGTGGACCTCGGCTGGCAGGGGTTGGGGTCCCCCGCCAGCACAGGTAAGCAACGGCAGCGGGGGAGGGTTCACGGCAGTAGGGGGGGTCCAGGGCAAAATCTGCGGGGGCCCAGGCCCCTCTGGCCCCACGCAAATACGCCCCTGCACAGCCCATTCACTTTGAATGGGCTGAGTCGGCTTTGCCACACACCAGCCGCCAGCCTGGCTTTGTAAATAAAGGGAATAATAAACACAATAAACTTCACTACTCATTTTCTCTGTTTTGCGTCAAGTGCCCACCTTTGCTTTCAGGTGACAAATTCTCTTTCTAAAATCCCTCCTTTTGTAATCTAATTGACCTCACAAACTCTTGCTCTCGTACCAGTTCCAGTAGGGAAGCCATGTAGAAAATCACTCTAACATTGTAACATTATCCATCTGCCAGGGCAAGTAGTACTTCTAAAGCATAACAAGCACGTTAAGCCATCTGCCTTTGAGACACTACTGAGGCAACTACATTACTTGATTGGACGTTTCATGACCTGGGATACCCCAGATAGTAAAGAGTCAAAGGAAGGTGTTCTCTAACATACTGTAGATTCAGCACTGCAAAGGTCATTGAGAGTGTTCCATCCACTAGAAATGAGGACAATCAGGGAATAAATAAAAGGCTTTTTCTAAGTGGGCCACTGGGGAGAGAATGTGACCTATCAGAACATTTTAGAACATTATCTGGTATTAGGGATATGCATTTGTTTAAAATGGTATTTGAAAAGTCATTAACATTTCCTGTATCATAATTTTTAACGTGAAATGACAGGGAAAAAAAGCAAAATTTGGGGTTTTCACATGTGTCATTAATAGCATACTCTAATTATCAATAAGCACAATGTTGAAAAATAATTGTTTACGTTCTCGTGTTTTTTGAGGGATTTTGAGCCATAGTGTGCAGTACTGATGACACTGGGAACTAAAAAATAATTAAATACCTAAGTAAAATGAGACATTTAATAATACTATAGGAAACTAATCAAAATGAAAATTTTTGACCTGCACACCTCTTATACTTGTGACGGAGGCTGGTAGAGCTTTACAGATTGACCAATGTATCAAGGCAGAGATTTCAAGGACAACAGTCCACTTCATCAGATTTTGTCATCACCTTAAATCAAAGGCTTTCAACCCAGTTCTTGGGACACATCCAGCCAGTTAGGTTTTCAGGATATTCAAAATTAGAAGCCAATTCTATAAGAGGGCAGCTTTGTTTAGGTGCCCTGATGACACATGTCGAAAGCCAATTGTATAATGGTCTTTGTGCACCAAGATTCCATTACTGAATGCTAGTATAACATTTACACACACATGCAGGGCTGCTGAGAGACATAGCTGGGCCTAGGGCAAAACCAGATTGCCGCAATCCATCCCCAAATCATGCTGCCCTCACACTCAAATCACCACTCTCGCCCACCCGTCCCCTTACCTTTCTGTCTTTGCTTCCAAGGGAGGGCCTGAGCCCGGGCCCAGCGCCGGAAAGCCGCTTCCTGCTTACCTACTCCCACAGTTTGTCCTCTCCTGCTCCTGTCAGGACCCAGCTGAGCATTAATGTGATATCGCACTAATGCAGTCATCTGGGTCCTGGGTGGCACGCAAGGAGCAGGGGAGGACAGACCCAGAAGCAGGCAGCAAGAAGAAGCTTGCCAACAGTTGACCCCCCACCCCTTGAAGGCCAGGCCTGGGGAATTTTGCTCCCCCTGCCCCCCCCCTCAGCGGCTCTGCACACCTGCAGTTACACCAGTCTTAGATCTGGCGTAACTGCGATTGTTTAAAGAAGGCGAGGGTGTGCATAATGTACAGTATGTTTATGTTTATTCAAACTTGATATACCACTATTACTTTAAACAAGGTCAAAGCGGTGTACAGTAATACAATAAAACACATAAAATACAATAATAAAATCAAATTCAATAAAAGGATGGCATTATTGGATGGGGAAAAATAACTACATTCGTAGAAGACAAAATAGAAATTACAGTAGCAGATAAAACCATTAATATACAAATACAAAAATCATGCAAGAAATAATGAATACAAACTCTCCAACCCTAGAGATGCCCTCTTACAGCATTAAGACCCAAAAGCCAACTGGAAAAAAATAGGTTTTTAATTTAATTTTGAAATTGAGCCTGTAAATTGGTGGGTAAATTGGTGGGAAAATGTGGGATACAAATGATACTAATAAATAAAATAAATAGTTCACTACAAATAACCGGAGGGAGATACAAAAAAGCAGATGAGCTATATATTATGAATGTATGTGGTAACCCTATCTATAGCCCGCCCATGTGTACATTCCCTTGCATTTATGCCCTATGCAATATATACAGACCCTTACAGAATACAGCTTAGGCTTCCTGCTAGCACTTATGTACATAAGTGTACATTTACCCAAAAAAAGAACTAGTATTCTGTCATTTAGGGCCTTTTTACCAAGCTGCAGTAAAAGGGACCCTTCACTAGCGGCAGCACGTTTTTCCATGCACGGAGAACCCTTTTACTGTCAAGGGTAAAAATGCTGAAACAAAATGGCCGTACACTCACACTTGCTGCACGGCCATTTCAGAGGAGGAGCACTTACCATCACCCACTGGCGCGTGCTGGGGATGGAATTACCGCCAGGCTGCTGCGGTAGCCCAGTGCTAGTTCCAGATTGGCGAGCAGCAAGCCTATTGCTGTGCACCAACCTTTTAGTTAAAAGGCCCCTAAATGCATGCAAGTGGCATTTAAATGTAGGCGCCTTGTTATAAAATAACCCTTCACATATACAGGAGCTAGATTTCCCAACAATGGGGGTGGTGCATGCAAATGATCTCATGCATATTCATTGTGGGTATCCTGAAAATCTGACTGGCTTGATGTGTTCCAAGGACTGGGTTGAGAACCGCTGCCTTAAGATTTTTTTGTGCACGTTTAGTATACCTAACCTCCTTTCCAGAAAATCTCAAAATAGGAATCCTTCTGGTCTTGGAATCCCAAGTTTTGTTTTCTAAACTACAAACAAATATAGCAGTGGAACTTTCAGCTTTAATAGTTTTTATTTTTTGTGAACAAGGAAGATGTTTGGAGATGCTTTCAAGATATTAAGTTATAAACTATAGTTTCCACCTTAAGTCTTTTTTTTTCTTGCTGTACAGTTGCATAGCCTGGGGTGCTGCTGTCTAGCTGCCAAATATCTATCAGAGAATGATTTATGATACATGATATGTTCTTCAAACCAAGTGGGGACTGTTTGCTTGAAACATGAGAAAGAAGAGGGCTTGTGCTCTCAGAACCCCGATGATAAGTTTCTGTTTGGCTCTCTGAAAGAACATACCAAATGAAGGTGACATGTTTAGCATGACAAAGAGTGGTGTTCTTTGGAGACAGCTCAAATCTATTTCACCTTATAAAACTTTTCTTTCTTTACATGTCAGCTTCGAAGGTTCCACTGCTGCCTATCAAGAGCGAACATAAGAACTATGTTCTGGGAATTAAAATATCTATGCCTTGCAATCAGAGTCTTAAATTTCTTTCAGCTGTAACTAAGAATATGTTATGATTGTTGCAGTTTTCTTTTTTTCTGCAAATCAGTTTCCTTTGCAGCTGTGAAGAAATATTTTCTCCTTGAATGCTTTTGGAGTTCACTGCACGATGACCATGGAAAGTGTTACTGTCACTAAAGCCCGCCTACAGCTGTGAGGAAGAAAGCATATTTTGTATCTCAATAATGTGGCATTTCCAAAGAAATAATAATATGGTCACATAGAAGAAATATCTGTGGCCCATTATTTGAGAGATTCCAAATGCTTATAGGAAGGGCAGTCTACTGACATATTTATGCAAAGCCTTCCAGTTCTATTTTGTCAATGCGCTCACACACTTGCAGATATCCAGAAAGTACACAGTGGTTTCTAACTAGTCCAAATTCATACATGACAAACATTGGTTGTGATGGGCTAAAGATTCAGTGCTGCCAGAATGGTCATATCATCATGAAATGTCAGTCTCACTCTACGATTTCTAACTACCCTCTCAGTGAATTCTGAATGTGCAGGGACACACCCTACACAGGAACAGCGTTTAAAAATCCACAGTTCCTCTAACACCTCAGCATACACTTACAGGCTCTTTTACCAAACAAGTTTTTTTCACGTGCTAAGGCCATTATTACGGCTGGGGTAAAATGACCAAATTTTCTATTTTTAATTATTGGCCACATGCTAATTTTGCCATCTATTATGCAGGCAATATGAGTTTACACGCTAAGTACATGCTAATTGTAGCATGTGGCAATATAGCTGCACTAACCAATTAACTCAGAACATGCCTCCTGCGCCAAAAAAATACATTTTATTTTTTAGCACATGGGTAGAGCACACACATCCCCAAATTACCCGCTGTATGCCATTTTTTGCCAGTATCGAGGTCTGATATCAGCATAAGCAGGATCGAGTTTCCTGTGACAAGTTTGAGTGTTTTGCTACAGAGTTTTGTCTTTTTATTTGCTGTATCTTCAAGTAGGTGCATGTGTATATTTCAGTAGCATTGCTTTGTTATTTGAGATCAAGTGCTAAGAGCCGACTCCTGATGAAGGCCTTTTGGCAGAAACATGATTTCATGTAGAGTTTTTATTTCAACCCAATAAAGTACTATAGGTCACCACGATTTACTTTGCGATTTCTCTGCATATGGAGGTCAACATTTAGTGGCGTAGTCACTGTACAACTTTTTGTTTTTTCAATTTATTTTATTTTGCTCATATGCAATAACATTGCATAGAAAAAGAAAAATACCAATGGAAATATCAGGAAATACAATCACAGTAAGAAATGGCAAAGAAAAAAAAGCTAATAATTCCATGGAAAATTAGACAAGAAATTACAAAGGGGGGGGGGGGGGGGGGGAGAGAAAAAGGAAGCCAAGTAATTAAGAAACTTTCTTATATTGCTGTACAACTTTTAAACAAACAACTATCCCTTTAAAGGTATACCTGTTTTCAGTAGCAGATATCCATCCAAGTGTCACTTAGAAAATTATCCCCCGGATTCTATATAGTGCGTCTAGAGATCTGCGCTGAAATCCAAGCATATTCTATAACAACCCATGTTAACTTAGGGCCCTTTTTACCAAGCTGTGGCAAAAGTGGGCTGGCGTTAGCGTCAATGTGTGTTTTACATGTGCGCCGAGGCCTCCTTTTACCGCAGCTGGTAAAAGGGAAGTCTCGCCTTCCTGCAGGAAATAGCTGTGCGGCAAGTAAAGCACTTGCCATGCGGCCTTCAGGCAGGGAGCCCTTACCACCAGCCATTGAGTTGGCAGTAAGGGTTCCCACATTAACCTGGCAGTAACTGGGCAGCACGCAGCACTACCTGATTACCACCGAGTACATTCTGGCGCTATAAAAATAAATACATATTTGTAGTGCTGGAAATGATGGTGCACTAAGGGTGGGAAGTACCGCTGGGCTGCTGCAGTAGCCCAGGGGTACTTCCTTTATAGCGAGCTGTGAGCCTGCATTGGGCTTACTGCTGGTTAGTAAAAGGAGCCCTTAATTACTCGCTGTGTATTCTGTAACGCGGTGCACCTAACTTCTAATGCATGCAAGTAAAAAGGGGAGTGGTTATGGGCAGGGAAATGGGCGTTTCATAAGTGTTCTGAAATTTTCATGCATAGTTAAAGAACATGGCCCACTGTGTGTAAATCTATGCGCTGAGATTTATGCCACGTTTTTGTTGGTGTAAATGGAGGCGCGTAGTTTTAGGCGCTGAGATATCAACTATGTGTATTCTATATACCATGCCTAAATCTAGGCACCACTTATAGAATAAGCTTAGTCTGCATTGATTTCCATGCCAATTTTTTAGGTGCCATATATAGAATCTCCCCCTATTTGTATAATTTTAAAGGGATGGTTCAGTGTTTAAAGTTATACCATTTATTTACCTGCCACACTAAAAGGTATGGGGTTCAATTTTCAGCCAGCAGTGGACAGTGCTTCTTTAAATACACTAATTTAGACCTGGATATTCGGGGTTGGGTTCTGTCTGGACACTAGTACTGGAATTTATCCATGGCCCATATTCAGTGCTGTACCTGCAGAGTAGACTGGGCAGCTCAACTTGCCTGGTTAATTGTGCAGACAATGCCATTGAATATCACCAGCGCCCGCATAACTCCTGGTTCTGCCCCAACTCTGCTCCTGGACATCCTACGCACTAACCAGCACTTCCCCAGTTCAGTGCCATTAAATATTTACTCCTTACTCACTCAACACTGAATATCAATCCTTATTCTATTCTATTCTTATTTTGTTTACCATTTGCTCTCCAAAAGGATTCGTAATGGTTAACAAACAAATCCTTTCAGTCTCTGAATTTTGCTGCGGAACGTACAACTTTGTTAGTGCTCTTGTCCGTAACTGTTAGTGCATGCTGAATCTCATGTTAAAAAACTAACACTGAGGCATAGAATAGACAAGGAATGGACAGGGCTACACCTCACTAACGCAGTGTAACTCAGGGGTCCCAAACCATAGGTCTCAACTCCAAATGTGGTCATGCAAGTCACATTTGGAGATTATGATCTAGCACACTCCAGTCCAGAAGTATAAAGGCAAGTCATTATGACACGCATTGGTGGGTTGGGAGGATGCTGTGGCCATGACACAGGAACGGAGTCTGGAGTTAGCGGTGAAGGAGAAGGGTGCAGATAAGAAAGATTTACCCAGTGAACGGAGTTCCCGGGGAGGAGTGTAGGGAGAGATGAGAGTGGAACATTAAACATCCGGGTTTAATGCCAGTGGTACACAGCAAAAATGCTGCCCGCCGCCAGCTGAATATCAGGAGGGCTTGAGTTCTTATCAGGTTTAGTGTCCCAAAAAACAGACTGGTTGAGATGAATAGAAGAAACTACTTTCAGAAGAAAAGAGGGTACCAGACTAAGGATGATTTTTTTTGCTAATGATAACCAAGAAAGGCTCAAAACACAATAAGTGATGGTGAGCTGAACAGATAGACACCATAAGTACCTTGAGCGAAATAACCATCAAGTTAGCAGAGTCTAAAGATTCAGGAGCCTGAACTAAGGAAGAAAAGCATCAAATTCAAATCCCAAGGAGAGATAATCACCCAACGAGGAGGATTAATAACCTTAACTGCCCAAGGAAACAAACAACATGCAGATTAGAACACAAGGTCTTCCTTTCACCAGACCTCTGAAGCAGGGAAGGCGGTAAACTACACCTTCAAGACCCTTTTCTGTCTTGCAAACAGTCCAAAATCTCAGGAATTGAAGATCAAAGGGGAAGAATTTTTCTGTGGTGACACCAATCCTCAAAAATCCACCATTTAGTGCGTACTTATTTTTAGTTTTTGCTAAAAACGCTAGCGCGCCTTTGTAAAAGGGGTCCACAGTGCATACCACCGATGTTGTACGATTCAACTGCCTCTATGTATTCAAACTGAAGATTTTTCTTTCTTACGGTGACAGTGAGCCTGCTCCAATTCACCTGTGAGACAAGTTGTTTTCTTATATTCTTGATTCACACTACTAATCAACTGGAAGGAAGTGGAGTACCATATAAATCATACAAATCAGATATATATCCTCTCACTAAGAAATTCAAAGTGGTGAAACAATACCATAAAAAAGTGAAAAAAGGAAGAAAACTCCTCAGTGTGCCCAGACCTTTTAATCAAACAGAAAGGTTTATAAGGGCTACAGTCCAATCGCTGGCATAAAAAACCTCCTATATATTCAGATCCCCAATGTCTGGCAATAGTTGCTCACTTTATTTCATCTGTAGAAAGCA
This sequence comes from Microcaecilia unicolor, assembly GCF_901765095.1. Classification (NCBI taxonomy): domain Eukaryota; kingdom Metazoa; phylum Chordata; class Amphibia; order Gymnophiona; family Siphonopidae; genus Microcaecilia; species Microcaecilia unicolor. The sequence goes on from NC_044032.1 coordinate 294,965,849, forward strand.
CAGAATTTATACTTAGCTTTCAATCCAAATTGCCCTTCTGCTGAACTTCATCGCATTTGTCCAATGATGGGCAGTGTTTCATTTCACTGCATCAGGGACTTGCGGGGCAATTTTCTACAAAAAGAAAAGGCTTATTTAAAACTCTGTGTTAATATTACATTTTTGAACAAAAGAATAATTCTTGTTTCACTCCCTGCAAAATTAATTCAGCATGGTAGTCATCCTTGCTCAGTGCTTTGGGCTACACCCATTAGATTGTAAGCTGTTTGAGCAGGGACTGTCTTTCTTCTATGTTTGTGCAGCGTTGTGTACGCCTTGTAGCGCTACAGAAATGCTAAATAGTAGTAGTAGTAGTAGTACACCCCTTAAGATGGTGTTCAGTCACTTATACTAAACACCAATCCAGGGGAACCAATCAGGGAGAGGGGTTCGGAAGGCTATCCTCACTATCAACCAATACGCTTCAAAAGAAATGCTGCCATTCAATTTTACCAAGAAAACAACAGGGCAGTCTATCTGTAAACTCCAAGATGACAAAGAAGCAGAACAGAAGAAAAAAATCCAAACAAAGTTTATTGAAAATGCCCGATACGTGCCGTGTTTCTCCCACACGTGGGCTGTATCAGGGCAGATACTGCTTAAAACTGGACACATCCCAACATAGTGTGCACGAATGTCAGATAGCACCACAGTATAACCACATAAACCACATGATGGTAGCGTTAATCAGACAGGGTCTTAATCAACAGCTTTTGATGAAATATGGTTATATCGTGCTACCGATATCTGACACTTGTGCACACTTCGTTGGGATTTGTCCAGTTTTATTCAATTTTACCATTCAAGCCTATCGTTTCTATGGAACTCAATTTAAAAATCCAATGTTGTTTGGCTTGAAATTGTTTTTTTAAAGTTTCATCTACATTTATAGCAGCTCTGGCTGAAATGGCAATGAAAAAGAATTTCTTTCAGTATGGTACGGGATATTTCCAACATGTATCCTGAGTAGCTATGGGGCAACAATGGCCCCTCTCTGTGGCTAATTTGTTTCTTTTTTTTTTTTTTAACAGAATACAGTCTATGGATCTAGATTTTTTAAAGCAGTCAGAATGTGGGTCCGTTTTATAGATGATGTCTTTGCTCTATGGGACATTTCCATTCAAGAGTTGGAAGAGTTTGTGGTGGAGCTGAATATCAGCCACCCTACCCTGAAATTTACAGTTCAATGGCATCATACACAGATATCTTTGTTGGATGTAAGAATTCTTACAAGAGAAATTGACTTTCTAACAGCGGTTTTCAGAAAAGAGACAGACGGAATACTTTTCTTCAATATGACAGCTGTCATGCTCAGTTGCTTAAAGATAGTCTTTTGGTATCTCAGTTCCTAAGATACAGAAAGCTCTGCTCTACTGATGTAGAATTCTGACAACAGAGTATGATTTTAAAGGAACAATCATCTCAGAGAGGATGTCCTTGTTCTGTAATTAATGGGGCATACAAGAGAACTAAATTTGATAGACAGCATTTATTAAGCTATGTCTGCCAAGATGGTGATGATCCAGAAGTGTTGACCTGTGTTCTTAAATACATTATGAGAGTGAATGCGGTAGTGAGAATTTTGAAACGTCATTGGAATGTAATCACCACTTTACCTGCTTTTGCTAATAAGAGATTACAAGTGGCTTTACAAGTGGAGGAGTAGCCTAGTGGTTAGTGTAGTAGACTTTGATCCTGGGGAACTGAGTTCAATTCCCACTGCAGCTCCGTGTGACTCTGGGCAAGTCACTTAACCCTCCATTTCCCCTGGTACAAAAATAAGTACCTGAATATAAATAAACTCCTTTGAATGTAGTTGCAAAATCCTCAGAAAGGTGGTATATCAAGTCCCCTTTCCCTTCTAGTAGATGAAATAATCTGAAGCAAATTTTGTGTCCCTTGGATGTCTCTTTTTCCTTCAAGCACATGAACAATAACATCTGCTATGTATTTGATGGTGTTTATTAGGTATGAGGTGGATTGATTTTACACATTTTGTCTTAATTAGCTTAGGGGTGTCTTTTACTAAGGCGCGCTCACGTTTTTAGAGATGCCCATAGGAATGCATTGGTGTCTCTATTGTTTAGCGTGCACCCAATTTTAGCACGCACTAAAAACGTGAGCACTCCTTAGTAAAAGGGGGTCTTAGTTTCTATTAGGTAGACTGAATTATATTATTAAATTAATGTTTAATGTGTATGGGGAAAATTCTATAAATGATGCTCAAAATTTGTTGCCAAAAAAATCAGCATTGAACGGTATTCTATAATGGGTGTTTTGGGATCAGCATCCTTTATAGAATAGTGTATAGTGCCAGGATTCATGCTCAACTTTGGGCACAAGGAGTTACACCAACTAAAACCACACCCCCTTTGTAGATCTGTGTGGAAACACATGTTATTCTATAAATGGATACATAAGGGAAAGGGAACTTGATATACCATCTTTTTTTGCAACTATATTCAAAGTGGTTTACATATATATACAGGTACTTATTTGTACCTGGGGCAATGGAGAGTTCACAAAGAGCTGCAGTGGGAATTGAACCCTGCTCCCCAGAATCAAAGTCCGCTGCACTAACCACTATTCTACTCCTGTATGCATGGATCTGATATTTCTACCCCATTTCACTGCCTTGCAACCGTTAGAATGCTTTTTTTGCATCAAAGATTTGATGTGGAAGTAGTGCCTAACTTTCATCACCATATAAAGAATTTCCCTCATAATGTATTGTTCTTATGCTTTATTTTATTGTTGTTGTAAACTATGTTCTAAAGAGGAAAGAGGTATAAGTTTCAAAAGATAATTTAACAGTGAGGATGATTGAATTTAGATGAACTTGGGTTGGTATATTGATGGCTACACAACAGTACTGGCAAAATAACTTCCTTTATTGAAGGTCCATAACCAAGTATAAAGTCTTTGACGGTACAGCTCATTCATGCATAAACCAAAAAAAGAAGGCTGTAATACCACCAAAGACAAGATTTATCTTCCCTTTCTTTGCTGGTGTGGATGCCTAAGCCCTACCAGCCAAAGAGATTCTCTGCCGGAACCCGTTCCTGTTGCCTGAGAAACAAGGAAGTCTGGTGAGGCTTGGGCATCCCTGCCAGCAAAGAAGATAAATCTTGTCTTTGGTGATATTCCAGCCTCCACTGGCTTTCTGATGAAGTGTGTATGTTTTCCCTTATTTTTTGAAGGTTATGCATTTATAATATTGATGCATTTTGCTGGATTGTGTGACCCCTGACGCAGGCATTGGTGCCAAAACACTTGGACAGCCTTATTCTGACTTGGGCATCCTTTCAAAAATACCCCTCCACATGCATGAATGAACTGTACCATCGAACACTTTATATTTGGTTATAGATCTTCAATAAAGGAAGTTTTTGGCCAGTACTGTTGTGTATCCATCAATACACTGCCTCTGTTCATCTAAATTTGATCATGTTCACTGTTTGCTGTAGCTATCCCTTTTCATCTTGGAAGTATCTGGGGCAAAATCTAGCAAGGTATTATTATAGATGTCTTTCCCACTGGTCTCTGCATCCACTGATGAAGGTTCCTCGCCCATGGTCTCTTCTTCCTCCTCTACCCTTGACATCTGAGTCAAGGTCCTCAGGTATGCCTCATTCCTGGAAAAATCTCCAGACGGAAGAAAAAGTACCATTACATTTGTGCTTTTTCTCAACTATTCTCTTTGATCTTACTATGTCTTAAATTATGTCTAGTCAATATTCAGCCAGTGGCGGTCTGCTCTTTTTTAAATACTAAACATCACCAACTAAGTTAGACCCAGATATTCAAATGCTGGGCCATGTCAAGACAACAGCATTGAAAAACCAGGTTGTACTGGACTGCTGCAGACCACTTGAACTTATTTGAGTACCAGCAGATATTCAGCTGGGACCTGCATAAGTGGATCTATTATTTTTTCCACCTCCTGTTGATTATGATTGCCTTTTGAACCTCTCTCTAGTAACAGACCCCCCCCCCCCCCCCCCCCTGCCAGAGATCATCCCTCTCCTGAAACCGCTACAAAGATCAGCCCCCTAACCCTTTTCCCCATATTTACACATTTACAAGACCTCCTGTCTTTTACCCATCCCAGAGGCTGGTAATAATCCAAGACTGCTCTTTACTTTCCTTGAACACAATCCACTTCCATCAGGCACAGGCCTTTCAGGCTGTCCTTCTTCCAGCGCTGCACTCTTTGAGCTGCACCCTGGCCTTGAACAGGCTTCCCCTGTTCTAGTCCTGCTCTTGGGCTGGGTTCCCCTACCCACCCAAAGTTTCTCACACCATCCCAGTTGCCACTTTCATGGGCAGCAACTGCTCCTCAATTCAACATGAATTTATTAAGCCACTTTGGGATACCCCTTCTCCACCAAGGGTCTCCACTTCTCCCTGCAAACAAAAGCCTTTATCCCCTTCAGCTCCACCTCCCCTACCAGCTCATAGACCCACTTTTTTCTACAGTTTATTTCAACATCATTGCCCTTGGGCTGGGCCTTCCTCCCAACCTGGGACATCCCAGGTCTCCCCCCCAGTAACATCCAAAGAGCTGACACCACTTAGTAATCCCTATATAATTGGGAATTACTTATGTATCTAGGATGCTTAAAAGAGGGGAAGAGATGAATAATAATAATGTTTTGGAAGTCACCATTGCAAGAACATTTTCTATTAAAATGGCACATATTGAAGACTGAAGGCAATCAGTTCTTAAGATATCATTTGATAAGAACATATTTTAAGTGGGTCGTGAGTTACTTGTTTTTGGTTTGTTTAAACATGTGGGAGAATCACAGGTCTAGAGGTGATTAATAGATAGAAAATAAAGGGTAGGGTTAAATGGCCATTTTTCCCAGTGGAGGAGGGTGAATAGTGGAGTGCTGCAGCAATCTGTACTACGACCGGTGCTTTTTAACATATTTATAAATGATCTAAAATTTGCAGATGACACAAAACTATTCAAAGTGTTAAAACATGTGCGGATTGTGGAAAATTGCAGGAAGACCTTAAGAAATTGGAAGACTGGGCATCCAAATGGCAGATGAAATTTAATGTGGACAAATGCACAGTAATGCATTGGGAAGAATAATCCGAATCATAGTTACCTGATCCTAGGGTCCACCTTAGGAGTCAACACTCAAGAAAAAGATCTAAGTGTCATTGTAGACAATATGTTGAAATTTTTGGCCTGCTATAGCAGCCAAAACAGCAAACAGGATGCTAAGAATAATTAAGAAAGGGATGCAAAATAAGACCAAGAATATTACAATGCCTCTGTATCACTCCATAATGCGACCTCACCTAAAGTATTCCATTCAATTCGGGTCACCGTATTTCAAAAAAGGATATAGCAGAATTAGAAAAGATTCAAGGAACAGTGACCAAAAAGATAAAGGGGATGGAACTCCTCCTGTATGAAGAAAGGCTAAAGAGGTTAGGGCTCTTCAGCTTGGAAAAGAGACAGCTGAGTGGGGATATGAGTGAGGTCTATAGAATCCTGAGTCGTGTAAAATAGGAAAAAGTGAATCAATTTTTCACTCTTTCAGAAAGTACAAAGACCAGGGGACACAAAATGAAATTACATGGAAATATTTTTTAAAACAAATAGGAGGAAATCTTTTTTTTTCACTCAAAGAATAGTTAGCTCCGGAACTCTCTGCTGGAGGATATGGCAACAGCAGTTAGTGTATCTAGGTTTAAATAAGGTTTGGGCAAGTTCCTGGAGGAAAATTCCATAATCTATTATTGAGATGGACATGGGGGAAGCTACTGCTTGCCCTGGGACTGGTAGAATGTAATGTTGCTACTAATTGGGTTTCTGCCAGGTACTTGTGACCTGGATTGGTCACTGTTGAAAGCAGGATACTGGGCTAGATGGACCATTGGTCTGACCCAGTATGGCTGTTCTTATATTCTTATGACATTGCAAGGGTCTATACGGACCTCTGGAAAATGATCGCCATGGAAGGTGCTTAGGGGTAGAAATCAGCATGTCATTTGAAATGATGCATGAGAAGGTAGCAACAAAGTCAGAAAGGGTGGGTAATATGCACAGGGAAAGTGATCCCCATGTGATCTGAAGATTATGGCTGAGATCCACTAGCCTTTAGGATATACGCATGTAAAGGTGAACAAAGATCAAATACATGACACACTGGTGACATTGCAAGGTATGTAGCTCAGTGAACTGAATGAACATTAGTAAGAAAAGCTTTATAGTGGTATGCAAAAGTTTGAAATAGTTGCGTGCAAACTGGAATTACAATATCTTTGCCATTCATTTCATTTCCATTTTAAAAATTGGGCTTATTTAGTGTTGTTATTCTGTGTGGCTTCCTGTACAATGATCCTGTAATGCTGTTTCAGTCATAAATGCATGTTTATGGTTTATTGAAGCTTAATATACTGCTTTTCCTTGTATGATACAGTAGTTTACAAATTAAAATAATATAGCATATGTTTATGTGAAACAGGGTAAAACACAGGTTCTGATTTATGCATTGCAATTTCAGTGTGCCTCAGCAACTATTTAGACGCAGTGTCCATTACATTATGCAATTAAGCTAAAGGTATGTAATTTTATTTTTTATGTGGCAAGAAAATGGCTATTTTAGTGTGTGTTAGTGGTTTGTACTTGGTAAGTCAGTCTTTAATCTTGCAGATGGCCTTGCACTGTCTTGGCATTGAATGGACCAACTTTAAAAGATGGTGGCTGGTGACTACTTAATTCCAGGCTGCAGAGAGTACCCCCTGTCAGCTCTCTTTGATGCAAGATGCTGCTATTTCATGCCAAAAGTTCTCAGTTGGATTCAAGTCTGGTGATGGGCTGGCCAGTGAGGGTAGAAATCTTGGATTTCTTCCAGTCAACAACTGCTTTTGCTCGATGGTATGTGGCATTTTGTCATCCTGGAATATGTAGTCACTTGGAAAAAGTTTCTCTGCTGATGGAATCATGTACTTCTGCAACATCTGAATGTACCCCTTGAATTTACTATACCATTGATAATTTCTAGATGTCCCAACACCACTTGCTGTCATGCAACCCTAAGTTATGGTCAACAGATGTTTGACAGGCACTTTCAAACACTCTGGCTTGCATTCTTCACATGGAAATCTCCTTACATACTGTGTATGCGAACCAGTTCTCCAAAGAGGCAGAGAATGCTTTTGTCACTGACAAGTGCCTTCCCACATCTCGCAAGTCCATTTTGAATATTTCTTTGTTTGCTCAACTTTGTAGTTCCTCTGTGCCCCTGTCAACAACAGCTTCTTCTTGCTTTACATTTCCTCAATCCATACTCTAGGAAACTTCTACCTACTATAGATAAAGAAACTGCTACTCCACAGTTATCTATTAGATCCACTTTTTGCTGCAGGATTCAATACTGCTTAACTTTACTATTTGCTAATCAGCAGACAATAATGCATATTCAATGCACAAAATTAGTTTCATTGGAAAGAGGAATGAACAGTCTACGGTTATGTTAAAATTGTATACTGAAGCATCAAAACAGCATTATGAGCTGCATATTCCAGACTTTTGCACACCTCTGTAACATCATACACATTTGCAAGCCTTGCTAGAGCTATGGTCCAGTGTCAAGAAGACCTCCTGTTCTGGGCTGCTTAGGAGAGCCTGACTGGAGGGACTATGCTATAGATTTGTGGTCACCTTTGTTCGCTTGTGCAGCTCCCTCCATTGCTTTTTAATGTTTCTGGATGTTACCCAACTTCTTGGTAGATGGTCAGTCTAAGTTTTTGTTTTTTGTGGGCATGATCCTCCAGATTCTATATAGTGCAATTTGAGTTGCATGCACAATTCAGGTTGTATTCTGTATTGCACATGCAACTTAATTATCTTAACAAGCCATTCTGCAGCAATAATTGCACATTAACAGGAATCATTGACACTAATTGACATTAATTAGAATTTACACTCATAACTTGCTAAGCGTATTCTATAAAACGATGTGCCTAAATTCTAATACGTGCTGCCAAAAAGGGGGCATGGTCATGGTCATAGAATGGACGGAGAGTGGGTGTTACTAAAAATTATGCACTGTTATAGAATACACCCGCTCTATGCCTAACTTAGTTGCCAGCATTTACACCAAGTTTTACTTGGCATAAATTTTGATGACTAGATTTAGTCATGTGGACAGGCCCTTGGCATATTCTATATACTGTTCCTACAGTTAAATATGCCTAGGTGTATTTTTTTTCAGTGCCATATATAGAATCTAGCCCTGTATTTATGAGGCAAAAGCCAGCATAGAGTCCTCTCATGCCTATAGATCTCCGACATCAGTTGCTGCACCCTTTGCAAAGTCAATCCAAGTGGGATTAATTATAGCAGGAAAACAATCTCTTTTAAAAGTTTGCTCAGGTATGTAATTGAATTAATAACTTAGGGGTCTTTTTGCTAAACTGCAGGAAAAAGGGATCTGTGCTGGCAGCAGGGGCTGTTTTTGTTGTGCACCAGGGCCCTTTTTCCCTCAGCCAGTAAAACACGAACAAAAATGGCCACGCGGTGAGATAACTCTCACCGCGTGGCCATGTGGTGGGGAGCCCTTACTGCTACCCATTGAGGTGGTGATAAGGGCGCTAACCTGGTGGTAACTGGGCAGCGGATGGCGATGCCCAATTACTGTCGGGTTACTGCCGTGCTAGCCATTTCTGGGGGTTTTCTTCCCCCCCCCCCAGAAATGGTGCTCACTCAGCACAGGACTACTGCCAGCTGCTATATTGGGCTGGCGGTAGTCCTGAAAGAGCGAGCTGTAAGGCTGCGTTGGGCTTACCACCACATATACTTATGAATTTATTAAAGTGGGATCTTTCTTTATGCTTACATACTGATTTAGCCTAAAAGAGTGTCTATCAAGTAATACACATGTAAGGTTGCTTTTTCTTTAAAGTTTGCTGTCCGTGCATATACCTCTGGTTTATGTTTAACTAGGTTCTCTACTCATTGATTCATGTGCAGATGTCTTTTTTTTTTTTTCAAGACTACACATCTGTAAGAGTCTCATTGCTAGTAACCAGTCAGGGGCAGGCAGCCTGAGAGGGACCCACCCAGGAAATGAGACAGTGCACTCACTGGGGTTTTGTGCAGATAGCCCAACTGAGGGTTGAGTGGTCAGGAGGGAAAATAAGTCTCCCTGCTTTTCTGTGACTGTTGCGAAGAAACTATGGAACCAGTGGTTGTGGGATGAGGGTAGATAGGATGGATTCAGAAGTAATTTAACAAAATATTTCTTCACAAAAAGGATGGTGGATGCAAGGAACAGTCTCCCAGTGAAAGTGGAGGATATGAGGACAGTATCTGAACAGATGGGACAAAAACGATCTCTGAGAGAGAGGAAGGGATTGTAGAGCTCAGTAGCTGGTATGGCTGGGTAGTCTGGATAGGTCACGTTTTTATCTGCCATCATGTTTCTAAGTTTCTATATCTCTCTGTTTTAACTGAGAGTTGTAAAACAGAACAGTAAATTGCTGGAGGACAAGAGCTTCATACGCTGACTAAAATGCTGTGAGCAGTGAGTCAAAGGAAGCTATAGGATTATTGTTTTCTGCCATTCACATACTCCACGTGGAAAATGCTTACAGAGCTAAAAGGATCTGTTTAATTACCCTTGCTTCAGTTAAAAAATTAGTTTTTCATGTGAACAGACGTTCCAGGGATTATCCTGCTGAGAATGACCAAAAGTGCTCCAAACAAGAGAAAATATTTAGGTAGTAATTTTGTAGCGCATGCATAAATAGTACTGGAGATTTTCAAAATTCATTTATGTACATAATTTCAAGTAATGTATGCGCTTACATGTATACCTACCATTTACCATGTATACATTTTCCAGGTTGTTTTGTGTGCATATTTATGTATTCCTACAGTTTGTATACTACACTATCCTGTGAACTAGGCGGTTTACAATCAACATATTTAATTACAATTTTGCATAATAAAAACAGAACACATTCAATAATAGAACAACATCATCATACAAACAGCCACTCAACAATATATGCTTTCTCGCAATGACTCTGTCTCCAGTTCACATCTTCAGTTAAAAAGGATTGTTTGAACAATGCTTCCAAAAGTTTTCAAAACTACATATTTCTTCAAATTATGTAACATCTCAGGAGGTGTAGTCCACAGGTGAGCCCCTTCAACACAGAACAGAAACCAGAGCCTGTTACCTCTAGGGGTCAGGAAGTGGACTAGATGACGCTAGTTTAGAGGGAAGTTTGTGGGAGAGTTTCTCTTCATTGACATTAGGTGATGACATTTCTAAATGGGTGGTTTCCGAAAGATGCTGCCGCCATCTTCTCTGATGTTTAAAATGAATAGTATCAGATAGCTGGCGGTTAAATATTAGGTATGACCCTTAGAAGGTTTTTTTGTATACTTTTTGCAAGTATTTTAGGAGGCTTTAGCATTTTATTTTTCTCTTTTTTCTGTTTCAGGGGACATATCCTTGATACAGCGCTTAGGGAAACATGTCGGATGGATAAGTCCCCAACCCGACACTTTCTATTATTCAGATGAGTATATACTAGAAAATACTTTAAGGACATTGCTTAAATACTTAAAAAGTTTAAATAATTTGAAAGCTATTATTGTGAGTGAACTTATGAATATAGAATCTTTGTATCTTTTGGTCAGTGATGAGTGGTATGTTGTAAGTCTTTCGGTATGTATTTATGATACTGAAAGCTGTACTGCGGAGACCATTTTGATCTAAATTTGGTTTAAGCAGATGAACTCTAGTTTCTTATGAAGACCTAATAAGCATGCATTAGAACATTCAACTAATATAGATTTTCTACAATACGGCTTACTATATAGCTGAGGGACCAAGAGCAGATATATGATGGGAACAAGATGCGTGGTACAGAGTCAGTTGGGGAAATTTGATGGTTAGCTAAACTCAAGTCAAGTTCTTTGTATAGTTAAGCAAGAGAGAACAAACTGATCTAAGTGTGAGTAGCAAGCTAGTCCACATGCAGAATGAGTGTATAGTCAGTCACCCTATGTATTAAAGACTTGGGAGAAGAGCCAGGCTTTTCCTGCTTCCTGAAGTAGAGGTAGTCTCAAGTTATACATAGCCCCTCTGGGAGTAAATTCCAGAGCATGGAGGCTACTCCTGAGAAGGCTCGCTGGTGGGTATCACATCATACTATTTCTTTTGATGAGGGTACAGATAATGGCTATCCTTGAGAGGACCTTAGAGGTCTCAAAGGTATATAAAGAGCTAACTTATTCGTTAAGGACTTTGGCCCATTTTGTCTGAGGACCTTGAAAATCAACATAAGAGTTTTAAATCTAGCCCTGTAAGGTACTGGTAGCCAGTGTGGCTTTTGCAGGAAGGGTGTGATATGGTCACACCACCTGCAGCCTTCTATCAGTCATGCTGCAGCATTCTGAATTAGTTGGAGCTGATAAAACTCTTTTTGGTTTGGCCAGTGTACAGGGCATTACAGTAGTCTAGTCATGATGTTATCATGGCATGGACCACTGTGGTCAGACTCATCTTTTCAATATATGGAGAGAGATTTCGTAGCTGCCAAAGATAATAGAGACAGTTTTTGAAGGTTGTTTAAATTTGTGGGATCAGAGTTATGTTAGTATGCTGTAAAGGAAAGCAGATGCCTGTTAGGCATCCTCTGGGCACCTGTATGTAGCTGTAGAATTATCCCCCAATCCCCGGATTATATGGTGACTAAATTTGCACATGCAAATTAGTGGACATAGCTGATTTGCACGTGCAACTTAATTGTTTAACAAGCTAATCAGCACTGATAATTGGCCACAAACAAGCAATTATTGCCATTAATTGGCACTGAATAGAATTTACATGTGCAACTTTCTAAGCCTATTCTGTAAAGTGGTGCAAGTAAATTCTAACGTGTGGATCACAAAAGAGGGTGTGGCCATGGGAGGGGCATGGGCGTTGCTGAAAATTACAAGCACTGTTACAGATTATGCCTGCTCTGTGCCTCAATAAGATGTAGGCATTTTTAGTTGCATAAATGGCTGTACTTAAATTGTAGTCATGGGGATGGCCACTACACATCTAATATAATAAAACGCACCGTGAACATTCTGAGGACAAAGATTCTGAAGTCACAGCACACGATAAAGGGTTCATGGTTTCATGGTGGTGAAGCCATCCGACATAACACGGACCTATCAGAAGGGACCTATCAGAAGGGGCTTGCCCACTAACAAAGCAGAACTGTTACCAGGCAACGGAATGTGACTTAGAACTCACCTATCAGAAGAAAAAAACAAAAGAAGGGAGGAGCATTCAGCTATAGAATGCCTCATTGTCTGAGCAGCACAGAGAGCAGACGAACGCCGCTGGAAACAGAGAATATCCCAGCACTGGGTATGTACACAAATATTGTTGTTGGACCCGGGGAAACAGGAGTACAGCGTGCCCCTCGCCATCTGCAACTTTCGCTGCCACCTGCAAAAATTAAACCCGACCTAGCCTGCATCACAGACTGACCCAGGCGGGGGGAGGAGTAGGGAAACTTCCCTACTCCTCCCCAGCCTAGGATTTGGTAGAGACTGGCTGGCAAACTGCTTGAATATACAAAACCGCTAACTCCTTCAATATACAAAACCGGAGGCAACAAAGAAAAAAAAAAAGAAGCATGCCCCTCACCATCTGCGACGTGTGCCGCCACCTGCAAAAATTAAACCCGACCTAGCCTGCATCACAGACTGATCCAGGCGGGGGGAGGAGTAGGGAAACACGCAGAGCATGTTTCCCTACTCCTCCCCAGCCTAGGATTCGGTACAGACTGGCTGGCAAACTGCTTGAATATACAAAACCGCTAACTCCTTCAATATACAAAACCGAAGGCAACAAAGAAAAAAAAACATTATCACGCACATGCACATAACTGGAACACCTCCCCCCCCCTTCACCTTCTCACGAACCAAGCAACCCAGGACGTGCAAAACCATCCCCTGCCTAAAAAAACCCGTCACCCACCTCAAGGATGCACACACCGCGCTGCTTCCCGCTGCACATTCGTCCTGCATTCCTCCTGCATCGTTCCTACGCTGCTGCCCTATAACGAACCAAAAGAGTGGCGTACTCTCCCTTCCGCAAACCACACCACCCAAAACAAGACGCCGCTGCTTGCCACAAGGACCAAAAATACAGTTAAAACCGACGGCCCTAGACAGTGCTGCTCTCCCGCCAACCAACAAAAAACATCCCCGGCATAAGGCAACCCCTAACCCACCTCAAGGATTCCCTGACCTCAATCACCCTGGCAAAAGACAGCGCCACTTCATACAGTGCTTTTCTCTTCAAAGGAAAAACTACAGGAGAAAAAAAAAACTACATGCTAGCGCCCGTTTCATTTGTTTCGGAAACGGGCCTTTTTTACTAGTATTCTATAAACGCCACCTAATTTTAAATGAGGTATATAGAGTATCGCTATGCAGCTTTTTTTCGGTGCCATATATAGAATTCCCTCCCAAATGGATAATATACAATTTGAATATAGCACAGGTAACTAAGAAGTAGAATAAAGGAAAATGATTTTTCAAAAGAGGTTATTACATTCGTGAATTAAGGTGGAAAACCAGATTATTTTAGTCCTTGGCACCAGTGGCGTAGCCACAGGTGGGCCTGGGTGGGCCAGGGCCCACTCACTTAGGGCTCAGGCCCACCCAACAGTAGCACACGTTTAACAGTAGCTGATGGGGATCCTAAATTCGGCCAGCTGAAGACTTCCTCCTGATGGTAACAAAAACACTAATCGCCACGATACCAACAAATGCACATGCTCAGTTTTCAGCACATGCCTGCTGCAGACTGCCAGGGTGGAAAGAAGCATTTTCCTGCCAGCTGAGATATATTTTGGGTGGTGGTTGGGGGGGGGGGGGGGGAAGAACACTTGGTGCCCACCCACTTCTTGCCTAGGCCCACCCAAAATCTGTTGTTTGGCTACGCCCCTGCTTGGCACAGGGAAAATTTGTCACAATTCACAGTAAAAGGAATGAGCTGCTATTCCACAGATTGTTTCAACATTGTGACTGTGCTATTTCTTCACTGACCCAATGTAGAGAGTTTATCTCAAAGAAATTGAGTGGATGAATGAAGTCAGCTAAATACTTTTTTAGAATCATTATTTTTCAAACAATTGTAAAATTAAATGAAATGTCCCCTTTCCGGTGCTTCTTTGGGTCCGGGATCCGAGCAGGCAGCGAGCCTCCTCAACAGGCAGACTCCTTCAGACCCTTTCACTTCACAATTGACACACAGTGCCTCCACCTTGGAAAAGAAGTGGTCAGTGGGTTCAAAGACCCTCTTCTCCTCCCAGGAACTCAGTCGGTGCTCCAAATCTCCTGTGGGATGCAAGCTGGCAATTAATTAGAATGACCCTTGAGAGCCCTTGGTTCCCAAGGCACTTTCCATGACTAAATCACTGCACAGTCCAGTGATATATATGAAAACAAGTAGAACTTTTATTAACTTCTGCAACCAGCAGCTCAGACAGTTCAAACTAATGAAATAAATAACAGTCCAATATAATCTTGACTTGATTTTGGCAGAATATTTACAGGAATGCAGATCAGAAATATATGCACTTTGTGCAACACCTCTCCTTGTCTATCCCTTCCAGTCAGCAGTCAACCCCTCACGGGCTTTGTGCCTCCTGTGCACGGTTTCTGGACCCTGATGTCCTGGCTCCCCTATGAGATGGAACTCTCCCTAGTTCTCATCTCCAGATCCTGGATGTGATCCCTTTGCCCCACTCTCCAGAACTCACTGACAGTCTCTGTCTATCTGGCCTACGACTTCTCTCCTTCTTCAAACCCACAGGTTGCCAGTTCCTAATTAGGGACTCCCCCTTACTCCACACTGGTCTCCATCAGGTGAATTTTGGACAGCCAAAAGACCATGTGCAAGCACATGGTAACCCTTTTATCACCTCTTAACTCCTCCCAACATGTCATTCATCCCCTTTGCTGCACCATCTTGCTGCATTTTATTTCCTAACCCATCCCCTAGGGCTGGGCTTACTTCCCACCCAGGGACCTCCAGGATACTCACCCCAGTGACCTTCTACCAGGGCTCTATCCTCTCAGTAAACCCATACAACAGGTGGGTGGGGGTACATAAAATCAATGTGAACAGATGGGAAAAGAGTCTTAATAATAAGGCAAAAAGAAAACAGAGGAAAGCAAGAAAAAAATGTTACTAATTTAAGGAATTCTTGATACTAATACATAATAATAGCATGACAATTTGGTTATCTTGGATATAGAATTCCATATAAGCATTAGATTACATTCTTCACTTAGCATTGCACTTATTTATACATGTGGAAATGCAATATTCTCTGCACTCTAAGCAATGTGTCTTGGCTTTTCGCAAGTCTAAGTGAAACTGAAATTGATTTATGGATATCTGGCATGCTAGTGTTCACTAGCTTTGCTATAGATGGACTACCTTTTAGTAGATTATATTAAGATGGACAGTTGCATACTGTCAAGAACTTGAGCTACCACTATTGTGACAGATATAAAACATGGACACAGTAAATACAGTATTATATGTAGCCATGAGCAAAGTTTCTACCATCAGGCAATAGTACTGGAAACAATCCAGGCTCGATTAATCCAATTTCAATACTTAGATGAATACCCATTAGAAAATTAATTGCTAAACATTTGTGAATAAAATGACTGGGCACGAAACAAAGAATGGATGCCCTCACTTCAACCATTAACATGTTCTTTTTGAAAAGTTCTTAAACATTTTTCTGATCTCATAGTTCCATAGGAATAAGTTAGAAACAGGGATATGTTTATTCAGCAGATAAATATCCATGGAAACCCATTAAATACAAAGACATCAGCCCTTTATCTTTGCAAACAAGAAGGGAGCATGCAAAGAAAAAGATGAAATGTTTGTCAAAGGTAAAAGCCAGTTCTCAAAAATTTTTGATGAACAAGAGGGAGGATATATTTTTTCACTCAAAGAATAGTTAAACTCTAGAACTTGCTGCCAGAGGATGTGGTAACAACGGTTAGCATATCTGGATTAAAAAAAAACAAGATTTGGATGAGTTCCTGGAGGAAAAGTCCATAGTCTGTTATTGAGATGGAAATGGGGGAAGCCACTGCTTGCCTTGGGATTGGTAGCATGGAATGTTGCTACTAATTGGGTTTCTGCCTGGTACTTATGACCTGGATTGACTACTGTTGGAAGCAGGATTCTGGGCTAGATGGACCATTGGTCTGACCTAGTATGGCTATTACATAAGTACATAAGTATTGCCATACTGGGAAAGACCAAAGGTCCACTATTCTTATGTTCTTATGATAATTTTATAACTGGTCATATAAGCCCTTATTTTAGAAGCATCTCCATATGTAAATGGCAGTATTTAAATGCCTAGAGAGGCCCAGATGTAGAAACGCCATTTCAGAACAGGGGCAATTCAAATATAGGGAAGCTGAGTATGTCTAGATGGCAAAAGGGCATGGGTAAAGTGGAGAGAGAGGCCGGCCTAAACTATAAATGTGAATTTCTTATTCCACATAAGAATTCTACCATATATACACAAATATTAACTGAGAAATGTTTGCTAAAAAAAGGTCAAAAATTGCCTCTTGGTTTATATTTGAGCTCCTGTGGTGTCCAGCATTTTACCCTTTTCCTTCCTCCCACAGTCAACGGCATCCCTGGATCACTGAGTCCGGAGTGGTAACTCTCCCAGCTGATGCATCTGAGCATGCTCAAGGCCTGCCAGCTCCTGCACCTTAACTTCCTGTTTCGGTGTACAATAAATAAAACCAATATCAGAAATGGAAAAGGAATACCATAAAATCAGGAAAGCAAAAAAAGAAATTGTGCTTGTAGTCATGCACACTGCAATCCACATTTGCGCTGCCGCTCATGTTCCAAAACAAAAAGATTTGATTGCCTAGGCATTAAAAAAAAATGTATTACTATATTGGAAATTCATGAGACTATTTAAACATCAGGATAACTGTATGCCTCCCTTGTTAGGGGCCCTGCTTACTTAGATGCACTAGCATTTTTATCATGTGCTAAAATTTAGCACTCACTAATGCTAGAGACACCCATATATTCCTATGGGTGTCTCTAGTGTTAGCACGCACTAATTTTTAGCACGCTAAAAAATGTTAGTGTGCCTACAGTGCAGCTTAGTAAACAGGGCCTTATGGGCACTTTTACTAAGCCATGGCAAAAAGTGGCCTGTGGCAGTGTGAGTGCAATTTTTGGGGCACACACCGGGCCAGTTTTTGCCACGTCCTAGAAAAGGGCCTTTTTTAAGGGACTGGAAATGAGATCTTACTGCCACCCATTGACTTAGCGGTAACATCTCATGCGCTACTTGGGCAGTAGGCATACAGAACGCATCCACTGCATTTTACCACCGGGTAAGCGCCACACGGTAGAAAGTAGAAAATATTTTCTATTGTGTGTTTTTGGCATGCGCCAAATTCAGAATTACTGTGGTAGCCGGGCGGTAATGCTGATTTGGCACACATGGATGCACGTAGGCCATTACGTGCCTTTGTAAAAGGGCACCTTAGAGACTAAAGCTTGTATGAAGAAGTAGGATACTCCCAAAATTCACATTTATTGAAGAGTTAGGGGGTCAACTTTTAAGAACCAATTTGAACAGGAATGTTGATCTCAGGAGACTGAAACTTGGTCACCCAACAACCTTTCATGGAAGTCCTGTGTTAGAAACTCCTGTTTCTACTACAAAGTGATTTTCCATATACAGAAAGGAGAGGAAACTCCATAAAGTGAACTTCCATCCTAGGGAAATGGAGGTCTTGGTAAAGAATGTGACCTTATATTTCCCACAGCTCTATGGGAAATGCTGTAGAACTACAGATATGCCTATAAACTGCAGATCTAGGATCAAATCCAGATTGCTGTCAATAGCATTGGAATAGTACTGAGCAAAGTAGGAGAATTAAAGAACAAAAGAAGGGAAACACCAGCACCATGGTCCATAAGTTAGCCACAATACTGAAGCATGCCAGAGTCATTAGAACAGATCTACGACACTTTGTGCATCTCATACTTTTGGAGAAGACAAAGATGAGTATGTCATATCAGAAGATAGTACACGAGTTACATGTAGGTCTCTAGTCTCAACCTGGTAGCTGTCTTAACCAATTATCAATCAGTATTAGTAGCTATCAGGTAAATATTCAAAAGAATGTATTTACATAGAAGCTGATGCAATAGAGATAAGTCCTGTATCCATTCATTTTCAGCTGAATTGTATGGTCAATGCTACTGAAAATTTCCACTATTTGTACAGTACTGTGCACAGAGAGGGTGGAGTGAGTGCATTTCATCCAACTATATAGATAGCAGTGATATATAGTGACTAACTACTGCATATAGATATGTGGTTTAAGTTAGGACAGAAAAAAGGTTCCCCAAACTCAAAAAATATACTGTGGCTACACATTTAGCAGCTGAATATTACCACTGCCCATTTAATTACTGCAATCAACAGCTTCTACATGTAGTGTAGACCAACTTTAATGCAACTTGATATAATGCTGGATTGTTTATAATGCAGTCAAGGGAATTGGTGGCTCTGGGGATATCCAAGATGGCTGATATGTGCTGAAGGTACACAGACCTCTTACCTTGGTGTTGTTTTCCTCCAAAATGGGCTGGCAGAAAGGAAGCCAGACACAGAGAACTTCTTATGCCTCTATTACCTCGATGCAGGGACCAATTGACTCATTTGTAGTCCACACTAGTGGACAGTGAAATGACCGAGAACATTGTCTGCTCTGTCTCAAGGTGGAAAGTTGGAGCATTCTGTTGGGCCGGAAATCACCTTAAGCCTATAGTCCCCTACCCCTTCTCCCGCAGCTAAAGGTGGTGAGCTCTCCATATGGCCATTAACTGAAGGTAAGGAAAATGCAGCCATTTTACAGCTGTACTAAAAGTGGCCTCAGCACGATGTATAGCAGGTACAATTTAACATAAAACTTGCAATTTTGTTATTAAGGGGTCCTTTTACTTAAGCCCAATAAAATTTGCAGATAACGCATTTCAACACAGGATTTTACTGCGTAATGACTGCAAATTTTATGCAGCACTTTTAGAGGGTTTTCCCAAATTTTTTTGCAAATCATGCAGTAATCCTGCAATAACTGTATTAACCAGTTAGCATTCAGTACGTATAATGTGCTAGCTGGCTAATGCTTTCATGCCCCCAAATGAAAAATTCTTTTCAAATTCAGCAATGTGCAGTTTAACAAACGGAAACAGGAAAACTACTGCAAAACACCTTAATGCATTTGTGCAGTAGCCTGTAAATGACACGCTGTGTGTTAACCCCTGGATTTTTTCCGTCCGATATTCAGCACTATTTAACCAGCCAGGAATAGCTCTAGGCCAGTTAAATAGCATTTAGGGCCCCTTTTACCAAATGGCGGTACAAGGAAGCATAAAAGCATAGAAACATGGTGGCAGATAAAGGCCATATGACCCATCCAGTCTGCTCATCCTCTGTAACCCCTAACTCTTCCTTTTCCTAAGTGATCCCATATGCTTATCCCATGCCTTTTTAAATTCCGGAACATCTTTCTGACCTCATCTTCAACTTTCAAGCTAGTCTCTTACCCCCCCCCCCCCCCCCCCCCTATTTACAAAGCCCTGCTGTGGCATTGGTGCATGTGTTTGTCACACGCCTCGGCCTCCTTTTACTGCCACTGGTAAAAGGCTTTTTTTTCCCATTTAAACAAGGAAATAGTCATTTGGTAAGGTAAACACTTCCTGCACAGCCATTTCCTGGAGGAGCCCTTTCTGCCTAGGAGGTGGTAGGGGCTCCGACAGTAACCGGGCAGCCCACAGTGCTACCCGATTACTGCTGGGCACACCTTCAGTGCTTGAAAATTAAAAAAATATCTTCTTATGCCAGAATTGGTGTGCAGCAGAAATCAGAACTACTGCTAGGCTCCCCTGGGACCCCAGTGGTAGGGCCAAATCGTCATGCGCCAAGCCAGTGCTACTTCTACCACCCTTTTGTAAAAGGGCCCCTTATCCGGCTAACTGCTAATATTCAGAGGGAGATAGCTAGTAATCTCTTCTGAATATTTGTGGTTAGAGCATAGTGGCTAACTGGCTATATCACGCGATATAGTCACAAATATTCAAGCGCTGGCTGGCTGTTTAGCAACCAAATTGGAGCATCTTAATAGTAGGTCCTGTCTTTGGCCACTATAAAATTAACCAGCCAGCGCTGAATATTCACTTAGCCGGTTGAAGCCTAGATGCAGTAAATGTTTTTCATCGTTAAATGAGCCCTCAAGGAAGAATTTCCTATCCTTTCCATGCACTAAAGCCTATTTTCCGACGACAGTAGCAGCTAACGAAAACTGAATGCAGATGAGCAATTCTTCTACAAATCCCATTGAAATGACATGCACTAACCTTTTCAGATTCGTTTAACGCAGGAGAACACCGTGAAATCTAACGAGAGTCTGTACCTCTCGTTAGGGCTGTCTGTCTGCTAGAAGTTAACAAAATCCAATTAAAAAAAAATAACTGGGGGGGGAGGGCGAAAACGCGTCAGGGGCGTCCTTTATTGACGTCCCAGGTCGCCGCTGCTCCCCTCTCCCTCAGCACCAAAAAAGAAAAAAAAAAAAAAAAAGGATCGGGAGGGGGCAAAGGCACTCGTCATGAGCGTCCTGTATGGACGCCTTGCCCCCCCCCCCCCGCTGCTCCCCGCTCCCTCCCCCCCCCTGCACGAAAAATCTCCAATTTTAGCAGCCCCAGGCCGGCCCTCCTCCTTTCCTGTATTCTCCAACACTAGCTCCACCTCCTGCCATGCTCCAGTCCCGTGCCCCATCCCCGCCGCCCCCCCTTTGGTCGTGGCTGCCGCTCCCCCCGTCCAATGACCCCCCCCCCTTTGCCTTACCGGCCCGTGCAGCGCCTCTCACCTCTGCTGCACGGGCAAGAACAGCTGATCGGCGAGTCAGAAGGCCTCCTCAGATGTCCTTTCTTTCTTCCTGGGCCCGCCCTCCTCTGACGTAGGTAAACTACGTAGTTTACCTACGTCAGAGGAGGGCGGGCCCAGGAAGAAAGAAGGGACATCTGAGGAGGCCTTCTGACTCGCCGATCAGCTGTTCTTGCCCATGCAGCAGAGGTGAGAGGCGCTGCACGGGCCGGTAAGGCAAAGAGGGGGGGGGGTTGTTAGACGGGGGGAGCGGCAGCCACGACCAAAGGGGGGGTGGCGTGGGTGGGGCACAGGACCGGAGCATGGCAGGAGGCGGAGCTAGTGTGGGAGAATACAGGAAGGGAGGAGGGCCGGCCCGGGGCTGCTAAAATTGGAGATTTTTCGTGCGGGGGGGGGGGGGGGGGGGGGGCAGCGGGGGGGGGGGGCAAGGCGTCCATACAGGACGCTCATGACGAGTGCCTATGCCCCCTCCCGAAACACACGTGTTTGTGGGTTTTTTTTTTTGTTTTGACAGCTGGGCCTTTGTGGCATGCGCAGAGCAGCCAGCATAACACTTGGGCTGCTCTGCGCATGCTTTAGGCGCTGATTAACGACGGGTTTAACGATTCTGTGATACATCCTACTTTGCAATACCGATCCGAACATTTCTGGAGTGTTTTTGTAGTGCATGCCTCGTTTTTTAAAAATCGTTAAGCACTTTTACGATTCTTATTTTTTAACGTTTGGTTGATGCATCTGGGCCTAAGTTAGAGCAGGCCAAAAAAACACCCCCAGATATTCAATACCAGTTACCAGAAACAGCCCAGCAGTGAACATGTGTGCACAAACAAATTGATTAATGAGCCATTAACTACCAAATAATTGACCTTTTGATCAATTAGTGAAGTTATTTATTGGGATTTTGCTCACACCTTTTTCAGTAGTAGCTCAAGGTGAGTTACATTCAAGTACACTGGGTATTTCCCTATCCCTGGGAGACTCACAGTCTAAGTTTGTACCTGAGGTGATGGAGGATTAAGTGACTTACCCAAGATCACAAGGAGCAGCTGTGGGAATTGAACCAGGTACCTCTGGATGTTGAGACCAGTGCTGTAACCACTAGGTCACTCTAGTAATGGGTGCTAACTTGATTTTGCACATACAGCTGCCTGCATGCTGCTCTGACACACTGTGTGCCTAAATCCCATAGCGCACAACTCAAAAGGGGGCATGGTCGAGGGGGGCATAGACAGATTATGCACAGTGTTATAGAATAGTGGCATTTATTCGCCCAAATGCCATGAATTGGGCATCGACATACCCCCCCAAAATCAACAAATACTGGTAAAACTAATAACTCAAAAACTTACAACCAATATATATCCGCATCCACTATTAACATTTAATAAGCTGCTCTTTTAAATGTGTAAATAAGGAGAGCCCTCAGGATATATTCAGGCTTATTTTCGAAAGTGATCGCTGGGCATCTTCCGACATAAATCGGGAGATGGCCGGCAATCTCTCAAAAGTGGCGAAATCCGTATAATCGAAAGCTGCTTTTTTGACAGCATCGCCGCTTTCCCGTTGCTGAGCCGTCGAAAGTTCAAGGGGGTGTGTCGGCGGCATAGCGAAGGCGGGACATGGGCGGGCATGGGCAAGGCTACCAGATGGCTGGCTTTCGCGGATAATGGGGGAAAAAAAGCCGCATTAAGCAGTATTTCGCCAGGTTTACTTGGCCCTTTTATTTTCACGACCAAGCCTCAAAAGGTGCTCCAACTCACCAGATGACCACCGGAGGGAATGGGGAAGGACCTCCCCATACTCCCCCAGTGGTCACCAACCCCCTCCCACACTAAAAAAATAAAAATAAAAACCTTTTTTGCCAGCCTGTATGCCAGCCTTAAATGTCATACCCAGCTCCCTGACAGCAGTATGCATTTCCCTGGAGCAATTTTTAATGGGTGTAGTGCACGTCAGACAGGCAGACCCAGGCCCATCCCCCCCACCTGTTACATTTGTGGTGGTAAGTGTTGAGCCCTCCAGACCCCCCTAAAACCCACTATACCCACATGTAGGTGCCCCCCTTCACCCATAAGGACTATGGTAGTGGTGTAGAGTTGTGGGGAGTGGGTTTTGGGGAGGATTTGGGGGGCTCAGCACCCAAGGTAAGGGAGCTATGCACCTGGGAGGTATTTGTCTATTTTTAAAAAATTTTTAGAAGTGCCCCCTAGGGTGCCCTGTTGGTGTCCTGGCATGTCAGGGGGACCATTACACTACAAATGCTGGCTCCTCCCATGACCAAATGCCTTGAATGTCACCAGGTTGGAGATCGCCGGCATTTTTTTTCATTATAGCAGAAAAACAAAACCAGTCATCTCAAACCCGGCGAACTCTGGCATTTGGCCAGGCTAAACCGTATTATCGAAAAAAAGATGGCCGGTCATCTTTTTTGATAATACGTTTCCGGCCAGCTGTTGCGCCGCCACCAAAATAGATCGCCGGCGATCTATTTCGCCGGCGACATTCGATTATGCCCCTCATTATCACCCACTAGGCAGCTCATATATATAAGCTGTCATAACATGGGTGAGAACCACTCAATTCTCTTTCATTGGGCTAATTCCCAAAAAAATGTGTATCAACTAAACAAATACAATAATCAAATCAGTGAAAAAAGTGCCTACAACAACTCAGGGGTTCTTTTATTAAGCTGCAGTAAAAATTGGTCTGCACTAGATTGGATATGTGAAATTGTTGCACACTGGGCCATTTTTTTTACCACAGTGGGTAAAGGGGGCATTAAATGGCTGTGCGCTGATATTAAAAGTAGCGGGTGACTATTTATTGCCTTAGCCCTTACCGCCACCTATTTACTTGGTGGTAAGGGCTCACGCGCTACTCGTGCGGCAATCAGGCAGTGTGTGGCAATGTGGCTGCTCTGCCGATTACTGCTGGAAACACACCCATGGTAGAAAATAGAGAATTATTTTCTACTGTGGGAAACAGCGTGTGCCAACTTCAAAAATACCACCGGGCACCCGCAGTACCCAGCGGTAGGGTCAATTCTGCGCATGCTACCCATGCATCAGCCCTACCACAGCTTAGTAAAAGGGCCCATTAATGCATCAGGTTTCAGCTAGCGTAAATACTGGCGCTCAACTTTGGGTACAAGAATCGGCTCTAATTGCTATTCTATAAAGGGCACTCGTCCCAGAGCACCCTTTATAGTCCAGTGCGTAGTGCTGATTTTTTTTTTATTATTTATTTATTCGTTTTAATCAACTGAATTACAAAGATAAAATATCTTTGAAGTAATATTACAGAGTTCGTGATACCCATAAATTTTTCCAAAAAAAGAAAAATATAATAACTCAAAAACTCTAATTAGCCCACATTGTAGGATCCAGGGTGACCTAATATAAACCAAGAGGAGTTGGTAATTAACAAACAAAGTATATCAAATAGACCTAATTTGGCTTCACTTATCTTTTATAGCCCAAATTACTAAGAGGACTGTCCAGGTTGCCTCCTGGCCTTTATAAAGTCAGAAAGATGCTCAACCTCATAAAAAATATATTTCTTGCCCTTATATATAACAACACATTTGCACGGAAAACGCAATTGGAATTTTGCTTGAAGTGTTACCACCTCTTGCCTAAATTCAAGAAACTTTTTTCTTCGAGTTTGTGTCCATCTAGATACATCAGAGAAGATAAGGATTTTACCTCCCAGGAAATCAATCTTGGATCTTTGAAAATACAGCTTCAATAAAGCTTCTTTGTCTTGAAGAAAAACAAACTTCACTATCAATGTAGATCTTCTTTCTTCTTCTTCTATAGATTGTTCCAGGAAGGCAGTTAAGTCCAAGCCCTGTGTTTGATCTGTAGTTGTGTTCCTAATTCCTGTTCTTGTATCTTTTTCTGCTTGACTGGCAAACAATAAATTTTTTGAAGTGGAGGATACATTTGTTCAGAGTATTTAAACTTCTCTCTCAAAAATTTTAAAAAAAACCATCTCTTTCGGTGACATTAAATCATTCCATGGACAATCTTGCCTGACCAATTTACTTCAATTCTTTGAAGGAGTGAACAAACATGTGGACAAAGGGGAGTCGGTTGATATTGTGTATCTGGATTTTCAAAAGGCGTTTGACAAGGTACCTCATGAAAGGCTACAGAGGAAATTGGAGGGTCATGGGATAGGAGGAAATGTCCTATTGTGGATTAAAAACTGGTTGAAGGATAGGAAACAGAGAGTGGGGTTAAATGGGCAGTATTCACAATGGAGAAGGGTAGTTAGTGGGGTTCTTCAGGGGTCCGTGCTAGGACCGCTGCTTTTTAATATATTTATAAATGATTTAGAGATGGGAGTAACTAGCGAGGTAATTAAATTTGCTGATGACACAAAGTTATTCAAAGTCGTTAAATCGCGACAGGATTGTGAAAAATTACAAGAGGACCTTACGAGACTGGGAGACTGGGCGGCTAAATGGCAGATGATGTTTAATGTGAGCAAGTGCAAGGTGATGCATGTGGGAAAAAAGAACCCGAATTATAGCTACGTCATGCAAGGTTCCACGTTAGGAGTTACAGACCAAGAAAGGGATCTGGGTGTCGTCGTCGATAACACACTGAAACCTTCTGCTCAGTGTGCTGCTGCGGCTAAGAAAGCGAATAGAATGTTGGGTATTATCAGGAAAGGTATGGAAAACAGGTGTGAGGATGTTATAATGCCGTTGTATCGCTCCATGGTGCGACCGCACCTTGAGTATTGTGTTCAATTCTGGTCGCCGCATCTCAAGAAAGATATAGTAGAATTGGAAAAGGTGCAGCGAAGGGCGACTAAAATGATAGCGGGGATGGGACGACTTCCCTATGAAGAAAGACTAAGGAGGCTAGGGCTATACAGCTTGGAAAAGAGACGGCTGAGGGGAGACATGATAGAGGTATATAAAATAATGAGTGGAGTGGAACAGGTGGATGTGAAGCATCTGTTCACGCTTTCCAAAAATACTAGGACTAGGGGGCATGCGATGAAACTACAGTGTAGTAAATTTAAAACAAATCGGAGAAAATTTTTCTTCACCCAACGTGTAATTAAACTCTGGAATTCGTTGCCGGAGAAAGTGGTGAAGGCGGTTAGCTTAGCAGAGTTTAAAAAGGGGTTGGACGGTTTCCTAAAGGACAAGTCCATAAACCGCTACTAAACGGACTTGGGAAAACTCCAAAATTCCAGGAATAACATGTATAGAATGTTTGTACGTTTGGGAAGCTTGCCAGGTGCCCTTGGCCTGGATTGGCCGCTGTTGTGGACAGGATGCTGGGCTCGATGGACCCTTGGTCTTTTCCCAGTATGGCATTACTTATGTACTTATTTAAAATTCTCAGGTTTTGAGTCCATAGAGAGTTTTCCAAATTTTCTATTTTTCTCAGAGTCATCAGTTTTTCACTAACTATTTGCGTTTGGACTTCACTCAACTTCCTTATCTCTCCATCCAATTCCACTTGTTTAACTGAAATAGTTTCAAACTCTGTTTTCATATTTTTTACTTGCGTTGCATTGTTTAAAGAGACACAGAAATAAAGGATAAACAAACCTTATGGAGGCTTTCTAGCGCAGTCCAAATAGTCTCCAGCGAAATCTGGGTCGGTCTTACAAGAGGCTGTGTCCCTGCCAAAAGCAACATTGTCTCAGCTTGCAATATTGTAGGTGCTTGCGTCGGGATCGCCCCTGCAGCCAGAGAGTGCTGGGAACCTTCCGTTTCTCCCCGTGCTTCTTCTGTGGTTTGCCTCTCTTTCGGGGTTACAGAATTCTCTTTCCCCGGTACTAACATCACGGTCTGCTGCGGGAACGGAGGAGTCAATGGGCCAGTTGGGCTGAGTGAAAAATCACCCTCCAAGCTTGTGCTCTCCCCAGCACAAGCAGCGGAAACGCCCGTCGGTGTTGAAGCCATAAACGCTGAGATTGATGTTTGACAGAGAGAAGGAGTTTCTGTCTTGGGAGGAAGAGGTCCCCTCGACTTCCCCTAAACAATCCATACAGAAAACATTTTTGCCTAAGTGGATTCTATAGGCGGCGCCTAGATTTAGGCAGTATATAGAATACACTTAGTTGATATCCCAGTATCTAAAACTATGTGCATCCATTTACACCAATGAAAACATGGCATAAATTCTGGCACGTAGATTTAGGCTTACTGGACTATATTCTATAACTATGTGCGTAAATTTTAGAATGCCCATTTCCCTGCCTATAACCACGCCCATTTTTTGCTGCGCACATTAGAAGTTAGACACACTGCATTATAGAATATGCTTAGTGCGCTGTGCACGTAAATTCTAATTATTGCCAATTAGTGCTCATTATTGCTTAAGTGCTGTTATCAGTGCTGATTGGCTTGTTAAGCCAATTAAGTTTTGTGCATGTACTTTAGTAAAAAGGTTCCTATGTGTTTGTGTTTTCCTACTTTGTAATTTTACCCTTAATTTTAGTTTCTGTCTTGACCGCCTTGTTTATGTAACTATTCTAAAATTTAATATCAAACAAGGGTGGTAGGCAATCCTCCAGAAATCATAATGAGTCATCACTCTCTGCAATAATTCTTTTCTTCATCAAGTACTAATAAATTCCAGGTGATATTCTTGGCTAAAGTTTTGTGAATGCTGTGTTAGTTCAATTTAGAGGGAATACATAGAAATAAAACAAAACAAACAAAAGATAATAACTTTTTTATTGGACTAACAATATATTTTTTTGACTAGCTTTCAAAAGCAGAGCTTTCTTCTTCAGGTTAGAAATAAGCACAGAATAACAATATCAGAATTTATAAAGGAAACATTAAAGTTTTCCAATGCAGTCTCACAGAAAAAGGTGGGTTTGGGGGGGGGGGGGGGGTGGAGTTGAGAAACAGGAAGAGATGGATGGGTGATCAGAAAATGACAAAGCAGTATAAGTTTATGATTTATAATATAACTAGTAAAAAAGGCCCGTTTCTGACACAAATGAAAGGCGCTAGCAAGGTTTTCCTCAGAGTGTGTATGCTTGAGAGAGTGTGTGTGAGTGACACTGTGTGTGAGAGAGTGAATGTGCGAGTGTGTGTGTGTGTGTGTGTGTGTGTGTGACAGAGAGTGAGACTGGGTGTGAGTGTGTCTGTGAGGAAGTGTGTGTGTGAGAATGAGAGTGTGCGCCAGGGGCCCCCCTTCCTCCCTCCCTCCCAGTTCCAGGGTCGTCCCCCCTCCCTCCGTGTTTCAGGGTCGTCCCCTCCCTCCCTCCGTGTTTCAGGGTCGTCCCCTCCCTCCCTCCAAGTTTAAGGGTCCCCCCTCCCTCCCTCCGAGTTTCAGGGTCCCCCCTCTCTCCCTCTCTCTTCCCCATCCCAATTCAGCATCTCCCTTCTGTCACCCTACTCCCACCATTCTACTATCTACCCTTCTCTCCATAAGCAAGCGTATTTCCTTTCTTCCCTATCTTCTCTACTCCTCTATCCAGCATCTTCCCCTTGACCAGTGGCATAGCAAGGGCGGGGTGGTGGGGGCGGTCCGCCCCGGGTGCACACCACTGGGGGGGTGTCGGCTCCGTTGGTTCCCTGCTCCCTCTGCTCCGAAACAGGTTACTTCCTGTTCCAGGGCAGAGGGCGCAGGGAACCAGCGGAACCGACACCCCCCTAGCAGCATGCACACGGCAGGCAAGAATGCACTCGAGGGGGGGGGGGGCTTGGGTGATGCACTGAGGGGGGGGTTGATGTGCTGAGGGGGGGTGTCATGCTGCACCCCCCCCAAGTGTTTCGTGAGGGCTGCTGTTGAGCGTATCAGCGACGTCAGGCAGGCTTGAGCCTTTTTTTTTGTGTTGCTGTCAAGCTGTATGGCAGTTTGGGAGGGGGGGTTGGATCAGCTGTGAGGCATGTTTTTTTTTTTTTACCCCGGGTTCTGATGTTGACGTCACAATGCGTTTGCTGATGTCAGCCTGTGCTATGGAGCCTAGCAGACCAACTCCGAAGAAGTCACGAACACAGGCAGCAAGACGCATAGAACGTTGGAGGAGAGAATTATTATATAGGATAGAAAACCCAGATTTCTGTTAAGCCTGCTTTTGCTGGTATCAAATATTTCATCATCTTAAATTAAAAAGTTTTATATTCCTAGATTGTTTTAAAATTTTTGTTTAATAGTCTGATCATAAAGTTCATGATGAAGCGTTCTGGTCTTGCAACTCTTCCAAAGAGGTGCCATCTTGGGTAGCTTTGTGTTGTTTTCTGTGGTGCCTGAGTTGATTCTTGTCTTTACCATTTAGCCTGTTTTCCCAATATAGTATTCTTCGCATTTTCTACATTGAACGATATATACTTTATTTGAAGAAGTCCATGAGTAGGATCCCCTTATGCTGAATGCTTCTCTCTTGTGAGTAACTGTGGGTTTCTGTGATATCTGATGGCACAGTTTGCAGTTTGGGATGTTGCAGGGTTATGTGCCATTCTCTTCTGTTGGGAGCTTGCTTTTCATTGATTTATGTTTAAGATTCCAAAATTACTTGTGGTTGAACGATGTAGTCATGTCATTCTATCCATCAGGTCAGCCATCTTTTCCTCTAGTGCAAGGGTATAATTATCAGCATGGGATACCATTAAGAGGTGCTATTTTACCATGAACTTGTGCTATTGTGGCACAGGCCTCATTTTATAGAATGAGATCTAGTTACTAATAACTGAAGTTAACAGCAAAAATTATCCATCTTAACAGTAGCCCACACTGATAACTTCCTCCCTCAGTAGAATATTTTTTGAAAGGTGCCTATTGACTATTACCAGCCATCACTTCCTCTTGTCAGCTCATTATTATTCCTAGTGAGCTTCATTCAGGTTATAGAACTCATTTATTAATGCTGTGTTAATATCTTTTCTGCTTTGATTGCCACCATTTTGATTGGAGAGGGTGGCTACTGTTTGAATCTATTAACACCACAATTGAAGAGGTTTCAATATAGCTGGTTTTGTTGGAAATCATCTTTGAGATTAATTAATGGTCTTTATAAAGAGATTCACCAAAGACAGTGTACAGTAGGTACAGATCAACATAAAGGACTAGATTCTATGTATGGCATCTGAAAATTCCATGCGAAAGGAAAACTATTCTATAAAAGTTAGGCGCAGTTTGTAGAATATGCCTAGGCATCATCCCTACGACTCAATCTATACACAGTGCATGACTTCCCACCTATGCGCCTAAAATTCTACATCTGCCCTGTTTCATGCATTATAGAGAATACACCTCAAATTCTATGTACTGTATATATAATATGCCTTGAATTCCACGTACTGTATAGAAATTGATTATTGCTGATTTGACATCAGTGTGTAAAAACGTCATGACATCTGCGGGGACATTTTGCAGCTATGGCTTTCCGCAGAAGAATGCCAAACTTTGGTTATGTAGACTCCAAAATACTGGCCAGGCTGTTTCTCCACAAGGAGAAATGATACTTTGTCCTCCAAGGCCAAAGAAGATTGTACTCAAGATACAGAAGGGCCTGGGAGGGACTCACAGTAGCATACAACTCCAAGTGCCTCAGTCCCCAGGGATATAAGTATACTAAGTACTGTACCCAAGTTATGTTTATGATTGTAGTGGTTTCCTTCCTCCTCAGCTTGGGGATGCCTATTAAGCATGATGCATTAATCCCAGCAAATATATTCTGCAACACCAACTGAAGTGTGTCTAGAAATGCTTCATATTCTTATTGTGTTCGTATATCCTCAGAAAGTATGGCATACTTAAAGAACATTATAAAAAAAAAGTAAAGTTCAAATGAATATGCTAATTTGCTCCGCCCCATCCTTTGCCCCCCCCAAATGAAACAGTCAAACTACGCCTATGCTTATCATTGTCATCATGTCTAACTGCAAAGAAGGTTTTCACAAAGTTGGAATCATTTTCTGTTGTTCTAACAATTTTTCAACTGATGGCAAACTGTGTTTGAGTATCTTTGAGAACTGATGCAAGAACATCAAATATGTGGGAATCCTTCAGTCTTATGGCCAGACAAACAGACTTTCTCCCTCAAGACTTATAATCCAGTGGACACTTACCCCAATATAAAATTTTCCATGGGATGACCAGCAGTCTGTTGTGATAGAGACATATGTCTGTTCACCAAGAATTGCTACCAGCTTCAGCTTCCTCTGCACCTCCACTTTAAAGTGACCCAGCTCATCACTGTTCTGGTTTTGGCTGGAGGCCAGTAACCAGTTCAAGAAACACACTGGCAACTCCACTGTTTTTATAGGTTATATTCACTAAACAGCAAAATTGAAGATGAGATGATCTATTGTTTGCGTGACAAGGTTTGCAGTAGCAAAATCCTGTTCCTAGTTTTGCTGGTTCATTTGGTTTACTGAGGAATCGTCCTTTACATTTCCATTCCACTTTTACTTGTTACTTTTAACTGCAAGCATCAGATGTAACTGAGTAAAAGTAGTAAAAATTGGTGAAATTATTACTTCATTAAAAGTAACAAATGTTATCCTCTACTTTACAAGTAAAAGTAACAAAACTTACTTAAGTACAGTAACTAGCGGAGGTCCTCTACTAAAGCTTTGCTCAAGTTATCTGGAACAGGGCCCATGTTATTCCTATGGGCCCTGCTGCAGATAACTCGAGCTAAGCTTTAGTAAAAGACCCTTTTACTTAGTTACAACACTGTTAAGTAGACAACCTCCCCTAATCCCTTCAGTAGAGCACTATCCAAAATGTACACTTTTGTGAATGCTGAGTTTGCCCAGGAGCAAGTGTAAATCCCCAAGTTCATCTCAGAGATCACAAAACTGCATTCCCCTTCTGAAATGGAGAATACACTTGTATATTTTGGCCCCACCCAAGTCCCACCCTAACCACACCCAAAACCCACCCCCTTGACATAGGCACAAATTCTTGATTTGTATACGTAAGTCCTGGCTTTCTAAAATCAGATATTTTATGTTTATTCAATATGTGCTTGTAAATGCCAGGAATTAAAGGGGCAGATCATGAAGAGGGCTTCTAAAATAACCACCATACCTTCGTGTGTGTTAATTATTGTGATCCTTAAAACACCTCACTTCATCATAATGTCCACATGTTAATAATTTTATTTATACCCTTACCCTCATGAGCATGAATTAACACATCACAAATAATAATACTATTTAACAGCGTTGTTTCTGCATGTTCCATTAATAGGTCTGCAAAATTTCATCTTTTAAATTGCACAATTACATAGCACACATCTTCATAATGATAATAATCCTAATATAATAGACATTTATTTATATAATATAAATTATAAAGGGATACTTTGGTATAAGATTATACTTTGGCCTGGATACTTAATCATCTAATTCTGAGCACATTTATAATTCGGGCTTCCTGAAGGTCACATCGTGAATAGTAATAAAGCTGCTGTTTTATACCAGCTATACCCAAAAGCATGATTTAATTTAAAGCATGAATGGCTTAATGTGATCCATAATTTCATCATTTACCCTAGTTTCATGCTATGAAGACAGAACATTTGTACATTTTATAAGTGATCCTCTGCTAGCCTATTTCTAGCATATAACTGCACTGTTAAAGTGTCATTTTCACTGTATATACTTGACTATGGTTAGCTTTCTTTTAACAGTGAAAGCCTGGTCTCCAGTAGTTATGACACAAAAACTGCTCTGCCCAAATTTGAACATCTATAGTCTGGCGCTCCTGCCAGGAAGAGATTTCATTACTATCATGGATTTATACAGCTATCTGAAAGCCTTTGGGGTCCTTTTACCGAGAGGCAGTAAAAGGACCCCTGCAGTGGCATCAGTGCGTGCGTTTGCTGTGCATTGAGGCCTCCTTTTACTGCTACTGGTAAAAGGACTTTTAAAAAATAGAAATGGCGGTGTGGTAAGTGTAACACTTGCAGTGCGGGCATTTCTGGGGGGGAGCCCTTACCCCCGCCTATTTAGGACGCAGTAATGGCTCCTACGCTAACCCAGCAGCATCCCGCCCAATTACCACCAGGTAAGCCCCTGGTGCTATAAAATTTAAAATAATTTTTTGTCACTGGAAATGCTGCTCAATGGGAATCAGCACTACTGCCAGGCTTCCATGGTAGCCCAGCAGTAGGGCCAAATCACTGCACACCAAGCCTGCGGTAGCCCTACCATGGTAAAAGGGCCCCGTTAGTCTCTTTCATAGAAGGTTCTATTTATTTGTAATCATAGCATGTAGACGTATTGGCAGTGTTATTCTTTCAATCAAAAAAATCCACACTGGACCATCAATACTCACCAGAAACTATTACAAAATTAATCAAATTTATTTTAACTCACAACTACTTCCGCTTTAACAATGATATCTATCTACAAATAATGGGCACTGCAATGGGCACCAGGACAGCACCCCAATATGCCAACCTTTTTATGGCTGAGCTGGAAGAGACATTTCTGAATACATACCAGACCAAACCTCTAAAATACTACCGGTACATCAATGACATTTTATGATTTGGACGGAGGGGGAAGAAACTCTGAAACAATTTTACTATTCCTTCAATACATACCATCCTACAATCAGATTCAAAATTGACTACTCCCCAGAAAAAGTCAAATTTTTGGACACCACAGTCTCAATCAGTGATGGCTGTATACAAACATCTATATACAAGAAACCCACAGACAGATGCAGCTACCTCCACAACTCCAGCTTTCACCCTTCACATACAAAAAGATCCATTATTTACCGCCAAGCCACAAGATACCACCGTATCTGCTCGGACCCAGAGGATAGAGACAGGCACCTTGAAACCCTGACTGCATCCTTCATACAGAAAGGCTACAACCCCAAAATAATCTCCAAGAATATTGCCTCCTCCCTCAAAACACCCAGGGAAAATCTGCTATAGTACAAAGAAAAAAAAGCCACAGACATAATTCCCCTTGTAGTGACATACAACCCAGAGCTGGAGAAACTGAGGAAAATCATAAGAGACCTACAGCCCTTACTCCAGGAGGATGAATTACTGAAAGAGATATTCCCATCCCCACCAGTGCTGGCTCTTCTGATAGCCACCAAACTTAAAACACAAGCTGATCAGAAGTAAACTCCCAACACAGACTTTAAAAGAAAAGGGCACGTTTCCCTGTAACACATCCAAATGCAAGCTATGCCAAAACATTTCACAAGACCCCACAGTCATTCACAAGGGAAAAATATTCAACATAAAGGACGATTTTACATGCTCATCTTCCAATGTGGTACATATCATTCAGTGTAAAAAATGTAACAAAGGATGCTACATTGGAGAAACAGGCCAGATGCTTAAGACAAGATTCAATCTGCACAGACATCACATGAAAATAGCCAGTGCCAGTCAAGCCCCCCCCCCCCCCCCCTGTGGGCCAACACTTTACAAGACCAGAACACTGCATCAGTGATTTCACAGTAAGAATACTGAAAGGTAATTTTAAAACAATACAGGAACGTAAGACCTTTGAAATAAGAATGATTGAATATTTTGACACCCAACAGACAGGACTTAATAAGGATCTGGGTTTTCTAACCCATTATAAACCATAAAGTTGTATTTCTCTGTTTATTTCTCTGTTTATTACCCTCCTCTCACCTACCAACACCCATCCTGTTAGAATATCAATGAAATGCTTTGATGTCCCCATGCATACCCCCACCCTCCCACTCTGTCAGACTGTCAAAGTAATGCTTTGATGTTTCTCTTATATATACTATCTGCTACCACATTTGCTTATTTCCGATTTGACGAAGAAGGGCAACCTTCAAAAGCTAATCAAAAAATGTATTAAGTTTTGTCCAATAAAAAAGGTATCATCTTATTTTCTTTTCCATGTTTTATTTTGTTTGATTTCTATTGATAACCTTTAAGAGTGGACTAACACGGCTACCACACCTTTCTATTTAATCAAACTCTTGCAACCATATTCCTTTTGACTGAAAAATAAAGACAACTTGAAGTGCGTGATATTCAGGTTAATCTTTTGGTTAACAAGAAACAAAGGACTTGAGTTCTCCAAATTCCTTTTGACCTCTGAAGGGTGACTAGTGGGGGAAAAGAGCATGCACAGCAAGTGGGACATACTGAGGTTTTGAAAATGAGCAACTGTCAGAACAGGAGATTTTCCTGAGTTACTGGGGAAAAGGAAAACAGAAAAAATCTTGTCACAGACAGAAAAAAGTGTCAGACAAGAAGCCATTACATGTCTCTCATTAATATCCTTATATACATATGTTCACTCTGCCTACAGTCCCATCCATTAATGCCTATTCACACAAATTAATCTATATATTAGCCTCCAACAACAGCTTTTAGGCAATGAGAAGACAAACCACGGGTCACGTGGTTTAATGGTCCATTTGTGGCATAGGGTTGCTGTGTATGCAAATAAACTCTGTAGCAAACTTTCACAACACAAACCATGCTACAGATTCTAACTGAAAACAATAAATACACCTCATGAGGCATGACTAACTTGTCTGTGAAAAGTGGTGTGTTAAGGTGTCTTTATTGCTTGTCTCTGACTTAATGAGCTGCTGTGCATAATATTGCATTGCAGGAGGCCATTAATTACGAATGATAGTCACATTTTACAATTGGACTGGGCATGAAATTTTACTGCCTTGGAACTGATGATTTTTTTCACAAATAGGGTTTGCATAGAAAAACACAGAAAGCTGTTGAAAGTTCAGTGTTTATGTACATTTTAGGGCTTTGATCATCTTCCACCAAAGCCCACTTGAACAAAATAATTCATAAGAACATAAGATATGCCTTACTGTGTCAGGCTAAAGGTCCATGTCTACAAGAGTGGCCCATCCAGGTAAGAAATACACAGCAGGATCACACGAAGTAGATTAGTTCCTAATTGATCATATCCATGCCTTCAAGCCATCTCTTCTCCAAGCTAAAGAGCTATAACCTGTTTTCCCTTTCTTCATAGGAAAGCCATGCCACCCGACTTATCATTCCTGTTGCACTTTTCTGTCATGTGGCACTGCATTTTAGAAAGGACGTCCAAATCAGAATATGGAATTCCAAGTCAGAATGTTACATATAGACGTCCATCTCACATGTATTTTAGAACAAGTTATAGCTGTTCTAAAATGTATTTATTCGATTTATATTCCACCTAAAAAAAACTATGTGGCATACAATAAAATATACATAAAAATACATAAATCAAAAACATCAAAACAGCACAAATCAAACAAATAAAAGAGTCTCATGATACTGTGGCCATATTCTGCTTCAAACCCTAGGGTAAAATACCTGTGAGATGGACATCCGTGTACTGGAAATGTCCAGCATAAACATCCATTTTACAAACTGAAATGTCCAAATTAAGAATGGAGGGGGTGGGGAGAGAATAAGGGACATAGATGTCTGTGTGGCATCATAGGAATGTCTATCATATAAAATGCATTTGACTTCGCACAAAACTGAACTTGGAAATCTTCAGCAAATCTCAATACAATAGCAATCCCAAGCTGAAGCACATAGTCATGTAACATTCTTTCATTTTTTCTCTTTTACTTCAAGTTCGTGTAATCGCAAAGAAATTTTGAATCCAGCCATAATACCTGTGCAAACATTGATCAGTGATACGGCAATAGGGGGGGGGGGGCAGTTTGGACATTTGAAATGTGGACATTGCAAGACCTGTTCCATTACATTAGAGATCAGTGAATTTACTAATCCAGTGGATAGCAGATTGTTTAGGTTACGACAAAAAACTACTTGCCAAACTGCATATGTGGTTTATGTGTTGCAATGTGAATGTAGAAAACTATCCTGCTTATAATCGAAAGAGAAAAACGCCTATATTACGACCCAAATCGGGAGATGGGCGTCTTTCTCCCGTGGGCACCCAAATCAGTATAATCGAAAGCCGATATTGGGTGTTTCCAACTGCAATCTGTCGCGGAAACGGGTAAAGTTGACGGGGGCGTGTTGGAGGCGTGGTGAAGGCGGAACTGGGGCATGGTTATCGGCAGAAGAGCGATGGGCGTCTTTAGCTGATAATCGAAAAAAGGCGTTTTGACCGCGATTTGGGGTCACTTTTTTTGGACCCTTTTTTTTCACGAACAAGTCCCAAAAAAGTGCCCCAACTGCCCAGATGACCACTGGAGGGAATTAGGGATGACCTCCCCTGACTCACCCAGTGGTCACTAACCCCCTCCCACAAAAAAAAAAAACACTTTAAAAAGCTTTTTTCCAGTCTTTATGCCAGCCTCAAATGCCGTACCCACCTCCATGACAGCAGAATGTGTTCTATCCTCTGACAGCCTTTCCCTGGTTCTGATGTGGCTCTCGGGTGAGTGTGACACCTTTTCTGTTAAAGGCACTGCAGAGTCACATCAGCAGTGCATTGTGGTGGGTGTAGGGTATTGGGCTCCTTGATTCCACGAGCTTGTGTTACATGCTCACGATGTTGGTAGTTGGTAGGCTCTACTCCCATGGTGCTTTTCCCTCTGCTTACTGGGTCAGAGTGTGCCCTGTTTTGTTTCCGGTAGTCCATGAGGTAGTGGCCATTTTTGTATGCCAGTTTTAGATCCCTTTCAAGTGTTAGCCACGTTACAGAACTTAGTTCTTACCTTGAATGTGGCTGAAAGAGGGCATTGTACACCATTCTGCCAGCTCGGACCTACTCCTCATCTCAGTACCAGGGAGACTCGTTGCCAGTGGGGCACAACCTCTGATCTGCAGTTAACTGTGAGTAAGCGTGCTTATTCCAATAAAGGACGTTTTCGGAGAGATTAGTCTTCAGGTGTCAACTGGTGTGCCAATGTTATATAGCAGCAACAAGTCCTAGAGGCCTGCGTGTATGCAGGTCCCTGGAGCACTTTTAGTGGGTACCGCAGTGCACTTCAGCCAGGTGGACCCAGGCCCATCCCCCTACCTGTAACACTTGTGCTGGTAAATGGGAGGCCTCCAAAACCAACTGTACCCACATGTAGGTGCCAGCTATGGTAGTGTTGTACATTTGTGGGTAGTGGGTTTTGGGGGAGGGGGTTTGGGTGCTCAGCACCCGTGGTAAGGGAGCTATGCATGAGGGAGCTTTTTATGAAGTCCACCGCACTGACCTCTAGGGTACCCAGTTGGTGTCCTGGCATATCAGGGGGGCCAGTGTACTATGAATCCTAGCCCCTCCCATGACCAAATGGCTCGGATTAGGATGTTTTTGAGCTGGGCATTTTTAGTTTCCATTATCGCTAAAAAAAAACAAACGCCCAGCTGAAAAACATCCATTTTTTTGATAATACAGTCTGTCCCGCCTCTTCACGTATCCGTTTTCGGACATAGACGCCCATGGAGATAGGCGTTCGCGTTCGATTATGCCCCTCCACATGTGGGGAAAACCACAAAAAAACCTACAACAAAGAATTACAGAATATCGTTCATGCATCAAATGTCAAAAATCTGGAGTTCCAATGATGTCACACACCAATTTGAGACTTTTAGATGTTTTGTGATCAATCACGTTCCCCCTAATATTCGGAGAGGTAATTGTGATAACAATCTGTAGAGACAGGAACATCGCTGGATTCATATTCTTCAATAGTTGGAACCTAAGGGTTTAAACTCACACATTGAATGGACATTGTTGTACAAGTGGCGCCTCTGGCGGAAATCTCGGGCCCTTGCTGATTTCTTACACTTTAAGTTCATGCTGACCTCCTTCCAATCTGCTCTTTTACGTGCCAAACAGGATTATTATATCCAACTGACCAACTCTCTTGGCTCTAATCCTTGACTTCTCTTCACCACATTGAACTCTCTCCTCAAGGTGCCCCCTCCCCCAACTCCCCCTTCATTATCTCCTCAGACCCTTGCTGAATTCTTTCACAACAAGGTTCAAAAGATAAACCTTGATTTCTCTACCTCACCACCTCTCCCTCCACTAGTCCGTTCCCCTCTCTCTCCTTCCCCTCATTCCCTTTCCTCCTTTCCTGAAGTTACTATTGAGGAAACTACACTTCTCCTTTCTTCCTCAAAATGTACCACCTGTTCCTCTGATCCCATTCCCACCCACCTTCTTAATGCCATCTCTCCTGCTCTTATTCCTTTTATCTGTCACATTCTCAACCTCTCACTTTCCACTGCAACTGTCCCTGCTGCCTTTAAACATGCTGTGGTCACACCTCTCCTTAAGAAGCCTTCACTCAACCCTACTTGTCCCTCTAATTACCGACCCATCTCCCTCCTTCCTTTTCTCTCCAAATTACTTGAGCATGCTGTTCACTGCCGCTGCCTTGATTTTCTTTCCTCACATGCTATTCTTGACCCACTACAATCTGGTTTTCGCCCTCTCCACTCAACCGAAACTGCGCTTACTAAAGTCTCCAATGACCTATTACTGGCTAAATCCAGAGGTCAATATTCCATCCTCATTCTTCTTGATCTTTCCGCTGCTTTTGACACTGTTGATCACAGCATACTTCTTGATACCCTGTCCTCACTTGGATTCCAGGGCTCTGTCCTTTCCTGGTTCTCTTCCTACCTCTCCCTCCGCACCTTTAGTGTTCACTCTGGTGGATCCTCTTCTACTTCTATCCGTCTGCCTGTCAGCGTACCTCAGGGTTCTGTTCTTGGTCCCCTCCTCTTTTCTATCTACACTTCTTCCCTTGGTTCATTAATCTCATCCCATGGCTTTTCCTACCATCTCTATGCTGATGACTCCCAAATCTACCTTTCTACCCCTGATATCTCACCTTGCATCCAAACCAAAGTTTCAGCGTGCTTGTCTGACATTGCTGTCTGGATGTCTCAACGCCACCTGAAATTAAATATGACCAAAACCGAGCTTCTCATTACCCCCCCCCCCCCCCCCCAAACCCACCTCCCTGCTCCCCCCGTTTTCTATTTCTGTTGATGGCTCTCTCATTCTCCCTGTCTCCTCAGCTCGAAACCTTGGGGTCATCTTTGACTCTTCTCTCTCCTTCTCTGCTCATATCCAGCAGATTGCCAAGACCTGTCGTTTCTTTCTTTACAACATCCGTAAAATCCGCCCCTTTCTTTCCGAGCACTCTACCAAAACCCTCATCCACACCCTTGTCACCTCTCGTTTAGACTACTGCAATCTGCTTCTTGCTGGCCTCCCACTTAGTCACCTCTCCCCTCTCCAGTCGGTTCAAAACTCTGCTGCCCGTCTCATCTTCCGCCAGGGTCGCTTTACTCATACTAGCCCTCTCCTCAAGACCCTTCACTGGCTCCCTATCCATTTTCGCATCCTGTTCAAACTTCTTCTACTAACCTATAAATGTACTCACTCTGCTGCTCCCCAGTATCTCTCCACACTCGTCCATCCCTACACCCCTTCCCGTGCACTCCGCTCCATGGATAAATCCTTCTTTTCTGTTCCCTTCTCCACTACTGCCAACTCTAGACTTCCCGCCTTTTGTCTCGCTGCACCCTACGCCTGGAATAAACTTCCTGAGCCCCTACGTCTTGCTCCATCCTTGGCCACCTTTAAATCTAGACTGAAAGCTCACCTCTTTAACATTGCTTTTGACTCGTAACCACTTGTAACCACTCGCCTCCACCTACCCTCCTCTCTTCCTTCCCGTTCACATTAATTGATTTGATTTGCTTACTTTATTTATTTTTTGTCTATTAGATTGTAAGCTCTTTGAGCAGGGACTGTCTTTCTTCTATGTTTGTGCAGCGCTGCGTATGCTTTGTAGCGCTATAGAAATGCTAAATAGTAGTAGTAGTAGTAGTAATTGGGAGAGTCACTAAAGTTATTTGAACAGCTGAGATCCACTTCATGTCAGTGAGCTAGAAGGCATTATATGAAGACAGAGCGCCATATTTAGTATTCAGCGCCATGATAAATAAGCATTATTTTAGTTTTACGTTAGCGGTATTGGAAATCACTGCACTCATGGGATTTATGTATATCTTTTAGGTGTATAGGATATTCGGCACTTAATCTCCCAATGAAGCTTTGGAAAAAAAGTGAAACAGAAAGCCCCCATTCAGAATTATGGTCAAAAGCTAAGTGCTTTGTTCAAATTTTCTTCCCATTACGTTTTGAACAGTCATTTTGAATTGTGAAGATTGTTTAATAAGTGCATGATACATATGCAAGTAAAAGAGCAAAAATGAAAAAATGTTACATAAATATGAGGAGCAAAGATATTTAAGTAACAATGAGGGTTTTTTAGACCAATGAGAAAAATGGAGTCCAAATGATGTGGGCACCAAGACTTTTTGCTTGCTGCTATGATAAGGACATATATTTTCCAATGTATATTGATCTTCATTTTCGTTTTTCATGGTGATGAAAATACAATCCTGAGAGAAGGGAATAATTATAATCAATTTGTGCTTCAGCTTGAGATTGCTATATAAAGTGGTCACCCAGACTTTCATGCAAAGCAGATGAGAAGCTTAATGATTACAGCAGTAGGTTGAGAATCGGGGAACCCAGGTTCAAATCCCACTTCAGCTATTTGTGATTTTTTTTTTAGTTTGTGAGCCCTCCAGGAACAGAAAAGAAAACCCTACTGTACCTGAATGTACACCTTTTCATTAACCTTCAGACTTGAAGGTGTCATATATTCAGGTAAAGAATGTATTTTTCTGTCCTTGGAGATTTCACTATAAAAAAAAAAAGAGCTGAAGTGGAATTTGGACCTGAGCCCCATGGCTCTCAGTCCACTGCACTAACAGGCTACTCCTTGGATCTGCATGCTGCTTTGTTAAGAATATCCATAATACCTGAAGTTGTCATAAAGCCTGGCATCCCTTGTTGGTTTCACATTCAGAGGAGAGGGAGGAGGGCAGCAACCACTTGGGGTTAAACAGGAATTATGTCTTAGTCCCTCCAGTGAGTAGCTGCTCAATCAGAGCACCTTTCTGTAACCTGGATGTGACAAGTGCCAGGTCTGAATAACAACGTCCAACTTCTTAGACTTGGATGTCCCTTCCCCTTCTGTGAGTTGCATGTCCATATTTTGAGTCATCCATGCAGGATGAGGCAATTTTATTATCCAGGTGCTCATATATACATTCCTGCTTATTTTCGAAAGAGAAAAACGCCTATAGTGTGACCTAAATCGGGAGATAGACGTTTATCTCGCAAAGGCGCCCAAATCGGTATAATCGAAAGACGATTTTGGGCGTTTCCAACTGCACTCCGTTGCGGAAACGAATAAAGTTGATGGGGGCATGTCGGAGGCATGGTGGAGGCGGAACTGGGGTGTGGTTATCAGCCAAGGAGAGATGGGCGTCTTTAGCTGATAACCGAAAAAAAGGCGTTTTTACCGCGATTTTGGGTCACATTTTTTGGACCCTTTTTTTTCATGAACGTGCCC
Organism: Microcaecilia unicolor; assembly: GCF_901765095.1. NCBI lineage: Eukaryota > Metazoa > Chordata > Amphibia > Gymnophiona > Siphonopidae > Microcaecilia > Microcaecilia unicolor. The sequence continues at coordinate 295,008,241 of NC_044032.1, forward strand.
CAACTGCCCTGATGACCACTGGAGGGAATCGGGGATGACCTCCCCGGACTCCCCCAGTTGTCACTAACCTTTTTTTCCAGCCTCTATGCCAGTCTCAAATGCCGTACCCACCTCCATGACTGCAGAATGTGTTCGATCCTGTCACAGCCTTTCCCTGGGTCAGATGTGGCTCTCGGGTGCACTACAGGGTCACATCAGCATTGCATTGTGGAGGGTGTAGGGTATTGGGCTCCGTGATTTCATTAGCTTGTGTTATAGTCTCACAATGTTGGTAGTTGGTAGGCTCTTCTCCCATGGTGCTTTTCCCCCTGCCTACTGGGTCAGAGAGTGTCCAGTTTTGTTTCCGGTAGTCCATGAAGTAGTGGCCATTTTTGAAAGCCAGTTTTAGATCCCTTTCCTGTGTTAGCCACATTAGAGAACTTAGTTCTTACCTTGAATGTGGCTGAAAGAGGGCATTGTACAGCATTCTGCCAGCTCTGACCTATTGCTCATCTCAGTACCAGGGAGACTCGTTGCCAGTGGGGCACAACCTCTGATCTACAGTTAACTGTGAGTAAATGCGGTTATTCCAATAAAGGACGTTTTCGGAGAGATTAGTCTTCAGGTGTCAACTGGTGTGCCAATGTTATACAGCAGCAACAAGTCCTAGAGGCCTGTGTGTATGCAGGTCCCTGGAGCACTTTTAGTGGGTACCGCAGTGCAATTAAGGCAGGCGGGAACCAGGCCCATCCCCCCCACCTGTAACATTTGTGCTGGTAAATGGGAGGCCTCCAAAACCCACTGTACCCACATGTAGGTGCCCCATTCACCCCTAAGAGCTATGGTAGTGTTGTACATTTGTGGGTAGTGGGTTTTGGGGGAGGGGGGGTTGGGAGCTCAGCACCCGTGGTAAGGGAGCTATGCATGTGGGAGCTTTTTCTGAAGTCCACCGCACTGACCTAGGGTGCCCAGTTGGTGTCCTGGCATATCAGGAGGGCCAGTGTACTACGAATCGTGGCCCCTCCCATGACCAAATGGCTCAGATTAGGACATTTTTGAGCTGGGCGTTTTTAGTTTCCATTATTGCTAAAAAAAACAAACGCCCAGCTGAAAAACATCCATTTTTTAAATAATACAGTCTGTCCCGCCTCTTCACGTATCCATTTTCGGACATAGACGCCCATGGAGATAGGCGTTCGCGTTCGATTATGCCCCTCCACATGTGGGGAAAACCACAAAAAAACCTACAACAAAGAATTACAGAATATCGTTCATGCATCAAATGTCAAAAATCTGGAGTTCCAATGATGTCACACACCAATTTGAGACTTTTAGATGTTTTGTGATCAATCACGTTCCCCCTACTACGAATCCTGGCCCCTCCCATGACCAAATGGCTCGGATTAGGATGTTTTTGAGCTGGGCATTTTTAGTTTCCATTATCGCTAAAAAAAAACAAATGCCCAGCTGAAAAACGTCCATTTTTTCGAAAATACGGTTCGGCCCACCCCTTCACGGACCCGTTCTTGGAGAAAAACGCCCATGGAGATAGGCCTTTCCGTTCGATTATGCCCCTCATTGTGTGTTATCCTTCAGATTCTATATACTGCGACTTGAGTTGTGCACACAGATCAGGTCATATTCTGATTAGCTAGTGTAACTTAATTATCTTAACAAGCCAATCAGAGTCGATAATTGCCACTTCATGCAATTATTGACACCAATTGGCTTTAATTAGAATTTACATGCACAACTTGCTAAGCGTATTTTATAAAGTGATACGTGTAAATTCTAAGATGCAAATTGAAAAAGAGGACGTGGCCATGGGCATTTCTAAAAACTATGTGCACTATTATAGAATACACCCGCTACATGCCTAATTTAGTCAGTGGCATTTGCACCAAATTTTACTTGGCATAAATACCCGACTGAACTTAGTCACACAATAAGGAGCTAGGCATATTCTATAGACTGTGCCTAACTTTAGGCATAGTTTATAGAATACGCCTAGGCATATTTATTTTCAGTGCTGATTTTTACGGCACCATATATAGAATCTAGTCCTAGGTGTGAAAATATGCTAAATACCACGTATGATTACACTATTTAGCTTCCCTATCAAAAGTTTTTCTACCTGGTCTAGAAAAACGTTTGATAGACAGGGAAGCTAAATAGTGTAATCATAGGTGGTTAAGTGTTTGTTAGATTACCTTGTATGTTCGCCAGGTAGATTGTAATGTACTATTACTAATTTCTTTTGAAATTTCTTTTTTCTTGAAATTTTCTTTTCTCTATCTCTTCTCTATCTTTTCTCTTGATGTGGGCTATATGGTTTCCTATGTAGTGCTGATATGTGACTGTTATTTTTGAAAAAGTTTGAAATAAAGATATTTTAAATACTAGTATTTACATGCACATGCGTGCACCTAGATATATAAGTGTTAGCATGGTGCCTAAGTAATATTCTGCTAATACCTGCTTAACTTACATGGCCGGTATTTGCAAGGGGAGTATAGACAGGGGTGGAGCATGGGTAAGAAATAGGCAGAACCCATACATGTGTAACTTACACAATACTGCAAGTTAATGTGTGTCCCTGCCTTATACCTGGCGTAAGTGATAATACCTAATTAGGCATGTTAAGTTATATCTATGTTAGTATTCAATAAAGGAAAGTAGGCACCTACTTTCCTTTATAGAATAATCACATACCACACACCGTCCAAATGCCTAATGGGAGGCAGCCATTTATAGAATCACCCCCTTTAAGTTACCAATATCCAGGATCTGCTGAAGATCAGTGTAGGCCACAATGTAAAAATAGCTGCTCATTCTGAAACTATTAATAAGATTGTCCAGCAATTAAAGAAAAGTTTGAAAAATGGTGGTAGCCTAGGATCAAACTCTATAGAACAACAACAGAAGTGGATACAAAATGAAGGCTGAAACTAATTCAACAAGCCTAATTCTTGAAGACAGACTAATAGGTATGATCCACTAGATTAAAGGCAGCAGCCATTAAAGAAGCACAGTGATATCTCTCCCCTACTTTCAGGGCCGCAAAGAGATGAAACTGGGCCTGGGGCAAACAATCTTAAATGCCCCGTTGCTGCTTCCTCCTCACAGTTACCCCCTGCCTGCTGCACCATCATTCAAAAGTAAAGTTGTTGGCTGGCAGGCAGCAGCAATCAGGAGAGACTGCCCTCTAGCCATGGGTCCTTCCTGCCATGTCCCGCCTTCTGTGAAGTAACTTCCTGTTTCTGCATAGGCGGGACATGGCAGGAAGAAGGACCCTTTGCCAACAGAGCAGTCTTTCTCAATCTCTTCTGCCTGCCAGTCAATGACTCAGAGGTAAGTAGAGGATGGGGGGTGGGGGTGGCTGGAGGGGAGGGAAAGACACTGGATCTGACTGAGCGAGGCTGTCAGGATGGCTGTAGCATCATGAAAAAGTAGCTTTTCTAAGGCCAGCACCAGGCCCTCCTTGAAGGCTGGATCCAGGGAATCTTGCCTCCCGTCTTGGCAGCTCTGCCTAATTTCACTCTTTTTTTTGAGATGAGAGGCGGTAATGAGGGCTGCATACAATACTCAGGGCGTAGTCACATCATTATATTATTCTCCTGGTTGATATTCAAAATGATTTAACCACCCAGAAACACTTGCTGGCCAGTTAAATCACTTGTTCAGGGCAGCGGCGTTCCTTGCCTGGATGGCACCCGGGGCAGAGCACCGAAGCGCCCCCCCCCCCCAGGTGCAGCGCGCCCCCCCCACTAAATTACACCTCCCCCCTCCGGTGAAATGACACCCCCCCCCGGGTGCACGCCACTGGGGGGGGGGGGGTGCCGTGGCGCGCGCCTGCTCCGAGTTCGTTAAACTTCTTTGCTCGTTTGCTACAGCTCCCTCTACCCCGGAACAGGAAGCAACCTGTTCCGGGGCAGAGGGAGCTGCAGCGAACGAGCAAAGAAGTTTAGTGAACTCAGAGCAGGCGCGCGCTGCAGCACCCCCCAGCGGCGTGCACCCGGGGCGGACCGCCCCCACCGCCCCCCCCCCCCTTGGTACGCCACTGGTTCAGGGCTATCCACTAATTTTCAGCAGCACTTAACTGGTTATCACTGCTGTTTTGGGTGGATTCCGGGGACAGAGCATTTTGCTGGTTAAGTGCCTATATTCAGCATTTAACTGGCCAGGGTAACCACATGAATGGGTTCTCATAAAACACAGTCCTATTCTTATAAGACAACCCATGGCCAGTAAGGTTTTGAGCATCAGCTTAACTGGCTATATGTTAACTAGCGCTGCATAAACTGGATATTCAGTGCCGAAACCTGGACATGGCCCAGCATTGAATATCCAGGAATAACACCAGTGGCGATCAGCAAAATGTGATTACCGACTGAAAATGTACCCCCACATTTTTATTCTCCCTCCTTTTCTGAATGACCACCACTCCTCACTGAGCTGAAGATTTAAACACATTGGCCAATATGACTCCAAAATCAACCTCTATGTGTCACAGAAATAAAAAAGATTTCATTTCCATTAGTTTTAATTTCTGCATACCTTCTCTGATCTCAGAGCATTACTTTCAGGGACCATCTAATGAGGATTGTGCCCCACCCCCCTCCACATTAGGAATGAACTATTTTACTTTTCATTTGTTTCCTATTATCCAAGTTGTTTCCTAGAGAGCTGATCTGGATAAGTGGTTTGAGCATAGTTAAATAAGGTAGTGTCTTGATGAATCATGTGTAATTATTTTGGTTTCTTGCCCTTACTCTGAACTGACCTCATGGTAGCAAGATGTTTAGTGAGTTTTCTCTGCCTGGTGGCAAGAGCAACTCCACAGACTTTGAAAAGGAATAGAGTCATCCATAGTAAATTGATAACATACTGTTGGACCCTTTTACTAAGCAGTGCTAAAAAGTGGCCTGCGCTATTTTTAGTGCATGGGTTTCCCATGTATTGAGGCCACTTTTAGTGCAGCAATAAAATGACCACATGCTAATTTCTCAATTAGTGCATGAGCCCTTACTGCCACCTATTTATTAGGTGTTAAGGTCTCCTGCACAAACCCCCTGCTAATCGAGTAGCATGTAGCTATTTACCCATGCTACTTGATTAGTACAGGGCATGTCTACTCTCTGCCCCCAAACACGCCCCTGCACTAAAAAATATTTTATATTTTTTCATGTGGGATTGGCGCGTGCTGATCCCAGAACTATCATAGGATGCCTGAGTGCATCCTGCAGTAGTGACTTTAGAGCGTACGGTAAGCATTTATTAGTGCATACTGCCCTTTTGTAAAAGAACCCCATGAGGGGCATTTTCGATCGGGGACGTCCATCTCTAAGGGTGCCCATCTACGAGGATGGCGCCACCATCTACGAGGATGGCTGACCATCTTTTGTTTCGATAATACGGTTGGGGCTGCCCAAATGTCAGAGATGGCCGGGTTTGAGAAGGCCGGCATCGGTTTTCGTCCATAATGGAAATCGAGGCCGGCGATCTCAAACCTGGCCAAATGCAAGGCATTTGGTCATGGGAGGGGCCAGCATTTGTAGTGGACTGGTCCCCCTCACATGCCAGGACACCAACTGGGCACCCTAGCGGGCACTGCAGTGGACTTCAAAAATTGCTCCCAGGTGCATACCTCCCTTATCTTGGGTGCTGAGCCCCCCCAAATCCCCCCCAAAACCCACTCCCCACAATTGTACACCATTACCATAGTCCTTAGGGGTGAAGGGGGGCACCTATGTGTGGGTACAGTAGGTTTGGGGGGTTTTTGGAGGGCTTAACATGTACCACCACAAGTGTAACAGGTAGGGGGGATGGGCCTGGGTCCACCTGCCTGAAGTGCACTGCACCCACTAAATAGTGCTCCAGGGACCTGCATACTGCTGTCAGGGAGTTGGGTATGACATTTGAGGCTGGCATAGAGGCTGGCAAAAAATATTTAAAAATTTTTGTGTGTGTGTGTGTGGGAGGGGGTTGGTGACCATTGGGGCAGTAAGGGGAGGTCATCCCCGATTCCCTCCGGTGGTTATCTGGTGAGTTCGGGTACTTTTTTGGGACTTGGACCTGAAAAAAAAGGGACCAAGTGAAGCCGGCGAAATGCTCGTCAAGGCCGGCTTTCTTTTTTCCATTATCAGGCAAAGTTGGCCATCTCAAAGCACGCCCACGTCCCGCCTTTGCTACCCTACCGAAATGCCCCCTTGAAGTTTGACCAGCTCCGCGACGGAAAGCAGGTGGCGCCGGTCAAAACTGGCTTTCGATTATACTGATTTGGCCGGCTTTAGGAGATGGACGGCCATCTCCCGATTTGTGTCGGAAGACGGCCGGCGATCTCCTTTGAAAATAAGCTGGCCTGTGATTTTAAGTGAGTATTGTCCTAAGATCTTTAGTGAAAGGGACCATTTGCTATTTTGGTGATACACATGACCTCACTGATGTTTTTAAATCATAGGATGTGTTTGGTTTGAATTCCTGAAGTCAATTAATATCCAGATAGTGTCGAGGTAGTCTGGGGTGGGTCATGGCAGAGACTAAAGTCATCTAGGTATCGGTGGTTTTCAGTGTTGCTTCCCAGATAACACAGGACAGCAAAAAAGCTGTCCTAACTAGGTGTATCTGGTTAAGTTATCTGGATAGTGTTGAATATCGCCACTAGCTGGATAGTGTAAATTACTCACCACAATATCCAGACATCAGCAGCAGGCTCTATAGTTTAATATTTACTATACCACCCAATCTAACTTGCAGATTTGGGCAGATTACAAAGCTAAAAATATACCCCCCCCCCCCCCCCCCGTTTACAAAGCTGCGATAGGATTGAACACAGAGGATCTCTAATTAGAAAATAAATGGTGTATAAAAAACAAAACCTAAAGGGGTTGCATATGTATTTGCATGTTAAGTGGTGCCTAGATGGTAACTCTGTCTGTATCAACTAAGACCGATGCTGGGCTGGCTTATATGGTCTCTGTCCAGCATATAGCAATCCGGTTGGGTTGGAGAGAGTTCCAACGGAAACTATGGTAATTTGGAACAAGATGACAGTACTGGGCAGACTTTACGGTCTGTGTCCCGCAAATGACAAAACAGATTTGGATAGGCTGGAGTGAACTTTGACGGCAACTCCAGTAGTTGAAACATAAGAACAGAGCTGGGCAGACTTCTACGGTTTATGTCCCAGAAACACCAAAGAAAGATCTTGGTCAAGTATATAATATCATGTTCATTTTTGATTTAATCTTGAATTGATAATGAAAGTGACTGTTGGGCAGACTGGATGGACCATTCAGGTCTTTATCTGCCGTCACTTACTATGTTACTATGATAGCAGCAGCTGCATGGCAATGCCGACACAGCCCATTCAAAGTGAATGGGTTTTGTTGGCATTACCGTACTGGCAGTTGCTAGCATGGCTTTGTAAATAGGAGGGAGGGGGGTAGTTAGAAAAGAATTACAATATTGGATTGGAAAGAGCCATGTCATATACACAGGAAGAATGAGCTTATACTAAATAATCAAAGAGTGGGAAGAGATAGGGGGAAAGAGGAGAAAAAGGGGAAGGGGTCAGGGGGCAGGGGGAGAAATGAAAGCAGTGTGCCTGATGTGGATCCTCCAATAGTGGGTCAGGGAATGTTAAATGCTTGGTGAAAAAAACAAGTTTTAATAGTGGACTTAAAGTTTTTGAATGATGCCTTGGCTCGAATAGCAAGAGGGAGAGAATCCAATGGAAGGGAGCAGCAAAAAAGAAGGCATGGTGTCAAGAAAATTCTAAGTGCACAGATTTTCTACTTAGAAAGACTAAGCAGTGATCATTAATTGAACAAAGTAGTTGGGCAGGAGAATAAAGGATTGTCAATGTTGCTAGATAATCTGTGAGGCCCAATCTGTGGGCTTTAAAAGTAAGCACAAGTAATTTAAAGATGCTCCGTTTTTCAACAAGGAGCCAGTGAAACTTCTGAAACAAAGGACTATCCGAGTATTACTGCTGAATGATTATATTTTTTTTGTTTGTGGTGGTCGGTGTTTAAAAAAACAATCAACCACAATGGGTTGAATATTGGGGGGGAGGGGGTGTTGCTGTCATCAAAATTAATTTTGCAAGGAGCCGTTGTGACACTATTGTAGCTTAATCATGCAAATAACTCTGGGATTGATTTTGTAGCACTGCCATTTCAATTTGGATTATTTTTAAGATTTATGACTTGCCTTTTCCAAATCTAGGCTCAAGGCACTATGCAGAATTCACTCAAAATCCTCTTGATTAATTTGAAGTTGAAACATCATGTCTGATCTTGTGTTGTACCCATGTCCGGATGATCGCAGACCTTACTGGTATCAAGTGCAGTCAAATAAGCACACCTCAAAGGAAGCTGTGCTCAAAGGCTCATATTACAAGCACTATTGCAGATAGTCAAGTCTCTTGCTCTTCACAAATGTCGGAGTGGGCATTATGCCATGCAAACATATGGGCATTACTATTGGCAGGCTAGAAAGTAGGTATGTGATTAAAAAAAAAATCTGAAGGACATTTTCCCCAGCTGGGCTCACTGACCCAGATGTTCCTCCAGAGCTGTTACACTAATCCAACTCAGAGCTGTAATCATTTTTTTCCCCTCAGAAATGAGCAAAAAGACAGCACTAACCATCATATTAAGCCCATCAAATCTCACTCATTGGAGGCAGTGTTGTTCTTCCCACACAACTGGCCTTAGACTTCAATTACATTCATTCAAAAACAGAAGAGTTTAGTTGTTCACCTTTACTTTGTTAATCCATTTCAGGACTTTAAGTTATGCTGAATTCCATTTCTAGTACAGCAAGAGGAATGGGATGTGGAAGAATCAGATATTAGATACAATAAAAAAGGAAAAAAAATCCCATTGCGTTATTCACCATGTTTGAAAGCTCTTTTTCTCTTTTTCATTAGGGTGGAGGTGGGGGTGGGGGGTGGGGGGATGGGAGAGAATCCTAAAAAAAAATCAAAGAAATAAACTGTTGTGACACAAAAGATGGTTTCATTCACACTATTACCAAATATGTTGTCTACTAAGCAAGAAAGAGAAAGGTAATATAAAGTGGATTGTGGAACGAGCCAACATATTACACGCATAATTCGCTAAGAGTATTCTGTAATGCACAGTGCCTAAATTGTAATGTGTGGAGCAAAAAAAGAGCTTGGTTACAGGCGGGAAAATGGGTGTTTCATGGGTGTTCCATAATTTATGTGCACTGTTATAGAATATGCCCCTCTGTGCCTAAATCTACATACTGGTACTTATGCCACATTTACCGTAATTCTAGGTGCTGGGATATCAACTAATGGTGTTCTATATAATATACCTAAATCTAGGCACCGCTTGTAGAATATACTTAGTCAGAAATTTGTTTCGTGCAGATTTTTCAGGTGCCATATATAGAATCTAGCCCCTAATACACAGTTTTTATGGCAAGTAAGAAGTGCTGCTGTGCATCTGTAGAGACTAGTTGAGTTACCTGGAGGGGCATAATCGAACGGCGCCAGCCAAATAGATGGCTGGCCATCTATTTGGCCGGCACCGCAAAGAGCAGTCTTGAACCGTATTATCAAAAAAGATGGCTGGCCATCTTTCGTTTCGATAATACGGTTGGGGCTGGCCAAATGTCAGAGATGGCCGGCAACGGTTTTCGCCGATAATGGAAACCAAGGCTGGCGATCTCAAACCCGGCCAAATCCAAGGCATTTGGTCATGGGAGGGGCCAGCATTTGTAGTGGACTGGTCCCCCTCACATGCCAGGACACCAACCGGGCACCCTAGGGGGCACTGCAGTGGACTTCAAAAATTGCTCCCAGATGCATACCTCCCTTACCTTGGGTGCTCAGCCCCCCCCCCCAAATCCACCCTAAAACCCACTCCCCACAATTTTACACCATTACCAAAGCCCAAAGGGGTGAAGGGGGCACCTACATGTGGGTACAGTGGGTTTTGGGGGGTTTTGGAGGGCTTAACATTTACCACCACAAGTGTAACAGGTAGGGGGGGATGGGTCTGGGTCCACCTGCCTGAAGTGCACTACACCCACTAAATACTGCTCCAGGGAGCTGGGTATGACATTTGAGGCTGGCACCGGCCAAAATCAGGTTTCGATTATACCAATTTGGCCAGCTTTAGGAGATCGCCGGCCATCTCCCGATTTGTGTCAGAAGATGGCCGGCGATCTCTTTCAAAAACGAGCCGGCTGGTGATCCTCATGAAATCCAGTGTCTAATGGTTGACATTTTAGTCAAATAAACTTTATATATACATTCAAAGCACTGGGATATACGACTGGGTCAATATTCAGACCAAGCAGTAAACATTTTTAGATGTATTTCATTCAAGTGGTAGTGCCATTTGAGGAGGCTGTATTTGTCTGTCTGTCTGTTTGTATGTCCATCTATATTCATAGGTGCAAGACTATGGAGCTCATTTTCAAAAGAGAAAAACATCCATAAAGTTGCATAAATCTGCATTTGGACATTTTTCTCAAAAAAAGTCCATATTGGTGTTTTCAAAACCAATTTTTAGATGTTTTTCTATGAAGTCCGTCGGAAGTGCGTTCAAATCACAAGAGGGCATGTTAGGGGTGTGTTAAAGGTGGGATCTGGGCGTTCCTAATTTTGAGCTAGACTTGTTTTTATCATGAATAAGGCACAAAAGGGTACCCTAAATGACCAAATGACCACTGAAGGGAATCAGGGGTGACCCCCCCCCAATATCCTCCCAGTAGTCACTGACCCCCCCTCCCACCCCCACAAATGTGAATACAAATATGATTTAGCAACCTCTATGACAGCCTCAAATGTCAGAGCCAGGTCTATTAGAGCAGCATGCAGGTTCCTGGAGTAGTGTAGTGGTCAGTGCAGTGCAGTGCACCATGGCGTGGGGGACTCTGCTCCTTATCTCCCTCTACCTGTCACATTTGTGTGGGAAACTGTGAGCCTTCCCAAACTCACCAGAAACCCACTGTAACCACATACAGGTGCCCCTTTCACCTATAAGCGCTATTGTGTATAGTTGTGGGCAGTGGGTTTTGGGGGGCTCAGCAAACAAGGGAGCAACAGTGAGATGTGTACTTGGGAGCATGCGTTTGAAGTCCACTAGGGTGCCCCATTTATTTCCTGGGATATTTGGGAGACCAGTCTACTAAAAATGTTGGCCCCTCCTGCAAACCAATGGCTTGATTTTCTACATTTTTCACTTGGATTTTTTTGTTTTTGAAAATGGACCAGAAAGCAAAATGTTCAAAACACAAAGCCTCGTTAGAAACAGTATTTTTGAAAACAAAAGATAGACGTTTTTCTTTTTTGAAAATTAACTTCTTTCTTATTCAGATGAAAGTTGAAAATGCTCCTCCATGAAACTTTGCAAGTCTATGTGCTTTGAAAATGAGCACCATAGCATAGTAACATAGCAGATGATGGTTTATAAAGACCAACATGGCCCATCCAGTCTGCTCAATACAATTGCTAGGGATATACCTGCCATATAGTACAGGTTGCTTTCTCCTTGTCTGTTTTTGAGGTTATACCTGCTGCGCACTGCAGGTTACTCCCTCCTTTCTTTTTATTTTAAGGTTATACCTGCCCTACAGTGCAATTTATTTCCTACATGATTACTTAGAAGTGCAAAAGTCATTTCACAGCTGTTTTGAGCTGAATTTTTCTCTTGCTCTTTTGCCCTTAAGGGATTTACTGGAAACATCTCACTCCTTTCTGAATTCCAGCATCGTTTTTGCTTCCATGCATAAAACACCCTTTCCTTGAAAAAATATTCCCTGATATTGCTTTTAATTTTTACTTCCTTGTACGTTCATATGATGTTATCTACTTTTAGAGCTTCCCCTTGTTCGGGAAATGCTTGTAAAGAAAGTCCAACATGAGAAGATCTTCAGGATATTAAAGTAAGAGCAGAGGAGGTAGTTAAGACACAAACACATACAAAGATACAGTGGCGTAGCAAGGGCGGGGCGGCGGGGGCGGTCCGCCCCGGGTGTCGGCGGGTGGGGGGTGCTCCGTCGAGAGCCGATAGCTCTCGTCTCCTGCCGCTACTCTGCTTTTTGTTTTTAAATCCATTGCAGCGACGCAGGCAGCGCTTCCCGTCTGCCCTGTGAAGGAGAAAATCACGTCGCTGGTGTCGGGCCTTCCCTCGTTGTGTCCCGCCCTCTTCTGAGGTAACTTCCTATTTCCTTCGAGGGCGGGACACAACGAGGGAAGGCCCGACGCCAGCGACGCGATTTTCTCCTTCACAGGGCAGACGGGAAGCGCTGCCTGTGTCGCTGCAATGGATTAAAAAAAAAGCAGGGTAGTGGCAGGAGACGAGAGCTGTCGGCTCTCAACGGAGGGGGCACAGGACGGCTCGGGGGAGGGGGAAGCTCAGAGGGGAGAAGGGGATTGGGGAGGGTGGGAGAGCCTAGAGGGGTGCTCAGGGGATAAGGGGATTGGGGAGGGTGGGGGAGCCTAGAGGGGTGCTCAGGGGAGAAGGGGATTGGGGAGGGTGAGTGAGCCTAGAGGGGTGCTCAGAGGAGAAGGGGATTGGGGAGGGTGGGAGAGCCTAGAGGGGTGCTCAGGGGAGAAGGGGATTGGGGAGGGTGGGGGAGCTTAGATGGGTCACTGGGTGCTCAGAGGGGAGAAGGGGATTCGGGAGGGTGGGGGAGCTTAGAGGGGTGCTCAGGGTAGAAGGGGATTGGGGAGGGTGGCGGAGCTTAGATGGGAGAAGGGGACTGAAGCTGTAACTGGGGTCTGACAAGGGGGCAGGAGGGAAAATGGATCCATGCCTGGGGCAAGTGGGAAAATGGGTCTGGGGCTGAAAAAGGGGGATGCAAGGCATGTGGTGGATGAAGGGGGCTGAAAAGAGCAGGCAGAGAGAGAGGGGACAGACCCTGGATGGAAGTGGGGAGTGTGAGGGAGGGCAGACCCTGGATGGATGAGAGAGGGAGGGCAGACGGATTGAAGGGGCAGAGAGAAAGGGCAGATGGTGGCTGGAAGGGGGAGAGAGAAAGAGGGCAGACTGGGGCAAATGGTGGATGGAAGGGGCAGAGATAGAGGGCAGATGTGGATGGGAGGAAGATGGCAGACTGGGGCAGATGGTGGATGGAAGGGGCAGAGAGAGAGGGCAGACAGTGAATGGAAGGGGCAGAGAGAGATGGCAGACAGTGGATGGAAGGGACATTAGAGAGGGCAAACACTGGATGGCAGAAAGTGAAGACAGATGCTGGATGGAAGGAAGACAGTGAAAAGAAGATGAGGAAAGCAGAAACCAGAGACAACAAACTGTAAATAAAATATATTTTTTTATTTTTTTGCTTTAGGATATAATATTGTAGCTGTGTTAAAAGTTTATAAATAGAACATGTAAATAAGGTAAACTTTTTATTGGACTAATTTTAATACATTTCGACTTAACTTTCAGTGAAGAAAACCCCCTTCCTCAGGTCAGGATAGGATACTGTAACAGTACTATACTGTATTGACCTGAGGAGGGAGATTTTAGCCTCTGGAAGCCAAATGTATTAGTCCAATAAAATGGTATCATTTTATTTTCTGTATTTGTTTTATTTCTATTTGTTAATTTGTAAAGTGGTGATTGGTATTTGTTAGTTTTTTCAAATTTACATCTGCTGTCTTTATATTTTGCATAGTACTAGTGGACATTTTCTGTTTCTGTGGTGTTGCATTGTATGCAGAGTCTGGCATCTTGGGGGTTCAGTTTAATTTTTGTCTAAATAGAAAGTTTATGATTACTTATTCTATAGTGGATTAGGATGTATCTGTTTGTGAAAAAGACATGGCTTTCGGTTGGCAGTGACTGTGCAGGATTGATGATCTGTACTAATCTGTCTGTCTGTTTTCGTTTTACAATAGGTGAATTGATGTTCTAGTGCTCACTGTAGTGTTTAAGATGCTTTCCTTTTCCTTGTGTGACTCATACAAATTACTGTTTATGGTATGGTAGAATTGCTCTATAAGTCCTGAGTGTTTTGTATTCTCGGTATGCCTAGTACTGGATTTAGGGGGGGGTGTTAAAAAAATGACCGGCCCCGGGTGTCAACTACCCTAGCTACGCCACTGCAAAGATATAATACACAGAAACATTCAGACATATAAACCAACACAAACACAAAGACATAAACAGACACAGGCACACACAGTAAGACTGAGATCATGCTCCACATACCCTGATTTAGGAGTGAGGTTAATTACTGTCATGGTATATGCAAAACTGACCCACTTGGAGAAATTGCCTGACAAACCCACACACTCAATGGCACAACACACTGAAACAAAGACACACAGATACATACAGAAACCTAATACAGTGCCTGCCTGTCACCCTACTGTGGACACTTTACCATGTTTTTTCACACCCAGTCCCTGAGCAGACACGAATGAGTTTGTACAAAACAGAGGAAGGGGGCATGTGCCATTTTGTCACATATTTAGCCCCATTATCTGGATAAGTGGTGGTACTGAACATACTGGGATATAGGAATCATTTACTATTACAATACACTAGCTCGAGAAACATTTGTTTAAATCTGCATTTTCGATTACATTCCTATTTTTGAATACTTTGCTGGTCCAGTTAAAAACCTTAACTAATTATGGTCAATCCAGAAAGTCTCAAACACTCATTTAAGAAATTTTTATCTTGTTAATTGTTGTACTGTATTATCGTAATCTGTAATTCTTCAGGAACTGGCTGAATTTTCTTAATGCTGTAATCCACATAGAAGTTGGCAGTTATTGCAGAGTATAAGAATAAATTTGAATTGTATAAATAAATAAATAGAGAAAGAGAGAGAGAGAGAGAGAAGTGATTTTCAGCCACTAGACACGTGGAGGAGCATAATCAAACTGCGCCGGCCAAATAGATGGCCGGCCATCTTCGGGGCCGGCTCCACAAGGAAGCGGAGCCAACCATATTTTTGAAATACGGTTGGGGCCGGCTAAATTGATCGCAGGGTTTAGAGGAGATGGCCGGCTTCGTTTTTCAGCCATAATGGAAACCGGGCCGGGCCATCTCAAACCAAGTGAAATGCAAGGCATTTGGTCATGGGAGGAGCCAGCATTTGTAGTGCACCGGCCCCTCTCACATGCCAGGACACCAACCGGGCACCCTAGGGGGCACTTCTAGAAATTAAAAAAAAAAAATAGCTCCCAGGTGCATAGCTTCCTTACCTTGGGTACTGAGCCCCCCAAATCCCCGCCAACCCCACTCCCCACAACTCTACACCATTACCATAGCCCTAAGGGGTGAAGGGGGCACCTATATGTGGATGCAGTGGGTTTGGGGGGGGGGTTTGGAGGGCTCAACATTAACCACCACAAGTGGAACAGGTGGGGGGGATGGGCCTGGGTCCACCTGCCTGAAGTGCACTGTACCCACTAAATAGTGCTCCAGGGACCTGCATACTGCTGTCAGGGAGCTGGGTATGACATTTCAGGCTGGCATACAGGCTGGCAAAAAACTTTTTTTTTTAAATTTGTTTTGGGTGGGAGGGGGTTGGTGACCACTGGGGGAGTAAGGGGAGGTCATCCCTGTTTCCCTCCGGTGGTCATCTGGTCAATTGGGGCACTTTTTTGTGACTTGGAGCTAAAAATAAATGGACCAAGTGCAGCTGGCGAAATGCTCATCTGAGCTGGCCCATCTTTTTTCCATTATGGGGTGAAGCCAGCTATCTCGTAACCATGCCCCCATCCCGCCCCCACCCCGCCCCATCCCGCCTTCTGTACCCTCCCTTGAAGGCTGGCCGGCTCTGCGATGAAAAGCAGTTGGGGCCGGCTAAAATCGGCTTTCGATTATACTGATTTGGCTGGGATTAGGAGATTGCCGGCCATCTCCCGATTTGTGTCAGAAGATGGCCGGCGATCTCTTTCGAAAATAAGCTCAATATTGTTATTTGTATGATTCAGAATTTCCAATTTCTATATTATTTCTCATTTGAGTTGTAATAATAAATAAATAAATAGATATATCTTTGGGAGGCTTTATAAAATTTTTAGGTCCTCCCAAGTAGACAGGGATAGGTCCAGGCTTTAAATCTCCAGTTCTTTTCCTTATTTTCAGTTCTACGTTAAGAGTGTCAGCACTAACCAACACTGTTTTGCTATCTTCCTTTGACTTATTTATTTATTTTATTATTTATTTATTTGATTTTGCTCACTCCTTTTCAGTAGTAGCTCAAGGTGAGTTATATTCAGGTACACTGGTTAACTTGGATAAGTTAACTTCTATGGCAAACTGCTCTTACAAATCAATGCAAGGAGAAGAGAAATTCTTTAGTCCCTTTTGATGGCTCAAATGACAGTCCACTTTCACTGCACCACAAGTTTCCTGGACTAGTGGGAATAGAGGTAAACCCCCAATAGGAGGAGGTCATGGAGAATGAGGAACAGAACTTAACGAGAACTCATTCCCAGAAGAGTTTCCCACTGCCCCTATACTAGCCGGTGAAGAATAAACATCCCCGGAGGTTAAATATTTTCCAGGTATTATGGAACTGTCCATTGGGACCATAATCAATGCACTCTTAATTTTGGGGAAGTCCTTGGACTTCTCTTCCTTTTTTCCTATACTCTAAAAGCATTGATAACAAAATGAAATGGTGACCTCCCCGGAGGCCTCAATGAGCTTCCAAATTCTCCAGAACTCTCCAAGACTCAGTGGGGCCCCTTTGGTCACATCCCTTAAGTCAAATGTCTGAGTTCATACACCAATGTCTGTGCACTGCAGCCTCTCCCTTGCTTATATCGGCATCTATCATGGTACACAAAGTTCATGTCAGAAAAGCTCCACTTCTAATATAGGCAGTGTCAGTCTCATTCCATGCTTCACCAATGCATTGCTCCTATATACCCTCCAAAGTCTATTACCACCCGTGACCTCAGTGACAACACATTTCACATGAGTGATCTGCTATGACTCACCTTTCTCTTCATTGGTCACAAAACCTTTTCTTTTATTATTCTACAGTTCATGATTATTAATAATTTACCTCGGCAAACACTTAATTCTTTAAGATAAATCGGACTTAAGCTTAGTTTTTATAAGCATCCAATATTTGGATCCACTTATAAAAGCTAAAGTCCAATTTATCTTAAAGAATTAAGTGTTTGCTGACGTAAATTATTAATAATCATGAATAATTGTAAAACAATAAAAGAAAGTTTTGTGATAAATGAGGAGAAAGGCGAGTCATGGGCAGATTAGATTGTTCATGTGAAACAAGTCATCACAGAGATCACGGGTGGAAATAGACTTTGATGATTGTCCAGCATTTGAGTGCATTTGGTATTGTGCATAAGGAATGTGAAGTCAAATGTAAAGTGCTGATAAGGAAGGCAAAGAGTGACTTTGAAAAAAAGATTGCATTGGAGGCAAAAACACATAGTAAAAATATTTTTAGGTACATTAAAAGCAAGAAGCTGGCAAAAGAATTGGTTGGAACGCTAGATGACTGAGGGGTAAAAGGCGCAATTAGGGAAGACAAAGCCATAGTGGAGAGATTAATTGAATTCTTTGCTTCGGGCTTCACCGAGGAAGATTTGGGAGAGATATCAGTGCCAGAAATGGTAATCAAAGCTGACGAGTTGGAGAAACTGAATGAAATCTCTATAAACCCGGAGGATGTAATGGGGCAATTTGACAAACTGAAGAGTAGCAAATCTCCTGGACCAGGGTATTCGTCCCAGAGTACTGATAGAATTGAAAAATGAACTTGCAGAACTATCTATATATATAAAAGGCAAGACCAATGTTCTATGAAGCCTCCAGCCGGAAGTGTGAAGCGCCAGAGATATCCGGTTTCCCCATGAGTGAAGGAAAACAGCACAGCACGAAATCCCTCTCTCTGTAACAGTGAAGGACTCAGAGGGGGAGGGGAGAGAGATGCCCTCACTCTCTCCGTAACACAGAACAGCAGGAAACTTAACACTGAAGGACTGGACTCCAAGGGGGGAGGGGGAGGGAGAGAGGGCAGAGGGCAGGGACACACACTCCCACATGCACACTCTGAAGAAAACCTTGCTAGCCCCCGTTTCATTTGCATCAGAAACGGGGCTTTTTTACTAGTTGTTAATAATATGTGATTTATCTTTAAAATTGAGCGTGGTACCGGAAAATTGGAGGGTGGCCAATGTAACGCCGATATTTAAAAAAGATTCCAGAGGGGATCTGGGAAATTATAGACTGGTGAGCCTGTCGTTGGTGCCAGAGAAAACGGTAGAGACTATTATAAACAAAATTACAGAGCATATTCAAAAGCATGGATTAATGAGACAAAGCCAACATGAATTTAGTGAAGGGAAATCTTGCCTCACTAATCTATTACATTTCTTTGAAGGGGGTGAGCAAACGTGAATAAAAGCGAACCGGTTAATATTGTGTATCTGGATTTTCAAAAGGCGTTTGACAAAGTACCTCGTGAAAGACTCCAGAAGAAATTGGAGAATCATGGGATAGGAGGTAGTGTCCTATTGTGGATGAAAAACTGGTTAAAGGATAGAAAACAGAAAGTAGGGTTAAGTGGTCAGTATTCTCAATGGAGAAGGGTAGATAGTAGGGTTCCCCAGGAGTCTGTGCTGGGACCACTGCTTTTTAACATATTTATAAATGACCTAGAGATGGGAGTTACTAGTGAGGTAATTAAATTTGCTGATGACACAAAGTTATTCAAAGTTGTTAAATCGTGAGAGGATTGTGAAAAATTACAAGAGGACCTTTCGAGACTGGGAGTCTAAATGGCAGATGACGTTTAATGTAAGCAAGTGCAAAGTGATGCATGTGGGAAAGAGGAACCCGAATTATAGCTACGTGATGCAAGGTTCTATGTTAGGAGTCACCGACCAAGAAAGGGATCTTGGCGTCATTGTTGATGATACATTGAAACCCTCTGCTCAGTGTGCTGCAGCAGCTAAGAAAGCAAATAGAATGATAGTTATTTTTAGAAAAGGAATGGAGAACAAAACAAGGACATTATAATGCTTTTGTTTCAGTCCATGGTGCGACCACACCTCGAATATTGTGTTCAATTCTGGTCGCCACATCTCAAAAAAGATATACTGGAATTAGAAAAGGTGCATAAAAGGGTGACAAAAATGATAAAGGGGTTGGAATGATTTCCCTATGAGGAAAGGCTGAAGCAGCTAGGGCTCTTCAACTTGAAGAAAAGATGGCTGAGGGGAGATATGATAGAGGTCTATAAAATAATGAGTGGAGTGGAATGGGTAGATGTGAATCGTTTGTTTACTCTTTCCAAAAATATTAGGACTAGGTGGCATGCAATGAAGCTACAAAGTAGTAAATTTAAAATGAATTGGAGAAAATGTTTCTTCAATCAATGCGTAAATAAACTCTGGAATTCGTTGCCAGAGAATGTGGTAAAGACGGTTAGCTTAGCGGGGATTAAAAAAGGTTTGGATAGCTTCCTAAAGGAAAAAGTCTGTAGACCATTATTAAAATGATTTGGTGAAAATTCACTGCTTATTTCTGGGATAAGCAGCATAAGATGTATTGAACTTTTGGGGGGGATCTTGCTAGGTATTTGTGACCTGGATTGGCCACTGTTGGAAACAGGATGCTGGGCTTGATAGACCTTTGGTCTGTCCCAGCATGGCAATACTTATGTATTTATGTACGTGTGGCTCCCACTCTTTGAACATTTAGAGTCTGAACATTTAAAGGGATTTATCCTGTACACCCACTGGCAAAGTCCATGCAATACTTTCACAGAGTCAGTATTTTATAAGGTCATTTACACATGTATGTGGCCCGTCCCTGTGGAATTCCCTCCCTTTTACCCTGAGATCTGAGCTTTTATATCCCCACTTTCGCTCTTTTCTCAAAGCCCATTTGATCACCCTGGCATTCCTTTAACTTCCTGCTTGCTCAGTACATGTCCAGGTAATGGTCCACAGGCTGTCAGCACCCGCTTCCCTTCTCTCTTCCCACTTTCTTTATCTCTCCCCTCCCCCTTATTTTCTCTGTCCTGGATTAACATTGGCGTTTCTTTCCTGTTTCTGCTTATCTTTATGCACCACTTTGATTTGCTGTGAAAGGCGGTATATCAAATGCCCTAATAAACATAACTTTAAACATGCTAGTGGGAATAACTTTATAAAATTATCTCCAAAATGAATATCAGCTGTTCATGAATTTTCAGTGTTGGGTCAAAGTGAGGGCATTTTGTCCAGCTATTTGAACAGAAGTGATAGTAACTGACTATCTGTGAAGCCAAGTGGTTTAATTCAGAACAGAAAAAAAAACTGTTCTAGGTTTAAAAATCTAGTTTTACTTGGTATCTCAGCATACGGAGCACCAAAGGCAGGACTTGCCATCACAGTATTCCTTCCTGATTGTGAGGGAGCTGCACGCAAGACAGGAGTCAGGGAAACCCCATCTACACTGCCGTCCAACACAGATGCATAACACAACTATGTAAATTTACTGTAGATGTGGCTGTGAAGCTATCCAAGGTAGGGGAAGAGCTTTAAAATATTAATATAAGAATGCAGAGATCAGAGCAGAATCTGGAGGGTCAACAACAGGTTACCCAAATCTTGACTAAAGGAAACCTTATCTTGAAGAATAAATCAGAGAGGCTGAAGAATTTGATTTGTTAAATTAATTTATTATTCTTGAATTTTCCCTGTTCTAAAGTAATTTCACTTTAGGAAGTGTTGAAGAACTATTTTTTAGAGATAATCCATCTGGTATCCGGTGGTATTCAGGGCCTGTTATATTACAGGCTCTGTGGCTTAAAGGTAGTTTTGATTTTCTTGATAAATTAAATTTAACTGCCCAGTTGGAGTCCTCTGTAGATGAGACTAATACCAGAGCAACTCTGGTGGTCTCCTTTTCTTTGGTGCTATTATAAAAATTGCCCTATTTTAAGGGTAATTTTATAAGGGGGTACCTAGGTTAAAAGAGCAAGTTGGCCCCTACTTAGGCAGTATTTTATAAAGACAGGTAAGATACCTATGGGAAGGGCCACCGAGAGACAAAGCCGGGCCCGGGCAAACACCCCCTGCGGTACGTCCCCCCTCCCCTCGCGTGCACACACCTCTGGCCTGTGCATGTCCCTGGGCCTGTGTGTGCCCCCTGGTCCCACTGGGCCTGATTACTTGTCTCTTCCTGCTCCGCTCTGCTGCACAGGTCTTTCTTCCTGCCACGTTCAAACAGGAAGCACTTCAAACAGGAGGCAGACAACAGAGTTAGCGCGATGTGTTTGTCCAGCACTGTTTAAAGTTAACTGTCCATCTTCGAATATCGACTCAGCTGGTTAACTTTAAACTGGCTAAAAATAAACTGGATATGCAATGTTGGTCACTGGAGACAGCCTGGCATCTATAGGAGGGAGCCCAGCTAACTCCGGGCTGACCGCTGGAGTTAGCTGGGCTCCCTCCTATAGATGCAGTACAGATACACTCTGTTTGGGGTGTTATTAGGGTACCTGGCACTTAGTGTAAAGTATGACAGAAATGGGTCCCAAACAAGACTAACATTAGTAAGTCTGGTGCAAATGTACTCCCCTTACCCTTGGATCCAAGCCCACTGCACCTAGATAATAGAAGGAACTAACCCCACACCCAAATATAAAAATAGGGCAATTTATTTACAAAAGCAGCAAACATGGTATAAGAAAAACATATAAAGACAAAGGCAATCCCATTACAGTGATAACGTAATGCCTATAAATCCCTAACTAGACTCTGAAGTACAAAGTCACTCTAACCCCAGATCACTAATACAAAGATACATGGTACATAACCTGATGCAGTCCTTCAGATGTCTGTCTCATCCAACACAGATCTTGCCCCTCAGATGTGATATTGACACTGCAGCCTCTAGCTCTGATAAGAACTCCTTTTTATAGAGAAATCAGAAGCTGTAGCTGTAACTGCTGATGTACTTTCTGTCCTTGGAGTAACAAACAAGTACATCTTGACCCGCCACAGTGTCTCCAAGAGTCCTGCATTGATATCAGTTCTGACAACAGCATCCTGCAATGACATCAATTTTGATAACAGCCTGATTGTCCTGGAACACTGTGACCTTATCAGCAGCTTCCAAGAACAGTGAACAAGAGTTAAACCGCAAGAAGTATCACAATGAAAACCCAAAGTGACAATATACTTTTTGAGAGGAAGTGGTTTACCTTGCAGAATTGGCCTTTTAGTCAAATATCTTGATACATGAGATCGTAGCTGAAGATTCTTCTACATTTAGAATGAGGTGGTGTCCATGTAACCAATCATCAAACATGGTCATCTTACAATTAAAATCAGACATCACATGAGACTGGTCATCCATCATAATACTGGCATTTAACCGCATAAGTGCTGACTCTGCCCCGGACCGTCCATAAAGTCACTGGCTTTGAGTTTTGCGGTTAGTGCTGATATTCAGTGACACTATCTGTTTAACTGTCACAAAATATCAGCTTTAACCAGGCAGATAAAGGCAGATGGCAGAAGGAAGCACATTTAGAAAGCAACAGTGTGCTGGGGAAATCATGTCGCACTATCCAAACGTTGCACAGCCACTGCAAAAAATTGATCAGCTGACCAGCATAGACATAGACCTGACCTTCTTCCCCCCCCCCCCCCCACAACTAGCACAGGAAGACCATTAGAAAATAATGGACCAGCATGCGGATGAAAACCCAACTCACTGGCATTAAAATAGGCACAGCACTGTGGCCACACTGAAGAACAGAACATGCCAAACTGGAACCTGAGTGAGGTGATTAAATTTGCAAATGATGCAAAACTATTCAAAATTGTCAAAATGCATGCGAATTGTGAAAAATTGCAGGAAGATCTTAGGAAACTGGAAGACTGGGCATCCAAATGGCAGATGAAATTTAATGTAGACAAATGCAAAGTAATGCACATTAGGAAGAATAATCCGAATCATAGTTACCTGATGCTAGGGTCCACCTTAGGAGTCAGCACTCAAGAAAAAGACTTAGGTGTCATTGTAGACAATATGCCAAAATCTGCCCAGTGTGTGGTAATGGCCAAAAAAACCAAACAGGATGCTAGGAGTTATTAGGAGAGGGATGCAAAATAAGACCAAAAATATTATGCGCCTCTGTATCACTCCATAGTGTGACCTCTCCTTGAGTCAGTGGCGTACCAAGGGGGGGCAGTGGGGCGGTCCACCCCGGGTGCATGTCACTGGAGGGGTGCTGCAGCGCGCACCTGTTGCCCTGTCTCAGTCTGAGTTCGCAATTCGCATGTGTTCACTGCTCCCTCTGAGTCTGCCCCGGAACAGGTTACTTCCTGTTCCGGGGCAGACTCAGAGGGAGCAGTGAACACATGCGAATTGCGAACTCGGAGACAGGGCAACAGGCGCGCGCCGCGGCACCCCCCCAGTGGCGTGCACCCAGGGGGGGTGTCATTTCGCCGGGGGGGGGGGCATCTGCGATCTGCCCTGGGTGTCAGCTAGGGTCGGAACACCACTGCCTTGAGTATTGTGTTCAATTCTGATATAGCAGAATTAGAAAAGATTCAAAGCAGAGTGACCAAAATGATAGAGGAGATGGAACTGCTCCCATATGAGGAAAGGCTAGAGAGGTTAGGGCTCTTCAACTTGGAAAAGAGATAGCTGAGGGGGGATATGATTGAGGTTTACAAAATCCTGAGTGGTGTGGAGCAGGTGGAGGTGAATCGATTTTTCAGGAGCGTCCAAGGAATAGGGTAGGTAGGCTCTTCCAAAAACCAAGGGAGACGTCAGTTCAAACAAGTTGATCTTATTGAAACAACTCAAAAGACTCAACACAGTTGTTGTGTTTCGGTGTCAAAACGCCTGCATCAGGAGTCTCGTATTGTCCACTGTACAAAAGTAAACAACGTTTCCAAAACCACATGCAGCTTAGATCCAAGGTCTATAGACAAATTCTTTCTTAATAAGAACACAACCCCTACTACCCTGTTGAGACACAGTTTTTCATGGCTCTTTCATCAAAGGTACTTATTTAGTCTATAAGATCTTTGTAGAATAGGCTTGTTGTAATTTGTTAAAGAGCAGTACACAAATGTTAAAATATATGTCAGTAATTGATGAGTCCTTTGATGATTTGAGTCTCACTTGACTTTTAATACAATTTTAGAGATATGGTGCTAGGTATATAAATACAGGGCCTTAAAGTGAAGTAACTTGGCTGTTTATGATCCTACTTTAAGACATATATCCACACATGCAGTCTTTTCTGCTATGAAATTCCCAGGACAGAAAATTTCTTATTAAGAAAGAATTTGTTTCAGGAATTTTACCCTACATCACCCTCAAAACAAAACAGCTGGTCTTATCACTATATTTTTAAGACACCATCTGTTGCATAGAATCTGGATGCCACATCTGGCTACATGGCTTTTGAAACACCAAAACACTAATACTTCACTATAAACACCGTGTTCAGTCTTACATACTTCAAAAAGTTATATCTCTACTATAATAAAAAGCACCTCCAACGTTCTGAAGCTGACTCCGTGGCTTCACTGAAGTGAAGGGTTCATAAGGTTCGTCAGATTCGTGAATCTGTAACCATCTCTCTCGGCCCCGCCCTTGCGCCTCTGATAGGTCCGCCACCCTTGACGTCATCACGTTTTGATGTAGAGGGCGGTGGACCTATCAGAGGAGCGAGGTCGGGGCCGAGAAAGATGGTTACAGACTCATGAATCTGACGAACCTTACCAACCCTTCACTTCAATGAAGCCACGGAGTCAGCTTCACAACGTTGCAGGTGCGTTTTGTTACACTACACAGCTCCATAATTTTTCACTTAAACATTGCAGGGTGGCTGGAGGGGGTGGGGGAAGAGGGGGGCAACGACCCTGGAACTGGGTGGGTAGGTGGGAGGGAGGGCGGACCCTGGAACTTGGAGGGGTCTAGGCGGACCCTGAAACTGGGAGGGGGGAGGGAGGGGGAGAGGGGGCAACGACCCTGGAACTGGGTGGGTGGGAGGAAGGGCAGACCCTGGAACTTGGAGGGGGGCAGGCAGACCCTGAAACTGGGAGGGAAGGAGGGAGGGAGGGAGGGGGCCCCTGGCACACACTCTCATTCTCACACACACACACTCACAGCTCCCTAATGTTTCACTTAAACATTGCAGGGTGGTTGGAGGGAGGGAGGGAAGGAGGGGGAAGAGGGGGGCAACAACCCTGGAACTGGGTGGGTGGGAGGGAGGGCGGACCCTGGAACTTGGAGGGGGGCCAGGTGGATCCTGAAAGTGGGAGGGTGGGAGGGGGGACCCTGAAACTGGGAGGGAGGGGGAGAGGAGGGGCAACAACCCTAGAACTGGGTGGGTGGGAGGGAAGACCGACCCTGGAACTTGGAGGGGGGCAGAACCCCAAACTGGGAGGGGGCCCCTGGCACACACTCTCATTCTCACACACACACACACACACACTCTCGCACACAGTCTCACTCTCTCTGTCACACACACTCACACATTCACTCTCTCTCTATCACACACTCACTCTCACACACACTCTGTAAAACACCCACACTCCATGGAAAACCTTGCTAGCGCCCATTTCATTTGTGTCAGAAACGGGCCTTTTTTCCTAGTATTTTTATAAATGAAAAATAGGAAGGACAAGCATCAGACTTCTGACTGGTGACACCCTGAGCGGGGATTGGGTGTGACCAGTGAAATAAAATTGCCAGACAAACGGATGAAACACAAAAGTAAGTATAAAGAGATTTTCGGGCCTGTTCCTTCACAGGGCTAGTGACATAGAGTGGGAAACCCTCTACAGTTCAGCAGCAGAGTCTTAGGCAGGCCTTTGGCATCAGGCCAAACACAGTTCACAACTGTCGAGGTTGTCATGCCCCAAACGTAGCCTATAAGGTTCTGGATTCCTCCTCAGACTCCAGGTCTGGTTCCTGCCAGACCGCAAAACAGATTTGCAAAGTCAATTCAAAAAGTAACAATGGCTTACCTCAGCCAGGTCATGATTATTGAATGGGTACTTCAGCAGTGGGATTCATATCTTTACTCCCTGGGCTCTCCTAGCTGCTGCCTGTCCCTGTCTTTTGAACTCCCCGGTAGTGTCTCCGCCTCTCTCAGCCTACTTCCTCCTGGGGCAGGATCTGCACTCTTAAGGTGGTCCAGGCTAATTAAAGAGGGGCTTTTCTTAAGGTGTGATGGGCAGTGTCCTATAAACCTCGTCACAGGGTGCCTTTATACTTTTCTACCCATTCATGTATCCATCACAGGCATAAAAACCTTCCAACCTCCCTACTTTCACTCAAACTTTATTTTTAATTAACGTGTTCAAAAAACTTTCATTTAAATTGGCACTTAGCTTCTCAGCTTAATTACGTGGTATCCCTGATGTACCGTATCGCAGCTAACCAACTGCTGCATCAGGGGGTTAAAACCATTTCCAAATCCAAGCTGCTGAAAAGACAAAACATATTATTTAAAAAAAACATAGTAAAAAAAATCAAACTTTCACCATTGTATTCACACTTACTGCTCTTGAAGTTCTTCTCTCCAAACTGAGCAATTTCAAAATGGCTACTCAGCATACATGGTTGGGCATTAAAACGTTTCCCAGTCAATCAGATGTCAAACATCCAAAATTGAAAAAGCTTTTTTAATTGGTTAAACAGCCATCTCTTAAACTTCCATTCCAAAAAATCATGTTTCAGATTGGCCCATCATCCTTCAATCATTCCTCTGAAAATGTTCAGCGACTACAACCCTTCCCTTCATATTTGTGTTTGTCTTCTGCGGTCCTGCTCCTGGCCTTTCTGTTGTGAACACAGAACAGAATATTTATTAAGCAATTCTGTCTTATCTTAATAAGCTTCTACTTATTCTTCCCCTTCATCTATGAGTCTCACAATGCCACTTTTGCGCTTCCTCCTATTACTAATATATCTAAAAAATGTCTTGTCCCCCCATTTTACTGTGTGCGCTATTTTTTCTTTCATTTGCATCTTTGCTTTGCTGACTACTCTACCAGCTTGTCTGAGCTTTTCCAGATATTGTCACCTGTCTTCCTCTTTCTGTGATCTCTTATAGTTTTTATTCATGTGGAAAAGAAGCCACAACATACAATGTCAATTGAGTTTCCAAATTACACAGAATTAGCCACAATTGTACCTACCCACCCTCTTCCAACATACAGTGACTTAGAAACAAAGAAACATAGAAACATGACAGCAGATAAAGGCCATATGACCCATCCAGTCTGCCCATCCTCTGTAACCCCTAATTCTTCCTTTTCCTAAGCAATCCCACATGCTTATCCCATGCCTTTTAAAATTCTGGAACAGTCCTCGATTCCACCACCTCCACTGGGAGGCTATTCCACGCCTCCACCACCCTTCCTGTGAAATAGTACTTCCTTAGGTTACTCCTAAGCCTATTCCCTCTTAACTTTGTTGTATGCCCCCTCATTCCAGAGCTCTCCTTCATTTGAAAAAGGCTCTCTTCCTGTACATAAATGCCCATGAGATATTTAAACGTTTCTATTATGTCTCCTCTCTCCCTCCTCTCTTTCAGCCTATACATGTTGAGGTTCATAAGCCTGTCCCTATAATTTTTGCATTCAAGACTGCTTACTAATTTCCTAGCCGCCCTCTGGACCGACTCCATTCTGTTTATATCTTTCCATAGGTGAGGTCTCCAGAACTGCACGCAGTACTCCAAATGAGGCCTCACCAGAGACTTATACAACGGCACTATCACCTCCTTTTTCCTGCTGGTCATGCCTCTCTTTATGCACCCAATCATCCTTCTGGCTTTGGCCATCGCTTTTTCTACCTGTTTGAAAGATTTAAGGTCGTCAGACACGATCACCCCCAAGTCCCGCTCTTCCTTAGCATATTGAAGCACTACACCCCCTATACTGTACTGTTCCCTCAGATTTTTGCGACCCAAGTGCATGACCCTGCATTTTTTTGGATTATACCTTAGTTGCCAAATATCAGTCCATTCCTCTAGCTTCGCTAGGTCCTTCCTCATGTCATTCACACCCTCCAGGATGTCCACCCTGTTGCAGAGTTTAGTATCATCCGCAAAGAGACAAACCTTATCAGACAACCCTTCCGCAATATCGCTCACAAAGACGTTAAAAAGAGCCAGCCCTAGGACCGATCCCTGTGGTACTCCACTGACTACCTCCTTTTCCTCAGAGCAAGCTTCATTTACCACCACACTCTGTCTCCTACTATTCAACCAATTTTTTACCCAATCAGTTACTCTAGGTCCCACACC
Source organism: Microcaecilia unicolor (assembly GCF_901765095.1). Classification (NCBI taxonomy): domain Eukaryota; kingdom Metazoa; phylum Chordata; class Amphibia; order Gymnophiona; family Siphonopidae; genus Microcaecilia; species Microcaecilia unicolor. The sequence goes on from NC_044032.1 coordinate 295,036,483, forward strand.
GAGGGCACTCAATTTATTTATCAGTCACCTGTGGGGAACCATGTCAAAGACTTTGCTGAAATCCAAGTATACCATATCAAGCGCCCCTCCCACATCCAACTGTTTGGTCACCCAGTCGAAGAAGAAAGTCAGATTCATCTGACACGAACTGCCACTAGTGAAGCCATGCTGCCTTGGGTCCCGCATTCCATGTAGTTCACTTCTTTTGTCTTTCAGAATTAATTACTTCAGGAACTTAGTTTATCAGGTAAGAATTATTTTGTGCTTGAATTGTTATTTCATGCATTTAAATGTCCACCTTTCACCTCACTTTCTTCTTTTGGATCTTTCTTGTTATTCTTCGGTTTTTCTCCTATCTTTAGTTGGAGCTCTTAGATGTCCTTCCCAGGTTTCTCTGTTCAGGAAGCCTGCTGCCTGACTTTAACAAATCAACAAGGCAATACTCTGAAGCTATACTAAAACTATCATAAGAAATATTAATATTTCCCTAGCTAACTAAGAAAACAAACAGCTAATTCAAGAGTCCCTTCTGACCCTCTCCACAAATATATCCTCTTATAACAGTCATGTGCTCACAGGGCACCAGCTACAAACTACCAGCTCAGAGTAGGCTTTTGTTATACACCTTTTCATGTGAAAGTCAAAGTGATAATTTTCACATTTATGCTCTCTGCCACCTTATTCATTCACCACTGTATTTTAAACAGGAGCATAATAGAAGCGAAATCTCAAATATCATACACTATCAACTTTTACTGAGTTCTCAATGATAGTGTAAACAGCTCTTGATTCTAAAGTCAGAACAGTTTTGTTTTAAAACTATAGCACCTGCCAGCTCTTTACTTTCTCAGCCAGGGCTGTCTATTATGAAGTATGAAAGTAAAACATTTCTACATTCCAATTCTCTATTACTAAAGATATTAACATTTAAATTTAAATGCACATATACCCAAAACAGTATTATACAGTACTACTGCTGCTGCTTTTTATAATCAATGGCAGCGTTCTTTTTCTGTACTTTAAAACACAGGCCTTCCTTTAATGACAAGCAGTTTTTAATACCCACACGAAAACAGCAGTGCTGGTCTCTTTTTCTTCTGGAAACAATTTGAATGCAGCCCTTGTTAAAATTTCCCTAAATCTCTCAGGGAAATTTATCTCTACCACCTGGGACTCTAGGCTAACTCTCTGATGGCTCTTTCCTCAAATTGGGCCCAAATTAGGCTTACCATATTTTGTCCCCCAAAAAGGACACATGCCCCACCTGCCCCCTTTCACACCCTCGCTCCACCCCCTGTCACATTTTCCTCTCCCCGTCACACACCTCGTCACCCCCCCCTCCCTGTCACCCCCTCCCCTTACCTTACTACTGCTCTGGTGGTCTAGTGACCTCTTCGGGGCAGGAAAGAGCCCCCTCTTTCCTGCCCGGAACGCTGCCCTGCTTGCATCCTTCCTGTTGCTGATCTCGGCGCTGATTCAAAATGGCCGCCGAGAGTTGAAGTCTCACGAGGACAATTCAACTCTCGGTGGCCATTTTGAATCGGCGCCGAGATCAGCAACAGGAAGGATGCATGCAGGGCAGCGCTCTGGGCAGGAAAGAGGGGGTTCTTTCCTGCCCCGAAGGTGGAAGAGGTCACTAGACCACCAGAGCAGTAGTAAGTAAGGGGAGGGGAGGCTAGCAATCTGCCCGTTTGTCCAGATTTCTGGACAAACGGGCAGATTGGCAAACCCGCCTGGTTGCAAAAAGAGGACATGTCCGGGTAAATCCAGACATATGGTAACCCTAGCCCAAATATAAAGAGAGTTTGCTTTAGAAAATTCTTCTACAAATACTAAATCAATCACGCCTGTCCTTGAAGTCAAATGGCACCCCAGCTTCACAACTTAACTACTTCAGGCACTCTTGAATGATAATATCAGGATTCCTTTAAAATTAAGTTAAAATTCAGTTCTCTCACACAGCACTCAATCATACAGCCTACTTTGACAAGAAAACCCACCCAACTGCCTTCCACAGGAGTTTAGAACTTTGCCCATGACTCTGACAGAATCCTACATGCAGCTCTGTCAAAGTTCCAGGCACATGCTGCATTTTAAACCCTTTCACCATCCTAATACAGCCATTTCAGAAACTTTCTAGTCAATGCAAATAATAGAGCAACAGACCCAGCACAGCCTGCTCTCTATTCCCCACTACAGCCGCTGCACATACAGTAGGCCCACACCAGTGCACAGACTCTCTCTCCCTACACGCAGCAGAGCATCCTGTCACCGTTGTACTCCTGCTGCTTCTGAGCTCTGGCTGCCCTGAATGCTGTTCCAGGACTGCTCTGACTGCAGCCAGAGCCTCAATCCACACCAGCCCTGGACCACAGGTATTTACATTTTTTTAAATTAAACCCACTGATGAAAAGTCAAGGGTATGCGTTGTTATGTCCCAAGTGAATAAGCTTCTGATAAAGTTTATTGGACATCTTCAGTAAGGTCTGTCTAAATTAATGTGGATAAATAATGTCTCAGCTGTAAATATTCAAAATAATGTTTGGGTGGCAACTGGTATTCTTGTTGCAATACCTCAAAAGGTTTTAGTTGCCATTCATCTATCAGTACATGCACTAAATAGATGATACCCTTTTGTGCCCAGTAAGTAAAATTACTATTGCCCTGCCCAGGGGGGAATGCTGGATTATTACAGATAGACAAATAGGGCATTACAGATGCTGAAAAATGGTGTCTCCAACAAATCCAGTGCCACACTGCCCTTGCAGATTGTAGCAATGGATTCTTTGATATTATTCCTGTTGGTAACTTACTGAGTGTATGTAAAATATGGCTAAAATGTACCCCGGGAATTAAAGTTGTCTCTACTTCTGTTAGAGAAAAATACGCTGTTCCTCTATACACCAGTCATGTATATGTTAATCCCACTGGCCACCGTCAGATAGTGAGTTTTTAAAAGACCCATCCTGCAATGTTCCACTGGAATTTGAATCAGGGCCAGTGGAAGGCGAGGCTTCTTTCTGCCCCATATGTAAGTTTGTAGCAGCTTCTGTAATTTACGATCCTCCTGCCCCTTCAAAATTAAAGGTAGCAGTTGAAACATGTAGAACCACTGAGGGGCTAGTATCATGTTAAAGAGATATACATGACCCCAAGCAGATAAAGGATATGCTTGCCATAAAGCAAGCTTCCTTTTAGTATCCTCTAATAAAGAAGTGATATTTATCGCATATAAAGAAGTTAACTCAGAAGGGAGAAAAATGCTTAAATATTGAAGAGCAGAGTTTTTCCACACCACTGGGAATGACCCTTTCCATCTATTCTGTACTTTGGAGGTTAGAGGTAGTGCTCTGGATTTAGGCAGGTTAAATGGAAAAACTACCAAAATGCTGAAGCAACTTCAGTAAGTGTCCAAGGGAGTTTTGCGGGGATGTCAATACCACCAACAAATCATCTGCTTATGCTGAGGCCTCTATAGGATAACCATTAACATGTACACCCTGCATGTTAGGTGATGAGTTCAGTACTCATAAAAGGGGTTCCAATGAGAGCACAAAGGGCAGTGGGGAATGTGGACAGCCCTGCTCATACCATGCCCAATAGTTATGGGAGGTGAATGACTGCCGTTCACCAAAATGTGAGTCAGAGGATTCCAATATAGTGCCCTGATCGCCTCCAAAAGCCAACCCGATAGCCTCACCCTGTCCAACACTATAAAAAGGAATTGCCAATCGATCTGGTCAAAAGCCTTAGCTGCATCTAAGCTAGTAAACATAGCCAGTAAGTTATCGATCTTACAGTATGACATAGCCAACAATGCATGCCATGTATTATGGACCGATTGTTGATCTTTGACAAAACCTACTTGCAGTGGGCCTATAAGCTTCAATAGGATATTTGCTAAGCATGATGTTTACACCCATGCTAAAAATTTTACATCCGCATTGAGCAGTGAAATTGGGTAAAAGGAATCTGCCTCTTCTTTAGGTTTACCTGTTTTTGGTATTAGAGTGATCAATGCTACATTCTCGTGTCATGGGAGTGCACCCGCCTCTACTACTAATTGGTGATAATCTAACAGAAGACCAAGAATTTGTGGTAGAAGCATCAAATAAAATTCTCCCGCAAAGCCATCCACCCCAGGTGCAGTATGAGGCTTTTGTTGCTTTATGCAGTTTGCAAATCCTTTTCATACAAAGGTGCATTTAAAAGCAATAAATCAGCTTCAGATATCCGTGGGATACCCACCTTTAAAATTTGAAATTATCTGAGGAACTATTGAGGGGCATTCCTGATATGAGGTTTGAAAATGATCGCAGAAAATTTGACCAACATAATCTTTGTGATTAGTTATAGTACCCATCTTATCTCGTAGTGTTCCAACCATGTGGGATCCACTTGTCACGTTTTCAAAGCTGGGACTAGGTTTGTGAGCCCTTGGGCCATTGCCAAGGAGCAGCAGTGGCAGGCAAAACAACTCCACACCGGAGACTAGGCAGAACAGGACTGGAACCCTGGACTAGAGTTGCAGCAGAGGCAAACAAGCAGGAATAAGCAGAGCAGGCACACTTAAACTTCAGCTGCACTTGGCTGCCTTTCACCAGGAGTTGAGCCCCTGACTGCAGGTGGCCGGCAGGACTTACTGGGCAAGGCAGGAGTGGATACCCACTAGGCTGAACCAGTGAGGGTCAGATGGGAAAGGAACATACAGGGGCAGCAGGGCAAGGAAGGGAAAGCTAAAGGGCAGGACTGAAAGCTGCAAGCAGCCACTAAAACAGGGAACAAAACACTGATAACAAGACACAGAACTGAAAGCTGCAGAGCAGCCACAAAGACACAAACAGACAAAGACTAAAAACAAAACTATAACCTAGAGACAGGACTAGCAAACAAACAACAACCTATTCTAAACTACACACAACCTAACTAGAAACAAACAAGAATCTCAGGCAAGAACTTAAACAGAAGTGCAACAAGCACCAACATACAAGGGCCTAAGGCGATGCAAAGGCAAAGGCAGAGAATTTCCAACTAACTAATAAGCCCCGCAGCAGCTGAGGCTCAGCTGTAGCAATCACCAGGCAACTACAGGTGCTGTGTAGGTCCAATCCAAACAAGCAAGTCTGGCAGCCCGGAAGATCCGGACCGGACTAGACTGAAATCTGGAATGGGTGACAATAACCAGACAGTCCATTGCAGCCACCAGGTCTGGCCACCAGGTGGCGAGAGGAAGAAAAGCACGAAACATGGGCACAACCGTGACACCACTCCATGTCTTTACTAGACGTGGCAGTAGTTTCCCAGGTTTATTACCAAATTTATTAAGACGATACTTTTGATATATCACTCCGTGCATAAGAGAATTGGATAGATAAATACTCTTCCTTATTATTTAAAGAAGGAGTTTGTATATAGCTCGTTTTGCTCTTATTAATTGAGATTGCAACGTGCAAATATTTGCCGCTACCTGTTTATGGCATATTACCATGTATGCAATTATTTTTCCCCTCATCACTGCTTTCGCGGTACACCAAAAGAGTTGTGGCTGGCCTTGATGGTGCTGATTATGCTCTAGGAATGCCATCCAGTGAGTAACTAAATGTGAATAAAATTCCTTATTCCAAATATGAGGGGAAACCACCCTCTAACGGTTTGGCATCTCATGGTTTCCTCTAGATCTAACCAATCAGGTGCATGATCAGAAATCTCTTCTGGCCCAATTAACACCGCTGCAATCGATGGAAACAAGATAGTGTGCAGGACATCAAGATGTAATCTAACCGAGTCATCTTGTCATGGGACCGTGATCTATGTGAGTAGTGTTCCCTGGGGTAAAGCACTCTCTAGGAGTCTACTAGAGTTAAAGCAGAAAGAAAAGTGAGAGAGCCCCATGTCCCAGTCGCAACACCCCCGGTGACAGTGGCCACGTATTACTATCTTGCATGGGATCTGCCAATAAATTTAAATCTCCAAGCACTAATAGTTCTTTATCATGATAAGGTGGCAGTTTTACAAGAAGAGAGGAATAGAATTGACTATTGAAAGGAGTGGGGTCATATATATTGAGTAGATATTCTTTCCTCCCTTGCAACCAGAGCTTTAGAAGCAGGAATCTACCTTTTTGATCCTTGAAAATAACTTCAGAAGTACAAGCTAAGGACTTATGTATCAATATCACTACATCCCCTCTCCTACCCCCAGAGGATGTGAAGTGGACTTCTCCCACCCATACCCATCTAAGCTTTAGATGTTCTTTACCAGTGAGACGAGTCTCCTGGAGGCATGATATCTGCCCCCCCCCCCCCCCGCGTTTGAGTGCAGCTAATAGTTTTGTTCTTTTCACGAGGAGGAGATATCACACATATTCCAGGTTAGTATTCTACAGCCAGATGCACTCAATACAGAAGAGAGAGTGGCTTAGTGGCATAATTAGTATATAATATCTCGGGACAGGGTGCCTTCACCCCAACCATAGTATTTGTGTGGACATTTTTAGCACACAAACAATCCCACAGAGAAGTCACCATCTTATCACTAAAAGCACTACTAATTCTTTCTTATATCCCCTCCCCCAACCCATCCCTCCCCCCCCCTAACATCTCACCCTCACATCAATAGGGCAGATAGAGTTCACTATTAATGCAAGGAGTCCCGCTACCCTAAACACCACCAAACAGACATGGTATAAGTATCATTCAACAGTAGCAACTATTTCAGAACAATAACTAACCCGAATTAAACAATTACAGAAGATATATATATATAGATAGATAGATAGATAGATAGATAGATAGATAGATAGATAGATAGATAGATAGATAGATAGATAGATAGATAGATAGATACCAACATTAATCCTTTGCAGGGCACTGTGAGACCCTGCTGTCTTTCAGGACTTCCAATGCAGAGGAGGGAGTGTCAACTGCATACAATTCACCATTAAGAAAAATTTTTAACTGAGCCGGCTAGAGCAGCATAAATTTAAGACCTTTGTTATGACATCGGGCACGCGCTGATTGTTCTTCAAATTTTAATGAGTCTTGTTTCTTCCAGAATCCACGCAGGATCTCCAGCTTATGCTAGTAGTTTAAAATTTTTGCAAACACCACATGAGGCTTCTTTTTCCCCTCTTGTAAGCGGCCCAACCTGTGACCGCGCTCTGGACAAAGAGGCCCCGCACTATCCGAGAGCACTTATTCTTCTTTCAGCCAGCGTTCCAACACGGGTCCCAAATTGAGCTCTGGCAGAGTTTCAGGGATTTCCACTATGCGAATACGCTACGACAGGAGCGATTTTCAAGGTCATCCAAGGCAAGGACAAATCAAACTCGGGTATACATATAAAGTACCACATACCATGCAAAATGAGTTTATCTTGTTGGGCAGATTGGATGGACCGTTCAGGCCTTTATCTGCCACCATTTCATTTCATTTCATTTCATTCACTATCTGTGCCTTTTGCTCCAAAATCTTGAGTGCTTTCTTGGTGGCTTCAACCGTGGCCTCCATGTTGGACACACGTTGATCGACCTCTCCTGTGTGTCGAGGATTATCAGCCACCAAATTTTCAACATTAGCTAATTGTGTAGATAGGCGCTCTAATTGTGGGTTCTAGGGCTTTCATCACTACCGCAGTTAATTGTGTGAGCTTATGCTCAGTGTAGGCTACTACATTTAGTTGTTCTCCAGGCACCATTTTGTCCTCAGCATCTGGAGAACAACTAAATGTTATAACATTACAATGCTTATAACATTGCAGGAAAAAACTAAAGCCTCTGCAGAGGTTCTGACTGTTTTTGAAATTTTAGCTTTAGTTTTTTCCTGCAATGTTATTTCAACAAAACATTCTTGACAAATTATTTTGGATCGATGATGATTCACATTCAGCTGCTTAAGATAAGTTGATTCTGTAGTACCTGTGTTTTTATATCTGAAGATCCATATTATCAAAATGATATGTTTTGCAAAGTAGTTAAACATATGTGAGTTGTATATGATGCTGGGAATAATTTTGGGCAGTAGTTACACACAAGCATTTACACCAGCCTTTAGCTGGCTTATATGGTAATGCCTAAAGTTAGGCATGAAAATAAAGACAAGCTAACAGGGGTGGCAAATGGGCAGTGCCTGAAGGCCCAGGGCTGTTGGGGGCCCAGTGCTTCCTTCTCATGTGCCCGATATTTGACATCATTCTCTCTCCCCCAGGACCAGGAACAGGACACCCCGTCTCCTCTCCCTCCTGCACTCTCATCCCTGAACCCGTCGTTTGCAGGTGGAGGCACCAGCAGCTAATTTGGTCATCTGCTGCTAATGCCAGAACTTTCCTCTGCTGTGTCCTGCCTCCTTATGACATCACTTCCTTCTTCCACAAGTGCGGGCTGTGGCAGAGGGAAGTTCCAGTGTCAGTGGCAGATAGCTGATTTAGCTGCTGGACCAAAGGAAAAGGTCAGTGGCAGGGTGAGAGGGAGAGGGAGGCAGCAGGACTGGGAGGGGGCAGCTATAGGACCGGGGGGGACCAATGTTCCTCATTGCCTGGGGTCCCAGAGCATTCTGTCCGTCCCTGTAAGCTACTATTTTACAATGGCGGTTCTGCACAAAACTAATGTTATAGAATTCACGCTTAGTACCTTGTATGCTGACACCTAATTGTAGGCACCATTCACGGAATCTACCCCTATAAAAGATATGCACATAATTACAGATTAGCACTTAGGCAGAATTTTGGCACTGTAATGTAATGTAATATGGTTCTTGTATCCCACTAACTCCCACAAAACAGTGGTTCAAAGCAAATAACAAATAACTGGGAATGAAAAAGAAAAGTAGTTTTGACAAGCGGTTAAAGAAGAAATTTTTTTTAATAAATACATTTTCAAATTCTTCAAAAAGAATAACAAGACGAGAGGCTCGTAGATCAGGAGACAACAAAAGCCAAACATGTACTGCGAAAAGAATCTTCTAGGATTTTCTTATACCTGAGTCCCGAAAAAGATGGACAAATAAGAAAATATGGATCTCTAGCCCTAAAGCAGTGTTTCTCAAGTCCAGTTCTGGAGTACCCCTTGCCAGTCAAGTTTTTAGGATACCCACAATGGATATGCATGAAAGAGATTTACATATAATGGAGGCAGAGTTTGCAAATCAAGTTCATGCATATTCATTGTGGATATTCTAGAAACCTGACTAGCAAGGGGTACTCTACCACTAATGTGGTAAAGGCAGTTAGCTTAGTGGAGTTTAAAAAATGTTTGGACGGCTTCCTAAAGGAAAAGTCCATAGACCATTATTAAATGGACTTGGGGAAAATCCACTATTTCTGGGATAAGCAGTATAAAATGTTTTGTACTTTTTTGGGATCTTGCCAGGTATTTGTGACCTGGATTGGCCACTGTTTGAAACAGGATGCTGGGCTTGATGGACCTTTGGTCTTTTCCAGTATGACAGTACTTATGTACTCCAGGACTGAACTTGGGAAACATTGCCCTAGAGGGCCTACGATTAGAGGGAAATGAAAAGAGTCCAAGTAGATATTTTGGATTGGACCCATCAAACAACTTAAATTCAATACAGGCCTGTTCAGGGGGCCAGTGAAAAGAAATTAATAGGAGTGACTTTATCAAACTTTTAAAAATGGAATATAAGTTTAACTGCAGTGTTTTGAAGGATCTGAAGCTTGGTGCATAGCCTAACTGTAAGGAATAAATAGAGACTATTGCTGTAATCTAAATGCGATAGAACAAAAGCCTGAACCAAAATAGAAAAGCGTTTCTCATCAAAATACTGATCAACATTATGTAACTGAGAGAGTTTAAAAAACACTATCTGAACAACGTGATTAACTTGAGGTTCGAGAGAAAGTGTAGTGTCTAAATTAAGTCCAATACTTTGGAAGTACGTTCAACCTTTAAAGACAGATCTTTAATTATTGATAGCTTATCTGGGATTGAGCTGGTGGCATTAACTAACCAAAGCAGTTTAGTATTATCTTTGTTGAATTTAAACCCGTGGTTGAAACATTTGCAAGAAAAATGTCTTAACTGTTAAGTAATGTAGAGACAATTAAATGCCAATTTTCTGAAGAATCGCTGAAGAATTTTAAACCTGTCACTGAATCTACCCCTGAGCTGAGCAGCTGCAGGAAATCAACGGCTGCGTTTATCATCCTAACTTTCATAGGCATAATCCCAGGCTCCAATCCACCTAGGGTCATTCATTGCAGCTGCTGAGACTCAGACAAACTCAGCACAGCCTCAGGGCCACTGCAAGGGTACTGGGCACCCAGGATAAACTCTACAGTCATGATCATCCTGCGACAATTCTATAAAAAAGCATAACTGAACATCATGCATTTAAATGTTAAACTTTGTTTTGCAGGAAAAAAAGTAGGTGATGGTATTTGAGTTCATGTGGCTCTCAGGACTTATTGTTTTAATATGGCTGCTGCTGTTTGTTGCTGTTCCCTAGAAGCTGCTGCCTTAAGTTTGAGCTGGCCCTGTATATTCTTGGTTGGGTTAGGGAATCTAATGGTTCAGCACCTGTAAGAATTAGGATCAGTTAAATAAGTGTAGTAGAAACCTCAGAAGTGTGCCATCTATGTCCACACAGAGCAACATTCTGGAGACCCTGCTTCTAAATTAAACTTGGCTTTTAATATGATATGACACTCTCTTTCAGAGCATGGGATGCCAGCAGCAAGTTATGGACATAGCTTTGCTGCCTCTGGAGCCGTAGTGAGCTCACAGTACTGCAGCAGTTGCATGACACAAGAAGGAGGATTTGAGGCTGACAAGGTGGAGACAACTTGATACTGAAAGAAAGAAGTTGCCTAGAACCAGAAGAAACACTATGGGGTTTGAGGAACCTGAACACCACAGCTGGATATATGTCTTTTGAAACACAGCTGGGATTAGAGATGGTGAGGTAGGGTGGGAGGGGGAGGTTGAAGAGGATAAGCCATAATGTGCATTAGAAAGAGGGGTGCAAGTCATGCTGGCAAGGGGAAGAGAGGAATATATCAGACAAGGGATGGGTGGAGAGAGAATGGAGGTTGTGTTGAGATGGAAGAAAGAGATACTAGGGAAGGGTAATGTTGGCCAGGAAGGGAGATAGGAGGTGAGTTGGGTGAGAAAGAAGTATGTTGGCTGGTGGAAGGAGGAAGCTGGTGTAAAAGTGGATCCTGGAAGGAGACAGGAATTGTGGGCAAGAGAGGGAGAAGGATATATTCATCAGCAAGGTGGAAGTGAGATAGTGATGAAGGGATTCAGACAAGAGAGAAAGGAGGGTAATGAGCAGAAGGAGAAGGAGGGGAGAGGGATAAACTAGTCAAGAGGGAGGGGGGTAGGGTATGGTGGAAGAGAAAGAATGGATAGTGGATAGCAGGAGCCAGAGAGGAATAATGCTGACCAGCAGCTGAGGTAAAAAGGGTATACTGGCTGGGAGAGAGGGGTGAGAGATACTTGGCAGGGGGGAGAGGGGTATGCTTATTAGGTGGGATGGGAAAAGAGAGAGAGGGGATTAGAGGGTAGTGGATGGGTACAGAAAAATGTGGATGTTAGGCAGGAGTTGGGTGGAAAAAAGGAAGAAGATGCGAGTGGCGGAGTGGGAGAGATATGGTTCCAGGCTCAGGAAATACTGGTCCTGGGTCAGGCTACTTGTTCTGAAGATAAAACTGGGTAATGTTAGTAAGGGATCTGCATCCACTGATTATGCGGGGATTAATTTCATAGCAGGACACCCTCACACTCCTGATCCCCTACCCCATGGGAACTTTTGTGCCTTTATAATTAAGTTCATACAATGACACCCAGTAGCTCACATATTCTCTTGAGCAAATTTACACCTGTATGTACTCTATGCATAATTTTATAACAACCATTTTCCATACAACATGCTTTATGTGAAGAAAACACTACATAAACATACCCCCAAAGTGACTGAAAGAGATGCTTCAAGTATTGTTGCCTACTTAAGGGTATCTCTGTGTCTCAAGTAGAAATCATTCCTTAAGAGAGTGGAAAGACAACCTGTTGGATGCGCAGCAGTCTCTTGATGGGGGTTCTTTCTGGTAGCAGGTGTTCAGTTAATAGAAAGAAAACCCACCTCACCATTACAGGAAATGGGATTTGGTTCGGTATACAAAAAACACAGGATGTTAAGAAATTACTTCTTTAAAAATTCAGTATCATGAACTAGATGTTTCTTCTGCTGACAGATTTATTCTCTGAACAGGTCTTTGTGTGAAAGGGTTTCTGTGGAGCTTGGTGCATAGTGTATCTTTTGTTTGGCACCCAGGAAATTTATTACAGCATTTCAACAGGTTTGTTCTTTATTAAACCTTATATTCAAGCGGCAGAATACAATCTGCTTCCCAGCAATTGTATCATTTATCCTGTTAATGCTTCCTGTTAGCATTCATCCTAAGTGTTTTCAGTTATATTTATTTGAATAGACTGGAAGGCATATCCCTGAAATGTCAGGTCAGCATTATCTGTGAAATCTCCTACAACAGTACTCTTCAAACCGTCCTTTTTTTTTCTTGTAGTCTCTTGCATGCATAGCAATCTTTCCTTCCTCACCTTACCTAGCCTTCACAATACCATTTAGCAACTTGAAATCCACTAAAGAATGCTTTCCATTATTAGAAGTAATTGAAGTCGCCTTTCTAGAATGTGAAACCCAGAATGAAGCCACCTGAGAGGATTCCACGGTAGTAATTACTAGTAATAATTTCATTAAAGCCTTCAGTATGTGATAATTTCCCAAAGGCCCTGTATCAGTGAAATTCAAACCAAAATAACTTGACCACCAATACTAGACATTCATTTAACATTGTTCTAAAGCCAAATTTTGGTCATGAGCCATAAAGAGAATGCATTGTGGTTTTCTATTAGATGCATGGAAAGGTCTGTGCTCCCTGTTCACTCTTGAGAGAAAGGGTTCATCTACAAATAGCTTGTGATTTTAGTACTTGTGAAATGTGGCAAAGACTTCTCACAAAGAAACAGTAAGCAATAGTTTTTTTTCTACTCCCTAAATATCATATGCCATAGTTAATGGAATAAATTGTGTTATTTGCCGTTTAACATGCACTAATGAACAGTACATGCATTATTTGCTCTTAATACCAGATGTTTTACCAGAATGCATGAAGATGCATAGAAAGTAGCTCATTATTATGCAAAATGAATAAAGTAGTTTGCATCAAATCTCTCATCTCAAGAGGTATTATGTTTCCTGCCCAGTAAGATTGGATGGCTAGCACTCAAACTGAGGCTGCTGGGAGGCATCTTAAAGGGGCTGATGCATTCAAACTGTACCCCTCCATGCCATTCATTTCCAAAATAAACCCTCTTGCACAGCTGATCCTCTTTCAAGAACCCCCTCCCCCACACTTGGTCATCATTTTCCAGGTCCCTAGTAGCAGATTTGTGGTATTACTGCTAAGGGTTAGGCTGCTAAATAAGGGAGCATTCCCATATTTGCCAATCTGGCACAGAGATAGTAATGCAAGAATATCACTAGGAGGCAGGAGCTGCCATTTTGAGGCCAGGAGCCACCAGGGCAGGGGCATCTGGTGAGTAGTGTGGGGGAGGGTAGAACCAATCCCCAGAGAGACTCCCCCAGTACATGTCAGGGGAGGGGGTAGAAGGAATAGTGGTTCTTGAAAGGAGAACAGGCATGATGGGGAGAGTTATTTTGTAACAGAGATAATGGAGTGGAGGTATTAACAGGGTATCAGGGTGGGGGAGGTACCTAGGTTATGGAATCCTGCAATAAAATTTTATTTGGTAAAATAGTTCAACAATGTGCTATTGTACACAACTTTGTAACTGGGGCCCTATCCGTCTTATTTTTGAAAGGGAAAGACGCCCGTATTTCGACCCAAATCGGGAGATGGGCGTCTTTCTTCCATGGGTGCCCAAATCAGTATATTCGAAAGCCGATGCTGGGCGTCTTCAACTGCACTCCGTTGCGGAAACGGCCAAAGTTGACGGGGGCGTGTCGGGGGTGTGGTGAAGGCGAGACTGGGATGTGTTTATCGGCCGAGGACAGATGGGCGTCCTTGGCCGATAATCGAAAAAAGAAAGGCGTTTTTAGCGTGAATTTGGGTCACTTTTTTGGACCCTGTTTTTTCATGAATAAGTCCCCAAAAAGTGCCCTAAATGACCAGATGACCACCAGAGGGAATCGGGGATGACCACCCCTGACACCCCCAGTGGTCACTAACCCCCTCCCACCCATAAAAACAACTTTAAAAACTTTTTTTTCTAGCCTGTATGCCAGCCTCAAATGTCATACCCAGCTCCATCTCAGCAGTTGTTAGTGGGTGCAGTGCACTTCAGGCAGGTGGACCCAGGCCCATCCCCCCTACCTGTTACACTTGTGGTGGTAAATGGGAGCCCTCAAAACCGACCAGAAACCCACTGTACCCACATCTAGGTGCCCCTCTTCAGCCATAAGTGCTATGGTAATGGTGTAGAGTTGTGGGGAGTGGGTTTTGGGGGGGGGATTTGGGGGACTCAGCACCCCAGGGAAGGGAGCTATGGACTTAGGAGGTAGTTAACTTTTTTTTTTCATTGTTACAAGTGCCCCCTAGGGTGCCCGGTTGGTGTCCTGGCATGTGAGGGGGACCAGTGCACTACGAATCCTGGCCCCTCCCACGACCCAATGCCTTGGATTTGGTTGTTTTTGAGCTGGGCGCCTTTGGTTTCCATTATCGCTGAAAAACGATACCACCCAGCTCAAATCTGCACAAATCTGATGCATTTGGCTGGCACAAACCATATTATCAGAACAAAGATGGATGCCCATTTTTTTCAAAAATACAGTTTATCCCGCCCCTTCACGTACCCGTTCTCGGAGATAGACGCCCATGGAGATGGGCATTCGCGTTCGATTATGCCCCTCCATGTATACTCTCTGTTATTTAGAATTTTTTCATCTGTATGATTATGATATATGTTAGATTATAATAAAAATTAAGTTGGAATGATTTAATTAATCCAATTTGATGCAATATAGCATCTATCACTTTACCCAGCCGGTTTGTTCAAGATAGTTTACAACAAATATATATATATATTTAAACAAAATCCTCCCAATATTCAGTGCTATTTAACTGGTCAGGAATGGCTTCTGACTGGTTAAATAGCACTTAACTAGCTATTTGCAAATATTCAGTGGGAGATAGCCGGTTATCTCCCACTGAATATTTGCGGTCAACGCTTAGCGGCTAACCAGTTATATTGATTGATATAACCCAATATCTGCGAATATTTAGCTCATTGATGGCTAAGTTTGGCAGCCAAATCGGGCTGCCCAAATAGCAGGCCTATCTTTGGCCGCTATAAAGTTAACCAGCCAAGCGCTGAATGTTGGCTTGGCCGGTTAGTTTAAAGCGGCCCAAAATAAACTGGATATTTAACGACGGTCACCGGAAATGGCCCGGCATTGAATATTCAGCTTCACTGCCAATCGCAGGAGTTAGTCAGGCTGCCTTCAGTGGTCTGAATATCGGCCCCAATGACATTAATACATAAAAACACCTATCAACATGTCATAATAAAAATAATTTGATCAATATTCAATATTCAAAATTATTTAATCAGCTGGAAATGGCCGCCGAACAGTTAAATCGCTTATTTGATACTATTCACTAATTTTTAACGGCACTTAACCAGTTATCACCATTGAAAATTAGCGGTTAGCACATAAGTGAAAACTGGCTATTCTGGGATGTTCCAGGGCACTCAGCACTTGACCGGTAAAGTGCATATATTCAGCACTTCACCAGCTAAGGTAACCGCAAAAATGTGACAGCATTAAAGTCAGTCCTATCTTTATGTGGCAATCCATGGCCAGTTAAGTTCTAAATATCAGCTAGCTATGTGTTTGTTGACTCTGCAAAAACTGGATATTCAATTCCGAAGCCCAGAAAAAGGCTGACATTGAATATCCGGGGATAACGCTGGCAGCGGTCAACAAAATGCTCACTACCACCCGCTGAATTTCAGAGTTTAATTAAACATTGAGTAAATATTTTCTGTGATTTGTTTTAAATTGACTACTTTGTAGCTTCATTGTGCGTCCCCTAGTCCTAGTATTTTTGGAAAGAGTAAACAAGTGATTACACAGTACAGTACAGACCATGGTAGCACTATTTAGTTCATTCTGGAATGGCCCAATAATGGAGCAAAGGCGAAGTTGGAGCTGAGAGTTATCTGGACACCACTAATATTCAGTTCTGGTGCCAGATCTCTATCAAGGCAAGTACAATCTCATTTGCCAAGATAGGTATCTAGATACTGGAACTGAATATGAGTCATACCTGGATAGTTTCTGGCAGCTGCGAAAAAGCCAGATATTCAGTTCCAGTACTCATATAAGAGCTGGCACTGACTATCCAGGCCTAATTCTGCTGATGGAGGTCAGCATGTTAAAAATTTTAACCACTATCAGTTGAATAGGCAAATAATTACATTCCAGTTGAAGCCCTGCATGAAGTGGATTTGAGTCTTGTGTTGGACAACGTTGAAGAGCACACTTACATGTTCATGTCTGCTGGATATCTTTTGTTAATGCTAAGTATGGTCTTAATGACCTTAAAGGCTTTTTGAGGATAATTCTATAACTGGGAAGTTAGAATAAGAGGGAAAGCAGATGCCTATTTCAAGCCTATTCTATAAAGAAAAGTATGTGCCTATTTGATAGAATAATTGTGCAAGTAGTGGAAAACATGGCTACATTTATGATGTGATCACTTACACCAACCCCATGGCTGGTATAAGTGTTTACACCTAGATGTTAACCAGGATATGTATCAATTATAGAATACTATACATGATATTTTCACACTCTGCTCATGCTGTGCCCAAACTCCGCTCACGGGAATGCCGCCCAACAGAGTACACACCAAAAAATGTGGTACATTCTTTTCTGCTAGTCAGTATGAGAGGTCATTTAGGTCATGAATGTTCCCTCTAAACTGCAAGACTGTGCAGCTGTGCACTTTTTCTTAAGCTGCCCACAGCAGGGGCACTGGACCCTTCCCCACCTCCCTTCCACTGCTACTGTTGCATCTCCAGACCAGTAGAAGTAGAAGCCGAAAACTAAGGGACCCTTTAATCAGGCGATGGTAGGGCTACCATGTGGGTAGTGCATGGCAAAACAGCATAACTGCCGGGTGCACCCGGATGCCTGGCGGTAGTTCTGAATTTGCTGCACACCATTTCATGTGCTAGAAAATCATTTTTATTTTCTAGTGCGGGGGTGGGGAATAGGCATTCCCAGCAGTAATCAGCCAGCACAGGTATATTACCGTGCACTGCCTGATTACTGCTAGGCTAGCGCATGAGCCCTTAGCATCTTCTAAATAGGTGGCAGTAAGAGCCTTGGCAGTAAATGGCCGAACACTAATTTTCATATTAGCACATAGCCATTAACAACTAAATATACGTTTTTTCCTGCTATGATAAAAAGTGGCCTGGTGCATGGCTATTCCATGCACCAACACTACCGTGGGCCACTTTTTACACTGGTTTGATAAAAGGGCCACTGTATATGCGCAGCTGTGGGTCCCACTCCTTGCAATGTTACCTTACTCTTCCAGGGCAGAGCCAGCAGCGTGTGTAAGCAGAGCACAGCCCCATGATGACTGTAGCTTGATTTGTTACCACTTCTGCTGGGCTGGAGAGGTAGCAACAGCAATGGGGGTGTCAGGGGGGAGGTGAGAAAGAGAGGGGCAGATGCTGGATGGAAAGGGAGAAAGAGGGGGTCAGAGAAAGAGGTCAGATGCTGTATAGAAGGGGAAAGAGAAAGAGGGTAGACACTAGATAGAAGGGAAGAGAAAGAGGGCAGATGCTGAATGGAAGGGAGCATAGAAAGAGGGCAGAAGCTGGATGGAAGGGGGCAGAGAAAGAGGGCAGACACTGAATGGAAGGGGAAAGGGAAAGAGGATACACTCTAGATGGATGGGAGCAGAGAAAGTGGTCAGATGCTGGTTGAAAGGGAAAGAAAGAGTGCAGGTGGATGGAAAGGAGGAGAGAAAGAGTGCAGTTGGATGGATGGTGGAGAGAAAGAGGGCAGGTGATGGATAGAAATGGGAGGAAAGAGGGCAGACACTGTATAGAAGGGGAGAGAAAGAAGGCTGGTGCTGAATGGAGGAGTGGGGAAGAAAGAAGACAGATGCTGAATGAGGGGGAGAAAGAGGATAGAGTTAATAAAAAACTAGGGAATAAGAGGAAATTGAACAGGAAAGTTGAGTAAAGGAGATAGAAAGCTGTAGGTAGACATAATAAAAAGAGGGACATATAAGACTAGATAGTAAGAGTTAAAATGGACAGATGCAGAGAAATAAATTGAAGAAAGCTGAAAGGAAAAGGAGGAGGGAAAATGATAAATGGGCACAAAATCCTAGTGGAGGTGTGGCCTAGTGGTTAGGGACTTTGGTCCTGAGGAACTGAGTTCAATTCCCACTTCAGGCCCAGGTAGCTCCTTATGACTCTGGGCAAGTCACTTAACCCTCCATTGCCCCATGTAAGCCACATTGAGCCTGCCATGAGTGGGAAAGCAAGGGGTACAAATGTAACAAAATAGAAAGAGAGTTAAGAGAAAAGGATATTGGAAACCAGAGACTGGATCCAAAATGGCCAGAAAACAAAGGTAGAAGAAAGGAATTTTATTTTTAGTTTAGGATAAAGTACTGTGGTAGCTGTGTTAAAAAATGTTATCACTTTTCTATTTTCTATTTATATTGCTTATCTTTTTTATTGGACTAATTTTATTACATTTTTAACTAACAGTTGGAAACCAAAACCTCCTTTTTCAGGTCAGGCAGGATACCATAACAGTAGTATACTTTTCTGACCCGAGGAAGGAGGTTTTGGCCTCGGAAAGCAAATAGAAAAATGTATCTATGCCAATAAAATGGTATAATATTTTCCATTTGATATTTTATTTGTATTTAATAATTTGTAATGTAGTGATTGGAATATGCCAGTTTTTAAAATGTGTGCATTTATATTTTGCACAGTAGAGGGGGAAATGCATCACTGTTTCTCTTTCTCCTTTGTTGCACTGTATGCAGAATCTGGATTCTTAGGGATTCGGTTTAATTTTTGTCTACATATTTCTATTTTTAGTTTGTGATTACTTATTCTATACTGGGTAACAGTTTCTCTGTGCTCCGCATGTGTGAAAGAGATGGTTTTCTGTTAACAATAACTATGCAGGATCAATCTGTACTAATTGGCTTGTTCCATTTTCCAATAGGTGTATTGATGTTTTAGGGCCCTTACTAAGGTAAGCTAGCATTTTTAGCGTACACTAAAAATCCTAGCACGCCTATAGCGCGACTTAGTAAACAGAGCTTTTAGTGTCTACTGCAATGTTTATGGTGTTGCCTTTTCCTAGGTAGATCCTTGTTGTGTGACTTTTTGAACTTAATACTATTATTGTATGGTAGAATTGCTCTGTAGGTCCGTAGTGACATTTGTAGTGTTTTGTATTACTTCACAGTATGCCTGGTACTAGATTTGGATTTAGATCACATTTTTCTCAGTAGTAGATCAAGTTACTTTGTTATAGTAGGTATTTTTGTGACCCTGGAGGGCTTACAATTTGCTTTGTATCTAAGGCAATGGAGGGTAAGTGACTTATCCAAGATCTTAGTGAGCAGCGGTGGGATTTGAACCCTGTCTTCCCAAGTTCTCAGCCTGCTGCTCTAACCATTAGGTACACCTAATACAGCTAATACTAAAGGCTAGCAGAGCTGAAATCTGGTGACCATTTGGCAACCTAACAAAAGTATTGCTAGGTAAATTATTTTATGGCTGCCAGTAACCTCAGGATTTCTGTTACAGTGCTGCTGAACATCACTGTTCATATGGTCATCAGAAGTTGCTGGACTGGAGACCTTGGACTGACTGAAAGCCAAGTTTTAAAGTACCTTCATATATTTCCAGAATACTGCTAATATTAATCTGTTTAATATGTTGTATTATTTTGTCATGAATTATTTTGATCTTCTTGGTACACAATTTGCTGAAGTGTATGAAGTGCATTATACCATAGTTACAGAGGTACTGGGGGAGGCAACTGGTAGAAAGAGAAGAGTCCTTCCTTGCTATGTTCAAAAGTGCTCCTTCTGCTTCTTCTTTTTTTTAAAGAGTGGTGTCATACAGGGGGAGCAGTGTACCCTCTAAGCTACGCTAAACATCCAGTAGCTGAGCAAAATTCAGAATAGCTATCAATATATAGTTAAACTACAGGCAAACAAGTAGGGAGAGCATGCAGAGCATGACTCATGGAATTCTTTCACACCTCCCGCAAAATATTTGTCTGTGTATGTGTGTATCTGTAAAAAGTGTGTAATATAATTGAAAATGTTTGCTCAAGTCAACTCAGAAGGAACATTAATGACTAGATTCATGTTTCTGCCACCTAAAATGAACCAGCTCCTTATAGAATTACCACATAACCCTGAATATTTTTAACGATCGGTTCTGTGACTTTTAGGGCTTCTTTTACTAAACTGCGGTAAGCACTATCATGTGCTTACTATAGTTTAAAAGGGCTTACTGCAGAACACACTGACGTATCCCGCATAAGTTCTGACTGTGCACATGCAAGCAAAGCACTAAAATATTTTTTTACTTTTTCTGGGATGGATGTATCTGGGAGCAGACAGTGGGTGTTTCTGTACTAATCAGTTAATGGATCTACATTGGCATGTGCTAACTGATTAGCGTGGGAGTAAGGGCTCATGCACTAATTTTTGGTAATGGCCATGCATTAATGGCAGCATTAGTGCATGAAATACACACTATAGTGAAAAAGTGCCGACTAAGATATAAATATAAAGTTCTCAAGCAAAAATCTTCACACACTGACTTGGTGTATAAATTGACAGGGAAGGAAAGAGCCTCAAAGAGCAAAATTCAGGGAGTTGTATTGAGATTGACTGAGGACTTGAAAACTTTGCCACCAACCCTGACGCAGTTGGACGAAACTGTGGCCAATGTTGTTTTCTGGCATACAGACAGCTTGGATACTATACTTCTGAAATGGATATTGAATTGCAGCGATCCAAGCAATTTTAAGCTAAGTAGATTAAAAGAATTACTCTATATGAAAGATTGGTAATAAATTGACAGCAGGTTTATTGACAGTGAAAGGTTTTTTATGCTGATGATGAACCAGGACTTCGGGATCCGGACGGGGTTGGGCAGCCAATGACCTGGCTAGTGATAAAGGTGGGCGTAACTCAGCGAGTAATCAGGTACAGTCCAAAGATCAAGGCAGACAGCAATACAGTGGATAATCAGGTCCGGTCCAAAGGTCAAGGCAGGCAGCAACACAGCGGGTAGTCAAGTACGGTCCAAAGGTCAAGACAGGCAGCAACACAGCGGGTAGTCAGGTACGGTCCAAAGGTCAAGGCAGGCAGCAACACAGCAGGTAGTCAGGTCCAGTCCAAGTAGTCAGGTATCAGCAGACAAGTAAGCAGCGAAACACACGATGCGAGCACCAAACCTCTATAATCATAGAAGCCAAAGCAAAGATGGTGGCTCAGGCCAGCTCTTAAATAGGCCTACAATCAGAGGGTCCTGGTCTCAGCTGTGAGGCAAGAGCTCCCATAGGGCATGCCCAAAAGAACTCAAGATGGCTGCCTCCTAGTGAGCTACCTAAGATGGCTGCTTCTCAAACGATCCTTCCAAGATGGTTGCTGCCAGAAGAACTAACTGAGCCTACTATGACCCATCTATTCCTCTGTTGCTTTATTCTTTGTGGTAGTGCGGTGGTACATTTCCTGGGAATTGGGTTGTCATGGATGCTTCCTTAATTGCTGCCAATTTCTTCTTTAGTTTGTTGATTTCATCTTTCATAGCTGATATATGGAGATAGATGGGCAAGCTCTAAATTTCCATATGGTTTGCCTTAGGACTAAGGCACAACAAATCTTGCAAAGAATGAAAATCATGTTATTAATAAGTGTGAGAAAGAAGAGCTAGCCTTGAGGTGGGTGAGACAGGAGTGGGGAGGGAGGGACTATAAAGTCAGCAGGAGCACAGAAATATAGCACATTATAGCAGCAAGCAGCTCTTCAAGTGAGAGGAAAGGAAAGTTTTTTTTCCCCTGTATATTTTTTTATTTTTTTGTTACATTTGTACCCCACACTTTCCCACTCATGGCAGGCTCACTGCGGCTTACATGGGGCAATGGAGGGTTAAGTGACTTGCTCAGAGTCACAAGGAGCTGCCCGTGCCTGAAGTCGGAATCAAACTCAGTTCCTCAGTTCCCCAGGACCAAAGTCCACCACCCTAACCACTAGGCCAATGTTCTAAGAAGAAATTTGAGAGAGAGACACACTGGTAAGAGACCAATATAGAAACTATGAATCAAACCAAACACACATATCTGAAAATATGTAAAGAGAAAGACTAAGGACTAAAGGGGGAGAGAGAGGGAGAATGAGGGGAAAATCAAATGGGCAGATATAAAAGCAGAGAAAAGTGAAAATAAACATGAAAATAAGCATCAGTGCTAGTCATATATAGAGAAGTAAAGAAAGAAAACAAAAAGAGAGAGAAGAAATGGAAATGCTCACCTGGAAAATAATTTAGAAGGTGGATGCAAGGAAAGCAGAAAAGAGACTGGGACCAGCCAATTAGAAAAATAAAATGCCTAGACAACAAAGGTAGAAAAGAGAAAAAATATTATTTAATACTTTTCTTTTTTAGAATTGGAATGTGTCTGCTTTGGAAAATATGCAATTTTCCTCTATTTTTATGCTTGGCAAAGTACAGGAAAAAATGCCATTCTGTTTCCTTATTACCAGTATTGCACTGCTTATAGAGTTTGGTTTTCTTGGTGGGGGGGGGGGGGGGGGGGCTCCAGTTTGTATCAGGGATGGTCTCTTCATATTCTGCATGTGTGATTGAGGTACAGAAGTCTGCTATCATACTGTGTGTGTGTGTGTGTGTGTGTGTGTGTGTGTGTGTGTATACTGGTGCTCTAGGGCCCAGTGTACTGTTTATAGCACTGTCTTTTCACAGGTGGGATAGGGCTGTGATGGTTTGGAAGGCTTGCTATATAGATTTGTGTTTCTTTTTGCAGGGTTTAGTGTTATTTTGCAAATTGTCTAGTCCTATTTGAAAGCAGGCCCTTGGCACCCAAAATAAAAATGCTAAAGGCTAGTGGTCTCCACATCCAGTAGAGTCACCACACAGACAATACACATCTGATTTAAACAAGCTGTTATGCAGTGAAAGGAGTGTGTTCTGTCCTAGAGGTAATAATCACAATTTAAATATTTTTTGTGTGGAATTTCAGAAGGGGGATAGCTCCTTTGTTTGGGAATATGGAGTCTGTGATACAGAACTGGAGGTGCAGATTTTTATATAGAGATTTTGTCCAATCCTGTAGAGAATCCAGACTTCACTCCCACACAGAAGAATTTGTTGAATGATGCTATCAGTTATCATGGTGGTTTTACCTAGTACCTTAAACTAGCTGGAGGGGAAAGAATTTTGGTTTTTTTTCTTTACACACAGAAGGCTCTGGTGTTTTATATTGCTAATTTCAAAATTGAGGTGTGGGGGGGTGGGGGGAGTGTGATGGTATTGAGTGGCTGTTGCCCTCTTTCCTTTACAGATTAATGAGGTTCTTTTAACTTGATGTTTTAGATTTCTATATTGTACACTTCTTAGATATACATTGGCAGTACAGGAGGTATAAAAAGTTCAATAAATGAATGAATGAAATGTAACTTTGGCTTTGTCCCCTCTCTACCTAGCTTTCACTCCTCTGCCCCCCCCCCCCCCCTCCTTCTGCTAATTCTCCTTGGCTCGGGCAGAAGTTAGAGAACTCAGTGATACCTAACTCTTAACCTTTTCAAATTAGATGAAAACACTCAGACTAATTTTCAAAGCAGAGGCCCCAGTATACTAAGGTTCACTACCCTTTTGTGCAATGGTTTACTTTTGATTTTGCTGTATTGATCTTATTCCCAATTCAATAAGATTAGCATGGGAAAATCAGTATAAAACCACTGCACAAAGAGTAATACAGTGTGCAAAAAAAAAAAAATGCATACAGATCACTGATTAAAGAATTGCCTCTGAAGTAAAAAGAATACATTAAAATCTAGCACAGTTGTTTTCTACTCTTTTTCTAGCTCTGAATCTTTATGTCAACCTAGGCCATCTACGCTGAAGTGTGGCACTTCAGATCAGATAGCTATCGAGTTCTGATGGCTCATGTGTGCCTCCAAACCCTCACCCTCCTCTCCTGATCCACAAATATGAGCCCAGGTGGTTCAGGGATAATCCAGAGACCCCAGCCCCTAAAAGAATAATCCATGGTACTCCAACTTGATCTCCCTTGGACCCCTTAACCCTCATCATCTTTATATATTGGAAAGCAGAAGTAACATCCACTTTCTTCTGCCTGCAGTGCAACAGTTTCCAAAGCGGTAGTGCCTGACCCTCAGCGGTGCACTACTAGAGATCAGTCTATTAAATAAGGCAATGTGAGAGATGAGGCCTGCTAGAGGTGGGGGAGGGGGGATATGGAGTCCAGCAAGCATGTTTTTCAAATGTATTTCTTCCTGTCAGCACGTGAACCAATTCATCTTCTTAGGCTGACAGGAAGTAAACATTTTGGAAACAAATCTATAAATTGGTGCCTCCATGTAGATGTGCCAACGCTGTCTGCTGGGTGCCAATTCTAAAAAATTCAAGATGCTATAGAATGCTAGCATAAGTTGGCATGGGTGCCCCTCAGTTTAGGAACAACCATTTACGCCGTAATTGATACTGTGATACCACAACTGATACAGTTCTATAAATTAGATGTGTTACTTGGAGACTGACCGCCCTCCCACCACCAAAACGTCTAAATAAAAATAGAATTCACCAGCCTCTATGACAACCTCAGATGTTATAGAAAGGTCCATTAGAGCAGCAAGCAGGTCCCTGGAGTAGTCAAGTGGTGGGTGCAGTGCACTGTAGACAGGTGCAGCCAGGCCCATATGTCCCCCTACTTGTTACACTTGTGATGGGAACTGTGAGCCCTCCAAAACTCACCAGAAACCTACTGTACCCACATATAGGTGCCCCCTTCACCCATAAGGGTTATTGTAGTGGCGTACAGTTGGGGGTAGTGGGGTTTGGAGGGCTCAGCAGACAAAATAAGGGAGCAACGGTGAGATATGTACCTGGGAGCATTTATATGAAGTCCACAGCAGTTCCCTATAGGGTACCCCATTGTTCTCCTGGGATGTCTGGGGGACCAGTCTGCTAAAAATGCTGGCCCCTCCTACATCCCAATGGCTTGATTTTGTGTGTTTATAACTTGTGAATTTTTTTTTCCAAAAATGGTCTATAAAGATAAACACACAAAGGACAAAACCTTGTTTGAAACAGTACTCTTGGGAAAAAAAAAGATAGATGTTATTCTTTTTTCAAAATGGGTATCTTTCCTATTCGGTTTTGAGTGCACTATCAATAATGCCCCTCTGCAGCACTTAGGCATTACCTTATAGAATAGCACCTATTGCATATTCATGTGTAACTACCAACTATTGGTGGTAGGATGCATGTAAGTGGCATGTACGTTGAGGTACCAATTTATAGAATTACCGCCTTTACTCTTTGTGACAAAACAGGTTTTCTAAGCCTATAAAACTGCCTTAATTCTTGAAGTGTATTTCTCTAGTTTGGCCAGCGGGTGGTGCATGTTATGCTTAAAGCTGTTACAGAGAACTGACGTTTCCTTCTTTAGTTAATAGAGATAATCAGTGCCTGCAGTGATGTGGCCAGCTATTTTCAAATACTGTTATTCTGGGCTCTGATTGGCCTGGAGTTTAAAGTTACCCAGGAGTTACTGGCTTGTGCTCCAGTTTCAGCCAGGGAGAAGAGAGAGAGAGAGAGAGAGAGAGAGAGAGAGAGAGATCTTTGCTGAAGCCCTGTGAAAAGTTATGTTTGATAACTTGTGAGCAGCTATATGTCTTGATCTCCCCAGGTAATATTTAGATAGTAAACAAATGCTTAGTTAGTGTTATAATTGATCCATATTTCAGTTACCTGTTATTGTTTTGCTGGTTGCACCTTTTCTGTTCATTGTTCTAATTTTTCAGACAATAAACATTCCATTTAGTTTATTGACTCTGCTTGTCTGGACTGATTAAGAATCCTGGTGGTTTGTGTATTGGGTCTTTGAGTGCTTTCTAGAAACTGGGGGAGCACTGGGAGTGTGGCCTCAGTAACCTAGAAATCACTGTGGATAATTTGAGAGCGAAAGACTCGCCCAGAGGTGGTTGAGACCCAGTCGGTGGGAGGAGGGTGCTAGTGTAGAGCACAAGCGGCAGGTGCAGGCAGACCTGAGTTGTGCGGCAGATAGACCCTCTAAGTGACTGCGGGGTAATGCCAGGCAGGTGGCTAGGCATTTCATGACAATCTCAGTGTAGTAAAGGGATGCATATGCAGTAGTAGTGTGCATTGTTTTATTTTTTCACAGCACCCACTTTTAACACCAAGGCAATTTGCATGTCATTATTTTACTGCATTGGGAATAAGTTTTTTTTTTTTTTTCTTAGCACTTGCCTTAGGATACTGTGTGCCGCAGCTTAGCATAGCATTCTACAACATAACTCACTGCATCATGGCCTGAGATTTCTAAAAAAACTTTCAAATCCTTACAGTTAAAAAAAACATCTTTAAAAAGACAGCGGTTATGAGCAGCTCATAGTAACTGCAAGGGGCAGAGAGGAAGCAAGTGGTAGGAAATATATGTGAAGTCTTGGATAGTTGTGAGAATCAAATTGGCATGAATCAATGTGGAGTGCCTGTGCTCACTCTTACCCAGTAGCTGAAGAGATGCAATTCACAGTTATTGCTGATAAAATCTCTGTAGGGAAAAACATGGGATTCCATAGGGACATGCTACTCAACTTCTTCTTTTTTTTTTTTTTGTCTAAAGCAACATTCGTGAGGGCATAATGAGTGGCACCATTCCAGTTCCCATTCAGTTACTGGGGAATGAGCTGCAGCTGTTTTTATGCCTGGATGTGCCAGTTTGAGAGCATATAATCATATTTGCATAAAGATAAAAAGGAAGGTGTTATGGCACACGGCTAAGCCTATGGTTTTCCTCCATGAATTAAAGGTAATTTCAGACTAATTAGGTATAATTTGTTAAGGAATCCTTCCTAGCAATGATGATTCTGATTTTGTAATTACCGGACAATGCGTACTGCGGCTATTAAGGCGGGATGCAGAGCACCTGGGGAGGGGGGAAGGGGTTGTATCTCATACTGCGCAGAACTAATAGTGCCGCAGGAGACAGGTGTATTGTCAGATTTCAACCACGTACTTTTAACACCTGCAACACATTAACTGCAGAAGCACTGCTATTGAAGACCAGGTGCCTCGTCCATATTCTAAAGGATGACTGGCATGATGCTTGTTGTTTTTCTGCTTCCAAATCCCTTCAGCCTGTCTAGTTTTTAGATGAGCTTTGAATATTGCCACAGTGTCTTCCCACCATTTAACTGTGGGAAGGAAACCAAATCAAGTAGTCAAAGACAATCCACAAGGTATCCTTTCCCCTATGCCCACTGTGAAAATCTCCACCTTTCACTAACAGTCTTTGTTTGAGGGCTTGTGCCATATATTCACAAAGTATTTGCAAATTACAAGATACATTTCCCAAGAGTGGTTACGTTATCAGTTTCAATTGACAGCAGGATTAAAAGAACCTTAGCATTAGGATCACTGAAGTTTACTACTGAGGTGGAAATGTGCACAGGATCCCTAATGCAAGGCTTTTATTTAAAAAAGCACAGGTTTTCCATAGTGATAAAACATGATCTTTTACAGGACAGGAACATTTTAAACATTTTCCTTTGTTTTTTTTTCGTTATGTCAAGTTTGCAGTTGGTCTGTCCCTGCAATTTACCATACTCAAATAAAAGTCAATAATGGCTAGTGAAAGAACTGGCAGCAATGTATTTTCAGCATGAGCTTGTTTAATGGTCTGATTTCTTACCCACAGCTTCCTCCAAATTAGCCTTTTTTATGCACTGTGGGGAGAAAAGCCCCAAGGGACAGTCAAGCTGCAAGTTGTGCTATTCAGAACTTAACTCCAATTAACTGGACACAACACAGATTTTTATTTTTGACTTAAAGCTTTGCAGATGCTATCAATATTAAAATCAGCCTTATCCCAAATAAACAAAACACCAGTGAACTCTGAAGAACAGAATTTAAAATCTCACTGAGATCAGAGCACATTGTATATCACAGAGTATTTTAAAGCTCCCCTGCTATAGACTAATGCCTATAGATTATTTTCCTATCGGAGAATTACCTTGTGTGGGGGGGGGGGGCTGTATATTCCCTACTAATACCATTGAATTATTAAATCAGTTTCATTCTTGGGTGGTTGAGGAGAGGTGTGCAGAAAGACAAAAACTGGACTCAGATCATGAGACCCAGCGGGATCGATACTATGACTCCATCTATCCTTGAACTGAAGGACTGGTATGCAGCTCTGGACATGGAGGATGTGAGAGCATCCCAAGAAGAGGAAGAACAAAAGCTCAAAATCCCCAAGATTGCTGGATGAGTGACCACTAGGAGGCAAAAGGTAGTTTTAATTTATAGTTCACTTAGACTTGCTAGACCGCTCTAGCTGCCAAGACAGTACAGAGCAGTGTACAGACTACGATAAAAATTTTTAAAAAAGAAAGGACCTCTATTTAATGATAGTAAAGTTCAACAGTCATACCAAAAAGCTGATTCAGACAATGGAAAGCAGAGATGAGAAGTAGCCTCTAGCTGGTGAATCCAATCAGTCCAACTCTCCAAAAGCTTGCTTAAAGAGCCAAGCCTTCAGAGAAGTCTTAAAATTCTTGAAGGAAGGTACCAGCAGAGTGAGAGTGGGAGACTGTTCCATGTATGGGGTGAAAGAAAGAAAAAAGTGCTATGTCTAGTTGACTCATAATGGGTGACCTTAGGATTGGAAAGAATGAAACAGTGATCAGTTAGAGAGCGGAGGGTCTGTGAGAATGAATAAGGACGGTGAGGCAAGCAAGGTAGTCTGAAAGGTCTAACCAAAGGACCTTGAAGGTTAATATCGCTAGCTTAAAGGTTACATGTTGTTCAACAGGCAACAGTGATGTTGTTTTAGAAGTGGGGCTGTATGATCTGAATAGCGAGTGTGACACAGTAACCTGATTGCAGTGTTTTGAAGGGTTTGCAGTTTTTTCAGTGATGGCCAGGACATACCTGCATAAACAATATTACAGTAATCAAGACGGGATATGAAAAATGAAAGGATAACTGTATGGAAGTTATTGTGGTTGAAGAGATGGCATATGGCTCGAAGCTGGCTTTAATGAGGAGCCAATATAATATCATCAATAAAGAAGTGACTCGCTCAAAACGGGGAAGTTTGAAGATGGGCAGCTGTGTTTTGTACAATTTGAAGACCTCTTAAGATCCTCTCCTTATTTTCAGCATAAATAGCATTACAGTAGTCTAGCTGGGAGAGAATGAGAGATTGTACTATCATTCTTAGAATTCCTGTTGTAAAGTAGGGTCTGATGCTTTTTATTTAGAATAATATGGGACAATTCTATAACTGGGTATCACAAGTTAGGCATCTAAATGGAGTGCGCTGAATGTAAATTCTAGAACAGCATCTGGACACCAAGATTCTATTATAGAATACTAGCCTAAGTCACCATCTACAAGCCTCCATTTATGCATCCACATACACCATGTCAATAGCAGGTGTAGATGCACATGCCTAAATGTGACACATTAGCATATAACTTACAGTATTCTGTAAGTTACAGGTGTAAATGTTAGTCCTTTCCATGCCCAAGCTTCACCCCCTTGCATTTATAGGCTTCACAAGTTGCATGTGTCATTTATAGAATAATGCTGAGCCGCGTATAGCTCTTACTTGCTTAAGTGAAAACTTATGTGCGTAAGTGCTAGTATTCTATGATTTCAGCCTTCAAATAGCACTCAGATTTAGATGCTAAAGTTATAGAATGAGGAGGTTAGTGTATTCCATTCTTGGGATATGAAAAATAAGAATGAGTCAAAACCTGAGCAAACCTATACAGTCACAGATGTATACTATACACAAAATTAAGAAGCACTCGTCATTTAGAAAGCTGTCTTGATCTCGCTCTGTAAAGAATATAGAATAAAGGATTGAATATTGTTTAGCCAGGCAAAAGGCTGAATAGGCTGGGCACTTGAGACTTTCAAGTTCAGCATGGAGGATATCTCATGCCATGAAATAGACCCTTTACAGCAGAACCATTCATTTTCAGGCTATATCCTTTAAGTTAAAATAAAATAAAATTGAAAGAGCTTTCTAATGCATTTATAAAGCTCCAGAGGTTGCCAATAATTGAATTGCAAGGCTTTTGCTTGACATCCAGGTCTGGGATTCAACATTTCAGATTCACATCACTATCCTAGTCCCTTGGACTTGAATGTCTCATGAGGCGCTTTCTAATTCAGTTATAAGAAAGCAATCTTAACACATATGAGTCATTTGTTACATGGAGTAAATATGATGAGCATAGTTACTATTCAACTGCAGCTGTCTGCTATCCAAACAGCCTCTGTGAATGCCCTTAGAGTTGCATAATAAAAAGGAAAGACTGTAATTTCAATTGCATTGTGTCAAAATAAAAATTAAAACAATGGAAAACTTATGTTCTTGGTCTGAACATGCGGAGTATGGCATCTTTCACTGCACAGAACAAATCTACTGCAGAAAAAAACATGGATTTGGGTACAATTAACGTTCATGATAACCATGTTAAAAGTATAAGACCCTGCTGATTTGATTTGATTTGGATTTATCTATTTTTGTTATCCACCTTTCCAAATGCTTTGGCTCCTATTTACAAAATGGTATTAAGGCAATCACACGCAGGAATTTTACCAGAACACAATTTAAGGGGGTAATTCTAAAAGGTAGGTGCTAACATTTATGCAGCTGTTATACATGCAAATGTTTAGAATACCAGTCTATACGTATGCACATATTTGAGTAACTGTTGAAAATCTGCTAAGCACTATGCTTAGCGGGGATGGGACGACTTCCCTATGAAGAAAGACTAAGGAGGCTAGGGCTTTTCAGCTTGGAGAAGAGACAGCTGAGGGGAGACATGATAGAGGCATATAAAATAATGAGTGGAATGCCACAGGTAGATGGGAAGCATCTGTTCACGCTTTCCAAAAATACCAGGACTAGGGGGCATGCGATGAAACTACAGTGTAGTAAATTTAAAACAAATCGGAGAAAGGTTTTCTTCACCCAACGCATAATTAAACTCTGGAATTCGTTGCCAGAGAACATGGTGAAAGCGGTTAGCTTAGCAGAGTTTAAAACGGGGCTAGACAGTTTCCTAAAGGACAAGTCCACAAACCACTACTAAATGGACTTGGGAAAAATCCACAATTCCAGGAATAACATGTATAGAATGTTTGTACGTTTGGGACGCTCGCCAGGTGCCCTTGGCCTGGATTGGCCGCTGTCGTGGACAGGATGCTGGGCTCGATGGACCTTTGGTCTTTTCCCAGTGTGGCATTACTTATGTACTTATGTATGTGTGCACATATCTTGCTAGATTCTATATATGGCACCAAACAAATCAGCACTGAAAAAAGCGCTATGCTATAAGCAGCATTTAAAGTTAGGTGTGGTTTATCAAATATAGTTTACAACTGAGAATCACACACTGGTTTTGTGAGGTGCTTTGTTAATAAACATTTCTACAATTATAAATGTGGGTCATGGAAGTCTTTTGGTCCAACCCTACTTTGAACATTGTTGGACTATACGTAGGGGTTGTTGGTTCCTGTTTGCTTCATTGGCAATGATTGGATTTGAAATATTTTGAGATTTTTTTTACAATGGGAAATTTATATTTCCTTCTCAAAGATAATTATCCAAAAGTTGAATTAATATGGAAAACATTTTTAGAAGTTTTAGGGGATGGGAAATTGTAAGATCTGTACAAACCTTGGGAGGATACTGGTGAGTCCTGATGTATTATAGGGTAGGAGAGTGGGAGGCATGTTCATTTTTCATGATGTGTAGTGTCCTTGATATAAAACCAAATAGTCACCAAACAAGGTTGCAAAAATTTGTCTATATACTTGCATGTCCTCTCCAATAAGGAATCCCTGGCCAAGACAATATGGCGACCTGGGAGGCAATTTATGCCTCAAATTGTCATAAATTTTGAGTAAGTTTTAAAATTCTGGTACCTTAAAATACTTATAATTCAGAAATTGATATTCACTTACTGTCAAACCCCCTAAGGAACAACCCTCGCCAGTTATCCTAGCATTCTCAGACATGATCTCTTCTGAAGGATCTTTATTTTCTTATATACTTGCACATAAGACAGATGTAAACGAGTTTCATTAAAGCGTTCTTCTTTATTCAAGAAAACAATTGGTCCAACTTTGTCAGCTATTCTAATCACTAAAGAAAGATCACCACATAAACATTGCAAAGCTGCTCATTCATCTTTAGATAAATTATCCTTTACCCTAAATGGAGAAGTTTCCATTTTCTCTCTGTCTTATAGAATCAAAGTCTTTACTGTGTGGAAAACAGGATCCAAATTACCAGGAGGTATCCATGTCAAAGATTCTTTGAGCATTGAGGACTAGATTCTATAAATAGTGCCTAAAAAAATTGTCTTAGTGCTATTCTACAAACCACGCTTAAAGTTAGGCATGGTTTATAAAATAGCACTTTTAGCACCAGGAACCATGACTACATTTAGGCATGACCATTTACACAACAAAAACCTTGTAGAAATACCCACTTGTAAATTAGGCATAGATCCCCCTAATTCAATAACAATGTGCATAAATTGCAAGAATGCCTCTGACCTGTCCATGCACCTCCCATGGCCAGGCCCCTTTTCAGGTCCTTGCCCTAGAATTTATGCGCACCTCTTTATAGAATATGCCTAAAAAGATGCATGTATAAATTCTAATTATTGCTAATTAGGGCTGATAATTGCTTGTCATTGCCTAATTAGCAGTGCTGATTGGCTCGTTATGCAATTAGGCTATATGCACAGATTAAGCAAGTGCCCAAATTTACACACGCAACTCACAGTGCCATATATAGAATATAGGGGTGAACTGGTCAATATTGGAGCAAGGAACAGAATCAAAGTGCAGTCAAAGTTGAAGCTTCCACATAAACTTCTTTAAATACAACCACAATTTAAATGGTCAAGTGATCTAGAAGGCACAAAAGACAAACCTTTAGGCAATAAAGATTCCTTTGTTTAGTAAGTCCTTGCTGTGCTCATGTGTACACCCCCTTGCAAATATGAGCTGTGCAAGGTAGGTACATATTTACAGAATAGCTCTTAGGCAGTATACTGTGGATTCTTTGCTCATGTATGAACCACAATGGGATTTACGTTCTGTGATGAAGAAACAGTTAGATGTGTCTGTTTGTCATTAATCAGAAACAAGGAATTGTGCTTTTTCGGTAGCTAGGGTGAACTTGTGGAATCTCCTGCCGGGTTATTTAAGACTTTGTACAGATTATCAACAATTTAAGAAATTGTTGAAAACTTTGTATTTTGTAAAAGCGTTCATTGCTGGATGAAGATTAGTCTGATTTAGCAGCTCTTTCTAGTATGTTTATGGTGCTTAAGATTTATGAGTTTATATATCTATTTAATATCGGATGGATATGTTTTATATTTTAAAGCGGGATATAAATCAATGAAATAAATAAATAAATACTGGCATATACACATCTATGTGTGCATAAATGCATATTTATGCTAGTATTCTAAACATTTCTGTATATAATGGGCATATAAATGTTAGCACCTGGTTTATAGAAATGTCCTTAAACTGAATCAGTCCAGTTTTCTCTACTTGTGCCTGAACTCTGAGGGGACCCTTTTATTAAGCCACAGTAGGCTCTATGCGCGTGCAGCATGTGCCAAAATGAGACTCCCGCCAGGCCAGTGCACCCTCCTGGCGGTAATTTCAGATTTGGCGCACACCCATAATGCCTGGATGAATTATTTATTTATTTCCTCCAACACATGCTGGTTCTGCAAGTAATCGGTACTTGGCGTGCGTCAACTGCTCACCGTACGTATAGTGCGTGAGCCTTTACTGCTAGATCAATGGGTAGCATTACGGGCTCAGGCCAGTTTTGGGTGTGCACTGGTTTCATTTTTACCATAGGCCTTTTTCCCGTCCCATTAAAAAAAATATATTTTTTATAGGTGCAGTAAAAACTGGCTCGGTACGCCCAATACTCGTGCCTACACTACTGCAGGCTACTTTTTACCGCGGCTTAGTAAAAGGACCCCTAAGTATGCTATTATTTTTGTGTTTTTTACACCTTTTAAAACTTTCCTAACCTACAGTTAACAAAGCCACATTTTCAGCTTTCTGCTGACATAACCAATAGAGAACAAAAGGAAAGCAAAATAAGGTGACTAACTTTTTTATTGACTAACTTAGTACATTTTTTGACAAGCTGTCAAAGACTCAACCTTATTCTTTGGGTCAAGTATGAGCAAAAGTTGAAAATATCAAAATATGTAGTGAAACTTGAAAAGCATTCCAATGACAGTCTTGAGAGAAAGGCAGGGGTGGGGTGGGAGAGGAATGAGAAACATTACCTTTCCCTCAAAACTGTCATTGAAATTGTTTTCATGTTTCACATATATACATTTTGATATATGTATTTTAAATGTGTATTTATTACCCACTGGTTAGAACCATATAAAAATAGCTCAGCCACCACATCCCTCCAGTGAAACTTTTCTCAGTGCATGAAACTATGTAACAACATAATCATCTTGTGCTCATACCTATCCTGAAGAAGAATGTTCTGCCTTTGAAAACTGGCCAAAAATGTATTAAATTAGTCCAATAAAACAAGTATCACCTTATTTTTCTTTTGATTTATTTTATTTCTTCCATTCTGTTTATTATCTTTAGAATGAACTAACCCAGCAACCATACTACTTTATAATCAACCAAAGGATTAGGAAAAATGAGGCTGGGCTAGGCTTGATTGGCTGATTTGTCTTAGTAAGAAGAAATTAGGCTGGGATAGGCTTGATTGGCTGCTGTGCCTGATGAAGCAAATAGGATGCTTTCTTGGCCCTGCCAAATCTGACACTGAAAAGGACTGGAGCAAAATGATTTTTTAGCTCATTAAAGACTCACTGCCATTTGCTTCATTTAAAGGCCATTTATAAAAAAATGTCCTTATTTTTTGTATTTTACCAAACCTGGTCCTGGAGGCACCCTAGCTAGTCAGGTTTTCCAGATATCCACAATAGATATTCATGAGAGAGATTTGCATGTACTGCCTCCACTGAATATTCATTGTGGATATCCTGAAAAGCTGACTGGATGAGGTGCCTCCAGGATTAGATTTGGGAACCACTGGTTTAGGATATGTGGTCTAATCCGTGCAATGTTTGCATGCTACTTAGTGCTCAGATAATGTTAGTATGTAAACTTTGTATTTGTTTTGTTTATATGTTTCTAATAATGTGTTTTGGAGGTAAAATGTTTTTTGTACAAATTAAAAATCTAAAGTGTAATTTTCCAAAATATTTCTGCGGTCAAAAAAGTGCCATACACCCAGAAATAGACTTCAGTAAAATTACTCAGGTAAACTTAAGTGCATGCAGCCTGTACACATGTAGGTTCACCCAGACTGAGTAGCAATATTCCTGGGGGAGTGGCTTGAGAAGGCTTAAAGTTTATGGGCATATTTTTGAAACACATATGTTTGTAAAATAAGGGTTACATTCATTAGGCTGTGTTTGGTTCATTGGTATGCCTTAAATATTTTGTGTGGGCTAAATCATTTTAATGCAGGTTAAATTAATGATGTAATGTGTGCATTTATAATTTTTTTGTTATTAAAATGTACACATGAAATGAACTAAAATCCAGAACCCTCCTCCAAAAACAAATATTGCCCATGTACATCTAATGTACAATAACCTGAAACATTTGTGCATGGTAAACAGCAAATGTAAATGAAAGTATACAAATTTCCTGGCGCAACTTTCAAGCAGAAACATATGCACAGGGAAACCATTTATCTATTTTTTTGGTACATGTGTGCAATTATAAAATTGTCCTTTTGTGCCCAAATTAAATATATGGCATCTAGATTTATACAAGTTAAATTGGGCATGCGCCCAATTTAACGTGTGGAACTTAATTGAATATTGAGTCAATCAGCACTGATAATTGGTGATCACAACCAATTATCAGTACTAATTGGCCCTAATTAGGATTCATGTCCATGTTATATTATATAATGATCTGTGTATAAATCCTAACATGCAAAACTATTTGGGGGCATGGCTAGAGGCATTCTGGGGGTGTTCCTAAATTTTATGTGCGTACATATAGAATTACACCGAAATGTAGGCACCTACATCTAGGCTTGTTCATAGCAGGCCTAATTGCAGGTGCCTATGGTTAGGCGCAGCTATACATTAAGCACGATTCTATAAGAATGCAAACCCCTTATAGAATCAAGCTAAGCAGATTACATTTTCAGCACCGATTTTTAAGTGCTACTTTTAGAATTTGGTCATTAGTTAATTTCTTACTAGGTGCAAATTTAGCTTGAATGCATTGTAATGAGCATGTAAGAAAAAGGTTGTTTTAGCATTCATTTCAATAAATAGGCACTTGTAAATAGTGATTTCAGAAAGCTGTTATTTACACATGGAGAGATCAATTTCATGCAGATGTTTCAAGAGGGTGTTGTGGGAGCATGGTTTGGGTGTGACAAAGATCTATACATGCGTTCCCTCTTTCACAAAAGAAATACAGGTCTACGGGGAGGAAATTTCCCTGACTTCAGAGACAGGCATGGATTATAGAAAAGGTAGCAAAACGGGTTTTCAGAATATATATAATAAATACCAATCAGCTTTATCTGCTTCATACATAATTTACCTACATCCGTTCGTTATAACACATCAAGAAATGTAGTTGCAAATCTGTACTGAGTAGATATGCATAATAAGGTAAAACAGTCTCTAGAAATACAGCCAGACTGTGAATTGTTTACAGAACAAAAAATAATGTAGAGGTCTATTTACTGAAGTGCAGCAGGTAGGGGACACCCTTTGTCCTTTGGTACAGCCACTTGACAGGACACATTAGCATTTCTAAATGAGTCAATGTGGTGACTGAAACTTGGATCAGTTTGATGGTTTTGCTCTTAGTTTCAGCAGATATCACAATAAGTATGCTGAGTGTGTTTACTGCACCCAATACAAGTTGTGGAGAATATGATGAGACTAAAGGGGCCTTTTATTAAAGGCTATTAATCCCTTAGGACCAAATTCTATAAATGATGATGAAAAAAATACACTAAGCATTATTCTATAAATGGCACTTAAAGTTAGGTGTCATTTATAGAATAGTGCTTAGTGCTGGGATCCATGCTTAACTTTAACACGAGGACTTACACCAGCTAAACTCTGGTGTAAATCCTCGTGTTCTCCCTTATTCTATAACACTGGGCATAGATTACAGGAATGCCCCTGATTTGCCCATGGCCACGCACTCATAAATTTCAATTAATCCCAATTATCACCAATAATTAATTATAAGGGCCCAGTTATCAGCGTGAATCTCATTGTTTAATTAAATTGCACACACAAATTGGGCGTGTGGAATTCTGAGTGCCATGTCTAGAATTCAGGGGTTAATGTGCATTCAGGAAACCAACAAGGAGGAGGAAAAAAACCTCACGAAGCCATGAGAAACAGAAACAAACCAATGAGGTAGGTCCAAAGAGGAAACTTTATTGAAATTGAAAAACGACCCAACATGGCCAGGTTTCGGCCCAAAGGCCTGCCTCAGGGATCTTGTAAAATCTCTGATATTGTGGAAGATGGTGGATGTCAAAATGAATTGTAGAAGTAATCTAGTAATGAGATCCTTCAGCAATCTTCTGTCTTGCAAAAGCGCTACAAGAAAAGACAATGGCCGTGTGATCGGCCAGCGTAAATATTACAAAACTATAGCAATTTCTGAAGTCCACTGCAGTGCCCCCTAGGGTGCCCAGTTGGTGTCCTGGCATGTGAGGGGGACCAGTGCACTACGAATGCTGACTCCTCCCATGACCAAATGGCTTGGATTTGGTCGTTTCGGAGATGGGCGTCCTCAGTTTCCATTATGGCCGAAAATCAGGGATGACCATCTCTAAGGTCGACCTAAATGTGGAGATTTGGGCGTCCCCGTATTATCGAAACAAAAGATGGATGCCCATCTTGTTTTGATAATACGGGTTTCCCCTTCGCCAAGGCAAAGATCATAGCTCAAAGGGATATGTTCAGGCCCCAAAAACTGAAGACACCAATGAGTGTCTTTGCCACAGATGGTCCTATTGCACTGGCTACAATGCTTAAAGCCACTGGGAACCTTCAATGACATGAAAGGGAAAACAGCCATGGCCAAATCAAATGGCAGAAAAAAACAAGGGGGAAATACCTGAAGGGAGCTCAGGCCTAGGAGGGCCTACTGAGTTCACCAAAACAAAAGGAAACCTAAAAGTGGTGAAAATAATCAAAAACTATAAGAGAAGGGAGAGGGGCCTTTCCAAAGAAAAAAAGAACAAAAAGTCAGGGCAAAAACCCCAAAGGGAAGGCACAAAAATAAAAAAAATATGATCACACAACAAACGCTGTGAGGAACGTGGGACAATTGCGTTCTCTCTTCACTGCGGATCAGAAGACACTGATGGTCCTGTGCTCTTGTGGTGAGTGGGGAGGCACTTGCACATGTGTGGTGGGGATGCTGCGCATGCTCTTAAAGCCCTAGTAGCTTGTTTAACCTCTGCACCGGGTGACGTGGATGATGTCACCCACATGTGAGAACATGGCCTGCTTGTCCTTGGAGAATGAAAAATTAGCATAGGACCTGCAAAAGAAAAAAAAAATCCTTAATGTACTGCTGTGGTAAATCTGGGATTAGCATCGGGAAAGTCCCACATTAGCATACACTAAGGCCAGATTCTGCTATGGCTTAGTAAAAGAACCCCTTAGTGAATCAAGTCTCATATGCTATCCAACAAGACTGTCAATACTGATGACAGTAAATGGAGTGCATCAAGTTTAAGCCTTCTGGAATTTGTTTGCTGTCTTTTAAACATCTGGAGAAATCACAGGACAGGTAAAATACAGTACATTCAGTAACTACCTTCAGTCAGGCAAGTCTGGTACTTCCCTTAATTAAGACACTTTAGCAGACAGAGGGTTTACATAAGGACAGTATGAAATACCAGGAAAGCCAGTTTCCAAGAAAGCCTTGATCTACATTGGCAAGTCGCCAAATTGAATCTAAAGATACTTAACTACATGAGTGATGAGAAAAGTCAATGAACATGAGACATTATGATGAATGCAAAACCATACAGCTGACTCTATTTCTCTATGTGTGTGTGTGTGTGTATGTTTCTGTCTGTCTCCCTCTTTCCTATATAAGCTGCAGAATAGCAAAGGCTTTATAAATTTACTAAGTGATAGGACTCATTTACAAAGTGCAGTGCTTTTCATGCAAACACTAAAGGTTAATTGCTATATGAAAATGAAGGTACATTGAATTTAGAAGGCAACATTGTACTAGAAGCCTCAGTTTAAAAACAGAGTGTTAAATGGTAGAACATTGCTTTGTAAATATGATCTTCATGATCATAAGAATACTAACTAGGGATGTGTATTTAAGGGCCCTTTTTCTAAGCTGTGGTATTACCACACACTTTCCACAGTTTAAAATGGCTTAGCGTGGGAAGTGCTCAGTAATTCTCCAATCTGCTCGTGAAAACCTTACATTCATTTTTTTAGCATGAAGAGGGTGTGTCCGCGGGGTGGAGAGTGGGCATTTCTGTGCATCTATATTATCCTGCACTAACTAATTAGCTCGGAATTACTGTGTGAACCCTTACAATCTACAAAATAGGTGGCAGTAAGTGCTTACGCAGTAATATTTTTTAATGGCCATGCACTAATGGAAATATTAGCAAATGGTGATTAATTCAGAAAATAGAAATCAAACAAAATAAAACATGGAAAAGAAAATAAGATGATACCTTTTTTATTGGACATAACTTAATACATTTCTTGATTAGCTACCACACTCCTCTACTTCAGAAAATAGAAAATCAGCCATTTTTGGACTGCAGTAAGGACAGCCTTAGCAAGCAGGAAAAACCCACATAAGGGCATGCTAAGGTCACTTTTTATTACAGCTAACTAAAAGAACCCCACAATAAGGTGAATATGAGAAGACATGGCCGCTGCATATAGATAAGCAGATAATTTATTCACTTACACTCGGTATTCAAGTGTCCTTATCCATTTGGGTAGAACCACTGAATATGCCGTCCTAAACATAAATGATAACTTATTCATTTAAAGCTAGGATTGATATTTGTGTGGTCTCCCTAAATGGATAGCAGCTACATAATGCTGCAATATGAATAAATTTAGCCTACACTACTGGAATGCTGTTGGCCCCTTATTTTACTAAATGTATAAGTCTTGAATTGACATTGAATTGTCTGTCTAAAATGAATGTAGTTAATAGCCCTTCATTAAAAAAAGAAAGAAAGAAAACTAAAGAAAGCACTTATCACCCAATGATGACCACATAAGTGTTTTTGAATACTTATTTAAATACATCCAGCATATAATAAACACCACCCAAACCAAATTTATAGGGAAATTCATTGAAGCTTTAGCGTATGCTAAAGATGCTCATCTTATATCTATGGGTTTCTTAGAATTTAGCATGTGCTAAGTCCATTAGCAAATATTAAAACTTTGATGACTTCTTCTCTAATGACATTCCTCTCAATATTCAGTTGGCGGTAGAGAGAGTTTTGCTTCCCACCACTGGAATTATTCCTGGTGCTCAAAAAGGGGCAGAATTCTACAAATGGCGCGCAAAAATAGGTGGAATTCTACAAATGGTGCTCAAAATTGGGCGGAATTCTATAAATTAAGGGTTGCACCCTTTATAGAATAGCGCTTACTGCTGATTCCTGCGCCAGACTTATGTCTGCTGAAACTTGGTGTAAATCCCAGCACCCAAGCTGGAATTGGACACTCATTATTCTATAACACTGCATGCAACTTTTTGGAATGCCTATGACTCACACATGCCACATCCTCTTTTGGGTTCTGCATTTTGGGATTTAGGTATCCAGCATTATAGAATAGCATGTAGCCAGATGTGCATACAAATTGTAATTGGTGCCAATTAACATCAGTTATTAGTTGCTAGCATGCAAATATTGTTAGTTAATGGCTCATTAGCCAATTAATTTATGCATGCATATTAGAAGCACACCTAAATTTGAGTGCCCAAATCTGAATGCTATAGATAGAATTCAGGGAATACTGTTCTAGTGTTGCTATGGTTTTAATTCGTATTTAACAAATACTCCAGGCTTTACCTTTAGATTGTCAAGTATATTTTGTTGATGGTTAGCATTTACTTTGTGATCGTGCTAGTAGATTCATGTCTGTGTATTTATAACATTTGTTGTTTTATGTTGTGTATCTTGTTGCATGTGATGTGTTGATTTTGTGAGTCTTTGTTGTAACCTTCCTAATGCCATCTCTCCTGCTCTTATTCCTTTTATCTGTCACATTCTCAACCTCTCACTTTCCACTGCGACTGTCCCTGCTGCCTTTAAACATGCTGTGGTCACACCTCTCCTTAAGAAGCCTTCACTCGACCCTACTTGTCCCTCTAATTACTGACCCATCTCCCTCCTTCCTTTTCTCTCCAAATTACTTGAGTGTGCTGTTCACCGCCGCTGCCTTGATTTTCTCTCCTCACATGCTATTCTTGACCCACTACAATCTGGTTTTCGCCCTCTCCACTCAACCGAAACTGCACTTACTAAAGTCTCCAATGACCTATTACTGGCTAAATCCAGAGGTCAATATTCCATCCTCATTCTTCTTGATCTTTCCGCTGCTTTTGACACTGTCGATCACAGCATACTTCTCGATACCCTGTCCTCACTTGGATTCCAGGGCTCTGTCCTTTCCTGGTTCTCTTCCTACCTCTCCCTCCGCACCTTTAGTGTTCACTCTGGTGGATCCTCTTTTACTTCTATCCCTCTGCCTGTCGGCGTACCTCAGGGTTCTGTTCTTGGTCCCCTCCTCTTTTCTATCTACACTTCTTCCCTTGGTTCATTAATCTCATCCCATGGCTTTTCCTACCATCTCTATGCTGATGACTCCCAAATCTACCTTTCTACCCCTGATATCTCACCTTGCATCCAAACTAAAGTTTCAGCGTGCTTGTCTGACATTGCTGTCTGGATGTCTCAACGCCACCTGTAATTAAATATGACCAAAACCGAGCTTCTCATTTTCCCCCCCAAACCCACCTCCCCGCTCCCCCCGTTTTCTATTTCTGTTGATGGCTCTCTTATTCTTCCTGTCTCCTCAGCTCGAAACCTTGGGGTCATCGTTGACTCTTCTCTCTCCTTCTCTGCTCATATCCAGCAGATTGCCAAGACCTGTCGTTTCTTTCTTTACAACATCCGTAAAATCCGCCCCTTTCTTTCCGAGCACTCTAC
The DNA here is from genome assembly GCF_901765095.1 of Microcaecilia unicolor. NCBI lineage: Eukaryota > Metazoa > Chordata > Amphibia > Gymnophiona > Siphonopidae > Microcaecilia > Microcaecilia unicolor. The sequence continues at coordinate 295,079,160 of NC_044032.1, forward strand.
CAAAACCCTCATCCACACCCTTGTCACCTCTCATTTAGACTACTGCAATCTGCTTCTTGCTGGCTTCCCACTTAGTCACCTCTCCCCTCTCCAGTCGGTTCAAAACTCTGCTGCCCGTCTCGTCTTCCGCCAGGGTCGCTTTACTCATACTACCCCTCTCCTCAAGACCCTTCCCCAATTAGCAATCAAAGCCCACAGGCTTTCCAGGGTTATCTCTGTTGGTTTAGCTTCTAAGAAAGATAAAGAAACAGTACCTTGTTTCTGTGTACCTGTGGTTTTATATTTCTTTCCCTGCTGAATTTACTATCTCAGTCATCGACCCTTCTGCAGCTTGGTTCACTTCCTCCAGGGGAGCTTGAGAGTTAACAATACCCTCAAGTCTACTTCTCTCCAGCGAGCTTTCCCCAGCTCCCGACGGCCCTCCAGCAACACCCGATTTTGGCAGCTTCGGGGACAACGCCATAACTGGAGAGGAAACACTCTGGGGCTGCGGGGGAGGAGGTCGTTGGTCGTGGCTTAAGGTCACATCTAGCGGGGGCAGCATTTCTGGCTCTCGACTTGCCGTCCTCGCCGCCAATCCGCCACTCACCGACCCTCCAGACACATCACGTCCCTGCAAAAAGGAATCTATAGGTCCCACTAACGTAGAGGTAAGTCGGCTTGGGGGAGCCACTCCAGCTGATTTCCCTCGTCATTTGGGCATAGCAAGAGTTATCCGAATGACCGGTTCAAGTGGCCATCTTGGATCCAAATATTATATACATTATTAATACGTGCATTCCACTTTGGACTCATTGATGAATATAATTTGAGGTAATATTGTGAAGGAAAATACCTGAGTGGTTTGCTTTTCTAAATAAACAAATATAGGAGCCATTTTACTGAAAGATGTGTTAAAGCATTTTTTCTGTTAGCACACGGTAACTGTTGCATTAACTATTTTTAAAAAATACTTTCGTAAGGAGCATGCCATGGTTGGAGAGTAGATATGGAAGCATTATCCGGTTAGTATGTTGGGATTTGCATGTGCTAACTGGCTAACACCAAGTTAGAACAATAGACTCCAGCTACTCTGAATATTCACTTTAACCCTCCATTTGAAATCAAAAGATCCCATCATGTCCCATCGTACACACCATTGGGGACTTCCAGGCCATGCCCATTAGTCCTCAAAGTGCTTCTATATCCTCAGGTAGTGGCTATCCTTTAAAAAAAAAAAAAAGAGATCCTTAAAGAAGATAACATGGCAAGGCCAAAATAGAGATTCGCAGAGTGTGTAGTTGGAGAACAAAGGGGTGCGAATCTGATCTAATTTTGTAACACCAAGTTATAACAGGAGTCCTTAGCTCCTCCTAAATAAGAGGCGGCAAGTGCTTCTGTGTTAAGTTTTTGCAGGTATTATGTGATTTGCAAAAAAAAAAAAAAAAGAGAGAATATATCTCTGTAAATCTGAGCTTAGCATGTGGGAAATTCCTGTATTAGAAAGTAGTAAACCCAGATTTTACTGCAGTTTAGTAAAAGGGCAGAATATTGAATGCCCCTTGTGAGCTGGGGAGAGGGGAGGGTTTACCAGGCACTCAGGAGTTTCTGCACTACATTAAGGGGTTGGTTTGCTATCAGATCTGTGGGTAAGATAGAAAGATATGATCTAGGGAGTAGGGTCTGCTTTGGGGAGATTTTCTGTAAGGATGGAGTGGGTTCACTTTGTAGATGATTTTCAACACTTGGTGCTAGTTGCTCCATTTTGAAACAATAATGTATATCACTGTATCTAATACTGTAAATATTATGATCAGCTATCCAACAATAAAATAGCTCCTTACCTTTGATATTTCTATTTTACGTTTTTAGCTCAGCATCTCTCTTTTTTTCTCAATTCATTTTGTTCATAGGCGCCCGGTATAAGAGGCTTGGGGAGGCTAAGCCTCCCCAGGCAGCGGCAGCAGTGTCATTCTCCGATGCAACACCGTCTTTCTTTATCTTTTCCACTCTTAGACCCGTCCTTTCTCTCTCTTTACAGTGCTCTGAGTGCTGCCGGCCAACTGGCTCATCATCACCTGAGTGCCATGCCCAGTTCTGGCGCACTGCGTCCCTCCTCTTCTTGCCTAGAGATTAATGACGCGGCGGGGATCCCGGATGGGGGCAGTCAGAGCTCGCGCGGTGAAGGGGCGATCGATGGATGCATGGATCGGCGGAGCCTACTAACGCTAACAATGTGTGTGACTGGGTGGGATATTCATGATGACGTGCTTCTTTTCGCCTCAGGCTCAGCCAGTCAGCCTTCCCTACGAGAGCGATGCGACTTCCTGTTCCATGCGGGAGGGGCCATTACTGTCTACTTGGGATCTCAGCAGAAGCATCTGCTGCCTTTATAAATACTTTGCTCCCTTTTGACCTAGCCAGGTCAGTATTGGAATGCAAGTCACTTTTGCCTGCTGGTAAATTCAGACTAAGACCATCTGACTTTCCTTCAAGTCCTATGTGAGGGAAGGAGGAATGGAATCATGAGGGTAGAACAAATTATGGAGAGAAATGGGAAGGGAAGGCTCAACCATGCTCAAGGCTGGTTAACAGTGGTTGTCTGAGGTGTTTCCCCCTTCCTTCCCAGACCCAGACCATAATAAGGAAATTGTGGCACACAGCGCACGTTGGATTTCAGGAGAGGTAGCTCAGGTAGGTGCTGACTCTGAAGGTTTAAGTCAAAATAAAAAAATAAATATTTTGTTTTATGCAGATCTCTTTTGTTTAAACATAACTAAATGGGCTATAAGCCCCTAATGCTTTGGTTTTCCTATATTTTGTTTGTTTCTCTATCTGTTCGTTAATAAAAGGAGCTCATTGTGAATTTCCAGTTTTCCACACTAAAAAAGTGGCTGTACATGAGAATTGTGATATGATCCCATGTTTCATATTGTTGATGGTCTGTGATGTTGTCCGTTTGGGTGGTATATGGTGTATTAGGTTCTGCCCAGTGTAATATTTATGGTACAGTAAGGTTCTGAGTGTGTTTTTGCAAAAAGTTGTGCATAGTGTTTTCCAGTTGAGCGATTGTGGTTAGAATATGCTTTGAGCAACCACTTTATTCTTTGACATATGATACTATCTAATATCTAAATTTAATAAAAGGTATTAATTGAGATTATTTTATTTTTACTTATTTTTTTCTGTGTTGTCATACAATTATGGATGTAAGCCCCGCCCCTGGCCCCACTCCTAACCCCACCCCCTTTAGGCTCCCCAAACAGTTGGGCCACTGACCGCCTATGATTTTGTTCTTGTCTTTGTTTCCTGAATCTCTGCTGTTTTCCTTTTTTTTTAAATTTTGTTTTGCTTCAGGTCTGCCTTTTTCCTGTTTCTTTTCTTCAGCAACAGCAATTTTATTTATTTAATACTTCTTCTCTTCTATCACATTCCCCTTGGACAGATAGAAGTGACATTTAATATAAATTCCTTGGCAAAATGCTGAAACCCAATTCTCCCTCACTGACAAATTCAGACACGGGCCTCAGCGAGGTGAGCAGCAAGGTGGAAATAACATACCTGCTCAAATAAATATCAGTGATCTTATCGGAAAGCAAATTGGATACCAAAATATCAAGTCAGAATTAAACAACCTTACTTCACAAATTGCAGCTTTGGATTCTTGTCTTGTGACTCTTGAGTAGAAAACTATAATCACTGATGAAGTGGCCTCCAACCAGAAGATAGACCAGAAGCCTTTACATTCAATGGAACTCTTGATGGACGATCAAGGTAACCGTAACCACTGTAATAATCTGTGGATACTGGGCCTCTATGAAGGAACATAGTGTGCTGATCCGATTCAGTTCTTAGAACAATGGACTCCAGCTACTCTGAATATTCACTTTAACTCTCCATTTGAAATCAAAAGATCCCATCATGTCCCATCGTACACACCATTGGGGACTTCCAGGCCATGCCCATTAGTCCTCAAAGTGCTTCTATATCCTCAGGTAGTGGCTATCCTTAAAAAAACTGAGATCCTTACAGAAGATAACATGGCAAGGCCAAAATACTATATTATGGCTGATTACAGCAAGATTGCAGCAGAAAAGTGCAAACAATTTCTGTCGCTCCATCAGCACCTCAAGACCAAGACCATCCATGCTCGCTATGGATTACTGGCACCGGTGAAAATGAAGATTACCCATAATAATAGAACCAAAACCTATTTGGAACCAAGCAATCAGGAAAAGTATATTGATGAGCAAGAAGTCCTGACACAAATGGCCACCTGATTGTTGCATTTTAGTCTGATTTCATATGGGCTTTGTACAACAGTGCTCAATTTTACATTTGGGTAGTATTGCATTCTTTTAATATATACTGTTGCTGTATAACTATGGAGTTGTGCTTAATTTTATATTCTGATGTTACATTTATTTATGATATGCTGGTTCGGGGTGCTCATCATGGTAGCACTTCCTGTGGACTCCCTATGGATGATTTTGTTTTTCACCCTCTCAGGATTAGGTTTATAGCTATTGTCTATAAGGTATGAGTGGGATGGGTGTTTATCTGGTTGGTTGGTTGGTTGGTTGGTTGGATGGGGTTGTTTATTTGGATATATATATGGTTATATGGCTGTTTCTTATTCCACTTAAATATCATGACACCAGGCTCTCCATTCTTTTTCTTTACTCTGACACAGAGCCCTGTTGCCATCTCTACTTTCATATTACCATTTATGATTGGTTTACGGATATTTGCTTTCTTATTTGTTCATTACAAGTAATTTACCTTATTCTTATGGGGTATGTAAAATTGTTTCTCTGAATACAAAGGGGATAAATAATCCTAACAAGCGCAAGAAATTATTAGTTTACTTCTGTCACTTACAATTGCAAATTGTATTCTTGCAGAAAACTAGACTTCATTCAACAGAATCTCTCTAGTTATGGAAAGAGTGGGTTTGTGATCATTTTTTTTCAGCGGCTATCTCAGGCAGGTGTGGTGTGGTAACTTTACTCTCAAAGCAATTGGGTTACACTATGGGTTATACTATTCTGGGCCACTGCTCAGATAAAAATGGAAGATGGGTTATCTTACATATCTTACTCCATAAACAAACATTTGGCCTTGTCCACATATATGGTTCAATTGGGGATGATTGCTTGTTTTTTTTTCAGGCATTACTTCAACACCTTTCCCTTATAAAGGCTGATCATGTTATTGCTGGTGGCGATTGAAATATAGATTTAGATGCACTTCTAGATTGCAGATCAACAGCTCCTTATAGAGTTCCAAAATCTCCGGCCATTCTTGACACTGCTGATGTCAGATACTGCTGTTTGGACACTTATGCACCCTTCCAACTTTGATTTTACTTTTTACTCTATTCCTCATAACTCTTATTTAAGACTTGATTATTTCTTAATTTAGAAATCCTTTTCACATATGATACTTAAAACTAATATTGAATCTATATATAGACTGTGCCACCATCACGCTTTCATTACAAGTCGGTACCCCTGAATTAACTGGAGATTTAGTTAATCTCTATTGGCAGATGCGGAATTTCTTAACTGTATGGAGGCATGGATGATAGACTATTTCCTTCGTAAGGAAACAGACTCATTGCATTATCATACTGTATGGGACACCTTTAAGGCATATATTGGGAGTGAAATTATAGCTTTTACTGCTAGGCGTAATAAAAACAGAAGGGAGGAGCTGACATTTTTGGAGAACACTATTAAAATGATGGAGCCGCAATATTGTGATCAGACTAATAACTCCTTACGGTTTCAGCTTCAGAAGATGAAATTTCAATATAACACATTTGTTTTGGAGTGAGCAGGACTATTGCTTTGAAAGAGAATACCATGTGTTATGAACATCATAATAGAACTGATAGCATGATAGCTAATTATATTAAAAATAAATGTAAATTTGATAAAATTTATGCTATTAAGGTGGGTGAAACCCTATATACAGGCCCAACCTCAACTTCAGATCAGTTTTGTACTTTTTATGAACAGCTCTTTACATCAAACACTAGTCCTACTACGGACCAAATGGTAAAATTATGTCTTACATGATAATTTTCTTTTTTTTAGCTACAGCAGATGAATCCAGAAACTGGTGGGTTGTGTCTGTATACCAGCAGGTGGAGATAGAGATTACTAAACTGAAGTGAGTGATACTGGATGACCAGCCCCTCCATCAGCCAGTATATGTCTCATCACAAAACAGAACCCGGCAACAAACCGGAAGTCGTCCCCACCAACTATGAACCATTATGTCACAATAATGCTGTAACTCATGACAGGATGTCAAATTAGCCATACCATATCCCTTCTTTTGTAACGACCTAGGCAGTAAAGGAGCAAAACTCACAGCACAGAAGAAACATGATGGAAATATAAGGTAGAGATCCTGGATTCATCTGCTGCAGCTAAAGGAAAGAAAATTATCAGGTAAGTCATAATTTTACCTTCCTTAGTACATGCAGCAGATGAATCCAGAAACTGGTGGGATGTATCAAAGCTAACCCTAAAGAGGGAGGGAAGCCATCACTCCCATGCCAACACCGTCACTCCAAAAGAAGCATCTGATCTTGCAGCCACATCCACTCTATAATACTGAGAAAATGTGTGTTGTGTAGAGAGGCACAAGTAGCTGCCCAACAAATTTCATCCAGGGACAGCACCAACATTTCCGCCCACAAAACCGATTGTGCCCTAGTAGAGTGGGCTCGCAATGCCTCTGGTGGAACATGGCCTCTCAACATATAAGCAGAAGAAATTGCATCCTTAATCCATCTGGCGATAGTAGCTTTAGAAGCCGCATCACCCCATCAGGGACCCGACTGCTGAAACTCATTAGACATCTGCAAGTAACGGAGAAGAACCCGTCAAACATCCAAGAACCGAAGCTTCCTGAATTCTGCACGATAATCCTCCTCCCAAAAAGATGGAAGAAAAAGAGGCTGATTGACATGAAAAACTGAGATGACCTTTGGCAAAAAGGAAGGCACCGTCCATAGGGTGACCCCAGACTTGTCAGAAGCCATCCGCAAGGGCTCAAAGGGCACCCTTTGCAATGCCCAAAGGACCAAATTCAGGTTCCAAGCAGGACACGGCCAACGCAGCAGAAGACAAAGATGAAGCATTCCTCATAAAAAAATGAATTACATATATTTGCCACAATACAGACTTCCCAGCAGGAACAGATTCAAAGGCATTTGTACGATGGGGTTGTCTGGGAATCCAATGTTTAATGCAACTTCTGACTGAAGATGGCCATTTACAACCTTTTGAGGAGTTACGTATAAAATATGGCCTGCCTTTGACAGACAAATTTGCTTATCTACGATTGGCTCATTATATGCAGAGTTTACCATAGGTGGACTTGTGAGGAAGTACAGGAAAAACTCTAAATGAAGCTCTTACATTAAGCTGTAGAACCCAGTACTTCTGGCTTACCTTCACAAATAATTACAAGATTCCACTGAAGATTTAAAGTACTCCAAAGTGGTGCAACAATGGACTCAAGACTTAGCTGTAATAATTGCTCTCTCATATCCAAAGTTGTCTCCAGTTGATTCAGAAAGTCACTTGAAATGACAGATTGTGGGAATTACAATACAAATTTACTCTCAAAGCATATATTTCTCCTCACAGAGCATACAGAGCAGTGTTCATGGAAACTTCAAGTTGCCCAAAGTGCCAGAAAACTCCAGCAACACTGGGACATATATTCTAGCTATATCCAGTAATCACATGTTTTTGGAAGCACATCTTACAGTTTATAGACCTACAATGGACATATCAGCTAAATTTATCCCTTCTGTTATTATTTCAAGACTACAAAATACCATCACCACGTCATCAAGGTTTACTTGGATCTGTATGGCGTGTAATTTTGATATCGAAAAAACCCATCCTACTACTTTGGCAAGAGTGTTCACCTCCTATGCTATCTAACTGGAGATCTCAGATGATCACGATCTTGGTAATGGAGTGCAAAGACATCACAGACATATCTTCAGCTAAGCGACAGAGTTTTCAAAGAAGGTGGGAAAGGTTCTGGACCATATTACAGCCTACAGCCCACAGTAGAATATTAAATTGAGCTCCAGTGTTTTCCGTTCTTTATTAAATGAGGGAGGGTTGGGAGAGTAGGGTAGGTTAGGGCGATTTGTGAGATTTTGCAGAGATATTGAGTTTATTGTCTCTGTTCTGAGTGATGTGACACTTTGATTCCTCATGCTTTTGCAATGTATTCTTACTTACTTAAACCAATAAAGAAGATTTTCATTAAAAAAAAAAAAAAGAAAGAATCACATCCGGATGAGCAGCCAGGAACAAACCCGACACCCAGCCCCGGAAACAGGACAGAAACGCAACTTGAACCTGAAGTGAATTATAAATAAATACATAAATAAATTAAAAGCCAACCCTTTCTGCAAACCGTCCTGCAAAAAGGCCATGAGCTGGGACTCTGATGCCTGCAAAGGGGACCAAGCACAAGCTGCACACCATGCAATAAGGACACTGTGGCCAATCCAGAGCCAGCAGAATGACTTGTCCCTGGTGCCACCGAATCCTGAGTAAATCCTGGCCAATCAAGGGTGCATATACCTGGAGCATAAGCCAGTGATAGTGCATCCATCAAAGTTCAAGTGTGTGGATCACTGTGGTGGCAGTTAGCTTTCATGGCATGTTGTACTTTAGGGTTGCTTCTTTAATGCAAGATGAACATGGGGGAAGCTACTGCTTGCCCTAGGATTGGTAACATTGAATGGTGCTACTAATTCCAGGTACTTGTGACCTACATTGGCCACTGCTGGAAGCAGGATACTGGCCTAGATGGTCCATTGGTCTGACCCAGTGTGGCTGTTCTTATGTTCTTATAACTCCTGATGAAAGAGGACACACTCCTTCAGAATCTGAGGACATCTCTGATGATTGTCACTATTGTGCATTGAGGTGTGAGTCATCACATTGGCTTTGGCTCACTGAGCAGGATTTTCAGAGTTAATGTGACTAAGCTGGCTTTCCCCGCCATCTTGCCTTGTAGCTGTTTCAAGGGCCTTGGCTTCAATATGAATGGCAGCTGCTTCTTTAACTTGCTGCAGCAGTTCCATGGAAATATCTAACTTCGTCTTCCTGCATGAAGAGGCAACAGCAATTTCAGCAACAGTAGCAGTGACAGAGGAAGCAGCAGTGGTGACGGCACTGGCAGCAGAAGCACCAGCAACTGCTTTCTTTCCCTCTTCTTCTAATCTGTTTCTTTAGCTTCAGGGTTGTTTCCCACGGATTATAGGAAGCGTGTGATATAGTGGCCTCTGCTTTTGCCCTTGCTCAACTGGCTGTGCACTTGCATGAATGGCTTGATCTATGTGACCTTAATGAACACCTGGAGGTATGTCTTGAGTGTTGTGACATGTCATTCCTGACAGTTTCTCTATTTGATTCTGGCTTTTTAATTACATCTGTTACTGCTCTGTGATGCAGTCTCACTTGAAGACTATGCTCATGCAGGATATCTGCAATATTAGTTTTCACTAAGAATTTAAGATAGGCTTCTACTGCAAGCTGATAGGTCTCAAAGCTAGACTGCAATTGCTTTATATGGTAAGATTCAGACACTTTCTATAAGTTACTCAACTTTATGCCATTTTCTGTTTAAATTAGACAGATGTTCCTGTATATCTGCATTGTACTTCTGTATGGCCTTCTCTGTGAGCCTATATATTCTGTGAGGTCTGTTGGACTCTTTCCCACTTTCAGGAATTTCCTGTACTGTGGGTGTAGCATCCTCTATATCAGCCTGAATATACTGTTCAAACAGCTCACTTACTGTAATGTACTTGCCATCATCTACTATCACACTAGAAGAAATAAACCTTTTGTTTTTCCTTTTAAGCTTTGAGCACTGTCAGTGACCTAAGATTGGCTATGCTAGAATTGATATAATATTTGTTGCCAGCAATGAGAGGGACTGCTCCAGGAATTCCATATATGGCACACACTTAGCTGTTAACACTGTTCAGTTTCAGTTAAGACTTTCCCATCAGTTTCTGATCACACACTTATTTGTTTCCAACTTTTTAATCATCAGATTGATTCACACCTCAATCCTGTCAGTTCTCAAACAGCTAACAGCCAGTAATATTTGACACATTGATTTCTACATCAATTAGCTCTCACGCCAATCTGAACACTGCTGACACAGGTCTGGTTCTGTCACTGAGGCTGTCACATGAAGAATCCTCTCATAACACAATAATGAAGAAGTGATTTCTTGCTCTTCTGTCCTCCACAGGGCATTACTTTGGCCTTGTATATCCCTACAGTTAATTTTGGCACCTGCTAGTTTCCAAACAACAAACTCATAATCCTTAATCCCAATTCTTTATTCAATCCAATTGATGACAAGATAAAAATCATGTCAGTCACTTACAGTTGCGTTGAGGTAGATTACGTATTCTGCACATACAAACTGAGTCCATGTATGATCAGCCTGTCTCCAGATAGTTGGAACTGTCAGTGCCTGGTAATTTGGATACTGAAATTAACATGCACCGCAGATGCAGAGGTAACCATAAACTGCCATACAGAGCGGTGAAAAATGACTATACCTTTCTACCCTAAGAGGATAAAAAACAAGCAGCAGCTTATTGCCTCTACATGGAGAGTTCGTGCCCTCTAAACATTGGATCTACGACCTAGGTATAGCTTCCAGCCATCTCTCAATTCTCTCACAGAAAGCAATTGGAGGGAGGGGGGATTCTGCTCCACCCAGCTTGCCTAGTGGCAAGCAGTAACAAAGCTCTAAACGACACTGGGCCCGATATTCAGCCAGCAGCAGGCATGACGTTTGCTGTCTGCCACGGGTTATAAACCCTGATATTCAATGCCAGGTCATATCTGGTGACTGGCACTGAATATCTAGATTCATTTTGGCTGCTAAAAAGTTAACCTGCAATGCCGATGTTCAGCGCTAACCAATTAACTTTTTAGTGGTCAAAGATATGTCTGCTATTTAAATGGCCTATTTTGACTGCTCAGCATAGCCAGTTTGGTGCTGAATATCCGTGCCTAACCAGCTATATCACATGACATAGCCGGTTAGTGGCTAGCCACTAACCAGATTATTCAGTGGGAAATAACCGGTTATCTTTCGCTGGATACCTGCAGTTAGGCACTTAAACACTATTTAACCAGCCAGGAGCTGTTCCTGATCGGTTAAAAAGTTTTGAATATTGGGGGACTCAATGCAGAAGACAAGTATTAACAACAGCTAATCACAGAGGTTTGCAGAAATGCAGGACATGGTCCATATGCACAATTTAATAATATACAGACAATCTGATATACAAGCTGCCCCGTGTAATGAGGGCAAAACACCATCAATTCAATATTTTTTCATTTAGATGAAACGTTTATACATTTTATTCCTTTGGATAGTGTCTCCAACTGGGTTGGTTTTGTGTCCTTAAGATTATGGCTAATAATCCGTAGCACAAGAAGTTTGTAAGATTATTCTATCGAAATAACTGCCAGACAAAAGTGGTGACAAGGAATCTCCCTGAAAAATCCCTTACTGAATTTGATGTTAGTGTCCATTTACTCAAATTGTGCATGCAATTTAATTGGAAAAATGAGCCAATTAGTTCCAATAACTGGATTTTTAACAATAATTACTGATGCTAATTGAAATCAATTAACATATATGTATGTAAATTTAGGCGTGTGATCCATGCATAAATTTTATGCAAGTCCTGCAAAAGGGGGAATGGAAATGGGAGGGTCATGGGCGTTTTGGAGTGGAGTATGGGCATGGATTCCAGTTATATCCATAATTATAGAATAAGGGGGTTTTGGGCGTAAATTTAGGGGTGGGCATTTGCACCATGTTTTTGTTGGTGCGAATGGATGCATCTAAATTTGCGTGCAACCCCCTGCACTCTAGTGCTATTCTATATAATGCACCTAACTTTGGGCGTGGCTTAGAGAATAGCGTTTAAGCGGGGGGGGGGGGGGGGCTGTGCCGATTTTTTAAATACCATTTATAGAATTCATCCCCATAAGTGCTGTTCTGGAAGGGTGTACATGGCATAGTGCATTGTTTCCAAAGTCCGGTCCTGGACTACCCCTTGCCAGTCAGGTTTTCAGAATATCCACAATGAATATGCATGAACGAGATCTACATATAATGGAGGCAATATATGCAAATCAAGTTTATGCATATTCATTGTAGATATCTTGAAAACCTAACTGGCAATGTGCATCCGAGGACTGGTCTTGGGAAACACTGGCATAGTGCACAAATGCAAGGGGGCATACTTGTGGGCAGAGAATGGTTGGGTCATGGCCATGCCTCCCAGCTATGCACTTCATTTAAAGAATACTATAAGGTATGCACACCTTTGCTGCATTTAGGTGCCCACAGTCACACCAGATCTATGGCTGCTGTAACTGCACATGCCTAAATGTAAGGTGTGCTGATGCCTAGTTACACTTGTATTCTATAATCCAGAGGTAGGCAACCATGGTTCTCAAGGACCACAATCCAGCTGGCTTTTCAAAATGTCCAGAATGTAAATGCATGAGATTAATTTGTATGTATGGCTTCTACAGTATGCAAATAGATCTCATGCATATTCATTGTAGAAATCTTAAAAACTCATAAGTACATAAGTATTGCCATACTGGGACAGACCAAAGGTCCATCAAGCCCAACATCCTGTTTCCAACAGTAGCCAATCCGGGTCACAAATACCTGGCAAGATCCCCAAAAAACATTTTATGCTGCTTATCCCAGAAATAAGCAGTTGATTTTCCTCAAGTCCATTTTAATAATGGTCTATGGACTTTTCCTTTAAGAAGCCATCCAAACCTTTTTTAAATCCCGCTAAGCTAACCACCTTTACCACATTCTCTGGCAATGAATTCCATAGTTTAATTACACGTTGAGTGAAGAAATATTTTCTCTGATTTGTTTTAAATTTACTACTTTGTAGCTTCATTGCATGCCACTTAGTCCTAGTATTTTTTAGTAAACAGAGGCTTCATGTCTGCCCGTTCCACTCCACTCATTATAGACCTCTGTCATATCTCCCTTCAGCAGTCTTTTCTCCAAGCTGAAGAGCTCTAACCACTTTAGCCTTTCCGAATAGAGAATTCGTCCCATCCTCTTTATCATTTTTGTCACCCCTCTCTGCACCTTTTCTAATTCCACTGTATCTTTTTTGAGATACGATGACCAGAATTGACCACAATATTCGAGGTGCAGTTGCACTATGGAGCGATACAAAGGCAATATAACGTCCTCATTTTTGTTTTCCATTCCTTTCCTAATAATACCTAACATTCTATTTGCTTTCTTAGCCGCCGCAGCAAACTGAGCAGAAGGTTTCAACATATCATCAATGACAACACCTAGATCCCTTTCTTGATCTGTGACTCGTAACGTGGAACCTTGCATTATGTAGCTATAATTTGGGTTCCTCTTTCCCACATGCATCACTTTGCACTTGCTCACATTAAATGTTGTCTGCCATTTAGACACCCAGTCACTAGTTACTCCCATTTCTATGTCATTTATAAATATGTTAAAAAGCAGCAGTCCCAGCACAGACCCATGTGGGACCCCACTTCTCTATTAAGAATACTGACTATTTAACCCTATTCTCTGTTTTCTATCTTTTAACCAGTTTTTAATCCACAATAGGACACTACCTCCTATCCCATGACTTTCCAATTTCCTCTGGAGTCTTTCATGAAGTACTTTGTCAAACGCCTTTTGAAAATCCAGATACCAGCTCACCTTTATCCACATGTTTGTTCACCCCTTCTAAGAAATGTAATAGATTGGTGAGGCAAGATTTCCCTTCATTAAATCCATTTTGGCTTTGTCTCATTAATCCATGCTTTTGAATGTGCTCTGTAATTTTGTTCTTTATAATAGACTTCACCATTTTGCCCGGCACTGGATTGTGACCCTCAAGGACTTTTGTTGCCCACGCATGCTAAAATGGAATCTGGGATCCAGATGCTGTTATAGGATAGGCTTTTACCATATGGCATTGTGGCACCTAAAAGGAAGCAACTACTTACAGAACTGGCCCAGTAGCAGTTGTTGCTAAACATGTAAGTTCTCTGTGGCTTTTCAGTGGCACCATTTTGATGATGTCACTGAACATCTCTATGACTACCAAAGTACAATTGCTACAATTGCTGGGGCAGAGTTAAGAAGGAGCAAAGGCAGAATGACTAAAACTATACAAGTGAGGTAATTCTACAGAATAGATTCTAACATTTATATACTGCTGGGCAGACTTGTACGGTCTGTGCCCTGAAAAAGGCAAGTACAAATCAAGGTAAGGTATACACATGAGTTTATCTTGTTGGGCAGACTGGATGGACCATGCAGGTCTTTTTCTGCCGTCATCTACTATGTTACTATGTTACTTCCAGTAAAGGCCTGGTTGAAGAGCCAAGTACACTCGTATGAACACAAATACATATGTATACTACTACTACTACTACTACTATTTAGCATTTCTATAGCGCTACAAGGCATACGCAGCGCTGTACAAACATAGAAGAAAGACAGTCCCTGCTCAAAGAGCTTACAATCTAATAGACAAAAAATAAATAAAGTAAGCAAATCAAATCAATTAATGTGAACGGGAAGGAAGAGAGGAGGGTAGGTGGAGGCGAGTGGTTACAAGTGGTTACGAGTCAAAAGCAATGTTAAAGAGGTGGGTTTTCAGTCTAGATTTAAAGGTGGCCAAGGATGGGGCAAGACGTAGGGGCTCAGGAAGTTTATTCCAGGCGTAGGGTGCAGCGAGATAGAAGGCGCGAAGTCTGGAGTTGGCAGTAGTGGAGAAGGGAACAGATAAGAAGGATTTATCCATGGAGCGGAGTGCACGGGAAGGGGTGTAGGGAAGGACGAGTGTGGAGAGATACTGGGGAGCAGCAGAGTGAATACATTTATAGGTTAGTAGAAGAAGTTTGAACAGGATGCGAAAACGGATAGGGAGCCAGTGAAGGGTCTTGAGGAGAGGGGTAGTATGAGTAAAGCGACCCTGGCGGAAGATGAGACGGGCAGCAGAGTTTTGAACCGACTGGAGAGGGGAGAGGTGACTAAGTGGGAGGCCAGCAAGAAGCAGATTGCAGTAGTCTAAACGAGAGGTGACAAGGGTGTGGATGAGGGTTTTGGTAGAGTGCTCGGAAAGAAAGGGGCGGATTTTACGGATGTTGTAAAGAAAGAAACGACAGGTCTTGGCGGTCTGCTGGATATGAGCAGAGAAGGAGAGAGAAGAGTCAAAGATGACCCCAAGGTTTCGAGCTGAGGAGACAGGGAGAATGAGAGAGCCATCAACAGAAATAGAAAACGGGGGGAGCGGGGAGGTGGGTTTGGGGGGGGAAAATGAGAAGCTCGGTTTTGGTCATATTTAATTTCAGGTGGCGTTGAGACATCCAGGCAGCAATGTCAGACAAGCACGCTGAAACTTTGGTTTGGATGCAAGGTGAGATATCAGGGGTAGAAAGGTAGATTTGGGAGTCATCAGCATAGAGGTGGTAGGAAAAGCCATGGGATGAGATTAATGAACCAAGGGAAGAAGTGTAGATAGAAAAGAGGAGGGGACCAAGAACAGAACCCTGAGGTACACCGACAGGCAGAGGGATAGAAGTAGAAGAGGATCCACCAGAGTGAACACTAAAGGTGCGGAGGGAGAGGTAGGAAGAGAACCAGGAAAGGACAGAGCCCTGGAATCCAAGTGAGGACAGGGTATCGAGAAGTATGCTGTGATCGACAGTGTCAAAAGCAGCGGAAAGATCAAGAAGAATGAGGATGGAATATTGACCTCTGGATTTAGCCAGTAATAGGTCATTGGAGACTTTAGTAAGCGCAGTTTCAGTTGAGTGGAGAGGGCGAAAACCAGATTGTAATGGGTCAAGAATAGCATGTGAGGAGAGAAAATCAAGGCAGCGGCGGTGAACAGCACGCTCAAGTAATTTGGAGAGAAAAGGAAGGAGGGAGATGGGTCGGTAATTAGAGGGACAAGTAGGGTCAAGTGAAGGCTTCTTAAGGAGAGGTGTGACCACAGCATGTTTAAAGGAAGCAGGGACAGTCGCAGTGGAAAGTGAGAGGTTGAGAATGTGACAGATAAAAGGAATAAGAGTAGGAGAGATGGCATTAAGAAGGTGGGTGGGAATGGGATCAGAGGAACAGGTGGTACATTTTGAGGAAGAAAGGAGAAGTGTAGTTTCCTCAATAGTAACTTCAGGAAAGGAGGAAAGGGAATGAGGGGAAGGAGAGAGAGGGGAACGGACTAGTGGAGGGAGAGCTGGTGAGGTAGAGAAAGCAAGGTTTATCTTTTGAACCTTGTTGTGAAAGAATTCAGCAAGGGTCTGAGGAGATAATGAAGGGGGAGTTGGGGGAGGGGGCACCTTGAGGAGAGAGTTCAATGTGGTGAAGAGAAGTCGAGGATTAGAGCCAAGAGAGTTGGTCAGTTGGATATAATAATCCTGTTTGGCACGTAAAAGAGCAGATTGGAAGGAGGTCAGCATGAACTTAAAGTGTAAGAAATCAGCAAGGGCCCGAGATTTCCGCCAGAGGTGATAGTGCATAGCTTGCAGGTGGGCAGTGTCTGGGTGAAGCATGGGCAAGGCACATGTTTACGTTGGAACTTATGCAGAGGCATTTACATCAGCTCTATGGCTGGTATCTAAGTACTCAAGCCTAAGTGAGTATGCATGTATATACCCTGTTAAGCTAGCATTCAATAAAGGAAACTAGGTGCTTACTTTCCTGTATAGAATAGTTATTTATTTAATTAATACATTTATAACCCGCATATCTACAACCCTGAGCGAGGAACAATTTACATTCATAATAATACATATTAAACTGACATACATGAAAACAATATCTGCTAAAGCATCAAAATTAATAATATCCAAACGGTCCAAAACTTGCCCCTAAGAAGAAATATCAAATGCTTGCTGAAACAAGACAATTTTTAAAAGCCTTTTTAAATTCATCCATATTCTGTAAAGTTCGAAGCTGAGCAGGTAAAGAATTCCACAGTCTTGGTCCTGCAATACAAAAGATTGAGTTCTTGTACTTATCCAAAAAGACAGTTTTAAAGGATATTAGAAGCATATTAGAAGAAACTGAACTCAAAGAACGAGAAGGCTGATGTAAATGTAGACTTGCTGAAATCACTGGAGAGATTTATTTGGTTATCACTTTAAATACTGTAAGTAAGATCTTACATTGCACTCTATACACATTGGGTAGCCAATGTAACGAAACAAGAGCAGGAGTGATGTGCTCAAAACGACTCATTCCCAGAAGTACATGAGCAACAGCATTTTGTGCAATTTGTGATGACTGTAAAGCATATTTTTGTAATCCTAAGAATAGCACATTACAGTAATCAAAGCGAGGCATTACTATGCTTTGAATCACTAAACAAAAATTCTCACAAGATAAATAATCCTTCAATCTTCAAACCAGTCTTAGGGGGTCTTTTATGTAGGTGCGCTGGTGTTTTTAGCGTGCATTAAAAATAGGCATGCACTAAATGCTAAAGACACCAATGTATTCCTATGGGTATCTTTAGCGTTTAGCGCACATGCCTATTTTTAACGCGCGCCTACGTAAAAGACCTCCTTAATTTGAAGAATACAGTACTAATCACCTTAGCTACTTGAGATTTCATATTCAATGCTGAATCAATCATAACACCCAAAGACTGAATTTTCTTTCCATGGGTAATCTCACAACCATCTATAAAGAAAGAATCAGGGACATCTGATACTGTAGAACAGGATACAATCATAACCTGTGTTTTCACCATGTTCAGACTAAGATGATTTGCCAATCAGGTGCCCTCTGTTATAGAATTACCCCCATAATGAAAATATACGCCCATTATTCTTATAGCTAATCAGTTTAATTTAAGCCAGCAAAAAAGTAGTCCTAGATTAAGCATATGTATAGTGGTCGAATCTGCTGCCTATTCATATAACAGTGTTGAATCTAAGTAGTTTTTTAAACAAAAGACTGGCTTTAGAAAAAAAAAAAAGGCAGTCACACAGTGCCATTGAAAGTTCACCTGAGTATGTTGATATTTAAATATATCAAACGAGACGGGTTGAGCCAAAGGTTTCAGCCAAAATGGAATCTGAGTAAGACATGGTGTAGGATACAATGAAGTTCAGGCACTTATTTTTCCTTTATTCGATTACTGCAATGTCTTATTCTTAAGATTACCAAGATTAAGATTACCAAGTAACAACGAATGATGAAAGATCACCACCATGGATACCGGAATGCGGAGTTCCTCAAGGATCCCCCCTCTCACCAACTCTTTTCAACCTAATGATGATACCATTAGCCAAACTCTTAGCTAATCAAAATCTTAACCCGTACATATATGCAGACGATGTCACAATCTACATCCCGTTCAAACATGATCTAAATGAAATCACCAACGAGATCAACCAAAGCCTCCGAATCATGCACTCCTGGGCAGATTCCTTCCAGCTAAAACTCAATGCAGAAAAAACTCAATGCCTAGTACTCACTTCCCAATACAACACAAACAAATACTCCACTATAACCACACCATACTGCACTCTTCCTATATCAGAAAATCTGAAGATCCTTGGAGTCACCATTGATCGAAACCTCACACTCGATACCCTCGTGAAGAACACAACAAAAAAGATGTTCTACTCGATGTGGAAACTCAAAAGAGTGAAACCTTACTTCCCGAGAAACATTTTCCGTACCCTAGTACAGTCAATGGTAATAAGCCATCTGGACTATTGTAACACACTGTATGCTGGCTGCAAAGAGCAGACTATTAAGAAACTCCAAACAGCCCATAATACCGCAGCCAGACTCATATTTGGAAAAAACTAAATACGAAAGTGTGAGACCCTTAAGAGAAAAACTGCTCTGGCTCCCTCTTAAGGACGCATTGAGTTTAAGATCTGCACGACTGTACACAAAATCATTCACGCAGATGCCCCACTCTACATGTTAAACCTAGTGGACCTACCACCCAGAAACGCCAAAAGATCAGCCCGCAAATTCCTCAATTTGAACTTCCCCAGCTGAAAGGAATTAAATATAAGCAGGCATATGCCACTACCTTCTCATACAGGAGTACACAGCTATGGAACGCACTGCCCACAGCCCTGAAAACCAAGGACAATCTAACCAACTTTCGCAAATCCTTGCAGACATATCTCTTCAACAAAGCCTACAAAATGAACCCTTAATGACACTATCACCACCCAACCCACCTAAGAATTAAAACACACCCTACACCACCCTACATAACCCTTCCTTCTCTAATCCCTCTTCCATCTTCTGCTTAATATTGATTGTATCTAGATCCTGTCATGACGATGTCATAACAACACTCTGTAAGCCACATTGAGCCTGCAAATAGGTGGGATAATGTGGGGTACAAATGCAATAAATAATAATAATAATAAGATTGCCTAAAATGTTCCTTCAAGCCCTTTGGGTGTCTTAGAATGCCAAAGCCTGCTTAACTTCAGGAAGGTCATGATATGCTCACATCACTCTCATACTAATGCAATTACATTGGTGTTCTATCATTTGGCAGATCAGTTTTAAGATCATGATATTAATCTTTAACATATTATATGATGAATCCCCATTATGCCTTTCCTCTATGTTGAAGGTTTACACTCCTACTCATTCATTAAGATCACAGTGCCAGCATCCAATTGATATTCCATCCATTAGACAAGTGAGGCTGGATGAATATAGAGAGACATATGGTGGCAGTCCCTAAATTGTGGAATTCATTACTGCAACAAGTGTGGCAAGTTCAACTGATACTCTCCTTCAGGAAACAATAAAAAGCCTTTTCTTCAGCAGGATTTTTCAATAATTTTGAAATCCTAATTTATTAAATGAAAGATTTTTAAATTTTTTTTTATTGATGTCTCTATATGTTATGTTCACCAATTTTATTATGTATCTTAATATGTAAGCCACCCAATTGCAGATGGAGTGCATTATACATTTTTAAAATAAATAAATAAACTAGCTATCCAGCTTATAATCGAAACTTTTTGCCAGCGATCTTCCGACACAAATCGGGAGATCGCCGACGATTTCGCAAAAGTGGCTAAAAGCGTATAATCGAAAGCTGGCATTTTAACAGCATCGCCTCTTTCCCATCGCCTCGCCGGCGAAAGTTAAAGGGGGCGTGTCGCTGGCGAAGCGAAGGCAGGGCATGGGCGGGCATGGGCGTGGCCACCAGATGGCCGGCTTTCGCCAATAATGGAAAAAAAAAAGCGGCGTTAAGCAGTATTTGGCCGGGTTTACTTGGTCCTTTTATTTTCACGACTAAGTCTCAAAAAGGTGCCCCAACTGACCAGATGACCACCGAACGGAATAGGGGATGACCTCCCCTTACTCCCCCAGTGGTCACCAACCCCCTCCCATACTACAAAAGTTAAAATGGAAACCTTTTTTGCCAGCCTGTATGCCAGCCTCAAATCCTGTACCCACCTCCATGACAGCACAATGTGTTGTATCGTCTGACAGCCTTTCCGTGGTTGCGATGTGGCTCTCGGGTGAGTGTGACACCTTTTATGTTAGGTGCCCTGCAGAGTCACATCAGCAATGCATTGTGGTGGGTGTAGGGTACTGGGCTATACTCCCATGGTGCTTTTCCCCTAACTGGGTCAGCGTGTGCCCTGTTTTGTTTCCGGTAGTCCATGAGGTAGTGGCCATTTTTGTAAGCCAGCTTTAGATCCCTTTCATGTGTTACCCACGTTAGAAAACGTTCTTACCTTGAATGTTGCTGAAAGAGGGCATTGTACAGCATTCTGCCAGCTCGAACCTACTGCTAATCACAGTATCAGGGAGACTCTTTGCCTGTGGGCCACAACCTTTGATCTGCAGTTAACTGTGAGTAAACGTGCTTATTCAGGTGTCAACTGCTGTGCCAAGGTTATACAGCAGCACCAAGTCCTAGAGGCCTGAGTGTGTGCAGGTCCCTGGAGCACTTTTAGTGGGTGCACATTTGTGGGTAGGGGGTTTGGGGGGGGGCTCAGCACCCACAGTAAGGGAGCTATGCATGTGGAACTTGTTTCTGAAGTCCACCACACTGACCCCTAGGGTGCCCAGTTGGTGTCCTGGCATGTAAGTGCACTACAAATGCTGGCTCCTCCCATGACCAAATGCCTTGGATGTCACCGGGTTGGAGATGGCCGACATTTTTTTCCATTATCGCTGAAAAACAAAACCGGCCATCTCAAACCCAGCAACATCCAAGGCATTTGGCCGGTCTAAACCGTATTATCGAAAAAAAGATGGCCGGCCATCTTTTTGATAATACGGTTCCGGCCAGCTGTTGCGCCACCGCCAAAATAGATCGTCGGCTATCTATTTCGCCAGCGCCGTTCGATTATTCCCCTCCACGTTGCTTCTCCTCAAGATGCTGGTGAAACTCTCTACTATTGATTTTGGCTGCTCTGTGGATGGCTCTGGACAGCCTACATAAGGTATGCTCCATATCACTACATTTTTCTAATAAGTTGCAAACCTTAGAGTCCAATATGCAACCACATACATCAAGGAATGAAAAAAATGGAAAAACTAATGATATAAATAAAATGTACTGTTTTTCAGCAGGTGACAGACAAAATATTAATAATGAGGAAGATAGAAATTCTGGAAAATACTAATAGGAACTTAAACTTGAGGTTTTTGAATTTTCCAGTTGCCAGATTAATGGGGCCTAAAGACATTTTTTGGAACTTTTTTACAACATTTTTGAAGCTTCCAGAGATAAGTATATCTCCTGTTCAGAAGATATATTATTTAAATCCATTGAAGCTAGGGGTCTAGGCATTTCTGAACTCCTGGAGTTGTCTGATATTGTTATATTACTGGAAGATCTATCCTACTGGCCTCTTTTGTTTTCCTTAAAGACAAAGAAACAATACTGAGAATTTATTATAGACTCAGAAATGTTTCATTTATGGTGGGTAAGCGTATCTGTATTTCCAGAAGTTTCTAAGTGGAAACAACTAAGGCTGACTTTTTTTTTTTTGTTGACTTTTCATCAATCAGTTACAGATTTGGGGGCAAACTTTCAGTTGTGTTTTCTAATAAATACTTTATTTTTTAATCAGGGGAATAGACATTTTTTTAATGAACCTTCATAACTGCAATATTTCCTTGAAGGTAAAGGTACTTCCCATTGCTCCTTACTAGTTAGGTCCTATGAATTGGTAGCAACAGGTTTAACTTTCTGTTTTCCTTTATTTGCTTATTTCTTGTTTTGTTCAAGCTTCCTATGGATTTTTAAAGTCTTGGCTCCATTAGTGGATTGCAGTTGGACATAGGAGGAGCTCTGGATGTGCTGTATTTGGACTTCAGCAAGGCCTCTGATACGATTCCGCACAGGCGACTTTAAATAAACAGAGTTCGCTTGGTATGGGACCTAGAGTAACTGGTTGAACGGAAGGAGACATAGGGTAGTGGTAAATGGAACTTGCTCTGAAGATAAGGATGTAATCAGTGGAGTACCGCAGGTATCGGTCCTAGGGCAGGCTCTTTTTAAGATCTTTGTGAATGATATTGCAGTAGGGCTGTCTGGTAAGGTTTGTCTCTTTGCGGATGATACTAAATTCTGCATCAGGGTGGACACACCGGAGGGTTTGGATGACATAAGGAAGGACAAAGCGAAGCTTGAGGAATGGTCCAATATTTGGCGACTAAGATTTAATGCTATAGAATGCAGGGTCATGCACAGAATCCAAGGGAATGTTACAATATAGGGGATGAAGTGCTTCTGTGTACAAATGAAGAGCAGGACTTGGGGGTGATTGTGTCTGATGACCTTAAAGTGGCCAAACAGGTAGAAAAAACAACGTTCAAAGCCAGAAGGATGCTTGGGTGCATAAGGAAAGGGATGACCAGCAGGAAGAAAGAGGTGATGGTGCCCTTGTATAAGTCTCTGGTGAGGCCCCATGTAGAGCAATTTTGGAGACCGCACCTACAGAAAGATATAAACAGGGTGGAGTTGGTTCAGAGGGCAGCTACAAAATTGGTATGTCGTCTTGGGCATAAAACATATAAGGACAGGCTTATGAACCTCAATATGTATGCACCGGAAGAGAGGAGGGAAAGAAGAGATATGATAGAAACATTTAAATATCTCAGGGGCAGTACTTCCTGTGTAGCGAGTGGCAAATGAAGGAAAACTCTGGAATTAGGGGGCATACAATGAAGTTAAGAGGAAATAGGCATGGGAGGAATCTAAGAAAGTATTCATTTACAGAAAGGGTGGTGGAAGTGTGGAATGGCCTCCCAGTGGAGGTTGTGGAGATGAGGACTGTGTCAGAGTTTCAGATAGCATGCAACAAACATGTGGGATCCCTTAGGAAAAGGAGAAGTTAAGGGTTATGGAGGATGGGTAGATTGGATGGGCCATTTGGCCTTTATCTGCCTTCATATTTCTATGTTTCTTTGGGTGGCAGAGCCGGTGGCAGGAGGCGGAGATGGTGCTTGGCAGACTTATACGGTCTGTGCCAGAGCCGGTGGTGGGAGGCGGGACTGGTGGTTGGGAGGTGGGGATAGTGCTGGGCAGACTTATACGGTCTGTGCCTGGAAAAGGACAGGTACAAATCAAGGTAAGGTATACACAAAAAGTAGCACATGTGAGTTTATCTTGTTGGGCAGACTGAATGGACCATGCAGGTCTTTTTCTGCCGTCATCTACTATGTTATGATACTATGTTACTATGTATTCAATTATGATGATTTATTGTAGAGTTTTCTGTATTTCTTTTCAAAGTTTAATATTTGATGTATCACTTAAAAGTAAATAAAATAAATAAATAAATATATTCAACGACGACAAATAAAAAGTAACTTTTCAAATTTAAAAACATTTAGAATAGAATAAAGGGGGAGGGGGGAAATGGGACTTGATATACTGCCTTTCTGAGGTTTTTGCAACTACATTCAAAGTGGTTTACATATATTCAGGTACTTATTTTATACCGGGGGCAATGGAGGGTTAAGTGACTTGCTCAGAGTCACAAGGAGCTGCAGTGGGAATCGAACTCTGTTCCACAGGATCAAAGTCCACTGCACTAAACACTAGGCTGTGATTTTGGAAGACAAATGTTTTTTGACAAAAAAAGAGAGCCCCTTTTTAAGTATGGGCAGATGATGTGAAGTCCTACTGACAGCCTGCAGGTGGTTCTGCTGCTGGGAGAGTTTAGCCTTATCTATTCACTCCATGGCTGCTGTTTCATGCCAGAGGCCATGTTGTTCCTGTCTGACTCCTAAATAAACTCAGTCACTGTTTGGTTTCCTTGCCAGATCTTGATCTACACTTTTTTCAGTGTTGCATAGTGCCTTTGGCTCTTTTGCTACATTCCTATAAGCTTTCTGTCTAGCCTCCTCTGATATGTGGTATCCTACCCTGGGCTCCAGGTTTCTGGCAGCTAAGTCCTTTCAGCTGCTAGGACTAGAGGGTTCAACCCAAAATGAAGGTAGCCACTACAGATGGAAGTTCCTGGACTCAGAGTGCCATAGCCTGCGAGGAATTTTCTGTGGTTCTCGCCCTCTCACTGTTCCCAAGCCTTCTCTGTTTATAAGAACCATCACACATGTAAAGGCACAGATTCATTCACATCCTGTACGCTGTATTCTAGGAAAACATTGGCATCATTTCTCCTTCCTGGGGACTGACAGTTTATTCTGTATTGCAATATGAATTCAGATATAGACATAGGTCCTAATATTGAGACCACAGGAGATAGCCCACATAAGTGATTGGCACTGACCACGGATATTCAATGCCGGACCGTTTACAGTGACCAGCATTGAATATCTGGGGATTTCTTTTGGCTGGCTCAAACTTAACCAGCTAAGTGAATATTCAGTTAAGTTTATAGCAGCCAAAGATAGGACTGCTATTTAGGCAATCTGATTTGGCTGCTAAATTTAGCTGTCCAGTGCTTGAATATTCGCGAGATATAGCCAGTTAGTTACTAAGCTCTAACCACGAATATTCAGCCTAGATAACCAGCCAGGAGCTGTTTCTTGCTGGTTAAATAGCGCTGAATATCAGTCTGCATGTGACTGCTATGAACAAAATAACACACCTCTTTACACAAAATAACAGGAATCCTTGGCACTCATCATTTGTATAAAGCTTTCACTGTCGGTCTCACTTTGTATTACAAACATTCCTGCAGATTAAACAATATGAGAACATTTGAGGGAAACATATTTTGGGTGCTGTAAAGTAGAAACGTTTATGAACTCTTTGGAAAAAGGTCAGAATTGGAAAAGGGTCAGAATGAGTTATTTTCTACCCATGAGAAGTTATCTTTTCAAATTCTTTTACAACTTGCAGTGGTCATCTTAGTGGTTCAGTTTTCAAGCAGTTAAAATTAGAACAATAGGATATCACGAGAGGTAGTTCTATAATGGGGCACACTGGGGGCCAATTCTATAAAAGCAGTTAGATGTGCCTGAATGATTTATAGAATACTAGTAAAAAAGGCCCGTTTCTGACAGAAATGAAACGGGCGCTAGCAAGGTTTTGCTTGGAGTGTGTATGTTTGACACAGTGTGTTTGACAGTGACTGTGTGTGTGAGAGAGAGAGAGTGAATGTGCGTATGTGTGTGTGTGAAAGAGAGAGAGTGAGACTGTCTCTTCTGTCCCCTGGACCCCCTCCAGCCACTCAGCGATTCTCCTCTGTCCCCTGCCCCCTCTGTCCAGCGATTCTCCTCTCTCCCCTGGCCCCCCTCTCCAGCCACCCACCGATTTTCCTCTGTCCCCACCCCTGCCACCACACCCCCCCCCCCTGATGTCGCTGCCGCTCACCCCTCTAACCCCCAAGGTCGCCACCGCTCCCCTCCACCCCCCCCTCCCCGATGTTGCCGCCGCCGCTCCCCTCTCTCCATCCACCCAGCCACTTTCCTTACAATCCCACCCACCCACCCACCCAACAGACCTGCTAAGTCTCCAGCGACACAGGCACACCAGCTTTGATTTCTGGCCACTGCTACTTCAGCAGCAGCGTCCGATACAAAAACACCATCAGGTGTTTTTACGAAGCAAGCACGGCACTGCAGGCAGCCATCAGGATTGGCTGTTGGCTCTGCAGCCCCTCCTCTCACATCACTGCGCTCCTCCGGGGTCGTCCTCCAGGGGCACTGATGTGAGAGGCGAGAGGAGGGGCTGCAGAGCCAACAGCCAATCCTGATGGCTGCCTGTGGTGCTGTGCTTGCTTCGTAAAAACAGCTGATGGTGTTTTTGTAGCGTCCACCAGAAATCGGAGCTGATGCCGCCTATGTCGCTGGAGACTTGGCAAGTCTGTTGGGTGAGTGGGTGGTTGGGCCTGGAGGGAAAGTGGCTAGGCGGACGGAGAGGGGGGAGCGTCTACGACCTCGGGGGGGGGGGGGGGAGCAGTGGCTGCGGCGACCTTGGGGTGAGGTGTGGCAGCTCCTGCAACGTTCTAATGTTTCTCACTGCGTTCGTGACATCAGGAGATGGTTACGATCCCAGTGAGACACATTCGAACGTTGAAGGAACAAATTATTATATTAGATTTCCGCAAAACCTTTTCTGGTGTGCCAAAAATTAGGCATTATCATTTACACCAGATCAGTGGCTGATGTCAGTGGGTATGTCTAGGTGCATCAAGCAATAATATTCTTTATGTTGTGTGTGTTATTTGGTGACATACCCATGGCCTGTTCATGCTCTGCCCAAATGTACATCCCCCTTTGTAGTTACACTCTAGAGCACTTAGGGCCCCAAGCTGTGGCCAAAGGAGGCCGGTGCTGTCGTCGGCACATATTTTACATGCACGCTGAGGCCCCCTTTTACCACAGCTGGTAAAAGGGAAGTTTCGAATACAAGCAGGAAATGGCCAGGCGGCAAGTAAAGCACTTGCCACGCAGCCATTTCGGGGGAGAGCCCTTACCGCCACCTATTGAGGTGGCGATAAGGGCTCCAGCGTTAACCTGGCACTATGCAGCACTGCCTGATTACCGCTGGGTACACTCTGGAGCTGCAAAGATAAATATATTTTTGTAGCACCAGAAATGACATACCACGGGACTTCTGCGGTAGCCCAGCGGTACTTCCTGTGTAGCGAGCGGCAAACCCTCATTAGGCTTACCGCCGCTTAGTAAAAGGAGCCCTTAGGTGTTAACTTAAAGAATAACACCTAGTGCATTTTTGCGCATCACTGCTGATGACAAGAGCAAGTGGTGTGCAATTCTAGACACCCTCTTATCGAATTGCCTCCATGATCATGCTGGTTCTTTAGCCATATTGCTTCAAACTGCAATGAAAGTACCTTTAAGACAAGCAGCCCAGACTCCAGGAATCGGTTCTCAGATCTTGACAAATAATTCCTCACCCCCTAATTCTATAAAGGTTACCCATAACTGTGCACGTAATTTAATTTAAAAACAAGCCAATCAGTGTCAATAATTGGCTTTGTAACAAGTAAATTTTTGCCACTAATTAGATTTAATAGGTATTTACACGCGTAAATTTAGGCGCAGGATCCATGCCTAAATTTTATGTGTGGCCTAAAAAAGGGGGTATGGAAATGGGAAGTTCATAGGTGGCACGATTATTTGTACCACATTTTTGTTTGTGCAAATGGCGATACCTAAATTTATACACAACTCCAGTGTCTAAGTGCTATTCCAGAAACTATGCCTAACTTTAAGCGCAGCTTATAGAACAGCTCTTTTTTTTTTAAGCTCTGATTCTTTTAGCACCATATATAGGATTCACCTCTGTGGTGGCCTATGAGCTGTACTTTGCTATCTCTTATTTCCTGCCTGAGAGAAAACCTTGGTGTAAGTTTTGCAGGATCGGGATACTGTTGCTTTAAAGAACTCAGGAAGCAACCAGAGAATGGTTTTGCTAGGCTGCAAAATTCTTTCAGACAAGAGGAAAAATTGAAGCCAGAATCTATGAGGTGCAGATTCAACTGACCTTAATCTTGAGATTGCGGAGGACCTTAAACATGAATTTTAAGGGCAGAGTTTCTAGTTCTAACAGTTATTCTTCTTTTATAAGCGTTCATAATGTGTTCTTTGCCACATAATCAAGAGAAAACACTGGAATAAAATGAAATATGTTTTAGTAAAGTATTAACCACAAGTGACTGTTGAAAGTGGTCTATTCCAGATGCACTTTCAGCGGGTGAAGGGATTACAGCAGGAATGTTTCAGCATTAGATAATTTATTACATATTCCTTTGTGCTTTATTTGGCACGCACGGCAGAATTATGGAAGTGAAAGGGGGATATAATGAAAACATTCAGATATATGGTAGGCGTCAATGAAGCAACCGGTGCAGTTTTCCACAGGAAAAGAAACTCAGGGACAAAAGGTCATGATATGTAGTCGAAGGAAAAGATGTACAGAATATGTGCACAGAAATACTTTGTTGAGAGCATGGTAGATACTTGGAAGGAACATGAACTGCTAGAAAAGGACAATAATAAGAACATAGTAACAAGAATCTGGGTAAAATAACTAGGGGGTTAGTTATTGATTGAGACACAGAAGCAGGAAAACACTGAAAAGAGAAATATTAAAACTGACTGGGATTAGGAGAAAGCTCCTGCAGGCAGTTGAGTTGGAATGAATGGTAGATAGAGATACCCTCAACTGGTGGAGTGTAGGCAGAAATAAACAGGCATACTGAGTGGGCCACCTAGCCACCTTCAAAATGGCAATCTGATTCTTAGTGGTAGTACTGCAAGGTCAGAAGGAACCGTTTACAGGGTAGGATCACTCATGTCCCACTACCCTAAGACCCCTTGAAGTGAGTCTGAGTGCCAGGGAGGAGAGAGAGCAGACTGGGTTGGGTCGGACCTGTTCTCAGGGCTGCACTGAGGAGGAGCCCACTGAAAGGTACCTCTAAAAAGGGGGGGGGGCAGGGTCTCCCACTGAGGCTGGTAGGCTCTTATTATGTCATGCTGCCACTGAAAGTAGCACTTTAAAAATACAATTCATATGTTGCCACTGCCAGGTTGTGGCAACATGTGATAAATTTGTACAAAATTAGTTAATTAGTTAATTAATTAATTCATTCATTCATTCATTCATTTAAACATGTATATTCTGCTCAATCTGCAATTCTTGGTGGATTACAAATAAACATAGCTCTACTATTTACGACAACCATGATGTCTCTTTCCTTACATCGAGAAGGAAAATCTTATCCCAGTTGTGTGTGCCATGATAACATCAAGCCTGGATTTCTGTAATACACTCTACAAAGTGTCTGACTACAAAGGGTCAGCACCAGCTCTAATGGATTTAGAATGATGCAGCAAAACTAAAACTTCTTTGGCTGCCAGTACAATACAGGGCTAAATTTAAAACTCTATGTCTGATCTTCAAGGCCCTTAAAGGTAATGGCCCCCGAGTACTTGAAGAGCAGAATGACCCTCTACACACCTCCCAAGGACACTAAGATCCTTCCAAGAGGTATCCCTAACCATACCCTTTCCAAAAGACATTATACGATGTGAAACCTGCAAGCGAGCCTTCTCTGGAGTAGCCCCCCACACTCTGGAATGCACTCCCTGAATGGCTCCGTTTAACATAAGACTATCTCTACTTCAGGAAGCAGGTGAAAGCTTGACTCTTCAACCAAACCATTAATGGAAGACGTAACTAACTTCTCAGTCCCATACACATACAGAAGGAGTGGCACATAGTGGCGTAGCCACAGGTGGGCCTGGGTGGGTCAGGGACCACCCATTTAGGGCTCAGGCCCACCCAACAGTAGCACACGTTTAGTGGTAGCTGGTGGGGATCCCAAGCTCGGCCAGATGAAGACTTCCCTCTGATGGTAACGAAAACGCTACTCTCCATGATACTGGCACCTGAGCATGCTCATTTTCAGCGCATACCTGCTGCAGACTGCCAAGGTGAAAAGAAGCGTTTTCCCACCAGCTGAGATATTTTTTTGGTGGTGGTTGGGGGGGGGGGGGGGGGGAACACTTGGTGCCCACCCACTTCTTGCCTAGGCCCACCCAAAATCTGCTGTCTGGCTACGCCCCTGATGACACAGGCTGCACATACTTCAGCAGGACATATTTATCCACTCCTACGGTAGCTGAGATAACATTTAATCATCTTTCTGACTAGGGTAACCATATTTGCCCTAAGAAAAATGAGGACACATACTCCGCCCCTTGTCACACCCACCCCTCCTCCTGTCATTCCTCACCCTCCCCCTGCTGTGGAAGTCTCGTGAGGCCACCACTTGAACTCTCAGCAGCCATTTTGAATTGGCGCCAGGAGAAAGACAATCTGCAGATGCGCCAGGCAGGAAAGAAAGGGCTCTTTCCTGCCCTGAGGTCAGTAGATCACCAGGGCACCACACTAAGGTAAAGGAGGGGAGGGAAGGGAAGGATAGGACGCCCACCTGCCCATATTGCCTGCCATCTTGCCCGTTCGTATTGTAACCAGGCGCCTCTCTTGTGCAGCCAAGGATAGAACAATTTCCTCCAGCCACAGGCTCCCGGCACAATGAAGAAACAGATGTCCACCCGTAACTTCAATCTTAAGAACTTTTATTCCATGCAGGTTTCTAGTACACAGTTCCAACAGCAGCATAGCACAGACCAGGATTCAATACATGCTTACAGGCTTCAGTCTGGGCTCTTTATCCAGTGCACAATAAACAGTAATTCAATTCAAACAGTACTTTCAGTGCATCATCACAGTTCAGTCACCCAGCAGCATTTTCTACCTTCTATCTTCTTTACCTCCAGGAGAGTTCAATATTTTAGGGACTCCTTCTACCCAAGGGTTTTCCCCTGCATCAGCTTCACAATGAATTCAATACTTTTGGGACTTCCTCTCACCCAAGGAATCTCAGCCTGCTTCAGTACTTTAGGGACCTCCCTGCCCAAGGATTTTCAGCCTGCAAATACTTCTCTCCTTCTCTCTCCTGGACTGAACTAATGAGACTCCTTCCCACCTGCCTAATCAATCCCTGGCTTCTGCCTTCACAACCAATCATTCTCCACTCATTAGCTTCTCTACACACCCATACCAGCTGAGTTGAGCATGAGCCTAATGAGGAGCTCCTGCACACAGGGTTTCCTATCTCTCTTTCCCCCTAGTGGCAGCCAATCTACACCTCCTATTAGCTTACACCCATGTCCTCCCTTCTTGCAGCTAGGAGTCCAGTCCAGGTTTTCCATCTCACCCCCTGGCTCCTTGCCTGCAATGCCTTCTGGGACTTGTAGTTCAGACTGAAGCTGCCTTAACCCAACTATCCTGGAGGTGACTTTATCACAGTATGCAAATCCGGACAAATGAGCAAGCTGGCAAAACCTGCCCAGTTGCCCAGCCGTGTCCTCAAAAAGAGGACACGTCCTGGTTAAACTGGATGTGTGGTAACCCTATCTCTGACCTCATGTGAAACTTTCTTTAAATTAGCCACGTTATTTTCTAACTCCTCTTACTCTCTTACCTATCTATATGTTCCATCTTTCCTTATACCCTACGCTGTCTATTAAAATGTTCTATTACATATTGTGTTGACATTGTAGTATACCACGCCACACTTTGTATTGTTATTTGAATATTTTTACTGCTGTAATAGTCTATTGCTTATGTTTGATTTATTCTTACTGTACACCACCTTGAGTGAATTCTTTCAAAAAGGTGGTAAATAAATCCTAATGAATAAATAAATAAATATGAGATTATTTGCACCACTTAGTTAAATTTCTGAGAAATAAGTACTATCAGAAGGATATATTTTGTATTCCTTAAGAATTGCTTACTCTTGTGGACTTTAACTTTCACACTGATGACCCTTTTGCCTTTTTTGCCTCAGAGTTCCTTACCTTATTCCTTCCTAATTTAGAGTTGCATTTGGAATTGAGTCATCTAGGTTGGAACATCACAACTTCTTCTAGCATTTTAGAACAGGATCTGCTGATGTAGGAGCATCCATTCAAGAACCATAAACATCTTAAACTATCAACAGGATCAAAACAGACTTTTAAACATGCATGTGCTGGCACATACATATATATTTTCTGAAATAGCAGCATACGTGTGTATGTGCTGGGACATACACTTTGTATGAGCCATTTTAGAAATATACATGTATTTATTTTGATGCTGGTACCAAGATTCTGCAAAAATCCTCAGTGTGACAATACACTCAGACTTACATTTTCACCCACTTATGTCCTCTGTTGTTGGGAAATGTTTCTATAAGATGTGCCAGATTCACTCGATCTGTAATCTCCTAGACTCTAAGACCCTTTGCATTTCAGTATATGCTATGGTAACTTCTCATATAGACTACTGTAATGCACTGTTCAAAGGACTCCGTCCAAAGGAACTTAAAACGTCTACTACTTATACAGAACATAGCTGTGAAATTAATCACTGCTGGACAAAAATTTGATCATGTTACCTTGCTCCTAAAAGCGCAATATTGGCTACTCTTAGAATTCTGGATCATATATAAAATTCTGACACTGATACACAAAATTTATCACTCGGGTCACCCACTTTTCCTCTCTCGTTATCTGATCCATAAATCGCATGCACATGCCACCCCCTCCTTCCATCAAATTTTATTTGACACTTTTAGGGATTCAGTATTTAGTGTGGAACTCCTTCCCTTCCCACCTAAGTATGATGTCTTCCCATCAATAGTTTAAACTATCCCTTAAGACTTACTGTTTTTGAAAAGCTTTTGAGACAGAGTAACACCCCAGTCGGAGAGGCAAGTATTGGGGAGGCAGTGATCAGAGTGTTGGGTATGTCAGAGACATAGCACAACACTTCTCTATCTGCTCTCTTTTACCTCTTCTGTTATATGTAACTTTTCTTCTCTATGGTTTCTCTGCTCTCATTTATATTATATTATCATTTGTAATGTAAACCACTTGACAGCTCATCTAGAAGGCGGTATATCAAACAAAAAACAAACTTGAAACTTGACAAAGTCCAGTATCCCTTGCCAGGCTTGCTTTTGGAGGTAATAAACCATTGGGGATTAAAGGGGTGAACCCCCTAATTCCTCCAGTGGAGCAGTGTTCAACATGGGCTTACCACCACTCTGTAAAAGCCCCCCCCCCCCAGACTCTTAAGTTATACCAAACCCTAGTCTTGTCTCACTGCCAACGTTTGCTGTCTACAATCCTGAGCTGAGTCTTCAGTCTCTGAATGAAATCCTATTTCCATTCTGATTTTATACATTTCACATTTATGTTCACCTCTTTTCACTCTGATAATGCATTTTGTTCCATCTTTCTTCAAACAAATCGTGCATTAGACATGTAAATTTTAGTACTTTATTTGTAGATTACCCCCTGATGCCTGGAGCAGACTTCCTAAATGTATATGGGATGTTCCTTCTCTAAGCATAGTGAATTACAGCCTGATATACAAAAAGTGACCTTGTTGGGCAGACTAGATGGACCTTACAGGTCTTTATCTGCCATCATCTACTATGTTAACACCTGAGCTTGCCTATCTGCTGATATTCATGGGCACATAAACGTACAGTGGCACTGAATATCAACACTAACCGCCCTTCCATTGTCTAGTTAGTGCTGGGGTGGAATATGGGAAGAACTTGTGTGGAGCCTAGGCAGAGGCGGTACTTAATCATTTAGTGCTGATATTCAAACTGCTAATTGGTTAATTAAGTGAATAAAGTTAGGACAGCAAAATGACTGTCCTAACTTTATCTGCAGAGCTAGCCGTGCACCGATCTGAATATTGGCTGGTGCCCAGTTTATTCCCGGTTAGAGACCTAAGGGATTCTTGGGCCCCTCCTTCCTCCACTCCGAAGATAGAAGCCCTAGATCAGGCCCTTTCACCCTCTCACCCACATAGCCCCCACCCCACACACACCCAAGCCTACCTTTTTTATCTCTGGTGGTCTAATTAAGGACCTTCTGGTAGGAGAAATGCCCACTTGTTCCTGCCCATCGCGGCTCCTTTCTCAAAATGGCTGCTGCGATCCCTAGTGTTAAGCTCATGATAGTTGATTGGTTTGATTTTTGAGATTGCTTTTAAAACTTAACCACTTCTCTATACTTTATATATTATTATAGACTCTCGCTTGTCATATATTTTTGTCTTGACAATATTGTAAAATCCATTGAGTAAGGACTGGCTGTTATGTGTATCTGTACAGCACATTATACACCTGGTGGCACCTTAGAAATACAAAGTAGTAGTAGTAAAAGAAACCTTTCATAGTAACTTTGCATGAAAAATATGACAGAAAAAATGACTAAGGGGGTAGTTTCTAAGGTGTGATACAACAATAAAACATATCTGTTTCTCCTTTAAAGCAATGTGCACAATATTATTGTAACATATGTTAGTTTAGATTACCACAGGAAATATAATAATGAGATGCAAAGCAAGCAAATGCATGCAAGCCACATCATTATTATCTAAACTAAATAAGGCAGCTTTCAATGAACACTAAAAGTTGTATTCTTCTACGAAAATAATGCCAACTCAAAACTGGGGTTATTTTCTCTCCCAGAAGCATCAGACCACTTGCCCACAGGACAGTACTCCCAGGCAACTTTATTCCCCCACCCCCAAATAGACCGTCAAGTTCTGATATCACTTCCTGTTTTTGGGACTGGAGAGCCAGGGTCAGCATGCTCAAGGCAATATCCACGCATCTACCTGCCTTCTGTTATCTGTTGCTGTTATCCCACCACTGTGCAGATTAGGAGAAGCAGCAGCCCAGCCATGTGAATGAACAAGGATGGGTGGGGAGGAAAGGGAGACAGATGCAGGCATGTATCATGGTGCTGGTGGGTGGGAGAGATGGGGCCATGCTGGATAATTGTGGTGGGGGTAATCGAACGGGGCCGGCCATCTATAAGGGCGACCATCTGTAATGACGGCCCCGTCAAGCGGCGTACCCGACCGTATTATTGAAACAAGATGGCCGGCCATCTTTCATTTCGATAATATGGTCAGGGCCGGCCAAATCTCAACATTTGGGTCAGCCTTAGAGATGGCCGCCATTGGTTTTCGCCGATAATGGAAACTAATGGCAGCCATCTCAAACCCGGCCGAATCCAAGCCATTTGGTCATGGGAGGAGCCAGCATTTGTAGTGAACTGGTCCCCCTCACATGCCAGGACACCAACCGGGCACCCTAGGGGGCACTGCAGTGGACATCACAAATTGCTCCCAGCTGCATAGCTCTCTTACCTTGGGTGCTGAGCCCCCCAAATCCCCCCCAAAACCCACTACACACAAATGTACACCACTACCACAGCCCTTAGGGATGAAGGGGGGCACCTACATGTGGGTACAGTGGGTTTGGGGGGGTTTGGAGGGCTCCCACTTACCACCACAAGTGTAACAGGTAAGGGGGGGATGGGCCTGGGTCCGCCTGCCTGAAGTGCACTGCAGTACCCACTAAAAACTGCTCCAGGGACCTGCATACTGCTGTGATGGAGCTGGGTATGACATTCGAGGCTGGCACAGAGGCTGGCAAAAACATGTTTGTTTGTTTTTTGGGTGGGAGGGGGTTGGTGACCACTGGGGGAGTAAGGGGAGGTGATCCCTGATTCCCTCCGATGGTCATCTGGTCAATTTGGGCACCTTTTTGATGCTTGGTTGTGAACAAAAAGGGACCAAGTAAATCCGGCCAAATGCTCGTAAGGGCCAGCCTTCTTTTTTCCATTATCGGCCGAGGCTGGCCATCTCTTAACCATGCCCTGTCCCGCCTTCGGTACACTGCCGAGATGCCCCCTTGAACTTTGGCCGGCCCTACGACGGAAAGCAGTTGAAGCCGGCCAAAATCGGCTTTCGATTATACCTATTTGGCCGGCTTTAGGACAAGGCCGGCCATCTCCTGATTTGTGTCGAAAGATGGCCGCCATTCTCCTTCGAAAATAAGCAGGATGGCCTTTATCTGCACACAAATTAATTATGTAATGAACCATTTACTATCAATAATTGGGTTCTAACAACCAATTATTGAAGTTAATTGACATTACTTAGGGTTTACATAAGAACATAGGTGTTGCCATACTGGGACAGACCAAAGGTCCATCAAGCCCAGTATCCTATTTCCAACAGTGGCCAATCCATAAGTACCTGCCAAGTTCCAAAACAGTAAAACAGAGTTTATGCTGCTTATCCTAGAAATAAGCAGTGGATTTTTCCCAAGTCCATCTTAATAATGGCTTATGGACTTTTCTTTCAGGAAATTATCCAAACCTTTTTAAAACCCTGCTAAGCTAACTGCCTTTACCACATTCTCTGGTAATGAATTCCAGAATTTAATTACACATTGTGAAGAAATGTTTTCTCTGTTTTGTTTTAACTTTACTACTTAGTAGCTTCATTGTGTGCTCCCTAGTCCTAATATTTTTGGAAAGAGTAAACAAGTGATTCATATCTACCCATTCTACTCCATTCAGTATTTTATAGATCTCTCTGCCATCTCTATCATATCTCTGTCCTTCTGCCATCAAACTGAAGTGCCCTTGCCTCTTTAGCCTTTCCTCATAGGGAAGTTGTCTCAGCCCCTTCATAATTTTTGTCGCCCTTCTCTGTACCTTTTCTAATTCCTCTATATCTTTTTTGAGATGTGATGGCCATCTGGCTGCATATTATTCTATCAGGCAGGGTGCCTAACCCCATTGGCACACAACTCAAAAGGGGTGTGGCCACAGGAAGAGCATGGGCGTGTCAGGGGCATTCAGAAAAGTTACCTGCTTACTTACAGAATACTGTACTTAATATTGCCTCAGTGCACCGTACTTGGGCACCAGCGTTTACACCAGGCTTCAGCAGGTGTAACTCTGGTGCCTATAGTTAGGTAGGTGAATCAGTGCTAAGCACTCTTCTATTAGTCGCCTGCTCCCTTTACAGACTAGCTCTTAGTGCTGATTTTTTTTCTGGCGCTCATTTTTGAGCTCCATTTATAAAATCCCCTCTGTAATGTATACTTCCAATCACTATTGAGTTCCTTAATTCTAATCTGATTACATATTATTATTACTAACCCCAGTAATCACTTATATCCATTTATATTATCTCAAACCTTTTATTAAAAATATACTACTAAATGCATTTGCTTTTTATACCATATAATTCTTCTTTAAAACCGTAATTTCCTAACCTTGTTTCATTCATCCAATGCATACACTCTTTTACCTATCTTTTATGTTGTACTCAGTAGATTTCACTCTCCTAATTCACATCAATTATTTCATTATCAATTTATACAGATTTCATGCTACAGCTCATAGCATATACATTACGACTCTGTTTTTCTTTGTACATCTGTAATGTATAGAGATGTATTGCTTCCTTTAAATGCTTTCTTTATCCTAAATTCATATCTGTTAGACTACCCATTAAGGCAGTTTAAATAAAAAGTGAAAATATAATCAAATATATTATCAAGTACAAAAGCAGACACTCACCCCCCCTCAACCAAAACAATATGAATCAAGACACAAACAACGGAAATCTACAGACCCTTCATCCTGCATCACTCCTCCCCTTCCTGCTGCCCTCCTCTTCAACTCTGGATTTCCCTTCTGGAAAAGGAATTTTTCTGTAAAAAATTTCCAAATGGAGATTTCTTTATTTCTTTATTTATTGTGAACATTTGGTATACCACCATTAACAAAGCATCATGGAGGATTACAGCAATAAAATGTAATGCCGAACAAGCATTTGATTAAGATACAGAACAAACAAATGACACATCTAAAGGAAGAACATTCCACAAGGAGGGGGCTGATACTGCAAATTCCAAATGCTCATTTGCATTCCCTTTCCTTGATGCATAGCCGTTCCCTACAAATTCACTATGGGATTCGGTAGGGAACGGCTCTAACGACGACTTTTGTGCATCTGGCCCTCAGTCTTAGTTTTCATGGCTGAGGAAGGCAAAGCAAAGCAGCCTTTGAGGAATGTAAAGTACTCGAATGATAGAGGTCTACAAAATACTGAGTGGAGTAGAACGAGTACATTTTTTACTCTTTCAAAAAGTACAAAGACTGGGCACACTCAAGGGTATTACATGGTACTACTTTTAAAATGAACAGGCGGAAATATTTTTTTCATTCAAAGAATAATTAAGCTCTGGAACTTGTTGCTGTTAGTGTATCTGGGTTTAAAAAAAGAGTTGGAAAGTTGCTGGAGGAAAATTCCATAGTCTGTTATTGAGATGGCCATGGTGGAAGCCACTGCTTGCCTCAGGATTGGTAGCATGGAATGTTGCTACTAATTGGGTTTCTGCCAGGTACTTGTGACCTGGATTGGCCACTGTTGGGAAAATGATACTGGGCTAGATGGACCATTGGTCTGACCCAGTATGGTTATTTGTATGATCTTCTGTTGAAGTAGCATAAGGGAAAATTCAATTTACGAAATAGAGAAGTTAGGTGTGGTTGTTCCAAATATAAGGCCTGTTTAGCCAGAAACGGGATCTTAACCTTAACCAGATATTTGACAGAAAGCCAAGGCTAGGCTATTAAAAGTGGTGACATTCTATTAAAATGATGTGCCCCATACAAAAGCTTAATCACTGTACTTTGAATTATTTGAAGCTGTTTAAGAGAATATGCAGGAAGTCCATTATATAGAGGATTACAATAGTCAAGTATTGAAATACTAGTGTAAGATGTAATTTAATGTCTGCAAAACTCAAACTAGATTTAAGGGGTTTGATCCTACAAGTTTTACGAATAAAGGCGACATCACTACTGGAATTTGCAGCTTCATAGTCAGTTGGTTGCTCTGCTCATCTAGGACCATATGAAAGAACCTACTCTTTGCATCAAGGCAGGAATAGGCCTTTGCACTATGTAAATCCAGGAAAATGGTAGAATCATTTCAATGGAGAGCCCAGTTGATTGGCTTCAGGTCTATATATATTCAGATCTTCCCTTTAGGTTTTCTGACCACCAGCAGTGCTGTTATCCACTCAGATGGCTCATGCATCTTAACCAGAATCCCATGATCTTCTAACTCTTGTAACTTTGCTTCAACTTACTCCTTGATAGCGAATGGCAGATGACACAAATGCATCTGGACTGGTTGGATAGTGGGGTCTACTTCTAAATGCATTTGTAAGTCCAATCTACCATACCCAGTGAAGAGATGTGGAAACTGGTCACATTCCTGGGTATTTTGTCACTTAGGGAGTAACTATCTATAAATCACCTAAAGTTAGGCACTGGGATGATTCAACAGAAGGATTGATTGTGCATGCAACTGCCATTGTAGAATATTATCATAAATCAACAGTTACGCTCCTACCTTTAGGTGTGAATACCTATGCCAACTTAGGTGCCCTTTTACTAAGGCACCCCTAAAACTGGCCTGCGCTGGTGTAGGTGCATGTTTTGGATGCACACTGGTCCATTTCCTCAGCACGCCTGGAAAAAAAGGCTTTTTTGTGCCGGAAAATGGATGTGCGGCAAAATTAAAACCAGCATGCATCCATTTTCGGCCTGAGACCTTAACGCCACCCATAGATTTAACGGTAAGGTCTCATGCGCTAACCGGGTGGTAGGGGTTCAACATGCATAAACTGCCGGTTGCCGCCGGGTAAGTACCACATGGTAGAAAATAGAAAATATTTTCTACATCGTGTTTGGGTGTGTGCCAAAAATGGAATTGCCACCTGGGGCATGTGGTAGCTGAGTGGTAGTGCCAATTTGAAGCCTGTTGGATGCACATAGGCGCCTACGTGCCTTAGGAAAATGGCTCCTTAATGGCTTGTGTAAATGTGTATGCCTAACTGTAGACAATAACACATATCTGTTACGCACTGTAACTGTAGGCATGTAACTGTTAGTATTCTATTCACAGTTGACCCCCCCATGCCCCTCCCAGGTCAATACCCCCTTGCAGTTGCATGCTATACCCCTAATTCTATAAATGTTGACAGAAAGTGTGTGCAAATTTGTGTGTACAATTTAATTGAATAATGAGCCAGTGCCGATAATTGGCTTTTTAACAAGCAATTATTAACACTAATTAGATTTAATTGGAACTTACAGAGAAAATTTAGGCAGGGGATCTGCGTCTAAATTTTACATGTGAGTAAAAAAAGAGGCACAGAAATGGAAGGGTCATGGGTGGAATGGGGGCTTTCCAAACATGATACACACCTAATTCAGGAGTGTACATTTGCTCCATGTTTCAGTTGGTGCAAATGGCCATGCCTAACGTTAGGCTCAAGTCCCAGGCATGAGCACTATTCTATAAACCACACCTGACTTTAAGCATGGCTTATAGAATAGCACTTCTCGACATCAATTTTTTAGGCATTATATGTAGAATCTAGCCCTATATATTTTGCTTGCACAATCTGCAGAATCCAGACCAACTGAAAATTATTACAAATTAGCACCAATTAACACCAATTATAGTCAATAATTGGTCATCAATGCCAATTAACAGCTAATTATCAAATTGAGTTATGCACGTAACTGAATGTATTCTATAACTTGAGCACATAACTGTACGCACTAAGCATAAAATTGTGCATGTGAGTTGATAAAATTAGGGGATTAGTGTTTCTTTCAGCAGCCTGGAGGATGAACATGCAGTAATTTTCAAAAGCACACACCGAACATGTTGCATTTCAATCAAGATCTTGTCAATTTTGCCTAGATAACTGACATCAAACTCCCAGTTCAGTCAAGATGTCTGCTCACGACTGAGGAAAGCAAAGAAAGCAGCGGAGAGATGCCTGTAAGGCCAACATGAGAAAGTGCAATATCTATTCGTGAGAAACTAGTGCCCTAAACTGCCACATATTGAGGACGTCTGCTACAAAATCTTGAACATTAAAAAGGCTACAACCACAAATTGGAGCTGTTAAAACAGGAGCAGGAGTACCAGTGTGCCATTTTCTGAATCAGTAATTGAAGGCTATCCAATGCCCATGTTGCACATCTGTAAAAGTCATCATCACTCACAGTAGGATTTCTCTTATAGCTCAACTTATAAATAGATATAACAGGAGGAGTATTCTTTACTCTTAACAAAAAAGCAAAACCAGTGAGGATGGCTAGCCAGCAGCACATTCTTTCATCTATGATATATAGGAATGTGCCATATGGGGACCCATAAAATCCTCCAATCCTGGGGAGCACATATGAATAAACAGACAAAAGCAATGTGAGAACAACATATGTAATTCAAATATACGGGGGTAATTCTGTAAGGAGCTGTCTGGGTGTATAAATGGTGGTATTCGAATCAGTCATGTGCATACGTGGGTACTTATGCATGTAAAAGACCAATTATAAAATACCAGCTAGTGGAAAAGTACACATCATGTTTTGATGGTGCATACTTTCAGTGGGTGTGTGCATGGGTGGAGTCTGCTGGAGCATGAAAGCATGATATAATGCATTCTATAGTTTGCATCTATCTAGGCATGGGCATTTTATACAGCTATAGGACTGGTGTTAGTGGTTGCACCTAGATGTACACATGTTATCTGCCACTTGTGCTAATATTCTGTAGAGAAAAGTAGTTGTCTACTTTTCTTTACAGAATAGGCTTACAATAGGTGCTGTAACCAGGGCCTATAGTAGATGTCTTGTTCTAGAATTACTATGGACATATCTGCTTCTTAAGTGTGAGCAATCTGTCATGCTGTTAGGCTCTGCCAAGAATATAAGGATATATTTTCCCTCATCAACTACATCAATGACCTAATCAACTCACAGGCTCTGAGAAACAGTTGAGGCTAAACAAGAAAGACATGAATGAGCCATAACTATCCTCCAACTTGAGTAAAACATAGAAACATGGAAACAGAGAAAATAAAGGCAAATAAGATCTAGTCTGCCCATCCATACTATCTACTATCCCTTCCTCTCCCTTACGAGATCCTATGTTCTTGTCCCAAATTTTCAGTCTTCATCAACACCCCCCTACCGGAGGCTGTTCCACAAATTCATCACCCCTTCTATAAAGAAATATTTTCTTAAATTACTTCTGTCCCCTTTTACCTTCATCCTATGCCTCCCTCATTGTCGAGCTTCCTTTTCAACTGAAAAAGACTCACCTCCTGTGTATTTAAACCTCTCTTTCATATCTCCCCTCTTCTGTTTTTCAGTATATATTGAGATCTTTATGTCTGTCCCCATATGTCCTATAATGAAGATCACTGACCATTTTAGTAGCCACCCTCTGGACCAGCTCCATCCTGTTTATATCTTTTTGAAGGTGCAGCTTCCAGAATTGTACAAAGTTCTCTACATGAGCTATCACCAGAGACATTATCACTCATTTTCCTGCTGACCATTCCTCTCCCTATGCACCCAAGTGTTCTTTTTGCTATCACCTTTTCTACTTGTTTGGCCACCTTGAGATCATTGCATATGATTACCCACAAGTCTCGCTCCTCTTTTGTGCACAGAAGTTCTTCACCCCTAAACTCTACTGCTCCATTGGGCTTTTGTAGCCCACATGCATGGATCTCCATTTTTTCGTATTATTTATTTATTTCGATTTTGCTCACACCTTTTTCAGTAGTAGCTCAAGGTAAGCTACATTCAGGTACACTGGATATTTCTCTGTCCCAGGAGTGCTCATAGTCTAAGTTTGTACCTGAGGCAATGGAGGGTTAAATGACTTGCCCAAGATCAAAATGTGCAGCAGTGTGATTTGAACCAGCCACCTCTGGATTTCAAGACCGGTGCTTTAACCACTAGGCCACTCCTCCACTCCACAGTATTAAATCTTGGCTGCCAAATTCAGGACCATTCTTCAAGCTTTGCTAGGTCATTCCTCATGTTTTCCACACTATCATGGATGTTTACTCTATTGAAGATTTTGGTATCATCTCCAAAGAGGCAAACCTTTCTAGACAGCACTTACCTTCTGCAATATCACTCACAAAAGTTTTAAAAAGAACCAGACCAAGAACTGATCCTTGTGGCATACCATTTGTGGCTTCTCTTTCCTCAAAGTGAGCTCCATTTATCACTACACTTTGGTGCTTTCCACTCAGCTATTTCTTAACCCAGTCAGTCACAGGAGGGGACTCAGTTTATTTATGAATTTTCTATGTGGAACTCTATCAAAGGCTTTGCTAAAACCTAAGTACACCACAGCTAGCATTCCCCCTCAAACCAACTCCCTGGTCACCCAGTCAAAGATATTAATCAGATTTGTCTGGCAAAACCTGCCTTTAATGAAACCATGCTTCCTTGGGTCCTGCAATCCATTGGATTTTAAAAACCTCACTCTTTCTTGTTTGAAAAGTGTTTCCATTAGTTTACTTACCATGGAGATCAGACTATTTATTTATTGGGATTTATTAACTGCCTTTATTAAGAGACTAGTAAAAAAGGCCTGTTTCTCAAACAAAATGAAACGGGTGCTAGCAAGGCTATCTTATAATGGTGATTATGTTTTTAAGGTTTTCGTTGAAGCGATTTCTCCTCTCTCCCCTGCCCTCCCCTCCATGTCCAGTGATTCTTCCCTCCCCTCCCCTCTGTATCTCGTGATTCTGACCTATCCTCCATGTACAGCGATTCTCCTGTGCCCTGCTGGTTTTCTACAACATGGCTTACCATATAGCTTGTATGTCCTATAATTCTGAACCTCTTTCTTACTTCCAGTGTTGTGAAAAAGAACCACACCTTTCCTTCTCCAAACATGAATGAGTATCAGAACCCTGTAAAAATGTATACCTGCATGATTTTAAAAGATAGGACAGACTAATGTTAGCCTGAGCCAAAAGCATGTCTTTGGAATACTTACTGTGATCTGTATATTGAAGTCTTGTTTTTTTTGTTTGTTTGTTTGCTAATACCATGTTTATAACTAGTTGATATCCCTTTATTATCAATATGCACATCTTCTATTTGTGTTTGCCTATGGAATGATTGGGGGTGATTTTATGAATGTAGGGTCTTCAGGACTAGGGGCACCAGAAGAGAGGCATGCATTTAGGGACATCAGAAGGGAAGCATATTTGGGACACGGCGATGTGACTGGGTGGTATTTGAGGGAGAGAATGTGATTGGAGGAGTATTGGGGGAAAGGAAGGGGCAGCTCCTAATTAATGGGGGAAACTATGGGCTAACATTAAAATGGAACAAACAAAAAAAAACAGAACCCGATGCCTAAATTAGACACAGAGCAGGTATATTCTATAACAATGCGCATAGATTTTAGAAACACCCACACCCAGACCATGGCCATGCCCCTTTTTATCTATGCCACTTATAATTTAAGCATGCCACGTTACAGAATATGCTTAGAAGTTGTGTGTGTAAATCTTAATTAATGCAAATTAGAGCTGATAATTGCTTATTCACATCCAATTAACAGTGCTGATAAGCTAGTTTACCAATTAAGTTACACACATTGTTATAGAATACACTTCAACTTCTGTTTGAAATTAAGGCACCATATATAGAGTCCCGGGGATTATGGGTCAAATAGCATGTGTTAGAGCTGTAACACATGTTAATAACTACCCCCTCCCCTTTAATTTATGGAAAAGATTTTCATTTTACAAAATTTAAGTAGTTGTATTGAGACATGCATCTTGCTCTATTTATACTGGTAGCTTAGTTTAACTTTGGTTTTAAGTTGTCCACGTGGATAAAGCAGCAGTTTGGA
The DNA here is from genome assembly GCF_901765095.1 of Microcaecilia unicolor. Classification (NCBI taxonomy): domain Eukaryota; kingdom Metazoa; phylum Chordata; class Amphibia; order Gymnophiona; family Siphonopidae; genus Microcaecilia; species Microcaecilia unicolor. The sequence continues at coordinate 295,123,861 of NC_044032.1, forward strand.
AACTAGGTTCAAAAACCACTACCACTCCCTGTGACCTTGGGCAAGTTACTTAACCCTCCATTGCCTCAGGTATCAAAAATTATATAGTGAGCCCTTCAGGGACAGGAAATTACCTATTGTACCTGAATGTAACTCAACTTGAGCTACTGATGAAAAAATGTGTGAACTAACTCCAACTAGGGTGGTGGTGGTGGTGGTGGGGGGGGGGGGGGGAATTTCTGAGTTTAGTCCTCTATTGCTCTTCAGTCCTTTCCTCTTCCTGTGTAGAGACTGTTTTAGGATCCAGCCAATGGGAAAACTGTTTTAGTCACAGGAAAGAGGGCTGAGCTGGGAGAAGTTCTTCTGCAATTCAAGTGCTAGGGAGGGGCGAAGGGACTGAACTTTGCACAGGGCCTTGGAGAGAGAGAGAGAGAGAGAGAGAGAGAGAGAGAGAGAGAGAGAGAGAGAGAGAGGTGGAAGGTTGTTAAGAAAGGGCATGAATGTAAGAGGAGTGGGGAAAAGTGTGTAGGTTCTATGGCAAGCTGAGAGAAAGATCTATGAAGCTAATGTGCATCTATGTATTTCTGCTTAGAAGATTAAGAAGTATATATTTATTCTTGCTTAGATGATCTAAGAAGATTTCACGATTATATTTTGAATAAAAAATGTTCTTGGAGGTTTTTTAAGACCAACGGTAAAGAATTGTGATCTGATCATGTACCATAATTGTCTACCTGACTGCAGGTTCACCTGCTGCTTTAGGGGGTCTTTTGCTAAAGCTTAGCTCGAGTTATCTGCAGCAGGGTCCATACAAATAAAATGGGCCCTGTTGCAGATAACGCAAATTAAGCTTATCTTTTTGTGGCTTGGTCGTAAGAGAAACAGGACCAGGTAAAGTTGTCCAAGTGCTCGTCAGGGATGCCCTTTTTTTTCCATTATAGGTCGAGGACATCCATATGTTAGGCATGCCCAAGTCCCACCTTCGCTACGCCTCCGATACGCCCCCTTGAACTTTGTCCGTCCCTGCAATGGAAAGCAGTTGAGGATGTCCAAAATCGGCTTTCGATTATACCAATTTGGACGACCCTGTGGGAAGGAAGCTTACCTTTCGATTTGTGTTGAAAGATGGGAGTCCTTCTCTTTTGAAAATGAGCCTGAAAGTAAACCAATTATGCTCAGATGCAGTTATCAAAATATAAATAAATAGCAAATATATGTTGACCGATATCAGTTATACACTTTGGGAGAAAAAGGTGCTTCACACAACCAAATGTATTCTGGTTTCACTTTTTTAGGGTATAACAATTTTAGAGAGTGAGATTTATTGAAATTAACGAACATTTTTAGAGTCTAATGGATAACAATTATTCTGTCACTTACATTTCAATTAGTGCAGGGGTGGGCAACCACAGTCCTTGAAGGCCTCAACCCAATTAGATTTTCAAGAGTTCCATAACGAATATGAATCTTTTTTGTGCCTAACTTTGGGCTCCATTTACTGAATCCAGTCCTAAACATATAGCTAAGCCATTTAATTTAGAATAGCCTGTTTGCTGGCCTAAATTAAACTGCCTACCTACATATATTCTCCTCAATATTCAGTCAATAGCAGGCAGCACGGTTAGCTATCACCGCCAGCTCTGATTCCAGATATTCAATGCCGGGCCACATCAGGCAACTGGCATTGAATATCCAGTTTCAGTTTTGTCTGCAGCAACTTAACTGGTTCAGCCGATATTCAGCTCTAACCGGTTAAACAAACATTGCTTAAAGTTAAGTGTGGTTTATAGAATACGTCTAAGTTAGACACAGTTTACAGAATATGCTGAAGTGCTTGGTCCGGCAACTAAATATAGGTGCAGTCATTTATGCCAAGTAAAACTTGATGTAAATGTCCACAGATAATTTATGTGTGGATTGGGCATATTCTATAACAGTACACATAGTTTTTAGGAACGCGCACAAACCGCACATTCCACATCCACGACCACACTCCCTTTTCATATTCATGTCTTAGAATTTATGTGCATCACTTTATAGAATACACCTAGCAAGTTGTGTGTGTAAATTCTAATTAATGCCAATTAGTGCCAATAATTGCTTAAGTCACCAGCACCACTTCCAGCCACCCCACTGAACATAAATAAATAAATAAATAAACAAACAAACAAACACATAACTGCTATGGTAGCACCCCTCCTTTGCATTTCTCCCCCTGATCTGAACCACCCCAGTCAACCATATCCCCTGGAAATCTCCCTCCCCCTCCCCATTCCCACCCTAGTCAAAGTCCCATCCAACTGGACACCCTCAGTCCAATCCATCTAAGTCAAAGTCCCAAACCCCTCCATTGAGTTAAAAAATCTCAGCCCCAGGGCATAAGTCTCTCTCCATCCTTAGTCGGACCCTCTCCTAAACCCTCCAATACCCCCAGGACTTGGAGGATGCCATTGAAGATTTCAGTGGGCTTGGCTGATAGTGGTCCCCTCTGTTCTCACCCAAGATTATACCAGGACCCAACATAGCATCAATAAGCCCTAGTCTTAGTCTCATGATACTACTGCTAGGGGCATCCTTCCAAACCAGATGTTATTTAATATATGGGGTTTTCTTACCTTGCTGCTAGTTTTAACATACAGTAGGCAGCATGAGTCCACATTAAAATCTAAGAACATATGAATGTAAGAATAAATGTATAGCCATACTGGGACAGACCAAAGGTCCATCAAACCCAGCATCTTGTTTTTAACAGTGGCCAATCCAAGATCCCCAAACAGTACAATACATTTTATGCTGCTTATCCTAGAAATAAGCAGTGGATTTTCCCCAAGTCCATTTTAATAACGGCTTATTATTATTTATTGCATTTGTACCCCACATTATCCCACCTTTTTGCAGGCTCAATGTGGCTTACAGGGTGTTAATTTGGTATGATTGTTACATAGTGTTAGATACAGTCGGTAATAAATTGGAAGTAAAAGAGGAATTAATTAGAAGGTAATGGGTAAGGTCGTGTCGAAGTGTTTTAGAGCGTTTGGGTGATGTACGGAGTAGTATGATTCATCAAGGATTGTTTTTGTAGGCTATGTTGAAGAGAAATGTCTTCAAAGATTTGTAGTTTGATTCATCAAGGATTATTTTTGTAGGCTTTGTTGAAGAGAAATGTCTTCAAAGTTTTGCGAAAGTTGGTTAAGTTGTCCGTGGTTTTCAGGGTCTTGGGTAGTGCGTTCCATAGCTGCGTGCTTTTGTACGCAAAGGTAGTAGCGTATGCCTGTTTGTATTTGGTTCCTTTACAGCTGGGGAAGTTCAAGTTGAGGAACTTACGGGCTGATCTTCTGGCATTTCTGGGTGGTAAGTCTATTAGGTTCAGCATGTAGATTGGGGCCTCTGCGTGAATGATTTTGTATACGGTCGTGCAGATCTTGAACTCAATTCGTTCCTTGAGCGGGAGCCAGTGTAGTTTCTCTACCTTTAGGAAGGTATCCAAACCTTTTTTAAACCCTGCTAAGCTAACTGCATTTACAAATTCTCTGGCAAAGAATTAGAGTTTACATGCTGAGTGAAGAAATATTTTCTCTGATTTGTTTTAAATTTACTACTTTGTAGCTTCATTGCGTGCCCCCTAGTCCTAGTATTTTTGGAAAGTGTATTCAAACGATTTACGTGTACCTGTTTCACTCCACTTATTATTTTACAGACCTCTATCATATCTCCCCTCAGCTGTCTTTTCTCCAAGCTGAAGAGCCCTAGCCGCTTTAGCCTTTTCTCACAGGGAAGTTGTCCCATCCCCTTTATCATTTTCATTGCCATTTTCTGTACCTTTTCTAATTCCATTATAACTTTTTTTGAGCTGCGGTGACCAGAATTGCACACAATAAACAAGGTGCAGTCACACAATGGAGCGATACAAAGGCATTATAACATCCTCATTTTTGTTTTTCATTCCTTTCCTTAGTAATACCTATCATTCTATGCTGCACTGTAAAATCCTTGCTAGCTGTTTAACACAGCTTTCTTAAACAGCACCTGAATGTATATTTCTAACCCCTCAATCCACAGCCACAGCTTCACTTGCTTGCAAAACTGTAAATAAGTCTGCTGTTCCCCAAGAAGTTCTGGTAGCTTATTGCACAAAGGTTGGTGTTAGCACTGAAAAAGCCCTACACCTTGAAAACTGCAGATGACAATCCATAACCATTAGTAGAGACAACAAATACTTTTCCACCAAAAACATGTATTCCCTTTACTGGCAATTTGCCTGTATGGTAAGATTGTCCTCAAATTCTTTATTGTTATTTTTTTTTTATTTGTACCCCTTGTTTTCCTACTCGTGGCAGGCTCAATGTGGCAATGGAGGGTTAAGTGACTTGCTCAGATTCACAAAGAGCTGCCTGTGCTTGAAGTGGGAACTGAACTCAGTTTCTCAGTACCAAAGTCCACCACCCTAACCACTAAGCCTCTCCTTATTAATGTTGTACATCTCGTCTGCAAGTACTTATACTCTTTCTGCTTTCCTCATTTAGGTCCTGCTTTCCTATTTAAAGGATACTATATATTTTGTTTCTTTTAATAGCCCTTTTCACTGCATCATTTAGCTATGTTGGCAGTCATTTGAGCTTTGCTTAATTTGTGGAATATTTTTAAGGAGTTAATTTTAGAAGCATTAGGGACTAATACATACAAATGGTGAATTTATTTTTGCAAAATGGCTTACATTTATACGTGCTGATTATAAAAACATAAGACATAGCGCATTGCGCACAGAATTCAAAATATTCAAAAATAAGGGGCCCTGTTTGCAAAGGTGGGTTAGTGTTCTTTAGCGAGTGCTAAAAATTAGCGCACACTGTGTAGATGCCCACAATATTCCTATGGGCAACTAATATCACGTGCTAAAGAACTCTAGCGCGCCTTTGTAAACAAAGCCCAAGGTATGCTCTGGGTGTGGCTTGGGTGGCCCTACAAAATACAGGTGCATTTCTTATTTCAGAAATATAATAAAGGTATATCTCAGAATTTCCCCTGCAGCATTTGCACCTCTTCCAAGTCACGCATAACTCCTAACTAACTTGTCTTTGGGATTTGGGGATGGAGAAGGGCCTGAAGAGGACCATGTGCTGTGTGCTGATCTTTTTAACGTTCAAAACTGTCTTCTTTGGGACTTAGGGGCTAATACATAGGCGCTAACATTTATGTGCCAATTACCATATATACTTGAATATAAACCCATCTGAATATAAAGCAAGATAACACTTCTCCCCTAAAAAAAGGGAGAAAATGTTAACTCGAATATAAACTGAGAATTTATATTCAAGTATTCCTCTCATTCCCCCTCCCCCATGGTGACTGGCATTTCATTCTTTCCCATCATGACCAACACTTCTCTCTTCCTTAACCTCTCCCCACAGTTACAGCCATTCTCTTCATTTCCACTGTCCCCCTCCCCTCTCCGCCTTCCTTGGTGATGGCATTTCTTTTCCTGTAGATGGGTTAAATGGTCATTTCTCTCAGTGGAGGAGGGTGAACAGGGAGTGCTGCAGGGATCAGTACTGGGACCAGTGCTATAACATATTTATAATTGATATGGAAATCGGAATGAAAAGTCAGGTGATTAAATTTGCAGATGACACAAAACAATTTAAGGTTGTTAAAACACATGCAGACTGTGAAATATTAAAGGACGACCTGAAGAAATTGGATGACTGGAGATCCAAATGGCAGATGAAATTTAATATGAACAAATGGAAGGTGATGCACATTGGAAAGAATAACCCAAATTATAGTTACCTAATGCTAGGTTCCACCTTGGGCGTCAGCACTCAAGAAAAAAATCTAGGTGTCATTGTAGATAGTATGCTGAAATCTTCTGCTCAGTGTGTGGCGGCGACCAAAAAAGCAAACAGGATGCTAGGAATTATTAGGAAAGGGATGGTGAATAAGACCAAAAATAATATAATGCCTCTGTATCGCTCCATGGTGTGACTGGAACTTGAGAATTGTGTTCAGTTCTGGTCGCCATATCTCAAAAAAGATATAGCAGAATTAAGGTTCAAAGAAGAACAACCACAATGATAAAAGGGATGCAACTCCTCTTGTATGAGGTAAGACTAAAGAGGTTAGGGTTCTTCAGCTTGGAAAAGAGGCAGATGAGGGTAGATATGATTGAGGTCTACAAAATCCTGAGTAGTGCAGAATTAAATCGATTTTTTACTCATTCCAAAATTACAAAGACATGGAGACACTCAAGGAAGTTACATGGAAATACGTTAAAAACAAATAGGAGAAAATATTTTTTCACTCAGCAGTTAAGTTCTGGAACTTTTTGCTGTAGGATGTGGTAACAGTAGTTAACGTACCTGGGTCTAAAAAAGGTTTGGACAAGTTCCTAGAGGAAAGTCCATAGTCTGCTATTGAGACAGACATGGGGAAGCAACTACTTGCCCTGGGATTGGTAGCGTGGAATGTTGCCACGATTTGGGTTTCTGCCAGACACTTGTGGCCTGGCTTGGCCACTGTTGGAAACAGGATACTGGGCTAGATTGACTATTGGTCTGAACCAGTATGTCTGCTCTTATTTTATATTTATGTTCAGTTCAGTTGCTTAGAAAAGAATTGTTGCCTTCTGCACATGGAGTCTTTATCTAGCCACTCCAGAAGCAAGGAGATGGCCAGAACCTCAGCTCAGCTGAGAGGAAAGTTGTAATACTCAAAGGAGAATAAGGGTGAGAAACTCAGGGAAAATAAGAAGGGAATAACTTGGGGAGATGGTGGAAACATCTTGATGAAATTGCAGTAGATTAAGGAGGGATCAGCCCCTAGAACAGCTGCTGATTACAAAGGTATGGTAGGAAGACTGAGCTCTCTCACATAGCGGCTGGATGGGGTGGAGGGATGGCTCTTAGAGGTGGCGGTGGTGCATGAACCAGGGGTATAGCTAGGTGGGGCCACAAGGGCATGGGCCCCACAGATTAAGCCCTGGCCCTCTCTACTTTGGACCCCCTCCCGCTGCCGACCCTCCCCCATCGCCGCCAGGTACCTTTGCTGGTGGGGGTCCCCAACTCCTGCCAGCCGAAGGCTTCTTCAGCGCCGGTCGACTCTGGTGCCTTCGCTGGTGATCTGTTTCTGATTCCTGACGTCCTGCATGCATGTCCTCCACAGGACTACATACAGGACGTGCATGGAGGACGTCAGGAGTCAGAAACAGATCAACAGCAAAGGCGCTGGAGTCAACCGGTGCTGAAGAAGACTTCGGCTGGCGGGGGTTGGGGACCCCTGGTGGCGACGGGGGAGGGTCAGCCTTCTGCTCAGTGTGCGGTGGCAGCCAAAAAGCAAATAGGATGCTTAGAATTATTAGAAAAGGGATTCAAAATAAGACCAAGAATATTATAATGCTTCTGTATTGTTCTATGGTGCGACCTCGCCTTGAGTATGCAATTCAATTCTGGTCACCGTATTTCAGAAAAGATACAGTGGAATTAGAAAGGCTAAAGAGGTTAGGACTATTCAACTTGGAAAGAGACAGCTGAGGAGGGATATGCTTGAGGTCTATAAAATCCTGAGTGGTATAAAACAGATAGAAGTGAATTGATTTTTCACTCTTTCAAAAAGTACAAAGACCAGGGGACACTCAATAAAATTACATAGAAATACTTTTAAAACAAATAGGAGGAAATATTTTTTTCACTCAAAGAATAGTTAAGCTCTGGAACTCATTGTCGGAGCATGTCCCTTTAGATATAATTGGTGAAATTCTCTAGAAATATGCATGGAAAACATTTCCACCTAAGCGTATTTTATAAGGGGCACCTATATTTAGGCATGGTATATAAAATATGCTTAATTGATATCCTAGCACCTAAAACTATGTTCCTCCATTTACACCAATGAAAAAGTGGCGTAAATATGCTTTTACATGAGGTATATTGATGACATCTTTTTACTCTAGTGTGGTGGTTTGGATGGCTTGAATGATTTCCATAAGTAGCTTAATAGAAGAGACAGCAATTTATTATTTAAAATACAGTATAATTTTTCTGCCATCAAATTTTTTGGCTATCTTAATAAAAAAAAGACACATAGTTTTATTTTCACCCTCTAGAAAAAAAAAACAACAGATAGGAATGAGTTTCTACATTACACCAATTTCCACCAGACATCTCGAGAAAAATCTATCATTTTGTCAATTTCTTATGTTGAGTTGGTTGTGCACTTACTTTGATGAATTTGATAAACAGTCTACCAATGCGACTCAAAGGTTTGTAATAGGGAATACCCAAGGAAGCATATTAAGGAAGAATACTCTCACAGCGTACTTTTATTTATTTATTTATTGTATTTGTACCCCACATTTTCCCACCTTTTTGCAGGCTCAATGTGGCTTACAGAGTATGGAAATGAGAACGTCATTACATGATATAAGAAAACAGTCGATCATAAGCTGAGGTGAAAGAGGAATTTAGGTAGAATGTGTTAGGTAAGGTCGTGAAAGAGGTGTTTTGGTGTACTTGGGTGGTTTAAGGAATGATTTGTTTCATTGAGGGTGACTTTTGTAGGCTCTGTTGAAGAGATGTGTTTTCAAAGCTTTGCGAAAGCTGGTTAGATTGGTCATGGTTTTTAGGGCCATGGGTAGTGCGTTCCAAAACTGTATACTTTTGTACTCAAAGGTGGTAGCATAAGCCTGTTTGTACTTCATTCCTTTACAGCTGGGAAAGTTAGTGTATACTCTGGTGGATCCTCCTCTTCCTCTATCCTGCTGTCATTGGGTGTACCTCAAGGATCCATCCTAGGACCTCTCCTTTTCTCCATCTATGCTTCCTCCCTTGGTGCTTTGATCTCATCCCACAGTTTTCAGTATCACCTTTACGCTCATGACTCCCAGATCTACCTCTCCACACCAGAAATCTCGGCAGAAATCCAGTCCAAGGTATCTGCCTGCCTCTCTGACATTGCTACCTGGATGTCTCACCGCCGCCTGAAGCTCAATATGTCCAAAACTGAGCTCCTTATCTTCCCACCTAAACCAACCTCTCCCCTTCCCCCATTCTCTATTTCTGCTGACAACACGCTCATTCTTCCTGTCTCATCTGCTTGTGACCTTGGGGTCATCTTCGACTCCTCCCTCTCCTTCACATATTCAACAGATTGCTAAAACCTGTCATTTCTTCCTTTATAATATCGCCAAAATTATCCCTTTCCTTTCTGAACACGCTATCAGAACTCTCATCCACTCTTTCATCACCTCTCACTTAGATTACTGCAACTTGCTTCTCACAGGTCTTCCACTCAGCCACCTCTGTCCTCTTCAATCTGTTCAAAATTCTGCTGCACGACTAATATTTCGCCAAAGTTGCCATATCAGCCCTCTCCTGAAGTCACTTCACTGGTTCCCTATCCATTTCCGTATAAAATTCAAGCTCCTCTTATTGACCTATAAGTGCATTCACTCTGCAGCCCCTCACTACATCTCCACTCTCATCTCTCCCTACACTCCTTCCCAGGAACTCCGTTCACTAGGCAAATCTCTCCTAATTGCACCCTTCTCCTCCATAGCTAACTCCAGACTCTGTTCCTTTTATCTCGCCTCACCTTATGCCTGGAATAGGCTTCCTGAGCCGTTACGTCTAGCTCCATCCCTGGCCGCCTTCAAATCCGGGCTAAAGACCTACCTGTTTGATGCTGCTTTTGACTCCTAACTTGTCACTTGCTCGTAACCTTTATCTTGTCTTCCTCTCTTCAATAGTCCCTTTCCCTATGTGTCCTTCTGTCTGTCCTACCCTTATCCCTTATTGGTCCTGTCTGTCTGTCCTGATTTAGATTGTAAGCTCTTTTGAGCAGGGACTGTCTTTTCTTCATGTTCAATTGTGAAGCACTGCATATGACTGGTAGCACTATAGAAATGAGTTATAGTAGTAGTAGTAGTAGATACTCTTAAGCTAGGTTGAAAGCTAGCGATGAACTTTTATCAGCTTCTATTAAGAAAATAACTACCAACATGGAATGCACTTTGCTTTTTTCTCACTTGGCACATGACATTCAGCAGGTAATCTATAAACACTGGCACATTTTGAAAGGCCAACATAGTTTTAAAGATAAAAGACTGGTCATGACACACTCCGGAAAAAATTTTTTAAAAGGAAAGTTGGTGCCTTCAGCATTACCAACCGCACAAGACAATCACAATTAAGTAGAGCATAGAGGGCACATAAGGCGGCAAATATAGTGTTTGCCAGCATTCAATCGTAACTTCCACATTTACACATCCGGCAACAGAGAAAACTTTCCATCTGAAGCATACCTCTGATTGCAATACAACTCAGGCCGTTTATATCATTCAATGTCTATGACCGAAAAATAAGAGAAAGATCAAAACTTGCATTATAGAGCACCACAGTTGTATTAATCATAATATTGAACAGCACCACTGGTTGACCATTGGAACACCGGGTTTTATATCTGTGGATGTTTTTTTTTGGTGTACACTATTATGGGTATGTGTTCACTTTCTTGTCAACTTGTCCTATGTTTTATGCATTACTTCTTCATCATCCCGGTTCTTTTAATCATAGATGCCATAAGTACATTAGTTAACACCTATTTGGATAGTCCACGTATGGTCTAATTTTTAATTTTTAATTTCTAATGTGTAAGTTCATCTTTATCTATATTATTTGTGAATTTTATTTATGCATTCCATGTTTTCATTTTATTTCATCTATCTACTGTATATATCTCTATATGTATATCTATCTATCTATATGATATATTGTTTATGTATGACACACCTATGTATGTCTTTCAGAACTATATTGTGACCCCGAGGCAGGCGTTCTGTGACACCTAAACATGGACCGTATCAGGTCCTTTGTGTCCATGCAACAAATAAAGCATCTTTTAAAGCATCATCTCCTGTGGTGGATTGTCCTTCGGCCAGCCTCTACTCTCTTTTGCTTGCACTGTTTGCGTAGAGGGTTCTTCTGTTTGCTGTGCCTTCTATTTTACACATTCATTATTCTCACCCATTCCTTACATCATAGTTTTATTTAGTTATTCATCAAACAGTCCCATGGGAAGTTGTTTTGTGTTCATATGGCATATTTTATCATATTGTATGTGATGACTGGTTTTTACATTTTCTACTTTGCCTTGTGCCTTGATACTGATGCTTCCTTTAAAAAAAAAAAAAAATCCATTTACCTACATGTGACTTCAGGGATTCAGGCGCATCAGGGTGTTGCTTCCTTGGCTCTAGTGCACTGTATGGAGTCTGAATTAAATCGGGGGTTCCTAGGTCCCCTAAATTTAGGCTTATGTGGGGAAGGCTGTTAGTAACCCCATCTGACTCCAATCATTGAACCCACTAACTTCCAATCTAAAGTAAATAACCATGGACCAGGCATGACTACTGCAACCTACTCCTCACTGGCCTCCCACTTATTTATTTATTTTATATTTATTTATTTATTTATTGCATTTGTATCCCACATTTTTCCCACTTATTTGCAATCCATTCAGAACTCTGCTGCACGTCTTATCTTCCGCCTGGACCGATATGCTCATATCACCCCTCTCCTCACTTCACTGGCTTCCAATCAGGTACTGCATACAGTTCAAGCTTCTCCTACTAACCTACAAATGCACTCAATCTGCAGCCCCTCATTACCTCTCTACCCTTATCTCCCCTTATGCTCCTACCCGAAACCTCCGCTCACAGGACAAATCCCTCCTCTCTGTATCCTTCTCCACCACCACCAACTCCAGACTCCGCCCTTTCTGCCTCGCCTCTCCCTATGCTTGGAATAAACTTCCTGAGCCCATACACCAGGCCCCCTTCCTGCCCATCTTCAAATCCTTGCTCAAAGCCCACCTCTTCAATGTCGCCTTCGGCACCTAACCATTATACCTCTATTCAGAAAATCTAGACTGCCACAATTTGATTGACTGCACATTTTGTCCATTAGATTGTAAGCTCCTTTGAGCAGGGACTGTCCTTCTTTGTTAAACTGTACAGCGCTGCATAACCCTAGTAGCGCTTTAGAAGTGTTAAGTAGTAGTAGTAGTAGTAGTCATATGGACCAGATAACTCTGCCAGGGGTCTGTCCAGGGATAAACATTTCCTCAGTCAGATCCAGAAGGCTTGTCATTTTACTCCAGTTAATCTTTTTACTGTCTGTATCAACTTAACCAATTCCCCATAGGTAAGAAATAAGGAAGATCATAGACAGGTTTAGTTAGAGAGTTTATTACTCACCCAAATCAGGTTATATACGCATAGAAATGGAGCAAGGTATTCTTAAGAAGAGGTCTTTGACAGAGATAGCACAGGTCAGCCTCTAGTCTCTAAGTCCTCTCTACATACCAAATGTCAACCATATTTAAACCCTTTTCTTCCATTAGGTTCTATGGCGCTCTAAAAAAAACTATTCCTATGTAAGTAGCCCAGGTGGCTGGATGACACTTAACCACAGATTTTGATAATTTTATCCTTGGAACAAGCCCTCCACCTTTTTCCAGCAGATGACCAATCTTCTTCTAACCACAATATTCTTTTACTTCTCCTTTTTTCATGCACCTGTTATGTGGCCAGAGTCTATTTCCATCTATCAAACTAAAGTCAGCTTAGAAAATGTACTTTTTAAAACCAATTCTTCCCTTGGCCTGTTTTACCCAACAACCCTTAGGTTGGGCAAAGCTCTTCCAGCAGGTCCCAAGCTGGGTAGTAGGCCTCAGGCCTGTACTATATTTATACAGCTCCCCTCTTGCTGTCCCTGCAGCGGGGGCAGCATAAAGAAGAACGTCTAGGTCATTACCGTCTATTCCAGAAGGTGTTGGACTATAACCTGTAGGAGGGTATTGGTCTCTAAGATCTTCAGTGAACCTGTATTGTGCAGAGTGCATGAAAAAACCAGAAGGTATAAGCATGAGTGGAGGAGTGGCCTAGTGGTTATGGTGGTGGACTTTGGTCCTGAGGAACTGAGTTTAAGTCCCACTTCAGGCACAGGCAGCTCTTTGTGACTCTGGGCAAGTCACTTAACCCTCCATTGCCCCATGCAAGCCACATTGAGCCTGCCATGAGTTGGAAAGTGCAGGGTACACATGTAACAAAAAAAACATATGCATAATAGTGGGGAATATAGTGTTCCCTTTACACAACCCAATCCTTGGACTAATAAGCTTAGATGTAACCCCTCTTGAAACTTTTTCAAATCTGCGGTTAGTTACACAAATATGTCCATCCATTTAAATCTATTACATTAAAGCTATTACTACAAATCTACAAGCATGCTTATATATGATAATGCATAAAAAATTATATATGGTTGCTATACTCTTAAACTTTCTCTACCATAAGCTGATTAAAATATATATTTGCTTTGCAAATATATTGGTTACATATCAGTTAGCATCTCTTAACACTCAGCAATCCTATATGTTCTACTAAGTAGCTGCAGAACTTTCTAATGCATCAAGTAATTGTTGACACAGGACAATATGTCTAGCTCAGGGCTGAGCAGACCCATGGAAGGGATACGAGGCTTGCTAGGTTAAATGATTTAGATAATTTTATCCCTTGGTGAAAGTAGGAAGCAAAGGTTAGGAAGAATTCAGCCACAATTTCCCAAACAGTCAATTCGGGAATGGGACCTGAGGTAAGTACAGCTGGAGTGGGGAGTTCAAATACCGTATTGGTTACAGTATAGCTTATAATGGAAAGCAGAGAAATATCAGCCAAAGCAGAAGGCTCAGAAGAAATAGAGGGAAGTTCAGATAGGGTAGGGTTCTCAGTAGAAAAGGAAGTAGTTACTGTGTTACTATCAGGATAAGAAGAGTTAGGACGAAGTACAGTGTAATTGTTAGTGGGGAGAGAACTGAGCGTGGAATTTTCGACAGGTAATATAGAATTATCTGTGGAAAATGTTTCCAATTTGGAAGTTCCAACTGGCAATGTGGGGACGTCTGTGGTAGGGGAAATAGACCTAGTGAAGTTGTCAAAAAGGATAATGTTAGGCCCTGTAGAATTTTCAACAGTTAGCAAAACTGTTAAATTCCATATGGCAGTGGAGTTTTCAGCTGACAAGGTAAAGTTGTCAGTGAAAACGATATCAATACAATTACCCTTCAACGAGGTGTCTGACTTAACAGGAGCCACACCTAACAGTGCAGTTATTAAAAATGCAATACCCACACACAAAACAGTAAAGCATACAAGTCCAATGATACTCAAATGAGCAGTTGGAAAACAAAAGATGATGGAGTCGTCTTACACCAAGCACTGAGAGGTCAGCAACAGTAGGTTTACGTTGAAGAACCGCAGATGGCGGTGCTATGCTGACAACCACTAGTGACTGGAATTTTTTGCATTTGAATAGTCTTGTGAGGGAAAGAAATGATGCAAGCTGCTAAGTAAGTTGGAAACTTCAAGGTGTATGTTCTGAAGGGCGTAGAAGAGATTAGAAGCTTCAAGATATATGTTCTGAAGGACTTAGAAATCTGGGGATTCAGGAGCAATCAATTGTCCGATTAGAACCTGTATGTTCACAAGTTGGACCCGTAGATCAGGTGATGGACCTTGCAAAGGCAGGGGTACCAAATTTCGAACTTCACTTACAGCAGGCGGTGGGATGAGTGGTGGCTGGGGAGTCAATGTAGGTAGAGATTCTGGATTTTCACGATGCTCTGGTATTGATGTTGGTGGGCGAAGGAGAAATAAAGGTGGAAGCTGTGGTCTAGTGAGAGAAGTGGATGGTTCTGTGGCAATTGGGCTGGAAACATCTTGTTCTGTGGCTGGGCAAACCCATAAATCTTTCAAGTGTACCCAAGACTTCCAATCTAAAGTAAATAACCATGGACCAGGTATGGGCCAGATAACTCTGCCAGGGGTCTGTCCAGGGATAAACAAGTCCTATTAACCTCTTAGGGCATTGCAGTCTTAAGACCTGAATTTGCTGGCTGTTCCTTAATTTCATCAGGTGTGTTGGAAAAAATTTGTCGCCATGTTTTTGCTGTTGCTGACCCCTGTATGTGAAATTCTCTATCTTTGGTCATGTGCCAACTTTCAACTATATCCCAGTTCAAACAGCAGTTAAAAATCTAGTTGTTTTATAAGGTGTTTGGCTGATGGGTGGGTTTAGAGGTTTTCTGGGTCTTTGTTGCTATAGTGGAATTAGAAAAGGTGCAGAGAAGGGCGACAAAAATGATAAAGGGGATGGGACGACTTCCCGACGAGGAAAAGCTAAAGCAGCTAGGGTTCTTCAGCTTGGAGAAAAGGCGGCTGAGGGGAGATATGATAGAGGTCTATAAAATAATGAGTAGAGTTGAACGGGTAGATGTGAAGCGTCTGTTCACATTTTCCAAAAATACTAGAACTAGGGGGCATGCGATGAAGCTACAATGTAGTAAATTTAAAACGAATCGGAGAAAATGTTTCTTCACTCAACGTGTAATTAAACTCTGGAATTCGTTGCCAGAGAATGTGGTAAAGGCGGTTAGCTTAGCGCAGTTTAAAAAAAGGTTAGGACGGCTTCCTAAAGGAAAAGTCCATAGACCATTATTAAATGGACTTGGGGAAAATCCACTATTTCTGGGATAAGCAGTATAAAATGTTTTGTACATTCTTGGGATCTTGCCGGGTATTTGTGAACTGGATTGGCCACTGTTGGAAACAGGATGCTGGGCTCGATGGACCTTTGGTCTTTCCCAGTATGGCAATACTTATGTACTTATATGTACTTATGTGTTTTTGTACAGTTCATGCATTTTATGAGTCTTTTATTGCACCTTGCCTAGATGGTTGGATAGGCGAGTTATAAATGTATTAAATAAATAAACATTTTTCTTTAGCTCTCCAGATCAGGCTGTGTTTTAATAATTATATCTTAGGGCCCTGTTTAGTAGGCTCTGCTGTAGGCGCACCTCGTTTTTAATGTGCTCTAAAAATGAGCACACATTAACGTTAGAGATACCCATATATTCCTATGGTTATCTCTAGCATTGGCGTGCACTAATTTTTAGCACATGCTAAAAATGCCAGTGCATCTTAGTAAATAGGGCCCTTAGCTTTCAGCATGTTTTCCTTAAATATGAATCTCATTACCCGTTTAGCCTTGGATGCATGGAATTCTTATGATAAAAGAATTCTATTGTTTTTGGGTGCCCTTTTTCTTAGTCTTTGCTTCTATGGTAATTTTATGGTATGTTTATATGGAGATATTCTTTATGTATTATTTTTTATATTTAAATATGTTATCTTTTTGTATTAATGTGCACCCTATATTTTAATATGGTTATTTTTAATATGGTGCTGTTATTGCTTCCTTTTCTGTTGTTCTACTCTTGGGTGCTAATGATGTGTTTTGATATTTACTTAGGGGTCTGCTTTTGTTCAATCTCTTAGAAGTACACATGTGTTGCTCCTTCTTGCTGTAATACCTGCTAGCATTTTGGGTGCATTGCCGACAATGATTTTACAAAAGAGTGACCATGAAGATGAGTCTTTTAATATTAGTTATTTAAACTCTCTTGTGGTCTCTTATCATTTATGTTTATGAGATATAGATTAAATGTATCCATTTTATATTTTTAATCTTTCATTTTTGATATTTGATTGTTTTGATTTGCATTAGACGTTCTTTTAGCTTCATTTTTTTAAAATTTTATTATTTATTCATTTGAACATGTTACAAGCATCAACATCTTGTATAAGGAAAAAAACAGAGATAGAAATATACACAAACAAATATAAGAGTGGATATATCCCACTCATCAAGATTATAAATCAAAATTATGCTACTCTTCCTTAGACCACAAATATTGTAGGTTAGTCTGTTAGTTAGAGAGATCTAAAAAAGGAAAATTAAATACAAGAAAATGGCCTGACTCTAATCTACCCAAATACTTTCCATATTAACCGTTATTATCTTAAGCTGGATTCACATTGGAAAGCTTTTTTTGTTCTATAAAACATTTAAGCTGTTGTGGTTCAAAAAAGACATATTTAATATTCATATATTTAACTAAACGTTTACATGGGTAGGACAACAAAAAAGTGGCTCCAAGTGCTCGGGTTTCTTCTCTCATAGTTAGAAATAATTTCCTTCTGTCCTGAGTAGTTTTTGTAACATCAGGATATAGCTTTTAGCTTCATTTTTATATTTTATGCATTGATTTATTATTCAAATTTTATGTCCATGCACCACCAGTTTATGTTATAATTTTTTATCATTATGTTTATATTTTTCACGTTTGTTTTTTACCTTCAGAGCTACAAACAAATATCGTGTTGAGTCCATCTTGTTTCGATAATACGGTTTTTCTCCGCCCCTTCGCCGGAACGTCCTTAGAGATGGACGCCCTTAGAGATGGTCGTCCCCGTTCGATTATGCCCCTCCACGCGTCTTAGTAAAAGAGCTCCAGGGTGATGTATCAGTGATTAATTTGCTTCCAGTACAAATTTGTCCTATGGAGATGTTCTCTCCACCTCTGATGTATTTAGGGACCTATTTTTTAAGCTGCACTAAGCAGCTTGGGGATAATTCTATAAAGAAGGTATACATATTTAAAAAGCAACCATGTATATAAATAACTAGAATACCAGCATATGCACACACACACATATCCGTATATATGTGTATACATACCAAAAATAGCTCTTCCTATCTTATCTTGATCCCATATATTTCTGGGGTACCTATGCCCTTTAAAGAGCAGATTAAAATCCTTGTTACTCTTGACAATTGTCTTAGCTTCAAATCCCACATTTCTTTGATTGTCAACTGGCTGCCCATCAAATACTGAATTCTCTTTAAGGTTATTGTTACCACTTTCCATATTCTTCATTTGTTCTCTCACTCTTCCTATTCAACATATCATACTCTATTTTCCAACATGTACTTTACATTCCTCCCAACAGCAACCTTTGTTTCTTCAGGTGCGCTCACATTTTGGAAGAACCACTGCATTCTCAGTCATTTCACCCACCCTACAGAATGATATCCCTTTGCACCTATGAACTGAATTTTTGCTTCTAAGATTTAAAGCTGTTCTTTAAGTTCACCTTTTCACTAAAGCATTTATTTCTGCTCCCCGATGATTACAAGTCTTTTTCGTCACTCCTCGCAGCGAGTTGACCCTCCACACATCTATGTTCATTGTCTCTTCTTTTCACTTTCCATTCCTCATCTCATATCCTTCCCTAATTTGATTTTAATTTTAACTGAATTCTATGCCTCTCTTGGATTTTATTAAATCCCCTATGACCCCTAACCTCACCATTTGTTCTATCCATTGCTCCAACCATAGTAAATTTTAATTTGTGACCTGCTTAGATATTTTATTGTTTGCAGGATATTAAATAAAGTTGAACTGTGAACTCTCAACAGGCAAAATTTATAGCCATTCCTTATGATGTGTAGCACCCATTGTCTGAGGTTGTAATGGCCAATAGCTTGCACAAAATTTCAATCTCCCTTCTCCCCTGCCTCATGAAGTATTCCAAATAAAGACTAGAACATTGCCTATCTCCCTGGATCCAATCAAAACACATCCCTGGTTTTGACTTATAGTATGGTGCTCAGAGTGCTTTTGATCTGTGTGACCTCCATGTGGGAAGGTGAGCTAACCACCAGGTGCATCTACTTTGTAACATGTGAAACCTCTATCATGTCCTAATGTTTGAAGACATGTGTTAAAGAGCTGCTCTGATGCTTTGGAGCCTCCATTTGGGACATATACTTGCTGCCTTAGGCTCTTGGCACAAATGGTTGAACCCCTTTGTTCGTCTTTCAGCAGGGAGATCAAGACTTTGTAGAGCATGTTAATTTATATACACACTTCTGACATATACTCTTGTTTATGCTCTCTAAAAAGCATTACTTTCAGTGCTGTGAACAAAGGGAAGCAGCTAATGTAAATTTCACTTTATATACAGTACTCAGAAATCTTTAAGTTACATCTGAAATCAAAACGCCTATATTTTATTTGCTAAGTTGACAAATTTAATATTACTGGATATTGTTTTGGCTGAAATCCACACAACTGGCTTTAATTTGATTAAAGAGATGCCTCACCCTTCAGGCTTTAAGCAAGTCTAGTAGGATTAGTGCTATTTTACTGATTGATAAGTGTTGTGTTCAGCCTTAAGATCAAAGAAATATTAAGAACATAACTGAACTTTTTTTGTCTGTGGTTCACTAAGAAATGCAAATTATGTGAGACGAAAGAATTACACCTTGTCATTTTATGAGCAGTCTTACATTTTCTGCAAAACAGTGCCCACAGATCTTGATGGATGGTTCATATTCCATTAAAAATATATAACCAGCATATAAATATTGCAAAGATCAAACATCTTCAATAATTTAGGTTATACACTAGAGATGTACACAGGAAACAAATTTTGGCTCATTTTGTTTTTGGATCAATCACACATTTGGTTCTTTTTCAAATTCTGGATCATTTGTTTCCGTTAAAGTCAACAGGGCAAGAAATTTTGTATTGTAACAGTTGGGTTTTTCCATCCATTTTAAAGAAACTTGCTTACAGCTTGGACAGGACCCAAAATGGCATCTGCATGAGAGCAAGATGACGTAACTCTCTTGTTCTGTTGATTTGAGCATATTTTTTTTTAAACTTGCTTTCTAAATGCTAAGGGAAATTCTAGATTAGTCCCTCTGGAACTTGCACATGTATTTAACCCCATCAAATATCCATTCAAAACTTTACTCACCACCTGTCAGCCTCAGTATCCACTGTGGAAGAGGCAGAGAACTTCTAACAAGACATATCCCACAATTGTCAGCTCCTGAGTTCCACAGTGTGGTCCATCCATGCTCCACTGCCTTTGATTGGCACAGACTTGAAGTTGCAGCTGAGTCTAGAAGGGGCGTTTTGGGGAAGTGCAATGATGCACTGTTGTTTGCTTCTATGAGAGAACCATGTGAGTTGTTGCTAAAGGGGGGGGGGGGTTACCATTGAATGAATGCACATCAGGATTACATTTCGGAGAGATGCTGAGTGAGCAGGAGAGATTGACCACAAAGACATGTAGGAACGCTCAAATACCTATAGGCGTAGTACACACAAAGCAAGGAGTAGGGTGGGTAGGTTAATTCAAAAGGATACAAGGGAGATGCTACGGTTCTTGTACATGAAATTTGTTTAAAAATACACCAAAATACTCGACACAGTGGTCATGTTTCCGTGCTAAATGCCTGCCTCAGAAGTCTGTAAATCTCATGTACGCTATCTTCTATTGTCCATCCAATTCTATATACAGGAAAATGGAAGGAGAGCCAAGTGCAGGTTGATTTCAAAACAACAACAACAACAAAAACCACCACAGAGAAATGACCATCCGAATATGTGAGCAGGTCCAGAAGATAGCAGAGTATGAATATCAATTGATGGGATAAGAAAGGAGTGTAATCTCCTTCCCCTAACTTCTTCAGGTTTTCTCTAGTGAGGTCTCCTTTTAAAAACATCCCACAATCACCTTGAGGTCCACTTGGATAGCTCTGGCCACTTTAAATCACGCTTTTTATTCAGTGTTTTATTTGACTTAATTTTCAGTTAAGAAGTGTCTTTGGTAGGAGACCAGGTGCAAAAGCTGGAAGACCTAACCTTCCGAACAGACTCTGCCATAGTAAATCAGAAGATGCTGATTCAGGATAAGATTTATGATATTTTTGTGCTGCATGGATAAATATTGATAATGTTGTCCAGGCCTGACTAATGATAGAAATAACATCATCTGCAAATAGCACTATTTTATAATTATTTTTTCCCATAAGAAATCCCATGATATCAGGATTCTGCCACACAGCTGCCACTAATAGCTTGATGACTTGAGTGAACGGCAGTGGTGACAGTGGGCATCCTTGTCTAGAGATTTTTTACAGCCTAAAGGTCTCCAAATATCCTCTATTTACCCTTGTTTATGCTTGTGGGGTTGTATATAGGATCCTTTCTGTAACACATCACTACAAATAATAATGTTACTTCGTACTGTGTGTTAGGTGTCACGGTGGCAGAGTGAAATTATCTCAGAGGTGACAAATCACTTGCAGTTAATGTCCAGTTTAAAATATTCTGCTTATTTCCTCTACTTTATAATATTTCCAGCTCTAAAATAAGAGAGAAAATACCTTACAATTTCATAGAAACATGATGGCAGATGAAGGCCAAATGGCCCATCCAGTCTACCCGTCCTCCATAACCATTAACTCTTCCGTTTCCTAAGGGCTCTCACGTGCTTGTCCCACGCTTTCTTAAATTTTGACACAGTCCTCATCTCCATGACCTACATCAGGAGGCCATTTCACAATTTTAATTTTCCTTTTCTAAGTGTGATTATTTGAAGTTGTTTATTTTCTCTTAGAGGAGCCAATTTTTAATAAGGGACTTCTATGAAGAACACCTTAGTGATATTTTCTAGGTAAATTTCAATTTTTTATGTTTCTTTCTTTTCTAGTGGACTTACTAGATTCTCTTGACTGTTTTAAAGTTCTAGTCTACACACTATCTCCCCTGTTTACAAAGCTATGTTAGCGGCTGCCAGTGCGTTAATGATGACACGGTCTATTCACTTTGGGCTGTGTAGACATTGCCACGCGGCAGCTGCTAGCGCTGGTTTGTAAACCGGGGGGGGGGGGGGGGGTATATTATTTGGTTTACTCAATCACTTATCTTGTCTCTTATATTTCTTCCAGGAACATCTGTGTTGCCTTGACTTAGAATTGGGCAGATAGAATGATGCCAGATTGGACTTGTCCTCCGGGTAAGTTTTCTTCTTCTTTTTTGTTATTATTTTATTTATGATTTTACAAGTTTACATCCGTTATACATGTAAAGGATTTTAGAAATAAAGAGAAACAAAAGAAAAATCTCTCCATACAGAGATCAGTCAGACTAGCATTCTTCTTACATTGACCACAATATTGGGACAAGATACTAGGAAATATAAATTTCAAAGAAAATTCTATCTAACTATTAAATTCAGAGAGGAAAAGCAGATAAGCTCACTAGCTAATATTACCAGCATGTTATTCTGTGTGAGTTTTCTTCTTTATTTTCCTTCTGAACCTACCCTTTTTTCCACAGCTAGTAAAAGCCTCCCCCCCCAAATAAAAATGGCCACACAGTGAGAGAACTCTTACTGCGTGGCCGTTGAGGTGGTGATAAGGGCTGCTGCGCTAACCCAGTGGTAACCAGGCAGCGCACGCTGATGCCTGATTACTTCCAGGTTACAGTCGTGCAAGTCATTTCCAGGGGTTTTCTTTTTCCCCTGAAAATAACGCGCTTAGGGTGGGACTACTGCCGGCAGCCACATTGGGCCGGCGGTAGTCCTGGAAGAGCGAGCGGTAAGCCCATGTTGGGTTTACCGCCAATCTGTAAAAGGGCCTGTAAGTGCTGCTGAATAATGACAACTGGCCCACTAATAGTTTAAGTAGGCAGAAGCCTCTCCTGCCCATTTAAACCACATTGAATATTGACCCGTATTCCTTTGACCTCCATTTCCAAGGATCAAGTTCAATCTCTATGGAGCTTCAAACTGGCCAAGCAAAACCAAGCACTGCTTTCCTCTTCTCATAGATTATAATGGCACCAATCACAAATGAGTTTTAGAGTCATTTGGGATCCATGTCCATTCAGATTATTTAGAGAAAAAAAAATACAAAAATAGCCTCATTCATTTTGCTTTACCTTTCATTTTCAAAAGAATGCACATCCCTATTAACACAGAACTTGATTTTGGTAGTATGTGGTAAAGACACACCCAGTTCAAGTGTTCAAAATATCTATAATATATATACATCTCATATCAGTAACTGTTACTACTAACTTTAATTACCAAAATGCTTTTTTAAATATCATCAATATACATAAAATGCACTTCCCCAATACTAACCATACATTCCTCTCATTCATATCACTCTAACAATAATAATACAATTTGCTAATAATCCATATGTCACTGGAATTTTACTATCCAAACATTATGAAATGTGTATCATTTTTCCTTTAAAGCCCTATAATACTTTCCATAAATCTTCAATTGCAGAAAGCAACATTTCTTAACTCCTATTATAAAGGGCATTAATTACGTGCATCCAGATTTAAACCATATAAATAACTTGTTGTTGCACAAGTCACTCATGAACAATAGTTCAATATGTCCATACAGTTTTCTTATAAATTCCCACTGATGAGGCCACTATTGCTTCTTCAAATTACTTCCTCCATCTCTTGTTCGGTCAAAAGATATCTCCATCGCCACAACACATGTGTTATCTGTCTTTTTGCTCCAAACGCCTTTGCACTTCTCCTTCATCACCAATTTTCTTTTCATGCAGTCACTCCCTCCTTCATGAAACCCGACATGGTCACTGCATTTCGCCAAGTGTCGTCAGGGGTTCAATTACAAAGTGCAGATTAATACTGTGAAAACCATGTACAAATCCAATTTAAAATTAAATCCTCTTTCTCCTTAACATATAAACATACCTGAAGTCTAGTGAACTTTTTTCAAACTGCATAATCAGAGCAGACCTGACGTGTGTGTGTGTATGTATGTATATATATATATATATATCTACTATAATAAAACTCACCCTCAATGTTCTGAAGACAACGTTCTGAAGTCACTCACTGAAGGGTTCATGGATTCATGGTGGTGAAGCCACAACACTGACCATGTCTCTCTGCCCCGCCCTCGCATGACGGACCAATCAGAATAAACACCCTCAACATTCTGAAACACAAAGGACCATCACAACACCGTTCCCAGGCAACACTAGGCAACGTAAGACGGACCAATCAGAGGAAACTACGTGACAATAAGGGAGGAGCATTCCCCAGCAGAATGGCTCATTATCTGTGCAGCACGGAGAGCACAGAAACACCGCTGGAATGAGAGAAGAATATTCCTGCTGTGGGTATGTGCAAAAATAGACCGGGGGGGGGGGGGGGGGCGGGGAGAAATTTTTAAATGCCTAATGCCAGTACTAAAGAGTGCCAGAGGGCCTATAGCACAGACTATATTTGGGATCGCTTGACGTGGAGTCGGTGGAGCCGGAGAACAACGTGCCCGTCACCATCTGGGACGTGGGCGAACAGGACAAGCTGCGGCCCAGCTGGAAGGATTACCCGCGACCCAGCCAGCAGCAAACAGTGACCAAGGAAGGAGGAGGAGTACTCCTTCCCTGCCTAGGAATCGCTGGAGACTGGCTGCCAAACTAATGAAACAACCGCACACCGACGCACCACCTCCATCATTCGAAAGGCATCCACTCTTTCTTCAACAGAAATGCAAACTAATAATACAAAACAAACAAAGAATACATGGTTTCTTAGGCGGCTGCAGGTAACTCCCCACCCCCTTCCTCTTCCACTTTTGCCGAAGCGGCCAAGGACGTGCCCAACCATCCCCAGCCTCAGGCAAGCTGTCTCCCACCTCGGGGATTCCCTGAGCACCCGGCAAAAGACGGCGCTGATTCCTGCAGCGCATAAATGTTCCAGCATTACCCTGCAGCCGGCCTGAAATGGACCAAACATACCGGATCACCCCCCCCAACAGCCCGAGACCGTGCTCTTCTCCCTTCCGCCAACTTAAAACAACCATCCCCATCCTCAGGCAAGCCGTCACCCACCTCCAGGATGCCCAGAACCCCAGCCCAATGGAAAAAGATGGCACTGCTTCCAACAGCACATTTCTCTTCCAGCATTCCCCTACAGCAGCCCTGAAACGGCCAAAAAATACCGACAGACAAAGAACGTGCTCCTCTACCTTCCGCCCATCTAAAACAACACTGCTGCCTCAGCACAACACACAAAAAAAAACATGGAAAAAAAAACAGCACTCAACAAAGGCTGACCCCCCTACAACCACATTTACATTTCACCAACATAAAGACCCCCCTCCACAAACCTCCTTGACAGACAAAACCAAACACTCACAATACAACAGAAACACACCCTCAAAGCCACACACCAATCCAACCCACTTTGCCAGCACAGCACAGCACAGCACATCCCCCAACCCCCAAGCAAAAAACAAAACAAAACAAAAAAAGACACACATCAACAACCTGCACACACACCGCACCCTCACAAACTCACACACACACACACACAAAATAACTCTGTGACACATACACACACACACACACAAAAAACCACATGCTAGCGCCCATTTCATTGGTTTCGGAAACGGGCCTTTTTTACTAGTATATATATATATATATATATATATATATATATATATATATATATACAGTATATACACACGCACACACACATACACACAAGATAGATTTTCATGAAGTGTTTTTATTGCATGCATCTCTATGTCATGTATATTCACTGTAGATATCACAAAAAAACAGATCAGCTAGGTATGTACCCATTACAACCTTGAAAACCACTTATTTCTGGTGACCACAGAATCTACAAATTTGCATTTTGAGTTCAGAAGTGAGGTTAGAGGGTGCTTTGTACTTGGGCAGAAGGATGTGATTAAAATTTGTGATGTGTAAACCTGACTTCTACTTCCCTCACAATTCCAGAAGGATGCTATGAATACACGGAATTGGGGTGGATGAAGTAGCTTACAGATCGCGCTCCAACAACTGATCTCATTGTAAAAAAAAAAAAGGTATAAGCTCTGAAACAAATATCCATCCATAAAATTAATTTGAGGTAGTTCTCTTATTTTGTGCCTGTATGTTACAGAAAAGGACTAAAAGAAAATCTTACCAGCTTTTCTCACTCATATATATCACCTTTACTACAAGAAAAGTCCCCCTTTGACTCAATCACTGACATTTGCACCTCCTCTCCAATATTTCATCAAGGAATCTGGAAAACAGATTTGAAAATTAAAAACACTTGTCTGAATCTGCTCCTGCTAGAACATGCCTATCTATTTTAGGAACACTTAGGTTCTTTGCTGGTGCTTTCTCTCATGTCTCACATGCTCATTCTGGCCCCTTGCTACTCACCTCACATACCCCAGATATGCTCTCAGCAGAACTCCTATAACTCATCACCTCATCATTCCTGACTGTGACCATATCAGATGCACTCCCCTTTGACTCACTCACCACTCACTTCCTTTACAGAAGACAGGCCTCATGCCCTAATCCTAGTCACAAACTCCACATAATTTTTATGGATCATTAACCTCTTCATTCCTTCTGCCATAGCAGACATGTAATGTATAGTTTAAGTGGCTTCAGAAAAAGCTTTTGCATAGATGAATATAAAATATATCCTGATATATGTTGGGACAGTCCCTAGGCCACAACCCAGTCAGGTTTTCAAGATATCCACAATGAATATGCATAAGATTGATTTG
The DNA here is from genome assembly GCF_901765095.1 of Microcaecilia unicolor. Classification (NCBI taxonomy): domain Eukaryota; kingdom Metazoa; phylum Chordata; class Amphibia; order Gymnophiona; family Siphonopidae; genus Microcaecilia; species Microcaecilia unicolor. Next base: position 295,150,187 of record NC_044032.1, read on the forward strand.
CATATACTGCTTTCATTGTATGTAAATGGATCTCATGCATATTCATTGTGGAAATCTTGAAAATCTGACTGCGTTGTGGCCCTTGAGAACTGTGGTTGTCCACCCCTGTCCTGGGTAGACATCCATGTATTCACATACAAGCAAAATATCCAATGCTCATCCATATAAACCTAGACAAGGAATAAATAGGAGGCACTTCTGTACCTGAATACCTCCAATTAAATGCTCCAAAGACCTGCAGTAGGAAACTATTTTATAACGGCACCGGGGCACCCAGGCACCATTATAGAATAGCAGTGGTGTAGCCACAGGGGGCCGTGGGGACCTGGGTCCCCCACTTTGGACTCAGGCCCCATCCAGAACTGCAGCACCTCTTTAAATGGCTGGTGGGGATGCCAAAGCCCCACCAACCAAAGAAATACAGTTCCCAAGCTCTCCCCTCCTCCTTGTGCTGCTTCTTTACTGTAGAAGTTGGCAGTGTGCCTCCAGCCGCCGATGCCGGGACTTCTCATGCATGCTCAGTTTGTATAAGAATTGAGCATGCTCGGGGAGTACTAAAGTCAGCGGCTGGAGGTATGCCACTGACTTTTGCATTGCAGAAGCACGCATGAAGGAGGGGAGTGACTTGGGAGCTGAATTTCTTTGGATGGTGGGGCCTTCGGCATTCCCACCAGAAGATGTATGTTTAGTGTGCTTGGGCAGGGGAGAGAGGAGGAGGGAGGAATTCATTTTGCCCCTAGTCCACCTCTGGACATCCCAAAATTGGAGGACTGACTATGCCTTTGTAAAATAGCAGCATACCCTGGTATCAGCTTGACTAACATTTACACATCCACAGTTACACCAGCCATAGACCTGGCTTAAGTGTGGGTCCCTAAATGCAGCAGAGATACACAAAACTTACATTATTCTGCAAGTTATGCATGAAACTGGAAGGCCTACCCATGGCCCAACCATGTTCCACCCCTTGTAGTTACACATGCCTTTATAGAATAGCACTTAGGGCATTTATGCACATAAGCACTACTTTCTCTCTGCATTTACACGCATACTAATGAATAAACCTCAACAATAGAGGAAAATTACAAAATATATTAATACATCATTAAAAAACCATTCATAACATCATTTAGCATAAAGGTATGTTTTAAGACATTTCTGAAATAAGAGGTAGGTCGGTAGTTCTCTAACAGCCTTATTTTCAAAATTGATGGGCACCCAGATTTTGACCCAAATTGGGAGTTAGGCGCCCATCTCGCAAAGGCACCCAAATCGGTATAATTGAAAGCCGATTTTGGGCGTCTTCAACTGCAATCTGTCGCAGAAACGGGCAAAGTTGACGGGGGTGTGTTGGAGGTGTGGTGAAGGCGGGACTGGGGTGTGTTTATCGGCCTAGGAGAGATGGGCGCCTTCGGCTGATAACGGAAAAAAGAAAGGCATTTTTAGCGAGAATTTGGGTCATTTTTATTGGACCCTTTTTTTTCACGAACAAGTCCCAAAAAAGTGCCCTAAATGACCACATGACCACCGAAGGTAATCGTGGATGATCACCCCTGACTCCCCCAGTGGTCACTAACCCCCTCCCAGCATAAAAAAAAATCAACTTTAACAACTTTTTTTCCAGCCTGTAAGCCACCCTCAAATGCCATACCCAGCTCCATCACAGCAGTATGCAGGTCCCTGGAGCAGTTGTTAGTGGGTGCAGTGGACTTCACCCAGGTGGACCCAGGCCCATCCCCCCCCCACCTGTTACACTTGTGGTGGTAAATGGGAGCCCTCCAAACCGCCCCCAAAACCCACTGTACCCACATGTAGGTGCCTCCCTTCAGCCATAAGTGCTATGGTAATGGTGTGGAGTTGTGGGCAGTGGGTTTGGGGGGGATTTGAGGGGCTCAGCACACAAGGGATGGGAGCTATGGATTTGGGGGGTGTTCAATTTTTTTTCTAATTGTTACAAGTGCCCCCTAGGGTGCCCGGTTAGTGTCCTGGCATGTGAGGGGGACCAGTGCACTACGAATCCTGGCCCCTCCCATGACCCAATGCCTTGGATTTGTTCGTTTTTGAGCTGGGCGCTTTCGGTTTCCATTATTGCTGAAAAACGAAACCACCCAGCTCAAATCCGCACAAATCCGATGCATTTGCCAGGCACAAACCGTATTATCGAAAAAAAAGATGGGCGCTGATTTTTTTCGAAAATACAGTCTGTCCCGCCCCTTCACGTACCCGTTCGCGGACATAGACGCCCATGGAGATGGGCGTTCGCATTCAATTATGCCCCTCTAAGCTGCCTAGGGAAACTATTCCACAGCTTAGCACCCTGAAAGGGAAAAAACAGCTTAAGCTGCTTCTTATATTTAACTCCTTTCAAGAAAGGAAAACTGAGCTTCATCTTATGGATCGTGGATGTTGCTGATTATTAGGGAAGCATAAACCCCTTAAAATTAAACATGTGAAATGATTTAAAAATCAAGCAGCCTATTTTGAAGATTATTTGTGCGTTGACTGGAAGTCAGTGTAATTTTTCCAGCAAGGGTGAATCTCTTTCAAATCTACTCAAACTAAACATGAGCTTAGCAGCCGTGTTCTGCAAGAGCTGCAACGTTTTCTGCAATTTTGATGTCACAGTGTAGTACAAAGAGTTGCAGTAACCTAACTGTGGCAGAAGTATGGATTGTGTAATGATTTCAAAGCTTTCCTTCCTCAAGGATGACCTCATAGCACTAAGCTGAATCAGTTTAAAAAAGAACTTTTTTTGTTAGATGGCTGATCTGTGATTCAAAGGTCAATTTAGAATCTAAAATAACTCCCAAAACTCTTGCTTCTTTTTCAATTTTTAATATTTCACCTGTGGCCAAACTTAGTTTGCTGGTTGAGAGAGTTGAAATTACCAAACCATAGAACTGTATTTTTAAATTTCTTCATTTTTAATAAATTGGCACAAGACCATCTGCCAACTAGAGAAATATTTTGTCACAGGTTAAGCAAGATGTCTTCAAAAGGACTCAGTTCCGGACATAGCAAAAAATATCATCTGCTTATGACAGACAGAGTTCCCCTAAACTGGATAAGAATTTACCTAAATGACTGAGGAAAATGTTAAACAGTGAGAGAGAAAGCAGTGAACCCTAGAGAGAACCATATAAAAAGCACCAGGGTGCAGAGCTGATACCATTCTTCTTAACACAGTATACCCGCTTGGTTAAAAATTCAGTAAATCAGTTTAGCACATAGGTTTCCTTGCTGACACTTTCTCATAAGTGCCGGTATTCTGTACATTTACGCTCACGAGGGTCATATAAATGCCTGTGTCCGTTTATAGAATTCTCTTTTAATCTCTCCAAATGCCTCAGAATGAGAAAAAATATCAATGATAAGAAATCATATTATCAGCAAACTATACACCAGACAAGTCATTCTTCATGCTGAAATAATGAAAATCAAACATGAAAGGCAATTCTATAAGCTGGCAACTAAAGTTAGGTGCCAAATGTGTGTAAGTTATAAAATACTGATGCTTATGTGCAACATTGGAGTAAATAATTGGCATTTATGGTGTAAGTGCTAGGAATCATTCTATAAAGTACATGCCTCATTTGTTTAATGCATACCTGTAAGGGGGCATACATGTGGTAGAGCATGGGTGGTCCATGGTCAGTCAAAAGACAACTGACAATGTCACTTACTCAATGAAAGCTTTACATTGGCTCCCAGTGCTGCTTTTGGTACAATTTAAATTGTTGATGCTTATTTTTAAAACTTTGATCAGTACAGCTCTGGAGTATTTTAAGCAAGCCCTGAAACTCTATGATCTGGTCCCCCCATGAGATCAATGGGGACCAAGGAAGTTTAATTGACAGGAAATGGTGGGGGCATGCTTAGCCCATTATCTGACCTGAAGCCAGTAGGCAGAGCTTGCTGTCATACAAAGTAATGCATTTTGAGTGTACCGAGATGGTGGTGTAGATGGCTTCAGCCTTGTCATGTGATACTGTTACAAGAAATATTCACAGTTCTTAATATCCATTAAAATGTTACAGTTCTAATATGATATTTAAGAACAGGGGGAATTGCCCAGAGCATATGGTAATATTTCTAGTGTTTAAGAACATGCGCTGTATTTAAAAGTTTTAAGATATATATTAAGTAGAGGAGTGTGGTAGCTGTGTTAGTCCACTCTTAAGGTTATCAACAGAAATCAAACAAAATAAAACATGGAAAAGAAAATAAGATGATACCTTTTTTATTGGACATAACTTAATACATTTCTTGATTAGCTTTCGAAGGTTGCCCTTCTTCGTCAGATCGGAAATAAGCAAATGTGGTAGCTGACAGTGTATATAAGTGAAAACATTCAAGCATTACTATGACAGTCTGACAGGGTGGGAGGTATGCATGGGGACATCAAAGCATATCATTGATATTCTAACAGGATAGGTGTGGATAGGTGAGGGGAGGGTGATCATCTTCATATTTTTGCTTAAAGCCCACCTCTTCAAGGTCGCCTTCGGCACCTAACCTCTACACCTCTACCCAAGAAATCTAGACTGCCCCAACTTGACATTTCATTCTTTAGATTGTAAGCTCCTTTGAGCAGGGACCTTTTTGTTTATTTTGTACAGCGCTGCGTAACCCTAGTAGCCATAGGCGGTCGGTGGCCCAACTGTTTGGGGAGGCTAAAGGGGGCGGGGTTAGGGGTGGGGCTTATATCCATAACTGTCTGACAACACAAAAAAAAAACACTGACAGAAGTTCCCTCCTCCCTCTCCAAGTTGGATGGACCATGAGTGAGTCACTTCCCCAAACCCCAGGCCGCTATCGACACTTTCCCGCCCGGGGCCCTGAGTGGCCCTATCTCCTGGGAGACTCAAGTTTAAAAGGGGGTGGCACCTGGCTCGTCAGGCGGCATCTCCAGCCCGGGCCCCTGGGTCCTCTCCTTCTCCTGCTGCAACAACAGCCGCTGGCAGCACTCGGGGTGGCTGTGCTGCACTCGCTCCCACAGCTCGCCGTCCACCAGCGTGTTGTCGCGGGCGCAGCCCCAGCTGGAGACGCGCAGGCGGCAGAGCAGGCAGCGCAGGCTGACCAGCTCCACTGTGCGGCGGAAGCAAGGCAGGCAGAGCGAGTGCCGGCATGGCATGGTCACTGGTTCTAGCAGGATCTCCAGGCAGCCGGGCACACCGACTTCTCCAGCGAGAGCGCACCATTCGCCCCGGGCTCTAGCACCGCCATTGCTTCCTTTGGGGTCCGCAACAGCACCGCCGTCACCCGGCCGCTCCACTGAGGCTTGCGGATGCTGTTCCTGTCCAGCGCCGATGAAGCGCTTGGGCCCGCCACCACCATCTTGTCAGGAGTTCTCCCTCAGCACCAGCGATTCAGAGTCAGTCTTCTCCTCAGGGGCATCCTGGACTCCCGCCTACTCTAACGCAACTTCCTCTTTTCCGCAGAGGTAGGACTCGGAGTGAGACGCGCCTAAAGAGAAAGTCCCGACACTGGCAGAAGGCTGACTGTGATTGAATCGCCAGTGCTAAGGCAGAACTCTTCAGGGCAGTAAAAATGACGATGGAGACGGCGGGCAGCAGATGAAACACAAGGAGATGGTCACGATTGGCCTGGGGAGGCTTAGCCTCCCCAAGCCTCTTATACGGGGCACCTATGCTAGTAGCGCTCTAGAAATGTTAAGTAGTAGTAGTAGTAGAAATACAGCTTTATGGTTTATAATGGACTAGGAACCCCAGATCCTTGTTAAGTCCTTTCTGTTGGGTGTTAAAATATTCAATCATTCTGACTTCAAAGGTCTTACGTTCTTGTATGGTTTTAAAGTTACCTTTCAGGATTCTCACTGTGAAATCACTGGTACAGTGTCCTGGTCCTGTAAAATGCTGACCAACAGGGGTGGGAGCCCTACTAGCACCAGTATTGTTCATGTGATGTCTATGTAAATTGAATCTTGTCTTAAGTATCTGGCCTGTTTCTCCAATATAGCATCCTTCGTTACACTTTTTTACACTGAATGATATATACCACATTGGAAGATGAGCAAGTGAAAGATTACTTTATGTTGAATATCTTTCCTTTGTGGATGACTGTGGGGTCCTGTGAAATGTTTTGGCATAGTTTGCAACTGGATAAATTACAGGGAAGTGTGCCCTTCTGTTCCTTTTCAGTCTGTGATGGAAGTTTACTTCTGATTAGCTTGTGTTTTAAGTTGGGTGGCTGTCGGAAGGCCAGTATTGGTGGGGATGGGAATATCTCTTTCAGTAATTCATCCTCCTGGAGTATAGGTTGTAGATCTCTTATGATTTTCCTCAGTTTTTCCAGCTCTGGATTGTATGTCACTACAAGGGGGATTCTGTCTGTGGACTTTTTCTCCTTGTACTGTAGCAGATTCTCCCTGGGTGTTTTGAGGGAGGAGGCAATATTCTTGGAGATTATTTTGGGGTTGTAGCCTTTCTGTTTGAAGGATGCAGTCAGGCTTTTAAGGTGTCTGTCTCGGTCCCCTGGGTCAGAGCAGATACGGTGGTATCTTGTGGCTTGGCTGTAAATGATGGATCTTACAGTAGTCAGCGGTGGGGGAGGGGGACAAGGAGAGCAGCAGAAGAGGAGAGTCTGTCTAAGAGGGTGAAGAAGGAATCCTCTCTACTGAAGATGTCTTTTCTTGCAAAGCTGTGGTTGTTGCCTGAGAATTCTTGTCAGGGTGTGTGTGTGTGACGTTCAGCAGAGAGAAGCAGGTCCCAAGAGCAGCAGATTCCAAGAGAGCGAGCTGGGCTGTTCCCAGGCTTTTTATAATGTTCCTATGTAAAACTTAGGGGGTACTGAATTCTGGGTAATGTAGTTTGCAGAGCATGGTCACATGTTTCCTGGATATCTGCTGGCAAATGGCTTTTTATAGCTTGATGGCTTCAGTCTTTGTCTTTAATAGGTGGGATGTCACAACAGTCCAGCTCTGTGGCTGCTGGTCCATCTTGAGTTCTTATTATGTTGATGGGCAATGTAAGGCATCTGACAGGATTACAAGAGTCTGTGTCTGTGAAGTAGGTGGGCTTCTTTTGTCAGATAGATGGGGTTTTTTTCAGTCAGAGTTTATTTGAGAATAGTCTTTTGTTAAGGGTAGTAGATGTGTTAATGACTTTAGGTCTCAGTAGTTTCCGGGGGGGGGGGGGGGGGGGGGGGGGGGGGGGGGTGTGGGGGGGGGGGGGGGGGGGGGGGGGGGAGTAAACTCTTTGCAGCAGTACCTTTTATATGATTCAGATCTGATCCAGCAAAATAAGCTGATATCCTGCTACATATTTCAATAATTCTAACAATTTAACTATCATGCTACAATACCTTCTCCTGGTGGGGAGAGGCACTTGGTGCTGTCCATCATTGTCATTGATAACACTTAATTATTCTAATACCTGTATAAGTCTCCATTACATGGGATTACTGAGTGATTGTGGATTTTCCCCAGAGTCACTGGGGGAAGTGGTGTGGGATGTCCCTGGGTGGGGAGGGAGGCCCATCCCAAGGGAAGTGTGTTTATGCAATTAGTCCAGAGGGAAGTGGTTTATAGGTTATGATTGATGGTAGAGGTGGAGTTGAAGGCAATAAAGGTTTTTGTTTGCTTGTGGAAGTGGTCTTTGGTTACCTTCACCCCGCCAGGACCCTAGGAGGAGAGGGGGATATCCTGGAAAGGCAGAGTAACCTAAGGCTGAAATAAAAAGGAGTTCCTGCCCCTAAGAGCAGTAACTGTGAGGGCAAAAAGAGCATCGGGTGGGTAAGGGGACTCCAGCCTGGGAGTGGCAACTGGGGCAGGGGAAGCCTGCTCAAGGCCTAGGTTAAGCCATGAGAGGTGCATCGCTGGAAGAAAGACAGACAGAAAGATCTGATCCTGAAGGAAATGGGTGGTGATCAGAGACATCAGGAACACCTTGTATTATGGAGCCCAAAGGGATGGGTAATGGACTGGAGGAGTTGTATATCTGTACATAATTCTGGATTGCACAAAGAAACATTAGGTGGTTGATAAGTCTATACCAAATGGTCTTGGCTGGATTAGATCAAAACCTCTTCAACCAAATGCTGACTGTACATAAAGAAGTTTAGAGTTTGGATTTAACTGCTGTTGCAGAGTTTAGTAAAGTTTCCATCAAAGAATATTCTTGGTGTATTGAATATCCTTTGAGAGAGAAAGTGAAAAGTGAGCTCCAAGACTCTTGAGGATACTGAAATTAAAAGCCCATCTTAATTTCCTATGACCTTCCTGTTCTTGTTTTCTGAGGAGTGTACACTATTTATGATATTGGTCCAAAATGAGAAAAAAAAAGTAAGAAAGAAAAAAAAATGACATAATGAAAATTACCATAAGCAGCAAGGAAAACTATACAAAATGAAAATATTTTGGCTAGGTACTCCTAGTATGTGAATATAAATGGGACATTTGTGTGTATACAGAGGATTATGCGTTGGTCACTAATTTATATAGGATGTAATATGCATACACAATGTCCATAAAGCATATCTCAGGCTAAATAGCATGGGGATATTATCTTGGCAGGAAACTGGCATGTACTGTGCAAGCGGTATAAGTAGGTACACACTATATATTTTATAATGTCAATATGCTCCTCAATCAGCATGGGCACATATTTTTACACTTGCTATAAATAATGTCTAAAGCCAGGAACAATTGTTCTTTGGAACCTGGCACATGAATTAGTGATTGATGCTGGTGATTTGGGTGTGAGTTAATGGTCAATTTGTTTTACATTGTCTACTTCTATGTCCTTTGTCTTCCTTTTATACATCTTTGTATTCTACTATTTCTTTTAAAACCTTTTATCTATTTGCCTGTTCTTTCTTCTCCCTCCCCCACATTTGAGCTAACTGATTAGCACTGGACATGCCTACTCTCCATTCCCAAACACATCCCCAGCACTAAAAAATAATTCTGGGACCCTTTTACTAAGGCATGCCCAAAAGTGGCCTGTGCTGGTGTAGGTGCATGTTTTGGACATACGTTGATCCATTTCCTGAGCGCACCTGGAAAAAAGGGGATTTTTTAATGTGCCAGAAAATGAATGTGCCTGTCCTGACCTTGCCTGGAACCTGGATCATGCTTGCCTATGTCTGACCTGCCTTGCCTGGAACCTGGATCACTCTTGCCTGACACTTGACCTGACCTTGCCTGGAACCCAGATAACATTTGCCTGCCGCCTGACATGACCTTGCCTGGAACCTTGATCACGCATGCCTGCCATCGACCTGATCTTGCCTGGAACCCAGATCACATTTGCCTGTCTGACCTGACCTTGCCTGGAGCTTGGAGCCCAGATCACGCTTGCCTGCCGCCTAACCTGACCTTGGTTGAGACCTGGATCACGTTTGCCCGCTGCCTGACCTGACCCTGCCCAGAGCCCAGTTAGCTTCCTGTGAACTGGCATGACTACCCTCTCTGAGGACCCTCCAAGTCCTGCTTGCTACCTGAACCTAAGAGCTCAACATGAGGAGAATGGCGGTCAGTCCAGGTGAAGACCCTGGGGGGGGGGGGGGGTTGTCAGCCATCAGACACCAGCTTCTGGTGCTGGCACAAGGGGCTCACCATCCACTGTGCCATGGAAGTCTGACAGATTGCTGAGGCCTTGAGCTCAACCGACAAGCCCAAAGTTTTGGACCTGGCCCAAGCTCTACAGCAGCAGCAGAGTCAGCTACAGCATCTCTCGGGAGCCCTTCAAGATGTCTGTACACAATTGGCAGCTCTGCACACTTCTCCATGCCCTGGCTCAACTTCTTCAGGCCGTGCGGAAGCAACAGTGTTTGCCCCTATGATTCAAGCTCCTGACCCTCTCTGCTTTGATGGAAATCCCCAAGCCTTATGAGGTTTCTTGAGTCAGTGTCATAACACTTTGACCTTCAGCCTTTCAACTTTTCTTCTGAACGTATTAAGATAACATATATTGTGTCTTTCCTTTTGGGACAAGCACTGGCCTGGGTCTCGCCCCTTTGGCCTGAAAGATCCAATCCTCTTTGACCTGAAAGATTTCTTGAGACATTTTCGCTTAGCTTTTGATGAACCTGGGTGGCCATCCTATGCAGCTAGTGACCTCCTCCATCTCTAGCAAGGGACAATTTCGGGCCTTTGCCATCTGATTTCGAACTTTGGCATTGGAGTTCCAGTAGAACCAAGAGGCTCTGGTTGCTATATTTTGGCAGGGCCTAGCAGGAAGGATTAAAGATGAACTAGTTGACTGAGACATTCACCATTTACTGGATGAACTCATTGTCCTGTGCATCAAAATTGATGTGCACCTTCAGAAGAGGGCTTTTGAGAAGGACTCGCTACATTGACAACTGCATTTGGCATCATGTTTTCAATGCCCCTTGTTCCCAGTGCCTTCTTGGACCTCCAAAATGGAGGCTCCCGAGGAGCCCATGGTGATGGATCATCATCAACTCTCCTAAGAGGAGGAGAGACACAGAAGGCTGAACAACCTTTGCTTGTATTGTGGGGAATCAGGACACTGCCACCAAATGTCCATATAAGCCGGGAAATGGACAGACCTGGAGTCTCAAGAGGAGACAATCCTGGACATCCTTCTTTCTTACCCGGCCCCTCTGTGCATTTTTCCAATCATCTTGCGATGGGCCTCCTATCGGATAGAAGTTCTGGCCTTCATCGACTCTGGAGCCACAGGGAACTTTATTAATGGGCAGCTAGTCCAACAGTACCAGATTCCAGTCTCGCCAGTAACCACTGCCCTCACATCACTTCTATTCTTGGAGATCTGCTACCAGGATTACTCACCTCTGCCTCCAATCCTCTAATCCTCTAGGTCAGAGCTTTCCATCATGAGACTATCCTGTTCTACATTCTCTTCCTATTCATTCACCCAGTATTCTTAGCACTACCTTGGCTACGGCTTCACTCCCCATGGATTGACATCGCAACCTGGGGTCCCTCCTGCTTCCAGCCCTGCCTAACCCTAGTCAGACCCTCAGTAGTCATGGCTTTGCTCCATATAACCCTCTGTGCAGGGTTTCGATCATCTATCAGGATTTTCCTGACATTTTTAGCAAGAAACAGGCCGACACAGTTCCATCTCACAGAGACTATGACTGTGCCGTCAATTTAATGCCAGGGAAGACGCCCCCTAGGGGGTGTGTATACTCCCTTTTTCGACCTGAAACCCAGGCCATGACAAAATATATCCAGAGAATCTGTGGAAGGGGTTCATTTGACCTTCTACTTTCTCCAAGGGGGCAGGTTTCTTCTTCGATGGCAAAAAGGATGGGTCACTCCGACCATGTATAGGCTACTGAGACTTAAATGCCATTATGATAAAAAATTGGTACCCTTTACCGCACATTCCAGAGCTCTTTGATCAATTACAAGGAACAATTAGTTAGACCTACGAGGAGCCCAGAACCTTATTCACATAAAGAAAGGAGATGTGTGGAAAACAGCACTTAATACCCATGACAGGCACTATGAATATCTAGTAATGCCCTTTGGCCTATGTAATGCCCCTGCAGTTTTCCAGCACTTTGTCAATGACATCTTCAGACATCTCCTATATTCTTTTATTATTGTATATCTGGAAGACATATTGGTATTTTCCTCCTCTTGACTGGAACATCTGCAGCATGTCAGAATCGTTCTGCATTGACTCAGAGACAACGAGTTATATGTGAAGTTGGAGAAGTGCTCTTTTCATCAAGAAACTATACCCTTCTTGGGCTACATCATATCAGTCTCCGGGCTGCAGATGGTCCCCAAGAACTTGGCCATTCAAGACTGGCCTCAACCGGCTGGACGTCATGCTTTTCAACGATTCCTAGAATTCATTAATTACTACCAACAATTTATTGACCATTATTCCATGATCACTGTGTCCTTTATGGCACTTATCAAAACGGGGACAGATCCCGGGACTTGGCCCCCTGAAGCCTGCTGGGCTTTTTCGCCTGAGCTTCCGCCCAGCAGAGAAGAATAGCCGGGCTGATGTTCTCTCTAGGTCTTTTGACCCAGCAGAATAACTAGAGCATCCACAGAGCATCTTGGACACCTCTAAGATCCTCACACTTTTAGGGCTCTCCTTGCCTCTTGGGAAAACTCCTGTACTTCTCCAATCTCATCAGAAAGTTATGCACTGGCCACACTCTTCCCAACTGGCCGGTCACCCCAGCATTTGCAAGACACTTCACCAGATTGCCCGCCACCATTGGTGGCCTGGAATGGCATCAGATATCTTTTCTTGCCCTGACATAAGATCCTACACACTTGTCCCTGGGGTTTGCTACAGCTGCTACCTACACCCAAAACATATCTATGGACTTCATCAATGACCTTCCTGTTTCCCAAGGCTACTCTGTCATCTGGGTTGTAGTGGACCGATTCACTAAAATGGCCCACTTTATTCCTATGTCAAGCCTTCCATTTGCTATGGCTGTAGCTCACGCCTTTTTTCAGAATATATTTTGCCTGTATGGGCTCCCTGAACACATCATTAGCAATCGAGGAATACAATTCACATCTCGATTCTGCTGAAAATTGTTCTTGGGAATCAAACTAGCCTTTTCATCAGCATATCATCCCCAAACCAATGTGCAAGTGAATCAGATACTTAAGGACTTTCTGTGCTTATACGTCAATAAGCAGCAGGAAAATTGGGCCACTCTACTCCCCTGGGCCAAATTTGCCATTCACTGTCCAATTAGCATGGGGATAGTACGGGAGCACTTACCGCCTAGAAAATATGTGGCAGTAAGGGCTCAAGTGCTAATTGGGAAATGTGTGTGGCCATTAATTGGAAAATAGAAATTGGGGCCATTTTATTGATCTGCTAAAAGTGGCCTCAGATGTGGGAAGCCCACGTGCTATAGAGCAGGCCACATTTTAGCGCTGCATTGATTCAGAGACAACAAGTTATATGTGAAGTTGGAGAAGTGCCAAAGGGCCTCTTTTAGTTCAGTTGCACAAAGACATCAAACTGCCATCCTGTACAATCAGACTCAAACCAATACAACTTTAACCTGTGGGACAATAAAACTTTCAACATGTTCACCTCCAGCACACAGATAATTAATTTAAGTTCGTAATGCAAGTTACAAAGAAAATTCCTTTAAATTGAGCCAGATGCTTAAACAAACTAGTTTGTTCACAATGCTTGGATCAAACGATGCTCGTTTCTTGTTTACAACCTGTCCCGAAATGCTAAACAAATGCTGTCACAGAGCTGTTGTAGCAGGTGTCCAAGACCTTATATACTCCTTTGTGTGCTCCCCACCATTTGAGTGGACATCTGTCAATATCAATTTGGAGATCTGCTCTACACCACAGAAGAACAGATTTTGAGTTTGTCACCTCATGCAGAAGCAGTTTATCCTCTGAGTCTGACAATAGTACATACATTCTACGGAATTCATTTGGCTGAGATCCTAGCCAACTGTAACTGTCTGCATTTTGAGTCTCGTAACTTTCAATCAGCTTTTAAAATTCTCCTGAAGTGTCCTCTCTCTGCAGTTTTTGGAGGTATTTCAGGAGTTTGAAACATGGGTCCAGAACATTCGCTATCTGCAAGCACTGTGTGTTGTAGTCTTTTTTTTTTTTTCAGTTTTCAAGCTCAGCTGGGAATGTCTCTTTAAACCAAACAACATATCCTGGATCATTATCAGAGACTTCCATTTCATGGAAAAGATGAGAAAGAGTTGATAGTGCATCGAACAGGAGATACATTGCTCCCTGCCAAAAGTTCTGTGGCGTAGCAACAAGGCTCCAGATGTTTTCTCATAAAGTTGAGTTTCTCCCATTTAGCCATATTCAGGAGTGTAAATATATGTTTGTGCTCACTTTGGCCCAGCATAGCGAACTCTGTATCTTTGTTGCTGAGCAACCTCTTCACCATGGCAGAGTTGAATTCCAACATGTTGTCATATCTTGGACAAGGTTTCTTATCATTGACACAAAGCTGCTGCATTTTCAAGTCTGTACTATTTTCTTTGAAATGGCCCACAATTTTATGACACATGGAGGGACATTTTCAAAAGAACATCCAAGCCAGAATTGGGATGTACTTCTCACAAAGCTTCCCTCCCCCCCCCCCCCCCCCCCCCCCCCCCCACAACCAAAAAAAATGTCTATCTCACAGTCATTTTTGAACAGGAAACATGTTGGGATTTTTTTGTTCGACAATACGTCAGGATATTCTTGCACTGAAAACGTTCAAAGCACACATAAAATGAAACATCCAAATATGAATGTCAAAAAAGCAGGCAGAAATATATTTATCTGGCATCATTTGTACAAAAGATGCCACACAGATGTCCCTGCAGAGGGGCAGTCTAGTGGTCAGTGGACTTTAAATAGTGGGGCTCAGGTATAAATCCCACCTTAATATTTATTATATGTTATTGTGATCCCTCCAAGAACAGTTAAAAACCTTAAAAGTACACCACTACAATAGCCATCATGCTTGCAGGTGTCTTATAAATTCAGATACAGTAGGTAATTTCTATGTTTATTATTATTATTTTTACATGACATTTATATCCCACACATACCTCTTACATTCAGTGTGACTCACAATTCAAGATAAAAACTGGGTATACTCAGGAATAATATACAGTGTACACATGAAACAATCTCAATAAGGAAATTCAAGTTATTACAGTGACCCAAATATTTCCTAAATAAGAAAGTCTTCAGTAATTTTTGGAATATAACATAAATTCAAGTTTAATCCTATGAACCTTATCATGAAAGTACTTAGCTAGAGTCTGGGGAGAAAGTGAAAGGGGAGTTGGAGGTGAAGGCACGTTGGAGAGAGAGTTCAGTGTAGCAAACAGACGTTGAGGGTTTGAGCCAAGAGAATTAGTCAACTGGATGTAGTAGTACTATTTGGCAAGTAAAAGGGCAGATTGGAAGGAGGTCAGCAAGAATTTGAAATGTATGAAGTCAGCATGGGCATGGGATTTCCGCTAAAGGCGTTCGGCAGAGCGGGCACAGGAATGTAGGTAGCGGGTTCTAAAGGTCAGCCAAGGCTGGGAAATGGGGAATGGGAGGAGTGGTGAGTGGGGGTAGTGGAGCACAGTTGAAAATTGAAAGAGGATGTTAAAGTAAGAAACTGAGAAGCATGAATTTTAAAATTCTTAAGAATGAGGGAAGGAGATGAAGGTTCAAGAAAAAAGGAAACTAGGTGTCAAAGTCAGTGAGAAAGGAAGAAATTGGGGGGGGGGGTCAATAAATGACTTCAGGGGGGTCAATAAATGACTTCTATTCAGAGAGCCAGAGGAGTGAATAGACGTACTGTATAGTGTGGACTTCGAAGGAAGAAAATCAGTAAGACTGAGGTGGAAGAAGAGATTGAAATCTACAGGAGGGTGAAAGTAGTAGCCCAACACCACCTCTGCGGCCAACCGGGCGAGGAGTATGGGAGAAATGATAACCTCCATGGCACAGGGCCACGGCTGAAGCAGAGTCTTCAGGGCTAAGCCAAGCTTCAGTTAGGGCCAGCAGATGGAGAGTATGAGAGATAAAGATATTGTGGATGTAGGGAAATTTGTTGCAGAGTGGGCATTCCACAGAGCACATACCTTTTACATTCAGTGTGTCTCACAATTCAAGATAAAAACTGGATATACTCAGGAAAACTATACAGTGTACACATGAAACAATCTCAATAAGGAAATTCAAGTGATTACAGTGACCCAAATATTTCCTAAATAAGAAAGTCTTCAGTAACTTTTGGAATATAACATACCGTATTTTTCAGACTATAAGACGCACCGGACCATAAGAGGCACCTAGGTTTTAGAGGAGGGAAATAGGAAAAATAAATTTTGCTTTTTCCCTCCTCTAAAACCTAGGTGCTCCGGTGCGTCTTGTCCGAATCCCTCCCTCCAAGTTCGGGATCGCCCTCAACTCAGGGTTACCTCCTCTCCCCCCCCCCCCCGGCCCTGTCACCACCTCTCCCCTTACTCACGCGATCTTCTCTGGTGGTCTAGTGACGTCGGGGCAGGAAAGAGCCCCCTCTTTCCTGCCCAGCGCGCTGCTCTCCATCCTCCTGTATGCATTGCTGCCTGACGGTCTCGGCGAGATTCAAAATGGCTGCCGAGAATTGAAGTCTCGGTGGCCATTTTGAATCTCACCGAGACCGTCAGGCTGCATACAGGAGGATGGAGAGCAGCGCGCTGGGCAGGAAAGAGGGGGCTCTTTCCTGCCCCGACGTCACTAGACCACCAGGGAAGATCGCGTGAGTAAGGGGAGAAGTGGTGACAGGGCCGGGGGGAGGGCGATCCCAAACTCAGAGGGAGGGCGGCAAGCCAGCCAGCCAAATCTCTACCTTCGGACTATAAGACGCACCCCCCCCATTTTCCTCCCAAATTTTGGGGGAAAAAGTGCGTCTTATAGTCCGAAAAATACGGTAATGTTCTGACTTCTCAATACACATGGCAACTCATGCCACTGTCTAGCAGCTTGATATGCAAATGTACTCATAAAAACTTTCTTATACACAATCCCTTTAGGAGTAGGTTAACCCCCCCCCCCCCCCTCGAATTGGTACTAAAATTTCTAGCTGAAATATTAATAAATGATGTCATATAACTAGGTACAAGATTATGTGCAATTAAAAAACAAAATAAAAGAATATAGTTTAAACATAATTTACACATGATCTGGTAGCCAATACAGCTGTAACAACAATGGTATAGCCCTCTCAAATTCTGATACTTTAAAAATCAACCGAGCTGTTGTAATGTTATAATATTGCAATAGTCGATATGAGCTAACAGCAATGCTTGTGCAATCAATCTGAATGTTTCTGGAGTGAAATTAGATCTAATTATTCTCAATTTGCACTACATTCTAACTACCTTCACAGCAACTGTAACTCAAATGTAAACATTGATCAAATACCACATCCAAAATTTTTAAAGAGGACTCTAACGTAAACTTAATTCCATCAATACTTAATTCTGAGTCCTTATTTAATTTTAGTTTAAAAGCTGAAGCCCATTCTTCTAGCATATTCAACATGAGAGGTAATATTTGATAGATCTCCCACATAAGGAATAAACATTATTATATCATCAGAAAACCATGGGCAGATAATTTTCTTCCTAGAGATACTATAAGAAGATTAAACAGTATTGGTGAAATGGCCAAGCCCTGGGGAACCCCACAGTCTGGATGCCAGCAGCACACCTTTCATTTTCATCTTATAGCATCTGGTCCTCAAAAATCTCTTAAACCATTCCAAGACAGCCAAAATAGCTATTAAAACCTCATGGTTTACCAAATCAAATGCTCTAAACATGTCAAATTGCATCAAGAGAACCTTTTTCCCCACACTAATTTCCTTTTTCACCTCTGCCAATAATGTTGCCGCTATTGTCTCCATAGTATCCTGCTTCAGAAACCTGATTGAGACTCATGGAATATGATATGTTGTGTTAAATAATTAGATAATTAGCCAACTGTTCAGCAACCGGACTCTCCATAACCTTCACTAATAGAGGTATTGAGGCCACTGGACTATAGTTGAACTCAACATTCAAATTCTGAGTACATCTCGCCTTCGTCGCTGTCGTCATTCGTCTCCTACTATTCTCCATACTCTCTTGCTTCTTCTCCTGCTCTCTGCTGGTGACATCAGTCCCAATCCTGGTCCTCCATATCAGCTCTCATCCTATTCATGCAGGTCACACTGTGATGTCTCCAATCTAATTTCTGTTCCTCTCCCCCCCCCCCCCCCACTTCTTTCCTGCCTGTCTCATGTGCTCTGTGGAATGCCCACTCTCTCTGCAACAAACGTTCCTACATCCACAACATCTTTATCTCTCATACTCTCCATCTGCTGGCCCTAACTGAAACTTGGCTTAGCCTTGAAGACTCTGCTTCAGCCGTGGCCCTCTGCCATGGAGGTTATCATTTCTCCCATACTCCTTGCCCGGTTGGCCACGGAGGTGGTGTTGGGCTACTACTTTCACCCTCCTGTAGATTTCAATCTCTTCTTCCACCTCAGTCTTACTGATTTTCTTCCTTCGAAGTCCACACCATACATCTATTCACTCCTCTGCCTCTCCGAGTAGAAGTCATTTATCGACCCCCCTGATAAGTCCCTTTCTTCCTTTCTCACTGACTTTGACACCTGGCTTTCCTTCTTTCTTGAACCTTCATCTCCTTCCCTCATTCTTAAGGATTTTAACATTCATGCTAATGATCCTTCTGACTCATGCTTCTCAGTTTCTCACTTTAACATCCTCTTTCAATCTTCAACTGTGCTCCACTACCCCCACTCACCAGAATGGCCAGTATCTTGATCTTATCTTCTTCTCAAACTGCTCAATCTCCAGTTTCTGTGGCTCAGCTCTCCCCCCCCCCCCCCCAATCATCTGATAACTTTCACACTTAAACATCCTCCCCCCCCCCAAGTCCTGTCCAATCTCAACCAATACATTTAGGAATCTTCAGGCTATTGATCCTTCCACTCTGTGCTGTAGTGTTTCAAATTTCTTCTCAACCACTATATTATCAAAGTCTGTCAATGAGGCTATTTCTTCCTATAATACTATTCTCTCCTCTGCTCTGGATACTCTCACTCCTCCCATTCCCCATTCTGTAAGGCATACCAATCCCCAGCCTTGACTGACCTTTAGAACCCACTACCTACATTCCTCTGCCAGCTCTGCTGAACACCTTTGGCTGAAATGCCATGCCCATGCTGACTTCATACATTTCAAATTCTTGCTGACCTCCTTCCAGTCTGCTCTTTTACTTGCCAAATAGTACTACTACATCCAGTTGACTAATTCTCTTGGCTCAAACCCTCAATGTCTGTTTTTCCACACTGAACTCTCTCTCTCTTCAAAGTGCCTTTACCTTCAACTCCCCTTTCACTTTCTCCCCAGACTCTAGCTAAGTACTTTCATGACAAGGTTCACAAGATTAAACTTGAATTGTCAACCAAGCCGCCTCCACTTCTCCTTCCCTTAGTCCATACTCTCAACCTCCTTCAACCCCTGCCTCCTTGTCTTCCTTTTCTGAAATCACTGAAATCAGTGCACATTTTCTTTCTTCCTTGAAACTACCTATTCCTCTGATCCTATTCCCACCTATCTACTTAGCACTATCTCTCCTACTGTCATCCCATTTTATCTGTCATATCCTCAATCTTTCACTTTCCACTGTGACTGTTCCTGATGCCTTCAAACATGCCATAGTCACACCACTCCTTAAAAAACCTTCATTGGACCCTACCTGTTCTTCCAACTATTGCCCCATCTCCCTCCTCCCTTTCATATCCAAGATACTTGAATGTGCTGTTCACCACCATTGTCTTGACTTTCTTTCATCTCAAGTTATTCTTGATCCACTTCAATCTGGCTTTTGCCCTCTTCATTCAACTGAAACAACTCTTGCTAAAGTCTCCAATGACCCTGGTCATATTAATGTCTCTATTCTATCCTCATCCTTCTCGATCTATCTGCTGCTTTTGACACTTTGATCACTGCCTACCATAGGAGCCAACTTTTCAAAATGATTGGGGGTGCTAACAATTTTTTTTTTACAGGCAGTGCATTCCCCCCCCCCCCCCCCCGTACCTTAAAATCCCATCTGCTACAGTCTTCACTTGGGCAGTAGCAGCACCACTCATAGTCTGCCTGCAACCTGCACCAAGTCTTCTTCTCTGAACAGTCCCACCCCTCAGTCCCCCTGTACCGTGCAAATATAAAGAGATGCAAATTTCAAAAACTGACATATTTCAATCACTATACTATAGGTTAACAAATACAAATAAAACAAAAAAATGGCAAATATGATAATATCATTTTATTGTACTAAATACATTTTTCAATTAGCTTTCAAAGACCAAAACCTCTTTCCTCAGGTCATGACAGTATACTGCTGTTATGGTATTCTGTTCTGACACGAGAAAGGAGGGTTTGGTCTCCAAACATTAGTCAAAAATGTATTAAAATTAGTCCAATAAAGATATCACCTTACTTCCATTTTCTGTATTTATTAACACAGCTACCACACTACTTTATCCTAAACTAAAAATAAAATTCATTTTTTCCTACCTTTGTGTTCTGGCCGTTTACTATTTCTAATTCTGTTGGTCTCAGTCTCTTGTTTCTTCTTTCCTCGATCTTAACTCTCCCCCCTTTCCATCTAGTGTCTACCCCCTCTCTCTCCCCTTTCTATCCAGCATCTGCCCCCCTCTCTTCCCCCTTTCCATCCAGCGATTACCCCCTCTCTCCCCTTTCCATCCAGCATCTGCCCCCCTCTCTTCCCCCTTTCCATCCAGCGATTACCCCCTCTCTCCCCTTTCCATCCAGCGTCTGCCCCCTCTCTTTCCCCTTTCCATTCAGTGTCTATTTTCTTCATCAATGTGTAGTTTTTCTTCTCTTTTCCCTTTCCCTCATCTCTGTCAGTATGCATCTCCTTCCTCTTTCTTCACTGCCCTCCATCCATATGTATCTCATTCTGCTCTCTTCCCTCTCCTCCATCCATGTCCACCATTTTTCCTCTCTCTCCGCCTCTCCATCCATGTTCATCTCACTTCCTCTCTTCCCTTCCCTCCATCCATGTCCAGCATTTCTTCTCTCTCCCCTCCATCCATGTACATCTCCTCCTCTGTCTTCCATCCCCTCCATCCATGTCCAGCATTTCTCCTCTCCCCTCCATGTGCATCTACTTCCTCTGTCTTTCTTCTACTCCATGTCCAGCATTTCTCCTCTCTCCCTTCTCCTCCATCCATGTGCATCTTCTTCCTGTCTTCCCTCTCCTCCATCCATGTCCATCCATGTCCAGCATTTCTCCTGCCCTCCCCTGCATCCATGTACGGCAACTTTCCTCTCTCTCCTGCCCTCCCCTCATCCATTCATATCCAGCAACTCTCCTCTCCTCCCTTCCCTCTCCCCATCCATATCCAGCAATTCTCCTCTCTCCACTCCCTCCCATCCATGTCCAGCGATTCTCCTCTGTCCTTCCCTCCCATCCATGTCCAGCAATTTCTCCTCTCTCCCCTGCCTTCCCTTCCATGTCCAGTGATGCCCCAAACCCACCTTCCCCCCGAGTTCCAGTTCCAACCCCCCCCCCAGCCTGACCTGCCTGCCCTCTTCTCCCTCAACAGCCCTCCTTGCCATCCTGCCGCCCAGCGCTTAAATCTCATTTTACCTGAAGTCATGACGACAGTGAAAGAAGCAGAGCAGGCTCTCCTTCAGCCTTCCCCTTCTCTCTCAGCGTCCTGCCCTTGCAGAAACAGGAAATGATGATGGGACGCTGAGAGAGAAGGGGAAGGCTGAAGGAGAACCTGCTCTGCTTCTTTCACTGTCGTCATGACTTCAGGTAAAATGAGATTTAAGCGCTGGGTGGCAGGAAGGCAAGGATGGCTGTTGAGGGAGAAGAGGGCGAGCAGGAAGGTGAGGACCTCTTCTTCTCTCCATCTATACTTCTTCTCTTGGTATTCTGAGCTCATCCCATGGTTTTCAGTATCACCTTTACACTGATGAATCCCAGATCTACCTCTCCACACCAGAAATCTGAGCAGGAATTCAGGCCAAAGTATCAGCCTGCCTGGCATTACTGCCTGGATGTCTCATCGCCATCTGAAACTAAACATGACCAAGACTGAGCTCCTTATCTTTCCCCCTAAACCAACCATTCTCTATCTCTGTGGATAACACTCTCATCCGCCCTGTCTCATCAGCTCGTAACCTTGGGGTTTAGACTCCTCTCTCTCCTTCTCTGCACATATTCAACAGACTGCTAAAACCTGTCATTTCTTTCTCTATAATATCACTAAAATTTGTCCTTTCCTTTCTGAGCACACTACCAGAACTCTTATCCACACTCTTATCACCTCTCGCTTAGACTATTTCAACTTGCTTCTCACAGGTCTGCCACTTAGCCATCTCTCTCCTCTTCAATCTGTTCAAAATTCTGCTGCATGACTTTTATTCCGCCGATGTCACTATACTCATATTAGCCCTCTCCTCAAGTCACTTCACTGGCTCCCTTATCCATTTCCGCATACAGTTCAAACTCCTCTCATTGACTTACAAGTGCATTCACTCTGCAGCTCCTTAGTACCTCTCCACTTTTATCTCTCCCTATACTCCTCCCCAGGAATGCCATTCACTGGGTAAATCTCTTTCATCTGCACCCTTTACCTCCACCGCTAACTCCAGACTCCGTTCCTTTTATCTTGCTGCACCATATGCCTGGAATAGACTTCCTGAGCCGGTACGACATGCTCCATCTCTAGCCGTCTTCAAATCTAAGCTAAAAGCCCACCTTTTTGATGCTGCTTTAAACTCTTAACCCTTACTCACTTGTTCAGTACCCATGTTTTATCATTCTCACCTTAGTAATTCCCTTACCATTATTTGTCCTGTTTGTCTGTACTAATTAAATTGTAAACTCTGTTGAGCACGGGCTGTCTGTTTATGTCCTGTGTACAGCGCTGCGTATATCTAGTAGCACTATAGAAATGATAAGTAGTAGTTGTAGTAGTGGTAGTAGTAGTAGTCTTGGAATAGGTGTATTATCTGTCCTTTCAGGAAGGCTCACATATTTGTACAGAAACAAAAGGGTTAAAGTGGGAGTTACACCTGGGTCTCATTGTTCAAAGTCCACTACACTGACCACTAGGCTACTCCTTAACCTTGCTTGCTGCTCTATTAGGAATGGCCATAATACCTGAAGCTGTCATAGATGAAAAATGTTCAGCACGAGTTTCTGTATAGTGTGACTCTTTAACCTGAAGAAAACATAAAGCACATGATTTAAAACTACAAGCTCCTTCAGTGAGGTGACATGTAACATCAAGTTAACTGTTACTGACAATTGAAGACCAGAGTAGTCTGCTGTCAGGGCCACATTAACCCTTTGTCCAAAAGTTCATGTATCTTTGATTTCTTGTGCTCATATAATTTGTGTAGATGAGAAGAGATGACTGACCCTGACAGTAGCATGTTCAACTGATTTCCTCCTACAATATGAATAATATATTGTAAACCTTTGTCTGCTGATGCTGATTGGTCTGCCATTCTTTGCAATACTTTTTATGATGGCATTTGTAATACTGTTGTGCTTTTCCTGACCCACTGGCTTTGCCAAATTTTTGAAGCTGTAACAACATTGCCTGGTTCTGGTTTATTTTCTGAGGACATGACAGAAGTGGAACCACATTCAACATCTGATAATACATGTGTGATATAGGAAAACTTACTACACAGATGGGAATTCAACAATTTTGGACACTCTTCTTTTAACCTTTTCTAATTCCACTATACTTTTTTGAGATACAGTGACCAGAATTGAACGCAATACTGAAGGTGAAGTTACGCCATGGAACAACACAGAATCATTATAATATTCTTGGTCTTATTTACCATCCTTTTCCTAATAATTCCTAGCATCCTGTTTGCTTCTTTGGCTACCACCGCACACTGGGCAGATGATTTCAGTGTATTGTCTATAATGGCATGTAGATATTTTTCTTGGATGATGACTCCTAAGGAGGCCTCTAGCATTAGGTAACTATGATTCAGATTATTTGAATTATTCTTCCCAATGTGCAATAACCGGTTATCGTATGATATAGCCGGTTAGGGGCAGAAATTCAGCACCTAACCAGCTATGTTGAGCTGTCAAAATAGATCACTTAGATAGCAGGCCTGTCTTTGACTGCTCAAAAATTAACCAGTTAGCACTGAATATCAGCATAGCCAGTTAATTTTTTAGCAGCCAAAATAAACCCGGATATGGCCTGGCATTGAATATCTGGGTTTAATGCCGGCAGCAGACAGAAATGCGTTGCCTGCTGTTGGTTGAATATCAAGCCCTTCATGTACACTGGCCCTACTGAAGCTGTTAGCAGCATTAGTATTGTTTGGAAGGATAATCAAAGAAGTCACTAAGTCACATATTAGTTACTTTAGAGATCAGTTTTATTTCTGGATATCTAATTAATACAATTCATTTATTGAATTAAGTCTACAAAGCAAATACAGTACACTACACATCAGATACATAAAATACAATTTTAAATCCTGAAAAGATAAGCTAAATCACTATCCTGCTTATAATCGAACGAGAAAAACGCTCAAGTTCCGACCTAAATCGGGAGATGGACGTTTATCTCACAAAAACGAATAAAGCGGTATAATCGAAAGCCGATTTTTGGACGTTTTCAACTGCAATCCGTCGCGGAGGCGGACAAAGTTGATGGGGGCGTGTCAGAGGTGTGGCGAAGGCGGAACTGGGGCGTGGTTATCTGCCGAACAGAGATGGGCGCATTTCACCGATAATGGGAAAAAAGTATGCGTTTGTAGCTAGAATTTAGGACACTTTTCCTGGACCCTGTTTTTTCACGAATAAGGCCCCAAAAAGTGCCCTAAATGACCAGATGACCACTGGAGGGAATCGGGGATGACCTCCCCTGACTCCCCCAGTGGTCACTAACCCCCTCCCACCACAAAAAATGAAGTTTCTCAACTTTTTATTTTCACCCTCAAATGTCATACCCAGCTCCCTGGCAGCAGTATGCAGGTCACTGGAGGAGTTGTTAGGGGGTGCAGTGGACTTCAGGCAGGTGGACCCAGGCCCATCCCCCCTACCTGTTACAATTGTGCTGCTTAATGCTTATTAGTCGTCCAACCCCCCCAAACCCACTGTACCCACATGTAGGTGCCCCCCTTCACCCCTTAGGGCTATAGTAATGGTGTAGACTTGTGGGCAGTGGGTTTTGAGGGGGATTTGGGGGGCTCAACACACAAGGGAAGGGTGCTATGCACCTGGGAGCTCTTTTATTTTTTTTTTTGGTTTTGTAAAAGTGCCCCCTAGGGTGCCCGGTTGATGTCCTGGCATGTGAGGGGGACCAGTGCACTACGAATCCTGGCCCCTCCCACGAACAAATGCCTTGGATTTATTCGTTTTTGAGCTGGGCGCTTTCATTTTCCATTATCGCTGAAAAACAAAAACGCCCAGCTCACACATTGTTGAATAAAACATGGGCGTCTATTTTTTCCCAAAATACGGTTCGGTCCGCCCCTTCACGGACCCGTTCTTGGAGATAAACGCCCATGGAGATAGGCGTTGTCGTTCAATTATGTCCCTCTATATATTCCAAAAATAGGCAAGGAACTACACCCACAGAGGGATTTTGAACAGGTTCTTAGATCTCATATTTAAGTAACTACCTGCTTCTTGTAACTTATGGAACAGGTGAAGGAAAAAATAGGGTTGGGACCTTGGTAGGTCTTTTTGTTTCTATCCACAGGTCCTACAGTTGAAGTATGGATAATAAACATTGTGCCCCCAAAGCTGCTGCTCTCATTATAGCTTCTGCTTCTGTTTAGACTGAATGTATTATCTGAGGGACTAGTTTCATCTGCTAAATGTATGTACATTGAATCCCTCATGAAAGAAGTCCAAGAACTAAGAGAGGAGGTGGTAAGACTAAGAAGCATCTGTGACAACCAGAAATCCATGCTGGAAATGCATCATGAGGGATCAGGGATCTCCAGTACAGGGAAGTAGATGTTCAGAAAGAGGACATCTGGACACAGATCACCAGATCCTGCAGAACCAGTTTGCAGCCCTAGAGGTAGAAGAGCTGAAAATATCTCAAGAAGAGGAGGAAACAAAGCTCAAATATCGCAAAGTTGTTGAATCAGTGGCCAGTAAGAAGTGAAAGGTAGTGGTGGTTAGTGATTCTCTTCTGAGGGGTACAGAGCCTGCTGACCAGACATGATGTCCAGAGAGGTGTGCCTGGTGCCAAGATTCAAGATGTAGCAGAAAGTTTGCTAAGACTCATCAAGTCTATTGACCATTATCCTATGCTACTCATCCATGTTGGCACAAATGATACTGCTGGGTATTCCACTCACTGTTCTCTCTAAGCTGAGTGGGAATCCTCCATGCATTGCTGCCGGTGGAGGGTGGTGCTTCAATATTGTCATCAATTGCTTGGGACAGGCAGGTTCCTTGCAGTCCTGCAGAGTTTGCCTATCTCTCACTATTGAGCATGGGATAGCGAAACAGCACCACTGACTGGCGGAGTAGGTGGAAGACTCCTGCTCAGCTTTGAGGGAACAATGATTCTACTGAACATATCAAGCATGATTTCTTGGCTTTGGGATAGAGGATGAAGAAGTTAGGTACACAGGCGGTTTTCTCATTGATCCATCCTGTTGAGGATAAAGGTCAAAAGATGGAAGCTTGCATCCTGGAGCTGAATATGTGGCTGTCCAGCTCATTTTCGAAAGTGATCGCCGGCTATCTTCCAACACAAATTGGGAGATGGCAGGCGATCTCCTGAACCCGGCCAAATCGTTATAATTGAAAGCTGATTTTGGCCGGGTTCAACTGCTTTCCGTCGCGGAGCCGGCGAAACATCAAGGGGGCATGTAGGTAGGGTAGTGAAGGCGGGACGGGGTGGGACAGGGGCGTGCTCACGAGATGGCCGGCTTCGCCTGATAATGGAAAAAAAGCGAGGCTTGACAAGCATTTTGCTGGCTTTACTTGGTCCCATTTTTTTCACGACCAAGCTTCAAAAAGGAGCCCCAACTCACCAAATGACCACCGGAGGGAATCGGGGATGACCTCTCCTTACTCCCCCAGTGGTCACCAACCCCCTCCCACCCAAAAAAAACCCCCCAAAAAACATTTTTTTTGCCAGCCTCTATGCCAGACTGAAATGTCATACCCAGCTCCATGACAGCAGTATGCAGGTTCCTGGAGCAGTTTTTAGTGGGTGCAGTGCACTTCAGACAGGTGGACCCAGGCCCACCCCCCCCCCACCTGTTACACTTGTGGTGGTAAATGGGAACCCTCCAAAACCCACCCAAAACCCACTGTACCCACATGTAGGTGCCCACCTTCACCCCTTAGTGTTATGGTAATGGTCTAGAGTTGTGGGGAGTGGGTTTGGGGGGGGGATTTGGGGGGCTAAACATCCAAGGGAAGGGAGCTATGCACCTGGGAGCTATTTTTATTTTTAATTTTTAGAAGTGCCCCCTAGGGTGCTCAGTTGGTGTCCTGGCATGTGAGGGGGGCCAGTGCAATACAAATGCTGGCTCCTCCCACGATCAAATGCCTTGGATTTGGCCGGGTTTGAGATCGCTGGCATTATTTTCCATTATGGCCGAAAACCGATGCCGGCCATCTCAAACCTGACGATGACATTTGGCCGGGCCCAACAGTATTAGCGAAGAAAAAGATGGCTGGCCATCTTTTTCGAAAATACAGTTGGCTCCACCCACTTATGGCGCCGGCCCCGAAGATGGCCGGCCAGCTATTTGGCTGGCACCGTTTGATTATGCCCCTCTGTGTGGACAGTGCCAACATGAACGCTTCAATTTCCTAGAGCATGGGATGATTTTCCAAGAGCTACTAAGCAAAAATGGCGTCAGTCTATCAAAGAAGGGAGTAAGTGTCTTCTGTAACAAAACTGGCTAATGTACTAAAGAGGGATTTAAACTAAATTTGCTGAGAATGGGTGAGAGAAGCCCTCAGGAATGTAAGACATCATAGAAATGGGAAAAAAGAGTAAAATCTGGAGAGCTTTAAGTACCAATGCCAATAGTATGGGAAACAAATTTCTAGATCTAGAGAGGCTGTAATGATAGAAACAGGGCCGTGCCTAGGGTCTCTGGTGCCTCCCTGCAGACTATCAGTTGGCACCCCCCTGCAGACTATCAGTTGGCGCGCCTCCCCCCCCCCCCCCCCCCCCGGACCTGCCTGGCAATGTGCTCCGCATCCGCGAGCAAGGCTCCAAGGCGCATGGATGTCAAATAATAAAGTGGTTGCTCAAAGCATATACTAACCACAATTGCTCAACTGCAAAATACTATACACAAACTTGTGCAAAAACACACTCATAACCTCACCAAACCATAACAGCACTAATTCCAAGGACAGGACGAGCTACAACCTTATGCGTGGAAAGGCAGCACTGTAATTACACCGGGCTCTAAAACACCAGTACACAACCTAGTGAAACAAAAAAAAAACAACACCAAAAAGGGCTGAAAATTCTACACACTAGCAGAATACTGCACCTTGATCACACTAATACAGTGGTTAAAGCCATTTGTCCATCTATCAGCACCATAAGTTGAGGACAAGCTAATCATGGGTCTGGCACCTGCCCTACTGAAAATTCTCTGTAATATTGGGGAAGTAATTTTTAATAAGGCAGATTTTGAAAAGTGCTCCAAATCTATGGACAGTACACAAATGCTTTGTTAATAAGGTTCACAAGTTTGAACTTAACCTATTTTTCCTGCTGTTATCCCACAGCTCCTGCCATGTACTATCACTGGTGGTAATTTTCTAAATATATCCGCTCAGAGCCGGCAGAAGCCGCCACCTTACACTTCATCTGCAATGGGGAAATGGAAGCAAGTTCAAAAATGTTCCAGGTCCATGACAAATGATACTTGGAAGGGTGGGATTTAAATAATGAAGTCTACAAAAGCTGAAAATCAATTTAATTTGACCTCTGGTCTTAAACACCATAAATCCGACTTACTTTCTTCCGACAAATCTGGCACATGTAGAACTTCTGGGAACACTGAAGACAGTACCTGGCAGAGGAAGGCGCTGACATAAGAAGAAAAAGAAGCGCGGGGCCACAGCAGCCTTCAGACATGCGCTGTCGGCTCTGCCGGTCCTCTGCCCCCAGAACGGGAAATTGACATCAGGAGCAGAGAACTGGCAGAGCCGACAGCGCATGTCTGAAGGCTGCTGCGGCCCCGCGCTTCTTTTTCTTCTTATGCTGGCGGTGGAAAGAAGCGGCGCCGGCGGCAGCAGTGGATCAGCCTAGTAGGAGGTCTTGTTCCTCAACAGCAGCGGCGACGGCGGCAGATTTTGTTGGGAGTCACGATAAGCGGGGTAAGCTTGGTGCCCTTGAAGGCAGGCACCCCCCTGTGATGCTTAACCTGCTTACCGTGTTGACATGGCCCTGGATAGAAGATAACTTATATTTAATGGCAGTTACAGAGCGTGGTTCACGGAGAACCATGACTGAGATAAAGTTATATCTGGCTATAATCTATTCAGGAAGTACAGGATAGGAAAAAAGAGTGGAGTGGCATTATATGTTAAGAATAATATTAAAGTGACAGAATTTAAGGACACATGGGGTAAGGAAGAAGCACTGTCGGTTAATCTGGAAGAAGTGCCAAAATGACATTGTGAGGCTCAAAGGTGAAGGGAAGGAATATGCTGAAGCTGATAAAGATAAAGCTGAACTGCTTAACAAATTTCTGTTCTGTGTTCACAGATGAAAGGCTGGAAGTAGGACCACAGAAAACAAATGCCAACAGGAATGGATGTGCCAATTTTCAAAAGACTGTATTCGTGAGGATCTAGCTAAACTAAAAATAGACAAAGTAATGGGGCTGGATGGAATACATCTGAAAGTACTCAAAGAACTAGGAGAGGTTCTGGCAACTCCATTGTCTGACTTTTTTAAATGATTCCTTAGAGTCTGGAGTGGTCCCAGAAGACTGGAGAAAGGCAGATATGTGAGGTTTTTAGAGTTGAATGGACAACAGGTTCCAAGGCAGCATGATTTCACTAGAGGCAGGTCTTGTCAGGCAAATTCTTTGACTGGGTGACCAAACAGTTGGATATGAGAGGGGCACTAGATGTGGTATACTTAGATTTTAGCAAAGTCTTTGACACTGTTCCACATAGGTGACTGATAAATAAACTGAGCATAGGCGCCCGGTATCAGAGGCTTGGGGAAGCTAAGCCTCCCCAGCCGAAGATCGGATCCTGATGATGACGCCCACACGACTCAGTTCCGCCTGCCCGGGGCTCGCTGCTCGTCCCAACTGCCTGCCCTCTTCTCTCCCCCTTTCCTTTTTTTTCTTTTAAATTTACCTCCAGTCCGGCAGTGCAGCGACAGCATCAGTGAAAGCGCTCCCAGTAAAAGTGCTTCCCTTCGCTCAGTGTCCCGCCTTCTTCTGACGTCATGACGTCAGACGAACGCGGGACACTGAGTGAAGAGAAGCGCTTTCACTGGGAGTGTTCACTGACGCTGCGCTGCCAGATTCGGAGGTAAATTTAAAAGAAAAAAAAAGAAAAGGGATCTTGGGGGGGGGGGGAGAAGAGGGTGGGCAGTTGGGGCAGGGGAGAGAGGGAGATGGATGGGATGGCAGGGCTCAGGGAAAGAGGGGAATTGCTGGATATGGGTGAATGGAGGGGGGCAGGGGAGAGAGGAACATGGATGGGAGGGCAGGGCTCAGGGAGAGAGGGGAATTGCTGGATATGGGTGAATGGAGGGGGCAGGGGAGAGAGGAGCATGGGAGGGCAGGGCAGGGCTCAAGGAGAGAGGGGAATTGCTGGATATGGGTGAATGGAGGGGGGCAGGGGAGAGAGGAGCATGGATGAACATGGATGGGAGGGCAGGGCAGGGCTCAAGGAGAGAGGGGAATTGCTGGATATGGGTGAATGGAGGGGGCAGGGGAGAGAGGAGCATGGATGGGAGGATAGGGCAGGGCTCAGGGAGAGAGGGGAATTGCTGGATATGGGTGAATGGAGGGGGCAGGGGAGAGAGGATCATGGATGGGAAGGCAGGGCCCAGGGAGAGAGGGGAATTGCTGGATATGGGTGAATGGAGGGGGCAGGGGAGAGAGGAGCATGGATGAACATGGATGGGAGGACTGGGCCCAGGGAGAGAGGAGAAATTGCTGGACAAAGAGGGGAGAGGAGGGAAGAGAGAGGTAGGAGATAAGATGAGGGAAAAGGAAAAGAGGAGAAAAACTGCACATGGATGGAGAAAATAGGCAGAAGCTGTATCCACTGGACAGTCAAGTCTGTGGAGGACCCAGCTTTTACTTACGGATGTAGGACAAGAAATTAAGAAGAAAGGCAGAAAGTAAAGAAATAAATGGAAAGGAAGCCCTGGAAATGGAGTCAAGAGGACAGATAGCAGCAGAATCAGATACTGGGCCAGCATGATCAGAAAAACAAAGTCACCAGACAACAAAGGTAGAAAAGATCATTTTATTTTCATTATAGTGTTTGGAATATGTCCACTTTGAGAATCAGGTGCTCAACTTTAAAAGTTTATGTTTATTTACTCATTTATGGCATTTTATCCCACATTAAACATGAATTAGGGTGTTTTGTGGCTGTACATGAGAATTGTGATATTATGATCCCTTGTTTCATATTGTTGACGGTCTGCATTTTCCGTATGGGTGGTATATTGGTGTATTAGGTTCTGCCCAGTGTAATATTTATGGTACAGTAAGGTTCTGAGTGTTTTGCACAAAGTTGTGCATAGTGTTTTGCAGTTGAGCGATTGTGGTTAGTATATGTTTTGAGCAACCACTTTATTCTTTGATATATGAGACATATCTAATATCTAAATTTAATAAAAGGTATTAATTGTGACTTTTATTTTTATTTTTTTTTCTGTGTTATCAGACAATTATGGATTTATGCCCCACCCCTGGCCCCACCCCTAACCCCGCCCCCTTTAGCCTTCCCAAACAGTTGGGCCACCGACTGCCTATGAAACTGAGTGCCCTTAGTAATGATCCTAAAGTGACTGACTGGGTTAAAAACTGTTTAAGTAAAAGGAGACAGAGGGTAGTGGAAAATGGAGTTTGCTCTGAGGAAAAGGATGTTATCACTGGTGTATCACAGAGATCGGTCCTTGCACCAGCTCTTTGTAACATCTTTGTGAGTGATATTAGGGAAGGACTGTCTGGCAATGTTTGTCTCTTTGAGGATGATATTAAACTCTGTAATAGGGTTTACACCCTGGAAGGTGTGGATAGCATGAAGAGTGATCTAGTGAAGCTTGAATGATGGTCCAGAAATTGAAATCAAAGATTTAATTCTAAAAAAAAATGCAGGGTCATGTACGTAAAAATCCAAGGAAACTATATAGTACAGGAGGTGAAGCATTTCTGATTATGAAAGAAGAGCGGGACTTGGGGGGGTGATAGTATCTGATGATTTTAAGGTAGTCAAACAGGTAGAAAAGGCAACAGTCACAGCCAGAAGGATGATCAAGTGCATAGGGAGAAGAATGACCAGCAGGAAAAAAAAGAGATGATAGTGCCTCACAAGTCTGTGGTGAGGCCCCATTCTGGAGACTTCACCTTTAAAAGATATAAACAGGATGGAGTCAGTCCAGAGGGCAACTACAAAAAAGGTCAGTGGTCTCTGTCATAAAGCATAATAAAAAGTTCTTGTCTGACAGTGATACAAATGACTCTAATGACTCAATAAGGCACCGCATTTCAGCACAATCGTGCCTGCTTCAGGAATCTGGCAAAAATGAGTGCTGCTGAATAGAAATAGGCAGCAACAATGAAAAATGTCTGGAGGTCTTGAAAAAGACCGTGCATAAAACATTTCAATGTGGAGCAAACCAGTACACACAACAGTGCACGGCACAGCCCCATAACATTGCCTCACTGGGTTCTTGAGGGGATTGTTTTGGGAGGTGCATCAGCAATTCATGCATGGTCTTTTTCAAGACCTCTAGACAGTTTTCATTGCTGCTGCCTATTTCTATTCAGCAGGGCTCATTTTCACCAGACTTCTGAAGCAGGCACAATTGTGCTGAAATGCGGTGCTGTGTCGAGTCATTAGAATCATTTGTATCGCTGTCAGACAAGAACTTTTTATTAAATTTTGGTTGCTTATCCCATCAGCTGTTGATCCTTCTTCCATTTCCCACTCTCTAGTGTTTTATTCTTGCCTCATGGAATTTTTTGTGTTCAGTTACCTAATGGTTCATAAAGCATATGGGGACAGACTTATAGACCTCAATATGTATACTCTGGAAGAAAGGCGGGAGAGAGAGAGAGAGAGAGAGAGAGAGAGAGAGAGAGGATATGATAGAAACATTTAAATATATCTATGATATTAATGTACAGTAGTTGAGCCTTTTTCAAAAGCAAGAAAACTCTGGAATGAGGGGGGCATAGGATTAAGTTAAGAGGATATAGATTTAGGAGTAATCTAAGGAAATACTTTTTCATGGAAATGGTGGGGAATGCGTGGAATAGCCTCCTGATGGAGGTGATGGAGACAAGAACTGTGTCTGAATTTAAGAAGGCATGGGGCAGGCATTTGGGATCTCTTAGGGAGGGGAGGGAGTGGATGCTGAGGATGGGCAGACAGAATGGACCATTTAGCTCTTATCTGCCATAATGTTTCTAAGTTTAAAACAGCACTTGCCCTATCCAGTGTTCAATACTAGAACTCAAATGAAACAAGGCATACAGGAACATGGAAAGACAAAGCAACAGGAGTCCAGACATAAACTGAAGCACATATCAAGCATAGGAGCAGGAGCTGGGCAAGAAGCCAGAAAAAGACACATGGCAGAAACAAGGCAGGAAACAGACACAGACCAAGAAGCAGTAACCTAGCACTGAGCTAGCTGAGAGACAAGGCAGATAAATCCTCAGTTCCCTGGGCTGGTCCTAATCAAGACAAGACATGTCCAAAAGACACAGACAACGACAGATGACACAAGAGAACATACTTGTCCAAGAGGCACAAAAAGGATGGGAACAGTTTCTTCTAAATGAATGGTGGTTCATGCCTAGCAAGGTACAGGTCTACCCCAGTTCCACATCTCATAGCATGAATGTGATAAAGATAGTAAACAAGTGAGGCTATAATTGGCTCTGATGTTTTGCGCACTTGCTGTATCTGGATGCAAGAAACTCATTGGGCCTCAAGAGAAGTGGCAACCTTACACTGAGGCAACTGATTGAGAAGTATAGAAAAGTAGTGGGCTACTTTCTGTGGAGTGTGTTGGATGAAACAACACAGAGAGGGTCCAAAGTAAAGAACAAAGTCCAAAACACAAAAGAAGCACCAAGAGCCGTTTTGGGTATTCAGTTTCTTCTCATGAAGGGATACCAATTGTTTCACTAACATCTCCAGCATCAGTTAGGTAGAATCTAACACGGGCCGTGTTTTGGCGCACAGCGCCTGCATCAGAAGTCAAATGTGTGCTAATATAAGATGAATTTCGTGTGTAGCAACAAAACTTCCTCCTATGCACTTTAGGAGATAATCCATCTTATATTAGCACACATTTGATCCCCTGATGCAGGCGCTGTGCGCCGAAACATGGCCTATGTCGAGTCCACAATGGAAGATTGATTTTCAAGTTTTACAATTAAAAGAACTGTGTCCCGTTTCTGAAGGCTCTTGGTGCTTCTTTTGAGTGTGTAGGATGGACATGAGCTGCATCAATAGCTGGAAGCAGGAGCACCTAGGCATCGACTCATTCAGGATGTTGGTACAGGTAGATTCTACCTAACTGATGCTGGAGATGTTAGTGGAACAATTGGCATCCCTTCATGAGAAGAAACTGAATACCAAAAATAGTACTGAAAGCCCCCCCTCCCCTACCGCACATTACGTTTAGAAAAACATGACTCGGGTAAAAGAAGACCTGAAGCTCTTCAAGGATGAAAAGAAGGAACTGAGTTCCTGAATATGATCATCCCAATAGTGATGATCCTGAAGCAGGTTAGAGAGGTTTTGGCAGCAAGAGGGATTGGCATCACAGTGTCAATGCTGGAAGACTTCTTGTAGGTGCAAGTTCTAAAGTAGTTAAAATTCCTCCCTGAGCAAGATGCTAGCTACGCAGTGTGACCCACAAGTAAAAGTAAGTTAAGCCCTTCAGGCCAACACACTGATTTATTGGAGGGATGGGTTAGTGATAAAGTAGAGAAAAGGGAGTGCCAGAGCAGAAGGGCAGTGAGGATGCATGAAGGGAAAGCTGAGATACACTGGCAGGCAGTACTGTCAGCATGAGCAGTAACCTGTAAACTAATACTTTCGCCTTCATCTTTTCCTGTCACTTTCCTATACATATCACGCAATAGCCTTGATGGACACAGACCATTGCTACAGCAGTATGTGGCAGAGATCAGCATTGCGTTGCTGCAGTTAATACCTGTACAGAGACCATCGAGGCCATGACCACAGACTTGTTGGGATACTGGGTACAGACATCCAAGGTCATCATCCAGCATTTCCTTCCTGCCTTCAACCAGCCTGTGCAGTGAATGTGCATTCTCAATGGCAGAGATTATTGTGAGTCCACCTCATTCATGACGTATACTAAAGTTGGTAGATAATCTGATGCTCCTAAGAATAAACCTCTCTTTGCTTTGTTTAACCTCAATTTCACACGACTGGAAAAAAGAGTGAGTATACAGCTACACTGAAGTAATACAGTACTACACTTATTGCCCCCAGTGCATTGGTTCCCCTGGGGTCTTTTAACTCCAAGTACAAAAACAGTAAATAAATAAAAAAAATAAAACCCCTTCTCCTCCCCTGACTCAATTGCTACTGCCTCTGTCTCTGCCCAAACTACTCCAAGTCCTGCAGCTGCCCAGTCTGCTCTCTTAGCTCAGGAAGTGATACACTTGTTGCTGTTTCCTGGTCTAATCTGCTGCCCTGATACTCTTTTTTTCCATTTGAGAGTTTGCCTCCTCCACCCCCACCCCCCCCCATAAGAAGTAAACCTTGGGAAAAATAATGCATTTTGTGCAAGTTGATTGTGGGAAGGGTACTACTGAGTTATTGTTCTGTTTAATTGTCAAATTCTCAACTGGGAGATCAGAAGCCTAAAGTTTAGTGAAAAAGGCATAAAGCAGAAGGTTTGCCTAGCCCCATTCCTATTTATATTGCTAATTCAAAAACTTCTAGATATCTGAAAGACTGTGGTATGCCCGTACAAGTACAATAGACTTGCTTGTTTATCTATTCTCAGCATGGGAAATGGTACAGAGTTTTAAAGAACCCCCTTCCAATATCCCAATATTCTTTGTTTACCTACACAGACTATTAAGGGGCCTTTTTACAAAGACGCAGAAGGGCCAACACCTGCACCATGCATCAAGTTGGCACTACCACCTGGCTAGCATGAGAGCCAGGTGATAATTCCAAATTTGGTGCACACCGAATTCCATGGTAATAAATAATTTTCTATTTTCTACCTCAGGCTGCTTACCTGGCAGTAAACAGCAGTTGGCGTGCGCTGCATGCTTACTGTGTGAGTAGCAAGTGAGACCTTACCGCTAGGTCAATGGGTGGCAATAAGGTCTCAGGCCAAAAATGGATGTGTGCTGGCTTCAATTTTAGCACCCATCCATTTTCCGGCCCCTTTAAAAAAAGGCCCTTTTTCCTAGATGCGGTAAAATATGTCCCAGAGCATGCCCAAAAGATGCGCTTGCACTACCGCAGGCTACCTTTTACCGTGGCTTAGTAAAAGGACCCCTAATTGTGCTGTCTCTACTTTTTCTGCAAGTGTTCCAGAAGCTGAAAAGTGGTTTGAAAGGGAAGAGAAAATGTAGAGTTGGATGACAATCACAGAGACTTGCAGGACGGTGATAATCTCTTTATTTAAAATAAACGTATCACTTGATGTGGAATTTGCCCGACATGGCCACGTTTTGTCATAAACCTGCATCAGGGGCATAAATTTGTAACGAAAAGAAACGTTCAATAATATATTCTGCTGTGCTGCAATTGTAACAGATGGAGAAGTGATTCTAATGCAGCAAATAAAACACAACTTCAGCTTGTAGCTAGAAGTGCACTTGAAGATGCAAATTTATTTTAAATAAAGAGATTATCACTATACTGCCATTCCCTGTATTTTTGTCATCCAGCTCTATGTTTTCTCTGGGGTTTGTGTGTTGGATTTTGCCTCTATCATGGATTACCAAGTGGTTTGAAAGGAACATGAATTACAGGCAATTAGAGAATGACTATAGCTAAAGAATCAGATGGCAAACTGTTAGTTGAACTTTATGAATGTGAAGGGAAAATGTTTTTTTTTTTCCTAAGCTTTGGTTCATTTGCAGACTTGAATTTATTTTATG
Organism: Microcaecilia unicolor; assembly: GCF_901765095.1. NCBI lineage: Eukaryota > Metazoa > Chordata > Amphibia > Gymnophiona > Siphonopidae > Microcaecilia > Microcaecilia unicolor. The sequence goes on from NC_044032.1 coordinate 295,187,066, forward strand.
GACACCAAAAATATTTGTTCTTTTATTCAGTTTCATTAAAGGTAATGGGGAAAACAATTTTTGCACTGCAAAAGTGGAGTTTCTCATCTATTTTAATGAAACATGCTGAAAACTTGCTGGCAGGAATCAGCAACAGAGACAACAGTATTCCAAGATAAAAGTGACATGAACATCCCACAGCACCTAAAAAAGGGCAAAGGTACTAAAAATGATATCAGCAAATCCAGACACTGTGAAACACGAAAGGAGGTATAAGCAGTAGAACAAGCGCCCCAAAGCATAGGAAGAGGGACAAAGCAGCAACATTGGCAGGAATACCCAAAAGTACTATGAGAGGGACAACATAATACAAACAGGGATAGGTTCGGAGTTCTGTGGGGAAATGAGGGCAGCTGAGGATTTTATGAAGGAATATTGGAGTGTCTCTAATGAGAATTTGATTGCAACAGCCTATTTTTGGTCACACTTCCATAAAGATCACATGAAAGGTTTCATGCAATGTTCCTCTAAGCTGAGCAGGCATAGGCAGTCGGTGGCCCAACTGTTTGGGGAGGCTAAAGGGGGCGTGGTTACGGGTGGTACCAGCGGTGGAGCTTATATCCATAATTGTCTGACAACACACCTAGCTCCGTGCCCACCTAGCCCTGCCCTTGTTGATATGTTTTAAAATTCAAGCAAAACTTGTACAGGAAAACTAATTCAAATAAGCTCAATGCTATCATAGAAAACTTATTTACTCTAGCCCATAATATGGGCTGAAGCCAGTAGGTAGAGCTTGCCACCATTTTCACTCACCTAAAACAATAGCAAAATCAAACATATAAATGGCAAGAGGCGTACTCACTCGCAAATGCGCAGTAGAGACCCTCTCTGTCCCGCCCCCGCGTCAATACATGATAATGGGGGTGTGACAGAGAGGGAACCTGTGCACCTGCGAGTGAGGGTACCGCCGTCGCCACCGCTCCCCCCACCAGGGTTGCCGCTACCGCTCCCCCCCACCCACCCACCCGGAGTCGCCGCCGCCACCCACCCTCCATCCAGCCCGGGTACCTGGCTTCACTATTCAAACCGCCGGAACACAGCACACAGCTCATCTGAGCTGCCGTTGGCCTTCCTTACCTGTCTGTGTCCCGCCCTCGCCGACGTTACGTCACACGAGGGTGGAACACACGCAGAGAAGAAGGAAGGCCAACGGCAGCTCAGATGAGCTGTGTGCTGCATTCCGGCGGTTTGAATAGTGAAGCCAGGTACCCGGCCCGGGTGGAGGGGTGGCAGAGGGGACTCCGGGGGGGGGGGGGGGGCGGTGGCGGCGGTGACTCCGGGGGGAGGGGCGGCGGTGACCTATCCGGGGGGGGGGCCTTTCAAACCCCCCCTTCCTTTACTAGCCCGTTTTTACGGGCTCAACGGCTAGTATTATTAGAAATGAGGAACTGCCTATGCGTGGTCCATGTGTAAAAAGTCAAAAGCTGTTCCAGTTGGATAGGATGTGCCTTAAAAGATGGAGGACTATATATGTATATCTACTCATGTCTAATTTCTACTACATGTTCTGTACCTTAAAAGTAATAATATTCTGTATTTCTCATTCTGATAATGGCAATCGCCATTGCGGCATAATGTAAGCCACATTGAGCCTGCAAAGAGGTGGGAAAATGTGGGATACAGATGCAGCAAATAAATACATAAATAAATATTTGTACTTATTTGAAAGTTTCCATATATAGATATAAATATCATGAAATAAAAATTGAATACCACTAAAACAGCTTTAAAAATATTGTAGCTGGTAGAGACAGCAGTTATAAAATCTCTATTTTGTGCACATTTTTCTACACTGTTCTTTATAATAGAGATGGCCAAATTCAGTGAGGATATCCTTTTTCCTGATGGGTTTACCTTAGCAGCTGTTGTAATGTGTCTTAGGAAGCCTGGTGTTATAAAATAAGATGGACTATATTGAAATTAAATGGAAGTAAAATTAAACTCACCTTTCATTAGGGCATATGAAATCACATCTTCACAGGTCTGTTCTCAATCTAACCTTCTTGGGCTCCCACATGGCCACCCCCGTTTCAAAACAGCAGCCAGCCAGCCAGCCCCCCCCCCCCCCCCCCCCCATTTAATGGCACGGCTCCTTCCACGTGGTTTTGATCGCTGAAAAAAAAAGAAAAAGAAAACTAGTATCTTCTTCTCCCTGCCAGCGCCCCTCCCCACTCACTTCTTTTCTTACCTGGCTGTCTGCCCGATTCGTGAATCGCTTCTTCGCTAAGGCTCCTTCCCTAGCAGGTCTGAGCACAGAAGAAAAAAAAAGCTGCAGGTATAGAACCATGTGCTGCGACACTCACTCAAGGCTCACAGCTGGAAGTGTGTCACAGGAGGAGGTTCCGGGCAGAGCTGTCTGTAAGTGAGTGTTGCAGCACGTGGCTCTAAACCGGCTGGGTTTTTTTTCTTCTGTGCTCAGACCTGCTGGGGAAGGGAGGAAGCGATTCGCGAATCGAGCAGGCAGCCTGGTAAGAAAAGAAGTGAGCGGGGAGGGGCGCCGGCGAGGAGAGGAGAAGAAGATACAATTTCTTTTTGCTCCTGCCGCGAATTCGAGGAGGGCATGAGGTACAGACAGGAGGCAGGAGAACATCATGATTGGGCTGGGGAGGCTTAGCCTCCCCAAGCCTCTTATACGGGGCGCCTATGCAGTTAGGGTGAGATGGCTGAGGGGGATATGATTGAGGTCTATAAAATTCTGAGTGGTGTAGAACAGGTAAAAGTGGATCGATTTTTCACTCTTTCAAAAAGTACAAAGACCAGGGGTCACTCAATGAAATTACATAGAAATTATTTTAACACAAATATGAAGAAATATTTTTTCACTTAAAGAATAGTTAAGACTGGGAGATGTGATAACAGCAGTTAGTGTTCCTGGGTTAACGGCAAACAGGAAAAACAAAAATTATGTCTAATTCAAACAGTTCCAACTTGTTCTATTATTAGTTGGTATCTTTAATCTTGTTCACCATTATGGGATTATGCTGTGGCCAAGGAAAAAGGTTTTTTCCCCCTGAAGCATCTACAGCGAAACAATGAGAGTGATACTGCATAGCATTTACACACAAACGTATTAATGAGTTTCAATAGTGTGAGATTTGTACTTATGAGATATTTATGTCACTTCCCATGTCATTTCTGGGACTGTTCATTTTTTTCAGGGTTTCTCTTTCATTTTGTCATTACAGGAGCAAAATTGTTAGAATTGTACCCTCTTTTGAAAAGAACGCACACTTTTTTGGAAACAGTTCACATTTGTCTGAAAGAGCTCATACTATCTTCAAAGAGTATGCACTACTTGCAAAGAGTTCACACTATTCAAAAACATTGTACCCTATTTGCAAACAGTGCACATTCTTTCAGAAAGTGCTTATTCATTCCCGATAGTGTGCAAATAGGACACACTCTAGGTGAACAGTGCACACTCTCTTGGAAAAGTGCACACTACTGACAGCACATAAAAAACACAAACCCTCTAATTCTATAAAAGTTGCCAAAAATTGCATACGCAAATTTGGGCATATGCCCAATTTGTGCATACAATTTAATTGAATGGTTATCAATAGAAATCAAACAAAATAAAACATGGAAAAGAAAATAAGATGATACCTTTTTTATTGGACATAACAATACATTTCTTGATTAGCTTTCGAAGGTTGCCCTTCTTCGTCAGATCGGAAAAGGGCAACCTTCGAAAGGGCAACCTTCGAAAGCTAATCAAGAAATGTATTAAGTTATGTCCAATAAAAAAAGGTATCATCTTATTTTCTTTTCCATGTTTTATTTTGTTTGATTTCTATTGATAACCTTAAGAGTGGACTAACACGGCTACCACACTCCTCTACTTAATTTAATTGAATAAAGAGCAAATTAGTGCCAATAATTATTGATTTTTTACAAGAAATATTGGCAGTATTAGATTTAATTGGCATTTACATGCATACATTTAGGTGCAGGATCTATGCCTAAATTTTACGTGTGTTCCGAAAAAGAGGACGTGGAAATTGGAGGTCATGGGTAGTTCAGGGTAGATTGTGGGCGTGATTTTTGGTTACACACACAATTATAGAATAAGGGAGCTATGCGCCTAAATTTAGGTGTGGATATTTGCACCACATTTTCATTGGTGCAAATGGATTTGCCTAAATTTAAGCACAATCCTCGGGACTAAAGTGCTGTTTTATAAATCGTGCCTAACTTATAGTATAGCACTTGTGTTTTTTTTCAGTACCAATTTTTTTAGGTGCCATTTATAAAATTCACCCCAAAATGTCATGGCTTTTCTGCTCCTTTTTTTTTGCCAATGACATGGTAATTTTTGGTGATATTTCCTAAGTCTTTTTAAGTAAATTCACATCCTTACATATTCCCTCATATCTAATGTAGCTCAATTGGGTGCGAACTGCAAAGTGTTTCAGATTTACGGCCTTAATTTTATTTATTTATTTGTTACATTTTTATCCCACATTTCCCCACCTATTTGCAGGCTCAATGTGGCTTGCATAGTACCGGAGAGGCCTTTGCAGGCTCCGGTGTGAACAAATAAAGGGTGATGTTATGGTAAGATCAAGTTCATGTGGCACAACCACATTAGGGAATCGGAGAACGGAAGAGTTGTGTTATGTCCATTACGTGCTTTAGTTTGGTTGTGTTACAGAGATTAGGCATTTCAGTTGGATTGGTAGGGTATGCCTTTTTAAACAGGTTGGTTTTTATTATTATTATTTGTTGCATTTGTATCCCACATTTTCCCACCTATTTGCAGGCTCAATGTGGCTTACATGGTACCGTAAAGGCATTCGCCAAGTCCGGTAGAGAAACAAATACAAGGTGATATTCCAGTTCATTTTTGAAAGTGATCGCTGGCCATGTTCCGACACAAATCGGGAGATGGCCGGCGATCTCCTGAACCCGGCCAAATCGGTATAATCAAAAGCCGATTTTGGCCGGGTTCAACTGCTTTCCATCGCGGAGCCAGCGAAACATCAAGGGGGCGTGTCGGTAGGGTAGTGAAGTTGGGACGGGGGCGTGCTCACGAGATAGCCGGCTGTGCCCAATAATGAAAAAAAAAAAAGCCAGGCTTGTAGAGCATTTCGCCGGCTGTACTTGGTCCCTTTTTTTTCACGACCAAGCTTCAAAAAGGAGCCCCAACTCACCAAATGACCACCGGGGGGGAATCAGGTATGACCTCCCCTTACTCCCCCAGTGGTTACCAACCTCCTCCCACCCAAAAAAAAATTAAAAATCATTTTTTCGCCAGCCTGAAATGTCATACCCAGCTCCATGACAGCAGTATGCAGGTCCCTGGAGCAGGTTTTAGTGGGTGCAGTGCACTTCAGACAGGTGGAACCCAGGCCCATCCCCCCCCCCTACCTGTTACACTTGTGGTGGTAAATGGGAGCCCTCCAAAAAAAACCCAAAACCTACCCACATGTAGGTGCCTCCCTTCACCCATAAGGTCTATGGTAATGGTGTAGAGTTGGGGGAAGTGGGTATTGGGGGGGATTTGGGGGGCTCAGCACCCAAGGTAAGGGAGCTATGCACCTGGGAGCTATTTTTATATTTTTAATTTTTAGAAGTGCCTCCTAGGGTGCCCGGTTGGTGTCCTAGCATGTGAGGGGGACCAGTGCACTACAAATGCTGGCTCCTTCCATGACCAAATGCCTTGGATTTGACTGGGTTTGAGATCGCTGGCATTATTTTCCATTATAGCCGAAAACCGATGCTGGCCATCTCAAACCTGGCGAACTCTGACATTTGTCCGGGCCCAACCATATTATCGAAAAAAAGATGGCCGACCATCTTTTTTGAAAATACGGTTGGCTCCGTCCACTTGCGGCGCCAGGCCCTCGAAGATGGCCGGCCAGCTATTTGGCTGGCGCCGTTCGATTATGCCCCTCATTGTGGTCGATTCAAGGTATATTAGTGATTTCCGGAAGTTTAGGTGGTCGTTCAAAGTGCTTAACAGACTTCAGTGTATTTTTAAGAGGTTCTCCAATGGTATACAACCACTGTTCTCTCTAAGTTGAGCAGGTGTACTCCAACTGCATTGCTACCAGTAGTGGGTGGTGCTTCAATATCCTGTATTCAATCTCTAGGAACAGGCAGGTTTCCTGGAGTCTGCAGAACTTGTCTGTCTGTCACTAGTGAAATCATGATAGTGAAACAGCACCTCCCACTGTCAGGACTGTAGATGGAGGACTCCTGCTCAGCTTATTGGGAACAGTGTATACACTACATTAGCCTTGTGATCTTGGTGATTTTGTCAGTACAAATGCTTTTCATGTTTATGCATTTAGGGGCCCTTTAACTAAACTGTGGCAAAAAGTGGCCTGTGGCAGTGCAAGCACATCTTTTGTGCATGTGCCGGGCCAGTTTTTACCAAGTCCTGGAAAAAGGGCCTTTTTATGGGGCTGGAAAATGGACGTGAGTCAAAATAAAAACAAGTGCACATCCATTTTCAGCCTGAGACCCTACTGCCACTACACGGGCGCAAGGTATGCAGCATGTGCACACTGCCGTCTAAGCACCACGTGGTAGAAAATATAAAATATTTCTATGGCATGTTTTCGGCATGCACCAAATTCAGAATTATCACCTGGAGCATGCAATAGACAGGCAGTAATGGCAATTTGGTGCATGATGGATGCACGTAGGCCCTTATACACCTTGTAAAAGGGCCACTTACTTGTGTAGCACCTACACTATCTGTGAACTAGAGATTTAAGAGGGACTATTTGCAATTTAGTTAGCTTGCTAAAACATTTTCCTTTGAGCGAGCTTTGGAATCTATTTTGTGACTTTTTTTTTGGTATTCCTGCTTAGTTTGTTTATGTTTGTTTTATTTTTGTCATTTCGTATGTTTCTACTGTGTGCCACATAGGAATACTGGTATGCAGCATATAAATACATTTAAATAAACTAACCAATAATGCCATTGTCATGATTTCAAACAGTGTTACTATATATTCTCTCAACTTTCATAAACACTGAATTTTCCATAGTTCTATATGTAGCTTTCACAATAGCAATTATGATTAAAAAGAAAAAAAAAGTCAGGAAAGGTATTGACAGATTCGTAAAGAAAAGGGCCTTTGATCTACAAATTGAATTAGAATCTCAACTGAGTCTATAGCATCCTGGGAAAGAAAGAATAGGCAGACAGATGATGAAATATTAGTAGAAATTAGGGAAGCTAGCAAATTTGGCTTCAGTATAATAATGGGTCACTTTTGGACAAAAGGAATTACTACTTTTTGGAGCGACAAGAGAGAATACTCATTTAGATCTAGCCCTTAGCGTAATGCAGCACTTAGTGCAAGAGGTAATGATGTTGGATTCACTGAGAAACAGTGATCTTAACATGATCAAATCTGAGTTAGTAACTGGAGTGACGATATTAAGGTACAAAAAAAAGAAGGAAAAAACTCTCCATGAATAGGATGAGCACTACTACTACTACTTAACATTTCTAGAGCGCTACTAGGGTTACGCAGCGCTGTACAAATTAACAATTAAGGAAGGTCCCTGCTCGGAAGAGCTTACAATCTAAAGGACGAAATGTCAAGTTGGGGTAGTTAATAGAATAGGATGAGTACAAGGTGAGCTGATTGCTGTAATATATCTAGATTTTCAGGATCTTTTGACAAAGACCCTCATGAGAAACTCTTGAGAAAATTGGGAACTGGTTAAATGGCCAATTCTCTCAATGGAGAAAGGTGAATATTGGAGTGTCTCAGGGATCTGTACTAAGACCAGTGATTTCCAACATATTTATAAATGATCTGGAAATGGGAACAATGAGTGAGGTGATTAAATTTGCAGATGACACAAAAACAATTCAAAGTTGTTAAATCGCATGTAGACTGAAAAAATGCAGGATGACTTTAGGAGATTGGAAGATTAAACATCTAAATGGCAGATGATGTGGACAAATGGAAAGTGATGCACATTGGGAAGAATAATCCAAATCATAGTTACTTGATTATAGGTTTCACATTAGGAGTCACCGTGGACAATACGTTGAAATCTTCTGCTCATTTTGTTATGGCAGCCAAAAATGCAAACAAAATGTTAAGAATTATTAGGATATGAATAGAAAATAAGTCAAAGAATATAATAATGCCTCTGTATCGCTCCATGGCACCTTGAGTTTTGTCTACAATCTGGTTGCCATATCTCAAGAAAGATATAGCAGAAATAGAAAAAGTTCAAAAAAGGGTGACCAAAATGATTAAGAGGATGGATCTCCTCTGATATATGGAAAGGCTTAAGAGGTTAGGCCTCTTCAGTTTGAGAAGAGATGGCTGAGGGAGAATGTTTTATTTTGTGTTATGTAAATCATTCTACTGACCTATTTACCTAATTTTTTACACAGTAATATGTTAAATTAGACCAAACCCTTACTCTATTTATGGTTATACCTTTTGCAATATAATGTAAGCCACATTGAGCCTGCAAATAGGTGGGAAAATGTGGGGTACAAATGCAGCAAATAAATAAATAAATAAATAAATAAATATGATAGAGGTGTACAAAACCCTTGGTGGAGCAAAATGGGTGAATTGATTGTTTAAGAGTTTAAAAAGTACAACGATAAGGGTATGCTCCATGAAGTTACCTGGTAATATTTTTAAAACAAATAAGGAAAAATATTTTTTCACTGCACAAATAATTAAGCTCTGTTTTTTTTTTAAAATAATTTATTTATAATTTTTCATTTTACAAGGATCACTTGCAAACAGTAATACAGAGATGACTGTACATTAATATAATATTAGAAGAAAACAGTCTCAACTAGATAAATGGATTATATACAATCTTTCTCTTTCTTAGACCACAAAATAAATAGGGAGAGTGAAACAAGACAAGGAGATCAATTAAACAACAGTAAACCAAGAAAACGTGGTATTAACCTGATTATCCCCAGTTATTATTTATCTGAATCATTATTCCACATTTATCATCTGGGTTGGCTTCTTCAAACCCAAGACGGTGTATAGTCAATTAATTTCGTTGGAAACATACTTATTGTCCAATATTAGTGGAAATAATACACCTGATTTCATTTTTTCCCCTTTTAAAACCAGATATTATTTAACAATACAAACACTTGAATCTCTGATCCAATTCCCACTGATTAAAGTAATCCCAGTTTCACAGGCTTCACTCCTTTTGAATTAATATACTAAGAGGAATCATGAGCTCTGGTTTTCATTCCTACGCGGGAAGCTGTTCAGAGAGTGCTTCCGGGGCAGGCTGAAAGCAACGGCGCTTACATCATTGCTGATGCTACAGGAAGGAAGCCTCGTTGAAAGGCGACGTGACAGGAGCGGAGGGGGAGAGCGATACGGTACTGCACTAGTCCGGGGGGGGGGGGGGAAGCGATGCCAGACAGACTGACCAAAGGGAAAGGGGGGTGGAGAGAGGAGGATGTGAGATGCCACATCTAAGGGGAAGAGGGAGGAAAGAAAGCAATGGCAGGGCATGGGAATGGGAAAAGGGGGGTTGAGAAAGGAGTAAGAGTGATGGAAGCAAGAAGGGGAGGGAAGAGAAAGGTGGGATGCATGAGGGAGAGGAGAGATGCATCAGGACGCTGGAGGAGAGAGAGAGAAAGTGGAAAAGTGCAGTGGAGAGCCAGAGAGAGATGAGGAGAGAAAAAGGGGACATGGAAGAGAGCAGGGGAGAGCCAGAGAGAAGATGCTGGATTGAAGAGGGGTACAGAGAGAGATTAGTGGAAAGATTGAGTGGAGGAGTGGCCTAGTGGTTAGGGTGGTGGACTTTGGTCCTGGGGAACTGAGGAACTGAGTTCGATTCCTGGCACAGGCAGCTCCTTGTGACTCTGGGCAAGTCACTTAACCCTCCATTGCCTGCCGCATTGAGCCTGCCATGAGTGGCAAAGCGCGGGGTACAAATATAACAATAAATAAATAAAGATGGCGGGAGAAAGAGGGGACATGGGCAGAAGAGAAAAGCTGCTGGGGAGAAACTGGGGGAGACCCTAGCTGTCAGACGGAGAAATGCTGAATGAATGGAGGAAGAAAGAGGGAAAAGCTGGAAGGAGGGGGCAGAAAGAGGGAAGACACTGGACGTAAGGGTAGGGAGGGAAAGAGGAAAGACACTGGAAGAATGGGGATAGAGAGGACATGCTGAATGGAAAAGGGTCAAGAGAGAGAACTGTTTAGAAGGAAGGAGATATAGAGGGAGACAATGGATGAAAGGAGAGGGAGACAATAGACGGAAGGATTGGGAGATGGTGATGAGTAGAAGGATGGAGAGAGAAAGAGGGATGACACTGGATGGAAGGGTAGGAGAAAAAGAGGGAAGGTGCTGGACATGGATGGATGGAAGGAGGGGAGGGAAGAGAGGAGAAATCTGGACATGGATGGAGTAGAGGGCAGGGAACAGAGGAGAAATGTTGGACAAGGATGGAGGGAAGGAAAGACAAAGGAAGTACATGCACATGGAAGGAGGGGATGGGAGAAATGCTGGATATGGATGGAGGGAAAATTGCTGAATTTAAGGGCTGCATCGGAACACTTTGAGGGCAGATGCTGAAACTGGAGAAAGGATAGGGACAGGGCTACAGATGGTAGACAGGACGCATAAGGACACAGGAGGATGGTGGACATGGTGAGAGAAAAAATATCAAATGGAAAGAAGACACTGGGACCAAAGCGAATAGAAAAACTAAATGATCAGACAACAAAGGTAAAAAAAAAGTATTTTATTCAGAATTTATTAACTGGAATATGTCAGCTTTTGGAAATGTGCATCTGTGATATTTTGCATGTAAGTTTCAATTTTTATAGTATTGCTGCATGCTGAGTCTGACTTCTTGAGGTAACTTTCCAGTTTTGCCTTCATATCTGCGACCGCACCTTGAGTATTGTGTTCAATTCTGGTCGCCGCATCTCAAGAAACAGTTACATGAGGGTGTGGGCAGAGCTATTTACCAGATATGGCTTCCAAAAAAGACTTCTGCAGCTGAGGATGGATTCCCCCACCTCCCCAAAAAATAAAACACATTTTGTTTTCTATTAGTGTACAAGTCAGCCTTAAACTTCTGACTTTCTGCTTCAGAGGCAGCCACCTTCCAGGTAAAGCTATTTTCTTCACACTGCAATGTTTGAGAAAATGTCCTGCTTACCTCACCCCCTAAGGTTTTCTCTGCATGAGACTAAAATGATAGCGGGGATGGGATGACTTCCCTATGAAGAAAGACTAAGGAGGCTAGGGCTATTCAGCTTAGAGAAGAGACGGCTGAGGGGAGACATGATAGAGGTATATAAAATAATGAGTGGAGTGGAACAGGTGGATGTGAAGCGTCTGTTCACGCTTTCCAAAAATACTAGGACTAGGGGGCATGCGATGAAACTACAGTGTAGTAAATTTAAAACAAATCGGAGAAAATATTTCTTCACCCAACGTGTAATTAAACTCTGGAATTCATTGCCGGAAAATGTGGTGAAGGCGGTTAGCTTAGCAGAGTTTAAAAAGGGGTTGGACGGTTTCCTAAAGGACAAGTCCATAAACCGCTACTAAACGGACTTGGAAAAATCCAAAATCCCAGGAATAACATGTATAGAATGTTTGTACATTTGGGAAGCTTGCCAGGTGCCCTTGGCCTGGATTGGCCGCTGTCGTGGACAAGATGCTGGGCTCGATGGACCTTTGGTCTTTTCCCAGTATGGCATTACTTATGTACTTATGTGTTTTTCATGTGTAATCAAGGTGCAGTATTCTACTAGTGTGTAGTATTTACAGCCTTTTTGGGTTTTTTTTTTGTTTCACTAGGTTTTAGAGCCTGATGTAATTACAGTGCTGCCTTTCCATGCATAAGGTTGTAGCTCGTCCTGTCCTTGGAATTAGTGCTGTTATGGTTTGCTAAGGTTATGAGTGTGTTTTTGCACAAGTTTGTATATAGTGTTTTGCAGTGGAGAGATTGTGTATTGGCCTTACTGAGGTGGCACCAAAACATCTGAAAGGGTTTTAGAGCCTAAATCATGACACACTACCTCTTGAAGGATCTACATATAGTCGTTAATAAAAGGAGCTCATTGTGAACACTATCCACCCTAAAAGGGTGTTTTGTGGCTCTACATGAGAATTGTGATATTATGATCCCTTGTTTCATATTGTTGACGGTCTGCATTTTCCATGTGGGTGGTATATTGGTGTATTAGGGTCTGCCTAGTGTTATGGTACAGTAAGGTTCTGAGTGTGTTTTTGCACAAATTTGTGCATAGTGTTTTACAGTTGAGCAATTGTGGTTAGTATATGCTTTGAGCAACCACTTTATTCTTTGACATATGATACATATCTAATATCTAAATTTAATAAAAGGTATTAATTGTGACTTTTATTTTTATTTATTTTTTCTGTGTGTTATCAGACAATTATGGATTTAAGCTCCACCCCTGGCTCCACCCCTAACCCCGCCCCCTTTAGCCTCCCCAAACAGTTGAGCCACCGACCGCCTATGGGTGAAAGGATAGCAATTGTATTATTGGGGAGGTAATGTCTACAGAAGTAAGGTAAAATTCTTGAGAAGAGTTTGTTTAATATTAAGAGGGGATTTTTGATATGACATCCAAATGACAAAATAAATGTCTGTTGAAAAACATCTAAAAACTGGAGCCCATAATGGAATAGAAAAATAAACGTTTTCCAATATTCAAAAATACCTTTAAAAAAACATTTTGAAAGAAGACATCCCCAAAATTTCCTAGACATTCTGAGAAAAACATTTCTACCAATAGAAAATACCCTACGCAAAACGTCCAATGGCGGCACTGGTCCCCACATCCCAAAAGCATCCACCAAATCACCAGGGCTGACAGTGACAGCTAGCATCCTGGGCACGCACTGAAAAGGTTTGCTTAACGCACGTTTGAGTGCACGTGCCAAGCAACTTCCTCCCCTTAATGCTCCAAAACCTCCCTCATGCTTAACACTATGACTATGCTTAAATTTGCATGTCATTAGCATTGAGCATGAGGGAGCTATTCAGACGTGCTGATTGGACAGTATTTCTCCAGTACTGTTAGGAACAGCAACACAGTTTTGAGAATATGGGCATGAGAGACAGAGGACAAGCAAGGTAGAGATGTATAATGGGAGGTGTGGGGGTTTGGAGACAGTGAGGGTTTGTTGAGGGAAGGGGGTGTGATACAGAAGGGATGGGTGTGGCTAGGGGCTACCAGGTGTGGACAAAGACGAGGTGAGACAAAGAGAAGTCAAGCCGGGAAATGTAAGGTCAAAAGGTTCAGACTGGGGCAAATGGTAACAAAGCACTCAGCAACTCTCCACTCTTTCTCACAAACAACTACTTCCACCTCTCCTCTCTCCAACTGAACAAAATCACAAATAGATCTAAAGAAAAGTTTGTCCTTACACTAGACGCTTTTAAAACAGGTCTAATGCTGGATGCTTTTCTTTCCACTTCTAGAAAGTCGTTTTCCTATGCATTATGGGCTGGAGATGTTCATCATGTAAGACCATAAATGTCACGACCAAGAAACACACCATCTAGGAACGTTTTCTTGTTCTGCAGACTCCAGGTAACCTGTTTCTAGAGATTGAAAACACATCATTGAAGCACCATCCCCTACTGGTAGCAATGCAGTCTTGGCATTTTTCCTTTGTTCAATTATACGCCTTGACATTTTTCTACTAGAAAATGTCCATCTCCCTGTAATGCCATTTTTTGGACGTTTTTCAGTTTTAAAAATGAGTCTCTAAGTACTGTATATTTGACAGAAACATGAATTAACCAATCTGATTGGCTGATTTCTCTGTTTCCAATAAATACTGTCAAAATGTAGGTTGACTTTATGATTTGGAATTTTAGTTGGAGGAAGTGGGTCCAATTTCATGTATACATTTTCCAGTACATTTCTGTTGTTTATCTTAACAAAAAGCATACAGATTGGCTACATCTGAAAGCAGGGAACCCTGTGTCTAAACTTAGACCATAAGATATGAGAGGAAGGAGATTACATATTCATGTGATTTATTCCATACAGCAATGCATATTCACAGCAGTATATAGTGGGTACAATATAACATTATTTCATTACATACTAATAGACCTTGTTTTTATAGCTATTAGTAGATTACTAAGCTAAGCTTTGTGGTTTCTAAGTACATCAAGATTCTAAATAAAATCTGGCAGAACACTGGAGTCTATTCACATATTAGGATTCCCTCCTTCATAACCATAGATGTGGTTTCTGTTGAGGACTGCAAGGAATGAGAAAAGAGCTAGCTTGCTCAATGGCCCGTTGTTTAACCAGAGGATTGTTGTAATTCTCTTTCTTTTCAGTTTGATTCTATGCCATTAGGCTGCTGATGGAGGAGTAGCCTAGTGGTTAGAAGTACAGGCTAACAACCAGAGCAGCCAGTTTCAAATCACACTCATACTCTTTGTGACTTTGGGCATGTAACTTAACCCTTTATTGCCTCATGTTACACTCCTATTCTTCCATAAACTGCATTTTGAACTGGTCAGTAATAGCTCCATAGTGACAGGGGGAACAATACAGATGAACCCTTAGGTTGCAATCCAAACTTTGCTTCAAAGTAGGAGCCATGAAATCACCCTTCCCTCTAAGCTGAGTAGGAGTCCTCCCTCTACAGTCCTGTCAGTGAGGGGTGATGTCTATATTCAATAGTGAGGGACAGGAAAGTTCTGCAGACTCCAGATAACCTAACTGTCTCTAGAGACTGAAAACTCATCATTGAAGTACCACCTCCCAGGGCCAGTGTTAGCAATTGCGGGGCCCTGGGCAGATCAGTTCAGTGGGGCCCACGCCACCCCCCCCCCCCCCCCGTGCCCACACCCCCGCCCCCCTGCCTGTACCCCCCGCCAGCACCCGCCACCATAAGCCATAATTTATCAGAGTTTAAAAGGAGGTTTAGAGCTCTCGGAACCCCACCTCACCTTGTACCTTTATGTACATCCCACCCTTGCGGAAGCAGGAAGTGACAACAAAAGTGGGCGGGACGCAGCAGCGAGAAGGCTCTGGGCTTGGCAGCTGACAGGATATGAAAATCGCTGCCACTGCCTGATGCTCTCTATTGAAATGTGGACACATAGGTGCCCATATAAGAGGCTTGGGCAGGCTAAGCCTCCCTAGCCCAACCGTGACCTTCCCCTGGCTGCTGCCCCCCAAATGCAGGGCTGACTGGCGTAGCAGCGCTGCAGCCAGGCAGCTCTCGGATGGTCCCACTGCTCCTTCCTGCCCTCAGCTCCCCGATCGACAGCCCTCCTCTCCATTCCCCCCCCCCCCCCCCCGCGCGTTTAACCCTTTTACTTTCAGGTACAGCGACGGCAGTGAAGAGGACAACACAGCTTCTCCCTTCCCTCACACAGTGTCCTGCCTTCTGCGATGATGCATTTCCTGTTTCCGCGAGGGTGGGACACTGTGTGAGGGAAGGGAGAAGCTGTGTTGTCCTCTTCACTCCTGTTGCTACTACTGAAAAAAGATGTGAGCAAAATAAATTAAGGTTATCTGAGTGTGGTAAGTAGGACAGGGACATTGCAACATGTACAGTATTAGCAAATACAGCATCTGCATATAAGTACCAGTTGTCTGAAGCTTGTTTCCAGGATTTCACCATCTTACTCCTTCTTACTATATGATGCATGGATGTTGACCCTGGTCCCTTATTCTCATTTGTTCTTTTCATCCAAAGTCTGGCAAACAAAAGGTACAAGGAAACAATATATCCACTAGCTCTGTCACATTGCTCACATTTGAAGTGGTCAAATGTCAGTTCAGAAGTCTGGATTGCTACAGATGTGCTTTATACAACTCCCCTCAAAAAGTAGTTACAATTTCCATGATTTGATGCATTTTTCACAAAGGTTATAGGGTATCACATTCCAGCCAACATAAATGTGTATTGCCTAAAGCTATTTATGTACCCTAGAACTGACAATCTGAAAATGGAGCTTGGAAGCACCAGCATCACATGACTCAACTTATTCTTCTGAATCTGCAGTGTGGCGTCGTTCAGACTTCTCCATCTGCATAGCCCTACTTCTGTTAAGAGTTATACAAGAGCTCTGGAACACCAGTAATTCTTGTTAAAGCAAAAGAGAGATAATAAATATAGGTGTTATACATGCATATCACTCGTTCAGCGGGCACCTGACATCACCTTTCTAGTACTACTGCTCTACTGGGATTCAGTATTTCAGAAGATGAGAGTAGGGCGTGTGGAGAAGGATTTTGTATACTTGTAACTCTGGAATAATCTGCTGTTCAATGATCATTTACCCAAGTTTACTAGTTGGCTTTTTATCATCAAACATTAAAGCTAATATAGCTACTGAGTTATTTCAGGAGAGCTAAATTGATGTTCACTCTCAGTTGCTTTTTTTTTTCCCTCCAGTTAGGGCTTTGGTCACGGAGTGATTATTTGCTGGGATCCTGAGGTATATTGGTTAGGTCTGAAGGAAAAGATGTCATTAACAGGCTTATTTTCGAAAGAGAAGGGCGCCCATCTTCCGACACAAATCGGGAGATGGGCGTCCTTCTCTCAGGGTTGCCCAAATCGGCATAATCGAAAGCCGATTTTGGGCGCCCTCAACTGCTTCCCATCGCAGGGATGACCAAAGTTCATGGGGTCATGTCGGCAGTGTAGCGAAGGTGGGACTGGGGCGTGATTAAGAGATGGGCGTCCTCGGCCGATAATAGAAAAAAGAAGGGTGTCTCTGATGAGCACTTGGCTGACTTTACTTGGTCCATTTTTTCTTGCGACCAAGCTGTGAAAATGTGCCCAAACTGACCAGATGACCACCAGAGGGAATCGAGGATGACCGCCCCTTACTCCCCCAGTGGCCACCAACACCCTCCCACCCTAAAAAAAAAAACGTATTTTTTTTTTTTTTTGCCTGCCTCAAATGTCATACCCAGCTCCATTGCAGGAGTATGCAGGTTCCCTGGAACAGTTTTCAGTGGGTGCAGTGCACTTCAGGCAGGCGGACCCAGGCCCATCCCCCCTACCTGATATACTTGTGGTGGTAAATGTGAGCCCTCCAAAACCCACCCGAAACCCACTGTACCCACATGTAGGTGCCCCCCTTCACCCCTTAGGGCTATGGTAGTGGTATACAGTTGTGGGGAGTGGGTTTTTTTTTGGGGGGGGGGGTTGTGGGGCTCAGCTCACACGGAAAGGGAGCTATGCACCTGGGAGCAATTTCTGAAGTCCACTGCAGTGCCCCCTAGGGTGCCCAGTTGGTGTCCTGGCATGTGAGGGGGACCAGTGCACAACAGGTGCTGGCTTGTCCCATGACCAAAGGGCTTGGATTTGGTCGTTTCTGAGATGGGCGTCCTCGGTTTCCATTATCGCTGAAAACAGGGGACGACGATCTCTAAGGACGACCTAAGGACGATGATCTTTATGGTCGACCTAAATGTTGAGATTTGGGCGTCCCTGACTGTATTATTGAAATGAAAGATGGATGCCCATCTTGTTTCAATAATACACCCCTTCATGGAGCCATCCTGCGAGGACGGCCCCAGGAAAACTTGGGCGCCCCGTTCGATTATGCCCCTCAATGTAAATGCATTCATTAAAACAAATTAAAGAAAGAGGAATGATATGAACCTAAGGGAAACAATGGGTGGAGACTTGCTCACTCTCCGTGGTTCATCCTAATACCCTAGATATTTGGATTTAGGACATGCCCTTTCAATAGTGACTCATGGTAAGCTACATTCAGGTACTTTGCTGTTGCAGAGAGCTAGTGATCTAAGGGGCCCTTTTACTAAGTGGCGGTAAGTACACCGCAGGATTATCATGTGCCATTCTGGAGCTAATGCTGGTCCAATACAGGCACTGGTAGTAGTTCCACACACAGCATTTATAGCACTAGTGGAAATATTCAAAAAATATTTCTGAGGGAGTTACTCGGTAGTAATCAGGCACTGCCACATACTACCTGGTTATCTCCCGGTTAGCGCAGCCCCCCCCCCCCCCCCCCCCATGGCCATATTGTAAGAGCAATCTTACCACATAGCCATTTCTTTTTCAGACTTTTTACCCACTGTGGTAAAAAGGGCCTCAGCATGTGGCATAAATGGCTCTTGCTGCTAGTGCAGGGCCTTTTTTCCACAGCTTAGTAAAAGGGCCCCTAAGCTTGTATCTGAGGAAATGGGAGGTTATAAGGGCAATTCTGTAACAGGACATCCACATTTATGTGTCACATGAGCATGTAAAGGTGCAGAATACTGTCACTTTCATGGGTAAGTGTACATTTATGTGCATAAGTGACAGTGAAACACCTAAGTACAATTTTTTACAGGCTTACATAAAATAGCGTGTAAATGCAATAAAGGCATTCACATGTTTGAACTTGAGAGGGGTGTTGGAATGTAATTGTATTTTACATGCATTGCCTGTCAGATATTATTTCTCTGTGATTACTCTGTGACCTCTGATGTGAATTACTTAGAGAGGTCACACAGCTATGCAACTTCCTGTTGGGGGTTAGACACAGCAGATGCAGCACATGCAGCACATGGAGCACATGGAGCTCATGATCTCTCCTAACCTGAGAGGATCTATGGTGGTGTGAGCATCCATTACCATCTAAGCACATGGAAGGAGCTGATAATACAAATGTATAGTAATATGTATATATAAGCCTGTCTGATTATAATCTAACTGCAAACTGTGAGTAAACAGATGTTTTGTTACTTCAACTTTAAAGTGACTCAGCAGTGAATTATTCAGGGGTGAATGAGAGAGAGATGAAGAAAGAAATTAACATTTCTAAAGCTGAAGCTGTGTGTACTAAAATCTGCTAATTATTTACTACAAATAATCCAACAAAAGGGTTATGGGCCCAGGGCTCAGGAATTGAAAAAGAAGAGAAATATTACCAGGCAGAAAAAAAGGCCACATTTTTTTTCTCTTAAGTTTTAAAGGAAAGATTCAGTCTGTCTCTCTCTCCCCCCACACAGCAGACAGAAGGCTAAGAAAATGGCTGAGGGAAGAAATTCACCATTGTTCTATTCTCTCAAGGTGCCTAGATTAACTGAGTTTAATTATCAGCAGTGGGAACTAAGATTCATATGTCTCCTTCGAGCAAAAGGATTAAATATATGCTTAGACCAAGACAGAACAGCTGAAAATATGGCTGAATGGGACAATGCAAACTATTATGTGAAGTGCATGCTTTTGGAAGCTCTCTCAGAGAAACAAGCCATATTAGTGGAGGGAAAAGATACACCAAAGGACATTTTATATAAACTGAGAACTATGTATGCAACTACATATGCAAAGCAGCAACCAATTTGGTTAGCAGAGTTGAATGAAACCAAATTAAGGGATAAAAGTAAATGTAATGATCACATTATGCATCTTATGTCTTCATTTCAAAAGTTAGAACTTTCTGGAATTCCCATGTGTGATGCATTGAAAAGAGCATTTCTTTTTACCTCACTATCAAAGAAGTTTGATGTTTTTAGGTCTGTAAATGAGGCCATTGAAGGGCAATCTTTTGAACAGGCAACATCAAAACTAAGGCAGGAATGCATAATAAATGATTCTGAGGAGATGTGTTCTCAAAGTCAGTCAGAGAGAAATGAAACAAATTTCTTGGCAAAGAACAGAGGAAGGCGGAGCTATGGGAAAACTCCACCCAAGGGCAAGCTGATTTGCTACTCATGTGGAAAGGAGGGACATGTATCTAAATGGTGTAAGGAAACACAAAACACTCCCTCTAGCTCACCTAAGCCAATGGAACTAAAGAATTTTCAAACCAGGAAATGTATGAAGGACAAAGATAAACACAAGGGTTTTCTAATGGCAGAAAAATCTTTGACTATGGTAAATAATAATTCAAATGAAAGTACTTGGATTTTGGATTCGGGGAGCACATGCCATTTAACCAATTCTAAGGATTTCTTTCAGGAAATGTGTCCAGAGGAAGGTATTCTTAAAACTGCAAACGCAGGGACTGCTAAGATCCAAGCAAAAGGTATTGGATTCTTAAAATGCAAAGTGTCTAATGAAGTTAAAGAAATTCCTGTAAGTGATGTCTTGTATATTCCCCAAGCAGTTTGCAATATGCTTAGTGTATCTACATTAGATAAGAAGGGATTTGCGATTCATTTTGAAAACAGTAAGTGCACAATCTCTAAAAATGATGAAGTGTATGCTGAAGCTTTTATGCATAATGATGTTTATAAACTGAGCATTTCAGGTGAAGCCTCACATATGGCGCAAGTAAGGAAGAATGATGGTAAATGTAGTCTGGAAATCTGGCATCGCCGCCTGGGACATCGTGATTCTAAGGTGATCCAGGATCTTTACAGTAAGCAACTGGCCACCGGCATTCAGATAAGTGCAGATGCTGGTAAAATGGAGAAATGCATAGACTGTGTTACTCAAAAAGGTGTGAGACCCTCATTTCCTGCATACACAGGAAATAGGAGTAATAAAGTGCTGGACTTAATACACAGTGACTTATGTGGACCGTTTAATATCCCATCATTGGGAAATAACAGATTTGTGCTAATATTCTTGGATGATTTCTCTAGATATTGTGTGGCCTATTTGCTGAAAGAAAAAAGTCAAGTCACAGACATGCTGAAGAAATACGTAGCCATGGTGAGCAATAAATTTGAAAGAAAACCAAAGGTTCTTCAGACCGACAATGGTGGTGAGTTCACTTCACAAAGCATGCACACATTTCTAGAACAAGAAGGCATTCAGCATATCACAACAGTAGCTTATACACCAGAGCAAAATTCTGTTGCAGAGAGAAAATTTAGGTCACTTGTGGAAATGACCAGGTGTATGCTGTCAGATAGCAATCTCCCAAAAAGACTATGGGGGGAAGCCATTCTCACAGCAGTGTACCTACAAAACAGAATGCCAACTAAAGGCGCTGAGCGCACACCACATGAGACATGGCATGGTAGGAAGCCAAACCTGTCACACATAAGAACATTTGGAAGTACAGCATATGCTCATATACCAAAACAAAGAAGGCATAAGCTGGATTCCACAACAGAAAGGGGCATTTTAGTTGGCTATGCTCCAGGACACAAAGGATATAGAATTTTGAATCTGAAAACTGGCATTGTTGGCATAAGACATGTTACATATTTTGATGAAAACAAAAGGGTTGATAAAGGCTGGATTATCCCAGATGAGCCTTATCATCCAGAATATGAAACTAGAACCATAATAGACATGCCAGTGTATATAAATGCCATACCAAGGCAGATGTCTGAAAGCAACTCACCTGTATCTAACGAGGAACAGGCAGAGGAAGCAGACACAGAAAGGATCATTGAAGAAGACAGTACAGTTGGAGAAGGGGAATCAATTGGAGAAGGACTCTCAGATTTTGAGGATGCGGAAAGGTCAGACCAACCTGTTGTCAGACGCTCATCCAGGGAAAACAAAGGTGTTCCACCCCCAGACTGTCTTACCTAACAAAGTCAGCAGAAGCTCAAGAGCCCTTAACATGGGATGAGATTGAGAAAATGCCAGCAGAAGAAGCTGCTGAATGGCATAAAGCTGCACAAGAAGAAATTGATGCATTGGATAAAAATAATACTTGGATTCTTACAAAATTACCTCCTGGCAAGAAAGCTATAGGATGCAAATGGGTATTCAAGTTAAAAAGGAATGCACAAGGAAAAGTGGAAAGGTATAAAGCCAGATTAGTCGCAAAGGGATATCTTCAAAAATATGGAGAAGATTTTGATGAAGTGTTTGCACCTGTAGTGAAACACACGACAATAAGAACACTTCTGAGCATTGCAGTCTCAAAAGGCATGCAAGTCAACCACATTGATGTGAAAACAGCATTTCTTCACGGAGATATAACTGAAGACTTGTACATGGAACAGCCAACAGGTTTCATAAATACAAAACAAAGACAGCTAGTGTGTAAATTAAACAAAGGTCTTTATGGATTAAAGCAAAGTGCAAAATGTTGGAATGACAAATTGCATGAAATATTGACAAATTTAGGATTTAAGCAAGGTGAAGCAGATAAATGTTTGTACACTAGGTGCACAAATGGACAATATGCATACATTTTAGCTTTTGTTGATGATCTGCTCATTGCAAGCAAAAGTGAGCAAGAGTACAAGGACATTGTAAAATGTTTAAACCAGAATGTTGAGATAAAAGAACTTGGTAATGTGTCATACTATCTTGGTATAGAAATTGAGAAACAAAATGATGGTTCTTATCTCCTAAGCCAGAAGCAGAAAATAAATGAGCTTATTGAAAGTTTAGGTATGCAAGATGCCCAAGTTGTAAGCACTCCCATGATCACTGATTTTCTGAAGGATGAAACAGTAAGAGAACCTTTACCAGATAACATCCAATATAGATCAGCCATAGGTAAGCTTTTATATCTAGCTACCACATACAGGGCTGATATAGCAAATGCAGTAGGAATTTTGAGCAGAAGGGTCAGCTCACCTACCAAATCAGATTGGACTGCAGTTAAAAGGATGGTAAGGTATTTAAAAGGTACCATTGATTGTAAATTAAAGATTTCAGCCAATAGTAATCCAAAACTAATATGTTACTGTGATTCAGATTGGGCAGGGGATCATTCTGATTATAAATCCACAAGTGGATATGTGTTTATGTATGGAAATGTACAAATTTCATGGGCCAGTCATAAACAAAGTATTGTGAGTTTGTCTTCTACAGAAGCTGAATACGTGGCCGTATCGGAAGCGTGCAGAGAACTGATGTGGATTGAAAAACTTTTGCTGGATTTTGGAATAGCTGAAAAAAGACCAATCCAGTTAATGGAAGATAATCAGAGCTGCATCCGACTGTCACAGAATGACAAGGTTCAGTCACGCACCAAGCACATCGCAACGAAATACCACAACGTGCGAGAGTTGGCGAAAGAAGGGGTCATCAGTCTACACTATTGTCACACCAGTGAGATGACAGCTGACATCATGACCAAACCGTTACCCAGAGAACATTTTGTGAATCTGCGTATAAAGCTTGGACTTTGTATGAATAAATAATTGCATGACAGTTATGCATGAGAAGGGGTTTGTTGGAATGTAATTGTATTTTACATGCATTGCCTGTCAGATATTATTTCTCTGTGATTACTCTGTGACCTCTGATGTGAATTACTTAGAGAGGTCACACAGCTATGCAACTTCCTGTTGGGGGTTAGACACAGCAGATGCAGCACATGCAGCACATGGAGCACATGGAGCTCATGATCTCTCCTAACCTGAGAGGATCTATGGTGGTGTGAGCATCCATTACCATCTAAGCACATGGAAGGAGCTGATAATACAAATGTATAGTAATATGTATATATAAGCCTGTCTGATTATAATCTAACTGCAAACTGTGAGTAAACAGATGTTTTGTTACTTCAACTTTAAAGTGACTCAGCAGTGAATTATTCAGGGGTGAATGAGAGAGAGATGAAGAAAGAAATTAACATTTCTAAAGCTGAAGCTGTGTGTACTAAAATCTGCTAATTATTTACTACAAATAATCCAACAAGGGGCATGGGTGGGACCTGCCACAGTACAACAAGTGGTGCATACTCTTGCTGTATATGGGTAGTTATACTAGGTCTGTGGTTGCTGAAATGTAAAACACACTGATACCGGCTTATGGCAGTATACTATAATGGAATCTGGGTGCTCAGAAGAGGATCTCACCTCATGTCATTCAGATACCCACTTGCCCAAAGCGTATGAGTTGGATTTGAACTCTGGCTTCCTTGGTTTTCAGGTTCTAACCCATCGTTAAAAATCGGCCCATCTTTTATCAAACTTTCTGTGCCTTCAGATACCAGAAGTCTACCTTGTCTCCCATGCTGCTACTCTTGGCCATCCTTCAGCACTGCAGCCAATGCAACCATCCTCACCTGCCTTCCATGGAGCATATGCAGGCCTCAGTATAGTGCAGTCTTGATAGGAAGCACAGTCTGATGCTTTTTGTTTTCAGCTTTCCCAGGTTACGACCCCAAACATGAGTTTTGGGATGCCATTTGGGGTTGTGACCTTCAGTTTAGAGCAAGGGTTCCCAATTATTAGGCTCCAAGAAAGATACACCCTGTTTTTTCCCCCCAAAAGTTCTATTTATAGGCCAGCAACTAATCTGCTTTATTGGCCCCATAATAGAAGTTCTGTTAATGTAACCTACTTTAACATTTATAAAAGAATTAGCAAAGCAATTTTGTACATTACTATTTTCTGTAGCTATGAAAACCAGTAAGGAAGGGGAGATGGAATCTGATATACTACCTTTCGGTGGTCACAATCCAAGCACTTTACATATTGTATACAGATACTTATTTTATACCTGGGCAACAGAGGGTTAAGTGCAGGTCCTGGTTCTCAGGCAACCGCACTAACCATTAGGCTACTCAGCCACTCCTCCATGTACACATTGATATGCAGTACTATTTTGCCGGCCAATATTATTGCTTACCCCCAAATTCTATATAGTGCGCCTAGAGTTACACGTATTTTATAACAACGCGTGTAGAGTGTTTTAACAAGCTGTTAAGCATTGTTAACAGCTCTTAACATGCAATAACGAGCTCTAGTTGGCAAAAATTAGAATTTATGTGCATACATTGCTAAGAGTATTCTGTAATGTACTGTGCCTATGTTCTAATGTGCACAGGCAAAAAGGGGTGTGGTTAAAGGTGTGGAAATGGGCATTTTTGGGCGTTCCAAAATCTACGTGCGTTGTTATAAAATATGGGCCAATGTGTGTAAATCTACACACAGGGATTTACACTAGATTTTCGTAGGCATAAATGGAAGTGCATAGATTCAGTCACATTAGCTATGCCTAGGTTTATTCTAAATACCGCATGTAGATTTATGCACGTTATTTAGAATACGCTTAGGTGTAATTGCCTAGCGCACATTCATTTTATGCACCGTGTATAGAATCAGGCCTTTAGTGCATAGCAGCTAACCAGCTATATCGCACAATAAAACCGGCTAGCTGCGAATACTCAGTGCTTTGCCAGCTAAGTGTAGCAGGCAAATCAGACTGCCTAAATAGTAGTCCTATCTTTGGATGCTATAACTTTAACAGGTCAGTGCTGATATTAACTTGGCGGCCCTTTTAATAAGCTGCATAAAGGGGCATAATCGAATGGAAACGTCTATCTCCATGGGCGTTTATCTCCGAGAACGGGTCCGTGAAGGGGCGGACCGAACCGTATTTTTGAAAAACATGGACGTTTATCTTTTTTTGAGCTGGGCGTTTTTGTTTTTCAGCGATAATGGAAACCGAAAGCGCCCAGCTCAAAAACGAATAACTCCAAGACATTTATTCGTGGGAGGGGCCAGGATTCGTAGTGCACTGGTCCCCCTCACATGCCAGGACACCAACCGGGCACCCTAGGGGGCACTTTTACACACACACAAAAAAAAAGGTAAAACAGCTCCCAGGTGCATTGCACCCTTCGCTTGTGTGTTGAGCCCCCAAATCCCCCTCAAACCCACTGTCCACAAGTCTACACCATTACTATAGCCCTAAGGGGTGAAGGGGGGCACCTACATGTGGGTACAGTGGGTTTGGGGGGCAGTTTGGAGGGCTCCCATTTACCAGCACAAGTGTAACAGGTGGGGGGGGGGAATGGGCCTGGGTCTACCTGCCTGAAGTCCACTGCACCCCCTAATCACTGCTCCAGTGACCTGCATACTGCTGCCAGGGAGGTGGGTATGACATTTGAGGGTGAAAATAAAAAGTTGTGAAACGGCATATTTTGTGGTGGGAGGGGGTTTGTGACCACTGGGGGAGTCAGGGGAGGTCATCCCCGATTCTCTCCAGTGGTCATCTGGTCATTTAGGGCACTTTTTGGGGCCATATTCGTGGAAAAACAGAGTCCAGGAAAAGTGCTCTAAATTCTCGCTAAAAACGCATATTTTTTTTCCATTATCGACGAAAGGCGCCCATCTCTGATCGCCCGATAACCATGCCCCAGTTCCGCCTTCACCATGCCTTCGACACCCCCCATCAACTTTGTCCGCATCCGCGACGGAGTGCAGTTGAAAACGTCCAAATTCGGCTTTCGATTATACCGCTTTATTCGTTTTTGTGAGATAAACATCTATCTCCCGATTTGGGTCACAATATAGGCGTTTTTCTATTTCGATTATAAGCAGGATAGGCTTCTATGTGCGCCCAACGCACATCAATTTGGAGTTTTCGCCCAGCTACCGCATGGCCATTGCAGTAATTTCACTTTTAATGAATGTCCGCTACGTGCGCTGGAAAATAATTTGATTTTCTGGTGCACAGCAGAAACTGGGAGGTAATCGTAATTCTATGCGCGTAGATGATTAGTGCACAGTTAACGCGTGAGACCTCACCGGTAAGTGAATGGCTGGTGGTAAGGTCTCAGACCCAAAATGGACACGCGCTGTTTTTTATTTTGTCGCGTGTCCATTTTGTGAAAAAATTAAAAAAGGCCTTTTTTACAGGCGTACTGAAAAATGGATCTGTGCGCCCCCAAAGCACACACCTACACTAGTGCAGTCCATTTTTTGGTGTACCTTAGTAAAAGGATCCCTTGGCCAGTTACATTTAAGCCAGCCAATAAAAAAAAAAAAGGATATTCAATGCTGGTCACTGGAAACAGCCCAGCATTGAATATCCTCCCTGGGCTGTATATTGGCCATTTAGTTATCACAGTACAGCCTAATCTATCACTATCTAACACTGTGCTCTGCATTAGCCTGAGATATCTTTGTTGCTGTTTTATAGCTTTTTTTGTTGTTTTTTGCCTCTAATAACTAATTTTGTAATATCTGATAATATTCCACTTGGAGCATCCCCTAGTCCAGGGGTAGGCAACTCCGGTCCTCGAGAGCCACAGGCAGGTCAGGTTTTCAGGATATCCACAATGAATATGCAGGAGATAGATTTGCATACCATGGAGACAGTGCTTGCAAATCTATCTCCTGCATATTCATTGTGGATATCCTGAAAACCTGACCTGCCTGTGGCTCTCGAGGACCGGAGTTGCCTACTCCTGCCCTAGTCTGTTTATCTCATGGTAGTCTCCCATACAGTCCTTGATTGATTCGCAAACCATATGTCCCTAAGGTGACAGTCATCTAGCTTCTAAGGCCTGTGAGAGTTTCATATTAATTCCAAATGAGCACATCACTGATGCTGGAACATGGACTGACCAAAATATCAATCTCAGTTCAGCCATTGTACAAGGGGAAGAATTACAAGGAGGGGGGGAATTAGTTTTTCCACTGCAAGTGTCTCTGGTTCTTAAGATGGTGATTGAATGGAAATTAATTTCTTGTTATTCCTTAGAGACTCACCTCACCAGTCTCTGGTTAGAGTGGTATATTAATTAACCCTCAACCTCCAACAAACAAAGCATCTTCCAGAATGAGCGATCCATTAGGTAGGACACACATTAAATCTGATTAACATTGGAAGAGTAAAATGTAGTCATCATAATAGAAACTCTGACCACTTTACCTTTAATTTGTATCTGTGTAAAGAATCTAATTTCATATATACCACTAATAGAAGATGAACTTCTGATCTAAGTGGTGTTCAGTATGCATACAACCTGTATCATTAGTGTACAATTACAATACATACCTAAACATAATAACTTACATATAAGCCACTGCTTTTTAGAATTCCCTTTGTGTTAGACAAGATTCATGGGCTAGAAAGGAAGGGAATTGGAAGACTGCACTTTCATAAAACAGAGGATATGTTACAAATATTCAGAGGGCAATATTTTCTCTGAGTATTTACATATCAATCTGACCAAACATGAAGGATTTGTGTTTGCGTATATACAATTTATTTTTATAAATTTTCATGTACCACTCAATATTCAATCATTCTCACCGCTGTACTGCCTACCCTTCTTCCCCACTCTGCTGCGCACATGCTTGATTTTACTGAAATTGAGCATGCATGAGGCTTCACGCATGCTCAATTTTCCTTAAAACCGAGCATGCGAGCTGCAGGGGGGAAAAGGGCAGGCAGCATGGCAGCAAACAGCCTTGGAGGAAGGCTTCTGCTGGCGAGGCTTGGAGACTCCCAGCAGCCCAGGTATGTGGGTTTGTGGAGGGGAGCAGAGAGCAGCAGGGAGGTGAAGAAAATGTGTCCCCTCACTTTGGGCTCAGCCCCTCCTTAAATTGAGGTCTGGCTATGCGCCTATTGGCACCTAACATTAGGCGCCAGGTAATAGAATGGGGGGGGGGGGGGTAGTTCCTACTTTTAAGCACAAGTTAAGTTTCCTAACTGAAATAGGCAGCATAGAAAATATTTATGTTTATTAAATTTGATAACCCATCTATCAAGAAGACATCAAAATGGTTAATAGCATAAAACAACAACAGGAATAAGACTAGTGACTAGCCTGCTTATTTTCGAAGGAGAAGGGCGGCCATCTTCTGACACAAACCAGGAGATGGCCGGCCTTCTCCTAAAGCCGGCCAAATCGGTATAATCGTAAGCCGATTTTGGCCGGCTTCAACTGCTTTCCGTCGCAGGGCCGGCCAAAGTTCAAGGGGCCGTGTCGGCAGTGTACCGAAGGCGGGACGGGGCCGATAATGGAAAAAAGAAGGCCGGCCCTGATGAGCATTTGGCCGACTTTACTTGGTCCCTTTTTGTTCACGACCAAGTCTTGAAAAGGTGCCCGAACTGACCAGATGACCACTAGAGGGAATCGGGGATCACCTCCCCTTAATCCCCCTCCCACCCAAAAATAAAAAATAAAAAACATTTTTTTGCCAGCCTCTATACCAGCCTTAAATGTCATACGCAGCTCCATCACAGCACTATGCAGGTCCCTGGAGCAGTTTATAGTGGGTACTGCAGTGCACTTCAGGCAGGCGGACCCAGACCCATCCCCCCTACCTGTTACACTTGTGCTGGTAAATGTGAGCCCTCCAAAACCCATCCAAAACTCACTGTACCCACATCTAGGTGCCCCCCCCCCAATTACCCTTTAAGGGTTATGGTAGTGTTGTACAGTTGTGGGTAGTGGGTTTTGGGGGGGGGGGGTTGGTGGGCTCAGCATCCAAGGTAAGGGAGCTGTGCACCTGGTATCATTTTGTGAAGTCCACTGCACTGCCCTCTAGGGTGCCCGATTGGTGTCCTGGCATGTGAGGGGGACCAGTGCACTACAAATGCTGGCTCCTCCCATGACCAAATGGCTTGGATTTGGCCGGGTTTGAGATGGCTGCCATTAGTTTCCATTTTCGGCGAAAACCAATGGCAGCCATCTCTAACACTGGTGATCTCTAAGGGCGGCCCAAATGTTGAGATTTGGCTGGCCCCGACCGTATTATCGAAATGAAAGATGGCCAACCATCTTGTTTCGATAATACGGTTGGGTACGCCGCTTCACGGGTCCATCATTAGAGATGGCCGCCCTTATAGATGGCCGGCCCCATTCGATTATGCCCCTCAATGGTGCAGCTTAGTAAAATGGGCTCTTTAAGGCCAGATTCTATATATGGCACCTAGAAAATCTGCGTGGAAAACAGTTCCGCCTAAATGTATTCTATAAGCAGCACCTACATTCAGGTGCAGTGTATCGAATATGCTTAGTTGACGTCCTAGCGTCTAAACTACGCACCTCCATTTGCACCAATGAAAGCATGGCGTAAGTCTCAGTGTATAGATTTAGGCGCCGATGGCCACATTCTATAACAACACACATACATTTTGAAATGTCCATGAAACGTCCATTTCCCTGCCCATAATCACACCCCTTTTTGCCTGCACACTTTAAACTTTAGTCACAGTGCATTACAGAATACGCTTAGGGAGCTGTGAATATAAATTGTAATTAATGCCTATTATTGCTCATTACTGCTTCTTAAGTGCTGTTAAGAACGCTGATTGGCTTGTTAAGCCAATTAAGTTATGTTCATTGTTACAGAATATGCTTGGATTTTGACACAAATCTCTAGGTGATCTATATAGAATCCGGGGGTTAGTGTGTAAGTACCTGACATGTCTCTGAGTTGCAGACACCTCTCCCATGTCAATGCCCCCTTTACAGTTAAACGTTATAAAACTTAGACACTAAGGTGTCAATATTCAGCCAGCGGCAGTGAGCATTGTTTTCAGCACCACCAGAATTATTCTCAGATATTCAATGCTGGGCAATGTCTGGACACTGGCATTGAACACCTGGCTTTATGCAACCTACTGTCTCTTATGTGGTTAAGTGTGAAATTCAGCATTTAACTGCATAAGCAACATTGCACAAAAATAGGACTGACTTTTATGCAGTCCAATTTGACCACCAAACTTAGGGGCCCTGTTACAAAGCCGTGATAGGGCTACTGTGGCAATGGCATTATGGCAAATTGGCCCTATTGCTGAGATACCACAGGAGCCCGGCTGTAGTTACTACTACTACTACTATTTAGCATTTCTATAGCGCTACAAGGCATACGCAGCGCTGCACAAACATAGAAGAAAGACAGTCCCTGCTCAAGAGCTTACAATCTAATAGACAAAAAATAAATAAAGTAAGCAAATCAAATCAATTAATGTGAACGGGAAGGAAGAAGGAGGGTAGGTGGAGGCGAGTGGTTACAAGTGGTTACGAGTCAAAAGCAATGTTAAAGAGGTGGGCTTTCAGTCTAGATTTAAAGGTGGCCAAGGATGGTTCAAGATGTAGGGGCTCAGGAAGTTTATTCCAGGCATAGGGTGCAGCGAGACAGAAGGCGCGAAGTCTGGAGTTGGCAGTAGTGGAGAAGGGAACAGATAAGAAGGATTTATCCATGGAGCGGAGTGCACGGGAAGGGGTGTAGGGATGGACGAGTGTGGAGAGATACTGGGGAGCAGCAGAATGAGTACATTTATAGGTTAGTAGAAGAAGTTTGAACAGGATGCGAAAACGGATAGGGAGCCAGTGAAGGGTCTTGAGGAGAGGGGTAGTATGAGTATAACGACCCTGGCGGAAGATGAGACAGGCAGCAGAGTTTTGAACCGACTGGAGAGGGGAGAGGTGACTAAGTGGGAGACCAGCAAGAAGCAGATTGCAGTAGTCTAAACGAGAGGTGACAAGGGTGTGGATAAGGGTTTTGGTAGAGTGCTCGGAAAGAAAGGGGCGGATTTTACGGATGTTGTAAAGAAAGAAACGACAGGTCTTGGCAATCTGCTGGATATGAGCAGAGAAGGAGAGAGAAGAGTCAAAAATGACCCCAAGGTTTTGAGCTGAGGAGACAGGGAGAATAAGAGAGCCATCAACAGAAATAGAAAACAGGGGGAGCGGGGAGGTGGGTTTGGGGGGGGAAATGTGTGTGCCGTGCACCATTTCCATGGCTCTGAAATTATTCATTTTTTTAGTGTTGTGGTTTACCTGTTGGTAATTGAGCAGCACTGTGCACTGCCTGGTTACTGCCAGGTTAGTGCGGGGTCCCTTACTTCCTTCTAAATAGGAGGTGGTAAGGGCTCCCCCAGGAAATGGTCGTGCGGTAAGTGCTTAACTTACCGCACAGTCATTTTCCTTAAAAAAAGCCTCCTTTTACCCACTGTGGTAAAAGGGGGTCTTGGAACACGGCAAATCCGTAAGCCGATGCCACCGCAGGGCTCCTTTTATCGCAGCTTAGTAAAAGTGCCCTTTAGGTGGTTAAATGATGGATATCAGTGACCGCACCTGAAATACTGTGTGCAATTCTGGTTACCGCATCTCAAAAAAGATGTGGAGGGGCATAATCAAACGGGGCGCCCAAGTTTACCTGAGGGCATCCTCGCAGAATGTCCTCGTGAAGGGGCGGGGGAACCCGTATTATCGAAACAAGATGGGCGGCCATCTTTCGTTTTGATAATACGGTCAGGGACACCAAAATCGCGAAATTTGGGTCAATCTTAGAGATGGTCGTCCCCGGTTTTCAGCGATAATGGAAACCGAGGACGCCCATCTCGGAAACGACCAAATCCAAGCCATTTAGTCGTGGAAGGAGCCAGCATTCGTAGTGCACTGGTCCCCCTCACATGCCAGGACACCAACCGGGCACCCTAGGGGGCACTGCAGTGGACTTCAGAAATTGCTCCCAGGTGCATAGCTCCCTTACCTTTATTTATTTATTGCATTTGTATCCCACATTTTCCCACCTATGTGCAGGCTCAATGTGGCTTACAGAGTTTATTATGACATAAGAGGGGCATAATCGAACGAAAACGTCTATCTCCATGGGCGTTTATCTCCGGGAACTTTGGTCATCCCCATGACGGAAAGCAGTTGAGGACGCCCAAAATCGGCTTTCGATTATGCCGATTTGGGCGACCCTGGGAGAAGGATACCCATCTCCCGATTTGTGTTGAAAGATGGGCACCCTTCTCTTTTGAAAATAAGCCTGATAGTGGAATTAGAAAAGGTACAGAGAAGGGCGATGAAAATGATAAAGGGTCCCTATGAGGAAAAATTAAAGCATCCAGGGCTCTTCAGCTTGGGGAAAAGATGGCTAAGAGGAGATATGATAGAGGTCTATAAAATAATGAGTGGAATGGAACAGGTAAACATGAATTGCTTGTTTACTCTTTCCAAAAATTGTAGGACTAGGGGGCACGCAATGAAGCTACAAAGTAGTAAATTAAAAATTAATCAGAGAAAATATTTCTTCACTCATGTAATTAAACTCTGGAATTTGTTGCCAGAGAATGTGGTAAAAGCAGTTAGCTTATTGGGGTTTAAAAAAGGTTTTCATGGCTTCCTAAAGGAAAAGTCCATAGACCATTATTAAAATAGATTTGGGGAAAATCCACTGCTTATTTCTAGGATAAGCAGAATAAAATGAACTTTTTTGGGATCTTGCCAGTTACTTGTGACTGCCACTTTGGAAACAGGATGCTGGGCTGATGGACCTTCGGTCTGTCCCAGTATGGCAACACTTATGTTCATATGTTCTTATGTAATGCTGACTCTGCCCATGGACCACCCACAAAATAGCCTGGTTTGAGTTTAGCTGTCTGTGGTGATATTCAGCAGCATTAAACAGTATAGTGCCACTGAATATAAGCAGATAAGCTTGAATATTGATTTAACTGGTCAGGATCTGTGTCTGGCTAGTTAAATTGCTTTGAATATGGACCCCTAAGTTTATAGAATAGCTCCTGAGTGCAGTTAGGTATGTAACTCTACATTGGTGCCACTTAACAATGCTGAAGGGTCATTATTGGAAGTTAAATCCAGTTAGCGCTCACTTAAACAATTAAGTTAGGCGCTACTCTATAACTTATATGCATAATTTTGCATACTGGTCCCAAAACTGTGTGCCCAAAATGTTTTAAATTTTTTTTAATTAGAAAGAATAAGAATGAAGTAGAAATGATTTATTTTCATGCCTTGCCTTTTGGCCTTAAAAATATACACAATAAATAGAATAGGAATCGAATACAAATAAAATATACATACAATTCAAATTAAAAAGCAAATCATATATCTACTGCCATGAAGGAAAATGTGCTTAGGATCCACTAAAGTCATAGAGTAGCCCTGATTTGCACACAACTGAAGCTGATTCGGGGAGTTTTTTATACATAAAGGGCACATAAACACCTATGTTGCCTTTAAAAAACAGATATAAAATATGCACTTTTATGGATATTTCACATAAGAGCATAAGAGTAACCATACTGGGTCAGACCAATGGTCAATCTAGCCTAGTATCCTGTTTTCAAAACAGTAGCCAAGCCAGGTCACAAGCACCTGACAGAAACCCAAATTATGGCAACACTCCATACTACAAATCCCAGGCCAAGCAGTTGCTTCCCATGTCTGTCTCAATAGCAGACTATGGACTTTTCCTCCAAGAACTTATCCAAACATTTTTTTAAACCCCAGTACACTAACCACAGTTACTACATCCTTTGGCAAAGAGTTCCAGAGCTCAACTATTCCTTGAGTGAAAAAAATATTTCCTTCTATTTCTTTGAAAAATATTTCCATGTAACTTCCTCGAGTGTCCCCTAGGCTTTGTACTTTTGGAACAAGTAAAAAACTGATCTACTTGTTCTACACCCCTCAGAATTTTGTAGACCTCAATCATATCTCCATCGCATCCATCTCTTTTTCATAGGTGTCCATAGGTACCCTATGATAAAAAATAATAAAAAGAAAAGAGTCCATAACATCTACCTGCTGAAATTTTGGCACTACTTCAACTGCTCAGTCACTGAAATGAATATTCCAATTGAAAATGCTTGCTCACAAGTACAGAGTGCTACAGCCCTCTCATACCTTACAGAGCCCGCCACCGCCATATAAGCCCCGTTTGAGAAAGACAGTTAGAGGAGCTTTAGAGAACGGTAATGTGATTTGGCAGCAGCAGAGTTTGAAATGACTGTGGTTGTGAGGTCCCCACAAGTAACATATGCTTTCACTAAGCTACAGGATTCTTTACTTTCATAGCCGGAGCTTCTTAAACCATTACTTTACATTTTCCAAGATTACAATGCTAAGCCAAATCAAAGATGTTAACTCTGGATAAAATCATCGTATTTTGAAATTAGAGCTCATCCTGAGCAGTAAACTGATATTTAAATATGACCGCCAAAAAAAATGAAAGAAAAAAAATTGGCATGTCTGCTTCTGATTATGAGTTAAACTTTGAACTTTTCTTATTGTTCCATTCAAGGCTCTGCTAATATAAATAAAAGTCTAAACCTGTGAAGGCATTTTAAATAGTGTTACTGTAAAATACAAACCTCTCTTGTGTTCGTCTTAAGCTAATGTTAATTTAGTCATACCTATGTGGTAAAGCACAGTCTTGGACAACATAATTTACATGCCTAGTTTTCGAAAATAATCTTGTTTTGTTCCTTTCCTTTGTAGGAGTGATGAATGAGTTAGAGCTGGTGTTGTAAAGTTCAGGCATGTCCCTAGCTGATCCACATTGTTTTACTTGCTCTATCTTCCTCCTTTGGAAATTGAAATCTTTCCTTTTGTAAATGGGTACATTAAACAGTGTTATTAATATCAGCTTTCTTGCTTTTCTGTATTGTACAATATATCAACTCAACCACATGCCAAGACAGGAAGGGCAGAATAACAGATCTCTTGCGTTGTTATCAAATAAACATAACCGTGGTGGATAGTGTTTTCTGTTTCCTTCTCACAAGGTCGGGGGGAGGGGGGATGCAAGGAGACTCTTCCCAATGGAGCTCACAGGAGCAGTAAAAAAAGTTACAAAATTCAATAAAAGTATGGGATACATATACAGCAGTGTTTCCCACACCTATCCTGGGGGACCCCAGTCAGACAGGATGTCAAGATTTACCATGAATATGCATGAAATGGAGTTTGTTTCCCAATTTCCTTTTAATTTGTATTGTAAAGCATTTCACTGTTCTTCTAATGAGAGGTAGGATATCAAACCTAATAAAACATAGATTTGCATGCACTGCCTCCATTACATACAGATTTGTTTCATGCATATTCATGGTGGATAATCTGAAAATTCTGCTGGCCAAGGGACCCCAAGCTTTGGGAACCACAGGTATAAAGAATCTTTGGTGAATCAAAAATGGAGATCGGGTAAGGTCTGCAGTATGCAGAAAATGGAGATAGACTGGCTGGTCTTTGCTATGTTTATCTACTATATATTATATTTATCTATAAATTAAGTTCACAACACTTTTAGGAGATCTGCTTAAACACTTACCCCTGGATTACACGTATGGG
This sequence comes from Microcaecilia unicolor, assembly GCF_901765095.1. Classification (NCBI taxonomy): domain Eukaryota; kingdom Metazoa; phylum Chordata; class Amphibia; order Gymnophiona; family Siphonopidae; genus Microcaecilia; species Microcaecilia unicolor. The sequence continues at coordinate 295,222,794 of NC_044032.1, forward strand.
GCTAGATTCTATTTGTGACATCAAAATAATTGGTGCCGAAAAAATACGCCAAGGCATATTCTATAAACTACGCCTAAAGTTAGGCATAGTTTATAGAATACACCCAGCACCTGTTTCCTGCAACTATATTTACGCAAATTAAAACCTGTTGTAAATGCCGTCATCTAAGTGCGCTGATTGGCTTGTTAAGTCAATCAAGTTGCACACGTAAAACAGAATACAACCATATTTGTGTGCACAGCTTAGGTTGCACTATATAGAATTTGGGGGGTGGTGCCCAGATTTGCATGCCCAAATTTGGGCGTGCTCCTAAGATATGAATGCAAATTAAATGAATAATTAACTCTGAACCATCAATAAATGTGCTAACCAATAATTAGAGGGTCCCTTTTACAAAGGTGCGGGAGGGCTAACGCGCAGGTAGCACATGCCCAATCGGCACTGCAGTAGTAATTCTTAGTTTGACGCAAGCCGAATCCCACAGTAGAAAATAATTTTCTATTTTCTACCATGGGGGACATTCCTGGTGGTAATTGGCAGTACGCCCAAGTTGGCGCACACTGCAGGGTTACCATGTGGGTAGCATGTGAGCCCTTACCGCTAGGTCAATGGGTGGCAGTAAGGGCTCAGGCCATAAATAGGTGTGTGCTAGTTTTAATATTAGCGCAGGCCCATTTCCCAGCCCATTACAAAAATAGCCTTTTTCCCAGCTGCAGTAAAAATGGACCAGCACGCCTAAAAGATGCGCCCACACTACCACAGGCCACCTTTCACTTTGTAAAAGGACCCCAAAACTAACTCCCATAGCGCGTACCTCAAAGAGGGCAAGGCCATGCGAGGGGCATGGGCATGTCAGCGGTATTCTGAAAAGTTGTATGCGTAGTTATAGAATCCTGGGTCAGCACGCCCAAACTTGGGCATCAGCATTTACACCAGGTTTCAGCAGTTTGTAGGTCTGGTGCCTAAAGTTAGGGCAAGGAAATTAGCACTAAGTATGATTCTATAAAAGGTATGCACCCTTTATGGAATAGCACTGAGCATGAATTTTTCTCAGCACCTACTTTTCAGCACCATTTATGAATCCAGCCCTTAATGTGTAGTAGTAGTCTGGATCCCCATAAGCATCTAAATGGAAGGTAACAGGAATCTATCTGCAACAGACTTGAGGATTTGCCAACCATGGTAATTTACTGATGTACTGAAATGTCGTATAAAGCCAGAGATACTCTACATTAAGAGACCTTCTGAGATGTATAGATGTTCCTGCTTTATGATTCCCCAGGGTATGTCTGTTCAAGTCATTACTTAAACTCTCCTTGCGTCATGGAATCTTCACAGTGATGGTGGCTAAGTTGGCTCAACATTTTTTCCTTGTATCATTGGTGCCTACCAACAGACTGCAGTCTCTGTTTGGCCATTGCTTTAGAAAGCTGTGGAAAATGTGCAAAATTCCGTAACATATTCAAGCACTCATAGCAAAATGTCAAAAGCTAACAAGAAAAAACACAGACTATGTTTTGTTTCTTGTTAAGAAATATCTTCTGAGGTTTGAATCAGATGATACATTATTTATATGCATTAGTTATTATGCTCAAGGTATGTCACTGTCTCCCAGATTCTATATATATAGGCACCGAAAGGTAGGCACCAGAATTTGTATGCGGATCCAAGATCTGTGTGCAACTTAATGAAGAAATGAGCACTAGGAGCTACATTCTATTTATTGTGCCAAAAAAAAAATCAACACTGAAAATAGCACTATTCTATAAGCTACGTTTAAAGTTAGGCACAGTTCATAGAATAATACTTATACATGGGAATCATGCCTAACTTTAGGCGTGGCCATTTGCACCAACTGAAATGTGATGCAAATGTATGCACCTATATTAGGCACGCATCCCCATTATTTATTTAATTATTTATTTATTGCATTTGTATCCCACATTTTCCCACCTCTTTGCAGGCTCAATGTGGCTTACAGCACATCATGAATAGTGGAAGTATAATAGAAAATAGACATTTAGTGTTACAGAAGGATCTTGGGCTACATGATAATGATCAAACATGATAGTAATATAACAAGTAAATGATGTAAGACAGTTCTGAATATATGTGGAAGAGTTGTGTGTATTCACATTGGTTGATCTTTGTGGTATGTCTTGTTAAAGAGATGGGTCTTCAGTAGTTTGCAAAAGTTTGTTAGTTCGTAAATCATTTTTAAGTTGCGTGGCAATGCGTTCCATAACTGTGTGCTCAAGTAGGTAAAGTTTGACACTTGCATTAGTTTGTATTTTAGACATTTACAGTTAGGGAAGTGTAGGTTAAGGAATGTGCATTATTCTTTAGATCTTTAGGTGAAAAGCATGATTGTGTCAGTGAAAGTGGATTTTAGACCATTATCCAACTCACTACATCAAGAAACTGGATGTTACTCTGGATCATTCTATATTTCATTACACCAGAGCATTTGATGTTTTCTGTCTACACAGACTCCTGATGCAGGCCTAGCGGCTAAAACACAATGTTTGTGTCGAGTCTTTTTATCAATAAAAGTTTTTTACTTCAGAAGTTTATCTTTACAGTCTTTGGTATCCGTGGTCAACCTCCCACCTTTTCTCTTCATATCTCTCATTTCCAAACCTACTTTTTCAGATCATGCATAAATCTAATTAGTGCCAATAATTTCTTGTTAAAAAAACAATTATTGGTGCTAATCAGCTCGTTATTCATAAATTGGGCACACACCCAAATTTGTGCGTGCAATGTTTGGTGACTATTATAGAATTATGGGGTAATTGTCCACTTAATTGGTGCTAATTGGCACCAGATTGAAGATGAACATGGATCTCCCCTGCACACTGTTCTATAACATGTTGCCTAACTATTCCAATGCACAACCCAAATGAGGATGTGGCCATGAGCACCAAACATATACCTGTTTCTATGAGGCATAAGTCCAGTGCCCCAAAGTTAGGCATGCGCACCACGTCATATAATTTTTCACTCAACGAATAGTTAAGCTTTGGAACTCTTTGCCAGTTTTAAAAAAGGTTTGGACAAATTCCTGGAGGAGAAGTCCATAGTCTGCTATTGAGACAGACATGAGAAGCAACTGCTTGCCACGATTTGGGTTTCTGCCAGGTACTTGTGACGCTTGGCTACTGTTTGGAAAACAGGATACTGGGCTGAATGGACCATTGATCTGACCCAGTATGGCTACTCTTATGTTCTTATGTTCTTATTCTATAATGGTCAGGCACCCTATAGAATAGGGACTCAGCACGGATCTTTTTGGCAAATAACTTTCATTATTATATATAAAATTCCCCTTGTCTGTGTGCAATGGATAAACTATCCAGCCACTAACTGGCATCTGAACTCCACATTGGTTTCATATCTACACAACTACCTGAAGTAAACTTTCAGAAAATGGTGAACCGAGCTCTGTTTCCAAACAATGCAATCATCAAAATTAGATCTTAGATTTTCTCTCTCTCTCTCTCTCTCTCTCTCTCTCTCTCTCTCTCTCTCTGTATATATATATATATATATATATATATATATATATATATATATATATATATATATATATATATATATATAAGAGCCCTTGAAGTCCCCCAGCAGAGAAATAGAACTCTGACTGATCTCCTCTAGAATCCTTAGTCCATGTTAATCCTGTTTACAGTACAGCATGCGATACCTCAGGAATATTATACAATCTGAACAGTGCACAAATTTGTTCAGCAGTATAAAAGCACAGTTGCTTCCCTTCCTTAAAACCTGAGTTCAGCTTTCCTTCTGGGTCCTCCTAAGTTTCCATCCAGATGCAGCTTCCAGTTGTAGCCAGATGGTATTCTGCTGACTTAACAGAATCCAGATTTCCTTTTCACAAATGTGTTTTTTTTAATTTGAATTCCTTCTTCGGGTTAACTGTGTAAGGATTTTACTTTCTTGAATGTTAGCAAAGCACCTTACAGGCATCCCAAATATAAACATATGCGAAATGTGATAATGTTTCTTAAACAAGTTCTAGACAAATCTAAAAAATATATGTCCAGTGAGTAACAAACTGATGATCTCAGTCATTTGTTCCCCCCCCCCCCCCAAACCCAGGGCTGAAATGGAGACTGTAAATTCAGAAGCCCTCATAGTTCCTGTGTTTATCAAGGCAAACATCAGGCAAGCTTGGGCTTTGCACACGAGAATCACACCCATTCTATTCTCTTGCATTTACTAGTGAGAATAGCAATTATTAACACCACAGACACTCACTTTCTCTTTTTCAGGAGGAATCTATCAACATGGGCTATGGTTAAATGGGTTATTGATCTATGAACTCATGGTATTTTAGCATAGGTCCCATTTACTGTCAAGCCTCTTAAGACTTGTTAACTGTAAAGTCTCAATATCTTGAAGTATAATCTTGGCACACCAGCACACATCTGAAGTTTTATTTTCTGAAGTTTCTTTTATTGAATAAATACAGATAATTTACTCACAGTCAGATGTTCAGAAGTGTAGCCCCAGGGCACAGAGACTCCGTAATTCTGAGAGCTGTAACAGTGGTTGGAGGTAAAAATCTGAGGAAAGGCAGCTTTATTGCAGAGGTGAGAAAATAGTTGAACAGGTAGAAGTAGCTTAGAGCTGGGTGACTGGAGAGTCATAGGTCCCCTGACACAACTCTTCCGCTGTACGATTCCCTAATGTGGCTATGCCACATGAACTTTATCTTACCACAACATCACTTTGTATTTGTTCACACTGGAGTCTACAAACGCCTCTCCAGTACTATGTAAGCCACATTAAGCCTACAAATAGGTGGGAAAATGTGGGATACAAATAAAATAAATAAATACATTTAATGCAGTGAGACCTAGTGCCCTTTTACTTAACTGCTTTAAGCACGGACATTTCATAGGAAAAAATATCCTAATGCTGTACATGCTAAAGCATTTTCCCCTGGATTCTATATAGCGTGTCTAGAGATCTGCACCAAAATTGGTGCAGCTTCTATAACAATGCGTGCAACACAATAAGCTTAACAAGCTAATGAATGCTGATAACAGCACTTAACAAGCAATAATGAGCACTAATTGGCACTGATTATAGAAAATGCTTAGTCGGCACTTATTTCAACACCAATTTTTTTAGGTACCATATATAGAATCTCCCCCTTTGTGTTAGCTTTGACATCTACATGAGCACCAACCGCATAGTATTTTTTTGTGAAGGGGCATGCCAGGGATGGAGAATGGGCTTAGTGTGCTGATATTATCATATACTAACTGAATAACGCTGATGTGAAGATCCAAGATGGCGACTGGAGCTGTTGTGGCGTTTTGGAGCTCCTGAACACCAGTGAGTGAATCTTTTGTTGGGAATTTTCCCCGTGCTGGAAATGGGGAAAAGGAAGGGGAAACCCAAGATACTTACCTCCTCGAGCTTGTTGGAGGCTCCTACCACCCAACAGACCACTCTGGAAAGTTTTGGGGTCTGAATGCTGGGAGAGCAGACACTCGCTTCGACGGACCCCGCAACTACGGAGGCGGACCGCAGAGCTGAGGGAGTCTCATTGAGCCCTCCACCTAGCACAGCTCCTCCAAGACCAGGAAGTAGCTACATGCCGACGGGTTACAGTGTGGAGAAGCACCCGAGGAGGGACAGGCTTCCGCTGCTGCGCGAGGAGGACCCGTCGCTGTGTCAACCCCGGGAAGATTGCTATCGGAGGAGAACCAGGATTTTCAGCTTTCCTCTTCTTTTGCCCGGGGTCCTGCTTCCAGAGGGAATGGAGGTTTAGAGAGACCTGCTCTGGTAACATTAGAATCGTTATGGGATGCAATTCAGCGTTTGAATTCCATCCTTCTTCAGGTATCTAATTCTTTTAAGGGAGAGATAGCAGAATTGAAACAATCATATCAAACCCTGTCCAGCAAAATTGAAGATCAAGTGAACAGAACCACTTCACTGGAAGGGGAGGTTGTCCGGTTACAGAGTTTTGCTGCAATAGCTATCAGGGATAGAGATGTGCAAGCTCGTAAGCTTAAATATTTGGAAAATCAAAGAAGAAAGAATAATCTAAGGTTCTTAAACTTTCCTAAGTCACCACTTATTCTAGCCCTTGATATGCTAAGGAAATATTTTGGTGAAATACTGGGAATACTGACTGAGGGCATCTGCCCATAGTCAGAGCCCAATATATGATGGGAACTTCTAGAACTTTGATTGTGCAATCTCAATCTGATTTAAATTTGACTGAATTTCTGAAAAGTTCCTTAGAAGTAATAACGGAACGGACAACCCTTCTAGTGACTTTTGCTTTAGAGCCGGACAGAAATAATATTTTTTGAACTTATTTTCGTCACATAAATGCAGTTTTCTTGGGATCAAAAATTCAAAATTTTCCTGATTTAGCAAGGGAAACACAAAAAAGAAGGTGTTTAGTGTTTAGTGTCTTTAAATTTAATTAATTATGTTTTTTTTGCCTGAAGAAACTGCTGGAATTTGTTAATTCCAAAGAAGGTACTAGGGACACTTTGGTCGCATCAAATAATTGATTATGCTGTATATCGGCTGTGAGTGTTTATAAGCTCTCTACTGCTCTATTGATGATTTATTTTCTCTCTCTTTTTTTCATTTCCTGGTACTTGGATCTAAATAATGTGGACAAAGTTATAGATTTTCTTTTCCAAAGTAAATTTTATTTTTCCTATTAGTCAATGTAAGGATATTGCTTAAATATTTATATTAATTATGTAAATGTAAAATAAAAACATATGAATAAAAAATAACGCTGACTTAATGCAGAAACCCTTAGCACCTTATAAATAGGAGTGTGACATTAGCACACAGCCAGAAAAAGAAAACAAATTGGAAAAAAGGCTTAATGGCTGAGCTAGACATGGGCTTAGTACATAGGAAAGACCCATGTTAGGACATCCTAAGCCCATTTAATAGGGCAGTAAGGGCTAGATTGCATACATGGTACCTAAAAAATCAGCATCCCCAAAAACTCATTTAAGCGGTATTTTAGAAGCTGTGCCTAAAGTTTGGCATGGTTTATAGAATTAACGCTGAAGCGGCAAAGTCGCGCATATATTTAGGCACTGCCATTTCCACCAATGAAAACATGGTGGCAAATGCCCGCACCTAAAATTTTACCTGGAGAACCCTTATTCTACAATTACATGTGTAACTCAAAAAAAGCAACAACAACAAAAAAAACATACACACAAGCGTGAGCAATAAAACAAAAAAGTTAGGCAGATTCAAAGAGGATGTCAAAACATGTAAGAATCTTTATTGAACAAGTCATAGAAATGACCCGACACAGCTGTGTTTCAGCGCAAAGGCCTGCCTCAAGGGTCAAACAAGCCTGTTAGACTGAAGTGAAAAAAGGCTTGACTCAAAAAAGGTGTCAAAATCCTCGGCTGTATCTTCCCAAGTGAGGAACAACTCTGCGATGCAACAAACAACTCGCCAGAACACCGGTGATATAATTAATGTAACTCAAAACCACGCCCCTGGTCCATCCCAAAAACATCCACGTCCCTACTATTTCCGCACCCCCTTTTCAGGCCGCTCATAAGGGCTGCCTGCTTTATAAAAAAAACAATTCCTCCAGACCAATATAAACTTTAGGAAGGGTCATATAGTAACAATGTTGATGGTGCAGTGGACTTACAGCCGAAGAGCTCTCTCATACTGGCAGGCTTGTTGGCTGCCAAAAAGTGGACGGATAAAGAAGCGGATTTCAACTCCATTTCCATCATGCAAGGTCATCTTGGTGTGTCTGGTCCATTTACATCATTTCCAGCTGACAGAGGTTCAGCCCACTCCAAGGATTCAGTATATCACCTGAAGTCCTTCCTAACAATGTGTCTGTGGACCATTTTAGACTCTCTTCTCCTTTCCCTATTTTCTTCTTTCCCTGTTTCTTCTATTCTATCTAATTTAATTGCAACCGTTTCACCTTTGATCTGGCGATAGCCTATCAGTACATTGTAAGCCACTTTGAGCCTGCAAAACTGTGGGAAAAACATGGGGTATAAATGTGCAAAATAAATAAATAAATAAATAAAAACTCTCCTTCCCTCTTCGTTAATTCAATGGACCTCAGCCGTGTCAACTCTCCATTACCTTTAAGCTTTACACACCGATCTCATCATACCTTCTATAACTATGACCTATGATGAGGTAGGTGAGTTAGGCTTATAGGTAATGAAGAGTCAAACATTTGAGTGACCCCACTGAGGTCCATTGTGTTAATGGAGAGGGAAGGAGAGTTTTTAGGTTACCAAGATTATTTTATAAAGACAACACAGGTGTGTATATGCCTTTAGGCACACAGAACCAACTTCAGTAGTGAATACATGCTTTCACACAAATGTACACCTGCTCTGAAGATCCTTAAATTTGGACGTCCCTAGATTTGAACATCCCTAGACATGGGCGTTTCTGACTTTCGGTGATTTTAGAAACCAAAGACGTCCATGTCAAAGACATCCTAATGCAAGCCATTTGGACATGGGAGGAGCCAGTATTTCTAGTACACTGGCCCCCCTCATATGCCAGGACACCAACCGGGCACCCTAGGGGGCACTGCAGTGGACTTCAGAAAATGCTCCCAGGAACATAGCTCCCTTACCTTGTGTGCTGAGCCCCCCAAATCCCCCCAAAACCCACTACCCACAACTGTACACCACTACCATAGCCCTTACGGGTGAAGGGGGCACCTAGATGTGGGTACAGTGGGTTTCTGCTGGGTTTTGGAGGGCTCACTGTTTACTCCACAAACGTAACAGATACGGGGGGTATGGGCCTGGGTCTGCCTGTCTGAAGTGCACTGCAGTACACACTAAAACTGCTTCTGGGACTTGCATGCGCTGTCATGGACCTGAGTATGACATCTGAGGCTGGCATACAGGCTTGCACAACATATTTTTAAAGATGTTTTTTGATGGAGGGAGGGGGTTAGTGACCACTGGGGGAGTAACGGGAGGTGATCCCCGATTCTTTCCGGTGGTATCTGTTCATTTCGGGCACCTTTTTATGCCTTATTCGTAAAAAAAACATGTCCAGGTGAAAATGTCCAAGTGTTTGTCAGGGACGTCCTTGTTTTTTTTGATTATGGGTCAAAGACATCCAAGTGTTAGGCACGCCCAAGTCCCGCCTTCACTATGCCTTGTGACGGACTGTAGTTGAAGATGTCATAAATCGGGTTTCTATTATACCAATTTGGACGTCTCTGGGAGAAGGACGTCCACTTCTGTTTTATGTCGAAAGATGGACGTCCTTCTCTTTCGAAAATGAGCCCATTAGTCTCCCCAATCCATCCCAAGCATATTGGGAATCCACAAGAAAAATGTGTTTTACTTTCTGGCCCCCTTCCTGTGGAACAATTTACCTCTTTCACTGAGATCAGAACTGGTCTGAAAACCCATCTTTTTTCTTTAGCTATAAACTGATCTGCCTAACTTGTGGAGAGATTTTGCAGCCAGTTAACCTAACCAGCATAGTATGATTATTTTACTAATTTTATTTTGTCTTCCCCTGTTTTTACTTTTGGATGATTGCACTGTGTGACCAGTGGATCCTTTCCTGTATTTTATGGAGTTCCTTCTTATTTTTAATTTTTGGTTGTTCATCACTCTGATTTGCTTTGTAAAAAGGGTGATTTTATCAAATCAAAATAAACACAAATATAAACATACCACGTTAGGGGGGCAATTCTATAATACAGAATACTGAAATTTACGCAGGCATGTGAGTACATAGGTGCTTGCATGTCAATATTCCTCCTTAAGCGCTACTCTGTGAGAGCATGCCTAAGTGGCACAGCACCAAAATTCAAGAGATAATCAAGGGGTATTCAAGGATCGGTACCTTGCCGGTTAAATGCCCTAAAACTGGCTGTCCGTGAATTTTCAGCGGAACACGGCCGGCCATGGCCCATTGAAAATTTGCGGTTAGCGACAAGTGGAAAGCCAATTATATCACACAATATAACTGGCTATCTGCTGATTTTCAGTGCATCGCTGGCTAAGTTTGGTGGCAATACCAGGCCTATTTCTGGCCAGTTCAAACTTAACTGGCCAGTGCTGAATATCTGCTTGGCCAGTTAAGTTTGAACTGGCCCAAAATAAACTGGATATTCAATGTCTGTCAACGAAAATGGTTTGGCATTGAATATCCTGGCTCAGCACTGACCAAAGGAGTTATTTGGGCTAACTCCAGCGGTTTGAATATCGGGCCCTTAGATTTTAGGCATCTCAGTATCAATTTACGCTAATATTCTATAACCGCATCTGGGCGCCTAGATGCCATTACAGAATAGGCTCACACCATTGCATTGAAGTGCCTAAATGGAGGCAACTCACTTAGGGGCCCTTTTACTAAGGCGCATAGAGGGGCATAATCAAACGTTGCCGGCGATCTATTTTGGCACTGGCGCAACAGCCGGCCATCTTTTTTTTCGATAATACAGTTTAGCCCAACCAAATGCCAGAGTTCGCCGGGTTTGAGATCACCGGTTTTGTTTTTCAGCGATAATGGAAAAAAAATGCTGGCCATCTCAAACCTGGCGAAATCCAAGGCATTTGGTCATGGGAGGAGCCAGCATTTGTAGTGCACTGGTCCCCCTGACATGCCAGGACACCAACCGGGCACCCTAGGGGGCATTTCTAAAAAATTTTTAAAAATACCAAAAAATCTCCCAGGTGCATAGCTCCCTTACCGTGGGTGCTGAGCCCCCCCCAAAAAAAATCCCCCCTAAACCAACTCCCCACAACTCTATACCATTACCATAGCGCTTATGGGTGAACGGGGAACCTACATGTAGGTAGAGTGGGTTTTGGGGGGATTTGGAGGACTTAACATTTACCACCACAAGTGTAACAGGTAGGGGGGGGGATGGACCTGGGTCTGCCTGCCTGAAGTGCACTGCACCCATTAAAAACTGCTCCAGGGACTTGCATACTGCTGTCAGGGAGCTGGGTATGACATTTGAGGCTGGCATACAGGCTGGTAAAAAAAGGTTTTGATTTGTATTTTTTTAGTGTGGGAGGGGGTTGGTGACCAATGGGGGAGTACAGGGCTGTCATCCCCCATTCCCTCCGGTGGTCATCTGGTCAGTTGGGGCACCTTTTTGAGGCTTGGTCATGAAAATAAAAGGACCAAGTAAACCCGGCAAAATACTGCTTAATGCCGCTTTTTTCTTCCATTATCCGCAAAAGCCGGCCATCTGGTAGCTACGCCCATGCCCGCCCATGTCCCGCCTTTGCTACTCCGCAAACACACCCCCTTGAACTTTCGCCAGTGAGGTGACGGGAAAGCGGTGATACTGTCAAAAAAGCCGCTTTCGATTATACCGATTTTGCCGCTTTTGAGAGATCGCCTTCCATCTCCCGATTTATGTCGGGAAATGGCCAGCGATCACTTTCGAAAATAAGCCTGACAGGCACCTATGTGCATACAACATGCGTCCAGTTAGAACTACTGCCCAGCTATCACGTGCCCTGGGCGATAATTCTACTTTTTACATGCGTCCGATATGCGCGACAGTAAATATTTTTTATTTTCTACTGCATGGCGCTAACTGGGCGGTAATTGGCAGGGTACGCATGCTGATGATTACCACCCGGTTAGCGTATGAGACCTTACTGCTAAGTCAATGGGTGGCAGTAAGGTCTCAGGCCCAGAATGGACACATGCCAATTTTGTCGTATGCCCATTTTCGGCCAAAAAAGAGGCCTTTTTTTGTAGGTGCGCTGAAAAATGGACCTGCACACGTCCAATATACGTGCCTACACCAGCGCAGGCCATTTTTCACCGCGCCTTAGTAAAAGGGCCCCTTATAGAATTACCTCCTATGTATTTAACTAGGGAATTCTATAAATAGTACCACCACAAAATATTTCAGTACTGTTAAGCATTTGCTGCAGCTTGGGATCCTAAATTGTTTATAAAGATATACACAACATTTGATCAATGAATTAACAGTTTCCATGCCAATAACCTTGCGATGCTATGCCAAAGGCCTCACTGCCATACCTCCCAGTGATACAGGTGCCTCCGGTAAGCTATGTAACAGAGATGCTGTGTCCAAGAAACAGGGTCCCACTGTGTGTTACATCCACCTCAGCCCTCAATGGCAAAAGGAAGCAAGTTCCAACCGCTGATACATTTTGCTGACAGCTTGCGAACGTATATCTAACCACTCTAAAATAGCACACTGTATCTTTGAATTATTTTACTGAATATATCATCATTTTTAGAAGATATACAGGGAAGACTTATCCTATATAATAATTCTCACCACCAACGTTCTAATGTGGGACTGCCTGTGTCCGTGGCTCCTGGAGTTGCTGAGCAAGGCTCCGTAGCCAGGATGACGTCACTCACAGCTGATTCCAAGGCAAGGGGAGGAGTAGGGAAACCCGCGGAGTGTGTTTTCCTACTCCTTCCTCTGCCTGGGAATCAGCTGTCAGTGTGCCGCTCCCTGCCACGTCGGAGTTGTGGGTAGTGGGTTTTGGGGGGGGGGTTGGGGGGCTCAGCACACAAGGTAAGAGAGCTATGTTCCTGGGAGCAATTTCTGAAGTCCACTGCAGTGCCCTCTAGGGGGCTCGGTTGGTGTCCTGGCATGTGAGGGGGACCAGTACACTACGAATGTTGGCTCCTCCCACGACCAAAGGGCTTGCATTTGTTCGTTTCTGGGATGGGCGTTCTTAGTTTCCATTATCGAAGAAAGTCAGAAACGACCAAGTGTAGGGACGACCATCTCTAAGGACGACCTAAATGTCAAGATTTGGGCGTCCCCGACCGTATTATCGAAACAAATGATGGATGTCCATCTTGTTTCGATAATACGGGTTTCCCGATCCCTCCACTGGGACATTTTGCGAGAATGTCCTCAGCGTCCCCTTTGATTATGCCCCTCCACGTGTCCTTGGAGGTGTGTGGAAGGTCATCCTGTTCTTCAAGTACTCGGGGCCATTTCCTTTAAGGGCCTTGAAGATTAGATGTAGAGTTTTAAATTTAGCCCTGGATTGCATTGGCAGCTAATGAAGTTTGATGTGGTCATGTCACTTGAAACCTTCTATGAGTCTTGCTGCAGCATTCTGAAACAACTTGAACTGGTGCAGGCCCTTTGTAGTCAGACCGTTGTATTGTGCATTACAGTAATCCAGTCTTGATGTTATCATGGCACGCACAATAAGATTTTCCTCCTCGATGTAAGGAGAGAGGCAGCATAGTTGTTGTAAATAGTAGAAACAGCTCTTGAAGGTTGATTGGATTTGGGGAATCAGAGTAAGCGCTGAATCTAACTGTATTCCAAGGTTCCTAACTTGTGATTTGAGGGGGAGTTCATACTTCCCAAAAGAGATTTTGATGTCAGGTACATGTCCACTTGGGTAAAAATCTCAGAAATTAAAGAGTTATTTCTACCCTCTCCCAATGTTCAGTAATTTGAAATGTTAGTGTACATTGTTTATCAAGGGTATCTTGTAGCAGTGGGGCAGGTATGAAATCTATTTAAAGTTATGCAGATTAACAATGGTGGCACTTTTACATCTTCCACCAATGAAAATCTTACCCATTTAAAGTTATGCCTTCTTTTTACCAGTTTCCTCTTGCACATAAGTTATGTATTCAGCAGCTACATTTGGACACCAAATATATAACTTTTATGCCTGCACCCACTCCACCACAAACCACATTCATTTTTTGCATGTATAACTTTTTTTTAGTTAAAATGGCTAAAGTTGTATATATCCTACCCATTATTTTGGGAGGGGGGGGGGGTGGACATTTACACAGTCAGTGCTATCAACCACCCAAATGCTTTAGAATATTAACCAGAATGTCTTCAGACCATCCTTTAGACATGGATTGTCTTTTCATTTCTCTCATTCCCAGAGGATATGGTGCTCAGACAAATAATTCATCAACCTTCTCTAAGTCAGCAGACGTTTTCTACAGAATAAATCATAATGTCATGCTGTTTTGTCATCCTGGACTATATTTGAAACAGATCGCTTGATCAAAAACTGTACATCAAAGAAACCAGTAGTCTGATGCCAGATGAATCAAGTTGTCGGCAGTCCTCCTTATTTAAATAATAGGTAGGACCCTTCCATGAGACCTCTTTGAGACAGGCTACCCAGCTGTTTGAGGTGGGCTAAATCAGTGGATCAGCAGCCTAGAAACTAGAAGATCCTAGTTTCATTCCTGTGCCCAGCTTCTGCTCTCTTTGGCCTAGTCAAGGATACATATGCAAAGGTAGTGCTCATAGTTCCTGGTACAGAAAACCCTAGAAGGGAAGTTATCAGTGTGGGTTACTGTTAAGATGTGCTATTTCACTGTTAACACTAGTTATTAGTAACTTATGTTGGAATGTAATTGTATTTTACATGCATTGCCTGTCACCTATTATTTCTCTGTGATTACTCTGTGACCTCTGATGTGAATTACTTAGAGAGGTCACATAGCTATGCAACTTCCTGTGGGGGATTAGATGCAGCAGATGCAGCACATGGAGCACATGGAGCTCATGATCTCTCCTAACCTGAGAGGATCTATGGTGGTGTGAGCATCCATTACCATCTAAGCACATGGAAGGAGCTGATAATACAAATGTATAGTAATATGTATATATAAGCCTGTCTGATTATAATCTAACTACAAACTGTGAGTAAACAGATGTTTTGTTACTTCAACTTTAAAGTGACTCAGCAGTGAATCATTCAGGGGTGAATGAGAGAGAGATGAAGAAAGAAATTAACATTTCTAAAGCTGAAGCTGTGTGTACTAAAATCTGCTAATTATTTACTACAAATAATCCAACAAAAGGGTTATGGGCCCAGGGCCAGGAATTGAAAAAGAAGAGAAATATTACCAGGCAGAAAAAAAGGCCACATTTTTCTCTTAAGTTTTAAAGGAAAGATTCAGTCTGTCTCTCTCCCCCCCCACACAGCAGACAGAAGGCTAAGAAAATGGCTGAGGTAGGAAATTCACCATTTTTCTATTCTCTCAAGGTGCCTAAATTAACTGAGTTTAATTATCAGCATTGGGAACTAAGATTCATATGTCTCCTTCGAGCAAAAAGATTAAATATATGCTTAGACCAAGACAGAACAGATGAAAATATGGCTGAATGGGACAATGCAAACTATTATGTGAAGTGCATGCTTTTGGAAGCTCTCTCAGAGAAACAAGCCATATTAGTGGAGGGAAAAGATACACCAAAGGACATTTTATATAAACTGAGAACTATGTATGCAACTACATATGCAAAGCAGCAACCAATTTGGCTGGCAGAGTTGAATGAAACCAAATTAAGGGATAAAAGTAAATGTAATGATCACATTATGCATCTTATGTCTTCATTTCAAAAGCTAGAACTTTCTGGAATTCCCATGTGTGATGCATTGAAAAGAGCATTTCTTTTTACCTCACTATCAAAGAAGTTTGATGTTTTTAGGTCTGTAAATGAGGCCATTGAAGGGCAATCTTTTGAACAGACAACATCAAAACTAAGGCAGGAATGCATAATAAATGATTCTGAGGAGATGTGTTCTCAAAGTCAGTCAGAGAGAAATGAAACAAATTTCTTGGCAAAGAACAGAGGAAGGCGGAGCTATGGGAAAACTCCACCCAAGGGCAAGCTGATTTGCTACTCATGTGGAAAGGAGGGACATGTATCTAAATGGTGTAAGGAAACACAAAACACTCCCTCTAGCTCACCTAAGCCAATGGAACTAAAGAATTTTCAAACCAGGAAATGTATGAAGGACAAAGATAAACACAAGGGCTTTCTAATGGCAGAAAAATCTTTGACTATGGTAAATAATAATTCAAATGAAAGTACTTGGATTTTGGATTCGGGGAGCACATGCCATTTAACCAATTGTAAGGATTTCTTTCAGGAAATGTGTCCAGAGGAAGGTATTCTTAAAACTGCAAACGCAGGGACTGCTAAGATCCAAGCAAAAGGTATTGGATTCTTAAAATGCAAAGTGTCTAATGAAGTTAAAGAAATTCCTGTAAGTGATGTCTTGTATATTCCCCAAGCAGTTTGCAATATGCTTAGTGTATCTACATTAGATAAGAAGGGATTTGTGATTCATTTTGAAAACAGTAAGTGCACAATCTCTAAAAATGATGAAGTGTATGCTGAAGCTTTTATGCATAATGATGTTTATAAGCTGAACATTTCAGGTGAAGCCTCACATATGGCGCAAGTAAGGAAGAATGATGGTAAATGTAGTCTGGAAATCTGGCACCGCCGCCTGGGACATCGTGATTCTAAGGTGATCCAGGATCTTTACAGTAAGCAACTGGCCACCGGCATTCAGATAAGTGCAGATGCTGGTAAAATGGAGAAATGCATAGACTGTGTTACTCAAAAAGGTGTGAGACCCTCATTTCCTGCATACACAGGAAATAGGAGTAATAAAGTGCTGGACTTAATACACAGTGACTTATGTGGACCGTTTAATATCCCATCATTGGGAAATAACAGATTTGTGCTAATATTCTTGGATGATTTCTCTAGATATTGTGTGGCCTATTTGCTGAAAGAGAAAAGTCAAGTCACAGACATGCTGAAGAAATACGTAGCCATGGTGAGCAATAAATTTGAAAGAAAACCAAAGGTTCTTCAGACCGACAATGGTGGTGAGTTCACTTCACAAAGCATGCGCACATTTCTAGAACAAGAAGGCATTCAGCATATCACAACAGTAGCTTATACACCAGAGCAAAATTCTGTTGCAGAGAGAAAATTTAGGTCACTTGTGGAAATGACCAGATGTATGCTGTCAGATAGCAATCTCCCTAAAAGACTATGGGGGGAAGCCATTCTCACAGCAGTGTACCTACAAAACAGAATGCCAACTAAAGGCGCTGAGCGCACACCACATGAGACATGGCATGGTAGGAAGCCAAACCTGTCACACATAAGAACATTTGGAAGTACAGCATATGCTCATATACCAAAGCAAAGAAGGCATAAGCTGGATTCCACAACAGAAAGGGGCATTTTAGTTGGCTATGCTCCAGGACACAAAGGATATAGAATTTTGAATCTGAAAACTGGAATTGTTGGCATAAGACATGTTACATATTTTGATGAAAACAAAAGGGTTGATAAAGGCTGGATTATCCCAGATGAGCCTTATCATCCAGAATATGAAACTAGAACCATAATAGACATGCCAGTGTATATAAATGCCATACCAAGGCAGATGTCTGAAAGCAACTCACCTGTATCTAACGAGGAACAGGCAGAGGAAACAGACACAGAAAGGATCATTGAAGAAGACAGTACAGTTGGAGAAGGGGAATCAAGTGGAGAAGAACTCTCAGATATAGAGGATGCGGAAAGGTCAGACCAACCTGTTGTCAGACGCTCATCCAGGGAAAACAAAGGTGTTCCACCCCCAAGACTGTCTTACCTAACAAAGTCAGCAGAAGCTCAAGAGCCCTTAACATGGGATGAGATTGAGAAAATGCCAGCAGAAGAAGCTGCTGAATGGCATAAAGCTGCACAAGAAGAAATTGATGCATTGGATAAAAATAATACTTGGATTCTTACAAAATTACCTCCTGGCAAGAAAGCTATAGGATGCAAATGGGTATTCAAGTTAAAAAGGAATGCACAAGGAAAAGTGGAAAGGTATAAAGCCAGATTAGTCGCAAAGGGATATCTTCAAAAATATGGAGAAGATTTTGATGAAGTGTTTGCACCTGTAGTGAAACACACGACAATCAGAACACTTCTGAGCATTGCAGTCTCAAAAGGCATGCAAGTCAAACACATTGATGTGAAAACAGCATTTCTTCACGGAGATATAACTGAAGACTTGTACATGGAACAACCAACAGGTTTCATAAATACAAAACAAAGACAGCTAGTGTGTAAATTAAACAAAGGTCTTTATGGATTAAAGCAAAGTGCAAAATGTTGGAATGATAAATTGCATGAAATATTGACAAATTTAGGATTTAAGCAAGGTGAAGCAGATAAATGCTTGTACACTAGGTGCAGAAATGGACAATATGCATACATTTTAGCTTTTGTTGATGATCTGCTCATTGCAAGCAAAAGTGAGCAAGAGTACAAGGACATTGTAAAGTGTTTAAACCTCAATGTTGAGATAAAAGAACTTGGTAATGTGTCATACTATCTTGGTATAGAAATTGAGAAACAAAATGATGGTTCTTATCTTCTAAGCCAGAAGCAGAAAATAAATGAGCTTATTGAAAGTTTAGGTATGCAAGATGCCCAAGTTGTAAGCACTCCCATGATCACTGATTTTCTGAAGGATGAAACAGTAAGAGAACCTTTACCAGATAACATCCAATATAGATCAGCCATAGAAGCTGAATATGTGGCCGTATCGGAAGCGTGCAGAGAACTGATGTGGATTGAAAAACTTTTGCTGGATTTCGGAATAGCTGAACAGAGACCAATCCAGATAATGGAAGATAATCAGAGCTGCATCCGACTGTCACAGAATGACAAGGTTCAGTCACGCACCAAGCACATCGCAACGAAATACCACAACGTGCGAGAGTTGGTGAAAGAAGGGGTCATCAGTCTACACTATTGTCACACCAGTGAGATGACAGCTGACATCATGACCAAACCGTTACCCAGAGAACATTTTGTGAATCTGCGTATAAAGCTTGGACTTTGTATGAATAAATAATTGCATGACAGTTATGCATGAGAAGGGGTTTGTTGGAATGTAATTGTATTTTACATGCATTGCCTGTCACCTATTATTTCTCTGTGATTACTCTGTGACCTCTGATGTGAATTACTTAGAGAGGTCACATAGCTATGCAACTTCCTGTGGGGGATTAGATGCAGCAGATGCAGCACATGGAGCACATGGAGCTCATGATCTCTCCTAACCTGAGAGGATCTATGGTGGTGTGAGCATCCATTACCATCTAAGCACATGGAAGGAGCTGATAATACAAATGTATAGTAATATGTATATATAAGCCTGTCTGATTATAATCTAACTACAAACTGTGAGTAAACAGATGTTTTGTTACTTCAACTTTAAAGTGACTCAGCAGTGAATCATTCAGGGGTGAATGAGAGAGAGATGAAGAAAGAAATTAACATTTCTAAAGCTGAAGCTGTGTGTACTAAAATCTGCTAATTATTTACTACAAATAATCCAACAACTTAGAGGGGCATAATCGAATGGCACCGGCCAAATCGATGGCCGGCCATCTTCGGGGCCGGCTCCGTGAGGGGGCGGAGCCAAGCGTATTTTCGAAATATGCTTGGCGCCGGCCAAATCGCTCGCTGGGTTTAGAGCAGGATCGCCGGGTTTACTTCAGATGGCCGGCTTCATTTTCCAGCCATAATGGAAACCGGGCCCGGCCATCTCAAACCTGGCGAAATGCAAGGCATTTGGTCATGGGAGGAGCCGGCACTTCTAGTGCACTGGTCCCCCTGACATGCCAGGTCACCAACCGGGCACCCTAGGGGGCACTTCTAAATATTAAAAAAAAAAAAAAAAAATAGGTGCCAGGAGTATAGCTCCCTTATCTTGTGTGCTGAGCCCCCCAATTCCTCCCCCCCCCAAAATCCACTCCCCACAACTCTACACCACTACCATAGCCCTAAGGGGTGAAGGGGGGCACCTACATGTGGGTACAGTGGGTTTTGGGGGGGTTGGAGGGCTCAATATTTATCACCACAAGTGTAACAGGTAGGGGGGATGGGCCTGGGTCCACCTGCCTGAAGTGCACTGCACCCATTAAATACTGCTCCAGGGACCTGCATACTGCTGTCAGGGAGCTGGGTATGACATTTCAGGCTGGCATAGAGGCTGGTAAAAAAAGGTTTTTAATTTTTTTTTTTGGGTGGGAGGGGGTTGGTGACCACTGGGGGAGTAAGGGGAGGTAATCCCCACTTCCCTCCGGTGGTCATCTGGTTAATTGGGGCACTTTTTTGAGACTTGGTCCTAAAAATAAATGGACCAAGTCCAGCCGGCAAAATGCTAGTTCGAGCTGGCCATTTTTTTTCCATTATAAGGCGAAGCTGGCCATCTCGTAACCACGCCTCTGCCCCGCCCCGTCCTGCCTTCGCTACCCTACCAACACGCCCCCTTGAAGGTTTGCCGGCGCCGTGACAAAAAAGCAGTTGGGGCCGGCCAAAATTGGCTTTCGATAATACCGATTTGGCCGAGATCAGGAGATCGCCGGCGATCTCTTTCGAAAATGAGCTGGTTGGTCTCATTGTATAAAATGGGATCTATGCTAAAATAGCTGAATTAGTAATAACATCTTAATGGTAGCCCATGTTTAGAACGTCCTCCTTAGTCCAGAGTTTGTTTAAGGTTTTTTATTGACCTAAGTGCTGTATTTTTGATACATCTTGTTTTTGCTGCTTTTGTATTTTTGATTATTATACATTTATGAATGTTTATATTGTAATCCACTCTGGATAAGGGTGGACTAAAAAGTGAATACATCAAATCTAATCTAGTCATACAGTGGTGGTGGTGGTGGGGATTCTATATATGGAACCTAAAAATCAGCGCTGAAAAAAATGCGCTAGTACTATTCTATAAACCTCACCTAAACCTGGTGTAAAAGTGCACAACTAATTTAGACCCAGATTGGGAATATTCTATAACACTGTGTATAAATTTTAGGAGCACCCACAATCCACCTATGCCCCTCCCATAGCCACGCCCCTTCTGAGAGCACATGATCTGATTTACATGCATTGCTTTATAGAATACGCTTACAGGCTTATTTTCGAAAGAGAAGGGCGCCCATCTTTCGACACAAATCGGGAGATGGGCGTCCTTATCTCAGGGTCGCCCAAATCGGCATAATCGAAAGCTGATTTTGGGCGTCCCCAACTGTTTCCCATTGCGGGGACAACCAAAGTTCCCAGGGGCATGTCAGAGGCGTAGCGAAGGCGGGACTGGGGCGTGCCTAACACATGGGTGTCCTCGAGCGATATTGGAAAAAAGAAGGGCATCCCTGACGAGCACTTGGGCAACTTTACTTGGTCCATTTTTTCTTATGACCAAGTCTCAAAAAGGTGCCAGAACTGACCAGATGACCACCGGAGGGAATCGGGGATGACCTCCCCTGACTCCCCCAGTGGTGATTAACCCCCTCCCACCCTGAAAAAAACAACTTTTTTTGCCAGCCTCAAATATCATAATCAGGTCCATTGCAGCAGTATGCAGGTCCCTGGGGGGGGGGGGGGGGGGAGGTGTGTGTGTGTCAGCAGAGGCATAGCTAAGGTGTGGACGTCCTGAACTGCCCCCCCCCCCCCCACAGGGACAACCAAATTTCAAGGGAGTGGAGTGGAGAAGTGGCCTAGTGGTTAGAGCACTGATCTTGCAATCCAGAGGTGGCCAGTTCATATCCTACTGCTGCTATTTGTGATCCAAAATCCAAATAAATAAGTAAAGTGGGTGTCAGAGGCATAGCAAAGGCATGGACATCCTTCTCACAGAAACATCCCCTTTTTTTGACATCCTCAACTGCCCATCGCAGGGACGGAAGCATAGCGAAGGCGCCTAACACGCCTAACACGCAGTCTGCGTGTATGAAGCCGTCTTTGGCATGCGCAGAGCAGCCACACATAACGCTTGGCTGCTCTGCTTTGTTTCCCCCCCCCCCCCCTTTAGGAAGGAAATCACGTGCAAATGAGCTAACAGTGAGCAGCTCATTTGCATGTGATTTCCTTCATGCATGCCCGTTCCTTTCAGAATTGCTAAAGGATCGGTAAGAGAAGGGCATTTTCCGATTAGTTAGTGCATCAGTTAATCCACTGCAGTGCCCCCTAGGGTGCCCGGTTGGTGTCCTGGCATGTCAGGGGGACCAGTGCACTTTGAATGCTGGCTCCTCCCACGACCAAATGAGTTGGATTTGGTCGTTTTTGAGATGGGTGTCCTCGGTTTCCATTATGGCCGAAAATCGGGGATGACCATCTCTAAGGTCGACCTAAATGTTGAGATTTGGGCATCCCCGACCATATTATTGAAATGAAAGACTGACGCCCATCTTGTTTCGATAATACAGGTTTCCCTGCCCCTTCACAGGGACGTCCTGCAAGGAAGCCCTCAGAAAAACTTGGGCGCCCTGTTCGATTATGCCTCTCCACGTGAGCTATGCATATAAATCCTAATTAATGCCAATTAGTACCAATAATTGCTTGCTAGCACCCAATTATTGGCGCTGATTTGCTTGCTATCCAATTAAGTCCCATGCATAATAGTGACACCTACTGGCCTGATTCAGGATACATATTTTTCTGGATTTGGAGGGTACTAGAGATATGTATGTATCCCCGTCCCCCCTCCAAAAAATTGGTTAGTCTGTTAAATGAAGTTTTGGTGGTAGTTGCGTGTTTTTCATTTTTTTTTCAAATATTCATGTTTTTGGTACACATTTTGTGGGCACAGGAATATTTTTCACGCACAAATCAATTGTGCACACTTTACATTTTTAGGTGCCTATACGAACTGAATGTCCACTCATAAACGCAGGCTCCTGGAGGAAACTTTGGCAGTCACTGTCACAGCAAAGCTAGACAAGGAGTTATGAAATGAGGGAAAATCACCATTCAGTTGTGAATGAAGTCCCAGAGTCCCACAGCT
This sequence comes from Microcaecilia unicolor, assembly GCF_901765095.1. NCBI lineage: Eukaryota > Metazoa > Chordata > Amphibia > Gymnophiona > Siphonopidae > Microcaecilia > Microcaecilia unicolor. The sequence goes on from NC_044032.1 coordinate 295,245,446, forward strand.
CAAATAGAGGCAGGTTCTGACTGAGCTGAAGAGGACAGAAATTACTAGGCTGTTCATGACCCCCCACCCCCCCCCTCAGAAAAAAAACACTTTTGAAGCAATGGTTGTGATTGGATGAAAAAACCATAATGTTTTTGGAAATGTAAAATTCATTCTTGAATAACTAGACATCTATATTCCCTTAGTGAGCAGTGCTGTTGATTTTTGGCACTTAGTAAAAACCCTGCTAAGGAACACATTAAATAACTTAGCATACATTTTGGGGTTCACTGCTAAACTGACACGCACAAAAGACCACCCAGCTAGTGAACTGACATATCGTATTATGATTTTCATTGTCAAAAGAAGCCTATAAGCACTGTTTTTTTAATGGAATATTCCCCCTCCCCCAACTGTCTTTTGTTTCACGTTTATAACAGGAAAAAGGAAATATTTCTTCATTTCAGGGGATCTGAATCATATTTCCAAGGGGACAAGCATTCTCAGGACATTAAGTACCAAAGTATAAATAGCTTTCAATAAATTACACTGAACTCACTTTTTTTTTGTGGTTCTTCTGGAAATGTTCAGCCTTCTGAATCCATAAAGTTTTTATGCATGTATATTGTAGGGATGGGTTGTCATTTGCAACAAATGAAAAGTGTCAAATACCTACTACCCCCATGTCATTGCATGTCATTAAAACCAGAAGACAAGCAGAAAAAAAACCACGAAAATGTATGTTTGCCAATAATCATGCACACTCTTTTGAAAGAACATCCACTATTGGAAAGAGGGCACACTCTTTTCCTAATAGTGTCATTGCACATGAGCGAATAGCATGCACATGTGCATTTTATCACAAAAAGAGTGTGCCTTTTTCCAAATAGTGCATCTTCTTTCAAAAGAGTGCACAGAATACTGCTTTGCTCTCGTGACAAAAAAATATGGTCAGATGAAAATGATCAAAGCGAACAACATGGGTCTTGTATAACAAAAATAAATAAACAGTAAATAAAGAATTGTCCTTTCCTTAAATATTGCAGTTTAAAGGATATTGGCACATTCTGGTTTCACAGGAGGAGTTAATTCAGTGGGCCTTTTACAAAGGCACGCTAATGTTTTTAGCACGTGCTAAAAATAAGCATGTGCTAAACATAAGTATTGCTATACTGGAACAGACCAAAGGTCCATCAAGCCCAACATCCTGCTTCTAACAGTGGCCAATCTAGGTCACAAATACCTGGCAAGATCCCAAAAAAGTACAAAATATTTTATGTTGCTTATCTCAGAAATAAACAGTAGATTTTCCACAAGTCCATTTTAATAATGTGTCAAGTCTGTGGTCGTGACCCCCCTGAGGCTTACCTTATTTTTTGCAGTCAGCTTCTAAGCTGGCTTCTGTCTGGTCTTTCTAAGTTAGCTCTGTCTCTGTCTCTGTGTGCTAGCTGGTTCCAGCATGGCTCTGATTTCTCCACTACACTGCACCTGTGTGTGTTAAGCCTCTCTGTGCTTCAGTATGCTTTCTGCTTGTGTTTTGGTTTGTGTTCCTCTTGCCCTCTGGTGGCCAGACCTGTGGCTGCATTGGATTGTCTATGTGCTGTTTCCCGGTCCAGACTTCAGCCCAGTCCAGTCCGGATCTTCCAGCCGCCAGACTTGCTTGGTTTGTTTGAGCCTGCACAGCACCCGTAGCTGCCTTGTGATTGCGGCAGTTGAATCTCAGCTGCTGTTGGACTTATTAGCCATGTGAAAACTCTCTGCTTTGCCTTTGCATCGTCTAAGGTCCCTGGTATGTTAGAGTGCTCTCTGCACTTCTGCCTAGTCCAGTTCTAGTCTGAGTTTCTTGTTTGTGTCTAGTTAGCTTGTGTATAGCTTATTCTAGTCCCTGTGTGTATCCTGCTGGTATCCAGTTCCGGCCCTGTTCGGTAAGTCCTGCCGGCCACCTGCACTCAGGGGCTCAACTCCTGAGGAACGGTGGTCAAGTGCAGGTGAAGTCTAGCTGGCCCTGTCAGAGTTCTGCCTTATACCTGTGTGGGGTGGTTTTGCCTGCCATTGCCGCTCCTCGGCAGTGGCCCAAGGGCTCACAATCCTAGTTCCTGGTTGTGGAAAACGTGACATAATGGTCTATGGATTTTTCCTTCAGGAAACCAGCCAAACCTTTTTTAAACCCCGCTAAGCTAACCACCTTTACCACATTCTCTGGCAATGAATTACAGAGTTTAATTACACGTTGAATGAAGAAACATTTTCTCTGATTCATTTTAAATTTACTACTTTGTAGTTTCATTGAATGCCCCCTAGTCTAGTATTTTTGGAAAGAGTAAACAGACGCTTCGAGTCTACCCTTTCCACTCCACTCATTATTTTATAGACCTCTATCATATCTCCCCTCAGCCATCTTTTCTCCAAGCTGAAGAGCCCTAGATGCTTCAGCCTTTCCTCATAGGGAAGTCGTCAAACCCCCTTTATCATTTTTGTCGCCCTTCTCTTCTCCTTTTCTAATTTCACTATATCTTTTTTGAGATGCGATGACCAGAATTGAACACAATATTCGAGGTGTGGTCGCACCATGGAGCGATACAAAGGCATTATAACATCCTCATTTTTGTTTTCCATTCCTTTCCTAATAATACCTAACACAAACGCTAGAGATGCCCATATATTTATATGTAAATTCTTCCTATTACCCAACTCCACTTATATCTTTAAACAGTACTTATACAATCTTTAAGGGACATAAAGACTAGGATCTATCAGATTCTCATGTCACCACCATTTTGGCTTTAATTGTGAGCCATTCACTGTCTTATAGTGGGCATGTATTCATCATTCGATCCATATTTTAAAACTTTTTTTAAACTTTTTTTTTCCCTCCGGTGGTCATCTGGTCAGTTCGGGCACTTTTTTGGGATCTGGATCTGAAAAAAGAGGGACCAAATAAAGTGGACCAAATTCTCGCCATGGACACCCTTCTTTTTTCCATTATCGGCCGAGGGCGCCCATCTCTTAAGCACACCCCGACACGCCCCTGTCCCACCTTTGCTACCCTTCCGACAGATCATTTGGATTATCCAACCTCTTTGGGGGATACACAAAGCAGTAGTTAACCAGACCTGCTATTTTGGGTGGGCCCATCCAAAACTCCCCCTCCATTTTGTTCTGCATGTCTCTCCCTCTCTTCTACCCCAAGATCCAGCATCTGTACCTCCCTTGATGGTGGTCTGTAAATTTCTTTTCTCTGTATATCTCCCCACTGTACTTCTGCGGTGTCCAGCCAGTAAGGAAACATGAAATAATGTCAGTGAGGAGGAATGTAGAAGCCTGCGGGTCAGGCACAGGCAGTGCTGGATCTCGTGGCAGAGGAAAGGGAGAGAGAAAGGAGCGAGGTGGCCATTGTTGAAGTAACTTGAGGACCTCATTGGCCACCAGATAGGGTGGGCCTGAGCCACGAATGGGTGAGCTGGTCCTAACCAGGCTCAACCGTAGTTACACCACTGGCATAAAGGAGTATCCAGGTATTTCCCTAGGCAGGTTTGCCTGGAAGAGTGTGATGGGAAGAATGTACTTTCTGTTATTCTACCAGAAAGATCACACGAAAATACTAAAAACCCTCATTCTATAGCATGTCACCTAAAGTTAGGTGCCAATTATGTTTGCAAGTTATAGAATACTAGCACTTATGCTTGTGACTGTTACAGTAATGCAAGTAAGTGCTAGCTGTACATTCAGTCATATTCTATAATAACAGCATAAGAATAACCATACTGGGTCAGACCAATGGTCCATCTAGCCCAGTATCCTGTTTCCAATAGTGACCAATCCAGGTCACTCGTACCTGGCAGAAACCCAGATAGAAGCAACATTCCATGCTACCAATCCTAGGGATAAGTAGTGCCTTTCCTCATGTCTGTCTCAATATCAGAATATGGACTTTTCCTCCAGGAACTTGTCCAAACCTTTTGTAAACTCAGATATGCTAACTGCTGTTACCACATCTCCATGTAATTTCATTGAGTGTCCTTTGGTCTTTGTACTTTTTGAAAGAGTAAAAATCAATTAACTTTTACGCATTCTGCACCATTCAGGATTTTGTAGACCTCAATTATATCTCCCCTCAGCTGTCTCTTTTACAAGCTGAAGAGCCCTAAACCCCTTAGCCTTTCCTCACATGAGAGGAGTTGTGTCCTCTTTATAATTTTGGTTACTCTTCTTTGAATTTTTTCACATTCCATTATATCTTTTTTAGGATATAGTGACCAGAATTGAATGCAATACTCAAGGCGAGGTCGCATCATAGAGTGATACAGAGACATTATAATATTCTTGGTCTTATTTACTATCCCTTTCCTAATAATTCATAGCATCCGGTTTGCTTTTTTGGCCACCACCGCACACTGGGCAGATTTCAGCGAATTGTCTACAATGACACTTAAATCTTTTCCTTGGTTGCTGACCCCCAATGTGGACCCTAGCATCAGGTAGCTGTAATTTTAGTGTGAAAGTTACTTGGTGCACTAATGCAAGGGAGTGTTCACAGGGAGAGGTGCATGAGTAAGGTATGGGTGTGCATTTATACTTGCTATTGGCATGGAGTAAGTAAACACACGTGCATAAATACTGATTATGCCAGTACTCTATAACTGAGTTTGGGCACTCAGATGTTGTTATAGAATTAGAGCGTAACACAGTGCATCTTGGTGCTTAAATTGCAGCATCCTTTATAGGTCATCTTAAGTATTTGGGTCCATGGAATTTATTAGCCTAGAAAAGTTATTCTAGAAGATACTTTGCAATTGGTGGCTAGGTAGTGCAGAAATTATTTCCTCTCAGTACCATAGAAGGAAAAAACCTAAAACCTCTACACAAAGCACTACACCATACTCTTGATCCGATTCAACTTGCTCCCTTATTTACTGTGTTTTCGAAGGATTTCTTTTTTTGAATAAGATGTTGGAGAAGCAGGTGCTTTGTTGGAATGCTGCATTGTCTCATAAATTGGATGACCTTGTACACGACTTGTGTTTTGGCCCTACTGGCCTGCATCAGGGGTCTAGGAACTTGTTCAAAGAGACTGCGTTGAGCCAGTAGTTTGACGCCCCAGCGTTTTCCTTTTCATAGGAGCTACTGAGTGGAGACTGTTTTTGATGACTTTTTCTGGGAATAAATATGACATGACAAGTTGTGTCGGGTCTTCCTTGTTCTTTTTGAAGACTATTTAAATAAAGAAATTGTGGACACCATCTGCGAGGGGTTCTTCTTTTTTTGTTTCCTCTATTGTTTTTTGCCTTAAACTTTGCAGATCCCATTGAAACCATGGCATAGATTCATTGGCACATAAGGCACATGTCTGCAGTCTACCCATGGTTGCCTTGCATTTCCTTTTCTGCCTATCTACCAGTGTGCCCAGTGACCAGATGTTCTCAATGGCCAGGATATCACAGTCTGCACTGTTTATAGCTATCACTAGAGTTAGTGGTAAAGCTGGTATTCTTAAAGACAAAGTTCACCCTGCTTGGCTTACCTCAATTCCATGCATTGGAGTGGGGGAGGTGCACAGTTCCACTAAAGCAATGCATGTCCATACTCTTTTCCTTGCTGTAGCTTTGCCAATTGCTACTCCAACTGCTGCTGCTCAATTTTATTTCAATGCTATTTCTTTTTTCTATTTCTTTTGTTACTCTCTCATATTACAATAAGAAAGAAAAACCCCTCCTTCCTTGTGCATCTCTGCTTATGGTGCTGATGCGGCCTGTGTCACTGCCTACTATGCTTTCTCGATGCTGTTTCAGTTCCAGTGACTCTAGAGCCAGAACATTTATGAGCTTTTAAAACTCACTTTCCTCTGCCTCTGAGAAAGATTCTCACCTTATTATGAGCTGTAGAACAAATTAGTTGTCTTATTGTCCTATGCATAAACCTTATTTTTCCCTTTCAGACATACAAAGTTGCTCTGGTAATCTCAATTCCCTAAAAAGAAAGACAGGGAACCAACTGAGCATACTTGGACTATAATGATCTGTGTGGTCCAAGGGCAAGAAGCCAACAATACCTTCCCATACTTCTATTTCCACACTACCATCTATCAGATTTGTATAATTTCTGAGACATTTATTTAGCCCAGCTCTATAGGAATCAGTGAGTAAAACACCAGCACAGATACACATAGGTGAAAACACCAATGACTTAGCAATCTTTAGAGCATAAGGGCTACTGGAGAAGAGCTGTAAGTAGACATAGAGATGACAAAGAGGTAAGCATTTTTGTTTTTTTTGTGCTGTTGTTTTCACTTCTTCTCATGGTCTACTGGCTGGCAAATGAGAGCCTAATTTTATTTATTTTCATATTTATATCCTGCTTTGATCCAAAGCAGGTTATGATAAAACATACATAAAATCATTAAAAATAAAAAAAAACATAATACAATATATTTCTGCAAATATCTTTTGTCGTTCTACAGTCCCCAAGAGAACAGCCTATTATAAATCTGAGGTCAATCATTACCAAAAAATTTCACAAATATGTTTTCAAATAGTTCTTAAATTGTTGTCTATTGGAATAAAGTCTTAAATGTTCTGTCAAGTAATTCCATAAGCTTGCCCTTTCAACAGAAAAAGCTAAAGGAGGAGGTACGAGAAACATGTATCTTTTCTCTCAACTTCTCCTTGACCAACTTAACTCTTCCCTTGCAAAGGGCTGATGCTATAGGGGAGAACACCAAAAGTGGCCAGTAGCTCTAATATTTCCTCCCACCTCAACTCTGTTTAGTGCTACTTGAAAAAGGAAGATTGAGGTGGCCAACGGAAATCTATGGCCAATCAATCAACTCATTGATGGTATGGATTTCTGCCCATTCTAACCTCAGCCATATGGAAGGAAAGAAAAAGTAGTAGGGAGAGAGGAAGATATAGAGGAAAAGGAATTCAGATAGCTGCCAAGTGGGCTGGCAGAGAAATACACTGTGTGGTAAGGGCAAGGTTTGAGGTTACTATCTGTCTTTGTTCTTTTGTATTGTCCCAAGAGCAAATAAATTATTTTTCTGGAAGAACTAAGGAAGGAATGTGATATAATACACAGAGGTTTTTCCACTCAAATTATTTCCTCTTGGCATCTTTAGCATGATTGCAAAGGAATATGGTCCCAGTCTCCAACAGCTGCTTCTTCTCTCATTTCCTTTTTAAATAAGTACAGACTAATGGGAGGGAGAGAAGTATTTGCAGGCACCAAAACATGTTCTCCCTGTCATGTCTGAAGACTCCTTCATTCTGTTGTGCTTGGTGAGGAATGGAGCTCCAAGAGGTGTTACTCGCAGAGGCATAGACAGATACAGCTGGGTTTGAAGGATGAGATGTAGAAACAGAAGAAACTATCAATAGAATGTGAAGTGTTTGAGGACAGGTGATGAGGTGAAAGACAACTGGATGGAAGCAAGGTCCAAGTAGTAGGGCGAGGCTCATGACAGAAGCCTGGAGAAGCCATGGAAAAGAGTGAGAGAAAGGGAGGACTCAAGGAATGGTGGTAGCTAGCAGTTAAGAGGGGTGGGCCAGTAGGAATAATTTCTTAGGCTGATTAAAAAGGAAGGCCAAGCTCTTAGCGCCATTCCACAGAGGTTAGGAGGACTAGGAATACCTACCATTGGATCCACATTGATCACAGATAAGGAATTCATGATGTTATCATCTATCCTGCATCCTCATAAATGCCACACTTAAGGGAATTCTGCTCTCATACATTCTACTCCTGGAAGCATATTTTCAGCTTTTACAAAATGGATACTATATTCCTTGTGAGAGTGGTTACTTCCATGAGAATACATTTATCCCTTCTCCCAAAAGTATATAGTGGACACAATTGGTGTTTAAAGAAAGCCTGTTGTAACTCTGTCCTTTCATCCCTTCTCTAGTGTTTGCTGTTCTAAATCATCAAACAGGATATATGTCAGTGTTGCCTAGGCATCACAATCATAACTGTGCCCTTTATATTCTACTAATGTGCCACCTTAATAGTGACATTGGGCACAGCATACAAATGCAGGCATGACTCCCGATTCTGTAAAGATCGTCCAAATTTGGGCCCCCAAATAATGGCATGAATCTAAGATCTGTGTGTAAACTAATTAGTTAATGAGCCATTAACAATCAATTATTGATTTTAATTGGCACTAATTTGGATTTACGCACAAATCTGCCTAGATATTATTCTATAATGCTGCATGTCCAAAGTGTGCAATCCAAAGGGGGGCATGGTCATGGAAGGGGAGTATTTTTAGAATACTGGGGTATGTGCCCAATTTACAAACCACAATTTACACCAGGTTTATAGAATAGCGATTAGCATGGATTTTTCTCAGCGCTTAACTTTGAGGGTCATTTTCTGAATCTGACACCATCCCCTGGATTCTATATAGTGCAAATCAGGTTGCGCAGGCAAATCCAGTCATATTCTGGATTTGCACATGCAACTTAATTAGTTAACAAGCTAATTAGCACCAACAATTGCCACTTAACAAGCAATTATTGACATTGGCATTTAATAGCATTTACGCGCAGAACTGTCTAAATGTATCCTATAACGTGATGCGTGTAAATTCTAAGTCACATTGTTCAAAAGGGGGCATGGCCATGGGCATGGAATGGGTGGGTTGTGGGCATTTCTAAAATCTATGCACATTGTTACAGAATACACCCGGTCCTTTTCTAATTTAGGCGTCAACATTTACATCAAGTTTTACATGGTCTAACTGCCCACAACTATGTTTAGTCACATGGATGGGTGCTCGGCGTATTCTATAATCCATGCAGAAATGTAGGTTTATTCTATAAAGTACGCCTAAATTTAGGTGTAGTTTATAGAATACGCCTAGGTGCATTTTGTTTCAGCGCCAGTTTTTTAGGCATGAGTACATAGAATCTAGTCCCAAATATTTATAATCATTGCCTGTCTGTGAGAAAGTATGGCAGCCAGGGCCAGAAAGTTTCCTGTGACCCTCTTACTCACCTTGATCATTCATTCTTTCAGCTGGCTGTGAGGTTGGTACTGTGAACAAGGCCACTGCCTCTGGCGAGTGTTTCTTTCAGATCTGGTAAATCAGGAACATCTGTCTTTCTGTTTGAGTCAGAAGACAGTGGGAGTGAGCTTTTCTACCAAACTAATTCCACTAATGAATAGCTTTTCATGCCTTTTGGACTAATTATGAGGGAGCTGGAGTACAGAATGTGGCCTTCCGCGTATCGGGAGGCAGACGTAGAGAGGCAAAGGATGCTCCAGTGGTAAACAGAAGGGCGCAGAGATCACAAGAACTAGCTTCCATAACTATTTCTCTATACTTTTAGATCTGAATTTTATATTTAGAGAAAATAGAGTTCAATCAGCCATTATTTGGCCTGTAGATGTATCTACTTGTGTGTACATGGCATGCATGTCCCATGAGTACTAACTTCATCATTATTTATTATTATTCAGGGAAATATTCAGCAGACGGCTGTTAGCATTTCTTTAAATGCTGGTTGTTGCTGGCTAAATTCGACCCAGATATTAAGTGCCGGGCCTTATATGGGTGCTAGTAGTGACTATCCGGCTCTTTATCGGTGTCCAGAAGATATCTGGGTATGGCTGATTATTCAGTGCTTTAGATACATAACTAACTGGGGATGGTTAGCATTGCTGCTGTGTGGTCCAGCATGCCCAGTTACCTATCCAGTTACTGGCACTGAAAATCACCAGTTGATGCATAACTCCTGGCTCCACCCTCAGACCATGCCAGCACAAACCAGAAAGTGCTGTGGAGGTCAGAACGAATATTCACCAGGGATCTTCTATTGTGGAATACCCTTCCAGGTTTTTTTTAAATAATATTGTAGTTCCCTGAAGCAGTTTAAGAAAGACCTAAAGACATATTTATTTTTCCAGGTTTTTAATATCTGCTGAATCTGTGATCTGAATAGTGCAGGCAGAGATGTATTAAATATTTTGTGTTTGTTTTGTATTTTGTGCCTGTATTCATTTTTTTGATTTTCTGAGTGTATTATTGAAAACTACTTAGTTTTTAGGTGGGGTATAAGTTTTATAAATAAATAAAAATAAATATTCAGAGGCAAGTGCTACTTAACACTTTCTCCTGGGCATTGACACCCTTATGATGATGATGATGATTATTATTATTATTATTAGTGTAATGTACACCAGATGGAACACTATAAACACAAGAAAGGCAATTCTATAATTGGGTGTGTGTGCAGTTATATGCCCCTTGCATGCGTATATCCTCAGAAAAGCGATATGTATGCTTATAAGTGCACTTTGAGCTATACTATGAAGACACACATAAGTACTGTCATGTGTAACTGTTCTGCCCCCATATTCATGGAGGCAAGCAGTTTGTTGTTTAAGTGAATATATTAAGCATTGTCTGTAACACATTACAGTGCCTGTATCTTTAAAATAGATAAGACTGCAAATCCCTGTAACCCTGTAGTTCCCTGTATTAGGCTCTTTCAGAGCACATGTCCCAGGGACTGTTTCTATTGGCTTTCCTTGTTCTCAGTGAATGCTGGGCTAGTTGTCCTCCTCCCTTCTCTCTCCATCATGTCTGTAAGAGTTAGTCTGCAGCATATCTCCTCTGTGAACTATATCTGCCTATGCTATACTTTGCTGTATGACCCCTTTTTAAACCTCTGTGATTTTACCAGTATAAACGTATAAATAGCAGCATTACTATTCAGCGAGTTACTGAACCCCTCCCAGCTTCCCTCTTGCAGGGAGAGAGAGCTGGTCGAGAACAGACTCCTAATTTGCAAGGCAACAACTCTTGTCCAGCACATCTGAAATGTAAGCTATTTTTCCTTGTTTGATTACTACGTTAAAGAAGATGTTGGTTCAAGAGTGATGAGTCTTCTCAAATAGTGATTTTCTATAATCTAGTTTAAATTAATGCCATTGAATGGGCAGGGCAGTAACTGTAAGGAAGTGTGTATATGAATGAAGCATGGGAAGGAGAGGGGTGTGTCTCTGACTTGTGCATGCAATTTATAGAATACTAAATGTTATGCATCAACTTATGCCTACCATAGATCTGGTGAAAATGGGCATGCTTACATTTAGGAGTACCAATTCAGGTTTATGCTAGTATCCCATAACAGACTTAGGGTGCCCACATGCCATTAAAGAATAGGGGTTCACCATGTAGAATTGGGGCACCTTAAAATAGGTGCCCTGTTATGGGACAGCCCCATAATGGATAGTTGTACTCCTTGGAATTCAGTCAGGCCAAAGGGGGGAAAACACACAAGAAACAAACAAGAGAATTAGAGTTAAGACAATACCATGCCTGCTCTTCAGACAGTGACCACCTAATCCAACTTGGAAAAGTTACAAAAAGTCACAATTTTGCCAAAACAATTTATATAAAAAAAGAAGAGACTGGGATGGGTGTGTATGGTCTGCGGTGGGAGGGCTCCCAGTCAACTTCTGCTGAAGCAAAAGTGATTAGGCCAAAAGCAAAGAGAGCAGTCCTTTAAAGTTGGAAAATTCTGAAGTTTTGTCTCTTCACTTATCATTCACAAACTCAGACCCCATCTAGATTTGCAGTTGAAATAAAAACTTTAACACCTGGAAGCCAAGAAGATAATCAACTATGTAAAACAAGACTGTTTCCACAGTGTAATTCAAAACACATACTACCATTTTAATAGAACATTTAAGGTAGCACTTTTAAATTATTTTGACTAAATGAAAAAAAAAACAATGAAGCCTTGTTTGTTGCAGCTCTCTCAGGGCATAGGGTGGTCCTCTGTCTGATACCACAGCTGTTAACTTCCGCTATGCCAGTCTTCCCCCAAATCCCATTTGCAGGTTGGCTCAACTGCTGCAAGCCATTATGGCTCTCAGTGATGCCTGGCCCAGCAGCCCATGCACTCAGCTGTTCGGCTCTTGCCTCTTTTTGGCCACCACACCACATGAGCCCAGGACCCATCTTGGAGAAGTGTGCCACAAGGGAGGGAATCAGAGCCCTCAGTTGCTTTCTAAGCCACCCACCATAACCACAAACACATACACTCACACAGTAGAAATCTGGTTTTAGGTTCTTCTGATTATCAATAGAAATCAAACAAAATAAAACATGGAAAAGAAAATAAGATGATACCTTTTTTATTGGACATAACTTAATACACTTCTTGATTAGCTTTCGAAGGTTGCCCTTCGTCAGATCGGAAATAAGCAAATGTTCTAGCTGACAGTGTATATAAGTGAAAACATTCAAGCATTACTATGACAGTCTGACAGGGTGGGAGGATGGGGTGGGTAGGAGGTATGCATGGGGACATCAAAGCATATCATTGATATTCTAACAGGATGGGTGTGGATAGGTGAGGGGTGGGGTGATCAACAGAGACATACAGCTTTATGGTTTATAATGGGCTATATGTATGTCTCTGTTGATCACCCCACCCCTCACCTATCCACACCCATCCTGTTAGAATATCAATGATATGCTTTGATGTCCCCATGCATACCTCCGACCCACCCCCATCCTCCCACCCTGTCAGACTGTCATAGTAATGCTTGAATGTTTTCACTTATATACACTGTCAGCTAGCACATTTGCTTATTTCCGATCTGACGAAGAAGGGCAGCCTTCGAAAGCTAATCAAGAAATGTATTAAGTTATGTCCAATAAAAAAGGTATCATCTTATTTTCTTTTCCATGTTTTATTTTGTTTGATTTCTATTGATAACCTTAAGAGTGGACTAACACGGCTACCACACTCCTCTACTTAAGGTTCTTCTGAATAACTTTCAGAATGTTTTAAAACCAATATCCACAGAAAAGAAGAGGAGTGGGGGAAAGTATGGCTCTTTCCAAAAAATTATACGTCTCCTCCTTTGTTTGGAAAGAGCCTACTTTCCCCCCACTCCTCTTCTTTTCTGTGTATTTGTTTTGTGGGGATTGAGTATACCTCCACACTCCCGTGTGGTAGTATTTTGTATATTTAAAACCAATATCCCCATTTGTATTAGTAGATATTTGGGAAAATCTGATATTCAGCTATTATTCCTCTCCTGGAGGCAAAACCTCCAGGGGTGAATTGAAGCCCACATCTAGAACCTCTGATGCCAAATTTTGATAGGCACAGAGCACTGCTTTTGCAGCATAATGCCTCTCAACATGGTTTTGCTGTTCTATGATCTGGTGGCTGAGCACTGCAGCACAGCACAGAGCCTACCCAGGCCTGGCAGCACCCTGCCTTCTCCTGCCCCCTTGTAGGGTGTCCATAGCAACAGTAAGCCTCCAAGAGGAGAAGTCAGGGTTAGGGTTACCACATATCCTCTTTTAAAAGGACATGTCCTCCTTTTGGACTTCTTCAGATATGTCCACCAGGTTTTTTAATTTGTAGGAAAATATTCTTTTTTTATATGCCTATGACCATCATACCTACCCACAAAATGGAGAAAACATTTCTGGCCAATTAACCTGTACACAGAGGGGTGCTAAACAGAGAGAAAGCCATTGTTGATTCCTCTTTGTTTTCCTGCCCGTTGAATTTCTCAAAGGAACTTTATTTGTGCAGCACAACTGTAAGTATTTGTCATGCAAAGACTTTCACATGTATCTCAGAAGTCAACCAAAGTTGTTGAGGGATATATACTCGGGCTCAGAGTCATTCAAACTCAAGTCTGGAAGTTTTTGAAAAGTAGATCATTGCCTACTGCTGTATTGTAGGTCACTGATGTGTGTTTTGTATTTATATAAAAAGAACACATAGGGACAAAGCATGAACTGGTGAACTGGGCAGAGGTGATAGGGGAGCAGATGACCTCCTCCTCCTGCTCCTCCGTCCCCACTTCCCCTAATGCCTTTGGGAAATCCAGCCCTTAGTGAATTGATCATAATTTGATAGGATTCACAAAGGTCTCCAGTGCTGTAAACCAGAGGTTCTCGACCCAGTCCTTGGGACACAGCCAGCTGGTAACATTTTAAGGACTTCCACAATGAGTATAAATGAGATAGATTTGCATACAATGGAGGTAGCCAATTCAAATTTATCTCATACATGTTCATTGTGGATATACTGAAAAGTTGACTGGCTGGGTGTGTCCCAAGGACAGGGTTGAGAACTCCTGTTCTAAACTGAGAACTTATTCAGACAACTACAAACATTTGCAAAATTACTGCCTATGTAAATGTTTAAATTTAAATGTCCATGCTAAAGATGTTCGAAGAGGTTCAGGTTTAAGTCAATCTGCATCTAAGACTAAAATGAGGGCAGGGATAGACTATCCAAACCTTTATCACCTAGAAATCAAAGTCACTGGCTTGCATTACCTCTGAGCAAACTTGTCCCAGCTCACCAAAACCCTAATTTGGATTAGTATTTCAGTCCTGGCTCTGTTTCCAATTCATGATTAATCCTGGTATACTGAAAGCCACTCTTGCATCTCATTCTCTCCATAGCCTGAACACGTGCATTAAACATCTGTCTTTTTACTAGTTGGGCGTGACAGTTTAATAATTTATATAACACTGTTTCCTTCAGCATTTGATAGAGACTCAGCAATACATTCAAAAATTTGCACTTCTGTCAGAAGTAGGAACACTTTAATCCTTGATTTGAACATTTAATCCCTTAGGATACCGGTTTTACCACTTTACCTGTCCTGCTGAGCCTCCAAACTGTGTTTGTGCATGCAGACTTTTATAGATATTTTGGGTAATATATTTATGGATCTTCATTACAAATTGGATGGTGTGTTCATGAACCGTACAGTAGTTTTTGCCAGTGGTTTTCTACTGATTGCGCTACACATCTGCAGAATTACAGCATTTCGTAGAGTTGCTTTCCAAAACCATACATAAAGGGTAAAAAAAAACAACCCCAAAACAAAAAACATATAGGAAACTATATAAGACTGAGCATCCACTATTATTTGAAATATAAAATCTGAGATGTAAAGTAGAAAGGATTGTTTTGTTGTCATCCTTATCTGCTACAAGATTTCCTGTTACCTCATGTCCATCTGTTTCACAGCACCAAACATCTGCTCATAAAAGTGTTTTGCTTACAGTAGTCTCTGCCTTGTTCATTCAGCAAAGCAGATGTGCCTGTATGATCCCTTACCAGACAAACTCTTGCATATCTCGGCTGTTTAAAGATCACATTTTATTTTGTCTTATATTATACAACTGGCAGAATTACCCTCATTCAATGAATGGGTATGCATGTGTATGGGGGAGGGTTGGCTTATGTGTGTATGCCTGTGTATATATGTTCATGTGTGTATTTGGGTACTTGGTTTCTATGTTGTGTCTGTAAATGTATATGTTTGATCTTGTATGCATGTATGAGTGTCTATGTGTATAATATGTGTGCAGAACTGATACTACTAAGTGTGCAAACCATACACTTGCACAGGGCAGAAACTTCCAGGTGTCGATGTAGAGTAACAGCAAGCAGCACAACAGCTCCTAATAGCCACACAAACTCACACTATCCCCTGGATTCTAAATTGGGTGCCGATCCAATGTGTGTACCCAACTAAATTGGCTCAAGCCAATTAGTGTCAATAATTGGATGCTAATTGCCACCAATTTGCATTTGCATGCTCATCTTGCTACATGATATTCTAAAACAATGTGCACCCAAATCTCATAGCATGTAACTCAAAAGGGGGTGTGGTTATGGGGGATGTATGGGTGGATCATGGGTGTTCCTAAAATTTGTGCTCAGTGTTATAGAATACCGGGGATATGCGCCCAAATCGGTCACTTGGAGTTACACCTGGTTTCAGCAGGTGTAAGTTTTGGCACCTAAATTTGGGCACCAAAATCAGCACTCAACACTAATAGCATTCCGCACTGATTTTTCAGCACCATTCACTGAATCTGACCCCATTCCTTTACATTCATCATGCATATGATTAAACATCCATGCCAAGTGCCCCAATCCTTTACGTTTGGTCTGTTCCTATTGCAGGAACCTCAGAGGCTTCCCATGAGATTTGGTCTATTTAAAGAGTGTTTTCTTTGTCTTGGTTTACACTATAATATGCTAATAAAAGAAGTATATTATTTGTTTTCTGAGTCCATTTGACTTGTTGCTATTAAACAATCTGGTTACCATGGAGGGAGGTGAGAGATAGCATGGAAAAATAGAGGAGAGAAGAAGGGAGAGCTAGAGGGGAATTCTCAGAAGGAATGGGAGTCAAAAAGAAGGAAGGAAGGGTGGCAGAGAATGGAGACAAGGGAGAGAGAAGGAAAGAGAGGTCATGGGGAGAGATGGAGTGGCAATGGACAGGGCAGCCATTAGTGACTGAAGGAGAAAAAGAAGAGGCAGAGGGGCCCATAGTGAAGTAGGACAGAGGAGGTATATGAACATGAAGGAGAGATTAGAGAATGATTTAGGAAGCATAGGAATGAAAAGAGGAACATAGAACAGAGTTCAACTGAAAGCTAAATAGAGCACATAAAGAGAGGGGACATGGATATGAGGAAGGAGGGCCATCAGAAGAAACACCAAGGAGACAGAGAGGTGGGAGACTGGGAGAGAATAGGAAAAAGGGGAAACCATTTTTGGAGGCGGCATAAAAGAAGAAAGGTGGGTAGGAGTGATGCCAAACAGGGAGGGTTGGAGTGACAAGAGAGGAATATGAGAGGCATGTACGTAAGGGTCAGTAGATCACATGAGGGAGTGAGCGATGAGGACATGAGTCGTCAGTGCTCTGGAGGCTCCCCACCAATATTTTTGCTTTAATCAGGCATTGCATGAATGTCCCTGTCTCTCAACTCTAAGTAACCACTCTGTGAGCTACATGGACAGGTTTATTATGATGACTGGATCAGCAATGTCCACCTGAAATGTTAAAAAAGACAAGTCACAGCCTCATGCCAAGGACAAAATGGCTTACCCTGGGACTTCCCTGACTTGAGAAATTTCATCAGCACAGATTACCCAGTTAACAATGGCAGTAGAACAAGCCTAAGAACCTCGCTGGGTTAAACACTTTCAGCAAATGCAGACTTTTGAGTTGTGGATCAAAGGCATCGTGAAACGAGTAGGGGAAAGAGAAAAGTGCATATCCGATTTTGAGGATGCATCAGCAACAACAGACTCAGATATTGAGGTGCTTCAAATGCAATTGAAAGATTATGTGGCAAAACTTGATGACTTTGAAAATAGATCACGCAGAAACAATGTGAGACTAGTCAGAATACTGGAGGTGCTTGTGGATCATTCACTAGTGAGTACCTTGAAGTCTTGGCTTAAATCCTACTTAACTACGGGCTGTGAGAAAGATTCCTTCTGAATCGAGCAGACACATCGCCTAGGCTGCCTGTGGCCTGAGTAAACGAGGCCCAGAGTAGTAATAACAAAACTTCTTAATTATGCTCACAAAGCAGCACTGCTACAGCACTACCAGAAGAATCATGATGCATTAAAATATGAGAAGCAGGTGCTGCTTTTTCAAGATTTCTCGCTAGCCCTAGCAGAACGAAGGAAATGCTTCTCACCAATCTGCGCTGCTTTACATAAGAAAAGATATTGATTTTCTTTAATTTATCCAACAACTTTAAAGACTTCTAGAGGGTCAATGGAAAACTATAGACATGTTACAGGCAGCACAAGATGTATTTAATTTGTTGCCCACTGTAATACAACCCTCCTAAGGTATTCCAGGAGATTTCTCTGAAAGTAATTTGTCTAAGCCACACTGTATAAGAAAGCATGCTCATTTATACTGTATTGCTTGAAAATATAGAATTGTTATGTTTTTATTCTTGGCATAGGCGGGAAGTCTCCTAGCTATTAAGATGATCTTCAGTTCCCCTGCAACATGAGGGTGGGGGCACTCATTGGGAAATAAGAGGGGGAGGGAGAGGGAGGGAGGGGGAACATGGGGGGGGGGGAGTAGTTTGGGGCAGTTGGGTGGAGCTAGAGGGGTATTCATAGTCTGCTGTGGTTGCTTGGATGGGAGAAATTTTGCTGTTTCAAGTGTACAGCGCTGCGTACTTCTAGTAGCACTATAGAAATGATAGGTAGTAGTAGTAGTAGTAGTAGTCATGGGGCTTGTCAGGACCAAAGTATTCTCTGTTCTCCCTGGGCGAGGCTGGGCATCTGGGGGAAGTAATTCATATGTTAATAATTTTTGGAATTAGTGTTTGTAAGAGAACCAATGGATAATCCCTCACATGGGGACAGTATGTTTTCTTTCCTGGGATGTGGGGGAGGGGGGATATCATCACTGGTGAAGTGGTCCAAAATTCTCATAGCATCGCAACATCATAAGATGGATGTGGTCTGCCTTCAAAAGATGAGGTTATCCATGGTCAAACATCAAAAGTTAACCAGGCAGTGAGTTGGGGAGGTATCTGGGTCCTCTTCAGCTGGCTAATGGGGAGGAGGAGTAGTATTAATACTTAAATCGCTACCATATTCTAATAAATTATTATTCCATTATAATAAGGGTTGTTTTGTTGGGGCCCATCTCAATATCCAGGGTAAAGAATTGGTGATAGTGGGAGTCTATGGCCTGATGCCTAGTAACGCTAACTTTTCCCAACAACTACTTCACTCTTCTTCCCAATATTCTGACACACCACTGATCATAGCGGGAGATATGAATGATGTGATGGATCCTTTTCTGGATATACCTGAAAAATCTAGAGCGGGGAAGGGAAGCACCCAGGGGATGCTGGTCCACTTTACTGGTTGGCTCTTTACCCAGAAGAAAGAGACTACTCCCACTCCGAACACGCTTTTGTATGAACGCATTTCTCGCATGGCACTATTTTTTCAACATGGTAACAAATCAGGTCGTCTACTAGCTTGGGTGACAAAGAACTGGAGGGGGGCAAAGACATTCGCACTATTCAATATCCAGAAGGGCTCAAGCATAGTAAGATGAGTGAAATCGCACAACTTTTCTTTACCCATTTCCATAATCTATATAGAGAATCCATTGGTGGCACATCCCTTATAGACAAGATATGGTTCTACCTTATTAGCTCTGGAATGCCCAAGTTCTCTGATACCACATTACAATCCCTTAATCAACCTATCACAGATAAAGAAACCCAGATGGCCATCAAAGCTCTCAAAGTACACTCGGCCCCGGGCTCAGATGGATTATCTGGGGAACACTACAAGATCCTATTGTCATGGTCTCAGGCTCTCGGACACTGGAACAATGTGAGCCCTTGGGCTACTGTCGAGGAGCAGCAGCAGCAGACAAAATCCCCCAACCAGGACTGGACAAACGAGCAAGGATGGAGCTGGAATCTGGAATGGACTTGGCTTGGCTGGACCCAAATACTGGAATGGACTAGACTGGAATAACAGGACTGGAGCAACCGGACTTCACCTGCGCTGACCACCATTCCCCAAAGGTTGAGCCCCTAGGTGCAGGTGGCCTGCAGGACTTACAGGACGAAGCTGGTAGACAAGAAATGCTGGACCAGACTGACTGGAACAACAGGATTCTCACACCGGACACTGGATACTAAACAAGCTTGACTAAAACAGGATTCAGGATTCAGGACTCAGGATTCTCACTCAGGGTATAGGATACTGAAGCAAGCTTGACTGAACAGGCACTGAAGGTCAGAGGGGAAAAGAACAAACAAGGCAGGCTAGGCAGGATACAAAACTAGGCCACACAGACAAACAATAAAGCAATGGTTGAAGGCTGACAGGCAGCCACAGAGAAGGATACACAGACAAACAAAAGAGCAATGGCTGATGGCTGACAGGCAGCCACAAAGAAGGATACACAGACAAGTAAAAAGCAATGGCTGAAGGCTGACAAGCAGCCACAAAGTAGGATAAAAGCAGTACTGCTTAAGAGCTTAGCTGCACACAGACTAAACAAGAACAAGGCAAGGCATACAGGCAAGAAACAAAGCAAGGCAGAAGTGCTACACAGCACACCAACTAACCTCGAGACATTTGGCATTGCAAAGGCAAACTAAAAAGTTCCTAGCTGGTTAATAAAGGCAATCTCACAGCTGAGATCACCAGTAAGGGTGAGGCATAGTACCAAAAATCCCACGCAAGTCTGGAAGGCTGAAAGATCTGGACCGGACTGGAATGACTTCTGGAACATGCTTGAGAAACAAGAACAAGACAGTCCATAGCAACCACAGGGTCCGACCACCAGGGGGCAAAGTGAGCACAGACATGGAAAATAGTCACAATCGTGACACCTATAAGTGAAGTTAATTGGCCCCCTGGTTGACTATTTTGATGATGCAATGGAGAACATACAATTTTCCCAACATCAGAATGTGGCATTAATTAGCCTAATACCAAAGCCGGGTAGGCCCTCAGAGCAGCCAGGCTTCTACCGACCTATACCTCTCATCAATGTAGACATTAAGATTTTTTTCTAGGATCATGGCTGATCGGCTGGCGGGGACACTACTAGATGTAATATATTCTGATCAGGTGGGTTTTGTGCGAGATCACCAAACAGTACTTAATGTACGTTGGTTGTTGCTGGCGATGGCCTATGGGGGATGGAGAGGGGTTCCTCTTCTTTTCACAAGTCTAGATGCAAAGCGCACCTTTGATAGAGTGGGGTGACCATTTTTAATGTAGACTCTTCAGTATGTGGGAATTTCCCACTGGTTTTATCAGGCCATAAGGGCCCTCTACACTGATCTGGGTGTGCCTCTGCTAGTCAATGGGGTACGCATGGAGGCATTTTTAATTCACTGGAGAACCTGACAGTGCTGTCGCCTGTTTCTGCTGCTTTTTTTTTTTACTGTCTTTTTATGTACATTGTGGGGCAGGGCTGTAATACAGGGAATGGGGATCAACGGGGGAAACTTTAAACTACTAGCGTTTGCAGATGATCTGCTGGTTATCCTTTTAGAGCCTCAGGCCTCGTTGACAGCTTTATTACAATTAATCAATGACTATGGAGCCTTGTCAGGGTTCTGATTAGATTTATCTAAGTCCCAGGCTCTCCCTAAGAATCCCAGCATACAATGACATTAGAGAGGAGTTTTTCCATTGTTGTGGGCAACTGATCATATTAAATACCTTGGGGTGTTGATCCCAGCAGATCCATCTAAACTCTATGCCTTGAATCTACGACCCTTACTAACTCAATTATGGGGCACATTGGGTCTCTGGAGCGCCTATCCGCTCTCACTGCTAGGCCGTATTAATTTGTTTAACATGATAACAGCCCCCAGGTGGCTCTATGTGTTTCAAAGGCTACCGTTGTTTTTAAAAGTGAAAGATGAGCATTTGCTGCATAGAGAGCTAGAGTTATTTGTGGTTGGGACAGAGGGCTTGATTCCCAATATCAGTGCTGCAGAAGCCTAGGGACCATGAGGGATTGGAATTGCTTAACTTGAGATATCTTATAGTAGCATGAACAATGAGACATTTAAATGATTGATATAGAGGAACTTCAGATTTTTCTGCTACCCCACTAGCAACTACTGTATTCTCGACCAATCAGTTCGGTTGGGACATTCACAGTATACCAGGACGTACACCTTGCAACTTGACCCATAATATATTTCTACAACCTGCAAGGGCTGCTTGGTGTTGATTGTGTAGAAGGCATCATTTTTCCACTTCAGTGACCCCCTTCCTTTTCCTCATGAACAACCCTGATTTCCCACCACGGAAAGACTCCACAGCATTTGCTAGCTGGCAGACAGTGGGGATCAAATTTCTTTACCACGTACTCTCGGAAGAGGGAAGGTCGAACCATTCCTGAATCTACAATCCACTTATACTCTACCAAATTCAGACTACTTTGCTTACTTCCAACTGTGTACTATGTGCATAGTCTCCCCTGGCAAGATCTATGCAAGGATGTTCAGGACACTTTGGCAGAGGTATTGACATTGGGTTCACAGAATAAGGTGCCATTGTCCTATATATATGGTATACAATGGAAGATTTAGACTTTGAGGAAATGGCGTGTGCCTGGTCATCAGACTTTGTTATTGAGCTCACTGGATCTCAGCTTCAAACCTCTATAACAACCCTGAAATGTCAATTCAGAAATACTGTTCTATGTGAATTACAATACAAGTTTGAATTACATTTATATGTCTTTCCTGCAAGAGCAAGGCACTGGGACAGTGTAGTAACTGGGAACTGCCCCAAGTGTGGTCAATGTGCGGCCTCCCTTGGTCACATGTTTTGGGGCTGGCCTACGACATGTATATTCTGGAGATGGATTAGAAGACTTACAGCAATTCAGTGGGGGTGATGACTCCCAATGCACCCTCTGTGGCTGTTTGTAGAATATAAACTTTCTAAACCGACCCTGCAGAGGTTGCGAGGATTCTTAGCCCGCTTGGTACTGATGGGACTGAGGATGATATTGACACACTGGAGATCATCTACCATGCTAGTCTTGGAGATGGGGCAATCACAATTTCTTTACTTTCCATGGAAAGATTGGATGTTTCTGATATTGCTTCTCTGCAGGGGGAATGCTTCCAGCGAGTCTGGGAGCGGTTCTGGGTGATGCTCCAGCCGGCAGCCACAGCAGACCTTTAAATTGATTTACTAAACAACTGATTCTGAGAATGAGAAAGGGGGAGGGGGGATGATCAGGGTGTCTATGATCAGGGTGTCTAGGGGGGAGGGGGGTTTAAGACTAGTTTGTGTTAAAATGATTCTTTATAGCCGCCATTTAGAGTTCACTTCACTGTTCAAAGTTTTCCTTGTTATGGCTATCTTGATTGTTGTGTCAAGATTCTTTGCATTTCTTAATAAAACAGATTTAAACATATGTAAGGGTAAGAAGTAAAATACTGCTAGGATGCAAAAGACAAGAGATATGTGAAATGGTGATGAATAAAAGCAGAGAAGAGAGGTGGAGAGAAGGGAAGGAGAGCTGGAAAAGAGACATGATAAAATAAAAAATACAGTGGAGGAAAAACAGGAAAAGGACTGGCTGCTTTGCATATTGGCTTTTCCCTCCTGCACCTACCACTACCTCTGTCTCCCTGAAGTCCAAAATCCAAATCTGGTCTGTCTGAAGAGGAATAATAGAGTTTCTTCTTAGAACCAGCGTGGTGCAGATATAAAGCTGTAAGGGACATGAATCCACTTTCTACTGCTGCCCTTCCACACCCTGTATCACTTCTGTGTAGCCATGAATCAGACATTTTCAAAATCTGTGTGAAATTGCAGTATACATGTGTATATTAATTTTAGCTTGTAAATCACATCAAGTATAGTTGGAGTTGCAATATATAAATTTAAGTAAGAGAATAAATAAAAATACTTGTAAAATTGTTTAGCAGTTCATCAATCCAACTAATAACCCAACAATTAGGAAATGGGGTCCTTTTACAAAGCCACGGTAGCATATTTAGCTCACAGTAGAAATCAGCTGGCAGTAAACACTGAGACACCTTGGTAAAAGACATCCTGAATGACTTCTGGTGTACATTGAACAGGTAGAGTATCACAATGGTAGATACCTGGGCTTAAGGAGATACTATCAACAATTAGTGACGCTGAATATCCATGTTAACAGGCCATCCCCCTAACCGGCTAGGCTAGGGGCAGGTCCAGGGGTGAGGTATGGGCAGACTGCAAACTTAGTCAGTGGCGATTTTCAGTCTGCTAACCTGCTGAGCAACCACATAAAGTTAGGATAACAAAAAGGCTGCCCTAACTTTTTGTGGTGAAGTTAATTGGGCACCAATCTGAATTTTGGCTGATGCCCAGTTAACTTCTGTGTGACCACTGAGATCCAGCCCACATCTATGAGCAACTTAGAAATCACTTACTGCTGCAGGCTGAATATTGAGTGGAGAATTTTTCCAGCTGACATCCACTGTTCCTCTCAGCTGAGCGGGAGTCCTCCAACTATATTGCTGCCAGTGTGGGATGGTGCTTCAATATTGTGTTTTCAAGCACTAGGGCCGGACAGCTTTCCTGGAGTCCTGCAGTGCTTGCCTGTCCCTCACTATTGAAAATGTAATAGTGAAACAGCACCCCCCCCCCCCCTACACTGGCAGTACTGTAAATGAAGGACTCCTGCTCAGCTTAGAGGGAACAATACTGACATCTCTAATCCTTACTTTCAGAAGAATCCCTACTATTGAGGTAAGGTTAACTGGTCTGAAGTTTCCAGTATCATCTCTGTATGAAGATGGATATCAACCATTCATCTCTAAGCCCAGGGAAAGGCTTCAACAAGCACCATGGCTGAGGAAGTCTTTTAGGCAAGACATAAGTAAGGATTTCAGTTATTTGGCACTTATTCTTATAGACAAGTCTCGTGCCAGGCTCTCAAGCTCATTTCATTTCCTACTCTCTAGGTCTTTTCAATTCACTGCAGTCACAGTTGGAAGAAAGGAACAATCTACCCTCTCTCTAGTTATTGTAATCAAGTACCACAAGTCCTGCTAAATCCAATTAAGAATTACATCATTTTTCTAACTGGAGGACAGATTGGCAGGATCTTAAATGTGACTCTTTGTTATCAACAGCTTACCTAGTCTAATGGGATCACGTGTTACAATGTCATCAACTGAAGAACAAAATGTGATCTACTGCAATCAGAAGCACTTTCTTATTTGTCCACTTCTATTCTTACTGAACATAAAAGATAACACACAATCAACTTATCTAACTACCAGATTCTTGTGTGCATCCCAGTCTGCTCATGGTTATATCCATATCCATGGATCAGTGTCTTCTCCAGGGAGTAATATTATCCACTTTGTAACATTCATAATATTATTTTCAATATCTACCAGGTCAACATTAGCATTAGCCTTAGCATTAGCATTCAAACAATCATGTACATGGTTTCCAAAAGAGATTCCAGATTTGGTCATTTTTTTGCAGTGATCCTGTCATTCTTACCATAAATCTTTTCTTCTCCATGACCTGACATATTCTTTTGAGCCACTCCATCTTTGTTGGTGGTTTTGGATCTTTCCACCTTGTCACTAAAGCCATTTTTTGCCACTGGGAACAAGATGTTTAATTCATATTTATTTAGAAATGTATTATTTGAGGTATCAGTATAACTCAGCAGTGCCAATACATAGCTTTCCAGTGGTGGCACCTTTGTTATATTAAGGTTAATTGTGATAATTTCCTCCCAGAATAGAATTATCTTGGGACAGTCCTGCCAGATATGTTCAAATATTCCTCTCTCCCCACATTCTTTCCAGCAGCTATATGAAATCTTCTCATCCATCTCATGAAGTTGAGTCAGGGTTATATAAGTTCTATAACAAATTTTATTTATTTATTTATGTTTCGCTTATACCCCACATTTTCCCACTCATGCAAGCACAATGTAGCTTACAAAAAGTTAAGTAAAATTACAAGGTAGGAAACTTAGAAAAGTATACAAGGAGTAAACAGGGGGAAACAGTACCTAACAGTATGAATCTAAGCAGGGTAAGGGTCAGGGAGGGTGCATCAATCAGCGGTGCAAAGTGGGGAGTAAGTCTTAGCAAAGAAGTAGGTCTTCAACAACTTCTTGAAGAGGGTGTGGTCCTCTTGAGTTTTAAGGTGCCGCGGGAGAGCATTCCAGTATTTAGGACTCCAATAGCGGAAGGACGAGGTGAAAATCTTCTTGTACTTGACACCCTTACAGTTCGGGAAGTGTAGATGGAGAAAGGACCGAGCAGCAGGATTGGCATTCCTGGGCGGAAGGTCGATCAAGGGGTGCATATAATCCGGGGCAGCCCCATAGATTTTATGGGTTAAGGAGCAGAGCTTAAAGGCAATGCGCTCCTGTACAGGCAGCCAATGGAGTTTGAAGTGCAAGGGTACGGCATATGCAAAGCGTCGTTCTCTTAGGATGAGTCTAGCGGCAGTGTTTTGAACTGTTTGGAACTTTTTCAACAGTGAGGCCTGGCAGCCTGCATAAATTCCGTTGCAATAGTCCAAGTGGGAGAGGACAAGCCAGTGGACAAGTGTATGGAACAAGTCTCTAGTGAGGAAGTATCTTATGCGCCGGAGCCTCCACATAGCGTGAAACATTTTTCTGGAGACCAAGTGCACATGATTGTCCAACTGGAGGTGTGTGTCCAGATGCACTCCTAAAAGCCGCAGGCTGTCGGCAATCGGAAGAGCAGAGCCCATTACTGGAAGCATTGTGTCAATTACTTGGGTGTGGATGGACGAGAGTATGAGACACTGTGTTTTGTCCTTGTTTAGTTTGAAACGGAATACCTGAGCCCAATGCTCTATGGTGGAGAAGCAGGCATCAATGTGGTTAGCAATTTCTGATACGGTGGTGCGGAAGGGGATGTAGACTGTAATATCATCAGCATAGATGAAAGGGTTGAGGTCCAATTTTGCGAGAGCTGAGGCTAAAGGCATCATCATAATATTGAATAAGGTAGGTGAAAGGGGAGAGCCCTGTGGAACCCTGCAAGAGGCCTTCCATGGATCAGAAGTAGCGGAGTTCACTATGACCTGGTAAGTTCTGGTAGTCAAAAAGCCCTTGAACCAGTGTAAGACAGGTCCTCCTATGCCAAAAGAGTCCAGCAGATGAAGTAAGAGCTCATGGTCCACCATATCGAAAGCACTAGACATGCCAAATTGAAGCAAAAGAACCTTCCGTCCGATGGATAGCTCTCATTTAAAGTTAGATAAGAGGGTGACCAGGACAGACTCTGTGCTATATTGAGCTCGGGAAAACAGACTGCAAGAGGTGGAGGATATCAAAATCAGCCAGGAAATCGTTGAGCTGGACGTTGACCATACTCTCCATTAACTTGGTAACTAGGGGCAGCGAAGCCACTGGGCGATAGTTGGAGATGACGTCAGGCTTGACCTTTAGGTTCTTCAGAATGGGGGTGAGGAGGATGTTACCATGGCCTGGCGGGAAAGATCCTGCACTTAACATGAAGTTGAGATAGCAAGTAAGTTCTTCAATAAAACACTTTGGTGCAACTTTTAGGAGATGGGTTGGAAAAAAGTCCAATCTACAGTGTTTATTGGAGAACTTAAGTAAAGCAGTGGATACATTTTCAAATGATAGGCGATTGAAGTTGGTCCAAATGCGATCAGCCGGGCAGACACCCGTTGGCATGGCCAAAGATTCCAGGAAGTCGTCCACATCAGAGAGGCAGCTAACAGTTGAAGACCGCAAGGTTAGGACTTTCTTATTGAAGTAAGTTGCAAGTTGGGTAGCAGAAGGAAGATCAACACTTACGAATTCTAGATTACGGGTGTCTAGGACAGAGGTTAGCAGCTGATATATCTTTTTAGTGTCCCGGCCAGCAGACTGCAGCTTAGATGAAAAGTAGACTCGCTTTACTTGCCGGATGGCATACGTATATTTGCGGTGACAGCTTTTCCAAGCCCCCAGAGCAAGATCCATTTTCCATTTATGCCAAGTTCTTTCCAGTCGTCTAGTCTCTATTTTTAGGGCTCTGAGATCAGCAGAGAACCAGGGTGTTGATTTACGGATGTAGGAAGTTTTGAGATGTAGAGGTGCAATATAATCCAGCACAACCTTGCATTTGTTTTCCCAGTCTGAGAGGTAGGTGGGCGTGGTTGGTTGCAATTCCATGCCGTAACTGTAGAGGGACTTCCAGAATAGGCTGGGGTCGATGACACCTCTAGTGTAATATTGACGAGTCTTACAAGGCTGGGGGAGGCCTGAGGCTTGCCAACGCAAGGAGAACTGCAACTTAAAGTGGTCCAACCAAGTCATTTCAAGCCAGCCAATATCATGTAGGGAAAAATTCTTATCGTCTAAAAATTTAAGTAAAAGGAGATCTAGAGAATGACCTTTGCAGTGGGATGGACCAGTAATAGGGCATTCGAGGTCGCAAAGGCAGAGAAAATCCAGGAACTAGGATGTATCCGGAGAAGCGGGATTATCTAAATGGAGGTTGAGATTGCCCAATAGGAGTATATTCGAGTTATTCAAGCAGATGTGTGAGATGAAATCCAGTAGCTCAGATTGACTGCTAGACCAGGCAGCCGGAGGTCTGTAGAACAGCACACAGACTAATTGGCCATGAAGGGAGGAGTGATGAATCTTGACTGCTGTGATTTCCAGCGATGGAGATATCAAATCCGAACTTGTTTCTACCGTGAGGTAGGAACGATAAATGAGTGCCAGCCCACCACCTCTTTTGTCTATTCTGTCCCAGTGGATGATCTTGTAGCCTTTCAGACAGAGATCTAGCATGATGGGGTCTTTAGGTATTCTGATCCAGGTTTCTGTGATGAACAGCATATCAAGAGCATCAGAGGAGATCCAGTGGGAAATCAGCTCAGGTTTACTACTATATTGAGTGTCTAAATAAAAGGTTGCTATAGAGGTTTTCTGGATATTTTCCCATACATCCCCTCACTGCTACTCTGAACATTGTTTTTGCATGTCTACTTCTCACTTATGTTGGCAAGTGTGGGATACTTTTTAAGGGCTAGATTCTTTATATGATGTCTGATATATCCACGTGGAAAAAAATGCATCTCGGTGTATTCTGTAAAGTATGCCTAAATTTTATAGACTAGGCTTAAATTTCCATGTGGTATATAGAATATGCTGAGTACCTCTCCACGTGACCAAATTTGGTCACAAGTTTTATTAATAAAATTACATATAAAATATATTGCCCGACACTGTGTCAGGCAATATATTTTATATGTAATTTTATTAATAAAGCTTGTGTACATCTACTACTGATCTGCTTTGTTGTCTTCCACTTTGGAGTTTGCGGATCATTTGCCTTGTTGTTTCTTGGAACCCAAATATGGTCACATCCTTTTAGGCCATGTTTTACTTGGCATAAATCCTAATGCCTATATCAGATGCAGAGCAGTTGTATTCTATATTAAAGCAGATAGATTTTAAAAATGCCCCCAAACCACACCCCTTTTCAACTATGGAACTTGTAATTTATGTTGTGCACCATATTACAGAATATGCTTGGTGAGTTGTGCGTGTACATCATAATTAAGGCCAATTACTGCTGATAACTGCCAGTCCCCTAAGAGAAAAATTACATTGGCTTCCACTAAAAGAGTGCATTGTGTTCAAGGTCTGCACTCTGGTTCATAAGATCATACAGGGTGATGCTCCAGGGTATATGTCAGGCCTTATAGACATACCAATCAGGAATTCTACTAGATTATCATGTACGTTCCTGAATCTCCAACTGTAAAGGATTAAAATATAAATCAACATATGCATCCAGTTTCTCTTATATAAGCACGCAAATATGGAATGAATTAGCAAAATCAATAAAAACAACACACAATATAAATAATTTCCAAAAATTACTGAAAACTAACCTATTCATTAAGGCATACCACAAAGATCCATCCTAAATACCAGTAACAAAATTTATACCAGAACTACACAAAACATAACTCTTTATTCCTGATTGTTCAAGCTAATCTACTACGATTGAAGTTTTATCCAATTACCTTTTATTTCTTATTACGAAAATGAACTTTAATTATTTGACTACCTAATTCCACTCTGTCACCACCATATTTAACTATGTATTTCTCTTTTCTGGAATTGGTGATCACCGTTACGGAACAATGTAAGCCACATTGAGCCTACAAATAGGTAAGACAATGTGGGATACAAATGCTACAAATAAATAAATAAATAACTGCTTGTTAACATCCAATTGACAGCACTGATTAGCTAGTTAACCAATTGAGGGGGTCTTTTACTAAGGCAAGCTCACATTTTTGGTGCACGCTAAAACTGTAGGTGCGCTAAAAGTTAGAGATGCCAATGCATTCCTATGGGCATCTCTAACGTTTAGCACACCCACAATTTTAGCGCACACTAAAAACATGAGCACGCCTTAGTAAAAGACGCCCTAAGTTATGTGCATCGTTACAGAATATGTTTCAATTTCTACACAGAAATTAAGGCACAGTATATAGAATTTAGGGTTAAGTGTCTATTATTTTTATATAACTTTCCTATCAGCCCCTTTCCACCCCTTGTCTTATGGAAAATAAATTCTCCAATGGATTCAATTGACAAACTGCTTCTTATCAAATTGCTAATAATGTTCTAGCTTAAGCAGGAAAAAATTATAAAGAGGTTACTTGCACTTATCAACAACAACAATAATAATAAAATCCATTTTTAATAAAAATCAGTAGCTCTTTTTAAATATCTTTCCTCCATCTTGTGCAATTTGGACAGATTTTCTTCTCTTGAGCTACACTTTGGATGATGATGTATTGAAATCAATAGAGATGTAGGACCAAGTGGTTCCGCTACCAAGCTCTTATTAAAGGGACTCTTCATAAATGGGAGGGTATTTAGATCTGAGACACCAGCACGTGCCATTTCAATTTGCAGACATTGCTGGTCTGAATTTCTCAGACCCAAATATAAAATCATTCTTTATTGGGCTGCCACATAATTTTTCAAATTTGGTAAAGTTGGGCCACACTGTTCTTCAGCATTATGAAATCTTATAGTTTTACTCTTGGTTGCCTTCCCTTTCAAAGATATCTGATAATTAATCTATTACACACACACTCACACACTCAGATACTTTATAAGCAAGTATAGAAACTGAGGAAGGAGATTCATTTTTGCTAAATTTATCCTGGTAAAAAGTGATCTTATTAAAAAAAAATCCATTTGTTTAAAACCTGTTGTACCCTTGCCAACAATGGGGGTGGCATATAGTCTGTATACTTTGTGCAAAGAATTTGCAATATCCCTCCTAAATAACTTATTCTATTCATTTATCACTGTAATGAAAACTGTGGACTGATACCTTGCTCTGTTTCTATTCAATTTATTGGCAGTATAGTGGATTTGGAAACATTCATTTCATACTCTGATACTCTTGATAGATTTTAATGGCATTAATAGGTCCTTTTTGAATATCAGTCTATCATTTGCGTATAAAGCTATTTTTTTGTTCTACCTCCCATATCACAACTAATCTAATCTAATTCAACACATATAGAGTGCTCTGTCCCCAAACATGGATCCAGAGTGGTTTACAATATAAATAAAAATAAAGCTAATATTTGGTCAAAAACCTTTGAAACAATTATGACTTTAAACACTTACAAAAAACAAAGAGACTGTTTCTTTATCAATAAAGGCAGGTCATTCCAGGTCTGAACTGCTTTATAAGAAAAAAGATAGTTCTAACATTTTCTTATAACAAACTGACTTGAATGATGGAAAGATCAAGGAATAACAGCCTCTTGATCTGGAACAACACCTACCAGAAGGGAATATCACTAATGGAGAGATAAATTCTCAGAAGCCATACCATTAAAAACTTTAAGAACAAAACAAGCCAATGTAAAAACCACCTGTGCTTGAAGGGGGAGCCAATGAAGGTCAATAATTAAAGGTGAAGTATGACCAAACGTTTTCTGTTAGAAAATTAATCTACCTTTAGTACTTTGTGAAAATACTGCTATTCCGCTTTGTTAATTGCACAAATGGTTCTAATGGCAAAGCAACTAATAATGGGGAGAAAGGACAACCCTGCCAGGTTCCTCTAGCCAATCAAAATTCTGTGAAGAGTACGATGTTATTTTTTAAGCAGGTGATAGGCAAACTATCCAGTGCTCTTATCACCCACATAAAAGCGGGCCAGCTGTTAATATGAAGTAGAACCTGAAATAGACCACTTGCCTCTGTCAAAAGCCTTTTCAACATCTAGTGCCAAAAAAATGGCAGGAGTGGGAGTCACTCTTGTACAATACTGTGTAATTCGCAGAACTCTGTGAACATTATTATACACATTTCTACCCCTGATAAAACTAGTTTGGCCCCTCTGTAATAGTGTTGGCACTATTATGTTTAATCTTCTTGCAAAGATTTTTGTTAGAATTGTACCATCTGTATTCAATAATGAAACTGATCTATAGGGACTACATTCAAGGGTTTTTCCCCCCTCTTTATTTGTTAGGGTAATATATGCCTATAAGAATCTTCTAGGCTCTAGCCCTGTTGATGCCACATCATTAAAGACCTGTAATAAAAAAAAGAAGCAAATTCATCCATAAATCCTGTATAGAATTCAGATGGACAGCCATTCAGCTCTTTGGCTTTTCCCATTGGCAGCTCCTAATGGCCTCCTCAGCTCTATCTCAGAGACAGGGGCATCAAGCAATTGCCTGCCTGCCTGCCTGCCTGCCATTTGTTTCCAATCTATTCTGAATGGATTTTTTTCTTTTTATTTCTCCCCCTTTCTTTATAGAAAACCCATAATTTGCTTCTGAGAATGTTGCAACTCACATGATTATAGCTTTTGATAGTAATTAACAAATATCTAGGAGATATGATCTGGGTGACTCCTTACATCTCCTCCACATATGAATGTGTAGAACGGCCAATTGAGCTAGTTTCTATTTAAGCTGGGCTGCCAACCCCATATCAATCTTTGCCTCAACAGCATAATACTGGTGCGCTAATTTTCTGTATATATATTCCACTTCGTCTGAGAATAAAGCATCTATTTCTCCTCTTGTTTTCAATATTTTTAAAGTTAATTCTTCAGACTGGTTTTCCATATGAGATATTAGTAATTCTTTTAAAACCTTTCTTTGAGAGCAACTATTTTCTGAGCCTTCCCCCTCTTTACTCTGGTCCCGTATTCAATAAATTTAATCATAATCACAACTTTTAAGGCATCCCACACCTGGCAACTCCTATTTTCCCCATTTCATTTATAGCTTTATATTCTTTAATTATTATTATTTTTTTCATTTAGGGCCCTGTTTACTAAGCAGCGTTATAGGCGCATTAATATTTTTTAATGCGTGTTAACCATGTATGTGTGTTAATCGTGTATGTGCCTACAATATTCCTATAGGCGCCTACATGGTTAGTGCACACGCTAAGAGTAGGTTTACTAAAAACACTAATGCAACTTAGAAAACAGGGCCCTTAAACTATTATGTATTATTGGTGTGCAGTCCAACATTTTTCATTTTGTTTAGTTTCCCATATCATTTATTTATTTATTTATTTATTTATAGGAGTTTTTATTTTGTATGGGTTATTATTATTATTTTAATTTGCAGAGTGTATACATGAAATGACCAGGGAAATGTTGTTTCAAACAAATACGTATCTCTACTGTGCATAATTCTGTGACAGCAGACTTATCCATCACCCAGATCTTTCGCCTTCTCTTTGCCTCTACCCTTCATAAATGTTAGATGTACCAGGGACTGGTCAGCTCAAGCTATCTAATCAATCTGACAGTCATCTGTTTGAATACATAAAGGAAGACTAACACATAAAAGAGTCTTGAGTATGTTTTGTGTGCTTGCAATTAGCATTGATGTAGCATTATTATTATTATTTTATTTTTAATTATTTGATGGATTTTTAAGTCTACACACATCATTTAGATGGAATGGAGGAGTGGCCTAATGGTTAGAGCACTGGACTTAACAGCCAGCAGTGCCCAATTCAAATCCCACTGTTGCACCTTGTAATCTTGGGCAAGTCACTCAACCTTCCATTGCCTCAGGTACAAACTTAGATTGTGAGCCCTCCAGGGACAGGGAAAGACCCAGTGTACCTGAATGTAACTCATGTTGAACTACTACTGGAAAAGGTAAGAGCAAAACCCAAATGAATAAAATCTAGATCACTTTTTCATTAAGCCAACCAATGTTCCAATTCTTATTTTAACTCCTCATCTCCCTTTAGTTATCTTGTCCCATCCTTCATCCATTACACAATTGAAATCTCCTCTTATCATTTAAAAGGAGAATGAGTCCAGGCCCATCTTTTCTGAATTATAATTTGTAGGAATTGAACTTGTCCCATATTAGGTACATCTATGTACACTAAATAGACAGCTTCTTCTTGAAGTTTCAGTTCTAGGGCTAAAGCCCCCATCCTCTTTATCTTCATTTATTAACCACTCTACACATGCTGCCCTTGGAATTAATGTTGTTATACCTGCACCAATTGATTTTCCCACTGAGTGATATGATTCCCCCAGCCATTCAGCCTTAAGCTGATTTGCTTCAGATGCACATAAAAGATATTAGATCTCGTTCTACCTAGTTCCTGTTGGATTATTTGTAGTAAATAATTAGCAGATTTTAGTACACACAGCTTCAGCTTTAGAAATGTTAATTTCTTTCTTCATCTCTCTCTCATTCACCCCTGAATAATTCACTGCTGAGTCACTTTAAAGTTGAAGTAACAAAACATCTGTTTACTCACAGTTTGTAGTTAGATTATAATCAGACAGGCTTATATTTACATATTACTATACATTTGTCTTATCAGCTCCTTCCATGTGCTTAGATGGTAATGGATGCTCACACCACCATAGATCCTCTCAGGTTAGGAGAGATCATGAGCTCCATGTGCTCCATGTGCTGCATGTGTCTGCTGTCTAACCCCCACAGGAAGTTGCATAGCAGTGTGACCTCTCTAAGTAATTCACATCAGAGGTCACAGAGTAATCACAGAGAAATAATAGGTGACAGGCAATGCATGTAAAATACAATTACATTCCAACAAACCCCTTCTCATGCATAACTGTCATGCAATTATTTATTCATACAAAGTCCAAGCTTTATACGCAGATTCACAAAATGTTCTCTGGGTAACGGTTTGGTCATGATGTCAGCTGTCATCTCACTGGTGTGACAATAGTGTAGACTGATGACCCCTTCTTTCGCCAACTCTCGCACGTTGTGGTATTTCGTTGCGATGTGCTTGGTGCGTGACTGAACCTTGTCATTCTGTGACAGTCGGATGCAGCTCTGATTATCTTCCATTATCTGGATTGGTCTTTTTTCAGCTATTCCGAAATCCAGCAAAAGTTTTTCAATCCACATCAGTTCTCTGCACGCTTCCGATACGGCCACATATTCAGCTTCTGTAGAAGACAAACTCACAATACTTTGTTTATGACTGGCCCATGAAATTTGTACATTTCCATACATAAACACATATCCACTTGTGGATTTATAATCAGAATGATCCCCTGCCCAATCTGAATCACAGTAACATATTAGTTTTGGATTACTATTGGCTGAAATCTTTAATTTACAATCAATGGTACCCTTTAAATACCTTACCATCCTTTTAACTGCAGTCCAATCTGATTTGGTAGGTGAGCTGACCCTTCTGCTCAAAATTCCTACTGCATTTGCTATATCAGCCCTGTATGTGGTAGCTAGATATAAAAGCTTACCTATGGCTGATCTATATTGGATGTTATCTGGTAAAGGTTCTCTTACTGTTTCATCCTTCAGAAAATCAGTGATCATGGGAGTGCTTACAACTTGGGCATCTTGCATACCTAAACTTTCAATAAGCTCATTTATTTTCTGCTTCTGGCTTAGAAGATAAGAACCATCATTTTGTTTCTCAATTTCTATACCAAGATAGTATGACACATTTCCAAGTTCTTTTATCTCAACATTCAGGTTTAAACACTTTACAATGTCCTTGTACTCTTGCTCACTTTTGCTTGCAATGAGCAGATCATCAACAAAAGCTAAAATGTATGCATATTGTCCATTTGTGCACCTAGTGTACAAGCATTTATCTGCTTCACCTTGCTTAAATCCTAAATTTGTCAATATTTCATGCAATTTGTCATTCCAACATTCTGCACTTTGCTTTAATCCATAAAGACCTTTGTTTAATTTACACACTAGCTGTCTTTGTTTTGTATTTATGAAACCTGTTGGTTGTTCCATGTACAAGTCTTCAGTTATATCTCCGTGAAGAAATGCTGTTTTCACATCAATGTGGTTGACTTGCATGCCTTTTGAGACTGCAATGCTCAGAAGTGTTCTGATTGTCGTGTGTTTCACTACAGGTGCAAACACTTCATCAAAATCTTCTCCATATTTTTGAAGATATCCCTTTGCGACTAATCTTGCTTTATACCTTTCCACTTTTCCTTGTGCATTCCTTTTTAACTTGAATACCCATTTGCATCCTATAGCTTTCTTGCCAGGAGGTAATTCTGTAAGAATCCAAGTATTATTTTTATCCAATGCATCAATTTCTTCTTGTGCAGCTTTATGCCATTCAGCAGCTTCTTCTGCTGGCATTTTCTCAATCTCATCCCATGTTAAGGGCTCTTGAGCTTCTGCTGACTTTGTTAGGTAAGACAGTCTTGGGGGTGGAACACCTTTATTTTCCCTGGATGAGCGTCTGACAACAGGTTGGTCTGACCTTTCCGCATCCTCTAAATCTGAGAGTTCTTCTCCAATTGATTCCCCTTCTCCAACTGTACTGTCTTCTTCAATGATCCTTTCTGTGTCTGCTTCCTCTGCCTGTTCCTCGTTAGATACAGATGAGTTGCTTTCAGACATCTGCCTTGGTATGGCATTTATATACACTGGCATGTCTATTATGGTTCTAGTTTCATATTCTGGATGATAAGGCTCATCTGGGATAATCCAGCCTTTATCAACCCTTTTGTTTTCATCAAAATATGTAACATGTCTTATGCCAACAATGCCAGTTTTCAGATTCAAAATTCTATATCCTTTGTGTCCTGGAGCATAGCCAACTAAAATGCCCCTTTCTGTTGTGGAATCCAGCTTATGCCTTCTTTGCTTTGGTACATGAGCATATGCTGTACTTCCAAATGTTCTTATGTGTGACAGGTTTGGCTTCCTACCATGCCATGTCTCATGTGGTGTGCGCTCAGCGCCTTTAGTTGGCATTCTGTTTTGTAGGTACACTGCTGTGAGAATGGCTTCCCCCCATAGTCTTTTAGGGAGATTGCTATCTGACAGCATACATCTGGTCATTTCCACAAGTGACCTAAATTTTCTCTCTGCAACAGAATTTTGCTCTGGTGTATAAGCTACTGTTGTGATATGCTGAATGCCTTCTTGTTCTAGAAATGTGCGCATGCTTTGTGAAGTGAACTCACCACCATTGTCGGTCTGAAGAACCTTTGGTTTTCTTTCAAATTTATTGCTCACCATGGCTACGTATTTCTTCAGCATGTCTGTGACTTGACTTTTTTCTTTCAGCAAATAGGCCACACAGTATCTAGAGAAATCATCCAAGAATATTAGCACAAATCTGTTATTTCCCAATGATGGGATATTAAACGGTCCACATAAGTCACTGTGTATTAAGTCCAGCACTTTATTACTCCTATTTCCTGTGTATGCAGGAAATGAGGGTCTCACACCTTTTTGAGTAACACAGTCTATGCATTTCTCAATTTTACCAGCATCTGCACTTATCTGAATGCCGGTGGCCAGTTGCTTACTGTAAAGATCCTGGATCACCTTAGAATCACGATGTCCCAGGCGGCGGTGCCAGATTTCCAGACTACATTTACCATCATTCTTCCTTACTTGCGCCATATGTGAGGCTTCACCTGAAATGCTCAGCTTATAAACATCATTATGCATAAAAGCTTCAGCATACACTTCATCATTTTTAGAGATTGTGCACTTACTGTTTTCAAAATGAATCACAAATCCCTTCTTATCTAATGTAGATACACTAAGCATATTGCAAACTGCTTGGGGAATATACAAGACATCACTTACAGGAATTTCTTTAACTTCATTAGACACTTTGCATTTTAAGAATCCAATTCCTTTTGCTTGGATCTGAGCAGTCCCTGCGTTTGCAGTTTTAAGAATACCTTCCTCTGGACACATTTCCTGAAAGAAATTCTTACAATTGGTTAAATGGCATGTGCTCCCCGAATCCAAAATCCAAGTACTTTCATTTGAATTATTATTTACCATAGTCAAAGATTTTTCTGCCATTAGAAAGCCCTTGTGTTTATCTTTGTCCTTCATACATTTCCTGGTTTGAAAATTCTTTAGTTCCATTGGCTTAGGTGAGCTAGAGGGAGTGTTTTGTGTTTCCTTACACCATTTAGATACATGTCCCTCCTTTCCACATGAGTAGCAAATCAGCTTGCCCTTGGGTGGAGTTTTCCCATAGCTCCGCCTTCCTCTGTTCTTTGCCAAGAAATTTGTTTCATTTCTCTCTGACTTGCTTTGAGAACACATCTCCTCAGAATCATTTATTATGCATTCCTGCCTTAGTTTTGATGTTGCCTGTTCAAAAGATTGCCCTTCAATGGCCTCATTTACAGACCTAAAAACATCAAACTTCTTTGATAGTGAGGTAAAAAGAAATGCTCTTTTCAATGCATCACACATGGGAATTCCAGAAAGTTCTAGCTTTTGAAATGAAGACATAAGATGCATAATGTGATCATTACATTTACTTTTATCCCTTAATTTGGTCTCATTCAACTCTGCCAGCCAAATTGGTTGCTGCTTTGCATATGTAGTTGCATACATAGTTCTCAGTTTATATAAAATGTCCTTTGGTGTATCTTTTCCCTCCACTAATATGGCTTGTTTCTCTGAGAGAGCTTCCAAAAGCATGCACTTCACATAATAGTTTGCATTGTCCCATTCAGCCATATTTTCAGCTGTTCTGTCTTGGTCTAAGCATATATTTAATCTTTTTGCTCGAAGGAGACATATGAATCTTAGTTCCCACTGCCGATAATTAAACTCAGTTAATTTAGGCACCTTGAGAGAGTAGAACAATAGTGAATTTCTTCCCTCAGCCATTTTCTTAGCCTTCTGTCTGCTGTGTGGGGGGAGAGAGAGACAGACTGAATCTTTCCTTTAAAACTTAAGAGAAAAATGTGGCCTTTTTTTCTGCCTGGTAATATTTCTCTTCTTTTTCAATTCCTGGACCCTGGGGCCCATAACCCTTTTGTTGGATTATTTGTAGTAAATAATTAGCAGATTTTAGTACACACAGCTTCAGCTTTAGAAATGTTAATTTCTTTCTTCATCTCTCTCTCATTCACCCCTGAATAATTCACTGCTGAGTCACTTTAAAGTTGAAGTAACAAAACATCTGTTTACTCACAGTTTGTAGTTAGATTATAATCAGATAGGCTTATATTTACATATTACTATACATTTGTCTTATCAGCTCCTTCCATGTGCTTAGATGGTAATGGATGCTCACACCACCATAGATCCTCTCAGGTTAGGAGAGATCATGAGCTCCATGTGCTCCATGTGCTGCATGTGTCTGCTGTCTAACCCCCACAGGAAGTTGCATAGCAGTGTGACCTCTCTAAGTAATTCACATCAGAGGTCACAGAGTAATCACAGAGAAATAATAGGTGACAGGCAATGCATTTAAAATACAATTACATTCCAACAGTTCCAGCTTCACTTTTTTCTACATGTGTTTGGTTTGCATGCCTCTCACACAAAGATTCTTATCTTATAAGTGCATACACCTGTAAATACTAACCCTTGCATATGCATTTAGCATACATGTGTAAAACCTGATTTTAGAAAGCCTGGTATTTACACGTGTATATTCAATCTAAGTTTATTTTAAAAGAGGGCAAAGATTAGATGGATTCACAATTTATGTACATATAGATCCATTTTATAATGAATATTAGGAGTGGATTTGAGATGTTTGGGTTGAGATGTGTTCAAGTCTGGTGGTATTTTACAAAAGGCTCTGCTGAACACAAACACTTTTATAAAATATGTATAAGGATGTGCAGGATTGCACATGTAATTGCTGACACACACAGTGGCAGAATACATTTTATATATGCACATAGAAAAAAATGAGAAGCACAAACCCGGCAGCCAGCACTTTCAAGTGGAAGCGGAGATTTGGCAACTGCCCCATTTAAATGGTACCTCACCCATGTAGGGCCAGCCTATTTTACATACCTTTCCATGTAAATACTTCCAAATAAGGTGAGAGGCTGTAATTTTACTTTTGTTTCATTTTGTAGGTGGAAATAAACAACAAAGAATTAGGGGGGGATGGCTTTGCTCCTTTAATCCTTCATTTCAAGTCCTAGTTGAAAGAGGCTTCTGAGTTGGTGCAAAACCTGATGAGGAAATTTTATCCAATATATATGTATAGATTTGTGGCCCACCAAAGCCATGCCCAAATCATGCCCCCACCACACTCTTTTGAAATCTGTGTACGCTATGGATCTGTGTGTGTAACACAGCAGCTTTCTGAAATTGCCATTTATACATGTATTTGATCTATACATGTAAATGCCACTGATAACATGTGAAGATGCTTTTAAAATAAATTCCATAGTCACCTATCAGTCTTTATAAAATAGGCCCCTACACACCTAGGCAATCTGTTCTGTCCACATCTTCATTGTGTGTCATACATTCTAACTCTCTAATATTCCTTTTTAGAGTGCTGGGTATTTGCATATAGGCAATTGGAAGTCTCTTTCTTATTTGTATTCACAGCTTGCATAGCAGTTGATGAGGTAATTTGGAATCGTTTATCTCTGTCTGTTCTTTATTTATATGCACCTGGGTACTTCAGCCTAGCTCATATATTGTCCTTATGGACATCCTGAAAATAGGATCCCCCCCAGGACAGGTTTGAGAACCATTGTACCAGATAGCTAATGAACATTAACTGAATCCGAGTGTTTGAGTGCCTTGTGGATGATGTTTATGATAGCATGAAAAGGAGATACAATGTGATTTTTCTAGATGGCTCCTTTATCAAAATAGGCGTATTTAAAATGACATCTTTGTAGCCTTTCCTTACTGGCAGTCTAACTTCTTTCCTGCAGGAATACTCTTGTGTAAGATGAGAGAAAGTTAACCTAATAACTGGAATGGATTCTTTAGAATCTTTCTGCTCCTGTGATGGGCCACATTGCCTTCTCAGAACTGTTTTCCTGGCAAGCTCAGTGAGCATAGCTAAACTTCACACAGAGATGTCTTCACAAGGCTAAACTACGAACACCATGAAGTGCAGCTGTACAGTACTCATGTTCCAGCCACTTTTGTATCACTTGATACATGCTTTTTGTCAAAGATGTTTCACAGCGGGATATAAATAATAATGTATCCAACCTTTATGCAACTTCAGTTGTTGCAACCATTTCTCAGCAGTTCTCCATCTCATGCAAGACATTCAGCGTAAACACCATGACCAGGTGATTTAATAGTACACTGCTCACAAGAACAAAGAGAAATTTGGCATTATGCATTGATTGTTAGAAACTATGGTTAAAAACAGCAGCTTCCAAAGATTCAGTGAGTCTGTAGACATTAGCAATGTGCAGCTGGAAAAATGTACTGACCTCTGAGCTGCATATTTATTATTTGTGAATTTGTGAAGACTTATAAAGCTGTGCGTTCGCTGGCTGTTAGCAACTGATCACCTGCCTGTCTTCATCACTTCCTTCTGTGAGGCACAGATGTTGCATCTCTTGTGAGTCACACCTGCAAAATTTAAACAGATTTTCTTTGTGGTGGGGGGAACGGGGGGAGAAAGGAAACAAGGTGGCAGATGTGTTCAAATTTGAATGTTCTTCAAAATGGTCAGAAATGACATTTTAAAAAATTCCACAAATGTTTGGAAGGTTTTTTTTCTTTTTTTTTTTGTATTCAAGCAAGAAAGGGAAAAAAAAAAGATTGTCATTAGATTTTTTCTACATTAGGTAAAACTTTTTTTTTAAGTGCCCACTTATGCTGCATCACTCTAGTACAGTGGTTCTTAACCTAGTCCTCTGGACATACCTAACTAGTCAGGTTTTCAGGATGTGCACAATGAACATGCAGGAGATAAATCTACATGCACTACTTCCATTGTGTGCAAATAAGTCTCATGCATATTTATTACTAGTAAAAAAAGGCCCGTTTCTTAACGCACTGAAACGAGTGCTAGCAATGTAATGAGTTCCTGCCATTAACGTTTCCACGGTTGTATTCTGAATATAATTGTTGTTTACATGTATAAGATTTCTTTATATACAATATTTTTTGTGTAAACTGTGTTACAATGTGGTAAAAGTTTTCCTTGTTCAGGCCCTTCAATCAGTTTAACAATCACATCAGAAGAGCTCGTGAGAATGCAACATACAGTTGGCCATGTGAGAGAATGAGAGTGACAGTGTGTTTTACAGACAGTGTAAGAGGGAGATACGCAGAGTGATTGAGTGTGTGTGTGTGTGTGTGTGTGTGTGATGTCTGTGAGTGACAAAGTGATTAAATGTTTGTCTTCCCTTCCATTCGGTGCACTTGCCTCCACTGATGTTCGTACCTCCCTGTATATGATTGTTTGTTAGAGATTCAATCCACTCCACTTCCCTCCTCCAAGTTCCGTTCTGTCTGATTGGTTCTTCATTCCTGTGACGTCGCGTTTGTTTGCTTGGCAACTATGCAGCGTTCCGTTTCCTCGACGTGAGGGCGGGGCAGTGAGAACCAATGAAACGCTGAACTACAGACTTACGAACCCTACACTGCCACAGTGCCACAGAGTCAGCTTCAGAATGTTGGAGGTGCTTTTTATTATATAGGATAGGTATCCTGAAACCTAACTGGTTGGGTGTGCTGAAGACTGAGTTGAGCACCTCTGCTCTAGTAGGTGTACAGTACTTAAAGAAATAGCGTAACGCTACTGGAACTGGACAAACAAGTGGAAGCCATGCATATTTTGAACAATGGTCCTGCTGTGAGGAATTATGGACTAATGACTTTTGCAAGAGAAATAATCTTCACTCATCTCTGACATTCACATTAAGTTCAATATTAAGCTGGCGTGTTGACTATACTAATTTAAAGGTTCAGCAGGCCTAAAGTAGATGGTTAACTTATCTGTAAAGCAACTGAATAATACCAATATTCGGATATTAAAGGTTTGCTATCTGACACATCACAAAATATTTATGCAGATTACAATACTAAAATACATAAGAAATAGAGGAAACAAAATTTAAGAGAAAGAAGGAATAGAATGGGGGAAAGTGGAAAAAGAATTCCATTATCAGATAGAAAGATACTGTAGATAAAAGATGGGTCAGAGGAGGCAGGAAGTCTAAAATGGTTGCATAGGATAGCATGAAGGCATCCTCAAACAGTTAGATTTTAAGATCTGCCTTACTCAGAGATGTCAGTGATCTAAGGAAAGGGGGTAATGCATTCCATAGGGATGGACCTAACAGAACTGATAGACTGACAGGTAGCATCGTATCTGATATGACAGAATGATTATACAGCCAATAGATGTTGTTGGCATGAGTGAAGAGTGCACATAGGAGCATATGGGGTTAGTAGTCTTGCCATAAAGGGAGGAGATCCAGAGTTTTTAACTTTGAAGACTAAGAGAAGAATTTTATAGGTGATCCCTTGTGTAAGTGGTAGCCAATGTGCATTTTTGAGAAGTGGTGTGGCGTGATCAAATTTCCGTGAGCCTGTGAATAATTTGATGGAAGTGTTTTGTATCATTTGTAGGTGACACTGATCCTTTTTGTCTCAAACCTTTATAAAGTGAGTTACAGTATTCAAGCTGCGTAATTACCAGGGAATGAACCAATATGTTCATTTGGAACTATGGTAAAGAAACAAAGAGCCCCTAAAACTTCTACCACTGCTTCTACCACTGACAAGACCAAACCCTTGGACCAAGACAAGATTCTGGTTTCATGTGATAAATGTACATACATTCAGTGGTGTAGCTAGGTGGGGCACAGGGGGAGCGGTCGCTCATCCAAACAGCTGTTTTGAAAAAATGGCGCCTATGCGCCTCGTGCCAATAAATATTTTTTTTGCTCCCTCCCTCCCGAGTCTTAATCTTTTCCAGTCTCTTCTGCCCATCTCTCCTGTCCATGTGGTCACTTTTTACTTCCCTGAAGCCTTCTTCCTCCTGCGCATTACTGCACCGGCGATTCATAGTCAGCCTTCAAAGTGTCTAGCCCTATTTGAAAGTTGATTTAGAAAGGGGAGAGATTGAGCCTTGTGGTTGCATGGGAGGAGCTCTATTGCCAGGGCTCAGTGTCATCTCAAGCCCAGAAGACGTCG
This sequence comes from Microcaecilia unicolor, assembly GCF_901765095.1. Classification (NCBI taxonomy): domain Eukaryota; kingdom Metazoa; phylum Chordata; class Amphibia; order Gymnophiona; family Siphonopidae; genus Microcaecilia; species Microcaecilia unicolor. The sequence goes on from NC_044032.1 coordinate 295,289,218, forward strand.
TCACCTCCTCTCTCAAGCCAGCGTCTTCTATGGGACTGCTCCTGACTTCTCCTCCAGCCCCCAGACTCCTCACATGATGATCCATAGGACCCACAATTGAGAATACCAGCAGCGGGGAGGCTCGAACCGCTGCTTTACCCTGGTGTTTAGACATTTCTTTGAGGTAAGAGAAAGGGAGTCTGCCGTTCCTCAAGTACGTGCGGCCATCTTGGATTGAAAGCCTGCGTGTTAGCATTTTTAACGTGCCTTTAAAGTTAAGGCGTGTTAAATGCTAGTGTGCCAATACATTCCTATAGGCACATTAGCGTTTGATGCATGTTAACGTTTAACGCATGTTAAAAACGCTAACATGCCTATAGCATACCTTTTTAAACACAGATGCTAGTCTTTGTACTTTTGGAACGAGTGAAAATTGAATTTACTTCTACTCATTCTACACCACAGAGGATTTTATAGACCTCAATCATATCTCCCCTCATCTGACTCTTTTTCAAGCTGAAGAGTCCTAACCTCTTTAGGCTTTCCTCATACGAGAGGAGTTCCATCCCTTTTTTCATTATGGCTGAACCCATGCTAACTCTGTCCTATTAAACCATGTTTGTCTATGTGTTCTGTAATTTTATTCTTTATAATAGTTTCTTGCACGGCACTGATATCAGGCTTATCTTGCCAAGTATGTTTCTATAGATGGGGCCATAGTGGCAAGGTTCAAAAAAAATCTTTTTAACTGAACATGAATTTGTAAACAATATTGTTTGATAGAAACATTATAGTGATGATATTTTATAGATATGACAGGGTAATAAGGCCGTGCTTAAAAGATTTTATTTATGGATGAACTGTTTGGATGAGAATTTGGTTTTCAAATGCAGTTTAGTAATCATTTCTAGACATGAGCATCATATTAATTTAACTACTAATACATTTTTTGTTTCATCTTCCAACCATGTCTGCTTCAACAGTTTCTTTACAAATATATGACTTTACAGGATTGTTCTGGAAGGGGTAGTGGTGTGATCATAATGACTAAGTTTAATTATCAAAACCTCAGGGGAGGATACCTATGGGCCTGAATGTTAATGGAGAGCTACAAGGATGAAGGTTCATCTAGGGTGGCAGTTCCCAAACCTACTTCCAACCAGTAAGATTTTCAGGATATGGACTAGAGGCAGAGTATTGCAAACCTATTTCATGCATATTCATTATGGATATCTGAAACTCTGACTGGCTGAGTTTCCCTGGTTTGACAACTACTGAACTAGGGTGGCTAATATACTTGCACTGGCCTTGCTCATAATGCAAGGTCCTTAACAGCACACTTGTTTCAGCTCATCCAGGCTGGGAGGTCAGACACCTCATTCCACAGTTAAACAGGCTCACCTGCAAAATTAAATTCGAAACACATTATTTTTGTCTGGTTCTACTCTGTTTTCATGTTCATGTTCAATTCATTTCTCTCCATGTCTACCATCTATTTTCCCTCCATGTCCAGCATCTCCCTTTTCTGTCCCTGTCTCTATTCCTTCCCTCATGTGCAGTGTCTTCATAATCCAGCATAATCCCTCTATCCCTATCCCTCCCTGTATCCAGCATCGCCCCTTATTTCTCCCTATTCTTCCTCCTATGTCCAGCATACTCACTCTACCTCCCCTATCTTCCCCCATTCAATGTCTAATCTTTCCTTATTCTCCTCTTTGTCTCCCCCACTAATCATCCAGCATCTTCCCTCTAAGTCCTTACATCCATCACAGCCCCATCATATGTACCATGGCCACAGTAGGAAACAGGATACTGGGCTGTATAGGACATCGGTCTGACTCAATATGGCTATTCTTATGTAAGATATGCCCCCACCCCCTATAGTCCAGCATCTCCTGTCTGGGTCCTTATCCCCTATGCCCCACCATGTCCGCCATACCATCACCCTTCTTTCTATTGGGGGTACAGCATCTCCTGTCTTATTACTCTTCCAAAAACCCCATCACTGAATAAAAGTGGTCTTGGTCATTAGTGTCTCCCACTGACCAGTACCATTGACAGCAACAAATGGTGCAGAGACTTTGAGCCAGAGTGCACAGAAAGACCTTTTACTGGACTTGCATGGAAGAAGGAGGAAGGGCTGCCTCAAAGCCTTCAAGCATGTGGTGGCTCATATGTACATAAGTATTGCCATACTGGGACAGACTAAAGGTCCATCAAGCCCAGCATTCTGTTTCCAACAGTGGCCAATCCAGGTCACAAATACCTGGCAAGATCTCAAAAAAGTACAAAACATTTTATACTGCTTTTCCCCAGAAATAGTGGATTTTCCCCAAGTCCAATTTAATAATGGTCTATAGACTTTTCCTTTAGGAAGCCATCCAAACCTTTTTTAAACTCTGCTAAGCTAGCCACCTTTACCACATTCGCTGGCAACGAATTCCAGAGTTTAATTACACTTTGAGTGAAGAAACATTTTGTCTGATTCTTTTTAAATTTACTACTTTGTAGCTTCATCGCATGCCCCCTAGTCCTAGTATTTTTGGAAAGTGTAAACAGATGCTTCACATCTACCCGTTCAACTCTACTCATTATTTTATAGACCTCTATCATATCTCCCCTCAGCTGCCTTTTCTCTAAGCCAGGGGCGTAGCTACGGGTGGGCCTGGGTGGGCCCAGGCCCACCCAATCTCAGCGCAGGCCCACTCACCCAGTGAGGCACAGAAGTGCTCAACAGCCTTTCTGCCGCGGCTCAGTCTCAGCCACCTCCCACCTGCTTTTAGGCAGCCAGCAGCTCTCCCGGGCCTCCTCCTCTCAGGCTCCTCCTACCTGCCTGTCTAAATGTTTCTGATTTTTTTTTTTTTAGTTCGGTGCGCCGCGGGTCGGGTCCTAATGTGGAAGTCTCACCTAAGCGCTGCAGCATGACTGCACCGCTACCGCTACTTTCTGGCAAAATACTAAGAGCAGGCCCACTCACCCAGTGAGGCACAGAAGTGCTCAACAGCCTTTCTGCACCGCTACTGCTATTTTCTGGCAAAATACTAAGTCCTGTCCCGTTTGGTAAGCTGCTCCTGACTCAGAGTCCTGAACGGTTTGCCAAACCTCACTTGCTTCAAGTTGCTTCCCTTAGTGTGTGAGGTGAGACGGTGCCGCGCCCGCAGTGCCGCATGGGAAAGGCTTCTGGCTGCCAGATGTGTCACGGGCACGGTTCCTCTGCACTGTGCCTGGTCACGGGTGCCTTCGCTAGATGCAATCAGCCTCATCGATTTCCCCCCTCTCCTCTCCCCAGCAGCACCTTTCTTTGGCACCACACGACAGGCACAGGAGCCAGCTCAGTGCTCTGCACCACCTGCCACCATGTGCAAGCAGCTGTTCAGGTAAAATAAATATATTTTGTAATTTTATTTTTAATGTGTACAGGTGTAATCAAAATGCTAACTGGTGGGGGGCCTCTGGGTGGAGGTGAGCTCATCACTGCCTAAGACAAAAAAGGTATATTTAATCATTAAATATGCTTTTTTTTGCCCTAGGCAGTGAAGAGCCCACCCCCATCCAGAAACCCACCAATGATAAATTTTAATATTGCCCAGGTTAAAATTTAAAAAAGGTTATCTGTTTCTCATATTGGTGGGTTTTTGGGTGGGGATAGTCTCTGCAGCGCCCTGGTTAAAAAAAGTTTTTTAAAGTGGAGGTGTTTTTTTTGGGTGGAGGCGGGCTCTGCAGTGCCTAGGACATTAAAAAAAATCTTATATTTAATGAGGATGGACAGGGGGGTAGGACAGGGCTAATGCCTAGCTATGGGATGGATGGTGGGGAAGGGAAGGGAAGGGCTGATACCAAGCTACAGGGATAGATGGTGGTGGTGGGGGGGTAAGGTAAAAAAAGGAAAGCATTATTTTGTAGTACCCCAGGAAACACTACTCATACCTATATATATAGTGCCCACCCATATTAGCGCTGGGCCCACCCAAAATGTCAGATCTGGCTACGCCACTGCTCCAAGCTGAAGAGCCCTAGCCGCTTTAGCCTTTCCTCATAGGGAAATCATCCCATCCCCTTTATCATTTCCGTCGCCCTTCTCTGCACCTTTTCCAATTCCACTATATCTTTTTGAGATGTGGCAACCAGAATTGAACACAATAATCGAGGACCTCTTGCTGATTTTGTTTCAAGTTACTCTATCTGCCTTTACTGCTGAAGGATAGATGGGAGGCTGTTGGGAAAGGGATGAGTTGGAGGGATAAGAGAAAATCTGCTGGACAAGTAGTAGAAGGGATAAAGAAAGGTAATGCAGGGCAAAGAATGGGTGGGGAAAGTAAGGACGTAGGGCAAGCAGAGAGAATGTGTGGGTATGAGAGAGAGAGAGAGAAAGAGAGAGAGAGAGAACACACAGGGTAAGAGATGGAATAATGGGAAAAGCCATTACATGAAAAGGAGTAGAGGAAGAGAAAAAGAAGTGTTAGATAGAAGGGTAGAGAAAAAGAGGGTGCTGCCCTGGAGACACTGTCACCAGAGGGACAGCTGTGTACCTGCATCCAAAGGAGAGAGCACTGAACTATAGGAATCACTGGTAAGTATGGGGAGGAGGAGGGTTGCAGAAAAAAATGGTCCAACACTGCCCCATTTTCTGTTTCTATGCATACTTTACTTTTCAATCTCATTTAATGATCTCCGTTACCACGCTTTTTCTGCCTCAAGCAACCACATGGGATATCTGCAAGTGTAAGCATGTATCGTCATGGGTTCTGTCTCTTCAGGGTAGAAATCCACTTTAATCAAAAGTATTATTCAGCATCCCTATGCAGGCATAATTTTAATTTATAAAAACAGGAGACGTAAGCAGGAGATCCTTGCTTTGATAAAGAAAATATGACTATTAGGAAAAGTAAAAATGGTAAGTCAGAGGGCCAGCCTGTTGGCATGCAGGGGCATTTTCAATAAAATGTCTAAGTCCAATTTTGGAAGTTTTGCTAGAAACATCCAAAAATTGAGTGGTGAACATTGCGATTTTGGAACCTGAAAAATGTCTCTCTTTTTGGCTTGAAAATAGCATTTTTCCTTGACATAGTAACATAGTAACATAGTAGATGACGGCAGAAAAAGACCTGCTCTTCAGGGCACAGACCGTATAAGTCTGCCCAGCACTATCCCCGCCTCCCAACCACTGGCTCTGACACAGACCATATAAGTCTGCCCAGCACTATCCTCACCTCCCAACCATCAGCCCTGCCTCCCAACCACCGGCTCGGGTACAGACCGTACAAGTCTGTCCAGCACTATCCCCGCCTCCCAACCACCAGTCCCGCTGCCCACCACCGGCTCTGGCACAGACCGTACAAGTCTGTCCAGCACTATCCCTGCCTCCCAACCACCAGCCCCGCCTCCCGATCCTGACTAGGCTCCTGAGGATCCATTCCTTCGGCACAGGATTCCTTTATGCTTATCCCACGCATGTTTGAATTCCGTTACCATTTTCATTTCCACCACCTCCCGCGGGAGGGCATTCCAAGCATCCACTACTCTCTCCGTGAAAAAATACTTCCTGACATTTTTCTTGAGTCTGCCCCCCTTCAATCTCATTTCATGTCTTCCTGTTCTACCACCTTCCCAGCTCCGGAAAAGGTTCATTTGCGGATTAATACCTTTCAAATATTTGAACGTCTGTATCATATCACCCCTGTTTCTCCTTTCCTCCAGAGTATACATGTTTAGTTCAGCAAGTCTCTCCTCATACGTCTTGTAACGCAAATCCCATACCATTCTCGTAGCTTTTCTTTGCACCGCTTCAATTCTTTTTCATCCTTAACAAGATACGGCCTCCAAAACTGAACACAATACTCCAGGTGGGGCCTCACCAACGACTTATACAGGGGCATCAACACCCCCTTTCTTCTGCTGGTCACACCTCTCTCTATACAGCCTAACAACCTTCTAGCTATGGCCACCGCCTTGTCACACTGTTTCGTCACCTTCAAATCCTCAGATACTATCACCCCAAGATCCCTTTCTCCGTCCGTACCTATCAGACTCTCCCCACCTAACACATACGTCTCCCGTGGATTTCTATTCCCTAAGTGCATCATTTTGCATTTCTTTGCATTGAATTTTAATTGCCAAACCTTAGACCATTCTTCTAGCTTCCTCAGATCTTTTTTCATGTTTTCCACTCCCTCCGTGGTGTCCACTCTGTTACAGATCTTAGTATCATCCGCAAATAGGCAAACTTTACCTTCTAACCCTTCGGCAATGTCACTCACAAATATATTGAACAGAATCGGCCCCAGCACCGATCCCTGAGGCACTCCACTACTCACCTTTCCTTCCTCCGAGCGAATTCCATTCACCACCACCCTCTGGCGTCTGTCCGTCAACCAGTTCCTAATCCAGTTCACCACTTCAGGTCCTATCTTCAGCCCCTCCAGTTTATTTAAGAGCCTCCTGTGGGGAACCGTGTCAAAAGCTTTGCTGAAATCTAAGTAGTGTTGGTTCTGCGCGTGCATGGGAGAAATGTCTGCAGCTCTATAATAGCGCGATAATGTGATAAATTGTGCAACTGTATGCAAATGTATGGTTAAGATATAATCAGTATATAACCAAAGCTTTTTGATTTATAACAATGTATATATAATCACATAGATATGAGTAACATAGAACAGGCATATGGAAAAGTTGTAGAAAATTAATAGTGTACTAACTATAAGTTTGTGTAGGATTGTCATAATTGAAGTTTTGTTAGGATGATAAGTTCACACCGTAAACAAAACAAATTGTACCAGTTGACCTTAAGACTCAGATAATTTGATGGCCTCATAGAATACCTTCTGGAATGGATGGTACCACGGTACGTTAACCCTGGTGTCACCCTATGGGATAGGGTGAAGAGGGGAATGTTAATATATGGCCTGGCTTTGGATCTACCACTGGAATAGTGAAGGCCAAAGCTATGAAGCCTAAAATAACTGAAGAAGTACTGACTAGGCCAAATAACAAGTACATGATTTAATATTTGAGAATCAGTAAAAAGCGGTTCTGAATAATGAGTCCTGCCACAAATTGGTACAATTTTTAATTCAAATACAGCTCCTGTAATGGGGAAAACAAAAACAAAAAGGATGGTTCAGATGAACAAAATGGAGCCTATTACATAGTTCTTAAGATGAACAAAATGGAGCCTATTACAGAGTTCTTAAGATGGTGTGAAAAGTATGTGAAAACTATTGCAACAGGGAACAGGTGTCTCAGAAAAGAACTTGTTCCCAAAACATACTGATAAGAGCGCGTGAGAACGTATCATCTCAGGAATTGAGAGCTAGGTTTCCCACCATTGATTTCTATGGGGAGGTTGTGTATAAAAGAGGGAAAATTGTGCCTTAGAGGGGAGTCTTCTCAGAGGGCGAAGCTCTGTCCGGTTGTACTCAGAATCTCTCTGCTGAATGTACCTGATTAAAGTCTGATGTCTGTACTTGTACCAACTTGAAGACTTGTCTTTGGGTAAGAAATAAAATGTATCTATTTATTCAAATCTATCTCTGTCTTTATTCTATCTTCTCTTTACCTTACATTTAGTTTACAAGGCAGATTACATACACTCAGTCTCTGGAGAAACTTAGACAGATTTTTATTAGGCATTATCTGGGAACATAAATGGCCCAGAGTATACCTAGATCCAGGAAGACAGAAAGCAGTAGTTATGGGAATTAGAATTCGATTACAGCCCCTAATGCAAACCCAGAGCAGACCTCCTTGTGATTGGGTGACAATGGAGGTTGGAGAAACCATACAGAACCTGTTAGGTAAAATAGGTATCTTTAGTCCCCCGTGTGATCTGGAGTCAGAAAGAGGTCCAAGAGGGGGAAATTAAAACAGTAGATTACGTCCATAGCTCGTCCCTGATTCAATTCTCCTGTCACCCAATCAAAGAACTCAATGAGATTCATTTGGCACGATTTCCCTTTGGTAAAGCCATGTTGTCTCAGATCTTGCAACTTATTGGCTTCCAGAAAATTCACTATCCTTTCCTTCAGCATTGCTTCCATTACTTTTCCAATAACTGAAGTGAGGCTTACCGGCCTGTACTTTCCAGCTTCTTCCCTATCACCACTTTTGTGAAGAGGGACCACCTCCGCCGTTCTCCAATCCCTCGGAACCTTTCCCGTCTGCAAGGATATATTAAACAAATCTTTAAGAGGACCCGCCAAAACCTCTCTGAGCTCCCTCAATATCCTGGGGTGGATCCCGTCCGGTCCCATGGCTTTGTCCACCTTTAGCTTTTCAAGTTGTTGATACACACTTTCTTCCGTGAACGGTGCTGTATCCACTTCATTCTCAATTGTATTATTTCCAGTCCATCACGGTCCTTCTCCAGGATTTTCTTCTGTGAAAACAGAACAAAAGTATCTATTTAGCAAATTTGCTTTTTCTTCATCATTTTCCACATAGCGGTTCGCAGTATCTTTTAGTCTCACAATTCCCTTTTTAGTCATTCTCCTTTCACTAATATACCTGAAGAAATTTTTGTCACCCCTCCTTACATTTCTAGCCATTTGTTCTTCTGCTTGCGCTTTTGCCAGTCATATCTCTCTCTTGGCTTCTTTCTTTTTCATCCGGTAATCCTCCATGTGTTCCTTTTCTTGAGTTTTTCTGTATTTCTGGAACGCCAACTCTTTAGCCTTTATTTTCTCAACCACTTGCTTGGAGAACCATATTGGTTTCCTTTTTCTCTTGCTTTTATTTACTTTCCTTACATAAAGGTTTGTGGCCCTATTTATAGCTTCTTTCAGCCTGGACCACTGTCCTTCCACTTCTCGTATTTCCTCCCAGCCCATCATCTCCTTCCTCAGGTATTCCCCCATTTTACTAAAGTCAGCACGCTTGAAATCCAGGACTTTGAGTTTTGAGTGGCCGCTCTCCACTTTAGCTGTCATATTAAACCAAACCGTTTGATGGTCACTGTTGCCCAGGTGGGCACCCACTCGGATATTTGACACGCTATCCCCATTTGTGAGCACTAGATCCAGTGTCGCTCCCTCCCTCGTGGGTTCCATCACCATTTGTCTGAACAAAACACTTTGGAAAGCATCCACGATCCCTCTACTTCTTTCCAATTTTGCAGAGGGAACCTTCCAATCTACATCCGGCAGATTGAAATCTCCCAGCAACAGCACCTCTCTCTTGCTTCCCAACTTTTGAATATCCGCGATCAGGTCTTTATCTAATTCCTCCAATTGTGTTGGAGGTTTGTAGACAACACCCATGTGGACAGAGGTTCTATCATCTCTTTTTAAGGTGATCCATATCGCTTCTTCCTTTCCCCAGGTCCCTGTCATTTCAGTCGCAGTGATATCATTCCTCACATACAGAGCTACTCCGCCACCTTTACGACCCTCTCTATCCTTCCTAAATAGATTATAGCCTGGATTTTCCCCTGGATTCTATATATTGTGCCAAGATTTCTGTGCACACCCCCATCATGTCCCCTTGAAATTTGAATAAACTGTGGAGCAAAACATCTAAGATCATGGTGTCAAAAATTGTAACTTGGACGTTTTTGAGAGAAAAATGTCCTGCCAACTTATGATGTTTTTTGGACTTTTTAAAAAATGAGCCCCATGGAAGGGCATAATCGAACGGGGCGCCCAAGTTTTCCTGAGGATGTCCTCGCAGGATGTCCTAGCGAAGGGGTGGGGAAACCTGTATTATTGAAACAAGATGGGCGGCCGTCTTTCATTTCGATAATACGGTCAGGGACACCCAAATCTCAACATTTAGGTCGACCTTAGAGATGGCCGTCCTTAGAGATGGTTGTCCCCGATTTTCGGCGATAATGGAAAGTGAGGACGCCCATCTCGGAAACGACCAAATCCAAGCCATTTGGTCGTGGGAGGAGTCAGCATTCGTAGTGCACTGGTCCCCCTCATATGCCAGGACACTAACCAGGCACCATCAGAGGCACTGCAGTGGACTTCAGAAATTGCTTCCAGGTGCATAGCTCCCTTACCTTGGGTGCTGAGCCCCCCAACCCCCCCTAAGAACCCACTACCCACAACTGTACACCACTACCATAGCCCTAAGGGGTGAAGGGGGCACCTACATGTGGGTACAGTGGGTTTGTGGTGGGGTTTGAAGGGCTCACATTTACCACCACAAGTGTAACAGGTAGGGGGGGATGGGCCTGGGTCCGCCTGCCTGAAGTGCACTGCACCCACAAAAACTGCTCCAAGGACCTGCATACTGCTGTCATGGAGCTGGGTATAATTTTGAGGCTGGCATAGAGGCTGGCAAAAAAAACTTTTTAAAGTTTTTTTAGGGTGGGAGGGGGTTGGTGACCACTGGGGAGTAAGGGGAGGTGATCCCCGATTCCCTCCGGTGGTCATCTGGTCAGTTCGGGCACCTTTTTGAGGCTTGGTCGCAAGAAAAAATGGACCAAGTAAAGTCGGCCAAATGCTCATCAGGGACGCCCTTCTTTTTTCCATTATCGGCCGAGGACGCCCATGTGTTAGGTACGCCCCAGTCCCACCTTCGCTACGCTGCCAACACGCCCTCGAGAATTTTGGTCATCCTCGCGATGGAAAGCAGTTGAGGGCGCACAAAATCGGCTTTTGATTATGCCGATTTGGGTGACCCTGTGAGAAGGACGCCCATCTCCCGATTTGTGTCGGAAGATGGGTGCCCTTCTCTTTTGAAAATAAGCCTGTTAGTGTCATATCTTTTTGTTTAATGTCATATTTTATTTTTGTTTTGGTAAAAAAAAAAATGATGAGCTTTCTATCCATCTAGTTGATACATCTTTTTATAATGTCATCAGGATCTGGTGCAATTACTAAAATATTTAGTACTTATTTGATAAAATCTTAAAATGGCCCCTATAATTGGCTTGTAACCTCAATCTAGAGCTCCACTGGGGTGTGATGCATCCTGCCCCCACGACAATAGGAAATGTTCGTCACAAGGGGAGGGATGCACCAGAGCCTAGAAGAGCACTGTGTGTTACAGTTCAGTTTATTCCTTTACATCTCAGGATTCACTGAGTGGGGTGCCTCCATTATCTAAGATGGTAGCACAGAGGCAGGAGCAAGTGGGCATTGCTCTTGCCTCATCAAGGCATGGAGGAAGAGGAAATTGTGGGTGCTACTAGACACTGGGGGATTTTTTTTAAAAAGAAGAGTGGATAGGAGCGGAGAGGAGGAGGGAGGAGTGACACTAACACTAACTTTCAAGATGTTGCTGATGTTGGTGGTGGTGCTGATAGGGGTGGTGCTAGACACCAGTGAAACTTTTAAAATTAGGATAGAGGGGGACTTCCGGTGACGTCACGGACCTGAATGGTTGCCTGAACCCTTAGCTCCGCGCCTACCCGCTTACAAATCGCTTCATTTGCGGTCATCCAGACCGATAAAAGTGGAGGGACCGGTATCTTAAGACGCGACGAGAACCCGAGCACAGAATGAGCAAAACAACAGCCTCCCAGTCGAGAGAAGGAGAGCGGAGCTCGACGAGACAAGGGGCGAAAAACCGCTCGAGGCGCGTGTCGCCTGATCCGGGAAACTCTTCCGGCTCTGAGTCAGCTGCTTCTAGCGCCGAGGTGCGTAGAACTGCTTTAAGCGCCGTATTACCCAAAGAGCTGGCTAAATGTCTCAAGGAAATCAGAGCAGAGATCAAGGCCTCTAAACAAGAAATTCTCGACCACGTGGACGCCATTAGCCTCGATCTCCGTGAATTAGGGGGCAGGGTCGAGACGCTGGAAGAGCGTGTGGACGAGCAAGCTGAGAAAGCAGAGGCGGCAGAGGCCCGTTTTACAAAACTAAATGAACAGTCTGAAGAGCTGCAATATAAACTAGACGACCGGGAAAATCGCGGGCGACGTCAAAATCTTAGATTTCGTGGAGTCCCCGAAAATGGCAACATGGAAGATGTGCCCACGCTTGTGCGTTCGATATGTGAGAAGCTATTGGGAGAGCAATTGGAGCCAGTAGATCTTATATTTGACCGGGCCCACAGAGCTCTCAGGAAGCCAACAGATAATAGACCCAGAGACATAGTGGTGAGATTTTCATCATACACGCTTAAAGAAAAAATATGGCAAAAAGCGCGCCAAAATCCGCCAGTGGAATATAATGAGGCCAGAGTCTCCGTCTACCAGGACTTATCGCTGTTTACATTAACCCAGAGGCGAGCGATGAGACCCGCGTTGGAAATTTTACAGAAGGAGAAGATATCCTATAGATGGAACTTTCCCTTTGCCCTGAGTGTGGAATTTAAAGGCAAGCAGCATCGGTTTCGTCGGCTGGATGAGGTGTGGAAGTTCTTGCATGAAGCTGATTTGACCACCCAAGCGGTACCTGCAGGGGACATGGCCTCCGCAACGCGAGAAAAATTGCAGCAGTGGAAGAGAGTGCCTCAAAAATCCAAGAAGCAAGACGCTAAGCTGCGAACATGACTGATATGACATTGTGTCGTTGGTAATGATTTATGGGCTGTTAAATCTGTTCCCAGGCTCTGCCTATGTTACTGTTCTAAGATGTAGCATGGGAGTTGAACTGGTAAGAAGTGGGGTGGTATTCAAGAAGGAGAAGAGCAGAAGGGGGACTGGATGATGGTAAAAACAGAAGGGGGGGGCGGATTGTTGTGAGGGTTTGGGGGATCAGTTGGTGTCTGTTAGGGCGCATTGGGGAGTCCTCCCACTCAGGACCTTAAGGTTCTGGCTGGTGGATGAAGTCCATGGGGTTGGGCCTAGGGGGCTCACAGGGGCAGAAGGTTGGGAGGGGAGGGTGGGAGACTGGTTACAATAAGTGGAGTGGGCAGGTCACTACTGGGATAAATGGGTACAAAGTAATATGGCAATTAGCAGAGCTGTTGATAAGGGCAGGGGCCGACAAGCCTGTTCACAACATGATAGGATGGGCACTGACTTAAAGATTCTCTCCTATAATGTGAAAGGCCTGAACATGCCACAGAAAAGACAAAAGCTATATAAAGAGTTGAGGCAGTTAGGGCCTCATGTGGTTCTCCTCCAAGAGACACACCTGGCGGGCAAATATGAAAGACTTCTCTCCTACTCGGACTACCCGGTGGCGTATTTCGCCTCTGCAGCGGGATCAAAGAAAGCTGGAGTGGCGATCCTAATTCAGGCTGCAGTGGGCGCACAGGTGATTAAGGTAAAAAGGGATATGGGAGGCCGTTATATTTTCTTGCATATAAAAATTGACCAAACAGATCTCACTCTGGCGTCCATCTATGCGCCTAACACGGGGCAGGCGGATTTTTTAGAAAAGGTTAAAAACTCTCTAGCCATTTTTGCGCAGGGTTCTCTGGTAATAGGAGGGGATTTCAATACTGTGATGAACCCCGGACTTGACCGATCAGGCCCTAATAGAAATGAATGGCAGAGGGATTCCCTGGCTTTAAGATCCTTAGCAAACTCCCTGGGTACGGTGGATATGTGGAGAGTAAAACACCAGAGGGTGCGAGACTATACATTCTATTCCGCAGTGCATAAAACCTATTCCCGTATTGATTATCTATTCTTGGATGCCACATTAGTGGAACGGGGACCTGACGCAGGGATCGGCAGTGTGACCCTATCGGACCATGCCCCAATATGGGTTACTTTGCCAACTATTAGGGCTGAAAATAAAGATAGAAGATGGACATTGAATGTGGGCCTTCTACAGGAGGGGGAAGTGGTGACAGGTTATAAACAAATGCTGAAGGAGTATCTTGAGTTTAACTTGGAATCGGGACCCTCACTCAGCATTGTTTGGGATGCTATGAAGGCGGTATCCCGGGGCTACTTTCTTCAAGTAGCTAGTAAAAAATCAAAGGCCCGTAAAGCGCAGATAGCAAAATGTATGGAGAATATCCGTTCTCTGGAGGAACAGCATAAGGCAAATGGGTCAGAGAGGGTTCTGAGTGAGCTTAGTAATCAGAGAGCGTGGCTAGATTCTGTATACTCAGAGCAACTTAATATGCTACAAAATAAGAACAGGATGAACTCCTATGAGCATGCCAACAAGGTGGGGCGTCTCCTTGCCATAAGGTTACGCAGACAAAAAGTTGACAGGGCAATTTTAAAGATACGGGATTCGGGTGGGGGTGAACTCGGTACATCGGAGCAAATACGAAAAAGATTTGGGGAATTCTACCAGGATTTGTATGCCCAGGAGATTAGCCCTTCCCTGGAATCCATAGATCAATATATAAGAGATAGTGAACTACCTTCTCTGAGCTCCCAACAACAGGCATTACTAAATGAAATGGTTACTCCCAAAGAAATTCAGGAGGCGATCAGTAGTTTGCCATTGAGTAAATCACCTGGCTTGGATGGGTTGCCTAACGAATTCTATAGGAAGTTCGCTCCCGAGTTATCTCCGCTCTTAGCAGACTTGTTTAATCAAGTTGGGATAGGGGGATCATTACCTCAGTCAATGATGGAAGCGTGGATAGCTGTATTACCCAAGCCGGGCAAAGATCATTTTGAGTGCGGATCTTATAGACCCATATCGGTATTAAATACTGATGTCAAAATTCTGGCTAAGGTTCTGGCTAATCGTTTGGCCCCAATTCTCCCAGTTCTTATACACCCAGATCAAGTGGGTTTTGTATCTCATCGCAAAGCGATGGATAATATTAGAAGGGTGGTTGATATTATGTACTTGGCAAAATTAAATAATAAACCGCTTTGCCTCTTAAGTCTTGACGCGGAAAAAGCCTTTGACCGGGTTCACTGGCCCTTCATGTATGGAGTAATGGAGAATATGGGGTTTGGGACACAGTTCTGCAGATGGATTCAGGCCTTTTATGAGTCTCCAAGGGCTTGTGTTCGGGTTAATGGTGGAAATTCAGAGCTGTTCACGCTGCATAGAGGGACTAGACAGGGTTGTCCCCTGTCGCCCTTGCTGTTTGCATTGGTGATGGAGCCTTTTGCGGCCCAGATGAGGTTGGACCCTATTATTTCAGGAGCTAAAATAGCAGATAGAACTCATAAAATGGCCCTCTTTGCAGACGATGTGCTGCTGTTTGTTACTCGCCCTCAATCCACTCTCCCACATCTCGAGCAGATGATCAGAGAATACTCTGCAGTGTCGGGTTTCAGGGTCAACATGGCAAAATCAGAGGCTCTGAACGTAACACTCACTGATGAGGTGGTGGAGTCATTAAAGACTTCATCCCCGTTTAGTTGGGCTCCCAAACAGATTAGGTACTTGGGGGTGATGCTTACAAGGGAAATGTCAGAACTCTTTAATGCAAATTACAGGGGGTTGGGTAAAACCATCATGGAGGACCTAGAGAGATGGGGAGAACTGGGAACTTCGTGGTTCGGTAGAATAGCCATCCTTAAAATGAATATATTGCCCAGATTGTTATACCTCTTTCAGACGCTGCCTGTGATAATGCCCAGGCGATTCTTGGCTACTCTGCAAGACAGGTTGGTGAGATTCGTCTGGGCAGGAAAACGTCCGCGGTTGGCGAGATCGCTGTTATACAAGGATAGGAAGAAGGGGGGGTTGGGGGTACCCAATCTTACTTGGTACTATAAGGCAGCACAAGGGAAAGCAGCACTTGAATGGTACCAAGATTACCCAGATCGTCAATGGGTGCATATTGAACAACATTCGATGGGTGATCAGCCCCTGAGTGCCCTAATGTGGCTGCCACGGCCTTTTAGAAATATGGCTGAACGAGCTTGCCCCCCCATAGCTGTTACACTTCACTATTGGGATAGTTTGTTTCCTAAGAGACAATGTGTATTGACCAGGTACACTCCAATTGCATTTAATCCCTTATTCTTACCTGGCACAGTAAAGGGGATTTTCACTAAATGGCGTGAATTGGGTGTGAGAACATGGGGCCAGCTGTTCGAGGCGGAGTCACTGCTGCCATTTAATGCACTGCGGGATAGTTACCCAGGGGTAGAGGGCGACGAGTTTGCCTATTGCCAATTGGCATCCCTTCTCAAGAGTAAGGCTGTGCGAGAGGTAATGCAGCGTAAGAAAATTGACCTGGAGGAGATATGTGAGAAGTTTGAATCTTCTCGGGGTTTGATAGGTTCTTTGTACCGTATCCTGAGTAATCAGGCTTCCGATGGTGGAAAACATAGGGGAGTCTGGGAGCGGGAACTGGGTGTGCAGATGGGAGAGTCCGAGTGGGAGAGAATAGAAAGAGCAGTGATGCGGGTATCAGTTCATGTTCCCTTGCAAGAGAATGCGGTCAAAGTATTATATCGATGGTACCTTACGCCGGCCCGTCTGCAGAGGATCTTTCCGTCCTCTTCGGACATGTGCTGGAGAAGGTGTGGTCACAAAGGTACAATGGGGCACATTTGGTGGAGTTGTATTAAAATTCGGGCATTTTGGAAAGCTGTACATTCTAGGCTACAGCACTGGTTGGGGTGTGTTGTGCCATGGGCCCCTGAGATGTTCTTGTTTTCAGCTAGGGCCGCAGGCTTACTGTCACATCAGCAGACCCTAGTTCAATATGCGGTTGGCACAGCAAGGGTCATTGTGGCGGCACATTGGCGAAAGGAGGGAGTTCCATCTTTATCTCGATGGCTTAATAAGTTGAGATATGTTCGGGAAATGGAGAGACTAGTGGCGGAACGTAAACAACAAATGGTTAAGTGGCGATTAGTTTGGGAACCCGTCTCTATTGATGCTCTATAAATCTAGTTACTAAATACATTGAATGCCATGAGGGGTAGTGCCTAGTAGTGTCCATTTGGAGGGTGGGGGAGGGGGGAGGGGGGGATGGGTGGAGAAATCTTTGTTTTTCTGAAAATTGGATAAAAATGTGAAGTTTATTGCTGATGACATAGTTCTATTGAAACGATTGAATGTACTCTTATAAGCTGTAAGGGTAGAATCTTGTATTAGAATAAGCATGTGGTACTTTGTTAGTTTTTGTGGTTCCATTGTGCTGTTTCAATGATTAATAAAGACTTCTTGCAAATAAAAAAAAAAAAATTAGGATAGAGGGGTCAAGGTCAGGAGGAGGGAGGCAGGTTGCTAAACTACCAGAGATATTTTTTGGAGGGTGTCTGGGGGTTCAGGGGCTGGGTGACTGGATCAAGGGTTGAATGATCAGAGGATTGAAGATCATATCAAGGGGCTGGGGGGAATCAAGACTTTGGATGACCCTGGGGAGGGGGGCTTTTTAGCTTTTCTACCCCATTGCAGAGGGTGAGCTAACCCTTCTCTGTTGCCTCATTCATGATGACAATTTTCTTGGGTTGTGCTCACATTATTCTCCCTTTAAAACTTCTCTGCATCAGGGTGGAATAGCCAGTTTGCCAGGTTTGTTGAAAGCCATCACACCACAGCAGCAATATGAAGTTTGGTCCAAAGATAGAGAATTGGAAAGATGATATAGGATTTTAGATGGCTTGGAATCTCCTTTCTTATTCCTGGCAGAACTCATTAGCAACCCCCTCCCTCCAGCAGAGACAGGAATAGGGATATATAGAAAACCTGAAGCTGAACTTGGATCAAGCAAATTTTGGCAAATCTGGGAAAAAAATCTGATCAAATGCAATGCAGATTACTGTTTTACTGGAATCAATATCAAATTTATCCATGGTGAATCCCCAAAATTCTACCAGTGTGATTGGACTCTGAGATAGATCTACTGATTTGAGGAACAGGTACTGTGTTAGTTTTAGCTAATCTGTAGCTCCTTGTGACCTTGGGCAAGTCACTTAAATCTGCATTGCCCCGGGTAAAACTTAGATTTTAAGCCCACTAGGGACAAATAAGGTACCTGTGTATAATATGTAAATTGCTTTAGATATACCACAGAAGTCAGTATATCAAATGCATGACCCTTATCCCCATCCTTACTCTTATGGAAACTTTCAAGTAAAAGATAAACCATTCTGTCAAAAAAAAAAAAAAGCTGGTGAGTGGAGTAGTAGCTTAACAGAACAGTGAACTAAGAACCAGGGAAACCCAATTCAAATTCTATTACTGCTCCTTGGGATCTTGGACAAGTCACATAATCCTCTGTTGTCTCAGGTACAAACTTGGGGCCCTTTTACAAAGGTGCATTAGGCTCTACACGTGTACAGCACACGCCAAAATGAGACTACTGCTAGGCTAACATGCCCCCTGGTGGTAATTTCAGGTTTGACGTGCGCCCATAATGCCTGGAAGATTTATTTATTTATTTCATCCCATTTGCGGCCTTTCCAGTGGTAATCGGCAGTTGGCGTGTGCTAACTGGCCACCGCACGTGTACCATGTGAGCCCTTATCACAAGATCAATGGGTGGAATTAAGGGATCAGGCCTGTTTTAGGCGCATGCTGATTTCAGTTTTTACGTAGATGTGGTAAAAACTAGCCTGGCGTGAACCCAAAACAAGTGCCTACATTAACGCAGGCCAATTTTTACCGCTGCTTAGGATAAGAACCCTTAGATTGTAAACTCTTTGGGGACAGAGAAAAACCTACAGTAGCTGAATGTAATGTACATTGAGCCACAACTGAAAAGATGCAAACAAACTATATATATAAATATCTTACTTCAGTCCTTCATGCATTATCTACTGCAAATTAAAGATCTGCAGAAAAGTGATCATGAGGTAGGCATCAACATGAGGAGAGAGTTTAAATAACAACTTGCTGACATTCAATGATGTATGGTGGTGGTAGAAACATACTCAGAAACCACTGCAGCCATCTCGTCTTCTGTGCAAGTGGATGAAATCTATCTTTGTGCTGCAATAGTCTGGGAGGTTTAAATAATTGTACAGACTGCTGTGGTTAAATTGCTTTGGGGTAGAAGAAAATTTGATCACGCTACCCCATTGTTACAGTCTGAACATTGGCTTCCTGTACAGTATAGATTACAGTACAAAATGTTGCTTTTGGTTTATATAATTTTCTGTACTGGCCTGTCTTCATTTCCTTTGGTGTATCTGACTCCTTATGTTACTGGTCATGCTCTTCATTCATTTATTCGTCCAATCAGAATTTTTTTAGCTATTCTTTCTTTTCATCTGTGTCCAAAAAGATAGACGTTGAAATCTGCACCTGTTCCCAGAACATCTAGATTTCAGAAAAAGTACTCCTACTGTATATAGCAATGCTCCACTAAAGGGATTAGGGGAGGTTGTCCCACTTAATTCCCCAGTGACTGATGCCCCCCCCCCCCCCCCCCCCACCAGAAGAAAATGCAAGACTGTCAGGGGATAACAGGATCTGTGACAGCTTGGGGAAAACAAACATTTTAATTTTCTCAAATGACTAGCATAGATATTTGTGTCCCAGCACATATATGTTTAAGTTGCCATTTCAGAACATAATACTTGCATACCCATCCTGTCCTGCTAATATTTTAGACATTTAAGATTCGTACCCTATTAACTTAGATGCCAAGTTTAAAAAAAAAAAAATTGATCGCTACAAGCCTTTCTATTGTCCAGCTGTGGTTATTTTATCAACTTCTTGTTATATCCACCCACTTTTCGTTTTGTTTTCTGAGAGACTTCCCAGATCAGTTTTTCTAAGTAACCATATTCCAGACAGAGATCTCCGAGACTATAGAAGGCTCGATTCATCCATTTGCTGAATACATATACCAGCACTCCAGATAGGTTGTACTCCTGAAGATGTGCATCTTTCATTGTTCCCGTTCATGTTCAAACATGTAAAAAAGACATATATTTAGTAACTAGAAAACATTTTGAAATCTAGTTACATTTCAGAAAACAACTAAAGCAGGTGAAAGATACACTCCTTTTATCGTTTATCATTTATTAACTTTAATATGCCGCTCTTTTGCAGAACTCCATAATATGACATGAAAGAACCAATCAACCAAGAAGCAGATACAATATATAATTCACTCATTCAGGAATTGTAGTCTCACTACTGGGTGCTGCTGCGCTTTCCTATTCCAGAGTCAAGTTAAGAAGCTGCAAATGCTGTATCAAAAAGATAAGACTTAGATCAGCGCAAAATTTATTGTAGCAGTGTTCCAAATGCATATGTTTTGGCAAAGAATTCTACATATCTTGAGCCAAAAAAATGTTATGCGACTGTCAGCTCCACCAGGGCCCTGCCCCTTATGACATTACTTCCTGTACTGGTACAAGACACTGGCAGAGCCAACAGCCGCGTGACTGCTCTGTGAAACCCCAGGTGATGAGCATGATGCACTTCAGGAGGAGGTGGGGTGATGCACCGGGCGGGGGGTGATGTGCTGTGAGCATAGCAGCGACCCACCCTAGGTGGCAGCTAACCTAGGTACGCCACTGAATGCAGAGCTTCAGGTAGAAGCCCAGTTGGCTTGTGAGTGGTGAAGTATAACAAGTCTGTTGTCATGTAATGACTGAAGAGCACGTGCAGGTGTATAAGGGATGATGAGAGAAGATAGATATGCTAGTGTACCAATATCAAGAACTTTGCGAACTAGTGTCAACATTTTGTACTGGATTCTGTGTTCTATTGGCAACCAGTGTCATTGTTTCAATAATGGAATGGCACAATCGTAGCACTTGGCCCGGCAGAGTATTCGCGCAGCTGTATTTTGAAGGGTTTGTAAACGTTTGAGATTGGATTTTGTTATTACTGCATAGATGGTGTTGAAGTAATCATATTTGAATTAATGTATGCATAGAATAATATATGAAAAGAGTCGGTATCTATTTAATTATGAACGGTGAGTTTTTTTTCTATTCATATGCTAGGCCACCCTTCAAGGGTGGGGTGATCACCGAGGGACCCACCCCACAATAGCCAGGCCCCCTGCAACCAGTCACAGAATCTATGACAAGGCAGAATTGGTGTGTAAAGCCTGAGCTCTTTCAGTAAAACTTGGTGTCTATGGGTCAATTTTAGCAGACAATGGAAAGGGTGCCGGTACACAGTACCCCCAAGTACCTCCTCAAAAAAAGCCCTGGTTATGAATGGCCCTAAGTTTACAGAGAAAGTAAAACCCTGTTTTAAGCATATTAGAAATCTGAGGTGAGAAGAAGAGTGCAGATTCAAGAAAAATACCAAGATAATTGTCATGTCCCCTACCTCAACGCAAGCGGCGTCCTCGGCCTAAGCCATGTGTGTGTAGTCCTCTCTGGGTTTGTTCAGAGAGTGGTGGTTCCAGGCTCCTTAATTGCTTTCCATACACCTGTTTCTGCTCTCTCTCTCTCTCTCTCTCTCTCTCTCTCTCTCTGCCTGGCTTCCAGGCTCCTTGATTGGTTTGCTTCCACCCACCTGGGTCTGCTCTTCCTCTGCCTGGCTTCCCTTACTTCTCTCCTATTGGTCTTCCAGTTCCTCCTTCCCCTGCTCTTGTCCTATGGCTGTGCCCCTTCTCCCTGCTGATATCAGACGCCAGCACTTTATCAGCTGAGCTTTCCCTGGACTCCATGCTTCGGCTTCTACTTTGGTAGGTGTTTCTAACTCTGTAGTCTGCTTCTTATCAACTGGTCCCTCGTTTCTGACTTTGCCTGTACCTGGATTACCCTTCTGCCTGCTGCCTGCCTACTAACTTTCGCCTGTACCTGGATTACTCTCTTGCCTGCCGCCTGCCTACTGACTTTTGCCTGCATCTGGATTACTCTCTTGCCTGCCATCTGCCTACTGACTTGCCTGTACCTGGATTACTCTCTTGCCTTCCGCCTGCCTACTGACTGCCGCTTGCACCTGGATTACTCTCTTGACCTGCTGCCTGTCTGGCCGATACATTCATCACCCCGCTTCCAGCTCTGTACCGTAAGTCCTGCAGGCCGTCTGCACCTAGGGGCTCAACCTCTGGGGAATGGCGGTCAGCACAGGTGAAACCCAGGGTTGTCCAGCAGCCAAGCAGAACCTGGTCTGAGTACCGGGCTCAGCAGCGCTTTACTTGGTACAAGAACTCACAAGTCTGACAATAATGAAAAGATGTAACCGGTGGTACTGGTCTATCAAAGAGAGTTGGCACTAGTGATGGTGGAGAGGCTGCCCTGGTAACTCAACAGGCCACTGTTTTGTCTGGGTTGGTTCCTTAAACCAGTTGGCTACCTCTTGAAGACATGATTGTAAGGGTTGGAGATCTATGGAGTTATAATATACAGGAAGAATATCATCAGCATAAGAAAATGAACTAAAATCGTGTGTCTGAATCAGAAGTGCTAATGCACTTAAAAAGGGATTGAACAGGATAGAGAACAAATAGAAGAAGAAGAAGAGTTTCATTGCTTCACTTGGAAAGACTGGTGGGCCAAAAAAGAGACCGAATTGTAAACCGTACAGGTAATACCTAAAGCTTCATGATGTTGAAGAAGTAAAGAATGGTTTACTAGATCAAATGCAGGTGATAGGTCTGAGGACACTATTGGGACGTCCAAGTGTTAGGCACGCCCAAGTCCCGCCTTCGCTACACCTCTGACACATCCCTTGAACTTTGGCTGTCCTTGCGACAGAGTGCAGTTGGAGACGTCCTAAATCGGGTTTCGATTATACCAATTTGGACATCCCTGGGAGAAGGGCGTCCATCTTTCAATTTAGGTCGAAAGATGGACGTCCTTCTCTTTCGAAAATTAGCCCATTGGACGTTTTCACCCCGACCTGTTTTTCTTACGACTAAGGCACAAAAAGGTGCCCTAAATGACCAGCCTGCTTATTTTCGAAGGAGAAGGGAGCCCATCTTCCGACACAAATCGGGAGATTGACGTCCTTCTCCTAAGGTCGCCCAAACTGACTTAATCAGAAACCGATTTTAGGCGTTCCTCAACTGCTTTCCGTTGCGGGGATGACCAAAGTTCAAGGGAGCATGCTGGCAGTGTACCGAAGGCGGGATGGGGACGTGGTTAACAGATGGGCTTCCTCGGCTGATAATGGAAAAAAGAAGGGCATCCCTGGCGAGTATTTGGCCGACTTTACTTGGTCCATTTTTTTTCATGAACAAGCATCAAAAAGGTGCCTGAACTGACCAGATGACCACCAGAGGGAATCCGGGATGACCTCCCCGACTTCCCCAGTGGTCACTAACCACTTCCCACCCCCCAAAAAACAACTTCAAAAACTTTTGTCTTTTTTAGAGTATGTCCTTTGCTATGCCTCTGTCCCTGCAACGGCAGTTGAGGACGTCCAAAATGTGGATGTTTCTGTGAGAAGGACATCCATGCCTTTGCTATGTATCTGAAACTGTCTTTATTTATTTATGTGGATTTTGGATCACAAGTAGCAGCAGTGGGATTTGAACTGGCCACTTCTGGATTGTAAGATCAATGCTCTAACCACTAGGCCACTCCTCTATGCTCCATTGAAATTTGGCCATCCTTGCGGGGGGGGGGGGGGGGCTAGTATGTAGGTATCTGGGGGAGGAGGCATGTGTGTATCAGTGGAGGCATAACAAAGGCATGGACATCCTTCTTTCAAACATTTTGGACATCCTCAGCTGCCCCCTCACAGGGATGGCCAAATTTCAAGGGAGTGGAATAGAGTGGCAGAGTAGCCTAGTGGTTAGAGCACTGGTCTTGCAATCTAGAGGTGGCTGGTTCAAATCCCACTGCTGCTACTTGTAATCCAAATAAATAAAGAGGGTGTCAGAGGCATAGCAAAGGCATGGACATCCTACTCACAGAAACATCCACATTTTGGACGTCCTCAACTGCTGTTGCTTCCCCTCCTTAGGAAAGAAACCATGAGCTAACAGCAAGCAGCTCATTTGCATGCAATTTCCTTCATACATGCCTGTTCCTTTCCAGATCTGCAAGGGAAGAGCTTTTTCCATTCAGTTAGTGGGACCAGTGCACTACGAATGCTGGCTCCTCCCACGAATAAATGGTTTGGATTTGGTCGATTCTGAGATGGGCATCCTCGCTTTCCATTATCGCTGAAAACCGGGGACGACCATCTCTAAGGTCAACCTAAATTTCATGATTTGGGCATCCCCGACCGTATTATTAAAATGAAAGATGGACATCCATCTTGTTTCGATAATATGGGGCCATCCTTAGAGATAGGCACCCTTAGAGATGGGCACCCCCGGTCAATTATCCCCCTCCAGATGACCACCAGAGAGAATCAATGATGACCTCCGGTGCTATTTTCGAAACAAAAGATGGACGTCCATCTTGTTTCGAAAATACAGATTTCCCCGCCCCTGGATTTCGCTGTTTGCAAGGACGTCCAAATTGCAACTTGGACGTCCCTTTCGAAAATGCCCCTCCATGTAATTCACTAACCAGGGCAGTAACAACAGTTTCTGTGCTGTGTCCTACATCCAAAAACCTGATTGACGCAGATGAAGAGCATTGATTAATTCAGCATCAGTTTGTATTTGATTGAACACCAAAATTTTGAGTAACTTAGAAAGAAAAGGCAGATTTGACACTGGACGATAGATTAAATCCATTTTTCGGTTAACTTTTTGGAGCTAACATTCCCTTCATCAGCTCCCTCAAAATAAGTCACACAGAAGGCAATTTTGAAAAGTTGCACCTAAGTAGTGCATTTTTTAATGTTCTTATTTTCTACATATTTTATAAAGTCAAGTACATGCCTTATTTGGAGGTAATTTTTAAAACATTTTATAAAATAGTAGCATGGGTGCAAAAGGAAGCACCTACATGTAGGGGCCGGCACTTTTATACCAGCTGCAAGGCTCTTGTTCATGGTAGAGTGTATTTTCCACAAGTATGCGCATACTTTTTTTTTTGAAAGTCTAATTTACTTTAGTTTAGTTGCACTCGGTATACCGCCTTTCAAAACACAAATCAAAATGGTTAACAACTAAAATAATAGATAGACATGAACTATAATAATGTATAGGAAAGCCAACCCCCCACCCCCACCCTTTTACAAAGGTGCATTAGCAGCCGCTATGTGGTAATGCCGAAACACAGCCCATTCACTTTGAATGGGCTGTGTCGGCACTACTGCACCAGCAGCCGCTAGTGTGGCTTTGTAAAAGGGGGAAAAGAAAGAAGAAAATTAAGATATAAAGAAAGCAGAGAGCCTGGATATCTCCTGCTTTCTCAGTCTACCGGCAAAGCTATAGAACACCTTGGAAAAAAAGGTGGGTTTTAAGGGAAGCCTTAAATGGGGCATAGGATAGTTCAGCTCGGAGGTGAGGAGGGAGGGTATGCCAGAGGGAGGGACCAGAGACAAGAAAACACAGTGTGGAGTGGATTCAAGTCTCAAACTGGAGAGGGGAGGGACAGATAAGTGATTTCCAGTGGAAGAGCTTAAGGGGTGTGCAGATCTGTAGGGAACGATCAGAGTCGATATGTAAGAGGGAATACCAGTATAATCTATGCATGTAAGTTCAGACTCCGCCTGTGATCCACCCAAACTTCACCCCTGTGCATACCTGCCGTGAAAATGTGAACTTTCACAGTAACTGGTATTTTATAAGAGGTCATATAGGCATGTAAGAGGCCTTTTACACATGTAAGTAACTAAATTGCAGCATTTATGCACATTTGTACTAGCTAAAACTAGATGGCTCCTTAGAAAATGATTCCCAAAATGTATTGTTAATCATATCAAAAGGTTATCAAATCCTATTTGGACTAAGACAGTAACCATGCTCCTTAAAAGCACCTTGAAAAACAATCAGGCTTTAGAGTGAGATTGTTCTTTTATTTTTACTTCCTCATGCACACAATTGAATTCCAATAACAGAGATAACAAATGTTTAGTTACTGATCACTTCAAATTGAATATGTTTGCACAGTGAAACCTTAATGGATTTTCTCCTCCTTGTTTCTTTCTGAAAATATTGAGATTGGTTATGTGGTTTGTTTCTGTAATTAGTCACCTCTCCTTTGGGGGTAACCAGAAAATATTTGAAACAAAGAACACTAAGCCTAAGAGGCAGTTGGTCAGTTTCTATACCCAGCCGAAGAATGCACTCCATTCTTCATGTGATTTACTTTAAATATCTCCTTTGTTTATTGTTTTTTTTTTTCCTACTATGGTTTATATATTCTACATTTCTATATGAAATCTTTACTTTTTAAATCAATTAAAAGCCACCACAAAATGTTCCTAAACTAACATGAAAACAATGAATGGTTTCCACTAAAAATATCTTTGCAAGAGACTAGCACAAGAGGCTCATGTCCTGATTTTAATTAACTGGGCCCTGAATCAGACAACACCCCCTTCATTCCATAACCTTTAACACCAACCATTTGCATGCTGAGATGATAGAATACTGTGGCATTTATTGCATAAGTGTTATGTGGGCATTAACAACAAAATTATATATATGGCATCAAAGAAATGACCATTAAGCACTATCTTATTAATGGTGCTCCAAGTTGGGTGCCATTTATAGAAGAGTGCCTACTAGTGCCGGGATCCATGCCTAACCTTTAGGCATGAGGATCACTGCACTTAAATTAGGCGCAGATCGAGGATGTTCTGGTTCATAAAATCATTCACGACGAGGCCCCGGTATACATGACAGACCTCATTAACTTACCAACCAGGAACTCAAAAAAGTCATCACGCACATACCTAAACCTCCACTACCCTAGCTGCAAAGGACTAAAATATAAATCAACATATGCATTCAGCTTCTCCTACATAAGCACGCAACTATGGAATGCACTACCAAATGTCATGAAAACAATGCATACCATAATGATCCAACTTAAACACCTGAACCCTGCAACAAAACGAAACTCAAACCAGATCTGGACAAAACTTAACTCTTTCTCCTGACAACCTAATGTACTCTGTCACTCATGAACTTTAACACAATACCACCCTGTATTTCTCATACCGGAATTGGCGATCACTATCATGATACTATGTAAGCCACATTGAGCCTGCAAATAGGTGGGAAAATGTGGGATACATGCAACATATAAATAAATAAATATTCTGTAACAGTGCAGAAATTCTTAGAATGTCCATACCCCACCCATGCCCCTCCCATGGCTACACCTCCTTTTCAGATGCATGCACTAGAATTTACATATGCATCTTTATAAAATGTGCATAGCAAGAGGCGTGTGTAAATTCTAATTGTTGCCATTTAGTGTCGATAATCGATTATAAGTGCCCAATTATTGGTGCTAATTGTTTGGTAATTAAATAAAATGTGGGCATGGGAATTTGCACCACATTTTTGTTGGTGCAAATGGCGGCACCTAAATTTACATGCAACCTCTCCACTTAAGCATTATTCTATAAACTGCGCTGAACTTTAGGTATGGCTTATAAAATACCATTTAAGCAGGGGGTTTTTTGGTGCTGATTTTTTTATGTGCAATTTATAGAATCCATCCCTAAAGAGTAACATTTGCATGCTCACATTTACAGAGCATAAGGGATAGTTCTTAAACACTGGCACACAAATGCAGGTTTATGCTCTATTCTATCACGGAATCAGGGTGCCCAGATGTTGTTGTAGAATTTGTGGTCAGGCCATGCATTTTGCTGCCCTTTTCAGAATTGCTCTCTGTCCCCCAAAGACGTGTACAATTCCTGAGATCTGTACGCAAATAAATTAGGTAATGAACTATTAATAATCAATAATTGAGTGTGAAAAATCAATTATTGAGGTTAATTGGCACTAATTTGGATTTGTGCGTGGCTTTGGCTGCATTCAGTTCTATTAAGATTCACACCCCAATCTTCTCACATGCAACTCAAAATAGCGCGTGGCTATATAAGGGGCATAGCCATGTCAGGGGTGTTCACAAAATATATGCGTAGTGTTACGGAATTCCAGGGATATGCACCCAACTTATGCACCAGGATTGGTGTAAGTCCTCACACTGACGGTTAGGCTCGGGAATCTCCACTAGGCCCTATTCTATAAAGAGTAATCAGCCCGGAGTACCCTTTATAGAATGGTGCTGTGGATTTTTCCTGTCACATAATTTTCAACATCATTTATTAAATCTGGCCATTTGTGTCCACCCATGGAATTATGTGTTTCCAATTAATTTCAGCAGAAGCAGGAAAAGAAGATAAACACCTTTCCTGTTCTTCCAGGAACACTGCAACCAAGGTTTGGATTGGAGGCAAGTCTGGTCAAATTCTTCCTCATGGATGGGAGACAGAGGGTTGATGTAGAGTCCTCCTCACTTTCGTTTCTGCTTCATATCCACCTTTCTCCCCAGCACACTTATACCATTTTGCTGGTAACAAAATACATGGGAAATCAATTGGTTCATTTTGTGTCATTTTAAGACTTTTTCTGGATTTTTGGACATATTTCTGGTTTGTTTCACATCATTCATTTAAATTAAAAATTAATATATTTTAAACAACATAGGCTGTCCCCTCGAGTGGAGGAGTAGCCTAGTGGTTAGTGCAGTGGACTTTGATCTTGGGGAACTGAGTTTAATTCCCACTGCAGCTCCTTGTGGCTCTGGGCAAGTCACTTAACTCTCCATTGCCCCTGGTACAAAATAAGTACCTGAACATATGTAAACCGCTTTGAATGTAGTTGCAAAAACCTCAGAAAAGCAGTACATCATTTCCCTTTCCCTTTTATTAAAGATTAGTGCATGTTATCTGCCACAACACCCATTTTATTCCAGTGGGCCCTGCAGCAGATAACGTGCTAATCTTTAGCAAAAGACCCCTATAATATGCATTAATTCATAGGTTATCATGCATTAAATTGATTCAGTTTGCACTAAATTTATGAAGACTCACTAAAGGTCCCTTCAACAAAGACATGGCAAGCCTACTGTGGGCTTGCCACATGCCAATTCAGCATTGCAGCCAGGTGGAGGAGTGGCCTAATGGTTATTACAGCACTCTTTGATCCTGGGTTTGATTCACACTGTAGCTCCTTGTGACCTTGGGCAAGTCACTTAACCCTCCATTCCCCCAGGTACAAGAACTTAAATTGTGAGCCCTCTAGGGGCAGAGAAAGTACCTGTATATAATATGTACAGCACTGCATATGTCTAGTAGCAATATAGAAATGATTAGTAGTAATAGCTCCTGTCCCCACCATGCTCCATTTTCAGTGCTTAAAAAAATAATTTTCTATTTTTAGTGCTGGGGGCTTACCCAGTGGTAATTGGGCAACCTCGCTTGCTGCCTAGTTACTGCTGGATTAGTGCAGGCCTTACCACGTCCTGGTACTGGCTCACCTAACATTTGTACACCTGCTCTTACACCAGACATAGATTGGCCTAACTGTGGTTGTGTAAGGGGCTCATTTGTGAAAGAGAAAATCCAAAATGTGGCATAAACCGGCAAATGGGCATTTTTCTCAGAAAAATATCAAAATTGCTATTTTTGAAACCCATTTTTAGAACATTTTTCTATGCTGTTCATCCGCAGTGCATCTAAATCACAAGGGATGCATTAAGGGTGGGATTTGGGTATTCCAAAATAGAACAAAAAAAAAAAGTCCAGGGCTAAAAGTTGGACATTTTGGTCTAGATGTCTTTTAATAATGACTAAGCCACAAAATGTGTCCTACATTACCAGATGACCACTGGAGGAACAAAGGAATGACTCTCCCTTACTCCCCCAGTGGTCACTGACCACCTCCCACCCCCCAAAATGTGAATGGAACAGTATATACTAGCCTTTATGGCCATGTTATGGCCAGTCCCATTAGAACTGCAAGCAGGTCCCTGGAATAGCCTAGTGGTTTGTGCAGTGTACTTTAGAGAAGGGGACCCAGGCCCATAATCCACTCTATTATACTTGTGGTGGACAGTGTCAGCCCCCCAACCCCCCCCCCCTGAAAACCTACTATATCTACATATAGGTGACACTTGCAGCTGTTAGGGCTATTGTAGTGGTGTACAGTTGGTTACAGTAGGTCTTTCATTGGTTTTGGAGGGCTCCCCATATAATATAAGAAGGTAAGGGTGAGATGTGTACCTGGGAGCTTTTATTTGAAGTCCACTGCAGTGCACCCTAGGTTGCCCCACTGCTCTGTTGGGAGGCCTGTATGACTAGTCTACTAAGAATGATGGCCCACCCCATATATCCCAATGACTTGATTTTGTGCGGTTTTCACTTGGACATTTGTTTTTCTTTTTAGATGGTCCAAAAAGATAGACATACTAAGTACAAAACTTCTAGAAAATGTCTAGGAAATGGCCATTTTCGAAACTTAAAAGATAGATATTTTTCAGATTTGAAAATGGTCACTTTCACCACTTGATTTTTGGACATTTTCATCAAAACGTCCAAAGTTGGATTTAGACATCATATCAAAAATGCATGTGTCAGGGACGCATTAATTTACAGCGTTCTGTAAGTTAAAAGAATAACTTGGAGCCCCACTCATGCCTCACTCAGGCAAATATGTGCTATGAAAGTTAAGTGTGTACAGGCAGGATAGCACTCATGTACCCTGCTGGCACTTTCATGGGTAACAGTACACTTACACATGCAAGCACTAGCATTCTAGACATTCACATGTGCAAGAGCTACTTAAATGCGGGCACCTAGATTCTAGAATTGCCCTTCACCTATATATCTGATTGTCTTGGACAATGAATCATTGCTCACCAACATTCCACAACTCAGATAATATAACATGTCTGAATCAATTTTCTTCTACCACTAACTGGCCAGAAACAGTTCCTGGCCAGTTAAATCACCTGTTTGGGGCTACCA
Organism: Microcaecilia unicolor; assembly: GCF_901765095.1. Classification (NCBI taxonomy): domain Eukaryota; kingdom Metazoa; phylum Chordata; class Amphibia; order Gymnophiona; family Siphonopidae; genus Microcaecilia; species Microcaecilia unicolor. The sequence continues at coordinate 295,319,727 of NC_044032.1, forward strand.
CTAATTTTCAGCGTACTTAACCAGTTAGTGTCACTGAAAATAACTGGTTAGCACTGGATTGAAAAATAGCTATTTTGGGAGCGTTCCAGGGGTGGAATCGACACTTGACTTGTTAAGTGTTGATATTCAGTACTTAACCAGCCAAGGTAACCGCATAAATAGGACTGCATAAAAGCCAGTCCTATCTTTATGTGGTAACCCATAGCTGGTTAAGTGTTGAATATTGTAGTTAACTGGCTCCAGAAACCTGGAAATTCAAAGCTGGTGCATGAAAATGGCCCAGCATTGAATTTCTGGGTTTAATAGCAGCAGCGTTCAGCAAAATGCTGATTGCCGCTGGCTGAATATCTGGCCCTGAGTTTTCAATCACATTGACTACTATTGCCTTACTCATCAGATAAGTCCCACTTACCAGAGCTATACTCAAATTTTCTGTGGCATCATCTAGAAAATTATTTGATTCCTCTGGCAGAATTAGAGCTTACCCAGTGGCTGGCTATGCTCATCTTCAGAACATTTTGCAATAAACTACAGGCATGTCAGCCACATGCCAGCTTTCTGACACAAGGATATCCTCTAAAGGTAGTTTAAATAGCACACAAATGAGACTGGCATGTATACTGAATCTTATGATTTAGCATTCAGCCTTAATCAACTGATAATGCTATCACATGTTTCCCTATTCTCGTCAGGCCTGTTGTCTGTGTCAGATTACTTGGCAGTAATGGTCATTGTTAGGAGTACATGAGTCATTTGGAATCCTCCTCCCACCATCATCCCAATTTACGTTACATAAGGGAAAACGTAGATATAATTTGTGCTCTCAGTAATGATCATACTCTTCATCAGATGAGTCATTCACCATCTGGGAGTTGTGCAGCCTGTGATACAATCTGAAAAGCCTATATCTCATAGAAATTACCCCTTCTTTTCTCTTCAGCGTCAGTGATGTATTTATTACATGTCATTATTTACTGTATGTAGGCAAGACACTTTCCTCTATTAAGATCAATATCTTTCTCACCTTCTACTTCACATTTGTGCTTGTGTACTATCTACCAGTGCCTATTTGTTTACATTTTAGTCAGAGACCAGGTACTTGCTGTAAGAGGAACACCTGTCTAGAATCACCATTGGTATCCCACTAGGTTGACTGACAGCATACTGTGGAGGGACTACATTTTTTTGTCACAGTTGTCATGAAGGCATGAGGTGGGGTGATAATATGTTTATGCTTAAGTAAAACTTGTTATACTGCCTTTTCTGAAAATACAGGTCAAGGCAGGGTACAATACAATAAAAATATATTTAGAAGAAAGAGCCCATTTGTACAAGAAAACAGCCATGCCAGAAACGTACAAAGACAACTGGCTAATGAAAAAAAAAAAAAAAAAAAAAATCTTTCCTACCTACTACTCAAAAGCATGAACAAAAAAACAAGGTTTTTAATATGGTTTTAAATGTCCTCAATGATAATTTCTTGCAAACAGGTATAAGTAAATCATTCCACAACAAAGGAAAGATGAAAAAGAAAGCTGGTTGGCATGTGGATTCAAGGTGTGCCCAAGATGATGAGGGAATAATTACGTTGTTCATGAATGGAATGGAAAGAGTATCCCAAGACACAAGGAGAAATCAAACCAGACAAATAAGAGGGAATACCTTCATGAAGTGCTCAATCAGTTCAGGAAAGAACCTTAAATTGAAAATGAAATCGAACCAGAAGAAAGTACAATTTCCTAAAAATATGGGTGATATGACCAAACCTTTTTGTTCTGCAGAGAAATCTGGCTGCTATATTTTGTAATAATTGTAGACGTTGATCTGATATAAAGGAACACCGGCATAAACTGTTATAATAACCTAATTGTGAAAAAATAAGGGCAATCACAAGAATATGTAAGGTCTCAAAATTGAACAAATACCAGAGTGTATGAAATTGCCTAAGGACTAACAAACCCATCTGCATCACTGAGGACACTTGATCATTGAAAGATAACCTCAGATCAAAAATGATCTCCATGTACTTAAAATAACTCATCGATTGTGCAGGGGAATCCCAAATAATCAAAGGTAAAGTAGGGAGCTTTAAGTGTCCTGATAGCCAACATTCAGTAATTTGAGAAGACACATTTATTTATTTATTTATATCCCATATTTTCCAAAAATGGTTCGATGTGGCTTACAAAGAAAGATACATAAGAACATAAGAGTAGCCATACTGGGTCAAACCAATGGCCCATCTAGCCCAGTACCCTGTTTCCAACAGTGGCCAATCCAGGTCTTTGAGAAGCAGCAGCATTAAACCGCAGGAGAACCTCCACCGATGTGGCCAGGTTTTGCAACAAGCTTTCTCAAGGAAGAGGCTCTCTACAGAAAAACAATTCATAAAGTTTAACGTAAAACGGCATGGGATGTAAAATAAACCTAAGCAAAAAGCATTGCAGATTCTTACCATAGCATATTTCATGTACTCCCGCATATGGAGAAAATGGCTGCGGCGTCTCAGCGCAGAACTATCTTTTAATAGGCTACAGCTGATATGAAAGAAAGCACCCGAATTGGATGAAAAGCAAAACCTATTCAACCAATCCTGTTAGAGCAAAGACCACCAATCAATTTCCGTGGTTTAATGCTGCCGTTTCTCAAAGATAAGTTCGTGCTAAAATGCACATTTGCCTTATGTAAACAACACTGGTATACTGGACAGTTATGACATATATTTAGATGTAAAATAATAAGAAAAGAAAACAGAAAATTAAAAATAAGAGTGATCTTATGAAGATTTGCACCACAACCATTTTTTCCTGTGAAGAAAGGACATGATTGTTCATATGGTGTGAGATGCAGTTAGATCTGATGATCCCCATAAAAAACTAAACAAAATTGGTTGGCATTGCAGTTATATGAAATTTGTGTGGAAAGTTCAAATGTTTGGGACATTTTGCTAATCTATGTTGGATATTAGTCCCCACATTTTTTTTACTTGGTGGGCTTTTAATTAGAACATTTTGAGTTTATTTATTCACTGTTGCCACATTGAATTTAGAATTGTGTAATGGTACCAAAGCATCTGGCATTTTGATTTACACACATAATACTGTAAACATTTCATTTACTAAGGAGGCAATTCAGTAAAGCGTGTCCATTGGGGTATGAGAGGGTTCCTACGATGCAGTAAAGGGTTCCTAAGGGTGCTCGAAATTCACAACAAAAATCATAGCACCAAGCTATGATAAGGGCACTTACATAGGTAAGTGTTATTTATGGGAATAAGGCACCACTTATGCACAAATATGTAGCTGCAATCAGTATGCCATGTCAATAGCTGGCATATATTTTCTGTCTATGTGGCATCACATTTGTGCATAGCTTACAGTACTCATGTGCACCCAACAGAGCAGGAGTGCTCAGTGTCAGTCCTCAACTTCCGCAACTCAGTCAGATTTTCAGGATTTCCACAATGTATATGCATGAGATCTATTTGCATGCACTGCCTTCATTGTATGTAATAAATCACATGCATATTCATTGGGAAAATCCTGAAAATCTGACTGGGTTGCGGACCTCGAGGACTGACATTGAGCACCCCTGCAATGCAATAGAGTCTCCCAATGGTTGCCCATGTTTTATCCACATGAACACCCTCTTTCACATACACACTAAAGAAAATGCATGCATATTTTATAGAATCAAGGCTAGCCCATACACAATAAGTGCCAGGAAGTGGTGCTTCTTACCCTAAAATATGCTAATATAGGTAACATATGGTGATATTTGGTGCACACTCTTAGGTGAGAATTTATAGAATTGCCTTTCAAATATTTTTAATTAACTAAAATATATTTTTTCTTTCAGAGGTATTTCAGACACTTTGAATGTCCTTGGTACAGCACTCTTTGTAAAAAGTGATTTTCTATTCCCACACTGATGGGGAAGATGTTCTGAGAATCTAAATCCATTGTTTGACTCATACTGATAAGCAGCATAATAATGTTTTGAAGGTATTTTTTTTTTGTAGCATCATTAAGATGATGTAATGATTGGATTTCAAGATGTTAGTTTTTGGTCATTAACAGACTGATAGAAGTTTGTTGATATAATTCATGATTGCCACTTATTATCATTTTTACAGTCTTAGAATATTTCTTTCTCAGAAGTAGATATAAGACTAAATTCTATAAATGGTGTACACAACATAGGCTCCCTCTCTTCTTCTCACTAATCTTAGAAGAAGGGAGGTACTGAATGAACTGTCACCCTACCTGAACATTCGAACAGGGTTACTGTAAACAGGAGGTGGCAATTTATAACCGATAGGCAAAGGTTGACCCTTAACCCCCATATTCCATGGTTAACTCCCAAACTACAATGCCCACCTTGGAATATATATATAATGATCAAATGTGCATCTGATGCAGAGCTGACTGTAACCAATGTCTATGTTTCATACCTTTGTAGCTCAGCCACCAGCTGCATCACCCCTGCTGCCACAGGGCTACACCCAGCAGATCCCAGAGAGTGGGAGGAGGAGGAAGAGAAAAAAGCAGAGGAAGAAAGAGAGAAGGAGGAGGAAGAAGAGGAGGAAAAAAAAAGAAGAAGCGGAAGGAGACCCAGCCCAACATCCCACCCCCTCCTGCCCACCCCAGCCTCCTCGTGCCACCCCAGGAGCAGCAGGACAGTGACCTCCAGCTGCTGTTCCCATCTCTTTGAACACAGAGAGTTGAGTCTCTGCCAGTTCCAGAGGCAGGTGCAGGTACAGTAGCAACTTGCTCTGTATCTGTAACTGGAACTATATCTGTGTTGAAGGGGATGGAGTCAATACTTGAGGCCATGGACCAGCAACTGGTTTAGAGAATGCTGGGATCCTGCAAACTGATCCATCCCAGGACCACCCCCTGAGGCAGCTTCTACATCTTGGGCGGCCTTCATCTCATCCCCTCCCTTCCCTCTGCTCACTGTGATCCATTCCCCTTAATCCTTTTTGTTTTGTGTATATAATGTTATATTTTATAAATAATATATTTTTAAAAATTGTGGCTTTTTATTTTTATAATGACACTATTTTTAAAATTATTTCTAATATAGATTTTAATTATAATATATATAGTTCAAATTTTATTCTATATTTTTTTTATTGATAAAAGAGTTGTTTATTAATATGGGTATCCTGTGTTTTGCTTTCAATACCCTTGGTTGCCCTAACTGATAGTAGCTGTGAGGTTACTACATAGGTTTCCTGCCCACTTTGAAGAGCGGAAGGGAGGGATAAGGAGTGCTGTTACAGTGCCCTGTCTGATGCATGTATCACCTGCAAGTGTATCAGAAGGGAATCTCTTTGCAACACCTGTTATTCCAAGGGCTGCTTTGAACCCATGTCACCTATGAGCCACAATACCCGGTCACAATGGGCTCTTGCCCTCCTATACCATATTCCTAGAAAATGATAGAGCAAACACTGAGTAAGAAGTAGTGAGCCCTTTATGCTATGCTATATGAATTGTATATTATGCTAAGTTCAAAAGAGATTCTAAGTGGATCACAAACAATAAGTCCTTCAGGAGAATTTACAATTGCATATCTAATACACCGAACCTAAAAAAAAAAATCTTTTTCATCAGTTGCACATCTCAAACATTAATTACAGTTGCATATCTAATCCATTGAAACTAAAAGGCATCTTTCTCATTAAGCACATTGAAACTATAAAACCAACTTTCTCATCAAACAAAAAAGACTTTAACATTTTTCTGTGGAATATTATTGTGTTATTCTCTGAATTTCTAAAGGCCTTCCATAATAACTTTGAACAGAACATACACTGATACAAGACAATAGAGTTTGTGAAGCTCAGCAAATGGTATGCGGCAGATAATAATACACCCCAACAGGTACACTAACACAGAATTCAGCTTGAGAACAGAACAATAATGCATGGTACACAATATTGGTCCTTCACCAGCCACAACCAGAAGATTGTTGTATGGTATAAGGTACAAAGTTTACAGACATCAGTTTATAAAGGCACCTTCTCTGGCCCTGGTGGACTCAAGCTTAGCTATTGCAATGCTTAGGCATTACAGGGTTAGGTGAACCAATCACCAGTGGCAGAGGTGAGAATTGAACCCAACTCCTATGCAGCTGTCCCAATCATTAGGAAACTGTTCCAGCCAGAGCTCCAAACATTTATAGTGATGGACCCTGAGCAATGCATAGGATAGCTATGTTTTTCTTTCTGTGGCTTTAGCTGGAAAACTTCATGATGATACTACTGCAAGGGTTGTTACAGTCTATACTGCTTTTGCTAATGTTGATTATTACTGTGGAACTGACATCACATATACTGATTTGTCGACTCCTGAGGCAGGCGTTCATGCGCCAAAACATAGATCTTTGTCGAGTCTGTTTTATCAATTTATTCTAAGAGTTTGGTCAATAAACTTATTTATTTTACCCTTGTGCTGGAAATGAATTGGTCCTCCCCTACTTTTATTTTTTTCTTTGTTGACTTTGCATTGGGGGACCATCTTCTTCTTTTTAGTATTTGTATTAGGGTAGCTATGCAACATCTGTGGTCAACCACAAACCACTCTGGTATGGGATGTGAAGTGCAATAGAGGCTCCTGCAGATTTGTATACCATACCCCAATCACCATAATTGTTAGTAATGAAACCTCAAAGCAGTTTGGGATTTGTAGTGGCTGATCCTACCAACTGCATGTTCTACAATGTATCAGAATGATTTTGACAAAATCAAGAACTGGCCACAAACCTCCCGTCTGGAACTGGGTAATGTGGAAGCTCTGTTACTGCCCCCAAACTAGCATGTGTTATGTAGTGCATCAGTCTGCCCCCCTCACAGGATACAATTCTGGCCCTGATTGGATCCTGACCTTTACCTACATGTCCCCTGGCCTACAACTGTAAGGTTTTTGTCCAAATTCTGAACCTCTGTGGTACAACAAACAAACTTGCATTGTGGGAATTTTAGGCAATCTTGCTGTTAATGCAGGACAGAGTACAAACCCCAAAACAATCTTGCTACCAATGTTGTGCAAAAGCAAATAGAGAGAGGGGGGAGAGGGGTGGTGTAGTGGGTCTATAGGCATAAAACACAGTTCATGGACCTCACAGATACAATAGGGAGATCTCTGAGAGTAGCTACAGGAAGATATGGAACCCAGTATTTTGAGGGCCACAGGGACCTTTCAGACCCTGTGGGAGATGCTGCAGGTCAGTCAGCCAGTCACCTCATGTTACTTTGCAAACTTCCTGGACTGTTTTCTGAGGAGGGACACTCAGTATAATACATTCTCCATCTTTGAGCCTAAACAACAGAGGACCATGACAGCCTTTTATGAGGTGGTAGGCCTGCCATCGGTCCTGGGAGCCATAGATGGTACCCACATTGCCTTCAGAACATCCTTCAGGCAATGAAGCAGTATATAGAAATAGGAAGTGATACCATTCCTTAAATATGCAAGTGGTATGTGATGTATCCTAGAAAATAACAGATGTCTGTGCAAATTATCCTGATTCCTGCCATGATGCATATGTTCTCAGCCAATCAGGCATCCAAGAGGAGTTTCAGAGTAGAGAGATCTATGAAATGAGGGAAGCATATCACTTATATAAGCTTGGAATGCTCCACCCTTATCATTCTAGCTGAATTCAAAATGCCAGCACAGATGAGACAGGAAATTAACTCTGATTGCAGGGAGCAGCTAGAGTTAAAGGTCCTCTAAGAAAGGGTGAAGTATTCTACAGAAGCAGAGATCATGGGGTGGGGGGGGGGGGGAGCACCTATGTCTGTACAATGCAATGTAAAATAAAAGGGGGTGGTTGGGTGAGGAAAACCACACCAAAGGATTGCCACAGAAGGCGGCTGAGCATGCAAATGTGCACCCTACTGTAGTAATTTCCATGCCAAAACGTTCAACACATGATTGGCTGATAGCATCACATATTAATTAAACGCCATATTATATAAAACCTGCTTCCTTACAGAAGTGACATGCTTGGATCTGTAGAATGTCGGGGAAGAGAAATAGTAATTTCTTGCCTGTAGAGTTGTGCCTCCTAGCGAGGGACATAATGGAAAATTACAATATCCTGTATGGGGTTGAAGCTAAAATGAGTGCCAATGCCAAACTTGCTATCTGGGAGCACATCTTCATGAATGACATATACTGCCAAAACCATAAGGCAGAAGATTTACAAAAGAAATGGCAGGATCTGTGTAACTGGGCCTGAACTAAGCACAACCGGAGAGAGGAAGAAGAACCTGGCATCAACATTACTCTGACTGCCATCGAGAGGGAGGTGTTGGCCACAGTAGACCCGTCAACTCTGGTGGCTGGTTTTGGAGGGCGAGACATAGCCTGCAGATGCAGAAGTAAAATTATATACTATACATCCCATATAACCATTGATTTTTTCTTCTAGGAAAAAAGGTGGCCGGACTCATGCAGAGAAAACCTTAGGGGGTGAGGTAAGCAGGACTTTTTCTCAATCATTGCAGTGTGAAGAGAATAGCTTTACCTGGAAGGTGGCTGCCTCTGAAGCAGAAAGTCAGAAGTTTAAGGCTGACTTGTACACTAATAGAAAACAAAATGTGTTTTATTTTTTGGGGAGGTGGGGGAATCCATCCTCAGCTGCAGAAGTCTTTTTTGGAAGCCATATCTGGTAAATAGCTCTGCTCACACCCTCATGTAACTGTTCCACTGATTGTTCATCCCTCATCCATATAACCACTCCTGTATAACGCTGTTTGGTGATGGATAGTCACATGAACCATCTGACCTGCTGTCTTGGAGTGCCCTCATTGCAAGCCACTTGCCCCCTCCCTATTCCTTCCTCAACTCATGGTAACAGCACTATTAGTCATATTTGTGTATGCTAACAGCTTGGGTTCAGTGATCTGTGACAAAATATGTACAGCAACAGGCCAGAAAATCAACAGTTTACCTGCCAGGAAGCCTCTGATGTTATGTCAAAGGTCTCTGTTCGCATAACTGGCAGTGAGCTGTGTTGCCATATCTATTCAGCATGTCTAGTGTGTCCATTTCAGTCTTCATTGTTCCAGGGTCCTGCTATGTGCCCACATACCAATTTCACATGTCTGGCCATGCTAATATCCCATGTTGTCCATGATGTCCAGATGCTCAGGCTGCTCAAGGCCAGGTTCCAGAGGCTCTAAGGGAGATGGAGGAGGAGCAGGAGCAGCAGGAGCAGCAGGAGGAGCTGGTGGAAGGTCAGGGAGCACTAGCAGAACCAATAGGAACAGCAGCACCAGCAGCAGCAGAGGAACTGGATAAGGCTGTAGAGGAGTAGGTTGAGGATAAGGTGCCTGATACCATGCAGAAGGACAAGCAACTGAGGGGAATTGAAGAGCCAGAATACCATTCTGGCCTCCTTGAGCAGGATGAAGAAAACATTTTAGTTAACACTGGATAGAATATTCATCGGGAACAAGTCCTGTTCAGGGAGGAGGTCACTAGACTTAACAGGAGGCTGTATGTCCTTATTAGGGAGGTGAGTGCCAGGAGGGTATTTGAAGAACAATGCATGACTCACATCACCTCTCTATGTACCAGCATGGAGGGCACCCATTGTGCCATGGAGGGCATCCACGCTACCTTTGCTTCCCTTCTCTCCCCCAGCTAGTGAGACAACGGAGCCCTTCCAGCACCTCATCCAGTCCTCCCAGGGCTCCACCCACTTGACAGCCCTCACCTATATTGGCAATGCCAAAATTGGTCAGCTCCATGGACTTTCCACCCTTCTATACTAGGGCAACCACTACAGGGTCTGCTTGTTTTAAGAATAAGGGATGGCGTTCCCTAAGTCAATCCAGTTAATAATTGTTGATAGACTTTCCTAGAAGAAATTTGTCTAAACTTCATTAAAGCAGAGCACTACACAGCTCTTACATTTTTCCATCCTATTGCAGAAGGAAAGAGGATCTAATGTGTTACATCACAAACTGAGGGAGGGTACTATTGTAGGAGATCCCCCTCCTTCCTTAGTATAAACCCCGGTTTTATATTTTAATAATTGTTTTGGCCTCAGAGAACCATGATTGGGATATAGTTATACTGGGCAATAATCTGTTCAGGAAAGATAGTGTAGGAAGAAATGGAGGGAAAGTGGCATTATATATTGAAGACAATATTAAAGCAACAGAATTACAGGACTTATGGCCTAAGGAAGAGGCACTGTGGTCAGTCTAGAAAGAGGGAAAGGAAAGTCTTTTTACATTGGTGTCATATACAGCCTCCTTCTTAGGCAGAAGTGGACTGAGATTTAATTGAAGACATTCAAAATACTTCTATGAAAGGGGAAGTACTATTAATAGGTGACTTTAATATGCCAGTTGTTGATTGGAGTTATCTAGAAGTAGGGAGATCCTGGAATCTCTACAGGAAGAACTGTTCCAGCAGAGGGCAATGGAACCCAACAAGGATGGAGCCATATTGACATACCCCCAAATTCTGTATATGGCTCCTTGAGTTGTGCACGTTAAATTGGGTACATGCACAATTTAAATGCATTACTTAATTGAATAATGAGCAAATCAGTGCTGTAATTAGGTGGTAACAACCAATTATCAGCACTAATTGGGCTTAATTGTGAGTTAGGCGCATATCGGATATGCGTCTAACTTTAATCATGCATACCTGTATGGGGACATAGTTAGGGGTGTTCTGGGGGAATTCTTGGGGTGTTCGCAGGATATGCATGCATAAATCTAGAATCACACCTAAATGTAGGTGCCTGCATTTAGGCCTTCTTATATTAGGCCTAATTCCAGACGCCTACATTTAGGTGTGGTTTTACGGTAAGTGTGATTCTATAAAGGACGCATATTCCTTATAGAATCACACTAAGCATTGTTTTTTGTGTGTGTGTGTGTGCCAGTTTTGTGGCTGATGTAAATATAATTTGCCCCTTAGTGCTTATAAATGGGGATAGTGTTTCTGATGTTATAATGGATGATCATCTGGTATCCAGTGATTATTGGTGGTAGTTCAATATTAAGACAGGTATAGAGAGGATTCATTCAAAAGTAAAGGTTCTAGATTTAAAAAAGCAAACAAACCTAACTTTGTTGAGATGGGGGATTACCTCATGAAGTTGTTAGCTGGATGGGAACATTTGTTAGAAGTAGGAAAGCAGAAACAGAAAGAACCTATTTTAAGGGCAATAAAGCTTTTTGTGAAGCAAGTCAATAACAGTAAGAGGAAAAGAAGGCCACTTTGGTTCATATAAGTAGTAGCTGAAAAGATAAGGAAAAAAAAGGTTATCCTTCATAAGAGATTGCAGAAAGAGGAAGACAAGTAACATGTGGAAAAGCTAAGAGAAGCTGGCAAAGTAGTCAAGAAAGTAAACATGCAAATGGAAATAAAAAGTCAATACAGTAAAATGGGGAGACAAGACATTTTTAGATATGTTAGTGATAGGAGGAAGTGCAAAAATATCATTGTGAGATTCTAGGGTGAAGGAGAAGTTCTGGCAGATCAGCTGGCTGACATATTCAATTCTTCTCTAGAGTTGGTAGTGGTCCTGGAGGACTGGAGAATGACGGATGTGTTCCTTCTTCACAGAAGCGGATGTAAAGAGGAAGTTGGGAATTACAGGCCAGTTAGTCTGACATCTTTGTTAAGCAAATTAATGAAAACACTTCAAAAAAGATAATAGTAAGATTTCTGGGTTCCAGTGGATTGCAGGTTCTGAGGCACGTTTTGTCAGAAAATTCTTATTAACTTCTTTGACTCGATGACCAGAGTTAGATCAAGGAAGAGCACTAGATGTGGGGTACTTAGATTTTAGCAATGCTACTGACTTAGTTCCACATAGATGACATAAATAAAGTGAGTGCCCTCAATATGGGCTCAAAGAGTAGTAGTAAATGGACCTCATTCTGAGGAAAGGGATGCTATCAGTGGTTCTTGGACAAGTTCTTTTTAACATTTTTGAAAAGTGATATTGCAGAAGGGCTGTCTGGTAAGGTTTGCCTCTTTGTGAATAATACCAAACTCTGCAATAGGATAGACACTCCTGATGGGTGGGACCTAGTGAAGCTTGAAGAATGGTTCAGAATTTGGCAGCTAAGAAATTAAATTCTAAATAAATGCAGGGTCATGCATTTGGGCTACGAAAACCTGAGGGAGCAGTTGAGTTTTGGTGGTGAAGTACTTTTATTTATTTTTATTTATTTATTACATTTGTATCCCACATTTTCCCACCTGTTTGCAGGCTCAATGTGGCTTACATAGTACCGTAAAGGCGTTCGCCAATTCCGGTATGAACAAATACAGTAATGTTGTGGTAGAATAAGGTTTGGGTGTACAGACACATTAGGGAATCGTAGAGAGGAAGAGAATCGTAGAGAGGAAGAGTTATTATATGTCCATTACGAGCTTTGGTTTCATTGTGTTGCAGGGTACAGGCATTTAAGTTGGGTCGGTAGGGTATGCCTTTTTGAACAGGTTAGTTTTTAATGATTTCCGGAAGTTTAGGTGATCATAAGTTGTTTTCACATCTTTTGGTAATGCGTTCCATAGCTGTGTGCTTATGTAGGAAAAGCTGGATGTATAGGTTGATTTGTATTTGAGTCCTTTGCAGCTTGGGTGGTGGAGATTTAGGTATGTTCGTGTTGATCCTGTTGTGTTTCTGGTTGGTAGGTCTATGAGGTCTGTCATGTATCCGGGGGCTTTGCCGTAGATAATTTTATGAACCAGGGTGCAGATTTTGAAAGCAATACATTCTTTGATTGGTAGCCAGTGCAGTTTTTCTCGGAGGGGTTTGGCGCTTTCAAATCGTGTTTTTCCAGATATAAGCCTGGCTGCCGTGTTTTGAGCGGTCTGAAGTTTCTTTATAATTTGTTCTTTGCATCCCGCATAAATTCTGTTGCAGTAGTCTACATGGCTTAGTACCGTTGATTGTATCAAGCTGTGAAATGTTTCCCTCGGGAAGAATGGTTTCACGCGTTTGAGTTTCCACATTGAGTGGAACATTTTCTTTGTTGTAGATTTCACTTGGTTCTCTAGTGTGAGGTTACGGTTGATTGTAACACCGAGAATTTTCAGGCTGTCTGAGATATGGAGGGTGTAATCTGGGGTGTTTATGTTTGTGGGTTTGTTCGTATTGTATTGGCATGAGAAGATGAGACAGTGTGCTTTTTCTGTGTTGAGTTTTAGTTGAAATGCGTTTGTCCATGAGTCCATGATATTCAAGCTGAGCTTGATTTCATTGGTGATTTCTGTCAGATCACGTTTGTAAGGAATGTATATTGTGACATCACCCGCATAGATGAAAGGGTTATGGCCTTGGTTGGATAAGGATTTGGCTAGTGGGGTCATCATTAGATTGAAAAGGATTGGTGATAGTGGTGATCCTTGAGGTACTCCACATTCTGCTTTCCATGGTGGTGATATATTTGAGCTTGATTTCACTTGATATGTTCTAGTGGTCAGGAAACCCTTGATCCAAATAAGTATGTGCCCACCAATCCCGAAGAAATCTAGGAGTCTCAGTAGTATTTTATGGTTTACCATGTCGAACGCACTGGACATGTCGAATTGGCGGAGAAGTATGCTTTTGCCTGTTGCTATTTCCTGCTTGAATTTGGCTAAGAGGGTAATTAGTACTGTTTCAGTGCTATGGAGGGGGCAAAATCCTGATTGTGATTCATGTAATATTGTGAATTTGTTTATATAATCAGTAAGTTGTTTGGTTACCATGCTTTCCATCGGTTTGACCACCAGTGGGATTGATGCTACTGGGCAGTAGTTAGTGATTTTGTTTGATTTTTTCTTGGGATCTTTTTGTATTGGGGTGAGACCTTGTTGAAGCATGTAGTTTAAGTGGGATGTAAGGTCTGCTATGAAGTAGTGGGGGGGCGGACTTTATTAGGTAGCTGGGTCAGGTATCCAATTTACGGTGAGAGTTGGAGAACCTATTAATCGCCTGGGTGATTGTTTACGCAGTGAGGAGAGCAAAGTTTGACCAGGTTCAGTCGGGGTTGGGTCCAAGCCAGTGATGACATTTTCGATATCAGTGTTGTCCTGAGGTAGCGTGTTACGTAGGTTTGTAATTTTTTCAATGAAGTATTTAGCAAGGTTGTCTGCAGATGGGATGTCTGTATTGGTTGTGGTGATCAAGATGATGTCTAATAGTTTGTTCACGAGTTCATATAATTTCTTCTTGTCTTTGTAGTCTGGCCCTATTTTAGTTTTATAGTATGACCTTTTGGTCTGTCTTATTGCATATTTGTATTTTCTTTGTATTTGCATCCATGTGGAGTGTGTGTTCTCCTTTTATTTTTTTCCAAGCTCGTTCAAGTTTCCTTGATTGTGTTTTTATTTTTTTCAGTTCTTCATTGAACCACAGTATCGAGTTATGCCTATGCTTTGGAAGTAAGAAAGGAGAGGGGAGATATGATAGAGACTTGTAACTATCTCTTTGGCATAAATGCACAGGAGACAAGTCTCTTTCAAATGAAAGGAAACTCTGGAATGAGGGTGCATAGAATGAAGGTGAAAGGAAATACAGTAACCTAAGGAAATACTGTTTCAGGGAAAGAGTCTTGAATTTGTTGAATGGTCTTCCAGAGGAAGTGGTGTAGATAAAGACTGTATATGAATTTAAGAAAGCTTGGGACAAGTACATACAATCTCTAAGGAAGAGGAAGGGATAGTACATGACATAGATGGGCAGACTGGATAGGTCATATCTACCTTCATTTTTCTTTGCTTCTGTTTGTCTCCCTGGCCTATGACCATATACATAAAGGAAGAACCCTTCCAGCCAAAGATCTATCCATTAGAGTTGAACGGAGACAGAAATGCAACCCATCGCCGCCCGTCCCCGCCAGAATCAAACCCGTCCCCACCCGTCCATATAGCTCCAGAAAGTCTACAGACTTTATACTGTACTATCCTAGCTGATATTATAGGTCAAGGAATAATCCAGGAGTATACAGGAGATAGAAATCTCTTAAAATTCTGCCCTGTTGGGTGCCTGATAGAACAGAGAACATTCAAGAAATTATAGAGAAAAGCAGAATCTGGGTTACATCTAATAGTTTGGTAAGACATGGCTTCCTTTGCTAAATACATGTTGGTGCTTCCCCATGTCTGTACCTCTGGCTAGTAATTTTGTTTCTAAGAATAGCTTCTACCACTTTATCTGTCACAAACATCAGTCTCAGTGTTTTATAATTTCCCAGATCACCACTAACGCTCTTTTTAAAGCTTGAGTTCCATTGGCTACCCTCCAGTCCTCAGATGCTGTGTCTGATTTTCATGATTGGTTACAGTAACTAGTAACAGGTCTGCCATTTCATATTTGAGTTATTTCAGATTTCTGGGATTTATATTAGCCAGTTCTGGTGATTATGCTTCACTTCTGCTCTATTACATCTTACAGTTTCACAGTGATTTGCTTCAGTTCCTTTCAATCATCACTGAAAAAAACCAAATGCTTCCAGAGTGGGAATCTCCCTGACATCTTCCTTGGTAAAGGCCAAAAGCAAAGAATTATTTCAGTTTTCTCATATGGTCTAGTATTTGTTGAGTTTCTGCTATACTGGTTGGTCATCTAAAATTACAACTGAATCCCTCATAGCCTTCAAGCTTTCAATGTATTTGAAAAGGTTTTATTATTAGTTTTTGCCTCTGTGACAAATGTTCTTTCATATTCTTTCTTGGCCTGCCTTATTAAGTCTTTTCATTTAAATTGCCAGTGCTTAAACCCTTTCCATTTTCTTCATTTGGATATGCTTTCCATTTTCATTAGCAACATAAATAAATAGCCCATTTATGAGGGAAAGCATCAACACGGGCTACTGTTAAGATATGTTATTTTACTGTTAACCCCAGTTATTAGTAACTAGCCCCCTCCCCCCTACACTAAATTCAGAGGCATCTAACCAGCCAGGATCATCATCTGGATGGTTAAATGTCCGCTAACCAGCTATCCGCCAACATAAGTATTGCTGGTTAGCAGCTAGCGGCTAGCCGGTTATATTGGTTGATATAACTGGCTATCCGCTGATTTTTAAAGTGTGACTGGCCAGGTTTGGTGGCCATATTTGCCCATGTGCAACCCTGGTATATCTTTAGTCAGTCTGACTTTAACCTGCCAGCACTGACTATCAGCTTGCCAGTCAAAGTCAGATTGGCCAAAAATAAACCGAATATTCAATGCCGCTCACTGGAAATGGCCCAACTTTGAATATCCTCTCTCAGCTCTGACTGCGAGAGTTAGCCAGTCTAACTCCCACAGTCTCAATATTAATCTCTAGGTCTCATTGCGTAACATGGGACTGCTAAAATAGCATGAGTTGCTGGTTAAATAACTTGTCTTAACGGTAGCCCATGTTTATAATTCTCCCCCTAAATATACATTAGGAATGAGTACAACAATAGCCTAGAATAAAAATTGCTGACATTCAACTCACAGCATTAAGTGGTTGACAAGCTGCTTCCAGCTGTGGGCTGAACTAACCTCAAATGTTTAATGCTGGTGTATGCATAGCTCCCAGCATTGAATACATGAGTATGGCCACCAGTCTGGAAGTTAACTGGGCACTGGCAGATACTCAGACAATTGGTGCCCGGTTAACTCACTGTATAAAGTTAGGACAGCCATTTTGCCATTTTAAGTTTTTAGTGATGCAATTCGATATGTCAAGTGGCTTTGACCTTGTTGATCATGAGTTGTTTTTAGGCCTGTTGGATCAGTTTGGGTTGTGTGAGAAGGTCCACCAATGGTTCCGGCTTCCTAAAATCAAGAAGTTCTCTCTCACCTTCCTGGTCTCCTGACTGTGAGGTTCCACAGGGCTCACCACTTTCTCAAATCCTATTCAATGTTATGATGTCTCTATTAGGTGGAAGGCTAGAGGCAGCGGGGTTCTGCATTTTTATTTACGCGGATGATATCACAATCTATATCCCTTTCAAGACTGGTCTTCCAGAAATTGTCCCTAAGGTAAGGCTTGGTCTGGATTTGTTGACATCCCGGGCTTCCAAATTTAAGTTTAAGTTAAATAGAGAAAAGACTAAATTTCTGGTGGTAACCAACCCCTTTGACCGTACCGCATATAATAATTTTACTATTGACAATGTGTCGTACCCCCTAGACTCTAAACTTAGGATATTGGGTGTATTAATTGACAGTCACCTCATGTTCGAGCCTCAAGTTTCCTCAGTAGTGAAAATGTCCTTCAGGTCTCTTTGGAAGAGAAGAATCAGATCATATTTCTTGTCAGACATCTTTGGACTGCTCATTCAATCCTTGGTTTTAACTCAGTTTGATTACTGCAATTCCATCTATGCTGGATGTAAGGAGGGTGTCCTAGAAAGGCTACAGATGGCCTAAAATACTGCAGCTAGGCTTGTCCTCAAGGTATCATGCTTTGGTAGAGCCACACCATTACTATGCAAGCTGTACTGGTTGTCAATTAAACTCAGGATTATTTTTAAATTATGTGTTTTTGTCTTTCAAATATTATAAGGCATGATTATGTGCAGATCTTAATAAGTATTCCCCTACGCAACATAACCTCTGGTTCTAGGGTCTACCTTAGACTTCATCTTCCAGATTACAAGAGAGTGTGTTATAAGCAAGTTTACTCTGCTGACTTCAGATACCAGGGTGCTAAGTGGTGGAATTCACTGCCAACGGCAATCAAGGGTCAGCCTGATTACTTGGTATTTCAAAAAAGACTGAAAATTCTACTCTTTGAGAGGTTTCTATCCATTGATGGAGTATCTTAGATTGCAACTGGCCATCATCGGTCTATTTGATATTTTGTTTATGACTTTGTAAACCTTGTTTGTTGTTTATTTACTGTTAGCCACATTGAACTCAAGTGTGTTCGGGATAATGTAGGGCATAAATGTCAAAATAAATACATAAATCTGGTTACTTAGCCGGTTAACTAAGAACTGAATATCACTGTTAACTGGCTAAGTTGCTGTTCTACCCAAGCACTGCCCACAGAGGCATAGCTAGGTTGGTTGCCAGGGGAGCAGCCGCTCCCCCAAATGAACTCCCGTGATATGTCTGATATGCACCAATGGAAGTCCACTTTCTGCTCCCTCTCATGCCCTCAACCTGACTATGCTACTGACTGCCCACAGCCCACCCCTAACCTATCTGGTTAGCAGGGATATTCAGCAGCACTAAACAGTTAAGTGCTGTTGAATATCCCTAGTTAGCTCCACACAAGCAATTTAAATGGCCAGGAGTCCCTCCTAGTTGTTTAAATTGCTTTCAATATCTACTCCTGAGTATCACAACTCCTCCACCAATTTGTTATACAGCACACTGTGGTACTAGGAGTCCAGAAAACTTGCAAAGATCAGTTCCTGATTCCCCATGCTTAACATAAGATGGTTCTCTTCTTGTTTCACAATTGTTCCTACCTCCTTCCTGAAGGCTTTACATAAGAACATAAAAACGTAAGAATAGCCATACTGGGCCAGACCAATGGTCCATCTAGCCTAGTATCCTGCTTCCAACAGTGGCCAAACCAGGTCACAAGTACCTGACAGAAACCCAAATAGTATCAACATTCCATGTTACCAATCCCAGGGCAAGCAGCAGCTTCCCCATGTCTGTCTCGATAGCAGACCATGGACCTCTCTTCCAGGAACTTGTCCAAACCCTTTTTAAACCAAGATATGCTTACTGTTGTTACCACATCCTCTTGCAATGAGTTCCAGAGCTTAACAATTCTTTGAGTGAAAAATATATTTCCTCCCATTTCTGTTTGAATTAATGTTTGTTTGTTTTTTCCATTTTATCAATAAAAATTGTTTACGCTTAAGCAGGTAGGTCCGGTGCTATGTCAAACTCTACTCAGGTGGGTAGATGTTCAGTTTCAGGCTCCACTGTACACTTCACAACCCTCAATAGAACAATAATAATAATTTAAAAAGTTGCTAATTCAAAAGTATTTCCATGTATCTTTATTGAGTGTTCCCTAGTCTTGGTACCTTTTAAAAGAGGAAAAAAATCGAAAGAGTAAGGAATCTCTCTCTCTCTCTCACTCTTTCATACTCGCCAGGGGTATTTCCATCTCTAAACCCATTCTAGGCATACACAAGTGGGTGGCATTATATCTAGAAGACTCTATTGCAATCTTTATATCAAGCACATTCGTTTGGAACCCAGGATATCTCTTTATCAGTCTGCTACACCTACATTTTTATTGCAATGAAAAAAGAACTATTTATGAAGGTGGAAACACAAACATACCTAAACCGTTCTCTTTAGATGTATGGTTCATTAATAACTAGTGTAAATAGTAACAATTAACATATGAGGCCTATTCAACAAAAATAATTTAGAAGGACACAATGAGTGAAGGAATGCTTTAAAGTAGTCTTGGTGCTTAATTGGGATTTACATTAAAGTTATGTGGTATATAATATAGTATAGTAACATAGTAAATGATGGCAGATAAAGACCTGTATGGTCCATCCAGTCTGCCCAATAAGATAAACTCATTTTACATGATATGTGATACTTTATATGTATATCCGAGTTTGATTTGTCCTTGCCTTTCTCAGGGCATAGACCGTAGAAGTCTGCCCAGTACTGTTCTTGTACTAAGTTCTGAAGCTAACATCGAAGCCCCTTAAAATTTACACTCCAGCCCATCCATATCTATTCAGTCACGATCAGGGCGTAGACTGTAGAAGTCTGCCCACTTCCCGTTTTGTTTCCAATTACCGGCATCGCCACCCAATCTCCGCTAAGATTCCACAGAACCATTCCTTCTAAACAGGATTCCTTTGTGTTTATCCCTCGCATGTTTGAATTCCATTACCATTTTCATCTCCACCACCTCCCGCGGGAGGGCATTCCAGATATCCACCACCCTCTCCGTGAAAAAATACTTCCTGACATTAGTCCTGAGTCTGATATTCTCTCTCACATACAGAGCCACTCCTCCACCTCTTTGGCCCTCTCTATTCTTCCTAAAAAGATTATTGCCCGGTACAGTCACATCCCATTCATGAGAATTGAGGAACCAGGTCTCTGTAATAGCAACAATATCCAAGTTTTCTTCAAACATCAGGGCTTGCAAGTCTTGAACATTTTTACTTAGACTATGAGCATTTGGGCATATAGCTTTCCATGTGCTTAGTGAGTTTGGGTGTTTTTTTTATATTTACATGACCTTTCCCTCTGCCATCATGTTTATTCTGGGAGTGACTTTCCGAAAACCCCTGTTTCCTTTTGTCACCCCCACCCTCTAGTTTAAATGTCTAGAAACATACTATCTGAATTTCTCCCCAAGGATGCTTTTTCCCCATCACATAAATATGTAGCCCATCATTACAATACAGCCTATTTTTCCACATATTACCCCATTCTCCTATGTATCTAAAACCTTCTTCTTTACACCAAGACTCAAGCCACTTATTGAATTCCTCTATTTTGCAGTCTTTCCTCTCCCCTCCCCAACATAGGAATTACTTCAGAAAAAGACACAGTCTGAACCAAAGATTTTAGTCCCTGCCCAAACTTCTGGAACACTCTCTGGCCCAGATGCATCAACCAAACGTAAAAAAAGCAAAATCGTTAAAACCATTACCGAATTTTTAAAAATGGCCAATGCTCCAAAAAAACAAGTCGCACAAGTTCGGTGCGGTTTGTAAAGAACGATGCACTAATCCCCGTCGGTAATCGGCTCGTAATGCATGCGCAGAGCAGCCAAGCGTTATGCTGGCTGCTCTGCGCATGCCAGAAACGTAAAAGAAAAAAAAGAAAACACAAACACGTGGCTCCCCACTTTCCCCTGCATGTCTCCACAAACATTAAAGGATCGGGAGGGGGCAAAGGCGCTCATCAGCAGCGTCCTGTAAGGACGGCCTTGCCTTGCTCCCCCCCCCCCCCCGAAGTCCCCGCTGTTCCGTTTGTGAAATAAAAGCTGTTAAAAATGAAACCTTTGCAGTTGCTGGGCTCCCCCTCCCTTCCTGTCTCTCTCTTCTTCAGTCGGCAATGCTCCGCCTCCTGCCCTCCTCCACCTCCGTGCCCCGCCCCCCCCCGAGTTCGTCCCCACAGCTCCCCCCCCTCCACCGGACCCCCCCCTCCACCATAATGGCCGGTGCAGCGCCTCTCACCTATGCTTGAAGGCGCTGCACGGGATGGATCAGCTGTTCTTGATCTCTTCTGTCTCCTCCGATGTCTCCTTCTTCTTCCTGTGCCCGCCCTCCCCTGAAGACCTTTACTTCCAAAGACCCATGATTGGGCTTCCTAATCATTCAGACCAAAAGAAACCAGAAAAACAGTAACTATACAAATATCTAAGGCAAAAGAAATAGGTATAGACAAAAAAAAGGTTAAAGTATTATAAAAACACCTCATATTAAACAAGACTCGACACTGGACAGTGTTTTGGCAGAACACCGCCTGCATCAGAGGTCATGAAATCTTTCATATATGATAGACAGAGTCTGCAGAAATGATGATGCTTGAAAAGTAATTTGATGTTTTGAGACTTGTTTCTGTTAGGTTATGCAATATATTGTTAATTCTAATACTGTATCTAATTTTATTATCATTTAATGTTAATGGTATGGTCAGTCAACTTGGGAGCCCTTTTACTAAGGTGTGTAGGCACCTATGTGCATCCAACATGCATCAATTTGGACCTACCACCCAGCTACTGAGTGCCCTGGGTGGTAATTCTATTTTTTTACGTGCATCCGATACACACAGCAGAAAATATTTTTTTCTTTTCTACTGCATGACACTAACCGTGCAGTAATCAGTGGTGTATGTGTGCTGATGATTACTGCCCAATTAACGTGTGAAACCTTACCGCTAAGTCAATAGGTGGTGGTAAGGTCTCAGATCCAAAATGGACACGCGCCAATTTTTATTTTCCCACACGTCCATTTTCGGCCCCAAAAGCCTTTTTTGCAGGCGTGCTGAAGAATAGACCTGCATGCATCCAATACAGATGCCTGAACAGCGCAGACCATTTTTCACCGCACCTTAGTAAAAGGACCCCTTGGCTTTTGCAAGGTGCTGCAAACTTGATTTTGAAATTTGCTTTTTTGGGTTATGGAATTTGTTGTTAATTTTAATATTGCATTAAATTTATTTTTATTGTATAATGATGTCATTATTTTCTTGTATTGAGTTATTTTATTGTATACTACTTTAACACAATTATATTAAGCAGTAAATCAAATCAATAAATCCAATCCAATCTAAGGCAATACCCGTCATTTTGAGGTAGATCAAATTGCTTTTCAAGCACCATTGTTTCTGCAGACTCAATCCATCATAACTGAAAGATTTCATGACCCCTCAAATCAGGCGTGTTTCGCTGAAACACAGAGGGGCATAATCGAAAGGGACACCCAAGTTTAGCTGAGGACATCCTCGCAAAATGTCCCGATGGAGGGGGAGGCCCGTATTATCGAAACAAGATAATACGGTTGGGGACGCCCAAAATCTGGAAATTTAGGTCATCCTTAGAGATGGTCGTCCCTAGACTTGGTCATTTCTGATTTTCGGCGATAACGGAAACCAAGGACGCCCATCTCAGAAACGACCAAATGCAAGCCCTTTGGTCGTGAGAGGAGCCAGCATTTGTAGTGCACTGGTCCCTCTGACATGCCAGGACACCAACCGGGCACTCTAGGGGGCACTGCAGTGGACTTCATAAATTGCTCCCAGGTACATAGCTCCCTTACCTTGTGTGCTGAGGCCCCCAATTCCCCTCCAAAACCCACTACCCATAATTGTACACCACTACCATAGCCTTTACAGGTGAAGGGGGCACCTAGATGTGGGTAAAGTGGGTTTCTGGTGGGTTTTGGAAGGCTCACATTTACCACCACAAGTGTAACAGGTAGGGGGGGTGGGCCTGGGTCCGCCTACCTGAAGTGCACTGCACCCACTAAAAACTGCTCCAGGGACCTGCATACTGCTGTGATGGACCTGAGTATGACATTTGAGGCTGGCATAGAGGTTGACAAAAATATTTTTTAAGATTTTTTTTGAGGGTGGGAGGGGGTTAGTGACCACTGAGGGAGTAAAGGGAGGTCATCCCTTATTTTCTCCGGTGGCCATCTGGTCAGTTCGGACACCTTTTTTGTGCCTTGGTCGTAAAAAAAACAGGACCAGATAAAGTCGTCCAAGTGCTTGTCAGGGGCACCCTTTTTTTCCCATTATGGGTCAAGGACGTCCATGTGTTAGGCACGCCCAAGACCCGCCTTTGCTTCGCCTCCAACACACCCCTATGAACTTTGGTCATCCCTGCGATGGAAAGCAGTTGGGGATGCCCAAAATCGGCTTTCGATTATACCGATTTGGGCAACCCTGTGAGAAGGACGCCCATCTTCCGATTTGTGTCGAAAGATGGGCGTCCTTCTCTTTTGAAAATGAGCCCGACAGACTCCTGTCAGGTCTTGTTTCATATGAGGTGCTTTCACATTAATTTTACAATAAATTTTCTTAAATTACATCTCTGGATTACTCTTTTTGACCTGTTTGTGGAAGTTTTTTTGTCCATCCCTACTTTTACCTTCTAAATATTCCCCTTGACTTCCCTGGCCCCCTTGGGCCTACATTCACTCATCCCTTGTGGCCCATTGGGACCTAGGGCAGGAACAAACCTTGGCTATTCCTGCCCTTGCCAGTGCCAGGATCAAAATGGCCCTGGTGACCCCTAAATCTCGTGGAACAACTACTAGGGGTCAGGCTGCAGTATAAGGGTCTGATCGTGAGTTTCTTTGGGAGTGGAGGTCATTGAGTGAGGACTGATTGGGGGGGGGTTCTGTGAGTCAGGGACATGATGGGGGGTCAATTGGGGGAAGGGATCAACACAGATGATCCCTTTAAGCTGCTGGCCAAGAGCATCAGGCCACAGCATTGTTTGCTGATGCTCCTCAGATGGTAGAGTAATGCTGCTTGTGAGTTTCCTCACAAGCAGCATTATTAGGTGCATCAGGAACCTTTAACCTGTGGTACTGAACTTCTGCTGGTTGGTGACTCATGAGCACCTAAAGATACAGTAAAAGCCTGACTTTTACCACACTGTAATAACTACCCCCCTTAGAGTTCACATAGGTTTAAGCTATATGGTCAGGAGTGTATGCTGACAAATGATTTAATTCCGTAGGACCTAAAGACCAATTCCACCTGTTCTCAAATTCTCCTTCTTTTTGATAAATATATATAAGTATGACATATTTAAATTGTGTAATTTATGCTTGTCATTTACATTTAGAATGTAAGTTTTTCTAATAATGTATGTGATATTCAAACAGATTGAATGATGAGTTATCAAGTTATCAATGTGGGCTCCCTTCTATTTTACTGTTAACTCCCAGTTATTAGTAACTAGGTCTCATTACATAAATGGGTCCGATCTTAAAATAGCATGAGTTAGTGGTAGAATAACCCATCTTATCGGTAGCCTACATTGATAACTTCCTCCCGTAGGAGCTGCTGCTAGACTTAAAACATCTTTTCTTCATGGAGTTTTAACAGATAATGACAAGAAAATCCTTCCAACCATCACAGCACTATCTGAATAGTATTTGGACAAAATTAATACAGAGAGAGAGAGAGAGAGAGAGAGAGAGAGAGAGAGAGAGCAGAGCAACTAAGTTTAGGAAAAAGGCAATAATCAGCTGGTACCCACATAACTAAGCAGTTTAAATTAGGTTTACACAATCAGCTTACCTATACATTTAACAGCTGAATATCCCCACCACGTGTAATATCCAGCAGCTGTGACTGTATTATTTATTTATTTATTTGTGACATTTATATCCCACATTATCCCAAACAAGTTTGAGTTCAATGTGGCTTACAATAAACAGTACAGGATACATAACAAAGAATAATGCATAAGAAAATAATGTGTTGTAACAATCCAATTTTACAATACAGTATCATAAACGTACTGGGATAGCTATGGATGTTTGACATTTAGAAAATCTATTATGAATGAGAAATTGTATATGAAGCAAAGAGAAAGTTAATGCTAAATAGAGTAACAACCAATTCAGGTAATAATTAGTTGTTTGAGATATGGTCATTCTTTGTGAGAGTTTGTTTGAATATTATCAGAGATGTACAGAGGAAGCAATTTTTGACAGATTTTAACACACACCCCTAGTCTCACCCTACTTTATACAGCCCTGCCTATCCTGCCTTCTAGCTCCACCCCCTACCCCATCTCAACCTCACGGTCATTCCAGAAAATACTTTACTTACACTAGTGACCACAGGGATGGATGAGAACTACAGATAGCCATTTCCCCAATTTCCCCATCTCCTTCTCTTACATCTCTTCTTTTAGGGTTACCATATGGCTCCAGAAAAAGGAGGACGGATTGAGCCAGCCGGGTTTTACTTCCATTGCTTTCCATTGAAAGCAATGGAAGTAAAACCCGGCTGGCGCAATTGCTTTCAATGGAAAGCAATGGAAGTAAAACCCGGCTGGCTCAATCCGTCCTCCTTTTTCTGGAGCCATATGGTAACCCTATCTTCTTTTAACTTAGTTTCTCTATCAATCACTTGTATTATCTTAGGCTGTAGGACAGCACTATAAATATTACACCAGGCCCTCGAGTACCTACACAGCTACTACTGGTAAACTATTCTCTAGCAGAATCCTTCATCTCATTCACACATGCAGAACATGGACAGACCCTCATTCAATACAGAATAAGAGACCATATGGGGGCTCATTTTCAAAGCACTTAGACTTACAAAGTTCCAAAGTGGAACTTAGTAAGTTAAGTGTTTTGAAAATACACCTCCATAAATTAGAAAATTATAGGCAGAAAAAAACTGAAATGGAAACCTCTAAGAAAGCCAGACTCTATAGGCAGTGCAGTACTGGTAAATGAGAAACAGAAATGCATTTATTTCTACATGCTACATAATACTAAAATAGAAACATGTTTTCTCTCAAAGCTGACACATTCCAGTTCCTGAAAATTTCAAATGACTTTGTTGTCTTGACATTTTATTTTTCTGAGTTGGTTCTAGTTTCACTTTTCAACTTTCTTTGTGTGATTCTTCACCTAAATTCTTTTGTTTTCAGTCTCCTTTCTATTTCTTCTCTCCTCCTGCCTTCCCATTGTCCCTTCTCTCTTTCATTACCCAAGCTATTATCTAGGGGCATAGCCAAGGTTCCAGTTGGAGAGAGGCAGGCATATCCTCTCCCTCTCCCCCCACCACCACTTTAAGTATGATACCTTTTTTGGCAGGGATGCTGAAGCCCCACCAGCTGAAGAAATGTGCTGCCTGAGCCACCCCCTTTCTCCTTGTGCTACTTCAGGAATGAGGAAATCAGGGTGTGCCTCCAGCTGCCAACAGCAGCACTCCCCCGAGCATATTCAGCTCATGCATGAACTGAGCATGCTCAGGGATTGCCAGGGTTGGCACCTAGAAGCATGCTGCTGATGTCCTCATTCAAGAAGCAGCACGAGGGGGAGGGGGCAGCCAGAAACATAGCTAGGTTTTGATGTCAGTAGGAGCAGACCTTTTTTAAACTAGGCACTGGGGCAAGGCTGGAGGGCCAATCTGCATAGTCACCATTTCACTCAAAATCTGGTTGGGGGAGTGGATTCTCCCCTTACACCCCACCTAACTACGCCTCTGAGGGCAGGTTAGGCAGTGAATTTCTTCAGCTGGCAGGGATTCAGCATCCCCATCTGCCATTGAACAGGTGCTGCAGCTTTGGAGGGGGCCTGAGCCCAAAAGTAGGGAGGCCGAGGCCTCCAAGCCCCTCCCCCTCTGTGTCTACACCCTTTGTCTTTCATTGCCGAATTCCCCATTTATGATCACCCTCTCTCAAGCTCTCATTGTCTGTTCCTAGACTCTCATTTCTTCACCAGCCCCGGCTTCTTCTCTCTAAGTCAGCTCTTCCTAACATCTAGGTTTTTTTCTCCTATCTCTTACCCCCTACTCAGCTTCTAATTCCTCCTTTTCAACATCTTCCAAGTCTCATTTCCATATTCTTTCTGTCCTTCATAGTCTCATCTCATAACACTGCTTCCTAGGCCTTCTGCCCCCCTCATTCTTTGTAGCTTTACTCCATGTTCCCTCCAGAAAAATGTTCCTCTTTTTTTGGCCCCAACCTCCCTCACTAGAGACTCTTCTCTCCTTATCACTCCCCCCTCACTTACCCATTCTCACCCCAACTCACCCACCCACTCAAAGTGTTTTTCTTTCTGTATTCTCACCCCTACTTACCCACCTACCCACCCACTTGCCTGATGCTCTCTCTCTCATTCTCACCTCTTCCTACCAGTAGATTATCTAGAAGTTATTTTTGAGTGGGCCTGTGAGGAATATATGGGCCCACACATTTCCTCTCTACCTCCTCGTAGTTATCCTCAAACCCTTCCAGCTGAAGAATTTCTCTTCTGGAACTCCCTAGGCCATCTTAACACTATCTGACCGATACTCAAACCATATAACCAGGCAAGTATGGCACCTGATTGGTTAAATGGTACCTAACTGACTGTCTGCTGATATTCAGCAGAAGATAGCTGGATGTGTCTTGCTGAATATTCCTGGCTAGCACTTAGCGGATAGCTGGTTATATCGTGTGATATAAACGGCTATCTGCTGATCTTCAGTGTATTGCTGGCTAAGTTTGGCGGACAAATCTGGCTGGGTCAATAGCAGGTCTATCTTTGGCCACTATGAACTTAGCCAGACAGTTCTGAATATTGACTTGGCTGGCTATCTTTTTGCAGTCAAAAATAAACCAGATATTTAATGCCAGTCACCGGAAATGGCCCAGCATTGAATATCTGTGCTCTGTGCTGACCAAGAGACGCAGCCTGGCTTCCTCCCGTGGTCTGAATCTAGGGCTCTATGGAAGTTAGCAATGCATTCCCAGCTGCTGATCTCCCTCCTCCCCCCCCTCGCCATAAATGCTTAGTTCATATAAATGAACTAAGCATAGTTTATAGTTTATTAAAACTTGCTATACTGCCTTTGGCTAACAGATCTCGGTGGTTTACAACTCTTAAGATTTAAAACAAAGGTAGGAAAAGAACTGCAAAGGAAAGAATATAACATTCACAATCAAGATTCTAGCATTCTGAAGGAATAGAAAAACCAACCAGAGGGAGAAGAAAGCAGTAGGGTAACCATAGGTAGTAGAAATTACCTTTTGGATTTCTTTACTGAGATTCGACATGAATATGTGCAGGAGGTGCCATTATTTGCCACGGGGGGGGGGGGGGGGGGGGGGGGGGGTGCTGCTAGCTTCCACAATTTTCAGTCAACCCAGGGGTACTGGCAGAATGGATCCTCAGCTAGCAGGGCTTGGGGATCCTGGACAGCTACACCAATGATGTATGCTACTGCTAGGTGAGAGCCTAAACCCAATGTGGTTGGGCTCTGCCCACCCATGGCTATGCCATTGCTTTCTACAAACATAAAAACATAGAAAAATGAAGGCAGATAAAGACATATGGCCAATTCATCTGTTCATTCATGCCATCTATTTTTTCTTTTTCTCCCTTAGAGATCCTCTATACTTGTCCCAAGCTTGCTTGAATTCAGATACAGTATTCATCTCCATTACCTCCACCAGGAAGTCATTGTACAAGTTTACCACCCTTTTCATTAAGAAATGATTCTATAGGTTACTCCTCAGTCTCAGTCCTTTCACCTTTATCCAATGCCCCAACATTCTAGTGCTTCCTTTCCATTGAAAGAGATCCGCCTCCTGTGCTTTTGTTTCTTTCACATCTCCCCTCTGTTGCCTTTCCTCCAAAGTATACATATTGAGATCTTTATGTTTTATTTCTTTATTGCACTTATATCCCACATTTCCCCGCCTATTTGCAGGCTCAATGTGGCTTACATAGACCTATAATGGCATCGCCATTTCAGGGAAGAAGATATATTTGGCAATACAATGAGATCAATGATGGCATAGAAGAGATAAGCAAACAGTTATAGAAAGGTGTCTTCAGCGTAGGTTGAGTGGTGAGGTATTGTGATGACGCTATGGATTCTCGTGATAGGCTTTGTTGAAGAGGTAGGTTTGTCCTCATATGCTTTATGATGAAAACCACTAACCATTTTTTTAGTCACCCTCTGAACCAACCCTACCCTGTTTATATCTTTTTCAAGATGTGGTCTCCAGAACTGTACATAATACTCTAAATGGGGTCTCACCAGTGACTTATATAGAGGTACTATTACCTCCTTTTTCCTACCTGTGATTCCTTTTCCTATGTGCTCAAGAATCCTTATAGCTTTTGTTGTTGCCTTTTCTACCTGTTTGGTCACCTTACAATCATTATATAACATTACCTACAAGTCTCGCTCCTCTTTCATGCACAAAGGTACTTTACCCCCTAAACTATACTACTCCATTGGATTTTTGTGGCCCAAATGCATAACCCTTCATATTTGAACATTAAATATTAGATGTCAAATTCTGGACATTCTTCAAGCTTCAATAGATCCTTCCTGATGTTATCTACACCATCAGAGGTGTCTACTCTAGTGCAGAGTTTGGTATTATCTGCAAAGAGGTGCAACTTCCCATACAAAATGTTGAAAAGAATCATAGAAAGAATGGATACTTGAGGCAGACCACTTGTATCGTCCCATTGCTCAGTTGAGAAGGGAGTGACTGACTATGTCAAAAGTTGAGGTGAGGTCGAGAGATATAACTATGACTGATACATGCTGATCTAAGGAGGAGTGGTTAGTACCATGGAGTGACAGAAGTAGAGTTTCAGTACTGTGGTAATGATGAAAATCAGCCTGAAAAGGGTGTAGGGCATTGGATATAAGAACATAAGAATAGCCATACTGGGTCAGACCAATGGCCCATCTAGCCTAGTATCCTGCTTCCAACAGTGGCTAATCCAGGTCTCGAGTACCTGGCAGAAACCCAATTATTAGCAACATTCCATGCTACCAACCCTGGAGCAAGCAGCGGCTTCCCCCATGTCCATCTCAATAACAGATTATGGACTTTTCCTCCAGGAACTTGTCCAAAGTTTCTTTAAACCCAGATATGCTAACCGCTATTACCACATTCTCTGACAATGAGTTCTAGAACTTAACTATTCTTTGATTGAAAAGTTATTTCCTCCTATTTGTTTTAAATTAACTTCTCTAGAATTTTTAAAAAGAAAGGGTGGTTGGAGATGAGGCGAAAATTGAAATTTCTTGGTGAGTAGTCTCACCAACGTGTGTTTCCATATTGGGAGAAACACACCGATAGAGAGACTAGAACATAGAAGAAGGAGAAGATGGGGACAAAGTGAGGGCAGAAGATGACTCTAAATGTGAGCAGACCAATGGTCAAGGGAGGAGGAGGATAGATAAAATGGACTACGCATGTTAAGGAGTAATCAGTGGGAAAGTTAAAAGTTGACCAGTTTGCAGTGGGACATGATGATGGGGAAGAGACAGCAGGGGAAGGCCAGGGGGCAATGAGGGAAGAGGGAGGAAGAAACCAGGGACTGGCAAAAGGAAGAAATCTTTGATGGCCAGGTGTCAGCCAGGACAGAAAGGGGGAGAACAGAGGTTGTGTGTAGGCAGAACAGTGTGAAATGAGGATAGCAATAGTGCAGAAGGGAAGAAGCCAGGCCTGATTGCCACCATTTTCTCTTACTGAGGCTGATGTAAGTTTTGAGTAGGTGGAGCTTTGGGGAGAACCAGAGAGAGTAGGTATAGTGGGACTGGATTGAGAAAACATGAGGAAAATGAAAATCAACAAACATACTGAAGAGAGAAGGGATGCAACTTAAGAGGAAAATTCTTCAAAGGGAGAGGAGAGGGAAGGGAAGGGGAAGAGATGCTAAGACATTACTGATCATGTGAAGAGAGGAATCTGTGTGGGCAAAGCACTGAAAGATAGCAGGGGTGGGAAAGGGGGCTGGTAATAGAAGGGTAAATGAGAGGAAGACATGGTTGGACCAGGGGAGCAGAGAAGAAAAAATAGGAGTATGTGTGAGACTAGGTGAGTTAGAGATAAGATCTAAAATGCTAGCAGCAGAATACTGGGAATGGTGAGGAGCTGGAAAAGGCCAAAACTAGTGACAAAGGAGAGGAAAGAATCCATTGTATCAGAAGGAGGTACATTGAAATTATTCAAGAACAGAAGAAGAGGGTACAACATTCGAGGTGAAGGCAAGCATTTCTTCCATTGAAAGGGCATTAGGTGGCATCCGGTAATAAATAAGGGCTAGATAAAGGGAAATAAAGAAGAATGACATCAGAGGTGGAGAAAAACTTGAAAGGACGTGGAGGGGGCATAATCGAACAAAAACGTCTGTCTCCATGGGCGTTTATCTCCAAGAACGGGTCCGTGAAGGGGCGGACCGAACCATATTTTCGCAAAAAATAGACGTCCATGTTTTATTCGACAATTTGTGAGCTGGGCGTTTTTGTTTTTCAGTGATAATGGAAAATGAAAGCGCCCGGCTCAAAAATGAATAAATCCAAGGCATTTGTTCGTGGGAGGGGCCAGGATTCGTAGTGCACTGGTCCCCCTCACAAGCCAGGACACCAACCGGGCACCCTAGGGGGCACTTTAACAAAAACAAAAAAAAAGGTAAAAGAGCTCCCAGGTGCATAGCACCCTTCCCTTGTGTGTTGAGCCCCCCAAATCCCCCTCAAAACCCACTGCTCACAAGTCTACACCATTACTATAGCCCTAAGGGGTGAAGGGGGGCACCTACATGTGGGTACAGTGGGTTTGGGGGGGGTTGGGTGACTAAGCATTAAGCAGCACAATTGTAACAGGTAGGGGGGATGGGCCTGGGTCCACCTGCCTGAAGTCCACTGCACCCCCTAACAACTGCTCCAGGGACCTGCATACTGCTGCCAGGGAGGTGGGTATGACATTTGATGGTGAAAATAAAACGTTGTGAAATATCATTTTTTGTGATGGGAGGGAGTTAGTGACCACTGTGGGAGTCAGGGGAGGTCATCCCTGATTCCCTCTGGGGGTAATCTGGTCATTTAGGGCACTGTTTGGGGCCTTATTCGTGAAAAAACAGGGTCCAGGAAAAGTGCCCTAAATTCTAGCTACAAACGCATACTTTTTTTCCATTATCGGCGAAAGGTGCCCATCTCTGTTCGGGTGATAACCATGCCCCAGTCCCGCCTTCACCATGTCTCCGACACGCCCCCGTCAACTTTGTACGCTTCCGCGATGGAGTGCAGTTGAAAACGTCCAAGTTCGGCTTTCGATTATACCGCGTTATTCGTTTTTGTGAGATAAACGTCCATCTCCCGATTTAGGTCAGAACTTGAGCGTTTTTCTCGTTCGATTATAAGCAGGATAGTGACCTGCAGAGTGGAATTATAAAGGCTGGCAACACCACCTCTTCAGCAAAAGGTGCGAGGCATAGGTGCCAAAAGGAAACCCAAAAGGGCAAGATTCAAGGAGGATAATAAAGTCACCGTGACACAACCAGTTTTTGGATATACAATGGAAGTCTAGGAGTGCATACTAATGAATCCATAAACAAGGTGGCCCTTATACCAAAGCAAATGAGTGTTAAGTAAACCATATCTCACTGGTGGGAGTTAAGAGGCAGCTGAGAGAGAGGCTGCAGGAGGGCAGGGGCAGAATGTAGGTGAAGAAGTATGGAGACTAACCTGTTGAGGTTTATGAAATATCTAAATGAGAGCCACCCAACCCTGAGATTCATGATGAAGTATGCTTGAGCTGAAACGACATATCTGGATGTACAAGTCAAGAGGGTGAATAGCATGTTTACGAGTACAATTTTTCGTAAGGTGACTGATAGGAATACCCTCCTGGATTACAACAGCTGCCACCCGCGTAAACTTAAAGATAGTTTACCCTTTTCATAATTCCTAAGATACAGAAGGATATGTTCTGAAGTGAATGACTTCAAATTGAAATCAAAAGCTCTACAGTTTACACTGATGGAAAGGGGTTACCCTAGTAAGGTGGTGAAGAAAGCATTTAACGCGCCAGGTTCAATAACCGTGAGTACCTGCTAACCCCTAGACCGAGAGAAGATGAAAAGCCAGATGTCTGTACATGGGTGATGAGATTTACTCAGGTAACACCGAGACTGACAGCAGCAATTAGAAAGCATTGGTCAGTTCTACAGACTATACCATTGCTAGTCCAAATGAGACTAAGGTTCGCATACAGTCATGGCAGTAATCTCAAGGAAAGACTATCATTGGCGGTATTGAGAACCCTGCTGGTAGAGACAACAGAAGAACCAGGTCATTACAGCTGTGGTAACTGTCAGATGTGCGGGCTGATGATTTGTGCTAAAGAATTTGTGGACCCCCAGTCAAATAAAGCAATATACTTTAAGGACCCTATGCACTTCAAAACATGTAGTGTATTGTGTCCAATGCCCTTGTAACAAGCTACATATAGGGCAGACATCATGGAAATTGCTGACCCGCTTAACAGAACACAAAAGCAATATCAATATTAAGAAAGCGGGTGCTACATTGGCAATGCACTGTGAAGAAGAGCACCACGATTTTCAGAATCTATGATGTATTGCCCTACAGCAACTCACTCCAAGTACGAGAGGCAGAGATATTAAACGCCGACTGGCCCAATTAGAGCAAAGATGGATCTTTCATCTACAGACACTATCTCCAACAGGTTTGAATCTCAGATTAGAATGGAACCATTTTTTCTAAACATTTGTCTGCACATGTTTTCGTATTGGATGAGGATTGGATACACTCTAGTATAGGCATCTGACGTCAGTCTATAAATACAGGCACCACATTTAAAGAAGGATAGACAACAGAGCTGCGGGAGCGGAACTCAAAGTCGCCAGAACAGTGATGTGAGAAACTGTGGTTTATAACCAAGTTTTTTGATTAGTGTGGTTACAATGTAGCCAGAATTCTACAGCGCTGTTTTGTATTTTGTAGAGAGATTTGCCACGGACCCTGAAGAAGGTTTGAAACTCTGGCTGTGGCTTTTTGACTGCAATGGACAGCTAAGACAGATAAGTTAAGATAAGTGAGGTAATTAAATTTGCTGATAACACAAAGTTATTCAAAGTCGTTAAATCGCTGGAGGATTGTGAAAAATTACAAGAGGACCTTACGAGACTGGAAGACTGGGCGTCTAAATGGCAGATGACGTTTAATGTGAGCAAGTGCAAAGTGATACATGTTGGAAAGAGGAACCCGAATTATAGCTACGTCATGCAAGGTTCCATGTTAGGAGTCACAGACCAAGAAAGGGATCTAGGTATTGTCGTTGATGATACATTGAAACCTTCTGCTCAGTGTGCTGCTATGGCTAAGAAAGTAAATAGAATGTTAGGTATTATTAGGAAAGGAAGGAAAACAAAAATGAGGATGTTATAATGCCTTTGTATCGCTCCATGGTGTGACTGCATCTCAAATATTGTGTTCAATTCTGGTCGCCGCATCTCAAAAAAGATATAGTGGAATTAGAAAAGGTGCAGAGAAGGGCGACGAAAATAATAAAGGGGATGGGACAACTTCCCTATGAGGAAAGGCTAAAGCGGCTAGGGCTCTTCAGCTTGGAGAAAAGGTGGCTGAGGGGAGATATGATAAACGTCTATAAAATAATGAGTGGAGTGGAACGGGTAGATGTGAAGCGTCTGTTTACGCTTTCCAAAAATACTAGGACTAGGGGGCATGCGATGAAGCTACAATGTAGTAAATTTAAAACAAATCAAAGAAAATGTTTCTTCACTCAATGTGTAATTAAACTCTGGAATTCGTTGCCAGAGAATGTGGTAAAGGCGGTTAGCATAATGGAGTTTAAAAAAGGTTTGGGCGGCTTCCTAAAGGAAAAGTCCATAGACTATTATTAAGTGGACTTGGGAAAATCCACTATTTCTGAGATATGCAGAATAAAATGTTTTGTACTTTTTTGGGATCTTGCCAGGTATTTGTGACCTGGATTGGCCACTGTTGGAAACAGGATGCTGGGCTTGATGGACCTTTGGTCTTTCCCAGTATGGCAATACTTATGTACTTATGTAAGTACATAAAAAAAGACAAAAAGAAAAACTAAAAGAGAACATTTGTACTATTTAAAAGACTAAAAATCATAAGGAGGAGGAGGTGTTGAGCCAATGATGAGAGTGAACGCTCCCAGTTGAAGTAGGCTATGCCACAATAAAAAGGGTGCACTTTTGAGGCATCTTCATCCTCCATATATCCTCCCTTTTTTAGTCTAACGATCTGACAGATACGGAAGGTATTAATTGATGTCAACCAGTATAAACTGCTAAATTAGGAAGATGATTTTTGAATTTGCATGCTACCCCTAACTTAGCCAGTTAGGAATGGCTGATTACTTATTGCTATAGTTATAGTTTATTAAGATTTGCTAAACTGCCAATGCTAACTAGCAGGTCTTAGCGGTTTACAATAAATAAAACATAGTGTGTTAGAACTATAATATGGATAGGAAAGATCCTCATAAAATAAACAAGGTTGTTACAAAAGCACAGTTCAGGAGGAAATTAAAGAGCAAGCAATCATTAGCATAAGATATCTAAAAGCAATTGCATGAAGCCACAGAGTTCATTCTCAAGAGAACACACTAAACAGTTTCATAGGCTTTGTGCAAAAAGCCAAGCCCTTAGCATGGGTTTAAAAGCTTTAAAGGAAGATTCTGCACGAATGTGAAGGGGAGCGAGTTCCAGAAAGAGGTGGCAGCAAAAAAAAAAGAAGGCATGATTTCTGGTAAATTCTAACCGGCAATTTTAGGCTCTGGCAGGACAAGGCAGTGATCATTAAGGGAACTGAGCAGATGGACAAGAAAGTAAGGATTAGTAAGTGAATTCATGTAAAATGGGAGCCCTACCCTATGTGCTTTAAAAGTGAGGGTTAACAATCTGAAAATTATTCTCGGTTGAACATGTAGCCAGTGAAACTTCTCCAATAATGGAGAAACATGGTCCCCACACTGACCATGACATAGTAGTCTGATGCAGTAGTCTGAGAAAACAATCGCTGAAATAGTCTGGGTATTTGACAGAGGAAAGGCCTCGAGAAGCCCCCAGCATAACTAAAAGCTTCGGGGGCTGGGCAGTGGCGTTCCTAGGGGCGCTGACACCCGGGGCAGATCGCCGATGCACCCCGCCCCCCAGGTGCAGCGCCCCTTCCCCCCCGGCGAAAGGACCCCCCCGGGGTTGTGTTTTGGGAATGGAGCTTCTTGTATGGCCTCACCCTGCACATTCACATAATGCCTGATACCATTGGGGTCAGAGTCTTACTCTTACCTACCTGCAGGATGTCGCTGGAAAGGGCACAGCTCCGGGAAAGAGCGGTGGGAAATCCCCGGCCCCATCGGGAACTATTTCCAGCTCTCCTCAGGCGCCCCTCTGTGCCCTGAGCTGCAGCTGCTGCTGTACTTCTAGGAAGTTGTCTGGGCTTCTGGTTTTCCTCCATCCCTGCCATTTTCAGGATTCCCCTCGCAAGACACTCGTGTTTTCGGATCTTTGATCAAAGAGCTCCCTTCCCCCGCCCCCTGCAAACTTGGGTCCGCCACAGCGCCCTAGTGGATCCCGATCGGCTGAGGAGTCCCGGGGCGGCCATGCGGAGCGGATCTGCCTTTGTGTCTCTGTTGAGTAAAAAGTCGCTTCGACCTCGCGCTGCTTTCTCCAGGTGCACGCCGGTCAGTAACCTGTTCCGGGGCAGAGGGAGCATGGAAACGAAGGACGCTGACCGGCACGCGGCACCCCCCCAGCGACGTGCACCCGGGGCGGACCCCCCCCCCCCCCCCCCCCTTGGTATGCCACTTGGGCTGGGCTTCTTCATCATTGGCCAGAAAACCTCTGTGAATATGTCTGTTCTTGTCAATATACTTTACTAATTTGCTTAATGCATTCAATTTTTTACAAATTCGCTTAGTGCATTTTGGTCCACACCAGATATTACTTAACTTTATCTGGTGTTCAAACGTGCGGGTCCTTCTTACACTTTGACCATGACCAACGATGGCCGCCATTTTGAAGATCTGCCTCAGGGTTCAGTGGTCCGTGTATAATCTGGGAAACAGAAAAAATGAATTATCATCTGTTCACGTTGACAAAGTAGTAAAGTAAATTGACAAGAACAGACATATTCACAGAGGTTTTCTGGCCAATGATGAAGAAGCCCAGCCCTCGAAGCTTTTAGTTATGCTGGGGGCTTCTCGAGGCCTTTCCTCTGTCAAATACCCTGACTATTTCAGCGATTGTTTTCTCAGTCAGATATTTTGATGCTTGTTTTTGTGATATCTCCTTACCTTCTAGATAATAATCAATTAATTAAGGAGATTACTTCTTCATTATATTTATAGTAGTCTGATGGACATATTTTGAAAAGACTGCAGCCTTTTTAAATTAGAACAAGTGCAGCCTAAGTATGCAATATTACAG
Organism: Microcaecilia unicolor; assembly: GCF_901765095.1. NCBI lineage: Eukaryota > Metazoa > Chordata > Amphibia > Gymnophiona > Siphonopidae > Microcaecilia > Microcaecilia unicolor. The sequence continues at coordinate 295,357,133 of NC_044032.1, forward strand.
TTATCCAACCATGAGGTCAGTAGTCCAAGAATGAGGGAAGGAAAATATTGATAGTGAAGTAGCGGCGAATTGAACAAAGTTGCCGAAGTATAAAGAATCCTGTTTTACATACATTAGAAATTTGAGGAGTGAAAACAAGATGGGAATCAAGTATTACCCCTAGGTATCGAAAAGACGCCACAGGTTGTATAGGTGACACGGAGATATTCAGTGGCATTACCCTTTTAAGTGCCGCTGAATATACTACTACTACTATTTAGCATTTCTATAGCGCTACAAAGCTTACGCAGTGCTGCACAAACATAGGAAAAAAGACAGTCCCTGCTCAAAGAGCTTACAATCTAGTAATATCAGTAGTTGGACAGCTCAGCGGGGTCAGCCTCTCCTGCCTAGTTAAACCCTTTTGAAGATTGACCCCTGAGTATTTAATGTCCATAATAGATTATGTAAAAGAGATATTGATGACCATTTTAATGATAATGAAATAGAAGCATGATCTGATATTATAATAAGATGTAATGTATTATTTATGATTGATTCTATAAGAATATCCGATATGATAATCTATTTGAAAGAAGTTTTGATGACAGTATTACATAAAAATGTATATTCCTTCTCAGCATATTGAAGTTTCCAAGACTTTTCTAAATGATGTTGATTTTTTTAAAAAGTCAAAATAATAGCTGATTTTAAAGGATGTATCTAAACCCTTGTTTGCTGATCTAGTAATACGTTTAAAAGCGTGCAATAACAATGGATCACACTCCAGAATTTTTTGAACAAAGATGAATAGAAAGTAAGTGTATTTCTTTTGAATTAGTATGTCTTTCCCTTGGATATGTGCTTTTACATGAAGCAATTTTCCCTGTCTTTCTGTGTATGCTTCTAAAGTCAAAAGCTTAGCATCAGGAAGGAATTGATGCCTCATCTTTTTTGAAATAAGCATTACTTTTTTTTCTATTTCTACAGGATGATCTATGTCATGGACATTCCATGACATTCAGTTTAATTGAATGGATTAATTAAATGGATCCATAAACAATAATAGTATGCTATATTTGTTACCAGTCTTGTTGTCATGAACCACCACTGCTGTAACAAGAAGAAAATAGAGTTCAAGATCAGAGTACTTCATCCTGCCTCAATAGCAATATAATGAATGGCAACTAGAACTCACTAGAAGTTCCGCCTCAGTGATTAATGGGCTGAGTGGTGCAGAACAAAAGACTTCTCAAGATTTTTCCTTCATAAATGCTTATACCAAATTTGTATATAGCTATTGTTTTAAAGAAACCACCGGGGTACATGTGAAAAGAGAGAGAGGAAAAAAGGAGCAGAATATAAAGAAAGAAAAAAAAAAATAGGGGAATAAGTAAAAGGCGTTCTGAAGAAATAGAAGATAGAGAGAATAAGAATTAATAACTAAAAATGTCAAAAAAAGACAAATAATTCAAATCTAGTAATTAAATTCCAACTAATAATCTTTATACTTGCAGGAGAACAGTATGTGCTGTTTTTATAGCTTGCAGAAGAATTGCTGAAGTTAAGGATTTATTATAATATTGCTTTCACACCACTTCCTTCACACAGATTCACACAAATAACTTCACCAACAAATTCTTAAATTGGCACAACACATGGCCACGACTTTATTAAATACAATAATTAATTCTTTCAAACACAAATATGAAAACAGCAACAATCCTTTTTTTCCAAGATTAACAAATAAGCACTTCTCCCAGAGTGGTTTTCTCCTCTTTTTGCAACATTCATATCACCGTCCAAACAATAGCTAGTCAATGTCGAACTAACTGACATTAATGAGTACAACATAGCAGAGTAATTCTCTCTTCATTCCCACAAAGGTTTGCAGTGATACCAAACCTCAGCCCACGCTTATGGTGGTATTGCACAAGAGCTGGTTGTAATCCCATTATCTCCAAATTCTCCTCACACTGGATGGGCACAACATTTTCAAAATTAGTTCACACCTTAACCTTCACCCTTCCCACCTGCCTCCCTCTCAAAACAATTAGAGAAGCTCACCAAAAACAACAACCACTCACTGGCTCCTTAACCTTCCCCCTTGCTTCACCACAGCAATGGACACTGCTCTATCGCATCCTAACTCTAATCTCTCCTCCCCCATCATGTGCTTAGCCAGTTATCTGTCCTCACCTATATTGATAAGGACATTCTTTATAGAAGATTCATGTTCTCTTAATTCACCTGTAGAATATGAGAGCATCTTCACATTGATATTCTGATAGAACAAAAAAAAAAAAGATATTCTTAGAACCGACAAGTTCTATTAAACAGTAGAAGATGTTGCTAACAGAATTCAATTATCTTTCCATTGCTTGATTGGTATTCTATTCTAGAAAATCCTCTAGTGCTTTGGGGATCTCAAAGGACTAAGTACCTGTCATACAGGCAGGATATTGCAATTTGTATCAGGCTCCAAGTGCTTCCAAATGTGGCCTTAATTCCAGAAATTGCTTTCTTTTGTTAGCAGTCTATTTTGATAAATTTGGTACAATAAGAATTTTCCACTATTCATGTTTAAGATTAGGAGCTAACTATGCAGCTTGCAAAATTTGTAAACTTGAGGAAATCTCAGCAGTTTCTCTATTAAAGGCCATGGATTTTTCATCAAATATTAAGGTAAGGGTGAACAATGAGCTTGTTCAAATTCAAGCAACTGCTTTAATTGAAGAAGAGTAATTGCAGAAGCCAAGGCATTAATTGATTCCTCCTCTCGCTAGGGCTAGATGGGAATCTACACGGAACTCGGCTTTTTTCTATTTGTCCCCCTCTCTTTGGAATGGCCTTCCAAAAGAGATCAGACTTGAGAAATCTTACTTTCATTTTCGGAAACGTTTGAAAACCTTCTATTTTATCAATTATGTAGAACAGAATTTAGAATAATGGAAGAAAGGTTATAAATGGGTATCTGTAAGGTATATTAAATCAAAACTTTACAGTTTATGTTTGTGTCAGGGGCGTAGCCAGACACCCAATTTTGGGTGGGCCTGGGCCCAAGATGGGTGGGCAGAAGAACTCCGCCCTGTCCCACAAGTGATTTGGTCTCTCCCTCTCTCGCCTGCATGCCATATGATCTTTTAAACATCCCCCTCCCCTGAATACCTTTTAAATAGCAGATTTTCACTGGCAGCGAGCAGAAACTAATACACACTGCTCATGTTGGCCCCACAGTCTTCCCTCTGATGCAACTTCCTGTTTCAGCATAGGTGGGAATATATCAGAGGGAAGGCTGCGGGGCCGGTGTGAATAGTATGTATGTAGCAGGCGAAGATCTACTATTTACAAGGTACTGTATGCAGGAGGGACAGTTGGGAGTTTTTGGCTGGTGGGGCTTGAGAATCCCTGCCAGCCACATCATAGGTGTGCTGCTACTGGGTGGGCCTGAGCCCAAAGTGGGTGGGCCCGGGCCCACCCAAGCCCACTCTTGGCTACACCACTGGTTTGTGTAGACCATATTATGTACTTAATCCTGTATTTGTGGTGCTTTCCTGTATACTAAATCATGAGTTATACTGTTTTCATCTTATGTAGCTAGTTTGTGGTTTTGCTGTGCTTTCCTGTAACGATTGGAGTTCTAATGTTTGTCCAACCTGTACATATTGTATTGTTTCTTTTATTTTGTAAATCGTTCTGTCTTGCAGTAGCAATAAGATATGGTATAGAAATTGACGTAAATAAAAAAAAAAAATTAAGGCCCTGATGCTCAGAAGCAAATATGGGCACTAGAGACCATTAACGCCACGGAATGTTCAGAGCTGGTGAGCACGTGAAACAATAAACTTGCCGGCTGTGAATGCAAATTACATGCAAATGCATGCAAAAGAGGGTTTCCTGTGAACAGGACACCAAACAACAGTGCTCCTCCAGCTTGGAGCTGATGTTAGCATTTGCTGAGCAGTGGAACAATAGGTGAGGTCGGCCATCACAGCCCTGGTGGACCCCAGGCCCCCCACCCCAAGCACATAAGGACCTGGAGGTCCAGTGGACTCCCAGACCCCCAAAGATGTAACCCCCCCCCCCCAAAAAAAATAGTGTAAAAACCCTGGTGGTCCAGTGGGACCCTCCCCCCACCTCATAGGTTAGCCCTGGTGGTCTAGTGGTGGACTCCTAACCACATCCTGATTTCAAGAAGGAGAAGGGACTAGCACTCCTTCCCTCCTCCTGCTGGGCTGGGGCACTCTCTCAAAATGGCGGTGCCCTGCCCTGCCCGGCGCATCCTGGGATGAACTGAGCAGTGCTTAATTTCCATATAAGGAAATTTTTGTATACTAAACAGCAGGTATAAATGTATTCATCTACATTCTATAGGATAACTTTCAAAGTAAAACTATCTCTCACTGTTACCAATAACCTACCCTTCAATTATGGGCTGCTCATGTCTTTGTCAGTGGGCAAACTTACAAAATCAGCAAGGGATCAAATACTTATTTCCCTCTGCAGAATGCAAATAAATTCATATACAGTGGTGGAAATAAGTATTTGATCCCTTGCTGATTTTGTAAGTTTGCCCACTGACAAAGACATGAGCAGCCCATAATTGAAGGGTAGGTTATTGGTAACAGTGAGAGATAGCACATCACAAATTAAATCCGGAAAATCACATTGTGGAAAGTATATGAATTTATTTGCATTCTGCAGAGGGAAATAAGTATTTAATCCCTCTGGCAAACAAGACCTAATACTTGGTGGCAAAACCCTTGTTGGCAAGCACAGCGGTCAGACGTCTTCTGTAGTTGATGATGAGGTTTGCACACATGTCAGGAGGAATTTTGGTCCACTCCTCTTTGCAGATCATCTCTAAATCATTAAGAGTTCTGGGCTGTCGCTTGGCAACTCGCAGCTTCAGCTCCCTCCATAAGTTTTCAATGGGATTAAGGTCTGGTGACTGGCTAGGCCACTCCATGACCCTAATGTGCTTCTTCCTGAGCCACTCCTTTGTTGCCTTGGCTGTATGTTTTGGGTCATTGTCGTGCTGGTAGACCCAGCCACGACCCATTTTTAAGGCCCTGGCGGAGGGAAGGAGGTTGTCACTCAGAATTGTACGGTACATGGCCCCATCCATTCTCCCATTGATGCGGTGAAGTAGTCCTGTGCCCTTAGCAGAGAAACACCCCCAAAACATAACATTTCCACCTCCATGCTTGACAGTGGGGACGGTGTTCTTTGGGTCATAGGCAGCATTTCTCTTCCTCCAAACACGGCGAGTTGAGTTCATGCCAAAGAGCTCAATTTTTGTCTCATCTGACCACAGCACCTTCTCCCAATCACTCTTGGCATCATCCAGGTGTTCACTGGCAAACTTCAGACGGGCCGTCACATGTGCCTTCCGGAGCAGGGGGACCTTGCGGGCACTGCAGGATTGCAATCCGTTATGTCGTAATGTGTTACCAATGGTTTTCGTGGTGACAGTGGTCCCAGCTGCCTTGAGATCATTGACAAGTTCCCCCCTTGTAGTTGTAGGCTGATTTCTAACCTTCCTCATGATCAAGGATACCCCACGAGGTGAGATTTTGCGTGGAGCCCCAGATCTTTGTCGATTGACAGTCATTTTGTACTTCTTCCATTTTCTTACTATGGCACCAACAGTTGTCTCCTTCTCGCCCAGCGTCTTACTGATGGTTTTGTAGCCCATTCCAGCCTTGTGCAGATGTATGATCTTGTCCCTGACATCCTTAGACAGCTCCTTGCTCTTGGCCATTTTGTAGAGGTTAGAGTCTGACTGATTCACTGAGTCTGTGGACAGGTGTCTTTCATACAGGTGACCATTGCCGACAGCTGTCTGTCATGCAGGTAACGAGTTGATTTGGAGCATCTACCTGGTCTGTAGGGGCCAGATCTCTTACTGGTTGGTGGGGGATCAAATACTTATTTCCCTCTGCAGAATGCAAATAAATTCATATACTTTCCACAATGTGATTTTCCGGATTTAATTTGTGATGTGCTATCTCTCACTGTTACCAATAACCTACCCTTCAATTATGGGCTGCTCATGTCTTTGTCAGTGGGCAAACTTACAAAATCAGCAAGGGATCAAATACTTATTTCCCCCACTGTATAAAATTAGTTAGAATTCTATCTTGACCTCTTGGGAATTTGTTTTTGTGGCTACAGACCCTGCACCTGCCACAGCCTTATCATACATAGTTCACTCCATTTATGATACATACCCCTCAAGTCCATGTAACCATTTCTTGGGACACAACTCAGATATCTAACCATGTACTCTCCATAGTCATTCATTTAGTCCCACTGCACATACATGGTATTAAGACAAAGGTAAGAGTTATGGCAACATTTTAACTACCATAGCCAATGGGGTCATGGCATTGAGTCCTTGATTGCATGCATGACATACATCACGGCTTCTGAGTTCCATCAAATTTGACCCTGATGCCCAATTATTTCTAGACATACCAAATATTTTAAGTACACCACTCCACTTATAAGCTTAGTTGTTCTTTGAACTCCCTTTATGTTATCCGTAACTGTTTGTCTAGACCAGTGATCTTTGCTAACTTTTAAGTTGGGGCTATTTTGGGTCCATAGGGCAGATGGAATGCTGACAAATCTTTTATAGAAACCGAAGTCCTGTGTGTCAATGATTCCCTAACAATTTCCAGGGCCTCTTTTGGTGGAATATTTATATATAATGCTGTAATATCCATGGTAACAAAAAGTATTTCTACATCTGTAATAAGTAGTTCATTTAATATATTAATAAGATGCGTAGAGTCCCTAATATATGGAGGAATTCGCGGGACTAATGGACAAAGAAAGGTATCTGTGAATTTGGACAGAGGTTCAAGGATCCCTGAGGGGATTATTCAAACATTTATGGATTTTGGGCAATATGTAAAAGACTGGAATTCTGGGGTGAGGTACAGACACAAATTCATATTCTTTGAGAGTTAAATAACTTGTTTCCTTTCCTATTATCAAGAGGGAATCAATCCTTTATTGTAATTCATCTGTTGGATCTTTATGTAATACCATATATAGGTATATATATTTGTATGTATTTGCCTTTCAATTTCTTGGTATATATTTCTTTTTATTCATAACTATTACTGCACCTCCTTTTTCTGCCTGTTTGATGATGATATTCGTATCATTTTCAAGCGTCTGAATGGATTGATGTTCTGCTTTTGTTAAATTAAAAAAAGTTGTTTTTTTCTCTTTAGCTTCTAATAGAGTTATGTCATTCAGAACCAATTTCTCAAACACTTAATATTATAGGATTAGAAACCCCTTGTGGATTCCATGTACTGTCTTTTCTGATTACTGATGCATCAGCACTTGGGGCATTCTTAATGGAGAAATAATCTATTATTTTTAATTTCCTTGTCAATTTGAATAAATCAATCCTAATATTGAATGCATTATAATGTGGTGTTGGGACGTATGACATCCCTTTCTCCAATACTATAACCTCTGTTGTTGTTAATGTTCTTGATGATAAATTGAAAACTTTCTGCTTAGGGCTTTCTGTGTTATCAGCATTATCTATTTCCAATAATTGTTGGTGCCTTTAAATTGGTGATCCTGTTCTCTGGATTGGTTGTTCATTGGTCCTCCTCTGCCTCTCCCTGGATCCGTGTCATATAGGAATCTGCCTCTCTGCGCGCATTGTGGTTGTGGTATGGGTGTGTTTGTTACTGATCCCTTTTTTCAGATTTTTTTCTAATTGAAAAACCTGTTCAGACTTGTTAACTCTAGGTGGTGTAATACATGAGGGTGCTGAGTTATCAAAAACTTCATCTGAATTAGTTCTAACCCTCTTATTTCTTCTTTCTATAATAGGACTTTTCATTTCTATATGTGATTTATACTCAATTTCCTCCAGGTTTCTTACTCATCCCCTTGGTATATTCTTATATGTATTATTCTTTTTATACTATGAGTATACTGTTTAATATTTATAGTCCATCTCATCTCTCTTGTATTTTTCCATTTTTCTCATGTTTAACCTCTTTTTAAAATCTTTCTGACTGTAAATTAAAGTCCTCGTACAATTCCTTAAAACACACATCATGATTTTTTTAAAGAAACTAATTGGTTATCTAAATCCTCTTTTAATTTCTCTGCCTTTTTAGTGGCAGTTTGTATAATGAGGATCATCAGATCCAGAGAACATTTATTTAACAATGCTTCCCATTTCATCATGAACTCAATGTCATCATTATACATTCTTGGTTCTTTATTTATTTTCAAATCCCTAAGGATTAATTTTATTGCGACAGTATTCCGACAGGGTAGAAGAATTTAGCTCTGTGCAAACTAGCCTTTTATTAGTTTTAATAACTTCTTCCCAATATTCTAATTAATTGCCCATATCGGTACTTCTTTAAAAAAAAAAGATTCTTTGAGTCACATTTCTTTTAAGTTGAGTATTAGTAAAACTGGGAATGTTTCTCCATTGAAATAAGTCATCTTACCTCACTAGTACAAACAAGCAGAAGAGGCAACACATGGGGGAACAGGGGATAGTCAAGCAGGAAAGATAAGGCGGAGATCCTAGATAATCAATTTCAGTTTTATAGATAATTCGTATAATTAGAATAGGGAAATTATTTCACACTTCAATCTACTGTAAAACTACAAATAGGAATAGCTTGTTGTAGTATAAGCATTATGATCCTAGATATTTAAGAGATAATATCCCTGTTGGTCAATTTTCGCATCTGCGGTGACTGTGCTCAACAAAAGAAGAATTTAAATTCCAATCAAAAATTATGAAGATTGTTTTCAAAGTAAACTGCATCCCATGACAGCCATCAGCATAAAATACAAAAAAAAAAAAGGTGCTAATTGGAATTTGTTACTCAGGGGCCCTTTTGCTAAGGTGAACCGAAAAATGGGCTGCGCTAGTGTAGGTGCATGTTTTAGGTGCGCACAGATCCATTTTTCTGAAAATGGACATGTGGTAAAATAAAAATTGGTGCACATCCATTTTAGATCTGAGACCTTACCACCAGCCATTGACTTAGCGGTAAGGTCTCACGTATTAACCATGTGGTAATCATCTATGTGCGTAGAATGACGATTACCACCCAGTTTCTGCCGCACGCCAGAAAATAAAAATTATTTTCCGGTGTGTGTAGCGGACGTTCATCGAAAATGAAATTACCACAAGGGCCACATGGTAGCCAGGCAGTAACTCAAAATTGACATGTGTTGGGTGCGCATAGGCGCATAAGCAGCTTAGTAAAAGGGCCCCTCAATTATCATGACAAAGAAGAGGTGCAATTGTGTAGGTTTCCATGTTCCCCACAGTCTTTTATCCTTACAAAAAAAGTATTTTGAATTGTTGGGCTGCATTAAAAGTTCATTCTAGTTCTCTAGAAATATCAAGGTTGCCTTCCAAAGGATGAGGAATATGAGAAATTTTTTGTTCATTTAACAATGAGGAAACCAACATCATCAAGCATGAGTCTTCATGGGCATCTTAAACGTGGACAAGGTGTAGTGTGTCAGCATATTTTAGAAATCCAGGAATTTGTTCTTTCTTGGTTGTAGTTTATTTAGATTGTGAGTTCTTTGAGCAGGGACTGTCTTTTCATGTATGGTGTATAGCGCTGTGTATGCCTTGTAGCGCTATAGAAGTGATAAGTAGTAGTTTTGTTACAAATTAAAACAATGACTAATTGTGAAACTAATGGTTTGGTTTTTGCCATCATCTGATTATATCATATGATTTATACAGTCAAAACCAGCCATCAGATTAAAATGTGCATTATTGAACACTGCTCAGCAATCCGCTTGTCTCAGGAATCAGCATCATTGCTACTACACTAGATTCAATCATCACATTGAGTGGAAGACTTAAAAAGGGTTTTTACCACAGGGAAGTACTTTTTCAGGACATTTCAGCAGATGAAAGCAGAGATATATTTATAGAGGGCAAACCTTATTTCCCCTAGCAGCTGGGAAATATCCTTGGCAGTGTGAATAGAGATCACTAGACAGACTGAATGGACCAGTTGCTCTTTTTTATGCTGTTATTATCGTTTACTTTGCTGAAAACCAATGTACGCATATTGGATGTTCTCTCTTAATACATGAGTATAATAGAAGGAGCCATTACACTTGGCCACTCAAGCCAAATATGGTACTGGTAAACAATGCTCACAGCACTCCATAGATGAGTTTCTGGATACTTAGAGAAAGGAGGTTCTCATGATTATACTGCAGAAATGAGATCTCTTCTAGATGCCCGTTTGCATTTCCCTCTTCTATTGCTGACTACAGAGATCCCACATATACATGCAAGTCCAGCACTTCGTAAAAGCAGGACTGGTTTAACCATTATGCACACTGGGCAGTTGCCTAGGTCTACAGCTTCTGAGGCTCTAAAGAGCAGCTGCAGTCAAAGCAAAATAATATGTTCTGAGAGTCACATGAAGACTCAGTAGGCATACTTTTAACAGCAGGGAGGGAGGGGAGTTTTCAAATAGCCCATTACTCCGATTATTTTAGCAAGAGTGGTATTAAGGTGATCATGATTGTTAAGTTTGATTATCAAAATCTCAGGAATGGTCTACTGAAAGTTAATGGGGGATGGGGGGAGGTGGTGGTACAGATTAGAAGTTCATCTATGGAACCTAATATCCTTGCACTGGTCCTCATCTTCACATTCTTGTATATGTTTATGTTCTGCAGCTTAAAAAATACAGTTAAAAATGCATTAAAGAAGAAGTTTCTTTCACCGACCTACACAACATACTCTACTATTTTAATGTGGAAGAACATTAAAAGGAAGAGACACATGCTGGCTGTCAGAGCTGTGAGCACTGCTGGAGGTAGGGAGCCAGTCTGGAGGCACTGGAGGTTAATGGGGGGGGGGGGGGGGGGGGGGAGGTGATGGAAGACCAGGCCAGATGGAAGTTAACTCTGCCCCCTCTTGACATCACCAGTCCTAGCCTTCCTGCAGTATGGCAGAGAGAGATATATATGGCTAATAGGTGCAGTTATGGACATAGTCTAAGGGACCTTTTTACTAGGCTGCGCTAAGCACTACTGCACGCTTACTGCATTTTAAAATGACTCACTGTGTCCTATAGTCATTTTTGATTATGTACAAACAAACCATACAGAGGGGGGCGTGTCTGGGGGGGCAGCGAGTGGGCATTTCTGTGCTAATCAGTTAGCACATCTACATTACTGCCCACTGATTTATTTATTTATTTTATTTACATCAATTTATATACCGTATCTTATTGCTACTGCAAGACAGCTAACTCCTGTGGTCAGCGTTGAGCCCGGATATTCAATGCTGGGCTGTTTATGGTGGTTTTTGGCTGGTTCAAACTTAACCAGCCAAGCTGATAGTCAGCGCTAGCCAGTTAAGTTTCAACTGGCCAAAGATAGGCCTTGTTTTTACGCAGGCAAATATGGCCACCAAACTTAGCTGGCCATGCACTGAAAATCGGTGGATAGCTGGTCATATCGCACAATATAACTGGTTATCCACTAGCCGCTAACTACAAATTTCATCGGATTATGGCCATCCATGGCCTGCTGAAAATTCACGGATAGCTGGTTATGGGGCATTCAACTGGCCAGGTGCCAATCCTGGCCAGTTAAATGCTTCTGAATATCTGGGGGGGGGGGGGGGGGGGATGTTTTTTGTGAGATACAGCCTACCAAACTGAACAAAATAATTCAAGTGGGGCCTCACTAATAACTTGTACAGAGTCATGAATACTTTCCTTTTTCGTTCTTTCTTCCTTGAATCAACCTGAAAGTCTAATTAACAATAACTTCTGATCTTCTCATGAAAGAAGACATCCTGCCTCCACATGGGCATATTACCTTAAAGAATAATTCCACCCAACATTTTCGGGACAGCTAATTAGTTATTCTCACCTAAAATGCTACAGAGTTTCATAAAAGGATACAAAAATGTTGATTGTGCATGACAGCCATTCAATCAGGATGTTATGTAGAAAGTGTTGTCATTGTGTAGGCCAGGAGCCAGGTAGACCCCACTGGTAATAGAAACCTTCCTCATTTTCACAGACCACATTCAGTTTTGCTTGGTTAGGCTTTAGATTCCTGTAAAGATCTTTAACTCTTCTTACATGGCCTCCTGATGCATTTTTAATGATGTGAAGTCTGAGAGAGCAGCTAATGAAGCTGAAACTTGCTGACTAAAAGGAATTATGGGTTTCTTTTTTCTTCTGGTTCATGCTCAGATGAACAAAAGCAATGTGATGAGTTTATAAAAAATATCTGCCTTTGCATATTCTTCTAATACTTAGTTTAAAAAAATGAAATACTTTCCCCGCCCCCCTCCAGACCAAAAATCCAGTGTATTTCTGCCTTCTGTGTTTAAATTGGAGCTCAGAGAGCCAGTGACCTAACAGACATGGAGAAATTACAGTCTGAGATTGACACTACCTTATTTGTGATTTGTAAGAGGAGGGAAGATTTTAAAGTGTTTTTTTTCTTTGGAATGAATTCAAATCATTTAATGTTGAACACTAGAATTGGAGCAGCATTTAGAATTCACTTTTTTTGTGTTTATCAAGCAACTTTAGAAAACTAGTCTCCATACCCTTTCCCCCATAGTTTTAAAACTTAAATTTTCTGCCATAGCATTAACAGGTAGACTCTAGAAGGCACAGAAGGACCTAGTTCAGTCCTCATTCCAATCCACCCTCCCCAGCTCCCACCCACCCCTAGCTCAACTCTTCAGTTATAGTAAATTATTCTAATTAGGATAGCAAGAGCAGAGTTTTCATTAGAGTATTAATTAGTTTCTGAGAAGCAAACACGAAATAAATAAATTGCATATTACACCATATAGTCTTAAGGCTCCTTATATTCTTCTGATATCCCTAGTACCTTAAGAAATTTTAATAAAACAAACTCTATAATACTAAGATGCAGACAGCAGTCTAGCAGCAAGAGGGGTGCTATCCAGTCTTTTGCATTGAGTGTCATATGTATGATTGATTATCTCCTAGTTGGTGAGAGGTTATATGTATGTGCTCAATGCAAAGAGTTTCTAGCTCTCAAAGAAAGAGTCCTTTCTATTGAGGCTAGAGTAGCAGACTTGGTGGAGCTGAGGGAGACAGAGAGGTACATGGAGGAGGCCTACAGGGATGTTGAAGAGAAGTCCCACCTCCAGTCTGACAGCCCCTGTGCTGCCTTGGAGGAGGGAGGTCTTCTAAATGGAGAGCATCACACTGGTGCAGCTTGAAGTAATCCTGTAGCCAGGACCAGCCAACCATGGGATGGAATATCCTCTCGCAATGAGGATGTGTCTTCAGGAGCTTTTGCTCAGGAGGGAAGGGTTAGGACAGCTGTTGTAGTTGGTGATTCAGTTATTAGGCATGTAGATAGCTGGGTGGCTGGTGGACATGAGGATTGCTTGGTCACTTGCCTGCCTGGTGCGAAGGTGACAGACCTCACCCGTCACCTATATAGGATTTTAGATAATGTTGGGGAGGATCCAACTGTCTTGGTACATGTGGGTACCAATCACATAGGAAAATGTGGGAGAGAGGTTCTGGATTTGAGTTTTGTACCTAAGATCTTAAATTTCCGAAGTGCTCCCCATTCCAAGCACAGGGTCCAAGAGACAGACAGAGCTCCTAAGTATCAATGCATGGATGAAGCGATGGTACAGGGAGGAAGGTTTTAGATTTGTAAGGAACTAGGCAACATTCTGGGAAGGGGTAGCCAATTCTGGAATGATGGGCTCCAACTTAACCAGGGTGGGACCAGGCTGCTGGCATCAGCATTTAAAATGGTGATAGAGCAGCTTTTAAACTAGAACCTGGGGGAAGGCTGACAGTTATTCAGAAGTGCATGGTTTGGAACAAGATATCTTTCAAAGATGTCACCAAAACAGGGAAGATAGTGTATCCCGATAGCAATAGAGACCATAGTAGACAAGTGTCTTTAAAGAAAAAGCAGGCAAAAGATTTAAAATTATCATTGCCAAACACTGTTTTATGTTTCCTATTTACATCTGCTGAGCAATATGTAAATAGGAATAGAAAACATAGTTTGAAACGGCTATATGCGAATGCCAGAAGACTAAGAACTAAAATGGGAGAGTTAGAACATATTGCACTAAATAAAAAAGTAGATATATAAGGCATCTCTGAGACCTGGGTGAAGGGAAATAACTAGTGGGACACTGTCATACAGGGGTACAAATTATATTGTAGTGATAGGGTGAATTGAATTGGTGGAGGGGTAGCATTGTATGTTAAGGATGAAACTTCTGCAGGAAACAAAACAAATCTTGGAATCCCTATGGATTGAAATTCCATGTGTACATGGGAAAAGGATAGTGATAGGAGTGTACTATCGTCCACCTGGCCAGGATAAACAGACAGATGTAGAAATGTTATTAGAAATTAGGGAGGCTAACAAACTGGAGAACACAATAATAATGAGTGATTTCAATTACCCCGATATTGCCTAGGTAAATGTAACATCAGGGCATACTAGGGGGGTAGAATTCATTGACAAAATCAAGGACTGCTTTGTGGAGCAGCTGGTACAGGAGCCAACAAGAGGAGGAAAAAGTCTAGACTTAGTCCTTAGTGGAGCACATGATCTGGTGCAGGAGGCAATGGTGCTGGGGCCGCTTGATAACAGTGATCATAATATGATCAGATTTGATATCGGCATTGGAGTAAGTACACACAGGAAATCCAGTATGTTAGCATTTACCCTTTCAAAAAGGAGATTATCACGCTTATTTTCGAAAGAGAAGGACGCCAATCTTTCAACACAAATCAGGAGATGGGCGTCCTTCTCGCAAGGTTGTCCAAATCGGCATAATCGAAAGCCGATTTTTTTTTGCACCCTCGACTGCTTTCCATCGCGGGGATGACCAAAGTTCACGGGGGGGTGTCGGCAGGGTAGCGAAGGTGGGACTGGGGCGTGATTAGGAGATGGTCATCCTCGGCCGATAATAGAAAAAAGAAGGGCGTCCCTGACGAGCACTTGGCTGACTTTACTTGTCCATTTTTTCACAACCAAGCCTCAAAAAGGTGCCTGAACTGACCAGATGACCACCAGAGGGAGTCGGGGATGACCTCCCCTTACTCCCTCAGTGGTCACTAACCCCCTCCCACCATAAAAAACAAGTTTAAAAATACTTTGCCAGCCTCTATGCCAGCCTCAAATGCCATACTCAGGTCCATCACAGCAGTATATTTGTGAAGTCCACTGCAGTGCCCCCTAGGGTGCCCGGTTGGTGTCCTGGCATGTGAGGGGGACCAGTGCACTACAAATGCTGGCTCCTCCCATGACCAAAGGGCTTGGATTTGGACGTTTTTAAGATGGACATCTTTGGTTTCCATTCTCGCCGAAAACCGAGGACGACCATCTCTAAGGTCGACCTAAATGTCAAGATTTGGGCCTCCCCCACCGTATTATCGAAACGAAAGATGGATGTCCATCTTGTTTCGATAATACGCGTTGCCCCGCCCCTTCGCGGCACTGTCCTTAGAGTTGGGCGCCCTAAGAGATGGTCGTCCCCATTTGAAAATGCCCCTCCATGACAAAATGAGAAGAACGGTGAGAAAAAAACTTAGATGAGCAGCTGTGAAAGTCAAAATTTACATGAGGCATGGATGCTGTTCAAAAATACCATCCTGGAAGCCCAGGCCAAATATATTTTATATATTAAAGGAGGAAGGAAGACCCAACGACAGCCGGCATGGTTAAAAAGTGAGGTGACGGAAGCTATTAGAGCTAAAAGAAAATCCTTCAGAAAATGCAAGAAGGAACCGACTGAAAATAATAAGAAACAGCATAAGGAATGGCAAGTCAAATGCAAAGCGCTGATAAGGTAGGCAAAGAAGAACTTTGAAAAAAAGATTTAGGCATATTAAAAGCAAGAAGCTGCAAAAGAATTGGTTGGACCGCTAGATGACTGAGGGGTAAAAGGGGCACTCAGGGAATACAAAACTATAACAGAGAGAATAAGGGGAATGTTTACTAAGGTGTGCTAGCATTTTAAGTGCGCCTTTAAAGGTAAAACGTGTTAAACGCTAATGCGCCTATACATTTCTATGGGCATGCTAGCATTTAATACGTGTTAACATTAACGCTCGTTAACCATGCTAAAGCGCCTTTAGCACACCTTAGTAAACATAGGCATAAATGAATTCTTTGTTTCGGTTTTCACCGAAGAAGATTTGGGAGAGATACCGGTGCCAGAATTGTATTCAAAGCTCACGATTCAGAGAAACTGAATGACATCTCTATAATCCTGGAAGATGCAATGGCGCAATTTGACAAATAGAAGAGTAGCAAATCTGGACTGGATGGTATTCATCCCAGAATAATGATGAATTTATCATTAAAATCAAGCATGGTACTGAAAGATTGGAAGGTGGCCAATGTAACGCCTGTTTTTAAAAAAGATTCCAGGGGTGATCCGGGAAATTATAGACCAGTGAGCCTGATATCGGTGCCAGGCAAAATGATAGAGACTCTTATAAAGAACAAAATTGCAGAGCATATCCAAAATCATGGATTAATAAGACATAGCCAACATGGATTTAGTGAAGGGAAATCTTGCCTCACCAATCTATTACATTTCTTTGAACTGGTGAACAAACACTTGGATAAAGGTGAGCCAGTCGATATTGTGTATCTGAATTTTCAAAAGACATTTGACAAAGTACCTCATGAAAGACTCCAGAGGAAATTGGGATAGGAGGTAGTGTTCTATTGTAGATTAAAAAATGGTTAAAAGATAGAAAACAGAGAGTAGGGTTAAATGGTCAGTATTCTCAATGGAGAAGGATAGATAGTGGGGTTCCTCAGGGGTCTGTGCTGGGTCAGCTGATTTTTAACATATTTATAAATGATCTAAAGATGAGAGTAACTAGTGAGGTAACTAAATTTGCTGAAGACACAAAGTTATTCAAAGTTGTTAAATCACAAGAGGATTGTGAAAAATTAAAAGAGGGCCTTATGGACTGGGATACTGGGCATCCAAATGGCAGATGGCGTTTAATGTGAGCAAGTGCAAAGTGATGCATGTGGGAAAGAGGAACTCAAACTATGGCTACATAATGCAAGGTTCCACATTAGGAGTCACTGACCAGGAAAGGGATCTAGGTGTCATCGTTGATGACACTTTGAAACCCTCTGCTCATTGTGTGGTGGTGGCTAAGAAAGCAAATAGAATGTTAGGTATGACTTGTAAAGGAATGGAAAACAAAAATGAGGACATTATAATGCCTTTGTATTGCTTCATGGTGCAACCACACCTCGAGTATTGTGTGCAATTCTGGTCACCACATCTCAAAAAAGATATAGTGGAATTAGTAAAGGTACAGAGAAGGGTGACAAAAATGATAAAGGGGATGGGATGACTTCCCTATGAGGAAAGGCTAAAGCAGCTATGACTCTTCAGCTTGGAGAAAGGACAGTTGAGGGGATATATGATAGTGGTCTATAAAATAATGAGTGGAGTGGAACGAGAAGATGTGAATTGCTTGTTTACTCTTTCTAAAAATATTAGGACTAGGAGGCATGCAATGAAGCTACAAAGTTGTAAATTTAAAATGAATTGGAGAAAATATTTTTTTCACTCAACGTGTAATTAAACTCGAATTCTTTCCTAGAGAATGTAGTAAAAACACTTAGCTTAATGGTTTTTTAAAAAGGTTTGGATAGCTTCCTACAAAAAAAGTCTATAAGCCATTATTAAACTGGACTTGGGGAAAATCCACTGCATATTTCTAGGATAAGGAACATAAAATGTATTGTACTGTTTTAGGAACTTGCCGGGTACTTGTTACCTGGATTGGCCACTGTTGGAAACAGGATGCTGGACTTGATGGACCTTTGGTCTGTCCCAGTAAGACAATACTTATGTTCTTATTACCCATCTTGCTTGTTTTATAAATCAAGTTAGCACATCTTTTTGAGGGCCATCTTCTTCTATTTTGTAGGTCAATTGATGGTTCGAGAACACCTTGGAAGCTGTATGCCTGTCCACCTTTTCTCCTGTTGCAGGCATGGCCTTGTAATTCTGACTTCCCTAAAAAAAGTAAGCCAAGTCCATGCATGGATGGGAATACAATATAGATTCACTTAGACTGTTTCTGCTGACCTGGAACTCTCTGGTAAACCTATGCTCTGTGCACAGGGACAAGCATTAGTGAATAAACTAACTACTTGGTTTAAATTGCACTTGAGTAGGAATATGTGTTCAAAGTTGGAAGCTTTTCCAATTCCCTAAATCAAACAAGAACTATATTTATTTTTAGCGTACATTTTCTGCATACCTGCCTTGAACTGTTTCTTCACTATGTTCCAGAAAAAAAAACTATACAAAACTTGTTTTCTGCATAACTCTGTCAAAACTTGACCAATGTCAATAAAATTTGAGATACATCATCCTGAATAAATTTGAAATAAGCCTACACTCACGTCATCCACTTCACCTAAATGGCGTTGCCACCACCTAGTGATTTCATTGTGATACGCACAGATGCTATTTTGCTTTAAACATAAACAGTTACCATGGTTTTCAGTCAGGAGGATCTGATCCTTATTAAAAATTTGTATCTGGAGAAAGGTTATGGTTCTAATAGACTGATACAAGAGTTTCCAGAAAAAAAGGTGGAAGAGTGTAAGCGTAGAATATGTTTTGAAGAAATGGCAAGAAACAGACTCAAATGATCGCAAATCAGGAAGTTGCAGGACAGAGCCCTGAAGAAAACATCCAAACAGTTAAAGAACTTGTGCTGCGTCAAGAGGATGCACCTAAAACTCACAAGTCCATTTAGCAAATTAGTCAATCAACCGGCATTACTCAGTCAACGGTGTTTCGAATCATCCATGGTGATTTTAAGTGGAGGTGAGTGAAACAGCTGAGACATGCTCATTTGACACAGTTCAAGAAACTCCTTACAAGTTCCCCCACATGCTGTCAATTTCACTTGGTTTACAGATGAGAAAGTTTTCATGATTGAGCCACCTATTAATACCCAAACTGACTTTATGCACAGAAGAAGTGCAATATTACTGTCGATTGTCTTCTGCATATTCTTTCAAAATTCAGCAAACCAATCATGGTCTCCCATTGGAGTACACAAAATGGAATGCACAAAGCTTTTCTTCAGCTATTGTGAAGTTTTAGTATCGCATTAACTGCTACCTGCCATTTGACATATCGCTGGCAACGTTTACATGTTTAAGGAAGAAAGTGCACATGAAACAATTCAGCTGCTGAAGAAAATGATTCCAGATTTCATTCTGCTAGACTTGTAGCCCCCTAATAGTCCAGACCTAACTGAAACTGGCCCTGCCCTCGACCACCACCGATGCAAGCAAGCCTTCTCCCACCCCCCTGACAGAAAACATGTTGTCCCTTAGACCACCCATCACTCTGCCCTCCTCCCCCTTCTTAGGCCCATCCCAGGCCTACCTTGTAAAGGCTCTGATGGTCTAGTGGTATCTTTGGGCAAGACCATCCTGAGTTGTTCCTGTTCCATTAGCTTCACTGTAAGAATGGTGGCCATGAACTCATGTGGCAGTCTTGCAGAACATCATGGCTGTCATTTTGGAGTTGGGTATAGCCTGAGCAGCATTCCCAATAGTACAACAAAAAAAGTGGGAGAGCGACCAAGGATACCAAAGACTGGAAGATGTATGTAGATAAAGGAGTTTATTGAAGCATGGAGACTCTCAGCGGATTTCTTCTCATAGGTCATTCCCAATTCCAAAAAGGCTGCCGCGACCTCCCCCTCCCTCCCAGGCAGTTTCACAAAGCTGTTTCAGGAAGTCACAGCCACCATTTTTATAGTGCAGCCAATAAGTGCAGTAGCAACTTGGGAAGCTTCTGCCCTGAAGAAACAACTAGACCACCAAGGCCTTTACTAGATAGGGAGAGATGAGGGCAGATTGGTGGGCAGCCTGGGGTGTGGGAGGCTTCTTTGCGGCAGTGTTGGCAGGGCTGGGAGTGGGGCTACAATTTAATGTTTCTACTGAAAATCCACAGGCATTTTCAGCCAAAACCCAGATTTAGAGTTGGTTTCGGTGCCGAATCCAAAACCAAAACTAAATTTTAGTCAGCTTCTATAGCACAGTATTCATGAAAGGTTGATTTGTTTCACTGACAACCTCAAGCAGAATCTGGCTGAGGTGTAGGCCAACTTGAGTCAGTGTGTCATTGATGCTGTGGTTGATCAGTGGAGAAAATGACTTCAAGCATGTGTGCATGCTAATAGGGGCCATTTTGAACATTTGCTGTAGGCTTATTGCAAACCTATTCAGGATAATATATCCCAAATTTTATACAAATTGATCAAGTTATACAGAAAACAAGCTTTGTATAATTTTGTTGGAAACATCGTATAGATACATTTAGCCACCATCAACTTCACATTCACTGTGGGTTCTGCTTGAATTAGTTACCAAGATTCTCATTACCAGAAACCTTGAATGTAGGGATGGTGTAAGGGTGTTAGATGCTCTAGCCAAACCTTCAACATTGCTGTACCCCATCCCCCTCACCCACCAGTTAATTAACTTTCAAGTCTTAAATTCAAAGTCTTCTCCGAACAATCCTGCACAAAATAGGATTCATTTCACATAATAAGGGCAATTTCCAGAAGCCATTTACCAACTAAATGGGCCATTTGAAAATTGTCCACCCTCCCTGCAGTTAAAAATACATGCTGATAGTTCTTTACATGTTGTGTGACTGTCAAAATCTATTGTTTTGTCTTGAATGCAATTGCTCTTTGCCACCCCTGGAGGCTCTTGTCATAATTATATGTGTGTAATTCGGTTTAAAAAAAAAGGGGGGGGGGGGGGAAATGACCACAAAAATATTGTTCCAAGATGGCAATTAGAAAGATTATTCACAAATGTATAATTGTGAAATAAAAATCATACATGCCAATGCATGTAATAATCCAGCAGATTCGTAATCTGTACAGATGTCCCCTACATGGGCCATATTTCAGCATAAGTACATAAGAGCATAAGAACATAAGAATAGCCATATTGGGTCAGACCAATGGTCCATCTAGCCCAGTATACTGTTTTCTAAACAGTGGCCAAGCCAGGTCACAAGTACCTAGCACAAACCCAAATAGTAGCAACACTTCATATTACCAAACCAAGGGCAAGCAGTTGCTTCCCCCATGTCCATCTCAATAACAGACTATAGACTTTTCCTCCAGGAACTTCTCCAAACCTTTTTAAAGCCCAGATGCACTAACTGCTGTTACCATATCCTCCAGCATTGAGTTCCAGAGCTTAACTATTCGTCGAGTGAAAAACATTTCTTCCTATTTGTTTAAAAGTATGTCCATGTAATTTCATTGAGTGTCCCCTGATCTCTGTACTTTTTGAAAGAGTGAAAAATTGATTCCCCCCCCCCCCCCCCCCCCCCTCAGCCATCTATTTTCCAAGCTAAAGAGCCCTAACCTCTTTGGCTTTTTCTGATATGGAAGGAGGTCCATCCCCTTTATCATTTTGTTCACTCTTCTTTGAACCTTTTCTAATTCTTCTATATCTTTTTTGAGATATGGCAACTAGAATTGAATGCAATACTCAAGGTGAGGTCACACCATGGAGTGATACAGAGGCATTATAATACTCTTAGTATTTTTTTGCATCCCTTTCCTAGTAATTCCTAACATCCTGTTTGCTTTTTTGGCCACTGTCACATACTGGGCAAAGGATTTCTGTGTATTGTTTACAATGAAACCTAGATCTTTTTCTCAGGTGCTTACGCCTAAGGTGGACCCTAGCATCAGGTAAATATGATTTGGTTTATTCTTCCCAATGTGCATCACTTTGCAATTGTCCACATTAAATTTCATCTGCCATTTGGATGCCCAGTCTTTCAGTTTCCTAAGGTCTTCTTGCAATTTTTCACAATCCGTATGTATTTTGATAACTTTGAATAGCTTTTTTTGTCATCTGCAAATTTAATCTCCTCATTTGTCGATCTGATTTCCTGATCATTTATAAATATGTTAAATAGCACCAGTCTTAACCTTACTCCACTGAGAAAAATGACCATTTAACCCTACCTTCTATTTTCTATCCAATAGCAAATTTCTAATCCACAGAAGGACATTGCCTCCTATCCCATGACTTTTTAATTTTCTCAGGAGTATCTCATGAGAAATTTTGTCAAAAGCTTTCTGAAAATCTAAATACACTACATAAACCGGCTTACCATTATCCACATGTTTATTCACACATTCAAAGAAATGAAGGAACTTGTCTGAATCCATCATGATTCTGTCCCATTAAACCATGTTTGTCTACGTGTTGCGTTTATTCTTTATATAGTTCCCACTATCTTGCCTGGCACTGATATCAGACTTACCGGTCTGTTATTTCCTAGATCACCCCTGGAACCTTTTTAAAAATTGGTATTACATTGGCCACCCTCCAATCTTCAGATACTATGGATGATTTTAATGACAGGTTACAAATGACTAAGAGCAGATCAGCAATTTCATATATGAAATCTTTCAGTATCCTGGGGTGTGTACCATCCGGTCCAGGTGATTTATAACACGACTTGTAAATTTGGCTCTGTACATCTTCCAGGTTCATCGTGACACAATCTATTAGATTTTATTAGATTGCATCATGGTTTTCAAAAGCACGTCATAGCAGCCTGCAGGTATAAGGTAGTTGACTACGTGTAGTCATTCGTTATAATTCTTTCCACTTGCAATTTATGCTACAGCAAGATCTCCTGAAGAAGGCTTGTTTGCCAACACATAGAACATGTAGGGTCCATCTGTACAGCGTATCTTTACAGAACTATGATTGCGCATCTTCTGGATTATTATATGCATTGGCATACATGATTTTCATTTTGCTGTTATACATTTGTGAAAAAAACCTTTAATCTCCATCCTGGAACAATGTTTTCGTGCTCATTTCCACCATTTTGTTTGATCTATTTGTTTGTGGATGTGTTGGTTTTCTTTGTTTTCTGTAATTCGGTAAAAGCATTGCATTCTGGACCGAGGTCCACAACTGCTCTTTTTTATTGCTGCAACAAAATGATTATTTAAAAACAAAAAGAACTCATAACCAGTCATAGAGCAAATGAGTTGCTGTTAAACATAATTACTTATTTTGAATTTTTATTGAACAGAATTCTGTATAATTATACTTCCTTCCAACGTTTGCCCTCCTCATGCAGTAACTGCATATTATCCCATGCCCTATCCTCCAGATGTGGATCACACACATTTCAGAGAATCTGCAAGGCTTAGGGGACACAGAAGTAACAGGGAGAAAGGATGAGAGAAGAACTGCAACTCCACCACCTGACATAGAGGGGCATAATCAAACATGAATGCCTATCTCCATGGGCGTCTATGTCCGAAAACGGGTACGTGAAGAGGCGGGACAGACCGTATTTTCGAAAAAATGGACATTTTTCAGCTGGGCGTTTGTTTTTTTTTAGCGATAATGGAAACTAAAAACACCCAGCTCAAAAACGTCCTAATCCGAGCCATTTGGTCGTGGGAGGGGCCAAGATTCATAGTACACTCGCCCCCCTGACATGCCAGGACACCAACTGGGCACCCTAGAGGTCAGTGCGGTGGACTTCAGACAACGCTCCCACATGCATAGCTCCCTTACCACGGGTGCTGAGCCCCCAACCCCCTCCCCCAAAACCCACTACCCACAAATGTACAACACTACCATAGCTCTTAGGGGTGAAGGGGGCACCTACATGTGGGTACAGTTGGTTTTGGAGGCCTCCCATTTACCAGCACAAGTGTTACAGGTAGGGGGATGGGCCTGGGTCCACCTGGCTGAAGTGCACTGTGGTACCCACTAAAAGTGCTCCAGGGACCTGCATACACGCAGGCCTCTAGGACTTGTTGCTGCTATATAACATTGGCACACCAGTTGACACCTGAAGACTAATCTCTCCGAAAACGTCCTTTATTGGAATAAGCACGCTTACTCACAGTTAACTGCAGATCAGAGGTTGTGCCCCACTGGCAACGAGTCTCCCTGGTACTGAGATGAGGAGTAGGTCAGAGCTGGCAGAATGGTGTACAATGCCCTCTTTCAGCCACATTCAAGGTAAGAACTAAGTTCTGTAACGTGGCTAACACTTGAAAGGGATCTAAAACTGGCATACAAAAATGGCCACTACCTCATGGACTATCGGAAACAAAACAGGGCACACTCTGACCCAGTAAGCAGAGGGAAAAGCACCATGGGAGTAGAGCCTACCAACTACCAACATCGTGAGCATTTGCCACAAGCTAGTGGAATCACGGAGCCCAATACCCTACACCCACCACAATGCATTGCTGATGTGACTCTGCAGTGCGCATAACAGAAAAGGTGTCACACTCACCCGAGAGCCACATCAGAACGAGGGAAAGGCTGTCACAGGATAGAACACATTCTGCTGTCATAGAGGTGGGTATGGCATTTGAGGCTGGCATAGAGGTTGGGAAAAACATTTTTAAAGTGTTTCTTTTTGGTGGGAGGGGGTTAGTGACCACTGGGGGAGTCCGGGGAGGTCATCCCCGATTCCCTCCAGTGGTCATCCGGTCAGTTGGGGCACTTTTTTGGGACTTGTTCGTGAAAAAAAAGGGACCACAAAAAGTGACCCAAAATCACAGTAAAAACGCCTTTTTTTCGCTCCTCAGCTATAGACGCCCATCTCTCCTCGGCCAATAACCACACCCCAGTTCCGCCTTCACCACGCCTCCGACACGCCCCCGTCAACTTTACCCATTTCCGCAACGGATTGCAGTTGGAAACACCCAAAATAGGCTTTCGATTATACCGATTTGGTCGCCCACGGGAGAAAGACGCCCATCTCTCGATTTGGGTCGCAATATAGGTGTTTTTCTCTTTCGATAGTCTTTCCATCTCAATATGTATGTGTGTGTGTGTGTGGGGGGGGGGGGGGGGTTGGGGAGCAAGTCTCCAATTGGAAAGCAGACTCATCAGGTCTGGTCCAGGTTTCAGTCAAGCAGCAGACATTTAGGAAATGAGAACTGATATGATCCAGAACTAAGGTTGTTTTGGAGCAAAGTGAACATGTGTCTCAGAAGACAATGCAGACAGGTGCAATTGGGAGCAGAAGGGCAGAAGCATCTGGACGGGTTGATATGGGAGATGAAGAGCTTTTGCAGCACGGTATGAAAAGTGATAATGTCCCCAAATAACTTCAGGTCCCACAGATTACTGATTGCTGCTGTAGACTGAGCTGCGGTAAAAAGCATTATTTCACCACAGCTCAGTAACTGAGGTCAGGGTGACTGGATCGTACCACTTTGTAAAGTAACCACAGGTTACACATCAAGAAACAAGAGACATTAATAGTACATTGTAGATGCAGCATGATGCTATAAAGAACATAGCACAACCTATATAAATGCTATGGCATTAAAGTCATTAAAATAATCACACTTGTTTCATTGTTTCTTGTCTGGTAATCATATTCATTAATCTGATGGGTTTTTCATATTTCCTGTGTCAGTGAGGCAGAGGGTTGAAGCCAAGAAGATAAGTTTGTAGCTCTGTGGTGCTCTTGTAATACTTGACATTCTCTGTGGTCACCCAGTGGTTCGCTATTGAAAAAAAAAAAATCTATGTTCTTTACTTTTTTTGTTACATTTGTACCCCGTGCTTTCCCACTCATGGGGCAATGGAGGGTTAAGTGACTTGCCCAGAGTCACAAGGAGCTGCCTGTGCCTGAAGTGGGAATTGAACTCAATTCCTCAGGACCAAAGTCCACCACGCCACTACTTTCCTTTCTGAACTGCAGAAGATGAGGTCAGAGAATTCCAAAGAGGAACATACACAGTTGTAAAGGGCACGGCTCTTTTGCGTTCCCATTTTTGTGATCCATTTATTTATGCACATGAATTTTTGTTTTCTAGGGCTCTGAATTGATTTTACAGGCAAAACCCAGGAATTTGTTGTGTAAATTACATACATAAATGTTTAGTGCAATGTAATGCAGACTAGATTTATGAAGGGCTGTGTATTCATTTGCAACCCTTTTCTGCACTTGCTGATTGCAGCTTGTTAGTTCCCCTCCTCAGAAAGCTGTATTCAAACAGTTTTGCACTGTTTCAGATTTTTTTTTTCTAATCAGAATCAGAGTTGGCAGCCTATAATGCTCCAAATGAGAAATATAAACTAGATATCCCATTTTAGGCCCTGCTGTAACGTAATATTCCTCTTTGCAGAAGGTGATCCCCATTCTAAATTAAACCTCTCTCTGGCCTCCCCCTCCCCCCTCCTAGTCTCAGTTCCGCTCATTTTCTTTAAACCAGTGTTTCTCAACTCAGTCCTCAGACACACCAGCAAGTCTGGTGTTTAGGATATTCACAATGAATATGCATGGTGGAATACATTTTCATGCACCAACTCCATTGTTTGCAAATCTCTCTCATGCATATTCACTGTGGGTATCCTGAAAACTGACTGGCTAGGTATGTTATGAGAATTGCGTTGAGAACCACTCTCTAAGCTCATTCTCTCACCCTACTTCCCACAACATGCTGAGCCCTTTCCTATAACCATCTGTCACTCTTCTTGTTGCTGTGGGTCCTGCAGCTTCTGCCCCCATCATTTATTGCAATCACATTCTAAGCTTCACAGAAGTTCGAATTTAGGGACACTTTTACTGAAATGCATTAGGACATGGGCTGGATCTGTTTTAATGCAGTTTTTCCTTGTATGTTAACCCATTTCTAACGCAGCCTAAAAATAAGGGGGTTTTTTTCTCTTTTCTTTGTCTTAATTTGAAGGTCCTGTTCTACTTTTTCCATTAGTGCTTGAGAACTGCAAACATATTAACACAGGAACACTTACTGCCTCCTATTTATGAGGTACTAAGGACCAATTTCTATCCCCTCAATATAGAAATGCATTTAATTGACCAGGATTGACACCTGGCCAGTTAAATGCCACAATGCCCACTTATCCACTGATATGCAGTGGAACAGGACTGGACATGTGTCACTGAATATTGTCGGTTAGTCACTAGCAGGTTATTTCGGGTGAGATAACCAGTTATCTGTCAATTTTCAGTGCATTGATGCTTGACTTTAGCAGCCATGTTTGGTCACGGGAAGGGCAATCCTATCTTTGGCCAGTTTGAGTTGACCAGCCAGCGCTGAATATTGGCTTGGCTGGTCAAAGTCAATCCAGCCAAAAGTAAACCAGATATTCAAAGCTGGCGATCGGAAACAACCCGACATTGAATATTTGATTTCAGTGCTGATCACAGGAGCTAGCCTGCCTAACTCCCAAACTCCCATGGTCTGAATATCAGCCTCTATAAATAGTGCTAAAAAATCAGCGCCAAAAAAATAACATGCTACGTGCTATTGTATAAATGACGCTGAAAGTTAGGTGCAGCCAGGATTGGCACCTAACTTTAAACTTGTAAACTTGGGTGTAAATCCTTGCATCTAAATTAGGTACAGATTCCTTTTATTCTATAACAGCAAGCATAAATTCAAGGACTGCCCCTGATCTGCCCATGACCCCCCCCCCCCCCCCCCCATGGCTACCCTCCCTTTTTGGAGCCATGTGTGTAAAAATGCACACTTAAATTTAAATGAAGGCTAATTAGTGCTGATACTCGATTATTAGCACCTAATTATCAATGCTAATTGGTTTGTTATTCAATTAAATTTGTGTGTGCATATTGGGTGTGTGCACAATTTTAAGCACCATTTATAGAATTTTGGGGTAAGTAGTCTGGGTTATCCAGTTAGCACATGCTAATGTGAATACAGTGGTTGGATAACCCTTCCATGCTCATTCCCCACTCAAGACACACCCCTTCTCACAAAAAAACAAACATGTGATTAGTGCACCCTGACAGGCAAATTATCTCAAAATGCTTTAACACATTTTGTGATAAGCTTTTCTTCCCTCATTAAGCGCTAAGGGGCCCTTTTATGAAACGGCAGTAAGCCCAATGCGGGCTTACCACTTGCTAAAAGGGAATAATTGCCGGGCTACCGCAGCAGCCCGGCGGTAGTTCCCTCCCCCAGCACATGCCATTTCCTGTGCTGCAAAAATATTTTAATTTTTGTAGCACCAGTGTGTACCCGGTGGTCATCGGGCAGTGCCTCAATGGATGGTGGTAAGTGCTCCCCCACAAAATGGTTGTGAGGCAAGTGGTTTACTTGCTGCATGGCCATTTCTTTAAGAAAAAAGAAACCTGCATTTTACCCACTGCAGTAAAAGGCGGCCTTGGTGCATGTCAAAAACAAACAGGCCCCCCCTTTGCCACAGCTTTGTAAAAGGACCCCTAAATGCAGTTTACTAAAAGGCAACCTTAAGTAGCTGATAGCCATTTAATACTGTCCTCCCTCCTGGTAACCTAGGAAATGAAGCTGGAAGGGGGGGATCAGTCACCCCACCTAGCATCCTCGCCATCTGGGCTGTTTGAAAATATAAGCCAGAAAGGCTGATCTCTCTTTCCAACCACTGTAACCCCCCCCCCCCCCCCCCCCCCCCCCAAAAAAAAAAAAAAAATCTTCTCAAGCTAAACCAGGAAGAGGATATGATCATATTTGCTCCCTGATTTTGTCCTTCTTTAAAAGCACTTAAATATCGATCCCTATTTTGTTACCTGATAGACAATATTAATATCTCATCACTAAAAGTATTCTGGGACCCAGCTGAAAGTCTCTGACTCTAAAGTGTCTCCCACACAGAATTTGCATGTTAACATTTGAATTTTCTCGGCTGATCAAAAGTTTTGTGGTGCATAATTAATTCACATATGTAAGACATACTTTGCAGCCATAAGGCCTCTGGATTGAGTCTGAACTATTTTGTATTAACAAAATTTAAAGAAAGCATTTTTAGATATAATTACTACAGGTTTGCCATAGGAAAAGATCATTGGCAACCTCACAAAATGAACTGCTTAATGTTGACTGACACTCTGGGGAACAAGTATCCCAGATTTACTCTCAAGAATCTGGAAGCCTTCCTCTAACACCACCACATTTATGATCAGAGGACCGGTGTTAGACATGCAGGAGCTCAAAGCAGAAACTGGAGAGGGGTCCCCAAAGCCTATCTGCAGGATTTGCCTCTTTCAGCCTGAGATAGGCTTGGGGTCCCCTGTGGCATGGGGCCCTGGTTAATTGCCCTTCTTGCTGCCCCTTAATGCTGACCCTGACAAACATTATTCATGTTCAGATACTCAAAATTATAGTTGAGGAAAAGAAAGACGCTCATGAAGGGCTCTACTGGAATCCTTGAAATGGGGAAGGCAGCACAGCAATCATTTGCATAGGGCAGTAAAACTGGTAGCACTCACTTTGCTTCTAAATCCATGTTTCAACTTCAGATAGTTTTCAACAGAGTCAGGAACCTTAACCCCCAAAGTTAAACAACTAACCTTTTGAAAATGTACCCTTAGGCAGTGATTCCCAAAGCTGTCCGGAGGGAACTCTAGCCAGTCAGGTTTTCAGGATATCCACAAAGAATACTCATGAGATTGATTTGTATACAATACCTTATGCATATTTATTGTGGATATCCTGAAAACCTGACTGATTGGGGTTCCCTCAGGATAGGTTTGGGAACCCCTGCCCTAAGGGATTAACTGTTCTAAAATGGAAAATAAATGTACACCAACCTGTTTAAAATCGAACGAGAAAAATGCCCAAGTTCCGACCTAAATCGGGAGATGGACGTTTATCTCACAAAAACGAATAACGCGGTATAATCGAAAGCCGAACTTGGACATTTTCAACTGCACGCCATCGCAGAAGCATACAAAGTTGATGGGGGCGTGTCGGAGGCGTGGTGAAGGCGGGACTAGGGCATGGTTATCACTCGAACAGAGATGGGCGCCTTTCGCCGATAATGGAAAAAAAGTATGCGTTTGTAGCTAGAATTTAGGGCACTTTTCCTGGACCCTATTTTTTCACGAATAAGGCCCCAAAAAGTGCCCTAAATGACCAGATTACCCCCAGAGAGAATCGGGGATGACCTCCCCTGACTCCCCCAGTGGTCACTAACCCCCTCCCATCACAAAAAAATGATGTTTCACAACTTTTTATTTTCACCCTCAAATGTCATACCCACCTCCCTGGCAGCAGTATGCAGGTCACTGGAGCAGTTGGGGGGTGCAGTGGACTTCAGGCAGGTGGACCCAGGCCCATCCCTCTCTACCTGTTACAATTGTGCTGCTTAATGCGTCCAACCCCCCCAAACCCACTGTACCCACACGGAGGTGCTCCCCTTCACCCCTTAGGGCTATAGTAATGGTGTAGACTTTTGGGCAGTGGGTTTTGAGGGGGATTTGGGGGGCTCACCACACAAGGGAAGGGTGCTATGCACCTGGGAGCTCTTTTACCTTTTTTTTGGTTTTTGTAAAAGTGCCCCCTAGGGTGCCCGGTTGGTGTCCTGGCATGTGAGGGGGACCAGTGCACTACGAATTCTGGCCCCTCCCACGAACACATGCCTTGGATTTATTCTTTTTTGAGCTGGGCGCTTTCATTTTCCAATATCGCTGAAAAACAAAAACGCCCAGCTCACAAATTGTCGAATAAAACATGGACGTCTATTTTTTTCGAAAATACGGTTCGGTCCGCCCCTTCACGGACCCGTTCTCGGAGATAAACGCCCATGGAGATAGACGTTTTCGTTCGATTATGCCCCTCCAAGTGCTTTTAATTCTTATTAGCCATGAATACTTCTGGAAGGCATTCCTACATCTGTGAGGTTGTTGAACTGAGTGAAGAAATAAGATGGTTTAGCTGTTGCTTGAGTGAGACAGTGAGTAAATGTTCATGGTTGACCCACGGGATCTGTGACATTTAGCAGTTCTCTATAAGCAGTTAGTTTCTGTGATAAGAGCCCCTGGTAATGTAAGCATTTCCTCAGCCTCCATCTTACTTGGAGCTTTTAACTCCTCAAGTGAGCCTCTGTAACATTTAACAGAGATGTTTTCCAGGGCTCTTGACATCATAAAGAAAGTCTTTTCATCTTCGCTAGTAAAATATCATAAAAAGATTTGGTTTCCAGGATGTCTGCAACAAATGTGCCTATAACATATTAGTGTAAATTTTGATCTAAAGACATGTTAAATGAGCATATTTTGGTTACCCTGAAAACAGGACCAGTGTCCAGACCTTTACTGGAACAGAAGAGCCTTGCCATGTAACAATGTACACAAGTCATCTTGTTTTTCAAAACTCTGGTTCAGTCTTCCCAGAAACAAAGAAGCCCTCTTGCTATCCTGTGCTAAAAAATGGGCTTAGCAGGTGGAGTGGAATGGAGTAGCCTAGTGGTTAGTGCAGTGGACCTTGATCCTGGGGAACTGAGCTCAATTCCCACTGCAGCCCCCTGTGACCCTGGGCAAGTCACCCAACCCTCCATTGCCCCTGGTACAAAGTAAGTACCTGAATATATGTAAACCACTTTGAATGTAGTTGCAAAAAACCTCAGAAAGGCAGTATATCAAGTCCCATTTCCCCCCTCCCCCCCATGAGGGCCCATCTCATGGCTAAGCCCATTTCTACTGTAGCCATCAAATAAAGGCTTTTTTTCTTATTTGTTTCATTTATGGCCATGCGCTAATGGCACCTGCATAATGGATACGCCATGGCAGTCATATAAGTCAACTCCTGATACGTCCCCTCAAAAGAAATAGTGTGTGCTTAGCATGAGAAAATGGTAAAACTAACACCAAACACTTTAGCACATCCTACATTATGCCATTTTTGCTGTGTTAGGCACACATTAGCACATAACACAGATTAGTACCAGGGTTTCTAAATGCTTAAATTTCTCTGAATACTGTAAATCTTAATATTGGGTTATTTTACCGTGAAGAGGGGGAAAAATCAATATATTTCATCATCTAACTACCTTGTTACAAATATATAATGAGGGTAATTTTGTAACATTAAAACAGTAAAACATTGTCTCCTAAAATATTCAAACTCACAATGCATACTAGATCCTTGTCCTAGTTACCTTATGAAGGAAACTGCTAATATATTCATTAATCTGCTTCAGCAGCATATCTCCTTCCTACTATTCCACGGCACTTTCCCTGATAATAAAGGTTCTATTATCCTAACACCAATACCAAAATACAATTCAATCACCATAACTGAAGTAACAAACTACAGACCAGTATCCTCCATTCCTTTGATGATAAAGGCGATGGAAGGAATAGTAGCAGCACAAACTATGGACTACATTTCACATTTCTCCCTACTACACAAATCGCAATCAGGTTTCAGACCATGATATAGCACCGAGACTGTTATTAATACCCTAGTATCAAATCTCAGAAAAGAAATTAGCATAGGGTCTAAGATCTTAAAAATGCAGTTTGATATGTCTAGTGCATTCAATGTAGTAGATCATACTATCCTACTACTAGACAACTTTGGTATATGTGGAATCATCCACTGATGGTTTCAAGAATTCCTGAAATCAAGATCTTACAAAGGAACCTTATCCTCTCCTTGGTCACCGGACTGTTGCGTCTCTCAGGGCTCTCCATTATCGCCCATTCTGTTTAATGTAATTATGTCACCATTAGGTAACAGACTAGAAACAGCAGGATTCAAAACATTCATATATGCTGACGATGTTACCATATACATAACCTTCAAAAAGAACATTCAAGACATCTTACAAAAGGCAAAACTTGGCATAAGTTTGATGGAAACCTAGGTCTCAAAATCCAAACTAAAGCTAACTAAAGAAAAAACTACATTCATGGTCATTACCAACCTATTTGACCAAAACGACTACAACATTTTCACAATTGACAACACTTCATTCGCGGTAAATAGCAGGTGGCACGTGCTACATAATTACCACATTGGTAGCATGTGAGACCTTACCGTTAGGTCAATGAGTGGCGGTAAGGTCTCAGGCTGAAAATGGATGCGCACTGGTTTCAATTTTAGCACATGTCCATTTTCTGGCCCTTTAAAAAAAGGCTCTTTTTCTTAGATGTGGTAAGAAATGGCCCAGCACATGCCCAAAAGATGCGCTCGCATTACTGCAGGCCACTTTTTACCATGGCTTACTAAAAGGACCCCCAGGCACCTACGTCTTTATAAACTACTAGCACAAATCCTGCAGAAATTGTGCCTACATTGAAGATGTAGATATTTATTCATTTATTTATTTGTTGCATTTGTATCCCACATTTTTCCACCTATTTGCAGGCTCAATGTGGCTTACATTATGCCGTAATTATCACCTCTTTGGAAGCTGATATAGATTTCAGAGCATAAAGTTATGCGCAAACTCACATATTTTATAAAATACCCCTGGATTCTACAAATGGTGCCCAATATGCACGCACAGTTTAATTGAGTAATGATCCAATTGGCACCAATAATTGGATGCTATCAATTATTGCCACTAATTGGCAACAATTTGGATTTGCACATGCATCACACAAAGCGCTATTTTATAAAGATGCGTCACAAATCAGTTAGCATGTAGCTGAAAAGGGAACATGGCCATGGGAGGGGCATGGGTGGGTCAGGGGTATTTTCTAAAGATGTGAGAAGTATTATAGAATTCAGGGGATCTGTGCCTAATTTAGACAAGATGATTTACACCAGGTTTCGGTAGGTGCAAATCTCATGCCCAAAGTTGGTTGCAGATCCCAGTGCTATGCGCTATTCTATAAACGGTGACCAACTTGATGCGCCGTTTATTGAATAGTCCTCAGTGCACATTTTTTTTGGCACCCAAATCTGGACATCATTTGCTGAATCTAGTCCTAATGTAACTTTGGCATGCTGTGTCTACAAAAATATCTGTCTGTTTGCACTGCATGTATTTTTAGGTGTGACCTAATTTTACATGATCTCATTGATACATTTAAGTCAGCGTTTTATTTGCCAATAAATATTTAGAAAATTACCTCCAATGTGGAGTAGTATGCATTCAAGACAAATTAGGTTTGCAAAATATGACAAAAGATAATGACTGTCTACTGTCTAATAATAAGCGATTGTCAATTCAAGGAGAGAACAAAGAACCCTACCAGCTACCACATATACAGAAGACTGAGACATGACTAGAGAAATCAACCAAGCAATATCAAAAAGCCTAACCATGCCACAGCAAAAAGAATGACGCTGTAGCTCTTCAAGAAGACAAAACAGGAAATATGTCTATATGGTCTTATGTAAACACAAACATTTGGGAAAGGCGAGGAAAGAGACTGAAAGCTCATCCTTAAGGCCTGAGCCTTGAAAGCTGAAAATCCGGGCAGAACGCCACCTCTTAGCCATTAAAATTGTCCATCTGGCAGGGAGTTTTAAGCCAGTTGGCTGACAGGAGAATGGGAGCTCCACCAGGAGGACTTTCAACAGATTCACATCAGAGGGGAGAACCATTATCTGTTTTTGACCAACTCAGAACAGAAAATTCAGAACAGAAAAGTCGAAAGATTTCCAAAGTTTCCATCCTCCCATCATGTACCTTCCCCCTTAAATACCTTTGCATTCTGTGATGTGGCCTCACAGAATCACTGATGGGGATGTGTTTCCTTAATTGGGAGAGCTTTGGCTCCAGAATCTTAAAGCGGTATTTCAGAAATAGCACTCATGCTAATAACACTTGCTATTTTGCTACAGGTTCCATTATATGCAATGGGTTCTACCTACAAATATTGTGTGTTAATAGTGTTAGTACGAGCTAAGATGGTAGCATACCATAGGAGCTCTAGTTTGCCAGCATCCAGTAACCAAATACCAGCAATACATTCATTTTCATAGTATTATCAGGATACTAGTATGATGATATAACATGTAAAATAATAGTAATTGCTATATATTTTGGGCTAGATTCTATATATGGCGCCAAAAGAAA
Organism: Microcaecilia unicolor; assembly: GCF_901765095.1. NCBI lineage: Eukaryota > Metazoa > Chordata > Amphibia > Gymnophiona > Siphonopidae > Microcaecilia > Microcaecilia unicolor. The sequence continues at coordinate 295,392,032 of NC_044032.1, forward strand.
TCAGTGCCAAAAGAAGCGCTATTCTATAAGCTGCACTTAAGTTAGGCGTGGTCTATAGAATGGTGTTTACACACGAGAATCGTGTCTAACTTTAGGTGTGACCATTTGCACCAACTGAGATGTGGTACAAATGTATGTGAGTTCATTAGGTGCATATCCCCATTATTCTATAACAAAGTGTGTTAATTTTAGAAATGCCCCCATTACACCCACAACCCTCCCATTTCCACACCCCCTTTTTCAGATTGTATTTAAATTTTAGACGTGGATCCCACACCTACATTTACATGCATAAATGCCAATTAAATCTAATTAGTGCTAATAATTGCTTGTTAAAAAGCCAATTATTGGCGCTCATTAGCTAATTATTCAATTAAATTGTTTGCACAAATTGGGCATGCACCCAAATTTGTGCACGCAAATTTTGGTGACTTTTGTAGAATTAGGAGGTTTACACATAATGCTGTGATTTGTATCATAAGTTTACAAACCAGTAGCATATTTCTAGGTTTTTAATTAGCAGAACTTATACCAATGGCTTGCAAACCTGAAAGAAATAATTTCAACTTCTTACGCAAATCCATCCTCCTCTTTATTGAGATGTAAGAAACATTTGTAGGCAGTTGTCCTTAAGGAATAGCCAGGACACAACAAAGCTCTCAAGAGAGAAAGCACTATTAAAAACAATGTTGCTCACTTGTAACAGATGTTTTCTGAAGACAGCAAGATTGATAAAGTACACAAGTGGGTAACATCATGCAATGATAGTACCTGCTTTCCCACAACTCAAAACTTAGTGTAAAGTTTTGAGCATATGCGGTCCTTCTCCTGTGTAGCAGTCTCATCAGCTCCTCAGTTTGTTTCAAAGCTCAGTGCAAGCAACTTTCAGGGAGATGGGAGGGACTTTGCACCTTATCGATCCTTCGGCAGCAGTGGTGTAGCTACGTGGGGCCATGGGGGCCTGGGCCCCCGTAGATTTGGCCCTGGACCCTCCTGCCGACGACCCTCTCAACCCCCCTCCCGCCGTCAATCCTCCCCCGCCGCCGCTGTCGCCTTGGGCTACCTTTGCTGGTGGGGGACCCCAACCCCTGGCATCCAAGGTCTTCTTCTTCCCGCACAAGGCTTCGTTCTGTTTCTGACATCCTGCACATTGTACGTGCAGGACATCAGACTCAGAGAAACAGAAAGAAGCCTTGCAGATCAGCCCAAGGCTTCGTTCTGTTTCTGTGAGTCTGATGTCCTGCACGTACAACGTGCAGGATGTCAGAAACAGAACGAAGCCTTGCGCGGGAAGAAGAGGACCTCGGCTGGCGGGGATTGGGGTCCCCTGCCATCAAAGGTAGGTGGCGGCAGGAGAGGGTTGGCGGCGGGAGGAGGGGTCAAGAGGGTCGTCAGCAGAGGGGGTGGGTCAAAGTTGGTGATGGCGGCGGCACCGGGGGGGGGGGGGGGCTAAAATGTGCCCCCTCACCTCGGGCTCTGGACACCCCTCCCACCGAAGTCTGGCTACGCCCCTGTTTAAATCAGCAGATAATCAAAATGATTGAACCAGACAGAAATAGCCGTTGACTGGTTAAATCGCTTGTTTATTTATTTGCAAAAACTTTCTATACCACTCTAACTGACGGGCAGAGCACAGCGGTGTACAAACTACAAAAGAAAATGCAAAAGGAACTCCATTAAACATAGGAAAGCACACCAGTAATACCAAGATTCTGAGAAAATAAAGGAATAGAAAGGCAAGGGGTAGGAAAGGTAAGGTGGGTACCAAACACAGTAAATCAAAAGGGAAAAACAGGTTTAGTTGGTGGCTTCAATCAGACTGTTTTTCTGAAAGCTAACTGAAAGAGTCAAGTTTTATTTGAAACTATCAGGTCATTTTCAGTGGCACCTAACCAGTTGTCTTCACTGAAAATGACTGGTTAGCACCAAATTAAAAAACAGCTAACTTGTGGGCAGTACAGGGGTGCAGCTGGGTTAAGTGCTGATATTCAGCCCCTCACCACATAAGTAAACCGCTTAAATCGAGCTAACATTGCTTTTCCAGTCAACAAGCAGGGACGAGTCAGGTACATAAGAGAGTGACTCCCAATCTTAGGGCTGCTCAAATTTAATATTATCCTAGTCTATATAGCTGCCTGCACAGCCACTTGCAAGAGTGGCTACCTCATAGGCACAGATTGGACAGCACAGTTTGACCAAAAGCACTGCCCTGTGCTGAGACTTGGTTCAAACAATACTACACAGTAGTAATAGAAAGAGAGGACCATTTAGCTACTGTTTAGACGGTATTCAGCAAGGTAGACTTAAAAGGGCCATTATGGCTGCAATAGCTCTAATCTGATGAGCCTTGACCTTGCAGCTCGGAGGAACATCCACTATTTCAGAGCAGAATTGAATACATAAAGCCAGCCAGTTTGATAAAGTCCCTTTTCGCAAATGGCATATCTGGTCTATTAGATCAAAGTATGAAAAACTGAGTAGATTTTCTAAACAATTCAGTTCTTTTCAAGTAGCAGATGAGACCCCGTTTATCGTCTAACATAATAAGGGCTTTCAAGCAAGGATTTCAATGGGGCTTTGGACAGAAAGTGTTAAGCACTATGCAGGCACTTCTGCAACCAAGATTTAGGTATCCCAATGCTATGTGGTTATCACCAATTCTATAACGGCCTCTGGGCACCAAGATTCCATTATAGAATATGAACCTAAGTTAGTACTGGTGGTCCAAAGGTGCATGACAACAGTTACATCAAGTCAATGTCAGTTGTAATTGTTGGATCTTAAGTGTGCCCTGAAGTATGTATAACTTGTAGTGCTGTATAAGCTATGTGAGTATCTCAGAGACATGCCCATGGCCCACCCTCTCTCCTCCCAAATGTGTACCCTCTCAAACCTACGCAATATGCAATTTTAGTGTCTATGTTATAGAATACCGCCCTCTAGCACTGAAGTGCGTAAATGCCAATTTGTGGTACCATTCACATACGAATGTGCTTTTATTCTATAATTGAAGCAAGCACCAAATTTAGGTCCCACAGAACAGAGGACTTTCATAATGTGGACTTTGCATGGAACAAACTTTTCATAAAATGAATAACCATATGAAATTGTGATGCTGGAAGTTTATACACTGCATCATGCACTGCTGACGGTGCACTGAGGGATACGCTAATAAAGAAGGTTTGAAGACCAAAATGATATAGGTGATATAGATAGCGTAATATAGTGGTAGGAGGACATGTGATAGAGTCATGATCATTAGTTAAACACCAGATTGAACATCTCTTTCCCTTGAATGCATATTGGTATCTAGATGCACCTCAAATATTGTGTTCAATTCTGGTCGCCGCATCTCAAAAAAGATATAGTGGAATTAGAAAAGGTGCAGAGAAGGGCGACAAAAATGATAAAAGGGATGGGATAACTTCCCTATGAGGAAAGGCTGAAGTGGCTAGGGCTCTTCTGCTTGTAGAAAAGACGGCTGAGGGGAGATATAATAGAGATCCATAAAATAATAGTGGAGTGGAATGGGTAGACGTGAAGCATCTGTATACGCTTTCCAAAAATACTAGGACTAGGGGACATGTGATGAAGCTACAAAGTAGTAAATTTAAAATGAATCGGAGGAAATGTTTCTTCACTCAACATGTAATTAAACTCGGGAATTTGTTGCCAGAGAATGTGGTAAAGGCAGTTAGCTTAGCAGAGTTTTAAAAAGTTTGGATGGCTTCCTAAAGGAAAAGTCCATAGACCATTATTAAATTGGACTTGGGGAAATCCACTATTTCTGGGATAAGCTGCATAAAATGTTTTGTTCTTTTTTGGGATCTTGCCAGGTATTTGTGACCTGCATTGGTCACTGTTGGAAACAGGATGCTGGGCTTGATGGACCTTTGGTCTGTCCCAGTATTTCAATACTTATGTATGAAGGTTTCTGAGCAGCTATGAGGATATCCTGGATCAGCTGTGGAACACTAAGAGCTGAAATACTTCTCAATTTACAAGCTGCAAGGTTTAGAAACGTCATGTCTGGATGAAGAAAATGTTTCTCCTGTTGAGTTATCAGTATTTGGAATTTGATTAGTTTGCCAGAGGATTGAACTGCTAAGTTTTCCAGAAGAAAGAACTAGTTCTGTCGAGGCTAATATGGCACTATGAGAATCATTGTGTTGTAACTTTGTATGAACTTGTGCAGGACCTCGATATGAGAGGAAATGGAGGACATGCATAGAAAAACAACAAAATCCATGGAATCACCATGGCATCTGGAGCTAGTCAGAGGGGAGAAGGAAGAATGAAACAATAGTTAGAAAGCTTTGCATTCTTTTTACCAGAAAAACAGTGGATTTGAGGTGTTCCTCATGCCTCAAAGAGAGAACTTGGTTACATCCAGAGATTATTCATGAGGATGAAGCACTCTGTTGAGTTTGTCAGCTGTTCTATTGACTGGGGATGTGGATCTAGAGGCAATTAGCTATAGCAAAATCACAGTTTCTGGCTGCTTTTCACAAAGTTTTAAAGAACCTCTACTCCCTTGTTTACTCACATAAAGCATTGCCACTTGATTGTCTGTCAGTAATTATATAGGAATCAAGAAGACAATGAAGAAAAACTTGCAGAACATATAAGATTGCTGTAAGTGGTTGATCTGAAGAGTTGTTTCATACTTGACAGCATTTTTTATGAATGTTGATTGTTGAGATTACTTTCCCACCCTTAGATTACAGTATCTGTTGTCAGGACTAACCGATGCAGCCATTGTTCAAGATTTACACCAACTACTAGGTTGGGTTTGAGTCGTGTGCTACAACAAGAAGTTTAGCCTAAAGGATAAGTACAGAGGAAAGAGGCTGGGAGTGTTGATCCCATTTGGAATTTGAAATCCCACTACAGATGCTGCATCTTTAAAAGGACTAAGAGAACAGCATGAACAGGTGAAGTCATGTGCTCAAACACCTGTAGATATGCTCTAGTTGTTACCTTGGGCATTGACGATGTAGCACAAATGTGGGCTACCAATGACTGGATTCTTTACTGTGGAAGAAAGGCCTTGAAATGGATGGTGTCCAAGACTACTCCTATAGACAGAATGATGCTGGTTGATGTGATACTTGTGAATGGGGGTTGAGGGTAGGTCTCCAAATGACACAGCTGGACAAGGTAAGTACTTTATTAACTTAAACCTGAGGCCTGTTACCTCACAGGGTCTGGAACAAAATGTAGAGTCTCCTTAGTTCAGAGGGAAAAATGGAGGAGTGGCCTAGTGGTTAGAGTGGTGGACTTTGGTCCTGGGGAACTGGGTTCGATTCCCCCTTCAGGCACAGGCAGCTCCTTGTGACTCTGGGCAAGTCACTTAACCCTCTATTGCCCCAGGTACAAATAAGTACCTAAGCCGCATTGAGTGGGGAAAGCGCGGGGTACAAAAAAAAACAAACAAGGGTTTGTAGCTGACATGGTCGGTGACTGCCATGTCCCAAACACAGTCTGTAAAGTTTCTCTCTCTCTCTCTCTGGGTCAGTCAGGCCTCAGAATTGGACTCACAAGTATCCAATTGGAAGTTTGGCTTACCTTGGCCAAGTCAGAGTAGATAGACATATGTAGTGAAGGTGTATGCTTGGAGATCACGTCTTCTATCCCCTAGGCCTCCACAACCCCATCCTGGCCCTGCCTTTTATGGTTCCTGTCCTTTCAGCTCCACCTCTCCCATCTCACTTCTAATCTGGGCAGGACTAAGGGATTTAAGGTGGTTCACAGTACCTGAGGGATCATTATTAAGGGTGAGGGGCAGTGTTCTATATACCCCCTCACAGTTGGGTATAGGATGGACTTTTGAAAGTTGATAAGAGGTTCCAGAAACTTAAGAAGAAGAATTGTTTTCTTCAGAAGAGTTAAGGTCTATGACACTGATTAAGCCACTAGAAGACAGTTGAAAGCCCCAAGCATTGATAGGGATCAGGAAGTCCAGTGTAAGGATTGTCAGCATTAAGAATTTACAGCATTTCCAGCAGAAAGTTGGTCATTTAAGAATGGAAGTGGAGTCTAAAGAAAGTTTAGGGCTTCTGTCCCTGTCCCCACCCCGTCTCCGTGGGCTCTGTTCTCATCTGCAGAAGCCGTGAACACTTATGATTTTATATTTAAATCTTTTTATTAAAGTATAAAAAGGAACAATATGCTGTGCAACTGCTGTGTATAAATTACAAATAGAAAATAATAATAACAATGAGCAGCTATAATAAACCATCCCACCACCACCCCCCTCTACCTTTTCAACCCCAACAATAGCTGACTTCTACTACCCCAAGGAATACTAATCTACCCTGTTAAAATGTCCAGGGGTACAAAAGTCAACCTGTTCTGTATGCCCTAGAGGGGATAAATATGCCCTATGAAGCACTGTTATGATTTTTTAGTCTGTGGATGAATAAGAAGTCATCAACAATCTCAGGATTCACTTTCCTGTCTTCCACAGTCCCTCCTGCAATAGAAGATGTGCTGGTAGCAGAATCCCTCATGCAAAAATTTTGGTATCTGTTGCCAGCATGTTTGCTTGTTTTTCCAAAAAATAAAATATTTTCATTTGCATCAAACATAAATAACAGTCCAGTTCATTAACAGGCTTCATAATAGAAAATAACACGGGGACAAAGTTTGTCCCCATCCTCACGAGCTCTGTCCCCATCCCTGCCCCGTCTCTGTGGGATCTGACCCTGTCCCCAACCCATCCCCGCAGGCTCTGTTCCTGTCCCCATGGTTACTGCGGGTCCCCATCCCTGTGTCATTGTCTATTAAGTATTACTATAGGTGACAATGTTTTGGTGGACACTGGGTCATCCTGCATTAAACTTTCAGAGATATCATCTGAGCAGGTTAAGATATTGATAAATACATTTGCAAAGAGGACATGTGGTGTGTAAACCCATGCCCAGCATCACTGTTTTCTGAACTGGATGGTGATCTGTTTGCTGGTACTTCTTTATACGAAAGCTATTTTCTTGAGCTGAGAAAAACTATTTGGATTCTGATCTTGAAGAACAAATAGTTGGAAATAGGCCTGAAGCTCGCATATTACCTTCTCTCTCTCATCTTTCTTTTTTGGCTAAAGTAGTGGAATTAATAATGACATCTCACTTTCAAGAATATTTAGAGCAGTTTGTTCTTTTAAGTGTGCCCAGTCTAAGTTCAGAGGAGGTCATAGCACAAAAAATAGTGATTCTGATTCTTTTGGACAATTTTAGGATTGTTTTAGACATGATAGGGGAGAATTCAGATTATTATTATTATTATTATTTTGCTATATATGGATTTGATTTGGTTGATTATGAGCTTGTGCATAGGAGTTTGGAGGGTTCAATGATAGATGCTACAGCGGCAAAATGGTGTATGTCTGTTCAGGTCTCAAAAGTAAAATTTGATTCAGGGGAATGTGACCCTTTATATGGAGTGGCCAAGGGTCCCCCTTATTCTCAATTATCTTTAATGTTTATTTGCAAATTTTAGATAAGGTCATTAGAGAATTGAGGCTGCAGGCGTTATAGCTATGCAGATGATATACAGATAATTCTGGCTGTGACAGGATGACTGGATGACACTGTTAAGTTAGACAAGGTTTTTGATACCATTAGTGAATGGATGCAGAAGAATTCACTGAAAATAAGTCTTGATAAAACAGGACTTTTATATGTGGGAAGATCACAAATGCCCTTTGCAGAGGTAGATGAAGGAAGTTACGTCCATTGTCAAGTAAAGAGTCATAGTTTAGGTGTGTTAATAGGATCCTTAATTTGTCAATGTAAGATCAGGTTACTTTGGTGGTTAGGAGAGCTTTTTATAATTTATGCCTTATTAGTAAAATATGGGCTTTCCTACCCATAGAACACTTGCAACTGGAAATTTATGTATTTATTTTAAAATTTAAGTAGAGAGGTGTGGTAGCCGTGTTAGTCCACTCTTAAAGGTTATCAATAGAAATCAAACAAAATAAAACATGGAAAAGAAAATAAGATGATACCTTTTTTATTGGACATAACCTAATACATTTGATTAGCTATCGAAGGTTGCCCTTGACGAAGAAGGGCAACCTTCGAAAGCTAATCAAGAAATGTATTAAGTTATGTCCAATAAAAAAGGTATCATCTTATTTTCTTTTCCATGTTTTAAAATTTATAACCTGCCTTTAAGAAGGCGGGTTACAAATACACACAAACAATATACACAAACAAAATTAATCTAAAAACAGTATTAATATGCCTCCAAAACCCTATCTAGAGAGGTAAATGCTACGCAGAAAGCAATACATAAAAATTAGTCTGCTAAAAAAAAGCCTTAGCAAAACAAGAGTTTTTAATAACTGTTGTAAATTTCCACAGCATCGCAAACAACTGGTAATACAGGCAGTTGTATGATCACACTTGGACTATTGTAACTCTGTTCATTCAAGGTTATCAAAGAAGCAGTTGCCATGCTTACAATTAATCTAAAACACTGCAGCAAAGATGATTACAGAGTATGAGATGAGACCACATAATTCCTCTTTTAAGGCAGTTACATTGGTTACCCATTTCTGCATGGGTCGGTTTTAAGCTTGTAATGTTGATTGCTTCCAGTTTACAGGATATGGTTGCTAAATACATTAAAAATAGTATTATTAAGTACTATTCTGCATATGTATTATATTTCAGTGTGGATCAGTTATTGGCATGCCGTCTTCTAAGGGAGGTATTTCTGGATATATTAGTAATAGGAGGGAGTATAAAAGTGGCATTGTGACATGCAACGGTGAAGGGAGGAATGAGTATAAGCTGATAAGGCAAAATTGCTTAACAAATATCTCTGTTCACAAGAAAGCACAGCTCCCATGTCAGTCACCTCATAACTATGTTATGCCTGCTGATATTGCCCTAATTGTATGTCAGAGATTTATGTCAGCTACAACCGACTGCACCTACATTAGCCTAGCTCTTTCTCAAAAAGATCTTCTGGCTGCACAGCTTGCCCATATCAATCGTGGCAGACCGAGGGATGCAATTCACCTCCACATTTTGGTGAAGTCTTAATTGCAAGTGAAGCTGGATTTCTCCTCAGGGTATCATCCCCAGCTGAATGAGCAAATGGAACGGATCAATCAGAGTCTAGACCTTCTTGCGAGCCTACTTCTCTGTTCTTCAAGATGACTGGGCTAAGCTACTACAATGGGCAGAGTTTTGTATAACAATCATGTCGGTGCATCCACCAGATTCTCTCTCTTTTGGATCATCTATAGACAGCACCTGCGAATACCCATGCCCGTGCCACTGGCCCCGGAGGTCCCCATTGTTGAGGAAACTATCACTTCATTTTTCCAGATCTGGAAGACCACCCAGGACCTCTTAATTCATACTATCTAATGAAGCAAACAACAAATGGACAAAAAAAAAATATGCCCAGCACCCCGCTTCTGGATAGGGAACCTAGTATGGCTTTCTACACACTTAGGTCTTAAAACACCCTCAACCCAGTTTGCTCTTTGCTTCATCAGGTCATAACCAGTGACCCTCTGGACTGAACCTGTTACCTACCAGTTAAGACTTCCAGTTAACTTACAGGTTCACAACACCTTTCATGTATCACTGCTGAAACTATTAATATTGATAAAGTCAGCTATGGCCTTTCCTAGCCCACTACCATTTGAGACAGACCAAGAGAAGGAGTACTGCCTGTTTCCTCGCAAGCCCATACTGAGGACCAGACCCAGGATGGTCCTTTGAAGAGGGGGTGCTGTCACGGTCTTACTGTGACTTCTGCCATCCAAGGCTTCCTGGTCTGTTCAGAGCCGCTATGGGATGGGGGCCCACCTCCTGTTAGCTGAGCAGCAACCTCCTAGGGTGCGCACACATGCCACAGACTTTCGTTTATTGGGTTAGCAGCTGGGACCTCCAAGGGTGCGTCCATGATGACATTAAGGCTCTGGGCGTATTTCACAGAAGACCAGACCCTCTTCTGATGCCTTTGCATCTCAAAGTACCAGCCTTGCTTGTTCCTGAGTTATAGGCTTACTTGTTCCTGTATTCCAGCCTTGCTAGATCCTGAGTTCCTGCCTGGCGAATCCTGAGTTTCAGTTGTACATAGCTTTTGAGTCCCTGCTTTAACTCCTTTGCTTTGGACTTAGAGGTGAATTGTCTGTAGCAGTTGGGCCCTCGACTGTGACCCAAGGGCTCACTATCCCCAAACGTGACAGCTGTGTTGCTGAGGAACGAGGAGTCTGGAAGAATCACCCATGATGTTTGCTCTACCAGGCTCAATCTCATTTGAATGGGTGCTGGGGTTTTTAAAAGAAGAAATTTAGCATTAGTGAGTGTAGGGAGCACAGCTGGGTTGAGAGAGTCTGCTCAAAAGGCATAACATGAGTTCTTTTCTTTTGATATTTTTAATATGTAAACCACTTTGACCTGTTGCATCAGAAACAGAAATATTGTCACAGTTCAGTGGAAATAGTTGAGATGTGAGCCCCTATGCCTCTTCTCTAGAGGGAAAAGGCAGTCTACAAGCCCCTAGGTCTTCACCTGCACCAACCGCCGTTCTCCAGGGTTTGATACCCCAGGTGTGGGCAGCCAGATGGCCTTCCGGACAAAAGGTGGAATGTAGAGTGGGCAAGCAGCTACAGCAGACAGTGGCCCAGGCAGGGTCTAGGGTCAGACAGGTTCAGAGGCAGACAGCAGTCCAGGCAGAATCTGACATCAAGCTAGTTCAGGAGGCTGGCAGAGGTCCAAGCAGAATCCAAGGTCAGGCTAGGTCAGAAGGCAAGCAACAACCAGTAACAGAAGCAGGCAGCACCGAGACAAACAGGGAGCAACCAGAGCCGAAATGATCAAGAGCTATGGCCCCAGACCCAGAAGACGAGCGGTATTAAATCCCAGTGTGTCTGATGTCACCAGATCACGTAGTTCCTGGGCGACACCTAGAAATGCTTGCCGGAGAGGCACGTCGACATTCCCAAGAGTGCTCCGGCATGGAATTGCATCAAGCCGGACCCGTGAACACCTCAGGACAAAGCCTGAGCTGCGCCAGAACAGTAACGCACCTTGACAAATATGGTCAATTTTTGAATAAACATAAATATGTTAACTGCAGTGTGCATTCTTAACAGGGATTTTCATATTAGGGGTTTAACACAGCAATTAGCATCTACTAACATTTACCTGCTAATTCTATAAAAAAGCACTAAGAAATGTGTGCACATATTTGAGCATGTGCCCAATGTGTGTGCACATTTTAATTGCATAATGAGCTAATTAGTGCCAATAAATGGCTTTTTAACAAGCTATTGGCACTAATTAGATTTAATTAACATGTATGCATGTACATTTAGGCGCAGGATCTGCACCTACATTTTACGCATGAGTCAGAAAAGGGGCACAGAAATGGCAGGGCCATGGGCAGATTGGGGCATGACTTTTAGTTATGTGCCTAGTTGTAGAATAAGGGAGCATTTATACCACGTTTTCATTGGTACAAATGGCTATGCCTAAATGTAGACTCAATCCCTGGGCATAATTGCTATTCTATAAACCCTGGCTAACTTTAGGCACAGTGTATAGAATACCAATACATGCTTTTTCAGTGCTGATTCTTTAGGCTCGAATTATAGAATTCCCCTCTTAATGTGTTGTGTTAACTGTTAATGTGGTACCACACTAATTGTTAATGTGATACTACACTCGCTGTTAGTATGCATTAGAAGGTGCATTAAAAACCTACATAGCTTAATAAATAGCAATAAAGTGGTGCCTCTGAAAACTGAAGTCCTTAACCATGAAAAATGTAAATCAAGTATCATGCTGGTTTTTGACTTTTGAAACAGCATGCATGCCAAGTTGAAAGGAAATTATATCAGAGAGAAATGCATTACTATGTTGAATATTTAGAAGAAAATGTAAAGAAGCTATACGGGAGATGAAAAAGCAGGATACAATAAATCAGATTGAACCATCTGAAAACTTTGAAGCTATATCAGATAGTCAAGCAATTGACTGGTAGTAATACTAGTTCAGATGGGCAGTTGGATTCAGAAGTTACATGTGACCATTTTATTGTTTATTTTTAGTAAACGATCATTGACGCTCAAAAAGCTATGAAGCTGAGACAGAGGAGGATTTTGAATGGATGAGGAGAAACCATATCATGGGAGTATTAGTTCAGCAAACAATAAGATAGGTTGTGCTTACTTTGCTAGGCTGGAGGAAGTGTTCGTTATTGAAAGGAGTGCCGGATCAGAGGATGTGGCCCAGAAACAGGGAAACAGTATTGTTTCAGAGGAGGGGTTGTCCTTATTTTATTTAATAAATACAGATGAATTGGGCAATTTGTTACCCAAAGTGAATATTAATACCAGTATGTTGCACCCTGAACCATCAAAAATAATATGGGAAGCAGTGGCGTAGCCAGACCTGACATTTTGGGTGGGCCCAGAGCTTATATGGTTGGGCACTATGTATATAAGTATGAGTAGTATTTCTTGGAATACTACAAAATAATGCCTTAGAATGCATTTGATCATGAATTTCTAAGTTGTCTGCCCAACAGCTGCCCTGCATCAACATAAACCACAAACATACTTAACAGAAAAAAACAATATTTTTATATAGTTACATTATCCCGTATCTTAAACTTGACCAGACATAAGTCTACTATAATGGCAAACACCTCAACATATGACAAGATCTCCACCATCCATTCTGTAGCCAGGCATTAGCCCTAACCTACCCCCATCCCTCCCTGTAGTCCAACATCAGCCTTGTCCTAAGCCCTACCCATGCCCCGTCTTGCATCTCCCCTGCTCTTCCTACTCTCATCCCCACCCCACCTTAAAGCACACTAGCATTAAATATAAAACATGTTGTATTTTAATGTCCTGCGCATGGCAGAGCCCACCTCCACCCAGAAACCCACCTACATTAATACAAAACGTGTTTTGTTTTTTTTTTAAAATCCTGGGCTCTGCAGTACCCAGGCCCAGGTTAAAATAATTTTTTTAACGTTTTTGTATTTAATGTTGGTGGGTTTCTAGGTGGGGATAGGCTCTGCAGTGCCCAGGTTAAAATTAAAAAAGCGACCATCCACACCAACATGAAATCTACAACCTTTTTTTAAATTTTATTTTAACCTGGGCACTGAGCCTATCCCCACCAGCAGTCCAGCATTACACATAATAAAAATTAAAACATTTGTTTTTACCTGGGCTTGAATGTTGTTGCAGTTATGCACACTATGCAGTCAGTGTGCACGTGGAGCAGAGCACTGCAGACTGCGCTGGATCCTGCACCTGGCCCTGTTTGTGGCAGCACGGGAGTGCTGAGGCCCGTCTGAGGCTGAAGTGACACAGCATCGTGGATGCTAAAGTCGCTGCTGCCGTAGTGCTTTGTCTGCACCTACTCTCACCGGTGCCTGCTTAGCACTTATGTTGTTCCAATTGTAGCAAAAGCACCCCACTGCCGTGGGGCAGCCCATCAAATCAAGTCGTAGGTGAATAGAAATCCAGAAAGCCCAAAAAGATCACAGTCACCAAATGAATAAACCAGTCAATATAATTCTTAAAAACCCAGGTAGTCCTCCGCATCTTCATGTAGGTTGCAAGGAGACCTGTTGCTGTGAGACTCTGGTTGCGGCATCACTGGATTTGGCACACTGTTTGGCCTTGGATACCCTAGGCCATCTAGCAGATGTGCGAGTGGCTTCCCATTTCTGTGGCAGAGCCATCACCTCGGATTCGGAAGGTAAATTTTCCACATGTAGCTGCTGTAACACCTGCCACGTGTACTCTGGGGTTTGAACTCACTTAGTTATTCCAGTAAAACTCAGGCAAAATGGAAAGCCCCACTTATATTGGCCTCACAGGAATTTTGTCACACCTGAAAAAAAGTCTTATCGTCTCCTCAGCGTTAATGCAAAAATATCTTTACAAATGTCAACTTGCAGGGCCTTCCGTTGAATCAGGCTGCATAACCTACTCAGTTTCAAAATTTTTTCTTTCAGAGGAAACTCAGAAAAACATACCAGTGTATCATGTGGCACACTGTCGTGTTTGGTGCCCAATGATCTGTGTGCTCTATCAAGTCTAATCTCTGGGGTCTCCTGGGTCTAAGATTCAGCGGATCTATGCAAATGTCGCACAATTTCTTACACCACTACAGTGCAATCTGCAAAAACAGGCTCTTCGGGTATGCCCCTAAACCAGAGACTATGGTGCAGCTATTTTTTTTTAGCCTGCCTGCCCTGTGCCCTCAGATGCCACGACCACGAGGCACGAGCGAGCGGACGGAGCGAGAGCGAGGCTGAGCACGCTGCCGCACACAGCCACGTCCAGACTCCAGTCATTAGCGCTGCTACCACTACCGCGTAGGTACTAGGATCGGATGGATGATCATGATGGAATCCAACTACGATGCGGCGAGCTGCGCGGCCCTGCAAGTTAGTGCACCTACATTCCCGAAGGTAGGGCGCCTAGGCGGGCTGATGTTGTCTGAGCCTGATCACCTGAGCGCTAGGCTTCCGCGTGTGTGCGCTTGGGTGGTGTGGGTGGGCCTGAGTGAGACTAAATCGGGCTGGACTCTGTCGGAGCCTGAGATCAGCTGAGCCAGAATGGGTGCGCCATGCGGGTGCCGTCACTGCCGTGCTGCTGCTGCTGCAATGTGTGTGCGCTTGGGTGGGCGGGCGGGCCTGGGCCGAAATTGGGTGGGCCTAGGCCCACCCGTAGCTACGCCCCTGATGGGAAGCAGTATTCAGTCTGCAAAGGTCAATGTTTGTCTTAAACAATGACTGCCACCAGCTGAATTAGACTGAATATTCAGTGTTGGCCCCCTATCTGGTTACTGGCACTGAACGTTTGGGACTGGAGTGACCTCTATGATTTACTCAGGTATAACCGATCTTCAATGGCAGAACCCAGATAGCTACATGGTTAACTTAGGACAGTCTTTTTGCTCTGCCCCAACTGAGCATCTGGTCCGCTCCAGCAGTAACCAGAAAGAATACAGGGTCAATATTCACCCGGTGGCAGTCAGCATTTTTTAAGCCAGATGGTGTCACAGTGGTCAGAGCAGTATTTCAGTGACACTCTCCAGTTAAGTGCCACTGAATACCTGCTCCTGGCCCAGTCAGTGTGGTTTAACCAGACAGAGCTTTGGTTGTCACTGAGGAGGGGGATGGAGAGTAGAGAAGAGCAATGCCAGTTACTGTGGGGAGCACAGCAGAGCAGAGAATGGTCATCCCATGGAGGCAGGTTGGAGGAGAAAAATGATGCCTCTATTGATAGCCCACCCTAGACTTCAGAAAACCCAGTGTTTCTAACAATAGCCTGGGTGATTATTAGAAAGAATTCGGTATGTCTGCAGGATTTGATATTGAAGATCATTGTCTATTTATCAGCCAGTTGAAGTCAGGGTCTGTTGGGTCACAGCAGAATTATTATTATTATTATTTTATACTGTTACATAGTAACATAGTAGATGACGGCAGAAAAAGACCTGCACGGTCCATCCAGTCTGCCCAAGAAGATAAATTCATATGTGCTACTTTTTTTATTTGTACCGTCTTCTTCAGTGCACAGACCGTATAAGTCTGGCCAGCCCTATCCCCGCCTCCCAACCACCAACCCCGCCTTCCAACCACCAGCTCTGGCACAGACCGTATAAGTCTGCCCAGCACTATCCCCGCCGCCCAACCACCAGCCCCAGCACAGACCGTATATGTCTGCCCACACTAGCCCCACCTCCCAACCACCAGCTCTGCCACCCATTCTAGGCTAAGCTCCTGAGGATCCCTTTCTTCTGCACAGGATTCCTTTATGTTTATCCCACTCATGTTTGAATTCCGTTACCGTTTTCATCTCCACCACCTCCCGCGGGAGGGCATTCCAAGCATCCACCACCCTCTCCGTGAAAAAATACTTCCTGACATTCTTCTTGAGTCTGCCCCCCTTCAATCTCATTTTGCTTTTTATTATATTATTTTTATTATGGTCTGTACTTACTATTTTCACTGTTTTAGCATATGTAACCATTTTGATGGTCTGACCCTAAGCAGATAATCAAATAAATATGTAGTAGAGTAACAGGTCAAATATGTGTCTATAATTTAGGCATGAATACTTATGCTTAGAGAATGACATGGGGACAGGGACCCACAGTAACTGCGGGGATGGGGACGGAGACAGAGCCCACAGGGACGAGGCGGGGATGGGGACAGAGCCCGTGAGGATGGGGACAAAGTTTGTCCCCATGTCATTTTCTACTTTGAAGCCTGTTGATGAACTGGAATGTTATTTATGTTTGATTGATGCAGAAGACAATATTTTTATTTTTTGGAAAAACAAGCAAACATGCTGCCCACAGCTAGCACAATTTGCATGGGAGATCCTCTACATCCTGCTACCAGCACATCTTCTAAGAAGACATCTATTGCAGGAGGGACTGTGGAAGTCAGGAGAACTAAAGTGAATCCTGAGATTGTTGATGACTTCTTATTCATCCACAGATTAAAAAAAAAAAAATCATAACAGGGCATATTTCTCCCCTCTTGGGCATACAGAACGCTTTGTATTTTGTGCCCCTGGACATTTTAACAGGGTGGATTAGGATTCCCTGGGGTAGTAGAAGTTAGCTATTGTTGTGGTTGGAAGGGTTGAGGGTGGTGGTGGTGGTGGGAGGGTTCATTATAGCTGCTTATTCTTATTATTGTTTTCTATTTGTAATGTATACAGCTGCACAGCATATTGTTCCTTTTTATACATTAATAAAAAGATTTAAATATAAAATCATAAGTGTTCAAGGCTTCTGCAGATGAGAACAGATCCCACGGAGATGGGGCGGGGATGGAGACGGGGCTTGCGGGAATGGGACAGGGACTGAGACAGAACCCACGGGGATGGGGACACATTTTATCCCTGTGTCATTCTCGACTTACGCTTGCCAAAGAGCTGGTGTAGGTGCTTGCACTTAATTTGCTAAATCACTCAAGTAAATTATAATACTGTATTCTATAAGTTATAGGATTAACTGTATGTATGCTCCGTCTAAACTCCACCTGTGCTCACTCCCACCTTGAAACTACGCTCCATCACAGTTGAGTGCCTGTTTATAGAATAAAACTCCAACAAAATGTTGGCATTTATATGCCCATGTGTGTACATGTGTATGTATATTGACAGTGCACAGTGGGAAAAACCTGGCAGACAAACAGTTAATCCAAATGTAGCAGCTCTTTATTGTACAAACTTGAAAAAAAGCACTCAACACGCGTCATGTTTCAGCGCAACCACCTTCCTCAGGAGTCTAGAAACTAAAAACAATAGTAACAACAATATGGCCTGTAAACGGGCCCGCTGCTCCAGTATGGGGGAGGAAGCTGCCTCCCATGAATAGCCAGAACTTCACAAAACTGCCACCAGGAAATACTTCAAAAACATTCCGTTATTTTCCAGATTCATAGACAAACTTCACTCCAGAGTAGAGACTTGCTTCTCAGGCAGGGCTGTTCTGCCTTGCTTAGTACATCAGCCAATTACACAAAGACTTTGCCCCCTTCCCTGAGGGGAATGCAAGAGCCCTTTGGAAATCCCTGCTTTTTTTATCCCAGCCAGTAACAAACAAATAGTACTTGTCCCACAAGCAGGATTTCCCCTCAAGACAGTTAATCACCAAGCAGCCTTTACTTTCAGGAGGTGCAATACTTTTGGGACTTCCTCAACCCAAGGTATTTCAGCCTGCACTGCTCCTCTCCTCCTGAACTGAACCCCTCTTCCCACCAGACAGCCCTCCTTCATAAACAAGCCTTCCAACTTCAGAGGTTCTCAAAATAATCAGGTTTCAACAAAAGAAAAACAGGCTTCTCTACTTAAGCAGGGTTTAAACCAAAATAAATTCCAAAACCATGTAGGTTTCCAAACCTTCAGAGGCTGCCTTCCTCAGCTCTCAAGCTCCCATTCCATTCTGCCTCTTTCCCCTGCTCAGGCTGATTAATTCCCTCTTCCATCCAATCCTCCTCCTGCTTCTCAGCCCACCCCTCCCTATTACAGGTGGGCCCCATGATATACTGATTACTGGTCCCGGGAACTGGCTCCTTCATTCACCCTCCCTCTTGTGGTCAGAGGCGGTATATGGCCAGCTTGCCTATCCCCTGGGATCTCACTGCTAGGACTGGAAATGCATTCTGGGATATGTAGTTCATGGTTTTGCTGCTTCACTCTGTACATCGGGGATGTAGCCTTGTCACAGGCCGTAAAAAATGTATGTACCAAAAACAGACAAAATTGAAAAAAATTACAACATATTTTAAGAACCAATCAACAAAAAATAGTATAGTGAAGAAAGGTGGGCTTCCTTTTGGTTTTCTCTGTTGTTGATTCGTTCACATGTACATGGCATTATTGGGTGCATAAATGTTAGCGCCTTCTTTATAGAATTTCTCCCTTAAAGAAGACAATTCTAGAAAGGAGCACCTAGATGGTTCCTATGCGGTGCCTATTCTATAGAGGAAAGTGGTGCCTACTTTCTTTTACAGAACACTAATATAACCAGGTATATATGCACATTAATGCTTAGTTGTAAGCACTTATAGCAGCTGATATACAAGTTTATATGTAGATTGAGGTGATATATGTTTGTCTTATAGTGTATGAATGCTCACCTGTACAATATGTACAATTGAAGATATGCGCTTATTTGCAGAATAGTGGATAGCCAGAATATTACCATTTATGTGTATCTGTGCCAGTATTCTTTCCTCATTTGCGTATATATTTGCCATATAAATGTTAGCACCTTCTTTATAGAACTACCCTTTCAATGCACAGTAAAGAACTTTTCTGTGTGGTAACTATATGGAAAGACATGGGGAATGCCCCCAGCACTTAACATGTAGGTTTTGCACTTAGTTCACGTTAAGTGTTGCGTTTAACCTTTATAGGTGCAAATATTTACTGCATTTTAGTAAAACGGGCCCTTTTGTCATCTCCTCTTTTTGACTAAGCATAACTTCCCAAAGTTGGTCCTGGAGGTACCCTAGCCAGTCAGAGTTTCAAGATATCCACAATGAATATTCATGAGAGAGATTTGCATACCAAGGAGGCAATGTATGCAACTCTATCTTATGAATATTCATTGTGGATATCTTGAAAATCTGACTGGCTGGGGAGCCTCCAGGACCAGATTTGGGAGCCACTGCTATATATTATTATTATTATTATTATTATTATTATCTACGGCACTTGATATATTGCAATGGGTCAAAAACAGACATGTATGTGGTTTATATATATAATACATAAAAAATCAAAGAACAAAGAAAGAGAAGAAAAATATAAAGGAAACCCGAGGTAGGGGAGAGGGGAAAAGTAGCAGAGGAGTCAAAATCTCAGAGAAAAGGTGAGTTTTAAGGTGATTTTTGAATGTTGTGAGAGTGGGCTTTACCTCAATTGCAATTGTATTAATAATAATAATAATAATAACTGGAAAGACCTAAACTCAAAATTAAATGGTGTAAACACTATTTAGTCTGCACCTAGTAGAGACCAACAGATATCAAATAGTATTTATAAATGTGAATGGTGCTCAGTGTCATCGTGTTTATCCTGCTAAGGATAGGCTCCAATTATACTATTATTGCACTGTGGGTAATGTTTTAGGTCTTTTTACCACCACCACCCCAAATTCCCAAATTACTATGTGGTGAAAAAGATGAATTAAATGATTACTTACTTAATGGATATAGTAAAATCACCCAGACTGACTACAAACAACACCATGACAGGGTAGCTACATTGATCCAACTGGAGCTTGTGCAAGAAGTATGACTTTAGATTCAACAAATACTGGTATAACTACCATATAGAAAAAGTCATAGAATTGAAATCCACAAAATAGTAGAGGCGATGATAGTGATAGAAAGTTAACTCAACGTGAACAGCGCTGGATTTTCCATCTTAAAACAGTGGAGCCTGAAGGGCTGAACAACATGATGGAGTGGTTAGTATTTCTTTAATTCCAATTGTATGATTTGCACATTCCACGGCATCATTTTAAAATCAGAGGAGCCATTTGGGGAATCTGCAGAGTGGGACATATAAGAAAGAATGTAGCAAATTTGGTAATGGTTTTCCTGAGCCATGATTTGAAAAGTTTCTATAACCCAGATGAAAAGCATGTGGATTGTCGAAATAATTGTGCATTTATGTTGCAGAGAGTGAAGCACCAGTGGACATCCCCTGAAGAAGTGAGGGTGAAACGTGTCCCCATCGGAACTGTCCATTATGAAGATACAGTAAGTGCTTCTTCCTTTTCCTGCATTGAAAGTGTCATTGGGTTTGAATTCATTTAGGAATCTTCTGAGTTGATTGAGATTAAGATAGAAAACAAAAAAAACAAAATCTAAAAATTGCATTTTATTGTCTAAGAAGAAAAATTTTTTCAGAGTTTTTTTCTACAACAAATGATTGATGACGCTGGAAGGAGTGAAGTGTTGGTCACTGCTCCTGAGAAAGAATTTGAGCAGCAGTGACTGAGGCATTTCTTCCTTTGAATTAAGGGATTCCAGAGTGGCATATTTATTTTTTTCACTATTAGAGATATTAAGTGAAGACTATTGGTCAGTGGATTGAATTTTCCATTAGACTGGATATGTTTGCATTATGTGCAATATATAGTAACTAGCCGTTAAGCCCGTTAAAACGGGCGAGATTTGTAATTCTCACCTCCATGTCCAGCAAACCTCCTCTCTCCCCTGCCCTCCCCTCCCCCGATCCATGTCCAGCAACCCTGCTCTCTCCCCTGCCCTCCCCTCCATGTCCGGCAGCCTTCCTGTATTCCCTGGCCTCCCCCGTCACCAACCATCCTCTCTCCCCTGCCCTCTCCCCATATCCAGCAACCCTCCTCTTTCCCTTGGCCTCCCCCCCCTCCACCAACCCTGCTCTCTCCCATGCCCTCCCCACATGTCCAGCAACCCTCCTCTCTCCCCTGCCCTCCCCCCATGTCCAGCAACCCTCCTCTCTCCCCTGCCCTCCCCCATGTCCAGCAACCCTCCTCTCTCCCCTGCCCTCCCCTCCATCGATCCATGTCCAGCAACCCTGCTCTCTCCCCTGCCCTCCCCCCATGTCCAGCAGCCCTCCTGTCTCCCCTGGTCTCACCCCGTCCACCGACTCTCCTCTCTCCCCTGCCCTTTCCCCATATCCAGCAACCCTCCTCTTTCCCTTGGCCTCCCCCACCCTGTTCTCTCCCCTGCCCTCCCCCCCTCCTCTCTGCCCTGCTCTCTCCCCATTTCCAGCAACCCTCCCCTCTCCCCCCTGCCCTCCCCCCGTGTCCAGCTACCCTCCTCGCTGCCGTTCCCTCCCCCCTCCGTGCCGGGCCCCCTGCACTGAAATGAGAGCGCCTCTCATCTCCATGTGAAAGCGCTGCAGGCAGCAGCAGATCGCTCTGCTGCTGCCTGCAGCACTTCCACATGGAGGTGAGAGGCGCTGTCATGCCAGTGCAGGGGGCCCGTCACGGAGGGGGGAGGGAGTGGCAGCGACGACGTCGGGGATGGGGGGAGGGGGAGGTTGGTGCGCCGGCGATGTTCCTTTCCTTCGTCTCCAGGCTCTCCAGCGGCAGGTCAGCAGCGTCCGTTTCCCTCTATGTTCCGCCCTCTGAAATCATCACGTCTTGACGCGAGGGCGGGACAGAGAGAGAAGTGTCTACTGTGCATTTGCAGGTGAGTCAGTCACTTGTCTTTTATATGTTTGATAATAGCATTGTTCTTTCTTTCAGCTTCCATTGGGAACTGTAGTCTTGCACTGAGCATGGTTACAGTTCCCAACTTTGTTGTTCAGATTTTTCCACCCAGAGGTGCCTGCAGTCTAAAATACAAGGGACGTTGGAATCCTATCTGAACGCAAGGTGCCATCTAAATTGAAATTATTATTGAATCAGTGCCATTTCAGTGTTACAACCTTATGGCGCTGAACTTGTCAGCAGTATTATTCAGTGCTAACGCAGTGTTATTTCACTAAATTTTACATATGTAAATTAACAATATGCCTATCTGTTTGACACTGAATTAGCACTGAATGAAGGCTTCCATTGCAGCTCTGTACACTTCATTTCAGTCTGGGAACAAACTTGATGCACAATATCTGCATTTTGTTCATAATTCTTAATTGGCATTCACAGCCTGACACCTTTTGAGCTGTTGTGAAGCATGCTGTACGTGGGTGTTAAGAATATGATACACTGCATGTTAGAAAGGTTTAGCCATGAATAGGGTTTTGTTTATTATTCTGAGAATGTATTGACAGCATCTATGTAATGTCTCCATGGGAGCATAATGCAATATGTGCCAGGGAGATTTATAAAAGCATTTCCACAAAGAGGATGTGCATAAACCAATAAATAGAATACACAGGGTAGCAGACATGCAACATAAAACTCAATTTCTGGTTAGATATCAATTAATGAATTTAGGGCTCCATTTAGGGGACCTTTTACTAAGCCGCGTAAGCACCCTGTACGCGCTCATGAAAAATATTTTTTTATTTTCTGGCATGTCAGTGGCATTTGCGCACGTAGGTCATTACCGCCCGGTTACCGTGTGAGACTGCTAGGTCAATGGCTGGCGGTAAGATCTCAGACCCCAAAATGGATGCATGGCAATTTTCAATTTGCCGCACGTCCATTTTCAGCAAAAATTTAAAAAAGGTATTTTTTTGCAGGTGCGCTGAAAAATGATTCTGCGAGCGCCCAAAACACACATCTACACCTCCACAGGTCATTTTTCAGCATGCCTTAGTAAAAGGACCCCTTAGTAAGCTGTGGTTAACTGCTAGCCCGTGCTTACCACAGCTTAAAATGACTTTACCATGGGACGCGCTTAGGCATCCTGTGGTAAGTTTGAGATCTGTGCTTTCGTAACAGCACGGACTAACTCATCTGCTAAGAGCTTTATGCTCTTATCTGCTATAGATAAGTTGATTTTGATTGATTCAGTATTTCACTGATTTGTCTACCCAGGTTTCTGGGTTGGACAATTTAATAGACTCTTGATTGTACTGAGCTTCAGTGACTACTACTTTTGCACTTTGTTTTCGCACAAACCGCATGCTAAATATTTTTTTCATTTTTTCTGCAGAGGGGCACTTTGGGGGTGGAGAGTAGGTGTTTCTGTTCCCATCAATCAGCACAGCTACTTTACCACAAGGTAATTGATTAGCACAGGAATAGCTTGTGAGTCCTTACCACCTACAAAACAGGTGTGAGTAAGTGCTTTCATGCTAATTTTTGTTAATGGCTGCACACTAATGGCAAAATTAGCACATGGCCTATAACTGAGAAAATTGAAACTTGGCCATTTTCTGGCTGTCACGTCTGTGGCCGTGACCACCCTCATACTCACCCTGTTTCTGGGAGTCAGTGGCTGTGCTGGCTTCTGCTTGTCTCTGTGTCTGTCTCTGTCTTAGTTTCTCTCTGGCTCTGTGTGCTGATTGCCCTACTGAATCTCACCTGTGTGGGCTATGCCTCTTCCAAGATGGCTGCCGCCTCTTCGTCTCTGCCAGTATCCAAGATGGCTCCCGCTGTTCCTTCCTATGGGATGACTGCTTTGTGTGTCAAGCCTCTGTTTGGTTGCAAGGTGATTGCTGCACCTGTGGCTCTGGTGTTGAAGGGCTTTATTAGTGACTTGGAAACTACAGTCCTGGCCTTTGCATTGCCATTTCCTCCGCAGTGCCTTAGGTCCCGAGGTTAGTGTGCTGTTAGCACCGTTTGCTTTCCTTGTCTGTTGCTCTGTGGGTTTTCTGCCCTTCTGTGTTTATTGTTCTGTGGGCTTCCAGCCCTTCTGTGTTATTTGCTCTGTGGGTCTCCTACCCTTCTGTGGGTTTTCAGCCCTTCTGTGTTTATCGCTTGTGGGTTTCCAGCCCTTCTGTGTTTATAGCTCTGTAGGGTTTCCAGCCCTTCTGTGTTTATAGCTCTGTAGGGTTTCAGCCCTTCTGTGTTTATTGCTCTGTGGGTCTCCTACCCTTCTGTGGGTTTTCAGCCCTTCTGTGTTTAACGCTTGTGGGTTTCCAGCCCTTCTGTGTGTATAGCTCTGTAGGGTTTCAGCCCTTCTGTGTTTTTTGCTCTATGGGTTTCCTACCCTTCTGTGTCTAGCTCTGCTAGCTCTCTGTGTTTGTTCCTAGTGTAGATTAGCCAGCTTAGCTCCGTCTGGTTTGTAGCCTGTGCCTAGCTCTGCTAGTTCTCTGTGTTTGTTTCCTGTGTATGACTTGTTAGCTTGGGCACAGCTTTGTGGTTAGCTGGTGTATAGCTTTACTAAGTCTCCTGAGTTTGTTCTGTGTATGTTTCCAGTGCATGACTTGTTAGCTTGGGCACAGCTTTGTTGTTAGCTGGTTTACAGCTTTTCTAAGTCTCCTGAGTTTTGCTCTGTGTATGTACCTGTGTATGACTGGTTGCCTGGGTATAGCGTTCCTATTAGCCTGGGTACAGTCTACTAGTCATTGTGTTGATTCCTGCTGACTGCCAGAACCCGGACAGTTCCTGCTTGTCTGCCTTGCCTTCGCCTAGGTGCCAGGGGGCACCCCTGGACCTTCCTTCCTGTTGTTCCTGTAAGTCCTACCGGCTGCCAGAACCTGAGGGCTCAACCCGAGGGGGAGGCAGTCAAGTGTAGGTGAAGCCTAGGTCCAGGGTGTTCCAGTTCCGTTCCAGTGTGTTCCAGTCCAGCGGGTTTCACTCCTGTATGTTCCTGTCCAGTGGGGCCACTCCAGGGTGTCCAGTCCAGCGGGCCCCACTCCAGTGCGCACCTGTCCGGTGCGTTCCAGTTCCGAGTGTTCCGGTGTAGAACTCCAGTCCGGAGTTCTGGTCCAGTTTTGTTTCCTCTCTACCTGGAGGGTGATTTGCCTTAAGGACTCACAAACCTCGCGCTCCCGGGGAAGAAGCCTGAAGGTATGCAAAGGACCTCGAAAGCGCGTCCCGCATGGGCGGGCACGCGACAGAATGCAAAGGCCCTGAGTCCGGCAAGATCAGCCGTCCAGGTTGGCTACCTGTCCACAGCTTCGTTCCCTGTGGACAATCCGGGTGCAGTTTCTGATTTTGACTCTGATCTTTATGTCAGCCCAGTTTCTTTTTTGGGTCCTTTTATGACGCTTCGGGAGTACCGAGATAAACTTTTGTCTGATCCAGCCCTGAAGGCTACTCCTGAAGCAGCAGCTGAAAGAAAGCGTCTCTGGTGGCGTCTGGTCCGCCATAGCCCAGTTTCTGACATGAATCCTGCTATCTCGCTCTGTGAGTACCGCCTCAGACTCCTGGAGGAGCCAGCTCTGCGGGATACTCCAGAAGCTGAGGCCGAAAGAAGACGCCGGGGAATTCCTCCGCTCTGGTCTCCTCAGCAGAGCAGCCTGCAGTACCATAGCGGGTTAGTTCCTATTCGGGATTCCAGTCCACCAGCGCTGAGTCCAGTCCAAGGAGAGTTTCAAGTGGAGCCTTCAATTCCGGTTCGAGTGAAGCCGCCAGTTAAGCCTCTGAGTTCGTTCCGAGGGACGGTCCTGACCAGGTCTCTGAGGACGGGCCGAGTGAGGCGTCGGACCAAGCCCCTGACCCCAGTTCAAGTAGCGCGGCCGCTTAAGAGCCTGAGTCCAGTCCAGGGGATGCTTCATACTGAACCTCCAATTCAAGTCCAAGTAACGATGCCACTTAAGGCTCCGAGTCCAGTCCGAGGGAGGCTTTCGATGGAGCCTTGGATTCCTGTTCGAGTGGAGCTCCAGGTCGAGCCTCCAGTCCTCGTTCAACTGGCACGCCCTCTGAAACCTCTGAGTCCAGTCCGTGGGGTGCTTCTGACGGAGCCTCAGATTCCTATGCAAGTGGCGCTCCAGGTCGAGCCTCCAGTCCTAGTTCAAGTGGCACGCCCTTTGAAGTCTCCGAGTCCAGTCCGTGGGAAGCCTTCGATGGAGCCTCAGATTCCTGTGCAGGTGGCGCTTCGGGTCAAGTCTCCGGTTCTTGTTCAAGTGACCCGTCCAGTCAAGCCACTGAGTCCAGTTCGAGGGGGGCTTCTAACCAAGCCTCCGATGCCAGTCCACAGGGTGGTTCAGGTGGCACCTCCGCTTCCAGTCCAGAGGGCACCTCCTATCAAGCTCCTAAGGCCAGTTCGAGTGGCGCTTCAGATCGAGCCGCCGATCCCTGTCCAAAGGGTGTGTTCGGCCAAGCCTCAGTTACAGTGCCGTTCCTGCCATGAGGCAGAGGGCGCCTCGAGTTGCAAGTCCAGTCAAGATGCTGAGTCTGGACCGAGTTGCAAGTCCAGTCAAGATGCTGAATCTGCATCGAGTGCAGAGGTCAGCCAAGATATTGAGTCTGCTCTTGAGGATGAGATGACGTTCCAAGAGGACTATGAGAGACCTTGTTTTGATTCAGCCTGGGAGAAGACCTCCGAAGCAATAGCTGAGAGAAGGTGTGTTCAACGGCTTGGGGCCCGGAGAAACCCATTTTCTGCATTTCAGCCTGCTAGCATGCTCTGGGGATACCAGGGCCGTCTCCTCTTGAACCCTGCTCGGCGGACGCCGCCTGAAGCTAATGCTAGAGAGACGTCCCAGTCCGGCCAGAGGGGTGTGTCCAGCCCTGCAGCTGAATCATTTCCAAGTTCCAGTTCCAGCCAAGATGCTGACCCTGCTCCGAGCTCCAGTTCCAGCCAAGATGCTGAGTCTGTTCCAAGTTCCAGTTCCAGCCAAGATGCTGACCCTGCTCCTAGCTCCAGTTCCAGCCAAGATGCTGAGTCTGTTCCAAGTTCCAGTTGCAGCCAAGATGCTGACCCTGCTCCGAGCTCCAGTTCCAGCCAAGATGCTGAGCCAGTTCTGAGTTCCAGTTCCAGTCAAGAGGTTGAGGCCAACCCGGGTGCTAGTTCCAGATCCATTTCTGTTCAGACTTCTAGCTCCTGTCAAGATGGGAATGCCACTTCGAGCCTCAGCCCAGCTTCTGATGTTAGCTGGGGTAGTGACTCCAGCCCTGTTCCTGTCATTTCATGGATTGGCCAAGAGGTTCAGGACATTGTGGGTTCCCTCAAGGGAGGGTTACTTTTGAATTGTGTTCCTCTTGATGCATCCATGTTCCTGAGGTTGCCCCGTGGTGACTCGAAGGAGCTTCCTGGTCACAAGTTCTACTTTTGTCTGCCAGTTTTGAACTTCATTGTGACTTCCAGCCTAGTGATCTATGTCTGGTTTTTGAGACCGATCAGAAGGTTTCACCACAGTTACCCCTGGACACCTGACCTCCTCAGGGAGACCGAGAGGGGGGTCTTGAGGAGGGGGTACTGTCACGTCTGTGGCCGTGACCACCCTCATACTCACCCTGTTTCTGGGAGTCAGTGGCTGTGCTGGCTTCTGCTTGTCTCTGTGTCTGTCTCTGTCTTAGTTTCTCTCTGGCTCTGTGTGCTGATTGCCCTACTGAATCTCACCTGTGTGGGCTATGCCTCTTCCAAGATGGCTGCCGCCTCTTCGTCTCTGCCAGTATCCAAGATGGCTCCCGCTGTTCCTTCCTATGGGATGACTGCTTTGTGTGTCAAGCCTCTGTTTGGTTGCAAGGTGATTGCTGCACCTGTGGCTCTGGTGTTGAAGGGCTTTATTAGTGACTTGGAAACTACAGTCCTGGCCTTTGCATTGCCATTTCCTCCGCAGTGCCTTAGGTCCCGAGGTTAGTGTGCTGTTAGCACCGTTTGCTTTCCTTGTCTGTTGCTCTGTGGGTTTTCTGCCCTTCTGTGTTTATTGTTCTGTGGGCTTCCAGCCCTTCTGTGTTATTTGCTCTGTGGGTCTCCTACCCTTCTGTGGGTTTTCAGCCCTTCTGTGTTTTTTGCTCTATGGGTTTCCTACCCTTCTGTGTCTAGCTCTGCTAGCTCTCTGTGTTTGTTCCTAGTGTAGATTAGCCAGCTTAGCTCCGTCTGGTTTGTAGCCTGTGCCTAGCTCTGCTAGTTCTCTGTGTTTGTTTCCTGTGTATGACTTGTTAGCTTGGGCACAGCTTTGTGGTTAGCTGGTGTATAGCTTTACTAAGTCTCCTGAGTTTGTTCTGTGTATGTTTCCAGTGCATGACTTGTTAGCTTGGGCACAGCTTTGTTGTTAGCTGGTTTACAGCTTTTCTAAGTCTCCTGAGTTTTGCTCTGTGTATGTACCTGTGTATGACTGGTTGCCTGGGTATAGCGTTCCTATTAGCCTGGGTACAGTCTACTAGTCATTGTGTTGATTCCTGCTGACTGCCAGAACCCGGACAGTTCCTGCTTGTCTGCCTTGCCTTCGCCTAGGTGCCAGGGGGCACCCCTGGACCTTCCTTCCTGTTGTTCCTGTAAGTCCTACCGGCTGCCAGAACCTGAGGGCTCAACCCGAGGGGGAGGCAGTCAAGTGTAGGTGAAGCCTAGGTCCAGGGTGTTCCAGTTCCGTTCCAGTGTGTTCCAGTCCAGCGGGTTTCACTCCTGTATGTTCCTGTCCAGTGGGGCCACTCCAGGGTGTCCAGTCCAGCGGGCCCCACTCCAGTGCGCACCTGTCCGGTGCGTTCCAGTTCCGAGTGTTCCGGTGTAGAACTCCAGTCCGGAGTTCTGGTCCAGTTTTGTTTCCTCTCTACCTGGAGGGTGATTTGCCTTAAGGACTCACAAACCTCGCGCTCCCGGGGAAGAAGCCTGAAGGTATGCAAAGGACCTCGAAAGCGCGTCCCGCATGGGCGGGCACGCGACAGAATGCAAAGGCCCTGAGTCCGGCAAGATCAGCCGTCCAGGTTGGCTACCTGTCCACAGCTTCGTTCCCTGTGGACAATCCGGGTGCAGTTTCTGATTTTGACTCTGATCTTTATGTCAGCCCAGTTTCTTTTTTGGGTCCTTTTATGACGCTTCGGGAGTACCGAGATAAACTTTTGTCTGATCCAGCCCTGAAGGCTACTCCTGAAGCAGCAGCTGAAAGAAAGCGTCTCTGGTGGCGTCTGGTCCGCCATAGCCCAGTTTCTGACATGAATCCTGCTATCTCGCTCTGTGAGTACCGCCTCAGACTCCTGGAGGAGCCAGCTCTGCGGGATACTCCAGAAGCTGAGGCCGAAAGAAGACGCCGGGGAATTCCTCCGCTCTGGTCTCCTCAGCAGAGCAGCCTGCAGTACCATAGCGGGTTAGTTCCTATTCGGGATTCCAGTCCACCAGCGCTGAGTCCAGTCCAAGGAGAGTTTCAAGTGGAGCCTTCAATTCCGGTTCGAGTGAAGCCGCCAGTTAAGCCTCTGAGTTCGTTCCGAGGGACGGTCCTGACCAGGTCTCTGAGGACGGGCCGAGTGAGGCGTCGGACCAAGCCCCTGACCCCAGTTCAAGTAGCGCGGCCGCTTAAGAGCCTGAGTCCAGTCCAGGGGATGCTTCATACTGAACCTCCAATTCAAGTCCAAGTAACGATGCCACTTAAGGCTCCGAGTCCAGTCCGAGGGAGGCTTTCGATGGAGCCTTGGATTCCTGTTCGAGTGGAGCTCCAGGTCGAGCCTCCAGTCCTCGTTCAACTGGCACGCCCTCTGAAACCTCTGAGTCCAGTCCGTGGGGTGCTTCTGACGGAGCCTCAGATTCCTATGCAAGTGGCGCTCCAGGTCGAGCCTCCAGTCCTAGTTCAAGTGGCACGCCCTTTGAAGTCTCCGAGTCCAGTCCGTGGGAAGCCTTCGATGGAGCCTCAGATTCCTGTGCAGGTGGCGCTTCGGGTCAAGTCTCCGGTTCTTGTTCAAGTGACCCGTCCAGTCAAGCCACTGAGTCCAGTTCGAGGGGGGCTTCTAACCAAGCCTCCGATGCCAGTCCACAGGGTGGTTCAGGTGGCACCTCCGCTTCCAGTCCAGAGGGCACCTCCTATCAAGCTCCTAAGGCCAGTTCGAGTGGCGCTTCAGATCGAGCCGCCGATCCCTGTCCAAAGGGTGTGTTCAGCCAAGCCTCAGTTACAGTGCCGTTCCTGCCATGAGGCAGAGGGCGCCTCGAGTTGCAAGTCCAGTCAAGATGCTGAGTCTGGACCGAGTTGCAAGTCCAGTCAAGATGCTGAATCTGCATCGAGTGCAGAGGTCAGCCAAGATATTGAGTCTGCTCTTGAGGATGAGATGACGTTCCAAGAGGACTATGAGAGACCTTGTTTTGATTCAGCCTGGGAGAAGACCTCCGAAGCAATAGCTGAGAGAAGGTGTGTTCAACGGCTTGGGGCCCGGAGAAACCCATTTTCTGCATTTCAGCCTGCTAGCATGCTCTGGGGATACCAGGGCCGTCTCCTCTTGAACCCTGCTCGGCGGACGCCGCCTGAAGCTAATGCTAGAGAGACGTCCCAGTCCGGCCAGAGGGGTGTGTCCAGCCCTGCAGCTGAATCATTTCCAAGTTCCAGTTCCAGCCAAGATGCTGACCCTGCTCCGAGCTCCAGTTCCAGCCAAGATGCTGAGTCTGTTCCAAGTTCCAGTTCCAGCCAAGATGCTGACCCTGCTCCTAGCTCCAGTTCCAGCCAAGATGCTGAGTCTGTTCCAAGTTCCAGTTGCAGCCAAGATGCTGACCCTGCTCCGAGCTCCAGTTCCAGCCAAGATGCTGAGCCAGTTCTGAGTTCCAGTTCCAGTCAAGAGGTTGAGGCCAACCCGGGTGCTAGTTCCAGATCCATTTCTGTTCAGACTTCTAGCTCCTGTCAAGATGGGAATGCCACTTCGAGCCTCAGCCCAGCTTCTGATGTTAGCTGGGGTAGTGACTCCAGCCCTGTTCCTGTCATTTCATGGATTGGCCAAGAGGTTCAGGACATTGTGGGTTCCCTCAAGGGAGGGTTACTTTTGAATTGTGTTCCTCTTGATGCATCCATGTTCCTGAGGTTGCCCCGTGGTGACTCGAAGGAGCTTCCTGGTCACAAGTTCTACTTTTGTCTGCCAGTTTTGAACTTCATTGTGACTTCCAGCCTAGTGATCTATGTCTGGTTTTTGAGACCGATCAGAAGGTTTCACCACAGTTACCCCTGGACACCTGACCTCCTCAGGGAGACCGAGAGGGGGGTCTTGAGGAGGGGGTACTGTCACGTCTGTGGCCATGACCACCCTCATACTCACCCTGTTTCTGGGAGTCAGTGGCTGTGCTGGCTTCTGCTTGTCTCTGTGTCTGTCTCTGTCTTAGTTTCTCTCTGGCTCTGTGTGCTGATTGCCCTACTGAATCTCACCTGTGTGGGCTATGCCTCTTCCAAGATGGCTGCCGCCTCTTCGTCTCTGCCAGTATCCAAGATGGCTCCCGCTGTTCCTTCCTATGGGATGACTGCTTTGTGTGTCAAGCCTCTGTTTGGTTGCAAGGTGATTGCTGCACCTGTGGCTCTGGTGTTGAAGGGCTTTATTAGTGACTTGGAAACTACAGTCCTGGCCTTTGCATTGCCATTTCCTCCGCAGTGCCTTAGGTCCCGAGGTTAGTGTGCTGTTAGCACCGTTTGCTTTCCTTGTCTGTTGCTCTGTGGGTTTTCTGCCCTTCTGTGTTTATTGTTCTGTGGGCTTCCAGCTCTTCTGTGTTATTTGCTCTGTGGGTCTCCTACCCTTCTGTGGGTTTTCAGCCCTTCTGTGTTTATCGCTTGTGGGTTTCCAGCCCTTCTGTGTTTATAGCTCTGTAGGGTTTCAGCCCTTCTGTGTTTATTGCTCTGTGGGTCTCCTACCCTTCTGTGGGTTTTCAGCCCTTCTGTGTTTATCGCTTGTGGGTTTCCAGCCCTTCTGTGTGTATAGCTCTGTAGGGTTTCAGCCCTTCTGTGTTTTTTGCTCTATGGGTTTCCTACCCTTCTGTGTCTAGCTCTGCTAGCTCTCTGTGTTTGTTCCTAGTGTAGATTAGCCAGCTTAGCTCCGTCTGGTTTGTAGCCTGTGCCTAGCTCTGCTAGTTCTCTGTGTTTGTTTCCTGTGTATGACTTGTTAGCTTGGGCACAGCTTTGTGGTTAGCTGGTGTATAGCTTTACTAAGTCTCCTGAGTTTGTTCTGTGTATGTTTCCAGTGCATGACTTGTTAGCTTGGGCACAGCTTTGTTGTTAGCTGGTTTACAGCTTTTCTAAGTCTCCTGAGTTTTGCTCTGTGTATGTACCTGTGTATGACTGGTTGCCTGGGTATAGCGTTCCTATTAGCCTGGGTACAGTCTACTAGTCATTGTGTTGATTCCTGCTGACTGCCAGAACCCGGACAGTTCCTGCTTGTCTGCCTTGCCTTCGCCTAGGTGCCAGGGGGCACCCCTGGACCTTCCTTCCTGTTGTTCCTGTAAGTCCTACCGGCTGCCAGAACCTGAGGGCTCAACCCGAGGGGGAGGCAGTCAAGTGTAGGTGAAGCCTAGGTCCAGGGTGTTCCAGTTCCGTTCCAGTGTGTTCCAGTCCAGCGGGTTTCACTCCTGTATGTTCCTGTCCAGTGGGGCCACTCCAGGGTGTCCAGTCCAGCGGGCCCCACTCCAGTGCGCACCTGTCCGGTGCGTTCCAGTTCCGAGTGTTCCGGTGTAGAACTCCAGTCCGGAGTTCCGGTCCAGTTTTGTTTCCTCTCTACCTGGAGGGTGATTTGCCTTAAGGACTCACAAACCTCGCGCTCCCGGGGAAGAAGCCTGAAGGTATGCAAAGGACCTCGAAAGCGCGTCCCGCATGGGCGGGCACGCGACACTGGCTGCAGTAAAAATGGCCATAGCACATGGTAGAGACGTATGTAAGGGTCCATGAAGGCCACTTTTTACTGCAGCTTGGTTTAAAAAAAAAGCCCTTAGTAGGTAGTAACTTCTTATTAAAAAAATAAAATTAAAATTTGAGAGGATAGTAGACTGATTGTCTACAAATATATTCAGGGTACACATTTATTTGTAATACTGGATTGAAATATTTAAGTTTATTTGAATCAGGCCCTAAGGGGCCCTTTTGCTAAACTGCATAAAGCTCATAGCACATAAGTTAGTACACACTGTTACAGAGCATATACATAGGCATGGATTAACGAGACAAAGTCAAAATGGATTTAGTGAAGGGCAATCTTGCCTCTCCAATCTATTACATTTTTTTGAAGGGGTGAACATGTGGATAAAGGTGAGCCAGTCGATATTGTGTATCTGGAGTTTCAAAAAGCATTTGACAAAGTACCTCATGAAAGATTCTAGAGGAAATTGGAGAGTCATGGGATAGGAGGTAGTATACTATTGTGGATTAAAAATGGATTAAAAGATAGGAAACAGAGTAGGATTAAATGGTCAGTATTCTCAACAGAGATGGGTTGATAGTGGGGTTTCCCAGGGTCTTGGACCCTGCTCTGACTTCTGCTTTTTAACATATTTATAAATGATGTAAAGATGGAAGTAACTAGTGAGGTAATTCAATGTGCTGAGGACACAAAGTAATTCTGAGTTGTTAAATCGCAAGAGGATTGTGAAAAATTCCAAGAGGACCTTACAAGACTGGGAGACTGGGCATCCAAATGGCAGATGATGTTTAAAGTGAGCAAGTGCAAAGTGATGCATGTGGGAAAGAGGAACCTGAACTATAGCTATGTAATGCAAGATTCCACATTAGGAGTCACCGACCAGGAAAGGGATCTAGGTGTCATCGTTGATGATACATTGAAACCCTCTGTTCAGTGTGCGGTGGCAGCTAAGAAAGCAAATAGAATGTTAGGTATTATTGGGAAAGGAATGGAAAACAAAAATGAGGATGTTATAATGCCTTTGTATCACTCTACAATGCGACCACACCTTGAATATTGTGTGTAGTTCTGGTCACCGCATCTCAAGACAGATACAGCGTAATTTAAAAAAGTATAGAGAAGGGCAACGAAAATGATAAAGGGGATGTGATGACTTCTCTATGAGGAAACGCTAAAGCAGCTAGGGCTCTTCAGCTTGGAGAAGAGATGGCTGAGGGAAGATATGATAGGGGCCTATAAAATAATGAGAGGAATGGAATGATTAGACGTGAATTGCTTGTTTATTCTTTCCAAAAATACAAGGACTAGAAGGCACGCAATGAAGCTACAAAGTAGTAAATTTAAAATGAACCAGAGAAAATATTTCTTTATTCAATGTGTAATTAAACTCTGGAATTCATTGCCAGAGAATATAGTAAAAGCAGTTAGCGTAACGGGGTTTAAAAAAGGTTTGTCTAGCTTCCTAAAAGAAAAGTCCGTAAGACATTATTAAAATGACTTGGGGAAAATCCACTGCTTGTTTCTAGGATAATCAGCATAAAATGTACTGTACTATTTTTGGGATCTTGTCAGGTACTTTACCTGGATTGGTTACTGTTGGAGACAGGATGATGGGCTTCATGGACAGTCGGTCTGTCCCAGTATGGCAACACTTATGTACTTATAACTAGGTGTATGTTTCTTGTAAACCACCTAGTTATAGGTGGTATAGAAAATTTTAAAATAAAATAAATAAATGTACGGAGTAATAGATCCTTTGAACAGCCTCCCAGTGGAGGTGGTGGAAACATGGATAGTATGTAAATTCAAGAAAACATGATGCAAGCATAGTGCATCTCTTAGGGAGATAAAGGGATTGCAGAGACGAACAGGAAGTGTGGATGGGCAGACTGGATTGGCCATATAATCTTTGTCTGCCATCATATTCTACGTCTCTATGTTTAGCCTTTAAATGTACTAATACGTAGATTCTTCTGTATATATATTTTTTCATTTTAAGGAGAGAAGACTGACTGACTTGTAGCAGAGGAAATCTGCTTTTCTTTGAGGTAAATATCTAATTTTTATAACAATTTATATCTTGCAAAATATAAAAGTCATGCTTATGTCCTTCTTTATAAAGATAATCAAGTAAATATTCAGCATTCCAATAAATGCATAAACTTATAACAGATATAAACTGTGCTTTGAGCCATGATATACATTCAAGTCTGAATGTTTATGCTTATATTAATTTTATCTTAATGTTACCAGCCCTCTCTCTGAGACCCCTGACCATCCTACAAAATAGCTGATAGTTCTAGTCCTTGCTCTAGTATTTCTGATCCGTCACAGTACACAGATGGAGCAGTACAAAAATACAAACTATAGCTGCATGATGCAAGGTTCCACATTAGGAGTCACTGCTCAGAAAAAGGATTTAGGTGTGTTTATTGATGATAAGTTGAAACCCTCTGCTCAGTGGCAGTTAAGAAAGCAAATAGAATGTTAGGAATTATTAGGAAAGGAATGGAAAACAAAACTGAGAATATTATAATGTCTTTGCATTGATCCATGGTGTTGGCTACACCTTGAATACTGTGTGCAATTCTGGTTGCCCCCATCTCAAAAAAAATGTGCAGGGGCATTCTTGATATTACATCTGACTTTAGACATTTTGCACAAAACATCCGAAAATCCGAATAGGAAAGAAGGTCATTTTCAAAAAAAGAAAAAATGTCTACCTTTTTTTCGAAAATACAATTTCAAACAAGGTTTTGTGCTTTGTACTTTTTTTTTTTGGACCTTTGGGGGAAAACCATCAAAAATGAAAACGTAGAAAATCAAGCCATTGGGATGTAGGTGGGGCCATTATTTTTACTAGAATGGTCCCCCAGACATAAGAACAAAAGAGTAGCCATACTGAGTCAGACCAATGGTCCATTTAGCCAGGCCAGGTCACAAGTACCTGGTAGAAACCCAAATTGTGGAAACATTCCATGCTATAAATCCGAGGGCAAACAGTTGCTTCTCCATGTCTGTCTCAATAGCAGACTATGGACTTTTCCTACAGGAACTCGTCCAAATCTTTTTTAAACCCAGATACACTAACTGCTGTTATGACATCCTCTAGCAAAGAGTTCCAGAGCTTAACTATTTGTTGAGTGAAAAATTATTTCCTCATATTTGTTTTAAAAGTACTTCCATGTAACTTCCTTGAGTGTTCCCTAGTCTTTGTACTTTTGGAATGAGTAAAAAATCAATTTACTTCTACTCGTTCTACATCACTCAGGATTTTGTAGACTT
The DNA here is from genome assembly GCF_901765095.1 of Microcaecilia unicolor. Lineage (NCBI taxonomy): Eukaryota > Metazoa > Chordata > Amphibia > Gymnophiona > Siphonopidae > Microcaecilia > Microcaecilia unicolor. Next base: position 295,427,923 of record NC_044032.1, read on the forward strand.
CAATCATATCTCCCCTCAGCCATCTGTTTTCCAAGCTGAAGAGCCTACCCTCTTTAGCCTTTCCTCATGTGAGAGAAGTTCCATCCCCTTTATAATTTTGGTCACTCTTCTTTGAACCTTTTCTAATTCCACTATATCTTTCTTGAGATACAGTGACCAGAACTGAACGCAATACTCAAGGTGCAGTCGCACCATGGAGCGATACAAAGACATTATAGTATTTTTGGTTTTATTCATCATCCCTTTCCTAATAATTTCAATAATTCTGTTTGCTTTTTTGGCTGCCATCACACACTGAGCAGAAGATTTCAGTATATTATCTACAACGACACCTCGATGTTTTTCTTGAATGCTGACTCCCAAGGTGGACCCTAGCATCAGGTAACATAAGTACATAAGTATATAAGCACTGCCACGCTGGGAAAAGACCAAAGGTCCATCAAGCCCAGCACTCCGTCTCCGACAGCGGCCAATCCAGGCCCCAAGAACCTGGCAAAATCCCAAAATTTAATAGCGCTCAATGGACTTTGATTATTCTTTCCAATGTGCATCATCTTGCATTTGTCCATATTAAATTTCATCTGCCATTTGGATACCCAGTCTTCCAATTTCCTATGGTCTTCTTGCAATATTTCTCAGTCCACATGAGTTTTAGCAACCTTGAAGTTTTTTTGTCATCTGCAAATTTAATCACCTCACTCATTGTTCCAATTTCCATATCATTTATAAATATGTTAAATAGCACTGGTCCCAGTACTGATCACTGTGCCACTCCTCTGTTCACCCTCCTCCATTGAGAGAAATGACCATTTAACCCTACCCTCTGTTTTCTGTCCAATAACCAATTCCTAATCCACGCCAGAACATTGCCTCTTATCCTATGACATGTTAATTTTCTTAGGAGTTTCTCATGAGGAACTGTATCAAAAGCTTTCTGAAAATCTAAATACACTACATCAACTGGCTCACATTTATCCACATGTTTATTCATGCCTTCAAAGAAATGAAGCAAATTGGTGAGGCAAGACTTTCCTTGGATGAAACCATGTTTGTCTATGTGTACAGTAACTGTATTCTTTATAATAGTTTCCACTATTTTGCCCGGCACTGATATCAGGCTTACCAGTCTGTGATTTCCCAGATCACCCCTGGAACTCTTTAAACAAATTGGCATCACATTGGCCACCCTCCAATCTTCAGGTACTGTGGACAATTTTAACAACATGTTACATATTACTAACAGCAGATCAGAAATGTAATGCTTGGGTTCTTTGAGTATCCTTGGATGCATGCCGTCTGGTCCAGGTGATTTACCAATGTTTCATTTGTCAGTTTTACTCAGTTCATCTTCCAGGTTCACCGAGATTTCTTTCAGTTCCTCTACATCATGTCTCCTGAAAACTATTTACAGTACAGACATATCTCTTACATCTTCTTCCCTAAAAACCAAAGTAAAGATTTAATTCAGTTTCTCCAAAAAGCCTTGTCCTCTCTGACAGCCCCTTTTGCTCTTTCATGATCTAACAGTCCCATGGATTCCCTTGCAGGCTTTCTGCTTCTGATGTATCTGATAAAGTTGTTACTGTGAGTTTTAGCCTCTGTGGCAAGTTTCTCTTCATATTCTCTTTTAGCATTTTTTTATTAATTATTTGCATCTGACTTGCCAGTGCTTATTTTAGTTCTTATTTTCTTCATTTGGGTCCTTTTTCATTCTTTGAAGGACATTTGTTTGGCTGTAATAGCCTCTTTTACTTCACCTTTTAACCATGCTGGCTGTCGCTTTCCTATTCTTTCCTCCATTCCAAATACATGGAATGCATCTGGTCTGGTATTCGAAGATGGTATTTTTGAATAACGTCTATGCCTGATTTAATGTTCTAACCTTAGCAGCCAATGCTTTTAGCTTAATTTAACCATTTTCCTCATTTTATTATGTTCTTTCAAAAATTAAATGCAGCTACAGTAGATTTCCTTTGAAGGTTCATCCCAGATAGTAGCTCAGACTTGATTATGTTATGATCACTGTTTCTCAGGGAACCCAACACTGCCCCCTCTCACATTGTGCCCTGCATGCCACCAAGGACCAGATCCAAAATGGTTCCCCCTCTCGTCGGTTCCTGGACCAGTTTCTCCAAGAAGCTGTCATTTATTACATCTAGAAAGTTTATCTCCCTGGCACTCCCTGATATAACATTTATCCAGTCAATATTGGGGTAATTGAAATCACCCATTATTATAGTGTTGCCCAATTTTCCAGCTTTCCTAATCTCTGTAAACATTTCTTCATCTATCTGTTCATTCTGTCCCAGCGGATGGTAGTTCAGCCATACAAGATTACTCCTTCTCTTCACTCATGGAATTTCTATCCATAATGATTCCATGCTGCTATCTGTTCATGTTGAATATTTTAATTGACTCAATTCCCTCTTTAACATATAGAGCAACCCCCCCTCCAATTTGATCTTCTTTATCATTGTGATACAATTTGTACCCTGTTAACACAATGTCCCAATGATTGTCCTCTTCCCATCAAGTTTCTGAGATGCCTATTATATCAACCTCATCATTTAGTACTATATACTCTCTCACATCTTATTCTAACATTTGTATACAGACACTTCAAATTGTGTTTTTTTCCCCTTTGATCTACAAGCTGCTTAGAAGTTGAAGGGGATAATGTGCATCCTTTATCCTGTTCTTTCATTAAGCACACTTGGCTTACTTTCAGCATTGTTGAAACCTCTCTACTGGGATACTGGGGTTCCCTAAATGTCCTAATTCAATAGTATCCTTCAAGGATACTCCACACTGAACCATGCGTTCTTGGGCGACTGTCAGCTTTCCCCTCTATTCTAGTTTAAAAGCTGTTCTATTTCTTTTTTAAAAGTTAATGCCAGCAGCCTGGTTCCATCCCAGTTAAGGTGGAGCCCATCTAACAGTCTCTCCCTTTCCCAGAATGTTGCCCAGTTCTTAACAAATCTAAATCATTCATCCCTGCACCATCATCTCAACCACACCTTGAGACTTCGGAGCTCTGCCTGCATTTTGGGTCCTGCACGTGGAACGAGGAGCATTTCTGAAAACGCTACCCTGAAGGATCTGGATGTGAACTTCCCAGGAGAGCAAAGAGGCACCCGTAGGGTGAGGTATAGACCAGGGTCCACCTGTCTGCAGTGCACAGCACCCACCACTAGACTACTCCAGGGACCTGAATGCTGCTGTAATGGACCTGAGTATAACAACTGAGGTTGGCAAAGAGGCTGGTAAGTAATGTTTATAATCTCTTTTGGGGGGGAGGGGTCAGTGAGCACTGAGGGATTAAGGGGAGGTCATCCCTGATTCCATCCAATGGTCATCTGGTCATTTAGGGCATCTTTTGTGCCTTATTCATTTTAAAATCAGATAGAAAACAGAGAGTAGGGTTAAATGGTCAGTATTCTCAATGGAGAAGGGTAGATTGTGGGGTTCCCCAGGGGTCTGAGCTGGGACCGCTGCTTTTTAACATATTTATAAATGATCTAGAGATGGGAGTAACAAGTGAGGTAATTAAATTTGCTGACGACACAAAGTTATTCAAAGTTGTTAAATCGCAAGAGGATTGCGAAAAATTACAAGAGGACCTTAAGAGACTGGGAGACTGGGCATCTAAATGGCAGATGACGTTTAATGTGAGCAAGTGCAAAATGATGCATGTGGGAAAGAGGAACCCAAACTATAGCTACATATTGCAAGGTTCCATGTTAGGAGACACCGACCAAGAAAGGGATCTGCTGCGGCGGCTAAGAAAGCAAATAGAATGTTAGGTATTATTAGGAAAGGAATGGAAAACAAAAGTGAGAACGTTATAATGCCTTTGTATCGGTCCATGGTGTGACCGTACCTCGAATATTCTGTTCAATTCTGGTCACTGCATCTCAAAAAAGATGTAGTGGAATTAGAAAAGGTAAAAAGAAGGGTGAAGGAAATGATAAAGGGGATGGGACGACTTCCCTATGAGGAAAGGCTGAAGCATCTAGGGCTCTTCAGCTTGGAGAAGAGATGGCTGAGGGGAGATATGATAGATGTCTATAAAATAATGAGTGGAGTGGAACAGGAAGACGTGAATCGTTTGTTTATTGTTTCCAAAAATACTAGGACTAGGGGGTATGTGATGAAGCTACAAAGTAGTAAATTTAATACGAATTTGGGAAACCTTTCTTCACTCAACGTGTAATTAAACTCTGGAAATCATTGCCAGAGAATGTGATAAAGGCAGTTAGCTTAGCTTGGTTTAAAAAAGGTCTGGACGGCTTCCTAAAGGAGAAGTCCTTAGACTATTACTAAATTGACTTGGGGAAAATACACTGCTTATTTCTGGGATAAGCAGCATAAAATGTATTGAACTTAACAGAGAGTCATCTCCTGTGTATTTATGCCATTAGTTATGTAAAAGTCTCTATTACATCTCCCCTCTTCTGCCTTTCTTCCAAAGTATATTTATTTATTTATTTGTTTGTTGCATTTGTATCCCACATTTTCCCACCTATTTGCAGGCTCAATGTGGCTTACAATACATCATGAATGGTGGAAATATATTAGAAAATAGACATTTATATTGAGATCTTTAAGTCTGTCCCCATATACTTTATGTCAAAAACTACTGGCCATTATAGAAGCTCTTTTTTTTTTTTTTTTGACCACTGTCCTCCTTTTTTATCTTTTCATAACATTTAGAATATTGTATACAGTATTCTCAATGAGGTCTCATCAGAGTGTTATAAAAGGGCACTGCCACCTCATTTTTCCTACTGGCCATCCTTCTGGTGATACCTCATTTAGAATATTGTGTACAATTCTGAACACCACACCTTCAAAAAGATATATACAGATTGGGATTGAATATTGCCAGTACCCGCATAACTCTTGACTCCTCCTCCACCCCTTGGAACACTCGTGACCTGCCCATTTGGGACATGGCCAGTAAGTGCTGATATTTAGTGGCACTGTCTGGTTAAATGTAGCTGAATATCGGCAGCTAGGTGGGCATAAGCGATTTAAATGGACAGGAGGCTCTCCTGCCTGTCTAAATTGCTTTGAATATCAACCTCTAAAAATATTGGAATGGAAGTTTACTATATTCTTTACTGTATTTGGATGGATTATTTAAAATTAATAAAAAAAAAATAATGGAATGGTAGAAATATTGGAGGGAGGGAGGGTTAGTCACTGTTCCTCTAAGCTGATCAGGTGTCCTCCAACCACATTGCTACCAGTAGGGGGTGAAGCTTCAATATTGTATTTCTAATTGCTAGGGTCAGGCTAGTTCTTTGGAGTCTGACAGAGTTTGCCTTTCTCTCACAATTGAAAATGTGATAGTGAAACAGCACCCCCCACTGGCAGGGCTATAGGTTTAGGACTCATGCTAAGCTTAGAGAGAACAATAGGGTTAGTGCATAGGCATCCTGCTGGTACTTTAGCAGGTAAGTGTACTTAGATGCATACATGCTAGTATTCTATAGATTTACATGCACAATGGGTTAATAAATACAGGTGCTTAGATTATAGAATTACCCCCTATATGTCTATATTGAAAGTCAGGGGATATGGTGAGTGGTGGGTTGACAATGGTGCAATGTTTAGGCTTTACATGGGTTATGTTGTGTCGACACACATTACAGATATATCTGCAGATTTTCCCAGTTTCCTATTACAGGTCTGCTGCTTTGACATATTGCAACCGCACACATCACGTTGGGTTACTTTCCACTATGTCTGTGGGGATAAGCACCCCATAATCCTCCTGTCCACAAACCACAGATAAGAGTTTAATAAAGCAGATTGCACCAGAGAGGGAACAGAGGTTTGCTTCTTTTGTCACCCTCCTTCAACATAGATTTATGTGAGCCATGGCAGAGATGAGGCTGAGTTAAGGGTTGCACTGTAGAGTTTGTGTGATCACGTTGGAGAGGGCTGGACAACAGCTGGCTTTGGTTGTCTTACTTTCAATGAATCTTTTTTGTTTTTTTTAAATGCTATAGACTGGGAGCTGTCTACCAGTATGAGTGCATGTCTACATGGCAGAGGGGATGGGAAGCCATGAACCAGCAATAAATAACTTTGATAACAGAGATAGCAAATGTATAAAATATTTATTTATGAAGAATAATGTTTTCAGAGGGGGACAGGTAACAGGGGGAGAAGGAGGGAGGGAGGCCAAACCAGGAAGAGAAGGAGAACAGGTTTCAGGAGGCAATAAGGCCAGGGGGCACAGAAAGGATGCCTGCTTGTTTGAGGGTGAATGTCATGAGAACAAGTATCTCTGTGAGGGTGTTGAAGCAACTGGCACGATTAAGTTCTTGGAAAACTGGATTCCACAAATCCTTTATCTAAATTTTGAAAGGGACCTGAAAATTAGACCTGAAAATTAAACACATGCAAAGAATGTTCTCTTGCTCAATTAAAGATGCACAATTTCCTAAACTGATATTTATGAAACTGTTCTACTGTCTTTAATGAAACTTACCACTTCTCTTTAGCATGATGGGAAGACAATTCTTATTCTGCCTGATCTAGCTCAAAAAAAAAAAAAAACTTCTAACCATGAGGGAACACTTAAACCGAAGGGGCTCAATTTGCTCTACTTCTATCTGGAACAGATGAAACTACAATTCATCTAAGTTATTTGATTCACCTGAAGCATTGCTAACATTCTTGGATGAAAAGTCTGCAAGGTGATGACATGAGGAATGGAAGAGTAGTCTGAGGCTGGAATCTCACAGCATCTGTTTATACATTAATAACAGCTATTGCTAACTAAAACCATTGTCCATCATTCCTTCTCCTCTTTCCCCATTTAATTTTTCTCTCTTTTTTATAGCTCTCTTTCTCTGTCCCTCCTTGTAATAGTTTCTATGCATTTCAATGTCTTGTTCAGAGTGGGCTCCTTGGGATTGATGGTCCCTGACCACTGTCCCTATCTAAGCTGTTATAAGGTCAGCGTATGTTTTAGTTAAGCTGCCTGTTAGATTTTGGAGCTCAAAATCAAAAGAAACAAATTACAAAAAAATGGCATAAGGGCCGATGGACATGTTTCTCACAAGAAAGTGTTTAAACCATATGATTTTAAAAAAAGTTTCAGTTCGATATTCACCAAAAGAGAAATGTTTTGAGAGTGACCATTTTGGGGGTATGCTATGGGCAAAAGATGGGCAGGGTTAGAAGATGTACTTTTTTTACGATAACAGATTGCAAAATGATTTCCTTGTGTCGGAAAGAAAAACATCATGACCTAGACCTGCTTTAAAAGCGACTAGCTTAAGACCAAACTTGTCTTTGGACCCATTTGTGATTTTGCTGAGTTGGAGAGTGGAAAGGTGAAATTGATGGCTTTTGTGAAAAAGAGTGAAACATTGCTGAGTAGTTTATTACCTTTGCTTTTTTGCCCCTGTCTGAATATTTTGACCCTTACATTCCTGCCTTGCCTCCTCTGTGTCTCACCTCTCCAAATCCTTGCCCACACCTTCTAGCCCCTCAGTTACACCCATCCCTCACTCTGTATTTCATTCACCCCCTTCTCCCACCAATCCTCATTGTCCCCAAACCCTCCACCTCCTATTCTACATCCCTACCTGCTTGTCTTCAATCTCTCATTGTTCCTCTGTTTGTCTATTCCCAGTTCGTCACTGTGCCTTGTGTTTGCTGCTGTCTGTGTGAGGACTGCTTGCTGGTGCTGAGTCTCAATGGGTGCAGTAGGTGGGGGAGTATACAATGGTGTTAGTGGGCTTAGTGGGTTGTACCTCTGGTAGTGGGAATTTTCAAGAATGACTTTACCGGATCATAGACATATTAAGTCAATTTCTAACTGCGATGAATGCTGATTATTTTACGTTGATTTTTGGTTAAGCAATTATATTGTTTGATTTTGCTTGTTAGAACATTCATTGCACTTGTTCCTGTTTTATTGTAAACTGCTTTAAAACTTAACTATATTAAGCAGTATATTAGGTAATTAAATCAAATCAACCCCAGCACACACCACCACAGCATGGTAGGTATTTGCCTCACAGCCTTATCTCTAACACCCCCTTCTACTCCCTTCCTCCTCCAATGTCCTCTCTGAGATCCATCTCTCCCACCTATCCCCATAGCTGCTAGGGACAGTCCAGGCCTTGCAGGAGCAAACACAGTGTTTGAGTCCTCCTCTGTGGGGCTCCTACTACCCTCAGAGGCATTAGCTGCTTCTGCTACCCCACAAAATTTGGTCACCTGGTTGGCCATGTGGCTGAGTTGCTGCTGAGCCCAGCACCCAGCAAGCCAGTGTATGCTGCCACAAAGGGACCTGGCTTTAAGGTAGACCTACTGGCTTGGGGTCCGGAGAGTCCCATCCATGCCAGCTTGGAATCATTCACCATTGGAATACTGTAAGCACTTGTGGCCACAGTCACTCATCCATTGAGTTTATTTATGTATTTATTTGTTTGTTTGTTACATTTGTATCCCACATTTTCCACCTTTTTGCAGGCTCAATGTGGCTTACATAATCCCATTAGGCGATCGCCAATTCTGGTATGAACAAAATACAGAGTGAAGTTGTAGTAGGGTAAAGTTCATGTGTGACAAAAACATTTGGGGATCGTAAAGAGGAGGAAGGGTGTAGTTATTTCCAATATGGTTGTGGTTTCATTGTGTTGCAGAGTTCAGGCATTTAGGTTGGATCATTAGGGTATGCCTTTTTTGAACAGGTTAGTTTTTAGTGCTTTCTGGAAGTTTAAGTGGTCATAAGTTGTTTTCACTGTGCTTGGTAATGCATTCCATAGTTGCGTGCTTATATAGGAGAAGCTGAATGCATAGGTTGTTTTATATTTTAGACCTTTGCAACTTGGGCAGTGGAGATTTAGGTAAGTTCATGATGATCTTGTAGTGTTCCTTACCAGATGTAAATACCTCAACACAATCCATAGGTCGCTATAAATGCAACAAGTGCAGTGTCTGAAAACACGCACTTGAAATTTCCACATTTACACATCCCCAAACAAACAAGGAATATATCCTTCAACATTCATCCAATTGTAATAGTGATCATGTCATTTATATCATTATCTGTCCATGCAAGTTATTATACATAGGAAAAACAAAAGGATGATCAAGACAAAAATAATTGAACATCGAAGCAACATCAACCGACAAAATGATTCAGCTCCTTTAGTATCTCATTGGCTGGAGACCGGACATAGCATTGAAGACAAGAATTTTTATTTTCAAAGTTTTTAAAAAGCAATGGTGAAGATTAGACATAGATAAAACATTATTGCAGGAAAAACAAAGGCTCATATTTCATTTCAAGACTTTTTTTCCATCAGGACTGAACCTTGATGTAGATTACACCCCTTTTTTATAAGTTTTTTTCTTGCCTTTAAGCATTCACACAAGACATGATACCTGCATTAAGGTCAGACAATATATACATAAAACGGCCATCCATAGATGACTGGCTTGTATACAAACAAGACATAGCAATTGCAAAAAGATTGACTTACCTAATTTTGGTTTTAACTTTGTTTTATATTAACAAATACAACTACTACTACTTACTACTTATCATTTCTAAAGTGCTACTAGACTTACGCAGCGCTGTACACTTGAACATGAAGAGACAGTCCCTGCTTGACAGAGCTTACAATCTGGTTCTTCCCAACCTAAAATCTACACATCATGAATTCACTAGATCTTTTGTCTTTTATTTCTTGGCACCCAAGATTTGGAGTGACCTCCCCTCAAATATTTGGGAAGAACAATCCTACAAGACCCTTTTGAAAACATATTTTTTTCAGCCAGACATTTGGACATTGGTATTGGGATGCTGGGTTTGACCCATTGTCTATCTCACTTGAGTATGATTTGATGTGAGTTTTCTTGTGTGTTTACTTCTTTCCTTTTATCAATGGCATTCCTTTCTTTACTTCATTTTTATTTGATTTATGTAAAATGCTTGGAGCTGCTTGCCAGGTCAGGTGACTAATAAAATGTGAACTGTGAACATTGATTTGATAATTTGTGTTTGCCATGATGATTGCCTCACTAAGTGCTGAAGAAGCAGGTCTATAGCTTTATAAGTTAAATAGTACAAAAATATAAAAACAAATGTTAGGGGCTCCTTTTACAAAGCCATGCTAGCAATTCTGTTGTGGCAAATGTGACAATGCCCATTCAATTCCTATGGGCTTCTTCATAATTGCTGCATTGGTACTGCTAATGCAGCTTTATAAAAGGAGCCCTGAATAAAATAGTGTTATAATAAAGTAAAAGATTGGAGGTTTTTGACTGATGAAAGAGAGAAATAAATCCCAAAAAGCTGACTATCATGACAAGCTGGGAATGTCTGAGGTCTTTTCCTTCTTTTAATCAACATCTTGGAAGAAGAGAGCTTAGTACTGTATTCAATGCACTTTGCATTTTGATGAGTTGTGATTTTGTAGGAAGTCATTTATGCACATACAATATGGGGGTAATTCAGTATAGATCGCCTAAAGTTAGACACTGGGATGAGGCATGCTAAGTGTGAATTCTATAATGGTAGTTGTGTGCACAACTGCCATCATAGAATACTAGCATAAGTTGAAATATATGCAACTAACTTTAGGAGTTAAAACTTAAACTAGCTCAATGGCTGGCGTAAATGCTCGTGCCTAACTGTAGGCAGTTAGACGTGTAAATGCTAGTATTCTATAACCATTCACTCGATAGTAATCTCCTTCATCTAGTGGGGATCGTTATCAAGGAGTGAATGGTTGAGACAAGATGTCTCAATAACTTACACCATTATAATTGAGTTAGTATTCTATAACCTACAAGTGTAACTGCCTGACCACACCCCTGACTTGCTCATGTTTCTCTCAGGTCCATGCCCCCCTTGAAGTTGTGCACTCTAGAATTTGAGTGTGCAACATAACATATACTGATCAAAGGCAGTTACATGTGTAACTGCTCTTTGGTGCCAATTAGCACCAATTAAGGGTCAATATAGCCTACTATTGCTCATTGACACCAATTTATTGACTCATTATTAAATTAAGTTGCATGCACAACTAACTTCTTTAACAGGGGTACTCAAAGGGGTCCATAGGCCAGTCAGATTTTCAGGAAATACCTAATGAATATGCATGAGGGAGATTTGCATATAATGGAAGTGACAGGCATGCAAATCTCTCTCATGCATATTCATTAGATATTTAGATACAATAAAGGTTTGGAATTGTGTATAGTTGTGATTAATATAATATACAGTAGCATGTTTTACAACTATATTGGAATATAGATACCCTGTTTTTGTATTTTGTATGAATATTCATTAGAAATATTCTGAAATTCTGACTGGCCCGGGCACCCCAATGACAGGTTTCAGTACCCTTTTTCTATAACTTATGCATGCAAATGTGTGCACTAGTCACAAATTTGGGATGCAGCTTTCTAGAATTAGGGGGTATATGTCCATATATGCATGAGAAAGGCTTCATAAGATTAGTCTGACATGTATCTTAGCTTCTTTTCCTTCAGGCTTCTCAGGATACAGATTAAACTCTTCTGTGGATTTCTCAGTTTGTAGTGAATTATTCCTTTAAAATTTTTTCTCTCTCTCTCAGGATCTAACCTGGAAAAAATTTCTTCCTTCTTGCTCCCTTTTATTCAGTGTTAGAGTAAGTTTCTCTTCACCCTAGCTTTTAAGAGAAGGGAAATGGGACTTGATATACTGCCTTTCTGAGGTTTTTGCAACTACATTCAAAGCAGTTTACATATATTCAGGTGCTTATTTTGTACCAGGGGCAATGGAGGGTTAAGTGACTTGCCCAGACTCACAAGTAGCTGCAGTGGGAATCAAACTCGGTTCCCCATGATCAAAGTCCATTCTTCAACTGCCCCAACTTGACATTTTGTCCTTTAGATTGTAAGCTCCTTCGAGCAGGGATTGTCCTTCTTTGTTAAACTGTACAGCGCTGCATAAACCTAGTAGCGCTCTAGAAATGTTAAGTAGTAGTAGTAATACTAGTGCATTTTTGTCTGAAACCAAAAACTTTTTTTCTATGAGCCATGGCTCTCCTCCTCCCCCCTATCCCCCAAAATGGAAGGAGCTCACACTTCCTTCCTTCCTTCCTTCCTACAAAAATAATAAGCCCCCCATCCCAGACCCATCCATAGGCTGCTGCTGCTGCCCTCTCAGGCCTACCCATAGGCCCCTGTCACTGCCGCTAATGACATCCCCCTTCTCAAACCTAACGTACCACCCTAGTGGTCTAGTGGCTAGTCAGAGCAGGAATGGTCCCCAATCACATTAGACAATGATAAATAACCAGAGACATAAGTCATCATCAAAAATTGTGAATATGGAGAAGCCCTTAGATGGATAACTCAGCTATGCCACGGTACAATTTCAAACAAAAATTATTTGGGTGGACTTTTTTTTGCATCTCTTTCATTGTTCAAACTCCAGTGGGTATATTGTCTAAAGTGCTACTGTGCAAAGAACAAGAAATTAAATCCACTTATCTATCACAAAACATTCACTGTAGGTTGCTGTGGGTAAGAAGACTCCCCTAAATTAATGCCCAATGCTGAAGGTTTAATCAGGGCAATTTCATCAGGGACTCGAGTGATTATGTTATCTCCAACAATGATGATACAGATGCCAGCTAGTAGAAGCTCCAAACAAATGTGATCTTCTTTTAATGGCTCCAGGCAAGGAGGATGTATGTACCCTGAAAATGACATCATCAAGCAATCTTTATTGATATACAAAAAAAAAAAGAACACAAGTGAAAGCATAAATATGTCAGGCACTGGAGTTCAAATTTTGAATGCATGCAGGTCTACAGCCCCCAGATCCAAAGTTTGGGGCCTTTATTGCAGTAAGCATCCAAATGATTCTCCTCTTGGTTAGATATAAATCAACAATAGAGCTACACATCACAGTTTAAACAAAAGTTTCATTAATGGTACTGTACATTAAAAGCAGCCAGATACTGGGAAGGATACCAGCAGTGCTGATGATCATTATGCACCATTCACTGGGCACTTTAAGACTTGTGTGCAAATGCATATAAAATCTATTCCAGTGCTTGTGAGGCCTTTTGAAAGATTATGCTTATCCATTGTAAAGAATCAGTACTCCCTGCATTATTACACAATGTAACAGCCACCTTCAGTCTGGTTGCTTATATATTAATGTAATTTTATATGTAAAAAGTACTTGTATTCCACAAGATCTATACAATTCTCAGCAGATCACAAACATGACATTCATAATGGCAAAACAAATAAGACAGTATATATAACAATGCAAAATACACTAAAAAAAACATCAGTCCTATTTTAAACTATTCATTTTCTCCTGACTCTTATTGTATAAAATCTCACTGCATAAACAGTTTCATACTGCATCAGGATCACATATGAACAAGACTTTTTCTATAATTTTCAGACTCCTTCAAATGCATGTTTAAATTAATGTGTCTATAAATCTTTCTTAAACAGGTCAAAACTCTGAACCTTTCTAAGTTCCAAAGGGAGGAAATTCCATAGTTGTGGCCCTAGTATCATAAAAACAGTAGAACGGTACTAAATGTAGTAGCTGAAAAGAAGGGACCTCCAAAAGAGATCTACCATCTCATACCCACTTATACATAGTTGACATTTATACCTGCAGAATCTTAGAACTTTATCCTACATTGACCTCTGAGATGCATTTGAAATCAAATACCTGTCAAGGAAGAAGACCTGGCTCAAACACATAAGATGGAAGAGGATCTACAGTGCAAAAAATAATAATAATAATAAATGACATTTTGTAATTACTGTAAACAAGACCAGAACAAAAGACCACAGAAAATGCATCTAGTGAACCATGAATGCTTTGCAAACACATCAAACCAGAGAATGAATAATGCTTCATTTCATAAGAAGAAACTTGAAAGACTTTTTTTTAATTGTTTGTTTTCCATTGGTTTGTATGTTTTAGTTTTCTGCCTTGTAGGCAACTATGAATGGTTATGCAATATGTCATTAAGTTAATAATCTCTGTATGCATTATTTATATAACAGGTACAATCACCTCAAGTAAGCTACTTCACAAAAGCTTCTTTTCAACATTGTGAAATATAGGCTGCCCAGATTTGCAGAAGAATTTGGCCAAGACAGGAAAAAAACAAATCTTCAGATTTAGGTAGAAACTGACACCAGAATGCAAAAGAACCCCTTCCCCAACCCAGATAAACTCACAGAACTTTATATGTAAAAGACCCTCCACATTAAATTCTGCATATTTTCTTTATTTGCCTGTAGACCTTAAAAACTAGACCTGCTTGATGTGTTTATGAGTTATTAGTCTGCCAAGAGGGATAACATATGAGTGGTTCAATGCCTCTGTTTTTGTAACCTGCACATTGTGCTCAGGGACTTTAGGTAGGTTCCATGGATGGCCTGTCTTAAAGTAGCATCAGCTTAAGAAGGGGTTTAACTATCATCAGTGCAAATAGAACTGAAGCGTCAGAATCACAGATTTCTCTGTACAGGTAGGTAGATTTGTGGATTTAAAGGCTGGCATAAGTGTTAGTACCTAAGCCCTGCAAATGCCCATCTAACTTATAGTATTCTATAAACTGCACATGTAAGTTTGATCCCCCACCCATAATTCACTCAATCTCTGCTCATGTGTATAACCCCTTGCAAATATGCACTATATAATTTAAGTGGGTGTTTAATAGCACCTAGGTCAGAGAGCTGAATAATGGACTCACACACTAGATGCGGTCTACTTGGATTTCAGCAAAGCCTTTGATACGGTTCCTCACAGGAGCCTCATGAATAAGCTGAATGGGATGAAGTTAGGACCCAGACGGCAGAAATGGATTGGAAACTGGTTGACTGACAGACAACAGCGGGTGGTGGTAATTGGATCCTGCTAGAAGGAAAGGAAGGTGAGTAGTGGAGTGCCTCAGGGATTGGTGCTAGAGCTTATTCTATTTAGTATGCTTGTGGCCAACATTGCTGAAGGGCTAGAAGGAAAGGTTTGCCTTTTTGTGGATGACATGAAGATTACCAACAGAGTGGGCATCCTGGACACCCTGGGTAGAGTGTAATCATGAGAAGAAGTCTACAGAAACTAGAATGGTTTAATGTGTGGTAATTAAAATTTAATGGGAAGAAGTGCAGAGTGATGCACTTGTGTTGCAGAAATCCAAAAAAGGTATATGAGATCAGAGGCGAGTGACTGATAAGCATGGCTCAGGAGAGAGATCTTGGGATGATAGTGTCTGAGGATCTTAAGGCAGTGAAACAATGTGACAAGGCAGTGGCTGTAACAGGCTCTCTCCCCGGTCCACCTCTGTGCCCCCCCCCCATCCACCTCTACACCCCTTGTCCACCTCTGCACCCCCCTGTCCACCTCTGTGCCCCCCCCCAAATTGCAGAGCTGGCTATAGCTGGGGAGAGAGCCTGGGGTGGGGGGCAATGCATTATTCCAGGAAAAAAAAATTAAATGATCCCAGGTTCCAATCTAATTCATGTTTGATGTGGGATAAAATGCCATAAATAAGTAAATAAATATAAACTTTTAATGTTCAGCACCTGATTCTCAAAGTGGACATATTCCAAACACTATAATGAAAATAAAATGATTTTTTCTACCTTTGTTGTCTGGTGACTTTTTTTTTCCTGATCATGCTGGCCCAGTATCCGATTCTGCTGCTATCTATCCTTTAACTCCATTTCCAGGGCTTCCTTTCCATTTATTTCTTTACTTTCTGCCTTTCTTCTTCATTTCTTGCCCTACATCCTTAAGTAAAAGCTGGGTCCTCCACAGACTTGACTTTCCAATGGATCCACCTTCTGCCTATTTTCTTCATCCATGTGCAGTTTTTCTCCTCTCTTCCTTTTCCCTCATCTCATCTCCTTCCTCACTCTTCCCTCCCCTCCATCCATGTCCAGCATCTCTTCTCTATCTCTTCCCTCTCCTCCATCCATGTGCAGCAACCCTCCCCTCCATCCAGCCATGTCCAGAAACCCTCCTCTCCCCCTCCATCCACCCACCCATGTCCAGAAACTCTCCTCTCCCTCCTGCCCTGCCCTCCATCCACCCATGTCCAGCAACCCTCCTCTCTCCCCTGCCCTGCCCTCCATCCACCCACCCATGTCCAGAAACCCTCCTCTCCCCTGCTCTCCCCTCCATCCACCCATGTCCAGAAACCCTCCTCTCTCCCTGCCCTGCCCTCCATCTACCCATGTCCAGCAACTCTCCTCTCCCCTGTGGTATGCTATCAGCGGATTCAACTGTGATGTTGGTATTAAACAGGCTTTCTTCGCACAATAAGCATGCTCTCTTTACACGTGTGGTTCTCAAAATGCTTAAACTGACATTACGCATAGCCTGCAATTCCTCTCTCTCAAGTGGGATAACAATAAAATATGATCAGTAGATTCAAATGAGGCTGTGACATCAAGCATCAATAACCCAATCGGATCCCACTGATGAAGCTGCAATGCTCTATCTACCATAGAAATAAGTAACGTTCATATACTATGATATCTTCTAAAACCATGTTGGTAATCATCTAATAAAGTTTTAGTTTGCACATAATTTTTCAGCTGCAACATTACACATTTTTAAATGATTTTGACAAGCAAGATTAGGTTACTGATAGGATGATATTTCATCATTAAATATGAATCTTCATTTGTTTTTGTTGGGTTTTTCCCCCCTAGCACTGGATGCACAGCATTTCTTTTCAGATAATCTGGAACTGAACCTGATTGCAATGAATTGTTGATTATACATAACAAGACAGGATTGGTGTGGAGGGACATTTTTAATATGACATCTAAATCCAGTTTTGGACATTTTGCTGAAAATGTCCAAAAATCAAGTGGCAGACGTGAGCAATTTTTGAACCAGAAAAATGTCTACCTTATTTTTTCAAAAATAGCCATTTCCTAGACATTTTATAGACATTTTGTGCTCAATGCATTTTTCTTTTGTGAATATTTTTGAAAAAAGAAAAACGTCCAAGGGAAAAATGCAAAAAATAAACAAGCCATTGGGACATATGTATGTGTGTTTGGGGGAGAGGGGCAATATTATCAGTAGACTGACCACACAGACATCCCAGCAGAGCAGTGGGCAATGGATTTCACATAAAAGGTCCCAGGCACACATCTCACTGTTGCTCCCTTATATTGTATGGGGAGCCCTGCAAAACACACCAAAAACCTACTGTACCCAACTGTATACCACTAAAATAACCATTATGTCTGCAGGTATCACTTATATGTGGGTACAGTAGGTTTTTGGTGGGTTTTGGACTGCTCACACTTTCCATCACAAGTGTAACAGTTAAAGTGGGATATAAGCCTGGGTCCTGTTCTTTACAGTGCACTGCACCATCCACCAGGCTGCTCCAGGGACCGGCTTACTGCTCTAATTAGACTGGCCATAACATCTAAAGCTGTCACAGAGGTTGATATGTACTGTTTCTTTAACATTTGGGGGGATGGGAGGGGGTCAGTGACATCTGAGGGAAAAGGAGGGTCATGCCTTAATACCTCCAGTGGTCATCTGGTTGTTTAAGACACCTTTTTTTGACTTTCTAATGTTTGAAACAAGTCTAGACCAAAATGTATCATTTTTAGCCCTGGATGTTTTTGCTTTGTTCCATCCATCCATTCATTCATCCCACAACTATCCAAAACAAGTTTTGGTTCAATGTAGCTTACAAAATTAGGAGCCGTTACATTGTTGGTTCACATTATCACAAAAAAACATCCAAATTCTGTGAATGCTGAAATCCTGTCCTGACATGCCCCCTTATGATTTAGATGCACTGCAGATGAACTGTCTTTAAATCGGTTTCAAGAATAGTAATTTGAACGTTTTGGACAAAATAATCCATCTATAGTCCTCCATTCTAGTGAGGATAAGTTCCACTGACAATGATGTGGGATACATTTTGTTTGATAGCATCCAATGAGATCTTACAGGCAGTAAAACAAAAAGGTTATGTGCTAGATCCTTATCCTATCAGTGTTCTGCTGCTTTGTCCATTTTTTGGACATTTTTCTGTTTTGAAAATGAGCCCCATAATCTTCTAATTTAGCTATAACACTGATAGGATAAGGATCTAGCACACAACCTTTTTGTTTTACTTCCTATAAGATCTCATTGGATGCTATCAAACAAAATGTATCCCATACCATTGTCAGTGGAACTTATCCTTACTAGAGTGGTGGAGTAGCCTAGTGATGAGAGCATAGAGTTGATAAGTAGAAACGCCTAGCTCAAATCCCACTGTTGGTCTTGGGCAAATCACTTACCCTGTTTTTGCCTCATGCAAATTTAGATTATAAATCCTCCAGGGACAAAAGAATATCAACTGTACCTAAATATATCTCACCTTGAGCTATTACTGACCTAAATCCAAATAATTTCATGACTGCTAAAGGTATATATGGTATGCCTTATGTCATCTATTCTATTTTCAAAATAGTGATTCAAATAAACAGCAACAAAAGTGTGCCCCCTATTGACTTCAGATTCATATGTTGTGATTTTCTACAAGAATAACAACAATTTTGGGAGTTAACTAGTTGCCTGAACCACCCTGTCTGATAGCACTTCTAACTTCTGGAATTGGATTAATAACTCAAAAGATCCAACTGCTTTTTGTATGCCAACTTAGATTCTTCAATGGCACATCACCATTGAGGCTCAGTCCTTCTGAGATGTATTCTTGGTACAATATTTCAACAGTGCACTAACCTTTAAAACAGACACATGTGACAGGATCATAATCTGTTTTGAAGGACCAACAGCATTTACATTTCACAAAGCTAAGGAATTTCATAATACAACCTGCTCAGACACATTAGTGAGTGAATGAATCAGTCTTTTTTTCTCCATTCATTACCAAATTATTTTGAATCAATGAGTGCATGTAAGACATGGAGGCATATTTTCAAAGCATTTAGACTTACAAAGTTTAATAGTAACCTATGGAACTTTGTAAGTCTAAGTGCTTTGAAAATGAGCCTAATGGTGAACCACTTTTTTGTTGGCACAAGACAAACCACAATCAGACAAAGTTAACAAAACATGATCAGAGCAAGGGGCAGTTTCACTCCTGAGCATCAGAATATATCCATGAGTCATCACACAGACAGAACCAATGTAACACCAAATGCATCATGGGAAGGACAGTACACCAAAAGCAAAGTAAAGTTTATGTTCATGATATACTGCCTTTAGTGGCAAGACCTTTCTAGCAGATTGTTTCCCAAGGAGCAACAAGCAAGCCTGAATATGTTTTGGATTATAGTTGAAGAACTAGTATTAAAGCTGACAAAAATCTCAGGTTACAGGAGATGTTATTGACTTAAAGCTTCTGCTGTGCCTTTCTGCATTCTCTGTCTTCATTTCTTCTTCCAAATGTTGGTTAAACATGATCTTGGTTATCTGCCATCCCAATCTGACCAACCATGCCATCACTTTAAATCCTGTGAGCATTCTGCATCAACCTATAAACCCATTTACCTCTAGTGGTTTCATTCCTTCTTTGATTCTTTTTTAAGTTCATGCTAGTCCTAGTTGCAAAGATTAAACATGGTTAGTTACACTGAAAACTTTGATATTCTTGGTTATGTTTCTTTTCTTGCTGGCTTTGCTCCACAATGAGAATATTTGATGCTCATTTTCAAAGCATATGGATGCCTCAAAATGCCTTAAAAATATCTATCTGCTAAAAATGTCCAAATTCCGATTTTGGAAAGTCAGAATTTGGACGTTTCACATTGCAGTTCATCTAAATAGCAAGGGTGCCTAAAAGTAAGGCATCCAACAGCACTTTTCAAATATGAAGAAATGTTCATTTCTATAAAAAAAAAAAAAAAAAAAGATGTTTTTATCTACACCTGTTTCAGTCACATCCAAGTTACAAAATGGTACTCTAATTGAACAGTTAACCTCTGTGGAAGGATTAAGGCATGAGCCCTCCTTAATCCCCCCCCCCCCCCCCCCCCCCCCCCCGCGTGGTTGCTGAACCCATCCCTTTCCCCTGAAAGTGAAACCAGAAAGGAAATCAGCCTCTATGTCAGCTGCAGCTATTATGACTATTCTGAAGAAAGCATCAAATAGGTTCTTGAAATAGCCTAGTGGTTAGCGCAGTGGATTGTAAACCAGGTTCAAATTCCTCTATAATCCTATTATTTTTTTCCCCCTGGTGCTCCCTCCAGGATCAAAAAAATACTTACTGTACCTAAAGATATAGGCCACTTGAAAGTCTGAAGGCTATTGAACTGGTGTACATTCAAATACAATAGGCATTTTTTTCTGTTCCTGGAGGGATCACATTTATTAAAAAAAAAGTTACAGTGGGATTTGAACCTGTGTCCTGTAGGGGTACTTAGGTGGGCAGAGAATTACTAAACAACAATGATTCTGAACTTGTTTGCTAAGGATATAAGAACATCTAATTGACCCTTTGACTCTGCTGACAGGCTGCACCAATGAAAGAAATAATGCCAAATAACAAAATGGCAAAATGCAAAGCAAATTACAAAACTCTGTACACTACCAAAATATACTGATCACTACAACTATATATATATATATATATATATATATATATATACAGTGGGGGAAATAAGTATTTGATCCCTTGCTGATTTTGTAAGTTTGCCCACTGACAAAGACATGAGCAGCCCATAATTGAAGGGTAGGTTATTGGTAACAGTGAGAGATAGCACATCACAAATTAAATCCGGAAAATCACATTGTGGAAAGTATATGAATTTATTTGCATTCTGCAGAGGGAAATAAGTATTTGATCCCTCTGGCAAACAAGACCTAATACTTGGTGGCAAAACCCTTGTTGGCAAGCACAGCGGTCAGACGTCTTCTGTAGTTGATGATGAGGTTTGCACACATGTCAGGAGGAATTTTGGTCCACTCCTCTTTGCAGATCATCTCTAAATCATTAAGAGTTCTGGGCTGTCGCTTGGCAACTCGCAGCTTCAGCTCCCTCCATAAGTTTTCAATGGGATTAAGGTCTGGTGACTGGCTAGGCCACTCCATGACCCTAATGTGCTTCTTCCTGAGCCACTCCTTTGTTGCCTTGGCTGTATGTTTTGGGTCATTGTCGTGCTGGAAGACCCAGCCACGACCCATTTTTAAGGCCCTGGCGGAGGGAAGGAGGTTGTCACTCAGAATTGTACGGTACATGGCCCCATCCATTCTCCCATTGATGCGGTGAAGTAGTCCTGTGCCCTTAGCAGAGAAACACCCCCAAAACATAACATTTCCACCTCCATGCTTGACAGTGGGGACGGTGTTCTTTGGGTCATAGGCAGCATTTCTCTTCCTCCAAACACGGCGAGTTGAGTTCATGCCAAAGAGCTCAATTTTTGTCTCATCTGACCACAGCACCTTCTCCCAATCACTCTCGGCATCATCCAGGTGTTCACTGGCAAACTTCAGACGGGCCGTCACATGTGCCTTCCGGAGCAGGGGGACCTTGCGGGCACTGCAGGATTGCAATCCGTTATGTCGTAATGTGTTACCAATGGTTTTCGTGGTGACAGTGGTCCCAGCTGCCTTGAGATCATTGACAAGTTCCCCCCTTGTAGTTGTAGGCTGATTTCTAACCTTCCTCATGATCAAGGATACCCCACGAGGTGAGATTTTGCGTGGAGCCCCAGATCTTTGTCGATTGACAGTCATTTTGTACTTCTTCCATTTTCTTACTATGGCACCAACAGTTGTCTCCTTCTCGCCCAGCGTCTTACTGATGGTTTTGTAGCCCGTTCCAGCCTTGTGCAGGTGTATGATCTTGTCCCTGACATCCTTAGACAGCTCCTTGCTCTTGGCCATTTTGTAGAGGTTAGAGTCTGACTGATTCACTGAGTCTGTGGACAGGTGTCTTTCATACAGGTGACCATTGCCGACAGCTGTCTGTCATGCAGGTAACGAGTTGATTTGGAGCATCTACCTGGTCTGTAGGGGCCAGATCTCTTACTGGTTGGTGGGGGATCAAATACTTATTTCCCTCTGCAGAATGCAAATAAATTCATATACTTTCCACAATGTGATTTTCCGGATTTAATTTGTGATGTGCTATCTCTCACTGTTACCAATAACCTACCCTTCAATTATGGGCTGCTCATGTCTTTGTCAGTGGGCAAACTTACAAAATCAGCAAGGGATCAAATACTTATTTCCCCCACTGTATATATATATATATATATATAACATGTGGAGGGGCATAATCGAACACGAATGCCCATCTCCATGGGCGTCTATCTCCGAGAATGGGTACGTGAAGGGGCGTGACAGACCGTATTTTCGAAAAAAAATGGGCGTCCATCTTTTTTTTCGATAATATGGTTTGTGCCGGGCAAATGCATCAAATTTGTGCGGACTTGAGCTGGGAGGTTTTGTTTTTCAACAATAATGGAAACCGAAGGTGCCCAGCTCAAAAACAAACAAATCCAAGGCATTTGGTCATGGGAGGGACCAGGATTCGTAGTGCACTGGTCCCCCTCACATGCCAGGACACCAACCGGGCATTCTAGGGGGCACTTGTAACAAGTAAAAAAAAAAGTTAAATACCTCCCAAGTCCATAGCGCCCTTCCCTTGGGTGCTGAGCCCCCCAAATCCCCCCAAAACCCACTGCCCACAACTCTACACCATTACCATAGCACTTATGGCTGAAGGGGGGCACCTAGATGTGGGTACTGTGGGTTTGGGGGGCGGTTTGGAGCACTCCTATTTACCACCACAAGTGTAACAGGTAGGGGGGGATGGGTCTGGGTCCACATGGGAGAAGTCCACTGCACCCATTAACAACTGCTCCAGGGACCTACATACTGCTGTGATGGAGCTGGGTATGGCATTTGAGGCTGGCATACAGGCTGGAAAAGAAAGTTGTTAAAGTTGTTTTTTTTTTGTGGGAGGGGGTTAGTGACCACTGGGGGAGTCAGGGGTGGTGATCCCCGATTCCCTCCAGTGGTCATCTTGTCATTTAGGGCACTTTTTTGGGACTTGTTCATGAAAAAAAGGGTCCAAAAAAAGTGACTCAAATTCGCAGTAAAAACGCCTTTCTTTTTTCGATTATCGGCCGAGGGCGCCCATCTCTCCTCGGCCGATAAACACGTTCCAGTCCCGCCTTCACCACGCCTCCGACACGCCCCCATCAACTTTGTTGGTTCCCGCGACGGAGTGCAGTTGAAGACGCCCAAAATCGGCTTTCAATTATACAGATTTGGGCGCCTTTGCGAGATGGGCACCCATCTCCCGATTTGGGTTGAAATATGGGCGCACATCACTTTCGAAAATAAGGCCGATAGTAACATAGTAGATGACAGCAGAGAAAGACCTGCACGGTCCATCCAGTCTGCCCAATAAGATAACTCATATGTTCTACTTTTTGTGTATACCTGACCTTGATTAGTATCTGCCATTTTCACGGCACAGACCGTAGAAGTCTGTCCAGCACTAGCCCTGCCTCCCATCCACCAGCCCTGCCCCCCCTCCCCCCGGCTCTGCCACCCAATCTCCACTAAGCTTCTGAGGATCCATTCCTACTGAACAGGATTCCTTAATGTTTGTAAGCCCCGCCCCCTCCTGAAAATTTAACCTCCGAACAAGAAAGTCTGAGTGCCTCTTTAATGTAGTCGAGCCAGGCACTCAGGAAACTTCTCAGGAACAGAGGAAGCAACACAAAAAAAAATATCAGATCAAGATGGAAATGTTTTTTTAAGAAAATTTTTATTTAAACAAAAAAACTTCAGCTCAAGTAATAAGAATACACTAATGACTCTATTCACAGAAACATTATAACACCTAAAATTCTGCGTTTAAATTTCCTAATACCCCCTATTTTCAATTACCTAATAAAAACACATTCACAAGGTTTAACAACAGAAAATTCTAACGTTTGTTTTCTATTCCCTCCCCAGGTTTCTTTGTCCAGAAAAATATCAATATCAGATAAGTATCTCTTCAATTAACTCCTAAACCAAACATGCATGCAATTAAATTAACTTAGTCGGGATCCTTGACTATTGTAAATTAAAATTATTTAAAAAAAAAAATTAACTTAGTAATGGTGTACTGTCAAGAATTGATCCTTTGTTTATTTTTCTTTCCAGGTTCCTCTTCAGACGGATCTCAGGTAAGTATATATTCTACAATTCTGTCCTCTTCATTCTCTCTTACTTTTGTGATAGTCGAAAGGATACTTTTCCTAAATTTTACTGAGTCAGCTTTCCTTCTTTTCTCTCTCTGTGGATGGTGGGTACCATTGGATGAGCGATCGCGTTGATCCCTGGCCAGGGAGCCGGACTCAGGAACAGACGTTTACCTACTAACCTATGCTTTACAAAATCAACAATAAAAACCCTACACCCTAACTAAAATTATTTAACAAATTATCTATGTCCTTCACCATAAATGTCTTCCCTAGCTGGCTATTCCAATTTGTAAAAAAAACGGATAATTATTTTTCCCTATTCTACGCCCTCCCACACCGGCTTAATTTGTAAACAAAATATTGGGATACTCAAACCCTTAAATTAATAAGGATTTTTAGATCTTACAATTAATGATACAATGTACACAGCATGTTATGTTTTTTTCCTTTTAAACCAACTCTGCACAATACCACTTTAAATTTTTCCTTTGGCTCATTAGACAGAAATACGCAATTCTGTATTGCAAAGCGATCAGAACAGAACGCAAACAATTTTCTTTTCAGAATTTCTAATATCAAAATTCCCCAAATAGCTATATCTTTTAAAGCTTCAGAGCAGCATCACATCTCTCTATGCTTTCCTGAGACAATCAAGCTCCATAGAATTCTGAGCTGCACTACTGCAGTTGGTCATTAACCTTGTTAAATACACTAACTTTTAACACATCCCACTTCAATAATTCTGGAAAATTTATTTTATCAACACAATAATTAGACTACACTAACACAATTTCAACCCCTTCAAACCCTCCAAACAATCATCAACATTTCACTGAAGCCCCCTAAACTCACGTAGGGCTTTAAAATTTTAAATACCAAACCTCCAGCACATCTCTCATAACCACACCAAACTTTTTAAACCTTTTAAATCAATTTTCACTCCAATTCTTCAAACAATCATACACTGAGCGCTAACACACATCTACCTAGTGACCAGCGTACCACCCAACTGCCCAACTGCCAGGTTTAGAACCCACACCTGAGCTTACTCTGCTAGCATGAGCCCAACACTCCAAAACTTCACAGCACACAAATACAGCCTTTTCACATTAACATGAACACTTTTTAAACATATACACCTAACCAGCATTTTAAATGAATAAAAATATCAGTACCCGAGTGTTCCTTAAATCCC
This sequence comes from Microcaecilia unicolor, assembly GCF_901765095.1. Lineage (NCBI taxonomy): Eukaryota > Metazoa > Chordata > Amphibia > Gymnophiona > Siphonopidae > Microcaecilia > Microcaecilia unicolor. The sequence continues at coordinate 295,453,322 of NC_044032.1, forward strand.
CAAAATCTTCATTTTTCATCCCAGCGTGAGCCTCCTGTCCGATCCGTCGACGAGACCACAGCTGGCTTGTGTCATCAGCTGTTTCTTCTCCTCACGTGCTCCCTTCCTCCACCCGGCGCGTGCTGCCCTCACTCCGCCGCGAACTGCCACAACAATAAAATAAAAACGTTGGGAGAGTGCACCGGAGCACTCTCCCCGCCATCTCCGGTCCCACCCCCGACTTCTTTTATCTTCAGAACCGGCTCTCCCGCTCAAAAGAGCTGGTTCCCTTTAAAATTAATGGCCCCCTGAGCCCTGCGTCGGATGAATACGTCTGACGTCATAACGCGACATCAGACACCGACGCAGAGCCAATCAAAGCCCAGACCTCCCCTTCTTTGCCTTTGTTCTGCCCCTCCACGGTATCCAGCGTCTCTTCCGCGCCTTCCCAGCGCTGCAGCTCACCCCGACAATCTGAGTCCTCCACTCATCCTGCCCTGCCTCCCCTGCACGAAATCGCCGCTTCCCCAGCTACCGCCCGATCCCGCCAGAGGCCCCAAGCCCAAGAACAACCCGGGCTCCAGCGTGATTCCCGGTCAGCGCTCCTGCATGCTGACGATCTCCTCCCAACAGCGGCCCCATGTAAGTTTATTTAACCCTTTGGGTTACATGTTTATCCCACGCATTTTTTAAATTCCGTTACCGTTTTCATCTCCACCACCTCCCGCGGGAGGGCATTCCAAGCATCCACCACTCTCTCCTTGAAAAAATACTTCCTGACATTTTTCTTGAGTCTGTCCCCCTTCAATCTAATTTCATGTCCTCTAGTTCTACCGCCTTCCATCTCCGGAAAAGGTTCATTTGCGGATTAATACCTTTCAAATATTTGAACGTCTGTTTCATATCACCCCTGTTTCTCCTTTCCACCAGGGTATACATGTTCAGGTCAGCAAGTCTCTCCTCATACATCTTGTAACGCAAATCCCATACCATTCTCGTAGCTTTTCTTTGCACCGCTTCAATTCTTTTTATATCCTTAGCAAGATACGGCCTCCAAAACTGAACACAATACTCCAGGTGGGGCCTCACCAACGACTTATACAGGGGCATCAACACTTCCTTTCTTCTGCTGGTCACACCTCTCTCTATACAGCCTAGCAACCTTCTAGCTACGGCCATCGCCTTGTCACACTGTTTCGTCGTCTTCAGATCCTCAGATATTATCACCTCAAGATTCCTCTCCCCGTCCGTACATATCAGACTCTCACCGCCTAACACATAAGTCTCCCATGGATTTCTACTCCCTAAGTGCTTCACTTTGCATTTCTTTGCATTGAATTTTAATTGCCAAACCTTAGACCATTCTTCTAGCTTCCGCAGATCCTTTTTCATGTTTTCCACTCCGTCCCGGGTGTCCACTCTATTACAAATCTTAGTATCGTCCGCAAAAGGCAAACTTTACCTTCTAACCCTTCAGCAATGTCATTCACAAATATATTGAACAGAATTGGCCCCAGCACCGATCCCTGAGGCACTCCACTACTCACCTTTCCCTCATCCGAGCGAATTCCGTTAAGCACCATCCTCTGGCGTCTGTCCATCAACCAGTTCCTAATCCTGTTCACCACATTATACAACTATAATATACTGGGAAAAGAGTTCAGGTGATGTGTAGAAATAGATTTCTTTCAGCTCTAGCAGAGTGAACATGCGAGCCCTTGTAGATCAGGAAAAGTCTACGGTTCCTACTCTGTGCAGCTAGTTACTCAGTTCACAGAGAGCTACAGAGATGCTTTTAAACTGTACTTTCTACAACGCTCAGCACAGAGTTCAGGTCACAGGTGTTTGAGGCAAATCAGGGGTCCTTTTACTAAGGTGCACTGAAAAATGGCTTGAGGTAGTGTAGGCACATGTTTTCAGTGTGCGCAGATCCATTTTTCAGCGCACCTGCAAAAGAATGCCTTGTTTTTATTTTTGCTGAAAATGGACATGCGGCAAAATTAAAATTTGTGCATGTCCATTTTGGGTCTGAGAGCTTACCGACAGTCATTGACCTTGCAGTAATGACCTACGTGTGTCAAATGCCACTTGGCACGTGTCTGATACGCGTGTCCGAAAATAAATTTCCGATGCGTATATCGGACACACGCCAAAAATGAAATTACTGCAAGAACCATGTGGTAGACAGGAGGTAATTCCATTTTGGCACAAGTTGGGCATGCGTAGACGCTTATGTGGCTTAGTAAAAGGGCCCCTCAGTCTCTCTATCTCCTCTGGAAAAGATCCATTCACCATCAAATCTTCTTCTCGGTTCCCTTCTTTCTTTCTCTCCTGCCCAGCATTGGCCTTTCTCTGGGTCCAGGTGATACCTATGGACCAATCAGAAACTGTGTACTTATGTGACCATGGCACAGGAGCCATGGTCATAAAAATGAGGCCTTATGAGATTTCATCAAGAATATCTTATCAGCCAAAAGCCTGATGGTAGCAAACTCCCCTCCATGGTTCACATATGTTCCCAGATATTCTGTTTCTGTAAGGCATGCTCCTACGCACCTTCCTAGGAGATAACTAGAAGGCTAATGCACATACACATGTCCTTGATGAAATGACTAGCACAACTATGCCAAGAAGTAGTTTCCCTTTGTATTCAAGCCTCAGGCTGCAGAATCTATATTTGGTTCAGGGAAAGATATTTCAGGCCTAACCAGCAAAGGTGAGGCAGCAGGAAAAGACCCCATACAGTCCCTTGAGTTACAATCCAGTGTTTTAATCACTAGGCTACTCCTCTGTTCTACAAAGACATCTATGTGGACATTTTCTTAAGAATTCTGACACACAGATGTCTCTCTGCCTTGTCCCCCCCCCCCCCCCCCCCCCCATTTATAATTGAAACATTTCAGTTTGTAAAATGGTTATTCAGGATGGACATCTAAAGACATCCTTCTCAAGTATTTTTGATCAGGAAATCTGGACGTCTTTTCTGTTTGAGGATGGTTGTGAGATGAACTTGTTTTGGAACGTTATGAGCAGGATGCCCCAATTTTGACTTGGATGTTCTTTCGAAAAAGCCCCTCCACATGCATAGATGTTAGTCTTCTACTTTTGCCTGAACGGAGTCATTCTAGACCGGAGGTTCTGAAGCAGCAGTGGCAAAACGGAAGCTAATGTTGACCACGGTTTGAATAAATACGAAGGAGCCACCGAAAAGATTTGAGTCTCAGGCATTAAAGCTAAGTACTGCTTTTTCTAACATCGGAATTAGGTTTATCTATCAGTGATGTTATGAACTTTTCTGATTATTTGATTTAAATAGCCCCAGGAGGTTTTTTTCCTATGATGAAGAAGCCCTAGCCCTTCTATTTGCTTTTTGAAAGTAAGAAGGTGCTTCTTGAGGTTTTTCCTCCTGTTACACTGAATAACTGGCTTACTTTAAGAAAGTTTCCTAGTTCTTATGTTTATTGGATTCTTCTTACGTGGAAACTTATTCCCTGATTTTTAAAGTAGGTTAAAAAATACTTCCTGACATTACTCTTGAGTCTGCCCCCCTTCATTCTCAATTCATGTCCTCTAGTTCTTCCGCCTTCCCGTTCCCGGAAAAGGTTTGTTTGCGGATTAATACCTTTTAAATATTTGAACATCTGTATCATGTCACCCCTGTTTCTACTTTCTTCCAAGATATACATTTTCAGGTTGGCAAGTCTCTCCTCGTACAGTTTGCAACACAAATCCCATATCATTTTTGTAGCTTTTCTTTGCACTGCTTCCAGTCTTTTTACATCTTTAGCAAGATACGGCCTCCAAAACTGGACATAATACTTCAAGTGGGGCCTCACCAACAACTTGTAGAGGAGCATCAACACCCCCCTTTTTTCTGCTGGTTATACTCCTTTCTATGCAGCCTAACAACCTTCTGGCCATGGTCGCCGCCTTGTCACATTGTTTCTTCAACTTTAGATCCTTGGACACCAACACCCCAAAGTCTGTCTCCTGAGTCGAGCTTACTAATCGCTCCCCTCCTATCTGGTATCTCTTTTTTGGGTTTCTGCACCCCAAGTGCATAGTTCTAAATTTCTTGGCATTAAATTTTAACTAAATCAATCCAAAATCCCTCAAATGATTTTGACATACAAAAGAGAGAAATAAACAAAATAAAATGAAATAATCATAAAAATATAAGTGTGAAGAGTGCTCAGTTTTTATAGTGCATTACATAGACCGTTGTCATCAACAGTTGTTACCGATGACTGAGGAAAACACCATCCAGTTGTGAATCATCATTGCGACCCAAGATAAGTAACATCTTTTTGTGGTTTTGGACTACTTTGCTTCCAAAATATGTGAACATAAGTTTTTGATACGATAGGTAGGGAGGATAGGAATTGGGTGCCATGATATGGGAATGGTGTTATTGCAACTGTTGATGACTCCGGTCTGTGTAATGCAGTATAAAAACTGAGCACTCTTCACACATATTTTTATGATTATTTCATTTCATTTTATTTATTTCTCTTTTTTTGTATGTCAGAGTCATTTGAAGGTTTCTGGATTGATTTAGTTTTGTACATTAGGAAACGAACCAACAAATTTACCCAGAGTTTGGTTACAGAATTAAATTTTAACTGCCAGACCCTCGGCCAGTCTTCTAACATTTGGAGATCCCTTCTCATTGTTTCTACTCCTTCCAGGGTATCAACTCTATTGGCTATTTTCATGTCACCCACAAAAAGGCAAACCTTTCCTTCCAACCCTTCAGCAATTTCTCCCACAAATATATTGAACAGAATAGGCCCCAGCACCAATCCCTGAGGAATTGCACTGCTCACCTTCTTTCCTCTGAGCGGATTCCATTTACCACCACCATGTGCTACCTGTCTGTCAACCAGTTTCCTATTCAGTTCACCACTTTTGGTCCTAAGTTCAGCCCTTTCATCTTATTCTTAAGTCTTCTGTGGGGGAATGTATCAAAGACTTTGCTGAAATCCAAGTAGACTACATCTAGTGCACGTCCTCCATTCAGTTCTTTGGTCACCCAGTCAAAGAAGTCAATAATATTAATTTGGCAGAATTTTCCTCTGGTAAAGCCACATTGCCTCGGGTCCTGTAACCCGTTTGCTTCTAGAAAGTTAACTATCCTTTTTTTCAGCAGACCTTTTTTCTTTCAAATAAGTTGCTAGCAGCTTCCCAGCCCTATTGTTAACTATATGATAGGCTGCCTGCTACAAATATACTTCTCTCCTTGTCCTGGAACTAAGTAACTTATTATATTAAAATTTATCACTCATAAGCCTAAGTAAAGAAGACACATACCATTTAAGAAGCAACACCCGCTCACTCTCTCTAATCTGGATGTTAAGATTGTGTAGTTTTTGCTGATATTGCTTTTATTCTTCCTAACCTTATAAGCTATTATTGCACCTCACATGGTAGCCTCAAAGGCATCCCATTTATTCTCTTCTGATCATAGGCTAAAGCCATTAAGAGCAAAATCTTCTTCAATCTTCACAGGTCTTCCACTCAGCCATCTCTCTCCTCTTCAATCTGTTCAAAATTCTGCTGCACGATTAATATTTCGCCAAAGTTGCTATGCCCATATCAGCCCTCTTCTGAAGTCACTTCACTGGCTCCCTATCCATTTCCATATACAGTTCAAGCTCCTCTTATTGACCTATAAGTGCATTCACTCTGCTGCCCCTCACTACCTCTCCACCCTCATCTCTCCCTACACTCCTTCCCAGGAACTCTGTTTTTAATTCCTAACGTCACCTGCTCGTAACCTTTATCTTGTCTTCTTCTCTTCAATAGTCCCTTTCCCTATGTGTCCTACCTGTCTGTCCTACCCTTATCCCTTGTTTGTCCTGTCTGTCTGTCCTGAATTAGATTGTAAGCTCTTTTAAGCAGGGACTGTCTTTTCTTCATGTTCAATTGTGAAGCGTTGCGTACGACTGGTAGAGCTGTAGAAATGATTTGTAGTAGTAGTAGTATTACATCTTCCCACTGGATGACCTATGTGGACTTTCAATCCTTGGAAAGTAAAGAGAAGGCCATATGATCTGATAGGAAAGCATTGTTAATGTGAAACTCTTTCATCTTGTCCATGAGGTCCCTGGCTATAAGGGAACAGTTAATCAAAGAAAAGGATTGATATACTGAAAACAAGAATGTGAAACTTTTCCTAGTAGAGTGCAAAATCCTTCATCAGTCAATGAGACATAAGGCAATAAACATCTGTCACCTGAGATCCAATTTTAGTTTTAGATTGCTGATCTTACCAGGAATCAACAAAGGGATTAAAAATACCTGGCTAAAATAATATCTTTCTTCCTCATTACAAGCAGTTGCATTGTGAGAGCCTGGAAAACTGAGAGGAATTCCCATTCAGGGCATAGATATTAAACATTATTACCTCTTATCTAAGCCTATACATATACCCATCTGCCCTGTGAGTCTACATGGTGACTAAGAATATGCAGATGCACCATTTTTGTAATGAAAATGGCCATACCTCCCTTCTCTCCTAAAGCATGTGAATAGAAACTATTCTGAATCCAGCCTCCTTGCATTTTTTTCCAACTCTCTGGCAGACAGATGTGTCTCCTACAGAAGGAGTACTGTCTTAGTTGTCTTGAGAAATATCATTTTTTGTGTTTGTTTGTTTAATGGGAAGGTTTAAACCATTCCCATTTAGTGAATATAACTTTTTTGATGCCATTCCAGACAGAAGAAATATTGTATATGTATATGAGTCACAGGGCTCTGAAACTTAGATCTCTACCCAACCCTGCTCCACAAATACATCCTAAAATTCTTTATAGTTACTCCCTTTCCTCACTCCCCCTCCTCAGCCACACATACTGCTCACTCAGAAACAAACCCCCATACACCCATCCAGACACACCATGAAGCACACCTGTGGGGGCAAGAACAGATCACACTGGAAATGGTACAATATGGAACCAGAACTTTATTATAACTATGATTAGCACTCTGGAACTTATAAAACAAATCCTATGTTGCTTTATGGATCCAAGTCCAAAGCCCCAGTTATACTACCAAGTAACGGACACAAGGCTCAGTTATTATAAAAATACATAGCTTGTTTATTTAATTGGCAACAGGTAAAATTAATATCAATGGAAAAATAATGCACAAATGCTAAATTACCTACAAAAAAAGCAATGAGTGCCTATCTATCAGAGAGCTAAAAGAGAATGCACAACTTATACCATAGGCCTAATAATAGTTTAAGCCATTTATCTTCCCCAACACTACAAAAACAGTAATACTTACAACCTGACCATACAAATAAACCAATAAAAAGCTATACATGTAAATAAAAAAAAAATTGAAACAATGAAATGTGACTTCATGTGCAGTAGTGAAACAGAAACAAGTAGATTGAACTCTCAACAAAAGACTAGTTCAAATGTTATAATAAAGATATTAAATTATAATGTGTTTTTTTTTTACCAAAATAGTGACTGTATTTACAAAAAGAGTGACATGGAATGAATCTACTATAACTTAATAAATTAAAATAAAATATGAAAACATAAAACATGTGTGTGACTAAAAGTACCATAAGAAAACAAGCATCTAAATGCTTTTATTTCATAAAAACTTGCTATAATTTTATGAAATGAATATGAAAGGATATTGTAATCAATTGAATGTTTGAATATCCTGATTGTTCAATGAACCTGTGGAGCAAAACTGAATAGTGTTTAGAATATAGTGGCATATACAATTTTGACCCGATGATATGATTAACTGTGACAAATGTGCATGATGAATTAATGCATAAAAACTATGAAAAAACACCAAGGTAAAACATGATATATATGGAAAAAACATTAAGTCTGAAAACTATGGGATCCTTTTACTAAACCATGGCAAAACGTGGCCTGTGGTAGTCTGGGCACATGTTTTTGGCTTGCACTGGGCCATTTTTTACCGTTGCTAGAAAAAAAAGGCTTTTTTCAATAGGGGTGGTAAATGGCCTTGCACTAGAATCAAAGGTAGGGTGCAGCTATTTACTGCCTGAGCCCTTTCTGCCATCCATTTACCTAGCGGTAAGGGCTCACACATTACACATGTGGTACTCATGCAACACATGTGCTGCTGATTACTGCCAGGAACGCCCCCCCCCCCCAGAAGAAAATGGAAAAATATTTTTTACTGCAAGAAACAGTGTGCCCCAACTTCGACATTACCACTGGATGGCCATGCTAACCAGGCAGTAGCAGGGCCGCCGAGAGACTGAGCAGGGCCTGGGGCAAGGCCACGCCCCCCCCCCCCCCCAGGATCACAGCTTCTACTCCCAGGATCGCCCCTGCCCCCCCACTCCTCAATCACTACTGCTGCAACCTCCCTCTCCTGCTCCCAGGCCGCCACCGCCGCAGTTCCCAGTCTCCACCTACCTATCCTCTGCTCCCTGCTGCCTGCCATCTGACTCCCTTCATTTAAATTTAAAAAAAATATCTCTAAAGCAGCAGTGTAGCGCCTTCTGTGCAAAAGCAGCAGATCACCTCGTGCGGGCATTCCCTTGCTGTGTCCCACCCTCGCAGAAATAGGAAGTTACATCAGAGGAGGGTGGGACACAGTGAGGGAAGGCCCGCCTGAGGCGATCTGCCGCTTTCGCAGAGAAGGCACTGTGCTGCTGCTTTAGAGATTTTTTTAACGCAGGGGGTCAGATGACAGACAGAAGGGAGCTAAGGGTAGGCAGGTGGAGACAGGACTGCGGCGCCAGTGGCCTGGGAACAGGAGAGGGCGAGAGACTCTGGTGCTGGTCCCTCCTTGGAGGCCCGGGCCCGGGGAATTTTGCCCCTCCCCATGCCTCCCCCTCTCGGTGGCCCTGGGCGGTAGTGTCAATTTGACATGCACTACATGCACAGGAGTCCTAGCACTGCATTGTAAAAGGGCCCCTTTATGCACGAACCATAAATATATAACTTGGTGTAAATGCTGATATTTAAATTACATGTGGACCAGGTGTATTCTATAACCTCACGCTTAGATTTTAGAAATGCCCACAACCAGCCCATTTCATGCCCACGGCCACATCCCTTTTCAACCATGCGACTTAGAATTTACACACATCATGCTATAGAATACACTTAAACAGTTCTGTGTGTACATTCTCATTAATGCCAATGAGTGTCAATAATTGCTTGTTAATTGGCAATTATCAACGCTGATTGGTTTGTCAACTAATTTAGGGGCCCTTTTACACAGCGGCAGTAAGCCCAACGTGGGCTTACCGCTCGTTCCTCCGGGACTACTGCCAGCCCAAAATGGCTGCTGATGGTAGTCCCACCCTGAGCGAGTGCCATTTCTGGAGGAAACAGAAAACCCCTGGAAATGGCTTGCATGGTGGTAACCTAGCGGTAATCAGGCATTTCCACATGCTGCCCAGTTACCACCAAGTTAGCGTGGGAGCCCTTATCTCTACCTCAGTGGGTGGCAGTAAGGGCTCCCCATCGCATGGCCACATGGTACAAGGTCTCTTACTGCATGGCCATGTGTGTCTGGCCCTAGCATGCAGGAAAAACAGGCCCGGCCACTAGCACAAGGCCTTTTTTCCCGCAGCTTGGTAAAAGGACCCCTAAGCTACACACGCAAATCCAGAATACGACTAGTTTTGCACGCACAGCTTAAGTTATGCTATATAGAATCCTGGGGATTATGTACACTTATGGGTCCTTGTAGAAAAAAAGAAAGAAAAGGAACATTTCAGGATAGTTGCGTGTACTGCAGTTAGAATGCATTTCTCAGAATGAAAGGTAGCTGTTGACCAAAATTGCACAGTTTACCAGGCTGAGCAAGTGTTGATTTGCATCTATTTGCATATCAATGGATTATGGATAGTTGGGATCCTTGTTCATTATGAAGTCATTTTGTTTTGCTTATTCAATTCTAGTTTATTATTCTGTATGTAATTGGGTGCTTGGGGGTTATATTAAAAAGATTTGTTAACAATTTTAATATAATAATAATTACACATAATTTTAGGGTAGGATAAATAAAGAGCAAATCTTAGCAAGTATATGTTTTTGTAAGAGTATATTCAGATTTTATATTTGTATGGAAATTTAACATTCAGCTTTCAAGAGTGGTCCTCAGCATTGGTAATCCTGCTTTGGCAGTTCCCATACCCAATTAAACAAATATGATATTAATGATAGCCATAGTGAAAATTAATGAATTATCTTCACTTATGTTTGTTCCAAGAATCTGGTCCATTGTCATTAAAAAAAATGAGCGGTCCTTTTACTAAGGTGCACTGAAAAATGGCCTGCAGTAGTGTAGGCATGGGTTTTGGGCGGGCGCAGAATCATTTTTCAGCGCACGTGTAAAAAAGGCCTTTTTAAATTTTTGACGAAAATGGACAGGCGGCAAAATAAAAATTTCCACGCATCCATTTTGGGTCTGATACCTTACTGCCAGACATTGACCTAGCAGTAAAGTCTCACGCAGTAACCAGGAATTAGTGGACCTACGCGCATCAAATGCCACTTGGCGCGCATAGCTGATGCATGCCAGAAAATAAAAAATATTTTTCAGACACACATAGCGGATGCATGCCAAAAATGAAATTACCGCAAGGGCTACGTGGTAGCCAGGCGGTAACTCAGAATTGGCATGCGTTGGGCGTGCGTAGGTTCTTATGCGACTTAGTAAAAGGGCCCCAAAACTTTATGGAGGATAACTGAGAATCTTGCCATCATATCTCAAATAAACATAAAAGAGAACAAGAAAACTGTAGAAATGTATATCTACTTTGACTCTCCAGCAGAGTTCATCATAACACGAAAGGGTGCATACGCAAACTACATAGCAATGTTTTCCTAGGGTCTTTTGCCTAATGTCAGCATACAAATTTAATAGGTTGTCATATTTTGATTGCCCTTAAGCCAGATCTCTTTGTGGGCCAGAGGATCGGAGCTGAGAGCAATTGGTGTAGAGGAAAATTGTTTATAGTTTAAATCAAAAGTTTATGGCAATCAGAAGTTTGGTTTATTTTGCTTCACTTCAAAGTACCCAGCATGTAATGTTTCTGAGTAATTATGTTTATTAATAGCCCTGGAAGAACAGTGACATACAGTTTCTCATATGTATACTTTAGAAAACCAAGAAATGTCTACTGATATAGAATTACACACAAAAGAAAATGCACAGCAATGTTCTACCAGTGTTCTATAAGGTATGGTCTTGCTGAAGATGTAGGACATCTGCTGGTCTAAAATTTAATGTTTTACACTCTAATAACCATGTAAGCAAAACATTGAGGGGCCCTTTTACTAAGGGGCACCGAAAAGAGGCCTGTGCTGATGTAGGTGCATGTTTTAGAAGCACACAGGTCAATTTTTCAGTGCTCCTAGAAGAAAAGGTTTTTTTTTTTTTGTGGCCGAAAATGGACATGGGCAAAATTAAAACCAGTGCGCGTCCATTTTTCACCTGAGTCCTTACACTACCCTATGACTTAGCAGTAAGGTCTCATGCGCTAACTGGGCGGTAAGTGGCCAGTATGTGTAAACTGCCAATTACCGCATGGTAAGCGCCACACAGTAGAAATTTTCTACCACGTGTTTTGGGCGCATGTCAAAAATGGAATTACTACCCGGGGCATGCGGTACATTGGATGCTCATGGGCGCCCACGTGTCTTAGTAAGGAGGCCCCCGAATTAGCACCAGTCTGAAAACCCTGTGAGCAATAATACAAATCAAGGCTTCAATTTTAGTTACTAGACACTTCATAAATTATAAAAATACCTATTCTGATCCTCAACAAATATCCGTCTAGAATAATTCTGAATTATTCAGCTGCAGATCAAAGAACCATGGGCCCAATATTCAAAACAAGTTGAAACTCTTAAAATTAGATACCTAAATTAGAAGACTAAGGCCTTTATTTTAGAAGCATCCCTATGTCTAAATAGCAACATTTAAACTTCTGGAGAGGAGCAGACATCTAAATGTCATTTCAGAACAGGAGCCATTCAGATGTGGGGAAGCTGAGTATGTCCAGATGGCAAGGGAGTTTGAGGAGAGTGGGGAGAGGGAGTAGTCTGGGTAGGACAACAATACACATGTGCATTCCTATTTCACATATGCCGATATATAGATGCCTGACCCATACCGGTAATACCACAGTATTACTGATAGAGGTCTTGGTTACTATTTTTGAGCCTCGGTGGCTAGGAAATGGGGAGAATGGGCATTGCTCCCATTCCACTAAATAGAAGGGACCCCCGGTAAGCCCAGGGACTGGGTCAGAGTGGGACATTTGCAGCCTAAAGGCTATTTTCTTTGAGCAGGGACTGTCTTTCTTCTATGTTTTGTAGCGCTATAGAAATGCTAAATAGTAGTAGTAGTATTTTGACAAGCCTAGGGCCCCATAGGGAGGGAGAGTTGGGAAGAGGTTACCGTATATTTGGCTTGTGCTCACATGTGGAGCCTCTGGGGGTATGTCTTTGTTGATGGTGAGCTTGATGTTGCAGTTCTGGGGTGTCATATTGAGAGGTCAGGTGATGTGTAGGACTCAAGTGTCATGTCAGGGGTTTCAGGTGATATGGCAGTCTCAAGTGTCATTTTCGGAGAGTTGGGGAAGCTGGCTTAGGGTGGGGAGGGGTGAATGGGGAGTTGCTGATGCTAGGATCATGGAGCAGTGATTTCAGAAAGTTGCTTCTACATCTGCATGCAGTTCTATCTGCAACACAATGAAGCCCAGAAGGACTGTGGCAGTGTTCCTTCTATTTTAAGTGGCCTGGAACTTCTTCTTTCACGATGTCTTGTATGCTTTTTAATTTAAGATCAGTCTGTAATAAACTAGGGAGTACATTTAATAAGCTGCGCTAACAGATATCCCACACTAATAATTAACTAGCGCTAAATGATAAGATGCCCATAGAAATAAAAGGCTTTATTCTATAAAGGTTATACTCCTAAATTTATGATGTTAAATTTATGCTCCTACATTTATGAGCATATTTTATGCTCCTGAATTTATGCTTATAAATTTACACTCATAATTTTAGGAGCATAATGTATACTCCTAAATGTATGTAAAATCTATGAACATAATTGGCCCTAAATTAGGAGCATATTACACTCGTAATTTAGGACTGTAAATTTAGGAGCATAGCCTTTATAATGAGCGTCTTATCATTTAGCGTGTGCTAATCATTAGTGCATGCTAAATCTGTTAGTTCACCTTAGTAAAAGGACCCCTAGATCTTATTAGAAAAATGAGAAGAAATTCTGACACAGGTATTGTTTTCATCAAGGAGGTTGGAAAAGAACAGGCGATGGCATGAGCCTATCTGGCCTATTGTGGACTAAATTCTATACATCACACCTAAACAAAATACACCTAAGTGTATTGTTTTTGTTACATTTGTACCCTGCGCTTTCCCACTCATGGCAGGCTCAATGCAGCTTACATATTGTATACAGGTACTTATTTGTACCTGGGGCAATGAAGGGTTAAGTGACTTGCCCAGAGTCACAGGGAGCTGCCTGTGCCTGAAGTGGGAATCGAAATCAGTTCCTCAGAACCAAAGTCCACCACCCTAACCACTAGGCCACTCCTCCACTAAACTTCTATATTCTATAAAGCATGCCTAAATTTAGGTGTACTTTAGAGAATAATCCTAAATTTCTATGTGGTTTATAGATTATGCCAAGTAAAACTTGGTGTAAATGCCGACACCTAAATTAAGTGCAGACCAGGTGTATTCTATAAGAATGCGCATAGATTTTAGATACGCTCACAACCCACCCATTCCATACCCCCTTTTCAACTATACAACTTAAAATTTACACACATCACATTATAGAATGTGCTTAGACAGTTCTGCACATAAATTCTAATTACTGCCAGTTAGTGTCAATAATTGCTTGTTAAGTGGCAATTATTGTCACATATTGACTTGTTAAGTATTTAAGTTGCACATGCAAATCCAGAATACAACTGGATTTGCATGTGCAACTTAATTCACGCTATACAGAATCTGGGGGTATGTGGGCTGAAGCCAGTAGGCGGAGCTTGCCGCCACATTGAGTCACCCAAAACTATAGCAAACACTATTGAAAACAATAGGAAATGCTTATTAGAATTAATGGACTGCCCACTTGTCGTCCATCTGTAAAAAGTCTAAAGCTGTTTCAGCTGGATAGGCAGTGCCTTAAAAGGTGGAGGATAAAGGATTTTTTAAAATTTATTTGACAGCTCTCTTATGTATTTGAAAGCTTCCCCTATGTAGGTATATATCATGAAATAAAATTGAAAATCACTAAAACAGCATATTTATTTATTTATTTGTTACATTTGTATCCCACATTTTCCCACATATTTGCAGGCCCCCCTCCCCAAATGGCAGAGCTAGCTATAGCTGGGGAGAGAGCCTGGGGGGGGGGGGGGTGGCAATGCATTATTCCAGGAAAAAAAATTAAATGATCCCAGGTTCCAATCTAATTCATGTTTAATGTACGATAAAATGCCATAAATAAGTAGATAAATATAAACTTTTAATGTTGAGCACCTGATTCTCAAAGTGAACATATTCCAAATACTATAATGAAAATAAAATGATTTTTTTCTACCTTTGTTGTCTGGTGACTTTTTCTGATCATGCTGGCCCAGTATCTGATTCTGCTGCTATCTGTCCTCTTAACTCCGTTTCCAGGGCTTCCTTTCCATTTATTTATTTCTTTCCTTTCCTCCTTTCTTCTTCATTTCTGGTCCTCAACTTCTGCCTATTTTCATCATCCATGTGCAGTTTTTCTCTTCTCTTTCTTTTCCCTCATCTCATCTCCTTCCTCACTCTTCCCTCCCCTCCATCCATGTCCAGCATTTCTTCTATCTCCCCTCCTCTCCCCTGCCATCCAGCCACCCATGTCCAGCAGTGACCCTCTTCTCCCCTGCCCTGCATGCACCCATACCCAGTGACCCTTCTCTCCCCTCCATCCACAAATGCCCAGCGACTCACTTCTCTCCCCTGCCACCCCCTCCCGAGTTGTTCGGCGAATTCTCCTCCCTCCTCCTTCCCTCCGGATCCGGTCCCTCACGTCACCGACCTGACTCTTCAAATTCTTTGTGGAGGCAGTCTTGCCTGCCTGCTGCCAGCGCTGACTCTCCCCTACTGGCTCTGCCAGTTCGTGCTTCAAAATGGCCGCCAAGACTTACAAGGGCGGCCTCCAAGACTTCAGCAGAAGTCTCGCGAGACCGCCTCTGGAAGTCTCGGCGGCCATTTTTAAAGCACGAAGGGGGAGAGTCAGCACTGGCAGCGGGCAGGCAAGACTGCCTGCCATGAAGAATTCGAAGAGTCAGGTCATCTGGTCATTTAGGGCAGTTTTTTGTGGCTTATTCATTAATACAATAGGTCTAGACCAAAACATCCAACTTATAGCCCTGGATGTTTTTGTTTTGTTCCATTCTGGCAGATAAATATCTGAGAGGGCCCTTTTACTAAGCCATGTAGGCACCTACACATGCCCAACGTACATCAATTTAGAGTTACCACCCAGCTACCACGTGGCCTTTGCGGTAATTTAATTTTTGATGCGCGTCTGCTACACACGCTGGAAAATTATTTTTATTTTCTGGCACGTGGGCGGTAATCAGGCAGTAATCAGTATTTTATGCACGTAGACCATTACCTCTCAGTTACCGTGTGAGACCTTACCGTTAGGTCAATGGCTGGCGGTAAGGTCTCAGACCCAAAATGGACGTGCGGCAATTTTCATTTTCCCACACATCCATTGCCAGCAAAAAATTTTAAAAGCCATTTTTTACAGGCGTCCTGAAAAATGATTCTGCAAACGCCCAAAACATGCGTCTACACTACCACAGGCAATTTTTCAGCGCACTTTTGTAAAAGGACCCCTAAGTGATTGGAAAGCCCAGATCCCTGCTTTAACACACCCCTGACTCATTCCCTTGTAATTTGAACACACTTCTGATGGACTTTATAGAAAAAGATCTAAAAATTGATTTTAAAAATACCAATTTGGATACTTCTGTGAGAAAAACATCCAAATGCTGATTTATGCCACTTTTTGGATGTTTTTCTCTTTTGAAAAGGAGCCTTATAATATCTTGGACCAGGGCCGCCGAGAGACTGAGCCGTGCCTGGGGCAAGGTTGAGCCCCCCCCTCCCAGGATCACCGCGCCCCCCCAGGATCGCTACACCCCCCCCAGTATGCCCCACCCACCCCTCAATTGCTACTTCTGTCGCCTCCCTCACCTGTTCCCAGGCTGCTGGTGCCACAGTTCCCAGTCTCCACCTACCTACCCTTTGCTCCCTTCTGTCTACCATCTGACCCCCTTCATTTAAATTAAAAAAAAAATCTGTAAAGCAGCAATGCCGCGCCTTCTGTGCGAAAGCGGCAGATTGCCTCAGGTGGGCCTTCCCTCACTGTGTCCCGCCCTAGCGGAAATAAGAGGTTACATTAGAGGAGGGCGGGACACAGTGAGGGAAGGCCCGCCTGCCCGAGGCAATCTGTCTCTTTCACAGAGAAGGCACTGCGTTCCTGCTTTAGGGATTTTTTTTAATGGAGAGGGTCGGACGACAGACAGAAGGGAGCTGAGGATAGGCAGGTGGAGACGGGACTGCGGCGCTAGCGGCCTGGGAGCAGGAGAGGGCGAGAGACTGACGCTGGTCCCTCCTTGGTGGCCCGGGCCCGGGGAATTTTGCCCCCCCCCCTGTCCCCCCCCCCCCTCGGTGGCCCTGCTTGGACCTTCCAGGAACCTGCTTTTAGAAAATTCTTTACTACGAAATCTTGCCTCCTGTCCTTAGCTTTAGAACTCCACCAGATATTAGACCGGGGACATTGTGCTTTTTTAAGAACATAAGCTTCACTATACTGGGACAGATCGAAGGTCCATCAAGCCCAGTATCCTGTTTCCAACAGTGGCCAATCCAGGTCACAAGTATTTGGCAAGATCCCAGAACAGTAAAACTGATTTTATGCAGCTTATTCTACAAATAAGCAGTGGATTTTCCCAAGGCCATCTTAATAATGGCTTATGGACTTTTTTTAAATAAAATTATTCTAAACTTTTTAAACCCTGCTAAGCTAACTGCTTTTACCACATTCTTTGGCAACAAATTCCAGAGCTCGATACAGTTAAATCTGTCTTCAGCATTCAATATAGTAAATCATGATTTGTTGCTACAGAGACTAGAAGATATTAGCATTTTGGGGCCTGTAAAAACTTGATTTTCAGCATTCCTTTGAAACCATTGTTATAGGGTTAAAAAGCATGGTAACTTTTCTCCTTCTTGGTGTTTGGGCCGTGGGGTTCCCCAGGGATCCCTTTTGTCCCCTATACTTTTCAATGTTTTCTTTAGATCATTGGAGTTATCATTAGAATCTTTGAGTCTGTCATATTATATATATATATATTGACTATGTTTAAATTATTTTGCCTGTTTCGGTCTATTAGTAGTACTTTGATTTGTTACCTTTTGCTTCTCTAAAGTTTCTTCTTGGATGCTTGATTATTTTCTTAAGTTAAATACAGAGAAAACCACTCTTTATGGGTGCGTGGAGAAAATTCTCCAAAACCAGATCAAAGCCTTCTGCCGGGTGGTAATATAATTCTGTTATAGACATCAGTGTGCAGCTTAGGAATGATTTTTGACTGCTTTGACTGGAGAATCACAGATTAGCAATTTAACTACTATATTGGTTTTTAAACTGTAGGCCCTGTTAAGGTGTGCTAGAGTTTTTAGCATGTGTGAAATTAGAACATGGTAAACGCTAGACGTCCATATATTCCTATGGGTGTCTCTAGCGTTAGTGTGCACTAATTTTTTAGCATGTGCACAGATTAGTAAACAGGGCCATATGATTCTTACCTCAACTTCAATCATACTTTACTATTGACAACTTATAGAAATTAACCCAGTTGTTTTCGTTTTTCACATCTTGACAACTGTAATGTGCTTTATATGGTTGTTACAACCAAGTCTTTAAGTCGTCTTCAAAGCTCACAGAACACAGCTGCACAGTCAGTTTAAAGTTTGTTTTGTAAAAAATCTTTTTCTTTAAGCTCTTATATGCCATGTGTCCTTTATACTTAGATACCTTGGTTCAATTCAAATTTACCAATAGACCCACTCATCATGAGTTATTATTGCCAACAGGCTTGTCCATTTGGTTGCCATATGCATCCATGTGCATCTCCTTCCTCTGTCTTCCCTCTCCTCCATCCAAGTCCAGCATTTCTCCTCTCTCCCTTCCCCTCCATCCATGTGTATCTCCTTCCTCTATCTTTCCTTCCCTCCAACATTTCTCTTCCCTGCACTCCACTCCATCCATGTCCAGCATTTCTCCTCTCTCCCCTCCCCTCCATCCATGTGCATCTCCTTCCTGTCTTCCCTCTCCTCCATCCATGTCCAGCATTTCTCCTGCCTTCCCCTCCATCCATCCATCCATCCATGTCCAGCAACTCTCCTCTCTCCCTTGCCCTCCCCTCCCATCCATGTCCAGGGTAAACTTCTACAAAACAGATGAAGATATGATTCCATGTGCCCCAATGAAAGGAGAGTTCAATTCTACTTCCATTTAATTTTAATATATTCCATCATATTTATAAACACCAGGCTTCCCAAGGCAGATTACAGCCAGTTAAGATGAATCCAGCAGGAAATAGAATATTCCCACTGACATCTGGCCATCTGAATTGTATAGAAACACAGTGAAGAAAAATGAGCACAAACTACTGAATTTATAATTGCTGTTTCTACTAGCTACAATAATTTTTTAAGTTGCTTTAGTAATATTCAATTAAGTCTTTTCTCCTCCACCTTTTAAGGCACTGCCTATCCAACAAAAACAGTGTTAGATTTGTTAAAGATAGACCAACAATAAAGAACGACAACGTGGATGCAGCAGCTCACAGGTTTGCTTGCTGTGTTTTGAGTGAACGGCAATGACGGCTGCACAGGGGAGTAGAAACAGAGATTAATCAAATATCTTCCTTACTTACAGTGGACTAGATAGGCTCACTCCCACTCCACTCTCTATTTACCCGAAGTCGCAGCAGAGAACTGGTGGGCGGCGGCAGTGAAAGTAGCAAGTAGGCAGGCTTGCCTCCATCTTTTGCTTCCCTGCCCTCTCAGCGTCCCGCCCTTGCGGAAAGGAAATGACATCAGAGGAAGGTGGGATGCTGAGAGGGCAGGGAAGCGAAGGACGGAGGCGAGCCTGCCTGCTTGCTGCTTTCACTGCTTCCGGTTCGCCGCTGCTACTTCAGGTAAATAGAAGATTTGCAGGGGGCAGAACGGAAAGTTGGGGTAGACTGTCATAACCAGAGTTAAAATAATCAATTGACTGCATGACCATTTTTCTATCCGCTGATTTCTATCACTATTTTGATTTTCCATGTTCAATAGATAAATCTAGAATCATACCAAGACTTTTTCATCTCTGCCAGATGATAAAGCGTGAAATTAACTGAGAGGTGTAGAAATGATAAACCTTAGCTTAATGTTGTTTCTCCCCTTCATGACAGCAAATAGGCATAATTCTTTGGCATATGCCATCCAGGGGAAGTAGAATCTGTACATCAGCAGCAGAGATGCAAAATAAAATTTACATTATTATGCAAGATGGGGCACATTTATACATATGGGCCACAGAATTTCAGAAATTTTGCTGCAGATTTTTTTCTTTTGCTTGCCACAGAAATGATTGCAGAAAACTGGGGGGGGGGGGGGGTCTTACCTATATCTCCTCCCCATAAGTTTTCACTCTATGTATACATTTGCAAATCCATAGCTCTTGAATTATTATCACGTACATTTGTATTTATTTCATACAAAACAACAGGTATATACCAATTCATAGCACACATTGGAGAGGGGGGAGTTATGAACATGGGCTACCATTAAAATGTGTTATTTTATTGTTAACCCCAGCTATTAGTATCTAGATTTCATGGTATAAAATGGAACCTGTGCTAAAATAGCATGAGTTAGTGGTATAATAAAAAATCATTTTTTGTAGTCTTTGTTGATAACTACACCCCTGAGTTGGTCCACTAATATTATTGATTGAGGCAATCACTAGACACAATTGATAGACATCAAGTGAGAATGGTGAGCTTCCACTGAGATTGGTTAAGAGTTTTGAAAGTCAACGAGACAAGTAAACCATCCCTAGTCCCTTTCAGTTGTCAAAACAGCAAGTAGGCTGGTTTCTATATTGTGAATGAGATTGTATTGCTAAATAAATGAGTATTTTGGGGATTGAGTACAATTGATTAATGTTCCATAAATGGTGTGTTTGGACAAAGTAAATAATTGATTGCTCCTTAGTTTTTAGATAATGCTTCTTGAAGCAGTATTTATAGCTAAATGCTGAGAGAGTCAAAGCTTTCTATATCAAAATGACTAACATATTCTGGATGGTGCTCAGGTGGACTCTTGCTTAAGTAGAATCTGAGCCTTTCTAGTCATTCACATATGACAAACTATTAAGTTAAATTATGGAGGTTGATATGTCACATATTGATGTATGACATCATTGAGGGTTAAAGTTAGATGAATGATAAACAACAATTAACATTTAAAAGCAAGTGAATAATTGGAGGTTTCTTAAGACTAATGATAGACAAACATCAATGACAGGCAGGATTGATTTTATGTGTTGCAAATAAAAGCCTGAGGGTTTTTTCCCTCCTTTACACTTTTCTAAAAATAAAGCATTGAAACAAAATTCCTAATATATTTGAATTTATATTTTTAGGGTATAATTTTATGGACAGTTTTATCCATGGGATTTTATAATCATGAATATCTATGGGGAGATTATTAAAGAGCCAATGTACTATATCTAGATTTTCAGAAAGCTTTGTCAAAGTTCCTCATGAGAGACGCCTGAGAAAATTAAAAATCCGTGGGATAGGAGGCAATGTTCTGTTGGGATTAGAAACTGGTTGAAAGATAGAAAACAGAGAGTAGGGTTAAAAAGCCAGTTCTCAAATTAAAGGAAGGTAAGTAGTAAAGTGCAGCAATGATCCGAACTGGGACCAGTGTTTTTTAAAATATATTTATGGATGATATGGAAGTAGGAAGAATGAGTAAGGTGATCTAATTTGCAGATGATGAAAAACTATTCAAAGTTCAGAAATTGCATGTGAATTGAGTGAAATTGCAGAAAGACTTTGAGAGGCTGGGAGACTGGGCATCCAATGTGGGCAAGTATAAAGTGATGACATTCTGAAAATTAACTCAAATTACAACTACATGATGTCAGTTCCCACATTAGGAGTCACCACCGAAGTAAAGGATTTAGGTGTCATCATGGACAGTGCATTGAAATCTCAAAGCGTGGCAGTAACCAAAAAATCAAACAATCAAACTGTTTAGAATTATTAGGAAAGGAATAGAGAATAAATCAAAGGATATCATAATACCTCTGTATTGCTCCATGATGAGACTGCACCTTGAGTATTGCATCCATTCTGGTCACCGTATCATAAAAAAGATATAATAGAACTGAAAAAAGTACAGAGAGGGGTGACCAAAATGATTAAGAGGAAGGGACTGCTCTCATACAAGGAAAGGCTAAAGAGATTAAAAGGCTTATTGTCAAAGCACTTAGACTTCCAAAGTTCCATAGGTTAATATGGGGTTCATTTTCAATAAAGAAAAACATCCAAAAAGTGACATAAATCTGCTTTTGGACATTTTTCTCATAAAAACATCCAAATTGGTATTTTCAAATCCAATTTTTAGACATTGTTCTATGAAGTTCGTCAGAAGTGCATTCAAATCACAAGAGGGCATGACAGGGGTATGTTAAGGGTGGGATATAGGCATTCCTAACACTTGGACATTTTCCTGCCATAATGGAACAAAACAAAAACACTCAGGGCTATAAGTTGGATGTTTTGGTCTAAACCTATTTTATTAACAAATAAGCCACAAAAAGTGCCAAAATGATCAGTTGACCACTGCATGAATAAAGGAATGACACCCTTACTCCTTCAGTGGTCACTGACTCCCTATTACCTGGCAAAGATGTAAATGATAACACCTATTGGGGAAACTTTTATATTTAGAAACAAACCAGGCTGTATGACAACTTTAGATGTTATGCCAGTCCTATTAGAGCAGAAAGCAGGTTCCTGGAATAGCTTAGTGGTTGGTGCAATGCACTGTAGAGAAGGTGACTCAGGCCCATTATCCACTCTGTGGTGGAAAGTGTCATTTCCACTACTTGATTTTTGGACATTTTCAGCAAAATGACCAAAGTCGGATTTAGACATCATATCGAAAATTCCCCTACACATAATTTTGTAAGTCTAAGCATTTTGAAAATACGCCTCCATGGCTGTTCAGCTTAGAGAGGAGATGGCAGAGGGAAGATAGGAAAGAGGTTCATAAAATCTTGAATAGAATGGAACCATTAAATGTGAATTGATTGTTTACTCTTTCAGAAAGTAAGAAGACTAGAGAACACTTGATGAAGTTATATAGTAGCACATTTAAAACAAATAGAAGAAAATATTTTTTTCACTCAATGTATAGTTAAAAATCTGGAACTCATTGCTAGAGCAAGTGGTACAAGCAGTTCATGTTGCTGGGTTTAAAAAAGGTTTGGACAAATTGCTTCAGGAAAAATCTATAAACCATTATTAAAGGATTTCACCCCCCTCCATAGCACTGAAATAGTACTAATTACCCTCCTAGCCAAATTCAAGCAGGAAATAGCAACAGGCAAAAGCATACTTCTCCTCCATTTCGACATGTCCAGTGCGTTCGACATGGTAAACCATAAAATACTACTAAGACTCCTAGATTACTTCGGGATTGGTGGACACATACTTAGTTGGATCAAGGGTTTCCTAACCACTAGAACATAGCTCAAACATGTCACCACCGTGAAAAGCAGAATGCAGAGTACCTGAAGGATCACTACTATCACCAATCCTTTTCAACCTAATGATGACCCCACTAACCAAATCCTTATCAAGCCAAGGCCTTAACCCTTTCATCTATGCAGACGATGTCACAATATACATCCCTTTCAAACGTGATCTGACAGAAATCACCAACGAAATCAAGCTCAGCTTGAATATCATGGACTCATGGGCAAATGCATTTCAACTAAAACTCAACACAGAAAAAACACACTGTCTCATCCTCTCATCCCAATACAATATGAACAAACCCACAAACATAAACACCCCAGATTATACCCTCCCTATCTCAGATAGCCTGAAACTTCTTGGCGTTATAATCGACCGTAACCTCACACTAGAGAACCAAGTGAAATCTACAACAAAGAAAATGTTCCACTCAATGTGGAAACTCAAACGCGTAAAACCATTCTTCGCGAGGGAAACATTTTGCAACTTGATACAATCAATGGTACTAAGCCATGTAGACTACTGCAACGGAATTTATGTGGGATGCAAAGAACAAATTATAAAGAAACTTCAGACACACTCAAAATATGGCAGCCAGGCTTATATTTGGAAAAACGCGATTTGAAAGCGCCAAACCCCTCTGAGAAAAACTGCGCTGGCTCCCAATCAAAGAACGTATTGCTTTCAAAATCTGCACCTTGGTTCATAAAATTATCTACGGCGAAGCCCCAGGATACATGACAGACCTCATAGACCTACCAACCAGAAACACAACAGGATCAACACGAACATACCTAAATCTCCACTACCCAAGCTGCAAAGGACTCAAATACAAATCTACCTATGCATCTAGCTTTTCCTACATAAGCACACAACTATGGAACGCATTACCAAAAGCCGTGAAAACAACTTATGATCACCTAAACTTCCGGAAATCATTACAAACTAAGCAAAAATGCATATCCTACCGACCCAACTTAAATGCCTGTACCCTGCAACCCAAGCTCGTAATGGACATAAATAACTCTTCCTCTCTACTATTCCCTAATGTGTCTGTACACACGAACCTTATTCTACCACAACGTTACTGTATTTGTTCATACCGGAATTGGCGAACGCCTTTATGGTACTAGTAAGCCACATTGAGCCTGCAAATAGGTGGGAAAATGTGGGATACAAATAAATAAATAAATAAAGTAGACCTGGGAAAAGCCACTGGTTATCCCTGGGGTTAAAAGCATGGAATGTGATGTTGTTTCTTTTGAGGACTGTACCAGGTACTTGAAACCTGGACTGGGCACGGTTGGAAACAGGATACTAGACTAGATAGACCCTTGATCTCCAATGAGACAACTCTTATGCTCTAAGGACCATAAACTCAACTTACCCCTGGGGAAATAAGCCCCAGGAGTTGTATTGCTTTGTGTTGATGAAACAAATTGCATAGTAACCTCCTTCTAAAGTCAGGATGGGATAGATTCTACAACATACATGAATCCCACAACATATATACAATCCTCACTGGTTTTTATGACCATCTATCCCCAGTCAATTTTCAGGAGACACCATCAATCTTTCAATGTTTTTCAGAACCCTATCACATAATATATTTCAGAATCCTTATCAGCCTAATTTTAGATAGGAAATGGAGAGGGGGGTTCAGATGTCTAGATTAGGAAATAGAAAATTCCTTCTGTATTTTACAAAGGCTCCGCCAAATGCAATAGGATATGCAGGACTGCATATTGATGTATCCCGTCATCTCCCAGAAGCAGAAAATTTTAAAAGAAGCATGTGGGGGAAAATGTACAATGTTACCCTAAGTGAGCAGTTAAAATAAAATGCTCCTACCAAATCCATGCACATACAAACCAGTGGCACAAGTACCCAAAACCCCCTGACATACATCAAGACTCCCATCTAACACCTGGTAAAAAAGCCCCCCCCCCCCCCCCCCCCACACACACAATTGTTATTTGGCAGCCTGCTGCTCCCACTAAGACTACCAGGGACTGTGGCAAGGGCCAGGTGAAAGTGAAATAAGAGGTGGGGAGTAGTGCTCTGTCAGGGGGATTTCAGAGGGTTCTTGATGTAGAGGGATCATTGGTGGTGATCCTGATATGGCAGGCATTGGGGCAATCTTGATGCTGGGGGGGCACTTGGGGGCTATCTTGATGCCCATGGGAGTATATCAGGGGGTGGACAAGTGCCGGATGGCAAATGGATGTTGGATGGTGCTTGCTGATCTTGGCCTTTACACCTGCCCCTTCAAGCCAGCACTTACTCATGCTTTGGCACAGGTGTAAATGTCTGTGTCTAGAATGTTTTATATGCACATTGATATAGTAAGTCTGCCCAAACTACTTCTTCTGCATGCCCTAACCATGCCCCCGGCACCTAGACTTGGTGTGGATCACTGAACATAAATAGTAGCCTTCTAAAATCATATATGACAATATGTATTTGTAAAAGCTGATATTTATATAAGAGGATCCTTTTAAAATAAGGGCTTTAGTTTCTGTGTAATACATACACTCATGCACAACATTGAAAATGAAGTCTATGTATGTCCAATATTAACACTGGGATCAACCATCCTTTGTGATATACTTTTATGTTAGAACATACATAAGGACATAAAAGTAGCCGTACTGGGTCAGATCAATGGTCCACCCAGCCCAGTATACTATTTTCCAAACAGTGGCCAAGCCAGGTCACAAGTACCTGGCAGAAACCCAAATTGTGGCAACACTCCCAGAGCAAGCAGTTGCTCCCCATGTCTGTCTCAATAGCTGACTATGGACTTTTCCTCCAGGAATTTGTCCAAACCTTTTTTAAAACCCAGATACGCTAATCACTATTACCTCCGGAAAAGAGTTCCAGAGCTTAACTATTTGTTGAGTGAAAAAATATTTCCTCCTATTTGCTTTCTGTCTTGTATAACCATCCAGCACAATGATCCAACACAACAATAATTTATAATATTGGATTCTTGAACCTAGAGGAAAGTATATCAGTTAAGCTTCTGCTAATCTCGGACATAGGCACACAGTTGCCTCCCTCACCAAATAACGAACAACACACTAGATCTTCTGGATCCCCAAGAAAACAGTATCTCTTCTGAAGAAATTTATAGCAATGAAAATATTTGCAGCAAAACCAGGGAGATAAGGCATGGCAAATGTACAGGTGAGCATCACCATTAGACCAAGCTATCCACATAAATTTTACTCACTGAACTGCTGACAAAAAAAAATCTGCAGGCTGGCACAAATTTCTCCACAAGCTTCCACAGAAGAAATTGAAGTTGAATATACTTTTACTTACTGCAGCAGTTCCCAGATGGTTTGATTATACAAGTTGTTTGTTTATTTGCATTACAGTGTGTGATGTTTGCTAACAATTTAGCAAGAAGCTGTCTGTTACTTTGTTTTTATTGGCTATTATAATTTACAATGTTTATACTCTACATCATTTGAACTTCCAAGATAAGGCAGTTTAGAAATATAAATAAACTAAAGAAAATATGTATTGCCATACTAGGTCAGACCAAAGATTCATCATGCTCAGTATCCTGTTTCCAACAGGGGCCAACCAAGGTCACAAGTACCTGGCAGGATCCCAAAAGGTAGATAGATGCCATGCTGCCTACCTCCAGAGACAAACAGTGGCTTTCCCCAAATTTGCCTTAACAATGGTTTATGGACTGTTTCTCCAGGAACTTGTCCAACTCTTTTTTTAAACTCATTTGTGCTCTTTTCCACCTCTTTTGGCAATGAATAATAGAGCTAAACTTTGTGTTGAGTAAAAAAATATATATTTTTTCTCCTACTTGTTTTCAATGTACTACTTTGTAACTTCATGGTATGTCCCTAGTCTTTGTATATGTTGAAACAGCAGACATTTGATTTCTGTTTAACTATTCCACTCCACTCAGGATTTATTGACCTTTATAATATCACTCCTCAGATGTCTGTTCTCCAAGCTGAAGAACCCCCAACTTTTTGACCCTTTCCTCTAAAGGGAGTCATTCCATACCCTTAATCATTTGGTTTCCTTTCTCTGTACCTCTTTAAATTCTGCTATATATATTTTGGATGCAGAAATCAAAATTGTGCACAGTATTCAGGTTGCAGTCGCATCATGGAGCGATACATATGCATTATGATATTGTCTGCTTTATTCTGTTTTCCTTCCCTAATAATTCCTACCATTATGTTTGCTTTTTTTTTTGTTGCCACACAAAGTGAAGACGATTTCAATATATTATCCATGATGACAGATCCTTTTCCTGGCTGGTTCCTAGTATGGAACCTAGTATTGCGTAGATATAATTTGGATTATTCTTCCTTATGTGCATCACTTCGCATTTGTCCATATTAAAGTTCATCTGCCATGTGAATGCGCTGTCTCCTAGTTTTACAAGTTCCTCCTATAATGTTTTACAATCCACATGTAATTTAACAACTTTGCTTAGTCTGCTTAGAAAAAAAGATCCCTTAGAATGGTTTATACTCCAAGTAAATCAAATTACAAGAGGAGAAGAATAAAACTCAGAAACTCAAATAAAGCATAAACAAAAATCATAACCTATTCAAGTCACAATTAGAAATATAAATGTTTTTACGTTCTTACAAAAAGGCAACAGAGTTAGAATTTGCCTCAAATTATGTAGCAAGTTTGTTCCAACTAGAGGGACCAGTTACCCCAGATGCTCTGCTTTCCCATGTTACTGACCTGAAAGTAGGGACCTCTAGTAAATTGCCTTTAGAGGATCTGAAACTTGTTTTAAGATGATAGGACTGTATCCTATGTTGCAAATCCAGGGGCTTTCCTCCATGTAAAACCAACAACTTGAACAGACAACATTCTTAAACCTGAAGCCAATGCAAGCTGGCCTATAAAAGTGAACACTCTCCCAGCGCTTACCTCTTCTCTATTCTGGATCATTTGAAGGTTATTTACATGTTTAGATAAAAGACCTATATAAAGAACATTACAACAGTCTAATGTGCTTAAGAGCAGAGCTTGGATAATGGTCCTCAAAGCCTTCAGATCTAAATATGGTTTTATTTTACTAACCATCTTTAATTTCAAGAAAGTTGATTTGGTAATATTTGCAGTCTGTTACATACATAATAACAGAAAAAGACCTGTATGGTCCATCCAGTCTGCCCAACAAGATAAACTCATATGTGCTACTTTATATGTATACCTGACCTTGATTTGTATCTGCCATTTTCAGGGCACAGACCGTAGAAGTCTACCCGGCACTAGCCCCGCCTCCCAACCACTGGCGCTGCAACCCAATCTCCACTAAGTTTCTGAGGATCCATTTCTTCTGAACAGGATCTGTTCATTTCCAATAAACTATCTAAACATTTGTTTATTTTCTAAAAAGTACCGGTGGAGATCAGGAAATATGCTGCTCACAAATTATCAAAAATAACTGATTACAGGGCTTTAGCAAAGAGATCTGTTTCTCTTTTCTTCCTGACTAAGACTGGGGTAAAAGCCAGTACATTCCAAATGAAATTGAGCTCCTGGGCCAATCAGAGCCCAGAAGAACAAGTTTCAAAAGTATACTGCTCACAATATTGTAGATCACTTCCTCACTGAGTGAAACTAAACAGGGAGCTGTCACTTTTCTATAACAGCTTTAACATAAAACATGCCTACCTGCTGGCTCCTAGAAGAAATACACTTCAGGAAATATTTCAATATAGGTTACAGGCTTAAAACACACTGGGCATCTTTTACTAAGGCATGCTCATGTTTTTAGCACATGCTAAAATTGTGGGTATGCTAAACGTTAGAGATGCCAATGCATTCCTATGGGCGTCTTTAAGGTTTAGCGCACCTACAATTTTAGCGCATGCTAAAAACGTGAGCACACCTTAGTAAAAGACGCCCACTGTTTCTTCACCTATGTATCTTACTGTTTGGCACTGGCTACTGCTATTTCACACTGTTTTACTATCTTGACCTGACCATGCTGAGTTCTTTCTCCTAGATGGTGCATATCAGTATTTCATTTACCATCATCTACTGCTTTCTTGAATTTCTGCACCCCAAATGAATCTTAACTGCAAAACACTCAACACTTTTCAAGTCTTCTTAGATCACTGATCATCCTTCTTTCCCCAGGGTGAAACCTTTAGAATTGAAAAAGCATTACTAAATAGGGAAAAGGTTTTTTCCTACCCACTTTCTTTCTACCACAATGAAGTATCTTGGTTACTTTTTATAATTTATATGGAAGCTTACAAGAAGGCACTTTGTTTAGGACTGCATTTAGCATCTTAGTATCAAGATTTATATATACATGTAACCAGTCTTTTCTATCTACACTATCATTACAAACTAATGCCTATCTCGATATGTTGAGATGAAAAATATGCATCTATAACCAAAATGTGATATAATGTGGGTTTGGTTTATTTTGGAGATCAGCATTCCACACTTCTTGTGCTGTTGAAGGGGCATCAGGATGGTGGTCAGTGGTCCTATGCAAGAAGAATACCTGTAATAATTAGATAGTGATCCAGTCTATCAGGAACAGAGAGAGAAGTGTGCAGAAACACAGATGGAGCCAGAACACAGGAACCAAAATTGAATCTGGATCCATGACATTGGACACAGAGCAGATACTGGATGTATGCTGTTGGTCTAGGCATGCAGTAGGAATGCAGGAATTGGGAAAACAGCTGGAAAAGCAGGAGTTCTAGAAGATATGTCTCAGGGAGACTGATGCGTAAGCAAGGATTGGTCTTTGGTAGGTATTTTATGGGGGTAATTTTATAATATATTTGTAAAGCATGTTTTTCATATAGGAAAGGGCTCTGTTGTAAAACAATAAAAATCTTTCCAACCACAATGGACTGTTTAAGTCCTTTGTTTTTACATTCTATTGTGGGGACTATTCCTCCTTTGTTTCCCATCTAAGGACATGTACTGAACATGCATACATATACATGCACTACACATATTTGTTCTTGGGGAAGGAGAGAGGGTACATGTATAGAGAGTATGCACACATTTACTCCTGCTTCAGAGAAGGTATCAGTTTGGAAATAAGCATTTGCATGCTACTGGGACTAGATCTGGGTGCTTATTTTATAAAGGGGCTAATTTTCAAAAGACAAAAACATCTCAAAAACGGCACAAAGTGGCATTTGGATATTTGCTACTGGATTTTTGGTCATTTCCCCAACACGTCCAAAATCACATTTAGACATCATATCAAAAATGCCCATCAAAGTTACATAAAAACTGCATATAATGATGTATTTTTTGACATTCTACAAAGGCAGCTGGCATATGCACAATTGTCTATCTATATTTTTTTTCAAAAACTACATGGATAATGCTAGGCTATTTAATGGTAGGTCAAACTAAGGGTCCTGTTTACTATGCCGACTTAGAGGCGTGATAGAGTTTTTAGCACGAGCTAAAAATGAGCATGCTCTGAATGCTAGAGACGCCTATGGGAATATATGGGAGTCACAATCATTTAACGCATGCTAAAAACGCTAGCACACCTTAGTAAACAGGGTCGTAAATGTACAGTGCCAGTACAAACCGTTGTTGCTACCTATGTGAATAGTGGTATAGAATAGGAGTGAGCAGCCCAAAACAGTGGCGTAGCCAGAAGTCAATTTTTGGGTGGGCCAACAGGTTGGATGGGTGGGCACTAGACAGTGGTGTGCTGGTAAATGTTTAACAACAGGCTCTCTCCCCGGTCCACCTCTGCGCCCCCCCCCCCCCCCCCCCGTCCACCTCCCCTCAAAATTGCAGAGCTGGCTATAGCCGGGGAGAGAGCCTGGGGGGGGGGGGGGCAATGCATTACTGTCTCCAGGAAAAAAAAAATTAAATGATCCCAGGTTCCAATTCAATTCATGTTTAATGTGGGATAAAATGCCATAAATAAGTAAATAAATATAAACTTAATGTTGAGCACCTGATTCTCAAAGTGGACATATTCCAAACACTATAATGAAAATAAAATGATTTTTTTCTACCTTTGTTGTCTGGTGACTGTTTTTCTGATCATGCTGGCCCAGTATCCGATTCTGCTGCTATCTGTCCTCTTAACTCCGTTTCCAGGGCTTCCTTTCCATTTATTTATTTACTTTCCTCCTTTCTTCTTCATTTCTTGCTCTATATCCATAAGTAAAAGCTGGGTCCTCTGCAGACTTGACTGTCTAGTGGATCCAGCTTCTGCCTATTTTCTTCATCCATGTGCAGTTTTTCTCCTCTCTTCCTTTTCCCTCATCTCATCTCCTACCTCATTCTTCCATCCCCTCCATCCATGTCCAGCATTTCTTCTCTCTCCCTTCCCTCTCTTCCATCCATGTCCAGCAACCCTCCTCTCCCCTTCCCTCCATCCAGCAACCCTCCTCTCCCCTGCCCTCTCCTCTCCCCTTCTTCCACCATGTCCAGCAACCCTCCTCTCCCCTTCCCTCCATCCAGCAACCCTCCTCTCCCCTGCCCTCTCCTCTCCCCTTCTTCCACCATGTCCAGCAACCCTCCTCTCCCACCATGTCCAGCAACCCTCCTCTCCTCTTCTTCCACCATGTGCAGCAACCCTCCTCTCCCCTTCCCTCCATCCAGCAACCCTCCTCTCCCCTTCTTCCACCATGTCCAGCAACTCTCCTCTCCCCTTCCCTCCATCCAGCAACCCTCCTCTACCCTGCCCTCTCCTCTCCCCTTCTTCCACCATGTCCAGCAACCCTCCTCTCCATCCAGCAACCCTCCTCTCCCCTGCCCTCTCCTCCCCTTCTTCCACCATGTCCAGCAACCCTCCTCTCCCCTTCCCTCCATCCAGCAATCCTCCTCTCCCCTTCTTCCACCATGTGCAGCAACCCTCCTCTCCCCTTCTTCCACCATGTCCAGCAACCCTCCTCTCCCCTACCCTCTCCTCTCCCCTTCTTCCACCATGTCCAGCAACCCTCCTCTCCCCTGCCCTCTCCTCTCCCCTTCTTCCACCATGTCCAGCAACCCTCCTCTCCCCTACCCTCTCCTCTCCCCTTCTTCCACCATGTCCAGCAACCCTCCTCTCCCCTGCCCTCTCCTCTCCCCTTCTTCCACCATGTCCAGCAACCCTCCTCTCCCCTTCCCTCCATCCAGCAACCCTCCTCTCCCCTTCTTCCACCATGTCCAGCAACCCTCCTCTCCCCTTCCCTCCATCCAGCAACCCTCCTCTCCCCTTCTTCCACCATGTGCAGCAACCCTCCTCTCCCGTCTGCCCTGTTTCCTTCCTGCCCCCCCCCCCGTACCTTTAAATATTACAGTTTTGCTGGAGTCGCGGGCAGCCGGCATTGAAGACATCGGCAGGCTTACGCCGGTTCCAGCAGCCTTCCCTTCCCTCGTTGCAAGTCGGATGATGGCTCCGCCCTCGTAGAAACAGGAAATACGTCAGAAGAGGGCGGAGCCATCATCCGACTTGCAACGAGGGAAGGGAAGGCTGCTGGAACCGGCGTAAGCCTGCCGATGTCTTCAATGCCGGCTGCCCGCGACTCCAGCAAAACTTTAATATTTAAAGGTACGGCGGCGGCGGCGGGGCAGTGGCGGGCTGGGGAGGCAGATGCGGAATCGGAGCTCAGCCTGCTCCCTCTGCTCCGCTGCCTCCACTGCTGGGTGGGCCTGAACCAAAACTGGGTGGGTCTGGGCCCACCCAGGCCCACCCGTGGCTACGCCCCTGGAAAATATTTGTTTTGTTTACAGGAATTTTCATTGCATTCAGTTTCTTTTCCTTATGGGATCAATTTAATTAACTGTGCATACTGTTTCTTGATAACTATACACACATGTACAATGAAGCATACATGCACAAAATATTAGGAAAAATGCACACTATTAATGACACACAAACCCCCTGCAATTTCAGGTTTATTTTCCTGTCATTTTGGCCAGAAAACAACAGAAATCACATGGAAAAAGTCATTGATGTTTTCCGTGTCACTTCAAACAAACTCACAGCCCTAGAACTGAATGTATGAATTAAGTTAATCATTTGTGCTGGTGTTTAACTGAAGCTGGAATGGAGGAAATTTAAATGAGGAATTTATTGTAACTTAGTTTCAATCTTCATACTAGAATACGCATGAAGATCAGTATGCATAGTAATGCAGATTTATCACATTCTTATCTATGAAGATAAATACTGATTCTTATCTACAGAAGATGCGAACTTGGTATCAGTGTTGCTGCAGAAAACAGATTCTTGGGTTCCAAAAATATCACCAGCAGAATTGTTGTCATGGATTGAAGCTGTTATTACCCACTAGGGATCACTTTTGGAGCTCACAGGGCCATAATTTCTTGCTATAATCCTGAACTGTCCAATCCATATCTTATTTATGACATGTCTGCCAGCATAAATCCTTTCTAGCTCCTATCATCTTGTTCCCTGGCACTCACCTGCAGCTGTTGATAATTCTCCCTTCTTCCAGCTGGTTTATCTTTCTAAATCTATATTATCTCTTGTTACATGTCATTTGCATTTGTCTGGCTTTCCAACTTGAAACACCACATTTATACAATTTACACAAGATTTAAATGAACTTCTAGTTAAAATTAAAAGCTCATATCACAGACCTAGTAATTTGTGTATGGTTAAATAAAAGCCAACCTTAACGTGCTGATTTCCCAATAATATTTAATTACTCTCCATCTCAAACTCGTGCACTGGATTAGGTTCTGTTCTGGCATTGTAGAAAGGTTCCTTCATCAGAGATCTTATAATCTACCTGAGGACATACTGGGTTATAGGGGTGTGCAGTCCAAAGTTTTTTAGTTTTGTTTAGTTTCCCCTGTCACTCATCGGAATTTTTTTCTTTGTTTTTTGCTTCGGAGCCAAAGTTAGGAAGAGTGCGCATTGTTTCCTGGACCTTTGCACATTAATTGGAAACAACGTGCACTCTTCAGAATGAGTGCACACTCTGATAAAATGTATACATTCTTCAGGAAGTTTCCAAGTTTACTAAAGACTTGCAATCCCGTACATCAATCAGTGTATCTGTGCGGCTTAAAATTCTAAAATTAGGAAGAAGGAAAGGAAGAGGGAGAGTATGAGAAGGGAAAAAGATAGCACAGGAAGAGAGAAATAGAACTGCATTGATTGGAAAAATATGTATCAGCTGGTGGCAGAGAAGG
Source organism: Microcaecilia unicolor (assembly GCF_901765095.1). NCBI lineage: Eukaryota > Metazoa > Chordata > Amphibia > Gymnophiona > Siphonopidae > Microcaecilia > Microcaecilia unicolor. The sequence goes on from NC_044032.1 coordinate 295,487,340, forward strand.
AGGGAAGTAGTTCTGAACTGACAGGCCCTGTCCTGAAGACAGCCTTAGGGTAGTATAAAAACATCCTCAAAAAGGAATGTTTTAAGACTCGCTTTAAACTTTGTTAAGGAAGCCTATGATCTGAGATAGAGGGGCAAAGCATTCCATAGAGTGGGATCCACATTTGAAAAAAATAAAATGATGTGCAGTGTCATATCAGATGTACTGGAATGACGGTACAAACCAGCAAGTGTTGTTGGAATGAGCACAGAACATGTAGGCGGTATACAGCAAGAATAATTCAAAACATAGGCATTAGACAATTACAGCAGTAAAAATATTCAAACAACAATATATACGGCATAGTATGCTACATTACAGTGTCAACACAATATGCACTAAAACATTTTAAAAAACAGCATAGAATGTAAGAAAAAAATGAAACATGTAGATAGATGAGAGTAATAGGAGTTAGAAAATAAGGGGATTAATTTAAAGAAATTTGCATGCAAATTTAGAAATATGCATGCATATAATATCAGCTAGGATATGGGTAGATAAGCAAGTCCTGCTATAGTATGTGCCACCAGTATCACACCGTGTGTGTGTGACTAGCAAGTTAGTTACTTCTTAAATGAAAAGCCTGGGTGGAGAGCCAAGCTTTCACCTGCTTTCTGAAGTAGAGATAGAGATAGTCTTCTGTTAAGGGAAGCCTTTCAGAGAGTGCATTCCAGAGTGTGGTGGCTACTACGGAGAAGGCTCGTTGGCAGGTATCATATCGTATGATGTCCTTTGGAGAGGGTATGGTTAGGGATATGGGATACTCCTTGGGATGACAGTAGTGACCTTGGAATGTGTAGAGGGAGATCCTGTTTAAGTACTTTGGGCCATTTCCTTTAAGGGTCTTGAAGATCAGACATACAGGCTAACTCCAGCGGTCAGCACTAAATCAGATATCCAATGCCAGGTCATCTCCTGTGACTGGCATTGGATATCTGGTTTAGTTTTGGCTAGTTTGACTTTGATCAGCCAAGCTGATATCTGGCACTGGCTAGTCAGTCAAACTGGCTAAAGATAGGACTGCCTTGCACATGGCCAAATATGGCTGCTAAAATTAAGTGGCAATATACCAAAAATCGGTGGATAGCTGGTTATATCGGCCTACTGTAAGGTATCCACTACCAGGAGACTCTTGGAAAAGTCTCGCACCGGGAGACTCTTGAGTCCCTCAGTCCTTTAGCTGAGCTGTGTGCTGTAATCCACGACTAAAGAACACATGGCAATCCACAAGGTCAGATCATTATACTTTATTGTAATCCCTTTGTGTCAACTGCTCCTCCAAAGGTAGTTCCCACCACAGCATTTCTCAAGAAGCATAGCAGTTCAACAGCATAGTATTCAAAACAAAACAAAAACCCAAAAGGTTCCAAAATCTCAGCAGTTCATAAAAAGCAGTTATGCAAAGCAATTCTTCAAACAAAGTAGCTCAAAAAGGGCTCAAACTCCCAGCAGTTCATGTATAGCAGGTATGCAAAGTAATTCTCCAAACACGGTAGCTCCAGAAAGGGTTCAAACCCTCCCCAGCAGTTCGGCAAAACAATTCCCCAAACAGCAGTTCAGAAGGGGTTCAAACTCCCAGCAGTTCATGTATAACAGTTATGCAAAGTAATTCTCCACACACGGTAGATCAAAAAGGGTTCAAACTCCCCAGCAGTTCATGTAAGCAGTTATGAAAAGCAATTCTTCAAACACAGCAGTTCAGAAAGAGTTCAAACTCCCAGCAGTTCATGTATAGCAGTTATGCCCAAAACCACCACTCCTCCTCTCTCCCTTTCAAAAGAAATCAACCTAGGGAGAGTGGCAAGGGTCCCTCCCCAAGCAGGCCAGCATTATACCCTGACCACCATCCGCATGACTCTTCCGTGGTAAACCTGTTCTCTCAGCTCCCCTCGTGGGATAGTGTAAAGATGAGCACCTCTCCGTGCTGTCTGCTCTCGACCTGCACCTCTCCGTGCTGTCTGCTCTCGACCTGCACCTCTCCGTGCTGTCTGTCTTCACCCACACAAGAGACCTCCTCTGGAGACTGATGCCTTTTCCACTCAGCTTCACTTTGAGTTCTCTAGTCCCCCAGAACCCGCCTGTAGTCAGTGGGCCTTTCTGCACCCTTCCCTGGGGATAAAATTATTGCCTGGGTCCCACCAACCCTCTGCTCTTCCCTTGGTTTCAACTTTCAGACACTGTTGTTCAACTGTCAAGGGTAGCAGGGATTCTCTGATGTCCTTGTCTTCAGGGGGCTATTCAACAACAAGGTTCCATCGGGGATAGTGCCCTTTGTAAACCCCCCCCCCCCCCCCCCCCCCCCCCCACAGGGGTGCTCTCTGGTGTGCAGTGGCCCTCTAGTGGCTCCTGCCCGGCCTCACCAGCCTTTTGCCTCAGGGAACCACCTTGAAACCAGACTTCTCTGTGACTGCATTGACTCAGGCCTCTAGGTTTGGTCCTCCCCTTTCCCTCAGGGTGACCTCTTCCTTAACCTGCAGTCCTGGCCCGGCCTCCCTGCTGTATCACCTGGTAACCGACCCACCTTACCAGTTCTTCTGGTGGGGCCCCCCCAGGTTACCCTTCTCTGGAAGATAGCACAGCTTCCTCTGCTTGCAAAAATATGCAAATTAGCTGGTTGCATGTAAATTCAGTTTATTAGCTAGGTTACAGTCTTGTGGGAACCTGGCTTGCCCACTATTAATTTGTTACTGCGATTCACCCCCCTTGAGACCATTTACTGGGGACATCTGGGTCTCAGGATATAACAGCCTCCTCCCCTGGATAGGACCTTCTTTATTCACATTAACCTTACGGTCCTATCCTCCACCCCATAGCTGTTTGTTCTTTTAAACACTTCAGTAGCAATTGTTCATAACCCTAGTACCCAGTGCCTGGTCCCCACCAGGTAAGTACCTCTTTGGGTTTGGAGGGAACCTTCTCCTGACCTTTCTCTTGAGCTCTACTTCAGCAGGCCTCTTTCTTCAGTCTTCCTGCTAGTAATCTTCAGGCTCTGGGTGTTGCAGGTTCCCCCATCTTCTCTCCTCTCCCTAGGCTTAGAGGAGGCTTTTATAGGGTCCCCAATAATCCATCCCACCTCTCTTTAGGCCGCTCCCCCTGCTTCCAAAAAGGTCTGCACCCAGAACTCTCTCCACCTTTCCAGCTTCCACTCAGAGAGTCCCCCTGGTGGCCTCCCCAGGGAAGTACAGGTCCTATGCCACGAGCACCCCTTTGCTGTTCCTTCTGGTCACTACCATGGACTATACCCTTGGGCTCCCTCTAGTGGCCAGAATGGGCATTTTTAGGTTTTCCATGGGAGAGCGCCCTCTGGCGGCCTCCTCATGTAAGGGCAGGCACTGTGTTTATCACAATAGCCACCTGTTCCCTTCTTCTACCAGGCTCTCCTGCCGAGCAGCCCTCTCTTGTTTCACCTCCTTTCCTTCCCTCTATCGTCCTGATCTTTTGCAGCCCAAATGCATGACTACATTTTTTTAGTAATAAATCCAACTTTGCTGGATCCCTCCTCATATTACCCACATCATCAGGGGTGTCTACCCTATTGCAGATTTTGATATCATCTGTAAAAGTGCAAACCTTGCCAAACAAACCTTCCACAATGCTGTTTACAAAACTTTTACAAATAACCAGACCAATAACTAATCTTTGTGACACACCACTGGTATTGTCCGTTTCCTCAGCGTAAAGTCCATTTACCACTACCCTTTGTCACAGTTCACTCAGCTAGTTTCTAACTCAGTCAGTCACTTTAGGGCTCATACCAAAGGCACTTATTTTATTTATAATTCACCTATGCAGAGCTGTGTCAAAGGAACTCATCTATGCAGAACTGTGTCAAAGGAACTCATCTATGCAGAACTGTGTATACCATCTCTAGCACTTCCCTTAGATCCATCTGTCTTGTCACCCAGTCAAAGAAATTAATCATATTTACAGTATCTAATAGGTCCTACCTCTAGTTAAACACTGCTGCCTCAAGTCCTGCAATCCATTGGATTCCAGAACACTCACTGTCCTCTGTTTTAGAAGCATTTCTATTAATTTACTTACCACACTAACCAGCCTGCAGTCCTCAGTCTGTTCCTTACTTTCACTTTTGTGAAGAGGGAGAATACATCCACCCTTCTCCAGTCCTCTGGGATCACTCCTAGCTCTAAAGGAGCATTGGAAAGGTGAGACAGCAAAACCATCACAACTTCTTTAAGGTCCTTCAGGATTCTAGGATGTATCTCATCCATCCCCATTGCTTTTTCTACCTTTAGTTTAGCTAGCTCCTGACAAACAAGTCTTCTGAAATTTGCTCAAGATCTACCACACTTCCATTCCTATTTCTATTTGTCTTCTCTGGTCCTGCTCCTAACCCTTCATCTGTGAACATAGAACAGAAATATTTATCCTTACCAAATTCTACATATTTTTCCCCTTTATCCTTGAGCCTCACAATATTGCTTTTGCTCACAATGCTGCTTTGCTCTTTCACCTGCCACTAGCATATCTTTTAAAAAGTCTTATATTCCCCCCCCCCCCCCCCCATTTTATAGTATTGGCTATTTTGTCTTCCATTTGCATCTTTTCTTTCATGACTACTTTACCATCTTGTCTCAGCTTTTCCAAATATTGATGCCTGTCTTCATCTTTCTGTAATCTCTTATAATTTATGAAGGCTAACCTCTTTTTCCTTATTTTTTTGCTACTATTTTGAGAAACAAAGTGACATTCTTTTCCTCTTTCCTAATAAAAAGGTTTGTTGACCTTTAAAAAATCTTTCAGTTTTCCTACTGTTTCTCTACTCCCCCAGATTTTCCCACCCTTCTAATAACGTCTTGAGATGTTCCCCCCCATCTTGACAAAGTTAGCATTTTTTGAAATCTAGAACCTTCATTTTTGATTAAACCCTTTCCACGTGTGTCTTAATATTAAACCATACCATCTGATGATCAGTGAATGCCAGATGATCACCCACAATAACATCAGAAACACCTTCACCATTTGTAAGCATCATGTCCAGTATGGCCCTATCCTGCTTGGGTTCCAGTACCAACTGGATCCCTTTAGTTCTAGACAAGCCTACAACAGGGATGCCCCAGTCAAAATTTGGCATATTGAAATCACCTATTAGTAGTTCTTTGCCTTTCATAGCTATACTGTGAATATCTTCTATTAAATCTCTTATGCATTTCTTCTGCCTGTAAAGGAGGCCAATGTTTACACCAGTGTAAACATATTTTCTATTCCTTCTTTCCAGATTAACCCACAATGCCTCTTCCTTACCTTGTACGTCCTGCAATTCTGTTGATTTAATTTTATCTTTATGATATACCACCACTCCTCCTTCCTATCTTCCTAAGATCTCCTTCATGAATATATTATAACCTGGTATAACTCTATTCCAGTTATGGTTCTCCATTATAAACATCTCCATGACCACCACTAAATCCAAGTTAGCTTCTTCCATCATAGTCTCTAGATCAGAATTTTATTTCACATACTATAGCTTTAGTATATTCTGCTTTCCAGATGTTGCCTTTTTTCCCTATTTCTATAGAGGAATTTAATGTGTCACTCACCTGAGGGCTTTCACTTACCTGAGGAATTTGTTAACCTATCCCCAATTATTCTATTTTAAACCTTTCTTCAGTAGGTTAGCCAGTCTGCTGTGGAAGACACTTCATCCCTTCATTGATAGATTGACTCCATCTCTGGTAGGTTTTGTAGTTCTCAGTCTGTTACATTAACCACTTTAGCCTCAGTAGTTTTCTGGTAGACACCATCATATGATTTCATTGCTCTTCTAACATCATTTTGCTGCACTGTCCTTACCATCATTTCTATTGGCTCTCTTACATCTATGCTATAAGCTGCTATGCAAGGTTTGAAAGAGCCAGAAGAAAAGAAGCATGAAAAAGCATACGCTTTTTGCTGCTTCTTTTTTTCTGGCTCTTTCAAACCTTTTCAGAAGTGTCAAGGGCAATATTTACTTTGTCTTCACTCACCACTGCCCAGTTCTTTGTTATCCCAGCAACACCTCTTTCTCTACTGGCCCAGCTGGTGAAAGACTTGGCATATATAGAGGACCCCCCCCCCCCTTCTGCCCCTTGGTAATTGTAGTAAAATATCTAATATCAATGGTGTTGAATTTGCTGTGGCTGGGGAAACATCATTATGGTTGAAATGTTATCCTTCAACCTAGTGATGGTTTTGATGGTTGTTCCTTTGGTAATATCACTAGCCATTGCAGTCACACAAGGATTGGCAGTTCTTATTTTTACTTTTTCTGTTTGCTTCTAGACCTTTCACAGTCCCTACTCAACCTGACATTGCCAATGAAAAACTTTGAAATGACAGAGGGGTGATCAAGCAGGGCTGGTGGGGAAGCGTGGAGGGGCATAATCAAAAGGGATGCCCAAATTTTGCTGAGAACGTCCTCGCAAAACATCCCAGTGGAGGGGCGGGGAAACCCGTATTGGTCATGGGAGGAGCCAACATTCGTAGTGCACTGGTCCCCCTGACATGCCAGGACACCAACTGGGCACCCTAGGGGGCACTGCAGTGGACTTGAGAAATTGCTCCCAGGTACATAGCTCCCTTACCTTGTGTGCTGAACCCCCCACCCCCAAAACCCACTACCCACAACTGTACATCACTACCATAGCCCTAAGGGGTGAAGGGGAGCACCTACATGTGGGTACAGTGGGTTTTGGAGGGCTCACATTTACCACCACAAGTGTAACAGGTGGGGGGTGGGGCTGGGTCCGCCTGCCTGAAGTGTACTGCACCCACTAAAACTGCTCCAGGGACCTGCATAGTGCTGTGATGTACCTGAGTATGACATTTGAGGCTGGCACAAAATATTTTTAAAGATGTCTTTTGAGGGTGGGAGGGGGTTAGTGACCACTGGGGGAGTAAGGGGAGGTGATCCCTGATTCTCTCCTGTGGTCATCTGGTCAGTTGGGGCACCTTTTTGTGGCTTGCTCGTAAGAAAGACAGGACCAGGTTAAGTCGTCCAAGTGCTCGTCAGGGATGCCCTTTTTTTTCGTTATGGGTCAAGGACACCCATGTGTTAGGCACGCCCAAGTCCCGCCTTTGCTACGCCTCGACTTGCCCCGTGAACTTTGGTCGTCCCCTAGACGGAAATTAGTTGGGGACGCCCAAAATCAGCTTTCGATTATGCCGATTTGGGCGACCCTGTGAGAAGGACACCCATCTTCCGATTTGTGTCGAAAGATGGGCAACCTTCTCTTTCGAAAATTAACCTGCAAAGCACCCAAAATCAACTCAATGTTGTTATATTTCACTGCTTGAGGACACTCCCCAGTCTGTATCATTTTCAGGTTGCAATGCTTCAAACCACTCTCATATGGAAGGGGTTTTAGATTTTGAAAAACAAGATTGCATCCATTCCAACATAATAATGTTCTGCACCTTTTAGTTATTATTTTTGATGTAGAAAATGGCTATATTATCCATCATTTCTGACTTGTAAACCGATTACACTGCTTGCATCTGGTTCAGATAACTGGTGAATTCTGGAATTAGTGCAGGATTTCTGGGGGTTATATGGGGAAAGGGGAGAATGCAACATACTGTTGCAATCCCCATCCAGTTGAAAATAAAAATAAAAAGAGCGAGCTGTTTGTCAGCATTTGGATACATAACATCACAACATCCTATGCAGTGCTGTGTTTCCACATACAGAGTACGCCAAGAGTGAGAGCAGGTAGAAGCTGAGGATATCAAATGAAAATAAAAAGCTCAAATCCTGTTGATGGAAAACAGATAAGGCTAGGATTAATGTGCATGATCCTATAAGGAAAACATTTTATTTCAGTCTTCATGCTCAAGGACATCACAAAAGCTGGAAACTATTAAAAATAATAGTTCAGTGACTTCTTTCCCTTGAAAGGAGAAGCCCACCTCCCTCTCCCTCTTCCCCGTTTGGTGCTCAAAGTGTAGTTCCTACAGATTTTTCGTTTTATGTTGCAAATATTTTTATTTTAGTATTAGCTTACAATGTAGAATAAGGAATGCCACAACAACTTTGGAGAGGGGGAAACATAGCTTGACTTCTCCAATTGTTCTTTGAATAACAAAGAGCCAAAAAGAACAAAAAAATGTCCACCCAAGAGCCTCCAATCTATAGTGAGCCAGCAAATCTTAGAACACCACTCCCAAGCCTCAACATAGGACATAAAGTAATAGAAAATTCTCCATGGGAAGCTCAAAGCCCTGGTGGTCTAGAATTCCTCAATCCTCAGCCCCAACACAGAGCATGAATGGATTAAAAAAAAAACCCTCAACCCCATTGAATCACTAATCCTTAAATGAAATGACATGAGGGTCTGTTCCATCTCATCTTGATACTGACTCATCTAAAAGGTTCAGTGGGGTGATGGCGGCAACAATTGAGCCCCATTTTCTTCTTCCCCAGTAGCTACCCTTTTTTGATGCTCTCATCCTAGTGATTGCATTTCAAGAGTACAGCTAGGTTCAGCCAGCACCATTTTGAACACTACAGCTCCCTGGGAAGAAGTGAGTAGAGAGTGCTCCTGAAATCCTCAACCCCAGAACCTTTTGCATAATTCAGGTTCTCTGGGTTGGGGAGAAAGTCCAGCCCTCAGATTGTGAAGCTGGAAGGGGGTGGTAGCATCAAAAATATCATGCCCTCATATGTTTATTGGTAGCTGCAAGCTTGTTTGCTGTAGCCATATCAGCCATGGTTCAGGCAACTTATGATACGTGCTCTTCATGTCTATTCCACCATTTCCTGGGACCCAAGTCTGAGATCTGACCTTGCATTCTCTGTAGACATTCATACATGTACCACTGCACATATGTGGAATTAGGATACATCTGGAATGTACTTAGAAGAGCTACTGGGTCATGACATCAGATCAGATCCTCTACTGTACATACAACCTGTCTAAGCTGTGCAATGGAGTACCACTCTGTATAGTCAGTTTAGGGTATAAGTGTGTCTATGACACAGGAAGCTGATTTCCCATATACACTACTAGCACTGTGCCATCAGTACCACATAGGTCTAAATCCTTTTGGCTACTCTGGTGGTCAGGACCCTTTTTATCACACTTACACCACCAGAACTAAACAGGGTCTTGACATTTCTGCTTCTGTTGCAGTATAGAATTCTTATAACCTAGTTTACATCACTTGCACCAACTGCTGCACAGTGCAGGCACTGAGGTACATGGAGCCTCATGCCATGGGTATGGAGAGACAGGGTGGGACCATAATCCACACATGCCAATGATAGGAATGCAAGTGATAGGAAAGAGAAATGGCAGTGTACAGGACCTAGTTCAAGGCCTAGGACAAGGCTTAGCAATTGAGATGGGGTCCATATGCAACACAGTGTGTTACTATACATGCCAGAATGTATGCCTTCAAATTGTTGTCTCACCAACTGTAATCAAATACTACAGCATGCCAACCATCTTATGCCTTCGTCACATTGAGCATGCATATTTCAACATATCAAAGGCAACCAGTCTATTTGCTTTGGGTATGACATATAAAAATATGACCAAATGTGTCATGGTGGTTTGCACAGTTTTCACAACAGTCCCAGCACTAGAAGACATTAGACACAAAAGACCAAACTTATATATGCATTTATTCCTGTGCTATTCCATTTAAACAATCACAAGGAAACACAGCAAGCATGGTTTTAGGGACAAGAGTTTTGAGTTCAAAGAGGGAAGTGCAGGTAGCATGCCTAAATATATCCCTCATACACGTCATCTGACAAAGCTATTTTAATAACCCAGACAGCCTAAAGCTCTGTATACAAAAAGCATATCTGGGTTCTGATCCACTACCCCAACCACAACCTTGCATCTACATATCAGCATCTATTGTATCATATCCCCCCATATGTTAATACAAAACTAAATGGGTGTAGGTACATGCATTTTATGATCCAGTGTACTCTAGTATTAAATACCAGCCCTCATCCCCCTCCCCCACACACACATATTTAGAAAGCATTCCTGGGAGTCTCCTCTAAAACATCTGTACAAGGTAAAAACACTATGACAAGACCAGCCCCCTCCCCACAGGGAGAGCAGCAGAGCCGGGGGGAAGGGGGTGTTTGGGATTATAACACACAGAAGGTTTGAAGGGAAAATCTACAAAAGGTTGTTTCGAGGAGAAGATAGCAAGCAAGGGAATAATAGGTAACCAAAGACAGACCTACATGGACACAGACAATAGTCAGGCCAAAACTCACAATCAGGTCTCCAATCAGCCACACCACAATCAGTGCAAAAGACAAGTGAGGTTGATGTTTGTATGTAATTTTTAGCAGCTGTAAATGGCCACATTTGCATGTACAACAGGCTTTGAAAAATATATTCCGTATTTGTAAACCACATGCCACCAACATACCTTTTTTATACATGTTGAAATAAGAATCTGACCGCCATGTCTATTTGAAAATCACTGTCTTGCTAAAATTGAAATTTCCACATGCACACATAAATGCCTTATTTTCCACATGGAAATCATGATTAAGCCTTGTAAAATGAGCTTATAGATGTAATTATGACTAACAAGAAAAATAAATCTAAAAAGATCTAGGTGTCATCATGGACTATATGTTGAAATCTTCCAGTCAGTGTGCACGACAGCCAAAAAACAAACAAACAGCATGCTAGGAATTAATAGGAAAGGGATAGAAAATAAGACAAATAATACTATAATGCCTCTGTATAGCTCCATGGTGCGACCTCACCTCACCTTGAGTATTATGTGCAACTCTGGTCACCATATATCAAAAAAGATATAGCAGAATTAGAAAAGGCTCAAAGAAGGGTAACCTGAATGATAAAGGGGATGGAACTCCTCTCATATGAGGAAAAGATAAAAAGGTTAGGGCTCTTCAGCTTGGAAAACAGATAGTTGAAGGGAGATATGATGTCTACAAAATCCTGAGCGATGTAGAATGAATAAACATGAATCAGTTGTTTATTCTTTCAAAAAGTATTAACACTAAGGTACATTCAATAACATTACACAGTAATATATTTAAAACAAATATGAGGGAATATTTTTTCACTTAACAAATAGTTAAGCTTTGGAACTCATTGCCAGAAGATGTAAACCACATTGGACCCTGCATTGGGGATATAGCTGTATATAAGAACTGTTGTGGTATTGGTATTGGTACTGGTAACATTGGTTATCTGAGATATGGGGGAAGCCACTGCATGCCCTGGGATTGGTAGCATGGAATGTTGCTACTATTTTGGGATTCTGCAGGTATTTATGACCTGGATTGGCTACTGTTGGAAGCAGGATACTGGGCTAGATGGACCAAATTGTTGTTAAATTCTTAACTTAGCAAATCTAAACAATATAAACATACACCTAACAAAGCATAGAAATAGCATATAATTCAAAATAACCCTAAAAAATTACAATCACATATCAACCTTTTCCTATAAGAACACACAATTTTGGAACGCATTGCCACGCAACCTAAAAGCGACCTATGAACTGACCAACTTCCATAAACTGCTGAAGACCCATCTCTTCGACAAGACATACCACAAAGACCAAAACATGTGAAATCCCCACAAATATCTAATAACGTTAAGAATGTCTTACATTATATCATTATCATGTTTTCCATTACCATGCAACCCAAAATACTTCTGTAACACTAAATGTCAATTCTCCTTTCATTTCCACTATCCATGATACATTGTAAGCCACATTGAGCCTGCAAAGAGGTGGGATAATGTGGGATACAAATGCAATAAATAAATAAATAAATAAAAACTTACATACAAGGCTAAAAATACCAACTCAGTAGTACTGAGTAGTGTTTTTTTCCATCAACTGATCATGTCACCATGTTTCTAATTTTTTGAGAAAAAAAAAGCAAGTATGACTATTCATTCCCAAACTCCAGAGGCACACTGTTCTAGAAATATGCCCCCCAATATTCAGCCGGTGGTGGTCAGCGTTTTTTAAAATGCTGATTGTCGCTGGCTAACTTATACCCTGATTTTCAGTGCTGAGCCATGTCCGGGTACTGTCACAGAATATCGGGGATTTTTTTGGACGAGCTGGGTGCCCGGCACTTATACAGGTCAGGCTGATATTTAGACAGGACCACTAAAAGATATGCAACCCTGGCTGAATATCAGGCTAGTCAGCCAGCACAAATAACATTTTTTTCTTTACTAAAGCCCCTGAGCCCACTCAGACCCCCCCCCCCACACACACACACACACCAATGGCCCCTTCTTTCCCTCCCCCCTCCCAGCCCGCATCAAGACACCTTGCTCCCCCCCCCCCCCCAGACATTGCAGACAGGCCTTCCCTCCAGGCCTACCTGTATACCTGGTGGTACAGTGGGGTCTTAAGCTGTCCTAAATGAAGCCGCTTAGATATGCAGGTGCCGGAACACGCATTACCTGGGACTCCTCCCCAGTGCCGCCCCTTACCTGCCTGCCAGAAAGTAATTTAAGCAATTAAATCACTTTGAATTTTGGCCTCTTGGTGCTTTACTCAAAATCATATGCTTATGTGTTAAGAACATACATAAGAACAAAGGAGTAGCCATACTGAGTCAGACCAATGGTCCATTTAGCCCAGTATTTTGTTTCCAACAGTGGCCAAGCCAGGTCACAAGTACCTGGCAGAAACACAAATTGTGGCAACATTCCATGCTACCATTCCCAGGGCAAGTAGTCACTTCCTCATGTCTGTCTCAATATCAGACTGTGGACTTTTTCCTCCAGGAACTTTGCAAATCTTTTTTAAACCCAGATACGCTAACCACTGTTACCACATCCTCTGGCAAAGAGTTCCAGAGCTTAACTATTTGCTGAGTGAAAAAATATTTTCTCCTATTTGTTTTAAAAGTATTTCCATGTAACTTCCTTGAGTGTCCCCTAGTCTTTTACTTTTGGAATGAGTAAACAAAAAATCAATTTACTTCTACTTGTTCTACACCACTCAGGATTTTGTAGATCTCAATCATTTCTCCCCTCATCCATCTCTTTTCCAAGAGGAAGAGCCCTAACCTCCTTAGCCTTTCGTCATACAAGAGGAGTTCCATCCCCTTTATCATTTTGGTCACTCTTCTTTGAACCTTTTCTAATTCCGCTATATCTTTTTTGAGATACGGTGACCAGAACTGAACGCAATACTCAAGGTGTGGTTGCATTTAGCTGTCAGTGAGTAGCTGAGAGAGACCCCTGTCTGTGAGTGGCTGAGAGAGACCTGAAGGGGCATAATCAAAAGGGAGGGACAACTAAGTAAGTGGAGCTGTGGCCAAGTAGTTAGAGTAGTGGTCTTGTAATCCAGAGGTGACTGATTCAAATCCCACTGGTACTACTGAAAAAGCCTGAGCATTTGGATTTTTTTTCCACTTTTTTGAAGCCGGCCATCTGTAAACTGGGCGATCTCAACATTTCATCTAAATGTTGAGATTTAGACGGCCCCAACCGTATTATCGAAAGAAAAGATGGCCGGCCATCTTTTTCGATAATACGGTTGGCACCGCCCCTTTGCAGAGCCGGCCCCGAAGATGGCTGGCCATACAGATGGCCGGCGCCGTTCGATTATGCCCCTCTATGTCACTGATGCCAATATCCAGATAATGGTTGATGCTTAAAATCAGGTATAGCTTTAAACGTTGACCGTGGCGTTTGAATTTTGACCTTTTTATTTTTATAAAATGCATAATGAACATATTTTTACTGTATTAAATATATTTTATAAAAGTTTCCATTTCAAAGACCCTATTGTAAAATAGCACAAATTGTGAATGTCCTAACTAGGATATCCATTTTCCAACCTAGACAACCTATACAAAGACCACTGACCATTTTAGTGGCTGCCCTTTGAACCAACTCCATCCTGTTCATATCCTTTTAATGCTGCAGTCTCCAGAATTGTACACAGTACTCTAAGTAAGCTCCCACCAGAAACTTATAGAAATGAACAATCACTTCTTTTTCCCTGTTGGCCATTACTTTTCCTATGCACTTAAGCATTCTTCTGGCTTTCGCTGTCAATTTTTCTACCCATTTGGTCACCACAAGATCATTAGATATAATGACCCCAAGTCCCGTACTTCTTTCACACACCGAGGTTCTTCACCCCCTATATTGTACTGCTCCCTTGGGTGTTTTCAGCCCAATATATGGGCTTACTATCTAACTGGATACCTGAGGCAACAAAAGACACAGTGGCTTGTCTTTGGTCACAACAAATCAGTAAAAGAAAGGATCTAAATCCCATTTTCTCTTGGTAACAAGCTCACTGTTGTTAGAACTAGCCCATACTTTTTCTCTTTTTATCAAACAATATAAGTTTAAATGAATAGTTGTTATAAGACAGAGCCTCTAAAAATATGCATTATCATATATATATTTTTTGCTTTTCAGTAGAACCATTTAAATGCATGCAATCCTATGAAACTCTTTTGAATGTACTGCTAACAAATAAATCCGGTAAAAGAATTTCAAATTTCATGAAAGCAGAACATCTAATTGAGAACTGCACTGTACAAGGATCAGGCTTTGTAAAATGAAAAATACTGCTGATTTCATAAAAGGAAGGGGCCATTTATCACAACCAGTCTGTCCAGTTGCAAGCTCCTTACCAAAACTGCAGGGCACATGACACACTGTACCCCCACATTTCGTTATTCAGTGTTAAAATATTTAAGGTTATCAAACAATATGCATCCTTTACCACACAAGTAATCAGAGTTTATATCAGGTTTTTCTTCTTTCTGCAATTATATAATAGCTCAATAGAAAAATAAATCTGATCAGAGGATAATTAATTGTGCCACATTTAGACAAGAGAAGGATTGATTGTGTTCTCTCCATTTATTTGCAAAATGCATTAGGGGAAGTCACTGACACCTGAATCATTACACTCAACCAGTGTGAGGTGTGGAATGTCTGATATTTGAACAGTGTAGATATAATGAACTGATTTATGGTATATCAGAAAACACAAAATGTTCAGACATGTCTATGCCACGTCTCACTTTGTTTTAAAATCTTATTATGAAATTCAGTTCCATTGAATTTATAGCACTCTAGTACATTAGAGATGACTGTTGCCAAGTTTTATTATCCTTGAGGTGACTAGGTTGCTTCCCAGATAGTGGTTAGCCCCAAAAGCACCCCCTCCCCCATAAAAGAAAAACCAGGGGAGTGAAAGAATTAAAAGTGTTTTTTAAATGTAATATCCTGTATATATTTTTGTTTGTCTATTTTTTTTTCAATTCTGAGATTCCATGCAGGATAAAAGTTAACTGGTCAGTATTCAGCTATGATAGTTAGGTTTGTTTGTTTTTTTTTTTTTTTTAAAGAGATTACCATAAGAGTACTAAATCTAAACAATCATATACAGGTCATCGGTATTATTTTGGATTTGGTATTGCAGTCTTAAAGGAATTGAGGAGATATTGGGTGCCATACGAGAAAGTTTGGGTGGACCTGGAGGCCTGGTTGGAAGAGGAGATAAAGGGCTAGAGTCTCATTCTTTTCATTATGTAAATGGGGAAATTGTGTAGCGTCAACTGAAGAGCTAAAGGCCTGGATTTTTTTGTTGTTGTTCAGGCATGGATTCAGGGAGGAAAGAAGGCCCACATTTCTTTTTTTAAGAGTTGGGTGGAGGGTGGATTTGCAGTGGGATGGAGTGTTAGAAGCCAGTCATATTTCTAGATATGAGAATAAGTTTTTCTATGCTAACCAGCCATTTTGCTTTGGGTTAGTTAGCAGGGGAAATCTGAGCTTTCAAATGTCACTGTGCTCCCAGGCCCATATACTTTTATAAGGCAATGATAATGCCACTATGCCGTCGATGTCTTTATTTTATACTAAAGTTTGTTGTAATTAACAAGTATCCAAAGTACTAATGCAGATCAGTGTATCAATTCCTTAGTGAAAATAGTAAAAAAGAAAGAAAGAAAAAGAAAAGATGGAGCATACAGGCTGCATAGGAGTTGTCTTCCGTTAAACTTCAATGCTCAATAATCCAGATCCAAAATAGGGTACACTGGGAGTTATGATTTTCGTCTAATTTACCAAGTGCCTATGAGCACCAGAAATTTTTCATTTCATGTTATATTTTTGAGTTGGAAATGAATGTCATTAAAAGCACATACTAGGTGCACATAATCCCCCCAAGTTCTATAAAAGTCACCCAAAATTGTGTTCGTAAATTTGGGCCCTTGGCCAATTTGTGCATGCAATTTAATTGAATAATGATTTAATTAGCACCAGTAATTGGACTTTTAACAAGCAATTGGCACTAATTAGATTTAATTGAAATTTATGCACCTACATTTTATATATGAGCATTAAAAATGGGCATGGAAATGGGAGGATCATGGGTGGAATGGGGCATTTCTAGCATATTGTTATAGAATAAGGGGGATACATATCCAATTTAGGCATGTACATTTGCACTACGTTTCAGTCGGTTCAAATGGTCGCACCTAAAGTTAGGCATGATTCCCAGGTGTAAGCATGATTCAATAAACCGTGCCTAACGTTAAGTGTGGCTTATAGAATAGCACTTTTCAGCAACATATATAGAATTTACCTCCATGTGTACTTTTTGTAAAAAGTGAATGATAAGGTCAGCTAAAGTTAGGTGCCAGGATGATGCATGATAAGCGTGAATTTTATATTGCTATTATGTGTGTAATTGCAATTATAGAATACTATCATGTCTGCATTTTCACATCTAACTGTAAGTGTGACCACTTTGGCCATGTCAAAGACTTGTGTAAATGCTCACACCTAAATGCTGTCAGTTCTAGGTGCAGTAAAGAATTTAGGCACTGAAGTTATAGAATACTAAGTACAGTTAGAAACATACGTGTAAATTAATGCCAAATAGCACTAATTAACTCAAATTATCAGCAATTATTTATTGTTGATGCCAATTAACGCTGTTCTGCCCTCTCACTGAGGTGATTGGCATGCAGTTTAAACCAGACTTTAGAACATCACTATCACAAGACTCAGAACTGTTGAACCAAACTCTTCTTTAATGCAATTATCAGACAAAGAACAATAACATACAGTTCAGATGTGCTGGACAAGAATGTTTGCCTTACAAACTGGCAGTCTTTTCTCAACAAGTTCTCTGCATCCAAAAGAGAAGCTAGGAGAAAATCAACAACACACTGAGAGTAATGCTGTTTTTACTTTTAAAATGATAAAATCTTGATAGTATCACAGTAGCTTGAAGGAGGTCATACAGCAGTAGGAGGATGATCAGATGCTATGGGCAACACATCTGTAATGTGTACAGCTATAGGCTTCCTAGTGTTGCTGTACTTCTTGTCTGGCTTTTCATTCAGGAAGTAGCCTGAAACATAAAGCTGGAATCGTTTCTTCTCTTTGGCAAATCTCAAATAAACCACAAAGACTGTGAAGGGAGAAAACATCTCTTGGTTGTCCTCGTTATACTTTCTGCCCAATATTCAGCACTATTTCATCAGCCAGGAACAGCTCCTGGCCAGTTAAATAGCCTAAAGGTGGCTAAGTGCAATATTCAGCATAAGATAGCCAGTTATGTTGGCTGAATATTAGCACTTAGTAGCTAGCCCAGTAACCTGCTATGTCAGGTGACATAGAGGGGCATTTTAGAAACAAACGTCTAAGTTGGAATTTGGACGTCTTTGTAGAACGTCCAAATTCGGAGGTGGGGGAAAAGGTCATTTTTGAAAAAAGATGGACATCCATCTTTGTGTTCGAAAATACCTTGGACGTCCTTGGATTTGGACGTCTTTGATTTTCGGACATTTTCGAAACAAAAGACGTCCAAGTCTAAAACGTCCAAATTCAAGCCATTTGGACATGGGAGGAGCCAGCATTTTTAGTACACTGGTCCCCCTGACATGCCAGGACAGCAATCAGGCACCCTAGGGGGCACTGCAGTGGACTTCATAAACTGCAGTTTTAGTCCTGGACATATTTGCTTTATTCCATTATGTCTCAAAGATGTCCAAGACTTAGGAACGCCCAGGTCCCACCTCGACCACGCCTCCGTGAGATTTGGACAACCTTGCGATGGACTTCTGAGAAAGATGTCCAAAATTGGGTTTCGATTATACTGATTTGGACGTCTCTGTGAGATGGACATCCAAGTGCCGATTTATGTCACTAAGTTTAGCCCTTTCAGCTTATTCATGAGTCTTCTGTGGGGGACCGTATCAAAGGCTTTGCGGAAATCCAAGTAGATTACATCTAGCACATGTCCTTCATCCAGTTCCTTGGTCACCCAGTCAAAGAAGTCAATAAGATTTGTTTGGCAGGATTTTCCTTTGGTAAAGCCATGTTGCCTCGGGTCCTGTAACCCGTTGGCTTCTAGAAAGTTAACTATCCTTTCTTTTAGCAACGATTCCATTATTTTTCCTACCACCGACATGAGACTTACCGTCTGTAATCTTGCGAAACCTATCCCGTATATAAAGATCTATTAAATAAATCTATAAGAGGTCCCGTGAGGACCTCTCTGAGCTCCCTCAGTATCCTGGGATGTATCCCATCCAGTCCATAGCTTTGTCCATCTTCAGATTCTCCAATTGTTTATAAACTCTTTCTTCAATAAACTGTGCAGTATCCACTCCATTCCCTAATATTCCCTCGGCAGACAACCATGGTCCTTCACCAGGATTTTCCTCCGTGAACACCGAAGAGAGGTAATTGTTTAGCACGTTTGCTTTATCTTCCTCACTTTCCACATATTCTCATTATCTTTCAGTCTCACAATTCCATTCCTATCTTTTCTCCTTTCTACAATATATCTGAAAAAGGTCTTGTCACCTCTCTTTACATCTTTAGCCATTTTTTCTTCCGCTTGCGCTTTCGTTAGCCGTATTTCCCTCTTTGCTTCTTTGAGTTTAATACGATAGTCTTTTCCGTGATCCTCTTATTACATTCTTCTCTATTTCTTGAACAAAGCCTCTTTTGCTCTTATTTTTTCAGCTACTTGTTTGGAGAACCATATAGGCTTCCTGTTTCTAATGTTTTTGTTTACTTTCCATGTGTAAAGATTAGTTGTTATATTTATAGCAGTCTTTAGCTTTGACCACTGATTTCCCACTTCTCCTACGCCTTCCCACACCAGCAGCTCCTTCATCAGGTATTCCCCCATTTTATCAAAATCAGTATGTCTGAAATCCAGTACTTAGAGTTTTGTGCATGATCATTATTACATAGGTGGGCACCCACCCAGATATTGAAAACACTTCCTCATAAGTACATAAGTATTGCCATACTGGGACAGACCAAAGGTGCATCGAGCCCAGCATCCTGTTTCCAACAGTGGCCAATCCAGGTCACAAATACCTGGCAAGATCCCAAAAAACTACAAAAACTTTATGCTGCTTATCCCAGAAATAAGCAGTAGAGTTTCCCCAAGTCCATTTTAATAATGGTCTACGGACTTTTCCTTTAGGAAGCCGTCCAAACCTTTTTTAAACCCCACTAAGCTGACAAAGAATTTGAGTTTAATTACAAGTTGAGTGAAGAAACATTTTCTCCGGTTTGTTTTAAATTTACTACTTTGTAGCTTCATTCCGTGCCCCCTAGTCCTAGTATGTTTGGAAAGAGTAAACAGTTGCAATCAGCAGCAGAGCATTGGGTAGGCACAGATGGAACACAGGGCACTTGCCAATGGCGGCAGCAACAGCAGCAGGCAGAAACTAGCAGCAGTCAGCAAGCAGGGTAGAGTGGCACTGGCAAGTTTCACAAGCTTCTGCTGCAAAATGTGCACTGGTCCCTCGTGTAAGGGGTGTAGCTCTATGTCAATTTAATATGTGTATCACTGAAATTAATTTACCAAGCCTGGATCAAAGGCCTGATGCCATCAATATGGATTCTCTGTGTTGGAGTCATTCTCTGCATTTCATCATCCAAGAACAGAGCCTGTGACCCTAATCCTGGAATAGAATTTTACAGTGACTCAGCTAGTATACAGCTTGGATGATTCAAGACAACTATTAAGAAGGGGAGATCATCTTATTTTGGGATATCTGAGCCTGATGAGGCAGGCTTTTATGACTGGCAGGTTTCTGTCAACAAATATCCCAGCCAATGCCTATCCATAGTGCTCTCTTGTCTTGAAGGACATGACTGATAAGAAATTGCATATAAGGCCAAGCAGGGACTCTGCCAGGTGCTTCATCTCCAAGAACCATCGCTGAACTACCTCTGTACCATCTCGAAATCACTTGACTTGTTCTACCTTGCCTCCAGCTACCATCATGAAGAAGACTCTACTGATACCTGCAGGTCATATATTTTAAGTTCTGTGATCATGTACATCTAGCTATAGTTAGTTGGCTAATTATCAGTAGGAAGTATGTGTTAAATCAAGGGCATTGTGCTTGCTTCCTTTTAGGCCTAAGACTTTGCATTAGGATTCATAGGAGTTAACATTAGGGATTCTTTAGAAATCCTTACTGCTGTGTGCTTTGTTATCCTTTTCTATTGCTTTGTAAATAAACCATTATCTATTATAGTATTCTCCTAGTCAGTCATTTTCATTAAATGCAAATGAAGAGCTGATAAACTCAAGAGTCCTCACTTTCTGTGTCCACTCCATAGACATGATTTATTCATATCAAGCACACCAATTTGTGGAACACCCCTCTCACCCCGCATGCACAGAGAGTGCACATGTGTAGAATGCACACACTCTTGTGGAATAGCCACTCTGCCATGAACTGCACACTCAGTTGTTGAGTGTGCACCTTTAACAACATTGACCTGGCAACAAAAATGGAAACCCAATACATTAATCAAACAATCCCATGATTAGTACAGGAAAGAAAATGAAACAAAATCTATTTATTTATTCCCCAAACTTTCTATACCACTCTAACTGACTAGCAGAGCAGAGTGGTGTACAGGCTAATATAAAGAATAGAAAAAGGACCTCCATTAAAAAAAATAACTAAAGGAGAAGTAAAATCAAGATAAAACAAAATAAAAGAGTGATAAATTAAAAATAAACAAAGTTTAAAATAAAATGGTAGGTAGGTGGCTGGTGTCGATAGTCAGACAGTTCTTCCAAAAACTTGCTCAAAGAACCAGGTTTTTAACAGTCTTCAGATTCTTGAGAGAGGAATTACTACAGAGGGATAAAGGAAGGGTATTCCAAGTATGTGGGGAGAGAAAGGAAAAAGCACAACGGCATGTGGATTTAAGATGAACTGATTTCAGGCTAGGTAAGACCAATTGCTGGTCATTAATTGACCTAAAGGTCCTAGAAGGACAGTATGGAATAGTAAAACAAGCCAAGTAGTCTGGAGTACCAAATTGGACAGCCTTTAATGTGATCAGCACAACTTTATATGTTGTTCACTTTTCCATAGGGAGCCAGTGATATTTCTTCAGCAAAGGTGATACATGATCTGAACGATGTGCCTGACAGTAATCTTCTGGCTTTATTAAGTGTCTGTAATCACCACAATGTGGAATGTGGTAAACCTGCATAAATAATATTACAATAGTCCAGTCGGGAAGTAAAGAAAGAAAGAAAGAAAGAAAGAAAGAAAGAAAGAAAGAAAGAAAGAAAGAATCAATGCATGGAACTTTGGGGTGTCAAATAAATGATGGATTGTCCTCAATTGTCGAAACATCATGAAACAAACCTTGGTTAAGTGAGATATTTGAGGCAGAAATAATAGAGAAGAGTCAAGAATCACACCCAAATACCAGAAGCTGGATACAGGAATAACTGTTGTCCCAAAAAGAGTGAACAGAGGAGGAGACAACAATGGTGTACCAGAAAACCAACATGCAATGGTTTTATCAGTGTTAAGAGTTAGTTGAAGTTCCTTGAGCCAATTAGCAACAAATTCAAGACAGGCATGAAGCAGAACAAAGGAAGGTGAAAATGGTGAAGTAGGGTAAAATGTAAGATATCATTCACATACAAATAAGCAGAAACCTCAAAAGATTGATTGAGTGCAGCAAGAGGACTCAGAAAAAGATTAAAGAGAAGCAGTGAAAGTATTGAACCCTGTGGTACTCCTCTACGCATAACCTTATGTTCAGCAATGGTGTCAGTAAACATTACCTTGAAAGAATGGTGAGACAAAAAAGAAGTGGACCATGTTATAACAGTACCAGAGACATCCAGTGACGACAAGTGTTTAAGTAGGAGAGAATGATTAACCAGACCAAAGGCTGCAGAGAGAGCTAAAGAAATAGCTAGCACAGTATTATGGCAATCAAACTGTGAATGAAGCTCACTAATTAGTGAAGTCAGTATAGTTTCTATACTGTGATGTGTTCGTAATCCTGATTGTCATGGGTGCAAGGCCAATATTTTTTCTGAAAAAGGTGATAGCTGGGTGAATACTATTTTCTCAAGCACCTTAGACATAGAGCAAAGGTTAGAGACCGGGCAGTAATGGCTAAGAACAGTAGGGTCTAGAGATGGTTTCTTCAAAACAGGATGAATTATAGCCTTCTTCCAAAGACCGGGGACTTGACCCGTTGATAAACTAATGGTAATCAAAGATAATAATGTTAGCAACAAATTTAACTCTGGCATCTTGAACCAAGAAGGTGGAAGGGGATCACATGCACAGTAAGTAGGTTTCATTAGTTTTATAGTTTTTTGTAAAGAAAAAAGGGTAGGAATTTCAAAAGATGTCCAACAAGTTGTTCCTACTTGAGAATGATGACTGTTTAAAGGTAGCACAGGGCTTAATAGACCTGAAAAGAAGATCCTTGACAAGATATCTATCTTAACAGTATTGGACTGTCCATCCCTAGTTACCAAGTGATCCTCACATCCATCAACCATCCAGCCATCCACATTATCAAATTGCCAACTACAAAACTAATCCTAACCCTTCCTTGCTAAGCACATGTCTTTGATACATATCCTTGGTGTGAGAGGATACTGTATTACCTTGAGACAGATCCTAACTACAGGATCATTTCCTCCCACACCAAGGTGATTTTCTCCTTCCAGGAAATGTTTCCCATTCAAGGTATTTCAGAGGTTACTGGAGTGGAGATGGGACTGCTCTACTATGTCCCTGAAGGTATCCTCTATACAGCTCTTTCTATATCAAGTCCTCTATATCTGCCACTTTAGTCTCCAGAGATTTCAACTCTGAAGGTAAGAAGTCATTGCATTGAGTGCATACATACATACTGTCATCAACTGGTAGATAATATGTGGCACACAGTGGAAAATACTGGATAGTGTCCTTTCCCTTCACTGTTGGACTACTGCTTGCATCTTAATTTTGTTGAGTTGTTATATTTTTAAAATTGCTAAGGGAGCAAAGATGTTCAAACTGGTGTAAAGTACTTTCAGTCTATTTGGTGTATTTTATGTTTGTTGTCAATGATCTGAAAAGAGACTACAATTAATATATTTATAAGCACCAGATTGCTACTAGCAGATGTAATTGTCACATGTCTAGAGTCTCAAATCTGATGTTGCAATTTACAGGAAATGGGTGTAGGGCATCTGGTTTTCTGCTTCTAGAGAAAGTATGGGGTTGTGAAAGCAGGGCCCTAGATGGTTCAATGTCCTCTGGAGTACTGTGGAAGAAAAATGCAGATGAGCCATCTGATCCTCTGTTGCTGAAAGAGAAAGGTGTTGTAGAAGGAAATCCCTAAATGGGTCATAATGTTTTCAAGAGTTCTCTACTAGGGCTGCTCGGTGAAATATGAAGATGAGCCTTCTAGTCCCCTCTTGATGGAAAAAGTTGGGAGGGGGTCTGGTGGAAACTTGACCCTAGATGGGTCATAGTGCCTTCTAGAGATTTCTGTTAACACTACTTGAAACACTATTGACATAAAGTTTCTGATTTTGTGCTTCTGGAAGGAATGTGAGGCTGTGCAAGCAGGGGCCTAGATGGCTCACATTGTCCTCTTGAGAATTACACAAATGAGCTTTCTGCTGGGTTGTAGTCCTCTGATGGTGCTGCTGAGAGAACCTTTTGGTCCTCTGCTTAATACAACACAGGCAACAAACTGAAAAATAATATGCAATTCAACACATTTACACTGGCAATATCAATAAAAAGTTTGTAGAACTAATGCTACCTGTAATAAAACAATGGTGTTTTTAACATGCCTACTCAAACTATAATCTAAAGAAAACTGAATACAAATTTGATGTCCTTTTTATCTGAAAACACTAGAAAAAGTACACAGGTTTTCTTTATATGTTTATAGTCTTCACATTTCACTGCTATAAAATTTCTTTCTTTAATCAGCTATGAAATAAGGTTGTGAGTTGCTACTGGTCAGGGTCACCTGACTAGGAACAAAGAAGAAAATTGTGTTGAATTTGACTTAAGTTTTCCTAAACTTGTCCCATGAGACTCAGATCTATAGCTTACTTGCTCCACATTAGACATGTCTTTGATTATCCAATATCCAGTTCACTAATTTTTAGTGCTGAGGTTGTGGAGTCTTTAAAAAAAAAAATCATAATTGTTAGTCTCTTAAAAATGCTCCCCCACCCCCATCCAAAACTAAACAAAGTATATTTTTCCCTGTGACCTTTTTTATTTCCAGCTAAAAGCTTTGGAAAAGAATCATGGATTTCTCAAAGGAATTGTTACGTACACATTTTTACTACTAAGTCAACAGTTGAAATTTAGCTTATGTCAATAATGGACAAAAGTTATTACCCATTTGAAAGCTGTTTGGTGGTCTCTGTGAAATAAGTTAGTGGTCTCAGTCCAGTTCCCAATGGAGAGAGATTCAAATTACTAAAAAAAGACACTCCACAATTTGATGCTAATTGGTACCAGAGGACAAAGACTATGTAGACATTGATACAGAATTTATTTATAAGGATTTATTAACTGACTTTATAAAGAGATTCACCCAATGCAATGCACAACAAGTATGGTTTGATAAACAACTGGCATTGTACTAACAATAGCAAAATGATCAAATGTCAGCATAAAACTATGAGGTAAACTAGATTAAATCCTAGTAGTATCAATAATATGATAGAGTTTAACAAGCACACATTAAAATAGAACGGTAAAATATTAATATAAAATACATGCCAGAAGAATACAAATGATACCCTATAATAGGCAGCCAGTAGAACATTCACATATCAGATATGATACTCACAAAGTCAGCATAATACAGTGTTAAATCTTAATAGGCAGCAAAAGGAGCAAGTGAATTTGAGACATATACAGACAAGATAGATAAGATAAAAACAGTGGAATAAATAAGTGGGTGAGTTGACTGAAGGTAAATTATATGTACCAGTGAATAAAGTACATGGCAAGCTTGTCTAGATGCAGATTGAGTACTATAGATAGTCATTCACCCCAATCATTAAAGGCTTGGGAAAAGAGCTAAGCTTTCACCTGCTTCCTGAAATAGTAGTCTTGAGTTAGAGGTAGTCCCTTTGGGAGTGAGTTCCAGAGTGAGGGAACAACTCCCGAGAAGGCTCACAGGCTGATGTCGCATTGCCTGATTTCTTTTGATGAGGCTGCAGTTTAGAATGCTCCTTAGTTGTCTCATTTAAGGTACTCTGGGCCATTTTGCACGAGAGCCTTGAAAATCAGAAAGAGTTTTAAATTTAGCCTTCTAAGGCACGATCAGCCAGTGTAGTATTTGTAGGAAAGGTTTAGTCGCACTGCTTGCAAATCTCTGTCATACTACAACATTCCAAATCCAATCTGGTGCAAATTCTTTGTGGTTTGACCAATATACAGGGCATTGCAGTAGTCTAGCCATGACCTTATTATTAGCAAGGACCACAGTGATTAGACTTATTTTCTCAATATATGGAAATAGATTTTGTAGTTGCCACAGGTGCTTGAAGCAGTTTTTACAAGCTTATTGAATATGCAGGATCAAGGTTAAGTGATACACCCAGCAGTATCCAACATGGGATTTTAAAGACAGGTACCTGTTCACTTGAGCTAGGAACCTAAAGAATCTCTGTTTTAATTGGTTTCAGGCAGATTTTTTTTTTGTTTGGCCATTCCTGAGTTGCTGTTAGAGGGGCAGTCAATTTATTCAAAGTTGAGGATAGATATGGTTCAGTGGGTATGAGTAGCTGTATATCATCTGAATAGATATAGAACTGTGTCCATCAACTTAAGCAACTCAGCTATAGGATTGAGGCAGATATTAAATAACGTAGGTGACAAGATATAGATCCTGTAGTACTCTGCAGTTCAGTGCCCAAAGTGATGATGTGATAAGAATAATGTTGTTGTCTGACAGAATGTGAGTCATGTAAATACTCCGCTAACAAAACTTATTTCTGCCAGCCATGCAAGCATACTATGGTTCATAGTGTCGAAAGCTGCTGACAAATCCAGCAGCTCTAGTATCAAAGCAGACCCCTTGTCACAGTTTCTGCAGAGATTGTCAAGTAGGTATACAAGAACCAGTGGCATACCAAGGAGGGGCAGTGGGGGCAGTCCGCCCTGGGTGCACGTCGCTGGGGGGGGTGCCGCGGCGCACGCCTGTCAGCTGAGTTCACTGACTTCGCTAACTTCGCTGCAGCTCCCTCTGCCCCGGAACAGGTTACTTCCTGTTCCGGCCGCGGCCGAGGGAGCTGCATCTAAGTTAGCGAAGTAAGCAAACTCAGCTGACAGGCGTGCGCCACGGCAACCCCCCCCCCCCCAGCAGCATGCACCGGGGGGGGGGGGGGTTGTCATTTCACCGGGGGGGGGGGGCGAATCGGCGATCCGCCCTGGGTGTCATGCTGGCCAGGATCGCCACTGACAAGAACTGTCTGTTCTCATGTCTGAAGCCAGATTGACAAGAGTTTCTTTCTTGTAGCCAATCATCAAGTTAAATGCCAACACTTGTTCAATAAGTTTTCCCAGAAAAGGGATGTTAAATACTGGATTGTAGTTTTCCAGCTTGTCCAGGTCAGTAAGGGGCATACCATAGACCTTTCTAGTGCTGTTCACATCTGCACTTCCACAGAAGAGCAGTTAGCAATTCTAGTGGCCCCTTCAACAAGGCCTCTGCTGGTCAGCTGTTCTATCTTTACTAGGCTAATGAAGGGAGCAGGATGTTGTTCATAGGCCTTTCAAGATTTGAGAGCTCCTACATTACCTTGGTTGAATGAGTCCCAGGTGGCTGTGCATAAGTTCCTCATTAGCTGGGGGGGGGGGGGGGGGGGTTCAGTAGAACTACTTTTTGGTCCTGATTGAGACATTTAATTTTGCTGGCAAAGTATGTGGCAAAATCATGTCTGGTCATTTCTGACTGGGAAGACTGATTTTGTTGTAGGGTTGCAGTAGTCTGTTTATTATTTTGAATAGCTACTTGGTTGAATTTGCAGCCTCTTCAATGCATTAAGACAGTGGCGTAGCAAGGGTGGGGCGGGGGGGGCGGTCCACTCCGGGTGTCAACGGGTGGGGGGGTGCTCCGCTCCGTCCATCCACACCCCCCCTTGGCATGCAACCCCCCCCCCCGATGCAGTCCCCACCTGCCAACCCGGTTCCAGCTCTGTCCACCCCCAGCGTGGCACTGCCTCCCCCCCACGCAGTCCCCACCTGCCAACCAGGTTCCAGCTCCGTCCACCGCAGCGTGGCGCCTCACATCTGCAGCGCTGCTGTACAAAGAAGAAAATCGCCTCCTTGTCGGCCCTTCCCTCTCTGTATCCCGCCCTCTGACATAACTTCATATTTCCTCGAGCGTGGGACACAGAGGGAAGGGCCGATGTCAACGAGGCGATTTTCTCCTTTTTACAGCAGCGCTGCAGATGCGAGGAGCCACGCTGGGGTGGACGGAGCTGGAACCTGGTTGGCAGGTGGGGACTTTGTCGAGGCGGGGGGGGGGTGCGCCGTGTTGCCCTGCACCCAGGGGGGGGGGGGTGCGCAGTGACGATCCGCCCTGGGTGTCAGGCAACCATGGAACACCACTGCATTAAGATAAATATTTTTGGCTGCCTTTAAGGTCTGGCAGTACATTAATAAGTATTTCATACAGTTGAGCCTTTTTTCATCTAGGTAAGACTTGCACCATTTACTTTCAAGTTTACATCCTTGAAGCTTTAGGACTTGTAGCTTTGAGGGGAATTGAGGGGAGAACAGAGTATAGGACTGTTTTTTTATAAGGTAATTGCAAACACTGCATTCCAAATGGTAAGTTGCTTTGACAAAGTAGTCATTTTTTCCATTTATATCGGGGGAGGGGAAGGCCTCCAGGAAACTCTCAGAAATCAGATCTCATGATCTGAATGTCCTTCCAAACTCTAATAGTGCCCTTCTGCTTTAGTTTGTCCTTTCTAGAAAATTTTATAAGCAAATAATCTGTCTATAGTAGGGATTTTCTCAATGCCACCAGCCTTGTGTTCAAAATGCCTACCTCTTTGTAGAAAATCAAATCTAGAATGTGTCCCTTACCATGGAGTGGAGATTTGATCATCTGTGTGAATTCTAGTGCTCCTGTTGTATCACTGATTTATCCCTAGAAATTGTTCTTCCAGAACTGGATTGCAGTAGATTGGTAGGGTAGGGCTGCTTATGCTCACTCATTCTATAAACTGTTAACAATGCAGTCAAGAGCAAATAAACAATGTAGAAATAATAATAGTTTACTTAAGTTCAAAATCAGGGGAAAAAAAGATAATGGTATGAGAGGAAATGAGTAAAGTGATGGTTTGAGTATGTTAATGGCAAGCAGACCCTGTCAAGAATAGAGAGTAATATGAGAATGTATTGCGAGAAGCTAAATTAACAGAAATGTTGCTAAAACAGAGGATCTCCTTCCACTTAACCAGTTTTTAACCCAGTTAGTCACTTTAGGGCCTATATTGAGGGCATTCAGTTTATTTAACAGTCACCTATATGGAACCATGTCAAACGCTTTGCTAAAATACAAGTATGCCACATCTAGCACTCCTCCCATATCCAACTGTTTGGTCATCAGTCAAAGAAATCAATCAGATTTGTCTAACAAGACCTACCTTTAGTAAAACTATGCTGCCTTAGGTCTTACAGTCCATTTGATTTTAGAAACCTCACAATCCTCTGCCTTAGAAGCATTTCTATTAGCTTACTCACCACTGAGGTCAGACTAACAGGCCTGTGATTCCCAACTTCCTCCTTACTTACACTTTTGTTCAAAGGGACCACATCCACCCTTCTCCAGTTCTCTGGGGCCACTCCAGACACTAAAGAAGCATTTAAAATTGTCAGACAATGGAGCTGACGGAACTTCTTTGAATTCCTTGAGTACCCTTGTATGTATCCTCTCATTCCCCATTACTTTGTCTATTTTTTGTTTAGCAAGCTCCTCATGAACACTTACAAATATACTATGCACCCTTGGTATGAACCCCAAAAAGTAGCCGGTTTAGAAACTGGTTCAAGTCGGAGAAACTGAATGAAATCTCTATAAACCTAAAGGATGTAATGGGGCAATTTGACAAATTGAAGAGTAGCAAATCTCCTGGACTGGATGGTATTCATCCCAGAGTACTGATAGAACTGAAAAATGAACTGGTGGAACTATTGTTAGTAATATGTAATTTATGTTTAAAATTGAGCATGATACCAGACGATTGGAGGGTAGCCAATGTAATGCCGATATTTAAAAAAAGGTTCCAGAGGGGATCCTGGAAATTATAGACCAGTGAGCCTGACATCAGTGCTGGGCAAAATGATAGAGACTATTATAAAGAACAAAATTATGGAGCATATTCAAAAGCATGGATTAATGAGACAAAGCCTACATGGATTTAGTGAAAGGAAATCTTGCCTCACCAATCTATTACATTTCTTTGAAGGGGTGAACAAACATATGGATAAAGGTGAGCTGGTTGATATTGTGTATCTGGATTTTCAGAAGGCATTTTCAAAGTACCTCATGAAAGACTCCAGAAGAAACTGGAGAGTCATGGGATAGGAGGTAGTGTCCTACTGTGGATTAAATACTGGTTAAAGGATAGAAAACAGAGAGTAGGGTTAAATGGTCAGTATTCTCAATGAAGAAGGGTAGATAGTGGGGTTCCCCAGGGGTCTGTGTTGGGACTGCTGCTTTTTTACATATTTGTAAATGATCTAGAGATGGGAGTAACTAGTGAGGTAATTTCATTCGCCATCAACACAAAGTTATTCAAAGTTGTTAAATTGTAAGAGGATTGTGAAAAATTACAAGAGGACCTTATGAGACTGGGAGACTGGGCATCTAAATGGCAGATGATATTTAATGTGAGCAAGTGCAAAGTGATGCATATGGAAAAGAGGAACCTGAACTATAGCTACGTAATGCAAGGTTCCATGTTAGGAGTCACCGACCAAGAAAGGGATCTCGGTGTCTTTGTGATGATACGTTGAATCCCTCTTCTCAGTATGCTGCTGCGGCTAATACAGCAAATAGAATGTTAGGTATTATTAGGAAAGGAATGGAAAACAAAAGTGAGGACGTTATAATGCCTTTGTATCGGTCAATGGTGCGACCGCACCTTGAATATTGTGTTCAGTTCTGGTCACTGCATCTCAAAAAAGATATAGTGGAATTAGAAAAGGTACAGAGAAGAGCAACAAAAATGATAAAGGGGATGGGACGACTTCCCTATGAGGAAAGGCTGAAGCATCTAGGGCTTTTCAGCTTGGAGAAAAGACAGCTGAGGGGAGATATGATAGAGGTTTATAAAATAATGAGTGGAGTGGAACAGGTAGACGTGAATCATTTGTTTACTCTTTTCAAAAATACTAGGAATAGGGGGCATGCGATGAAGCTACAAAGTAGCAAATTTAATATGAATCAGAGAACATTTTTCTTCACTCAACGTGTAATTAAACTCTGGAATTCGTTGCCAGAGAATGTGGTAAAGGCAGGTAGCTTAGCGGGTTTTAAAAAAGGCATGGACGGCTTCCTAAAGGAAAAGTCCATAGACCATTATTAAATTGACTTGGTGAAAATCCACTGCTTATTTCTGGAATAAGCAGCATAAAATGTATTGAACTTTTTGGGATCTTGCCAGGTATTTGTGACCTGTATTGGCCACTGTTGGAAACAGGATGCTGGGCTTGATGGACCTTTGTTCTGTCCCAGTGTGGCAATACTTATGTACTTATATAAGAGGCAACAAAGGTTGTAGTAAATGGCATTCGCTCTGAGGACAACGGCATTAGCAGTGATATACAAGCTAAAAGGATGAAACAAGAGAACACTGCACAGTGTACAGTCAACAAACCAAAAAGGTTAATAAATGTGCTCAATTTTTACTCTTTTTTTGAGAGAGACCTTTTTGATTTGTTGACATTAGCAGTGGTATACCACAGTCCTTAGTCCTCAGTCCAGTTCTTAGCATTATTGTGAGTGATATTGTAGAAAGCTTCTTGTGTAAGGTTTGCCTGTTTATGAATAATATCAAAATCTGCAATAGGCTAGACACCCTGAAAGGTGTGACTAACATGAGAAGGCATCTAGTAAAACATTCAAGTCTAGTAATAGAGATGCTGGTGTTCAGGCCTCAAGTGCTACAAACAAGTTTTTGAATATACAGTGGTGGAAATAAGTATTTGATCCCTTGCTGATTTTGTAAGTTTGCCCACTGACAAAGACATGAGCAGCCCATAATTGAAGGGTAGGTTATTGGTAACAGTGAGAGATAGCACATCACAAATTAAATCCGGAAAATCACATTGTGGAAAGTATATGAATTTATTTGCATTCTGCAGAGGGAAATAAGTATTTGATCCCCCACCAACCAGTAAGAGATCTGGCCCCTACAGACCAGGTAGATGCTCCAAATCAACTCGTTACCTGCATGACAGACAGCTGTCGGCAATGGTCACCTGTATGAAAGACACCTGTCCACAGACTCAGTGAATCAGTCAGACTCTAACCTCTACAAAATGGCCAAGAGCAAGGAGCTGTCTAAGGATGTCAGGGACAAGATCATACACCTGCACAAGGCTGGAATGGGCTACAAAACCATCAGTAAGACGCTGGGCGAGAAGGAGACAACTGTTGGTGCCATAGTAAGAAAATGGAAGAAGTACAAAATGACTGTCAATCGACAAAGATCTGGGGCTCCACGCAAAATCTCACCTCGTGGGGTATCCTTGATCATGAGGAAGGTTAGAAATCAGCCTACAACTACAAGGGGGGAACTTGTCAATGATCTCAAGGCAGCTGGGACCACTGTCACCACGAAAACCATTGGTAACACATTACGACATAACGGATTGCAATCCTGCAGTGCCCGCAAGGTCCCCCTGCTCCGGAAGGCACATGTGACGGCCCGTCTGAAGTTTGCCAGTGAACACCTGGATGATGCCGAGAGTGATTGGGAGAAGGTGCTGTGGTCAGATGAGACAAAAATTGAGCTCTTTGGCATGAACTCAACTCGCCGTGTTTGGAGGAAGAGAAATGCTGCCTATGACCCAAAGAACACCGTCCCCACTGTCAAGCATGGAGGTGGAAATGTTATGTTTTGGGGGTGTTTCTCTGCTAAGGGCACAGGACTACTTCACCGCATCAATGGGAGAATGGATGGGGCCATGTACCGTACAATTCTGAGTGACAACCTCCTTCCCTCCGCCAGGGCCTTAAAAATGGGTCGTGGCTGGGTCTTCCAGCACGACAATGACCCAAAACATACAGCCAAGGCAACAAAGGAGTGGCTCAGGAAGAAGCACATTAGGGTCATGGAGTGGCCTAGCCAGTCACCAGACCTTAATCCCATTGAAAACTTATGGAGGGAGCTGAAGCTGCGAGTTGCCAAGCGACAGCCCAGAACTCTTAATGATTTAGAGATGATCTGCAAAGAGGAGTGGACCAAAATTCCTCCTGACATGTGTGCAAACCTCATCATCAACTACAGAAGACGTCTGACCGCTGTGCTTGCCAACAAGGGTTTTGCCACCAAGTATTAGGTCTTGTTTGCCAGAGGGATTAAATACTTATTTCCCTCTGCAGAATGCAAATAAATTCATATACTTTCCACAATGTGATTTTCCGGATTTAATTTGTGATGTGCTATCTCTCACTGTTACCAATAACCTACCCTTCAATTATGGGCTGCTCATGTCTTTGTCAGTGGGCAAACTTACAAAATCAGCAAGGGATCAAATACTTATTTCCACCACTGTATGTTGTGAACTGAAACAAAAAGTTCAAAGGAGAACAGGAAAGTAACCTCTACAAGAGTCCAAAGAAACCAAAGGAGTAGAGGATAAACCATTGACTTCCAGAAGGGGAGTGTTGTCAAACGTGTTCTTTATTAAGGCACCAGAAGAGACCTGACACGAGGCCATGTTTCAGCAGAAATGTCCGCTTGACTCAGGGGTCAAATACAACAGTACTGTAAAAACATAAAGTGATATATAATAGAAATAAAAATCATCAAAGTGAATAACAAAACATATGTATGATACATTAAAAGTATAATACAAGTAAAAGTTATAAATAAAAAAATTACAAACTTGAAAACATGATAAATGACTGTTAAGACATTAAAGGGGGTCTTTTACTAAAGCTTAGCTTGAGTTTTCTTCAGCAGGGCCCATAGGAATAAAATGGGCCCTACTGAAGATAGCTAGAGCTAAGCTTTAGTAAAAGACCCCCTCACTGTACATACAAAATGTGATAATATAAAGTCTATATAAAAAGATGTAAACTATGAAATATTGTATAAAATGGACTGCATCTTAAATTAGATTGAATAAATTAAATAACAGAAACAGGTTTTAAAAAAAGTAAATACATATTTTAAAAAAGCAGATGTGATAGGGCCTAAGACAGAACCAGACAGAACCTGAAGGGCATAATAAAGTGGCATAACAGACAAACAAGCTCACCTTGAAACTGGAAGGTGTTACACACAGTGCCTTCATAAAATGACTGTAAATTGAGCAGAGTTAAGGATAAGAAAAGCTGCGAATAAAAGGGGACAGAATACTATGCTGTATGAATATCCACCTCTAAACTGATATGAAATTAAGAACCTACAGAATGCATTGTAACAGTGGTATAGAATATATGAACTGATTGTAGCATATACAAGTACAAAGCACAAGCTAGTCTACAGCTAAATAACAACACTCTTAACTGAAAAGAGAAGTTCTGAGAGAAGAGGACATTTCTCTGATAAGTAACATTATTTTGCTCTGTGCTTAATAACTTAAAGATTGGGTTTAAAAGAGCAACTGTAGGATATTGATAAACACAGAATTAAAAAAAAGAAGAAACTAGCGCTATTAGCTAGCCTCCATAGCCTTTTCCCTCATGGTTTTAAAACTAGAATTTTCTGCCACAGCATTAACAGATAGACTCTAGAAGGAACAGCAAGACCTAGTTCAATCTTAGAAAAAATAAAAGAGAGAAGCAAGCATTATTAACTAGTTTCCATAGTGCACAACCCTTTTCCTCATAGATTTATGATTTAATGATTTTTATTCAGGATCAAACAAATCCAATATTGAACAATGAAACAACATATCTAACCCATAGATTTAAACTGAAACTTTCTCTTGAGGTAGACCCTTAACAGCCAAGAGTATTAGAAAGGATAGTAGCAAAGCTCAAACTGTCCTAAAGAAAGTTATTTTCTGTTCTTTGCCTGCTGGAGAGAGAGCACTACTACTGAACTGAATTAAGTGTTAATTAAGGTGTGAGGAAGTAGAATATTTACAAAGGTTACTAAGGATAATCTGATTACAGTCTCCTTAGAATCCAAACTATATAGAGAGGTAAGGCCCCACTTAACTTTCTTTTTGAGAAGTTCTGAGAAAAGTGGGCATTTCTCTGGTAAGTGACATTATTTTGCAATGTGCTTGGTAATTGGGGGCCCCTTTTACAAAGTGGGCTTACTGCTTGCTAAAAAGAAAGTACCACCAGAATACTGCAGCAGCACAGCGGTACTTCCTACCCCCAGTGCGCTGTCATAGCCTCGCTACAAAAATATATTTATTTTTATTGCACCGGTGTGTACCCAGTGGTAATTGGGCAGCGCTGTGCACTGCCTAGTTACTGCTGGGTTAGCATGAGAGCTCTTACCACCAAATCAATGGGTGGCGGTAAGGGCTCCACCCCAAAATGGCCACCTGGCAAGTGCTTTACTTGCTGCATGGCCATTTTCTGCAGAAAAGCAAGACCTACCTTTTACCTGCTGTGGTAAAAGGGGGTCTCAATGTGCAAAATACACACTGATGCCAACACAGCTCCCCCCCCCCCTTTTGCCACAGCTTGGTAAAAGGGACCCTTAAAGATTTGGTTTTAAAAGAGCAATTGTAGGATATTGATAAACATAGAATAAAAAAAAAAGCAAATTCTATTATCTAGTATCTATATCCTTTCCCCCATAGTTTTAAAACTTGAGTTTTCTGACACATTATTAACAGATAAACTAGAAGGAACAGCAGGGCCTCGTTCAGTCCTTATTCCCACCCACCCTCCCCATATCTCAACTCTTCATGTACAGTCAATTATTCTAATTAGAACAACAGGAGAGTTTTCACTAGTTTTAATTACATTTAATTACTTTTTGAGAAGTAAACACTAAATAAATTACATATTACACCATTTAACCTTTAGGCTCTTTCTTTATATTCATCTGATATCCCTAGTACTTAAAGAAATTTTCATTAAACAACTCTATAATACTAAGATCCAGACTGAAGTCCAGCAGCAAGAGGGGTGCTATCTAGTCTTTTGCATTCAGTGCAATATGAATGGACGAGGGAATACAATATTTCTAGGATGGGCGGGACAAATTGCTTGTTCTTTTGGCTGCTGTCGGTGACAGGGTGCTGGGCTCGATGGACCCTTGGTCTGTCCCAGCATGGTGATGCTTATGTACTTATGTATATGTATGATTATCTCTCAATTGGTGAGAAGTTATATGTGTGTGCTCAGTGCAAAGAGCTCTTAGCTCTCAGGGAATGAGTCCATTCTCTTGAGGATAGAGTAGCAGGCTTGGTGGAGCTGAGGGAGACAGACAGGTACATAGAGGAGGCCTACAAGGATGTTGTAGAGAGGTCCCACCTCCTGTCTGGCAGCCGTTGTGCTGCCTTGGAAAAGGAAGGTTTTCTAAAAGGACAGCATTACCCTGGTGCAACTGGAAGAAATCCTGTAGCCAGGACCAGCCCAACAAGGGATGCAATATCCTCTCGTACTGAGGATGTGTCTCCAGGAGCTTCTGGCCAGGAAGGAAGGGTTAGGACTGTGTTGTAGTTGGTGATTTGATTATTAGGCATGTAGATAGCTGGGTAGCTGTTGGATGTGAGCATCACATGATCACTTGTTTGCTTCGTGCGAAGGTGGTGGACCTCACTTGTCATCTAGATAGGATTTTACTTAGTGCTAGCCTATCACGTGGTTTTGGTTCTTGAAACAACCTTTTCTCTCCAAAATGTGCGAGTTCTTTTTGATGATCTTCTGGATCTTGGATGCTATATGTGAATATCTGAGTGTACATATGATATCTGGAACAGTCTTTTCCAGGTTGGTAATGAGCAATTCACTGCATAGTTTCTTGCTTGCCTTAGTGTATCCCTCTTCTATACACTTGGATGGATGTCCTCTTTATAAAACCTGTCTTTCGTGATGATTGATTGTTGTTCGAAGCCTTCATGATCTGAGAATATCTTTTTTATGATGGAGAAGTTACATTTCAACGAGGGGTTGTGGAAAGTGGAGAAATGTAAGAAAGCGTTTTTATCCATCAGTTTGCGGTATAATGTTGTGCTGAAGCCATATTCGTTCTTGCGGATTATCAAATCTAAAAAATTGATCTCATTGCAGTCATATTGTAACTTGAAAGAAAGTTGTGGACCTCACTGATTTAACCGTGTGAAAAATATCTCTAGACTTAGGATGTCGCCATGCTAGAGAATAAAGATATCATCTATGTACCATTTGTATAGAATCATGTGGGAAATAAATGGATGATCTTCCAGATGTGTTCTTTTTTTCAAAATGGGCCACATAAAGATTGATATATCTGGGGCCATTACAGCTCCCATGGCTGTGCCGCAAATCTGGAATCGATTAAGACAACAAAAACAGTTTTTTAGTTAATGCTATTGTTGCCATGTCATGATAAACCAGTTTGGAATGCAACGTTCTGTAGTCCAACTCTGTAGAATGGATTCAATGATGTGCTTCCAGCTGTGGTATATTTGTATGCAGGCTGTCGATGTCCAAAGTTAACAAAATGACAGTAGAAAGATCCCCATCAAAGTTGCTCAATGAGTTTTTCATGTGTCCTGAACTTCTGATGTATGATTTAATCTTCAGGACAAATGGGTACAAGATGTGATCATCAAATACAGATAATGGTTCCATTACTGAGCCACTGAGCCTTTCCCTGAAACAAATGGCCTTCCTAGTGGGTGTGTGGAGGACTTGTGAATCTTAGGTAATGCGTATATAGTTGGTATAACTATAACCAGATGTTTGACAGAAAGTCTTTCTCCTTGGAAGTACTGTCTACTGGAGGCTAGCTGAATGGCTTCTGCTATGTCTTTTTGAAGAGCTGATGTGGAGTCAGAATCAAGAGAAATATAGTATTGTCCATCTTCCAATTCTGTGAATTTCTGCAGTGTAATCCTCTCTATCGAGTATCACTATACCCCCTCCTTTATCTGCTGGCTTGATGACAATGGAGTGATCAGTAAAGACCTTACTGCTTAAGGTCTTTACTGATCACTTCTTCTGCTTTGGAGAGATTATAAAAGTGTTGCTTGTTTTTCTTTTCTAAGAGATCTACTTTCATACAGTACACATCGATTGAAAGTCTGTATAGTGGGGTCCATAGAGCCCGGTGTTACCCATGTTGAGGGATTCTTAACTATGGACAGATCAATGTGAGAGGTTGTACTATTGGAAAATGCCTGAATTATTTGTAATTTCCTTGTGAATTTAAACAAGTCTACTCTCATCTGGAATGCCTTGTATCTGGTTGTTGGTACAAACAAAAGGCCTTTCTTTAAGACTTTTTTTTCTGTGAGTGTAATGTGTGATAAATTAAAAACAGGAATAATGTGTGATAAATTAAAAACAGGTATATTTACCTCCAACTGTCTTTCTGCTGATACTGGCATGGGTTGTATTGGTACGATCTATTTTCCGGGTACCTGAAGTTTCCTTTCCCTCTTCCTCTCCCTCTAGAAGGGAATATCTGTGGGTTGCGTTGTCTCAAAGGGGGAAGTTCTTGTCTCTGTTCTGTGTCCGGTGGATTCTTGTCCCAAATTTGATCTACAAAAACACATGATGGTCCTGCTATAGCTGGAGAGACTGGGCTGGTAAGTGGTGAATTGTATGATTCTCCTGAGTCACTTCTAATCCTCTTCCTCCCTCTGTCAGGATAAACCAATTCATCTGGGTGTGATGGAACCCTTCTTTGAGAGGAGATTAATGCTTCACTATTCAAAAATACTTTTTTAGTATGGGATGCTGTATGGTTTATTTCTGAATTTTGAACAATAATTTTGTTTTTTGTATATGGTCTAGCTGCATAATATGGCCTTTTTTTGGAATCCAGCTCGTCTCTTTTAAATATACGTCTAATGTTATGTCTAAAATTATCAATACATTTATTGACATTCATCATAATTGCATCATAGAGTCTATCAATGTCTTTTAATGTATGTAATTTCTCCTCTATTTTAGGTTTAAGTTCTTCACTTCTTTGTTTGGCAGTTTCTGCTAGTAATACTATTAAGTCCAATGAACACTTACTTAAAATTGCAGTCTATTGATTTAAAAACGATTAATTATCTAAAAACATAGTAGGTGCCTTATTTTATCTTAGTCCTCTTGGTATCATCTTAGCTCTGCAATAATTAGTAAGTGCAATAAAATGTTGTTCATTACGTACAATGTCATTTTTGATTGTTGT
This sequence comes from Microcaecilia unicolor, assembly GCF_901765095.1. Taxonomy (NCBI): domain Eukaryota; kingdom Metazoa; phylum Chordata; class Amphibia; order Gymnophiona; family Siphonopidae; genus Microcaecilia; species Microcaecilia unicolor. Next base: position 295,526,217 of record NC_044032.1, read on the forward strand.
GACCTGAGACCATAAGTCTACAAAGATGTAGACTGTCCAACGGATCTCATCGTCTTGTGGCACTTCATATTCCATTAAACACTGTAGTCATTCAGATGAGATGCTGAGTATATTCTCCCACAGCTGGAAGCTCATGATTGATCCTTGCACAAAAAACAAAAGTCCAAAGGGGAACAGGAAAATAACCTCTACAAGAGTCCAAAGAAACCAAAGGAATAGAGGATAAACCACTGACTTCCGACACTTTGATGATATTTATTTGTATTATATATCATTATGTTTTTACAGTACTGTTGTATTTGACCCCTGAGGCAGACAGACATTTCTGCAGAAACACAGCCCCATGTTGGGTTTCTTCTGGTGCCTTAATAAAAGAACAATTTTGACGACACTCCCTGTGTGGAAGTCAATGGTTTATCCTCTATTTCTTTGGTGATCTGAAACAAAATGGCTTATTGCATTTTAAATACCATCTTTCTTACAATATAGTAAAGTAGTTTACATAACAACTGGGTTACATACATAAAGTGGCCAAACAGGTAGAAAACATGGAAAAAAAAAAAGCCAGAAGGATGCTCAGGTACATATGAAGAGGAATGGCCAGCAGAAAACAATGAGTTGATATTGTCTCTGTTTAAGTGTCTGGTCAGACATCATTTGGAGTACAATAGGAGTGGAGGAGTGGGGTAAGGGCCCCTGCGCTAACCCGGAGGTAACCGGGCAGCACACAATGCTGCCTGATTACTGCTGAGTAACCCCCTGTGGAAATATTTTTTTCAATATTTCCATTAGCACCAGAAATGGCACATACTGGAGGTAGAGCTACCGCCGGTACCTGCATTGGGCCAGCAGTAGTTCCGGGTTGCTGCGCGCAAGCCCTTTAGTAAAAGGGCCCCTAAATCCTGTGAACACAGAGAAAAGAAGTGACAATAATGTTAGGTTAGTTCAGGTTCAGAGTTTTGTGGGAACATAATCCCATTTGAGGGGTTCACGAAGGAACATTCACCTACCTCCATAGACAGATCTACCTGTGAGAATTTAACAGCAAGAACCTATTTTTTCTTACCCTGCAAGCGAGATTACATAAAAGAATTTATGGCTCTTCTTGGAAAACAAAATTGTAATGAATTTCATCTGAAATCTTCCCTAGGCTGTCACAAATAACCTACTATTAACCAGTGCCAACCATAACCTTTTGGACAATAGGATTGTAACACGTGAAATCAATGAAAAAAGAAACCATAGTGTGCCATTAACACTGGCTTGGAGACCCCAAGGCAATTGTAGAGGGATAAAGCAGTGCCAAAATTGGAAGATCCCATAGCAGTGAGGACAAAGTTTGGGAATTTGTGTGTGTGTGTGTGTGTGTATGGGGGGGGGGGGGGGGGGGGTTATAGCCAAAGATTTGGTCATTGGGGTTCAGTGTGCAAGTCAACATAAGTTGTATCAACATTGTATTAGTTTTTCATAAGTTGTAATATTATTCTCCTTTCTTTTGTCTTCCTTTATATCATTCCTGCTCAGTTGTCTCAATTCAAATGCTTTGTAGAAAATAATTTGTGGTGAACCAACTCTTCAAATATAATCAATCCGAAGAATGACTTCTGGTAAGTTAAGAACTAAAATCAGTAAAGAACCACAGTCTAATAGGGAAGGACGAAAAGGAAAAAGGGACATTCTATCATTTCATTCAGTGTTTCAACAGCGGCCTTGCATAGCTTATCGCAGAGGTCCTAATTTATGGGATAAGCTAGTTCATACCATTTGACCTACCGCTCAACCAGCATCTGATGTCATCTCACGGACATTAAAGCATGTGGACGCTGTCAATTCTGTGATCAGACTGTTCAAGGTTCTGAATGGCATCATCCAAATAAAATTAATAAAGTGTATCCTTATAGAACCAACACCACAAAGGGTACATAGGACAGTTTTAAAAGACTGAAGGAACCAAAAGTGTTCGGGGGGGGGGGGGGGGGCAAGTTCTGAATGAATGAAAGAAATTAAAATTTACGAGAGGAACACAATCTGAATGCCGGGCATTTGTACACAGGGTAGATAGGACACTTTTTAAAAAACATGAAGGACGTGAAAGTATTACATCTTGGGGGAGGGGTGAGGAGGAAAGCAGTGAGGTATCCGGATACTGGGCGTTAGGGCCACTGGGTTACATAGACTTTTGAAAGCCTTAAGGAACCCATGTCCAGAATTTCTTCTTTCTCCCCTCCATCCATGTGCATCTCCTTCCTGTCTTTCCTTCCTTCACGTCCATCCCAGACCAACAATTCTCTCCCTGCCCTCTCCTCCATCCACCCATGTCCAGCAACCCTCCTCTCTCCCTGCCCTCCCCTCCATGTCCAGCAATTTCTCCTCTCTCCCTGGGCCCTGTCCTCCCATCCATGTCCATCGATGCTCCTCTCTCCCCTTTGACCATCTCCCTCATTCCCTTTCCAGCACTCCTAGTCCCCCCTCTGTCTCTCCCTTACCCAGTCTCCTAAATTCCTCCCCCCTCTTTCACCCACTTCATTAGTCCCCCATTACCCATACTCTGTACTCACCACCCCTCCCAATCCCATCCTTCCCTCTGCTCACCAACAATAAAGAACGACAACGTGGACGCAGGCAGCAGCTCACAGGTTTGCTTCCTGTGATTTGAGTGAACGGCGACGGTTGTGCGGGGGAGTAGAAAAATATTTTCTAAATGGCTTCCAGTTCCTTCCCTCCTCTAGTCGCAGCGACGAACTGGCGCGGGCAGCCAATAAAAGCAGAAAGCATCCAGGCTCTTCAACTCCGTCCGTCCTTCGCTTCCCTCTTCCCTGCCCTCTCAGCATGTCCCGCCCACTCGAAAGGAAATGACATCAGAGAAAGGCGGGACGCGCTGAGAGGGCAGGGAAGAGGGAAGCGAAGGACGGACGGAGTTGAAGAGCCTGGATGCTTTCTGCTTTTACTGGCGCCGACCGCGCCAGTTCGCCGCTGCGAGTCTGGAGCGATCAGATGAGCCAGAGCGGGTACCGTTTCTGATGCAGTGTGTGTGCGCTCGGGCGGGCGGGCCTGAGCTGAAATTGGGTGGGCCTGGGCCCACCCAGGCCCACCCGTAGCTACGCCCCTGTGTCACACAGACAGTCTCACTCTGTCACACACCCGCACATTCACTCTGGCTCTCTCTCTCAAACATACACACCCCAGGAAAACGTTGCTAGCGCCCGTTTCATTCGTTCCAGAAATGGGCCTTTTTTACTAGTTAAAACATAAGTAATGTTCGAAAGGTGTCACCCACAAACTCTCCAATATTAACAAATTGTAACATATTAAGACAATATTTCAACTAACCGCTGAGTCTTGCTCCTGAGTAGAACTGCTATACATAAAATTGGCAAGATGGAACTTTCTAAACGTCATGATTATGGAGGAAAAAGACTTCAGAAACTCTGTATTCACCTATTCAAAATTGTGAATCACAGACTGCCATAGATCTCATGAAAAACTTTTTGTTAGAGACTATGATACAGATTCCTCATTAGTCCAAAAACCTCCAAAGTAACATCATAGAGCTATGTCTTTATATTCTAATACTCTATTGTCACAAAGTTATAAAAGGTAATAGATACACCTATCTAAGCTGTGGCATTATCCGGAGGGTATGCTCGACAGAAAGCTTCTGTTTCCCCAAAAATGCTTCATCGGGAGCTGAGCCCTCAATCGCCAATAAAGCCCTGCAAAATAGATAGAAAAAGGTACGTGAGAACATGTAGTGTGGAGACAAACATACAGCGTAATACCTGCATTGGTTACAACATATAGCAAAATAATTCAGCATACAAAATGGCGCCCAAAATTTAAAGGAACGCTGTGATATAATGAATTAAAGAGACATGACTCCTATTGGTAATTTAAAGGAACCAGATCGCTCATGCATCTACAAAACTGCTACAGGAATGCTTTCCATTCTATTCAACTATTGAGTCCCTTAGGCATAAGGGAGCCTAAGCGATGAATCCTGGCAAAACTTATGGAACAGACAGTCTGCATTCAACTCAACAACTGGCTAATTGAAAGTAACTGGCTAGACTCATGTCAATCTGGCTTCAGACCTGGGTATGGAACAGAGACTCTCCCCACCATCTTACTTTGTAGCTGCTTCCAATACATTGACTTGTGCTTCAATGGCTGCTGCCTCTTTCTCTTGCTGGAGCATCTTCAAGGTGATGTCTAACTCTGCCTTCTTACGTTCAGAGATGGCAGCAATGGTGCTGGCAGTGGCTGCTTCTGCAGTAGCAACAATGGAAACATTAATCTTGAAAGTGGCAGCAACAGAGGCAGCATTAGCATTGGCAGTGGGAGCAGCAGTTGAAGTGTTAGGATTCGCGGTGGCAGTAGCAGCAGCAGCCTCAGCTGCTACTTATTTTCCCTCTTCTTCTACATAAGTACATAAGTATTGCCATACTGGGAAAAACCAAAGGTCCATCAAGCCCCGCATCCTGTTTCCAACAGTGGCCAATCCAGGTCACAAATACCTGGCAAGATCCCAAAAAAGTACAAAACATTTTTTACTGCTTATCCCAGAAATAGTGGATTTTCCCCAAGTCCATTTAATAACAGTCTATGGACTTTTCCTTTAGGAAGCCGTCCAAACCTTTTTAAAACTCCGCTAAGCTAACCGCCTTTACTACATTCTCTGGCAACGAATTCCAGAGTTTAATTACACATTGAGTGAAGAAAAAGTTTCTCTGATTCGTTTTAAATTTACTACATTGTAGTTTCATCGCATGCCCCCTAGTCCTAGTGTTTTTGGAAAGTGTAAACAGAGGCTTCACATCTACCCGTTCAAATCTACTCATTATTTTATAGACCTCCATCATATCTCCCCTCAGCCGCCTTTTCTCCAAGCTGAAGAGCCCTAGCCGCTTTAGCCTTTCCTCATAGGAAAGTCGTCCCATCCCCTTTATCATTTTTGTTGCCCTTCTCTGCACCTTGTCTAATTCCACTATATATTTTTTGAGATGTGGGGACCAGAATTGAACACAATATTCAAGGTGTGGTTGCACCATGTAGCGATACAAAGGCATTATAACATCCTCATTTTTGTTTTCCATTCCTTTCCTAATAATACCCAACATTCTATTTGCTTTCTTAGCCACAGCAGCACAGTGAGCAGAAGGTTTCAACGTATCATCAACAATGACACCTGGACCCCTTCCTGGTCGGTGGCTCCTAACGTGGAACCTTGCATGACATAGCTATAATTCTGGTTCCTCTTTCCCACATGCATCACTTTGCACTTGCTCACATTAAACGTCATTTGCCATTTAGACGCCCAGTCTCCCAGTCTCGTAAGGTCCTCTTGTAATTTTACACAATCCTCCAGTGATTTAACGACTTTGAATAACTTTGTATCATCAGCAAATTTAATTACCTCACTAGTTACTCCCATCTCTAGGTCATTTATAAATATGTTAAAAATCAGCGGTCCCAGCACAAACCCCTTGGGAACCCCACTAACTTCCCTTCTCCATTGAGAATACTGACCATTTAACCCTACTCTGTTTTCTATCTTTTAACCAATTTTTTTAATCCACAATAGAACACTTCCTCCTATCCTATGACTCTCCAATTTCATCTGGAGTCTTTCATGAGGTACTTTGTCAAACGCCTTCTGAAAATCCAGATACACAATCCACCTTATAATCAAAAGAGAAAAACGCCTAGATTTCGACCCAAATCGGGAGATAGACGTTTATCTCACAAAAACGAATAAATCGGTATAATGGAAAGCCGATTTTGGACGTTTTCAACTGCACTCCATCGCGGATGCGGACAAAGTTGATGGAGCGTGTCAGAGGTGTGGCGAAGGTGGAACTGGGGCGTGGTTATCGACCGAGGAGAGATGTACGCGTTAGGGCGATAATCGAAAAAATAAAGGCGTTTTTAGCAAACATTTAGGACACTTTTGTTGGACCCTTTTTTCCACACGAACAGGTCCCAAAAAAGTGCTCTAAATGACCAGATGACCATCGGAGGGAATCGGGGATGACCTCCCTTGACTCCCCCAGTGGTCACTAACCCCCTCCCACCACAAAAAAATGATGTTTCACAACTTTTTATTTTCACCATCAAATGTCATACCCACCTCCCTGGCAGCAGTATGCAGGTCCCTGGAGCAGTTGTTAGGGGGTGCAGTGGACTTCAGGCAGGTGGACCCAGACCCATCCCCCCCTACCTGTTACAATTGTGCTGCTTAATGCTTATTAGTCATCCAACCCCCCCAAACCCACTGTACCCACATGTAGGTGCCCCCCTTCACCCCTTAGGGCTATAATAATGGTGTAGACTTGTGGGCAGTGGGTTTTGAGGGGGATTTGGGGGGCTCAACACACAAGGGAAGGGTGCTATGCACCTGGGAGCTCTTTTACCTTTTTTTTTTTTTTTGTAAAAGTGCCCCCTAGGGTGCCCGGTTGGTGTCCTGGCATGTGAGGGGGACCAGTGCACTACAAATCCTGGCCCCTCCCATGAACAAATGCCTTGGATTTATTCGTTTTTGAGCTGGGCGCTTTCATTTTCCATTATCGCTGAAAAACAAAAACGCCCAGCTCACAAATTGTCGAATAAAACATGGACGTCTATTTTTTGCGAAAATACGGTTCAGTCCGCCCCTTCACGGACCCGTTCTTGGAGATAAACGCCCATGGAGATAGACGTTTTTGTTCGATTATGCCCCTCCACATCAACCAGCTCACCTTTATCCACATGTTTGTTCACCCCTTCAAAGAAATGTAGTAGATTGGTGAGGCAAGATTTCCCTTCACTAAATCCATGTTGACTTTGTATCATTAATCCGTGTTTTTGAATATGCTCTGTAATTTTGTTCTTAATAATAGTCTCTACCATTTTGCCCGGCACCAATCTCAGACTCACTGGTCTATAATTTCCAGGATCTCCTCTGGAACCTTTTTTAAAAATCGGCGTTACATTGGCCACCCTCCAATCTTCCAGTACCATGCTCGATTTTAAGGATAAATTACATATTACTAACAATAGCTCTGCAAGCTCATTTTTCAGTTCTATCAGTACTCTGGGATGAATAGTCTAGTCTGAGTTTTTCCACTTCTATGGCTATTTCTTATTTACTATAAAGAACTTTTGCTTTGTCAGCCTATGCTTCCATTTGCAATTTAAGAGCAATACAGCCCATAGAGGACCTGCTGGAATGGCTTCTCCTATGTGGCTTAAAGAAGAAAGGAAGTGGAAAAGAAATAACAAATGGACTGGAGGTTCTGGAAGTAGTTAACCACACGGAGAGAGGAACATAGAACCAGAGATTGGAAACAAGATTATTAGAAAAATAAAATCACAAGACAAAGGTAGTAAAAAAATATTTTCAGTTTAGTGTTTGATTTTTGAGAATTTGCATCTGCTGGCATTATTTTACACTGTACATGAGGAAATGTGTTTCTATTTCTCTGGTGTTACATTGCATGCAGAGTTTGGCATCTCAGCTTTTGGTTTAATTTTTGTCTACATTAGTAGTTTTAATTCATGGTCACTTATCTTGTATTTGAACAGAGGCTATCTGTGTTTTACATGTGTGACTGAGGCCAAGGTGTAGTGCTGTGGAAGAGTATGAGTGAAGAGATATGTCCAAAAGGGTTGAATGAGAGTGAAAATGGAGTTAATGTGGTCAGAGAGGTAATAAGAGATGGAGTATGATCTGGAGACAAGGGAAGGAAGGAGAGACAAGGATGGAGTAGAGGCTAGTGAGGGGATGAAATGCAGCAGAAGGTAAATGAGGGCTGAGAGGGTGAGTACAAAGGATGGAAGTGTGAGAAAGATAGAGGGAGGATTAGCAGACTGGGGAAGGAGAAAGATAGAGGGAGGAAATGGGATTTCTGGAGAGAGATGAGAAAATCCAGTAGGTAGATGAGAGGTGAAAAGAAGGTGACTATGTACTAGAAAGTGAGAGAAAGGGAGAATGAGGGGTAAAATTCATATATGGGTGGATATAGAGGTAAAGAAGAGAAAAGTGAAAAAAGAAATGTAAAAAAAAAAAAAAAGAAAAGAAAGATCAGTGCCAGACTGATTAAAGAAGAAAAGGAAGAAGAACAAGAGACGAGAGTAGAAATGGAAAAGCAAACCTGTAAAAAATTTAGAAGACCGACACAAATAGTGGTACAGATTGGGACCAACTCAGTTAGGAACTATCCAGACAGCAAAGGTAGAAAAGTAAAAAATAATTTCTATTTAAAACTTTTTAAAGATTGATACGTGTCTCCAAATGTATATCGTATCTATTTTCATACTTAGAAGAGTACAGGAGAAAATGCATTTCTGTTCACTTTTATTTTATTTTATCAGTATTTTCACTGCTTATAGAGTCTCGCTTACATGGGGTGGGGGCTTCATTTCAGTTTTTGTCTGCATGTTTTTTGTGGTCCCCTATTTTGTATCAAGTGAGGGTCTGTCTGTGTTCTGCATGTCTGACTGAGGTGAAGAATTCCACTAAAATGTAGTGTCTTTGTAGGACTGTGTAAAAGTCCAGTTTGTTTAAATCTTCCAGTAGTAGTGCTCCAGGGCACACTCTAATATTTATAACCATATCTTTTCATAGGTGAGTCAGGGCTGTTAGGGTTTGATACATTTTTCCTACATGTAGGTTTTAAGTGTCTTTTTGCAGTTTCGTGTTATTTTGCAAAGTGTCTGGTGTTTTTGAGAACAGGTTTTGGGACAAGGGCTGCCAAGGGCGGCCCTTGTCACCTATAATCAAAATGCTCAGGACTAGTGGTCTCCGCATTCTATAGAGTCACCAAACAAACTAAAATTTGTCTGCTTTAAACAAAGTGTCTGGCAGTGGAAGGAGCTTGTGTTTATGAGGTGATTAATCACAATTTGAATATTTTTTTGTATGGCAATAAGTGGAGTGGAGGAGTGGCCTAATGGTCAATGCAGCAGGTTGTGGACCTGGGGAACCGAGTTCAATTTCTTCTGCATTTCTGTGTGACCCTAAGCAAGTCACTTAGCCCTTCATTGCCCCAGGTACAATATACTACTTAAGTTGTGAGCCCGTTTTGGTTTGGGCAGTGCCAGTACCTGAAAGAAATTGTAAAGCGCTTAGGTCTAGGTGGTATATACATACTTAAAATAAATAAATAAATAAGAAGGATAGCTCCATTGTTAGGGAATATGAAGCTTGTGATATAGAATTGGACCTTCAGGGTTTATGTTGAGATTCTGATCAATACTGTAGAGAAGAGAGAACATTCCTATACATAACATAGTAACATAGTAGATGGCAGCAGAAAAAGACCTGCACGGTCCATCCAGTCTGCCCAACAAGATAACTCATATGTGCTACTTTTTCTGTATACCCTACTTTGATTTGTACCTGTGCTCTTTAGGGCACAGACCGTATAAAGAAACATTTGTTGAATAATGCTATCAATTATCATACTAATTTAAAATTGTGTGGGGAAGGGGTATGATGTGCAGAAATGTCACTTTGACTTGCCCCCTCCCCATGCCTACCTTGACACCCTGGTGCCATCCCAAATATTTCTATCTAGAGACGCCACTGGACACACCTCTTGCCGATCCAATGGGCTCCTTGGGGGGGGGGGGGGGGCATTCCTTTCCACAACAAGAGTTCATGTTTTCTTGAACTTGGGGTGTAGCTAAGTGTTTCAATACATCTTTAGTTTCTAGTATATAAGGCCACAGGTTTGAATGCTACAAAACCTCACAGTTTCATGCTAACTGGACAGAGTTGTATTATGGCATTATTGTTTTATCAATGGCTTTCCTTGTCATACAATTAGTTTTGTTCTATGTTTCTTGTTATGTTTTTAAAAAATTATTCAAATGATCATGTGCTAAATTTACCCTCCCCAATATTCAAAAGCATTTAACCAGCCAGGATCGGCACAAGGCCTTTTAAAAACACCATAACCAGCTATCCACAAATTTTCAGAAGGACATGGCTGGCCATGACCCGTTGAAAATTTGCAGTTAGCAGCTAGCGAATAGTTGGTTATATCTTGTGATATAACTGACAATCCACAGATTTTCAATGCAAGTTTGGAGACCATATTTGGTCACATGAATACCAGGCCTATCTTTGGCCAGTTCAAACTTAATCAGCCAGTGCTGAATATACTGGCTATTGAATGAGGGTCACTGGAAACAGCCCAACATTGAATACCTGGGCTCAGTGCTAATCGTGGGACTTAACCAGGCTATTTGTCCTGTTTATCTGTCTTAATTAGTCAAGCAGGGACTGACTCTTACATGTTCAGTGTACAACTCTGCGTACGTCTAGTAGCGCTATAGAAATGATAAGTAGTAGTATTAACTCCTACAGTCTGAATATCGGGCCCTTAGCCATTTAGGGGTAAATAAGCTGGTGACAGTCAGCAATTTTGTTGCTGTCACCAGCTTTATGCCTGGATTTTCAATACCAGCCTTTGATTGCATAAGTTCAACTGGACAAAGATAGGACTGTGTTTTATGCGGTTCAGTTTGGCCGGTTAACTTATGCAGTTAAGTGCTGATTATTGGCACTTAACCGGATAAGTGCTGACTCCATCCCATGGACTTGCCCACAACATAGACTGAGTAAAACTGGATAGCCCTGAAGAGGTGAATCAACCAGATCTGAAGAAGAAAGTATTGCCTTCGAAAGCTAACCAAAAAATGTATTGTTTGTCCAATAAAAAGGGTATTATTTTATTTTCTTTGTGGTTTTTTTTTTATTTCTATTTATTACCTCTAAAAGTGAAGAAATGCAAAAAAGTGGGCATGGCCAGCTTGTGCTCTGAAAGGTTCTTATCTGGATAGTGACTACTGTTCATATCAGGCTGCTAGTTTCCCTATAAGAAACTAGACTAAGGGCCCCTATATTAAAACTTAGGGGTCCTTTTACTAAGGTATGCTGAAAAATGGCCTGCGCTAGTGTAGACGCATATTTTGGATGTGCGCAAATCTATTTTTTCATGTGCCTGTAAAAAATGCCTTTTGTGGGGGGGGGGGGGCGAAAATGAAAATTGGCATGTGTCCATTTTGGGTCTGAGACCTTACCGCTACCCATTCACTTAGTGGTAAGGTCTCACGCGTTAACCGGGCAGTAATCGTAAATGTGCATACAATGCCGATTACTGCCCAATTAGCGCTGTGCGACAGAAAATAAAATATATTTTCCAGCGTGCATAGTGGACACACGTAAAAAATGAAACCCTTAGTATGCGCTAATGGACAGTGCACATTAAAAGCTGCATGTCCTATTTTATACCTATGGGCCATGTGGCATTTAGCGCATGCTAATATCTGTTAGTATGAGCTAAGCTTTAGTAAAAGGGCCCCTAAGAAATCTACAAGTTTGTTTGCTGACTTTTACTTGCATATGGCTAGTGTCCAAAGCAATCCTAAGGCACAAGACATCACAGCAACTCTTTCTTCCAGCTCTTTTCCACAATGTATATCTCGGACCTGCTCAATTTCATCACTGAATGCAGCTGGATGTTTTGTACAGGCCTTTTTTCTGCAGTGTGAGTTCAAAAGCAAGGTTCATCAGCTAATGTTGACCCAGTGCCTACATTTCCTTGCTTAAACTTTCTTGGTCTGATGTTAAATCTCACAAGCGACTATTATTTCTGGGAAGCAGCAGTTTCATCTACCGCAGCCATTCATCTGAACATTCTCCTTATACAAACAAGTGTTTGAAGAAGTATGGGAATTCTCTGCTTGGTGTACCAGACTGCTTCAAAGAAGGAAAAAAAAAAGTACAGCTCGGAGGGGTCTTTTGTTGGGGCTATTTTTTTCGCAGTAATTCTTTTGATGTACATATCAAATTGATGCAATTTATCACATGCATGCATGTCACATATATAGCAACGTATCAGATCTTTAAGGAAATAGCATATTTTCTATGTTCTTCTGACTTATTAGGTTCCCCATTCCCAGGCAGCATTCTGCTATCAGCCTGACAATTCTGATGTAATCCTACCACTCTAGATGAAGCTGCAGCTATCTCGATTCAAGGATTTATGGCTTGTGAATGTTCATTTTTGTTATTACTGGTGCTGTGCCAATAAATAAGTCACCAAAACCTCCTAGCTGAGTGTCATTTGATAGGGAAAGGCTGGGATCACAAGGAAGCCTTCTGTCTTTCTAACAAAAAAAAAAGTGCTGAGGTAAGCAGTGTCAACCCCAGCTGCATCAACATGACCGTGAGGAGACAAATGAGAGCTTTCACTGCTGGATACGGGGGACAGAGAGCCCAGAGCTCCGATAGAAAAAAAAAAAAACTCCATCCCAGCAGCAGCTGTCATAACTATAACTGCAAGGCTCTGCTTTCTAAACTATTAAATTTGATAAGAAGTCTTTCACTGCCTTCTTCTCTTTCTGTCTCTCTTGCTTTTTCTTCCCGCCATGTCCCTCCTTCCCCCTTCCCCCCCCCCCACACTTTTTTTTCTGTAACACATCATCAAACTCATAACAGCACCTAAATATCACTGATTAATTATATTCTATTTTCCTAGTGTCATTCACAGTCAACTGTCAAAACTAAATAGATGTTGGAATGTGCTGTGACTCCTCCGGGTCATTGAGAGGCACTTTGGACAGAAAGTAAAAAATAAAGAAAAACAAAAGACAAAAAGTGAGACATGGTGAGGCTTACAGGAAAGGAGGGAGATATGGAGGAGGGAAAGAGGAAGGAAAAAGGGGGAGGAGATGGCGCAATGATCTTGAGACAGGGACGGCTTTCTCTCCACAGGGCCCATCAGTTCCTGGTGGATGTTGCCCAGGCAATGGCTAGGGGATTATGTGGAATGCCTGGAGATGATCTACTTCGCTTTGGCTCAGAGATGGAGCAGAAGGGGGTGGATGGCTTTTCTCTTTCTGTTCTTCTTTTATGTGTGCAGCAGATTAGACAGGCATGTTGCTGTGGAGACACCATAGAGAAGGTCCCTAGCACACCTGCACCGCAAACATCTCCCATGCACAGGAGCTGTAAAAAAAAAAACAAGATTTTTTTTTTGCACAATTGTTAATTGCAGATGAAATCTTGATTGAATAAGGTCTGTAAAGTCCCAGAGGAAATATCTCTTGTGGGAAAATATATGAAAAGAGTGTGGGGGTGGGGGTGGGGGGAGGGGGGAGTTGAAAGGAAAAAAGAAATCAATATGCATGGCTACGCAGTTACTTCAGCAAGGAAACAGATATTTGTTTTACAGTAATAGAAACTATGTATGCATGTCCTACATACAGGAACAGATCAAAACTATTATGGACTTAAAGAGTGTTGATCTCACTTGAACTTTCTGCCGTCACAACGCAAGAGGAAAATAACTGCAAAGAGGACACATTGCCAGTGGATTGCTAAATAGGACACTTTAATCCTCTGGCTCTCTCAAAGAAGGAATCATTTTTGATATGTATGGACTCTTCCAAAGATAAGAGTGTGCTGTGGTGTAAAAAAATGATATTATATGCCTTTGTGCCACTTGAGGGAAAAGTGAAAAATAAATAAAAAGTCAAACGGAGGAGGTCCTGAAGCCTAAAGGCAACCATGCCGATATGAAATGCGCTGGCATCTGTCCAGGCCCTGCTAATGAAGCACTCGGCTCCACGCAGTGTCTCGGCCTCACCTCTCTCACCTTCTGCCTTTCTCTACAAAGTTTGCTGTTTCTAAATTCTCCATCAATAGCAGTAGTGTTCAGCCCCCCAAAATAACGATAATAATAACTTACAGCAATGTGTGGAGGGAGTGTGCTTCAAAAGTTAAAGGCACTATTAGCCAGGAAATCTCTAGAGTTGAAATATGGCTTTCCGGCCCAGTCTTTTTGAATTTGGGCAGGTCACTTTCTCTCTCTGTGCCACAGTTCACAGAATTATGATCAGGAAATAAATGTCACCCCCCCCCCCCCCTTCAATCCTCAGCCCAATATTAATCACATTTCCTTATGGAAGGCATTATACAAAACAAGGCCCTAACTATTAACCAAGTTTTCAACCACAGAGGTGGCTGCGTACATCTTTCAAGCATATTTAACTGTAAATCTGATACCATCCATTATATTATTCCAGTTTACTAATTTTAAGTGTCAGAAGTGTCAGTGAAATCAAGCTTTCCACAATGAGCAATGGAGTCTCCCCCCTTGCACAGTGGTACATAACTCAGGTTCTGCATACCATTCCAATTTTTAGGATTCCTTCAGGAGAGATTCATCAGGTCTTTGTGCATATATTTTGCAGTTTAAGTACTAACCGTGCTTCCCATAAGCTAAAAGGGGATAATTTTATAAGAAGGTGCCTAGGTTAAATGAGCAGGAAGGCACTTTTTTTGACACTTAGCCGCCTATCTGACTTTACAAAAAGCAACCACAAACCTAGCAGCAATAGCGCCTACATGTAAGGCATGGACATTATAGCTTACTAGTAAAAGAGGCCTGTTTCTGAGCAAATAAAACGGGCGCTAGCAAGGTTTTCATCGCCAACACCCCCCCTCCCTCCCTGCCCAACCCCTTCGTTGTTCTGCCATTGCTCCGCCCTCAACGTCATGACGTTTGACACGAGGGCGGGGCCTGGAGCGATTTCGCAACCCCCCCCCGCCTCCCTCCCTGTGAACCCCTTCGTTGTTCTGCCATCAAGGTTTTCGTCGGCAACACCCCCCCTCCCTGCCTGCCTGCCAACCCCTTCATTGTTCTGGCATTGCTCTGCCCTCAACGTCATGATGTTTGACGCAAGGGCGGGGCCCGGAGCGATTTCCCACCCCCCGCCTCCCTGCCTCCCTCCCTGCCAACCCCTTCGTTGTTCTGCCATTGCTCCGCCCTCAAGGGCGGGGCCCGGAGCAATTTTGGTGGCTTCACCACAACGAACCTTCGAACCTTTTTGAAGGAAGTCAGGGCTTGGCTTCACTGATGTCACTGTCTTCAGAACGTTGAGGGTGAGTTTTATATATATAGATGGTTATGGGTTATGTTTTTTTTTTGTTACATTTGTACCCCGCGCTTTCCCGCTCATGGCAGGCTCAATGCGGCTTACATGGGGCAATGGAGGGTTAAGTGACTTGCCCAGAGTCACAAGGAGCTGCCTGTGCCTGAAGTGGGAATCAAACTCAGTTGTAAATTTATTTGATATATCACTATTCATCATACACAACAGCATCAACCATTACAAAGAAAACAAATTAAAACCAGGACAAGAGAAAGTTAACAGTATACACATACAATCAGGACCAAGCAATGTTCAAATGAAGTTTCTTCAATCGCAGCTTTGAATAAGTGAGTCTTAAGGACTACCCTAAAATTGGGAAATGAAAGTTTCAAACACGTTACTGGCATTATGCCTGCTTGAGAGCACCTGTAAATGTGAGTGTCCTGTGTTATCCCCAGGATTTTATAGAGGTTGCTCAAATTTGGGTGCAGTCACTTAGAATCAATTATTGGGGTTAATTAGAGTTAATTGGCACCAAGTTGGATTTGTACATGCATCAGGGGCAGACTGACTATTCAGAGGCTCTGCCCGGTTGCCCACCTCCACCACTGCACCCTACAGACCTCCCCAGTGGTCCTACCTTGAAGGGCCCTGGTCGTCTAGTGGCCTCTGTGGGGGCAGGAAAGAATCCCACTCTTTCCTGCCCACTGAAGCTAATTGGCACCAAGTTGAATTTGTACATGCATCAGGGGCAGACTGACCATTCAGAGGCTCTGCCCGGTTGCCCACCTCCACCACCGCACCCTACAGACCTCCCCAGTGGTCCTACCTTGAAGGGCCCTGGTCGTCTAGTGGCCTCTGTGGGGGCAGGAAAGAATCCCACTCTTTCCTGCCCACTGAAGCTAATGGGCACCAAGTTGGATTTGTACATGCATCAGGGGCAGACTGACCATTCAGAGGCTCTGCCCGGTTGCCCACCTCCACCACCGCACCCTACAGACCTCCCCAGTGGTCCTACCTTGAAGGGCCCTGGTCGTCTAGTGGCCTCTGTGGGTGCAGGAAAGAATCCCACTCTTTCCTGCCCACTGAAGCTACTCTGCCTGTTGCTGCCGTAGTTTAAAAATGGCTGCTGAGACTGCCAAAACCCGCAAGACTACCATGGGAAGTCTCAGCAGCCATTTTGAAAACACAGTGGTGCTGGGCACAGTAGCAACAGAGTGCAGGAAAAAGAAGTCACTAGACCACAAGGATCCTTCAAGATAGGACCAGGGAGGGCCCACTTTGGCTCAGGGGTCTGTAGTATGTGGGAGAGGGTGGCAACTACAGCAGTGGGAGGGGCTGTAGTATGTGGGAGGGGTGGCGTTGCAGCAGTGGGGCAGCAGGCAGTGGCCGGGGGGGGGGGGGGGGGAGTCCCAATGAACTGCCTGGGAGCCCCAACCACTCTCAGTCTGTCCCTGGTGAGCATCTTCCCTAGTTGCTATTCTATGACATCCTGTGCCTAAATTTCATAAGGCACAATTCAAAAGGTGGCATAGCGATGGGAGGTGTATGGGCAGGTAAGGGACATTCCCAGAAATTAGGCGTCATGTTATAGACACTTAGATTTATGCACCCAACTGCCACCACTTGGACATGAGGATTTGCACCAAATTTCAGCAAGTCCTTGTGCCCAAAGTGGTATGTGGGAATCTACTCTAAGCTTTATTTTATAAAGGTCTCTTAATACTAAGGGCCCTGTTTACTAAGATGCACTAATGTTTTTAGTGCACACTAAATGCTAGAATTGCCCATATGTTTCCAGGGTGACTTAGCATTTAGCGCATGCTAAAAACGCTAGCGCACCCTTAGAGTGG
This sequence comes from Microcaecilia unicolor, assembly GCF_901765095.1. Classification (NCBI taxonomy): domain Eukaryota; kingdom Metazoa; phylum Chordata; class Amphibia; order Gymnophiona; family Siphonopidae; genus Microcaecilia; species Microcaecilia unicolor. The sequence continues at coordinate 295,542,992 of NC_044032.1, forward strand.
CTTAGAAAACAAGGCCCTAAGTGACATCTGTAGAACTGGCACTTAGCAAGGATCTTAATGGCATCCAACTTTGGGGTTTTCAATGCTGGAGAGCTTTGTACATTAACTCTAGTGCTGCTTTTTTCTCTGAATTTTGGTTTGTACTATGAGGGAGAGGCTCTCGGAGAGTTGTCACCATTGTGATTTGCCGGACTGCTTCTGAAAATATGTCATGCTCTGCTACAATGCTGGACTGATTTCAAGACTGAGAGAAGATTTTTTTATTTGCTGTGCACAGTTTCTTGAGGTTTTTTTTTTTTTTTTAAACTTTTTTTTAGCTTCTGGCAGGCTCTAATGTTACCTGCACCTTTTGTAATTCTGTTTGTGCCTGGTTTTTTTTTTTTTTTTTTTTGGGGGGGGGGGGGGGGGAGACAATAGGTTTTCTCCCTTGGAGAGCGATTTTAAAGCCAGGGAGTTTTTTCCAGTTCCTTTTTTTCAGGCTGAAACATATGATAATACTGGGACTCCATTAAGGATGGTAAATGTGATATACAGGGCTTTTTTTGAGGGGGTACTTGGGGGTACTGAGTACCAGCACCTTTTCCATTGTCTGCTAAAATTGACCCATGAAACTCAAGTTTTAATGAAAGAGCTCAGGGTCTATATACCAATTCTGCCTTGTCATAGATTCTGTGACTGGTTGCAGTGGGCCTGGCTATTGTGGGGTGGGTCCCTCAGTGATCACTCCACCCCTGAAGGATGGCCTGGAATTGGAGTACCGGCACCTTTTTCGCTAGAAAAAAAAGCACTGGTGATATATACAGTAGAAGTTCAAAACTCCAGACTGCTCGGGGACTGGATCATCCCAGATTTTTGGATTTTCTGGATTCTCGGGTAGTACTTTTAAAATTCAATTTTAAGGAAGAATAAAGAGCTGAACAGGCACATTTCATTGATCTTGTTGATTTATTCAATAACAAATACAGAAAATAGGAAAAATATACTGTAAAATCTTAAATAAAAATGATGGTACATTATACAGTGCTTATTTGCTCATTCCGTTACTTCTGCTGCACTGCTTGTTGATGGACCACTGGTTTAATCAGCTTTCCTTAAATACTTTTGTATATCAACAACATTTTGTTCTTGGTTTGCAGCCAAAGATTTTGTGGGCAAACTCTTTCAGTAACCCCCATTTCATCAGCATTGTACACTTGATCGGGCGTGAGATCATGGTCACTCACCATTTTTTCAAATGTTTCCTTATATTTTAATGCAGCTTAGGTATTAGCCGACTGCCTTTCTCCAGCAATTTCTAACTGTTGAATTCCATGATGGATCTTGAAATTCTTAATCCATCTATCACTAAATGCACACTCTGATTTCAATGTTCATTTGTTCCTTAAAAGACTTTGCTTTGCCAATAAGCATTGGCCCAGAAATTGCCATACCTTCTGATCATTTTAACAAAAAACATTCATGCAAGACTTTATCCAGATTTTCTAATTTTGGTTTATGTAAACTTATTCTTTCAGCAATTTTATTGTAAGGCTCAGAGGAATCTGTACACTGTTGAATTCTATTCTTTGTCTTTATATTGTAAATTGTAGATATTCCGATGTCATAAGTTTCCATTAGAACGGCAGTGCTCACACCACTTCCTAAATTTTCTGCATTATTTCAAGTGTCACTCAATTTCAATGTGCTCTTCCTTTTCTTCACACCACGATGCTTACCAACTTTAGGTAACAGTGGTTAGCATATCTGGGTTTAAAAATGTTTGGACAAGTTCCAGGAGGAAAAGTCCATAGTCTGTTATTGAGATGGAAATAGGGAAGTCACTCCTTGCCGCAGGATAGGAAACATGGAATGTTGCTACTAATTGGATTTCTGCCAAGTACTTGTGACTTGGATTGGCCACTGTTGGAAGAAGGATACTGGGCTAGATGGACCACTGCTCTGACCCACTATGGCTATTCTTATGTTCTTAGGAACCATGACTGCTCAATGCCAACTGACGTCCCTGTGGTCCGTGTTGTTCCTTGTGGTTGCCGACTGCTTGCCAACTGGAGTCTCTGTGGTCCGTGCTGTCGCTTGTGGCTGCTGATTGCTTGATGCCAACTTGCTATGGTCCATATTGTCACTTGTAGCTGCTGACTGCTTAATTATAAATTGTGTCTGTGCTGTCTGTGCTGTTACTTGTGGCTGCTCACTGCTTGATGCCAACTGGCTGTGGTCTCTGTTGTTACTTATGTCTGCTGACTGCTTGATGCCAACTGGCATCCGTGTGGTCCATGAAGTCCATGTTGTCACTGTGTATTGTTGGGCTTCCAAGAAGGAGATTTTAGTACAGTACACATCAGGGGCGTAGCTACGGGTGGGCCTGGGTGGGCCTGGGCCCACCCAATTTTGCCTCAGGCCCACCCAAAAACACACATCCATTTCTTTCTCACCTTCTTCCACCCCTGCCGCGGCGCTTGCACTTTACTATCGGTGCTGGCAGCAACTAACAGACGCGGCGTCCTGCTCCGGGGCCTTCTCTCTGCCGTGTCTCTGTGTAAACAGGAAGTTGCATCAGTGCGGCGGCGGGAGGACTCCGGAGCAGGACGCTGCATCTACAAAGTGCAAGGCAGGCGCTGCGGCAGGGGTGGGTATGTTGCTGCTCGAGGGCCCGCCGCGGCAATGATGTAGTCCGTGGAACTGGAAGAAGGCAGCGCGGAAACTCCCAGCCACATCACGCTGATGGCTCTGTGGCGCCCGACACGAAGTTCCTGTTTCTGAGAGGGCAGGAGCCCCGCCCTCACAGAAACAGGAAATCTGTGTCTTAGGGGTGAGACACCACAGAGTTATCAGCGTGATGTGGCTGTGAGGTCCCGCACCGCCTTCCAAGGAAGGGCAGGACTGCTTCGTTGCTGGGTTTAATAATCATGGGTAAGGACTGTTGGCACTTGGCGGTTGAAGGGGAGAGAGCTGCTTTGGGGGACAAGAAGACTTCAGAGTGCCAGAGAACAAGAAGGGGAAAATTGGGTATAAGGAAGGACACCAAGGAGGACTGAAAAATAGAAGACATGCTGGATTGGGGGTGAGGAAAAAGGACACAGTGGAGGACAGAAAATAGAGGAGATGCTGAATTGGGGGTCGGGGATATAGGGAAGGAATGCTGCTCACAAGGGAAGGAATGGGGGGGGGGTGGACACAGGGAGGAACAGGACATAGAGAGGGCATGCTGGTTATGAAGGAAGAATGGTGGAAGATTTTGGATACCCAGGATGAATTCTCACAAGGGTTGCTAGATAAGTGAAGGAATGAGGGAAGGAATGGAGGAGGGGGGAAGAATGGATGCAGGGAAGGACTGGACACATAAGTCAAAGAATGGGAGAAGAATCTGAACACAAGGAAGGACAGGATGCAAGACCTGTTGGACATGAGGTAAGGAATAGGGGGAGATTATGGCCACAGGGAAGGATAAGAGCAGGGTCACAAAGGTGAGGTGCTGGACATGGGGGAGGATAAGAGCAAGGACACAGAGGGCAGATAAAGACATGGACACAGAAGGGAGATGGATGGTGGACATGGTGAGAGAAGAAAGGTCAAATGGACAGAGAATATTGGAAAAAAAAAGTTAAGAGAAGACAGAGGAATGCAGAAACCAGAGACTGAGACAACATGATTAGAAAAATAACATGACCAGACAACAAAGGTAGAAAAAAAAATTATTTTCTATTTAATGATTGGAATATGTCATGCATGAGAACTGAGCATGCCTATGGTGCCGAAGCCAGTGTCACTAGCATGGAGCAGTGCCTTTTTTTCCAAACAGGGGTCTGTGAGCTAGAGATCTTCACCAGCTAAAGTATTTCATTTTTTCAAGTTAATGGTTGGGGGAGTGGGGGAAGGGAAGAGGAAATGCATGCCCACCCAACCTGCCCACTGGCCCACCCAAAAACTGCCTTCTGGCTACGCCACTGGTACACATTTCCCTTCATGCAGCATCTCTCTTCCCCTTCCAGCCACTTCCCTCCCCATGCAGCGTGTCTCTAATCCTTCTGCTGTCACCCTTCCTCATGCAGCATCTCTCTTCCCCTTCCAGCCTCTTCCATCCCATGCAGCATCTCTCTTCCAGCCTCTCCCTTCCCTATGCAGTCTCTGTTCCCCTTCCAGCCTCTTCCCTCCCCATGCAGCATCTCTTCCCCTCTTCTAGCCTCTCCCCTCCCCATACAGTTTCCCCTTCCCCTTCCAGTGTCTCCTTTGCCTTCCAGCATCTTCAGTTTTCAAAGGAGGTGCCCAGGTCCCCAAGCCCCTCCCCCATTGCTATTCCTCCTCCTTCCTTCCTTCAATCCACCCTCCCTCCCTCCCTCCCCGCCTGTCTGGCATCTTTTTCCCCACACTCGGTCTTGCAGATGGTTCTGTCTCACTCTCACCTTTCCTGAAGTCCTGGTGCTGCAGCAGTAGCGGCAGACATATTCACAGGCTACTTCCAGCATGCACCATGCCTTTCCCTCTGACCCATCTCACCCCTTCCAGTGCAAATTCCTGTTGTCAAAAGAGTGGGACAGTTCAGAGGGGAAAGGCATTGTGCATACCAGAGACAGCCTGTGAGTCAGGATGCTGCTTCTGCAGCAGCATAGAAGACTTCAGGAAAGGTGAAAGTGAATCAGAGCCACATGCAGGACTGGGTGTGTGTGGAGGGAGGGAGGTGGCAGAGGGCCTTGGAGGCTTTGGTGAACAAGAAAAAGTAAGTGGGCAGGGCCAGGAACATGTGTGTGAAGGGGGCAGGAGGGAGTCCAGAATCCTGTGCAGTCTTACAATCGCAATTTTTGGAGGTCTGGATTCTCGAGTGGTCTCGATTTCTGGCATCCAGATTTTTAGACTTTTACTATACTTACATCCATGGAGCCTTGAGATTTTTTTTAAAAAATTCTGTTATATATAGTGGTGCAAGGGTAGCTAGTATGTAGCTCTAAATAAACATTATACATAGTTTTTTTTTTTTTTTAATTTCTCTCAGTGTTTACTAACCTGTTGATATATTTCTGACCTAACTTTGGGTGCCATTTACTGAATCTGGCCCTATGAACCTTTACACATTTCATAAAATAAATATGTGTAGTGTGATTCCACCCACACTGCTCCCAAACTCCACCCCTGTGCACCTCTAGGGGTAGATTCAGTAAATGGAAAGAGCCGCACTAAGCCAGTATTCTTCCAAGAGTGCTTGGAGTTTTCAGGTATATAGATGACCATATCAGGAGAAGGTACTGCAATTGTTGTACCAAATGAAAGGAAAAAAATCTCTCATATTTGACTACATATCAAATCTGAGGATGGCTACATCTATTCATATGTTGACCTGCAGGGAGAAATCATCGAGGGACATCTTGGCCTAGGAGTATAGCAAGGGCCAATCAGTGAACCACCAACACACTGAAGCCTGTGCCTTCCCAGCAGTTCTAAGGGTTAGGAAGCAACACTTAAGGTCATCTACTCATGGTTTAATATAGCACTTTCTTTACAAACCTATTCAAGCAGCAATGGAGGACTTCCATATCCTCTGTCCCAGCTATGCTGCAGGACATTCCACAGGCTGACCCTGGAACAATGGAACTGAAGGAAGTGATGCTGAGTCTGTGAGAAGAAGAATCATGGCCTGGAAGGAACTCTGACCTCCTTGCCTTGACATTGATAGAGGAGAAGCAGGACTCAGAGCAAACTGTGAAACTGAAGACGAAGAACAGGAAGCAGACGAGCATCAAACATTAAAGCAGTCATTCTAGGAGCTTTTAGCTGAGGAACTAGAAGCTAGCAAATGCTAGAGACATTTGTTTCTGTCTTCTTTTGTTTCTCTATGAATACAATTTTGCATGCAATAAAGTCACATTACATATATAAAATCAATTTGATGTGTGTATATATAATTAATGCATGAAAAAAGTGCATTAAAAAATCATTCAGAAGTATATTCTGGTCAATATTCAGCCAGTGATGGAAATGCTGACCATCTCTGCCTAAATTGGACCTGATATTCAAAGTTGGCTATGTCCAGGTGCTGACCGGAGTATGTCAGGCCGCCAGCACTTATGCAGGTCCTGGCCAATATTAAGCCGGGAGCTATATAAGTTATGCGTGTCCCAGCTGAATATCTGACAGGACCCACATAAAACCAGTGTCCGTGTCCTGAGCCTATCCCCTGCCAAAAAAAGGCAAGACCCTCTCTCACCATCCCCTGCCAAGGTAAACCCTCCTCCTAACCCCCCTGCCAAGGCCAGACCTCCTCCCAATCCCCCCTATAAGTCCATACCCCTCCCACTCACCCCCCAGTTAGACTAGCCCCACCTCCAAGCCTACCTGAAATCCCTAGTGGTCCAAATGGGTGATGGGGGCAGGAGCAAACAACATTTGTTCCTGCACCTAGCAGCTTCATGGCCACTGCTAGTTCTAGCTGTAGTCTCGCCATACTACCACTAGTACCACAAGACTACTGCTAGAGGTCACTGCAGCTATTTTGAGCACAGAGCTGCTAGAGGTAGGAGAGAGTGGGGTTTGCTCTTGTTTCCATCATCCACTAGACCACCAGGAAGTGCCAGCAGATATTCAGCACCAGCATCTGCATAACTAAGCAGGCAAATTTAGGACTGCCTTTTATACAGTCCTACATACCCAATTAGCTATGCAGGTGCTGGCACCACAAAACTCCCTGCTCCTCCCTGATTCTGCCACTGTAACACCTCTATGTGGCCCAGCTCCAAAACGATCAATTATTGCCAATATTTAGCAGCACTGCCCAGTTAAGTGCCATTGACTGTTGGCGGTTAGTGAATGCAAGTAATTTAATCAGGCAGGAGCCTCTCCTGCCCACTTAAATCACTTTGAATCAGGTGGATAGTTTATTGGTAAAATTAAGATGTGATCACATAAATATTTATTTATTTAGTTGTGACATTTATATCCCACATTATCCCAAACAAGTCTGAGTTCAATGTGGCTTACAATAAACAGTATAGGATACATAACAAAGAACAATGCATAAGAAAGTAATTTGTTGTAAGAATCCAATTTTACAATACAGTATCATAAACATACTAGGATAACCATGGATGTTTAACATTTAGAAAATCTATTATGAATGAGAAATTATATATGAAGCAAAGAGAAAGTTAATGCTAAATAGAGTAACAACCAATTCAGGTAATAATTAGTGGTTTGATATATGGTCATTCATTGTGAGGTTTGTTTGAATAGGAACGATTTGAGGATTTTGCAGAATCTAATATATTCCTGTATATTTCTTACTTTGGGTGGTAAGGAGTTCCACCATTTGATTCCTAGGTAAGTGAAATCTGCAGAGTTGACAGTTTTGTAGATCACTTTTTTGCAATTTGGGAGGTGTAGTCTGAGATAGATTCTTGCCTCATATTTAGTGTTTCTTTGAGGTAAGTTTATTAATGGTATCATATAGTCTGGAGCTGTGCCATTTATGATTTGAAAGATAAATGTACATAATTTGAAGGTGATTCTTGCTTTGATGGGAAGCCAGTGTAATTTGATTAATAAAGGGGAGGCACTTTCAAAATGAGAGATATCTAATATGGCCACATTTCAGTTTATGCCTGCATCAAGGGAAAAATTAATTAAAAATTCTATATCAATATGTGTATTGGTTACAAAATATATATCAGTTATAAAAATGGACTTTTAAGCAGCACCACTAAACCATCTTTAGAAGACAGCTTACAAAGTTGTTTCAGACATTAGCTGTCAGCGGATCAAATGCTAAATTACAGAAGGCAGTATACAGGAAGTATAATCCAAACATAGGCAATAAACATAACATAGTAACAGTACATGATGACAGATAAAGACCTAGACAGTCCATCCAGTCTGCCCAATAGTCACGCTCATCAATTCATTACTAAACCATTCATATACCTGATCCTGATCTTTCTTTGCCATTTTTTGGACACAGGCCATAGAACTCTGCCCAGTATTGCCCCTATGTCCCAACTACAGGTGCCAGGCATATTCTATAAACTGTGCCTAACTTTAGGCGAGGTTTATAGAAAAGTGCTGTGTGTGGTTTTTTTCAGCGCCATTTTTTAGGCGCCATTTATAGAATTTAATCCATAATGGGTAATTCTATAAAAGGACAACTATTTTTATGCACCGAGAATGATTTGAAGAAAGCTATTGGTGAATATGGGTTTTGCAACATCATATTTATTTTCTCTGTATGATATGCTATTTGGGAGTAAAGGAGTAGCCTAATTGCTGGAGCAGTGGGCTGGGAACCAGAGAGCCTAGGTTCAAATCCCACAGCAGCTCTTCATGGCTATAGGCAAGTCACTTAATCCTCCAAGTATCAGGAGAAGACAATGACAAACCACTCCTGTATCATGCTGAGAAAACCACACAGAGGGTCCCTCATTGTGTGGTCACCAGGGCTCAGTTCAACTCAAGGGCACATCTGGATCTGGATATGCTATTTGATTCTCTTATTTGCTTAAGAAATGTTTTGTTAGAAGATGAAAAATTAAAAAAAAATTAAGAGAAAGCACTATTATTAATGAATAGAGAAAGAGGATAGCATTTGTCTTTAGGTATATTTAATAATATACATTAGCCCAGATGTAAAGAATGTGAGCAAGAACTGCATTAAATCTCCATAACTGATCTGTGCCTGAAGTATTCTCAATGTGCTATAAGTATCTGTGTGTGACCAGTGCAAAAATACTGGGCAACCTAGGTGAACCTTTAACCTCTCCTCCTCATTTAATTTTCAGGTCCCATCAGCACCCCACTCAAAACTGATAATTCAACTCTATAATCCTATGATCATCTCACAACTGTCAATAAAAACAGCATAATTGGACAACATGCTTTTAAGTATTAAACTTTGTTTTATGTACACATAACAAGGGGTATTTCTAAAAGTCAGTTACCCAGGTAAATGGCCTATCTGAAAATTGTCTACCTCCCTTCTGCAGTTAAGAGTATACACCGATGATTTTTTGGCGTTTGTTTGGGTGTCAGGACATTGTTTTACTGCAGCTGCTGTTTCCTACCTCCAAGAAGCTGCTGACACTACTTTAGGCAACTGCCTGCTCTAGCTTGATGGTTGCGCTGGGCTTGTCCCTTATTTATTAGGATTTATTTACCGCCTTTTTGAAGCAATTCACTCAAGGAAGTGTACAGCAAGAATAAATCAAACATAAGCAATAGACAATTACAGCAATAAAAATATTCACATAACAAGACAAAGTATGGCATAGTATAAAATACTTACAATGCCAACACAATACGTAGTAGAACATATTAGATATTAGATATGAAAGCGCCAGCCGGAAGTGGAAGAAACATCTAAGATAGCAGCTGCCAGAATGGGGGTCACAAACACCTATAAGGTTACGGCCACATCTGTAGCATCAGCAGCCGGCACAAGTAGCACCTATGTTACAAGTCGGCTTGTGTGGCTGAGGAAGGGGCCTGGATTGACTTGGACAGAGGCACAGCACGCTGCTAGTTTAGCGACACTGCGGCTGTTTTCAGCTCCAGTTTTGAATGATTGTTTTTTAAGCGCATTCATCTGTCATTAGCCTTTTTAAAGGCTTGATTTGACTACCTCATTTATGGTGTTCCATTCATTGGTTTACACAACAAACAGATTCCTGAAGCAGGCGTTTTTTGCTCCGTGTCAAGTCTTTTAAAATTTTCATTTAATTAAATATTTTATTACTCATACCCACGGTGTCTTGGGAGTGTCATGTTGATCTCGCTACTTTTTTGCTTTTCTTCTATTTTTACAGCACAAAGGAAGACAGAACTACAATAGGGGCTGGGTCCACGTTGATGAAATGTTTGGGGAAACTCTGCTCTAAGAGGTGATTAAAAGCTAGGGGACAGATATGTTAAGAATGTCTTCAAGGATTGTATGATGTTCTGAGCTTCTAATTCAGCAGACCTCTTAACACTATACACTGGATTGACTTGTTTTCACAATCCATTTGCATTTCATTGAACTGTGCAAGAGTCATGAATGCTGGCCTTTTAAAAACAAAGCTACCATTTCACCCAGTAAAGGATTACAACTTCACAGTTTTCATTTTTATATGTTTAATAATGCAATCTGATATTGTGTGCCTCCACACTTGACACTTTTTTTCAGTAATTACAGTCTTCTGCACCTTAAACTGGTTTTGGTTCCAGATTCCCCTGGCAGGGATTATGGCCTTTGCTAGCCCTCTAATTCTCTGGTTACTGAGGCCTTTTCATTAGAGGATAAAGCAGATTGGAAAGGAAGTACAGGAAATCAGACTTCCTTCCTTGAAAGGTAGAAGTCTCAATAGAGAAGATAGAAAAAGAAGTAAAATCAGTCATAGATAGAGTCACTAAGTGGAGTCCAAGTGCAGAGGAAGCAAAATTTATTCGAACACCTGACATGGCCTATGTTTTGGTGAATACCTGCTCTAGTATAAATCATAAATGTAAAGTGGAGGGGCATAATCAAACGGGGCCGGCTATCTCTAAGGGCGGCCATCTCTAATGACGGCCCCGTCAAGCGGCATACCCGACTGTATTATCGAAACAAGATGGCCGGCCATCTTCCGTTTCGATAATACGGTCGGGGCCAGACAAATCTCAACATTTGGGCCGCCCTTAGAGATCGCCGGCATTAGAGATGGCCGCCATTGGTTTTTGCCGATAATGGAAACTAATGGCGGCCATCTCAAACCCAGCCAAATCCAAGCCATTTGGTCGTGGGAGAAGCCAGCATTTGTAGTGCACTGATCCCCCTCACATGCCAGGACACCAACCGGGCACCCTAGAGGGCACTGCAGTGGACATCACAAATTGTTCCCAGATGGCTAGCTCCCTTACCTTAGGTGCTGAGCCCCCCAAAACTCACTACCCACAACTGTACACCATTACCATAGCTCTTACGGGTGAAGGGGGGCACCTACATGTGGGTACGAGATGGCCGCCATTGGTTTTTGCCGATAATGGAAACTAATGGCGGCCATCTCAAACCCGGCCAAATCCAAGCCATTTGGTCGTGGGAGGAGCCAGCATTTGTAGTGTACTGATCCCCCTCACATGCCAGGACATCAACCGGGCACCCTAGAGGGCACTGCAGTGGACATCACAAATTGTTCCCAGATGCATAGCTCCCTTACCTTAGGTGCTGAGCCCCCCAAAGCCCACTACCCACAACTGTACACCACTACCATAGCCATTACGGGTGAAGGGGGGCACCTACATATGGGTACAGTGGGTTTTGGGGGGGGGGGGTTGGAGGGCTCCCATTTACCACCACAAGTGTAACAGGTGGGGGGGATGGGCCTGGATCCGCCTGACTGAAGTGCACTGCACCCACTAAAAACTGCTTCAGGGAGCTGCATACTGCTGTCATGGAGCTGGGTATGACATTTGAGGCTGGCATAGAGGCTGGCAAAAAAATGTATTTAAATTTTTTTTCTTGGGTGGGAGGGGGTTGGTGACCACTGGGGGAGTAAGAGGAGGTGATCCCCCGCTTCCCTCCACTGGTCATCTAGTCAGTTCGGGCACCTTTTTAAGGCTTGGTTGTGAACAAAAAGGGACTAAGTAAAGCCAACCAAATGCTCGTTAGGGCCAGCCTTTTTTCCATTATTAGCCGAGGCTGGCCATCTCTTAACCATGCCCCCGTCCCGCCTTCGGTACACTGCCGACACACCCCCTTGAACTTTGGCCAGCCCTGCAACAGAAAGCAGTTGAAGCTGGCCAAAATCGGCTTTCGTTTATACCGATTTGGCCGGCTTTAGGAGAAGGCCGGCCATCTTCCGATTTGTGTTGGAAGATGGCCGCCCTTCTCCTTCGAAATAAGCAGGTTAGTAACATAGTAGATGACGGCATAGAAAGACCTGCACAGTCCATCCAGTCTTCCCAACAAGATAAACTCATATGTGCTAAGCTTCTGAGGATCCATTCCTTCTGAACAGGATTCCTTTATGTGGGGGGTGGCAGGGATCTGGGAGGAGGGCGACAGCAATCCAGGGAGGTGCAGCACAGACCGGGGGTGGGGGGGAGCGGTGGTTCTTCCCCGGGCCTGGTTCAGTCTCTCAGTGGCCCTCTTTCATATTCTCACAGCTGGGTAACATCATCTGATGGAGCTCACTGCGAACACTGACTAGCAAGTAATGTAGAAGCTTCTAGCAGTGTCCCACTGTTCATGCTCTGGTACTTTCCCACCCATCACATGAGCGCGAGTACCTCAGTCTTCAGTTTTCCACAGAGCAGGGAGGATATGCTTTGTGCTCTCTATCAGTGTGTGATTTTCTCTTTTTTTGCAAGTGTCTTCCTGTATGGGTTTTTTGACCTTTTTTTCCCTTTTTTTCTTCAATTATTATATATTTTTTAACTTCTTTTTATTTCAAGTGTTTGCAACACTTTTGTTTCCTTTCTTTTTCACAAGTGGCTGGGCCAGTTAGGCCGCAGCCCGACCTCAATTTGAATGCAGTCCCTTTTTGATAGTTCAAGATTGAGTTTAATTTAGCCATGATTCTTTTTTTGATGTCTCAGAAGATACCTAGTGTCTTCAAAAGGTGTGCCCAATGTAATCAGGTAATTTCTGTCCTGGATCCACAATCTTGGTGCATCAGTTGCCTTCGACTTCACCATGAGCCTAACTCCTGTTCACTCTGTTTAAAAATGCAGTTGAGAACTCAGAGGGTGTGAAAGGTTCAACAGAAGCAGCTTTTTGGCTTTTGAAGGCTGATACATCAACGTCAGCACTGGAAGCATCAACCTCTATGACAGCTATATCCACTGGGAGTGCACAGGCAGGAGGAGGTTGCCACCTTCCTTGACATCAGGTGCTGATAGAAGGTCCTGGGACCAGTCAGCATTGGATCCAAGGCCATGAGGGACCAGGATGCTATGCATTGGGAGAAGTCCAAGGAGCATAAACATCAGACCTCCTCAACAAATGGTGTCAAGAGTGCTGGGCCATCAGATTCATTGATACCTCAGAAGCATCAGCACCGAGTGCTCCCCATCTTTGAAAGCGGTGCCAGGTAGCAACCAGGTCCCCACATCTGGTTTGACACCAACGCTTTCTCAGGCTGCCTCTTTCCCAGCTCCCCTGCCTTTGCCGATGCCTGTTTTTGTTGAGTGGTTCTGAACCCTATTCAGAGAGGAGCAAGTGCAGTTCCTGTAGGGGAACACTGCACAGGCATCAAGGACGCTTGCGCCACCATGTAACAGCCCCAGCCCCCATCTAAGCTGGTGCAGAGATTCTGGATGTTAGCACCTCGAAGGATATCAACGTTGACATTGACACGTATAGTACTGCTCTCGATGTTGGGGGAGGAAGCTTCCCCAGAATCTGAGGGTAAGGCTGTACCTCAGGGATCTTCAGGGAATGGACACAAATCCACTGGGTTGAGTCTGGTACAGACTCACTCAGCTATATCTGAATATGCTGAAGAGTCTAATTGGGAAGAGGAGTCCTACGGAATACCCTCTGATCCTTTTCCACCTCAAGAGAGACAAAAATCCCTTCCTGAGGGACTCTCAGTAGGTTTGTAAAGGAGATGGCTGCTGCCATCCCATTTAAGTTGGAAATGGAAGAAGAGCCAAGAAGAAATGTTGACTGTCTTGGGCTATAAGTCACATCCTAAGGAAGGGGTTACTGTACCATTGCACCTTATCCTTTATAACACACTGATGGAGAACTAGGAATCTCCTCTCTCAGTGCAGGTTGCACCCAAGGTGAATACATACCTTCCTTGGTTAACAGTACACTGAGTCTTGTAGATTCTCTCCCTCAGGAACAGGCTGCAGAACTTCACCAGCTGGCCAATAAGCAGATGGAGTGTAGAATGTATCTGGCCAGGGACGCAAACAAACTGGGCAACACAATAATAATGGGGGATTTCAATTACCCGCATATAGACTGGGGTAATGTAACATCTGTACACGCAAGGGACATAAGATTTCTTGATGAAATCAAGGACAGCTTCATGGAACAGCTAGTTCAGGAGCCGACAAGAGAAGGAAAAATACTAGACTTAGTCCTTAGTGGTGCTCATGATCTAGTGCAGGGGGTAACGGTACGAGGGCCGCTTGATAACAGTGATCATAATATGATCGGTTTTGATATTGGCATTGAAGGAAGTGAAACTAGGAAATCAAGTACGCTAGCGTTTAACTATAGAAAAGGTGATTACGACAAAATGAGAAAAATGGTGAAAAAAAGACTGAAAGGAGCAGCTCGCAGAGTAAAAAACTTGCATCAGGCGTGGATGCTGTTTAAAAACACCATCCTGGAGGTTCAGGACAAATATATTCCACGTATTAGAAAAAAGGGAAAAAAGACTAAACGTCAGCCGGCGTGGCTAAACAGTAAGATAAAGGAAATCATTAGAGCCAAAAAACAATCCTTCAGAAAGTGGAGAAGAGAACCAACTGAAAGTAACAGGATAGATCATAAGGAATGCCAAGCCAAATGCAAAGCGGAGATAAGGAGGGCAAAAAAGGACTTTGAGAAGAAATTAGCGTTGGAAGCAAAAATACATAGTAAAAACTTTTTTAGATACATTAAAAGCAGGAAACCGGCCAAAGAGTCGGTTGGGCCGCTGGACGAAAATGGTGTTAAAGGGGCGATCAAGGAGGACAAAGCCGTAGCGGAGAAATTAAATGAATTCTTTGCTTCGGTCTTCACCGAGGAGGATTTGGGGGGGACACCGGTGCCGGAAAGAATATTTGAAGCGGGGGAGTCGGAGAAACTAAACAAATTCTCTGTAACCTTGGAGGATGTAATGGGTCAGTTCAGCAAGCTGAAGAGTAGTAAATCACCGGGACCTGATGGTATTCATCCCAGAGTATTAATAGAACTAAAAAATGAACTTGCGGAGCTACTGTTAGAAATATGCAATCTGTCCCTAAAATCGAGTGTAATACCGGAAGACTGGAGGGTAGCCAATGTTACTCCGATTTTTAAGAAAGGTTCCAGAGGAGATCCGGGAAATTATAGACCGGTGAGTCTGACGTCGGTGCCGGGCAAGATGGTGGAGGCTATTATTAAGAATAAAATTGCAGAGCATATACAAAAACATGGACTGATGAGACAAAGTCAGCACGGATTTAGTGAAGGGAAGTCTTGCCTCACCAATCTAATGCATTTTTTTGAGGGGGTAAGCAAACATGTGGACAATGGGGAGCCGGTTGATATTGTATATCTGGATTTTCAGAAGGCGTTTGACAAAGTGCCGCACGAAAGACTCCTGAAGAAATTGCAGAGTCATGGAATCGGAGGTAGGGTATTATTATGGATTAAGAACTGGTTGAAAGATAGGAAGCAGAGAGTAGGATTGCGTGGCCAGTATTCTCAGTGGAGGAGGGTAGTTAGTGGGGTCCCGCAGGGGTCTGTGCTGGGTCCGTTGCTTTTTAATGTATTTATAAATGACCTAGAGATGGGAATAACTAGTGAGGTAATTAAATTCGCCGATGACACAAAATTATTCAGGGTCGTCAAGTCGCAGGAGGAATGTGAACGATTACAGGAGGACCTTGCGAGACTGGGAGAATGGGCGTGCAAGTGGCAGATGAAGTTCAATGTTGACAAGTGCAAAGTGATGCATGTGGGTAAGAGGAACCCGAATTATAGCTACGTCTTGCAAGGTTCCGCGTTAGGAGTTACGGATCAAGAAAGGGATCTGGGTGTCGTCGTCGATGATACGCTGAAACCTTCTGCTCAGTGTGCTGCTGCGGCTAGGAAAGCGAATAGAATGTTGGGTGTTATTAAGAAGGGTATGGAGTCCAGGTGTGCGGATGTTATAATGCCGTTGTATCGCTCCATGGTGCGACCGCACCTGGAGTATTGTGTTCAGTACTGGTCTCCGTATCTCAAAAAAGATATAGTAGAATTGGAAAAGGTACAGCGAAGGGCGACGAAAATGATAGTGGGGATGGGACGACTTTCCTATGAAGAGAGGCTGAGAAGGCTAGGGCTTTTCAGCTTGGAGAAGAGACGGCTGAGGGGAGATATGATAGAAGTGTATAAAATAATGAGTGGAATGGATCGGGTGGATGTGAAGCGACTGTTCACGCTATCCAAAAATACTAGGACTAGAGGGCATGAGTTGAAGCTACAGTGTGGTAAATTTAAAACGAATCAGAGAAAATTTTTCTTCACCCAACGTGTAATTAGACTCTGGAATTCATTGCCGGAGAACGTGGTACGGGCGGTTAGCTTGACGGAGTTTAAAAAGGGGTTAGATAGATTCCTAAAGGACAAGTCCATAGACCGCTATTAAATGGACTGGAAAAATTCCTCATTTTTAGGTATAACTTGTCTGGAATGTTTTTACGTTTGGGGAGCGTGCCAGGTGCCCTTGACCTGGATTGGCCACTGTCGGTGACAGGATGCTGGGCTAGATGGACCTTTGGTCTTTCCCAGTATGGCACTACTTATGTACTTATGTACTTATGTACTTATGCACTTATGATACTTTTGATATTGCATGCAGACTCTCTGCCATGGATATGAGGTTGTGCAGACTCTGATGGCTATGTGTCTCCGACCTAAAACCAGCAATTCAGCAGAGTCATGCAGATGTTCTATGCCAAGGGGGCAATCTGTTTGGAGATAAGGTGGAAGAGGTTGCTAACCACATCAAAAGCATGCTGACACCATCCATTTTCTCAGCATCCTCCATCTTCTTCATCTTCCACTATAAGATTTTTGAGTGGGCATAGGTGGCAACCCTACTACTGTCAAAGGTGTAAGTTCCCACTTTTCTCTTGCTCTACCCAGGATTCCCAGACCCAGTGTCCTAGGCTTTGTCAGCCCCACCCCCAGAAATCCCAGCCGGCTCCCCAGTCAAAGTGAGGAATGGGCTTTTGACTGGCTCCAGAACTGCATAGCCATACTCCAAGTAACCATCCCAGATGGCTTACCAGTAGGGGGGAGGCTGAATTTTTACAAACTCAGATGGCCCTTGTAATCTCCAAACAGTGGGTTCTTCAAATGGTCTGTCTCTGTTATGCCCTGAATTGGCATCAAAGATTCCCAAATTGCCCACCGATAGCATCTTACATCAGCTTTCAGCACAAGAAGTATTTGTAGAGGAAATCTCCGCCCTTCTGCAGACCATTGCAGATTAATCTGAGCTACCCAAGGATGAAGGGAAGGGATTCTATTCCAGGTAATTCCTTGTGCTCAAGAAAATGGGTCAGTTCTGTCCCATCCTAGACCTAAGAGCCCTGAACAAATTTCTGCTCAGAGAAAAGTTCTGGATGATTTCCCTTGGCACCCTTCTTTCCATGCTTCAAGCAAATGATTGGCTATGCTCTCTGGACTTAAAGGATGCCTATACCCATATTTTGATACTTCCCAGTCACAGGAAGTATTTCCAATTCCGTGTGAGGAAACACCACTACCAGTATAAAGTTCTGTCATTTGGCCTCACGTCAGCTCCTAGAGTTTTCACTAGCTCCCTGATATCCAAAGGCATTTAACCGACCAGAATTGGCACCTGGCTGATTAAATGCCACATTGCCAGTTATACACTGAACCCAATGCAAATTTTTCTCATGAATATTTATTGTGGATATCCTGAAAATCTGACTAGCTGGGGTGTCTCTAGAACCAAGTTTGGAAACCACTGGCTAAGGACAATGTGTGCATTAAAATGATCACCACACCGATCCATTGCATTGGGTATAGCAGCCTCAGGTAAACTTTTATTCCTAACTCTAGGCTGCCAGTTGTTATAATTCCTACCAGTGTAAGGGTGATTGTTATCAGCTAGTGTATCAACTTCTTTCAAGTTAAGGATACATATCACTCAATCCATTCACCTTTCCCATACATAAGTGAAATAGCTACCACAAGTTTTATACTCCTCAATCTACTCCATTTTCATCATGCAAGGTCATCTTGATGTGTCAGGTCCATTTCCATCTCTTCCAGCCCAAAGAGGTTCAGCCTACTCCAAGGATTCAATATATAACCTGAAGTCCTTCCTAATAACATATCTACAGACCATTTTAGACTCACTTATCCTTTCCCTATTTTTTGTTCTTCTTTCCCTGTTTCTTCTATTCTATCTAATTTAATTGTAACCGTATCACCACTGATCTGGTGATAGCCTATCAGTACATTGTAAGCCACTTTGAGCCTGCAAAACTATGGGAAAAACGTGGGGTATAAATGTGCAAAATAAATAAATAAATAATTAATTATACAACTACATATCTATTCCTACATCAGTTGCAGAATGAATATATATAACAATTTTATAGTTGCCCAAAGAAGCAGGCTCTTTCTGTGTAACCCTTCAGCTTGGAACCCATGATGCAACACTGTTAGTGATAGGCGCATACTTTTCCATCTGGAATGTATTGACAGTCCTAAGAGCTGGAATGGGATGTGGAAACAGCATGGGGACTAAATACAATCACTGTGCCTTGTTAGAGGGCCAGAAAAGAGAGAGACGTACAGATATGATAAATAATGGTAATTTAGCACTCTGGGGTTAGATCACAAACTTTCCACTCATGCAATTCAAATTCAGAACAGTTCATTTATAAACACTTAGAGGAAAGGATCCAAGGCTTAGGTACTAGAAAAGAATATAAAAGCTGTTTTATTAAAGAAATAGCAGCAAATAACAAAGGTAATCAGAAACATTGCACTTATTCAGAAATGCCCACAATAATTGTAAAGTACTGAGTTTTAAGAAACAGTCAAGGCAAAGATAACACACACTACCCTTAGTCCAAAACTTACAAGACACCTGACACTCCAAGCACTAACAAGAAAGAGTTCTACCTGAGAGATGACAACACTTATGAACCCTGGATCTGTAGGGAGTCAGACACTGTAGACAGAGGCTAGTAAATGGGTTTCACCTCATGATCAGACAAGGCATCAGCAGAGATACCAGGCTGGTCAGCAAATGGTACAGGCGGTAGTTCTATCCAAATAGGTGAACTTACAGGAAGGGGGGGGGCACATATCTTTTAATGAGCCTTCATTATGTGGCTGCTCAGGTAAGCTGATAGCAGCTCTCACGTGAACTGCCCAAGATAACAGCCAGCTCGATATTAGCTCATGAAAGGAGGTCTTATACCCTTTCTTCTGGCTTTGGTGCCATGCTGACTAGAATAACAAAGTCTGATGTTTTCCAGTGTTGTGTCTATGGGGGCCCAAGGACCTGGCTCTTGCCACCATAGATGTTTTCTTCTTGTCCACGAAGGTCCCCAGCACAGTAAACAAAAGTTGCCGTGAACAGTTGTTTTTGCCTCTGTTAGCCCTGATGTGTCAGCAATGTGTCAGGCCTTTTACAGAAACAAGTCTCTGCAAAGGAGCTGACATGGCCTAAGTCTGAAAAGTCAGGTACATAAAGTGGAATAGTGCTTGATTGTAGTGCAACATGTTTTGTCCCTACAGTCCCCCCTCTTTCAAGGACTTTAGCTTTAAAATAAGCCAAAGGACTTGAAACACTATCTAACGGACAAGCAGTGTGCATACTCTTGTCCACCAAGACATACGCAGTAACATGATTAGAAGCAGATACCATCAATACAATATATGCAAGTTCAGTGATAAAGTACTGTAAATGCAATAATCTTATCAACATAGATGGACATAAATGCATATGGAATGATATAATGGGTTATTGTAAGGTTGCAAGCAATTTAGATGACCTCAGTCAATGTCCAAGTATAAATCAAGTGATGCAAAAATCTCAAAGACTGTCCATAGAGGTAAAAAAAAAAACCCATATCATTCATTGGAAAAGAAATGTCACTTGTACCAAGGTAATGATGACACGGATATTATTAACAACATAGATGGTAAAGGTTAAAGCATCAAATAAATAGTAACATAGTAACATAGTAGATGACGGCAGAAAAAGACCTGCACGGTCCATCCAGTCTGCCCAGCAAGATAACTCATATGTGCTACTTTTTGTGTATACCCTATTTTGATTTGTACCTGTGCTCTTCAGGGCACAGACTGTATAAGTCTGCCCAGCATTATCCCCGCCTCCCAACCACCAGCCCCGCCTCCCACCACCGGCTCTGGCACAGACCGTATAAGTCTGCCCAGCACTAACCCCGCCTCCCAACCACCAGTCCCGCTTCCCACCACCGGCTCTGGCACAGACCGTATAAGTCTGCCCAGCACTATCCCCGCCTCCCAACCACCAGTCCCGCTTCCCACCACCGGCTCTGGCACAGACCGTATAAGTCTGCCCAGCACTATCCCTGCCTCCCAACCACCAGCCCCGCCTCCCGATCTTGACTAAGCTGCTGAGGATCTATTCCAGCAGGTGACGTTCTAGCACCTTGTAAGCAGTCCATCAGGGTGACTAGATACCAGATATGTTCTTCTTCTTGAGGCTTGCAATAAATGCTACCAATAATTACTGAAAAACACATGTAGATCTCTATAACCAAAACTATGCAGATTACTTCTGATAGAAAAATTATGCACAAAGAAAGCAGATATAATCTTTGTAGATAATTTTTTCTAAGGGCAATAATCAAAGAAAAAAAAATATGTGATCTTTCATTGTGAATACTGGTGAAAACTGCACAGAGAAAATAGAGTTCACACCAATGTAACCATGTTTGTATTTACCCATTAATGCAGAAAAGGTGAAAAGTGGTGCTTACAATGGTAAAATAAAGAAAGAATAAAGTTACTCAGACCCAAGACAGCACATCACTAAGAAGAACAAGGCAAGTCCTCTATGGGAGAAGATGTTTGGGGACCAAACCACCTTGTAATTAAGATACTAAAAGAGAAAATTAGAGCTATCCAAGAACCCAAGATATATGAAATTAAAATGATCATATATTTTAAAGCAATTGTAAAAGGGCTCTCAGGGGCATAGGTTTCCTCACCCATAAGATATAGTACATAATTCTGTCCTTCCACTCCTTACTCTACATCATCATCCTGGGTACCCTTTTACATTACCACTGTAATATCCTGGAATCTATGAATTACTTATATATTCAGCCAATATCACTCTTTGCCTTCATCTGGCTGATCTGACTGAATGGTGGTTTGGCAGTACTTTACAGAGCCGATGAGGCTGCCGTTGGCAGGCTGACTACATGCGGCACTGTTTGCACACAATAATAAACTGCTGGTTTGACTGGAGCCAATAGCACAGCTAAAGCAAAGGGAGATATTAAAATCATTGTGTGGAATAAGTATTTTGTGTGTAAGTGGTAGAGATGAAGACGCTGTCTGAAATCAAGAAAGCTTGGTACAGGCAGACATAATCTCTAAAGGAGAGGATGAGACAGTAGATTGTAAGGATAGTAGACTGGATAGGCCATGATAGTCCCCTACCATCATTTTCTATATTTCTGTGTTAACAGCAATTGAATATCAAAATATTCTAGCCATATATATGCGCGAATGAGAAACAAACATATAATCCCCTCTAATAGGTGCTATCTTGCACATCCCTGTAATTTGACGCTATAATTCCACTTGTGGTTTGACTTTCAAGAACAAGGAAATATATCCAAATCTGGATATTTAGAGCCCAATATTCAGCTGGCAACAATCAACATTCTGTCCAGAAATTCAATTCCAGGCCATGTCTGGTCACTGGCATTGAATTTCTGGGTTTGCGGATCCAGCTGACGCATAGCCAGTTACGTGGGATATTCAGCACTTAACCGGCTATGGGATATCACATGAAGATAGGACTGACTTTTATGCAATCCTATTTATGCAGTTAACCTGGCTGGTTAAGTGCTAAATATCAGCACTAAACCAGTCACGTGCCGACTCCAACCCTAGAACATCCACCAAATAGCTGGTTTTCAGTTCGGTGGTAACAGGTTATTTTCAGCGGCCCTGACTGGTTAAGTGCCACTGATAGTTAATAGTTAGCCCCAAACAGGCAATTTAACTGGCCAGGAGCCATTTTTGATCAGTTAAACCACATTGCATATTGGCCTGTTAGAGTTTGAGAGCAACCCTGATTAAGCTTAATAGCTCTGTGGCAGAGCACTGCCATGCAGAAGACATGCAATTGATTCTTGAGTCCAGCTTTTGCTCCCCAACTTGGCCAGAATTACTGACTCAACAGAAACAACATTCAGATCCTATGAGAAAAGGGAATCCCAGACATTTCTTAATATGACACTTACTAAAAAGGGACTGGGGTCCACGTATTCTGGGTAGCGGAAGGGAATTGAACTCTGTGGCTCCCAGATAATGACTGTTTGCAATAGATGGCCCTGGGAAGTTTATTCAGGGCCCCTTTTACTAAGCCATGTAGGTGCCTACGTGCGCCCAATGCGTGCCAAAATGGACTTACCGCCCAACTACCGCGTAGCTCTCGTGGTAATTTCATTTTTGGCGTGCATCCACTACGTGAGTCTGAAAACTAATTTTTATTTTTGGACACATGTAGCGGATGGGCGCCAAGTGGCATCTGACTTGCGTAAGTCCTTACCGCCCAAATTCTTTACCGTTAGATCTGTGGCTGGCGGTAAGGTCAGAGACCCGAAATGGACGAGCGGCAATTTTGATTGTGCCGCACGTCCACTTTTCGGGGAAAAAAGAGGCCTTTTTTACAGACGCGCTGATAAATGATTCTGCGTGTGTCCAAAACCCGTGCCTACACTACTGCAAGCCACTTGTCAGCGCGTCTTTGTAAAAGGTCCCCTAAATTAGGAGATATATGCTGGGTACTTGAAAATAAAGGCTTGTATTGTTGTTGCTAATTAGGAACTGGTTCCAAATGAGTTTAAAGCTCACAGTAAACAAAGAAAACTTCCAGACCCAAACTGCAATTAAATCTATGAATACAATTTTTTTAAAATTAGATGGCTGTTACTTCTAAAGTTACAATTTCATGAAATTTCTCAAACCATACGAAGTTACTTAGCCAGCCACAACTTAACAAGTGCCAAATTCTACAAACACAGACAAAAATATAACTTTTCGCTGGAGTTTCCATGTTTTTCTGTACAGGGAAGTCAATGATGTCCAGGATGTGAGGTTAGATGCAGGGCTGTGGGTCAGTTCAAGGCAATAATTCACATTTGTTTTCTACCTTTCCTTGATCCCTGGATGCCTTTCTTGTGATGTATTTTCAGAAAGAGTGAGTCACTGGAATCGCATCATTTCTAGCCTGCCTGAGTTTTCAGAACGCACAATGACACAGTCCGCCAGCACCTGCTGATTAATTGCACCAATGGTTTTGGAATTCAAGCACATTGAATGCATAGGAAAAACACTCCACTAATGTGAAAGACTGCCATCTCATCTTTGGTTACATTTTTTTTGTCTAATAAACATTAGGTTAAGGTAGGAGTTCTCAACCCAGGTATCAGGACACACCTAGCCAGTCAGGTTTTCAGCATATCCACAATGAATATGCATCTGATAATTTTACGTACAATGGAGGCAATGCATGCAAATTTAACTTATGCTTATTTATTGTGGGCATCCTGCAAACTAGATTGGCTATGTGTGTCTCAAGGACTTGGTTGAGAATCAGTGGCTTAATGTATGTAATAAAGTAAAGGCTCCTTTTACAAAGCGGTGGTAAGCCCAACGCGGGCTTACTGCTCGCTAAACAGGAAGTACCGCCAGGCTACTGCAGCAGCCTGGTGGTACTTCCCACCCCCAGCGCACCATCATATCTGGCGCTACAAAAAAATATATTTATTTTTATAGCGCCGGGGTATACCCAGCAGTAATCGGGCAGTGCTGAGCGCTGCCCGTTTACTGCCAGGTTAGTGAGGGAGGCCTTACTGCCACCTCAGTGGATGGCGGTAAGGGCTTCCCCCTGAAATGGCCAAAAGACAAGTGCTTTACTTGCCGCATGACCATTTCCTGCAGAAAAGAAAGCCCTTTTACCAGCTACGGTAAAAGTGGGCCTCGGCACACGTCAAAAAACACATACCAACACCACTGCAGGCCTCCTTTTTCTGCAGCTTGGTAAAAGGAACCCTAATTGACTTGGTTTGTTCTCTTTCTCTCTTGTCATCAAATATTTCTTCAGCTTTATTTTATATATAGGGTTTTAACCTACACCTCCTGTCACAGTTAGGTTAGGTCCTTGAACACAGATTATAAGATAAAATTCATTATCCACCCCTTCAAAGCAGATGAAGTTTAGGAAGGAGGACTTGGACCTGTTATTTCATATTCCACCAGCAGGTGGTCAGAGATCAAAAGTGTTTGGGTTACAGAAATGTGTCTATTTTGAAAACATTAAATGTCACTCTCAGACCCGTGCTCCTCATTTGTGTTTAGACAACTAAAAAAACACATTGCCCAGCATTTACAGCTGTAGTGAATGCTTCTTTTTTGATCAGTCAAGGCTCCTATGTGCTTAAGATTGCCACAGTACACCTTCTGTTGAATAAGGAATCCTTGGACCCTTTGGTTTTGAGTAATTATCAGCCTATTTCAACTTTACAAATTCTATTCTATTTACTATTCTATTACAATCTTACATTCCGCTAAATTCCGCAATGAGATTCGAAGCGTATCACAAGAAAAGAGACCTCAACAATAGAGAGAAATACAGCATAAGCGGTCATAAAATAATAACATTAAAAATTGGATACTGAATTTGAAAACAAATACGTTTTCAAAACCTTCAAAAAACTAAGTAGGGTGGCAATGCCCTAATTTGATTTGGGAGGCCAAATGGGCGGGTTGTGGGCATTTCTAAAATCTATGCGCATGGTTATGGCATGGTGGCCAATGTGTTAAAGATGTATTGTTGCAACTGAATGATTTTATGGAAAAGTTTAACATTTTCAAAGCTTTTCAGTCGGGTTTTTGAAAAGCCCATAGTATGGAAACTTTATTACTCTCCTCTGTGGATGTTTTTGCCCGGATCTAGACCATTGTTTCCATCCTATATAATAATTCTCACCTGGAACATTCTGAAGCTCACTCTGTGGGAGGGAAACACTGAGGGTTAGACTGCCAGCAACACCCATTCTCACTCATGCATCACACTCACTGTCACTCAGGACCCGCCCTCAGCCACACCCTTTCCGGATATAATTCACAACCCCAACGTTCTAAATGAAGCCTCAAAAGCCCCTCTAAACCGGAACAGTGAGGCGCCAGAGATATCCTGTTTGCCCATGCCTGCAAATCGGAAGTCTGAACTCTGAAGCACCATATGCCCCGCCCTCGCGTCACAACGTCATGACGACGAGGGCGGACCACACTGCAGGAGAGAAACGCGATCTGCAAATCAGAAGTCTAAACTCTGAAGCGCCGTATGCCCCGCCCTCGCGTCACAACGTCATGACGACGAGGGCGGACCACACTACAGGAGACAAACACAATCTGCAGCGCCCCACACTGCACAAAAGTAACGCGCCATCTCGACGGAAACACCATCATGGAGTTCGCAGGTGCCTCAAGGGGGGTTGGGGGACAGCTGCCTCCATGACGGCCGGGAGGTGGGGTTGGGGGACAACTGCCTCGCTGATGGCCGGTCACGACAAACGCTATCTCCCCGTGCCTGCAGCGTACTTCGGGGACAGCTGGCTCGCTGAACATGCCTCTACAGGCTGCAAACCCCATCTTCCCCTGCCCCAAAACCTTGCTAGCGCCCGTTTCATCTCTCTCAGAAACGGGCCTTTCTTACTAGTTTCTTTATGTTTTATTAAACCTCTCTTCAGAATTTGATACCACTGACCATCAAATCCCTATCAGGTGACTTGCATCTTTTGGCATTAGGCTTGCATCATACCTTAATGAATTCACCCAAAGGGTACAAGTAAATAATTTATGTTCTGCGGCAGTTCATTTACTAAATGGTGTTCCACAAGGCTCTGGGTTATCAGCCAAATTAATTAATTGATATCTTGTTCCATATTGTACTGTTCTCTGAGATCTAACTGTATATTTTTGTATTAATGCAGATGATATCCCATTCTTTTCTTTGATGGAACAAATACTGACACACTTCTAAGGCTGTAGTATTGCTTGGAGGTACTTTCTACCAGGATGGCTGCCAATAAATTGGCATTAAAACTTTCAAAAACTGCTATTCAAAACCAACTCAGATTGCCATGGTAAGAACATAAGAACAGCCATACTGGGTCAGACCAATGGTCCATCTATCCCAGTATCCTGCTTTCAACAATGTGCAATCCAGGTCACAAGTGCCTCAAGTTTACAGAGTTTGAGACCTTTTAGACCACTGACTGACAATGAGAGCTCAGATTAATGAGGATTATTTTGTTCTACCTTTTTTAGATTTAGACTAGTCACTAGACTAAGAATTATGTTGCCTCCTGCTGAGTTCTAAACATTCTTACATAGCCTGGTTCTATCAAAACTGGATTATTGTAATTCACTCTGCTTAGCTCTTCTCCAGACCAGCATTAAGACATTGCAGATTGTTCAGAACTCAGCTGCTAAACCAGGGATAGGCAATTCCGATCTTTTTTTTTTTTTATTTCTTTATTACATTTACAAAATTTTTATCAAGTACACAAGTCATTACAAAACATTAGGAAACTAATTATTACATTGTTTTTAAATCATGACCATTGCTCATCTTTAGTCCACTATAAGGAGGCAATTCCTCAGTACATAGGAAAAATAATTTTGCTTTTTAACCAAGTTAAAGAAAAAGGTGGCAGAGAAGAAGTTTGAGTAATCTTTATACTTTCACGGCGTCAAAGTTATTATATTCTTTGGCTGTAGCATAGGTAAGCCAGCAATCTTGGATTCAAAAAAAGAGTTCAGTTGTTTAGAGTCAAAAAAGATATATTTAACAGAGTTTAACTTTAGAACACATTTACAAGGAAAATTTAGTCAAAACAAAGCACCCAGCTGCAAAGCTTTTGGGCGCAATTTAAGAAACTCTAGCCTTTTCTTTTGAGTAGTTTTAGAGACATCTGGGTACATTCTTATTTTACATTCAAGAAAATTTTTATCTCTATTTAGAAAAAATTGCTTAAGTATCCAGTCTCTATCAGGTTGTAGAATAAAAGTTACTTTAAGTGTGGCAGTTGTCAGTCCCACTCTATCGTCCTCAAGAATTTGTGTTAAATTCAAGTCTAAAGTTTCAGCAGGTACATCAGTTCTATTTCCTTGGTCTAATTCTTTCTTCAAAAAGGGTGAAATGTAATATATTTTGGATATAGGAGGATGTGACTGTTCAGGAATTTTCAGGACCTCAGTTAAGTATTTTTTAAAGGTTATAAGAGGTGAGATTGATAATTGCCTAGGAAACTTTATTAGCCTAAGGCAGTGATGGTGAACCTATGGCACGCGTGCCAGAGAGGGCACGCAGAACCCTCTCTGCTGGCACACGTGCCGTCGCCTCAGCCAGTTCCCGCCCCCCCTCCGAAATTTAAAACTCATACCTGCACGGGGTTAAGGTGGCGTCGGCAGCGACAGCAGCAGTGAAAAGCGTGCTGGGCTGGCTCGGCGCGCCTTCCCCTTCTGTCTCTCAAGCTCTGGTCCCGCCCTCATTTCCTGTTTCCGCAAAGGAGGGACCACAGCTTAACCGACCAAGGTAACAACATAAATAGGACCACATAAAAGTCCGTCTTATCTTTATGCGTGTCACCATAATTGGTCAACCAGCTGTGGTGTAACCTGCGCTGGAAACCCAGAAAAACAATTCTGAAGCCTGGACATGGTCCAGCATTGAATTTCCGAGCATAACGCCGGCGTTGGTCAGCAAAATGCTGAGTACCGCCAGCTGAATATTGACCCCATAATCTCAATAAGTAGGCCTACTAGCAGTACACATTTTTATTCTACTTATAAAATGGTATATAATCTTCCTAGCAGTGCAACATATCAACAGTAAATAAAATATTCTTGAAAAGAAAAATCTGGAAATATTGATATAAGTGCATAAGTATTGCCACACTGGGACAGACCAGGGGTCCATCAAGCCCAGCATTCCTGTTTCCAACAGTGGCCAATCCAGGTCACAAATACCTGTCAAGATCCCAAAAAGTAGAAAACATTTTATACTGCTTATCCCAGAAATAGTGGATTTTCCCCAAGTCCATTTAATAACGATCTATGGACTTTTCCTTTAGTAAGTCATCCAGACTCTTTTTAAACCCCGGTAAGCTAACCGCCTTTACCACATTCTCTGGCAACGAATTCCAGAGTTTAATTACACGTTGAGTGAAGAAACTTTTTCTCCAATTCGTTTTAAATTTACTACTTTGTAGCTTCATTGCATGCGCCCTAGTCCTAGTATTTTTGGAAAGAGTGGACAGGATGCTGGGCTCGATGGACCCTTGGTCTTTTCCCAGTGTGGCATTACTTATGTACTTATGATTCATGTCTACCCATTCCACTCCACTTATTATTTTATAGACCTCTATCATATCTCCCCGCAGCCCTCTCTTCTCCAAGCTGAAGAGCCCTAGACGCTTCAGCATTTCCTCATAGGGAAGTTGTCCCATCCCCATTATCATTTTTGTCGCCCTTCTCTGCACCTTTCCTAATTCCATTAAATCTTTTTTGAGATGCAGGGACTAGAATTGAACACAATATTCGAGGTGCAGTCACACCATGGACCGATACAAAGGCATTATAACATCCTCACTTTTGTTTTCCATTCCTTTCCTAATAATACCTAACATTCTATTTGCTTTCTTAGCCACCGCAGCACACTGAATAGAGGATTTCAACGTATCATCAACAATGACTTTGAGATCCCTTTCTTGGTCGGTGACTCCTAATTTGGAACCTTGCATTACATAGCTATATTTCGGATTCCTCTTTCCCACATGCATCACCTTGCACTTGCTCACATTAAACGTCATCTGCCATTTAGACGCCCAACCTCCCAGTCTCGTAAGGTCCTCTTGTAATTTAACCACTTTGAATAACTTTGTGTCGTCAGCAAATTTAATTACCTCACTAGTTACTCCCTTCTGTAGATCATTTATAAGTATGTTAGAAAGCAGCAGTCCCAGCACAGACCCCTGGCGAACCCCACTATCTACCCTTCTCCATTGAGAATACTGACCATTTAACCCTGCTCTCTGTTTTCTATCTTTTAACCAGTTTTTAATCCACAATAGGACACTACCTCCTATCCCATGACTCTCCAGTTTCCTTTGGAGTCTTTCATGAGGTACTTTGTCAGTTGGCTTTTGAAAATCCAGATACACAATATCAACCGGCTCGCCTTTATCCACATATTTGTTCACCCCTTCTAAGAAATGTAATAGATTGGTGAGGCAAGATTTCCCTTCACTAAATCCATGTTGGCTTTGTCTCATTAATCCATGCTTTTGAATATGCTCTGTAATTTTGTTCTTTATAATAGTCTCTACCATTTTTCCCGGCACCAACGTCAGGCTCACCAGTCTATAATTTCCCAGATCCCCTCTGGAACCTTTTTAAAATATCGGCGTTACATGGGCTACCCAAAGATAAATTATATATTACTAACAATAGTTCCGCCAGTTCATTTTTCAATTCAGTCAGTGCTCTGGGATGAATACCGTCTGGTACAGAAGATTTGCTACTCTTCAATTTGTCAAATTGCCCCATTATATCCTGTAAGTTTATAGAGATTTCATCCAGTTTCTCCGACTTGTCAGCTTCAAATACCATTTCTGGCACCGGTATCTCTCCTAAATCTTCCTCGGTGAAGACCGAAGCAAATAATAAATTTACTCTCTCCGCTATGGCTTTGTCTTCCCTGATTGCCCCTTTTACCCCTCGGTCATCTAGCGGTCCAACCGATTCTTTTGCCAGCTTCTTGCTTTTAATATACTTTAAAAAAAAATTTACTATGTGTTTTTGTCTCCAATGCAATCTTTTTTTCAAAGTCCCTCTTTGCCTTCCTTATCAGAGCTTTGCATTTGAATTGACATTCCTTATGGTGGTGTTATTTTCAGTTGATTCCTTCCATTTTCTGAAGGATTTTCTTTTAACCCTAATAGCTTCCTTCACCTCACTTTTTAACCATGCCGGCTGTCGTTTGGTCTTCCGTCCTCCTTTTTTAATACGCAGAATATATTTGGCCCAGGCTTCCAGGAAGGTGTTTTTGAACAGCATCCACGCCTGAAGTAAATTTTTCACCCTTGCAGCCACTCCTAAGTTTTTTTTCACCGTTCTTCTCATTTTATCATAGTCTCCTTTTTGAAAGTTAAACGCTAACATATTTGATTTCCTATGTATATTTACTCCAAAGCTAATATCAAGTCTGATCATATTATGATCACTGTTATCAAGTGGCCCCATCACCATTACCTCCTGCACCAGATCATGCAATCCACTAAGGACTAGGTCTAGAATTTTTCCTTCTCTTGTCTGCTCCTGTACCAGCTGCTCCATAAAGCAATCCTTGATTTTGTGAAAGAATTTTACCTTCCTAGCACACCCTGATGTTACATTTAACTAGTCAATGTTACATTTACCAGTCAATATCAGGGTAATTTAAATCACCCATTTTTATTGTGTTGTCCAGTTTGTAAGCCTCCCTAATTTCTGATAACATTTCTACATCCGTCTGTTCATCCTGGCCAGGCGGATGATAGTACATTCCTATCACTATCCTTTTCCCCTTTACACATGGAATTTCAGTCCACATGGATTCCAAGATGTGTTTTGTTTCATGCAGAATTTTCAGTCTATTTGATTGAAGGCCCTCCTTAACATACAGTGCTACCCCTCCACCAATTCGATCCACCCTATCACTACGATATAATTTGTACCCTGGTATGACAGTGTTCCACTGGTTATCCTCCTTCCACCAGGTCTCAGAGATTTCTATTATCTCTCATTTTTCATTTAGTGCAATATATTCTAACTCTCCCATCTTATTTCTTGGGCTTCTGGCATTCGCATGTAGACATTTCAAACTATGTTTGTTGTTCCTATTTACACCATGCTTAGTATTAAATTACATTCTTTTGTCTGATGTTTATTTATTTTTATTTACAACATGCTCAGTACTTGACAGTATTAAATTACAATCATTTGACTGATTTTTATTTAAGGACGCCTGATCTACTACGGCTCTTTTGCAACCTCACTATCGGAATACCCTATCTTCCCTGTTTTGGTGATATCTTTAAAAGATATCTTATTCTAAACCATGCACTTTTGAGCGACTATCAGCCTTCCCCCAGTCTCTAGTTTAAAAACTGCTTTATCTCCTTTTTAAACACCAATGCCAGCAGCCTGGTCCCACCCTGGTTAAGGTGGAGACCATCCTTTCGGAATAGGCTCCCCCTTTCCCCAGAATGTTGCCCAGTTCCTAACAAATCTAAAACCCTCCTCCCTGCACAATCGTCTCATCCACACATTGAGACTCCTGAGCTCTACCTGTCTCTTGAACTCTTCGTGTGGAACAGGTAGCACTTCAGAAACTTCTACCCTAGAGGTTCTGGATTTCAGCTTTCTACCTGAGAGCCTAAATTTAGCTTCCAGACCTCCCTCCCACATTTTCCTATGTCATTGGTACCCACGTGTATCAAGACAGCCGGCTTCTCCTCAGCACTATCTAAATCCTATCTAGGTGACACGTGAGGTCCGCCACCTTCGCACCAGGCAGGCAAGTCACCAGGCGATCCTCATGTCCACCAATTAAGGAAAATTGTTAGTAAATGTTTCATTCAAGTCTACATTTATTGAAGAATTTCATTCCTAAAGTCAAGGAAATTTTTCAGACACGAGCAAAAGAAGTAAGAACCCTCATCTACCCCCTACTGAACTCAGTATATTAAAAGCTTGATATAAAGTAGGGTATACACAAAAAGTAGCACATATGAGTTGTCTTGTTGGGCAGACTGGATGGACCGTGCAGGTCTTTTTCTGCCGTCATCTACTATGTTACTATGTTAGAGCTTGAGAGACAGAAGGGAAGGCTGAAGGTGTGCCGAGCCAGCATGCTTTTCACTGCTGCTGTCGCTGCTAATGCCGCCTTAACCCCGTGCAGGTATGAGTTTTAAATTTCGGAAGGGAGACAGGTTGATGCTGGGTGGGTGGGTGGGTGGGAGGGATGCTTGGTGCCTGGTGCTGGGTGGGATGCCTGATGCCTGGGTGGGAGGGAGGGAAAGGTGCCTGGTGTTTGATGCTGGGTGGGTGGGTGGGTGGGAGGGATGCTTGGTGCCTGGTGCTGGGTGGGATGCCTGATGCCTGGTGCTGGGTGGGTGGATGGGAGGGAGGGATGCCTGCCTGCCTGGTACTTGATGCTGGGTGGGAGGGATGCTTGGTGCCTGGTGCTGGGTGGGATGCCTGGTGCTGGGTGGAAGGGAGGTGTGCCTGGTGCTTGATGCTGGGTGGGAGGGAAGGATGCTTGGTACCTGGTGCTGGGTGGGATGCCTGATGCCTGGTGCTGGGTGGGAGGGAGGTGTGCCTGGTGCTTGATGCTGGGTGGGATGTCTGGTGCTGGGAGGGAGGGGGAGAGGAGGGTGGCTGGAGGGGAGGGCAGGGGGAGAGGAGGGTAGCTGGACATGGGTGGATGGAGGGGAGGGCAGGGAGGAGAAAACCTGCACATGGATGGAGAAAATAGGCAAAAGCTGGATCCACATTATACCTCCTCCAGTCAATTCCACAAAGGAGGAGCCAGCTTTTACTTATGGATGGAGAGCAAGAAATGAAGAAGAAAGGAGGAAAGTAAAGAAATAAATGGAAAGGAAACCCTGGAAACGGGGTTAAGAGAACAGGGGTTAAGAGAACAGATAGAGAGCAGCAGAATCAGAGACTCGGACCAATATGGATAGAAAAACAAAATCACCAGACAACAAAGGTAGAAAAAATCATTTTATTTTCATTTTAGTGTTTGGAATATGTCCAGTTTGAGAATTTACATCTGCTGTCTTATTTTGCACTGGGTATACTGGAGCTGTAACAGCTTACAGAAATAATTTATAATGAAAAAAAGAGTCATATGTGGTAGCCCCGCCCATAATGAGTACCGGCACCTGCGATAAATAATTAGATTTTGGGTTGCTGTTTGGGCACTCGGTTTCTGAAAGGTTCACCATCACTGGCCTACGGGTATTAGATCTTTGATAGTTTTCCAGGATTTCAATTCTATTTTGAAGGTAAAGGTTTTCTTTAATCAGATTTATTTGAATCTGTTGACAATCTTGTACAGTCTTAGTATTTTTTTCCATGTCATTACCCATGGCTATAATTTTTTTTATCCAATGTTGGAAATTTTTCAGTCATTTGATTAAAGTATTGATTCATTTAAGTAAATTTCTGTGAAAAGGAAACTTCTAGGCCCACTAGGGCTTACCATATTGTGTCCAAAGTTATAGTCTCTGGTTTCTGTGGTAGAAAAGACTTACTTGATAATCCAGGTTCAGTTAAAGGTTTCATCGATGGCTGACTTTCAAATGCAAGCTGATTTCTCCCAAGGGTATTCTACCCTCCGTCACCCGCTGTTCCAAACATGGGGAAAGTCGAGGTGGCAACCGTGTCCGGAGACCCTATCGGCACTTTGGCATCCGGCGTCTCCAGAGCCGCTTTCGGGGTTTCCGCCTGCATCGGAGGGGGCTTGCGCATCTCAGGGCTGAGATTTGTTTCTGCTTTAAGCCAGGAGAATGGCAAACCTCTCCCCAAACTCACCAGCTGTGAAGATGCTCCCATTGCAGCAATCGAAGAAAACGGTCCAGCGTTCCCACCGAAGGCACAGACTGCGCCGCAGGGCTAAGGCGCTGTTTGTCTCTTCTTTTTGGCATTGGAAATGGAGTTATTAGGAAAAGTTGAGAGGTAGGTCTGGAGCAACTTCCCATATGGCTCACTCAGCCGCCATCTTGCCCCCTCTGCAATTCCGATCTTTGAGTACCAAAGGTAAGTCAGTTTTTCAAGATATACATGAGATGGATTTACGCACAACAGAGGTAGTGCATACAAATCTATCTCATGCATTTTCATTGTGGATAACCTGAAAACCTGACCTATCTGTGGCACTTGAGGACCTGGGTTGCCTATCCTTATATGCTAGACTATTTACTGGGGTTTTCCAGTTGGAACATATCATATCATATTTGGCTTCTTTGCACTGGCTTCCTATTATTTATAGGATCAAGATCAAGATTTTACTTCTAGTACATAAAGCATTGCAAAATGGTGTGTCTTTTTACCAGACTTCTATCCTAAAAATGTATAGACCTACCCATGCACTTTGATCTGAGGGTATGCAATTGCTGTCTATTCCAGTAATTCGTAAAATTCATTTTGCTGAGATTAGGAAATGTGCATTTTCCATAGCAGTACCCCAGGAATGGAATAAGCAACCAATGAAATTCATGTTTCTATTTTCAAAAGGCAGTTGAAGGCCTTACTGTTCTTTCATGCCTTTTTCTGATTATTTTGGATAATGCTTCCCTTGGTCTAAAGTAGTCATTTTCCTCGGCCTCTATGTAGTGTGATTTAAGTTGCATGCGCAAATCCAGTTGTATTCTGGATTAATTGTAGTTAATGAACACACATCAAAGTGACTTACTTACAGTACAGCAGTAGACATTCTACATTTAAAGAACTGGATCTTAGTTCGACTGAGTCTAAGTCTAAGTGTATTTATCTTAGCGCATATCCTTTTGTCTGGCTTCTGTGATACATGTGAAAGTCTTTGCGTGACATATGCTTAAAATTGTGCTGCACAAACAAAATTCCTTTGACAGATTCAACCAGCAGCAGAGAGGGACTCAGCAACGCCCTTTTCTCTCTTTAGCACCCCCATGTGTCCAGACTGACTAATAAGCCAAAAGATGTTTTTTCTCATTATGTGGGTACGTGTGTTGGTACATAAAAGAAAAAGAGGACATTTCCCTAAAAATGAAAAATCCTGTAATGCAGAGCACCTAAATTCTAATGCATGGAGCCAAAAAGGGGCATGGTTATAAGCAGGGAAATGAGTGTTTCGTGGGTGTTCCAAAATTTACATACATTACTACTACTTAACATTTTTAAAGCGCTACTAGGGTTACGCAGTGCTGTACAATTTAACATAGAGGGACGGTCCCTGCTCAAAGAGCTTACAATCTAAGAGACAAGTGAACAGTCACTTCACTTGTTATAGAATATGCCTCTCTGCACCTAAATATATGCAATGTTATTTATGCCACATTTTTCTTGGTGTAAATGGATGTGCATAGTTCTAGACACTGGGAAAGCAACTAAGCGTATTCTATATACCACATCTAAATCTAGGTGTGACTTATAGAATATGCTTAGGTGGAAATTTATTCTGCGTCGAGTTTTCAGGCAAACCAAAGAAGTAGGGGTGGACCAAGGAGTCTCGCCAGCCAAAGGTTGATTGAAATATCTCGCCGGCCAAAGGTTGATTGAAGTTTTCAGGCGCCATATATAGAATCTAGCCCTAACTTTTTGGGTTGTTTCTGATCCTTTGGTATAGGTATATAAATATTTCCCCAATCCAAGACAATAGCACAGAGCTTTGGTGCAGCTAATTGCATAAGATAAGATGGACAAGCATCTAACATACAATAAGAAGAAACACATTTTTTTAAATCATTTAGAAAAATCGTTCCATTCAATAGAACAAAAATCACCCCAGGTCTGACCAACAGGTATCCCCTCCCTTTTGGAACATTCAAAGGATAAGTCAGAGCTATTTCCAACAAACACTGCTCTAAGCTTTATTATTTTCTTTTGAAAGTATTCAGCTAATTGATTGGCCCTGACTTTGAACTACAGAAGATTTTATAGGTGAATTTACAATCAGGAATAGTTGTTTTGTATTAGAACAATTCCTGCCAATTAGTCCAGTATAATAATTCTTCCTAGTGGACTTTAGAGCCTTTTTATAATTATGAACTTCCTCCCACCAACTAGATCTAGATAGATCGGTTTTAACTTTAGACCACTTATGCTCGAATCTTCTACGCATGTGCTTTAGCTTTAATAACACTAGAGTAAACCTCTTATCACTCTGTCTAGAATGTTTAAGTTTAGGGCGAAGAGGTGCTATATTGTCTAAAATTCCAAGACTAAATTCAGGCTATTCATCTATAAAATACAGGACATTGTTATTTGACCAGTATAAAAAGACCGCATTCCAGAAAACACTAGGATCAATTCTGTCTCTAGAAGCATAAAGGTGAGCTTGCATTAAAGAAAAAAACATTTAAACTGACACCAATTAATTGTAAATGAGCAATGAAAATGATCTGATCATAGTGTTTGTTCCCATCTGACATTCAACAAACTAATATTAGAAGAAGATAATCCATTATCACTAAAATTAGATCAAGTTGGTGACCTTTATCATGGGTCGGGGAAGGAGAAGGTATAGAATAGTTTAAAGAGGACAGAAAAGAAAACAGGTCATTCAAACATTGTGTAAGTCCTCTAAAAGCACATTGGTATCCCCTAAAATCAAATTGTAAGAGCTAGAAATAGAATTTTTAATCATAAAGAATGGACAGGCCTTAGCCTACTTACCAGGAGAACAATAACAAAGAATATTTGTCATAATATCTGACAAGGTGGAATCCTTACGTTGACAAATATAAATCTCTAATTCTGGAATATTAAAAGACTCAATTAAGGTATCATCAAATATATTCTAATAAACAAGGGCAATACAACCTTCTTTCTTTCCATTCCGAGATAAGGAGAGAACCTCGTAACCTTTGGGGCAAAATTCATTCATCTGAGGATATTCATTGGCATGCAGCCAGGTTTTAGTTAGAAAAAGGCATCCTGGCAGATATTTCCCAATCCAATCATTAATCAGAAAGGATGTACAGTGCACTCCATTTAAGTGCACGCTGGATAAGCGCATGCTCTGTTTAACTGCATGCCGTACTTTGGTCCCATTTTTGGCACCATCAATTTCTATGGGGACAAACTTCGGTTTAGCACACAACTGATAAGTGCAATATTTGCTTATATGCATGATTTAAGACTGCTCCTCTGCAGGAAATACTCTGCATAAGCGTGCACATGGAATATGGAAGCCGATTGGCGCATGACAACCAAGGAGATTTCAAATTTACAGCCCCTTTAACTGCCAGAGGCAGAATAAGTGAAAGAATGTTATTAGAGTGTACACTAGAGTCGCCATTGTCATCGCGGCGGAACTGTAAGACTTTAACATTGGCTGAACGAATAGAAGTTCTTAAAAAATTAGAAAACAAACAAAGTCAAGCATCTATTCCTAAAGAATATGGTGTCAATCCCAGTCAAATTTCACTTGTCTTGAAGCAGAAAGATCAGCTTCTGGGAGACTGGCAAAACAATCCACACTGGAAAAGTAAAAGGGCGGGAAAAGCTGAGGAGGTACAAGATGCTCTTCTTCGGTGGTTTTCTTGAGTCAGGAGCAGACAGTTTCCTGTCAGTGGTCCACTGCTTATGGAGAAAGCTAATCAGCTAGCTGAAAGTCTTGGACTAACTGAATTCAAAGCCACTGTTGGATGGTTGGAAATATGGAAGGAGAGGAACAACATAAAATTCAAGAAACAGCATGGTGAGAAACAAGACGCTAATGACTTTGGTGATGAAAATTGGGTTGTTTCAGTTCTTCCTACCAACTTGAATGAGTTTGCACCTCGTGACATTTTCAATGCTGATGAAAACGGTCTCTACTGGTGAGCGATTCCTCATGGAACACTTGCATTCAAACAAGCCGAAACTAGAGGAAGTAAAACGTTGAAGGACCTACTGACGATCCTCCTTTGCTGCAATATGGATGGAAGTGAGAAGTTGGAACCACTCGACATTGGAAAGAAAGTTAAGCGACTTCCTGGGTCATACGAGGCTAACACAAATTCATGGATGACTGGGGAAATTTGGAAGCAGTGGCTAAAGAAGTTAGACACTAGAATGCGGACACAAAAGCGTCAAATTTTGTTGCTTTGTGATAATTGTGCTGCACACAGGCTGTCTAACGTCAAGGTGGTCTTCCTGCCACCAAACACTACCTCTCTGATCCAGCCTACGGATCAGGGCATAATAGCCAATTTCAAACAACATTATCGGGCTCTTCTGCTACAGCTGTTGCAAACGCATCAGATGAACAGGTTATTGACATCCCAGCCGGTGTTACTGAAGAGGAGTTTCATCGCTACGTAGCTGTTGATTATGATCTACAAACAGCTGACGACAGCACTGATGTTGAGATATGCACCTACACGTGGTAACAAGGGCTGATGATGAAACAGATGATGAAATGAGCAGCGAGGCACATGCTGACGAAATTCAACAACCTCCTCCTGTCACTTTTGCAAGAGCGCTGGAGAGTCTCAACCGTGCGGGCCTATCTGGAGGCCACTGGATGTCAGTGCTATGACAGTTTTTACCATATGGCAGACGTAGTCTATGGAACTCACAGACCCAATAGTGTACAGAGAACTATAACTGATTACTTCAAGTAAGCCTAACATCAGTTAACAAAGACTGTATACTGTATGTATAATAATAAACAGTACTGTACATATGTTTATCAGATGTCAAGCTTTTTTGGGTCATAACGGTTAAGTGCACGCTCCGGTTAACTGCATGCATTTCTTTGGTCCCAGACCCTTGCACTTAAGCGGATTGCACTGTATTTCTTACTAAATGGAAGTTAATATAACAACAAGGAATAGGAACAAAGGAGATGTTACAGACATATGAACCTGGATAAGATATTTTAAACTGCTTATGCCATTTATGAGAAGAGGTGTCATGCAAAGCTTCAATAGGTCTTTGTAACACTTGGGCACAATCAAATAAATTCCTAAAAGATAGACTTTTTCAGTCTTACTTTAAAGCAGTTTTTTATTGGGAAACATACTCCACAATGTACACATATTATTCAACATTGTACAATATACATTCGTTGACAGATGCTTTATGCACTATTGAAATAATACATATTGATGTTGTTCCCATTTTTCCTCTATACACACCTTCCCTTCCCCTCCCCTCCTATATCCCCCCTTTCCCCTACCATATACATTATTTACCTCCTATTAGTTATAAACATTCCCTTTGATATATATAAGTCTGACATCCAGGCACTCAATATCCTACTGGATCCGTCGATACTCTAGAGCCATCCTTCGTCTCACTGCCACATTCATCCTCCCGAATGTGAACTCTGTCCTTGACCACTGACCTATCCTTACTGTGAATTCCAGGGATGCAAACTATTCACATATGTTACGTTATATTTAACCAAACATGTTAGTTTAACAAATGAACAGTCTTCTCAACATCAATCCAAACTTATCCTCCCCTCCCCCCTCCTCACCCCACCCCAGACCCATTCCCCTTCATATTAACATATCATGACCACCGGCAGGGCCTCCTCTTTAGCCCCTCAACACACTAATCCCCCATCCCCACTCCAGTCACTCTACATTCAAGACTTTGTTCAGTCTTAAAAGATCAAGTCGTTGAATAAGAGGCTGCATTCAAGAAATACAGAATACGGAATAAACTCAAAGAAGCAAAGAGAGAAATACGATTAGTGAATTTCAGGTGGAAGAAAATGGCTAAAGATATAAAGAAAGGTGACAAGACCTTATTCAGATATATTGGGGAAAGGAGAAAAGCTAGGAATTGAATTTGTAGACATAAAGATGCTGAGGATAGCGATGTGGAAAGAGATGAGGAAAAATCCTTGATGGAACCAAAGTGGAACTAAAAAAGGTCAGCTCTCAGAAAAGCTGCTAGCACATGACATGCAAGGCACAGCCTGAACCTCTCACATTCAGCCTGTGGGGCAAAGAAAATGGTCTGGCCCTAGCTCAGAGCCAACTACCAACAGGAACAAACTCACAAGGAGCCAATCATAGGACAGTACAACTATAGACAGGGGGATGGGAAGCCCCAGCAAACATGCCGTCCACACAAGCAACATTCACATTAAATATATACAACAATGCCTTGTGTCCCTATGAATATGGGGGAAGCAGAGAATTCGAAAAAGAATGGGGCAGGCTTAGATGATCTCTAAGGGAGAGAAAGGGTAGAAGAGAT
Organism: Microcaecilia unicolor; assembly: GCF_901765095.1. NCBI lineage: Eukaryota > Metazoa > Chordata > Amphibia > Gymnophiona > Siphonopidae > Microcaecilia > Microcaecilia unicolor. Next base: position 295,582,905 of record NC_044032.1, read on the forward strand.
TAGTAGTTGGTATGTCTGGGCAGACTGGATAAGCCATATGGTATTTGTCTACTGTCACTTTCTGTTTCTGTGTCTCTTCAGAAAATGAACTTGTATTCTTTCAGAAGGTTTAAAGCATCACTGTCTGCAGTAATAGATATCTATCATGTATCACACAAGAATATGAGAACTATGTATCCACTCTAAATTTTTCTGAATTGACAATATGCTGTCCTGCACATATGGATGTGACACACTGGTTATGCTGATGACAATTTCTCTTATTCATAGGAATCAGCAATACATCCCTCCAATGCTTGCATGTAGTCTCAGCTCACTTGAGCTCCCATGGAATTTGCTTGATGTTTAAATTTACTATGAGTGGAACACAGGTACCTTTTTCTTAAAACTTAACCCATGGGGAGAGTGGCCAAGATGGTGACACATACGGGTGAACAGTGTGGCTCTCTCTGCTGTACCTTGAATTTTCTTTTGCTATTGATTTCTTTTGTTTCACTTTGGTGATGTCACATGCGAAGAGGAAGGGGGTGGTGCGACCCACTCCCCCTTCAGTGCTTACCTTCTCTCCCATTCAACAGAGGATACAGCACTATGCTACCAGACCTGAAGCTGCTTTCACCAGGATTGGAGGCTCCATGGTGTGGCAGGCTGAAAGAGGTACTACCCTTTTGGAGCATGAAACTGTAAAGCTCCTAGTGGCAGACTGATGTTACTACAGCTTAGATGAAATTGAAGGCACGTAGCTGGTTAAAGCGCATACATGGTTAATGCACATTAAAAATGTTAACGCGCCTATAACGCTGCTCAGTAAACAGGGCCCTTAGGGTTTCCCCATTTTAACCAGCTACTTAGGGGATTCATAAAAGAAGTGAGAAATGGGAAGCGGGTTTTTGAGTTTGTGTGTATAACTGCAGTATAATTGCACAACATTGAAACCAGATTTTCAATCATTTAAAAGCTTTATTGCACAGGGACTTTAAAAAGGCAATTGTTTAAAAATGTTTGTTAAAAACCATCAAAGGTAATATGATTTTAAAGGTACAGTTGTACGATTAAAAATGTTTTCAAGTGCTTTGAGTATTAATTGCACAGAAACTAATAGGAAAGGAATTCATCTTTGCTTAAGTGAGATGAACAGTGCAGACCTTCATTATTTTAGCAAGTGCTTAAAAGAATGTTAGTAACATTTTATTAGCACGCCCTCTCTTTTTCTGTGTGTGTCTATCAATCTAGCTAGCTAGCTATATAGCTATATATATATTCTTTTCTTTGCATCTGTATAAGTTTGAAGCAACCCATGGGCAGGCAATTCATCTTTTTTTCCAGTTCTTGAAGGTGTGATTTCATGTTTATAGGAAATCCAAGCTCAGGATTTGTTTGTATCTGTTCATCAATATAGAGCATGAAGGGATGGGAAGCAGTTTTAAGTTTGCATGATTATAAAGATTTTTAGTTTATGTTTTGGAAGCACCCTTTTTGATGTTGCATTTCTTTGTACAGTGTGGACTTATGAGCCTCCAAGTGATCACCTACAGCACTCATACCAGAATGATGTACTTACTCTCAATATGTCTGCAGAAGCCTCAGCATTGACTTTACAAAACAAAATAACTCATGAAGTCGATTCACAGCCAGCCTTATTGATAAAATAAGTTCTCTTGGTCATCTTTACTAATGCTTTACATGCGTCACTTTTTCATGAAAACCAAACCAGATTGTCAGACCCAAATGGCTACTGTTTCTCCACCATCCTAAATTCTCCCTTCATTTGATTAAGTTCAGCAGAGTACCAGGGCATGGGCTTTATGCAGAGTGTCAATTTAGTAACTTGTTTCAGCAGAGGAAATTTGATCCAATAAAACCCCTACAATTAGAGAATAGTATATTGCAATCCAACCATGGTATTGGTACATTATTTAAACCACTTATTTCTATGAACAAATTCTTTGTTCTTATAAAAAGGCCAGATCCAAAGTGTGGCCTGTAATGAGAATAAAATATTTATCACCTGCTTCAATCCTATAGCCATCATGGAGAGCAAATGTGCCTCAGCCAAAGACACTGGCATCCTCAATGTGAAGGTTAAATCACCCACCATAATTAAGATTTCAAAGTCAACTGAGAAGGAAACTATCAATTATACCAAATCTAATGGGTCAAGGGCCAATGGCCTTGAGAGTTTATAGATCCAAAAATACTAACCTCCCTGTTTACAAATCTGCGCTAGCGGCTGCCAGTGCAGTAATGCTGATACAGCCCATTCATTTTGAATGGACTGTGTCAGCATTGCTGTGCGGCAGCTGCTAGCATGGCTTTGCAAATGTGGGGGTAAATCTACTACTACTACTTAACATTTCTAAAGTGCTACTAGGGTTGCGCAGCGCTGTACAGTTTAATGAAGAAGGACAGTCCCTGCTCAAAGGAGCTTACAATCTAAAGGACGAAATGTCAAGTTGGGGCAGTCTAGATTTCCTGAATAGAGGTATAATGGTTAGGTGCCAAATGCAACATTGAAGAGATGTGCTTTGAGCAAGGATTTGAAGATGGGCAAGGAGGGGGCTTGACGTATGGACTCGGGGAGTTTATTCCAAGCGTAGGGTGAGGCGAGGCAGAAAGGGCGGAGCCTGGAGTTGGCGGTGGAGATGAAGGGTACTGAGAGGAGGGATTTGTCCTGTGAGACGAGGTTTTGGGTAGGAACGTAAGGGGAGATGAGGGTAGAGAGGTAATGAGGGGCTGCAGATCAAGTGCATTTGTAGGTTTTTAGGAGAAGCTTGAACTGTATGCGGTACCTGATCGGAAGCCAGTGAAATGACTTGAGGAGAGGGGTGATATAAGCATATTGGTCCAGACAGAAGATAAGATGTGCAGCAGAGTTCTGAACGGATTGAAGGGGGGAAAGATGGCTAAGTGGGAGGCCGGTGAGGAGTAGGTTGAAGTAGTCAAGGCGAGAGGTAATGAGAGAGTGGATGAGAGTTCGGGTGGTGTGTTCAGATAGGAAAGGGCAAATTTTGCTGATGATATAGAGAAAGAAGCGACAGGTCTTGGCTATCTGCTGGATATGCGCAGAGAAGGAGAGGGAAGATTTGAAGATGACTCCGAGGTTGCGGGCAGATGAGACTACTACTACTACAGTACTTATCTACTCATCATTTCTATAGTGCTTCAATCCCCTCACAACTTATCTCGATAACTGTAGATAAGAACACAAGCACTGCCATACTGGGACAGACCAAAGGTCCATCAAGCCTAGAATCCTGTTTCCAGTAGTGGCCAATCCAGGTCACAAGTACCTGGCAAAGATCACAAAAAAAAGTTTAAAAGATTTTCTGCTGCTTATCCCAGGAATAAGCGTGGATTTTCCCAAGTCCATCTTAATAATGGCTTATGGACATTTTTTTTTAGGAACTTGTCCAAACTTTTTAAAATATAAATGTGAAAATCCAACCAAGCAGCAACTGCTTAGGTATGCAAGACAGCAGATCAGACACAGGATCGGAACCCCTGATGCAGCTTGTGCGAAACGGGGACTCCCTGTTGGGTTGTTTTGGATGAACTGACTGGCTGGTGATGGTAAGGGCAGCAGAGCGCTATGAGAACAGGAGAAAATAGAAGTATCCTAAGTTTAGTGCTTTTGTGCTGTCTCACCAGGATTGTTGAAGTGCATTGCATGGATTTGCATTGAATTGAATTGAGCTGTATTCTGTATTGTACATGTATACACATGTCTGTCACCTCATCAGTTTTCGTTTTTGAAACATTTTAACACAGTAAGGAGTGGAGGTTTTTTTAGCCATACAATGGTGCGCCAGGCCCATGCCTTATAGTTTAGAGTTTCAGGCTGGCTGGGTGGCGTTACTGAGGCCTTTATTCTACACTTTCTAAAGTGCTTGGCTGTAATCATCTGTTTTGGTGATAGTGTGGGTATCTATATTTTTGCAGTCGTTGTGCTGCTTGGTTGAATTGTCAAACTTTTTTAAACCCTGCTAAATTAACTGCTTTTACCACATTCTCTGGCAAAGAATTCCAGACTTTAATTACATGTTGAGGTAAGAAATCCTTCCTTTACTGCTGCACTGTCTGGCCTCTTTTCAGAAATTTTTTTTTTTTTGTTATTATTAAAATAACACCTTTACCCTATTTGGCAGGCCTGGGCTGATTGATGAACACATAAACAGGTAAGCAGAGCTAATCCAAAATTAACACATCAGCAGCACTATACCCTGATGATGTGATACAACAAATATTGGGCCATTATTCTAACAACATATCTTAAATTTGGTCAACCTTATTTTTCACCAGGCACATGTTCAAATCTGCTTCAACACCTTTTTGCTAGGTGCAAGAACTGCTTTTGTGAGAAATTGAAAAGGTGAGTGACTGCCATCTATGTTTAGTTGGATGCAGAAAGCTGAGAGTATTGCTATTATGAATAAATTCATGAAGATTATGAAAGGGCTGCCAGCTATTTTTGTGGTGGTATGGGCTTCCTTTTTTTCATTATGCAAAGGGCTGATGGTCATGTGTGATATGGGGCTAGCTGAGATTTCCTGGCTGGATGTTTACTTTTTTCATGTTATCTTTTTTCTCAGTCTCTTGAAATTTAGTACTCTCTTGGGGTGAGAGTGAGAGTTTTGGATTGGGGCTTTATTTTAGTAGGGTATTCTGAGATTGATGTAATTGCATGACTATTTTCCATTTGCTTGGTTTATTGTTCATCTGGTAATTGTTTTGTTTTTACTTTTCCCATGAAATAATAACCATGTTTTAATATTCACTTTTGTATTATTTCTTATATATGCTTAGATGCAGCTTATAGTTTGGGCAGATATGTCATATGATCCTTATCTGCCATCATTTTTCTATGTACTCTGTTGCAAAAAATATTTTGGAGTCAAAAAAATCAAGTTAAAAGTGCTTCATTTCTGGGTCTGGAATTAGGTGTCTGCAGAGCTAAGCAGCTTAAATAATGTACGAGCTAGCTACAGCTGAGTATAAAAATGTGTGCCTAAAGAATTTGACTTTGGTAATAGTTTATAGTTTATTAGCATTTGCTATACCGCCTTTACTAACTAGCAGAACAAGGCAGTTATATTGCTGCCTTTGATTTTAAATTGGTCAGATGGTCTGAATGTGATTAGGTGGATTGTTGCATTTGAACCTCAAATTGTGCAATATCCCGATGTGATGAAGTGTACAGGAAGTTACCGATTCCCCTTAACAACACTCCCTCATAGATCCACATTAAATCCTGCTGTACAGAGCAGCAAGGGCATGGCTCAGTCAAGGCAGAGCAAGGATGGGTGGTTTAAGCAGACAGATAAAAACTCTGAGCACAGGCAGACCAGAGAGGCCCAAGGAAGATAAGAGCAGCTAGCTGTCCAGCATATGCCTTCACCACAGATATGCAAGCAGCAGAAGATTAATGCAGGTAAGCCAAGTTGTACCTTGGAACCTTGCACAATCTTATTCCTGGAGGCCAGGCCTGGTTTTGAGTAACCTTAAAGATAAAAGATTAGTGAACACTGAGACTGTGGAGCCCTGTCAGGGACAGGGCTGCAGGAAGATTGTAACCGCATTTCGAGAGATTTTTATTCCTAAGTTTACCACACATTTTTGTATATAAATGAAGTTTGGGGTGTTTTTTGCTTCCATCTCTTCAAGTGGCTGTGTCTTTAAGGCTCCACACCCACACCCTCTTTCATGCTGCAACACCCAAATTGAATCCTTCTAGAGGAAACAAGCTGTTATTATTCTTTAATTTTTTTATTTATGGAATTCCAAAATAAATAAACAAGTAACAATCTATAAAGATAAAGCTCATTCAGAAGATAAACTACAAAAGAAAAACTAAAACAAAACAGGTAATTGACCAAACTTCTACTACTGCTACAACAACTCATTTCTATAGCGCTACTAGACGTGGTCAGCATTGTACACACTATATACAGGTACTTTCTCTGTCCATAGTGGCCTCATAATATGTTTTTTTTTGTTTTGTTTGTACCTGGAGTAATGGAAGGTTAGAAGACTTGCCCAAGGTCACAAGGAGCTGTAGTAGGAATCTAACTCAGTTTCCCGGGCTCTCAGCTCTCTGTACTACCCCTTGGGCTATTCCTCCACTCCACTCTACTATTAGACCTCAAAAGTTCAAATCCCATGATTATAACTGGGAATTATAGGTAAATGCAATTGAATCAATTCAACTAAAGGAAAAATAAAACCTACAAAATTTAGCCCTTAAGTCAAAAGAGAAAGAACTAAAGCACCTGTCATGAACATAAGAACAGAGGACAGGGGCAAAAGGCCATTTTTCTCAATGGAGGAGGGTGAATAGTGGAGTGCCGCAGGGATCTGTACTGGGACTGGTGCTATTTAACATATTTATAAATGACCTGGAAAATGGAATGACAAGTGATGTGATTAAATTTGCAGATGACACAAAATTATTCAAAGTTGTCAAAACACATGTGGATTGTGAAAAATTGCAGGAAGATCTTAGGAAACTGGAAGACTGCGCATCCAAATGGCAGATGGAATTTTATGTGGACAAATTAAAAGTGATGCACATTGGGAAGAATAATCCAAACCATAGTAACTTTATGCTAGGATCCACCTAGGAGTCAGCACTCAAGAAAAAGACCTAGGTGTCATTGTAGACAATACAAAATTTTAAAAAGAAAACAAGCCAACTTAAAAATGACTCTGGCCTCAACTGGAAACCAATGCAATTTTATAAAACTAAGAGAGATAAAATCAAACTTTGTAAGTCTGAAAATCAACCGGACTGCAGTATTCCGAATAGCCTAAATCCTAAATATATAAGATTACAGTAGTCTAATTATGAAATCAGAAGACCCTGAACTAAAAATTCTAAACTGATCCACCTCAAAAAAGCTTCAAACATATCTTAGCTTCCTCATTAGAAAGAAACACGTGATGCCACGTGCTGAGAACCTATTCTATAAATATATTATTATTTTGGATTTTGCTTACACCTTTTTCAGTAGTAGCTCAAGGTGAATTATATTCAGGTACACTAGTTATTTGGATGTCCAAATTCCATTATAGAATATTAACGTAATCCTGTATCAGCACGCCTCACATCTATATACCCTCAATTACACCAGCCATTCACCTGGCATCACTGTGGTCACACAAATGCAGCAGGGACGTGTAACTTACAGTGTTCTGTAAGTCATGTATGTAAGTGGAAGACATGCCTTTGCCCCGCCCATGTGTACGTCCCCACTTATGCACAGTATTGCAGTATAACACTTAGGCAACATGATACTATTCTGTACATTTACATAGAAGCATAGAAATATGGAAAATGACTGCACATGAAGGCCATATGGCCTATTCAGTTTGCAGATTCATACTATCAATATCTCTTCCTATCTCTAAGAGATCTTATTTCTTGTACCCTGCTTTCTTGAATTGAGATACAGTCTTTGTCTCCACCACCTCCACCGGGAGATCATTCCAATCATCTATCACCTTTTCTTTAAAGAAGTCTCTCCTTAAATTGTTCCTTAGTCTATCCCCTTTTAATTCTATGCCCTCTCATTCAGAGTTTCCTTTCAGTTGAAAGAAACTCACCTCCTTTGCATTTATGCCACAGAGATATTTAAATGTCTCTATCATATTTCTTCTCTCCTGTCTTTCTTCCAAAGTATAGATATTGAGGTCTTTAAGTCTGTCCCCATGTGCTTTATGACAGAGGTCACTGACCATTTTAGTAGCCATCTTCTGGACCAATTCCATCCTGATAATATCTTTTCAAGGTAGAGTCTTATACAGAGGCACTATCACCTTCCTCCTGCTGGCTATTCCTCTCCCTGTACACCCAAGCATCCATCTAGCTTTAACCATTGACTTTTCTACTTGTTTGGCCACCTCAAGATCATCAGATACAATCAACACAAAGTTGCTCTCTTTTGTGCATAGAAGTATTTCACTACCTATATTGTACCACTCCCTCAGATTTTTGCAGCCCAAATGCATGACCCTGCATTTTTTTAGCTTTAAGTTTTAACTGTCAATTTTTGGATTATTCTCCAAGCTTCAGTAGATCCCTCCCCATGCTATTCACACCATCAGGGGTGTCTATCCTATTACTGAATTTGGTATCATCTGCAAAAAGGCAAAGATTTTGCAACAAGTTGCTAACCAAGGGTACTCAGTTTATTTATCAGTCACCTATGCAAAACCATGCCAAAGGCTTTGTTAAAATCTAAGCACATCACATTATCGCTCCCCTTGAATCCAAGTGTTTGGTCACCCAGTTAAAGAAAGTAATCAGATTTGTCTGACAAGACCTACATCTAGAAACACCATGCTGCCTTAGGTCCTGCTATCTATTAGATTCCAGAAAGTTCACTATCCTTTGTTTTTAGAAACATTTTCATTAATTTATTCACCGCAGAGGTCTGACTAGCCAGCTGTGGTTCCAAACTTCATCTTTACTTCCACTTGTGTGGAGAGGAACCACATCCACTCTTCTCCAGGATCTAAGAAAGTATTAAAAAGGACAGACAATAGGACTACCAGCATGTCCCTAAGTTCCTTCAATGCCCTTAGATGTATCCCTCTGGTGGAGGAGTAGCCTAATGGTTAGTGCAGTAGGCATTGGACCTGGAGAACTGGGTTTGATTCTATCTGCAGCTCCTTGTGACACTAGGCAAGTCACTTAACCTTCCATTGTCTGAGGTACAAAAAACACCTTAGATTGTGAGTCCAGTAGGAACAGAGAAAGTACCTGCATATAATGTGTACAGTGCTGGGTATGTCTAGCAGTGCTATAGACATGATTAGTCATTTAGATAGCTCCTCACAAGCACAGTCTTCTGAAAGTCAGTCAAGGTCTACCACACATCCATTCCTATTAGCATTTGTCTTGTGTGGTCCTACTCCATGACCTTCATCTGTGAACAAAGAACAGAAATATTCGTATCCTTATCAGCTTCTGTGTATTCCTCTCCTTCACCCTTTAGCCTCACAATGCCATTTTTGCACTTCCTCTTGTCATGTATCTAAAAAACTACCTTGTTTATTGACTATTTTTTTTCTTCCATTTGTATCTGCGCTTTCCTGACTATTTTACCAGCTTCTCTTAGCTTTTCCAGATATTGTTGTCTGTCTTCCTCTTTCTGCGATCTCTTGTAATTTATGAAGGCACATAAATGCAGACACCCAGTTATAGAATTGCACTGTATTTGGACAGTACCAAGGCAGTCTGTAAAGCAGAAGCACTATTTAGACAGGGCTGGATTCAGTAAATCGTGACAAAAATTAGGCACCGGAAAAAATCCACACTCAGCGCCATTCTATAAAGGACGATCTGAGATCAGTGCTGTTTATATAGAGTAGAACATAGCGGGGATTCTCCAGCCCAGCTTTGGGCACAAGGACTTACAAGTGAAACCTGGTGTAAATCCTGGCGAGCAAGTTGGGTGCAGGTCCCTGGAATTCTATAACAATGGCCACATCTTTTGTGAATACCCCTTTGGGGTTGCATGCAAGAGGATTTGGGTATGGATCTTTATAGAATCGCATACAGCCATTTCCACTCTGCCTTCTTCTGTATGTCCTCTTCCCTTTGGAAAGCCCTCCCCATCACCTTACGCTCTGAACACTCTTATCCGGGCTTTAGAGCAGCCCTGAAAACCTATTTGTTCATTATAGCCTTCCCCTCCTCTGGCGCCTGAAGATCTCAGTGGTAGACTTCCTCTCTGGACTCTTTGTTCTCGTTGTTGTTGTTGCTGTTTTTTGCTCTCTCTATTTCTTCCTCTGTTCTTTACTGTAAAATTATGCAGTTCTGTTCTTTAGTTTTATTGTACACCATTTTGATTTTCCTCTGAAAGAGGGTTTATCGAATGCCAACTAAACTAAACTAAATCAAGTGCAAGTCTAAAGTACTGCCAATTAATGTCAGTATTTGATTGTTAATGGCACATTATCTAATTTATTTGCATGTGGACCTTAGGATCGTGCGCAACTTTGGATACCCTAATTTGGATGCCATTTATAGAATCCAGGGGACAGTGTCTCTGAATAACTTGGTCAGCAGCAGTTATCCACCTATCCAGATATGTGCTTTTGAAAACTGACTTTTAAATATCTTTTTTTTTTTTTTTTAATATATGCTTCAACTTAGTTTCATGGAATGTCCTGTAGTCCTATAATTGTTTGAAAGAGGTTAATATAGTTAGGTCACTTCTTCCCATCTGTTCATGTACCTGGGCTGGCTGTCTTTTCCTCTTCTCTGTAGATCTTATCACACAGTAACAATCCAAATTCCATTTGACAGAAATGTTATACTTTTTCTTGGTTAAGAATGCCTAGCCTGCCTTATTTTGATGAATTTTTTCTTCTGGACAGCTTTTCCTGTATTACTTTTGTGTCACATGTCTCTTACCTATATTTCTAACAGTTTCTTTCTTGTCTCACATGAAGATACAGATGCAGAATAAGCAGTTGGAATATTCACTTTTAATGAGCATTGTATTCCAATGATTTGTGAAATGTTTTATATTAGGTCATTAGGTATTACATTGGTCTGTTGTAGATTGATTAGAATGCATTAGGGATGGTGCCAGTCAGGAGCACTCTGTGCGAAAGAAAACAGCCTGCATTCCAGTAATCTCTGGATTTTAACATCTGATTGCATGGGAGGTCGAGTCTCCTGCATAATGTATATCCTCCTGCAATACTCGCTGACTCATCCATTCACATTAATATCAAGAGAATGAAAACAGGAAGAGGGGAAGTAAATATAAAATATGAAAACTGCTGCAAAGAGGCTGATCCAGGCTCAGTTTGACCTCACTGCACATTATTATTATTAATATTATTAATATCATTTCACACTAATGCAAATGTGATTGAGACTTACCTGTCAGTGTATGCGGTGGAGTAAAACCAGGACTAGGTCAGACTGTTCAATTTGATTTGGGAAACTTAATTCATAAGCAGCTTATTTGTCACCCACACTTCACCTCAGTTCACCTCAATCCACATTATCTTCTTTCCCCAGCAATAATCATACCGAAGTACCGTTATAGTCTAGAAAAAGGGAAATAACGAATTCAGGAAAACTCAGCTGTAGGTCTTCCTTTGTCCTTCCATTTCTAAACATATAGGGGGCAATTCTATAACTGAGCACCTCTATAAGTACCCTGAGAGCACTTCATTGGAGCCCAAAGGAACTTAGGCATCTAAATATCTTTATAGAAAATTATCATAACCTAGAAAACATGTGACTGACATTTAGGTGCTCACACATACAACTAGTGTAAGTGATAGTGAATAAGTTATGTGTACAGGAGGGAGCCCCATCAATTTCCTAACCATGCGCAGCCCTGTGTATGCCCCTCCCCCTTACAAATGCAGACTATGGAAATGAAGTGGATAATTGCTGAAGCTGAATAGTGATTAAGTGGCATGTTAGCACACACACAAACACATATATACATATATACATATATGTGTGCACATATGCTAGTATTCTAAACATTTGTATGCATAATATATACATAAATGTTGGCGTCTAGTTTTAAAGAGTTACCCTTGTGTGATTTCTATATTTTATCTAATTTCAGCCAATCATAGAGAGAACAGGAATCTAAGTTACAAGAAATTGTGGTTCTCTTCTAAGTAAATCTAGATGAAAATTAATTTATACATGAGGGATATCATAAGAAAAAGAAATGAAAAGACGCAAGTGACACAGAAACAGAGAAATGTAGAGAATGATGGCAGGTAAAGACCATCCACCCGATATTCAAAAGCATTTAACCAGCCAGGTTCGGCACCTGGCCAGTTAAATGCCTCATAACTAGTTATCCTGCAATATTCAGCAGAGGATAACCAGCTATCTCCCACTGAATATCACCGGTTAGCGGATATAACCGGCTATCCGCCAATTTTCATCCCTACTGTAGTAGCTATATTTTGCCGCATGAATACACGGGATATCTTTGACCTGTTTAAATATAACTAGCTAAGTGTTAATATAGACTTAACCAGTTATGTTCAAACCAGCCAAAAATAAACTGGATATTCACTGCCGCTCACTGGAAATGGTCTGGTTTTGAATATCTGGGTTTAGTGCTGACTGTGGAAGTTAGCTGGGCTAACTCCCGTAGTCTGAATATTGGCCCCCATATACCCATCAAATCTGCTTACCCATACCATCTACTATCAATTCCTCTGCCTTAGAGATCCTAAATGCTTGTCTCACATTTTCTTGAATTCAGATACAGTCTTCATCTCCAGCACCTCCACTGGGAGGCCATTCCATGCATTCATCACTCTTACAATAATGTCTCGATCATATCTCCCCTCTCCCGCCTTTCTTCCAAAGTCTACATATTGAGATCTTTAACTTTGGCCTGATATACTTTATGACAAAAACTACTGACCATTTTATGCTCCATAACTTATATGCTTGATATAGAAGAGAGCTAAAAAGGGGAGAAAACAAAGACCATATGCCCATCAAGTCTCCTTAACCATACTGACTACTATCTCTTCCTCTCCCTTAGAGAACCTACTTGCACAGAGTGGTTGTACAAATGGTACACGCGCCAGAGAACAAGAAGCAAGATCAACCAATAAGAAACAACGGCAAAGCTTTAGCACATTCTCAGTAATGATTGGGATGGCTGACTGGGTGATATTTCCCTGCTTGTCTCAGTATGTGAAAAAGGAAGAAGTGGGCGTTAATCACAGCTAGAACACTATAGGTAGGCAACTGAGCTTATACGGTTGATGGTGGAGAGATAGGCTTAGAGTGGTACAGGCAGGGCCAATCAGACAGCGTAAGCCAAATGGTCTTTATCTGCTGACATTGATTATGTAATTATAAAATAGTTGTTTCTCCAATCTTATTAAACATCCTGGGTTTATGTTGGATGAAATAGGAATAAAATCTTATGTGTACACTGATGATATCATGTTGTTAGTGCCTTTTATCTCCTCTCAAATTCATATAATTGACAAATTAAAATCTTCTTTAGATATGGTAGATCATTGGGTGTCTGCACACATAGAAGGGCATAATCGAAAGGGACGCCTACGTTTTGCTGTGGACATCCTCGCAAAACGTCCCAGTGAAGAGGCGAGGAAACCCGTATTATCGAAACAAGATGGACACCCATCTTTCATTTCAATAATACGGTTGGGGACGCCCAAATCTTGAAATTTAGGTCATTCTTAGAGATGGTCGTCCTTAGACTTGGTCGTTTCTGATTTTTGGCGATAATGGAAACCAAGGACGCCCATCTCAGAAACGACCAAATCCAAGCCCTTTGGTCATGGGAGGAGCCAGCATTCATAGTGCACTGGTCCCCCTGACATGCCAGGACACCAACCGGGCACCCTAGGGGGCACTGCAGTGGACTTCACAAATTGCTCCCAGGTGCATAGCTCCCATACCTTGTGTGCTGAGTCCCCCAACCCCCCCCCCCCAAACCCCACTCCCCACAACTGTACAGCACTACCATAGCCCTTATGGGTGAAGGGAGGCACCTAGATGTTGGTTCAGTGGGTTTCTGGTGGGTTTTGTAGGGCTCACATTAACCACCACAAGTATAACTGGTAGGGGGGGATGGCCTTGGTCCGCCTGTCTGAAGTGCACTGCACCCACTAAAACTGCTCCAGGGACCTGCATACTGCTGTGATGGAGCTGAGTATGACATTTGAGGCTGGCACAGAGGCTGGCACAAAATATTATTAAAGAAGGTTTTTGAGGGTGGGAGGGGGTTGGTGACCGCTGGGGGAGTAAGGGGAGGCCATCCCCAATTTCCTCCAGTGGTCATCTGGTCCGTTCAGGTACCTTTTTGTGCCTTGGTCGTAAGAAAAACAGGATCAGGTAAAGTCATCCAAATGCTCGTCAGGGACGCCCTTTTTTTCCATTATGAGTCGAGAACACCCATGTGTTAGGCATGCCTTCACTACGCCTCCGACACCCCCCCCCCCCATGAACTTTGGTTGTCCCCATGACAGAAAGCAGTTGGGGATGCCCAAAATTGGCTTTCGATTATACCGATTTGGGTGACCCTGTGAGAAGGACGCCCATCTTGTGATTTGTGTCGAAAGATGGGCGTCCTTCTCTTTCGAAAATAAGCCTGCTAGTAAAACAATAACAGCAAAAAAAAGTAACCCCCTGTTTACTAAGCTGAGCTAGCAGCTGCCCTGCGCTAATCCCGATTCAGCCCATTCGCTTTGAATGGGCTGTGTCGGGATTGCCGCGCGGCTTAGTAAACAGGGGGGTAAATTTGTAATATTACATTTTCTCTATGCTGTAATATCTTGACTTGCCTGGAAATTGAAATTGACAAAAATATGTTCAAATTGGAATCTTCCTTAAAACTTTGAAGGGCTATTGTTGATAATACCATGTCTTTGGAAGCTCAGACATCATGTAATTAATTAATCTTTTTGTAGTCATAGGAGATTTAGGGGTCCTTTTACAAAGCTGTAGGAAGCACTAATAAATAAATAAATAAATAATGTGTGCTTACCACAGCAAAAAATGGCATACGGTGGGACACACTGAGGTGCCCTGCAGTACTTTTGTCATGTGCCCATGCTACTCACGTGCTAAAAAACAAAATGTATTTTTTTGTGCAGGGGACTGATTCTGAGCCCAACAGGGAAATACCCAGTGTATCTGAATGTAACTCACCTTGAGCTACTACTGAAAAGATGTGAGCAAAATCCAAATAAATAAATAAGTAAATAAATATGTGAAGTGATTAAGAAGCTATTGAAAAAAATTGCAAACAAGATCCTAAAACAGACACATTCAGCTAATTTATTCACCACAATCTTCTGATAGCATAACTCCCTATTTGTTGAAACTTCATTAGTTACCTGCAAAGGTGAGAATCATTTTAAAAATATGTGTAATGGTTTTCTTAATACTACATGGTCAAGCTCCTTCATATTTAACTGAGTTAATAGTTTTTCCAACATTGTATGCTCAAAGGACAATAGACAACAAATGACAGTTAGATTTCCAGATCCAAAAGGTATTAGATATGAATCTATATGGGTGCAGACACTGGGATATCAGGCATAGAAAATATGTTTATTTGAAGGTTGAAAAAGAATTGAAAGTTCTGGGGATCATGATCGATCTGCATTTAACTTTAGAAAAACATTGTCAAATATTGGTATAAAAGGTCTTTGGGGTACTAAAGAAATTAAGGGCGCTGTCCTGTAAGGGAGAGAAAGAGATAGTAGACAGTATGGATAAGCAGAAATATATGGGTGTCTCTAGCGTTAGTGCATGCTAATTTTTAGAATGCACTAAAAATGCTAGCATCCTTGGGCCCTAAAGCAAATAACGTTACTGTTTTAGTAAAGACAAGATTGTTAGTCCAATCTCTTATTTTATCACAAACTGATTATTGTAACGTTTTATATGTGGGCTGTACAACTTCTTTAAACAATACAAAATGTGACAGCTAGAGTGACTTTAGCAAAGTCTAAATATGATAGAGTGACTTCTTTGTATACTACTCTACATTCGCTTAATCGATGGATGTTATTGCTCCAAATAAGGAATAGAAGAACAAAGAGGTAAGTATCTGGATTTAGCTTTTCCTTCACCTAAGAGTCTTAGATTTAAGACATTGCATGTAATGGCACTGGCATATTCATCTGCAAAATATTGGAATGATTTACCAGTTTATATCAAGTCTATACCATTTTATGGTCTGCTTCAGAAATCTTTGAAGGCTCATTTATTTAGAAAATTTATCTTAGGGAAAGCTTAAACTACTTATCATTTCTATAGTGCTACTAGACGTATGTAGCGCTGTACACTTGAACATGAAGAGACAGTTCCTTCTCGACAGAGGTTACAATCTAATTAGGACAGACAAACAGGACAAATAAGAGATAAGGGAATATTAAAGTGAGGATGATAAAATAATGCTTATTCATTATTCCAATTGTTTTTATTTTACTTTTTGATATTTTTTATTTGTCATATTTTCTTGACTTCTTAATGTAAGTCGCATTGAACTCAATATGGGAATAATAGCGACTCAAAGAAACAAAGTAAAGTAAAGGAACTTCCTGGCAACATGTTTCTGTAACGGATTAGAGAGGAGGGGAGTAAGGGTGTTTTTTTAAAAGCATGACCGGGGTTATGTTAGTGGCCCCTTTGACAACATCAATCAGACAACAACAACAACAAAACAGGTGAAAAGAACCCTGCATGATAAGTCACCAATACACAAAGGAGTAGGGGTGGACCAATGGTTTTCTGGTTCAATCAAAATGAGGGGACCCAGTGAATAAACGATGAAAGCAATTTATTGATATATGAAATGTCACTAACAGTAGTCCAAATGGAGATAATAACAATGAGAGTCCAGATAAAAGTATGTGCTCAAATGTGTCAAGATGGGTTAATGGGTTCATGTGCAAATTAGCTCAGTTGTACACAGATGAACTCATAGACGCAACACAGAGCCTTGTTTCGGTTACGATTGCCTGCATTAGGAGTCAGAGAGTGAGACATCTAACGCGTCATGAAATCTGCAAAGATGAATGCATAACATGAAATCTATTAAAGATTTCATACAATGATTCCGAAATTTGGTACATTGTGATGTGCCTTGTAAGTCGAGAACAAAAACTGCCTTGGTGGGTATGGCATCTTTGTAGATTTCATGTCATGTGTTAGATGTTTCAGACTCTCTGACTCCTGATGCAGGCGATCATCACTGAAACATGGCTTCGTGTCGAGTTTATGAGTTCATCTACGTATATCTGAGCTCATTTGCTCATGAACACATTAGCCTATCTGAACACATTTGAGCACATACTTTTATCATTATAATCTCCATTTGGACTATTGTTGTTAGTGACCTTTTATATGTAAATAAATTGCTTTCATCTGTTATCCACTGGAGTCCCCTCATTTTGATTGAACCAAAAGACCATTGGTCCATCCCTACGCCTTTGACAGCATTGCTAGGAGCACCGGTTCATGTGTTTTCAGGCCAATGCACATCTTTTAAGATGTTAACTTTCAGTGAAGAATGCAGCTGAAAATGATTACCACAAATGGCTTTTTTCATTAGTTTTGCATGCATTTGCATACTTCAAAGTTCAATATTATTTGTGTTAAGAAATCCTGTGTTTAGTTGCATCATTGGCAAATAGTATGTTACTGCCAATTAATGCACATTAATAATATGCATTATTGCTAGAATGCAACTTAGTAAATAGGGCCCTTACACTGTAAGTACCTTATAATTTGTCTTGAACTTAGGTTCATCAAGGTAAATACATCAAAAACCACATCCAAGCATTCTTATCTAGAATGGTGAATGGTTGACTAGAGGGCCAGGTTACGATAGTCAGGGCCAGCCCAGGGTATCAGATATTCTAGAGGGCCCTTTTACAGAGCGGCGGTAAGCCCAATGCGGGCTTACAACTTGCTCTTCCGGGACTACTGCTGGCCCAAAGCGACTGCTGGCGGTAGTCCTACCCCAAGCAAGCGCAATTTCTGAGGGAAAAAGAACCGCTGCCCGGCTACTGCCGGGTTAGCATGGGAGCCCTTAACGCCACCTGAATGGGTGGTGGTAAGGGCTCCCCACCGCATGGCTATGCGGTAAGAGTTCTCTTACCACATGGCCATGTGTGTCTGGGGGCTTCTTTATCCACTGCAGTGAAAAGGGCCCTGGCGCTCAGGAAAAATGGCCCCTGCCATTAGCACAGAACCCTTTTTCCTGCAGCTTGGTAAAAGGACCCCTAGGTGAACTATCACTATGCACTCCCTGCCTGTTCCGTAGTCCAGAATCTCCTCTTCCCTTCCCTTTTCTCCCCCACCTCCAGCATCTTACTTTCCCCAACATCCCCCCCCCCCCACACACACACACACACGCATCATTCCAAGTCTGGCATCTTGGTTTTTAGAGCTGACTGCTAAATCCTAAATTTTATTTGTTTAAAATATTTGCAAGCCCCAAATCAAACCAAGGCCCTTCCATGCAGTGTACTGTAAAAAGAGCCAATTATATTAAAAATATCCAAAACCAAAACACTGTACAAAATAAACATATAAATACAGTACTGACAAACATTAATTCAAATGTTGACTTCCATATTAATTCTATTTCTATTTGCCTTGAGGGGGGTTTCCTTTTTTTTTTTTACTGAAATATACATAAAATCCCTGTTTACAAAGCCGCACTAGTGACTGACGGCGTGGTACTACCCACACAGCCCTTTCACTATGAAAGGGCTGTGTCGGCAATACCACGTGGCTTTGTAAACAGGGCCCTATGGGTGTCTTTAGCATTAGCGCATGCTAATTTTTAGCGTGCGCTAAAAAGTTAGCACGGCTACGAGAAAATATGCATCTAATGGTGCCATCACAAATCATGTTCTTGTGCCATTTGTATGTCGCCAACAGTAGCAACACTTTTTCACCACCTTCAACGCGTACATACAGGAAGAATGCCAAATGTAGTGCTCGCTTTTGAAACAGATAACTATATTTTTGTTCTGAAATAAAATTTTTAAAAAGTAATAGGAAAAGCTTTACAATAATGGTTTTTTTTCTCTTTTCTTCAATAAATAGCTTTCCTGTTAATCTCTCTGTAAAAAGGCTACTATTGAAATTGGAGTGCAGTATAGTAAGGGTAGTAGTTGGTTGCATGGAATGATAATTTATACAGCAGCATTAGTTTAAACATCAAAAAGGGGAAAGGGGAGGGGGATGGAATTAGGAAAAATACTGCAGTACTACAGTTCACAACAAACATAGGGGCACTTTTATTAAAGTATATACCATTCTGTCGTGGTGACCCCACGACGGAGCAATGTAAGCCACTTTGAGCCTGCAAATATGTGGGAAAATGTGGGATACAAATGCAATAAATAAATACATAAATAAATAAATAAAGTTTAGTGTACACTAACGGACATTCACCCATAGGTATAAAATAAAATGCACAGCATTAAGGGATCTTTTTACTAAGTTGTGTCAAAAGGGGGCCTGCAGTGGCATCGGCGCATGCCAAGGCCCCCTTTTATCTCAGTGGGTAACGAGCAGATCTTTGTTTTTTTCAAGAAATGACCGTGTGGCAAGTGAAGCACTTGATGCGTAGTCATTTTTTTTTTTTGGGGGGGGGGCAGTTGGTAGTAAGGGCTCCCATAATAACCTGGCAGTATAAAAAGTGAAATATTTTTGCAGGGCCAGAAATGACACACTGGGGGAGGGAACTACCACCAGGCTGCTGCGGTAGCCCAGCAATATATATATATATTTTTTTACATTTGTACCCCACACTTTCCCACTCATGGCAGGCTCAATGTGGCAATGGAGGGTTAAGTGACTTGCTCAGAGTCACAAGGAGCTGCCTGTGCCTGAAGTGGGAATTGAACTCAGTTCCTCAGGACCAAAGTCCACCACCCTAACCACTAGGCCACTCCTCCACTGCTCCTTTTAGTGAGCAGTAAGCCCATGTTGAGCTTACTGCTGCTTTGAAAAAGGACCCCTTAGGTACTTGAATGCTTCCGTGTCTATGAGAGCTCATTTATGGCATCCTATAAAGACAGTGTTTTATAAATTGAGATTAGTCTGAGGTCTTAAGGACATTTTAGACTTTCATTATTTTTAGAGCAGTAATTCAGAGTTGCTGTTTTTTTTTTTAATTTACATTTAATTATTGTAACACATTATTTTGGGCTTTACTATTGAACTGTTCAGGGTTCTTCAAATGGCACAAAATTTAGCAGTCCATTAATGTTCAGTTCTTGTATTGAGCACATATTTCCTTTGTTATTAAAGCTTCTTCGGCTACTGGTTTTATGGCATATTCATTTCAAAATATTCATGATTATATATCGTGCTTTCATTGACACAATTCCATTGCCTGTCTCTTATATGCTGAGCTTTTATTGTCCTCCAAGGTGGAAGTTCCAACATTGTTGCAGGTAAAACTTGAATAATATAGAATATCTACATTTTATGTCGCTATGCCCATTCTTTCGAATATGCGAAGGCTCATTTTCAAAGCACTTAGACTTACAAAGGTTACTGTGAGGGGAATTTTCAATATGATATCTAAGTCCAAATTTGATGTTTTGCTCAAAAGGTCCAGAATCCTAATAGCAAATATACGGATCCTTTTACCAAGCTGTGGGAAAAAGGGTCTTGCAGTAGCGACGGGGGCCATTTTTCTAGCGTGCCAGTGTCCTTTTTACCACAGCAGAGAAAAAACCTTTTTGGAGCACCAGAAACGGAGCAGACTCCAGCCAAAATTACCACAGGTGGTCACATTGGGCTGGCGGTAGTTCTCATTTAGTGTGCAGTAAGACCCCATTAAGCTTACTACTGCTTTGTAAAAGACCCCCCCCACACACACACACACACACACACTCACACAGCCATTTTTGAAACAGAAAAACATCTATGATTTTGTTTTGAAAATGGCTACTTGCTAGATGTCTTTGTGCTCTGTGTGTTTATCTTTCTGGTCCATTAAAAAAAAAAAAGCATGCAAGTGAGAAATTAACAAAATCAAGCTATTGGGATGTATGAGGAGCCAGCATTCTTAGTAGATTGGCCACACAAACATCCCAGCAGATCAGTGTGGCACCATAGGGAGCACTGCAGTGGACTTCACATAAAAGGTCCCAGATACACATTCAACCATTACCCCCTCATGTTGTATGAGGAGCCCTCCAAAACCCACTAAAAACATACTGTACCCAACTGTATACCACTACAATAGCCCTTATGCCCACAAGTATCACCTAAATGTGGGTACAGTAGGTTTTTGGTAGATTTTGTAAGTTTCACAATTTTCTCCACAAGTGTGACAGTTAGACTGGGATATGTCCAGGGTCCCCTTCTCCATAGAGCACTGCACTGACCACTAAGCTACTCCAGAGACCTGCTTGCTGCTCTAATAGGACAAGCTATAACATCTGAGGCTGTCATAGAGTCTGGTATGTACTATTTGTTTACATCTTTGGGGTTTGGGAGGGGGTCAGTGACCACTAGGGGAGTAAGAGAGGTCATTCCTTTATTCCTCCAGTGGTCATCTGGTCATATAGGACACTTTTTTGTTGCTTAGTCATTATTAAAACAGGTCTAGCTCAAAAGTCTTAGCTTTAGTCCTGGACGTCTATTGTTTTGTTCCATTATGGCTGAAAAATGTCCAAGTCATAGGAACACCCAAATTCCACACTTAACATGCCCCCAACACACTCCCTTGAGATTTGGATGCACTTCTGACAAACTGCACAGAAAAACGTCTGAAAAATGGGGTCTGAAAATACCAATTTATTTATTTATTTGTTACATTTGTATCCCACATTTTCCAACCTATTTGCAGGCTCAATGTGGCTTACATAGTACCGTAGAGGCGATCGCCAATACCGGTTATAACAAATACAAAGAGAAGTTGTGGTAAAGTTCATGTGTGACAGACACATTGGAGAATCGTAAGAAGAAGAGTTATGTCCAGTATGTCCAGTATGAGCTTTGGTTTTGTTGTGTTGCTGTGTGTTATGTATCCTGGGGCTTCTCCGTAAATGATTTTGTGAACCAGAGTGCAGATTTTGAACGCGATGCGTTCTTTGATTGGGAGCCAGTGCAGTTTTTCTCATAGTGAGGTGGCGGTAAGGGCTCCCACGCTAAACCAGCGGTAACCAGCCTGGGTACTGACCAGCACTACAAAAGTTGAAATATTTTTGTAGCTCCAGAAATGGTGCACGCTGAGGGAGGGAACAACCACTGGGCTGCTGTGGTAGCCCGGCGGTACTTCCCTTTTAGTGAGTGGTAAGCCTGCGTTGGGTTTATCGCCCCTTCGTAAAAGGGCCCCAGTGCGAGCTAACAGAATTAGGTATAAAATGGGCTTCTTAGCATTTAGGACCAGATTCAATATATATGGCAGCTAAAAAAATCAGCGCTGAAAAAAATGCACTTAGGGCCTCTTATACAACACCGCGCTACTGATTCCCGATGCAGCAAATGAGAGAAAGCCCATTCGATTTCTATGGGTGTTCTCTTATTTGCCATGTGGGAATCACTAGAGTAGCTTTGTAAAAGAAGTCCTTATTGCGATTCTTTAAACCTTGTCTAAATTTAGATGCGGTTTACAGAACACGTGTAGCGCCTGGTCCCATGACCATTTATGCCAACTAAAACCTGATGTAAATGCCCACACCTAATTTAGGTGCAGATCAGGTATACCTGCCCATGCCCCTCCCATGGCCACGCTCCCTTTTGAGATCCACATATTAGAATTGAAGTGCACCACTTTACTGGATACGCTTAGAAAGTTGCATGTGTAAATTCTAATTAGTGCCAATTAGTGCTGATAATTGTCTGTTAGTATCCAATTATCGGTGCTGATTGGCTTGTTAAACAATTAAATTGCGTGCACAAATTGGCTGTGTGGCGAATCTGCACACGCAACTTTAATCACCATATACAGAATCTAATATTTAGTGTGCACTAACAAAATTAGCATGTACTTCACTTTAGTAAAAGGGCCTCTGTGTATGTTTATATTATTTATTTATTTATTTATTTATTTGTTACATTTGTATCCCACATTTTCCCACATATTTGCAAGCTCAATATGGCTTACATAATACCGTAAAGGCCCAGTAGGGGATAAGTACAAAAATGTTATAGTGGGATAGGGAAGATAAGATTCAATCAAGTTGGGTTTGAAGTAAAAGGATTGGTTAATGTCCAGTACGATCTTTGATAGTGAAGCGTTGCAGGGTTGAGGTATTTAAGTTGGGTCCCTGGCAAGTTGGTTATACTCTGGCAGGTAATAAATTATTTATTTGGATTTTGCTCACACCTTTTCTGTAGTACCTCAAAATAAAGTTACCTCATTCAGGTACACTAGGTATTGCTCTGTCCCTGGAGGGCTCATGATCAAAGTTTGTATCTCAGGCAATGAAGAGTTAAGTGGCTTGCCCAAGATCAGAAGAGGCAGCAGTGGCATTTGAACCAGTGGCCTCTGGATGTCAAGACAGATGCTCTAACCACTAAGCCACTCCTCCACACCATTGTTTAAATAAATATATTTTATCTCAATCTAAAGAAAAAAAATTGATGTCCAGAATTGAAAGATTATTAGAGTGTTGAACAGGAATCCTGTAGTCTGGCTAGTGGTGAACATCTGTCACCTCCCTCAAACTGAACATGTTTTTATTATCTGTATAAACACTTAGAGCAGTTTACAACTTGTGGGTCAGGCATTTCCTGTTCCAGAATGATTGGTCAGGTTAATGGCCTTAGGCACACATACAGTAACCCACCCTCCCCCAGCCTGTCATTAATTGCCAGGAGATGTCCTCTCCATTAATTAAAGTGCTGCTGACTGCAAGTTAAAATCCCAACCTCAGCATTACCTTCTCCATCAACTGCTAGAAACAGGGGGAGGGGGAGAAAGCTACATTCAAGAGTTTCTCACAGAGCTGCTGTGAGGCTGGGCACTGGTGGGAACATTTGAAGTGAATCCTGAGAGACAGGGAGAGAAAGAGAGATCCAGGGAGCCTCACATTATGAGTGAGCTGGCATGCACGGCAGAATGAATGGTTGGCATTTGCAAAGTTGTATGGCAGGGGAGCTCTTACAGTTTGCCACTGCCAGCTGATGCCTCTATGAGCATCAACAGTAAGCCAAAAAGAGAGGCAGGTGCAGGATTGGGAGGAGGGGGGTGGGAGACAGGGGAATGAATCAAAGAACAAAAAACACACCAACGCAGCGTCTGTTCTTCAGATTCTATCATTGTGACTAAACCCTACTCAAAGCGTTGGTTAAAATGTACAAAACATATTTTTAAACATGGTACATTCCTGTGCATGCAGTCATGCCACTTTTGACAATGCTGTTACAGTATACACTGCTCTAAGGGCTCTTTTTGGAAGTGAGAAAAGCCGGGCATTATCTGGCAGAATGCTTTACGCTGATTATAGTGGATTTCCTTGGGGGACAGAGAGCATCTGCTTCATAATGTGTCCCGCCCCTTGAAGCCCTCACCATAGAACCCCCCTTCACTCCCACACCTACAAAGCTAACCCAGGGCCTGGGAATGGAGGCTGTTACCAGACTCAAGCCCCTGTCTTTAGAGTGCAGTGTCATGGGTTCATCCCTCCCGCATGCTATTTTCTGACTAGAAAAAAAAAGGCCAGAATTTACATTATGCTTCTCTAGAGATGAGATGTGCTGTATGGATCTCTACCACTGGTCTATCTAAAGAAAAACAAAATAGAGCAAATAAAATAAAATTACTACAGCTTTTGGTTCAGCAATCAATGCAAAAAGAGTCTAAGCTGCATACTACAGCAGGACAGCGATTATCTGAACTCCGATTATCTGGATGTCCAGTTATCCAGATTGCTTCTGTTCCTTATCTGTTCCATTTTTTTTAGTCATAATCTCTGTATCATAGTTATCACATTATGCCTGATAT
This sequence comes from Microcaecilia unicolor, assembly GCF_901765095.1. NCBI lineage: Eukaryota > Metazoa > Chordata > Amphibia > Gymnophiona > Siphonopidae > Microcaecilia > Microcaecilia unicolor. The sequence goes on from NC_044032.1 coordinate 295,607,378, forward strand.
ACAGTAAAAAAAAAATTTATAACATCAAAATAGCTTGATTTTTTTCCCATTTATAATTGAAAACAAAAAATAATGTTTAACATGTATTTTCAAAGTATATTCTCTTTTCAAAAGGGAATGTCCAATTATTCGGATTTATGATTATCTGGACCATCCCCTGCAGAGGATAGTCCAGACAATGGGAGTCATACTGTATTGTGCATAGGGTATATCTGTAACAACATTTTGTTCATGTCCTTTTGAATATGGTCATTTCTGGAAAAAAGGTAAAGGGAGTCCTGTGCAGAAGTAGCAAGTTGTGAATGACTTATGGGGGCCACAACTTGACCGATGGTTTCTTGGCAAACTATCAGCAGGGAGGTTTGCCATTGCCTTCCTCAGTCATTCCTAATGCACGCACACATATAAACATTTGTGCTGCTGTGATACTCTCTTACTTTGGAATCAGATTTTACTCAGAGATAAAGGGGCCGAGAAGGACATACAATAAGCTCTTCGGATTTATCAAGGCTCTTCAAGCTGAAATTTGGCTGCAGTTTCTTCAGTGGCAGACAGGTTTGCAACTTCCCAATCACCCCCATGCAATGAATCTGAAAACATATGATACCTTTGGCATTTATTATCAATCAGGTTCAAACAGCTCAAGATATCAGTAGATCATTTTACTGATGCAATGAGGTCACTTGCTTACAGCGGGTGACAGTCGGCAGGATGGTCGGAGGCTATTGTTTAGGGGTCTTCCTTGATAAAGCTGCCTAGCGAAACGCATGCTGTGTAGGAAACAACCCCGGGATGACTAGATTTAATACAACACTTTAAAGATGAGTATATGGTCATGAAAAGTTTTAATTATTGAAAGAGATATTAACAGCATATTAATATTAAATAGTGTAAGGTGGCGGTGGCCAGAAACCAGAGAGAACTGCAACAAATAAGAGACTGTGCAAAAGGCGAGTAAACACAGTGCATTGTTAGTGAGGTTTCACGGCTCACACCATAATACTCCCTATTGACACTGGAATGTATGGCGGTCTATGAAATGTAGTTTCCTCCCATTGGAAATGAAATAACTTTCAGCACAAATGTTCAGTGGGGGTAATTTCATGAAGCAATTTCCATTGGTAAAACCTGTGAAGACGTTTTACAAAATTTGACAACCATATATGCATAAAAACATTAGTGCCCAGAATGTCTGGGTCTATTTTTTCTCAATCTGCTCATAGGAAGTCCTGTGAATGTAATTTGGGTACAGTGGAGGCAGAGTTGCAATACACACATGTATTTTGTAGACAACATGAATCTCATCCACCCTTCTCCTGCTATAGGTTTTGTGAAGATGAATGATTGTTTTGCTGGGGTAAACTGTTTGGGAAGATAAAAGAAATAACTTTTATTGATAAATTGGAATAAACTGTCAGTCCAGGAGAAGTTACAAATTGTAAAATAATCCATATTATGGGGGCCACAACTTGAGCGATGGTTTCTTGGCAAACTATCAGCAGGGAGGTTTGCCATTGACTTCCTTAGTCATTCCTAATGCCATCAATAGGTAACCAGGCAGTGGTTGTACCTAAACTAGAGGGAACCGTAGGGGCTGAACAAATCACATACCTCTATTATTTATAAATATAGGGGTATGTTTACTAAGGCGCATAAGCATTTTTAACAAGCCTATAAAGTTAAGGTGCGTTAAATGCTAACACACAAATACATTCCTATAGGTGTGTTAGCGTTTGAACCACATTAGCGTTTAATGTGCGTTAAAAACATTAACGCGCCTATAGCATGCCTTTGTAAACACAGGCGTTAATTAATAATAATATCATTCAAAGCTGAAAGATAAGAAAATAGGTATTAGAATAAAATGTATTGAATGGCAGTTGCAGGAATGTATTCATGGGGAAGGCAAACTCTTTAACCCAACCATAAAGGGTAGGATTTCACTTGCTTCAGAGTGAGGAAAGAAACGTTGGTAGGGACAGACCTTGCACATTTTTACTACTACTACTACTTATCATTTCTAAAGCGCTACTAGGGTTACGCATCACTGTACAATTTAACATAGGACAGTCCCTGCTCAAAGAGCTTACAATCTAAAGGACAAGTGAACAGTCAGTCCGATAGGGGCAGTCAAATTGGGGCAGTCTAGATTACCTGAAAGGTAAGAGTTAGGTGCTGAAAGCAGCATTGAAGAGGTGGGCTTTAAGCAAAGACTTGAAGATGGGCAGGGAGGGGGCTTGGCGTAAGGGCTCAGGAAGTTTGTTCCAAGCATAGGAACATAAAGCTCCTTAGCTTTCTGGACCCAGAAGCATCCTCAACAAGGCACTACATATGAGTGTACATGCAAAGAGTACATGTACATATCTATACCTTCCTTTGAAGCTAGTGTAAATTTATATGTTGGAAATGTGTGTTATTGATGCTGGATCTGGAAGCCTATTTTATAAAGACACGTGGAGGGGCATAATTGAACAGGGATGACCATCTCTAAGGGTGCACATATCTAAGAACATCCGGCGAAGGGGCTGGGAAACCCGTATTATCAAAACAAGATGGGCGTCCATCTTTCGTTTCGATAATACAGTTGGGGATGCCCAAATCTCAACATTTAAGTTGACCTTAGAGATGGTCGTCCCCGGTTTTCGGCCATAATGGAAACCGAGGATGCCCATCTCAAAAATGACCAAATCCAAGCTCTTTGGTCGTGGGAGGAGCCAGAATTCATAGTGCACTGGTCCCCCTCACATGCCAGGACACCAGTCGGGCACCCTAGGGGGCACTGCAGTGGACTTCACAAATTACTCCCAGCTACATAGCTCCCTTACCTTTGGTGCTGAGCCCGCCAAAACCCACTCCTCACAACTGTACACCACTACCATAGCCCTAAGGGGTGAAGGGGGCACCTACATGTGGGTACAGAGGTTTTCGGGTAGGTTTTGGAGGGCTCACATTTACCACCACAAGTGTAACAGGTAGGAGGGATGGGCCTGGGTCCGCCTGCCTGAAGTGCACTGCACCCACTAAAACTGTTCCAGGGACCTGCATACTGCTGTCATGGAGATGGGTATGACATTTGAGGCTGGCATAGAGGCTGGCAAAAAATATTTTAAAAACTTTTTTTAGGGTGGGAGGGGGTTGGTGACCACTGGGGGAGTAAGGGGAGGTCATCCCCAATTCTCTCTGGTGGTCATCTGGTCAGTTTGGGCACCTTTTCACGGCTTGGTCGCAAGAAAAAATGGACCAAGTAAGGTCGTCCAAGTGCTTGTCAGGGACGCCCTTCTTTTTTCCATTATCAGCCGAGGACGCCCATCTCCTAATCACGCCCCAGTCCCGCCTTCACTACCCTGCTGACACGCCCACGTGAACTTTGGTTGTCCCCGCGACAGGAAGCAGTTGAGGATGCCCAAAATCGGCTTTCGATTATGCCGATTTGGGCGACCCTGAGAGAAGGACGCCCATCTCCCGATTTGTGTCGGAATATGGGCGCCCTTCTCTTTCGAAAATAAGCCTGACAGTCTCCCAGTCCTAAGGTCTTCTGCAATTTTTCACAGTCTACATGTATTTTGACAACTTGAATAGTTTTGTGTCATCTGCAGCAGTCTACTATTCACCCTTCTCCATTGAGAAAAAATGGCTATTTAACCCTACCCTCTGTTTTCTGTCCAATAACCAATTCTTAATCTACAGAAGGACACTGCCTGAGTTTCTGAATAATTTGAGGGTGTGTTGTAATGATGGGACATTAGATATGCAGGGTGTCACTCAGGGCTAGCAATGTATATCTCAGAAGAGAAAGAGCTGGTGCTCTATGTCCACTGTTATGCATACAGGGTAAATTTGGCACTAATGGATATAGCAACAGTGGTGAAAGAAGTGTTAAATCTGAAAGGTAATATAAACATCTATAAAATCTTCATACATATATAGCAACAAAGTTCAGCATAACACAAAATAAACTGGAGAGCTGTCTCATACTATACCTGCACTCCCATTATGCCAAAGGATATGCTAACAGAAACAGAAAGGTCTTCAGCAGCCTCATAAATTGTCCATAAACTTAATGCTACACAAGGATAACAAATGAAATGTGGACTGAGTGCCAGGGACATTAAATAAAGTGTAAAATGAGATTAAAAACATATATTATTTCAAACCTTAAACTTTTTTTTTTTAAGAATACAACTTGTTTTTATAGTTGTAGAGTCCAGGAAAGGTACTCAGCATGTGGTCATAATCATTGAATAATCAACCTATATCTCTGTTTCCTCCATTTTTTTGTCTCTTCTTTTTCTTCCATCCTCCCCTCATTAGAGACTTCCTTCACTATCCTCACTCCCACTCATGCACCTGATGCTTTTCCCCCCCTTCAAGTTGGTTGGGGCTTAGGGTCACCCCTGTCATGGGTACATAATCGCTTGGTAGTGCCTATAGCCAAATTTGCTCTCCTTCCCTCTTAACATTAACTCACAGCACATAGACTGTAAAGGGTTAAGGATAAATCCCTGGGGTGGGTGAATTATCTCTTGACACAGATAAGAAGTTTAAGCTCACCAATTACACTGTTTTCAGCTTTCTATCCCTTCTATAGTTAGGACTTACAGGCAGGGGCGTATCTGGACTCTGGCGGTAGGGGGGGCCACAGCCAGAGGGAGGGGGCACATTTTAGCCCCCCCCCCCGGCGCCACCGATCCCCCCCCCCCCCGCCATTTCCGGACCCCCCCTCGCCACCAATGACACTCTCCACCCCCTCCCACCGCCGCCAACCCTCCCCCGCTGCTGTCACTTACCTTTGCTGGCGGGGCACCCCAACCCCCGCCAGCCGAGGTCCTCTCTTCCATGCAGGCTGCAAGTTGCAATGCTTCCTGTTCTTCTGAGTCTGACGTCCTGCACGTACAACACGCAGGACATCAGACTGAGTTCCAAATTCTGAGTCTGATGTCCTGCATGTTGTACGTGCAGGACGTCAGACTCAGAAGAACAGGAAGCGTTGCAACTTGCATCCTGCACGGAAGAGAGGACTTCGGCTGGCGGGGGCTTGGGGTCCCCCGCCAGCAAAGATCGGCGACGGGTTGGTGGCGGGCGTGCGGGAGGGAGGGGGAGGTGGAGAGGGTCGATAGTAGGGAGGTCCAGGGCGAAATCTGCGGGGGCCCAGGCCCCTGTGGCCCCACACAGATACGCCCCTGCTTACAGCTAGTAACATAGTAGATGACAGCAGATAAAGACCTGTAGAGTCCATCCAGTCTGCCCTTCAAGATAAACTCATAGCATAAGTTATGACCATAGAAGTCTGCCCAGTACTGTCCTAACATCTGACGTTGTTATTGAAGTCCCATTCTAGCCTATCCGAATCTGTCCAGCCACAATCAGGGCACAGACAGTAGAAGTCTGCCCAGCACTGGCTTTGCTTCCCAATTACTGGTGTTGCCATCTAATCACTGCTATGCTTCTATGGATCCATTCCTTCTAGATAGGATTCCTTTATGTTTATCCCATGCATTTTTTAATTCCGTTACTGTTTTCATCTCCACTACCTTCCATGGGAGGGCATTCCAGGTATCTACTACCCTCTCTATGAAAACGTACTTCCTGACATTATTCCTGAGTTGCCCCCCCCCCCCCCCCTGCAAACACAATTAACATCCTCTAGTTCTACCACCTTCTTGTATTTGGATGTCAGCAACTTCCATAGGAGCCAACTTTTGAAAATTATTGGGGGTGCTCAATTCAGCACACATTATTACCATGCATGTAATAAGGAAATAGCATATGGCAGGGTCATGAACACAACTGGCAGGCCATATTTAAAGCAGAGCCTAGAGGTAGTGCACACACTGGGGGGGCTCATGTCTAAAAGAACAGTTAGAGAAACACTGAATATCCCAGCAGTCTCTCTTCCTCCCAACCCTAACTCATACTCGCCAATTTTCTCTACCTCCCTTTTTTTCTCCTTCCTCCCTGTTTCCACCCACAGCCCATCTATACCACAGTTATATATAGCTTCCAGTCCATCCTGGCCTAACCATACCACCTACACTTAGGCAGGATGATTGTTTTATGTTTGTTAAAAGAGAAAATGATGTTCCTCTCCATTTGTCTTTCAATTTGAGGCTTGACTCTAGGTCCTCTCCATTACAGAACCTTTTCGAACCATGGCATCACATACTGCCAAAACTCCTTTTTCTCCCCATGTCCTTTCAGTAATATTTATCCTGGTGACCTTAGGGCTGGAGGAGAATGGCGAAATACTAGCTATTCCCCACTCGTGACCCAGCCCAGCTAGCACAGAAATCTTTTCTAAACTTAAACAATGTTCAAACCTTTGTGCCTACAGTTTGTCATATCTTCTCTTATAGCTTTTTCTTGTTCTTCTCTTCTGCTTCCTCTCTGCATTCATGTTCTTTGTCTTTAAAGAATTCTTTTCCAGTTTTCTTCTCATTTTTTTCATTTCTCTTTACTCCTTGTGCCTGTCTCTTAACCTTATCTCATCTCACTTCCTTCTAGCATCACTCCCTCATGCCACTTCTCACCTTCATGTCTCTTCCCTCCATCATGATTGTTCTGTCCTCTCACCTTTCTCTCAGCCCCTCTTTTCCCAATCCCACACAGATAGATTTCATCTCTTTCAGTGCTCTTTCCTCTGCATCTTGTGTCCCGGCCCCTCTGCCTGTTCTTCTTCCACTCTCCCAAACCATGTCTTCTTCTCCCAGCTCCCTTCTCCTATCACAGCTCATGTTCTCTCTGAGCTCCTCTCACCTGTACAGCCTGTTACTTCTCCACTCACACAGCTGTCCCCATCATTCAGCCCCTCTTCCCTTTAGAGCTCTCACACCCTTCCAGCTCTTTACAGCAACATTCCCCCAACCAATAACCACTTTCAATTCCCTTCAGCCCTTAGTAGCCCTTTCTGTTCCTTCCCATAACTCCACTCCCAGCCTCTGTCCTCACTACCCAGCCTCTATTTCCTATAGCTCCTTTCTGCCTCTTTCAGCCCATCAGAGCAGAATTCTCTCTCCTTGTCAGAAACCCTTTTCAATGTCCTTTTCCTCTTGTCTTACTAGCCCTCTTTATGCTTCTCCCCACAGCTCTTCTCCCAGCAATGTCCCCATCACCCAGATCCTCTCCCCTTTACATCTCCTTTTTACCTGTAACCCCTTTCAAAACCTTTCACCCCGTCCTAGCTCCTCTATTCCTCTCCTAGTGCTTCTTTCTTTTTTTACCTTAACCTCTAAACATATTACTGTGGCAACACATATAAAATTGTCATGCCAATAAAGTTATATGATTCAGAGGCCGATGCATAAAAGTCCCCAGAAACAACCTCTCACTATTTCCACCTCAGTAAAAGTCACTGAGGTGGAAATATCGAGCAATTCCCAAAAACAGTGAGCAGCTCGGTAGGGGAAGTGCCAGCACATGCATACAGCAGCCACTCGCTAAGTGTGGCTGCTATGCACATGCCCAGAACAACTATACACAGCGTTCATACACACATACAAGCTGCATGTATGAAAGCCATGTATAGCATTTTTTTTTTTTTTGCAAAAGTCGGTACTCCATGAATCTCTTTCCTCTCCACTTTGGCCAGGATTACTACCATCCCCATGCCAGCAGCCCTACCTCTCCTCTCCAATTCTGCCCTTCAGCTCCATGAATAGTTTCCTTCCGGAGGGAGTATGGGGCTGCTGCTGGCTGCCACTGCTGCTGCTGTATGCTGAGGCTGTAGCAGGACAGGGGCAGGGGAGGGAGGGAAGGGGCAATGCTGTTGCCACAGCAGAGGGCAGGAGGTGGGGGAGTGGTGAGGGCAAGAAGAGGAGAACCAGAGCAGCAGTGGGGACGGGCTCCTGGCCACCCAGCTTTCTCTCCTGCAAGCTGCACCCACTCAGGATCATTGCTGGCCAGTTCAGTTAATCCAGTTATTAATAGGGTCATCAGAAGGGGCCCTGATCTTCTGCCCTACCTCATTCTCCAGCTCCACAGAGAACTCAATCAGAACACAGAACTCTGCTGACAGCTCCATAGCAGACTGTTCCACTGAGAAGCTACTGTCATGCTACGCTTGATCCAAACCTTCCACAAAATTTATATTGCTAAAAAGATGTGGTTCTTTCTGTGCATCCCTCAGAAATGACTGTGCATCCCTCGAAATGCACATATGCATACTGAACAGTTCATTTAAATGCATTAGATTATGATTCCCAGTGTCTGCTGCCATGAACGGTAAAAAGCCCACAGAGCTCCTTTGTGCATGCATCGCTGGATTCCCTGCTCGCTAAATCAGCTTGAACCAGTCAAAAGCTCACGTTGCTGGCCTGGTAAGTTTTATGCATCTCCCCCTCAGACTCATTGCCTCTACCCTTGATTACAGCAGCTCCCTCCTCCCACTGAAGTCCATCAGTAAGACACAGTCATCCAATAGGCTGCAAAACAGCTCTCTCTTCCTCCTGTACCCATTGGTCTGACATTTCAGCCAATAGGCTACAGGGGGAGACAGGAGCAGTAACTGGGATAAAGAAACACTTCTTTTTTTGCCTTACAGCATGGAGATTTCTGCTCCAAATCTAATAAAGTATATTATAAAAATATTGAGTGTGCCCAGGCATCCACAGCACCTACAGAGGTGGTGCCTATGGCAACTTCAATCTTTGTTCTTCTCTAAGGTCAGAGCTACCACAGAGGGCTGATTTTTGAATGGGAGACTTTAGTATACACCCCCAGCTCTGCCCCAGACCACCCTGGCCTCATTCACTCTATCCTCAACGTTGCCCACTCTGTCTCTGACATAACCCTGGATTACCTCAATCCCATGACCATTCTAGAAAATAACCTTATTTACACCGATAGAACAGGAATGGATGAGAACTACAGATAACCATTTTCATTATATTTCCTGTCATTACCTCTTACAACTTTTCTTTTACCATAGTTTCCCTATCAATCACTTTTATTTTCACTGTATTGTTACACCAGGCCCTAGAGCACCAATACAGTTACTATTTTGCCAGCAATGACAAAAAAAAGCGAGTGGCTATTTTTAGTGAAGCACTTCCTTCCTTTTGCCATTGCAGTGAAGTATTGGGAAATTAGAACAAAATAGAATGTTGCAGATCTCTACACAGGAACAAAATCAAGAAACAATGAGAAATACCAATCTCCACAGATATCAAAGTCTAGAAAAGAATGGAGATGGCCAAGAAGATAAGTAACATGATCTCAGGAGCACACTGAAGATTTAAACTTTATTCATTGACTTGACACAGTTGTGTATCAGCATGGGCCTGCATCAGGGGTCCTACTACAATTAAAACATTCAAATTTACTTACAACACCTACATAAATATATAAAACAAAGACAAAATAAAAATTTAAATTTTAAAATAAATTAATTAATTACAAGTGATGTTACACATATAGAAATAAATAGGAAAATGAGAACGTCCAAAAATGTGTACATGCCTATCAGTAAAGAATAAGTAAAATGATGATGTCCAAATCCTTAATACTATATATACATTATATCAAAACAGAACTACAAACAAAATGAGGACAGAAGGCCAGAGACACTAAAATTGACAGTGTTCATTAATTTAATGCTCTACATAACAATGTCCATAAACTTAATGCTACAAAAGTATAACAAATGAAATGGGGACTGAATGCCAGGGACATTAAATTAAGTGTGAAATGAAATAAAAACATAAATTATTTCAAACCTTAAACTTTTTGAAGAATAATACTTGTTTTTATAGCTGTAGAGTCCAGGAAAAGTACTCAACATGTGGTCATAAGCATTGGACAATCAACCTATATCTCTCTTCCCTCCATTTTTTTTGCCCCTTCTTTTTCTTCCATCCTTCCTTCATTACAGACTTCATTCACTGTTCTCACTCCCACTCATCCACCTGATGCTCTTTCCCCCATTCTTACCCCCACTCACCCGATGTTCTTTCCCACCATTCTTACACACACACACACACACACACACACACACACACACACCTGATGCTCTTTCACCAATTCTCAACCTCACCTTCTCAATTCTCTCCCTCCCACTGATCCCCTCAATGCTGAGCCCACCCACTAAAAGACTCTCCCCCTCCCTTCTTATGACCCATTTCTTCATGGCACCAACATGTCACCTCCCCCTCCATCAGCAACTGAAGACACGTTAATAAAACATTATATCCTGCTGCCACAGGACCAGTCTCACAATAAGATTTTTATTTTTGTTACATTTGTACCCCGCGCTTTCCCACTCATGGCAGGCTCAATGCGGCTTACATCTGTAAAATCTCACAGCTCTTATCATGTGACTGGTCCCATAGCATTAGGAGATGAGGTCTTAATACGTCTCCTGCTGAAGATGGAGGGGGAGGCTAATGAACCATATTGGACACACTGAACAGGAGTTCTCAGTCTTGAACAGGAGATGACCTGCGAAAGAGTTTCTTGCCAAATGGAGGAAACTTGGCAATATAAAAGGTTTAGGAACCAGTCTCCCCATGACCAGGCCTTCTGCCCTAGGGCACTCTGTGCCTTAGAGAGACAGCTGCGGATTAGACTGACCTCTCTGAATAGTTTACTGCAGAATTGGAACATTTCAATTTCCTTCTTAAGGTTCAAGGAGCAGTTGATTAATAGATTGGCAGCCTCTATATTTTTTACTGCTCCTCTACATCATTCTTAGCTGGAATCTCTCTAGGATATGAAAGATCAACTATATGGACCCCACTCCTAAGGTGGAAGAGCATGATTCTCCCTTGTATTTAGAATTTATTCTTCCTTCTAAAAGCTCTCAGTTGAATCATATTGGTTTAGAATCTCCGAATGTACCACTTATTGTTATATTGTGATTTGTATCTGTTGTCTGGAACAGGAGTCAGAATGGATGCTGGCTGTGTCCCAACAGACTATTCAGCAGCACATAACTAGATAGCACCTCTGAATATACTGTGTGACCTTGTGGCACTATCTGGTTAATACTGGAGGCAATGTAGAGGCAGAGTTAGGGTGGAGCCAGGAGTTACCCAGCCACTGCTGATATTCAGCGACAGTACCCAGATACCCCAAAATTCTATACATGGCACTTTAAATTGTATGTGCCAATTTGGGCTCCAGGACAGCTTCTTAAAGGAGCTGGGCCTTTAAAAAGTAACCCTACCCCCCTTCTTTTTTTTTTTTTTAATCTTGTTTATTAACAACCAGAACATTTGTTACAATGACATTCTCGAATACTGATTACAATAAAGATCGTTCTTGGGATTTTTATAATCTTATTACATAACCCCTATCCCCCTTTCCCCACCCCTCCCCCCCTAACTTCCACCCCCCCATCCTAACCCACTAACACCCCTATCCAACTAACCCTACCCCCCTTCTTAAACAAGTCCCCTTCCCAATTCCCCTTCTTCAAAAGACTCCCACCCCTAAACCCCTTCTTCAACAGACCCACTTTACTAGAACCCCTTCTCTAAAAGACCCTCTCCCCCTAAATTCCCCAATCCTTTCAGCACCTACTGGAGGGCCCCTGCAGCACACAGGTTCAACATGGCCACCTCAGTGCAGCCAAATAAGATAGTGCTTCTTTATTTGTTAGCTTTACTCCAAAGCATGGCATTATAAGACAACTGTTAGGGGGCTGAGGTGGCCATTTTGAACCTCTATGCTGATGCTGTCAGGGCAGGAACAATCAGGGATCAGTCCTCCCCCCCCCCCCCCCCCCCCCCCCCACACACACACACAAACACACTAGCATTGAGTAATTTAAGAATAACAGAAGAGGCCTAGTACTTTAAAAGCCAGCAAGCCCAACTTGGGGCCTGTTATCTGCATTATTGTGGCTGTGAATGTAGGAGGTTCCCGGCTGCAGCAATACAAAACTGAAGGCACCATGTGAGTCACATAAGGGGGTAATTATATAATAGTGCACCTATTTAGGTGCCCTGAGGGCACCAATATGGCACCTAGCATAACCAAGTATATATGAAGCTATGCCAGAGATGCACACATAACTTGTAGTATAAGTTATGCATGTGTGAGTCCCACCCATACCCCACACATACTCCATCTAAATGTACGCTTACCTGTAAACTTGCTATGTAAGGTATGCATATATTTAGAAAATAGGGCTTAGGTGGATATTTGGTATTTATGTTTGTATTTATTTATTTATTTATTTATATCACATTATCCAGTGTCCTAGGCAGCTCACAACAAAACGTACTCAATTCAAAGTCGCTACAAACTAAAGTTTAAATGTACTTCCTAAAAAGTTTTGAATACATTTAAAAAATCTGAAATTATAATATCCATTATAAATCTGAATTAATTTTTAACCTTCAATTACAGGCTTGCTGAAATATATAGGTCTTTAATATTTTCCAAAACTGTAATTATTTGATTTGTGTAAATACTAGAAGATTGTTCCACAAGTGTGTCCTTCCTACAGAGAACATCCACAATCTATAATTCTATTCTAATCTGTTTGAATGATGGAACAGTCAGTAATAACATTAGAGGACTGCAATACTTGTCATGGACAATAGACTCTCAATGTCATAGCTAATGCAAGGGGAACTTTCTCATGCAATGTTTTAAAAATCAATGTTGGTATCTTGAATTGTATGCATCATTTAATAAGAAGCCAATATAGTCCCTGGGGAAATATGTTCAAACCTTGCAGCATTGGTCAAAATCCTGGCTGCAGCATTTTGTGCAAGTTAAAGGGACTTCATTACATTTGCTGGAACACCCAGGAATAGGGAGTTACAGTAGTCTAATAGTGGCTTGAAGAGTACCTGTACAGTCTTTCTAAAATTGTCTTCTGTATTTGCATACATGTATAAAATGCTATATTCTAAATATTTATGTGCATAATCGGCATGTAAATGTTAGAGCCCACTTTATATGAGGAAGTGCAAAAAGTGCCATTTAGGCTCAAGAGTGAAGGAATATATAGAAGCTAATAAAGGATAAAGCAGAATTGCTTTACAAACATTTCTGTTCTGTGTTTACAGATGAATGTTCAGGAGTAGGAAGGACCACAGAAGACAAATAGAAATAGGAATGGAAGTGTGGTAGACCTTGACCGATTTTTTGAAGAATGTGTTTGCGAGGAGTTAGCAAAACTAAAGGTAGACAAAGCGATGGGAACAGATGGCATACATCCAAGAGTACTGAAGGAACATAGGGAAGTGCTACAGCCCTGCTGTTTATCCTTTTCAGGACTTCCTTAGAGTTTGGAGTGGTCCTAGAGGACTGGAGAAGGGTGGATGTGGTTCATCTTCACACAAACAGAAGTAAGAAGAAGACTGCGAACTACAGTCCAGGTAGTCTGACTTTGTGTTGAGTAAATTAATAAATACACTTATAAAACAGAGAATAGTGAGGTTTCTGGAATCCAATGAATTGCAGAACCTGAGGTACCATGGTTTTACTAGAGGTAGGTTTTATCAGAGAAATCTGATTAATTTCTTTGACTGGATAACCATACAGTTGGATTGAGGGGGAGCGTTAGAAGTAGTGTACTTAGATTTTAGCAAAGCCTAACACAGTTCCACGTGTAAGAAACAAACTGAATGCCCGCGACATGGGCCCTAAAATGACTGACTGGGGTGGAAACTGGCTGAGTGACAGTGGTAAATGGAATGTACTCTGAGGAAAGGGCTGTTACCAGTGCAGTGTTGCAATGATCAGTTCTTGGTCCAGTTCTTTTAAACATTTTTGCAAGCAATATTGCAGAAGGGCTGTTCGATAAGGTTTGATTCTTTGCAGATGATGCCAAAATCTGTAATAGGATAGAAACCCTTAAATGTGTGTATAACATAACGAAGGATCTAGTAAAACTTGAATAATGGCCTAGAATTTGGCAGATAAGATTTAATGCTAAAAAATGCATGAATTTGGGCTTGGGCTGCTAGAACCCAGGACAGCAGTATAGTACAGAGGGGTAAAGTATTTCTGTGCATAAAAAAGACTACATTTTAAAGGTGATCATATCTGATGATCTTAAGGTGGACAAACCGGTAAACACCTTAAGGTGAAACCGCACCTTTAAAAAGATAAAAACAGGATAGAGTTGGTCCAGAGGTCAGCTACTAAAATGGTTTTTATCATAAAGTGTATGGGATAGACTTAAAAGATCTCAATATGTGTACTTTGGACGAAAGACAAGAGAGGGGAGATATGATAAAGACATTTAAATACCTCCGTGGCATAAATGCACAGGAAGTAAGACTCTCAATTTAAAGGAAGCCCAAGAATGAGGGGGCTTGGGATCAGGGCCAGTCTTAGGGCGAGGCGACCGAGGCGACCGCATAGGGCCTCACGCTCAAGGGGGCCCCGCGCGACGCGCCTCCGCCCCGACCGCCCGAGTTCCAGTCCCCCTTCCTCTGAATTTTAAAAGTTACCTCGTTGGGTTACAGGCAGCGGCAGGTAGCAGCAGTGAAAAGCGTGCAAGCTCGGCACTTCAGGAGCCTTCCTTTCTCTCTCTCAGCGGGACCAGAGCTGAGAGAGGGAAGGGAAAGCTCCTGAAGCGCCGAGCAACTCACACGCTTTTCACTGCTACCGCCTGCTGCTGCTTGTAACTCGACGAGGTAACTTTTAAAATTCAGAGGGAGGGAGGCCTCGGAAGGAGGGGGCCTTGGAGCTGGGAGGGAAGGAGGGGGGCCTTGGAGCTGGGAGGGAGGGGGCCTTGGAGCTGGGACGGAGGGAGGGGTCCTGGAGCTCGGAGGGGGCTGGACCCTGGAGCTCGGAGGGAGGGAGGGGGGCTCTGGAGCTTGGAGGGAGGGGGGCCTCGGAGGGAGGGGGGATGGTCCTGGAGCTCGGAGGGGATGACCCGGGAGCTTGGAGGGAGCTCAGAGGGAGGAGTGGCCACCCTGTAGCTAGGGTGGGGGTGGAGCTAGGGTGGGGGCAGGGCCAGGGCAGGGTGGGGCTAGGATGGGGCCCCATCAAATTGGTCTGCACAGGGCCCCGCACTTACTAAGACCGGCCCTGCTTGGGATAAAGGTGAAAGAAGACAGACTCAGGAATAATAAAAGGAAATACTTCTTTATGGAAAGGTAGTGGATGCGTGGAATAGCCTCCCGGGGCAAGTGTTGGAGACAAAGATTGCATCTGAATTCAAGAAAGCAAAGGTACAAGAACATGAGATCTCTAAGGGAGAGGAAGGGATAGTAGTTGATAATGGATGGGCATACCGGATAGGCCATATGGTCTTAATGTGCTGTCATTTTCTGTATTTCTATGGAATTACCCCCTAACCATGGGCGTAGACTGGGGGGGGGGGCGAGGGGGGGCAATGCCCCCCCCCAAACGCAGGGCCGGCAACAGGCAGCTCTCCCTTCACCCCACACTCTCCCCGTTCCTTCTCCTCCCCCCCTGGCCCCCCCGTGAGCCGGCTCTCCTCCCTCCCTCCGTATCCGTCCCTCACCGACCTGATCTTCGAATCCTTTGCCTGCCCGCTAGGCGCTAGCGCTCTCTCCCCTGCTGGTTCGCGCTTTAAAAATGGCCGCCGAGACTTTCAGAGGCGGCCTCGCGAGAAGTCTCGGCGGCCATTTTGAAGCGTGAACCGGCAGTGGAGAGTCAGCGCTAGCGGGCCGGGCAGGTGAAAAATTCGAAGATCGTTGGTGAGGGACGGATCCGGAGGGAGGGAGGAGAACTGGCTCGCTGGGGGGGGGGGAGAAGGAACGGGGAGAGGGCAGAATGAAGGGAGGGGAGAGGAGGGTCACTGCTGGACTAAGTGGATGGAGGGCAGGGGAAAGGAGGGCCACTGGGTATGGGGGCAGGGGAGAGGAGGGTCACTACTGGACTAAGTGGATGGAGGGCAGGGGAAAGGAGGGCCACTGGGTATGGGGGCAGGGGAGAGGAGGGTCACTGCTGGACTGGGTGGATGGAGGGCAGGGGAAAGGAGGGCCACTGGGCATGGGGGCAGGGGAGAGGAGGGTCACTACTGGACTAAGTGGATGGAGGGCAGGGGAAAGGAGGGCCACTGGGTATGGGGGCAGGGGAGAGGAGGGTCACTACTGGACTAAGTGGATGGAGGGCAGGGGAAAGGAGGGCCACTGGGTATGGGGGCAGGGGAGAGGAGGGTCACTGCTGGACTGGGTGGATGGAGGGCAGGGGAAAGGAGGGCCACTGGGCATGAGGGCAGGGGAGAGGAGGGTCACTACTGGACTAAGTGGATGGAGGGCAGGGGAAAGGAGGGCCACTGGGTATGGGGGCAGGAGAGAGGAGGGTCACTGCTGGACTGAGTGGATGGAGGGCAGGGGAAAGGAGGGCCACTGGGCATGGGGGCAGGGGAGAGGAGGGTCACTACTGGACTGAGTGGATGGAGGGCAGGGGAAAGGATGGCCACTGGGTATGGGGACAGGGGAGACGAGGGTCACTGTTGGACTGGGTGGATGGAGGGCAGGGCAGAGAAAAGAAATGCTGGACATGGATGGAGGGGAGGAAAGAGTGAGGAAGGAGATGAGATGAGGGAAAAGGAAGACAGGAGAAAAACTGCACATGGATGAAGAAAATAGGCAGAAGCTGAGGACCAGAAATGAAGAAGAAAGGAAGAAAGAAATAAATGGAAAGGAAGCCCTGGAAACGGAGTTAAGAGGACAGATAGCAGCAGAATCAGATACTGCACCAGCATGATCAGAAAAACAGTCACCAGACAACAAAGGTAGAAAAAAATCATTTTATTTTCATTATAGTGTTTGCAATATGTTCACTTTGAGAATCAGGTGCTCAACATTAAAAGTTTATATTTACTTATTTATACCCCCCCCCCCCCCAGGCTCTCTCCCCGGCTATAGCCAGCTCTGCAATTTGGGGGGGGCGCAGAGGGGGACTGGGGGGAGAGCCTGTTGTTAAACATTTGCCAGCACACCACTGCCTGTCGCCAAACCCGCTGTCTCTCTGATTCAGTGGCTATCCATTGGCAAACGAACACTGGTTATTCCCAAAAAAGCCAGCTCTTGCTCCCTTCCTTCCTCCATATTAGCATAATTTGCATATACATATATGCAAATGAATATGCTAATATGCCCCGCCCCTTCCTTTGCCCCCCCAAATGAAACAGTCAAACTACGCCTATGCCCCTAACCATGTAAGGTTAGTGAATCAAGCAGTACATTTTGCTGTGATAAAGTATTGCTTTTTACCACAGCTTAGCAACAGCATCTGCAAGTATTCAAGAGCAGGTTTTTATTTAAATGATGTGGAAATAAAATGAAATTAACAAAATGAATATGATTCTCATCCTCTGTGTTAGATTACTAGAACCCCTTGCTATAAGTTAAACACAATCTTCAACATGCGTAACCACACAAAATGTTTTATACTGTATAAATTAAATAATGCTTCTGCACAACTGCAATTGGATTTTCAGCTTGTCTCCCACATCGTTATGCTGACACAAAAATATTATGCAATCCTAATGCACAGACTCCCTTTTATCTGATATTTGTACAGGGTTTTGCAAGGAAGTTTTAGGTTAACACATATTTTTTTAGAATACTATTGATTATAGAAAAACACTAACTTCAATGATGTGCAGACCAGAAGAATGTTTTCACTATGCTAAATAACATTTGTTTTCAATGTCAGGTACTATATATTGTATCATTGCACAGTCATGGAAAATAGTATGCAACTACATTTCGTAAATTAATATATTCAGTTCAGTACAGATTTATCATCTGGATGTCATTTTATGCCACAATCCCTTTGTTGGCAGCTCTTTGGCTGTCAACTGTTCTAAAAGGCCTTAGCTTCAAAAACATGATCCCGTAACCACCATTTCATTACTGATGATCCTTTAATGAGCCTTACCACTTCTATGCAGTCCCTACTGACCCTTTCCTATCTCCTTGATGGTCATAGTCAATAACATTTGAAATGTTTCAGAATTATTTAGGGGGGGTAGTTATTAAGGTGCATTGAGGTCCTAACACTGGCTACTTTAGGAAGTACCCAGATGCATCATAAGTACATAAGTACATAAGTAATGCCACACTGGGAAAAGACCAAGGGTCCATCGAGCCCATCAGGTCACAATTTTGCAGGCCAATGCTCCCAATGCTCCCACCATGGGAAAAATACTACTAGAATTTTTGCTGGCAGTATTTTTCCAGGAATAATACAACTTGCAGTGTATACCACAAGCTGCTTTATTCGATTTACATGCTAATGAGCTGTTTTGCATGCATTTGCATCCTTTTCATCTCATTACTTGGAACCTGTGGTACCTCATATCAATGTAACTGCATTAGTACTCTTTCACATGAGCTAAGGGGCAAAAAAAAAAAAAAACAAGTGAATATGTAGTTAACATGTGGCAGATATTAGAATAACTTGTGGGCTTTTTCAGAGATAAGTTGCAGGCAGCCCAGACTAAGCAAAAGAGCTGGCATGACTGTAAGGCCCAAAATAGAGAGTTTTATGAGGGGCAGCAGGTACTTGTTTTAGTCCCAGTTCATCAGAATAAACTTCAGGCTAACTAGGGTGGGACCTTACAAGGTCATATGGTGACTGGACGATAGAAACTATGTTATATCTATGGACTCTCAAGACAGAAAGCAGCATATCTTTCATGTAGATATGTTAAAAGCCTATGCAGATCACACAGCTATGGTCAGTGGTGTGCTGGTAAATTTTTAACAACAGGCTCTCTCCCCAGTCCACCTCGGCGCCCCCCCCCCTGTCCACCACTGCGCTCCCCCATCCACCTCTGTGCCCCCCCGTCCACCTCTGCGCCCCCCCCAAATTGCAGTGCTGGCTATAGCCGGGGGGTGGGCAATGCAGAAGGCGGGACTAAGGGCACGAACGAACTCATCGAAGCAAACAGGGAAGGCCGGAGACGGGCAGCAGGGCTTTAAATAACACGCGCTTCAACGGAGAGGTAATAAAAAAGATGGATGGGAGCGGGAGGGGACGGTGGGGGCGAAGAACAATCTCTGGACATGTTTGGGAGCGGGAGGGGAGGTAAGCATGGCCTGTGATGGCGCCCTCCTGCTATGCTTACCTCCTGTATTGGAGCCGGCTCGCCCCAAGAACAACCAGCTCGCAAGAGCTGTCAAAATTTAACAAGCGGCTCTTGCGAGCCGGACCGAGCCGGCTCCAGCACACCACTGGCTATGGTGTTAGCTGTGCAGCGTACCAGAAGAGTGTCAGTATAGTTAACACATAACTGACCTCCTAGAAAAGACATTACCAGAGGGATCTAAACAACAAGTTGTAATGGGAGAGCAATTAACCCCCACTCAGAAACAGCAGCTAGAAGCAGTATTGCAAATGTATGCTGATGTGTTGTCTACTAAACCAGGAATTACTAATTTGGCTAATCACAATGTAGACATGGGTGACCATACACCACTGAAGCAGAGTGCCTATCAAATATCTGCTGAGGTGGAGAGACACATGAAGCAGGAGACGGATGAGATGATAGCCCTAGGTGTTATAAAGAAATCTCATAGTCCCTGGGCTTCTCCTGTAGTTCTTGTTCCTAAGAAAGATGGCACGACCCACTTCTGTGTGGATTACAGAAGGCTTAATTAATTTACTATATCTGATGCCTATCCGATGCCCCGGATGGACAAGTTGCTAGATCATTTAGCTGGAGCCCAGTATCTGACCACAATGGACCTTAGCCAATATAAATGATGTAAAATGACCTGAACAGTCCATCCAGTCTGTCCAACAGTCACATTCAATATCAAGTCATAATTAAATGTGGTATAAAATACTTGATCATTGTCTTTCTTTGGCATTTCTGGAACATAGACCATAGAAGTCTACCCAGCCCTGTCCTTAGGTTCCAACTACTGAAGTTTCCATCGAAGTCCACTCCAGCCTAAACAAATCCGTCTTGTCATTTGCGGTACACATACCATAAAAGTCTGCCCAGCACCGGCCTTAGTTCTTCACAGCTGAAGTCACCGTCTAATTACCACTGAACATGCAAACACATATGTAACAATTTAAGTTTTGTTTTTTATACCATTCATTTTATAATTAGAGATCCTCTCTGTTCCTCCCATACCTTTTTGAATTCAGTCACCATTTTTTTTTTCTCCACCACCAACCTCAGGAGGGCATTCCAGGCATCAACCACACTCTCTGTGAAAAAGAATTTCCTGACATTACTATTAAATTTACCACCCCGCAACCTCAATTCATGTTCTATAGTTTTACCATTTTCCCTTCTCTGGAACATATTTGTTTCTATTCTAATACCTTTCAAATATTCAAACATCTGTATCATATCTCCCCTGTCCCTCTTCTCTAGGGTATACATATTCAAATCTTCCAGTCTCTTCTAATAAATCTTTTGACGCAAGCCCCATACCAGTTTTGTTGCCTTACTCTGGATTGCTTCAAGTCTTTTTACATCCTTAGCAAGATAATGCCTCTAAAACTGAAACAATTCTCCAAGTGAGGCCTCACCAACGACTTGTACAGGGGCATCAACACCTCCTTTCTTCTGCTGGTTATGCCTTTTTCTATACAGTCCAGCATCTTTCTAGCTACAGCCCCTGCCTTGTCACACTGCTTCACTGCCTTCAAATCCTCAGATACTATCACCCAAAGGTCCCTCTTCCTGTCTGTGCATATCAGCCTCTCAGCTCCTAGCACATATGGCGCCCTTGGATTTCTACTCCCTAAATGCATCATGTTGCACTTCTTTGCCCTGAATTTTAATTGCCAAACATTAGAACATTCTGATAACTTTTGCACATCTTTTTTCCTGTTTTCTACCCCTTCCAGGGTGTCCAATCTATTACAAATCTTGGTATCATCTGCAAAAATGCAAACCTTACCTTCTAACCCTTCAGCAATGTTGTTCACAAATATATTGAACAGAATTGGCCCCAGCACCAATACTTCAGGCACACCACTACTCACCTTTCCTTCCTCCAAGTGAATTCCATTAACCACCACCCTCTGACATCTGTCTGTCAACCAGTTCCTAATCCAGTTCACCACTTTGGGTCCTAACTTCAGCCTGTCAAGTTTATTCAAGAGCCTCCTATGAGGAACCATGTCAAAGGTTTTGCTGAAATCTAAGCAGATTACATCTAGCGCATGTCCTTGATCCAAATCTCTAGTCACTCAGTCAAAGAATTCATTGAGCCTGCAAATAGGTGGGAAAATGTGGGATACAAATGTAATAAATAAATAAAGAATCATGTGGCATGATTTACCTGTTGTCTTGGATTGTGTAACCTACTGGAAATTCATTATCCTTTCCTTCAGCAGTACTTCGATTACTTTTCCAGTAACTGAAGTAAGGCTTACCGGCCTGTAGTTTCTAGCTTCTTCTCTGTCACCACTTTTGTGAAAAGGGACCACATCTGCTCTTCTCCAATCCTATGTCTCCAAAAATATATTAAACAAATCTTTAAGAGGACCCCTCAGAACCTCTCTGAGCTCCCTCAATATCCTGGAATAGATCCCGTCTGGTCCATGGCTTTGTTTGCCTTCAAATTTTCAAGTTGTTTATAAACACATTCTTTCATGAACAGTGTTATGTCCACTCCATTCTCATATGTACCTTTGCCAGCCAATTGTGGTCCTTCTCTTGGATTTTCTTCCATGAACACAGAACAGAAGTATTTGTTTAGCATGGTTGCTTTTTCTGATCATTCTACACATAGTGTTCACAGCATATTTCAGTCTCACAATTCCATATTTAGCCTTTCTCCTTTCACTAATATACATGAGAAAAATTCTTGTCTTCCCTCCTTACATTTCTAGCCATTTGTTCTTCTGCTTGCACTTTCACCAGATATGTATCTCTCTTGGATTCTTTCAGTTTCATCCGATATTCCTCTCTGTGTTCCTCTTCTTGAGTTTTCCTGTATTTTATGAATGCCATCTCTTTGCCTTTATTTTTTCAGCCTCCTGCTTGGAAAAACCATATCAGTTTCCTTTTTCTCTTGCTTTTATTTACTCTCCTCACGTAAAATCAGTAGCCATATTTATAGCTCCTTTCAGCCTCCTGCCCTCCCATCCCATCAGCTTTTTCTTCAGGTACGCCCCCATTTTACTAAAGTCAGTATGTTTGAAATCCAGGACCTTGAGGTTTGAGTGGCTGCCCTCCACTTTAGCTTTTATATCAAACCAAACCTTTTAATGATCGCTACTGCACAGGTGGGCACCCACTCAGACATTAGACACACTTTCCCCATTTGTGAGCACCAGATCCAGTGTTGCTCCTTCCCTCGTGGGTTCTGTCACCATTTGTCTGAGCAGAGCACTTTGAAAGGCATCTACAAACTCTCTACTTTCTTTCCGATTCCACAGATGCATCTTTCCAATCTGCATCCAGCAGGTTGAAATCTCCCAGCAACAACACCACCCCTTTCTTTCCTAACTTTTGGATATCTGTAACCAAATCTTTATTTAGTTACTCTGATTCTGTTGGAGGTCTGTAGACAACACCCATGTGGACAGAGGTGCCATCTTCTCTTTTCAAGGCGATTCAAATTGCTTCTTCCTTTCCCCAGGCCCCTTACATCTCAGTCGCTTTGATATTGCTTCTCACAATTGCCTCTGTCTATGCAGCCTAACATTCATCTGGCTTTGGCCACCTCCTTGTCACATTGTTTTGCCATCCTGAAATCCTCAGATCCCAAGGTCCTTCTCCCTGTCCATTCATATCAGCCTCTTGTCCCCTATCACATACGGTTCCTTTGGAATTCAACACCCCAAGTGTGTCACTCTGCATTTATACAGGTCATTATTTGCCACCATTTACTATCCGGCCAATATTTAGTGCTATTTAACTGGCCAGAAATGGCCACTGACTGGTTAAATTGCATTTTGGCACCTAACTGCTAATATTCAGCTTGAGATAACTGGTTATCTTCACAGAATATTGCCATTTAGCACTGAAAAGATAACCAGTTATTGCACAATAACTGGCAATATTATGCGTTGGCCAGCTACGTTTAGCAGCCAAATTGGACCGCCTAAATAGCAGTCTTATCTTTGGCTGCTATAAACTGGCCAGCACTGAATATTGACATAACTAGTTAAGTTTGAGCAAGTCAAAAAAATCCCAGATATTCAATTCCAGTTACTGGACATGGCCCAGCATTGAATATTCGGGGTCAGCGTCAATCACAGCATTTAGGTGGACTGCTTCCCCCGGGCTGAATATCAGCCTCTATATTACTATGGAGCTCATTTTTGAATGATAAAAACGTCTAAAAAGTGGCATAAAGCAGCATATGGACGGTTTTCTCGCAAAAACATCTAAATTGGTATTTTCTTTTTTTTTTTTAACCTTTTATTTATCATTTCCATATTTTACAAGCATTTACTACTTGATAGGAAAACCAGTTAGGAAATATTTCATTACTCTTAACAATACAAAAGAAAGAAAAAATTTTCAACTTATATTAGACCACCAAAAGTGGGGGGTTTATAACGGATATAAACTCAGGAGAGAGATTCATTCAACACAATATCTAGATGAAATAAAGCAATAGCAGATTATTTAAATCCCCCGATTTTAACAAATCCCAACATCAAATCTTAAAGCAATATATATCGGTTTGGATTCAACAAGTTTATAATATTTTCTTCTGAGAAATAAAATGTTTTAAATGTTCAGGAGGAAAAAAAAGTATATTTGACCCCCAAATATTTAACGTTGCATCTACATGGATAATTCAAATTAAATGAGGCTCCCAAAGACAAAGTTTCAGAACGAAGTGCTAAGAAGTCCTTTCTCTTAAGTTGAGTTTGTTTAGTAACGTCTGGGAACACCCAGATTTTTCCCCCATAAAATGAGGTTTGTAGGTTCTTCAAAGCTATCTTCCTAACAGATTCCAAGTCTTGGTGAAATATAAATGATACTAATAATGTTTGCCGCTCAATTACATCAGACAGAGAGGATTCCAAGAGTTCTGATACATTTAAATCTGATTGCTCCACAGCTTTCAGATCCTTCTTTGTAGGGAGAAAATAAATTTTGTTCACAGGAGGTATATTTTCAGGGGTAAATTTTAAATTTTCCACTAAATATCTTTTAAAAGTCTCTAAAGGAGAATATATGGAAGTCCGTGGAAAATTCAAAAAGCGTAAATTTAACCTCCTGTTATAATTTTCAAAATATTCCAACCTATTATATATCAGCAAGTTGTCTTGTATCAATTTAACTGAGGTTTCCTTTAGTTTGGAATTTTCACTCGTCAAATTATTAATCTTTTCAGTTACCTCATTTTTCATAGAAGAAAAAGCGTTAGTTAACTCCTGTACATTACCAACTAAAGATTCTATCTTGCTAGTTGAAGCCGTCACCGTCTGTAGGGTCTCCCATATTGCTTCAAGAGTCACCGCAGTCGAAGAGACCAGGGTTCCCCCAGGGCTCTGTATCATCTTGATGTTCTTAGCCTTAACTACTGTCAAGGCCTCAGATGTGGCATCAGAGTACGGACCCAGCAGTAGCTCTCCTCTTTCATCGTCACGGTTTGGGGCTACTCCTCTCTCTTCAGTCTCAGCTGGTTGCGGTGGAGGTTGGCACGCCGGGGGGGGGGGGGGGACAACGAAACATCCTGCTCCTGGAGCTCTGCCTCTCCCTGGGCTACGAGCTCAGCAGGGCCACCCGGCGTCGAAACAGGGGTTCTCGCGAGAAAACCCTTGATAGTTGGCTGCGATGATGTCGAAGTTAGAACCTGCGGGGCTCCGGTTCTCAAAACCGCCTTCCTCTTGGTATGTGGCATTGCAAGAGAAAAAAGTTCAATTAGGTAAGAGATTCAACCAAATTTTTGATGTATTTCTATGACATCCATCAAAAGTGCATTCAAAACACAAGGGGACATGTCGGGGGTGTGCTAAGGGTGGGAATTGGGTGTTCCTAAGACTTGGACATTTTACAGCTATAATGGAACAAAGCAAAACCATCCAGGACTAAAACTAAGACATTTTGAGCTAGACCTGTTTTTATAACAAATAAGGCACAAAAGGGCCCTAAATGACCAGATGACCACTGGATGGAATCAGGGGTGACCTCCCAATACCCCCCCAGTGGTCACTGACCCCCCCACCCCCCAAAGATGTGAATAAAAATATGACTTCCCAGCCTCTATGACAGCCTCAGATGTTAGAGCCTGGTCTATTAGAGCAGCATGCAGGTCCCTGGAGTAGTGTAGTGGTCAGTGCAGTGCACCATGGCTTTGGGGACTCAGATGGAGGAAACTGTGAGCCCTCCAAAACTCACCAGAAACCCACTGTACCCACATATAGGTGTCCCCTTCACCCATAAGGGCTACTATAGTGGTGTACAGTTGGGGGTAGAGGGGTTTTTTTTTGGGGGGGGGGGTTAGCAGACAAAATAAGGGAGCAATGGTGAGATGTGTATCTGGGAGTATGTTTTGAAGTCCACTGCAGTGCCCCTTAGGGTGCCCCATTTATCTCCTGGGATGTCAGGGGGACCAGTCTACTAAAAATGCTAACTCCTCCTACATCCCAATGGCTTGGTTTTCTGCGTTTTGCACTTGGATTTTTTTTTTAATGGACCAAAATACAAATCGTCCAAATCACAAAGCCTTGTTCAAAACAGTATTTTTGAAAAAAAAAAAAAAACTTTATTTCTGTTTTGAAAATTGACCTTTTCTATTCAGATTTTGGACATCTTTTGCAAAACATCCAAAGTTGGACTCCAGACTCCATCCTTTCTGCCTCGCCTCACCCCATGCCTGGAATAAACTCCCTGAGCCCATACGCCAGGCCCCCTCCCTGCCCATCTTCAAAGCCTTGCTCAAAGCCCACCTCTTCAATGTCGCCTTCGGCACCTAACCACCATTCTATTCAGGAAATCTGGACTGCCCCTACTTGACATTTCGCCCATTAGATTGTAAGCTTCTTGGAGCAGGGACTGTCCTTTTTTGTTAATCTGTACAGCGCTGCGTAACCCTAGTAGCGCTCTAGAAATGTTAAGTAGTAGTAGTAGTAGTAAGTTGGACTTAGATATATCGAAAATGCCCCTCCACGTATATGTAACACAAGCCCCAGACAGTTTTTGTGATATTGTGAGAAAGCAAATTCTTGTGTTTTCAAGAGAGACAAAAAGAATGAGCACACACCTAAAGCCCAAGACAACCAAGAGAGAGAACCACCCAGGTGATACCAAGGCAAAGAAGAAGAAAGCACTAGAGTTGATAAGCAGAGAAATGTGTTATTGTTTAACATACAGTACATTGTCTATTGTACCATACTGTTTAAACTATTTGATTTTTTCAGATTTTTGCTTTTGCTGCTGTTTTTTTAAATTATTTCCTTTGGGAAGTCAGAAAATACCCCTGGACTGGACTTAGGCTGGCAGGATAAAACATCACTCCCAATAGATTATGAGTTACAGACAGGTCGAGTTAGGGAGGAATTTATCAATGTAGGCTACTGTTAAGATGGGTTATTTTACCACAAGTTGATCTATTTTAGCACAAGGTCTCATTGCATATAATAGGATCCTCTGCTAAAATAGCAAGAGTCATGATAAAATAACCCATCTTAACAGTAGCTCACATTGATAACTTTCCTTTTTAGCTGGTTATTTATTTAGATTTTTGCTCATGCCCTTTTCAGTAGTAGCTCAAGGTGAGTTACATTCAGGTATACTGGATATTTCTCTGTCCCAGAAGGGCTCACAATCTATTTGTACCTGAGGTAATGGATGGTTAAGCACCCAAGATCACAAGGAGCAGCAGTGGGATTTGAACTGGCCACCTCTGGATTACACGAGTGGTGCTCTAATCACTAGGCCACTCCTCCACTATTACTATTTGGGGCCAGAACTGTGCTTTTATTGGCTAGGTTTTTTCTAGCAAATAATCATATGATTGTACTCAGCAGGGTCTAGAATATCGGTATTGGCTGGAGTATTCTGTCCTGATCTGTACTGAGAAGGATTGCTGTATTGCCTCCATCTGCCTCAGATTTATTATGAAATATATTGCCTCAAAGCCTGAAATTACATTGAATGAGTGGACTTACTATGGAAATTGTGAAATATACATTATATATGAAACTAAGGGGCCTTTGTACTAAAAGGTGGTAGGGCTACCATATGGATAGCACATGGCAACGCTGGATGCGCCCAGGTGCCCGGCAGTAGTTCTGTTTTTGCCGAATGCCATTTCCCGCCCTAGAAAATAATTTTGTATTTTCAAGTGCGGGGGCAGGGCGTAGGCATGCCCAGTGGTAATCGGGCTGCGCCGCTCACTGCACGATTATCATTGGGTTAGTACATGATCCCTTATCACCTACTAAATAGAAGACGGTAAGCACTCAGGCAGTAAATGGCCATGCACCAATTTTTTTTTTTTTTTTTACTATCACACAGCCATTTATGACCGCTATATAAAAAATAGGGCTTTTACTGCTGTGGTAGTAAATGGCCTTGGCGTGCAGCAAATCCATGCACCCATGCTACCGCAGGCCACTTCCTACCGCAGCTTAGTAAAAGGATCCCCAAAACAAAGTGGAGGTGTAGCCTAATGGTAAGAGCAGTGGATGAGGAATGGGGATGCCCCACTTCACATTCTGCTATGGTTCTTTGTGACCTTGGGTAAGACATTTTGGCACCCTTTTACCAAGTTGCGCTAAAAAGTATGCTTATGTTTACATATATTAAAATTTTGGATCACTTTTTTAACACATAAATCAAAGTGATGTACAAAAAAAACAACTAAAATTTAAATCAATAATAGAAAGAACTCCAGTATTAGGATAGATCACACTCAAACCAGAAGCACACTCATCCTACTACAGTATGCATAACTGCCAAGTGGAAAACTACCCTTGGGTGCCTTCATCAAGAATATGCCTTAACAAACCTTTACGCAGGTCTTTCCGCAGCAGTAAAAAGGCTGATTTTCTCATTATTTGTCACACACTAATCTTGCCATTACCACGTAGCCATTAAAAAAGATCATTGCATGAACCCTTACCATCAACTATTTTGGCAATATTAGCACGTGGTCTTTAACACAGAAAATAGAAAAATCGGTCATTTTCCCCTTGTGGTAAAAATGCCGGGCACCTGGGCACACCGTATAAGGATGCACTAAGTCCATTTTTTTTTTACCACTTACCTCCACAGACAGGTAAATACCTAATAAAACATAGAGGGGCATAATCGAACGGTGCCGGCCAAATAGATGGCCGGCCATCTTTATGGCCGGCGCTGTAAAGTAGCGGCCAAACCGCATTATCGGAAAAGATAGCCAGCTATCTTTTGTTTCGATAATACAGTTGGAGCCGGCCAAATGTCAGCATTTGGGCCAGCTTTTGAGATGGCCGGCATCGGTGATCTCAAACCCAGCCAAATGCAAGGACACCAACTGGGCACCATAGGGGGCACTGCAGTGGACTTCCTAAATTGCTCCCAGGTGTATACCTCCCTTACCTTCGGTGCTGAGCCCCCCAAATCCCCCCCAAACCCACTTCCCACAACTGTACACAACTACCATAGCCCTAAGGGATGAAGGAGGGCACCTAGATGTGGGTACAGTGGATTTGGGGGGGGGGGGTTGGAGGGCTCAACATTTACCACCACAAGTGTAACAGGTAGGGGGGGGCCTGGGTCCACCTGCCTGAAGTGCACTGCACCCACAGCATACTGCTGTCAAGGAGCTGGGTATGACATTTCAGGCTGGCATACAGGCTGGCAAAATTTTTTTATTTTTTTAGGGTGGGAGGGGTTGGTGACCACTGGGGGAGTAAGGGGAGGTGATCCCCGATTCTCTCGGGTGGTCATCTGGTCAATTGGGGCCCTTTTTTGAGACTTGGTCCTGAAAATATGTGGACCAAGTGAAGCCGGCGAAATGCTCGTCAGAGCAGGCCATCTTTTTTCCATTATCGGACAAAGCCGGCCATCACATAACACGCTCCGTCCCACCTTCCCTACCCTGCCAAAACGCCCCCTTGAAGTTTGGCCGGCTCTGCGACAGAATGCAGTTGGTGCCAGCCAAAATCGGCTTTCGATTATACCGATTTGGCCGGGTTCAGGAGATCGCTGGCCATCTCCTGATTTGTGTCGGAAGATGGCCGGTAATCTCTTTCAAAAATAAGCTGGATAGTAACATAGTAGATGGCAGCAGAAAAAGACCTGCACGGTCCATCAAGTCTGCCCAACAAGATAAACTCATATGTGTTACTTTTTGTGTATACCTTACCTTGATTTGTATCTGCCATTTTCAGGGCACAGACCGTGGAAGTCTTACCCAGCACTAGCCCCGCCTCCCAACCACCAGCCCCGCCACCCCCCACCGGCTCTGCCACTCAATCTCGGCTAAGCTTCTGTACCTGAATGTAACTCACTTGAACTACTACTGAAAAAAGGAGATCTAGGAATAATACCACAAAAGAACATAATGCTATTTGAAGAGATCTGAATTTGATTCCTCTGCCAGAGTCAGTCAAGGCTTGGTTATTGTGATTGCAATGATCACAACCCTGGAATGGGAGGGAGTCGCAGTCACTTGGCAATGCCAACTGGCACTGGGATTTAGTGCCTTCTGATTGGAGGGTTTTGGAAAGAGCCCTCTAGTGTGACCTGCTGAGATTCATCACCCCAATGACTAGACTAAAGGTAATTGATAGGGGTATATAATAGAGCAAAAACCCGCTGGTAGCTGCAAAATGAATGTTCATGAAGCAGGATTCTATCCCTAGTTTTGATTCAGTTAGAAGCCCAAAGGATTGGCAAAAAACTTGTTAAAAATGCATTTGTTTTCATTGTTTACTCCTTGTTCAGTTATCTGAAGTTGTAATTTGCATCACATTATTACATGCTACACCATCAGTCATTGTTAAAGCTGCTTTGTGATTGAGGCCTCAAAATATGTGGCGTACATAAAATAGACTGTGGTATTGTCCGTTTCTCTATCATTTAATAAATGTAATATATACTACTTCTACAGTGTATCATATGACTGGTTTGAGGACATCACTTGATCTAATTTTCATGTTTAAGTTACTGCTATTTGACCCTTGTTTAATAGAATAACATAATTGATTTAAAACCCAAGGCTTATTCATGAAATTTTATACAGGCGTGAGAAAATCATGTACAGTGAAACAGGAAACCACTCAATGGAAAAGAACATAAACAGGATGCTCTGTTTGCAATGAATCTCTCGTTCCTCTGACATGTAGCTAATAAAGAGTCAATTCAACTTATGCAAAGTTAAGCAAAAAAATATATATACATTTATATACATTTATAGATAGATTTTTTTTTCATATTTCATATTCAGAGTTGCTTCACAAAGAAAAAAGTAATAGTTCATTCCATTAATTGTCCTGCCCATTCTGGCCTAGCTTTGATTCTTTTTGTCAGATTGATTAAATTGCTACTGCAACTTACTGATCGGGTTTACAATAAACCTTTTACAAGAAATTTTCAAAGCCATTTAAGCACATAAATTAGCAGTCTGAAAACTGTTGTCCCGTCATGCAGATAAGAGAATGAGCTTTGTTCCACAATGTGGACATTTCACTGCCCTCAGAAGAGGCATCCAAGAGATATGTTTAGATCAGAGAGGAAAACAAGCTATGAAGGTTGCATTTTCAAATTCTTTGTATTATTTCTCATGAAAAAAGTACTCACAAAGGTGCAGATGTACTCTTGAGATGGGTTGACTTCTGGTGACCATGCAGTGAGGGATTCCCCCTTGTGGTTTTGTTGCACAATACAGGAGTATTTTACCATTGCTTTCTTCTATCTATTCTATTTATTTATTTATTTATTTATTTATTTATTTTATTTATTGCATTTGTACCCCACATTTTCCCACCTATTTGCAGGCTCAATGTGGCTTACAGAGTGTTGTTATGACAAAGTCATGACAGGGAATTGGATACAATCAAAGTAATCAGAAGATGGATGATGAGTTAGAAAGGAAGGTATTAGATAGGATAGTTTTGATAGGAGGTGATTTGTGTCTTTAAGGGTGCTTTTTGTAGGCGCTCTTGAAGAGATGTGTCTTCAGAGGTTTGCGAAAGTTGCTTAGATCTACTGTGAGGTATCACTATATTGCTGCTGCCCAGCATAGGGAGGCATGATCTGAACAGGCATTGATGCCAGAACTAGCTTAGCATCAGAACCAGAGCAATGGGGTGGGGGGGGGGGGGGGGGGGAGGAACTTGCCCAAGGCCACAGGGAGCTGCTGGGGGATTTGAGCCTGGATTGTCTAGTTCCTAACCTACTGCTATAACCATTAGGCTACTCTCCCCTCCACCCACAAAGAACAAAGTTGCAAATGTGTATGGGTACTTTATATCCACAGCATGCTCCAAGACAGAAACATGTATGCACTTTTGCTTTCAGATTGTAGTGTAGCCAGGCCTCGTGAAGGGAGGGGGCCAGATCCCAAGGTGGGAGGCAATTTTGGTCTGCCACCTCGCCACCGCCGCTCCCCCACCGCCCTGCTGTTCCGCGTTGCCTGTGTTTGTTGAACTGGTTACTGATCTCCAGTCAAACAGAATAGTGAGGAGTTGAGTCACTTTAAAGTGTAGATGAAGCTGAAGCTGGTTGCAGTTGTTGGTGAATAAACATATATCTCTATCAAAATACATTGCTGGTCATCCCATGGAAACTTTTACATTGGGGTGACTGTCCACTGGATTGATAGAGTCTTTAGATGGGAAGTCTGCTTGTCTGGTCTTAAGAATGAAGGGTTCTCACACATTTGATGTTAATAATAATACATGACACTTGTATCCCACACACAGTCTTGTTCAAAGTACTAGATCAAAGTACGTAAGTAAAAGTAAAAATAAATGTATATTTTAATACTTAAGTAAAAGTACAGTGAAGAACAAAATTTAAAAATGACTTAAGTAAAAGTAAAAATGTTACTGCCTAATATAATACTTTTTGAGTAAACAGTAACCCTCCTGTTTACTAAGCCGCATAGTGGCTGCCATAAGCTAATGCTGACACAGCCCATTCTCTTTGAATAGGCAGTGTTGGCATTGCTACACTGCAGCTGCTGGTGCAGCTTAGTAAACGGGGGGGGGGGGGGGGGTACATGTACCATAGCTACAGTGAATACAATTTTATTGCTCTACAATTCAATCTACTTCACTTTTAGCACAACTAAATTTTGAAAATGACTGTCACTCATTTGAGTGTGCTTGTGAATCTTTAATCCACCACAACGAAAAGGTGTTCAACAAATGCACTATCAGGAAGTGGATTGTTCAGTCTGATAAAAAGTTCTTTCAAATCAGGCCAGACAGCAATATTACTGATGCCTTTTAACTGGGTGTGCAGATATTGATCCAAGGAATCTCTGTCTGAAACACTTGACTTCCTTACAGCAAAGAATACTTTATCATCATTGTTGTCATTATCATCTGCATTAGTAGTAGTGCTAATTCATCACTTGCATCTTCATCTTCATATTTGTTATCATTGTCATGCTGTCCAATTACAGAGAAGGCTTTCACAAAGTTGAGATCTTTGTCTGTTGTTGTCCTATTTTTCGTCTGATGGCCAACTCTGAATATCTTCAAGAACTGATGCAAGAAATGTCAAATGTATGGAAACTCTTCAATCTTAAGGCCAGACAAGCAGACTTCCTCTCTAAAGACTCTATCAATCCAGTGGACAGTCAGCCCAATGTAAAATTTTCCATGGGATGTCCAGCAATCTATTGTGATAGAGATATATGTCTTTTCATCAAGAACTACAACCAGCTCCAGCTTCATCTCCACTTCAAAGTGACCGAACTCATCACTGTTGGACTGCAGACTAGTAATCAGTTCAACAAACATGGGTCACTCTACTGTTCTCATAGGTTGTATTCCCTGATCACCAAAATTTAAGATGAGATGATCCACTGTCTGTGTGATGAGGTTTGCAATTGCAAAATCCTGTTCCAGGTTTTGCCGTTTCATTTGATTTATTGAGGAATCACCATTTAGGTCTTTGTGCCACTTTTATTGTTTACTTTTAACTGCAAGCATCAGAAGTAACTAGGTAAAAGCAGTAAAAATGCAGCTGAACCAATAATGGGGTGATTCTATCAAACTTAGATGCCCTAAATATCAGTTGTGCTCTTCAAAGATTTTTTATCAAAGGTCACACTCCCAAGATTTTAAGAGAGGACTCCAATGGGATGTTGATATTATCAATACAGACTATTCTCATTCCCCATATTGAATTTATTACCAAACACTATAAACTTTGTTTTATCCTTATTCATCTTAAGTCTGAAGGAACTTGCCCATCCTTCTATTAGATTAATCATCCTGGATGCAATGGGAACCACATTCCATAAATATCCTTCAACAGGAATAAAAACTGTTATACCATCTGCATACATCAGAATTTTAAACCCCAGACCTGCCAGCTTTTTATCCAGAGGTGCCATGATTAAATTAAAAAGAATGGGAGACAGGGGTGAGCCCTGAGGGACTCCAAAGCTCAGGCTCCACTCAGTGGAAAAGGACCCTTTCACCCTCACTTTGTAACTTCTACTGGTCAAAAAGCCACTGAACCATTGAAGAACACAGCCTCCTACCCCATAGAAGTCCAGAATAGATAACAGTAGATAATGAGCCACCAAATCAAAAGCGCTTGAAAGACCATATTGCATCAAACAAACCTTCCTTTGACTATTTACTGATGAACTGCCTAAACTCAGATGTTAATGTAGCCAAAATTGTCTCTGTGCTATAGCCCCTCCTGAAACCTGAGTGAGATTCATGTAGAATATCATGATGAGATAAGTAACTTGTCAATTGTGCTACCAGTCCTTCCATTACATTCACTAAAAGTGGTATAGAAGTCACTGGTCTATAATTTGAAACTACACTAGATAGCAAGGAAGAATTTTTAGGGATAGGAATAAGGATAATTAATTCTTTCTTCTTTGGAAATTGTCCTTTATCAATCACCTCCATAAGTCCTTGATACAGAAACACTATAAACTGAGGAGGAGCCATAGACATCAAATTTACTGGACAAACATCCATTGAGCAATGAGATTTTGAGTATTTACAGTACCAACAAAAAATCAAAAAGTTATTCCAAACTTTATCTGCATGGATGCAACTATTAGATAAATCAAGATCCTGAATAAAATCTAATGTAGAGGTTATTTTTGGAGGAATCTCTTTTCTGGCTTTTTCAATTTTAGGGGCCCTTTTACTAAGCTGCGTAGGCAACTACATGAGTCCTATGCACGACAGTTTTGAACTACTGCCCGACTACCACATGGCCCAGGTAGTAATTTCATTTTTTTACGTGTGTCCACTAAGAAGGGCATAATCGAACGGGGCACCCAAGTTTTCATGAGGTCGTCCTTGCAGGATGGCCTCATAAAGGGGTGGGGCAACACATATTATCGAAACAAGATGGACATCATCCATCTTTTTTTTCAATAATACGGTCGGGGACACCGAAATCATGAAATTTAGGTCGACCTTCAAGATGGTCGTCCTTAGGTCATTTTTCAGATGGTCGTCCTCGGTTTTCGGCGATAATGGAAACCAAAGACATCCATCTCAAAAACGTACAAATCCAAGCCATTTGGTCGAGGGAGGAGCCAGCATTCGTAGTGCACTCGTCCCCCTGACATAGCAGGACACCAACCGGGCACCCTAGGGGGCACTGCAGTGGACTTTACAAATTGCTCCCAGGTGCATAGCTCCCTTACTTTGGGTGCTGAGCCCCCCAACCCACTCCCCA
Source organism: Microcaecilia unicolor (assembly GCF_901765095.1). NCBI lineage: Eukaryota > Metazoa > Chordata > Amphibia > Gymnophiona > Siphonopidae > Microcaecilia > Microcaecilia unicolor. The sequence goes on from NC_044032.1 coordinate 295,642,071, forward strand.
CAACTGCACACCACTACCATAGCCCTTAGTGTTACCCACCCCCACACTCTTGAGTGTGATGTATAAAATTGACGGTGTTCCAACAGCCTGATGGTTGTAGTCGTGCCAGCCTTGTCGGAACACCTGACACCAAGAATGAGGAGTGGGTACAATAACTAACCACGTCACTCAGCCACTCGGACTCAGTGAGGAAATGAAACTAAATTTCAGGATACTTGCTTGCTTGAGCGTACAAACCCAGACAGAAACAGGTTTTTTTTATCAATAACAAAGTAACATTTAATAGTACCCCTCTTTCAGTGAAATAGACAAAGTAATTTTAATGCAATTAAAAATTGTACAACAAACCCAACAGTCAACTAAAAAAAATACTTTCTTTTCTTTCCAGGAATTCACACCTCTGCATCAGATTAAAGAAGTCAGATAAGTATTACATTTCTTTTTCCTTAGTTCTGTTCCCCTTTTAAACTCTTCTTAATGCCCCTTTGGTTAACTTTCTTTCTGAATTTGATACTTTATGTCAACTTTTATGTTTTTCAGGAGATGTCTCCACTCACTTTTTACAGGAACAGGTAAGTGCTTTATTTATTTCCTTTCTCTTTTCCTTTTCCCTTCCCAGGTAAGTCTCTCTCACTTTTCCCTTATCCTTTACCCCAGTCCCGGTTTTTTCCCACAGTCACTTAGCTGCTGATGCTTCAGACTTCTTTTCTCCCAAACGTGCAGCAAAATCTTTCTTGCGTCGGGTCCCTTGCAGTCGTCTTCAGAAGAATGTGTACACGACTCTTCTTCCTAAACCTTTCCTTAAATTTAAAGTAAATGGAAGCAAGACCCTATCTACTCTGTTTAAGTCAATAAGGATTCTGCACTTCAGGGAAGCAAATGGTTTTTTTTTCCACTGTGGCCTTCTAGCTGAAGAAATAAAAAAATAATTTCAGATTCCCTCTCTGTCAGATCCTTTCCTTCTTTACCTAAACTTTTTTTATTCCCTAACTAGCACTAACACAGGTGTGTTTGGCAGTCTTCTTCTTTTCACCATTTATTCACAACACACATATCCTCCTTCCACATTCCCTTCAATTTAAAACTAAGCTGTGACCCTATTAACCCACAACTTAACCCCTACTTAACCCCTATCCCTATATGCTTAACTGTTGCTTAAATACACTATTTCCTAAACAATCCTTTCTAAATCCTTCCCGTGTTTCCCTTATAATTAGCCCCTTAACCCCAAAAATCCCAAAATTCCCACTAAAACACCCTAAAAATCTTCTCTTTTAACCTGTAACCTTCCCACTAAGCCTTAACCAATTTCACTATAAAATCTCTCAAATTAAAAACTCTCAAACACCATACAATTCTCCACATCACCAAGTACACCTCCTCTCTCTCAGACTGTCCAACACACTCTCTTCACCATTCACTCCACATTTACACAAAATTCCCAAATCTCCCTTTCTCAATCTCACTTTTACTATCACTCTCACCTCAATACTTTCACTGCCAGCCAAACTCACTTCCTAAAACTTTTAATTTCCTTCAATTCCACACTGCCTGTCCCACATCAAACAGCACATCCACTCTCTTCAGTTGCCAGAACCTCTCTCTGCAACTGCCAGCCAGCCCCGTCTCCCAGGTAACCCCCCTTAGCTTCCCATTCCAAAACCCTTCTCAAAATTCTAAGCTACATTGCTGACTGGCGGAATGTTCACCAGCACAAGTAAATCCACATTTTACCACTTTGTTTTTTTCTTCTTTCCCTAACCCCATGTTACATTCACCCATGCTGAAAACAAATATTGTCCCCAATATTTCATCACACTAACTGATCCTCGCATCACCTCTACCCAAACCCCCAGATCCCCCTTTTCAAAATTTTTCTCCCAACCAAAAGAATACATCCTTACTCCCATTCTTTCCCATTCCCTACCAACCATCCACTCAAATATGGCAAATGCACTGCCTTAGCGCTCCTACTAGAGCTTCTTACACTATCGGTGTTCTCATAATCTGGCTCAGCAGGTATAATAGTTATATCAGTACATATAATGTACCAACCATATTTCAGACAATCTAATACAGGTGCTGTACACAAGTCATCTCTCTGTTTATTAACAACATCCTGAATTAGATTATTTTCTGACATAACATTCAAAACATATTTTTTCACTAAGTCTCTATAAATTATTTTTTCCCCATGTTTTCCATTCCTTATTCTTAAAACATTGTCATTACTTCCCAAAATTTGTATCAGCTTATCCAGTTGAGCCTACCAGAGGTCCTGAATTTTATGTCGCCCCGAGAACCTCTGTCCCCACAACAAAACCCAATCTCTCTTTCTCCGCAACAACCTGTTGTACTCTCGCAGTAACTGACGTAGAGGCTTGGGCTACCACCTGTGTGGGACAATTTCGTTTCTGAACTTTCATTAGCTCCTTCTGCTCCACCCGTTCCTGCATCTGTATTCTGCGTGAATCTTCTTCCACCCTTGCTTGTTGTTCTTCAATTAATTGTATCATTCTTTGTTCCAGCTGTTGTTTGGATACAACTGTATCCGTCATTTTACTGTATAGACTCTTGATTTCATTCTCTTTGGCCAACAACTTAGCCTGTATGTCTTCATATTGTACTGTCATTTTCCTTAAATAGATCTCAATTTCCTCCCTTCTTCTCTCAGCTTCTTGCTGTTGAGCCATTAACTGTGCCACTGCTTGTTCTGCCCTCTTCTTTTGCAGTTCCTCCTGAGCTGCTTTATTATTCTTTTCAGCCAACTCATTCAGGAGCTGTGCACAATTCTGCCGCAATTTATTAAGTTCAGAAGTCTGCTTGCTTTCCATTTGGTTGGTAGCAGCGCTAACAGCGTCTCGAAGGATACCATTTTCTTGTTCCAGGTGAGTGATCCGATTCTCCATCTGCGCACTAACTTGTTTGGATGTCAGCTGCATTTGTTGGGTGTCCTGATATCTGGTATGCATTTTGTTCTGTAAAGCTGCATGTTCTTCCTCTAGTGTACTGATCCGTTCTCTCATCTTAGCCTCAAACAAACTGCTTTTCTGCTTCTCTGTTAAGAGCGCCTGGGTTAACTGTTTACATTGCTCCTTTGACAGATCAGCCTCCTCCTTTACTGCCAGAAACAACTTATCTTGTTCTTGAAGCAGACTTGGAACTATCATTGAATCTCCCTTATTAGCCTTTTTACTGACCTCTGGTTCAGCATTAGATTTCTCCTTTTGCAGCTCATCTGCGAACTGTGTCCTTTCCGGGATTATGACATCTCGTACTTCTCTATTTTTCATTTTTCCCAGAAAATTCTCTCGATTTGATTTGACCATCGTATTTGCTATTATAATCTTATTCGGAAAGGTAATCTTTCTGGAGACAGACATTGATAAAACTCCGGAAGTTTTTCTGGCAGCTTTCTCAGACATAACTGGAATAATTTGCTTCGCGATCCCTTGCACTTTTACCCCTCCATCATTTTCTCTGGAGTTGGAATGTTTCTGTGTGATTTTGGACAGGATTCCCGCTATCTTTATTGGTTCCAGGTTAAAACAGGATAGGTCCTTAAATAACCCTTCCAGATGTCGAAGGATGTTCATCCCCACAATGCCTTGTGAGGAAGTAGTGTCCACTTGCCCATCCTGGAAATTATCCTTCACGATAAAAATGCACCTTTCTAGCACCCGCTGTCCTAAACATTGAACGTCGGCATCAATGTAGCCTAGTACTGGTAGATCAATCCCATTAACTGCTACCAGTGTCAGCTGACTAGCATCTTTCAGGCAATCAGTGTTTTTGAAGTTTTTGTAGAAAAAACTGGCCATGATAGTGGAGACGCTAGATCCTGTGTCCACTGTGCACACCATCTCCACACCATCAATCTTCACTTTAAGCTTCAGACTGGCTCCAACGGCTTTTTCTCCAAAAAGCTTTTCTTCCTTTAGCTCCGTACTAATCAAGTTCCTTTGCATTCTGACAACCGCATGAGGATCACTTCCCTTTGATGTTTCCACCGGATCACCACGTACACTGCTATTCCTTGGGACATTTCCACTTGTATTTGGTACAGCTGGTTCTTCCCTTTTTGGTCCGGCATAAGGTCTACTGATGCTCTCACTTTGGCAATCTCTTGCGAAATGCCCTGGTTCCCGGCACCGAAAGCAGATGATCTCCCCCGACTGTGTTCTTGTCGGCCCCCAGCTCTGGCTAGGACCTGCACGTTCCCTTGGGGGATTCGCATACCTCCAGTCATTTCTTTCTCTCCGCTGCTTGTCCCATTCCGCCTCCTGATGCTCGCACATCCGGGCTAACATGTTGGTCATTTGTTGCATCATAGCAACCATAGCTGACTCCCCAGGACGGCTGTAATCGCCAGCTTCCTTCCGGTTCCTTTGAAGAATCCTCTTTGGCGGTTGTTCTCTTTCCTCTCCTGCCCACCGAATGGCAGCTTGCATCAAGTCTGAGAACGGCATGGCTGGATTGTCCTCGCTCCGCTTTGAAATTTCTCTCCTCAAGGCTTCGTCTCTCAGAATTGTTCTTTTAACGATTCTTCGGCATTCCCCATCCTCCTTCTGTCCCGCTTCATGATAATCTCCATCTTCTCTTGTAGCTTGTAGGCGAACACTCGGATGGATTCACGTTCTCCCTGCCGGTAGTTGTAAAACTCCTGGATCCGAAGACCCAGAGCCACCTTGTCTCCATAGACCTGGCGGAGCACATCATAAATGGCCTCCACAGAACAATCTCTCGGTAAGGAGTACTTGATTGTGTCCAGCACTATTCCCCTCAGGTGATCACGAATGACCTCAACCTGGTCTTCTACAGGAACCCTTAAAATTCTCAATCTCGATTTCATCTTCTCAATCCATTCTTCTACATTAAGGTCATCGGGTCCTTTTGGGGACCTGTATACTGCTGCGATGGACCTGAGTATGGCATGTGAGGCTGGCAAAAAAGTATTTTTAACCTTTTTGTTTATGGTGGGAGGGGGTTAGTGACCACTGGGGGAGTAAGGGGAGGTGATCCCCGATTCCCTCTGGTGGTCATCTGGTCAGTTCTGGCACCTTTTTGAGGCTTTGTTGTGAAAAAAAATGGATGCCCTTCTTTTTTCCATTATCGGCCAAGGACGCCCATCTCCTAATCACGCCCCAGTCCCGCCTTCGCTACCCTTCCGACACCCCCCCCCCCGTGAACTTTGGTCGTCTGCATGACGGAAAGCAGTTGAGGGTGCCCAAAAATCGGCTTTCGATTATGCCGATTTGGACGACCTTGCGAGAAGGACGCCTGTCTCCTATTTGTGTTGAAAGATGGGCGTCCTTCTCTTTTGAAAATGCCACTGTAAGCGCACTGGGCGGTTATCGGCATTGTATGCGTGTAGACCATTACTGTCCGGTTAACACATGAGACTTTACCGCTAGGTCAATGGGTGGTGGTAAGGTATCAGGCCCAAAATGGACGTGCGCCAATTTTTATTTTGTCACATGTCCATTTTTGGCCCATTTTTGTAGGTGCACTAAAAAAAGGACATGCGCGTGTCCAATACACGCGTCTACACCAGTGCAGGCCACTTTTTGGTGCACCTTAGTAAAATGGTGCCTTAGTTCTAAAGAATACTGCAAACTCATCTGCCGAAGGAATCTCCACATTATCTTCTAATACATCTTTAGTTCTCAGTATTCAGCAACGAGTAAAGTTTCTTAACATAAATATTTTCTGCTCCAATATAATTAGAAAAATACTCTAATTTAGTTTGTCTTATAGCAGCTTTACATATGCCCACGGCTGTACACCATTCTTGTCTATGTATTTCCAGGCACCCCTTACAACATCTCTGTAACCTCCTACAATTTCTCTTCAAATCCAACAATTTCTCAGTAAACCAACCAGATTTTCCTCTTACCAGAGCCCCACTTTACCTGAATTGTTGCAATATCATCCAAACCTTCACCAGAAACTCTATCCCAGTGAACCATCAAATTTTCAGCAACAATACTCTGATTTGTCAGCTTATTCGAAATTCTATCCCAAAAAACTTCTTTGTCGATCTTATCTCTTGAGGCATATTGCTTCCTGATACCTGGTCTAAAAGAATTTGCAACCTCTTTACTTTTGAGAACAAATTGCAATTGGTGGTGATCTGACCATATAATTAGTGTCCAAGCTAAATCTTCAACTTGAAAATCTCCTTGAGGCTGAAACCTATATGCCATGAGATCAGTTTCTTGGCCTTTTTCATGGGTAGAACCTCCTGCCACTTTATGATATTCCAGGTACTGCAACATATCTATCATTGCTCTGGACACAATATCCTCTAGATTATATAGATGAATATCAATATCACCCAATAATAATAAATTTGAAGTTACCAAATTAATCCCAGAAATAAAATCCCTAGAATCATCTTGTGTTAATTTCCATTTTCCTGGAGGGCAATAAAACAACACACATCCCAGTTTGATCTGCAATAAATCATCTTGAATAGAGCAGGCCATCACCTCCAAAAAAGGGGTAATATGGGTAGACTCCAACTGAATATGAAAATAAGATCTATAAATCAGAGCCAATCCACCGCCTCTTTCCTTCTCTAACTACATGTGGGATCTTACAACCATTAGGACATAATACATTAAGAACTGGATCCTCCCTAGAATGAAGCCAGGTCTCAACAATAAAAACTATCCAAGGTTGCTCTACCTCAATCCATTCCTGTATCAAAACAGATTTACTATCCACCAACCTAGCATTTATGTAAAACATCGGTATGGGAACACAGGAAGACTTCAGTTGTTTATTTTTAGTTGGTATCATAACCCTACAAATAGGATCCTTCATGTGTTTAAACTTGCTTCTCCCGTTCCCTGCAAAGATTCTAGTATTTATCACTGGAATTGGCTTAAGTGGTAATAGGTTTATATATCAATGCAGGAATATGATGAGGGACCTGAAGCATAAAATGTCAAAACCCAATGATATAACTGGGATTTGCAAAGCAACCATATTACAGATGACACCATAATCTAATATCAGCAAAGCAAATAACACATACAACAGTTTAAATCCCTCCTTTATAGCTAATACATACATTCTTGAAAATATTCAGAGTTTGCCATGAGACAAAAAATTGTTAGAACAACAACAGACAGTGATTCAAACTTTGTGAAACCTTCTTTGTAATTAGTGAGCATGATGATGATGATGATAACGAGGATGAAGATTCAAGTGATGAACTGAGCTGCACTACTTCTAATGCAGATGATGGCAGTAATGATGATAAAGTATTCTTTGGTATATGGAAGCCAAGTGTTTCATAGATTCCCTTGACCAAAACCTGCAGACCTAGTCAGAGGACATAAGTAATATTGCAACTTGGACTGATCTGAAGGAACTTTTTATTAGACTAAACTGTCCACTTTCTGCTGGTGCAGTTGTTAAACACCTTTTTAGCTGTCCTGGATTAATGACTCATAAGCGCAATCGTATTTTCAAAAATGTACCTTTACTAAAGGCAAAATGGATTGAATTGTAGAGCAATACAGTTTTGGGAATAAAAATGTTAACAATAGTTGCATTCATTGTAGTTGTGGTACTTTTACTTTTTACTTTAAAAGTATTATATTTGTTATGTGAGTTTACAGCCAGGACAAGTCACAGTGAAAAAGGATGTTTGCAGAGCTGTTATTTTACCCTGTTCCAGGAGGGAAAGTTTTTGGTCAGTCCTACATCCCAAAGTAGTGTGGGAGACTGGGTATCCAAATGGCAGATGACGTTTAATGTGAGCAAGTGCAAAGTGATGCATATGGGAAGGAGGAACCTGAACTATAGCACGTTAGGAGTCACCGACCAAAAAAGGGATCTCAGCGTCGTTGTTGATGATACGTTGAAACTCTCTGCTGAGTGTGCTGCGGCAGCTAAGAAAGCAAATAGAATATTAGGTATTATTAGGAAAGGAATGGAAAACAAAAATGAGGATGTCATAATGCCTTTGTATCACTCCAGGGTGCGACCAGACCTCGAATATTGTGTTCAATTCTGGTCACCGCATCTCAAAAAAGATAGTGGAATTAGAAAAGGTACAGAGAAGGGCGACGGAAATGCTAAAGGGGATGGGAAGAGTTCCCTATGAGGAAAGACTGAAACACCTAGGGCTCTTCAGTTTGGACAAAAGATGGCTGAGGGGAGATATGATAGAGGTCTATAAAATACTGAATGGAGTGGAATGGGTAGATGTTAATTGCTTGTTTACTCTTTCCAATAATACTAGGACTAGGGGGACATGTAATGAAGCTACTAAATACTAAGTAAATTTAAAACAAACCAAAGATAATATTTCTTCACTCAATTTGTAACTAAACTCTGGAATTTGTCGCCTGGACTACTGCAACTTACTCCTCACCGGCCTCCTCAGAACTCTGCTGCACGTCTCATATTCCGCCAGAACCGATATACTCATATCACCCCTCTCCTCAGGTCACTTCACTGGCTTCCGATCAGATACCGCATTCAATTCAAGCTTCTCCTTCTTACCTACAAATGCACTCAGTCTGCTGCCCCTCACTATCTTTCTACCCTCATCTCCCCTTACGTTCCCGCCCGTAACCTCCGTTCACAGGATAAATCCCTCCTCTCAGTACCCTTCTCCACCACCGCCAACTCCGCTCATTCTGCCTCGCCTCACCCTATGCTTGGAACAACCTTCCTGAGCCCTTACGCCAAGCCCCCTCCCTGCCCGTCTTCAAGTCTTTACTTAAAGCCCACCTCTTCAATGTATCCAGAAAGTCTCCCTTTGTAGAACCTTTCTGTTGTAATCTCCGCATCCAAGCACACAATCTAGGAGCCCCTCTTGTACAGCACTGTATACAGTTTGCTCATGATATAGAATCGCTAAGATGTTCAGTTATAGAGCGAGTTTTTCCGTCACCAAGAGGCGGAGATTACAACAGAAAGGTTCTACAAAGGGAGACTTTCTGGATACATAAATTAAATACTACAGAACCCAATGGACTGAATACTCATGTACATTGGGGATGTTACATGTAAGTTGGTATGTTATTACTTATTACCGGACACAGTGATCAGCTGTTTCCGGTAGCGGCAATAGTATAAAGACGCTGTCGCCATTTTAGGTTCTTGTTGAAGAAACCAGAAGTGTTACGAGCAAACGTAAGTCTAATAGCTGGGACCAATATTAATAGAAATAGTCAGAAGTACACTATGATTACAGGATTTTAAGACATATTTGCTTGTATCTTGACAGATGAGGTGAAGCGCTCCCCCTTGACAAAGCAAGAATTGCGAAACAGGCTACCTGTCGGGGTTTGTGAGCACACCCGTTAGAAACAAGCTAAGATAAGTAACACATTGCCTGATCTTTACATATAATGTTAAGAATAAAAGAATAAATAGTAAAGTTTTTCAGGCATTGGTAGGTTGGGGGTAAGAGTCTATGATTATAATATTATACGGCAATAGGTTCACCGAGGGAGTGAAGTGACACCAGCCGTTAAGTATATATGAGACTTACCCGCATATGAGATCGTAACATATTGTATTTTTTCTGTATCCTCTACTACATTTATCAGTTTTGAGTGTATTTTTCAGTAGAGAAGTGCCCATTAATTTTTGACAGTATTTCTAGGATAAGCAGCATAAAATCTGTTTTACTGTTCTGAGATCTTGCCAAGTACTTGTGGCCTGGATTGGCCACTGTTGGAAACAGGATACTGGGCTTGATGGACTTAGGTCTGTCCCGCTATGGCAATACTTATGTTCTTATGTTCTACAGTTGATGTAAATGTTTGCACCTAGATGTTAGCCAAAACGCATGTAAATTATATAATACTATCATTGCATTCCATTCATGTTCGGCCCAAACTGATGTTCATGGTCACTGGCAAAGTATATACCACCAAAACATTGAATAATTTTCTGTTAATATTTTTTAAGAGCAAAAAGAGGATATTCAAAGCACAAAACAAAGTCTAAACCACAATAGAGCAAATTTTATACACAGGATATATGAGAAATCAATAAAACGTTTTTGTCTCGCTTGTGAAGGCCCCTGGTATTTCTTTTTCTTGTGGTTTGGACAGTATTTTTTAAGAGGTCACTTACACACATAAATGACTAGAATACTGCTAAAATTAGATACCACTTTATTAAATTACCACATATGTTACTACAAGTGCCTGACCATGAGATTATTTCCAGTTGTCTAGAAATTATCTAAGGTAGAATATGAGTGGTGCATTGTCTCATCTGTAAAGACATAGGAATCAAGAGATGTATAAGCCATCTGAGACTGCGCTTGAATTTCATGAATGTTATACATTTGGACATCAGTTTTCCAAAGATCCTCCAGCATGTCAGTAAATATATTTTTCTGTGCAATGATTTTTTTCTCATGGTTGTGAGAAAAATATATGTGATAGCTCACAGGATAATCATCTGTGGCATGGGATGATTTACACTTGTGCATGATGTTATTCATATCTCACATTTTGAAGAAGAGAGACCATGTTTTTAAAAGGTACTGAAGAAGGATATTACTTTTATTCTCAGACTGGCTTGAGCTAAGTGTCAAAAACAAAAAATGACAAAAATGTGTTCACTCACACTATTTCACACCAGTACACAAAGGAGGTGAACCAATAGTCTAAATCCAAAAATTAGCTTTTATGGAAAGAGGTAAAAGGACCTCATATGTCGCAAAGAAATTGTCTAAGCACTACTTGAACCAGCGCAGACATGAAACTTTTAGTGACTGCTGTAATCATAGGTCCAAAATAAAACCTCCGATCCTAACAAAAGTCTTTTAATGAACTAACAAAGGTCTTTTGTTGAAACAAATTAGAACTCCTTTTTTTGTGATTTTTCAATTGGATTTTTCTTTTAATAAAAAACAAAACAACCACTATGCTGAGTAAATATACTGAAAAATGGTTGAACTTCGTAACTTCATCTGAGTGCATTCTAAATTATAAAGCAGTCAATATACAGAGCAGACGGGTGACTTATCTTAGCTTCAGATCCCGATAGGTGCTCGTTTCGCCATTGCTTCCTCTGGAGATCATGAACAGTCACCTGCATAACAAACATTAAACATTAAGCACAGAGAATTGAATTTAAAAAATGTATATCAAGACGATCGTTGGAAACACACATACTTGCACTGCAATGTTAATCAAGCATGGAACACTCAGGAGCAATCGTACATAAAAAAACACAGCTAAGTGTGCCATGGCTCCATGACACCTAGTGAGTGGCTAAAGATCAGCATTGGAAAGAGCCTATTCTGTTGCTGAATATAAATGCCCAGTTTCTCAAGGGAGGTTTTAGACCACTGGTTATGGAGCTTACATTTAAATGCCCTCTTGTCTTTGTCATTCTGCCATGTCTTTTGAAAATCAGCACTAGAGGGAGCAAAATACATCAGGCAAGAGTATGGAAAAAGCCAGCACAGGCCTGAAGCCTCCCTGCTAGGTCAACAACCTTGTATCAGGTGCAGTGGAAGATCTTTTTGGGTAGAAGGGCCAAACAAACCAATCTCTCACCACACCCTCAATCTCTCTATTTGCTGATGCTGTTTTGGGGCAAAATATTGGTGAGGCCATGGCTCCAGTGTCCCATCCCATTCCGTTATCCATGGGCAGCGTGGTAGTAACTGAGGGCAAGCACTGGAGAGTCATGCAAGATGGGTTTCTCACTAGACCTGGATAAGGATTAAATCAGGAAAGTTAAAACAGTTACAGATATAAAGTGAACCGTAAGCAAAAACTGGGAGTGCTTATTAAACCAAAGCCTGCTCATTGCATCTCAGTGCAAACATAATTTGATAGTCTCTTTCCTGGTTCTTCTCTGTCTATCATACTCTTCCTGTACTAATTGACTGCCATAACAACAGACTGCAGTTTTAAATGTAGTAAAAATATTTGCAGTTAGTTTGATTGTGGACAGTTTCATTGTCAGACAAGCTGTTGTGTTTCCCCTGAAAACAAGCGTAAGAAGACAGAGAGGTACGGTGTGACAGACAAAACGTCATGAATGATTCATGCAATACATATGGGTAAAAACTTTTAGTCAAAACATAAAATCCCAGTCTGCATGAATGTTGCTTTACTGTGCAGCAGACAGATACTGGCTATAAAGCGCACTTAGAGCAAAGTCAAATATGGCAGGACTTTCTTGCTGGAACAGTAGATGAAAAGGTGCATGCAAGTGAGATATATTTCTGATAGTGTAGAGTTGAGCATTTTTCTGGTTACAACTAAGGTTAAGTAGGAGAATAGAAAGGCAGATTATATGACTGCATGTGGTTTTATTTATGAAATGATGCTTTAGGCTGCTGACCAGGGCAGGCTTAACCATTAGGCAGAATAGGCCATTGCCTAGGGTGGCAGATTCTAGGGTGTGGCAAACAGCAGCTGCAATCAAAATAAACCAATAGTTTTCTGATGCAGCACTAACAAAGAACCAACAATTGTGCATTTACTTACAGGGGTGGTGGGTAATTTTCAGTTAGTCCATTACATAGGTAAATGGCTTTTTGAAATTGCCAACAAAAACAGAATAAGATATTCCCCTAATGTAAAAATGTCCAAATAAGGAGAAAAAGATAATAATTGTTGCAGAAATTTTAGTTAACAAACCTCTTGGGCAGGAATTACTTTTGGTTTAAGACACCATCAGGCTCATTTTCAAAAAAGAAAAATGTCCAAAAAGTGACGTAAGTCTGCATTTAGATGTTTTTCTCATAAAAATGTCCAAATCAGTATTTTTGAAACCTCTTTTTAGATGTTTGTCTCTGAAGTCCTTCAGAAGTATGTCCAAATCTCAAGGAGGCATTTCAGGGGTGTGTTCAAGGCGTGACTTGGGCATTCCTAAGACTTAGATGTTTTTCAGCCATAATGGAACAAAACAAAAACGCCCAGGACTAAAACTTAGAAGTTTTGAGCTAGACCTGTTTTTATTAAAAATTAGCTGCAGTGGGACTTGAACTCACTACCTCACGAGCAAAGTCCATGATACTAACTACTAGGCTACTTCACTCCACACAAAAGGCTCTCCTTACTCCCCCAGTGGTCACTAACCCCCTCCCACCCCCACCCCACCCCACCCCCAAAATGTGATTAAAAATATTACTTGCCAGCCTCCGATGTTAAAGTCAGATCCATTAGAATAGCATGCAGGTCCCTGGAGTAGTCTAGTAGTGGTGCAGTGCCATGCAGACAGGTGGACCTAGGTTTCTACCTCTCCCTACCTGTTACACTTGTGGAGGAAACTGTGAGCCCTTCAAAACCCACCAGAAACCCACTGTACCCACATATTGGTGCTCCCTTCACCTGTAAGGACTAAGGTAGTGGTGTACAATTGGGGGTAGTGGGGTTTGGGGGACTCAGCAGACAAGGTAAGGGAGCAATGGTGAGATGTGTACCTCGGAAAATTTTATAATGTCCACTGCAGTGTCCCTAAGGATGCCCTATTGCTTTCCTGGGATGTCACTTTTCCACTATTCTACATGATGCCAAGCTTTCTATTTTTTTTTTTTTTTATAACATCTGAGCCGTGTGTCTATTGTTTATCAGTAGATTTGAGCTTTGAATTCAGATCTATAGATAAAAAATACCAGAGTGTTATTTTCCCATACTTCATAGCAGGAGTGTGTATTCCCTAATTACCTGTCCCACTAACACTTAAGCTTTTACCTCCTCAGTGCATGTAAATGGTTTCATCCCTGTGTGGATTCTCTGATGCCCTGTGAGGTTTTCTTTCCAACCAAAGCTTTTACCACACTCAGAACATGGAAATTGTTTTACTCCTGTGTGTATTCTCTGGTGCATTATGAGGTTTACCTTCTGATCAAAGCTTTTACCACACTCTCTACATGCAAATGGTTTCTTTCCTGTGTGGACTCTGTGATGCACTTTGAGATTTACATTACAAAGCTTTAACCACACTTAGAACGTATGAATGGTTTCATTCTATTGTAGATTTTCTTGTATATTTTGTAGTTTTGCATTTGGATGTTTTTTTGTTTGAAAATGGACCAAAAAATAAAATGTCCAAATTACAAAACGTTTTTCCAAACAGCATTTTCAAAAGGAAAAGATAGCCTTTTTTTTTTTTTGTAGAAAATGACCTGTTTTGATTTTGGACGTTTTACAAAAACATCCAAATTCAGACTTAGATGTCATATCCAAAAGTGCCCCTTCTGCACTTGACTTGCCCAAGGTCACAAAGAGCTGCAGTGGGACTAGAACCCATGTTGGCAGAATCAAAGCCCACTGCACTATCCATTAAGCCACTCTTCCTCTATTTTGGAGACTTTGCATTTGGACATTTTTTTGTTTGAAAATGGACGAAACAATAACACGTCCAAATCACAAAATGTTTTACAAACAGTATTTTCATAAGGGAAAGATAGACTTTTTTGTTGAACATGACCTGCTTTTCTAGTCTGAATTTGGTTGTTTTTTGTAAAATGTCCAAATTCAGACTTAGACGTCATATCGAAAATACCCTGCCACGTGTCTTTGTTGTTTCAGTACATGAAATTGAGGATTTTGCTCCTTAAGATCAATCATACGGATACTGTTGACTCCTGAGACAGGTGCTTGTGCACCGAAATGCAGATCCGTGTCGAGTCTTCCTTACTTCATCAATCATTTTTTCTATTTTTGTCTTACCAGGTGTTGGTTTTAGATTTATCCTCCCCTATCTTTATCTCCTTTATTGGAAATTACCTTCATTATGCGTATAGGGAGTAATTTGTTGCAAGTGGCTAAAGTTAGTTGCTGGGATGGTGGGTTATGGATTATGATCTGTGGTTCAACCAAAGTGGTTTACACTCGTATATACAGGTACCTTCTCTATCCCTAGTGGGCTCACAATGAATGCTGAGCATGAATTATATAATAATAATTATTCACATAATTTCCGTTATGGAATAGGGTGCAAGTCCATAGTGACACTTAACTCTAGGTGCCAGCACCAACGCCAACTCAAAGGCTGGTGTAAATGCTTGTGCTTAACCTGAGACTCCAACAGTCAATGGATGCCTTCAAAATTGGCATCAAGACCTTTTTGTTCAAGGAGGGTTTTGTATTGTAGCTATGAGCCCTGATAAAACAGGTATACCTCGTGATTCCCCTCCCACCCCCACTCGTTGCTATCGATATTGTAGTTCTTCCCTTATCCACTTATGTCTCATCTTGTCTGATTGTACCTTTAATTTCTCTCTGTCTCTTATTAGACTGTAAGCTGCCTAGATGACTCGTCCGATGGTAGAAAATTCTAAATAAAGTTGAAACTTGAAACTTAAGTGCTGTCAGGCGTGAAACTGATAGCATTCTATTACCTGTGCTCGTAAGTGTTAGACATGCGCCTGACTCACCCATATTCCTCCCAGGTCCACACTCCCTTGCAGCTGCACATTATGGATTTGTGCACACATTTCATAGAACCCGAACAAAGGGCAGGAGCTGCATAACTGCTGAATTATTCCAATTATGTCTAATTAACACCAATTATAGTTAACAATTGTTCATTAACACCAATTTTTAAATGCAAGACTGGCACTATTCTATAACTTGTCTACACAACTGGTAAGTTCTCATCTGTTTATGCCCTAGCATCACATTTGTTATGAACCTGCGCTATTGACATAACTGTATTCATTTTACCAGCTCTCAGAAAGGTATTTTTTTTATTGCCAAATATATTATTTGACTATGAGCAGCTTATTCCCACTTTTACTTCAATGCTTCAATGTGCAGCAGTGATCGATATATACATTCTTTAAAGGGTAGAACCACTAGTTTGTAAACCTGAACGCTTCACGTTTTTTTCAGCAGAGTATTCCTTTAATGACGGTTATTTCATCTTCCTGCCAGGACCCGCTACTAGCATTGATTGTAAGTTCTTTATATCCATCACATTTTTTACCATATTGTGTCACAATTTCTACCACACATGTTGATCTTTTTTCATATTGTGCACTCATTTTTGTTCTAAAGTATTTTTGCTCTCCCTCACTCCAATTCACGTAGCACAATTAGTACATAAGTATTGCCATACTGGGAAAGACCAAGGGTCCATCAAGCTGTCAGCAATTTTCACTGTGATTTTACATTTTGGTCTGTCATCAATCTATGTCAGCATTCGCAATACAGCTCCTTCCAAAGTTGTATTCTGAAGTTTTCACATATCACTTTTTTGAAGACATAAAGTTATGCAGTGGCTCACAAGAATATTCTAGCACTGTTTTTGTACTTCTAATAGAATTAATCCTCCATTTTATGATTTGTTATTTTATTTTTGTCTGTACATACAATATAATTTGGTGTAATTTGATCAGAATATGAACTTCTATTAGCATCTCATAATTCCAGCTTGAGTTGAGGCATATGCCACACTAACAGCATTAAGAGGTACATATTTTGCATTTTGTTATGCATGTTTATATTTGTATATTGCTATTTATGCTTTTATATGTTTGTTTCATAATTTACATTTTACTGTTGATTTCAATTTAGGATCTCACAATTCTAGCTTTAGTTAAGGCATATGCCATACCAACAGCATTAAGAGGTACATTTTTACATTCTGTTATATATGTTCACACTTGCATATCACTATTTATGCTTTCATATGTCTGTACCATAATTTGCATTTTACTGTTGATTCCATATACTTGTTATCATTAAGAAGTACATTAGTGCATACTGTTATAGATGTTCATTTTTGATTATTGCTATTTGTGCTTTCATTTGTTTCAAAATTTGTATTTCACAGTTGATCCCATATACTTGTCAGACTATGTTAAACTGGTATTCATCATTTTTTGTGTGCTATTTGTTGTTGATCATTTTCTGCTTTTTGTGTAGATGACTTTATCATAGTTCCTTAAATAAGAGATTATGATCTATAGTATTTATGATTTTAGTCATTATGATTAATACTTTATGTTTAACCCGTGTTTGCCTTAGCTTTTTTGTCAGTGTCATCTTTGCTATCCATTGACATTTATCCTTTATTAACTTTTTATTTTAAGTTTTAATTTTGTGAGTGTTTTTGTTTTCTGTATTTAGACTCCTGAGGAAGGCCCACTGGCCAAAACATGACCATATTGAGTCTGTAGATTGTTCAGTAAATTCTGAACCCAAGAGCATTGTCCAGTCCTCCTTTTTGAGTCACCTTCGCTGTTTCCTGTGTGATTGCAAGCCTGCAAGGGTTTTTGTTCTACCATGCTATAATCTATTTAGGAAGGATAGAGAAGGTCGAAAAGGTGGAGGAGTAGCTCTGTATGTAAAGAATGATATCATGGTGACTGAAATGACAGGGACCTGGGGAAAGGAAGAAGCGATATGGATCACCTTAAAAAGAGATGATAGAACCTCTGTCCACGTGGGTGTTGTCTACAGACCCCCGACACAATTAGAGGAACTAGATAAAGATCTGATCACAGATATTCAAAAATTAGGAAAGAAAAAAGAGTTTCTGTTGATGGGAGATTTCAATCTGCCGGATGTAGATTGGAAGGTTCCGTCTGCAAAATCGGAAAGAAGTAGAGAGATCGTGGATGCTTTCCAAAGTGCTCTGCTCAGACAAATTGTGACGGAACCCATGAGGGAGGGAGTGACGCTGGATCTGGTGCTCACAATGGGGATAGTGTGTCAAATGTCCGAGTGGGTGCACACCTGGGAAGCAGTGACCATCAAACGGTTTGGTTTGATATGACGGCTGAAGTGGAGGGCAGCCACTCTTAGCTCAAAGTCCTGGATTTCAAGCGTGGTGACTTTAGTAAAATGGGGGAATACCTGAGGAAGGAGCTGATGGGCTGGGAGGACGTACAAGAAGTGGAAGGACAGTGGTTCAGGCTGAAAGAAGTAATAAATAGGGCCACAGACCTTTATGTAAGGAGAGTAAATAAAAGCAAGAGAAAAAGGAAACCTATATGGTTCTCCAAGCAAGTGACTGAGAAAATAAAGGCTAAAGAGTTAGCGTTCCAGAAATATAGAACATCTCAAGAAGAGGAACACAGGGAGAAATACCGGATGAAACTGAAAGAAGCCAAGAGAGAGATACGTCTGGCGAAGGCGCAAGCGGAAGAACAAATGGCTAGAAATGTAAGGAGGGGAGACAAAAATTTCTTCAGGTATATTAGTGAAAGGAGAATGACTAAAAGAGGGAATTGTGAGACTAAAAGATACAGCAAAACGCTATGTAGATAATGATGAAAAAAAAGCCAATTTACTAAATAGATAGTTTTGTTCTGTTTTCACTGAAGAAAATCCTGGAGAAGGACCACGAGGGACTGGCAAAAGTACACCTGAGAATGGAGTGGATAGAGCACCATTCATGGAAGAGAGTGTGTATAAACAACTTGGAAAGCTAAAGGTGGACAAAGCCATGGGACCGGACGGGATCCACCCCAGAATATTGAGGGAGCTCAGAGAGGTTCTGGCGGGTCCTCTTAAAGATTTGTTTAATAAATTCTTGGAGACAGGAGAGGTTCCGAGGGATTGGAGAATGGCGGATGTGGTCCCTCTTCACAAAAGTAGTGATAGGGAAGAAGCTGGAAACTACAGGCCGGTAAGCCTCACTTCGGTTATTGGAAAAGTAATGGAAGCGATGCTGAAGGAAAGGATAGTGAATTTCCTGGAAGCCAATAAGTTGCAAGATCCGAGACAACATGGTTTTACCAGAGGGAAATTGTGCCAAACAAATCTCATTGAATTCTTTGATTGAGTAACTGGAGAATTGAATCATCGACATGCTATAGACGTAATCTACTTAGATTTTAGCAAAGCTTTTGACACGGTTCCCCACAAGAGGCTCTTAAATAAACTCGATGGGCTGAAGATAGGTCCCGAACTGGAATAGGAACTGGTTGACAGACAGACGACATAGGGTGGTGATAAATAGAGTTCGCTCAGAGGAGGGAAAGGTGAGTAGTGGAGTGCCTCAGGGATCGGTGCTGGGGCCGATTCCGTTCAATATATTTATGAGTGACATTGCCGAAGGGTTAGAAGGTAAAGTTTGCCTATTTGCGGATGATACTAAGATTTGCAACAGAGTGGACACCCGGGAGGGAGTGGAAAGCATGAAAAAGGATCTGAGGAAGCTAGAAGAATGGTCTAAGGTTTGGCAATTAAAATTCAATGCGAAGAAATGCAAAGTGATGCACTTAGGGAGTAGAAACCCAAGAGAGACTTATGTGTTAGGTGGTGAGAGTCTGATAGGTACTGAGGGGGAGAGGGATCTTGGTGTGATAGTATCCGAGGATCTGAAGGCGATGAAACAGTGTGACAAGGCGGTGGCCCTAGCGAGAAGGTTGCTAGGCTGTATAGAGAGAGGTGTGATCAGCAGAAGAAAGGAAGTGTTGATGCCCCTGTACAAGTCGTTGGTGAGGCCCCACCTGGAGTATTGTGTTCAGTTTTGGAGGCCGTACCTTGCGAAGGATGTTAAAAAAATGGAAGCGGTGCAAAAAAAAGCTACGAGAATGGTACGGGATTTGCGTTCCAAGACGTATGAAGAGAGACTTGCTGACCTGAACATGTATACCCTGGAGGAAAGGAGGAACAGGGGTGATATGATACAGACATTCAAATATTTGAAAGGTATTAATCCGCAAACAAATCTTTTCCGGAGATGGGAAGGCGGTAGAACGAGAGGACATGAAATGAGATTGAAGGGGGGCAGACTCAGAAAAGATGTCAGGAAGTATTTTTTCACGGAGAGGGTGGTGGATGCTTGGAATGCCCTCCCGCGGGAGATGGTGGAGATGAAAACGGTAACGGAATTCAAACATGCATGGGATATTCATAAAGGAATCCTGTGCAGAAGGAATGGATCCTCAGAATCCTAGCCAAAATTGGGTGGCGGAGCAGGTGGGGGGAAGAGGGATTGGTGGTTGGGAAGCGAGGATAGTGGAGGGCAGACTTATACGGTCTGTGCCAGAGCCGGTGATGGGAGGTGGGACTGGTGGTTGGGAGGCAGGAAGTACTGCTGCGCAGACTTGTACGGTCTGTGCCCTGAATAAGGCTGGTACAAATCAAGGTAAGGTATACACATATGAGTTTGTCTTGTTGGGCAGACTGGATGGACCGTGCAGGTCTTTTTCTGCCGTCATCTACTATGTTACTATGCTAAAAATCTCTTCACAAAAAACCACCAAAAAAGAAGATGTGGGGACTAGTAAATCATCAATATAAATGTGTCCCAAACATCAATATGAAACGTAGATCATGAACAGATAATATTTTAATTTTTTAATTTTTTAATTTTTTAATTTTGATATCTGGAGACCATCAGATCTAACTGCCTCACACAACCATCAGAACATATATTTGTTCTATCGCAATAAGCGAAATGGTGTGGTGCAAATCCTCATTGGCTCCTCCCATAATTCAACAGCATTCTTATATTATTTATATTGCTTCTATTTTTAATTCTATTTCCTTGTATAATCCACATATAGCTCATGGAAAAGTTAATATTTATAAAGACACTTATCTTAAATGATAGCAGCTTAAAGATAGCAGAGATATCAGAGATATCAGGGAACCCCCGCCGACATGGCCAAGTTTCGCGTAAAGCTTTTTCAAGGAAGAGGCTCACTGAAATACAAAACGACCAGAATCAGCCAAAGATTTAAAATGTAACAATCTCCAGCATCAAAAGTTATTTTATAAAACATCTTACATCAGCTTTATGTTAACATACCTTTCCATCCTGTAATCACTCCTACGTACAAAAGATGGCTGCGGCATTTTCAGGCGACCTCATTATTTAAATGAACCACAGCTGATCGTAAAAGTACTATGCCGATTGGATGCTCAAAGAAACCCAACAGCCAGTGAAACTACAACAAGGACCACCAATCTATTTCTGCATTTAAACCAACCGGAAGTAATGTATTCAACTGGAATATCCACCTTTGTTCTTTCAAATTTAGTAAATGAGAAATATTACCACCCTCCCATCCCACATCCACTTGATCAATGATTCTCCATCTAAGGTCCGTTAGCAAATGACCATAATCGGACCAATGTTGAACCATGGGTGCAGATAATATTAAATTTTTAATACGCGATTTATGTTCATTCAAACGTATTTTAATAGGTCTGCTAGATCTTCCTACGTATATTTTATGACAAGGGCAAATGATCACATATACTACATTCTTAGAGAGACAGTTAGTATTTGACTTGGCATAAATGGGTCGTGCTATATCTGAGTATCTCCAAATTGGGCCTTCAATCGTGGATTCACACCACTGGCACGAACCACATTTAAAATGTCCCAAATTAGTAGAAGTCAAACTCTCAGTGTCAAATCTTTTATATGATAGCAGTTCACCCAGTGTTTTGCTACGCCTATAGGCTCCAATAGGGTGTTGTTCAAAACATTCATAGATCTGTAAGGTATGCCAATGTCGATGAATACTTGACATAATTTTAGAGCTAAGAGGAGAAAATGGAAGTACAGCAGTCAATTTATCCTCCTGATCTTGAGATTGATATTGTAATAGCAGATCCCGATTTGCAAATTTAGCTCTCAAATAAGCTTTCTTGACTACCGATTTTGAATAACCTCTCTCCAAAAATTTATGTGTCAGTTTCACTGGCTGTTGGGTTTCTTTGAGCATCCTCTGTGATGGCCTTGGCACACATTATTTTGAAAAGATTACAGATGCAAGCTTAGGAAAAATGGTGGATCAATCAGATTATGAAGAAATTCTGTCTAGTGGGGATACGATGAGATGAATGATAATGGGATATGCAGCAGATAGGTATTTGACTGGTTTTCTTCCAGTTTGGAGGAACAATTGGAGGAAGAGGATGCTAAAATATTCCAAATCTCAATGCAGTCTATTTGTTAAGATACTCTTCAGGGAGTTTTTGAAACTTCGAAAGCAAGGATAACAGGCTCTTTAAATAATGGCATCTTCCCCAAACAACAAGGCAAGATGGTACTTACACCCATCCCAAAAAAATCTGAAGGAAGACTTGGGAAATATTAGCAGCAGGCCAGAGGCCTTTATACCTCTGTATGTCAAGGTCCTAGAAAGTATAGCAGCTTCACAACTCACCAAATATTTAGAGCATTTTAACTTTTTACACCAAAATAAATCAGGGTTTAGGAAAAGCTGCAGTACTGAGGCATTGTTAGGTACATTGTTTAGTGATCTTAGAAAGTTTATGAGCTATGGTCAACAAGTTATGATCATGCAATTTGCCCTTTCCAGCGTGTTTGATGTAGTAAATCATCAAGTGCTACTGGACATTTTGGACTCTTTTGGCATAGGGGGGTCATGTTCTAGATTGGATAAGAGGATTTAGTTATAGATCGTATAGTGTGAAGATAAATGGGATTTTGTCAGATGAATGGTGGCTCACACTTGAGTGCCACAAGAATCCCCCCTGTTCCTGATAGTATTTAATGATCTGATGGCCTCATTAGGATTTTTTATGGAAAGAAAGGGAGTAAACTGCTTCTCCTATGCTGATGACATTACTTTTCACTTTCCTTTTTTTAAGGATAAGGATGATGTTAACAATTTGATATCTCGTGGTCTCACCTTACTGGAGAAATGGGTGACAAGTTTCCACCTCAAATTAAACAGTGAGAAAACCAAGTGCTTAATTGTCTCAGAACCCAACACTGATATGCCTCAATAGCACCCCCCACTCCCCCACCCCAAAAACCAAACCATAGCTAAGAGCAGTGGTGTGCTGGAGCTGGCTCACACTGTCTTGCAAGAGACGGTAGTTAAATTTTTTAACATTTTGTGAAACGGTTATTAAAATCAGGCAGGGCTCCCTCCCGCTCCCTGTTTGTCGCTCCTCCCAACTACCCTGAGCCACAGGGTCCCGGCACATACCTGAAGCCACAACCCTGGTGGTCTAGTGGATTCTTTGGGGCAGGAAAGATCCCCAATCTTTATTGCCCGCTGCCGGCGCTGACCCTCTTCTTGCTGCCGCATCACTTTTTAAAAATGGCTGCCGAGACTTCCAGCAGTGGCCTCAAGAGACTTCCGCTGAAGTCTCACGAGGCAGCCATTGTAAGTCTCAGCAGCCATTTTTAAGAAGATGCAGCAGCAAGCGGGTCAGCGCCAACAGTGGGCAGGAAAGACTGGGGATCTTTCCTGCCCCGAAGAATCCACTAGACCACTAAGGTGGCTTCAGGCATGTACCAGAAGTGGGAGGGCACTCTGCAGCTCGGGGGACTGGGGGAGTGGGGAGGAGGTCTGGAATAGCCTGGTAGGTGGGATATCATACATACTGTAAAAAAATGGTCAAATTTTTATTTAATCTCACTTATATTTTCAAACATGCCAGCTTGTGCATACAGATGTACACAGAGGAAGTATAATAATGGAATAACTTTTCATAGAGTAGTAATTTGTTATAAATCGTAATCAGTGTGTGATTTGGAGGGGTTGGTTATAAGAATGCCCTAGCACTGTTATATTTGTGCTGAGATTATTTTCTCCTGGTAAAGGGCCACTAAAACAAACATCATGTTATGAGAATCAGGTGCTCAACATTCAGAGTTTCTATCTATTTATTTACTTATTTGTGGCATTTTATCCCATAATAAACATGAATCAGATTGAAACCTGGGAGCATTTATAATCTTTTTTTTTTACCTGGAAAGAGTAATGCATTGCACCCCCCAGGCTCTCTCCCCAGGTATAGCCAGCCCTGCAGTTTGGGGGGTGCAGAGGTGGACTGGTGCCCCCAGTCCACCTCTGTGCCCCCCCCCCCCCCAATTGCAGTGCTGGCCATGTCCAGGGAGAGAGCCTGTTGTTAAAATTTACCAGCACATCACTGACTAAGAGTATTAGGAAACCCAATGGACAGACATCTGAACCTGGAAAACCACTGTCAAAAGGTAATCAAAAAAAGCATTTAATGTCCTTTGAAAGCTCAGGTGAGTATGTCACTGTTTTAACGTTGATAATTTCAGGCTGATGGTATAATCCTTCATTCTAGCACAGATTGACTATTGCAATGAGCTATACGTCAGTTGCTCCACATCAGTTAGGAAAAGACTGCAATCAGGGAAAAAAGTAGAATCAAGACTAATATTCACCAAGTCTAAATTCGAAAGAGTTACCACTGCATATAGCATTGCACTGGCTACCGGTGGAGGCAAGAGGGATCTTCAAGCTCTGTACAATGATTTCACTGACACTGAATGGAAATTCACCAGAATACTTAAATCAATGGATGTTATTACCTAATCCTAGGACTAGGAGACTGGCTGGCAATATCTTGGATCTGCCATTCCCTTCCCCCAAAGGCATCAGATGGATCAATGCATGCACTGACTTTGCCTCGAGGACAATGTGGAGATATCCAGTCTGACAAAGGCAAAACACCTTTGACAACAACAACTTTTGTTGTACTTACAAGGACATCAGGTCATCATGTTCCTATCAAACTGACATCGAGACTTGGGGAGAGAGAGGGTATAAAACCCCCTACCTTGAAGGTGTTATCATCAGCTGGTTGGCAAGTGAGCTCTTATTTGACAGACCTGAGTTGACAGCCATCAGCTAGCTCCAAGCCTGCCACAGGATGAAGGCTCGTTAATCCATGGCATCACCTGCCTGCAGACTCTTACTTAGCTGCATGAGTTCCTGAATCATGGTCCACCATCATCAGCTCTTGACCTGCCTGCAGATCCAGTGTTCGTGAGTCGTATCATCTGTCAGATTGAACTGCTATTGCTCAGTGCCTGGTAGTGCTTGGGAGTTAGGCATCCTAATAATTTCAGGATTAGGATGTGTGCACTATCTTAATTCCCTTGACAAGTACAGAAGACCCTTTACCATCATTCTGAGTGATTTTGCATAATTCATTGTCTCTGATTACATTTATTAATATTTTCTGCCAGTACTATACAATAAAGAGCTTTACCTTTTTATAATAATGCCTGAGCCTTGTCCATTCCTCTTAGTATAAGTGTAAATATAAATATAATTGTGGACAGTTAGGAATCAGGATCGTGAGTGAGAGATTTTGTTTGTGAGATATCCAGAGTGCTAAGATAAATTATACTCCTCACTCTCTGCCAGACCCTGATACTAAATGATTTGTCCCCACATAAGTACATAAGTTTTGCCATACTGGGACAGACCAAAGGTCCATCAAGCCCAGCATCCTGTTTCCAACAGTGGCCAATCCAGGTCACAAATACCTGGCAAGATTCCAAAAAAGTACTAAACATTTTATACTGCTTATCCCAGAAATAGTGGATTTTCTCCAAGTCCAATTTACTAATGGTCTAAGTCCACTCTTATTTGTGACTCGCCTGCCTCCTTACAGGTCTACTATCAGGCTTATTTTTGGAAGACAAGGACGCCCATCTTTTGACACAAATCGCAAGATGGGCATCTTTCTCACAGGGTCGCCCAAATCTGCATAATCGAAAGCCAATTTTGGGCGTCCTCAACTGCTTTCTGTCGCGGGGACGACCAAAGTTCACGGGGCATGTCAGAGACGTAGCGAAGGTGGGACTGGGGCATGCCTAACACATGGGCATCCTCGACCGATAATGGAAAAAAGAAGGGCGTCCCTGATGAACACTTGGACGACTTTACCTGGTCCTTTTTTTCTTACAACCAAGCTACAAAATGGTGATGATAAACGTGATAGTAGTATAGCAAACAGATATTGTAAGACAGTTCTGAATGTATGTGGAGGAGCTGTGTACATTCACATTGGTTGATCTTTTTGGTATGCCCTGTTAAAGAGATGTAATTAATCTTGAACTACTATTAAAAAGGTGTGGACTAAATCCTAATAAATACATACATAATTTTAAAGCCCACCCTTGCCCCACCCCTTATCTGGTCCCATATTATACCAATAGTATCAGGCCATTCAGTTAGATATATAGCTTAATACTATCCATTTACTCCCCCCCCCCCCCCCCAGTTTACTAAGCCATTGCCATGCGCTAATGCTGACACCTCGTGTGTATAATGATGATTACCGCCCGGTTAGCACTGCATGCTGGAAAATAAAATATATTTTCTGATGCGCATAGTGGACACGTAAAAAATGAAATTACTGCCTGGGCCACACGGTAGCTGGGCGGTAGTTTCGAAGTGGCATGCGTTGGGTGTGCATTGGCGCCTACACAGCTTAGTAAAAGGGCCCTTAAGTTTGTTTTCAGAAACCTCTCGTACACAAAACTAACAGCTTCATACAAGACACCACAGACTTTCTGAATAAATTGAAAAATATCAAGCAACTACCACCTAACACCCTTCTGGTCACGATGGATGTAGAATCACTATACAGCAACATTCCACATGCGGATGGCATAGCTGCATGTGGAAGACTCCTAAAAAAATCCACACTGGACCATCAATACTCTCCAGAAACTATTACAAAATTAATCAAATTCATTTTAACTCACAACTACTTCCACTTTAACAATGATACCTATCTGCAAATAATGGGCACTGCGATGGGCACCAGGACAGCACCCCAATATGCCAACCTTTTTATGGCTGAGCTGGAAGAGACATTTCTGAATACACACCAGACCAAACCTCTAAAATACTACCGGTACATCGATGACATTTTTATGATTTGGACGGAGGGTGAAGAAACTCTGAAACAATTTTATTCTGCATTCAATACATACCATCCTACAATCAGATTCAAAATTGACTACTCCCCAGAAAAAGTCAATTTTTTGGACACTACAGTCTCAATCAGTGATGGCTGTATACAAACATCTGTATACAAGAAACCCACAGACAGGTGTAGCTATCTCCACAACTCCAGCTTCCATCCTTCACATACAAAAAGATCCATCATTTACAGCCAAGCCAAGCCACAAGGGTTCCAGAGGAGATCCGGGAAATTATAGACCGGTGAGTCTGACGTCGGTGCCGGGCAAGATGGTGGAGGCTATTATTAAGAATAAAATTGCAGAGCATATACAAAAACATGGACTGATGAGACAAAGTCAGCACGGATTTAGTGAAGGGAAGTCTTGCCTCACCAATCTAATGCATTTTTTTGAGGGGGTAAGCAAACATGTGGACAATGGGGAGCCGGTTGATATTGTATATCTGGATTTTCAGAAGGCGTTTGACAAAGTGCCGCACGAAAGACTCCTGAAGAAATTGCAGAGTCATGGAATCGGAGGTAGGGTATTATTATGGATTAAGAACTGGTTGAAAGATAGGAAGCAGAGAGTAGGATTGCGTGGCCAGTATTCTCAGTGGAGGAGGGTAGTTAGTGGGGTCCCGCAGGGGTCTGTGCTGGGTCCGTTGCTTTTTAATGTATTTATAAATGACCTAGAGATGGGAATAACTAGTGAGGTAATTAAATTCGCCGATGACACAAAATTATTCAGGGTCGTCAAGTCGCAGGAGGAATGCGAACGATTACAGGAGGACCTTGCGAGACTGGGAGAATGGGCGTGCAAGTGGCAGATGAAGTTCAATGTTGACAAGTGCAAAGTGATGCATGTGGGTAAGAGGAACCCGAATTATAGCTACGTCTTGCAAGGTTCCGCGTTAGGAGTTACGGATCAAGAAAGGGATCTGGGTGTCGTCGTCGATGATACGCTGAAACCTTCTGCTCAGTGTGCTGCTGCGGCTAGGAAAGCGAATAGAATGTTGGGTGTTATTAAGAAGGGTATGGAGTCCAGGTGTGCGGATGTTATAATGCCGTTGTATCGCTCCATGGTGCGACCGCACCTGGAGTATTGTGTTCAGTACTGGTCTCCGTATCTCAAAAAAGATATAGTAGAATTGGAAAAGGTACAGCGAAGGGCGACAAAAATGATAGTGGGGATGGGACGACTTTCCTATGAAGAGAGGCTGAGAAGGCTAGGGCTTTTCAGCTTGGAGAAGAGACGGCTGAGGGGAGATATGATAGAAGTGTATAAAATAATGAGTGGAATGGATCGGGTGGATGTGAAGCGACTGTTCACGCTATCCAAAAATACTAGGACTAGAGGGCATGAGTTGAAGCTACAGTGTGGTAAATTTAAAACGAATCGGAGAAAATTTTTCTTCACCCAACGTGTAATTAGACTCTGGAATTCATTGCCGGAGAACGTGGTACGGGCGGTTAGCTTGACGGAGTTGAAAAAGGGGTTAGATAGATTCCTAAAGGACAAGTCCATAGACCGCTATTAAATGGACTGGAAAAATTCCTCATTTTTAGGTACAACTTGTCTGGAATGTTTTTACGTTTGGGGAGCGTGCCAGGTGCCCTTGACCTGGATTGGCCACTGTCGGTGACAGGATGCTGGGCTAGATGGACCTTTGGTCTTTCCCAGTATGGCACTACTTATGTACTTATGTACTTATGTACCACCGTATCTGCTCTGACCCAGGGGACAGAGACAGACACCTTAAAACCCTGACTGAATCCTTCAAACAGAAGGGCTACAACCCCAAAATAATCTCCAAGAAAATTGCCTCCTCCCTCAAAACACCCAGGGAGAATCTGCTACAGTACAAAAAGAAAAAATCCACAGACAGAATCCCGCTTGTAGTGACATACAATCCAGAGCTGGAAAAACTGAGGAAAATCATAAGA
The DNA here is from genome assembly GCF_901765095.1 of Microcaecilia unicolor. NCBI lineage: Eukaryota > Metazoa > Chordata > Amphibia > Gymnophiona > Siphonopidae > Microcaecilia > Microcaecilia unicolor. The sequence continues at coordinate 295,670,648 of NC_044032.1, forward strand.
GATCTACAACCTATACTCCAGGAGGATGAATTACTGAAAGAGATATTCCCATCCCCACCAGTACTGGCCTTCCGACAGCCACCCAATTTAAAACACAAGCTAATCAGAAGTAAACTTCCTTCACAGACTGAAAAGGAACAGAAGGGCACACTTCCCTGTAATTTATCCAGTTGCAAACTATGCCAAAATATTTCACAGGACCCCAAAGTCATCCACAAAGGAAAGACATTCAACATAAAGGGATCTTTCACTTGCTCATCTTCCAATGTGGTATATATCATTCAGTGTAAAAAATGTAATGAAGGATGCTATATTGGAGAAACAGGCCAGATGCTTAAGACAAGATTCAATTTACATAGACATCATATAAACAATGCTGGTGCCAGCAGGGTTCCCACGCCTGTTGGGCAACATTTTACAAGACCAGGACACTGCACCAGTGACTTCACAGTGAGAATCCTCAAAGGTAACTTTAAAACCATACAAGAACGTAAGACCTTTGAAGTCAGAATGATTGAATATTTTAACACCCAACAGAAAGGACTTAACAAGGACCTGGGGTTCCTAGCCCATTATAAACCATAAAGCTGTATGTCTCTGTTGATCACCCTCCCCTCACCTGTCCACACCCACCCTGTTAGAATACCAATGGTATACTTTGATGTCCCCATGCATACTTCCTACCCACCCCCATCCTCCCACCCTGTCAGACTGTCATAGCAATGCTTGAATGTTTCTCACTTATATACACTGTCAGCTAGCACATTTGCTTATTTCCGATCTGACGAAGAAGGGCAACCTTCGAAAGCTAATCAAGAAATGTATTAAGTTATGTCCAATAAAAAAGGTATCATCTTATTTTCTTTTCCATGTTTTATTTTGTTTGATTTCTATTGATAACCTTAACAGTGGACTAACACGGCTACCACACTCCTCTACTTCAGTTGCCTTTTAAAAGCAGTAGTATCTGATAGAAGTTACAAGAAGTCTGAATGGTAAAACAGAAAAAATTGCAGTGACAGTTTCAAAGGGAGAGGTAGAGGTGGGTGGAGGTGAGAAACAAGTAGAGGTGGATGGGTGATCAGAAGGTGACAAAACAGTATCATTTTATGGTTTATAATGTGATGGTCTCAAAATGGGAATGTAAGTTAAGTGAAGAAGACAAAGATCCTTCCAACTAGTAAAATCAATAATTTCATCCTTAATGGAGACACATTTTAGAAATAGTAGACAACTTTAACCTGCTTGAATCAATAACCAGTAATGAAACAACAAATAGTCAAGAAATCCAATGATATATTACTCAGAAGAATGGCTATGAAGGACCTAGAAAAAAGCTTCAAGTGCAAAGATGTATCTCAGCACATACAGGGGGAAGGGGGATGGGACTTGATATGCTGCCTTTATGGGGTTTTTTTGCAATACATTCAAAGCAGACTACATATTATATACAGATACTTATTTTGTACCTTGGGCAATAGAGGGTTAAGGGGCCCTTTTACTAAGGCACGCTGAAAAATGGTCTGTGCTGGTGTAGGCATGTGTTTTGGAAGCACGCAGGTCCATTTTTCAGCTTGCCTGCAAAAAAGGCCTTTTTTTGTGTTTGTGGCCGAAAATGGACATGCGGCAAAATTAATACCAGTGTACATCCATTTTCAGCCTGAGACCTTACCGCCACCCACTGACTTAGCGGTAAGGTCTCATGCGCTAACTGGATGGTTAGCGTCAGCACGTGTAAACTGCCAATTACCGCTGGGTAAGCCCCACGCGATAGAAAATGGAAAATATTTTCTACCGCATGTTTTGGACACACGTCAAAAATGGAATTACTGCCCAGGGCATGCGGTAGCTGGGCGGTAGTTCCGATTTGATGCACGTTAGATGTGTGTAGGTGCCTACACGCCTTAGTAAAAGGGCCTCTAAATGACTTACCCAGAGTTACAAGGAACTGCAATGGGAACTGAGCCCAGTTCCCCTGGGTCAGACTCTGCTGCACTAACCTCTAGGCTACTCCTCCACTCCATAAAGACTCAAATTGTCCAAACTATGGTATTTTAATAATAATCTCTAAACCTAATAAATAGAGTTTATATGTTGAATAAGTTTGAAGGTGTCCCTTTAAATGGGTGAAAACAATTTTAACACCCCATATACAATCTGAGTCTAACAAATGGAACCTCAAACCTCCTAGCAAGAGGCCATACCAAATATTGCCAATCTCTTGTATGTATAGGAGTAGGTTAATATCATCGGTTCCGATTTAAGAGAGACAAGAGAGAAAAAGATCCCAACGCAAAAACTCATACAATATGAGAAAACCGTATAGGATAAAAAACTCTTTCTCCCTCCCAAATAATATAAATCAAAAGGACACCAACAAAACCCAAACTACCCAAAACTGGCCCCAGCCTAAACCCGACTACTTAAGGAGCCCCCTAGGGAGAAAACTTGCAGTGCAATAAATAATAACAAAATAATAATATCATATTGACGTGAAAGATAGTGATGAACAAGTCAGAAAGAAACTTGATGCCTTCTAATTACATTGCTAGAAAAGAACATATAATATGGATTGCTCAAAGAACAAATCAGTCAGCACTGGCTAATGGTTAAGATGTTGGCATTTTAACTGCAATATGTTCTAATGACTGATTGAAGTCTTATTTTTATTGGAAATGGACTATAAAGTCTAATAATTTCTAAAATTCTAATTATTGGAAAGATCAAACCTAAACGCTCCTTGAAAACTCAAATGACAAAAGACTTTGACTTTCATGCTTCAGACATATCATGCAAGGAGAAAGATCATTAAAGAAAGCCGTCATGCTTGCCAACATTGAAAGTCAACACAAAAGAGGAAGTCCACTAATGCAATGGATCAATATAATAAAAATAGTTATGGACACCTCTCTATCAACAATTAGCCACCTGACTGAAAATCTAACACAGCTCAGGACAACTACCCACAGGGTTGCCATGAGCAGGGCAAAGTTAAGGCACAGGCAAATTATGCATATGCCTAGGTATGTGGGTGTTTGTGTGTGTACATGCACTGGGGGAGGTTAGAGCCACCATTGCCCAAAGAGGTCTGTCTCTTTTCTCCACCGCTGTGAATAGTCTTCCTTTTAGTAGGAGGAGTCAGCATGCAGCACTGCTTACATGCTGCTCTCTCCTTTATTGGTTTACCTCTGCAGTCAGAAACACATGGGGCCCCATTGGTTGAAGTTTTGAAATGTATTTATATTATTATAGTAGACATTGACCGCCAGAAAATTTTTATTTCATGTTATTTCCTATGTTGCTTTCATAAATTTTTGTTTTATTCATTTTCTGGCCATTTTGTCAGTTGCCAATAATAGTGTGCACTTTTTGGAACTACTGTGCAATATGTAGAAAGAGGGCGCACTCTTTTCCCAATAATATATGCATGCACGCACTAGTCTGCATATGTGTAGATCTTCCAGTGTCAGGAAATAATGTACTTTATTTTCAAAGAATGCATACCATTATTAACAAGCGACAAACCATGAAATGTCATGTTTTTTCTGCTCATTTTTTTTGTAATGACATGCAACCACATAGGATATGTCAGTTACCTATGCCATTGCAAATGACAGCCCATATCTATATTATGGGGGGGAGGGGCCATTATGCTTATTTGCCTAGAGCCCACCAAAGGATTAATCCTGTCCTGTCAATGAGTCAACAATGACTTGATGACACATAAAAACAAAATGTGATAGGAAACTCAAATATCTGTTAAGTCTTGTCTATATAGGGTCTATATGTCGCTGTTTATTTATTGATTTCACAAGTTATAATCTTATTGTTCCTAAAGCTGTGTTTAATCAATAATATTTTTTTTTGGGGGGGGGGGGGGGCAATGTCTCCTTTGTGACAATACAGTGAACATTTAGGCACCATTCCAATCTTTCAAAGAAAGAGTCCTAAGTCATCTTACGAAATCTTGCTGGAAGTACATTCTTGCCATTTCTTCCCATCAAATTCTCCCAGGTAATCCTGTCAGTGGAGACACTGGATACTCCCTCATGCATCCCTGACACAGTCTTATTACCCCATAGATCTCTGACCCTCACTAATCCTCTTGGTGCTGCTTTGTTCTGTGCCCAGAGAATTTGCAGTATCCATTGTTGGTGCTCTTCTACCCTTTTCTTAGTACCTGGGGATCTTCTTGTCAATGTTGGTGCCGCTTTTCACTTCTCCCAATGCCTTGAAGTTTTTCAGTCAATGTTGGTGCTATCTTATTTCTCTCCATGTCTTCCTGTCAATGTTAGTTCTTATTTGTTTCACTTTCCATGCCTTAGGGGACCTTATTTCCACTCTTTGTGCAACTTGGCCCCTCATACCTTTGTGTGGAGTCATGTCACTGCCAGTGCCCTTGCCATTTGCTGCTAATATCATGGACTGCTGCTAGTTGTGTGGCAGATGTTTGCCAGCAAGTTTCGAACAAGTTTGATTAAAAACGGGTGAAACAAAAATCCACTATTAGACTGCATGGATTTGGATGATCCCAATAATTCAGACTCTGAAAACAAGACATAGTAGAGCTATACACAATCCATGCCCAAAATTGTTACTGGATACATGTATATTGTGAACTTATATTTGTTTTGTTGCAAGAATCTACTCCAGAATTGAAAGAGGAACCCCTTATAAACAGCACCTGGATTCCAACATAACACTAAAAGGCTTCTTACAAAGCTGTAGCAAATAAATGGTCATAGCATGCCCTTACAGGGGTCTTTCCCATGCGCTAAGACCACTTTTAGCCATGGGCCCTTACTCCCACCTATTTTGCCAGCCCCTTGGAATGTTTGACAGTCTAGACCTGTCAAATTACTTCTGTGGAAGGATGTGCCTTGGGCACATGCCCAGGCACAATCCTCCCATAGAAGTATCCCAATGATCAGAGTTAATAGTGTGCATAAATGTGCATGCTATTAGATTTAATCATGGGGCATTATTGTCCTGCTCTGTTCCACTAGTAATTGTACAGCACTCTGGAACAGCACAGGGTTCTTGATCATTTGCACCTTAGTTACTAATGGGGGCTCTGTATCTTGTGTTATTGGTGGTGATTTTAATTTAGCTTTGGATCCCGTCTTAGACAGAGGCTTACACTGCTCTTACAAAAAATCCAAAGCATGGTTTGCACTACATGATGTCATCTCCCAAATGAATCTCCAGGATGTATGGAGGACTGCACATTTGACCGAAAGATTACACTTTCTTTTCTCCCCCTCATAACACCTATTGCTGTATAGATTATTTTTTGATCTCCCCCTTTTTATTAAATAATGTCATTTATTCTGGTATTGAGGGAATAACCTTATCAGATCATGCCATATAACCATTCACTTAGAAGGTATAGGCCACCCTCTAACTCAGCCTCAGCAGTGTTTCAATGCCTCTTTAATTACTCAATCTGATTTTCAAGAGCTAGTCTCTAATGCCATTAAGGGATATTTTCAGTTTGCCTATCCATATCCTTTCTCTCGTACCTCTTTTATCCCACTTACTCCTTGCTCATTTGTCCTACCACATACCTCCTTTGTTGATTCTGATACTACAGATTGTATTCTCTTGTTACTATGTAAGCCGCATTGAGCATGCGATGAGCGGGAAAGCGCAGGGTACAAATGTAATTAATAAATAAATAAATAATACACTGCAAGACTCCTTCTGGATTATGATATAGGATGCATCCGAGGTACAATAATAAACTTTGCTGCATCTACACATAAGAATGACGATGACTTAAATAACCTACAGGTAAAACAAAAAAGTGGAGTCAATCAGTCAAATATGGGAACCAGATGATGATTTTTTATTGCCAGCTTCCAAAATATTCAAAAAATACCTTGGATGCTGGCAATAAAAAGAATCATCTGGTTCCCATATTTGACTGATTGACTCCAGTTTTTGTTTTATCTGAGGTTCATTCCATCCGTGGAGGTTCTTTTCCTTCTTTATTTTGTGTTGTGACTTAAATAACCTAGCCACTTCTATTAAAAGTCTAGAAGATCTGCATTAGGCTAATCCTTCTGATAATTTGAGAAAGACTTGCTTTCAATACAATTCTCTTTTATAGAAACAGGTTAGTGAAGAACTATTTATGCAATCAGCTAAATATTATTATGAAAGTAATGTCTGGTCACTTAATAGCTAATTACTTGAAAGCTAGAAATGAGTGTAAAATTATCTCTGCTGTTAAAGATGAAAGTGATAATGTTCTTACTAAATATTGATATAACAGATTCAAGGCCTTCTACACTAAATTATATACAGCTGAAGTAGACTTTTCTTTTTTTGATAATCTAAAACATCCAGCCCTTACTTCAGATGACAATATAGGAATCTCAGGCCCTATTACTAAATCTGAAGTCCAATCTGCTTTGAAAAACACGACCCTTAAAAAGGCCCCAGGCCCAGATGGGTTACTGTAGAATTCTCTCTCAGATTTTCATCCTTGTTGCTACCCAAGCTGTGTTCATTTTATAATCACCTCATTTAGTCTGGGGACATTTATGGTTTTAGATTTGTAAGGAACTGGGCAACATTCTGGGGAAGGGGGAGACTAAAACCTGGTGTAAATCCCAATGCCTAAATTAAGCACGGAGCAGGTGTATTCTATAACAATGCACATACATTTTAGAAACACCCATGACCCGCCCATTCTGTACCCACTTTTCAACTATGCAACTTTGAATTTAAATGCACCACATTGCAGAATACGTTTAGTACGTAGTGCGTGTAAATTTTAATGCCAATTAGTGCTGCTAATTACTTGTTAACATCCAATTATCAGCATGTATTAGTTTATTAACTAATTAAGTTATACGCATTGTTATAGAATCCCAGGGCATATGTCTGAACACTGCTTATATTTTGAAGGTTCATAAGTACATAAGTATTGCCACACTGGAACAGATCATAGGTCCATCAAGCCCAGCATCCTGTTTCCAAATACCTGGCAAGATCCCAAAAAAGTTCAATACAAGGTCACTAAAGATCTGACACAAAAATGGTCTCCTCTACTTTTAACCTTGTGGGGGTGCTTGGATACAATACAAATGATGATAGTTCCAAAGGTGAACTACTTACTCTGTATGCTGCCTTTCCTTCTACAGCACAGCACATATAAAGCTATTGAGACTATTTTCTCTAAATTCCTATGGGCAAACAAACCTCCTTGCATTGCCTTAAAAAGATCGAAAGCCACTAAAAATAGAGACGGGGTAAATTTCCCCAGTTTATATGATTATCATGTGCCTTTTTTACTACACCAAAATGCATCCTGGATAACTGCTGTTGATTTATCTAGATCTCCTATATGGATGCAAATTGAAGGAGATAGATTCTCTCATACTCTATAAAGATTCTTACCTTTCGCATATATAGAAAAATCTAAATCCAACCCTATAATTTTGATCATTCAGTCAATTGTTGCAAAGATTGATACATTTGCTTAGCATCCACTCTTAAATACTACTAACATCCCCATATTAAATAATTCTCTCTTTAAAATTTATAATGTGTGTATTAATTCATCTGCATGGCAACTGCCGGGATTTGGTCTTTGAACCAACTCTTGAATAATGTTGACTGGCTTCCTTTTAAGACTTTGTGTATACAGTTTAACCTGAATCCCAATTATTATTTTTAATGGTTACAGCTCAAACATTGTATTTCCTCTTGCTTAAATATAAGCAAACTTACTTCGGATACATCTAGTTACTGGCAGCTATGCTCACTGCTTTCCAACATGCCTGGTTCTTTATCTAAATGGTATAAACTTATACAGCAATGGAAATTCCTCAGCTTCACTGGTTCTGAATCAGTATGGGAAAAAGATCAGAATACTAAGCTATCACACAATGGCAGGACTTTTAGATTGCCTTAACTAAAGCTACCCGCTCTGCTGCTATATCTCAATATATGTTTTTCCTGATACACAGGGTGGTATAGACACCATACAAAGTATCCAGACTGTCAGAAAATGGAGACGACAAATGTTGGTCCTGCAAAAACAGCATTGGTACTCCCGAGCATATTATATATGCTTGTCCTCACTTAAGGTTTGCTGGATGTCTGTATGGAAAACGATATCTCAGCTTCTGGATTGTCATGATCCTTTCTTATTTAAAATTTTAATTCTAGGCCCTAATGGCCTGTCTTCCTGTCAACAAATACAAAGCCAAACTGCTTAGGATCCTTTTACACGTTGTTATTAAGACAGTGTGCCATTGTTGGAGAGACTTGTCCAAGATTGATTATCTTATGTGGTGGGACTCCTTATGCTTAACAGCTAAATATGAAAGAGTGGCAGTGGACCACTCAAGAGTGTTACAATCATATGAAACGTTCTGGGCTCCCTTAGCTGAATTCTCATATTACCCTTAACATTACTTGACTTTTTTCTACTTTATATTTTCTAGACTATGTTAGTTTCTTGATGCTTATTTATATTGCCTACGCAATGTTTTATATTGGTTACACCTTACATTCCCATGTGCATTTATTTTATTATGTTACATTTGTTCACTTGTTAATTGCTTTTATACCTCACAAACCTTGAATAAAAATATTGAACTGAAAAAAATACCTCAGCTAATGTTTAAACACAATGACTGTGAGATGTCAATACTGACCAGTGGCGTGCGGTAAGGGCCTTCAAGAGATTCACTGTGTCCCCAGCCCTGCCCTATCAACATGATATTTTACCTTTGATCCAGTTGGTTCCTTCCCTTGTCAGCAACACAGCAGACAGCACGATTGGTGCAAAGGAGTATTCCCACCTCAGAGGAGTACAGTCAGGGCCTTCAACGGTGCAATGAATCCCCACAAGTTTAGGAGGGCCCTATCAGATGTGCTCAGGATTAAGGAGGCTAGGATTGCCAACTGTCTGGATTTATTCAGGATTCTAAAAATTTGTGAATTTACCTGTCTCAGGGCCCAATGCACAAAACTCCCTGTTAAAAACCATGTGCGTTTAGATCATCGGTAGAACTTACCAATTTGGAAATAGCGAGGGATGCTAAAAGGAAATCACATGCAAATGAGCTACACACAATTTCAGCAAGCAGCTCTATAGGGAAAGCACCTAGCACATGCGCAGAACAGTGTCTCGGAAAGTGTCCCTGTTCTGCACGTGTGCTTGGGCTGGTGTACTCTTTCCTTTCCCCTGCAGTAGTTGCTGGCTTCACTGTCCCCCTGTCTCCTTTCCCTTGTAGTGCTCTGGTGTTGGCTCCACATTCCTCCTGCAGTTTACTTGCCTTCCTTCTGCCCTGATAATTTGCTTGGGAATCTCCTCCTTGCTGGAAGCCCCCCCCCCCTCCCAGCTGACATCACAGGGGCTTTTCCCAGTTAATTGGCTGTCTGCTTGTTTCTCAACCTCTTCCCCCCCCCCCCCCCATCATAGCTGACATCACATGGGCTTTCCCCAGCCAATTAGCTGTCTGTTTGTTTCTCCATCCCTATGCTCTTCTCTGCTCTCTGACACTGCTATTGGAAAAAAAAAATCTCCTTCTTGCTGAAAGTCCCCCCTCACAGCTGTTTCTCTGTCCCTCTAAAACTGTTCTCTGCTCTCTAACACATTTTGCTATTGAAAAATGCAAGCAGACTGGTCCTCCCAAAAGTCTTCCTTACACAACGACAGCTCCAGACCTGATGGAAAATTTTGCACGTTAAAGATAGGTGGTCCTTTTTGTACATCACTCCAAAATGCCTGTGCATCACTCAGAATACTCATTTTAATACTAATGAGCTCTTTGTAATACATTTGCATAGAATTATCATTAGCTGCGACCCTGAACGGTAAAAACCATGCAGAACCCCTTTGTGGATTAAATGCTGAATAACATGATTGCTAGACTGGCTACTACTACTACTACTTAACATTTCTAGAGCGCTACTAGGGTTATGCAGCACTGTACATTTTAACAAAGAAGGACAGTCCCTGCTCGAAGGAGCTTACAATCTAAAGGACGAAATGTCAAGTTGGGGCAGTCAAGATTTCTTGAATAGAGGTAAAGTGGTTAGGTGCCGAAGGCGATATTGAAGAGGTGGGGTTTGAGCAAGGATTTGAAGACGGGCAGGGAGGGGGCCTGGCGTATGGGCTCAGGGAGTTTATTCCAAGCATGGGGTGAGGCGAGGTAGAAAGGGCGGAGCCTGGAGTTGGCAGTGGTGGAGAAGGGTACTGAGAGGAGGGATTTGTCTTGAGAGCGGAGGTTACGGGTAGGAACGTAAGGGGAGATGAGGGTAGAGAGGTAAGGAGGGGCTGCAGACCGAGTGCATTTGTAGGTTAGTAGGAGAAGCTTGAACTGTATGCGGTTCCTGATCGGAAGCCAGTGAAGTGACTCGAGGAGAGGGGTGATATGAGTATATCGGTCCAGGCGGAAGATAAGACGTGCAGCCGAGTTCTGAACGGACTGAAGGGGGGATAAATGGCTAAGTGGGAGGCCAGTGAGGAGTAGGTTGCAGTAGTCAAGGCGAGAGGTAATGAGAGAGTGGATGAGAGTTCGGGTGGTGTGCTCAGAGAGGAAAGGGCGAATTTTGCTAATGTTATAGAGGAAGAAGCGACAGGTCTTGGCTATCTGCTGGATTTGCGCAGAGAAGGAGAGGGAGGAGTCAAAGATGACTCCAAGGTTGCGGGCAGATGAGACGGGGATGATGAGAGTGTTATCAACTGAGATAGAGAGTGGAGGGAGAGGGGAAGTGGGTTTGGGTGGGAAGACAATAAGCTCGGTCTTGGCCATGTTCAGTTTCAGGTGACGGTTGGACATCCAGGCAGCAATGTCGGATAAGCAAGCCGATACTTTGGCCTGAGTTTCGGCAGTGATGTCTGGTGTGGAGAGGTAAAGCTGGGTGTCGTCAGCCTAAAGATGATATTGGAAACCATGAGATGAGATCAGGGAGCCCAGGGAAGAGGTGTAGATTGAAAAAAGAAGGGGTCCAAGGACAGATCCCTGAGGAACTCCAACAGAGAGCGGGATGGGGGTGCAGGAAGAACCATGAGAGTGTACTCTGAAGGTACGGTGGGAGAGATAAGAGGAGAACCAGGAGAGGACAGAGCCCTAGAACCAGTTTAAATCAGATGTTGCTAGCACAGTAAGCTTTGAACATCGGCCAATTAAAGTCAGAAGGATGGCTCAGTGTGTGGATATTTTTCAGAGTTTAGCTCACTACAGCCCTCTAATATTTCTCATTTCCAGTGAACAAGCTGTAGTAGAATCCAACCAATGTGAAGGCTTCTAGTCACAGGAAGGATGGGCTGCGCTGCAAGGGCTATGAGGGAAGCTGAGCTCTGCACATGATCTTTGGAGAAACCAGTGGAACCAGTGAGTTTTCTTGAGCTGGAGGTGGGAGGGAAGGGGAGGAGATTGTTGAAAAAGAGTAGGATTGAGGAATGAGGGAACCAGTGAAGGGTCTGCTATGGAAAAGGACTGGCAGCAAATGCCAGAATTTTACCTGATGGTGGGGGGAGGGGCACTGCCTGAATGTGCACACAAGCAGCAAGAGAGCTAGAAAGTAAATGTGCTTGTGTATGTTTGACTTTGGTAAGGACATTCTCATATAAAGTTTCCCTTTGAAAATCTGGTTTGGAGTGAAAAAAATCAGTAAAGAGAACTGTTCAGCCCATGGAATTTACCATGTTAAACTATTAAATGGACTTGGCAAAATCCTTTGAACACTGTCCTAATGCGGCCTCCACTTTGCTTATATTCTTTCAGAAACCTTAAAAATGTTAAAATATTTTATTTAGCTTTTTCTATTTGTGAACCTTTTTTTACATGTAAAACTGTAAGTTTATATCCTGACCACATTGCCCTTAAATCTCACTCTTTCAGGCAGTCCATCCTTGGAACCTCTAGTTTGTATCAGAGACAATTGAGAGTGAAAATGGCCTGCCCAGCTTCCCTGGTTCTCAGCCCACTGCTGCAGAGCTGCCACGTTACCCAGTTCCAGGAGGAAGACTTTTTGGCCAGTCCTATTTTTGAACTTATATCCCAATTCAGTGCTCTGTTGTAGTTCCTGATACCACCATTGAAATCAGCACTTCGGGTACCATAATAGAAATCCAGGACTGGCGCAAAATTTCCCTCCTGGAACAGGGTAACTTGGCAGCTCTCCAGCTCTAACCATTAAGCAAGTGCATGCATAGTCCCCATGCATACTCATAAACTATAATGTTATCATATCCACAGCTAGGCTGTGTACTTTTTGCTGATACGTCTGGAGAGATAAAATAATGATGGGAGATTAGGTCCCTGGTAGGGGGGGAGGGGGCACAAATATATGTTTGCCTAGGGAGCCAAACCAAGAAACACATGGGGTTTATTTTCAAAGCACTTAGACTTACAAAGTTCCATAGGTTACTATTGAGCTCATTTTCAAAAGAGAAAAATGTCTTAAAAGTGGCATAAAGCAGCATTTGGACTTTTTTCTGACAAAAACGTCCAAATCAATATTTTCAAACCCAATTTTTAGACATTTTTCTATGAAGTCCGTCAGAAGTGCATTCAAAACACTGGAGGGGGGCATGTCAGGGGTGTGTTAAGGGTGGGATCTGGGTATTCCTAAGACTTGGATGTTTTACAGCCATAATGGAACAAAGCAAAGCCGTCCAGGACTAAAATTAAGACATTTTGAGCTAGACCTGTTTTTATAATGAATAAGGGACAAAAGGGTGCCCTAAATGACCAGATGACCACTGGAGGAAATCAGGGATGACTCCCCAATACCCCCCTAGTGGTCACTGATCCCCCTCCCACCCCCAAAATATGTGAATAAAAATATGACTTACCAGCCTCTATGACAGCCTCAGATGTTAGAGCCAGGTCTTTTAGAGCAGCATGCAGGTCCCTAGAATAGTGTAGTGGTCAGTGCAGTGAACCATGGCGTGGGGGACTCAGGTCTCTATCTCCTTCTACCTGTCACATTGTGGTGGAAACTGTGAGCCCTCCAAAACTCACCAGAAACCCACTGTACCCATATAGATGCCCCCTTCACCCATAAGTGCTACTGTAGTGGTGTATAGTTGGAGGTAGTAGGTTTTGGGGAGCTCAGCAGACCAAATAAGGGAGCAATGGTGAGATATGTATCTGGAAGCATGTTAATGAAGTCCACTGCAGTGCCCCTAGGGTGCCCCATTTATCTCCTGAGATGTCAGGGGGACCAGTCTACTAAAAATGCTGGCTCCTCCTACATCACAATGGCTTGATTTTGTGCGTTTTGCACTTGGATTTTTTTTTTAATGGACCAAAAACAAAACATCCAAATCACAAAACCTTGTTCAAAACAGTATTTTCAGAAAAAAAAGATAGATGGTTTTCTTTTTTGAAAATGATCTTTTCTATTCAGATTTTGGACATTTTGCGGACTTAGACGTCATATCGAAAATGCCCCTCCACGTAACTTTGTAAGTCTACGTGCTTTGAAAATATACCTCATCCCCCCTCCCTCTAAGTTTGTCAGAGGTTTCCTGTCACTTCTTTCTGCTGCTGCTGTGCTACTTCTTTATCGTTTATCATTTATTACAATTTTTATACCATTTTCTTTGCATAAAAATAATATAGTATAATACAAAAACAGCATTTAGAAAGGAATGCCAATAATTGGATAGAAAAGATCTAACCTACCAGTAACAATCAACCAAATATCAAACATACCAAAACATACATAATGCTCATCCGCAATCCCCTGCTGCAGAAACCACCAGAGCCTAGGTATTATAGACCTGTTGAAAGAAATAGGTTTTTAAAGATGCACAAAATAATACATATGATGTTTCCAAATGGAGGTATTGCGGTTGTGAGTTCCATAGTGCAGGATAAAGAAAATAGAAAGGACTTGATTTAGTAGATTCCAGTCAGGCTTTAGAAGGGTGAGGAAGAATTAACCTATTATCATTTAGTCAATGTAATGTATGAGAGAGGATGTAAGGGATCACCAAAGAAGAGAGGTAAGCAGGAAAACCACTGTACAGGACCTTATGAGTTAGTGCTAAAATTCTAAATCTGATCCTGAATTCAACGGGCCACCTGTGAAGCTGTTGAAGGAGAGGTAAGACATAACCAAAGCATGACATGACGCTCGACAGAGAATGCGGGCTGCACTATTTTGTAAAATTTGTAGCCTTCTAAGATTGTATTTAGTGATCCCTGCATAAACAATATTGCAATAGTCGTACCTAGAGTGAAGAAAAGCATAGCACAGAGAACAGAGTGCACTAAACCCTAAAGAATATGTGAGCAAAGCCAGAGGACTAATAAATAAATTTTAAAAAATAGGCGAGAGTACCAATACCTGAGGGACCCCACAAGTAATAGGAAAAGAAGCCGAAACTAAAGATAATTGTGCTACTTGAAAAAAACACTGCCCAAGAAATGATGGAAACCAATTCAGGACTGTGCCAATAATACCAAACAGGAAAGATGAAACAAAAGAAGATTGTGGTTAATGAGATTGAATGCCGCAGATAGATCAAGAGATCCTAAGAGTGCAATCTTTCCTCTTTCGAAATTACAGTGTAGCTCACTTAATAGAGCAGCAAGTACAGTCTCTGTGCTGAACCCAGCATGGAAACCAGATTGACGAGGATGCAATGCATTAATGGATTCAATGTAGGATGAAAGCTGGTTGGGGACCTCTGACTCAATAACTTTTGAGAGAGTAGATTAGAGAACAGATGGTAGTTTTTTGTTTGCATGGGATCAAGATCCGATTTCTTCAAAATAGGTTTAATCAAAGCAGACTTTAGAGGTGCTGGTAAGTTACCAGACATCAAACTGTTAGTGAGAATGGAATACAAAAATGGAAGTAACTCTAAAGAGGATACCTTCAACCAACTTGAAGGGATAGAATCCAAAGAACAAAAAGTGTAGTGTAAATGTGCTATTAGTTTGGAAAAGGATGCCATAGAAGGCAGATTGAAGGACAACCAGGTAGAAGACGGATATATGCCGATATATCAGGATCTGAGAGAGGAAGAAGTGGAAGAAAGCTTGCCTGAAATGAATCAATTCTTGTCGCAAAATAGTTATCCAAAATATCAGATGTTAACTGGTCCTCATTGTAAGAGGGTAGTGGTAAAAGCATCAACGACTGAATAATTCCTTAGTGGAACTAGATGCCTGCTGAATCTGATTGGAATAGTATGTTTGTTTAACCGTGCGTAGTTACGCAACGTAATACTGCTGTATGTTCCTAGCAATCCTCCAAGAGATATCTGACTTCTGGTTTTGCCAGTGACACTCAGCTCTCCTGGCCTGTTGTTGACATAATTTTAGCCCTGCATGGAACCATGGTTGATGTGTAGGCTTTCAATGTTTTATCAAGGTGAGTGGAACAATAGTATCCACCTTCTCTCGCAAAGAAGTATTCCAGGTAGTCATGTGGCCCTCTAAAGATAGTTCCAGAAAATTAGAAGGAAAATAGCCTTGTATGGAAGGGTTAAAGGATCTATCCTACCACAGCATCTAGACCAGAAGTCTTTCTAAGCAGGATGGTTAACAGATGTAGCCATACAGAGAGAAAAGGTAAGAAGGAAATGATCAGACCAGGAAATTGGTGAAGAGCAAAAACAGAAAAGACTGAAAGAGGAACATTGGGGGGGGGGGGGGGGAGGATGATCAGATCAAGTGAATGGTCAGCAGCATGTATAGGAAATGAAATATGCTGTTGCAGACCAAGGTCTGAGATTAGAGAAGATAAATGTACAGAACTAAGGTGCCCCAGAGAATTGATGTGTTAAAATCACCCATAATAAAAAAGATCATATAGGTTCATATAGCCCAGTGCCTCACTATTTATACTTCCTCTGAGATATAACGTGGGAATAATATTTTAAATTTTTGTGAGGAATGGGAACAGTGCTACTCTCCATTCCCCCTCAGTTTAATCCCTGACCATAACCCCTCTCAATATCAGAGCTGCTAAGGGAAAGTAAGTTTTAAAAGGGAGATTTTCAATTCATGGTGTTCCATGCTTCTACATTTTCCATCCTTCTAATGAAATGCTTTAATTACCTCAGTGACTGCAAGGTTGGAACAAAAGAGAAGATACCAGCAGCTACCCAAAACTGACCTAGCTCAATTAGCAATATTATACATTCCCACCCAGTGATTCTTGGGCTCGTTCATTTGTGGGGAGTGGCTGATAGAGTCCAATCATGAGCACAAAAATCTGAAAATTATCTTTTCTTTTCTTTTCTTGATTTTCTCTTCCTAGTCTCACCTCTCCTGCCACTTTATCCCTCACTTCACTCCTTAGTGCTGCTTCTTCTCTGCAACCAGAAATACAAAAAAAACTCAAGAAAAGGAACACGAGGAGGAATACCAGATGAAACTGAAAGAAGCCAAGAGAGAGATACTTCTGGTGAAAGCGCAAGCGGAAGAACAAATGGCTAGAAATGTAAGAAGGGGTGACAAAAATTTCTTCAGGTATATTAGTGATAGCAGAATGACTAAAAATGGAACTGTGAGACTAAAAGATACTGTGAACCGCTATTTGGATAATGATCAACAAAAAGCAAATTTGCTAAATAGATACTTTTGTTCTGTTTTCACAGAAGAAAATCCTGGAGAAGGACCACGATTGAGTGGCAAAAGTACATATGAGAATGGAGTGGATATAGCACCGTTCACGGAAGAGAGTGTGTATGAACAACTTGAAAATCTAAAGGTGGACAAAGCCATGGGACCAGACGGAATCCACCCCAGGATATTGAGGGAGCTCAGAGAGGTTCTGGCGGGTCCTCTTAAAGACTTGTTTAATAAATCCTTGGAGACGGGAGAAGTTCCGTGGGATTGGAGAACAGAGGATGTGATCCCTCTTCACAAAAGTGGTGATAGGGAAGAAGCTGGAAACTACAGGTCAGTAAGCCTCACTTAGGTTATTAGAAAAGTAATGGAAGTGATGCTGAAGGACAGGATAGTGAATTTCCTGGAATCCAATAAGTTGCAAGATCCGAGACAACATGGTTTTACCAAAGGTAAATCGTGCCAAACGAATCTCATTGAATTCTTTGACTGTGTGACCGGAGAATTGAATCATGGACGTCCTATAGACGTAATCTACTTAGATTTCAGCAAAGCTTTTGACACGGTTCCCCACAGGAGGCTCTTGAATAAACTTGACAGGCTGAAGATAGGACCCGACGTGGTGAACTGGATTAGGAACTGGTTGACGGACAGACACCAGAGGGTGTTGATTAATGGAATTCGCTCGGATGAGGGAAAGGTGAGTAGTGGAGTGCCTCAGGGATCGGTGCTGGGGCCAATTCTGTTCAATATATTTGTGAGTGACATTGCCGAAGGGTTAGAAGGTAAAGTTTGCCTTTTTGCGGATGATACTAAGATTTGTAACAGAGTGGACACCCAGGATGGAGTGGAAAACATGAAAAAGGATCTGCAGAAGCTAGAAGAATGGTCTAAGGTTTGGCAATTAAAATTCAATGCGAAGAAATGCAAAGTGATGCACTTAGGGAGTAGAAATCCATGGGAGACGTACGAGTTAGGTGGTGAGAGACTGATATGTACAGACGGGGAGAAGGATCTTTGGGTGATAGTATCTGAGGAACTGAAGGCAACGAAACAGTGTGAAAAGGCGGTGGCCGTAGCCAGAAGATTGCTAGGCTGTATAGAGAGAGGTGTGACCAGCAGAAGAAAGGAGTTGTTGATGCCCCTGTACAAGTCGTTGGTGAGGCCCCACCTGGAGTACTGTGTTCAGTTTTGGTGGCCGTGTCTTGCTAAGGATGTAAAAAGATTTGAAGCGAAATGGTATGGGATTTGCTTTACAAGACATGAGGAGAGACTTGCTGACCTGAACATGTATACCCTGGATGAAAGGAGAAACAGGGGTGATATGATACAGACGTTCAAATATTTGAAAGGTATTAATCCGCAAATGAAATTTTCCCGGATATGGGAAGGCGGTAGAACTAGAGGACATGAAATGAGATTGAAGGGGGGCAGACTCAAGAAAAATGTCAGGTTGTATTTTTTTCACAGAGAGAGTGGTGGATACTTGGAATGCCCTCCCACGGGAGGTGGTAGAGATGAAAACAGTAACGGAATTCAAAAATGCGTGGGATAAACATAAAGGAATCCTGTTCAGAAGGAATGGATCCTCAGAAGCTTAGCAGAGATTGGGTGGCAGCAATGGTGGTGGGAGGCGGGGCTAGTGGTTGGGAGGCGGGGCTAGTGCTGGGCAGACTTCTACGGTCTGTGCTGGAAGCTGCTTAGAGACTGACAAATCTTAGTTTTCCATGGACAAAGGATCTTCTAGCCACACCTCTGAATATACGTCACGGTGACGTGACCAATCATCCGGGTCGGCTAGAAGATCCTGTCCATAGAAAAATCAGATCCTGTCCATAGAAGTCTGTGTCTTTGAAAAGAGAATAAGATTATTTTTGCAATGTTTGAAGATGTGGCATGTGCACTTTGTGCAGGGTTTGGAGCTTTCACGTGCATGAGCCTGGTAGAAAGAGTGATGTCACCAGGAAAAATTCAGTTGTAGGAGTCAGTTGGAAAACCTGAAGAGAGACAGAGGCAAGTGTGGCTGCAGTCTGAGTTTTAGATTAAATTATGAGAAAAAAAAGGTTATAGGTCTTTAATTTCAGGAGTTTTAGTTTGGGAGACTAAGGGTATTGTTTTACTGAAAAAAGTGGAAAGAAAACTTCTGTTTGTAGGGAGTGAGAAAAAACGCTGGGAACTACAAATTGATTTCAGTTGATGTCAGAGCTCTGAAAAGAGTTTGAAGAGCTGGGGATTTCAGAGAAATAATATTCTCCTGAAGGATATGACAGGGGATTTATTAAAGAAAGTTCTTAATTTCATGATTTAATTTTTAAAAAAAGCTGGTGTTTTGAGAGGCTGGTTTTAAAGAAAAGAGAGCCTTTTAAAGACCTGATTCAGGGAAGAGTAACTTTAGGAGAAATTGTGTGTGTGTGTGTTTTTTTAAGTGATTTCTGATAAAAAAAATAAAAAAAAACACACCTCAGGAAAGTTAAGTGATTTCTGATAACTTTCCTGAGTTTCTTGGGAGAAAGGGAAAAGCAGAGCTGAAAAACAGTTCAGAATGCCAAGTGCTGCATTGAAGCTGAAGTGACCTAAACCTTGAGGCAGCTTTAGAATGTTGGGGTTTGCAGTGCTGGAAGCCGCATAGAACCTTCAGTGCTGCATTGAAACTAAAGAGGCAGCTTGGAATCTGAGCAGTGCTGGAAGCTGCTTAGAGACTGACAAATCTTAGTTTTCCATGGACAAAGGATCTTCAAGCCACACCTCTGAATATACGTCACCGTGACGTATATTCAGAGGTGTGGCTAGAAGATCCTGTCCATGGAAAAAACTTGACCCTTGCTATTTAGTAGAAGTTATGGTTTCTTAAGTGAGAAAGGTTTGTTGTCTGCATTGTTGTGTGGAGCATTGTTGAGAGTGAACTGTTTAGTGTGCATTAAAAGATTTTATGGGATTTTGGGGATATTAGCACAGGGACAAATAATTGTATTTTGTTTTCAGAATTGTGTACATGGCTTATCTGCCAAAGAAGACACTGATTCAGCTGCACACACAGGGAGTCAGGGTCTTCCTTCTTTGATTTTTTTTGAGAAGGTTAGTAGGTCCTGATGACACCCTAAAGAAGAAATTCCAATGAAGGGATCCGGAGACTGGTCCAGCTGCAGAGAACCTAAGGTACCCACCGCAAGAAAGCGCCAGAGCCGATGAAGTTTTTTTTTTTTTTTTTTGTGTATGTGCACACTCAGTTTTCTTTTCAAATGCAAATGTCAGTATTGGTGGCATTTTTACATGGGCAGAGCAATACTCAAGTGAAAAGCTGTAGTAGCATATTCCTGCCAGGAACACAAATGCTGCTTAAGCCTAGTTAATTTTGAAGACTCCTGTTGAAGTAAAGCTGTTTAAGGGTCTGTAAAGAAAAAGAAGAGTTTTAGTAGCACAAACTTGCAAGCTTAGAAAAAGGTTAAAAGAATATTTTAAAAAGTACTTACCTGATGTGTTAGTGTGGAGTGGAGGAGTGGCCTAGTGGTTAGGGTGGTGGACTTTGGTCTTGAGGAACTGAGTTCGATTCCGGCAAAGGCAGCTCCTTGTGACTCTGGGCAAGTCACTTAACCCTCCATTGCCTGCCACATTGAGCCTGCCATGAGTGGGAAAGTGCAGGGTACAAATGTAACAAAAAAATCAAATGACCTGCAAGAGAAAGAACAATAGTCAACTTGAATAAATACTGCACTTTAGAAAGCCCAGTTGAGGTTTTAAATTTCTTTGAGGTTTAGGAATGTTAAGATGTCTTTTAAAATGCAAAAATGCACTTTAGCTAATGATATTAACTCACTATTTTAAAGCTGTTTAGGATTTTTTTTTTTTTAATGTTTATGTGCAATAAAAACTTGAAATACCTGTAAAGCCTGTGGAAGCCTTTTATTATCTGTTGGCTGCATGGAGGTCTCACTCACTCTAACAAAACAACACTGATTGATATTTTTAGCAGCAGTAGTGACAAGGGTGGAAGTGTGCTTTGTTTCAGGGGAACCATCTTAGCTCCGGTGCTGTGACCAATAGCAAGTTTTGTTATTGTTGCGAAACGAAGCAGCGATGAAAGCTAGGGGGCGCTACATCTGCTTTAAAAAGAATTTAAAATTATTGCAGTAATGCAACAGGGTAGAAGAGACTTTCATCTCTAGCAAAAAGAGTTACTCCTGACTTTAAAGTCAAATACGAAATTCTCTGATGATGTCACTGAGCAAGAGAATGGAGTTTCATTTTAAATGAGCACTTCCAGAAAGCTCTTAGCTCTACACGCAATTCAACCCAAGCCCTTATTGACTGAAAGTTTGTTAACTGGTTCAGTTTCAGATGTTAAGGGCATTTTCATGATGCTCCAGGCTGCCAATATAATAACTTGTACTCCTTCCCTTAATACGCTATTAATAGAACATTTTAAGTCACTGTGCACACCAAGGGAGTCTTTTACTAAGCCGTGGTAGCATTTTTAGCTTGCAGTAGAAATCAGCTGGTGGTAAAGGCCGAGACATCTATAATATTCCTTTCGCCGTCTCGCCAGCTGATTACTACCGCGAGTTAAAAATGCTACTGCGGCTTAAGCCTCGATGCACAAAGGCAGTCGTAAAATATGGCTACCTTGCTAAAATTTAGGGAATCACTAACAGCCAGCAATGCACAAGAGGGATTACTTGCAAATTAGCTGCACAGATTGCCCTCTGTGCATCCTCGCTGTTTGCAAGTTCCAGCTGTCAAATCCATTTGACAGCTCTGATGCACTGGACCTCCCTGACCCCACACTTTTTTTTTTAATTTACCCTGGTGGTCCAGTGGACTCTGACCACCCCAATCTGTTTTCCAGTGGACCACGACCTCCCCCCTCCCCCGCAATCCCCTGTGACCCCAAGAACTTCTTTAAAAAAATATCCATGGTGTTCCAGTGGACAGAACCCCTTCCCCTAGTGGTCCAGTGGACGGCGACCCCCCCCCCTATGACCCCCAAACCTTTTTAAAACATTTACCCTGGTGGTCCAGTGGATTGAACCCCTTCCCCTGCGCGTGCACACACACTCACCCTCCCATACCCGACCCCTACCCTTCCTCTCCCTGTACCTTTACAACAAGGTGGAGGCAGGAGGGCAGGAGCACCTTAAATGGTGTTTAGCCGAACCCAGTGCATCCCAGAATGCACTGAGCAGGGCCTGGGTGCCGCCATTTTGTTCCAAGCAGGCCCGAGGCAAGAGGGAGAAGCTGTTGCTCCTACTCTCCTGCCTCTACCTTGTTGTAAAGGTAGAGGGAGAGGCAGGGTGGGGGTCAGATACGGGATTGTGGGTGTGTGCACAGGTTTGGGGGTCGTGGAAGGGGGGAGTCGTGGTCCACTGCTTCACCAGGAAAAGTTAATAAAAATTGTGGGGGGTGGGGGATAAGTATCCACTGGACCACCAGGGAAATAAAGAAAACAAGATGCAGGGGGGATGTATTGGTCTATTAGACCACCAGGGAAATTAAAAAAAAAAGATTTGAGGGGGATGCAGGAGGTGAGAGGTAGGAAGCACAAGCAGGCAGCCTTTAGAGCTTGTGCTTCTCTCCTCTCTGACAGCTCCAGAGCAGCCATAAAATTTGATCATTAAATTAGGGCTGCTTTGGAGCTGTGCATCCCCTGGAATACACATTCGACTATGAATGAGCTCATTAGAATACTAATGAGCTCATTGTAATACATTTGCATGGGGTTCATGGTGGCTGCTAATGGCACACAGAGCCACGGAAAACCCCTTTGTGCATTACTAGCTACCTAAATGTTTGCTTTAGTCTGGCTTGAACCAGTCTAAAGCAAACGTTAATAGCACGGTAAACTTTGCATCTAGCCCTTAGTAAAAGACCCCTCCCAAGAGAAGTATGCAAAGATCATCAGCAAATATGACTGCCTCAGATTCACCTTTCCTCCAAATTTGCTCCAGTTCAAAAAGTGTTGAAGACCTTATTGATGAAAATGCTTCAGAGTTTTCAAGGAGGACATTTTTCTAAGTGCACATAAAAGATAAATTTTGAAAATTGCCCAACACATCTACGTGAAAGTCTATGCACATAACAGGATGAACAACAGTGCAAGCTCAAATCTGTCTTGAATGCTCATGGTTAGTTTCTATTTTCTCTGCTCATGATTGCTTAAATGTGTTCAGGCTCTGCCTGTAAAAGTGCAAGTCTTGTTCAGCTTGTTGGCAGCATTGATGGATGATCCTTTTAAAGAGGGGTCTGGTTAGCAGAAGGCATTATGTAGGAAACTCTCGTTCTGGTATTTCGACACAGAGAAAACATTCAGATGGAAGATGTAGAGGTTCAGAAACAACACAGGCGTTTCCTCCGGAAATCTGGTAATGTTTCATTGAATCAGAGTATAAGATTAGAAAAGATAGTAGTGGTATGCTGTGCTAGCCTGTTCTGATTGTGCACTGCTAGTATTATTGTATAGTCGAGGGCTTCATAACTCTGCCAAACTTGAAGATCAGAGGTCCGGAGCACACACTCAACCATATTCCCAATGGGAAACATTGCAAAACAACAATACTTACCACAAAAAACATAACACTGAAAATTATACGGATCCCTTGAAGAAGGAAAGCATGGTCCAGATGCACACTTCACTTACACTTCTGGTGGAGAGAAAAACCTGTCAATGGGCACAGCATCAGGAATTATTTTTGTCTTGCTCACAGGATGAATTTACCAGATGTAAAATGGAAGGCGCCAGCTGTTAGAGCATGGCTTTCTGTTTTTTTGTTTTGTGTGTGTGTGTGTGTGTGGCTGCTTGTTTCTGTTGAAATACGCTGCTGAAATGAATTATCTTCCCATACAGTATTTAAGGTCCATATAACCCCACATTACCTGGTGTGACTTTAGTGATCATTCTAAGGATATGGCATTTATTATCCTCATTACAGAGTTGAAATATACAACATAATACATACTCACGAATAGTGACGGGCCTGTCTAATTTCTTCAGTTATTTCTTTCTACTTTGTTCCAGTCATGTGTTTGTCGGGTTTCTCATCATCAGGATCAGAAAAAATGCATGTGAATTATCCTCCTACCTCACCCTCAGTAAAGCCTCTATGCATTTGTGCCTGTCAGGTGGGTGCAGCTGGGGACACTGTTAAGATGTGCCCTCTGGACATTTTCAGGACTGCTACAAATGACTGCTTCAGATTGATTATTATCTACTGGTACTGCACATTGCCTTTTCTGGCTGATTTTGAGAGCCAGTTGGGGCATGAAGAGAAGCTTGGATAATCAGAATCAGATGAGGAAAAAGATTTTTTTTTTAATCAGAAATGGAGAAGTTTAGGGCAGAGATAAAGAACTGAATCCATGCCTCCACCAAGGCATGTGTATCCCCAGGACAAACCTTGTTTCCCTTTTGATTAGCAGCTGGAAAGACTGTCAGCACTTAGCTAATAAGGAAAAGAGATAAAAACGTGAATGGCTGGATTGGAATTCCCCTCCCCTTCCTGATGGCTGTTAGCTGTGTTGAGGACACTAAATGGAAGTCTGTTTAAAGGACCTGGAGTAAGCTTTTTAGAAATCTGGGTGCCAGTGTTTACACCAAGCTGTATGGAAGCCGTAACTACTTGCACCTAAAACATATGTGTATATTTGCACTGCTAAGGAAGTAATTACCTATTTTCCTTTTTAGAATAGGCTCCAAAAAGATGCATTCTTGTCACCTAAAAGCAAGCACCTCTTCATAGAAATGCTTTCTTGAATGGTAATTTAAATAAAAACTATTTTTGTGCTTATAAAATCTCAAACAACCCTAATACTGGATATAAATCTTATCACCAGTGCTCTTTCTATAAATATTATTTCATAAATGAAGGGAAAGACTTCAGAAGCTCAGAGTTCCAATCTATATGGTTGTTTTAAAAGTCTGATCCATTTAAACAGCTTTTTTCTCTTGAGCAGCTTCATCATGAGGCATAAAAACCTTTGTAGTTTTTAATTTTATTTATCTAACAGTCTTTTTCAAAATTATATTCTATGAAAACATTTCAAGGCTTGAACCACTTATCCCCTCTCAGGCATCTCTTCTCTGAGCTGAAGATCATTAACCTCTTTAGCCTTTCTTCGTATGAGAGTTGTTCCATTCCTTTTATCATTTTGGTCACCCTTCTTTGTAGCATTTCTAATTCTGCTGTATTTTTTTTTTTTTTAGATGTGGTGATCAGAATTTCACACAATACTCAGGGTGAGGTCACAACATGGAGTGATGCCCAGGCATTATAATATTCTTTCTTATAATTTTCTGTTCTTTCCTAATTCCTATCATTCTGATTATTCTTGATCCAGTTGATTCTAGAACTACCCAAAATGGACATTATAATTCTTTGCTTTTGGATTTGCCATTAAATATGATGAAAGTTTTGCAAGCCATACAGCTGAATTGTTATTGACTAATGCAAGTTGGTTTGATCATATCAAATCGATTTGACTTTTTTTTTTGCATTGTTTGCCAGTTATTTGACAAGTGAAATTTAAAGTGCTTTCTTTGGTTGCCTATCTCAAAAAAAGATATAGCAGAATTATAAAAGGTTCAAAGAAGAATGAACAAAATGATAAAGGGGGTAGAACTCCTCTCATATGAGGAAATGATAAAGATTTAGGGTTCTTTAGCTTGGAAAAGAGACAGCTGAGGTAGGATATGATTGAGGTCTACAAAATCCTAAGTGGTGTAGAACGTGTAAAAGTGAATCGCTTTTTTGGTCTTTCAAAAAGTACAAAGACCAGGGGACACTCAATGAAATTACATGGAAATACTTTTATAACAAGTAGGAGGAAATATCTTTTCACTCAAAGAATAGTTAAGCTCTGGAATTCGTCAGAGGATGTGGTAACAGTGGTTAGCGTATCTGGCTTTAAAAAAGGTTTGGACAAGTCCCTGGATGAAATCTCCATAGTTTGCTATTGAGATAGGCATTGGGGAAGCCACTTCTTGCCCTGGGATTGGTAGCATGGAATGTGACTAGTATTTGAGTTTCTAGGTACTTGTGACCTGGATTGACCACTGTGGGAAGCAGAATACTTGGTTAGATGGACCATTGGTCTGACCTAGTATGGCTATTCTTATGTTATATTCAGTATTGGTGGCCGTATCTAGCTAAGGACATAAAAAGAATTGAAGCACTCCAGAGAAAAGCGATAAAAATTTCATGGGATTTGCACCAAAAGCTGTATGAGAAGAGACACGAGAATCTGAATATGTAAGCCCTAGGACAGTCCTGGAGTACCCCTTGCCAGACAGGTTTACAGGATTTGTACAATGAATATGCATGAACTTGATTTGCATACACTGCTTCCATTATATTCAAATCTCTTTCATAGCCTATGCAGAATCACACTTTTTTTTCATGTCACCCTTTCTATCAGTTCATGAGCCAATCAGTGTTCATGCACTGACAGGAAGGATGACATTTTGCAATGAGTTGCAGATTACTGCTGCAATTTTAATGCAATTTTAATGTTTGCATGCTCATTGATTACTACATTCTATGATAAATTGTTTTGTGGGAACCTCACATTAGAAGCCATGCTGTCAAAAACTCTATGCAAAGCTTTCTGCATTGGCCCCTGTGTTTGTTTTGTATTCATGGGCATTCAAGCTAGTTTTCAAAAGGATGATACTTCTGTACCTGCCTAGTTTGCATGTGCTTTCAAACATTTGGGATATCATAATAAAATCTGCATATGTACATTCTTTCCCAGCAGCTATATTGTGAAACTACGTGCATACTTTCATCCTCACTTTTCTTTTGGGGGGGGGGGGCAATTTCCAAAGAAAATATTTTCATGGAAATGCAGGGGTTCATCAAAATAAAAACCTTTGAAAAGTGCCCTCCTTATTCAAAAGAATTAAAAGTAAAAAATAAATGGTAAAATTAATTTGCCTCTGCCCTCTTTTTCTTTGGTTTCATGGAAACATAGAAACAGAGAAAATGAAGGCAGATAAATGCCATATGGCCTATTCAGTCTGCCCATCATTTACTATCCCTTCCTCTTCCATAGAGATTCAATATACGAGTCCACAGCTTTCTTGAATTCAGATACATTCTTCATCTCCACCATCAAGAGATTATTCCATGCATTCACCACCCTTTCCATGAAGAAGTATTTCCTTAGGTTAATCCTCAGTCTATCCCCTTTTACCTGCATCCTTTGCCCCACCCCCCCCCCCCCCCCATTCCAGAGTTTCCTTTCAATTGAAAGAGATTTGCCTCCTGTGCATTTATGTCATGGAGGTATTTATATGTCTCTATCATATCTCTCCTCTCTCCCCTTTCTTCCAAAGTATACTTATTGAGATCTTAAGATTGTACCCATACCCTTTATGATGAAGACCACTGACCATTTTAGTAGCTGCCTTCTGAACTGACTGTGGTCTCCAGAACGGTACACAGTACTCTAATTGGAGTCACACCAGAGACTTATACAGAAGCACTATCACATCTTTTTTTCATGCTAACCATTCTTCTCTATACATCCTTCTGGCTTTTGCTGTCATCTTTTCTACTTGTTTGGTCAACTTAAGATCATCTGATAAGATCACCCCCCCCCCCCCAAGTTTTGCTTTTCATTTGTGCTTAGGAGTACTTCATCCCCTATACTGTACTGTTCCCTCATGTTTTTTCAGCCCAGATTCATGACCCTGTATTTTAGTATTAAATCTTATCTGCTAAATTCTGGACCACTCTTCAAGTTTTGCTACGTTCTTTCTCATGTTATCCACACCATCAGGGGGTCATGCGCAATGGAAAGCAGGGCAAGGAGGCATTTGCCCTCCCCTATTGGATTTCTTAGCCTCTCTGCCACAGCATCTCTCCTGCTTACCAGGAAGGCCACCAAAGTTACTAAGAAGACAAAGCCTCAGTTTACAACAAATGAGATCACACACAGCTCATCATGGAACCTCTGAATAGGCCTCAGCAGTTGAACTCTGACAAGTCCCACCCCCTCTGATATACACTTCCTTTGGGGGGCAGGGAAGGGATGTGTCAGGGAGTTCAAATGCTCAGTGCCGGTCAGAGGTTCCACAGTGAGTTGTGTATAAGCTCATTTGTTATAAGCTGACACTTTTTTGTCTCCTCAGTGACTTGCCTGGTCTGCCTGGTAAACTGGAGAGATGTTGTGACAGGGAGAGAGGTGCTAGACTGTGTGGGCCTGGAGCTGGAGCAGGGGAGAAGAAGAGCATACCCTCAGTTACCACTGTATGAAATGAAGTGCTATTGTAAGTTAGGGAGAGAGACGTGTATGATGCTGGACATGGGGTGTGGAACTAAAGAGACAGTCTGAGTTTGAGAGGGAATGAGGTGTATGGGGTAAGGAGATTAGAGAGACATAGAGGGAATGCTGCTTATGGTGGTAAGGGGATCAGAGAAGCAGAGAGAGGATGCTCGATACGAGACATTGAATGCAGGGAGAAAAAGAATGGGGATGCAGGGGCTGGGAAGACGGAGGAGGAAGGAGAGAGAAGAGGGAACTATTGAGAGACAGAAAAGGTGAGATTTATGGAGAAGAGTATGAGTGGGAGTGAAAGAAAGAGATGAAAAGCTGCAGGTAGCTGAAAGTAAAAAGACAGAGACTAAGGACTGGTTGGTAAGAAGGAGCAAAGGAGCAGTGCAATCTAAACAGAAGGGAGGTGTGGCATACCTTGACAGCATTTGTGTATGGTGAAACTTTCCCTCTGCTTTTTTCATCTGGCAGAGGGTTGAGCCTTCCTGATTGGGAGTACCAGTGTAATGGTATCAGTTTATTATCAGATACATATATATACACCAATATATTTGTGCAGCTTTTAAATATATATATTTGACACTGCAGCAGAGAGAATAGTTTCATTTCAAGCCCCTCTCTCCCCATCCCTTTTTCTGGGAACTTCTGATAGTAGGGATAGTTAATTACAAACACTTAACAAAGACAAAAGAGAGACTCTCTGCCCTCCCACCTAAAAGGACTGAACAAAAGCATGACTAAGGTGGGCACCTGAATACCCCATTGAAAACAAAGAACTCAGAGGAAAACCATAAACAGGACATTTGCTTGTCAAAGGTATACCTGCCCCTCCCATCAGCTTTCAGACATGTGCAGAAAGGAAGGACTTGTAATGTGTATCTGCTCCAGAGACTGAGCATGAAGCCCTGTACATCAAAAGACCATTTGCCAGCAAAATCCAGACAGCAAGTCTCGTGATGTCATAAGACATGAGACCAAGACTCAGGGGTCGTGTGCAGACATGAGACCAAGATACCACAATGCTTTGCAAATGCCCAAGGGTCGTGTGGAAACCAGGAAACCAGGACAAAGATCCACATGGCATATCCTCCTGCAGCTTGCAAGGTATAAAAGGACAAGCTGTTTCTCCAGGAGATTCTCTTCAACTGCAAGCAACTCAGATCCACTCACGGCAGAAGCTCTCTCTCTTCAAGACTCTCCCTCCAGGAGATTCTCTCTTCAGCACCAATCCAGATGCCTTGCTCCTGATCTGCAATTCACCTGCCTCATGGCTCTTCAATGGACCACAAAATGCTTTTGCAACAGACTGCTTTGTAAGTTATAACTTTTGATCTAGACCTGCTACTCTACTTTACCTTACTTAAGCACAGATTATCTGTAAAGATCTCTTAAAACCTACCTCTCGTGTGCAATTGTATATTAAATCAACCTTTTTGAAGCTAAAAATACGGTCTCCTTGTGTTCTGAGTATATGGTATCTTTTATATATACTTAATTTATTTAATTTATTGCAATTATCACCTTTGGTGATTGGTGGAGAAATTAATATCCTAAAACTTATAAATACAGCACCTGCTCTTAAATTATAAACAGTAGCGAGTGCTCTCTAGAGCTCTTTTCCCCAAATAAATCATTTCTTGTAACACCAGTGCTGATTCCAATAGGCACTTGAGAGGGCACCCATTGACATCATCAGGGTCTTCTTTCTTATAAGAAGATCCTTGGTTCATTAATATCTTAGCATTTACCCCAAATATTCTGGACCCTATGGACAAGCACCTGATTTCTTCTGGAACTCTTTCAGTTCACTAGAATGTACTCTGCCTCTCCCTCCTTCTTCTTGCTAAGTTGGGAGATCTGAAGTGGTTACTGCTTCATCAGCTGAGGTTTAGCTTAGTGTTTTCTAAATTACCAACAGTTATACAGGTAGCTAGTTCCACCCAGTTGCTTTATGCTACGGAGAATAAGCAGGATTTGTGGGAATCTAATCAATGTATGGAGGGAATGCTTAAAACCGTTCTCTCTAAGACTGTTACATCTCTCAAGAGGTTGTTGATAAATTAGTTAATGCAGACACTAATATTCAAGGTTTGGATAAAAAGGTATTAGTGGTGGAGAAGCATGTTTCTTCTTTAATAGCCCAACAATATAGGCAATAAATATAGGCCTCTCGCTTGGACAATTGCAATTTACTTCTCACTGGTCTTCCGCTCAGCCATCTCTCTCCTCTCCAATCCGTCCAAAATTCTGCTGCACGACTTGTTTTCCGCCAGAATCGTTATACCCACACTAGCCCGCTCCTCAAGTCACTTCACTGGCTCCCTGTCCGCTTCCGCATTCAGTTTAAACTTCTCGTACTGACCTTTAAATGCATCCACTCTGCAGCCCCCATTACCTCTCTGCTCTCATCTCTCCCTACATTCCTCCCCGTGAACTCCGCTCACTGGACAAGTCTCTCTTGTCGTCCTCCTTCTCCTCCACTGCTAACTCCAGGCTTCGCTCCTTTTCTCTCGCGGCACCTTATGCCTGGAATAGACTTCCTGGATCTATACGTCTAGCTCCATCTCTACCTGTGTTCAAATCTATGCTGAAAACCCACCTTTTCACTGCTGCTTTTAGCTCCTAGCCACAATTGCTCTCCCCTTGTCCCTTCCTCCCTTCTCACCCATTACTTCCCTCACCCGTAACTGTCTTGTATGTCTGTATTATTTAGATTGTAAGCTCTTTTGAGCAGGGACTGACTCTTTGTATCAGGTGTTCAGCGATGTTTGCATCTGGTAGCACTATACAAATGCTAATAATAATGATAATAAATTTGGAACCATCCATAATTCACACTATGAAAACAATGATGCTTCCTCAATTCAAAATCTTCACCTCAGACTTCAGCGTTGCAACTTGCCAATCACATTACTTTCTAATTGGCAAGTCTTACGCCCTCACCTCATCATTAGTCACTTAGGTGTAGAAATATTTTTCTTTTTCATTAGTATCTTAGCTGATCTTCAAAATTTTAATCTTATATTCATTTAGCATTCTTCTCTAAATTAATAAATATACTAATCTTTCAAATGCAGCATATGATATTTAACCCAGGGGTACTTCATCCGACATAGTCTGTTTTGCTAGACAATTCCCCCTAAAACCAAAGAAGAATCACAATTAGTGTAAATCTCTAGTAACCCTTTTAAAATCCCCCTATGGAATAATTACAAACCATATTTTACCTAAGCTGTCAGTCATCTGAAAGCATCCACAACTCTAGCTCAAAGGTGGCCACTGCGTTAAACTCCTTTCTTTCAAACCCATCTAATCCTATGAATTCCTTATCCCCAATAGATTACTAATGGACCAATCACAGAGCCCCTGGAACTAAACTAAAGTCATCCATTCAATTTCCAAATTTAAGCAGAACAGAGTGATAGAATTTAAATCAAAGATCCACCGCTGTTCCAAAAAGTATAATTGTTATTGTGGGACCCTTCTGAAATATCATCTATATATAAGGCACTTGGGGGACAGAAAGGTATCCTTCTATGCCTTTTTTTGGCACAGATATGTGGAGGAATTAGCCAGCTGGAAGAAAGAAGTGACAACTTGGATTCAAGTGAACAGCAAGAGCCACGCGAGCCACAGCAGGTGCCAGGGAATGGAGAGAAAAGAGAGACAATTCTGGGGGAAGCATAAAGGCAGAGCGGTCCTTTTAGAAAGGTGCACTGAAAAGTGGCTTGTGGTAGTGTAGGCGTGGTTTTTGGGTGCACACCAATCCATTTTTCAGTGCGCCTGCAAAAAAGGCCTCTTTTTTTCCCCAGAAAATGGACGTGCGGCAAAATCAAAATTGCCATGCATTCATTTTGGGTCTGAGACCTTACCGCCAGCCATAGACCTAGTGGAAAAGAATGTGGGTGTTAAGGACCTACGTGTGTCAGATGCCACTTGGCGCGCATTTGCTACGTGCACCAGAAAATAAAAAATATTTTCCAGATGCACGTAGCAGATGCGCACCAAAATTGAAATTACTGCAAGGACCACACGGTAACCAGGCGGTAACTCCAATTTGGCACACGTAGGCGCCTACGCGGCTTAGTAAAAGGTAACCCAAAGTGTTGTTAAAATGGGGAGAAGAGATAAAGAGTGCCTAGTAGGGGAAGGAAAGGATGGAACAAGAGTTTTGGGGGGAGGTGGAGAGACACTGCTAGGAGGAGAAAGACAAAGACAGTTTAATGGAGGGAAGGTAGAGGGAATGCCTTGGAGGAGGAAAAGGAAAGAGATCACATTGGGGGGAAAAGGAAAGAAAGTGTTTCCAACAAGAAGGGAGAAAATAAGTGAACAAGTTTGGGGAAGTGAGGGAGAAAGAAAGAAGCAGAGCGTGCCGGGGGAGGTGGGAGAGTGTCTGGGTTATATTTGAGGCTGAATTTTTTTTTTTTTTTTTTATTTTAGTTACATTTGTACCCCGCGCTTTCCCACTCATGGCAGGCTCAATGCGGCTTACATGGGGCAAAGGAGGGTTAAGTGACTTGCCCAGAGTCACAAGGAGCTGTGCCTGAAGTGGGAATCGAACTCTGTTCCTCAGTTCCCCAGGACCAAAGTCCACCACCCTAACCACTTAGGAGGGGCATAATCGAACGTCACTGGCCAAATAGATTGCCAGCGATCTATGTTGGTGGCGGCGCTACAGCTGGCTGGAACCGAATTATCGAAAAAGATGGCCGGACATCTTTTTTTTCGATAATACGGTTTAGCCCGGCCAAATGCCTTGGAGTTCGCCGGGTTTGAGATGGCCGGGTTTGCTTTTCAGCGATAATGGAAAGTTATGTCGGCCATCTCAAACCCCGGCCAAATTCAAGGCATTTGGCCATGGAGGAGCCAGCATTTTTAATGCACTGGCCCCCCTGACATGCCAGGACACCAACCAGCCACCCTAGGGGTCACAGCGGTGGACTTCAGAAAAGCTTCCACGTGCATAGCTCCCTTACTTTGGGAGCTGAGCCCCCCACCTCCCCCCCACCTCCCCCCCAAACCCACTACCCACAAATGTACTGCACCCACTAAAATTGCTCCAGGGACGTGCATACAGCCTCTAGGACTTATTGCTGCTGTATAACTTTGGCACACCAGTTCACACCTGAAGACTAATCTCTCTGAAAAAGTCCTTTCTTGAAATAACCACGTTTACTCACAGTTAACTGCAGATCAGAGTCCCCTCAGCACCATTCAAGGTAAGAACTACGTTCTCTAACGTGGGTAACACAGGAAAGGGAACTAACACTGGCTTACAAAAATGGCCACTACTGCATGGACTACAACAGGAAACAAAACAGGACACACTCTGACCCAGTTAGCAGGGGGGAAAAACACCATGGGAGTAGAGCCCAGTACCCTACACCCACCACAATGCATTGCTAATGTGACTCTGCAGGGCACCTAACAGAAAAGGAGTCACACTCACCTGAGAGCTACATCGCAACCAGGGAAAGGCCGTCGGAGGATAGAACACATTCTGCTATCATGGAGGTGGGTACGACATTTGAGGCTGGCGTGCAGGCTGGCAAAAAAGGTTTTTAGTTTTATTTTTTTAGTATGGAAGGGGGTTGGTGACCACTGGGGGAGTATGGGGAGGTCATCCCCCATTCCCTCCAGTGGTCATCTGGTCAGTTGGGGCACCTTTTTGAGGCTTGGTCTTGAAAATAAAAGGACCAAGTAAACCCGGCGAAATACTGCTTAACGCCACTTTTTTTTTTCATTATCGGCGAAAGCCGGCCATCTGGTAGCCACGCCCATGCCCGCCCATGTCCCGCCTTCGCTAATCTACCGACACGCCCCCTTGAACTTTCGCCGGCGAAGCGACGGGAAAGCAGCGATGCTGTCTAAAATGTCGCTTTTGATTATACCGATTTTGCCGCTTTAAGAAATCGCCGGCCATCTCCCGATTGTGTTGGAAGATAGCCGGCGATCACTTTCGATTATAAGCTGGTAGGTCACCTAAAATGTTTTATGGATACCTGTAAGTGTTTAAATTAAAGTTTAAATTGCAAGAAAAGTTTATATCCGTGTACATAAGACTGGAATAGTTAAGATGATGAAAGGTCTATCTGAATATGGGAGCAAAATGAGTACAGTGGAACCAAGGCCAGTAAACATGCCACATGATGACATCCCCAGAAAGAAAGGAAAATACTACTCCAGTGAAAGAATTGGAGACTGTTGTCTGCACTTATACAGGATTGTTGAAAGGGTAATAGATTATAAACTACAAAATATCATTTAATTTTTGGAAATCAATACTATGCTAGGATAACTGCTTAGTATTATTTTTAAACTGTGCTTGATATTATGCCTCCATATAATTTTAGACTGAAGTATAAGCCAACTGGAGGTGAACCAGCAAACAACAGGAAGAACAATTTCAAAACAGAGATGAAAAGAAAAACATAGCACACTTGCAGAGTATGTAAAGGTTTTGAAGCATAGACTGTAGTGATGTGGACAGATAAAATACAACTAACTAAACCAAAGGAGCGTCAATAAAGTTAAATCAGTAGAGGAATTAATTTGGAGCACTTCCAGTTTGAAGAGAAACTGTTCAAACAATTGTCTGGCGTAGCCATGGGAGTTACGATAGCGCCCTCAGTAGCCAACCTGTTTGTGGCACAGTTTGAGGAAGAGGTGGTGCATTGTTCCACCCATTATCTGAAGATAAAATTATGGGTGAGGGTCATAGATTATGTTTTTTGCATATGGGATGGGGAGAAGAGAGAGCTGGAGGCGTTTGTATTAGAACTGAATCGGGGGCATCCAACATTGAGATTTACTATGGAAGCTAGTCAGACCAGCATTTCCTATTTGGATGTACTGATCAATAAGACGGGGAATACCTTCCTAGAGTATACGAGTTGCCACCTGAAGAAGTTAAAGGATAGCCTACCCCTATCCCAGTTTTTGAGATATAGAAGGATCTGTTCGGAGGAAGAAGATTTCAGAGGACAATCTAAAGAGTTGAGAAAGAGACTATGTGAGAGGGGGTACCTGAAACACGTAGTTCAGAATGCATACAGAAGAGCTAAATTTAACAACAGGGAGTATCTGTTGAAGCCAAGGAATAGAGATGACACAGCAGAGGTGAAAATTGCGACATGTGTCTGGAGGTACACTACAATGGCAGCTAAAGTAGCATCAACTATTAAGAAACATTGGCACATAGTACAGACATTACCAATTTTTAAGGATGTGAAGGTGAGGATGGCTTACAGTAGGGGAAGGAACTTAAAAGAAATATTGTCCCCAGCCGGCCTGAGACCCCTGGATTTGCAGGTAGAAAGAGAGACTGGACATACCAGATGTGGGTCGTGCCGCATGTGTGAGATGATGATAGAGACAACTAAATTTAGAGACCCACAGTTAGATCGGGAATTTATTTTGAGGTCTAAAATGTCCTGTGTCTCGGAGTTTGTTGTGTATTGTGTGCAATGTCCATGCAATAAGCTGTATGTGGGGCAAACCACGAGGAAATTGGTGACACTACTTAGAGAGCATAAAAGCAGTATACATATTAAAAAAACTGACAGCACCATTGGCAGCACACTGTGTGGAAGAGGGACATTTTTGAATCCCTCCGGTGTGTTTTACAACAAGTTAGGTTTAACACCAGGGGAGGAGACAAAAAACTGGTGTTACAACAACAAGAACAAAAGTGGATCTTTCGGTTACAGACAGTGCATCCTAGGGGGTTGAACACTAGAATCGAGTGGGTTCATTTTTTCTGAAATAGGTTACCATTTTTTCTGAAATGAGTTTCCATTGGAGGATGAAGGGAGATGACGTTGGACGTCACCTTACAAATTAGAGCGGGAAGTGGGTGAACACTTGCGGAGCGAATAACGGGCTGCAGTGAAGTGAGGAATGCAGAGGGAACTGTACATGTTTGAGATTCGTGAGGATTATTGATGATTCTAACTCTACTGTGGTTTTTTGTAGAGAGTCGCCAGTACCATGGACCCTGAGGCAGGAATCGAAAGAAGTACCGAAACCTTGGCCATTGTCAGCCGTGGCAAGGAGAGACTGAGTGACAGCTGATTGAACACAACAGCAAGATAAGTGCTGGTTTAATGTTTAATAATAAAACAATAATCCGTAAAGAAAGAGACTGTATAGAGAGGAGGTTTTTTGCCAATGATGACAGCAAGAACTCTGGATTATTTACAGCCATAGAGCTATGTTAAGGAGTCTGTTTAGGCTTTTTCTTCCATTGCATACAAAATCATGTAGACATGAATATGTAGAGTTCCAGATTAGGAATAGGATTTTAGTGAGAACTAGGGACGCCAAGGATCAAATCCTACTGCAGTTCCTTGTGATCTTGGGCAAGTTACTTAACCCTTTCACTGCCACAGGTACAAACTCACCCCTCTCTTTCACAAAGCCGTACTTGAATGGGCTGTGTTGGCATTACAGAACCGGCAGCCATTAGCGCGGCTTTGTAAAAGTGGGGGAGGTTAGATTGTGAGCCTTCCAGAGACAGGAAAATATTTAGCGTATCTGAATGAACTCATCTTGAGGTATTTCTTAAAAAGATGTGAGGTAAGTCCTTTCCCCTTCCTAGTTGTAAAGCTGACTTTAAACAAATTGGAAAATGGACACTTACAGTGTAACAGAAGACATAGAGGGGCATAATCGAACGGAAACGCCTATCTCAATGGGCGTTTATCTTCGAGAACGGGTCCGTGAAGGGGCGGGCCGAACCGTATTTTTGAAAAAAATGGACGTTTTTGAGCTGGGCGTTTGTTTTTTTTTAGCGATAATGGAAACTAAAAACGCCCAGCTCAAAAATGTCCTAATCCGAGCCATTTGGTCATGGGAGGGGCCACGATTCGTAGTACACTCACCCCCCTGACATGCCAAGACACCAACTGGGCACCCTAGAGGTCAGTGCGGTGGACTTCAGACAACGCTCCCACATGCATAGCTCCCTTACCACGGGTGCTGAGCACCCAACCCCCCCTCCCCCAAAACCCACTACCCACAAATGTACAACACTACCATAGCTCTTAGGGTTGAAGGGGGCACCTACATGTGGGTACAGTGGGTTTTGGAGGCCTCCCATTTACCAGCACAAGTGTTACAGGTGGGGGGGGGGGTGGGCCTGGGGCCACCTGGCTGAAGTGCACGACGGTACCCACTAAAAGTGCTCCAGGGACCTGCATACACGCAGGCCTCTAGGACTTGTTGCTGCTGTATAACATTGGCACACCAGTTGACACCTGAAGACTAATCTCTCCGAAAATGTCCTTTATTGGAATAACCGCCTTTACTCACAGTTAACTGCAGATCAGAGGTTGTGCCCCACTGGCAACGAGTCTCCCTGGTACTGAGATGAGCAGTAGGTCAGAGCTGGCAGAATGCTGTACAATGCCCTCTTTCAGCCACATTCAAGGGAAGAACTAAGTTCTGTAACGTGGCTAACACAGGAAAGGTAACTAAAACTGGCTTACAAAAATGGCCACTACCGCATGGACTACAACAGGAAACACAACAGGGCACACTCTGACCCAGTAGGCAGGGGGAAAAGCACCATGGGAGAAGAGCGTACCAACTACCAACATCGTGAGACTGTAACACAAGCTAATGAAATCACGGAGCCCAATACTCTGTACCCACCACAATGCAATGCTGATGTGACCCTGTAGTGCACCCGAGAGCCACATCTGACCCAGGGAAAGGCTGTGACAGGATCGAACACATTCTGCTGTCATGGAGGTGGGTATGGCATTTGAGGCTGGCATACAGGCTGGAAAAAAAGTTTGTAAAGTGGGGTTTTTTTGGTGGGAGGGGGTTAGTGACAACTGGGGGAGTCCGGGAAGGTCATCCCCGATTCCCTCCAGTGGTCATCTGGGCAGTTGGAGCACTTTTTTGGGACTTGTTCGTGAAAAAAAAGGGTCCAAAAAAAGTGAACCAAAATCGCGGTAAAAACACCTTTTTTTTTGATTATCAGATAAAGACGCCCATCTCTCCTTGGCTGATAACCACGCCCCAGTTCTGCCTCCACCACACCTCCAACATGCCCCCGTCAACTTTATTCGTTTCCGCAACGGAGTGCAGTTGGAAACGGCCAAAATCGTCTTTCGATTATACCGATTTGGGCTCCTTTGCGAGATAAACGTCTATCTCCCGATTTAGGTCGCACTATAGGCGTTTTTCTCT
Organism: Microcaecilia unicolor; assembly: GCF_901765095.1. Classification (NCBI taxonomy): domain Eukaryota; kingdom Metazoa; phylum Chordata; class Amphibia; order Gymnophiona; family Siphonopidae; genus Microcaecilia; species Microcaecilia unicolor. Next base: position 295,708,672 of record NC_044032.1, read on the forward strand.
TTCGAAAATAAGCAGGACTGTCAGGCAGGTCTGTGGTGGGGAGCATAAGCAAATGAGTACATAAGTATTGCCATACTGGGAGAGACCGAATGTCCATCAAGCCCAGCATCCTATTTCCAACAGTGGCCAATCCAGGTCACAAGTACCTGGCAAGATCCCAAAACAGCACAATACATTTTATGCTGCGTATCCTAGAAATAAGCAGTGGATTTTCCCCATGTCCATTTTATTAATGGCTTATGGATGTTTCTTTTAGGGACCTATCCAAAAAATTTTTAAACCCTGCTAAGCTAACTGCTTTTACTACATTTTCTTTAAACGAATTCCAGAGTTTAATTACACGTTGAGTGAAGAAATATTTTCCCTGATTCATTTTAAATTTACTACTTTGTAGATTCATTGCTTGCCCCCTAGTCCTAGTATTTTGGAAAAAACAAACAAGCAATTCACATCTACCCGTTCCATTCCACTCATTATTTTACAGACCGCTATCATATATCCTCTCAGCCAGCTCTTCTCGAAGCTGAAGAGCCCAATCTGCTTTAGCCTTTCCTCATAGGGAATTTGTCCCAGCCCCTTTATCATTTTTGTCACTCTTCTCTGTACCTTTTCTCATTCCACTGTATCTTTTTGGAGATGCGGTGACCAGAATTTCACACGATATTCAAGGTGCGGTCACACCATGGAGCAATACAAAGGCATTATAATGTCATCATTTTTGTTTTCCATTCCTTTCCTAATAATACCTAACACTGAGCAGAGGGTTTCAACGTATCATCAAACAATTACACCTAGATCCCTTTCCCGGTCGGTGACTCGTAATGTGGAACCTTGCAGTACATAGCTATAGCTCGGGTTCCTCTTTCCCACATGCATCACTTTGCACTTGCTCACATTAAACATTATTTGCCTTTTGGATGGCCAGTTTCCCATTCTCATAATGTTCTCTTGTAATTTTTCACAATGCTCTTGCGATTTAATAACTTTGAATAACTTTGTGTCATCAGCATATTTAATTACCTCAGTTACTCTCATCTCTAGATCATTTATAAATATGTTAAAAAGCAACAGTCCCAGCATAGACCCCCTGGGGAACCCCACTATCTACCCTTCTCCATTGAGAATACTGATCATTTAACCCCACTCTCTGTTTTCTATCCTTTAACCAGTTCTTAATCCACAATAGGACACTACCTCCTATCTTGCTTTAGGGTCTGGTGTAACAATACAGTGTTGTCCTAAGACAATGAAAATGGTTAGGTAAAAGAAAAGTTGTGGGAGGTGATGACAGGAAATACCTCCTATCCAATGATTTTCCAGTTTCCTTTGGAGTCTTTCATGAGGTACTTTGTCAAACACCCTTAGAAAATTCAGATACACAATATCGCCGGGCTCACCTTTATCCACATGTTTGTTCACCCCTTCAAAGAAATGTAGTAAATTTGTGAGGCAAAATTTTCCTTCACTAAATCCATGTTGGCTTTGTCTTATTAATCAATGCTTTTGAATATGCTCTGTAAGAAGAACGAAGCAAAGAATTTATTTAATCTCTCCGCTATGGCTTTGTCTTCCCTGAGTACCCCTTTTACCCCTCGGTCATCTTAGTGGTTCAACTGATTCTTTTGCCAGCTTCTTGTTTTTAATATACCTAAAAAAGTTTTTGCCTCCAACGCAATCTTTTTATGAAGTCCTTCTTTGCCTTCCTTATCAGCACTTCCTTATGCTGTTTCCTTCTTCAATTTTCTGAAGGATTTTCTTTTAGCTCCAATGGTTTTCTTCACCGTATTTTTTAACCATGGCGGCTGTCGTTTGGTCTTCCTTCCTCCTTTTCTAATACACAGAATATATTTGGTCTGGCTTCCAGGATGGTATTTTTGAACAGCAACAACTCCAGATGTAAAGTTTTTTTTTTCAACGTTCTTCATTTTTCTTTTTGAAAGTTAAATGCTAATGTTTTGGATTTCCTGTGTGTATTTACTCCAAAGTTGATATCAAATCTGATCATATTATGATCACTTTTATCAAGCAGCCCCATCACCATTACCTCCTGCACCAGATCATGTGCTCCACTAAGGACTAGGTCTAGAATTATTCCTGCTCTTGTTGGCTCCTTTACCAGCTGCTCCATAAATCAGTCCTTGATTTTGTCAAGGCATTTTACCTCTCTAGCACACCCTGATGTTATATTAACCAAGTCAACATCGGGGTAATTGAAATCACCCATTATTATTGTGTTCCCCAGTTTGTTAGCCTTCCTAATTTCTGATAAAATTTCTACATCTGTCTGTTCATCCTGGCCAGGTGGACGATAGTACACTCCTTTCACTATCCTTTTCCCCTTTACACATGGAATTTCAATCCATAAGGATTCCAAGATGTGTTTTGTTTCCTGCAGAATTTTCAATCATATAATAATACCCCTCCACCATTTTGATCCACTCTATCACTATGATATAATTTGTACCATGCTATGACAGTGTTCCACTGGTTATCCTCCTTCCACCAAGTCTCAGAGATGCCTATTATAACTAATTTTTCCTTTAGTGCAATATATTCTACTTCTCCCTTCCTATTTCTTAGGCTTCTGGCATTCACATGTAGACATTTGTTTGATGTTCCTATTTACATCTTGCTCAGCAGTTGATAGTGTTAATTTGCAATCTTTTTATTTAAAGACACCTGTTCTACTATGGTCTCTAATGCAACCTCGCTATCAGGATACCCTATCTTCCCTGTTTTGGTGATATCTTTGAAAGATACCTTGTTCTGAACCATGTGCTTTTGAATGTCAGCCTTCCTCCAGGTTCTAGTTTAAAAAGCTGCTCTATCTCCTTTTTAAATGCCAATGCCAGCAGTCTGGTCCCACCCTGGTTAAGGTGGAGCCCATCATTCCATAATAGGCTCCCCCTTCCCCAGAATGTTGCCCAGTTCCTTACAAATCTAAAACCCTCCTCCCTGCAGCATCACCTCATCCACACATTGAGACTCCGGAGCTTTGACTGTCTCTTGGGCTCTGCGCTTGGAACGGGGAGCACTTCAGAAAATGGTACCCTAGAGGTTCTGGATTTGAGCTTTCTACCTAAGAGCCTAAATTTGGCTTCCAGAACCTCTCTCCCACATTTTCCTATGTCATGGTACCCACATGTACCAAGACAGCCAGCTCCTCCCCAGCACTATCTAAAATGCTATCCAGGTGACGAGTGAGGTCCACCACTTTTGCACCAGGCAGTCAAGGTGGGAAAAGTTTGGTAATGTGGGTCTGGGTAAGGTAGCAGTGGCCCATATGGCAGTCCCTATGTTCTTATGCTGGCTGAAGTTGGGCTTCTTGCACACAGGTTTATTTTGCTGTGGTCCAGGTGCATTCACATCAGTGCTGACATTGTATAGATATGTACATGCATAAATATGTGCCCACATAATTTGTGTATATTTTGCCAGTGCATGCCTACTTCAGGGAGCAGAGATACACAATTTATACACAGTCTGGTGGTAGTTCCACAGTTTATAGAATACAACGCATTGGGCCTTATTCTATAAAGGTTATGCTCCTAAGTTTATGCTCCTAAAATTTATGCTCTTAAATTACGAGCGTAATCTGTGCTCCTACATTACAAGCCTAATATATGCTCCAAAATAGATCATGCTCTTAATTTGTGAGCATAAACTGTACTCTTAAATTAGGAACATAAATTTTAGGAGCATAAATTTAGGAGTATAGCTTTATAGAATAAGGCCCATAGAGGGAGATTTTATATATGGTGTCTACAAAATCGGCCCTGAAATCAGTGCTGACTATAATTGGCGCATAGATTTAGGCACTGATTATAGAATACACTTAGTTGATATATCAGCGCCTAAATCTATGTGCATCCATTTAAACCAAGTAAAATGTGGCATAAATCTCAGCATGTAGATTTAGGTGCACTGGGCAATATTCTATAACTAGGCATGGAAATTTTGGAACACCCACGAAATGTCCATTTCCCTGCCCATAACTATGACCTTTTTTGCCTGCGCACATTAGAAGTTTCAATGCACATTGTTATAGAGTACACTTAGTGAGTTGTGCACCTTAATTATAATCAATGCCAATTAGTGCACATTATTGCTTATGAAGTGCTGTTATCAGCACTCATTAACTTGTTAAGCTTGATAAATTGCACACATTGTTATAAAATCTGAGCCGAATTCAGCACAGATCTTTAGGCACGTTACATATAATCCAGGGGATAGCAGCTAACCAGCAATATCACACAATATAACTGTCTACGTACAAATATTCAGCTTCAGCTAAGTTTAGCATCTAAATTGGACTGCATAAATAGCAGTCCTAACTTTGGCCTCTGTAAACTTAACCAGCCAGCGCTGAATATTAACTTGGCTGGTTAATTTTAAGCAAGCCAAAAAAAAAATCAAATGTTCAATGCCAGTCACCAAAAATGGCCAGACACTGAATAACCAGGTTCAGTGCCAATTGCGGCACTTAGCTGGCCTGCCTCCCATGGGCTGATTATCGGCCGGACTGTCTCATGCGAAACCACTTTCAGCTACCTGAGTCCAAAACTATGGAATACCCTGCCACCCAACTCAGCACACAACTCTCTCTGCGATCATTCAAAACAATGCTAAAAAGTCACCTCATTCTGAGGCCTTCAGCTGCTCCTCTGACTAACCTATCCTCTCTCCTTTCTCTCTACCTTCTCCTTCTCTTACCATACTTCCTTTTATAAGTGCACTTGTAAACTGCATAGCAGCCATTATTGGACATTTTATGGTATATCAAGCAATGCGAATGAATAAATAAATAAATACGTTTAATCTTCCAGGTACCAAGAGGAACACCCTTTTTCCATAAGTTGAAACATGAAATTTCTGAACTACTTACCAGGAGAAATCCTTATGAAACTTGTAAAAATTAATAATTATCATCATAATAAAATATAATACCAGGGGGTGGGTGATATTGGACTTGCAGTAGAAACAGAGAAATTCTAACTTCACAGAAGGTGGTCATGAAATCTAGTGATCACCAAACAGAAAGGGGTTTCATAAAAGTCTTGAACCTTAATGTGATATTTAGCAGGTTAGGAAGGGTCTTAATATAGCACAACAGTGGACTCAACAAAAACAAATAATTGCAAAGGCACCTAAACTTTTCATTGAAACGAGAAATAAAAAGAGAAAGAGACTATCAAAGTTTTTAAAAGAGAAAGCTGGCAAGGTAACAGCAAAAAGGTTAACAAAATATCTGGAAAAGCTAAAAGCTGAGAAAAGCTGTGAAGATAGCCAGTAGCCAGGACAGCAAAGTGGCAAACACATAAAATAGCTAACATAATAAAGTACAGTGACAAACATTTTGGCCCCTCATAACTGCAATAGATAAATAATGGATAGATTAATGAAAAGAAGAAGAACAGAGGTGTGATTGTAAGACAACAGGTGAAAAAGAGGAATATGTGCAGGGCGACAAGAAAGCAAAGCAAAATTACTGAACAAATATTTCAGAAAGCTGCTTTCTGCATAACAAATAAGCTCAGTCCTTAAAGTATAGTCATGTGATCAAACCTCCAGGAATAGGTTCAGCCAGAGTTGGCAACCCTCTTCATATCTTCTGGAAGCGATTTTGCCAAGATACCAGCTGCAGTTCTTTGAACAGGATCCAATGGATGCTGCAACCTGCTTCCTAATACCTGCCTAAAGCTTGCAAAAATCACTCCTAGAGGCTGGAGATGGAAGCCTGAAAATTCATCTGTACCTGAGTCTCAAAGCCAAATTGTTGTTTCCTCTGGGATACAGATAAAGAGGGAAGTTGCCCTGTACTATACGATTCATCCCTTTGCTAGGTAATTAGGAAAAATCCTAAAGCAGGGAAGCATTAAGGAGGGAATGTGCCTGGTTAGGATTCCCTTAAGACAAAAAAAAAAAGCAGGTTGAAAGCATGCTCCCTTCAGTTATGTGCAGGAGCACTGCAAGCCAGAATTGTGCTCTGTGTGACACATACACTAGTGCCCCTGCCTGCATACTGTGTCAGAGGCCAAGCAGGGGAGACAATGATGGAGGCACAATTTTTGTGCCCTGCTTCCATTGCACCTTTGTGCGACCGCACCACTCACACAGCCTTGGGACAGCCCTGGTTCTGTATTTCTAGATCCCAAAACACACTAGTCAGCACTGAGCTATACAGTAATGGAACCCACTATGTTGGCTAGTTATCATATTTTACACTGGTACAGTTTATTGACTGAGCATAATAGTATACTTTTCTTTACTTAATGTCATTTCTAGAAGGAATATGAAGGGGCATGAACACAATTCTCCCGAGTGTAGCAGTAGCATAGCCAGACCTCATTTTTTGGTGGGCCTGGGGGTGGACTGGATGGGTATGACCCACGCATTTCCTCTCTGTCCACACCCCTCAGTATACCTTGGCTGGCAGGGATATCTGGGCCCCGCTAGCTGAAGAATCTTCTGGAGTCCCCCAAAGCCTGAGAAGTCTTATCCCTGTGCCAGTCACCAGCATGTATCCATCCACCGACACCATGCATGCTCAGTTCAACCAGCATCCCCATGCATGCATACGCGGTGGTGCCAGCTTTATACCTGTTTGCTTAATTCTACTATATCACTTATGTTCTTTATGTAATACCACTTGTATCTTTCACTCTGGAATGGTGATTGCCATGACAGATCAATGTAAGCCACATTGAGCCTTCAAATAGGTGGGAAAATGTAGGCTACAAATGCAATAAATAAATAAATAAAAACTGAGCATGTGCAAGAGGTGGGGCGGGTGCAGTGCTGGCATCAGCTGCTGAAAACTCGCTGCTGACTGCTGCCTGGTTGAGACAGCTCGGGGAATACCAGGCAGAATGGACTCTAAAGCTGGCGGGACCCTAGTATCTCTGCCAGCTACACCAATGATGTGCATTGCCACTGGGTGGGCCCCTGCCCACCCGGGTACACCTGTGGATACACCACTGGGGTGTAGGCATTGACAAGTATCAAATTCTGTAGCTATGAAAGATTTTCACAGTGGGAATAATTTTGGCTTTCTGTCTCAGCTTTATTGAGGTAAATCAAGGCCCCTTTCAAATGTTACAAAGATCTTCAGATCAGAAAGCAGGAGAATATAATACATTTCAGTTTTACAATGCCTCTTTTAGACATATGCAATGCTGTAGAATGGTGCTAAATGTTCTGGTAAAATATGTCTGCCCCAGGTAGATTACAATCTAAGTGGAAGCCACAGTCAATGGAAAATATAGTGACTTGCCCAAAGAGAGTTGCTGGCTCAGGTTTCAGACTCTGGCTTCCCTTGTTCTTAGCCCATCGCTCTAATCACTAGCCACAAGTTAGTTGCCAATTAGGCGTGCAACCAGAAATTAAGCACTATTCGATATGTAAGAGCCTACTCTCTCCCCCCCCCCCCCCCCCCCCCACACACCCAATATTCAGCATTCAGCACTATTTAACCAACCAGGAACGGCTCCTGGTTGGTTAAATGGTGATTAACCGTCTATCTGCAAATATTCAGTGGGAGATAACCGGTTATATACCACTAATTATTCTCATTCAGCTCTATATTATATATTATATTGCATGATATAACCATCTGTATGCTAATATTCAGCATATCGCTGGCTATGTTTGGTGGCCAATTTTTGCCACCAAAATAGTAGGCTTATCTTTGGCCACTAAGCCAGCCAGTGCTGAATATTTAAACCAGTCAAAAATAAACCAGATATTCAATTCTAGTCACCGGAAATGACCTGGCATTGAATATCCTGTCTCTCGCGGTCTAAATATCAGCCCCTAAGGGGTCCTTTTACTAAGCTGCAGTAAAAGGGGTCCTGCGCTAGCGTCAGTGCATGTTTTTTATGCATGCTAAGGCCCCTTCTTACCACAGCAGGTAAAGGGCTGTCTTTTTTTGAGGAAAATAAATGGCCGTGTGGTAAGTGAAACACTTAACACAAGGCCATTTCAGGGAGATTCCTTACCTCCACCCATTGAAATGGTGGTAAGGGCTCCCGCGCTAACCCAGCAGTAACTTGGCAGTGCCAATTACCATCAGTTAAGTTCCTGTGCTAAAAAACAGGGCATATTTTTGTGGTGCTGGAAATGGTGCATGCTAGGGGTGGGAACTACCGCTGGGCTCTTGAAGTAGCCCAACAGTAGTTCCGAATTGGCGCACGGTAAGACAATGGTGGGCTTACTGCGGCTTCATAAAAGGGCGCCTAAGTGCTTTAATACTTAAGTACCAAGGTGTGCATGTGGGTGCAGCATGGGGAGGTCACGCACTTAGATGCCAAACTAATGGAATACTGTAAGTTTCAAGGTTCAACGTCTTTTTTTTTCTTCACTTTCTTTATTTGGTTTCAAAATAAACACCAAGCAATTATACATAAGAAAAAAAAATACAATTCCAAAGAAATACCATTTCTAAAGTCCACATCAAGGACATCACATGGCTTTAAATAAGAAAATATATAGAAATACTTTATCGGTACAATGCAATCCACTTAAGTGCAATGGTCTTAAGAATGCATACACAAACTTCAAAACAGGGATATGTATTAAAAATAGTTGTATCAAATGTATCAAAACTTCAGAATTTTCTACAACTATTACAATCAAATACCTTTATTATAAATTATGTGCCAAAATTCTCTATAAATTATATTACATAATAAAGCTCAACAATATACCACTCAACCTTACCCAACCTCACCGCATTCCACACTCAATCATACCACAGCATAAAATATACATAAAGATCTTAATCACTCAAACAGGAATATCAAATAGTATGGATTGCAATGGAGATACGGAGAAAAGAATCTAAATACTTATCACAATGTTCTTCTTGTATTGAAAAGTACTTATCCCAATGTTCTTTTTATATTCAAAGATCAAAATCTCAGTTCTTGTTGTGATAATCCTCAAAACAAATGATCCTCAAGATGTAACACAAACTGTTCTCACTGTTGAGTCATGCCTTTAGCATTGTAGTTGATTCATAACCATTTTGATGGATTCAAACATTCATCGCCTCCAGCAGCAGTGTTCTCCACAGGTAACTCCACCGGATCACTATTCTCCCACTACCATTGCTCAGTCCATCCAGTTTTCCCGAGAAGATAAACTCATTACATAAGGTACGAGGTGATAGAACATATGTAAACCTGATCTTGATTTGTCCATGCTATTTTCAGGGCATAGACCACAGAAGTCAGCAGGGCACTGTCCTTGTTCTAAAACTTCTGAAGTTGTCATTGAAGCCTCTGAAAAGCTCTTCTAGCCCATCCAAATCTATCCAGCCATGATCATGGCACAGACCGTAGAAGTCCACCCAATATTGGCTTTGCTTCCCAATTACCAGTGTGGCCACCTTGTCTCCACTAAGGTTCTTTGGATTGATTCCTTCTAAACAGGATTCCTATATGTTTAGCCAATGCATTTTTGAATTCTGTTATGGTTTTCATCTCCACCACCTGCCGCGGGAGGGCATTCCAAGTATCTTCCACCCTCTAGGTGAAAAAATACTTCCTGCCATTATTCCTGAGTCAGCCTCTCTTCAACCTCAATTCATGTCCTCTAGTTCTACCATCTTCCCGTCTCTGGAAAAGGTTTGTTTGTGGATTAATACCTTACAAATATTTGAATGTCTATATCATATCTGGTTCTCCTTTCCTCCAGAGTATACATGTTCAGGTCATCAAGTCTCTCCTTGTACATCTTGCTATTCAAACTGCATACCATTTTCGTCACTTTTCTTTGAATTGCTTTCAGTCTTTTTACATCTTTAGTAAGATATGACCTCCAAAACTGAACAAAATACTCTAAGTGGGGCCTCACCAACAGGGGCATCAACACCTCCTTTCTTCTACTGGTTATGCCTCTGTCTTTGCAACCTAGCATTCTTCTGGCCATGGCAACTGCCTTGTCGCATTGTTTCCTCACCTTGAGATCCCCAAACACCATCACCCTGAGGTCCCTCTCCTACACAGAGCTTACCAATCTCTCCCCTCCTATCTGGTACATCTCTTTTGGATTTCTGCACCCCAAGTGCATCACTCTGCACTTCTTTGCATTAAATTTTAACTGCCAGACCCTTGACCATTCTTCCAACATTTGGAGAACTCTTCTCTTGGAGGTGGGTTCAGAGGCAGCTGCACATTCCAGAAGCAGACGTGATAATGGGGCTGTGGCCAGCAATGACGATAATGGGGTATGATCAGAGGTAGCTATGGATGCTGGGAAACAGGATAATTGGGACTAGTATCAGCTTGCAGGGCCTAGAACCTGCAGTGCAGCATCAATAAGTGAAGAGAGAGAGAGCAAAACTAATGATGAGGATTAGGTGGAGGAGAAAAGAGTAGTTTAAACAGAGGCACAATCTAGTGGATGAACGTTATCTGCCAATATTCACCATATTCAACAGAAATCTAAAGCTACCCCACCTTTTATTTAAAAAAATCGGTATAAGAAATAGATCAGTAATATTAATACAGCTTATGATTAACATGACCTGTAAGGAAAACCTTTTCAGCTACTGTTAAAAACATACAATACACTCAAAAGTGTGCAAATGTGGAGATCAAACTAGAAAGAAAGAGAGAAAATTGCCCATTAAGCAACAGGAATACTAATGACAGTGCTTTGTTCTGGAAATTAGCAGGCCTCAAATGGGGGTGTGACACAGTGCCAAGGGCTGAATGGCAACAGCTACCCGAGAAGTGACAGAACAATACATTCCCTTGCTTTCATGAAATGATGTAAATAGTTCTGCAAGAAAGATAAAAGCTATAGAGCTGGGTATTTATGTAGGATTATCACTGGTTTCAGGCAGTGTTCTGAGGCATGAGACTGAAGTTAGAACATATTTATGATCCTGAAAATTGCAATAATATAAGTTTATGGTTTGTAAAATTGAACCGGTTATTGTATAAGATCACTATTTTGTACAAAGCTTGGTGAAGGAATTGCATGACAACAGCAGCAACATGAGCTGTGACATCATCTCAAATATAGGGCCCCCAGTCATTGCACAGCTATAGTAAGAGTCGCAAAATTTACACTCCTCTGTAGAACTGACCAGTTCCTATGGAATCGATGGGGAAGACCACGGACCTCGTTTAAAGTAAAGCAGAATCTTCTGTGATGGCTGTGGCAATGTAAGAGACAGTGAAGCATGTACAACACACATCCGTCTTCTCCTTTTCTTGACCCTCCCTCCCCCACCCTCACATTTCATTCATTCACCCTTCTACCCCACCTAGAGGCTTGGTTGAGATCAGCAGCACCTCAGGCCACATGCCTGAAAACATACAGCTGCAGCAATTCACACAGGTTGCTTCTGACTGGATCTGGGGCCTTCCTTCAGTCGCATCTTGCCTCCTATGATGCAACTAATAAAAATCAACACATCCTCACCTCTAACTGAACCCTACCAACTAATTAAACTGGGATACGTAAATGCTAGATCAGTAGTTAATAAAACGACAACAATAACAGACTGGATCACAGCAGACCAACTCAATCTCTTATTCATCACTGAAACCTGGATTCATGACCTTAAAGACCCCATAATTATAGATCTATGCCCCCCAGATTACAGAATTATCCACTGGACAAGAAATGGAAAAAGAGGAGGAGGAATAGCTATAATCTACAGATCCCAGTTCAATGTCACAACCTTAGCCGAATCCACTTTGCCCCAACTTGAAATCGCCTCAGTTAGAATCAATCACCCAAACCTACATGAACACCTCAAAGTAGTCCTACTCTACAGACCGCCAGGCGACACATTTTATGGACTTTATATCAAATACATGCGTCTCCACCTCTAACCTTCTCATAGTAGGGGACATCAACTTACATCTCGAATATCCTACCTCAACAAACACCCAAAAATGCGGAGAATTCCTCCAATTATGGGACTTTCAGAGGCCAAATACACAACCAACCCACATCAAAGGCCACACATATATATCACACATAAGTTTGCCCCTGAAGCAATCTAGCACTAACAGACACAAAGTGGACACCCATGCCATGGTCCGACCACTATAAAGCAAACTTCTCCCTCCAATGGCGAATGAAAGACACACCCCACAAACAAGAACAAAGAACTTATACCACGAGAGGCAAAATAGATCCGCTAATATTCTGGCAACAGTTCTACGATAATGGATATATTCTAAAAGCTGATACAAATCAATTTCTCCAAGAATGGGACAATAGATGCAGAAACATATTAGATGACATAGCACCACTCCACTCCAACTAGAGTCTCACACAGAAAAAACTCCATACCATGGTTTAACGAAGAACTGAAAAAACTAAAACACAAGTTAGAAGACTAGAACGAGCATGGAATAAAAGAAAGACGACTCCACACTCAACGCTTGGAAACAACTACAAAGGAAATATAAATACACCATAAGACAAACTAAAATATTATATTACAAAACTAAAATTGGATCTGACTACAAGGACACACACAAACTCTACCAACTCGTGAGAAAATTAATAGATACAACATCAGTGACTTCTAACAACACAAACACACCAGCAGCAGACAATCTCGCGAAATACTTCAATGAGAAAATCATTAAATTACGACTCAAGATACCTGCCAATACCATCGACAACACAAAACTACTTGACTGTCTAGACTCAAACCCTGGCGAATATCCAGTGGACAGAACCTGGACCAACTTCGATACACTATCGGATGATACCATCTCCCAAACGCTCAAAAGGTTCGCTAAGTCTCATTGTAAATTGGATATATGTCCCAATAACCTCATAAAGACGGCCCTTCAACAATTCATATCTGACCTCACGGAGCACCTGAACTACATACTTCAAAACGGACTCTTCCCAAAGGATAAAGGAAACATTCTACTCACCCCAATACCCAAAGATGCAAAGAAAAGCACAAGCGACTTAACTACCGTCCAGTAGCATCTATCCCTCTGATAACCAAAGTAACAGAAGGAACACTGACCAAACAGCTCACCAACTACTTAAACAAATTCTCAATACTCCATGACTACCAATCAGGATTCCGATCTAACCACAGCACAGAAACAGTTCTAGTTACCCTCATGTCAAAATTTAAACAAGCGATCGCAGCCGGCAAAAACATACTTCTGCTACAATTTGACATGTCTGGTGCCTTCGATATGATCGATCACAAAATACTACTTCACATCCTGGAATACTTCGTAATTGGTGGCAACGTTCTCAATTGGTTCAAAGGCCTCCTTACCACACATAGGCACCCCATATAAGAGGCTTGGGGAGGCTAAGCCTCCCCAGTCCAGTTGTGACCTTCGCCGCCTGCCTCCCGCCCCCCCTCTGAAATTTAAAACTTGATACCTGCTCGGGGTTAAGGGAAGGCGGCATCGGCAGCGACACAGCATCAGCACCAGTGAAACGCGTGCTGGCTCGGCACGCCTTGAGGCAGGACCAGCGCTTGAGAGACAGAACGAAGGGAAGCTGAAGGCGCGCCGAGCCAGCACGCGTTTCACTGGTGCTGACGTGCTGTGTCGCTGCCGACGCCGCCTTCCCTTAACCCCGAGCAAGTATCAAGTTTTAAATTTCGGAGGGGGGGTGGGAACTGGACCTGGTGCTCGGTGGGGGAGGGAAGGAGGAAGGCCTGATGCTGGGTGGGTGGGAAGGAGGAAGGCCTGATGCTGCTGGGTGGGAGGGAGGAAGGCAGGCAGGCCTGATGTTGGGTGAGGTGCCTGGCGCTTGATGCTGGTTGGGTGGGAGGGAGGGAGTGGTGCCTGCCTGCCTGCCGCTGGGTGGGAGGGGTGCCTGGTGATAGGTGGGTGGGAAGAAGGGGCGCTTGATGCTGGGTGACAATTATGGGTTTAAGCACTGCCCCCAACCCGCCCCCAACCCCATCCCCTTTAGCCTCCCCAAACAGTTGGGCCACCGACCGCCTATGCCACACGATCATACCAAGTGGTATCCAACTCGAACACCTCAGCCACATGGATACCTGAATGTGGAGTACCCCAAGGATCTCTCCTCTCGCCGACCCTCTTTAACCTAATGATGACACCCTTGGCTAAACTACTAGCCAACCAAAATCTCAATCCATATATATATATATATGCAGATGACGTAACGATCTACATCCCGTTTAATAATAATTTAAAGGAAATTACCAATGACATAAACCAAAGCTTCCATATTATGCATTCATGGGCAAATGCATTTCAGCTGAAACTGAATGCAGAAAAAACACAATGCCTTATAATCACCTCTCAACATAGCACGAGAAAATTCACCAACATAAACACACAAGACTTGTCCCTTCCCATCTCGGAAACCCTGAAAATTCTTGGAGTTACCATCGATCGGCATGTTACACTTGAAAATCATGCAAAAAATACAACCAAGAAGATGTTCCATTCAATGTGGAAACTAAAATGAGTAAGACCTTTCTTCCCAAGGACCATCTTTCGCAACCTGATACAGTCACTAGTGCTTAGTCACCTAGATTACTGCAACGCACTCTATGCCGGATGCAAAGAGCAAATCATCAAGAAACTCCAAACCGCCCAGAACACCACAGCCAGACTCATATTCGGAAAAACAAAATATGAAAGTGCTACACCCTTAAGGAAAAACTACACTGGCTTCCACTCAAAGAACGTATCGCGTTTAAAGTATGCTCTCTAACTCATAAAATCATTCACGGAGATGCCCCAGCCTACATGTCAGACCTGGTAGACTTGCCTTTCAGAAACGCTAAAAGATCATCCCGTACATTCCTTAATCTCCACTTCCCCAGCTGTAAAGGTCTCAAATACAAATTAATGTACGCGTCAAACTTTTCCTACTTGAGTACACAGTCATGGAACGCACTACTGCGAAAATTAAAAACTATCTGGGAACTAACAAACTTTCGCAAATCCTTGAAGACCCACCTCTTCAACAAGGCATACCATAAAGATCACAGTTGTAATGTAACACATCACCAACTTACTTATATTAGAAATGTCTTCATTATTATAAATGCTCGTTTTTATATTCTTCACTATGCTATTCACAACAAACCTATATCAGTAATGTCTCCTTTAGTATAAATGCTTGTTAATATTCTTGATTATATTATTCACGGCCTGTACGCAACACTACTGTTGCTTTATACTCTTAATTATGTTATTCATACCTTACCTATATTAGAATTGTCTTCTTTAGTACAACTGCTTGCTTATACTCTTGATTATATTATTCACGACTTGTACGCAATATTAACTGTCATCTTCCAATCTTTATCCACCAATAACAATATATTGTAAGCCACATTGAGCCTGCAAATAGGTGGGAAAATGTGGGATACAAATGCAATAAATAAATAAAATAAATAAATAAACTTTCTATCTTCAAGTGGGCATGTTGCGGCTGAGAGAAGGCTCTGTATCTGACCAAAAGCCACCTTTCTGAAATGCTGTGGCTGCCAAATGTCTGTCAAGGCATGTTTTCAGGATCCATGGAGAAGAGGGAGAGACGCTGAATGGACCAGGGAAGGGAGGGAAGCAGTGGGAGAGACGCTGGATGGACCCGCGGGAGAGAGGGAAAGATGCTGTAAGGACCCAGAGGATGGATGGAGGCAGTGGGAGAGATACTGGATGGACCCAGGGGAAGGAGGGAGGGATGCTGGAATGAAACCAGGGGGAAAGGAGAAAGAGAGATGCCAGCACCTCTGGGCCATGCCCTCAGGGACAAAAAAACAAGCACCTCCACATTTCTTGAACATGGGCAAACCACGCCCACCACCCCCCCTTGGTACACCAGCGCTATCACTCCAAGGTCTCTCTCATATTCAATTCATAATTTAAAAAGAAACAAAATTGAAAATAAAGTGATACCTTTTATTTATCTTATACTTAATAAGGGCCTACCTTTGTTCTTGTGTGAAAAAAGCTAGGTGTTCAATTAGCACTGAATGTGTAGGATTGATCTGTACTAATCCAGCTTGTTTAGTTTACTCAGTAGGTGTACTGATGTTCTACTACCTACTGCAATATTTGTGCTACTAACTTTTTCAAGGTATGCCCTTGTGTGACTCCTAGAAGTTGCGTTCTAGTCTAAATGACATTTTTTTTTAATTTCCAAATTTTTTCATTAACTTCCAAAATTAAGAAATTAACATCATTCCAAACTAATAATTAACTAGTGTTAGTATCAAAAGAAAATAAAGAAAATTAGGTGTAGTAGCCCTCATCAAGAGGAAGAAGGAGAAGTACATACAAGAAATAAAGTTGGGGAATAACAAAGATTTTATATCAAAACCTTAAGTGGCATCAATTGATTAACTGCCCACTTAACGTGTGAACCTTACCACTAGTCAATGGTGGTGTAAGGTCTCAGGCTGAAAATGGGCGTGCACCAATTTTTATTTTGCCGCACATTCCATTTTCAGCCAAAATAAAAGGCCTTTTTTGCAGGTGCGCTGAAAAATCGACTAGCACGCAGCCAATACACACATCTACACAAGCACAGGCCATTTTTCAGCATATCTTAGTAAAAGGACCCCTTAATCCATTAACAAACCTTAGTAAAAGGAGCACTAATAATATTATCTAATAGAAACCTAATTGAGAGGGCTCCATGTTAAAAAAAAATACAACAAATATATAGCAGGGATCATGCCAATTTATTATTATTAGTATATTATTTTTTATACATTTGTACAATTACTTATTTTATATAGCACAATATTCCCCGCTATATATTTGTTGTATTTTTTATCATGTCATGTCTTGCAACTTTAAAAAAAATTTGTTATATTTTCCCATTTGTGTGTTATAGTATTATATGGTTATACTAGATTTTATATGTTTACAGATTCCTGAGGCAGGTGCTTTGGCGCCGAACATGGCATTCGTGTCGAGTCACATGGTGTTTTCAATAAAGAACTTTTTATACATTCCTCTCCCTTGTGGTTAGAAAGACCATCCTACCCTACTCCTTGATTTATCCTTGCCCAGCACTGGCCTAAACGTTTTGAAGTTGCTGTCAAAGTCCCTGAATAGTTCCACTCCACCCATCCAAATCTATTCACCTCATCAGGGCAACAGGCCGTAGAAGTCTGCCCAGCATCGGCTTTCTTATTTAATATCTCCTAGCTTCTTTGAATCCGATTCGTCTAAACACGATTCATCTGGTGTTTGCCCCAGCATTTTGAATTCCGGTACTGTTTTCATCTCTACCACTTCCCGCGGGAGGGCAATTCTAAGTATCTACCATCCTCATCAGTGAAAAAATACTTCCTGACATTATTCCTGAGTTGGCCCCCCTTTCAACCTCAATTCATGCCCGCTGATCTAACCACCTTCCCGTGTCTGGAAAAGGTTTGGTTTGCGGATTAATACCTTTCAAATATTTGAATGTCTCTTTACATGAGGAACCTTAAAAAAAAGACACCTCCCACCTGTAAAATAAATTCTTTCTTCTTGAAATAAGATTTCAAAACTTAAATTTTGTACTTCTCTGCAGTGAATGTGACTAGGAGTGTAGCTTTAGAGGAAATTATATCAGTAGAAGTTTCCAAGAAATTAGTTATATTGAAGCTACCACTCTAAAGACAGTCAAAAGCTCCTATGTCTACATTCACTGCACAGACCTTTGAGAGAAGCTAATAACATTGAGAAATCTTTAAATCTTCACTAATAGACAATGAATGCCTCCTTTTTTTTTTTTAACTCAACAAGGTTTTATAAAAAAAACAATAAAGCAATATTTAGCCAGTAATATTTCAGCAGATAATAATTTAGAACAAGGAAAATTCAAAATTCTAAGATTCCTGGCTCTTGGGGCCCTGTTTACAAAGCAGCAGTAAGCCCAACACGGGCTTACCGTTCGCTAAAAAGGAAGTATGTCGGGCTACAGCAGCAGCCCAGCGGTAGTTTCCACCACCGGTACGCCCTCATATCTGGCGCTACAAAAATATATTTAATTTTGTAGCTCCGGCATGTACCTGGCGATAATCGGGCAGTGCTGCATGCTGCTGGGTTAGCGCAGGAGCCCTTACCGCCACCTCAGTGGGTGGCGGTAAGGGCTTCCCCCAAAATGGCTGCACAGCAAGTACTTCACTTGTCACATGGCCATTTTCCAAAAAAAAGAAAGACCTACCTTTTACCTGCCATGGTAAAAGGAGGCCTCATCACGTGTCAAAAACATGTTGCCGAGCCAGCACAGGCCCCCTTTTGCTTGCAGCTTGGTAAAAGAGGCCCCTAGTGAATTTCTAGCCTCCCCAATCCATAACAAGTAGAGAAACTATCCATTAACATCCATTATTGCCAAAAAAAAAAAAAAACACCAGTTGTCTTTAAAGTTGCAACTTGAGGCTCCATATTTTGCAGCCTCTCTTCCATTGAAAAGGTTTTTTTTATCCATTTTAAGGGCAGATTTCTGAGAAACTGGCCCACTGCCCCTCCTCCCCCCCCCCCCCCCCCCCATCTTAGCCTCAATTGGAATCACAACATTCCAAATGCCTTTAAAAGAAATATCTTGGGAGGCAATATCCACTTTAGTTTTCCAAGACCTTGGTCAAGACTGGTTTAGGCAATGGGAAGTATCCCTCCCCCTAGAAAATCTGAAGGAGGGGTACCTCCTACAGCTTTCCCCATAAAGTGGTTTCATTAGTGATTATCAGGACAAACAGTGAGGTGCTAGGTATAGGGGAGAGGTTTGTTTTCTGACCAAATTAGGGTAGGCCTGGTCTTGCACAGGGTCTGCTATCAAGACACGTCTTGAGTTTAGATATTCAAATGCTTATCCATAGGCCATGCTGAGGAGTACTAGATTTAAGAGAGCTTTTATACACTTTGCTTTCCTTGGTTGGTGGTTGGAGGCGAGGATAGTGGAGGGCCAGACTTATATGGTCTGTGCCCTGAAAAAGACAGGTACAAATCAAGGTAAGGTATACACATATGATTTTATCTTGTGGGCAGACTGGCATGGACCCTGGCAGTCTTTTTCTGCCGTCATCTACTATGTTACTATGTTTTTTCCCATGTATAAGAGGAAAATAACTGTTACCATTCCAAGGGGGCCTGGTATCCCCTTAGGCACACCCTTTGTGATGGCCGGGCTGCCGCACTGCAGGTAAGGCATACTTTAACCTCTTGCACATAATGATGGTGTCAGCAGCAGCATCATGGATCAGGTAATTCCCTCAAAATGCCAAAAGTCTGATGTTTGAATGTTATTGTCCACCACAGCTCGCCACTCAGGTTTTCCTCCTCCCACTAACTGACTTTTGTAGTGTTTTATATTACTTCACAAGATGCCTGTACTGAATTTTGGATTTAGCTCAGCACCTTTCTCAGTAATAGCTCAATGCACATTACATGTCAGGTAGAGTAGAGTATTTTCCTGTCCCTGGAGGGTTTACAATCTAAGGGTCCTTTTTACTAAGCTTAGCATGCCCTAACGGATATTAACAGTGCACTAAATACTGTTCATCCTAGTTTATACTAAGGGCACTTAGCACATGCATGCGAAGTTTTAGTAAAAGGGCCCCTAAATTGTTCCTGAGAGAATGGAAAGTTAAGGGGCCTTGTTACTAAAATGTGTTAAGAATCGTCTTAACACATTTTAATGCAGGATTTTCCCACATGCTAAACCCATTTTTAATGTGGTCCTAAAAAGGGAGTTTTCTTCTTTTTTTTTTTCTTTTTGCAGGTCCTGCATTAATTTTCCCATGAACATATGGGACATGCAAAAATATCACCACAGGAGTACTTACAACCTCCTATTTAGGAGGCACCAATTGCTTCCATGTTCAATTTGTGTTATCCAGTTAGCAGTCAGAAAAGCTAGCATACTAGCTAAATAACACTTCCATGAACATTCCCCACCTATAGCACAACTCTTCCTGAAAAAAACTTAGCACATGCTGACAGACAAATTACCACAAAATGCATGTTTTGTAGTAAAGCCTTTTTTCCATGTTAAGCTAGCATTAGCACTTTAGTTTAGTTTAGTAAAAGGGTTCCTAAGTGGACATCCAAGATCTCAAGGAGTGACAGTGGGATTTGAACCTTGGTTTCCCTAGTTCTCAGTCCTGCTGCTTAGCAAATATGCATATCCAAATGTTTGATAACTCCCTAGTAAACTAAAGGTCAGTAGATCATTTTGACAACCTACCAAAAAAATTGATAGACTACTGGGAAAAGACCAAGGGTCCATCAAGCCCAGCATCCTGTCTCCGACAGTGGACAATCCAGGCTTCAAGAACCTGGCAACCCCCCCCCCCCCACCCCCTCCCAAAAAAAAAAAAAATTAATGTTCAATGGACTTTTCCTTCAAGAATCTGTCCAAACCCCCTTTAAATTCCGTAAGGCCAGCTGCTGTCACTACATTTTTCCAGCAACGAGTTCCAGAGTCCAACTACACGCTGAGTAAAGAAAAACTTCTCCTATTTGTTTTAAATCTACCATATTCTGGCTTCATCTGTGTCCCCTGGTTTGTTGTTGTTTGAAAGTGTAAACAAACTCTTCACATCTGTCCGCTCTACTCCGCTCATTAATCTTGTAGACTTCGATCATCTGAAGGCGATGAAACAGTGTGACAAGGCGGTGGCCGTAGCTAGAGGTTACTAGGCTGTATAGAGAGAGGGTGGGACCAGCAGAAGAAAAGAGGTGTTGATGCCCTGTATAGTCGTTGATGAGGCCACCACCTGGAGTAGTGTGTTCAGTTTTGGAGGCCGTATCTTGCTAAGGATATAAAAAGAATTTAAGCGGTGCAAAGAAAAGCTACGAGGATGGTATGGGATTTGCGTTACAAGACGTATGAGGAGAGACTTGCGGACCTGAACATGTATACCCTGGAGGAAAGGAGGAACAGGGGTGATATGATAACAGACGTTCAAAATATTTGAAAGGTATTAATCCACAAAACGAACCTTTTCCGGAGATGGGAAGCGGTAGAACGAGAGGGCATGAAATGAGATTGAAGGGGGGGCAGACTCAAGAAGAATGTCAGGAAGTATTTTTCACGGAGAGGGTGGTGGATGCTTGGAATGCCCTCCCGCGGGAGGTGTGGAGATGAAAACGTTAACGAATTCAAACATGCGTGGGATAACATAAAGGAATCCTGTGCAGAAGGAAGGGATCCTCAGGATCTTAGCCTAGAATGGGTGGCAGAACTGTGGTTGTGAGGCGTGGCTAGTGGCTGGCAGACATATACGTCTGTGCTGGGGCTGGTGGTTGGGAGCGGGACTAGTTCTGGGCAGACTTATTGGTCTGTGCCAGAGCCGGTCGTGGGAGGCAGGGATAGTGCTGGGCAGACTTATACAGTCTGTGCCAGAGCTGGTGGCTGGGAGGCGGGGTTGGTGGTTGGGAGGCGGGGATAGGGCTGGCCAGACTTATACAGTCTGTGCACTGAAGAGGACAGTACAAATAAAAAATTAGCACATATGAATTTATCTTCTTGGGCAGACTGGATGGACCGTGAAGGTCTTTTTCTGCCGTCATCTACTATGTTACTATGACCCCTCAGCCGCCTTTTCTCCAAGCTGAAGAGCCCTAACCTTCTCAGCCTTTCCTCATAGGGAAGTCGTTCCATTCCCTTTATCATTTTCGTCGCCCTTCTCTGCACCTTTTCTAATTCCTTTATATCTTTTTTGAGATGCGGCGACCAGAATTGGACAAAATACTTGAGGTGCGGTCGCACCATGGAGCGATACAACGGCATTATAACATCCTCGTGTTTGTTTTCCATCCCTTTCCTAATAATACTCAACATTCTGTGCACTTTCTTAGCCGCCGCAGCACAGTGAGCAGAAGCTTTTAACGTCTTATCAACGATGACTCACAGATCCCTTTCTAGGTCCGTAACTCCTAACGCGGAACCTTGCATGACATAGCTGTAATTCGGGTTCCTCTTACCCACATGCATCAACTTTGCACTTGTCACATTGAACTTCATCTGCCACTTGCATGGCCAATCCCCCAGTCTCGCGAGGTCCTCCTGGAATCTTTCACAATCCTCCTGTGACTTGACGACCCTGAAAAAGCAGCGGTCCCAGCACAGACCCCTGCGGACCCCACTAACTACCCTTCTCCATTTGATGGTTGTCAGTAACCACAGGATATCTGTTACAGTGCTGCTGAACATTGCTGTTCACATGGCTGACAGAGAGCCAAGTGTTAAGTACCTGCATATAATTCCAGGACAGATCAATATTGGGGCCAACATCATGGGGCCCTTTACTCAGCCATGTAAAGCGTCTACGTGCGCCAACGTACACCAACAACGTACACCAACGTTACTGCACAACTACCGCATGGCCCTTGTGGTAATTTCATTTTTGGCATGTGTCCGCTACAACACGCCTGAAAAAAATATTTTTTATTTCTGGCGTGCGTCAACTACGCACGCCAAGTTGCATTTGGCGCACGTATATCATTACTGCCCGTGTTACCGCATGAGACTTTAACCACTAGGTCAACGCTGACAGTAAGGTCTCAGACCCAAAATGACGCACGACAATTTTGATTTTGCCGCACGTCCATTTTCAGCAAAAAATTTTAAAAAGGCTTTTTTTTACAGGCGCGCTGAAAAATGGATTGGTGCACGCCCAAAACCCATGCCTACGCTACCACAAGCCATTTTTCAGTGCACCTTAGTAAAAGGACCCCCATGTTTTGTACTTTTTAGCACATATGTGCCTGAAGTATATACAGTATACATACTACCATCAGTAATTGTGAGACGGAGGGGGGGGGGGGGGGGTAAAGCATCTGGTACAGGGCCGCACCAGAAGGACACAGTGAAGGAGTCCTTGCCTGCAGTGTTCTAAAGTGCTCATTTGTCCCTTTACCTTCTTACATAAATATCACCATCTACCCTTAGGATTTTAACAAGCCCTGCCACGCCCCATCCTGCCCACCACAGCCTCCCCAAACATCTTATACAGAGGAGGAAAATGACAAACTGTCTTTGATAAGAAATGATATCTCACAAGCTGTTGCTATTGATACCTGACAGGATATATCCGTACTGGTGTGAACAGGTTGAACTTTGCAGACTGGGTGGGCCAGTTGGTATTTTTCTGCTGTTATTACTGTGTTGCTATGTTTATATTTCTCAGTTACAAGCTTTGAAATAATCTTTTAACTGCCTTGTCATCCCATTTATGTATGTTCACAGGTAATAAATAAAAATAATACACAGAAAGAAATATAGGGTGATAAATTTTAATGGCCAAATTAATTCATGTTTTGACTAGCTTTCAGAGGTTACATTTCTTTCCTCAGGTCAGGTGGTTAGGAACAAAAGATGACAAGACAATATAATAAAAGCATTCCAATGAGAGTTTCAAGGGGAAAGGGAGGAGGAAGGGAACAGAAGAAGAGATGGATTGCTGATCAGAAAGGGACAAAACAGTAGAATTTGATGCTTTATAATGTGATAGGAAACTCAGAGCTTTGCAAGTCCTTTCTTGTTAGTTTCAAAGTATCTGATCCATTTTTACTGCATATGTCTTATATGCCTGTTTTTTTTTTTACTTTAATATCCTGGCCATAAGGTCTCTGATGCAGTAATCTGGTCATGAAAAGTGTTCCCACACATGCATCATCTCCATTTGTCTCAGGATTAATGTCTCCAAATGGGTTAGTTTTATGCATACCACGACAGTAAATAACTTCACACCTAAGCTAGGGTATGTGAAGTATGACAATAGTCTTTCAGATTTACTGCCTCCTCAAAACCCACTTCTGTTGTGTGGATAAATTGGGATGGGGGTGTGGAGGACTCTGCAAGGTGCATGGCATCTTTCTGGCATGTTGCATGCTCCACAATCTAGCCCTAAACTAAAGACAGCCCCCTACCCCCCCCCCCCCCCCCCCCCCCCCCCCCCCCCCCCCCCCCCCCCCCCCCCCCCCCCCCCCCACCCCCCGTACAGAACCTGCAGCAGAGGAGGAGGTCAGCCTACCCCTTGGTATATGTAGGTACCAATGATATAGGAAAATGTGGGAGGGAGGAAGCCAATTTAGGTTCTTAGGTAGAAAGCTCAAATACAGAACCTCCAGGATAGCATTTAAGTGTTCCCCGCTCCACACGCTGGGCCAAGAGACTAGCTGAGCTCTGGAGTCTCAATGCTGGATGAGGAGATGGTGCAGGGAGGAGGGTTTTAGATTTCTAAGGAACTGGGCAACATTCTGGGGAGGGGGACCCGTGAAATGATTTCTGGCATCTCCTAAACTATATATTAGACCTTTTTAGTTTGTATCAACTCCTGATTGTGCCTCTTTTTATTCACATGTACATTACCTAGTATTGTTCTTCTTTCACTAATGCAATTATGTGGAATGAATGGTTGTCTCTCGTTTCTTTCTATATTCTTTCTCCCTTTGTTTTTTGGTAGGAGACATTAATACAGCAAGGAACCTGATGGTACTATACCATGACTCTGTTTTTTGCTTATTTGGTCAATGATTAAGTAGATATTGTGTATAGGATTGATAGGAATAATTATTTTTTGTGTGTAATAGTAAGCTAGGAAATTATTATGATAATGCATACATATGCCTTTCTTATTTCTAATGATAACCAGTAGTATAGTAGTTCCACTATTATTACCATTCTTGTTTCTGTATTAGAACTGTCCTTTTATTATACTGTCCTTTTATTATTGCTATTAATACATCAGTTAGCCTCTGAAATAGAGAATATAGGGAAACATTCACAGTGTCAGGAAACACTCATGGAATATTTTCCTTGGAATGTCAAGTGCTGGGAATGTACTGAATAGATTGTTCCATCCCATTGTGGTGGTATCAATTGGTCAATTGCTCACTCATGCTACCAATTTGGCTAACATACTGGGTAAGTTATATGGCATCAACCTACACCCCTGAGCAGGTGACAAAAAAGAGATGGTCTCTGGGGCGGGGCAAAATGACACTTGTGTGGCTGAAGTCATATAAAGTGTACTTGCAAGCCTATTTTAAACCAGAGCAAAGCCATACTCTGCCACCTGACTGAATAGAAGTCTAATGAAACTGACCACAGAAAACTTAACCTAGCTAGCCTAACTTTAAGTCATGAGCAAACAAAATTAATAATAATGAATCATTTGTTTATATTAATAGTCATAATTCCCACTAAGTGACATATTCCAAGATTCATAGTGACGTGACATAGTAGGTGACGGCAGGAAAAGACCTGCACGGTCCATCCAGTCTGTTCAATGTCCACTATCAAAAGACTCACTTCTCCCAATATACACACCAGTGTAAATAGTCCAACATCTTTGCTACTGTTCTTGTGAAATATGCTACTATATTAGGTTATTTACAGTATTCTGTTTTCTGTGCCTTTAAGAATATTTTGGGTAAGATAGGTGGTTTTCTGTTTCCCTTTTTCTTCATGACACTGTCTGCACAGGCTTGGTTTTCTTCACAACATTATGTATACCATACATATATTTTAAATTGGATTACTTTTTCTATATCACTTGCTATAATATTGGACTATTGTAACTGTATGTAAATATAGGACACTGATTAGGGTATCACTTCTATTTTGTATGCACATATCCCTAGAAACATGATTTTATTTATCTCTCTCTATTTGTTTAGAGATATGATGTTTGACATTCCTACATATCGTAATTTGTTTATGTGTTTTTCCATGAACATCAGCTCATTATATTGTACATTATTTTTTATGATTGATATTTAAATGTATGATTGTTTTTTATATGTTTTATTAATAGACCCCTGAAGCAGGCATCTTTACACTGAAACATGGCATGTGTCGGGACTCCTGTTGTCTCAATCTTGATGGCCCACCTGTTTTTTTTTTTTTCCTTTGGTTGCTTTTGTAAACAGAGGCCACACACACACACACACCCCCTTGCCAGAAAACTGGAAAATGTTTATTTTTAATCAATTAACATTAAAATTGAATAAAAATTTAATAAACTGCTCTTCTCTAAATTTATCCAAAGTGGTATACAATCCATATATATAAACCCATATTAAACAGTACTACAACCTCCTAACAATGCCCAAAATTAATCTGATTCCTCAGCTCATTCTCAGCCTCAATCCCTAATCCCACCTGCCTTCCAAAATTGATAGCACAAGCAATGCAGAGATGCCAAGGGTGAACCATCCCAAAGAGTGAGATTGAAGGCCAAAGATTGGGATTTTTCAGAAGGTACATCCAATGTATAAATCTAGAATGACTTAAGTATAGTATTGCTTTGCAAATGAATCAATGAGACATTAAATGATAGTGGCTTTTCTTTAGAGCCTCTGCAAGAATACAGACAAAGTGGAGAGCAATTTGGATATATGTTGAGCTGAAAATGGTCTTCCATCCTGCAGTTAAACGCATGTATACCGGTTTCAGAGCATATGTATTTGCAGTAAAAGGAAATTGGACAGTGCAGAGGGAAGCAGTAGGCATGAAGGTGTGCTCAAATTTTTTTTTACTAGTTGGGCCACTTGGTTTTACTTCTCTAAGGCTTTCATGAAAGCAGTGATCAAGATCAGTGCACTGGTACTGAAGCTCTAATGTGTGAGAAATTGGGATCAAAGAGTGTGAGAGTGAGAAAGCTTTGGAATGAATCTGACACACTCCTAATGAGTGAGACTTGGCATCTCTAGCAATGTCCATCCACTACAATGTGTCATTATAAATTAGCCTCTCAAAACTGGTAGAAATATATGCGTGGAGGTCTGTATTTTATAAAATATACACATACTTCATGATTATGAAGTAATTTTTGTACAGTTCTGCAAAACCTAGTTTTATTGCAGTTAGATTATTGCAATTCTCTTTATTTGGGTTTGAATTCTGCTAAAATACAGGCTTTGCAGATTGTACAGAATGTTGCAACTCGTATGCTTACAGGCACAAAAATATTTAAGCACATTTCTCCTACCTTGAAATGTTTACATTGGTTGCCAGTAAAATTTCATGTACAGTACAAAATATCGATTCATCAATGTATATATGGTGTTACTCCACAATATTTTATGGGTTCTTTGACTATTTATGAACCACAGTGAGAACTGTGCATGTTTGTCATTTTTCAGAAACGCGGAATCACACTTTTTCAATAGCTGGGTGGAATTTGTAGAACCATCTTCCAGGTTATTTGAGACATTGCACTGACTATCAACAATTTAAGAAATTGTTAAAAACTTTTTATTTTGTAAAAGCATTTATGGGATAGGGACAAGTCTATTTCTTTGGCAGTTCTCCCTATTTTATTTTTGATAGTCAAGATTTGCGATGCTATGTGATTCTAATTTATGTTTTGATATTGTGAATGGTTTTTTTTTTTGTAACCTGCTTTGATATTAAAGTGGGATATAAATCTCTGAAATAAATAATGCCTGGAACCAATGCTGTTTCTCAAAGCAGTGCTGGTGACCTGAGGTTGTCACCATTCTAAATTTTGGTATACAAGAAAAAGGCAGCAGTCTATTTGGTCAGCTGGTTCCAGTTTGTTCTAGGACAAAATTCAGAATGATCACTAGCACCATTCTGAGATTTAGCACTGGCTGGGCAGGAACACCTGGGGATTGCTTCTGCCCTGTGAAGATACCACTGGTAGAGTAAGACAACTGGGGGAGTTTGGGGACTGAGGGTGGGTGGGGAAAGAGCTTGGGTTCACATCAGGCTTCTGCAACTCTGCAGAAAATGTAATTATTTAATCTAATAATTACATTTTCTGCCTATTTACAACCAAAACTTTTATTGACTGCTGCTCAGTCTGTCTACAGGCAGTAGTCCTCAATCTTACTTTGAACTTCTTCCATTTATTTTTGGATGGAGAAAGGAAATTTTATCTTCCCTTCACATTGCAAATAACTCTCCTCATGCCCTGTGATTGGAGCTGGATCCTTATTTACATCGAACCCTCCTGGACAACAAAGAAAAAGCCTACAGCAATCTGCATCAATTGAACCATCAACTGGACCATCCAAGGATATCAGAACCAGAAACTCTAAAATTTATACCTGCAATCCATGAGTCAAAACTGTATTTTAACTGTATAATCTATTTCTAAAACTCTGAATCTGTTAGATTCCTTAAAACTAAAGGCAAATATCATCAATCTCAGCTACAAAGCAATTCATAAAAAAGTGCTAAGTACAGCCATTTCTTTTCCTCTGTTGCTAGAAGCCTTTGATCTCACAGGCCTGGTCTGAATTTACAACTTTAAAAAAGTCTGTTTCTTTCAGAATATTTAAAGCCTTAACCCTGCATTTGCTAACTATTAAAATTGTGAACTCCACAGAGTGGACTGTAGTGCCATCCTGTAAAATTTTGCCTAACTAGTTTCTGACACAAAAAAATGTGCATTGGGCCCAAACATCATGCAAGTATCCCAGTGGTGTATGAGAGAGGAAACCATAACCCCCATAAACCAAAGAGAAGGCAAAAGTGCAAGAGGTCAAACACCTATATAACAGTACTTAAAAGATCACCTCATTGCCAAACAAAAGCTACCCTCAGACCACCCTTGGGAACTATAGGACTGGTGAATGCCAGATCAGCTGCAAAGAAATCCTCGGTGATCCATGATGCCATAAATGAACATCATCTTGACATCCTAAGAATAAATGAAACCTGGCTAGATGAAAATGGGGCTTTACCACTGGCTGAACTATGCCCAATAGGTTTCAACATCCAACATCAACCAAGACCAGGAAGACGGGGTGGAGGGGTAGCAGTCTTGATTCGGGATACAATCAAACTGTGCAGACTATCCTTCCCCCAGCTACATGAATCTGAATCTCTTTTAATACAACTTGAAGAGGAGAAACCAATCTGGCTGCTCATGGTATGCAGAGCACCTCGTAACAACAAATTATCTGTGCAAGAACTCCTAGACCCGATTACTCAAGTGACCTTGAATTACCCTAGGCTGGTGATCATGGGAGACTTCAATCTACACATCAAAACCCTAGATACATCTACAGGGATACTTGAGCAAAAAAAGTCCCACCTAAATTAAGCATTCTTGATTTCAATTGCAGAAATTCCTCTCTTTTTTTCTGCGTATCCCTGGATAAGTCTGGAAACATGCACTTACGGAACAGCCAGGTACATCGGAGAAGTCGAAAGTATAGTAATAAGGACATTGATATGACAAATTGGCAAGTACAGTAAATGTTTTAGGGACGTCCTTTCGCGGTTCTGGAAGATGGGCGTCCTTTTTACTATACTTTGGGCGTCCCTGATTTAGGCGTTTTGAACTGCGATAATGGAATGTCTAAGGACATCCATACTATTTTTCGATTATACCTACCTGATTTTGGACGACTTTGCGGGGGCATCCTAATTCATACTTGGATGACCTTTCGAAAATGCCCCTCTTGGGCTACCAGTACAATACAGGGCTAAATTTAAAACTCTATGTCTGATCTTCAAGTCCCTGAAAGTAAATGGCCCTGAGTACCTGAAAAATAGGATGATCCTCCACACACCGCCGAGGACACTAAGGTACTCCCAAGGACTTTCACTAACCACACCCTCTCCAAAAGACATTACACGATGTGATACCTGCAAGCGAGCCTTCTCCGGAGTAGCCCCCACACTCTGGAATGCACTGCCTGAAAGGCTACGCTTAACACAAGACTATCTCTACTTCAGGAAGCAGGTGAAAGCTTGACTCTTCAACCAGGCCTTTAATGGAAGAAGTATCTAACTTGTTAGTCTCACTCATACACACAAGGTGTGACACGGACAGCACATACTGCAGCAAGACATGTTTATCCACTCCTACCCTAGCTGAGATAATATTTAACCATTTCTCTGGCCTCATGTGCAACTTTCTTTAAATCAATCACCTTACTTGCTAACTCTTCCTACTTTCTTTCCTATCTATATGTTACATCTTTGATTTATCCTTCACTATCAATTATGTTCTATTACATATTGTGTGAACATTGTAAGTAGTATACCATGCCATACTTTGTATTGTTTTTGAATATTTTTAAAGCTGTAATTGTCTATCGCTCATGTTTGATCTATTCTTACCTTACACTGCCTTGAGTGAATTCCTTCAAAAAGGCGGTAAATAAATCCTAATAAATAAATAAGGACTTTTCCTCTTTAGTTTTTGCTGGATGGACAGGATTTAAATTTGAATCTGAGTTTTGTGATTGTCTGTGGTATGGCATGAGGTTTAGCATTTTAATTTCAATTACAAATAACTTATACCCCCCCCCCCCCCCTTTGCTGACACAGCCCATTCACTTTGAATGGGCTGTGTCACCGTTACCAAAGAGGGGGTTAGATTCCATGGGACATCAAAACTCAGTTATTTCATAAAGACACTTTAGGTGCATATGTTACCTGTATAAAATAAGTGCAACATATTGGCCTCTTTTGCCTTCCTCCCTGGGGGGGTCTTTTTCTAAAGATTAGCTCAAGTTATCTGCAGCAGGGTCCACAGGAATAAAATGGGAACTGCTGCAGATAACTCAAGCTAACCTTTAGTAAAAGACCCTCTAGGTGCCTTGTTGTAAAATTTTCCTTAATAAAAGTAATTTTGCAATAAGTCAAGAGACCTAGTAGGTGTCTATTTTGGACCTATTTTATGTGTTTTTTTAGTATTATGCTGATATCATATTAGATCTGTGATATCTGAATGTTCTTCTATGCTATTATGGCATTGTTTGTATTGTACTGACATTTATCATATTTCAGTTATGTGGTTGTTCTACAGTGCTGATAAATGTGTATATTTTTTATACTGTTTCATTGTTTTATTATTGTGTTGCCCAGTTTGTTAGCCTCCCTAATTTCTGATAACAACTCTTTCCACAAGGTCTCAGAGATGCCTATCATATCTAAGTTTTTATTTAGTGCAATATATTCTAACTCTTCCATCTTATTTCTTAGGCTTCTGGCTTTGGCATATAGACATTTCAAACTATGTTGTTCCTATTTACATCTTGTTCAGCAGTTGACAGTGTTAATTTGCAATCTTTTATCTGCTGTTTATTTAAAGACACCTGATCTACTTTGGTCTCTATTGCAACCTCGCTATTGGGATACCCTATCTTCATTGTTTTGGTGATATCTTTGACAGCTACCTTGGTCCAAACCAACTGCTTTTGAATTACTGTCAGCCTTCCCCCAGGTTCTAGTTTAAAAGCTAATCTATCTCCTTTTGGAATGTGGATACCAGAGGCCTGCTCCCACCCGGGTTAAGGTGGAGCCCATCATTCTGGAATAGGCTCCCCCTCCCCCCAGAATGTTGCCCAGTTCCTTACAAATCTAAAACCCTCCTCCCTATCCTATATATTGTCTTGAACTGCCATTCTGTTAAGGGTATGCATGCTGCCAAATGCCTAATCTGCATAAATCCTTGTTTTGCAACAAGCGGTAGTAGGTTAATGTGAAACCTGCCAGCCACCTGAGCTGGAGATTGTGTAGGGACTTTGAGGACATGCTGTCCTGCCAGCATCTGTACAGACTAGATATAGAACTTTTAATAGGGGACAAAATGATCATGTCATTGAATAGAACACCTCAAAGGCAACTGTGTTAGCCCTCCCCGGGGTGTCTATACAGTGGCTTGCATGCAAGAAAACAAAGAAGTCTCTATATTCTACATGAAAAAAGGCATTTAGTTGATGAAAGGAACAAACAGATTTCCCATTTCAAGATTAAAAAAAAACAAACCTGCAGCCTTGATTAGACCTATCCTTTTGTATTTTTCAAAGATTCCACCCTGAGGTCTATGCAAATAGTCTTAACTGCCTTTTAACAGTAAGAATAAAAAAGAGTTAGGTAACAGGCTCATGTTTCTCATGAAAGGCCAGGTCTATCTAGCCAGTATAAAGAACAAGTCAGTACACTTCTCCAAAATATTATGTTTATTGAGTTTCCAAAAAAATACAGTAAAGAAATAAGCATGAGTAAAATTCAATATCATAATCTATATAAATAAATCCCACCTCGAACGTTCTGAAGCTCACTCCAAGGCACTGAAGCACTGAACTCCTGTAGTCTTCGTAGGCTAGGCTATCAGGACCAGTCACCCTCAGTCATAGACCCACCCTCAGCCATGCCCCATCTGTACATAAAACGCTACCTCAACGTTCTGAAGACAAAACCTCATGAAGCCATCTGCACACTCCCTGAAGGGTTCCTTAGTTCATGGTGGTGAAGCCATGAAACTCACCATGTCTGTGTTCCCCGCCCTCGCGTCAAATGTCATGACGTCGAGGGCGCAACACAGACGGCCAACACACCAGCCCCCACCCACACACATCTCACTCCCTCCATCCCTCCCACTTCAAGGCCATTCACGCCCCAACAACCACTTACACACTCCCCCCCTCCGATTCCAACACGCCCCCTCCGCGTTACTGCCCCCTGGACCCCCCTGCCGCGACCCTCTGCACACCACCCCTTCCTCCGAAAAACCTCCCCCGAACCCTTCCCATACCTCTGCTAATGCCGACGAACTTCTCGCCTGCGGGGCCTGCCTTGATGAAGGAGTATCTGTCGTCAAGTGCCTTCGATATGGTTGACCACGGAATCCTATTACACATACTCGAATACTTTGGCATTGGAGGAAATGTCCTGAATTGGTTCAAGGGGTTCCTAACCCAACGTTCGTACCAAGTCACATCAAATTCGACCACGTCTAAGGCATGGACACCTGAATGTGGAGTACCACAAGGATCACCTCTCTCACCAACCATTTTCAACCTAATGATGATCCCTCTGGCAAATGGATCCTCAGGAGCTTAGTCAAGATCGGCTGGGCTGGTGGCTGGTGGCTGGGCTGGTGGTTGGGAGGCGGGGATAGTGCTGGGTAGACTTATACGGTCTGTGCCAGAGCCGGTGGTGGGCAGCGGGACTGGTGGTTGGGAGGCGGGGACAGTGCTGGACAGACTTGTACAGTCTGTGCCAGAGCCGGTGGTTGGGAGGCAGGGCTGGTGGTTGGGAGGTGAGGATAGTGCTGGGCAGACTTATACGGTCTGTGCCAGAGCCGGTGGTTGGGAGGCGGGGATAGTGCTGGGCAGACTTATACGGTCTGTGCCCTGAAGAGCACAGGTACAAATTAAAGTAGGGTATACACAAAAAGCAGCAAATATGAGTTATCTTGTTGGGCAGACTGGATGGACCGTGCAGGTATTTTTCTGCCGTCATCTACTATGTTACTATGTTACTATGTCTCTGTGCGTGCGTCTGACATCAGATGCACGCACAGACACGTCAACAGATGCTCCATCAACAAGGAACGCCCCGCAGCCCTGAAAACAACTTCACCTCCCTCAGCACAGGTACGCAGAGGCTTCGGGGCAGGTTTTCCAGAGCTAAAGGTGGTGTCCACAGGATCGCGCTGCGGGGGGGGGGGGGGAGACAGTAACACAAAGGGAGGGGGTTGTAATCAGAGGGAGGAGGGAGTCTAAAACTCGGTGGGAGGGCCGTGAAGGTTCAATTGCGAGCGACGGGGTGTGCAACTCGGGAGGGAGGGAGACACGAAGGGATGGAGGGGGGCCTTGCTAGCGCCTGTTTCATTGCGTTTTGAAAGGGCCTTCTTTACTAGTAGGAATAATAATTAGACATACAGCCAAAAATCCAAGAAAATAAATACACCTGCTTCCTCATCTACATAATAAGATGTTTCATTGTATTTATTTTAGTTATTTATTTATTTATTCATGACATTTATACCCCACATTAGCTCAAAATAGACTCAAGTTCAATGTGGCTTACAAACAAACAATAAAGTGTACAAAACATAATAATATACAGAATATAACACAAATTACAGTAAGTAACCAGGGATTTAGACTATCTCAAGGACAAACAAATAATTAAGGGTAGATAGGTGAGAGCATAATTAGGCAGGACACACATGTACAAACAGCATCATATCTTTGTTATTTGAATGTTCTAATGTGTGTCTATTAGGTGTTTCATTTGTGCTATGCTGACATTGTATCGCATCTGTTATTTGAATGTTCTTCTATGCTGTCTATTATGGTATTGTTTGTATTGTACTGACACATCATAATTCTTTTTCAGTGCCGTTAAATGTGTATATTTCTGATACTGTATCATGTTAGTACTATTATTAGGGTTCAGTTTGCTATTTATGGCTTCTCTCTACCCTACAGGGATAGTATTAAAGATTCTATGTGTTATTTTTTACTCAAAACTTCCTTTCAAGCCTCAAATAATTTGTTCCTCTATCTTTCCACTTCAGTGCATTCACTCTGTTTACCCTTTACTGCCCTCTTCTCTCTTAGCTCTTGTCATGTCACATGTAGACTATTGTAACGTTCTTTACACTGGAATTCCTTTACATACCCTTAAACGCCTCCAAATTTTGTTCAAAGTACTAGGTCAAAGTACTTAAATAAAAGTAAAAATAAACGTATATTTTAATACTTAAATGAAAGTAAAAGTACAGTGAAGAACACATTTAAAATTTTACTTAAGTGAAAGTAAAAAATTATTGCCTAATATACCATTCTTTGAGTAAAAAGTAAAAATACTGAAACCACAATGAATGCAACTATTGTTAATGTTTTTATCCCAACAACTTTATTGCTCTACAATTCAATCTACTTTGCTTTTATAGCTAAATTTTTGAAAATGACTGTCACTCATGCGAGTGCGCTTGTGAGACATTAATCCTGCACAGCTAAAAAATGTCCAGCCAAAAGTGCATTGTTCAGTCTGATAAAAAGTTTCTTCACATCAAGCCAGGTTGCAATATTACTGATGTCTTCTGACCGAGTCTGCAGGTTTTGATCAAGGGAGTCTCTGAAGCACTTGACTTCC
Organism: Microcaecilia unicolor; assembly: GCF_901765095.1. Classification (NCBI taxonomy): domain Eukaryota; kingdom Metazoa; phylum Chordata; class Amphibia; order Gymnophiona; family Siphonopidae; genus Microcaecilia; species Microcaecilia unicolor. The sequence goes on from NC_044032.1 coordinate 295,743,490, forward strand.
ATATAGCAAAGAACACTTTATCATCATTATTGTCATTATCATCTGCATTAGAAGTAGTGCTGTCTAATTCATCACTTGCATCTTCATCTTTATCTTTGTTATCATGGTCATGCTGTCCAATTACAAAAAAAAAAAAGCTTTCACAATGTTGGAATCATTGTCTGTTGTTGTTCTGATGGCAAACTCTGTTTGAATATCTTCAAGAACATCAAATGGGTGAGAACCCTTCAGTCTTAAGGCCAGACAAGCAGACTTCCTTTCCAAAGACTCTATAGATCCAGCGGACAGTCACCCAAATGTAAAATTTTCCATGAGATGATCAGCAATCTATTCTGCTAGAGAAAAATGTTTGTACACCAAGAATTGCTGTCAGTTTCAGCTTCATCTCTGATTTAAACTAATCACTCTTCTGTTTGACTGGAGACCAGTAACCAGTTAACCAAATGTAGGTATAACCTGGGTCTCACTCCCAGCATCCTGGGGCACTGGCTAACTCTCAGGTTCACAAATCAAAAGGGGTAGGTACTTCACACTCAGTTTTCTTCCTTTCTCTGATGAGCTTGGGCATAGACCGGGGACAGATTTACTCCGCTAAGCCATAGGTTGTTAAGCAAGGGGGTTTTATTGAGTATCCTTTATCAGTCCAGGAGCAAGCATCTCACGCTCACTTCAAATGACACTCTCCACACCAAGGATTTATATCAAACAAACTTTACAGAAAACTTTGCAACCGGCAGTTAATTCAATCTTCATACCATTCTGGAGGCAAACAGTTCTTCCACCTTCAATAACACATTTTATCTCCAACTAATCAGTCTGTTTCTCAACAGAAACAAAAGTAGTTCCAACTTTGATATATATGCCATAGATTCAGTAGTCTTTCAGTATATACTTAGCTACAGCTCCTCCTATTACCCATCCTTTTGGATGAAATAATCAAAGGCTGTGCTTGTAGCGCTGGTTGTCACAATCAAAACTCCTCACTAGACTAGACCTCCTCATCTGTCCTCTATTCCAGAGATGCACTTCCCCAAGCTGTACCCTCTGGTCATGAACAGGCTCCTTCCCGTTCATATTCCTGGGCTGGGTTTCCGCTGACATCCAAACAGAGCATTCCTTTCACTCAGTTACTGCCTTTGACAATAACTCCCCTGTTGACATGACTCAGCTTTGGATTACTTGGCTTTTCCAGGACACCCCCCTCTCCACAGGGTCCTGGTTGAGGTAGAGGCAAACCAAAGACCAAAGAGTTTTTTATAACCTCTAAACTCTACCCCTACTGTCACCCAACAACCAGAAACATTTTCTTCTGCAATTTTCCCCACAAACACTCCCCCATGGCTGGATCCTTGTCCATCCACAAGCTCAAACTGTCCCCCGGTGGCTCTGGAGAGTTCTACACTGATCTTTAGTAATTCTCATTATAAATGAGAGATTTTGTGGAGGGCCATAATCAAACGGGGCCAGCCATCTATAAGGGCGACCATCTCTAAGGCCGGCCCCGTCAAGCGGCGTACCCGACTGTATTATCAAAACAAGATGGCCGGCCATCTTTCGTTTCGATAATACGGTCGGGACCGGCCAGATCTCAACATTTGGCCTGCCCTTAGAGATCGCTGGCGTTAGAGATGGCCACCATTGGTTTTCAGCAATAATGGAAACTAATGGCGGCCATCTCAAACCCGGCCAAATTCAAGCCATTTGGTTGTGTGAGGAGCCAGCATTTGTAGTGCACTGGTCCCCCTCACATGCCAGGACACCAACTGGGCACCCTAGGGGGCACTGCAGTGGACTTCACAAATTGATCCCAGGTACATAGCTCCCTTACCTTGTGTGCTGAGCCCCCCAAATCCCCCCCAAACCCAGTACCCACAACTGTACACCACTACCATAGCCCTTATGGATGAAGGGGGGCACCTACATGAGGGTACAGTGGGTTTTGGGGGGGGGTTGGAGGGCTCAAATTTACCAACACAAGTGTAACAGGTGGGGGGGGGGGATGGGCCTGGGTCCGCCTGCCTGAAGTGCACTGCAGTACCCACTAAAACTGCTCCAGGGACCTGCATACTGCTGTCATGGAGCTCGGTATGACATTTGAGGCTGGCATAGAGGCTGGCAAAAAAATGTTTTTATATTTTTTTTGGGGTGGGGGGGGTTGGTGACCACTGGGGGTGTAAGGGGACGTCATCCCCCATTCCCTCCGGTGGTCATCTGGTAGTTGGGGCACCTTTTTGAGGCTTGGTCGTGAACAAAAAGGGATCAAGTAAAGTCGGCCAAATGCTCCTCAGAGCTGGCTTTTTTCCATTATTGGCCGAAGCCGGCCATCTCTTAACCATGCCCCCGTCCCGCCTTCGGTACACTGCTGACACACCCCTTGAACTTTCGCCAGCTCTGCGACGGAAAGCAGTTGAAGCCGGCCAAAATCAGCTTTCGATTATACCGATTTGGCCGGCTTTAGGAGAAGGCCGGACATCTCACGATTTGTGTCGGAAGATGGACGGTCTTCTCGTTAGAAAATAAGCAGGATACGCAACTCCACTGTTGTCATAGATGACATGGTCCACTGTTTGCGTGATGAGGTTTTCAATAGCAAAATCCTGTCCCCGGTTGTGCTGTTTGGTTTACTGAGAAATCGTCATTAATATTTTACTTCCACGTTTACTTTTAAGAGCAAGCATCAGATATAATTGAGTAAACGTGATAAAAATTGGCAAACTTATTACTTCAGTAAATGTAACAGATGTTATCCTGTACTTCTTTACAAGTTAAAAGTGACAAAACTATTACCTAAGTACAGTAACTAGTTACATTTACTTCGTTACTATACGACACTGCCAACTAATTCAGTCCACATCTGTCAAATTTTTTCATAGCCACCACTGTTTTGTTCATGTCACCCCACTCCTCCTTTCTGAACACTGGCTTCCTGTCCTTGCCCGGATCAAACACAAACTTCTGCTTGTTTACAAATCCCGTTTGCCCTCTGCTCAACCGTATCTCAAAAATGTATTTATTTCTTATATACCACTCTGTTGTTTACGTTCTGTTGACCACAATTTGCTCTCACTTCCCCCACTGTCAGCTATTCATTTTACTATCTCATGTGACACTGCTTTCTGTTACTTGGGCCCCAAATTGTGGAATGAACTTCCACCTCATTTTAGGAACCAATCGACTGTTACTGCTTTCAAAAAACTACTGAAAACTCACCACTTCTTAGAATGTTTTGACTCTTCCTCTTAAGTCCTCTTCCCTCTATGTACCCTTTCCCTCCCCCTCATTTATCTCTCCGCTGAATTTTTCTCTCTTCATCACTCTTTTTTCCTCCTATATTTTAACATTGTAAATCATGTAGATAGCTATCTAAGGCCCACTGCAGTATATGAAATGGAATAAATAAATATTGTTATGCTGTTATAAAAGGAGGTTAGACGGTTTCCTAAAGGACAAGTCCATAAACCGCTACTAAATGGACTTGGGAAAAATCCACAATTCCGGGAATAACATGTATAGAATGTTTGTACGTCTGGAAAGCTTGCCAGGTGCCCTTGGCCTGGATTGGCCGCTGTCGTGGACAGGATGCTGGGCTCGATGGACCCTTGGTCTTTTCCCAGTATGGCATTACTTATGTACTTATGCTGTACACCACCTTGGGTGAATCTCTTCATAAAGGCGGTTAATAAATCCCAATCAATTAATAAGTAAATAAGGCGTCCTTTTGCTAAGTTGTGGTAAAAAGTGGACTTAGTATGCCCTTATGCAGGTCTGTCACTCTCACTAAGGCCATTTTTACCACAGCCTTAAAAATGCATTTTTTCTATTTTTTTGCATTATTGGCCATGTGCTAATGTTGTTATTAGCGTGCAGGTATTTTTTAAAATTACCATGTGAGCACGCATCACCACCCATTTAGTAAGTGGTAAGGGTTCGTGCGTTATCCAGATGCAGATGTACTGTTAGCACAGGAGCACCCACTCTTACCCATGACACACCCTCAAAAAATTAGTGCCCAATTAGCACATGTAGATTTCAAAGTTAAGCGTGCATTAGCGCCTAATGCAGCTGAGAGAAAAGGGCCTCTAAGTAAGTAGGTAAGAATCATGGGCATAGTTTGGGGGGGAGGCGAGGAACCAGGAACTTACATGCTCTTCCCTTTCCTTCTCTGCTTTTCGCTCGCTCACTCCCTCCCTCCCCCTCCCTGGCAAAGCATAATGCAAACGTGCGCGGGGCCATACTCCTGCTGTGTGCGCCGCTGCCGGCCTCCCTCCTCCCTCACTCACCTCATAATATAAGTTCCTTCCTGTTTCTAGGAAAAGGAGGGAAGCCGGCAACGGCACGCGCAGCAGGAGCATGGCCCCGTGCACATTTGCATTATGCTTTGCCAGGGAGGGAGTGAGCGAGCGAGCGGGCAGGGGAGAATGGAGAGTTGCTGGACATGGATGGATGAAGGGAGGGCAGGGAAGAGAATAGAAATCACTGGACATGGAGCAGAGGGCAAGGGAGAGAGGAGAATTGCTGGACATGGATGGATGGAGGGGAAAGGGGAGAGAGGAAATTTGCTGGACATGGATGGATGGAGGGGAAAGGGGAGAGAGGAAATTTGCTGGATATGGATGGATGGAGGAGAGGGCAGGGGAGAATGGAGAGTTGCTGGACATGGATGGATGGAGGGGAGGGCAGGGGAGAGAGAATTGCTGGACATGGATGGATGGAGGGGCAGGAGAGAGAGCAAATTTGCTGGATATGGGTGGATGGAGGAGAGGGCAGGGGAGAATGGAAAGTTGCTGGACATGGATGGAGGGAAGGGAAGACAGGAAGTACATGCACATGGATGGAGGCGAGGGAAGTGAGGAGAAATGCTGGATATGGAGGGGAAACTGCTGAATTTAAGGGCTAGATCGGAACACTTTGTGGGCAGATGCTGAAACTGGAGGAAAGATAGGGACAGGGCTACAAATGGTAGACAGGACACCTAAGGACACAGGAGGATGGTGGACATGGTGAGAGAAAAAATATCAAATGGAAAGAAGACTGCATAAAACAGAAGACACTGGGACCAAAGTGAATAAAAAACTAAATGATCAGACAACAAAGATTGAAAAAAGTATTTTATTCAGACTTTATTAATTGGAATATGTCAGCTTTTGGAAATGTGCATCTATGATATTTTGTATTTAAGTTTCAATTTCTCTAGTATTGCTGCATGCTGAGTCTGATTTCTTGAGGTAACTTTCCAGTTCAGTATTTTGCCTTCATATTTTTGATTTCTAGTTCCTTGTGTCATGTGTTTTTCATGTGTGATCAAGGTGCAGTATTCTGCTAGTGTGTAGTATTTGCAGCCCTTTTTGTTTTTTTCACGAGGTAGTGTATTGGTGTTTTAGAGCCTGGTGTAATTACAGTTCTGCCTTTTCACAAATAAGGTTGTAGCTCGCCCTGTCCTTAGGATTAGTGCTGTTATGGTTTGGTAAGGTTATGAGTGTGTTTTTGCACAAGTTTGTGTATAGCGTTTTGCAGTGGAGAAATTGTGTGTTGGCCTTACTGAGGTGGCACCAAAACATCAGAAAGGGTTTTAGAGCCTAAATCATGACACACTACCTCTTGAACGATCTACATATAGAGCCTATGCATTTCTAAGGGGGTGGGAAAATACTACTGGAGAGGAAGAGGGAGTGCTGGGTAAGGAGGAAAGAAGGAAGGAAGGGAAAAAGAGCTGTCTTGATATCTCATACATATTCATTATGGTTATTCCCAAAAAAAGCCAGCTCTTTCTCCCTTCCTTCCGTCATATTAGCATATTCATTTGCATATGCAAATACATATGCTAATATGCTCCACCCCATCCTCCCCCCCCCCCCCAAATGAAACAGTCAAACTACGCCCATGCCTTTGATAAGGTCCCCCACAGAAGACTCGTGAATAAGCTGAAAGGGTTGAACTTAGGACCGAAAGTGATGAACTGGATAAGAAACTGGTTGACCGACAGGTGGCAGAGGGTGGTGGTAAATGGAATCCACTCAGAGGAAAGGAAGGTGAGCAGTGGAGTTCCTCAGGGGTCGGTGCTGTTTAATATATTTGTGGGAGATATTGCTGAAGGGTTGGAAGGAAAGGTGTGCCTTTTTGCAGATGACACGAAAATAGCCAATAGATTAGATACCCAGGATGGAGTAGAAACGATGAGAAGGGATCTCCGAACGTTAGAAGGATGGTCAAGGGTCTGGCAGTTAAAATTTAATAATAATCAAATGACAGAAACCTAATATATGCCTTTATTAATTATCCCTAAAACCCAATGTGACTGGTATTTTTTTCAGCTTGCCTGAATTGTTTAGGCTTTTGCTTATTAGTATTTTTTGGTAGGAAGGGAGGGTATGTGGTGCTATGATGCGGGTAGAGGTGTTATGATCACATTAGGTTTTAGGGATAATTAGTAAAGGCATATATTAGGTTTCTGTTATTTGATTATTGTTAAATATTTGGAGAAACCTTCAATATACAGTTCCCCCGATTATTTTCATTAGTTAAAATGTAATGCCAAGAAGTGTACAGTGATTCACTTGGGGTGCGGAAACCCAAAAGAGAGATACCAGATAGGAGGGGAGAGATTAGTAAGCTCGACTCAGGAGAGAGACCTTGGGGTGTTGGTGTCGGAGGAACTGAAGGTGAAGAAACAATGCACAAAGGCGACGGCCGTGGCCAGAGGGATGCTAGGCTGCGTAGAGAGGGGCATAACCAGCAGAAGAAAGGAGGTGTTGATGCCCCTCTACAAGTCATTGGTGAGGCCCCACTTGGAGTATTGTGTTCAGTTTTGGAGTGTGTATCTTGCTAAAGATGTAAAAAAACTGGAAGCGGTGCAAAGAAAAGCTACGAAAATGGTATGGGATTTGTGTTGCAAACCGTACGATGAGAGACTTGCTGACCTGAACATGTATACCTTGGAGGAAAGGAGAAACAGGGGTGATATGATACAGACGTTCAAATATTTGAAAGGTATTAATCCGCAAACGAACCTTTTCCAGAGACGGGAAGGCGGTAGAACTAGAGGACATGAATTGAGGTTGAAGGGGGGCAGACTCAGGACTAATGTCAGGAAGTATTTTTTCACGAAGAGGGTGGTGAATATGTGGAATTCCCTCCCGCGGGAGGTAGTGGAGATGAAAATGGTAATGTAATTCAAACATGCATGGGATAAACACAAAGAATCCTGTTTAGAAGGAATGGTTCCGTGGAATCTTAGGGGAGATTGGGTGGCGACGCCAGTAATAGGAAACAAAATGGGAGCTGGGCAGACTTCTACGCCCTGATCATGACTGAATAGATAGGGATGGGCTGGAGTGTAAATTTTAAGGGACTTCGATGTTAGCTTCAGAACTTAGTACAATAACAGTACTGGTCAGACTTCTACGGTCTGTGCCCTGAGAAAGGCAAGGACAAATCAACTCGGGTATACATATAAAGTATCACATACCATGTAAAATGAGTTTATCTGGTTGGGCAGACTGGATGGACCGTACAGGTCTTTATCTGCCATCATTTACTACATTACTATGTTACTCTACTACAAATGGAAAGCAAAACCGGAAGAACATACCTTTTTATATCCTCCAATAGTGTACTGAGGGGGGAGGGGGCTTATGGCACCCGGCGGCCAGTGTGAAAGAGACACAAGCAGACCCACTGAAAGACGAGGCAGGGCCATCACTCCCTGCCCCCTGCCCCACTCAGGCTGCCGCTGCCACCCACCACTTCTCCCCACACTTGAGCAGCCACCACCCCCTGCCTCCCTGGGCTGCCACCACCGTTCCTTTCCTGCCGCATCCCCTCCCAGCCAGGCAGAAACAGGAAGTACCTTATGCCAAGAGGAGGGACAAGGCAGGAAGAAGGAAGGACGGTCAGACCAGAAGACTTCACCCTGCATTGGTCTCCTGCTTGAGTGTGTATCGCTGGGTTAGTAGCATGTTAATGTGCTGCTAACCCGGCTGCTACAAACAGAAACAGGAGACCAATGCAGCGGCAGCCTACCTGAGCCGCCTTCTGCCTTTGTGCCATGGAAATCTTGCCAACTTGACATGGGCCCCCCTTGGAGGCTGGTCTTGGTGATTCTTTCCCCCCCCCCCCCCCCCCCTCGGCGGCTCTGGACACAGCAAGAGAAACAGCATCTCTATCAAGTACTGGGCAAGCAGGCAACACAAAGCAGCAACTGCAATGATAAAAGAAGTAAAGAGCCTTTCAACCCCGGCCTGCACACACTCGAGATCTGATGTATCCTGCCCCCTTCAACACAGACTTCCTGTTTGGGATGGGGCATGATAGACAGGCTGTAAGCAGGCATAAGGGTTCAAAAGGCTTTGCACTACATTTTTCCTTCTCAGTTCGGATAGCTTCAACATGATGGTAGTGTCTGCAGAAAAAGAAAGATGAGCAATGGGAGATTATGTACCAACGGGACTTGTCGGAAAGCAAGCAAGGACGGATGCAAGATTCAAGGGTGAAGACATGCAAGGGAAGATGTAGGACCCAGTGTGTGTGGGAGGAGGGAGATGGGGATATTTTAGATCCTGGAAGTGGGGGAGGTGAAGTAAGCAAGAGAAAATGGACCCAAGGAGGTACAAATATAAACATTGGTTGTTGGGTGCTTTAGACCCATAGTACACTATTGATATCCTCTACAGCAGTGGTTCTCAACCTTTCCACTGTTGTGACAACCTGACAGATGATGTTCATGGATGTGACACACTGAACACAAATTCACAGCTGAACACAAATAGAACCCTAAATATGTCATTGTTGTTAAAAATGATGCAAGGGAAATATAAAATATTCTTTAACAGAATTTACTTTGTTTTATAAACTGTTGGTTTTTTTTTTAATTAACATAATAACATAGTAAATGACAGCAGATAAAAGACCTGCATGGTCCACCCAGTCTGCCCATCAGAGGCAACTAGAGCTGCATCTGCCACTCTGTGCACTACATTTCATCTCTGTTTTACTGTTCTGCTCCTCTGTCTTCTCTCTTTATTAGAATGAATGTGCACCTTTCCTGTCATTAATGGAGATATTTTCCTTTCTAAATGTTTAGATTGTACACTGCTCTGCTCTGCCATGGCAGTTAGAGTGATATAGCAAGTTTTAATAAACCATAAATGATAACTCATAATTGAATACTGGCTTGACAAACAGGACAGTCGGCAATCCACCACAATGCCAACCATAGAAAAGCTGTTAAATATGATGCAATCTTGGAAAAGTGGTTTTGTATTTTGTCCATAGCATATAGTCACATTCATTGTCAATTCATGATTAAACCAACAATCCAATAATGTTGACTGTCAACATTTTATTTGCTTATTTTACTCTTGAAATTTTGCCCTCCTCCATTGAGATACACAACACTCATATTCATAGCAATTGGTAGGAATATAATATAAAATACTCATTCCTGATCCTGATTCGTGTTTGCCATTTTTAGGACACAGACCATATAAGTCTGCCTAGCACTGGCCTTACTTTTCAGCTACTGAAGTTTCCATCGAAGCGCATTCCATTCAAGCCTGATCTGGCCTGACAGATTCAGGAAAGAAGCCATAGATGACTGTCCACTACTGGCCTTACTTCTCAACTACTGGAGTTTCTGTCTAAGTCAGTGGTTTTCAAAACCAAACAACAAGGACCACCTGAACAGTTAGGTTTTCAGGATATCTACAATGAGTATACTTAAGTTGTATTAGCATTCACTTCCTCCATTGCATGCAAATATCTCTCATGCATATTCATTTTGGGTATCCACAAAACCCCACTGGCCAGGTGGTCCCTGAGAACTGGATTGAAAATCACTGGTCTAAGCAGCCCTCAGTTTTGTTTGAATTTCATCCTGTTTCTATATAATGTGATGGATATGACAGGGCTACATGGCAGGACATGGGGGTCAGGCTTTACAGGAACAAAGATTCATCAGAACAAATAGGGGACTACAACTCCCAGCTTCCCTGGAATAGACCTAGAAAAAAGACTTGGGGAGGAGCAGTAGGAGAGGAAGAAACTCTGGGAGGAGGAGTAGGAGGGGCAGGCATCTCCAGGAACATTTTAGGGACTACAACTTCCTGCTTCCCCAGGGCAGATCACCTGACTCTTCAAGAGAGGGTAGCCTACACTACGATTTCCAAGATCCCGAGAGTGGGTCACAGGACTCTTTTAATCGGGAGGAGATGGACTACAAAACCCAGGTTCCCAAGGGTTGAGGGGCTGATCTTTCTAGACCAGCTGAGGGTAATGATTATCAGCTGCAAGAGCATAGAGGAGAGGAAGTTCCAATGGAGTGGCAAACTCCAGAAGAGATTCCAGAGGCTGAAAGGGTGGAGGGGTAGACTGAATGGGAGCCTATGAATACCTCTGCCCTTGCCAAGGTAAAGAGGGGTAATTCTAACTACCCTGATGGCTAATTTGATTCACTACGTGGAGAGGAGGTTTAATGGGAAGACCTGAACTGGATGGGGTTATGATAGAAGCTGGACCCTGGACTCAAGTTTGACCCTGGGTGGCTACCAGAGAATCAATGGCTGGTATAATAAAGGGAATGGGGGGTCTCCTTTTTCTCAGCATTTCACTGAGGAGAGGGCACGAAAGATTTGAGTCTGAAGAGGGACAATTTCGTTGAATTAACTTTCTTTAAAAGACTGCTTGGGTTTGGGGAAGAAGGACATTATATTGAGTGAACTTTCTTTGAAAGACTCCTTTGAATCTGGAGAGAGCTGAAGGGGGGGAAGGCTATAAGACTGTTCCCTGCCATAAGATTGCTCCATAATAAAAGGGGAAAGAAAATTCCACGTTTATCAGTTGTTATAATTTTTGAGTTGGTGGAAGTTACCTGAAAAACCCAGAGTAGGGGTGTGTAACTGGATCTGAAAGCGGAAAGCACGAACCAGCAGACACTGGACTTGACAATAAGGATCCTCTGTGTTTATCTCAAGTGTTTTTGAATTCTTGTTTCTACCATCTCCACTAGAAGGGCATTCTAGGCATCCACCACCTTCTCCACAAAAAAGTATTTCCTGATGTTACTCCTAAGTCTACTATCCCCGCTTAGATTGCTTCAGATAAAGCAGGTTGGAAATAAAGTTTTATTATTATTCTGTATCCTCAATTCATGTCCTCTAGTTTTACTACTTCTCTGTCTCAAGAAAAAAAAATTGAATATTAATACCTTTCAAGTATTTAAATATCTGTATCATGTCTATCAGGTGCGTAGCCAGACAGAGTCCAAAGTGTGTGTGTGTGTGTGTGGGGTGGGGGGGAATGCACAAAAGTTTGCCCTTCCCCCAGGTGATTCTTCCCTTCCCCCTGCAGTCCCACATACCTGAGCTGGCCCAGGAAAAGCGCCACTCACTGCCTGGCCGCCCTAGCTTTTCATAGAGTACAGTTTCCGCTGGCAGGGCTGAGGGACTCCCTACAGCCAAAGCATTAGACAGTGCCTCAATTTCTGGAAGGCCAAAACCTAAACTGGGTGGGCCCAGGCCCCCAAGACCCCCCATGGCTACACCACTGATGTCTACCATATCCCTCCTTTTCTCTAGGGTATACATATTCAGGTTCTCAAGTCTCTTCTTATTGGTCTTTTGGTGCAAACTCCATACCATTTTTGTTGCCTTCCCCTGAACGTTTTCAAATCTTTTAATGTCCTTAACAAGATACAGCCTCCAAAACTGAATACAATACTCCAAGTGGGATCCCACCAACAATTTGTACAAGGTTATTAACACCTCCTTTCTACTGCAGGTTAGACATCTCTATGCAGCCTTGGCTACAGCTACCGTCTTAATGATATTATTTTGCTGACTTCTCATCACCCCAAAGTCTCTCTCTCCTGAGCTATGCTTATCAGCCTATTGCCACCTATCTCATATATCTTCTTTGTATTTCTACACCCTAAGGCCTCATTGATCAAATCCCCTGTGCTGTTCTGAACAGAACTGGAAAATTAGCACCAGAACAGCGTGGGGGATTAAAGCTCTCATGATCAAAACTAATAGCATGCAAATTTATACCCACTATTAGTTTTGATCATCAGGGGCCTTCTGCGGGACAATTGTTTCTGGGTATGTACCCGAGGCTCAATCCTGCCACAGAAGTTGTTTGACAGGGCTGGGCTGTCAAAAAAACAAACAAACAAAAAGCCCAGACCCCTGTCAAACTGGAGGTTCCCCCTTCCCTTCAGGCCCTCTAACCTCCCCCCCCCCCCCCCAAACAAGTTTCCCTGGCGGTCCAGTGACCTTTTCCTCCACCACCACCCCCAGATACAGGGGGGATGGAGGTTCAGTGTACCTCCAGCACCCCAATCCCCCCGACACAAGGGCACTGGAGGTCCGGTGGATCTCTAGACCCCCCCTAATCCCCCTGACACCAAAAACTGACCCTTGTGGCCCAGTAAGCAACCCTACACCCATCTCCCACCCGCCCTGGCCTAGTGATCCCAAACCCCACCCCCTACCTCCTTCCAGTGCTGCCTCTAAAATTGTGGTGCCCTGCCCTTCCTGGTGGGGAGTAGAGTTGTCACCAGGGTCAGTCTTTTGATGTTGTGGGTTAGGGGGGGCTAGAGGTCCACTGGACATCCAGCCCCCTGTGTCCAAGGAGGGGGGTGGAAAGAGCACCTCAGGGCCACCAGGGAAACTTGTTTGGGGCGGTTATGGGAGGCTGGAGGTCCACCAAACCTCCAGTCTCTTGCATGCAGGGGTCGGGATCCACTGGATCTCCAGGACTGACAGTGACAGCCCGGGCTGCCTGGCTTGGGCGGGGGGGGGGGGGGGCGGAGGAAGAGAAGTTTTAACCTAATGACAGCTCCAAGCTTGCATTGTGTTAAGGCACTCTTCTGCCTGTACGATCAGAGCATTGTGCTCTGATCATACAGGCGGAATACCACAGAGCTCATTTAAATATCATTTTCTCTCCAACCACTCCATTAAGGTTATCACACCCGCTTTGACCTATACCTCCTGACTTCTAACCTGTGGGGTTCCGTGGGGTTCCATTCTTTTTCCCCTTTTCAACATTTTCTTAAGCTCACTCACTGCCCTTATCTAGTCATTTGGGATCTCCTGTTGCTTACATATGCAGACAACATTCTGTTGATTTGGCCTACTGACCCCTTTTCTCCATCTGTAACTCCCCTTCAAGATTATTTAAACTCAGTGTCAAATTGGCTTAGGGTCCACAAACTAGTTCTCAATAAACAGAAGACTTTTTAGTCAGAGTTTTCAGTTAGTGTTGTTAAATAGGAAAATGAAAATTTAAATTTAAATTAATACTCATACATATCTGTAATTACATGCAAACCTGTGGCATAATTGTTACAGAAATGTTCAACTGTTGCCTGAGAACCTAGCCATGAGCTGCACAGGAAACTGGGTCTGTGGATACTATTGTCTCCTAGGCATGTTTCATTCAAAATATATATGCTTTCATTCTATAGATACCATTCACTCTGTTCACTTAGCTCAGGTGATCTGTCTTTTTCTCAGAGAATCTGAATTTTAACCACCATGGAGTGAATATTCAAAGTCACTGAGTAAATTAATCCACAGCTAACCAGCTGTCATTGCTGAATATCCAGATGAACCTAATGGCACAGTTAAATTGAAAGCAGCTTGTTCCTGACCGCGCTTAAGTAGATAAATTTAGCTGGCTCATTCTAAATTTTGCACTAATCAGCTAAATTTGAAAACCCCACCCCAGGCATATTCTGACCTCACCCCTTTTATTGTTTGACAAATTTTAGCTGGAGTGGAGGGGTGGGGGAGGAGGAAGTAGAATTATAACTGGTTAGATTTATGCAGTCAAAATAAATCTGTGGAATATTGAACCCTAAGTTTATTTTGACAGTTCATCTGATGTGAAACTCACTGTCTTCTCTTTGAGGTATAAATATTGTCTTCTAGAAGACCATTCATGATTCACACAGCCTTCAGCAAGATTAGACAGAACCCTACATGCAAATCTATTATGCCTTTATTTCCCTGGGATTCAACTGGTGCCTAGTATCTCATCTCCAAGTGGTTTCTGTGGGATAATTCAAAGCGATGAGATCATCAGACTCCCTGGGAACTCAGCTGAGTGCTCACTGCTGGTAAAAGTGGATCACACCAATCCAGCTTCCTCCAATGCAGCACTAACGTCTGTGTCTGGTATTGGAGCTTCCCCTTTCTTTTGTTATGTATAATTTTTGTTGGTATGAGCCAAAATATGAGATGGGAAGGCAAAGAGAATCAAGTGTCAGCCTAAACAAAGAAACAAAAGAGCCACTAAGGGTTCCTGGCCAGTTAAATTGCCTGTTCAAGGTTAACCAGTCATTTTCAGTGGCACTTATCTGGTTAACACCGCTGAAAATAACCAGTTAGCACCAACCTCAAAACTGGCTATTTGGGGGCCATTCTGGGAGTGGAGTCAGCACTTTGATGGTTAAGTACTGATATTCAGAATTTAACCGGCTAGGTTAACTGCATAAATAGGACAACATAAAAGTCAGTCCTATCTTCATGTGGTAACCCATAGCTGGTTAAGTGCTGAATATCACATTTAGGGGTCCTTTTACTAAGGTACGCTGAAAAATGACCTGCGCTGGTGTAGACGCATGTATTGGACGCATGCAGGTTCATTTTTCAGCGCGCCTGCAAAAAAGGCCCTTTGGGGGGTGGACAGCAAATGGACATGCGGCAAAATTAAAATTGGCACGCGTCTATTTGGGGCCTGAGACCTTACCGCCAACCATTGACCTAGCGTTAACCGGACGGTAATGGTCTATGCACATACAATGCCAATTACTGCCCGGTTAGTGCCGCGCACTGGAAAATTTCCATTGCGCTTTGGGAATAGCATTAATGTAGGGTCTAAAAGGCTCCATGGTATTTATAGTAGGGTGACACTGCAGACGAAGTGATATAACTCTTTGTGACAAAGGTTGTGCTTAGCCTGCTGGACAGGCAGAATTGAGTTTGGCACTTGCTCCTGGTGCCTATATTTTTTACAGTAAGCATAATCTTACATCCTAGAGGATGTGCTGGGAGCACTTTGTAGTCAACACTGACCTTGTATACGATAGAGGTGTTGTGCTATCGCCGGGGGCTATGAGAGACATGACCCTTGGCGATAAATCATAGAGATGTGTAAGTGGACGTATGTCAGATGCTTTTCTTGTCTCTGCTGTCACTCTTTACTATATATGTGTTACCTATTTGGAAAACTTCAATAACTAAATTTGAACATAAGTTAGGATCACGGGTGGGGGTTGGGCTGTTGGGGTAAACGGGACAAAGTTCATTGTTGCTTGTAGACATGTTGGATACTCTTCATGTACTTGAATAGTGTCATGTTAAAGTTTTAAGCTTTGTTTGTATTGCTTTCTCAATAAACAGATTTAAACATAAATTTGAAATTAAAGAGACTTTGGTATAGATTAAAAAAAATTTTTATTTACCACCCGGGCCACGCGATAGCCAGGCGGTAGTTCAAAACTGACACATGTAGGATGTGTTACATGCCTAAGTGGCTTAGTAAAAGAGCCCCTTAACCGTCTATGCGTTAGCCAACTCCATAAACCAGAAAATTCAATGCCAATGCCCGGACATGGCCCAGCATTGAATGTCCAGGTTTAGCGCCAGTGGTGGTCAGTCAAACACTGATTGCCGCTGACTGAATACTGTACCCTGACATGTTTGCCATGAGACGAAGTAAGCACCCACTTAGGGGCATTTGGGGGGCAGCTCTGTAACAGTGGGTCTATGTTTAGACACCTATTTGGAACCTATTCTCTAAAGAAAACTACGCACCTACTTTTCCCTAGCATAGAAAGGCCAATATACACCTATATTTTAGGCACGCCCACTTCCACTGCACATCCTGTAACTCCATTTATGCGTTCCAAGGACATGCAGTGGGAACCTATTCTATAATGGCAACTGGGTGTCCAGAGTCTGCTACAGCATACTAGCATAAACCAGTATCAGTGAGCCTTCCGTTCACATGCCAGCATTTGTACCAGTCACACACTTGGCATAATTGTGGGTAAATAAATGCAGAAGGGACGCACAAAACTTAGTGTTTTTTTAAAGTTTTGCATCCAAGTGGGAGCCAAACCTATGTACCATCCATGTTCCAACTATGTATTGTAAACGGTCCCGCTGCTCCAGTATGGGGGGAGGGAGCTGCCTCCCGCGAATAGCAAGATCTTCACAAACTGCCACCAGTGGACACTTCAAAACAATCTTTTATTTCTCAGGTTAATGACAAAACTTTACTTCAGAGTCATGGGTTAGAGCTTCTCAGGCAGGGCTGTTCTGCCTGGCTTGGTACAACAGCCCACTGAACACGTGAAGGGGCATAATCGAACGGAAACGTCTATCTCCATGGGCGTTTATCTCCAAGAACGGGTCCGTGAAGGGGCGGACCGAACTGTATTTTCGCAAAAAATAGACGTCCATGTTTTATTCGACAATTTGTGAGGTGGGCGTTTTTGTTTTTCAGCGATAACGGAAAATGAAAGCGCCCAGCTCAAAAATGAATAACTCCAAGACATTTATTCGTGGGAGGGGCCAGGATTCGTAGTGCACTGGTCCCCCTCACATGCCAGGACACCAACCGGGCACCCTAGGGGGCACTTCTACAAAAACAAAAAAAAAATAAAAGAGCTCCCAGGTGCATAGCACCCTTCCCTTGTGTGTTGAGCCCCCCAAATCCCCCTCAAAACCCACTGCCCACAAGTCTACACCATTACTATAGCCCTAAGGGGTGAAGGGGGGCACCTACATGTGGGTACAGTGGGTTTGGGGGGCGGTTTGGAGGGCTCCCATTTACCAGCACAAGTGTAACAGGTGGGGGGGGGGATGGGCCTGGGTCCACCTGCCTGAAGTCCACTGCACCCCCAAATAACTGCTCCAGTGACCTGCATACTGCTACCAGGGAGGTGGGTATGACATTTGAGGGTGAAAATAAAAAGTTGTGAAATGGCATATTTTGTGGTGGGAGGGGGTTTGTGACCACTGGGGGAGTCAGGGGAGGTCATCCCCGATTCCCTCCAGTGGTCATTTGGTCATTTAGGGCACTTATTGGGGCCTTATTCGTGGAAAAACAGGGTCCAGGAAAAGTGCCCTAAATTCTCGCTACAAACGCATATTTTGTTTCCATTATCGGCGAAAGGCGCCCATCTCTGATCGGCCGATAACCACGCCCCAGTTCCAGCTTCACCACGCCTTTGACACGCCCCCATCAACTTTGTCCACATCCGCGACGGAGTGCAGTTGAAAATGTCCAAATTCGGCTTTCGATTGTACCGCTTTATTCGTTTTTGTGAGATAAACGTCTATCTCCCGATTTGGATCACAATATAGGCGTTTTTCTATTTCGATTATAAGCAGGAAAGTCTCATAAGTACATAAGTAATGCCACACTGGGAAAAGACCAAGGGTCCATTGAGCCCAGCATCCTGTCCACGACAGCGGCCAATCCAGGCCAAGGGCACCTGGCAAGCTTCCCAAATGTACAAACATTCTACAAACCTACAAACAGTCTCTGTCCTGTTCCCTGAGGGGGCGGCAATAGTCCCTTTTGAAATCCCTCCTTTTGTCAAAGACAGTAGCAAACAAACAGTACTTGCCCCCAGGGGCGTTTCTGCGTGGGGCCACAGGGGCCTGGGCCCCCGCAGATTTCGCCCTGGACCCCCCTACTGCCACCGTGGGTACCTTTGCTGGTGGGGGACCCCAACCCCCACCAGCCGAGGTCCGCTTCCTCCTGCCGCTGCGAGGTTTTTTAAGTTCATCGGGATTCGTCCTCCTTCACTCTGTGCTACTGTTCAAAGAAGCTGCTAGCTGAATGCAGTTTCGGACTGAGTCTGACGTCGCTGCTGCACGTTGTACATGAGTCTGACGTCCTGCACGTACAACGTGCAGCAGCGACGTCAGACTCAGTCCGAAACTGCATTCAGCTAGCAGCTTCTTTGAACAGCAGCACAGAGTGACGGAGGACGAATCCCGATGAACTTAAAAAACCTCGCAGCGGCAGGAGGAAGCGGACCTCGGCTGATGGGGGTTGGGGTCCCCCACCAGCAAAGGTACCCACAGCGGCAGGTGGGGGGAAATGGCGGCGGCGGGGGCGGGGGCTATAATGTGCCCCCTCACTCTGGCTTCGGCCCCCGCTACCGCCGACTTTCAGATACGCCCCTGCTTGCCCCCAAGCAGGATTTTCCCTCTTCCCACCAGGCAGTCCTCCTTCCTAAACAAGCCTTTCAAATTCAACAGAGTTTCTCAAAATAATCAGGTTTCAGTTTGGAAAACAGGTTTGTAATTCTCCCCAGCAAACTTTCCACCAGTCAGGGTTTCCCCAAAGCAAACAGGTCTCACCAAAGAAAACAGGCTTCCCTAATTTAGCATAGTTTAAACTAAAATAAATTCCAAAACAATGTAGATTTGCAAATCTTCAGGTGCTGCACTCCTCAGTGCTCTCAAGCTCCCATTCCATTGAGACTTCTTCCCCCTGCTCAGCCTGATTAACCCCCTCTTCCATACAATCCTCCTCCTGGTTCTCACCCTACCCCTTTCTAGTACAGGTGGGCAGCATGATATACTGATTGCGGGTCCAGGGGAACTGGGCTCCTTCATTTTCCCTCCCTCTTGTGGTCGGAAATGGTATATGGCCAGCTTGCCTATCCCCAGGGCTCCCCCTTTTGGGACTGGAAATGCATTCCCTTCTTTCGTGATCACCCTCTACCTTCCCTCCTGCAATGACTTCTGGTAGATGCAGTTTAGGGTTTTGCTGCTTCATTCTATACATCTGGGATGTAGCCTTGTCACAGTATATGCCCCTTGGCAATTATGCACTATGCAAATTACATGCACTGTTATAGAACCCTGCATAGGCATCCTGCTGGCACTTTCATGGATAAGTGTACAATTGCCAGATCTTTTTGGGGGTTGGTATGTGCCAGTATGGCATACTGGCACCTTTTTTTTTTCTTGCACTCTCATCTCCGCATCTCCTGTGGCTCACTGCTGCTTCTAGCAATGAGCAGTAGAGGTGGGCGAAGCAAGAGGTAGCAGGTAAAAGGCTGCAGTGCTCAGGCGAGCGCTGTCTGCTCTGCCAGTCCCAGTGGCATAGCCAGACAGCCAGTTTTGGGTGGGCCTGAGCCCAAAGTGGGTGGGCACAAAAGTTTCTCTGCTCCTCCCTCCTCTCCACCCCTATGCCTACCATTTCTCCCCCTCCCCACCTATCCCCTCTGTATGCAGCATGTGTCCCTCCCATCCACCTCATACACAGCCAAGACTTCTCCCTTCCTCACCCCTCCACCCCTTTGCTGCATCTCTCCATTTTCCCCGTGCATCTCCCTCACCCACCAACCAAGCCTCATCTTTCCATCTTCCCTCCCCCCTGTGCAGCATCTTTCTTTCCATCTTCCCTTCCCCCTGTGCAGCTGCTGTGTCCCCCGTCTTCCCTCCCCCATGCGACATCTTTCCCCCATCATCCCTCCCCCCCCGTGCAGCTGCAGCATCTCACCCTCCTTGCAGGCCCGCCCATCAGCAGTGTTCCTGACGGCGATTCTACTCGCAGGCTCCGCTCGCAGTTGCAGCGATTCCCACACGCTGCCTGCCGGCTGCCGCTCAACAATCTCCTTGCGCTACTAAGCGCTAACCCGGAAGTCTCTCCTGCAGAGGAGAGACTTCCAGGTTAGCGCTTAGTAGCGCAAGGAGATTGAGCGGCAGCCGGCACTGGCAGGCAGCGTGTGGGAATCACTGCGACAGCGAGCGGAGCCTGCGACTGGAATCGCCGTCAGGAACTTTGCTGCTGAGCAGGCCTGACCCAAAATTGGGTGGGCCCAGGCCCACCCGGGCCCGCCCGTGGCTACGCCCCTGGCCAGTCCCCTGCCCTGGAACAGTAAGTTGATGTCAGAGGGGAAAGGGGTTGGCAGAGCTGACAGCACGCACCTGAACACAGAAGCCCCATGCCTGCTACTCCTTGCTTTGCCTGCTGTTGCTGTTCATTGGGAGAAGCAGCAGCAGCTGTGGGAGAGAATAGAGGGAGTAAGGGGAAAGATGCTGGGTGGGGAGAAAGGGGCAAGGGGAGAGATGCTGGATGGGGAGAGTTGCTGGATTGGGAGAGAGGGGGAGGGGAGAAATGCTGGATAGAATTGGGGAGGAGAGAGAGGGGCAATGCTAAATGGAAGTAGGGAGGAGAAAGAGGCAAGCTGTAGGTAGATACTGTCAAAAGAGGGGGAAATGCTAGATGGAAATGGGGAAGAGAGAGGGGCAAGCTGTAGTAGACACAGTCAAAAGAAGAAAATTGAAAATTGGATAGTAAGAAAGATCTAAATGTAGAGAGAGGCAGAAAATAAAACTGAAGAAAGCTGAACGGAAAAGGAGAAGAGAACAATGACAAACGAACAGGAAATCATGGCAATAGAATTAAGAGAAGATGAGGAAAGTAGAAACCAGAGACTGGGACCAACACAAGTGAAAAAAAAATACATGGCCAGACAACAAAGGTAGAAAAAATAAATTTATTTTTATTTTCAGATAAAGTAGTGTGGTAGCTCTTAATTTTTTGTTTAATTTTAGTTGTTAATTTGTAATGTAGTGAATGGAATATGTCAGTTTTAGAAATGTACATCTGCTATCTTTATAGTAGTACAAGGGGGAAATATTTTTGTTTTTCTGGTGTTGTCATCCTTGTCAGAGTCTGGTTTTTGGGGGGTTCAGCTGAATTTTTGTCTACATATTTTATTAGTTTATGATCACTCTTAGGGGTTCTTTTGTTGGACCTACGGACTTCTCCCTTCCTCACCCCTCCACCCCTTTGCTGCATCTCTCCCTTTTTCCCCGTGCATCTCCCTCACCCACCAACCAAGCCTCATCTTTCCATCTTCCCTCCCCCCTGTGCAGCATCTTTCTTTCCATCTTCCCTGGAATGCCCTCCCGAGGGATGTGGTAGAGAAAAAAAACAGTGATGGAATTCAAGAAGGTGTGGGACAAACACAGAGGATCTTTAATTAGAAAATGGATGATATTAAAAAAAAAACTTAAATGACTGTATTTGTGTTGATGTGTTGAATGGCGCTTATATGGCAACTCCAGCTCTGAAGAGCTAAGCTGCTGGGCAGACTTGAGCAGTCTGTATCCTGTATATGGTAATCCATTTTAGGATGGGCTGGAGAGGGCTTCGATTACAACTGCAGTAGCTGGAACATGATGACAGTGCCAGGCAGACTTTTACGGTCTGTGTCCCGCAAATGACAAGACAGATTCAGATAGGCTGGCGTGAACTTTGATGGTAATTCCAGCAGTTAGAATGTAAGGACAGTGCGGGCAGACATCTACGGTCCATGATTAAGTATTTTATAGCACATTCATTGTTGCTTTAATGTGTATTGATAATGAGTGAGACTGTTGGGCAGGCTGGATGGACTGTTCAGGTCCTTATCTGCTGTCATTTACAATGTTTCTATGTTACCATATTAGTATTTTAGAAAGGAAAGTAGACACCTACTTTCCTTTATAGACTATGCATCTAAATATGCATCTATCAGACACCTAGGCACCTATATATAGAATTGTACCCAGGTGACCCTGCCACTCTATAGGATCTGCCTTCATTCCCAGCCATCAGCTGTCATCCCCATTCTCACTCCTCACATCTGAAACTAGAATGCTGCCTGCAGTTTTTTCCCCACTGTCTGTACACATGTACTCTGTAAGGGCTCACATAAACAGTTTGAGTGACAGAACTGCATTGGCTCAGTATTTACATGAATAAAAGATGAAAGTGTTTCCAGAAAGGAGGGAGCTGTAATACTAAGCAACCTTCTCAGTCAGTAGCTCTATAGTGCCCTAGAATTACAAATACTGAAACCTTAGGACAATATAGCTTACAGAAGAGAACAACACCTATTCATGAGGTCTCATAACCCAGTTACACTTCAGATTCTCTTTAACCTAAGAACTTATCCAACTGTCCTGGTTGTCCAACTGCTCTTATAAGAAAAAATAATTGCTTGACAACCCAAAGTAACTTTTTATACTATTACAACAATATCTTCCATCTGCTTATAATGTTCTCCATCAGACCATAAGAATCCTAAATCGAGTGTAATATCCTCAAATCATGTCTTAGCCATTTGACCCATTGCACCATTTTGGGCAGATGTTGCTGCTTTAGGATTTCCCCAGATCCCCATTTAGCCCAAAGAAACTGGTTTATAGTTCTTAAAAAATATATACTGTACAAGTTTGTTGTTAAAACCCATTGTCAGGATCTGGCTAAGCAATTGGTGTTGCAAGAACTCAGTGCTCATGTATCTGTTTGCAGCTGAGGCAGGAAGTATCCAGGGTCTGGGAACCTGAACCAGGAACAGGCCATGCAGTTTCTTAATGAGGCAAGATGAGGGACGAGTGCAGCAATGAAGAAACAGAGTCAATGCATGAAGGTCTAGCAGCAAACAGTCCAGAGCTAGAGCAAGAGAATAAATAGTACAGGGAGTCAGGAACCCAATGGCTCCCTGTTTTCGCATCCTGTTCAAACTTCTTCTACTAACCTATAAATGTACTCACTCTGCTGCTCCCCAGTATCTCTCCACACTCGTCCATCCCTACACCCCTTCCCGTGCACTCCGCTCCATGGATAAATCCTTCTTATCTGTTCCCTTCTCCACTACTGCCAACTCCAGACTTCGCGCCTTCTGTCTCGCTGCACCCTACGCCTGGAATAAACTTCCTGAGCCCCTACGTCTTGCCCCATCCTTGGCCACCTTTAAATCTAGACTGAAAGCCCACCTCTTTAACATTGCTTTTGACTCATAACCACTTGCAACCACTCGCCTCCACCTACCCTCCTCTCTTCCTTCCCGTTCACATTAATTGATTTGATTTGCTTACTTTATTTTTTTGTCTATTAGATTGTAAGCTCTTTGAGCAGGGACAGTCTTTCTTCTATGTGGTTTGCAGCGCTGCGTACGCCTTGTAGCGCTATAGAAATGCTAAATAGTAGTAGTAGTAGTAGTAGCAATGGGAGGTTCAACTTCTTGGATTCAGGAGCCAAAGCAAGTAGGTCCAGCTGTGAAGAGACAGAAGCCAAGAAAAAGAGGAAATGAGAAACCAGAAAGTTGACCTAGAACAAGAAAACTATGCCATAACATGTTCCTATGTGATGGCTGACCTTATCTGTTGGTCTGTGTTTGTGCTCTGACATTCCCTGATTTAATTCATGCCTGTGCTGTAGGAGCATATCTCAATCATTGCGTTAAAAAAACCATGTTTTTCCCAAAGGCTTCTCTCTTCTTTTGCTCCATGGCACTCTGCTCTTCTGTCTGTGATGTTTAAGTTACTGGTTTAAATCCCAGTTTATTTCCAACAGCCCTGTGGCTCATAGTTTCCTATTTAATGACCAACATGAATGTCTCTTTTTTATTTTAGTGATAATATGAAATCTTGACTATTCTATGAGATAAGGAGTTTCGAGACCAGACTGGACGATTAAGTCCCTTAGATACCTATAAAATGTCAACATCTAAGCTAGTAAAGGGGCAATTTTCAAAGTGACAAAATTGAGAGAATGTCCACAGATACTTTCAATCAATTTTTCACCAATTGTCAAAGCAAACATTTCCATATACTTTCACTTTGAAAATTGCAATGGGTTCAAAGTATCAGAGGACAAGTGCAAATTGAGGCACATAGGGATGAATAACCCAGATTATAGTTATATGATGTTAGTTCCATACTAAACAGCCATCACCCATGAAATGGATCTAGCATCATCATGGATAATAATTTAAAATCCTCTGCTCAGTGTGTGGTGTGGCCAAAATAGCAAACAGAATGTATGGAATTATTAGGAAAGAAATAAAGAATAAAAGAGAGACAATCATATTGCCTCTGTACCATTCTACGGTATTACCATACCTTGAACATTGTGTACAATTCTGGTTGCAGCATCTCAAAATGACATAGAAGAATTAGAAGAGGTACAGAGAAGGGCAACCACATTGATTAACAGGATGGAATGACTCACCTATTATGAAAGACTAAAGTGGTCAGCTTGAAGAAGAGATTGCTGAAGAGAGAGATGAGAGGTGTACAAACTCTTGAGTGTAGTTGAACAGGTAAATGTAAATTGAAGTTTTTTACTCTTTCGAAAAGTACGAAGACAAGGGGACACACCATGAAGTTAATAATATACTACTTTGAAAACAAATCAGAGAAAATATTGTTCACTTAGGGTTAGATTCTATATATAGTGCCAGAAAAATCCACGCAGCAAAAAAATACACCAAGTAATATTCTGTAAAATACGCCTAAATTTTATAGAATAGGCTTAAATTTCTGTGCAGTATATAGAATATGCCGAGCGCCTGTCCATGCGACCAAATTTGGTCATGTCCATTTAGGCCATGTTTTATTTGGTGTAAATCCCGATGCGTATACTAGCTGCAGAGCAAGCATATTCTATAATAATGCGCATAGATTTTAGAAATGCCCATTCCATGCCCATAATCTTCCCCCCTTTTCAACTGTGCTAATTGAAATTTATGCATACCATGCTACAGAATATGCTAAAGCGAGTTGTGCGTGTAAATCATAATGCCAATTAGTGCTGATAATTGCTTGTTAACTTCCTATTGACAGTGCTGAATAGCTAGTTAACCAGTTAAGTTACACACATTGTTACAGAATACGCTTCGATTTCTGTGTAGAAATTAAGGCACCATATATAGAATTTGTGGGTTAATGCGACCAGAAGAAAATCTATCATTTTGTTTGCTCAAAAAGTTTAAAATTCAAGTGGTGAATATAATGATTTTTAAAAATGAAAAGTGTTTATCTTTTTGTTTCAAAAATAGCCTTTTATTAGACGTTGGTTTACTCAGTGCATTTATCTTTTTGGATCATAAAAAAAAAACATGTCCAAGTGTAAGATGCACAAAATCAAGCCATTGAGATGTAGGAGGAGCCAGCATTCTTAATAGACTGGCCACACAAACATCCCAGCAGAGCAATGGGGAACCCTAAGGGGCACTGCAGTGGACTTCACTGTTTCTCCCTTATACTGTATGGTGAGACCCCAAAACCCACCAAAAACCTACTGTACCCACATATAGGTGACACCTGCAGCCATAAGGGCTATTGTAGTGGTATATAGTTGGGTACAGTAGGTTTTTGGTGGGTTTTGGGGGGGCTCACACTTTTTACCACGTGTAACAATTAGAGTGGATTGTGTTCCTGGACCCCCTTCTCTACAATACACTGCACCAACCACTAGGCTACTCCAGAGACCTGCTTGCTGCTCTAATAGGACTGACTATAACATCTGAGGCTGTCATAGAAGCTGGTATGCACTGTTTCTTTCACATCATGCCTTAAGTCCTGCAGTGGTCATCTGGTCATTTAGGGCACTTATTTTTGACTTAGTTGTCATAAAAACAGATCTAGTGAAGATTGACCACCAAGGTGGAGGAACATGGAACACTACGGGCAATGAACAGTATCAAGGAAGTAGTGTAACCAACAAGATGCTTCCAAAAACACAAGGGAGATGAAGACTGCCAAACACAATGTTTATTCACAGAAAGACTTGACATGGTACCTTGTTTCGGCAAAAATGCCAGCCTCAGGAGTCTGAAGATAGATAAATAAATGTATAAGCAAATAATGCAAAACAAAAACAAAAAAAAAAACCAATGTAAACAAAATGAATATCCAAACAAATTGAATATCAAAATATTGCAATTCTTGGATTAAAACCATATAAGATTAAACCAAACAAATAAACTACTGTACATGTATATTTAAAAACATATATATTAAAAAGTCTTTCATTCCTATCCCAACATGTTCCCAACATGCCTTCTTGTGATTTGAATGCACTGCCGATGAACTGCATACCAAAACGTTTATAAAATGGGTTTCAAAAATAGCAATTTGAACGTTTTGGCAACCATAATGTTCAAATTCTTAACAATTTTATCTTTTAGGATCCAGCGTTTTTCACTTATTGCACAGTTTGAGGGACTAGCGAGCAGGAAGTTTGTTTGTGAGTGATTACTTCTGGTTACTCACACCTTGATACAGCACTTCTCTAGCGAAACTATGGCCAGAGTCGGTGTGCTGAACCAATGACTCGCACATTTCCCTGCACTCGCACTTGAAAGCTAAGTTTGGATTTGATTCTTTCATGTTTTATTTGGATCCCTCATATACTCTGTGGAGATAGCATTTATGTATGTCAAAGGGTTTTTTGCCTATGACGAAAAATATACCCAACATTTACATACATAAAAACTCAACCCATGTTATTAACCTATAACTATTGGGTTGGAGGTTGGGCTTCAATCAGAGGCGTTTTCCCTTACCCATTCAAACAATACGAATGCACCTCACAGAGTTATAGTTGTGTTCTTTTGAGAGTTTTCTTTTGCCATTTACCTTGAAAGTTATATTTATATGACTGGATTTGGTACTCTCTTCCCTTTCATTGGTGATATACAAATACCGATTTATGCCACTTTTTAGATGTTTTTCTTTTTCAAAAATGAGCCCCATAGACAGTCAAGCTGGGTAAGAAAAAGTCATTGAAATAAATAGATGGGTGGCTAAATATTGAAGGCAAATTTTATGTACAGTAGAATAAGGTATGAGGAACTGGTCTAAGTTTCGAGGTGTGTAGCAAGCTAGTCCAGATGTTGAGTGAGTGAATAGTCAGTTGCAATATTCATTAAAAGCTTGGGAAAATAAGCAGGTTTCACTTGCTTTCTGAAGAAGAGGTTATTTATTTATTTTTTTTGTTACATATGTACCCTGCGCTTTCCCACTCATGGCAGGCTCTATGTGGCAGACAATGGAGGGTTAAGTGACTTGCCCAGAGTCACAAGGAGCAGCCTGTGCCAGGAATCGAACTCAGTTCCTCAGGACCAAAGTCCACCACCCTAACCACTAGGCCACTCCTCTGCTCCTTGAGTTCACTGTAGCTCCTTTGCAATGAGTTACAGAGTGTGGGGGCTACTTCAAAAGCTACTGATAGTGATGCTCCTTGAGAAGACCACAGAAGCCTCAAAGGTATGAAGAGGGCTAACACATTTGTTAGGTCAGATATCCTGAAAACCCCAACTTTCTAGGTGTACCCTGAGGACTGGGTTGAAAACCTCTGCTTTAAGTACTCTGGCCCATTTTGTATTAAGATCTCAAAAATCAAGGATAGAATTTTAAATTTGGCCCTGTAAGGTAGTATGTAGTACACTTTTTACAGAAAGGGTGTGATGTGGTCACTCTATCTGCAACCCTGTATCAGTCATGGTAATTGTTGCTTCAGCCTCTGGAGAAGTTCTAGGATCCTGTATCAATGATAGGTTGTCTTAATCATCCTGGTGGAAATACACAGCTATGACAAGCTTCTCCTTTTTCCTTAGCACCAAGAAAGACTAGGTGTATTGGGTTCCCAGTCTCCATTTTCTCAATAACAGTAGAAAACATAAACATCTGCTGTTACTGTAACATGTTCTGAGGTTTCTCCTAATTACAGTAGATGTTCAACTAGGGATAGCCACAACTTTTCATTTTAATTTTTTATTTATAACCATTTAAATTTTTACAAGCGATAAAACAACTTGCCAGAAATACAGAGAAAGTAATATATAGGAATTATTTCAGTCAGGTAATTCTATTCTCTTCCTTAGACCACTAAATAGGGAGAGTGAAACAAGATAAGGAGATCAATTAAACAGTAAACAGAAAAAAAAGTGGTATTAACCTGATTGTCCCCAGATATTACTCGTCTAATTCATTATTCCACATTGATCATCTGGTTGGCTTCTTCAAGGCCAATACGGTGTATAGTCAAATCATTTCATTGAAAACATACTTATTGTCCAATATTAGTTAGAAATAATACATCTGATGACATTCTTTCTCTTTTAAAAACCAGAAGTTATTTAACAATACATATACTTAAGTCTCTAATTCAAATCCCACTGATTAAAGTAATCCCAGTTTTCACAGGCTTCACTCCTTTTAAAGTAATAATTGAGGAAATATTTCTGAGGAAAACTTTAGGAGTCATACCCGGAACTGTGGGAAAAACAATAATCTCGATATTAATCATCCTATATAATAAAAAGCACCTCCAACGTTCTGAAGCTGACTCCGTGGCACTTAAACTTTGAGCCATTCGTGCTCTCCATCTGATGAACTGACGTCGGTACTTCCTGGTACGTCACCAGCGACACTTACCAACCACAAGAAACCAACACGACCCAAACAGCGTGCCCGAACGTCAACGACACACAACCGCTGTGAAGAACAGTGCCGGTAAAGCCCAGAAACCAACCTCACTGACACACTCGAAAACAGCCCCCCCCCCCCCGGTGCTCTGTCACTCGCCCCTCCCGAGATGCCACTGGATCACATCCCCTGGCAACAGCCCCCCTCATACGACTTCGGTCCCCTGCCCTCTCCTCTCCGACTTCGGACCTCCCCCTCCTCCCCGACAGACTCCCTCCCAAATTGACGTTCAATTCCTCCATAATCTATGCCCTCCCATCACGACACGCCTCCGGATGTAGAGGACCCCACCCTCACCCCCTGCGCTCAAGGGTCATTGTTCCTCCGTAACACCCTACCTCCCTTACACTTGCAGGCACCATCCCTCCATCATCGGTGTTATGGCGAATGGCAGCAGCAGTCCAAAGCGTCCAGGCTCGGCACTTCTCTCTCTCACACAGCTCAGGTTCCACCCGTGTGAAAACAGGACATGAAAGAGAAAAGGGCCAAGTCTACTCACTTTGGACTGCTGCTGCCAGCCGCCGTAACACTGACGATAAAGATGAATCTCCTCCTCCACCCCCAACAAAAACACACGCAGACCCACCTCCAAACCCCCTGCAAAACCCTCTCAGTTCAAAAACACTTCCTCCAACTTTGCCAGCACAATACAAAAAAAAAAAAAAAAGAAGAGCCAGCAACAACACGGACACAACCCACTCCACCCCTCAACAAACGCTGACCCCCCTCCAACCACCCTCACATTTCACCAACCCACGGACCTCCCCCCACTGTCATTGACAGACACAAACACACACACACACAATACCACAGAAACACACACATTCCCCCGCAAACACCCTGACTGCCCCACCCTCTCTCTCTCACACACACACACACATATACACACTGTGACACACACACAGACACACTGTCTCACACACAGAAGACACACTCTCTCTCACACACACACAAACTGTGTGACACACATGATCTTTCACTCTCACACACAGACTCATAACCACCACCCCCTCCACCCCAAAACCCCACTAAAAATAAATAACACAAACATACACTGATGCGCAACATACACACTCACTCTCTCTCTCTCTCTCTCTCTCTCTCTATATATATATATATATATATATATATATATATATCACCCCTTCAACAATAAGCACACTCAAAGCCAAACATCACTTCAATTCACAACTGTAAGACACACACACACAATATCACAAAAACACAGACACTCACCCCCAACCTCCGAATCCACCCCACTCTCAGTCACTTACACACACACACAAACTGTCTCTGTGACACAAACACACACAATGTAGCTCCGTGACACATATGATCTTTCACACGCCCCCCTCCCCCCCAAAAACCACAGAAGATGCACAAGTATAGATGCACACTCAAGCTCTCTCTCACTCTATATTATCCCTGCAACAATAACCACCCTCAAAGCCACACACCACTTCATCCCACTTTGCCAGCACGGGACATCCCCCAACCCCCCACCCCCCAAAAAAAAAAAAAAAAACCAACATTTAAAACAAAAAAAAAAACCAGACTACAACACCACACTAATATAAGCCAGCAACAACACGGCCAACCCCCCCCCCCAAACCAACAAATGCTGACCCCCCTCCAAGCCCCCTGCCACACCCTCTCAGATCAGCTTCCACAACCCACCCTCCCCTACCAGCCATTGTGAGACATACACACAATACCACAAAAACACAGACACTAGCAACCAACCTCCCAGTCCACCCTACCCTCTCTCACTTTCACACACACACACACACACACACTCTCTCTCTCTGTGATACACACAGACACAATCTCTGTGTCACACACACAGTGAAGCAGAGTTACAGATCTCAAAACATGCCCCCTCCCCAACATATGCCCCCCACCCCCAGGCCCCCCCAAAATAACAAGACACCTGCAACTCTAAGACAAAAACAGTAAAACACAACAGCTAACCCCTCCAAGTTCACCAGACGTCTCCCCACCCCAACATTGTTACACGATACTCGCCCCCGCACTCCAACTTTGCCCCACCCTCTTTCACTTACCCACACACACACACACACACACACACACACACACACAATCTATCTTTCAGACACATCTTTGTCTCTCACACTCACACATACAACCCCCCCCCCAAAAAAAAAAAAACACTCACACACTGATGCACAACATGGAGAGATGGACACTTACTCTCTCCCCCACCACACACTCACAGTTCACCACCCCCGCCCCTATCCCCCCCCCCCCCCACAACATTCTGAGACACCAACACAAAATCACACAAACACAGAAACTCACACCCAACTTCCCAGTCAACACAACCCTCTCTCACTTTCACACACACACAAACTATCACTGTGACACACAGCCACACTCTCTGTGTCACACACACAGTGATGCCGCCTCACACATCACCACACACGCCCCCTAACCAAACATCATCTCTCTCTCACACATACTCCTTCCCATAATACAAAAATGTCAATTATTCATTACCAACACAACACAATTATCCTAAAAATCCCTTTCAAAACATTAATTGCAGAAAACAAATACCTTGCTAGCGCCCGTTTCATTGCTCTCAGAAACGGGCCTTTTTTACTAGTCTATAATAATATTCATTTTATTATTCAAAGTTTCTGGTCTATTATCATTTTCAAAATCATAACCACTTCTTGCTCGTGTAGAATCATTTGTTATATCAATTTTTCACTCTCAAAGGGTTCAGTTAAATTGTCCATGTAACTCTCTAATAAAATTATATCTGATACAAAATTATTTTTTACTGCCACCGTTAGGTCCCGAAGCGCCTTCCAGATGGTATTCAATGTAACCTCCATGGAAGCCAAAAACTCCAAGTTAATTTCTCTTAGGTGTTTAGGAGTGGTTCCGCCGATTTAGGTTCTGCCGTAAACGTCCTCTGTTTCAGCATATGCCTCTAACTCACTCCTCCACTCCTTTGGACATGGTGGTTGAATAATTCGGGAGCGATGGAGTTTCTTTTTCCAGGTCCAAGAGCGTTGACACTCCTTCGCTGGCGCTAATCAAAGGACTCGCCAACCCTTTCATCTGTGAGCAGTTCGTCGCGCAGCGGTCCCGCACTTGCTGCTCAGGGGACAAAATGATGGCCATCGGTGGCTGACCGCCAGTTGTCCCCTTCCTCTCAGTTAAGGTAACTGCAATTGCGGAGAAGAAATTTACATAAAGAATACAAAACTTCAGAGGGCAGCTGGGCCGTTGAGCATACGAACTTCAGGTCGCCATCTTACCACTCTTCCAGTTTGGGACACTCTTTGTCTGGTTTCTCCTCAGAGGCCTGTCTGATATGGGTAACCCTTCAGCATAGCTCTCTGAGTCATTGAAACACAGAAGCCCCTCCACCACTACAAGGTGGTGTCCCTTCAGAGGGGCCACAAGTTTTCTATACTGTTATTGTGGCTAGGGCCTTAAGGTTGGATGGGCTATCTCCTCACATTAAAACCAGAGGTTAGGGAGGCAAGAAGTCCTCACTGGATTATAACACTGGTCAAGGGAACTCCTCCTTTCTAGAAACTGCAAGGTGGAAATAATTTCAACCTACAGTATTCTTGTAGAGTCATTAGAGGTTGTTGTGGGATCCAATATAGTAGGACCTAGGGTCTCTGTAAAATGTTTGAATTTGTGGGAACAAAGTAAGTGATACGTCTAGCAATAAGCCCAGATTCCTGACCTGTGATTTGAGGGGGAGTTCATACTTCCCAAACGGTTCTAAGGAAGAATCCAAGATGGCTGTCATGGATATCTGTAAGGCACACACAGCTCTTACCTGTTCCCAATGTGATGGGAAAGCAGAGAGACAAGCAGCCAAACACCTTGAGTGAATTCCTTCAAAAAGGCGGTAAACAAATCCTAATAATAACAAATAAAATAAACAGACTGGTTCAAGTGACTGCTAAAAAAAAAACTTCAAAAATGATACTTTGAAATCAAGTACCTGTTTGTTTGTGCTAGGAACCTATAGAATCACTATTTTACCTGGATTCAGGCAGAGTTCCTTGTTTGTTTGACCATTTCTGAGTTACTAGTAGACAGGCAGTCAGTTTACTCAAAACTGTGGGTAGATCTGGATCAATAGGTATAAGTAGCTACATATCATCAGCATAAGAGGGTCAATCGGTATATCACTAACAGCTCTAAAAGTGATTGATGATATCGCAAATAAAATAAATAAATAAAGCATGTGGCTCCATTTATTGAAATTTATACCTAAAGCTGATGGGACAGCATCCTTGATTTGAGAGTTTGAGTGAGCTGGGATTCTTCCATTGTGTCAGCATTTGACTGACTATATAGTGGTTTGGAGGAAGAAAGATAAATTGGTTTTCATCTTCACACTGGAATTTGTTTGAGTAAAGAATATCACAGAACTTTATTAAGACGTGTTTGTGGGCAGAACAGAACTATATAATCCACAACTTGTAAACAATGAACTTGGATTGTCATTTATGATGGGAGGGTTTGATTCTACATATTCTATGTGGTTTTATAAGGTTACTAGTAAAAAAGGCCCGTTTCTGACACAAATGAAACGGGCGCTAGCAAGGTTTTCCTCGGAGTGTGTATGTTTGGGAGAGTGTATGTGAGAGTGACTGTTTGAGAGTCAGAGTGAAAGTGTGAGTCCAATCCATGCTCCTCTGTCACCTGGCCCCTCCATTCATCCCTATCCAGCAATTCCGCTCTCTCCCTGAGGCCTGCCCTGCAATCCATATGCATCCATGGCCATCTGTCCCCTCCATTCATCCCTATCCAGCAATTCCCCTCTCCCTGAGTCCTGCCCTTCCAATCCATGCCCATCCATGCTCCTTTGTCACCTGGCCCCTCCATTCATCCCTATCCAGCAATACCCCTCTCTCCCTGAGGCCTGCCCTGCAATCCATATCCATCCATGCCCATCTGTCCCCTCCATTCATCCCTATCCAGCAATTCCCCTCTCTCCCTGAGTCCTGCCCTCCCAATCCATGCCCATCCATGCTCCTTTGTCACCTGGCCCCTCCATTCATCCCTATCCAGCAATACCCCTCTCTCCCTGAGGCCTGCCCTGCAATCCATATCATCCATGCCCATCTGTCCCCTCTATTCATCCCTATCCAGCAATTCCCCTCTCTCCCTGAGTCCTGCCCTCCCAATCCATGCCCATCCATGCTCCTCTGTCCCCTGCCCCCTCCATTCATCCCTTTCCAGCAATTGCCCTCTCTCCCTGAGCCCTGCCCTCCCAATCCATGGCTATCCATGCTCCTCTGTCCCCTGCCGCCTCCATTCATCCTTTTCCAGCAAGTCCCCTGTCTCCCTTCCATGACCCCCCCTCGCATCCATGCTCCTCTCTCTCCCATGTGCCAGCCTGGGCCGCCCTCTTCTCCCCCCCCCCCCCTTCGCATCCATGCTGTCGTTTCTCCCCTGCCCTCCCGCTCCCATTGTTGTACTTTACTGGCCACCCTCTTCTCTCCCCCCAACATGCGTGTTTATTTTTTTTTCTTGTTTTTAAATTTACCTCCGTGGCGGTTCCGGCAGCGAAGCGTCAGGGAAGGAGGCGGTGCTCCCGACATCTAGGTTTCCCTTCGCTGTGTTCCGCCTTCTTTTGACGTCATCCTTGACGTCAGAAGAAGGCGGAACACAGCGAAGGGAAGGCTAGACGTCGAGAGCGCCGCCTCCTTCCCTGACGCTTCGCTGCCGAGCGATGCGATTGGTTGTGTCATTGCTCCGCCCTCGACGTCATCACGTTTGACGCGTGGGCGGGGCAGACACAATGCGATCTTACCCCCTTCACTTTGCTAAGAGAGGCTTCATTAGAACGTTGGAGGTGCGTTTTATATAGAGAGATATGTATGTCAGTATGAATAATAAGAAGAAAACATTTATATTAAATTGTTACAAGATGATTTAATAAAAGATTGGTATTGATTAATAGTAAAACATAGTAACTATTTGTGTGATTATATTAGTGAATGTGCATGAGAGAGATTTGCATGCAAATTTCTCCCATGCATATTTATTAGGGATATCCTGACCTGCTGGCGGCCCTTGACAATTGGGAGTGAAGACCAAGGCAATTGAGTGTTTTGGCACACCATGTAGAGTGGGTTGTTACCTTTACAATATAAAAATGATGATATCAATGAACTGAACTGGGAAGTCACTGGGCCATGCCCCTATGTTGTATCACCATACTATACATCATATAACAGCGCCTTGTTATAAAATAAATTGTCAGTGGTAACATAAAGTTTCATGATGTTTCCCATAGCAATTTTTTTACAAGTATTTAAAATTAACATATTTTCTGAAAGAAGAAACACAAAATCTCTCTGCCCAGAGAATATACTGGTGTACCAGTGTGTATATCCAATTCATTTTAGAAGCAGTGCTACATCACAGTCTCCTCTGCCCATTCAGAGAAAGAGCATGTATGGTGAAAAAAGAGCACCATGGGGGAGATTCTATATATATGGCGCCTAAAAAATCCACACGGAAAACATTGCCGAATAAGCGTATTCTATAAGTGGCACCTAGATTTAGGCCCAGTATATAGAATAAGCTTAGTTGATTTCCCAGTGCCTAAAACTACGTGCATCCATTTACGCCAGCAAAAACATGGTGTAAATCCTCGTTCATTGATTTAGGCACACAGGGCCATATTCTATAACTACGCATGTAAATTTTAGAATGCCCACGAAATGCCCATTTTCCCGGCCATAGCCATGCCCCTTTTTGCCTGTGCATAGTAGAAGTTAAGCGCACTGTGTTAGAGAATACGCTTTAGAGACGTGTGCGTAAATTGCAATTATTGCCAATTAGTATTTATTATTGCTTGTTAAGAGCTATTATCAACACTGATTAGTTTGTTAAGCCAATTAACATTTGTGCGCTGTTACAAAATACGCTTGGTTTTTGGTGTGAATCTCTAGGTGTGCTATATAGAATCTGAGGGCATGTGCAGAAACATTGAAAAAGCCAATGAAATAGAAAATGAGAGACATTCTGTGCAACTTAGGGAGGTTTTCTGAAAATATTGTACCAATTATGCAGGTCTTTCTGTTTACATAAATCCCTCACACAATCATCACTATTCACAACTGACCCATTCTTTGAGGGATGACAAAGAATCCATTGTAAAATGCTTTCTTAAACAATTACAGCAGGTGAAAACTTCTGCATTCCTTTCCTATTATGTCTTCTACACTTCTGGGAACAGGGAAGGTGCTGAGCTGCTTACATACCTGGCCGGTTGACATTCTGAGCCTGACGGCCTAGTTAGGCCTCAGTTAAGCAGCCGAGAATAAAGCCCTTATTGTTAGGCCACAAATGGAAACCATGCAGCTGCTGAGTGCACGTAGGTAAATAAACGGAAACATTGAGGAGACTATGCACTGAGAAAACTGCTAACGCGCTCCACTGACATCTGCAGTCCAGTCACAGCAAACAGAATATAGCATGAAGAAGGTCAGATTTCCATTTAGGTAATGCATATGCAGCTGGTGGCTCAGAGAACCATGTCCATGACAATCCATCTCCCATAGATTAATGTCCAGTGCAGGCGAGTATGTGATAAACCATGACTGAGATGAAGAACTTTTGAATGTTTCTTTCAGGTTTGTTAATGCACTTTGCCTGCCTGTAAGAGGTGCTGAGCACAATAGATGTAAGGTTATTCCTTTTAAGATGTTGCCTTTGACCTGCTGCATGTCAGAATCTCTGAATGCAAGCTATCTTCTTAACAAAAAAGAAAGACTATTACATCTGTAATGTAATGCAAATGCACACTGTGGTTTAATTCCCAGCTGAAAAAAGAAGAAAAAGCAAGGCCTTATCTCGCCAAAGCCATATATATGTCAATAGCCCATTACTCAAGTCTGAAATTTAATCTCGGCCCTAGCTCAGAGTGAAGCCCTAAAATAATACAATTTGCAACATGGCTATGTTCTTCCAGTTATTATGCTCCAGGCAAAAAAGGAAGCCAGACCTAAAAGTAAAAGTCATACCCCTACCCTGTAGCATGTTATTGGAACAGACTGAGTAAAAAAAAGATGAGAAAAGTTCTAACAAGCTCGGTGCTTCCAAAGCATTTCTATCAGCTTATCTTGGTCCAATTTAGCATGACAAATTATTTCCAGGCAATTAAGAATATTTGCACTTGCATTTCTTGGTAGGAAGTTGAGCGCTTTCTTCTATTTCCAAATGTTCTTCTGAAGCCAACATTTTCACAGGAAGCCAGGACAAAACTGTCATTAAAAAATAATAATACAAATAATGACAATAATTCATGGTCATGTGAACTGTTTCTGTAAATGCTATTTTGTAAGAATATAAATTCTGTACATGTGACAGAATCAGGATCACATATAAGTGGAGTTTTATTTCACTTAATATATTTTGTTTCCTGCTGTTTGGAAAACCATCAAGAGATGACTATGGGAATAAATAATTTCAACACTGACGTGGTGCAGGGAAACTATGATTTGTTCCATTTCTCTCTTAAATAAAAATAGAAGAAAGTATTTTAATGTAATTTAATTTCTTAAACCATATTTGTAAATTAGAATAAGCACAAACACCTGTGTTTTCAAAGGCGTGCTATAGGCGCATTAACATTTTTAATGCACGTTAAAGGCTAACATGCATCAAACACTAATGCGCCTATAGGAATGTATTTGCGCATTAGCGTTTAACGCGCCTTAACTATAAAGGCGCGTTAAAAACACTAACGCACCTTGGTAAACATATCCCAAAGTGAGGTGAAAAAATAAATATAGAGAGTAAATAATCTTCTAGGAATTTAAGGGGTAGATATTCAGTAGGATTTAACTGGATGGGAAGATTCCTAACCGGTTAAATCCAGCTGGCCAGCTCTGCTGCTGCTAGCAGCATTTAACCAGACAATGCTGCTGACTGTCAGCACAGACCGCTATGGCACTGACCAGTTAGGGCCAGGGCAGTCCGCTGGCAGAATCAGGATTGACCGGCTTTTCAGGCCATTAACCAGGTAAGTGATCAGATAAAGTTAAGACAGAAAAAAAGCTGTCCTAACTTTCTCCAGCCACTTATCCAGGCACCAGTCTGAATATCAGCCAGGACCTGGATAACTTCCTATGACCAGCCAGATACAGATATAAAATTCCAGTGCCTGGATTAGGTCCAGCATTTAATATCTTGGCCAAATGTAGCCAGCAGTGGTCAGAACTTTTAAATTCACTCATAGGGTAACCAGACATTCTCAATTTTGGGGGGAGGGGCTTGATTTCAGACCCCTGTTCCTGGCTCCTTGTTTGGCAAACATCTGTCCCAGATTTTAAGTGCTGTATTGGTAGTTTGCCATTGCCCCACCTACCTCCCCTTAAGTGGTTCAGCATCACCCCCTCCCCCCGGCATAAGCCTTTCTACGCAAACCGCTGGTTTCTTCCCTCTGAAGTCAACATTGCAAAATATAGCAATACAATGTAGAGCCTCTTCTCAAGCAAGCTGTGCATCTCTGCCAGGTCCTGCCCCCATGGCAACAGGAAATGTGTCAGAGAGGGCAGGACCCAGAAGAGAGGAGAGAGAAAGAGAGATAGAGAGGTGGAGATGGCTGGGCTTACTGGAAGGGCAGAGAAGAGAGAGAAGTGAAGATGGCTGGACAGGAAGGGGGAGAAGAGAGAGAGAGAGAGAGAGATGGAGATGCTTGAATTGGAAGTGCAAAGTAGAGAAAAAGGTAAATATTATAATTTTTATGGTGGAAAATTGCCACGGGAAGGCCATGTCCTGCCCTGCCTGACCCAACCTTGCCCCTCCACCTGACCACACTCTACCCTACCTGACCCCATCCAACCCCATGCGGTGTCTCAGATTTCCAAGCCAAAAATCTGGTAACTTTATTCATTGACCACCAAGGGCTGAATATTGGAGGGGGCGGTAAGAGTTTTTCCTTGGTGTATTCATCAACTGCTGTGGAAAATAAAACATTGAGAGCATTCAGCTTTTCTCGTGTGCACTGAGGTTCAGGGATGATTCAGAAGGCAGCTATGCCACATCAGGCCTTGATATCATCAGAGAACAGACAGTGTGTGTAACTCTAAGGAATCTAGCATGTTTCCAGTAGTATGAGTAAGACAAAGTTAAGGCCATCCATTTGGTACTTGAGAAAGCATCATTTTTAAAAATGGTGGGGCATCCTATTGTTATAATTCAATATGAAGCAGCTGGTAGTTTCGTTTCTGGAAAGATTAAGGCAGCGACTGATAGCATGAGATTTTCACCTCTTTGCCCCTTCAGAAATACCGGAAGCCTTGTAAGCCCTGTAGAGTTTCCTTTTGAAAATCCAACCAACCTGGTCTACGATTATAAAAGTTACTATGGACTTTCCACTCATTTTTGTGTAAGGCATGTTCGCAGAAAAAGTACCCACAGGGATCTGAAAAATCTAATTCCCTTTCAGTATGTTCCCTCTATTGGTTTTACTATCTGGGTGGACCTGGGATGGAATGGGTAGGCCCACACATTTCTTTTCTGCCCCTGCCCCCTCTCCCCCTGCCTGCCCACCCACCCACCAAACATTAAAAATTAATATCTTGACTGGCAAGAATTTCTATACCATACCAGCCGAAGACCCCTTTCCCCAGAACCATCGAGCCCGTCTGAACACTATGGCAGTCAGTGGCCATGGTCCCAGCTGCCAATACCAGCAACACCGTCTCCCATTCACATGCTTATTTCTCACACATGAACTGAGCATGAGCTGATCATGCATGGGAGGGGGGTGCCAGCATTAGTGGGTCCGAGTGTGGACACTGACTGCCACGGTGTTTACATGGCCCAAGGGTTCTTCAGCTGGTAGGCTTAAGGATCCCTGCCAGCTACATAGATGATATGTGTCGCTGCTGTGTAGGCCTAACCCAAAATGAGTGGACCTCTACCCGCCCCTGGCTAGGCCACTGCTCTCCCCACAGCAAAAATATATTTTTTTCTTCACAGCTGTGAAACTGCACAAATGATTTTAGCCACTGAGGGAAGAGCAGTTTTCACCCATGGAAATTTATCCAGGCAACACCTTAGTGACCAGGGTAATTTCCTTGGAAAGTTCTCTTTCCCAAAGCAGAGGGTCCATTCTGACTACCCTGACAGTCCACTGAAGTTCTAAAATGCTACACTACAGGCACAGTGTGTACCATTACCTTGTCTTTTCATGTCACTTTGAATTTATCCGTGAGGATAGAGAAAAAGGGTAGAATTAGCTTTACTTCACTCTTTGAAAGTAAAAAAAAAAAAAAAGTCTTCAGAGGACTTAAAAAACACTGTGATAGTTGATTTGTCCCTGCAGTAGGGGAAAATTTAATTTTGTGGTTTGGACTCAGCATGCTTGGATGGCTTAATAATGCTATGGCTGCCATCCAATGGCTGACAACCAAGAACTGAGGCACTTTCTGTTCTCTACTCCCTTGTGCAGCACCTGAAAGTCCTGGGGCAAATCAAACAGTGAAATAAAGCTGAACAACTCTCACCTGCACAAAGACTATAAGAAATTCATTTTAATGCTTTCAGGCTGCAGTAATTAGGACAGGATCCCAAAGTGAACAGAAAAATAATGAGATAAGTACTAAATCACTTTTTCAGGGCCTCATTACTCTAGTACTATGCTTGTAGTTATATATGGAGAACACATAGGGCTAGATTCTTTATATGGTGCCTGAATATTCCACGTGGAAAAAAAGTACACCTAGGCGTAATCTCTAAAGCATGCCTATATTTTATAGAATAGGTTTAAATTTCCGTGTGGTATATAGAATACACTGAGCACCTCTCCACACGACTAAATTTAGTCATGGCTATTTATGCCATGTTTTACTTGGCGTAAATACCAATATCTAAATTAGGCGCAGAACAGGTGTATTGTATAACAAAGCGCATAGATTTTAGAAATGCCCACACCCCGCCCATGGTCACGCCCTCTTTTCAACTATGCTACTTAGAATTTAAGCACACCACATTACAGAACACATGTAGCGAGTTGTGCTCGTAAATCTTAATGCCAATTAGTGCTGATAATTGCTTGTTAATATCCAATTGACAGCGCTGATTAGCTAGTTAGCCAATTAAGTTACGCAC
The DNA here is from genome assembly GCF_901765095.1 of Microcaecilia unicolor. Taxonomy (NCBI): domain Eukaryota; kingdom Metazoa; phylum Chordata; class Amphibia; order Gymnophiona; family Siphonopidae; genus Microcaecilia; species Microcaecilia unicolor. The sequence continues at coordinate 295,783,920 of NC_044032.1, forward strand.
ACTGTTATAGAATACACTTCAATTTCCGCACGGAAATTAAGGCGTGATGTACAGATTCCCGGGGATAATGTGGGCCCATCAGACAAAGGATTACATCTCTTAGTAGAGATTAACAGAGGCGTGCAGAAACCACAAATTAATTATGAAAATCTCTGCCTTCAAGAGCAAATGAAGAATAAGCCCTAGATACTTACCTGATCTTTCGTAAACGACTCAAGACCCACTTTTTCAAAAAATTCTTCCACAAATCTCCACTGTGAATTAGCTATGAATAGTCATTACACTTAGTAACACCCCCTCCATCTTTTGCCTGGTCATGACTCCACATTAGCTCCACCTCCCTACCCTGTTGCTCGTCCCCCTGTCCTTCATACTTCCTCCTGTCTCACTTCTCCCCCTATCCCTCTTCAAGCCACTTTGGTTCAATATAGTTCAGATCCCCTATCTTATTGTATTCCTTAGTTCCATGTAAGCCACATTGAAACAACACTAATTGGAAAATGTAGGATAGAAATGCTGTAAATAAATACATGTAAATAAATAAATAAACTAATGCTAATATTTATGCATGTGGTTGCATGCATAACTGATTAGAATAATACCGTATAGCTGGAGGGAGAGAAAAGGGGAAGAGTATAGGAAGATGGGAGACCAATGGTTCATATGTTTATGCTACCTATGGTTAATGGCCTCATGTTCTATTTGGAAAACTTAAAAATTATCAGTTAAAATAATGTGCACAAATACGTATCAAATTCTGCCTAAATGTTATTCTGTAAATATGTCTGAAATTGTTCCCAGCATCATAGTAGCATAGTAGTAACATAGTAGATGACGGCAGAAAAAGACCTGCATGGTCCATCCAGTTTGCCCAATAAGATAAACTCATATGTGTATACCTTACCTTGATTTGTACCTGCCTTTTTTAGGGCACAGACCGTACAAGTCTGCCCAGCAGTATTTCCCGCCTCGCTACCACCAGTCCCGCCTCCCATCACTGGCTCTGGCACAGACCATATAAGTCTGCCCTCCACTATCCTTGCCTCCCAACCACCAACCCCTCTTCCACCACCTGCTCCGCCACCCAATTTCGGCTAAGCTTCTGAGGATCCATTCCTACTGCACAGGATTCCTTTATGCATATCCCACGCATGTTTGAATTCCGTTACTGTTTTCATCTCCTCCACCTCCCACGGGAGGGCATTCCAAGCATCCACCACCCTCTCCGTGAAAAAATACTTTCTGACATCTTTCCTGAGTCTGCCCCCCTTCAATCTCATTTCATGTCCTCTCGTTCTACCGCCTTCCCAACTCCGGAAAAGATTTGTTTGCGGATTAATACCTTTCAAGTATTTGAACGTCTGTATCATATCACCCCTGTTCCTCCTTTCCTCCAGGGTATACATGTTCAGGTCAGCAAGTCTCTGCTCATACGTCTTGGAACGCAAATCCCATACCATTCTCGTTTTTTTTCTTTGCACCGCTTCCATTTTTTTAACATCCTTCGCAAGGTACGGCCTCCAGAACTGAACACAATACTCCAGGTGGGGCCTCACCAACGACTTGTACAGGGGCATCAACACTTCCTTTCTTCTGCTGATCACACCTCTCTCTATACAGCCTAGCAACCTTCTCGCTACGGCCACCGCCTTGTCACACTGTTTCGTCGCCTTCAGGTCCTCGGATACTATCACCCCAAGATCCCTCTCCCCCTCAGTACCTATTTATTTGTTTCATTTGTATCCCATATTTTCCCACTTATTTGCAGGCTCAATGTGGCTTACATGGTAGCGCAACGGCGTTCGCCAGTTGCGGTATGAACAAAAACAGGTGTTATTGTGGTAAAAGAAGGTCCGTGTTTGGTAGATACATTGGGGAAGTTAGGGAGGGGGATGAGGGTTAAGGTATGTCCATTACAGTCTTTGGTTTTGCAGTGTCGCAGGAACTTAGGTTTTTATGTTGGGTTGGTGGGGTATGCCTTTTTGAACAGGTTTGTTTTTAGTTCTTTCCGGAAACTTAGGTGGTTGTTCGTTGTTTTTATTATCTTTCAGACTCTCACCGCCTAACACATAAGTCTCTCGTGGGTTTCTACTCCCTAAGTGCATCACTTTGCATTTCTTCGCATTGAATTTTAATTGCCAAACCTTAGACCATTCTTCTAGCTTCCTCAGATCCTTTTTCATGCTTTCCACTCCCTCCCAGGTGTCCACTCTGTTGCAATTCTTAGTATCATCCGCAAATAGGCAAACTTTACCTTCTAACTCTTCGGCAATGTCACTCACAAATATATTGAACAGAATCGGCCCCAGCACCGATCCCTGAGGCACTCCACTACTCACCTTTCCCTCCTCCGAGCGAACTCCATTTACCACCCTCTGTCGTCTGTCCGTCAACCAGTTCCTAATCCAGTTCACCACTTCGGGACCTATCTTCAGCCCATCTAGTTTATTTAAGAGCCTCCTGTGGGGAACCGTGTCAAAAGCTTTGCTAAAATCTATAGCACGTCGATGATTCAATTCTCCAGTTTCCCAATCAAAGAATTCAATGAGATTCGTTTGGCACGATTTCCCTCTGGTAAAAACCATGTTGTCTCAGATCTTGCAACTTATTGGCTTCCAGGAAATTCACTATCCTTTCCTTCAGCATCACTTCCATTACTTTTCCAATAACCGAAGTGAGGCTTACCGGCCTGTAGTTTCCAGCTTCTTCCCTATCACCACTTTTGTGAAGAGGGACCACTTCCGCCGTTCTCCAATCCCTCGGAACCTCTCCCATCTCCAAGGATTTATTAAACAAATCTTTAAGAGGACCCGCCAGAACCTCTCTGTGTTTGTGAGTTGCATCATTCGCAACTCACAACCACATCATTTAAATAATATGGATCTTGAGATATAACAACACAGGAACTGCAGAATCAATTTATCTTAAGCAGCCAAGTGTGAATCGTCATTGATCTAAAATGATTTTTCAAGAATTTGTTGTTTGAATAACATTTCAGTAAAAATAGAGCTACTTAGCTTCAAGCTTCAAAAATAGTGCCAACATGGCCAAGTTTTGTTTTTTCTTCTTCAGAGAAGAGGTTCAATTTATTTCTTCTCACTCCATATTAAACATAAAGGAAGATGGTGGCGGCATCTTTTGCCACTGCTAAAATAATGATCAGCTGATAAAACAGACACAACAGTGATTAGCTGAAGTAGCAAATAGCTGATTAGATAAGCACAGTAAGGATTGACTGGAACCAGACAGCCTGAGCCAATCAAATCAGTAACTAGCTGATTACAAGACAGACTGAAGTAGCACACAGCTGATTAGGAAAGAACAGCAGTGATTGGCTGGAATCAGACAGCCTCAGCCAATCAAGTAAGCCACCACCACTCCAACTCAGCATTCAGCCCTTTAGGTTGCACAGTTTGTAAAAGAAAAATCCAACGTTGTTCTGTGTAATTTAGAAGTTGTTAAACATTCCCACTCCCCCTCTCTAGTTGAACTTCATCCAGAATATGCCATTTGATGTCAGTTAATTGGTGTTGATGATCAAACCAGTCTTTCGCTAGTGGGGCTGAAAAGTTCATGTTCTTTATGCAGGATTTATGTTCAGTTAATCTAGTTTTTATAGGACAACTAAAATGTTAAATGTATTGTAATGAACAAGGACTCGCAATCATGTACACCACATTCTTAGGCCACTGCACTAACCACAAGACTACTCTTCCATTCCTGATAAGTTCCTCTATTGTAATCCTCACCATATTCTAACCTCCAAAGCCAAGTTTTTACCCCCTAGAACCCACTTATGTCAGTTCCAGTAATAAGGAACCATCACTGAGAACCAGTGTGTTTTCTCTAGCAAAAAAGGTGCCGGTACTCAAATGCTAGGCCACCCTTCAGGAGTGGGGTGATCACTAAGAGACCCACCCCATAATAGCCAGGCCCCCTGCAACCAGTCACAGAATCTATGGCAAGGCATAATTGGTGTGTAGAGCCTGAGCTCTATCATTAAAACTTGGGTTCCATGGGTCAGTGTTATGACCCGGTAGTAGTGAGCCCCTGTGCCCCGACTGAGCACGGCAGAGATGGAGTGACGCAGCACTCGGTCAGGCAGCCAGACAACCCCTAGCTTCACCTGGGAAGCGACCACCATTCACCAAGAGTTGAGCTCCCAGCTGCAGGTGGCCACCAGGACTGCTGGAACTGGTGGGGTTGCACAGCCGCTGACCAGGCTGACGGGCAAGCAGACACAGTCCAATAGCCAAGTAATCCGTAGGGCAAAGAATAGTCAAACCAGTCCAAGGTCTAGGCAGGCAGCAAACAATCGTGGTCAGGAAAACAAGCCGAGGTCTGGTACACAGGAATACAGGAATTGAGGAAAGCCGATGAACAGAACTCCAGCGTGGACCTCTGAGACAATTGAGGTGGCGTGGACCTCTGAGACAATAGAGGCCGAAGCAATCTTGGAGTAACAAGGTCAGGAAGGAAGCCCATATTTGGACGTAAGCACCTCTGCTGATGGGGGTAGCCATCTTGAATCAGCTGCACATGCTTGAGCCTAATTCCTCCACTACTTAAGGCTTCCTTCCTGACCTCGTTACTCCAAGATGGCTTCCCAGGACCTGATCTATCCAAGATGGCTGCGGCCATTGATCCAACCCAGATGACGGTTGCCAGAAATAGGAAACAGAAACAGACCCTCCTTCCTTCCTGAAGCTAACCAACACCAAGATGGCCGGCTATCTTCGCCGGGCCACAACTCGCCGGTGAATCGGCCGCACAGGCCTGGCACCAGGTGAGGGACATAACAGTCAGTTTTAGCAGACAATGGAAAAGGTGCTGGTACTCAGTACCTCCAAGTACCCCCCTCAAGAAAAGCCCTGCTGAGAATACTTGTTTCCTGGTAACCTCTAAGCCAGCTTCTTTACTAACAGATATTCTGTGATTATCTCAATCTACTATCTGGTCAGTAAGGAGACTTTAACCTCCTTTTGGCTCAAAACCATAGTCTAAATCTTAAATACTCCCTGCTGTTCAACTGGCAGCCAGGGAAGCATCTTCAACAATGGTGAAATATAACCTGCCATTCTTAGCCAGCCTATTACATGGGTTACAATATTCTGTAGTATCTGAGAAACTGATGTTGGTTCACTAGTCCTTGTTTTTGCAATATCTAAATTTTGACAAGAAAAATGAAAAAAAAAATGATAGCAAAACATAAAGCTGAATTTTACAACTTATAGGAAAAACTTGGATTGTGAAATAATAGGCAACTAATAGTACACCAAAAGGATATGATAGGTGTATGAATGCTATGTGTGGAAAAAATAAAATGTAAATGAGCTCAGCAAAAACAACTGAACTTTAAGAACATAAGAATTGCCATACTTGGTCAGAGCAAAGGTCCACCAGTATCCAGCTCACAAGTATCTACCATAATCCCCAAAAGTAGCAAACCTCCATTCTACTTAGCCCCAGGGATAAGCAGTGGCTTTCTCCATGTCATAGGAGCCGACTCTGTGGGTGCTGTGGGTGCTTGAGCACCCCCAATATTGAGAAAAATTCCTTATATGGGTCCAGGGAGAGGTTATTTCCATTGGGCTTAGAACCCCCAATAATTTTGAAAAGTTGGCTCCTATGCTCCAGGTGTACCTTATGAATGGTTTGTGACTTTACCATCAGGAATTTGTCCAAACCTTTTCTAAACACAGCTATGCAATTTTTAAAGATGTATCTAACCAATTTATCCATTGCACTCCACTCAGGATTTTGTGGTCCCCTATCATTATCTTCTCTCAGCTGTTTTTTTCTCCATACTGAAGAGCTCTAACCTCTTTAGCACTTCCTCATATGAGAGTTGTTCCTTCCCTTTAATCATTTTTATTTCCCTTCTCTGTACCTTTTCTAATTCTGCTATTTTTGTATAACAAGGTAGGCCACAATAGGTGAAATATGATAGAGATATAAATATTTTCAAAATATGAATACACAGCAGGCCTTTTTCAGTTAAAAGGAAACTCTAAAATTAGGGTTTATGGGATATGTATGCAAAGGATTAGACTCAGGTATAATTTGAAGAAATACATCTTTACGGAAACGGTGGTTAATGCTTGGAACAATCTGCTCGTGAAGATGGTGAATGCAAGAAAGCATGGGGAAACACAAAGGATCTCTGAAGGAGAAGAAGGAATTATAGAGCAAAGTAGTTTGTGTGGATGAGTAGACTAGACAGGGTGTATAGTTTATATCTGCTGTCATTTTTCTCTGTTTCTATGACAAATGTGAACTTGCTTTAGTCATAACAGATGATAATGTTCAAAGTATAGTGTTTAATGCTTCATATGTATAAACTGACTTGTTTAATAATACTTCAGAAAATTAAATCGACATATGATGGTATTTCCAGTTTGTATACCTTGAGTACTACGTTCAGTTCTGGACGCCGTATCTCAAAAAAGATATAGCGGAATTAGAAAAGGTTCAAAGAAGAGCGACCAAAATGATAAAGGGGATGGAACTCCTCTCATATGAGGAAAGGCTAAAGAGGTTAGGGATCTTCAGCTTGGAAAAGATATGAATGAGGGGATATATGACTGAGGTCTACAAAATCCTGACTGGTGTAGAATGAGTAGAAGTAAATTGATTTTTACTCATTCCAAAAGTACAAAGACTAGGAGACACTCAAGGAAGTTACATAGAAATACTTTTAAACCAAATAAGAAGAAATATTTTTTCACTCAACAAACAGTTAATTGGAACTCTTTGCCGGAGGATGTAGTAACAGCGGTTAGCGTATCTAGGTTTTAAAAAGGCTTGGAGACGTTCCTGGAGGAAAGTCCATAGTCTGCTATTAAGACAGACATAAGGAAGCAACTGATTGGTAGCATGGAGTACAGTGCACTCCATTTAAGTGCAAGTCGGATAAGCGCATGCTCTGTTTAACTGCATGCCGTACTTCAGTCCCATTTTTGGCGCCATCAATTTCTAGGGGGACAAACTTCGGTTTAGCGCACCACTGATAAGTGCAAGATTCGCTTATATGCATGGTTTAAGACTGTTCCTCTGCAGGAAAGACTCCGCATAAGTGCACACACGGAATATGGAAGCCGATTGGCACTTGACAAAGGGGCGATAAATTTGAAATCTCATTGGTTAACTGCCACAGGCAGAATAAGCAAAAGAAAGTTGTTAGAGTCATCGTTGTCATCTCGTAACTGTAAGACTTTAACAGTAGCTGAACGAATAGAAGTGCTTAAAAAATTAGAAAACAAAGTCAAGCATCTATTGCTAAAGAATATGGTGTCAATCACAGTCAAATTTCACGTATCTTGAAGCAGAAAGATCAGCTTCTGGAAGACTGGCAAAACAATACAAATCTACACAGGAAACGTAAATGGGTGGGAAAGGCTGAGGATATAGAAGATGCTCTTCGGTGGTTTTCTCAAGTCAGGAGCAGACAGTTTCCTGTCAGTGGTCCACTGCTTATGGAGAAAGCTAATCAGCTAGCTGAAAGTCTTGGACTAACTGAATTCAAAGCCACTGTTGGATGGTTGGAAAGATGGAAGGAGAGGAACAACATAAAATTCAAGAAACAGCATGGTGAGAAACAAGACGCTGATGACTTTGGTGCTCAAAATTGGGTTGTTTCAGTTCTTCCTACCATCTTGAATGAGTTTGCACCTCGTGACATTTTCAATGCTGATGAAAACGGTCTCTACTGGCGAGCGATTCCTCATGGAACACTTGCATTCAAACATGCCGAAACTAGAGGAAGTAAAACGTTGAAGGACCGACTGACGATCCTCCTTTGCTGCAATATGGATGGGAGTGAGAAGTTGGAACCCCTCATCATTGGAAACAGCAAACAGCCCCGTTGCTTCAAGAATGTTAAGCGACTTCCTGTGTCATACGAGGCTAATGCAAATTCATGGATGACTGGGGAAATTTGGAAGCAGTGGCTAAAGAAGTTAGACACTAGAATGCGGGCACAAAAGCGTCAGATTTTGTTGCTTTGTGATAATTGTGCTGCACACAGTGATGAAGTCAGGCTGTCTAAAGTCAAGGTGGTCTTCCTGCCACCAAACACTACCTCTCGATCCAACCTATGGATCAGGGCATAATAGCCAATTTCAAACAACATTATCGGGCTCTTGTGCTACGTCGTCTGATTAGCATTATGGATGACCAGACTGGCAAGGATAAACGTGCTGTTGAACTGGCTCGTAATCTGTCACTGTTGGATTCCCTACATATGCAGAAAGAAGCCTGGAATCATGTTACACAGGCAACCATTGTGAACTGCTACAAGCGGGCAAGCTTTGTTAAGGATGTGGAGAGGGACGAAACAGATGCAGCTGTTGCAAACGCATCAGATGAACAGGCTATTGACATCCCAGCCAGTGTTACTGAAGAGGAGTTTCATCACTACGTAGCTGTTGATTACGATCTACAAACAGCTGATGACAGCACTGATGTCGAGATATGCGCCTACACGCAGGCAACGGCTGATGATGAAGCACATGATGAAATGAGCAGCGAGGCAAATGCTGATGAAATTCAACAACCTCATGTCACTTTTGCAGGAGCGCTGGAGAGTCTCAACACCGTGCGGGCCTATCTGGAGGCCACTGGATGTCAGTGCAACGGCTGATGATGAAACACATGATGAAATGAGCAGCGAGGCAAATGCTGACGAAATTCAACAACCTCATATCACTTTTGCAAGAGCGCTGGAGAGTCTCAACACCGTGCGGGCCTATCTGGAGGCCACTGGATGTCAGTGCTATGACAGTTTTTACTGTCTGGCAGACGTAGTCTATGGAACTCACAGACACAATAGTGTACAGAGGACTATGATTACTTCAAGTAAGTCTAACGTCAGTTAATGGAGACTGTATAACGTCAGTCAATGGAGACTGTATACTGTACGTATAATAAACAGTACTGTACATATGTTTATCAGATGTCAAGCTTCTTTGGGTCACAATGGTTAAGTGCACACTCCGGTTAACTGTATGTATTTCTTTGGTCCCAGACCCTTGCACTTGAGCGGATTGCACTGTATTGCCACGATTTAGGTTTCTGCCAGGTTTTTGTGTCCTCATGGAAATGGCAAAGGATAGACAAACCAGAACCACTGTGGCAGGAGGAAAAGGCAGAAGCACAAGGCACTTCACCAATTTTGTTGAAACATTTTGTCAAGTAGCCAAACAAGCCTATCTCTGCAACCCTTCTCCCAGATCTCCTGACTGATGATATCAGCAGCAACTGACTAGGAAAATCACCAAAGCTGCTGCAGAGTAGCAAGAGCATCACTTTCTGTCCTGCATTTAAAGAAAAACAAAGAAAAAAAGTTTGTGAAGTAAAAAAAAAAGTAACAAAGAAATCCTTATAACAAATAGGCCTCAGAAAAGGTGAATGGGAGTAGCACTAATGGGTTCGATTATATTCTAAATGATTTAAATAGCCAGGAGAGGCTCTTGACCTTGCCTGTCCGGGACTAATTGGATAATGCTGCTAAAAATGCCTGGTTAGGGCCCAACCCAAAATCAGCTACTGGGAGTGTGTTCTGGGGGTGGAGTCAGCACTTAACCAGCTAAAATTAACCACATGAATAGGACCATATAAAATGCAGTCCTATCTTTATGTATTTTTTTATAGCCAATTAAGTGCTTAATGTCACACTTAATTGGCTATAATTTGGCCAGCTCTATACACCCAGAAATTCAATGCCAGAGCTCAAACATGGCCTGGCATTGTATTTCTTCATATAATGTTGGTAATCGAAATGCTGGGATCCAAAAGGATCCTTGTGACTCCTAGCAGTTCTCTCACAGTACTGTGGTAGCACTAGGGGTCACAGTGGCTATTTTGTATCCCAGCATAGTCTTGAGCAGCAGCAAAAGTGCTCAGCTGCTGCCCAGATACCAAGGAACCCTGGTAGGTCCCATGCAGGGCTTGGAAATTTGGAAGGTCTGGCTATCAAGGAATGGAGCTGCTTATCAGGAGGACATATTTTTAAAGATGGGAGTGGAGGCCATTGTGAATGAGCGGAGGGGATGGAGGTTATCGGATCACAAGTTAGGGTTTCTGGAGGGGGATAGATGTTACCAGACACTGTATTGGACTGTCAGGAGGGGGATTGAGTGTGCTGGGGTGAGTACCAGCAGCTCCTTCTTTCACAGTGAACTGCACTACTAGACTGCCAGTAGCATAGCTTCTCTTACCACTTCTTCTTGAGGTGACAGTAAGTTTGGCTGTGCTATCGGCATTCCTGGCACCAAGCACACAGTAATGACCTATGCACTAGCATTTACAACCAGCTGTCATTAGACAGCTAATGTGAGAATTTTGCCATAGTGGCTGCATTTTTAATGCAGGAGACAGTAGTGCGGATCTGCTTAGTAAAAGGGCTCCTTATTGTTGAATCTTTTTGTTGAATATATTATTTTTTATTTTATTTTTTTATTTGTTACATTTGTATCCCACATTTTCCCACCTATTTGCAGGCTCAATGTGGCTTATATAATACCGTAACGGCGTTCGCCAATTCCACTATGAACAGATACAGTAATGTTGTGGTAGAATAAGGTTCATGTGTACAGACACATTAAGGAATCATAGAGAGGAAAAGAATCCTAGAGAGGAAGAGTTATTATATGTCCATTATGAGCTTTGGTTTCGTTGTGTTGCAGGGTACAGGCATTTAACTTGGGTCGGTAGGGTATGACTTTTTGAACAGGTTAGTTTTTAATGATTTCCGGAAGTTTAGGTGATCATAAGTTGTTTTCACAGCTTTTGGTAATGCGTTCCATAGTTGTGTGCTTATGTAGGAAAGGCTAGATGCATAGGTAGATTTGTATTTGAGTCCTTTGCAGCTTGGGTAGTGGAGATTTAGGTATGTTTGTGTTGATCCTGTTGTGTTTGTGGTTGGTAGGTCTGTCATGCATCCCGGGGCTTCGCCATAGATACGTTTATGAACCAGGGTGCAGATTTTGAAAGCAATACGTTCTTTGATTGGGAGTCAGTGCAGTTTTTCTCGGAGGGGTTTGGCGCTTTCGAATCACATTTTTCCAAATAGAAGCCTGGCTGCTGTGTTGTTTTGAGCGGTCTGAAGTTTCTTTATAATTTGTTCTTTGCATCCCGCATAAATTCTGTAGCAGTAGTCTACATGGCTTAGTACCATTGATTGTATCATGTTGCAAAATGTTTCCCTCGGGAAGAATGGTTTCACGCGTTTGAGTTTCCATATTGAGTGGAACATTTTCTTTGTTGTAGATTACTTGGTTCTCTTGTGTGAGGTTCCGGTTGATTGTAACACCAAGAATTTTCAGCCTGTCTGAGATAGGGAGGGTATAATCTGGGGTGTTTATGTTTGTGGGTTTGTTCGTATTGTATTGGGATGAGAGGATGAGACATTGTGTTTTTTCTGTGTTGAGTTTTAGTTGAAATGCGTTTGCCCATGAGTCCATGATATTCATGCTGAGCTTGATTTCGTTGGTGATTTCTGTCTGATCACGTTTGTAAGGAATGTATATTGTGACATCGTCTGCAAAGATGAAAGGGTTAAGGCCTTGGTTGGATAAGGATTTGGCTAGTCAGGGTCATCATTAGGTTGAAAAGGATTGGTGATAGTGGTGATCCTTGAGGTACTCTGCATTCTGCTTTCCACGGTGGTGATATGTTTGAGCTTGAATTCACTTGATATGTTCTAGTGGTTAGGAAACCCTTGATCCATAGGCACCCAGTATAAGAGGCTTGGGGAGGCTAAGCCTCCCCAGCCGTAAGCCCCAAGCATCTCTCTCATCCCCCCACCCCCAGATGCAGCGTCTATCCCTCTCACTCACTCCCTGTAGTCCCTCTAATTTGATTTAGATCGCTGCCAGTAGCAGCACGCCAACATCGTACTAAAACAGCTTGCTTCGGGGCTTCGGCCTGATGGCATTCCTTGTGAAGTGTCCTGCCTCCTCTCACCAAACTTCCTTCTTCTGCGAGGGCAGGATGCATCATAAGGAAGGCTGTCATTATGAAGCCCCGAAGCGAACTGTCTTAGTATGCTGCCGTGCACCTAGCGGTGATCTAATCAAATTAGAGGGACTGCAGGGAGGAAGCAAGAGGGATAAATGGTGCATTCAGGGGGGGGGAACGAGGGAGAGGGATAGACACAGCATTCAGGAGGGAAAGAGGGAGAGGGATAGATGCTGCAATGGGGGGAGAAACAAAGGAGAGGGATAGATGCTGCAATGGGGGGAGGGGGGAATGAGGGAGCAGGATAGGTGCTGCAATGGACCTGGGGGTGGGAGCAGACAGGAAGAGGTGCTGGATACAGGAGGGGGAGAGAGAGATATTGGGCCAGGAAGAGGCAAGGGAGACTGCTGGACTGGAGGAGGGGAAGACACTAGACCCGGGAGGGAAGACACTGGAATGGGGAGGGGGCAAGAAAAGAGGAGAGACACTGGATCTGCAGGCATGGGCATAGTTTGGGGGGGCCAGGGGGCATTGCTCCCCAAACGCAGGATCGGTGCGGCACAACACAGCAGGCAGCTCTTGGACGGTCCCTCATTCCTGCCCTCAGCTCCCCGACTGACAGCCCTCCTCTCTGTTCCTCTCCCCCCCCCCCCACACGTTTAACCCTTTTACTTTCAGTCGCAGCGACGGCAGTAAAGAAGACAACACAGTGGGCTCGCATCCAGCTTCTCCCTTCCTTCACACAGTGTCCCGCCCTCACGGAGACAGGAAATGCATCATTGCAAAAGGTGGGACACTGTGTGAGGGAAGAGAGAAGCTGGAGGCGAGCCTGCTGTGTTGTTTTCTCCACTGCTGTTGCTGTGACTGAAAGTAAAAGGGTTAAGCACGCAGGGGGGGGGAGGAAGGAACGGAGAAGAGGGCTGTCGGGGAGATGAGGGAGGAAGAATCGCTAGACATGGATGGGATGGGAGGGCAGGGGGAGAGAAAAGATCGCTGGAGAGGATGGGAGAGAGGAGAATTGCTGGCCATGGATGGATGGAGGGGAGGGCAGGGGGGAGAAGAGATCAGTGGAGAGGAGGGGAGGGCAGGGGAGAGAGGAAAATTGCTGGACATGGATGGATGGAGGGGCAGGGAAGAGAGAGGAAATTTGCTGGATATGGATGGATGGAGGAGAGGGCAGGGGAGAATGGAGAGTTCCTGGACATGGATCGATGGAGGGGAGGGCAGGGGAGAGAGGACAATTGCTGGACATGGATGGATGAATGTGGGTAGGGGAGAGAGGAAATTTGCTGGATATGGGTGGATGGAGGAGAGGGCAGGGGAGAATGGAGAGTTCTTGGACATGGATGGAGGGGAGGGCAGGGGAGAGAGGAGGGCAGGGGAGAGAGGAGAATTGCTGGACATGGATGGATGGAGGGGGCAGGGAAGAGAGAGGAAATTTGCTGGATATGGATGGATGGAGGAGAGGGCAGGGGAGAATGGAGAGTTCCTGGACATAGATGGATGGAGGGGGGAAGTCAGGAAGGAGATACACATGGATGGAGGGGAGGGAAGAGAGGAGAAATGCTGGACATGGATGGAATGGAGGGCAGGGAAGAGAGGAGAAATGTTGGACAAGGATGGAGGGAAGGAAAGACAAAGGGAGGAGATGCACACGGATGGAGTGGAAGGGAAAGAGGAGAAATGCTGGAGATGGATGGAGGGGAGAGAAGACAGAGGAAGTATATGCACATGGATGGAGGGGAGGGGAGTGAGGAGAAATGCTGGATACTGATGGAGGGGAAATTGCTGAATTTAAGGGCTGGATTGGAACACTTTGAGGGCAGATGTTGAAACTGGAGAAAGGATAGGGACAGGGCTACAGATGGTAGACAGGACGCATAAGGGGACAGAAGAATGGTGGACATGGTGAGAGAAAAATATCAAATGGAAAGAAGACACTGCATAAAACAGAACACACTGGGACCAAAGCTAATAGAAAAACTAAATGCTCAGACAGCAAAGGTAGAAAACATTTTTTTATTCAGAATTTATTAATTGGAATATGTCAGCTTTTGGAAATGTGCATCTGTGATATTTTGCATGTAAGTTTCAATTTTTCTAGTATTGCTGCATGCTGAGTCTGACTTCTTGAGGTAACTTTCTTCCAGTTCAGTATTTTGCCTTCATATCTGTTGTGTCCGCTCCCCCCGTTTTCTATTTCTGTTGATGGCTCTCTCATTCTCCCTGTCTTCTCAGCTCGAAACCTTGGGGTCATCTTTGACTCTTCTCTCTCCTTCTCTGCTCATATCCAGCAGATTGCCAAGACCTGTCGTTTCTTTCTTTACAACATCCATAAAATCCTCCCCTTTCTTTCCGAGCACTCTACCAAATCCCTCATCCACACCCTTGTCACCTCTCGTTTAGACTACTGCAATCTGCTTCTTGCTGGCCTCCCACTTAGTCACCTCTTCCCTCTCCAGTCAGTTCAAAACTCTGCTGCCCATCTCATCTTCCGTCAGGGTCGCTTTACTCATACTACCCCTCTCCTCAAGACCCTTCACTGGCTCCCTATCCGTTTTCGCATCCTGTTCAAACGTCTTCTACTAACCTATAAATGTACTCACTCTGCTGCTCCCCAGTATCTCTCCACACTCGTCCTTCCCTACACCCCTTCCCGTGCACTCCGCTCCATGGATAAATCCTTATCTGTTCCCTTCTCCACTACTGCCAACTCCAGACTTCGCGCCTTCTGTCTCGCTGCACCCTACGCCTGGAATAAACTTCCTGAGCCCCTACGTCTTGCCCCATCCTTGGCCACCTTTAAATCTAGACTGAAAGCCCACCTCTTTAACATTGCTTTTGACTCATAACCACTTGTAACCACTCGCCTCCACCTACCCTCCTCTCTTCCTTCCCGTTCACATTAATTGATTTGATTTGCTTACTTTATTTATTTTTTGTCTATTAGATTGTAAGCTCTTTGAGCAGGGACTGTCTTTCTTCTATGTTTGTGCAGCGCTGCGTATGCCTTGTAGCGCTATAGAAATGCTAACTAGTAGTAGTAGTAGTAGTGTGTCATGTGTTTTTCATGTGTGATCAAGCTGCAGTATCCTGCTAGCGTGTAGTATTTGCAGCCCCTTTTTTTTTCACGAGGTAGTGTATTGGTGTTTTAGAACCTGGTGTAATTACAGTTCTGCCTTTCCACGCATAAGGTTGTAGCTCGTCCTGTCCTTGGAATTAGTGTTGTTATGGTTTGGTAAGGTTATGAGTGTGTTTTTGCACAAGTTTGTGTAAAGTGTTTTGCAGTGGAGAGTTTGTGTTGGCCTTACTGAGGTGGCACCAAAACATCAGAAAGGGTGTACAGCCTAAATCATGACACACTACCTCTTGAAGGATCTACATATGGTCGTTAATAAAAGGAGCTCATTGTGAACACTATCCACCCTAAAAGGGTGTTTTGTGGCTCTACATGAGAATTGTGATATTATGATCCCTTGTTTCATATTGTTGACGTCTGCATTTTCCGTATGGTGGTATATTAGTGTATTAGGGTCTGCCCAGTGTAATATTTATGGTACAGTAAGTTTCTGAGTGTGTTTTTGCACAAAGTTGTGCATAGTGTTCTGCAGTTGAGCGATTGTGGTTAGTATATGCTTTGAGCAACCACTTTATTCTTTGACATATGATACATATCTAATATCTAAATTTAATAAAGGTTGGGCCACAGACCGCCTATGCCTTGATCCAACTAAGTTTGTTTCAGCCAATCCTGAAGTAATCTAGGAGTCGTAGTACTATTTTATGGTTTACCATGTCGAACGCACTGGACATGTCGAATTGGAGAAGTATGCTTTTGCCTGTTGCTGTTTCCTGCTTGAATTTGGCTAGGAGGGGGCGAAATCCTGATCATGATTCATGTAATATTGTGAATTTGTTTATATAATCAGTGAGCTGTTTGGTTACCATGCTTTCCATCAGTTTGACCACCAGTGGGATTGATGCTACTGGGCGGTAGTTAGTGATTTCGTTTGATTTTTTTCTTGGGATCTTTTCGTATAGGGGTGAGTAGGATGTTGCCATTTTTCTTAGGGAAGAGACCTTGTTGAAGCATGTAGTTTAAGTGGGATGTAAGGTCTGCTATGAAGCGGTGGGGAGCGGATTTTATTAGGTAGCTGGGGCAGGTATCCAATTTACAGTGAGAGTTGGAGAACCTATTAATCGCCTGGGTGACTGTTTCCGCGGTGAGAAGAGCGAAGCTTGAGCAGGTTCGTTCCGCTGGGTATTTACCAGGGGTTGGGTCCAAGCCAGTGATGAAATTTTCGATATCGGTGTTATCCTGAGGTAGCGTGTTACGTAGGTTTGCAATTTTAGTAGCCTAGTGGTTAGTGCAGCAGACTTTGATCCTGGGGAACTGGGTTTGATTCCCACTGCAGCTCCTTGTGACTGTGGGCAAGTCACTTAACTCTCCATTGCCCCAGGTACAAAATAAGTACCTGTATATATGTGAACTGCTTTGAATGTAGTTGCAAAATACCACAGAAAGGTGGTATTTCAAGTCCCATTTCCCTTTCCCTTCCCTTTTCATTGAAGTATTTAGCAAGGTTGTCTGCAGATGGGATGTCTGTATTGGTTGTGGTGACCAAGGTGGTGTCTAGTAGTTTGTTCACGAGTTGGTATAATTTCTTCCTGTCTTTGTAATCTGGCCCTATTTTAGTTTTATAGTATGACCTTTTGGTCTGTCTTATTGCGTATTTGTATTTTCTTTGTATTTGTTTCCATGCGTTGAGTGTGTGTTCGTCTTTTATTTTAAAATATATATATTTTTTGTATGAGTTATTTGTTCAATAGGGTTATCAGGATTTATTCTGAATATATTTTAGACCATCCTAGGGAATTCACAAGCTTATTGCCATTACTGCGTTAGAGTTGAGCACCTTGTGTCTGAAGTTCCCTTGATCAAACACTTCCTTCACTTAAATAAAAAAAAATATGGATATTGGTCTGTGTTCTATAATCTTGAAAAACTACTACCTGAAAATTGATTGGCTTCATAAATGTTGCTATTTGGAAAAAACTCTTGTTATACAAAATTCTACTGTCAGAAGATTCCCATTATCTGGAGCTTATACTAGCTGGAAACAAAATAAAACAAAACATTATTCTGAGCTGACCTGAGCCAAATATTCAGGATAAAGGTATTCTGCAGTACCAGGCATGTCTCCACATGTCATTTGAGATCAACAAAGATTAGACTATCTGTCCAGTAAACTACCAATTGGGTGAGAAACAAAATAGTCATCTGTGCAATGGAGATCAATGATCACTCTTTTGTTGGCATTGTAGTTTCTTTCAGTTCTTTCTAAATTTCCAATTCAATCAAAACCAGCCACTGTTAGGCTATAGGGCTACCAGTCTTAAACTGCAAATAGCCAGCTTAGTTTACTTTATTAAGGGACCCCTTTCTCTTGAGGCATCAAGGCAGTTAAACTATTGGTGCTGCAATAGCACTTAGCCAAACTGACAGGCAGTGGCTTCTGGAACCTAGTAATATGGACTCTAAGGTTGGCCACTAGATGTCACCATTGAGTAATCCCAGGAACTCCCTTCTATCCAGAGCTTGTAAACACGACTTCTACATCCCCCAGCTCTGCCCAGCTAATGGAGCAAAGAATCAGCCAAAGAATCAAACATAAGTCCTCTTTGTCACATGACATAACACTGCCATTGAACCATTGATTAGGCCCCACTGAGAAAATGACCTTGGGTCATAGAAGGATATCTTAGTACTACAAGGCTGTTAAAGGGACATTTATTTTCCTTAAAAATATTTCCTATTCTTCATCCTTCCTATTTTAAACGTCCATACAGACTTTTTAATGGCCCTTTTATGCCTGTTGTATTCACATTTTAAAAGGAATAATCTATGAAACTATCCAGCACAGTTTCATACCAATTGTACTACCAACAGCTCTCATTTTGCTGTCAAACAGAATAGCTGAAATTGCCCTTCACAGGCATTTGTTAGTAAAGTTCATTCTTTCAAGGCTCACACCTATTTGCAATGTGTTGTTTTAATATGAACAACCTGGGCTCTATTTAAAGCAACCTATTATATATAACTTCAGTGCGTTTTTTTCTAGCAAAAAAGGTGCTGGTACTTAAATGCTAGGCCACCCTTTAGGGGTGGGGTGATCACTGAGGGACCCACCCCACAATAGCCAGGCCCCCTGCAACCAGTCACAGAATCTATGACAAGGCAGAATTGGTGTGTGTAGAGCCTGAGCTCTTTCATTAAGACTTAGGGACCATGGGTCAATTTTAGCAGACAATGAAAAAGGTGCCGGTACTCAGTACCCCCTCAAAAAAATCCTTGTATACCTTAGTATGAAAGGTGCATGATATGAATAAAGGGCATTCTCAGTCACCCAAAGATTCAGCAACCATAATTAGACACTCTTGGTTCAACTATATGTTATCCAAATGCTAGGGAGGTGATATCCAAAGCAGTGTAACTGGCCAGAAATGGCTCCTGGCTGGTTAAATTGCCTATATGGGCCTAACAGCTAATTTGTTTTTTGTTGTTGTTACATTTGTACCCCGTGCTTTCCCACTCATGGCAGGCTCAATGTGGCTTACATGGGGCAATGGAGGGTTAAGTGACTTGCCCAGAGTCACAAGGAGCTGCCTGTGCCTGAAGTGGGAATTGAACTCAGTTCCTCAATTCCCCAGGACCAAAATCCACCACCCTAACCACTAGGCCACTCCTCCACTCCATTTTCAGTGGCACTTAAGGGGTTGTTTACTAAAGCTTAGCTGAAGTTATCTTCAGCAGGGCCCATTTTATTCCTATGGGCCCTGCTGCAGATAGCTGAAGCTAAGCTTTAGTAAACGACCCCCCTTAACTAGTTAGTGTTGCTGAAATAATCAGTTAATGCCGAATTAAAAACCGGTTATTTGGGGGCATTCCAGGGTGGAGTCAGCACTTGGACAGTTAAGTGCTGATATTCAGTACTTAACTGGCTAGCTTAATTAAATAGGACCCCATAAAACAAAGTCCTATCTTTGGGAACCTTTTACTAAGCCGCAGTAAAAAGTGACCCGCGCTAGTTTTGGCGTATGAAATTGGCACGAGCTGGGTCATTTCTTACCATGGTGAGAAAAAGGATTTTTTTTTTTTAAATGGGGCAGTAAATGGCCATGTGCTAATATTAAAATTAGTGCATGGCTATTACTGCCTGTGCCCTTACCGCCACCTATTTAGAAGGCGGTAAGGGCTCACACGCTACTCATGTGGTAATTGGGAAGCACGCAACTGCAGATTGCCACCGGGAACACCCCCTGTGGTAGAAAATTATTTTCTACATGGGAATTTGCGCACGCTAACCTCAGAACTACCGCTGGGAGCTTGCACTACCCCAGCGGTAGGGTCGATTTGACATGCTCTATCTGCATGGTAGCCCTACTGTGGCTTAGTAAAAGGGCCTCTTTATGTAGTAACCCATAGCTGGTTAAGTACTGAATATTGCATTTAAGGGCCCTTTTACTAAAGCTTATTGCCCGCTAAATGCTAAGAAGCCTATATTATACCTAGGAACTTCTGAGCATTTAGTGTACACTACGCTTTAGTAAAAGGGCCCCTTAACTGGCTATGCAGTAACTGGCCCCAGAAACCCAGAAATTCAATGCCGGTGTCCAGAGATGGCCAGGCATTGAATTTCTGGATTTAACATAGGTGGCAGTTAGCAAAATGCTGATTGCCACCGGCTGACTATGTAATTGAAAGTGCTCATAAATGTACAGACAGAAAAAACTTTTTTTTAAAAAAGTTAACAGAAGATAATAGATTCTATTCTATTCCATTATATTCTTTACATTTGTGAGGAGTGAAGGAGAACCCTAATGGTTAGTGCAGCAGCCCGAGAACATGGAAACTGGGTTCAATTCCTACTGCAGCTCCTTGTGACTGTGGGCAAGTTAACTAACCCTCCATTGCCCCAGGTACGACATAAGTACTTGTATATCGGGGTGGACTGACAGTAATGTGGGCCCTCAAGCAAAAAGGGTCATGGATCACGAACCACATATTAAAAGTGATTAAATTACATAGACATTAGGGCACAATGGGCCCTCAGGCACTGCCCTGTTGTCCCTGTGGTCAGTCTACCCCTGATGTATATAATATTTAAACTGCTTTGATTGTAACTACAAAAAGGCAGTATATCAAATCCAATCACCTAATTCCCAATATTTAGGTTCTAAGGGGTCATTTTACTAAGATGTGCTGAAAAATGGCCTTCGATAGTGTAGGTGCATATTTTGGGCATGCACAGATCCATTTTTCAGCGCACCTGCAAAAAATGCCTTTTTAAAATTTTTGCCGAAAATGGATGTGCGGCAAAATTAAAATTGGCACGCGTCCATTTTGGGTCTGAGACCTAACTGCCAACCATTGACCTAGCAGTAAAGTCTCATGCATATTCCTAGTTTAAACTTTACTTGGTGCTCTACATTTTTATTTCATTTAAGAAGTCTTATAACATGCCTGTTGCTCTGCTCCTAAGCAATTTGCAACAGTACATACTTATTATCTTCAATACATACTTAGCACCACAATATCTAACACAGATTTTTTTATAAATGTTTAATAGGATTTGATATACTATCCTGCTTATAATCAAAAGAGAAAAACGCCTATATTGCGACCCAAATCGGGAGATGGGCGTCTTTCTCCCGTGGGCGCCCAAATCGGTATAATCGAAAGCCGATTTTGGGCGTTTCCAACTGCAATCCATCACGGAAACGGGTAAAGTTGATGGGGCGTGTCGGAGGCGTGGTGAAGGCGGAACTGGGGCGTGGTTATCGGCTGAAGAGAGATGGGCGTCTATAGCTGATAAGCGAAAAAAGGCGTTTTTACCGCGATTTTTTGTGGACCCTTTTTTTCACAAACAAGTCCCAAAAAAGTGCCCCAACTGACCAGATGACCACTGGAGGGAATCGGGGATGACCTCCCCAGACTCCCCCAGTGGTCACTAACCCCCTCCCACCAAAAAAAAAACACTTTAAAGACGTTTTTCCCAGCCTCTATGCCAGCCTCAAATGCCGTACCCACCTCCTTGACAGCAGAATGTGTTCTATCCTGTCACAGCCTTTCCCTGGTTCTGATGTGGCTCTCGGGTGAGTGTGACACCTTTTCTGTTATGTGGGTGTAGGGTATTGGGCTCCGTGATTCCACTAGCTTGTGGCAAATGCTCACGATGTTGGTAGTTGGTAGGCTCTACTCCCATGGTGCTTTTCCCCCTGCTTACTGGGTCAGAGTGTGCCCTGTTTTGTTTCCGGTAGTCCATGAGGTAGTGGCCATTTTTGTAAGCCAGTTTTAGATCCCTTTCACATGTTAGCCACGTTACAGAACTTAGTTCTTACCTTGAATGTGGCTGAAAGAGGGCATTGTACAGCATTCTGCCAGCTCTGATCTACTCCTCATCTCAGTACCAGGGAGACTCGTTGCCAGTGGGGCACAACCTCTGATCTGCAGTTAACTGTGAGTAAGCATGCTTATTCCAATAAAGGACGTTTTCGGAGAGATTAGTCTTCTTTTGTCAACTTGTGTGCCAATGTTATATAGCAGCAACAAGTCCTAGAGGCCTGCGTGTATGCAGGTCCCTGGAGCACTTTTAGTGGGCACCGCAGTGCACTTCAGCCAGGTGGACCCAGGTCCATCCCCCCCCCCCCACCTGTAACACTTGTGCTGGTAAATGGGAGGTCTCCAAAACCCACTGTACCCACATGTAGGTGCCCCATTTACCCCTAAGATCTCTGGTAGTGTTGTACATTTGTGGGTAGTGCGTTTTGGGGGAGGGGGTTGGGGGCTCAGCACCCGTGGTAAGGGAGCTATGCATGTGGGAGCTTTTTCTGAAGTCCACTGCACTGACTTCTAGGGTGCCCAGTTGGTGTTCTGGCATATCAGGGGGGCCAGTGTACTATGAATCCTGGCCCCTCCCACGACCAAATGGCTCGGATTAGGACGTTTTTGAGCTGGGCATTTTTAGTTTCCATTATCGCTAAAAAAAAAAAAAAACGCCCACTTGAAAAACGTCCATTTTTTCAAAAATATGGTCTGTCCTGCCTCTTCACGTACCCATTTTCAGACATAAACGCCCATGGAGATAGGCGTTTGCGTTCGATTATGCCCCTCCACGTTTCTGAAGGAGCAGACAATACAGTTTACAATTTGATAATAAAATATGAAAGAAGAGAAGAACTGCCATCATGCACTTGCTCTCCTGTGAAGCTATTAGAAGCCAGGAAGGCAATGGAAAAGAGATGTGTTTTCAAGGCAGACCTGAACTTCGGATAGGAAGGCTTAATACATGGTAGTCAGAGAAGAGGGTTGCAGGAGCAATGAAAGAGACACTCTGCCTTGTGGCAATCCAAAAACAGAGGGAATGGAAAACAGATGTTCAGCTGCAGAACTGAAGACCCTAGAATGAACATAAGGAATGATCACAGCAGGAAAATATAAGAGTTTTACTTGGGGACAATTTCTCCAAATGGGTTAACAGGAATGAACTCACTCCTAAGCTAGGGTATGTGGAGTATGATCTCAGTCTCTCAAATTTACTGCTAACGCTCACTGTAAAACTTGCATTGCGCCAAAGAGAGCTTCCCTCTGGAGTAGAGAGTTGCACGGGGACAGAAATCTTACCCATCCCCGCCTGTCCCTGCAAAAATTTAACCCATCCCAACCCGTCCCTGCAAGAATTTAACCCATCCCCACCCATCCCCATAAGAATTTAATGGTACATAAAAGAAAATTCCGGTCAACTCCCTCAGTCCGTCTCTGGATTTGAGCCACAGCACTGTAGGCAAAGAAGGAATGGAAGTTGAAACTTGGAACACTCTGGTGTGCACATGTAAGATTTGTCTCTGATTTACTGGGAGGTCACCACATGTATGTGTTAGTAGTTCAGGTGACATCCGATGCTTATGCCTGTGTCAGATCTGAGGTCTGTGCATCAGCCCAGGAGCAAAGAGGATTAATTGTAACATAGTAAGTGACAGCAAATAAAGACCTGAACGGTCCACCCAGTCTGCCCAATAGTTACACTCATCAATTCATGATTCATACCTTACAAGACGTATGAGGAGAGACTTGCGGACCTGAACATGTATACCCTGGAGGAAAGGAGAAACAGGGGTGATATGATACAGACGTTCAAATATTTGAAAGGTATTAATCCGCAAACGAACCTTTTCCGGAGATGGGAGGGCGGTAGAACGAGAGGACATGATATGAGAGTGAAGGGGGGCAGACTCAAGAAAAATGTCAGGAAGTATTTTTTCACGGAGAGAGTGGTAGATACTTGGAATGCCCTCCCGCGGGAGGTGGTGGAGATGAAAACGGTAACGGAATTCAAGTATGCGTGGGATAAACATAAAGGAATCCTGTGCAGAAGGATTGGATCCTCAGAAGCTTAGCCGAGATTGGGAGGCGGGGCTGGTGTTTGGGTGGTGGGGCTAGTTCTGGGCAAGACTTCTACGGTCTGTGTCCTGAAAATGGCAGATACAAATCAAGGTAAGGTATACACAAGAAGTAGCACATATGAGTTTATCTTGTTGGGCAGACTAGATGGACCGTGCAGGTCTTTTTCTGCCGTCGTCTACTATGTTACTATGTAAATCAACGAGTGTGGTATTATATACTTGATTATGGTCTTTCGTGTTTCTGGAACATAGACCATAGAAGTCTATCTGGCTCTATCCTTGTGTTTCAACTGTTGGAGTTGCTGTTGAAGCCCACTCCAGTCTATTTGTCTTCTCATTTGTGGGACACAGACCGTAAAAATCTGTCCAGCACTGTCCTTATGTTCCAGCCACTGAAGTTGCTGTCTAAGCCCTTTCCAGCCCATCCTAAACAAGATTCCCATGTTTGAGACACAGAACATACATGTCTCCTGGTATCAGCCCTAGTTCATCACAGCCAGAGTCGTCATCTAAGCGTCACTTGACACATCCACACACATGCAGCCATTTAAGGTTAGGTTAGGTTTTTTTATAGTTTCTAATTAGAGATCCTCTGTGTTCATCCCATGCCTTTTTGAATTCCGTCATCATTTGTGTCTCTACCACCTCCTTAATGGAAGACTTTCCACATTTGTGCTGTTAAATCAAGGAAGAAGAAGAGGATGAGGAGGAGACAGCACTCAAAGAACTTGAGAGGCTGGTGCAGGTGCAGCTTACACTTCTACGGGAACCCCGCAGAACTGCTTCCATCCCCGTGGGAACCCCACAGGAACTGCTTCTGTCCCCGCGGGAACCCTGCAGAACTACTTCCATCCCTACGGAAATCCTGCGGATTCTGCAGGATTCCCAAGAACCCCGTTCCCGTGCAGCTCTCTACTCTGGAGTTTGTAAGATGTAACATGAATAGGAAACTTATCCAGGTGTGGTTGGAAATTCTTTTTGATTAAAACCCGTGGCACCCAAAATGATGGGAAACATTTCAGTATCTTTCTGCCACATTTTCTTCATTTTAGACTGCATTTCTTGATACTTGAGGGTCTTCTCTCTCAATGCGTCATTGCTGAGGACTGACACCTCTGTTATTTAGATTTAACTCATACTTTTCTCAGTGGTAGCTGAAGGTGAGTTGCACTCAGGCACTCCACTGATCCTAGAGAGCTCACAATTGAATTTGTACCTAAGGCAATGGAAGGTTAAGTGACTTACCGAAGATCACAAGGAGCAGCAGCTGGGCCTGGGTTTGAACCAGGCACCCCTAGATAGCAAGGCTGGTGTGCTAACTACTAGACTACTACTACTACTACTACTACTACTACTACTACTTAACATTTCTAGAGCGCTACTAGGGTTACGCAGCGCTGTACAATTTAACTCCTCCACTCCATGATTAATGCTATTCTGATGTTCTTTCTCTTTTACCACTGTCTGGTTTTCTTGCATCCAGCTTTTTATCTGTTGGGATGGGGATCCCAGGTGATCATAACCTCTTCGTTTTCCACAGTCCTGTTAGGATCATGATCCCAATGCTTCCCTGTTCCAGTGATGTTGTAATGTTTACAGAGTTTCCAATGTTGTACCTTTCCATTTAAAAATGTTCTGCCATCAGCACTTTGCAGCCAGCTACAATATGAGTACATGTTTGTACCAGTTTTTTCTATGCTCACTGTGAACCATTTTGTCCGTAATCTGCTGTCCTGAGCTGAACTATCAATCTTTCATCCTTAGGTTTTAGCTGCCTTCTCCTCAGAAGGTTAGGGATCATGAAAAGAGACTAACAATACATCATCAGCATAGAGGTAAGCAGAAATGGAGTGGGATTAGATAAGAGTAGCAAGAGGACTAAGAAAGATATTAACAGTAAAAGAGTAAGGATTGAACCTTGGGGTACACCACATAATAGAGGGGGGGGGGGTAGTCGAACGAGGGCAAATTGATAGACTATGAATGGTCAGAGAGAAAGGAGGTGAACCAACTAAGATCTGAACCAGAAAGGCCAATCAAGGAAAATCTAGTCAGAAGAAGATTATGATCAGTGAGGTCAAAGACAGAGTTAGATCGAGAGACTCAACTAAAGTGATGTTACCAGAATCAAAGGCAAAATGAATATAAATGAAAAGAGGCACAATGGTTGTTTTTGTACTATGTCCTTGCTGAGAATCAATCTGAAATATGTTGGACCAGTTGCTGAAATATGATTCTCTTGGTGAGGTTGGATATTAAGGGAAAGTTGGAGACTTGGCAGGAATTGAAGGATCTAAGTTTTGTTTCTTAAGGATAGGACTGATAACTGCATGTCCATTGTGACTAAAAGAATATTATCAAACTCATACCTTGGGTCCTTCAAAATGTTTATAGCATGAGTTGAATCATGAACATATGCCTACACCATAAATTCTCACAATGATGAACTTGGTGTTTCAACATTCATAGTCCCAAATGGTTCCAAAAATTATAACAACACGAATCAATTTTAACCATCCAGGGTTCACATCTCAAGCAGAGAACTATACTTGGCCAGAAGATGGCTGGGATTACAGTCCCCCATGTGAACAGGAAACACATAGAATTAGAGTCCCCTATATGAACAGGAAACACACAGAAAAAGAAGGAAAGAGGGGGAGAGCTATGTTTGAGACAGATATTTTGTTCAAGATTTGTTAGATTTGTTCTGATAATATACTCATTATATACAAATGTTTCTGCTGTACAAAAATTATTGTCATTTGTATAAAATAACCTATTCAATTTTAAACCTGGTAGTTTCCCCCTGCTGTTTTCTACTTTCAATTCCACCAGAGCTGAGGCTGGGATCTAACACTATGAATGTTTTGCATATGTCTGTCCTATTTTTTTATTCCTCCTCCTCCAACATACCTAGTCTAATCATTGCAATGATGGTCCTGGGCCATGGACAATGTGTGAAGACTCTGTCCAGAACCTTGCAATCACAGGTCCTGACTGACCAGTAGGTGTCACCTTTGAACAATGACCATTGTCTAGCTAACCCACAGAGGGGAAGACTCAACTTGGAGTTCAAAACTGGGATCTCCACATGGCAGTGCACAGTCTTCAAAGTAACAGAAGAGAGGGTAGAACAGTACACAAAGACAAGCAACCAAAAAAAAAAAAAAAGAAGAAGCGCAATTTGGCCTTCAAGATAGAGATGAGTGAGAGTCCTTTATTCTGAAAGACCTGACACAGACCGTGTTAAGGCATAACAACGCATGCCTCAGGGGTCTGAAATCACAAAACTCACCATCAGGCCAGCTTACGTACTCAGATTTTAATGTCCATTTCCTACTTCCGAAGTCTACTGAAGACCCATCTCTTCAACAAGGCGTACAACAGAGATCAACAAATATGAATTTCTGTACTAACATGTTTCTTCATTATCATGTTACCCAAGATCCTCTTTTATTACTAAATGTGCATTTTCTTTATAATTCTTATATATTTCTTAAATATCTCTTAAGATGTTTGCTTGATGAAATATTTCCATGCTCTATCATTATCATGTTACCAAAAATTCTATGCTATTACTAACAGTATACTTTCTCATGTATTCTCAATATTCATGATGTATTGTAAGCCACATTGAGTCTGCAAAGAGGTGGGAAAATGTGGAATACAATTGCAACAAATAAAAATAAATAAATAATTGTATTTCTATGAAAAGTCTAATATTTATGCTTGCTGAATACAGAAAGAATAGATCATTATCAGAGAACATGAACTGCTTGTACATCACTACCTGCAGTTCTAGGTGTGCAAGAAACATAGTTCTACAATACCAGAAATTCTTCCTTAAAACTCAGTAGCAAGAGGGCGGAAGGATATAGCAAAAGAAATAAATGTCTGGTAGTCAGAAGTCACTTACCAATTCTGTTGCTTGACAGCCCTTACCTTTCCTAGGTCGGCTGTTAGAAACTTTCTAACAAAAATTGCATTTATTGTGCAATGTATTTATTAAAGAGTTTCTAAGAGCCAAAGCCTAGGCCACTAGTTAATGACAAATAAGCTCATGGCATTCTTTTTATACCAATGTTTTTAATCCCAGTTATTAGAGGTCTTGCGTAAAAGAGAAGGAATTATCATTTGTCTTAAAATACTTCTTTTGTTAAAAAAAGTGGCTCATATTTATTAACATCTGTTCTTCAAACAGAACATACCTGCCCATTTTCCAGAATAGCCTATGGGGCAGTATTACTACAGGGCAGGAATGACACAATGATTACCCTTCATCTCAAATTTTCTTAATTCGAATCAAGCATTACAAAGTAAATACTTCTAGAGTGGATTTCTTTGAAATCATTGAAGAGGCCATCGCGAAATTACCCATGAGCCCATTAGACCTGTCATATTTAGCGTGCAAGGGTCATATCTTTGGAACTCGCTCCCTGTTTCTCTTCACCTTCAGACATCACTGGATCAGTTTTAAACTGACCTTAAAACACACCTTTTCAAAGATGCATATAAATGAGTCTATTTATCTGCAGCAGACAACCCAGTAGGCACCTTGAAAGATACTTGTAGCCCTCCCTCTTGTTCTTTCCTTCCCCTTTCTCTCCTATCATTTATTGTAGTTCTCCCCCTACCCTAATAGTCATGTCTGGAATAATTTTTTGTCTACCTTATCTACTTTCTATTATATTTAGATTGTACCCTGAAGGCACTCCAAAGGGCGGGATAGTAAGACTATAATAAACTTGAAACTTAAGTACAAAAAACTGTTTTCTGGATAAATGCAAGTTTTTATTTTCAAGAATTCTATCCAACCTAAGAAATTGTTTTCACTGAATATCAGAGACCTTTTGGTGAAAATTTCACACATCTTATAGTTCTCCATAAAGGTAGCCTGTTTTCAGTATGAATTAATATTTGGGAGAAACAATGTTCTTTAACTGGTTTTGGAACTCACCTCTTCAATTGTGTTTTCTGTTATGGGATGTCTGATTAAATTTTACTCTTTGAAAGCAATCTACCATTGTACAATATCTTAGATCTTAAATTTTCCTTTTAAGCTATTCCAGTATTTAGAGCAAGAAAAAGGAAAACAGAAGCATTCAGCAAAGGCACTGTGTATATTTTAAGTTCAGGTCTGAGGTCCCTCACTGGGCTCAGGGTGTATACTTAATGAAAGATAACACTGTCTCTTCTAGTCATGGGATACCGGGTTATATAACGGGACCAGCAAGGGCTGGGAGGCCATTGGCCCCCTGGGATCACTCACATCACCTACATTCCACTCTAAAAAAGATCCGGTCACAATTTTTTTCTGAATCACTTAAAGTTTACTGAAGAGCTCATTTTCGAAGCACTTAGAATTACAAAGTTACATAAAAACCTATGGAACTCTGTAAGTCCTTAAGTACTTTGAAAATACGCCTCATCTTTTAATAGTGGAGCAGGCAGAAAATTGTTACAGTATTTTAGAGTATCGAATAGTATAATTCACAGTTGGTTCTTCCTGCCCTCCAACTGAAGGCTGGGAAACTCCTTTTCTTGCTGAATGGGATGCTCCCAAGTAAAAGAAAATCTAGTGGCTCATTTCAAAAGAGAAAAACATCTCAGAAATGGCAACATGTGCAATTCACAATCCCAATTTCCCTTTCCCTGGAGAAACAGGGCTGCAGCTTTATTAAATATAATTTAATATGGGGCTCATTTTTGAAAGAGAAAAACATCTAAAAATTGTCATAAAGCAGCATTTGGACAAATTTCTTCTAAAATGTCCAAATCGGTATTTTCAAAACCTATCTTGCAGATGTTCATCTATGCAATTCATCTGCAGTACGTCCAAATTATAAGATGGCATGCTGGGGACATGCGAGGGGTGGGATAAGGGTGGGATTAGGGCTTTCCTAACACTTACATGTTTTAGAGCCATAACCGAACAAAACAAAAACATCTAGAGCTACAACTTCAATATTTTGGTCTAGACTTGTTTCTAGAATGAATAAAGCACAAAAAGGTGCCTTAAATGACCAGATGACCACTGGAAGGAATAAGAGGTGACCCCCCCTTACTCCCTCAGTGGTCACTGACCCCCTCCCACCTCCCACCCCCAAAGATGTGAATAAAAATAGTACAAACCAGCCTGTATGACAGCTTCAGATGTTATAACAAGTTCTATTAGAGCAGCAAGCAGGTCCCTGCACTAGTGTAGTGGTTGGTGTACATAAGTACATAAGTATTGCCATACTGGGAATGACCAAAGGTTCATCGAGCCCAGCATCCTGTTTCCAACAGTGGCCAATCCAGGTCACAAATACCCGGCAAGATCCCAAAAATGTACAAAATATTTTATACTGCTTATCCCAGAATTAGTGGATTTTCCCCAAGTCCATTTAATAACGGTCTATGGACTTTTCCTTTAGGAAGCCGTCCAAACCTTTTTAAAACTCCGCTAAGCTAACCGCCATAAGTACAGTGCAGTGTAGAGAGAAAGACTCAGGCCCATATCCCACTGTACCTGTTACACTTGTGGTAGAAAGTGAGAACCCCTCACACTCACCAGAAACCTAATGTACTCACATAGGTGACCCCTTCACCCATAAGGGCTATTGTAGTTGTATACAGTTGGGTACAGTAGGTTTTTGGTGGATTTTGGAGGGCTCACCATACAGTATAAAGAGGTAATGCTCTCCTAGGAAGTCTAGGTAGCCAGTCTTCTAAGAATGCTGGCTCTTCCTACATCCCAATGGCTTGATTTTGTGTGTTTTTCACTTGGATAGGTTTTTTTTTTTTTTTTTCGAAAATGGACCAAAAAGATAAACGCACAGAGCACAAAATCATTTTATATATGGCCATTTGTGAGAAAAAACAGACATTTTGCTGTTTCAAAAATGGCTATATTTCCTATTCAAATTTGGGGCATTTAGCATTAAACGCCTAAAGTCTGACTTAGATGTCATATCAAAAATGCCCCTCCATATCACTTGTAGTCATAAATATCATGCACTTTCAGAAAATATATAAATGATGAATTTATAAATACTTGACTAGACAGTGACATTCTAGTCAAGCAGATAACATACATGACTTCGGCCATCAGTGTCCCCCACAGTAACAGCGAGGGACATTCAGATCCAATGCCATCAGAAATTATTCATACATGCATTAAAATCAAATCCTAAAGTGGTGACGCAAAAGAGTCCATGCTCAAATATCAAATAATTAAACTCCTCTTTCAAGAACATACCTTTTACCACCGCCACAAGCGAAGACAGCAACTCACTTGTCTTTAGCGCCCACCAACAACTGCGACCCTGCCACTTTTACCAACAACTTCTAATACATCTTGAAAGTCACTCAATAAAATATTCAAACCAATTTCAGAGAGGTGGATCCCATCAGGCCGATATAGACCATAACAACCTACTGTTATCAGTTCGTGAGTTGACACATAACTTCCCATTGATAAGACCAACTTAGCCATCTCCACATTGACACTTTTTCTTAAACATTCAATGCCTTTAACTTTCTTCGCACCTCTCCAAATTCTCCTAGGAATAATATAAGACCAAATAATCCTTATTCCAGGAAACAAATCATAAATTTCCAAAATGCAAAGTTCACTCAACCATCTTCTGGCCTGCAATAAAGAAGGCACCAAATGGTCCCAAAACATTCTTCAAATCCCCAACCATTGAAACTAGTCCCAGGTGCATTCCTATTGGTGACTTCTCCAAATACTTCGAAGCCCAAGAGAATGTCCACAAATCCAAACCACCATCTCTTCACTTTGAAGAACTGGAATTAAAACTACAAATAACATAAATAATATTTGAATATTAATATTCAAAACAAAAATGCTAGCACACATTAATAATATTTGTATATTAATATTTAAATAAAACACTAGCGCACATAACTTCTTTAACTCGATGAGTGCCATCTACCAATCTTTTTAATAGCCTCAACTGACATCCCTTCAGATGCTGCAAACGAAGCGGCACCAATTCTAAAGGAATGAGATCCAAAACGAAGTGGATTCAAACCTAACAATCCAAAACAGGTGCAAATTGGTAACACATCAATGGAGATAAATCAAAATGAGTTATCCAATAATACCCACCATCCCTCTTCCATTTCATAAATACTTCAGCAGCATGCACTGGACAAGTAATCAGCCCTTTTACCCTTTTCCACTCTGATCAGTTTTAGATCTTTTTATTAAAGAATAACTGTTGTACTTGACCTGTACATCACCCACCAAAAGATCCCTTCCACCTGTATCATTCTTTGAATTTTCCACTCTAAAGGCACAATAAAATGCCCATGAAAATGCAATTTGAAACAATTCAACCTCATATGTAGAAAAAACACATTTTTTTAAAGTACGGAAAATAAAGACAATAAACTATCATGGCTAATAGGCATACACCAATTAGCTTTCTTAACATTGTCAATAAAACTGAAAAAAAACTTTTAACAATTTCTTCACCAAAAAAGAATATGAATAATTTCCAAAACCACAACATTTATTATAAAATGCCACACTCACTAAAGCCACCAAAACAGCTGATCTTGATCAGCCCTTCTCTGCCACTTTCAACATAAATTCAATTATCAAAGTTTGATCAATCTGATTACCTACCACTAAACTGGTAGATCCCAGTACCTCCCAACATTTCTTTCAGGCACTTAAATAAGATTTGAATGTATTAACAGATTAAGAATGATATAGCAATTGTATTACTGCAACAGGAAAGCTCTCCAGTATTCTTCTGGCATGCTTGCTGGAATTCTGTATGCATCTGAAGCAAGCGAACAGAAACAAGGCAACTGAAATCGAGATAATGCATCAACCAACTCATTATTATATCCAGGAATATGGCATGCATCTCATAATAATCATATGCAACACAGATGATGTCAAGTTGCATCAGACAAATTGTTGATTAATAGTAAAAACAACAGCCATATTATTAGATTGAATAACTAATCTTCTATCTTTCAATCTATTTTCCCAAAACATCAATGCCACCCACATCGGAAATAATTCCAAAAAGGCCCAAGTTTTTGGTCCAACCTCTCTGAAACCACAGTGCAGGCCATGCTTTGGCACACCAGGATCCATAAAAATATATACCAAATACAACACCTCCAGAAAGATCCAAAACTAAATGCAAATCTGCATTAGAAACCGGGGGAGCCTGCCAAAGTGTCACTCCTTTAGAATCCTTTAAAAACATCATCTATACTTTCAAATCAGCCTTCACATAAGATGGAATCCTGGTAAAATGATGGGCTTTTCCAACCCCTCTGGTCAAATAATAAAGCATCCTGATAAAAATCCTCCCCATTGGAATCACACTACATGCAATATTAAATAAACCAGTCATAGATTGGACCTCTTTCAATGTCAACTTCTTCACAGCCAAGGCAACTTCAATGGCTCCAACCAATTTCTTTACCTTCTCAATTGGCATTCTACACTACATCTGTAACGAATCCAATTCAACACCTAGAAAAGTCAACTTCATAGAAAAACCCTCATACTTATCCTTAGCCAAAGGAATACCAAACTGATTCATCACACTCTCAAAGGTATTGACCAATTCTCTACAAACATTTGTTTTTTCTGGACCCACAAATAAAAAGTAATCCAAATAATGTATAATGTTTTCATCGCCTGATACTTGTTCCACCACCCAATGAATAAAAGTGGAAAAAGCCTGAAAACGAGAACAAGAAATTGAATATCCCATTGGCATAGCTTTCTCAAAAAGAACTGTGACTGGAATTTAAAGCCAAGCAAGTAAAAGGGTTCCTGGTGTTCATCTAATAACCTAAGGGGTCCTTTTACAAAGGTGCCCTGAAAAATGGCTTGCGGTAGTATAGGCGCGGGTTTTGAGTGCGCGCCGCTCCATTTTTTAGCATGCCTATAAAAAAGGCCTTTTAAAATTTTTGCCGGAAATGAACGTGCGGCAAAATGAAAATTGCCACACGTCCATTTTGGGTCTGAGACCTTACCGCCAGCCATTGACCTAGTGGTAAAGACTCACGTGGTAACCGGGCAGTAATGACCTATACACGCATGAAAATAAAAAAAATTTCAGATGCGCGTATGAGATACGCACCAAAAATGAAATTGCCGCAAGACTATGCAGTAGTCGGGCGGTAACTCCATTTTGGTGCACGTTGGGCACGCATAGAAGCTTGCGCAGCTTAGTAAAAGGTCCCTAAATGCAGACTCGATATCGGCCTTTGCCATTAATGCACCCTTACCATAAGTCCTCAACAATAACTTGTAGACTGTGAGCCCTCTAGGGACAAAGAAAATATCTGCATATAATGTGTACAGCGCTGTGTATGTCTAGTAGTGTTATAGAAATGATTAGTAGTAGTAGTAGTAATACCAATGAAGCATATTTCACTGAACAATCATTAAGATTAATAAATGCATTAACACCAACACTAACTGGGTATGACAGATTATGAATTCATCCATATCATCCCAGTTCCTTTTTAGGAATAATCCCCAGTGGTGAAATAACTAGAGTATCAAAAGGAGGACTAGAAAATGGCCCAGCTATTCTGCCCAATAAAATTTCTTTACATAACTTCTCAGTCACAGTGTCACTATGCATAATCACAGAGGATGAATTATGTGCCTTGTGTACCAATGCAGGGTCCTGAAAAAAAAATCCAAAGACCCTCATCAAAACCTTCTAAAAGCAATTTTGCAACAAGCTTTATTGGACAATGCCTTAACTACTCTTCAAACAGAACCAAATTAATTGGAGATGGGGCTTTGCAAAACATTTCCAGAGGGCACTGGTCTAGGTTCATAGATTCTGGAAGCCGCACCTCCTTTAACATTGCAGAGGAAGGCTGGATGATTTCCACCACAGATGGAACATCTGTGTCTAAACTGACATGACTATTGGGCACATTGCCCTGAGTTAAAGTGAAAACAGGCATTTCTTCCGTCAACTCCCCATACCCCAACACTTTCTCCTGATAAACTAACTCCTCTTGCTGGTGAACTCGACTGAAAATTGTTGGAATGTAATTGTATTTTACATGCATTGCCTGTCACCTATTATTTCTCTGTGATTACTCTGTGACCTCTGATGTGAATTACTTAGAGAGGTCACACTGCTATGCAACTTCCTGTGGGGGTTAGATGCAGCACATGCAGCACATGGAGCACATGGAGCTCATGATCTCTCCTAACCTGAGAGGATCTATGGTGGTGTGAGCATCCATTACCATCTAAGCACATGGAAGGAGCTGATAATACAAATGTATAGTAATATGTATATATAAGCCTGTCTGATTATAATCTAACTACAAACTGTGAGTAAACAGATGTTTTGTTACTTCAACTTTAAAGTGACTCAGCAGTGAATTATTCAGGGGTGAATGAGAGAGAGATGAAGAAAGAAATTAACATTTCTAAAGCTGAAGCTGTGTGTACTAAAATCTGCTAATTATTTACTACAAATAATCCAACAAAAGGGTTATGGGCCCAGGGTCCAGGAATTGAAAAAGAAGAGAAATATTACCAGGCAGAAAAAAGAAAAAAAGGCCACATTTTTCTCTTAAGTTTTAAAGGAAAGATTCAGTCTGTCTCTCTCTCCCCCCACACAGCAGACAGAAGGCTAAGAAAATGGCTGAGGGAAGAAATTCACCATTGTTCTATTCTCTCAAGGTGCCTAAATTAACTGAGTTTAATTATCAGCAGTGGGAACTAAGATTCATATGTCTCCTTCGAGCAAATGGATTAAATATATGCTTAGACCAAGACAGAACAGCTGAAAATATGGCTGAATGGGACAATGCAAACTATTATGTGAAGTGCATGCTTTTGGAAGCTCTCTCAGAGAAACAAGCCATATTAGTGGAGGGAAAAGATACACCAAAGGACATTTTATATAAACTGAGAACTATGTATGCAACTACATATGCAAAGCAGCAACCAATTTGGTTGGCAGAGTTGAATGAAACCAAATTAAGGGATAAAAGTAAATGTAATGATCACATTATGCATCTTATGTCTTCATTTCAAAAGCTAGAACTTTCTGGAATTCCCATGTGTGATGCATTGAAAAGAGCATTTCTTTTTACCTCACTATCAAAGAAGTTTGATGTTTTTAGGTCTGTAAATGAGGCCATTGAAGGGCAATCTTTTGAACAGGCAACATCAAAACTAAGGCAGGAATGCATAATAAATGATTCTGAGGAGATGTGTTCTCAAAGCAAGTCAGAGAGAAATGAAACAAATTTCTTGGCAAAGAACAGAGGAAGGCGGAGCTATGGGAAAACTCCACCCAAGGGCAAGCTGATTTGCTACTCATGTGGAAAGGAGGGACATGTATCTAAATGGTGTAAGGAAACACAAAACACTCCCTCTAGCTCACCTAAGCCAATGGAACTAAAGAATTTTCAAACCAGGAAATGTATGAAGGACAAAGATAAACACAAGGGCTTTCTAATGGCAGAAAAATCTTTGACTATGGTAAATAATAATTCAAATGAAAGTACTTGGATTTTGGATTCAGGGAGCACATGCCATTTAACCAATTGTAAGAATTTCTTTCAGGAAATGTGTCCAGAGGAAGGTATTCTTAAAACTGCAAACGCAGGGACTGCTAAGATCCAAGCAAAAGGTATTGGATTCTTAAAATGCAAAGTGTCTAATGAAGTTAAAGAAATTCCTGTAAGTGATGTCTTGTATATTCCCCAAGCAGTTTGCAATATGCTCAGTGTATCTACATTAGATAAGAAGGGATTTGTGATTCATTTTGAAAACAGTAAGTGCACAATCTCTAAAAATGATGAAGTGTATGCTGAAGCTTTTATGCATAATGATGTTTATAAGCTGAACATTTCAGGTGAAGCCTCACATCTGGCGCAAGTAAGGAAGAATGATGGTAAATGTAGTCTGGAAATCTGGCATCGCCGCCTGGGACATCGTGATTCTAAGGTGATCCAGGATCTTTACAGTAAGCAACTGGCCACCGGCATTCAGATAAGTGCAGATGCTGGTAAAATGGAGAAATGCATAGACTGTGTTACTCAAAAAGGTGTGAGACCCTCATTTCCTGCATACACAGGAAATAGGAGTAATAAAGTGCTGGACTTAATACACAGTGACTTATGTGGACCGTTTAATATCCCATCATTGGGAAATAACAGATTTGTGCTAATATTCTTGGATGATTTCTCTAGATATTGTGCGGCCTATTTGCTGAAAGAGAAAAGTCAAGTCACAGACATGCTGAAGAAATACGTAGCCATGGTGAGCAATAAATTTGAAAGAAAACCAAAGGTTCTTCAGACCGACAATGGTGGTGAGTTCACTTCACAAAGCATGCGCACATTTCTAGAACAGGAAGGCATTCAACATATCACAACAGTAGCTTATACACCAGAGCAAAATTCTGTTGCAGAGAGAAAATTTAGGTCACTTGTGGAAATGACCAGATGTATGCTGTCAGATAGCAATCTCCCTAAAAGACTATGGGGGGAAGCCATTCTCACAGCAGTGTACCTACAAAACAGAATGCCAACTAAAGGCGCTGAGCGCACACCACATGAGACATGGCATGGTAGGAAGCCAAACCTGTCACACATAAGAACATTTGGAAGTACAGCATATGCTCATGTACCAAAGCAAAGAAGGCATAAGCTGGATTCCACAACAGAAAGGGGCATTTTAGTTGGCTATGCTCCAGGACACAAAGGATATAGAATTTTGAATCTGAAAACTGGCATTGTTGGCATAAGACATGTTACATATTTTGATGAAAACAAAAGGGTTGATAAAGGCTGGATTATCCCAGATGAGCCTTATCATCCAGAATATGAAACTAGAACCATAATAGACATGCCAGTGTATATAAATGCCATACCAAGGCAGATGTCTGAAAGCAACTCATCTGTATCTAACGAGGAACAGACAGAGGAAGCAGACACAGAAAGGATCATTGAAGAAGACAGTACAGTTGGAGAAGGGGAATCAATTGGAGAAGAACTCTCAGATTTAGAGGATGCAGAAAGGTCAGACCAACCTGTTGTCAGACGCTCATCCAGGGAAAACAAAGGTGTTCCACCCCCAAGACTGTCTTACCTAACAAAGTCAGCAGAAGCTCAAGAGCCCTTAACATGGGATGAGATTGAGAAAATGCCAGCAGAAGAAGCTGCTGAATGGCATAAAGCTGCACAAGAAGAAATTGATGCATTGGATAAAAATAATACTTGGATTCTTACAAAATTACCTCCTGGCAAGAAAGCTATAGGATGCAAATGGGTATTCAAGTTAAAAAGGAATGCACAAGGAAAAGTGGAAAGGTATAAAGCCAGATTAGTGGCAAAGGGATATCTTCAAAAATATGGAGAAGATTTTGATGAAGTGTTTGCACCTGTAGTGAAACACACGACAATCAGAACACTTCTGAGCATTGCAGTCTCAAAAGGCATGCAAGTCAACCACATTGATGTGAAAACAGCATTTCTTCACGGAGATATAACTGAAGACTTGTACATGGAACAGCCAACAGGTTTCATAAATACAAAACAAAGACAGCTAGTGTGTAAATTAAACAAAGGTCTTTATGGATTAAAGCAAAGTGCAAAATGTTGGAATGATAAATTGCATGAAATATTGACAAATTTAGGATTTAAGCAAGGTGAAGCAGATAAATGTTTGTACACTAGGTGCACAAATGGACAATATGCATACATTTTAGCTTTTGTTGATGATCTGCTCATTGCAAGCAAAAGTGAGCAAGAGTACAAGGACATTGTAAAGTGTTTAAACCACAATGTTGAGATAAAAGAACTGGGTAATGTGTCATACTATCTTGGTATAGAAATTGAGAAACAAAATGATGGTTCTTATCTTCTAAGCCAGAAGCAGAAAATAAATGAGCTTATTGAAAGTTTAGGTATGCAAGATGCCCAAGTTGTAAGCACTCCCATGATCACTGATTTTCTGAAGGATGAAACAGTAAGAGAACCTTTACCAGATAACATCCAATATAGATCAGCCATAGGTAAGCTTTTATATCTAACTACCACGTACAGGGCTGATATAGCAAATGCAGTAGGAATTTTGAGCAGAAGGGTCAGCTCACCTACCAAATCAGATTGGACTGCAGTTAAAAGGATGGTAAGGTATTTAAAGGGTACCATTGATTGTAAATTAAAGATTTCAGCCAATAGTAATCCAAAACTAATATGTTACTGTGATTCAGATTGGGCAGGGGATCATTCTGACTATAAATCCACAAGTGGATATGTGTTTATGTATGGAAATGTACAAATTTCATGGGCCAGTCATAAACAAAGTATTGTGAGT
The DNA here is from genome assembly GCF_901765095.1 of Microcaecilia unicolor. Taxonomy (NCBI): domain Eukaryota; kingdom Metazoa; phylum Chordata; class Amphibia; order Gymnophiona; family Siphonopidae; genus Microcaecilia; species Microcaecilia unicolor. Next base: position 295,822,693 of record NC_044032.1, read on the forward strand.
CTGTCTTCTACAGAAGCTGAATATGTGGCCGTATCGGAAGCGTGCAGAGAACTGATGTGGATTGAAAAACTTTTGCTGGATTTCGGAATAGCTGAAAAGAGACCAATCCAGATAATGGAAGATAATCAGAGCTGCATCCGACTGTCACAGAATGACAAGGTTCAGTCACGCACCAAGCACATCGCAACGAAATACCACAACGTGCGAGAGTTGGCGAAAGAAGGGGTCATCAGTCTACACTATTGTCACACCAGTGAGATGACAGCTGACATCATGACCAAACCGTTACCCAGAGAACATTTTGTGAATCTGCGTATAAAGCTTGGACTTTGTATGAATAAATAATTGCATGACAGTTATGCATGAGAAGGGGTTTGTTGGAATGTAATTGTATTTTACATGCATTGCCTGTCACCTATTATTTCTCTGTGATTACTCTGTGACCTCTGATGTGAATTACTTAGAGAGGTCACACTGCTATGCAACTTCCTGTGGGGGTTAGATGCAGCACATGCAGCACATGGAGCACATGGAGCTCATGATCTCTCCTAACCTGAGAGGATCTATGGTGGTGTGAGCATCCATTACCATCTAAGCACATGGAAGGAGCTGATAATACAAATGTATAGTAATATGTATATATAAGCCTGTCTGATTATAATCTAACTACAAACTGTGAGTAAACAGATGTTTTGTTACTTCAACTTTAAAGTGACTCAGCAGTGAATTATTCAGGGGTGAATGAGAGAGAGATGAAGAAAGAAATTAACATTTCTAAAGCTGAAGCTGTGTGTACTAAAATCTGCTAATTATTTACTACAAATAATCCAACAAAAATTTCCCCAGGCAATGATTTCCATCTAATTTTTCACCCCTCCTCCAATCATAGATACGACATCGTGGGCAAAATGTCAACATCCCTAAATCCACATGCATTAGACTAATCCTTTGCAAAACGTTTCCTAAAATAAGTGTCATAGTTTAACCATGACCATCCTCCATACGTTATGTAAGCCCTCAAAATCATATCTGAATACCTTTAAAAAACATGGATAGAATTCAGGTTTAGCCTCCCCCAAAACAGCTGCATATATATTAAAGCCTGATAACCAATTTTCCTTGAACTGAATTCCTGAAAATGGTTCTGTAAGATACAGGCACTGAGCACAAAAATGTATAGCAAATGTTATATGTTTTTCTGATTTGAAAATGGCCATGTTTGCTACTGGATTTTTGGACATTTTTCACAAAACGTCCAAAATTGGATTTAGACATCATATTGAAAACGCCCCTCCTAATCTCCTTCAAATGCCAAATACCTTTGAGTTTCTGGAGACTGGAAGTGTACTCAGGCAGTCTTCTGAATTCTCTCACTTCTCTTCCAGAATCAGAAAAATGCTTTTATAAAGTTATAAAATTTCTCCCGTAATATTTAATTTACCTGAGGATTTTACTTATCTGGGGGTATTATTCACTCATCCCTGACAATCCAAGCTTAAAGCCCTCTACAGTAGAGTAGTCAGTCTTCTGGAGAAGATAATTCAAATCTTCTTTAACAAGGTGGATGGCATCTTGGCTAAGCAGCCCTTTAAAACTCAACCTAAGTACAGTGACACCGTCTGGGCAGCCATGCATTCATCTCCAGATTGCAAACATCACAGACAGCATTGATGAGAATACCACCTGAACACATACAGTGGGGGAAATAAGTATTTGATCCCTTGCTGATTTTGTAAGTTTGCCCACTGACAAAGACATGAGCAGCCCATAATTGAAGGGTAGGTTATTGGTAACAGTGAGAGATAGCACATCACAAATTAAATCCGGAAAATCACATTGTGGAAAGTATATGAATTTATTTGCATTCTGCAGAGGGAAATAAGTATTTGATCCCCCACCAACCAGTAAGAGATCTGGCCCCTACAGACCAGGTAGATGCTCCAAATCAACTCGTTACCTGCATGACAGACAGCTGTCGGCAATGGTCACCTGTATGAAAGACACCTGTCCACAGACTCAGTGAATCAGTCAGACTCTAACCTCTACAAAATGGCCAAGAGCAAGGAGCTGTCTAAGGATGTCAGGGACAAGATCATACACCTGCACAAGGCTGGAATGGGCTACAAAACCATCAGTAAGACGCTGGGCGAGAAGGAGACAACTGTTGGTGCCATAGTAAGAAAATGGAAGAAGTACAAAATGACTGTCAATCGACAAAGATCTGGGGCTCCACGCAAAATCTCACCTCGTGGGGTATCCTTGATCATGAGGAAGGTTAGAAATCAGCCTACAACTACAAGGGGGGAACTTGTCAATGATCTCAAGGCAGCTGGGACCACTGTCACCACGAAAACCATTGGTAACACATTACGACATAACGGATTGCAATCCTGCAGTGCCCGCAAGGTCCCCCTGCTCCGGAAGGCACATGTGACGGCCCGTCTGAAGTTTGCCAGTGAACACCTGGATGATGCCGAGAGTGATTGGGAGAAGGTGCTGTGGTCAGATGAGACAAAAATTGAGCTCTTTGGCATGAACTCAACTCGCCGTGTTTGGAGGAAGAGAAATGCTGCCTATGACCCAAAGAACACCGTCCCCACTGTCAAGCATGGAGGTGGAAATGTTATGTTTTGGGGGTGTTTCTCTGCTAAGGGCACAGGACTACTTCACCGCATCAATGGGAGAATGGATGGGGCCATGTACCGTACAATTCTGAGTGACAACCTCCTTCCCTCCGCCAGGGCCTTAAAAATGGGTCGTGGCTGGGTCTTCCAGCACGACAATGACCCAAAACATACAGCCAAGGCAACAAAGGAGTGGCTCAGGAAGAAGCACATTAGGGTCATGGAGTGGCCTAGCCAGTCACCAGACCTTAATCCCATTGAAAACTTATGGAGGGAGCTGAAGCTGCGAGTTGCCAAGCGACAGCCCAGAACTCTTAATGATTTAGAGATGATCTGCAAAGAGGAGTGGACCAAAATTCCTCCTGACATGTGTGCAAACCTCATCATCAACTACAGAAGACGTCTGACCGCTGTGCTTGCCAACAAGGGTTTTGCCACCAAGTATTAGGTCTTGTTTGCCAGAGGGATTAAATACTTATTTCCCTCTGCAGAATGCAAATAAATTCATATACTTTCCACAATGTGATTTTCCGGATTTAATTTGTGATGTGCTATCTCTCACTGTTACCAATAACCTACCCTTCAATTATGGGCTGCTCATGTCTTTGTCAGTGGGCAAACTTACAAAATCAGCAAGGGATCAAATACTTATTTCCCCCACTGTATCTCATTCACCCTTTCTCCAAGATTGTTACTTGCTGTCACTTCACAGTGGCTTAGCTTGTACGAGAGTGTTTCACGGCGCCCTTTTTTGGTAAGTTTACTTTTTCATTCAGCTGCTTTCCTATTGATAATCGGTTTGCCATAGTTGTCCTCACCCCACATATTTTTTTTTCTTTGTAGTTTTTGTGCTATTTTCCTTGGTGCCTTCAGTCTCAATAAGGTATGTCGTTGCCATTTTACCTGTTGTTTATCTCCACACCAATCACATTTTGTCAAGCATTTACCATGGTTTCTACATTTCATTATTCTCAATGCACCAATACACTCTGTAAGTGTAAGTGCTTTGGAATGAAAGAAAGAAGCAACGACATAAAAACAAGACAAGGCTGATTTAATCAAATAAGGAGCACTTTTGTCTTTAAATTTGTCACATTCATGTCTACTAAGTTTCACATTATGTTTTCACCCTTGTTAAATGTGCTCCTTATTTGATTAAATTAGCCTTCTCAATGCACCAATACACTCTGTAAGTGTAAGTGCTTTGAAAATGACCCCTTTGTGTCCTGTATTTATATCACTGCTTCTTTCTTGCACAGCTCACATTGTTAAAAATCTTCCTCTGCACATTCTTAGTGGTTCTGATCTTCCTGCATATACACGTATTGTGATAAACACAGGACTGCCCTAGCCTGAGGAGGCCGCCAGAGGGCACTGTCCCAGGGAAAAGTCTGGAAAATGCCCTGATCTGGTCACTAGAGGGAGCCAACAGGGGTATGTCCATGTAATGACCTGAAGGGACAGCTGGAGGGTGCTTATGGTATAGGACCTGCCCTTCCCTGAAGAGGCCACCAGGGGGAACTCTCAGAATAGAAGATGGAAAGGTGGAGAGATTTCTGGTCCTGGACTTTTCTGGAACCAGGGGGAGGGGCCTAAAGAGGTGGGGAGGATTATTAGCCACCCTATAAAGAGCACCCTCCAAGAACAGAAAGGGAAGAGAGGAGATGGGGACCTGGAAGCCTGAAGCCTGCTGGAGGAGATCCCCTGGAAATTGAGAGAGAAGGATCCCTCAAAAAACCAAGAAGGTACTTACCTGGCTATGGACATGGTAGTAATGGAACTACTACTACTACTACTACTACTACTACTACTACTACTTATCATTTCTATAGCGCTAGTAGATGTACGCAGCGCTGTACACTTGAACATGAAGAGACAGTCCCTGCTCGACAGAGCTTACAATCTAATTAGGACAAACAAACAGGACAAACAAGAGATAAGGGAATATTAAAGTGAGGATGATAAAATAAGGGTTCTGAACAAGTGAATAAGGGTAAGGAGTTAAAAGCAGCATCAAAAAGATGGGCTTTTAGCTTAGATTTGAAGACGGCCAGAGATGAAGCTTGATGTAGCGGCTCAGGAAGTCTATTCTAGGCATATGGTGCAGCAAGATAAAAGGAACAGAGTTTGGAGTTAGTAGTGGAGGAGAAGGGTGCAGATAAGAGAGATTTACCCAGTGAATGGAGTTTCTGGGGAGGAATGTAGGAAGAGATGAGAATGGAGAGGTACTGAGGAGCTGCAGAGTGAATGCAGGAGGAGTTTGAACTGTATGCGGAAACGGATAGGAAGCCATTGAAATGACTTGAGGAGAGGGCTAATATGAGCATAACGACACTGGTGGAATATTAGTCATGCAGCAGAATTTTGAACAGATTGAAGAGGAGAGAGATGGCTGAGAGACCTGTGAGAAGCAAGTTGCAATAGTCTAAGCGAGAGGTGATAAGAGTGTGGATGAGGGGGTTCTGGTAGTGTGCTCAGAAAAGAAAGGGCAAATTTTGGTGATATTATAGAGAAAGAAACGACAGGTTTTAGCAGTCTGTTGAATATGTGCAGAGAAGGAGAGGGAGGAGTCAAAGATGACCCCAAGGTTACAAGCTGATGAGACAGGAAGGATGAGAGTGTTATCCACAGAAATAGAGAATGGGGGAGGAGGAGAGGTTGGTTTAGGGGAAAAGATAAGAAGCTCAGTCTTGTTCATGTTTAGTTTCAGATGGCGCTGAGACATCCAGGTAGCAATGTCAGACAGCCAGGCTGATACTTTGGCCTGGATTTCGGCTGAGATTTCTGGTGTGGAGAGGTAGATCTGGGAGTCATCAGCATAAAGATGATAGTGAAAACCATGGGATGAGATCAAGTACCAAGGGAAGAAGTATAGATGGAGAAAAGAAGAGGTCCCAGGACAGATCCCTGAGGTACACCAACTGACAGTGGGATAGAAGTAGAGGAGGATCCACTAGAGTATTCACTAAAGGTACGCTGGGAGAGATAAGAAGAAAACCAGGAAAGAACAGAGCCCTGAAATCCAAGTGAGGACAGCGTATCAAGGAGTAGGCTGTGATCAACAGTATCAAAAGCAGCAGATAGAAACTGTGTATTATTGGAAGTTGAATGATATGCTGGAAAGACGTTGTTCCCCACAAGACTGGAGCAGGGTGCTAATAAAGTGGATTGGCATCTGGTGTATCCAATTTGCATATTTGTGAAAGCTGACAAACCAGGGTTCTATTCCCAAGGAAGGTATCAAGGAGCACATCAGGTGTACCAGAAAGGTGATCTGTTCCCTGAGGGTACATCAGAGAAGGATTCTAAGAAGGGATGATAAATGAGGAACAGTCACGCTGAGTGAAAGAGGAGCCCCAAACATTGAGACCAGGATTACAGGCTGCCATAGAGGAGACTTGTTTCTGAGCCTTTCTCAGAGGCAAAGTGCCAGTAAGCCCTGGCCATGGGGTTGTGATACTGGACAGGAGCCACAAAAGGGCCCTTAGCACATGAGAATACCCCTGGGGGATTACAGTATTCATTCAGCTTTTCTTTTGGAGGTTCTTTTATTTTACTTTATTTTATTGGATTTATACCCTATATGAGTCTGAGTTGTGGACTCAGTTCAACGTGGTTTACATAACGTTTACTCAGATATACAAAGAGAGGTCAGATACACAAATCGTTTCAGTCAGATAAAGAAATAGAGGTCAGGCATACAAATCCAATATACCATTAACAGGTCTTGGGTGTATGAAAAGGAAGAATACAGATAGGCAAGCTAACATAACTTGGGAAGTAGTGCAGTATCAAGATTTGGGGATATTTGTTGTGCTGTCTGTCATTTGATGCTAGGTTGCATCGATAATCAGGAATTTCTTGTATAAAAATGTTTTACATTTTTTGTGAGAACTTTCATAGTTGATGTCGTGTCATGTGTCCTTTGGCAACGTATTCCATCATCTAGTAGTGTTAAATGGGAAATTTGCAGTGTATGCTGCTTTATAGGTCACACCTTTACAGCTGGGATGGTGTATGATGAAGTAGTCTCTCAATTTTTCCTTGTGGGTTGCAGTAGTTCAAGTAGTGATATCATGTAATTTGGTGCTGTGCCGTATACAGTCCGGTACATGAAGGTACAGATTTTGAAAATTACTCTTGTTCTTATTGGTAGCCAGTGTAGATATTGCAGCAGTGGCATAGCATGGGCGTATCTGGATGCACCGCAGATCAGGCGTGCTGAGGTATTTTGTGCTGTTTGTAATTTTTTGAGTATGTATTCTCTGCATCCCGCATAGACTGCATTACAGTAGTCTACTGGGGACAGGACAAGGCTTTGGACTAGAATTCGGAAGGCAGGTTTAAAAATATATGTTCTTAATCATCGTAATTTCCAAAGGGATCTGAATACTTTTGATGTTAAAGCAGACGCTCGTAGTACTAGTGTCAGGTGTTGGTCAATCAGTATTCCTAGTACTTTGACATTTGTCTCTAATGTGTATTACATTTGATCTATTTGAATTTTGTTGCTTGTTATTAGTTCGGAAGAGTTGGTTATTGCCATGAACTTTGTTTTCTCTCTATTGAATTTCAGTTTGAAAGTTGTGACCCAGGGTTCTATCAGGTCAAGTGCATGTTTGATTTCTGTTTTTGTAGCCATGGGGTCATCTGCAAAGGGGATGCATATGGTTACATCATCCGCGTAGATGTATGTTTTAAAGCCGTTTGTTTCTAGTTGTCCTAGGGGGGCCATCAGTATGTTGAATAGTTGTGGAGAGGTAGGGGAGCCCTGAGCCACTCCAAATCTGGGATCCATTCCGCGAACAGGGATCCTGGCATCTTCACTTTGTAGGATTTGCTGCTCAGGAATTCCTCAAACCAGGATAGGGCCTTGCTACCTATTCCTATGTTGTCTAGCATGTTTAGAAGCAGCCCATGGTCTACCAGGTCAAAAGCTGATGACATGTCAAATTGGAGGATCATGGCTCTGCGACCCATGCTGATCACTTATCTCAGGTCTGACATCAGTAATGTTAGCATGGTTTCTGTGCTGTGGTTTGGGCGGAAGCCTGATTGAGAGCTGTGCAGTATGGAGAAGTGTGTCACATAATCCACGAGTTGTTTAGCGTCAATCAGATTAGTTCAACATGATTTTCCTTTGGTATATGGACATAGGAGACTGTTACTACTTAACTTCTTAATTTTTAAATATAGTATTTTATTTTTTGAATAAAGAAGATCCCGAGATTCAACAATGTGTTCGGCTTGTTGATAACAGTAATTAAGGGGTCTTTTTACTAAGGTTTGCTGAAAAATTGAATGTGCTAGTGTAGGCGCATATTTTGGATGCATGCAGATCCATTTTTAGCGCATCTGTAAAATATGCCTTTTTGGGGGGACAAAAATGGATGTGCAGCAAAATTGGCGCACATCCATTTTGGGTCTGAGACCTTACCACCACCCTTTCACTTAGCGGTAAGATCTCACAAGTTAACTGGGCGCTAATCGTCAATGTGCATACAATGCCAGTTACCGCCCGGTTAGCGCCGTGCACTGGAAAATAAAATATATTTTCCAGTGCGCATAGTAGACATGCATAAAGAATGAAATTACCACCTGGGCCACGTAGTAGCCGGGCGGTAGTTAAGACTTGGCATGCATTGGGTGCACATAGCCACCTACTTGACTTAGTAAAAGGGCCCCTAAAAGTTTTATTAGAGCAGCGAGGTGATAGCATTCATATGTACTATTGAGTATTTTGATTGAAATAATGCAGCCGAAGTCATTACATTAATTATATTACTGATGAGAAGGTTTTGTGTTTTTCAGCTGGGGTCTTGTAGATACAGAGGAGTGCTGGGGTGCTTGAAGACAAAATATTTTGTGTTCCTGGAACATCTGGAGTTTGCTTATCCCCTGAAGCAGTTTTTTTTAAGAGAAATGAAATGAGTCTTATAAGCAATTTATTAAATTGCTGAATTTGAGCTCTATTGATGAGGTCCTTTAAAACAGTTTCTTTATATAAAAAGACCTGTTTTGTTCTATTTTGTAGAGTAATATTAGGAATTGGATTATCTTAGCTATTTTATAAGGGCAGTATAGGTGCCTTCATAAAATAAACTTTTGGACATTTCACAGAAGCACTCTGTTATAAAATTAGCTCCCATGTAGCAACGATGGAAGCATAATTATATTCAGAAATAGAACAGACTGAAACTTGTTTGATGGATCATGTTGTTTGAGCACTTCTGGTTAAAAGGTTGCAGACTAAAGCTTACAAAATCTGTGTCTGAATATAGCAGAATTATTTCTTCTCCTGTTTTCCTCTGATAATTGTTTGCACTTCAAAAAATTACTCAGAAGGTATGTAAGATGTTTTCCTTTATACAGAGGAATTTCAAGTATATTTTCAAATTAAAAGGATTTATGTGAAGGGTTGTTCAGGATACAGATTAGATGGAATGAGGGAGCTTAAATTGAGAATAATCAAGTACTGTATAAATTCATTTGACAATCAGTGAGAACATATTTTTACAGTCCAGATGATAAATTCCTAAAATAGCCTATTTTTTGGAACCTAGACAATGTCAATACTGTTATTTAAACAAGCGGGGAAAGCATGCAGAGCATGGCTTGTGTAATTCTTCCTGCACCACTACTGGGGCAATTCTATAAGTGGGTGCCTTGATGTCTCATGGTGAGAGTCTATTTCTATAACAATATCTGGGTGCCAGATGCCTTTCTAGCAAACTAGCAAAACCCAACATCGGCCTGCTTTAAATAGACCTGGTGTAACTGGGGCTGCCTAAGGGACCCTTTTACTAAAGCTTAGTATGCACTAAGTGCCACGTAGCCCATAGGTATAAATAGGTCTTGCAGCATTTAGCTTAAGCTAATTGAATAAGTGCATGTTAAACTTTAATAAAAGGGCCCCTAAATGTGGCAAGAGCACACATATGCCCCTTTGCATGACACTATGCCAATTATGTATTCTCTTACAAATTAGCACTAATGGGGACCAATATTCAGACCATGGGAAGTAGCAGGGTTGCCTCCCGCAGTCAGCGCTGAGCCCTGGGCCATTCTGGTGACCAGCATTGAATATCTGGTTTATTTTTGGCCAGTTCCAACTTAATTGGAAAAGCCCATATGTAAAGCGCTGGCCAGTTAAGTTGGAAATGGCCAAAGATATACCTGCTATTCACGCGGCCAAACATGGCCGCCAAACTCACGCTGAATATTGCTGGATAGCTTGCTAAGTACCATTTAACTGGCCAGGTGCCATTCCTGGCTGGTTAAATGGTTTTGAATATCAGAAGGATGGTGTTCATGCATATAAGTGCTAATTTTTTTTTATAATTCACACTTGCAAAGGGGCATGCACCCTTGAGAGCCCTGTTATAAAATCCCTTTCACTATATGGTTGAATGCATTGCCTGTGAATTGTTGGGGGAGGGGGGGTGTATACATGAGCTGGGTTAAACACCTGTACTATAAAAGTCAAATTTCTGCAGCTAGGGAAAAGAGGGCAGAAGAGAAATGAAGGCCCACCCCTCAATGAATTTATTTGAGAGACTCATTTCCAACAGCTGAAGCACAGACACACAGAGGTCTAAATCCCATAAATGGCACTTTAAAAATTGGTGCCGAAAAAATTGCGCTTAGCTCTGTTTTATAAACAGTGGTCAAAATTAGGTGCTGTTTATAGAATAGCACTTAGTACTAGGAACCGTGACTACTTTTAGGCGCGACCATTTACACCAATGAAACCCTAGTGTAAATCCCAGCACTTAATTATTCTATAACAGTGTACATAAATTGTGGGAATGCCCCTGATCCACCCATGACCCTCCTATGGCCACACCCTCTTTTTAGATCCATGTATACATTTTAATTAATGCCAATTAGCACCAATAATTGATAGGGCCCAATTATCACACTAATTGGCTCGTTATTTAATTAAATTGGGCATGCGACCAAATTTGCACACACAATTTTAGCGCCATTTATAGAATTCGGGGGATAATGTTTATAACATACTTATTAAGAAATTGCACCTTTAAAACTGTATTCCTTTCTCATCTACTCTTCATAACACAGACATACACAAAGCCAACACAGATAAAGCTTTTGGGTGTGGTGACAGGTTGCAGGGTGTGGTGATGCATTTGTGGGGTGTTTTTTTCAGTGGGGCACTTAGTGTGGTGGTAGGCAGTTGCAGGTTGTAAATTTTGGAAGATGGGGCAGTTTGAGGAGGATTTGGTTTGGGGTATGAGGGCAATTTTAAAGGAGGTGGGTGGTGCGGCAGTTAGATTTTGGGTGTGAAGTCAGTTTTTGGGGTGGTGGGGCAGTTGCATGGATTATATTTTGGGAAAGGGGAAGTTCAGTGGTAGAGCAGTTTTGGGTATAGTTCTGGGGTTTGGCCCATTAGGTTTTGGATGGGACAGTTGCAAGGGGTACTTTTAGGGGTAATGACTGTAGGTTGGTGAGATAGTTGTGAGGGTAGTATTTGGGGATGGGACAGTTCTTGGGGTAGTACTTATGGTAGAACATTTTGAGGGTAGTAGGGCAGTAAGATTTTGGGCGCAATGGTAGTTTTCAAGATGTTGGAGCAGTTACAAGGATAAATTTTCGGTATGAGTAAGTTTGTGGTGTGGGGTGGAGCAGTTACAGGGGATAGTTATGAATGGGGCATTTTGGGGAGGTGGGGAAGTTGCAGAGACTAGTACTTGGGGATAGAGACAGTTTGCGCAGTGTAGATATTTGCGAGCAGGGAGAGTCAGTTTGAAAGGAGGAATTGTTTAACTGCTATGTTTCACTCTAGAGAAGTTTATAAATTACAGCAGTTGGAACTACTTTTCATAGAAATGCACTGGACCATATTTTTTTGAGGGGGGACGTATTATTTCTCTGAAACCCCTGGTCCAATCTGACCCATTTTCCAACTTTGTATGACTTTTTTTTTTCTCTATGCTAAAGCAGTTGGAACTCCTATTCCCACAGAAATGCATTGGCTATTTTGGACCAAATTCTATAAAAATCAGTGCCGAAAAAACTGCACTAAGCGCTATTCTATAAACAGAGCTGAAAGTTAGGTGCTGTTTATAGAATACTAGCCGTTAAGCCTGTAACAACAGGCTAGTTTTTTGTTTTCCTATGCCCCCCCCCCCACCCCCCGGTTTCCTTCTCTCTCTGCTCCCTCCTCCTCCGATTTCCACGCCTATGTCCAAGCCCTCCTCCCTATTGGGCTGTACTGCTGGTGGAGGCGGGGCTTGGACTTCTACACTCTTAGCGTTCTGAGTGACTCTACTGCGCATTTGCAGGTGAGTCGGTCACTTGCCGTTTATAGGTTTGATACTTAGGGCCAAATTCTTTATGTTGCACCTGAAAAATCAGTGCCTATTAAAGACATGCTTAGTGTGATTCTATAAAAACTATGCACAACTTAATTAAAGAGTAAGCTAATCAGCACTGATAATTGGGAGATAATCAATTATCAGCAATAATTAGAATTTAGGCACATATAAAATTGTATAACAGATTGCGACCAAAATCCTATCACACATAACAATTTGGGGGGGTGTTCCTGGGGGGGCGTTCCCAGATTTTTTGAAAGTTGATACAGAATCACGCCTAAGTGCACCTAACTTAGGCACCAGTATTTAGGCTTCTTATAGCAGAGCTAATTTCAGTCGCCTATAGTTAGGTGCTCCTTAGTGCTAAGCACGAATCTATAAAAGAAGCATATTATTGGTGCCAATTTTTAGGCGCTATTTAGAGAATTTACTCCTTAGTGCCAGGATCGGCGTCTAACTTTAGATGCCAGGATTTACACTAAGTAAATCCTGGTATAAATCCTTGTGTCTAAATTAAGCGTGGATCCCCCTTCTATAACATCATGCATAAATTTAGGAATGCCCCTGATCTGCCCATGACCCTCCCATAGCTATGCTCCCTTTTGGAGCCACATGTAAATTTTATGCACAGATCTCCATGACTAAAAATATGTGCATAAATTTCAATTAGTGCTAATAATTGATTATTAGGACCCAGTTATCGGTACTAATTGACTTGTTATTCGATTAAATTGTGCATACAAATTGGGTACATGCCCAAATTTGTACGTGCAATTTTAAGCACAATTTATAGAATTTTGTGGTTTGTGTGGGGGGGGGGGGGGGGGTAAGAAGGGGTACCTTATTTTGAACTCAATCTGTCTTTTTACTGGTTTTTCCAATATTGTCAAGCTTTATCTCATTCTGTTAAATTTTTGAAGCGTTACCTTGCCTCCAGGCAAGCGGGTGGATGGATAGGCAGATGGACAGACATTCATGACTTCTTTTGTATAAACCCATTGGGTTGGAAAGAAAAAAAAAGGAAAGGGGCACCACAGCAAAAATGAACCCAGGGATGTCTAAATAACAAAATAACTCTGCTCCAGCCAATATAATATCGGTGTGATACTTAATAAATGGGAGTAGAGAAAAAGCCCTCAGAAACCTCCAGTGTAATACTGGTGGTTTAGTGCAAGGTTATACAAAATTTTTTGTGATATAACTCGAGCAACGATTCTATCATAGGGCAAAAAACTCTCTATTTCCCAGACTGTTGTTTAAGTCTCAAGGTTCTACACATAATATGATCAGTATTGAGGTGATATTTTCTGTGCTCTCTATATTTAAACAACACACAGGAGAAAGTAGCACTTAGCTTTATAATTTGGATCAGCACTCTTCTATAACCGTTCGACGGGGACCGCCGTTTCACCTAGAAATATGGCTTCGTCAGGAACGGAGTGCTTTCTGTGTCGTTGAGTCAGAAAATCTGAAACAAACAAATTGTAGATTAAATGCCATACAATGTGCAGAAAAAACACCATTGAAGAAGCCATTCCATGGACGAACATACTTAAGCTGGGGGCATAAATTTGAAAATGGCGCCTCAGCGTTCACGTAAAAACAGCTGTTAAATATACTTGCGTGAAGATGATGTGACAAGCATCAGTAAAAGTTAAACCAATCAATGGAGCTGTTAAGCCCATTGGGTGCTAGAGTGTCCAATTCAAAGATCCACCTTGCCTCCCTCCTTGCTAATTTGAGCTTTCGATCTCCGCCCCTATTGAGCGGCGCAATCCAGTCAATGACGGAACATTGTAAGTCTTCAAATTTATGTTTCTGAATGATACAATGTTCTACAATAGGTTCTTTTATTAGGGATTTGTTCTTTCTTGCAGTATTCAATTAACAAACCAGAATTTAATTCTATCTTTACAATGTCTTTATATTTCAAAGTGATCTCATTCCATCCACTCTCCGCGGGGCTGGAATACGTGTTTGTGGCAAAATCTGAGGGAAAGCTAATAAGATTCTTGAATTGGTCATTGGAAAAAACTAAATCCTGAGTTCCATGGATTTTGTGACATGCTGCCAACTCCAAAGTGGAAATCACATAGAACAAATGCAGCGTGGTTGGAGTAAAAATGTGTAACCTAATACAAAATAACTCTGCTCCAGCCAATATAATATCGGTGTGATACTTAATAAATGGGAGTAGAGAAAAAGCCCTCAGAAACCTCCAGTGTAATACTGGTGGTTTAGTGCAAGGTTACTCAGAAACCTCCAGTGTAATACTGGTGGTTTAGTGCAAGGTTATCTCCAACCACGCTGCATAGTATACTATGCCATACTTTGCATTGTTATTTGAATATTTTTACTGCTGTAATTGTCTATTGCTTATGTTTGAGTTATTCTTGCTGTACACCACCTTGAGTGAATTCCTTCAAAAAGGTGGTAAATAAATCCTAATAAATAAATACATAATGGTAGGCTAGAAAAATGTGTGCGTTTTGGATACAGAGTTGAAAGTAAGATGTGAGATAAAGGATTGTGGGATCATTTGGGATTGCCAGATGCCCATTTTGAATTTAAACCAAAAGGTAATAGCAATTTTGAATGAACTTGGTGTGTATTTTAAAACATATGGCTGTGATATGGGCTTGCCTTGAACATACCAAAGGGCTGAAGTCAGAGCTTCAATGTGCAGTTCTTCTAAACATAAAATGGAAAAGTTGAAAACTCCTTTATTTGATTTAGTATGCTTCATGGGATCACAAAATATTTGGGGAGCCTACCACTGATTTACTTCATGTTTCAATGACATTAAACAAAACCATGTAGGATGATAATATTTTGGCCAAGAAACAACATTGTTTAATCTGTCAGTGGCCAAAAAGAAATGGAGAGGAAAACATTTATTCTCCAAGCACTTTCTCAAGGGGAAAAGTAGTCATGATATTAAAAGTAAGATGTGATATTTATGAGTTACTATATATACACATGAAGGGTAATTTTATAATGGGGCACTTAGGTTTGGAGGTAGAGAAGGCACTTATTTTTAACCTATTTTATTGAAACATAGGTACCTATCCTGCTTATTTTCGAAAGAGAAGGGCGGCCATCTTCCGACACAAATCGGGAGATGGCCGGCCTTCTCCTAAACCCGGCCAAATTGGTATAATCGAAAGCCGATTTTGGCCGGCTTCAACTGCTTTCCATCACAGGGCCGGCCAAAGTTCAAGGGGGTGTGTTGGCAGTGTACCGAAGGCGGGATGGGGGCGTGGTTAAGAGATGGCCAGCTTCGACCGATAATGGAAAAAAGAAGGCCGGCTCTGACGAGCATTTACTTGATCCTTTTTTGTTCACGACCAAGCCTTGAAAAGGTGCCTGAACTGACCAGATGACCACTGGAGGGAATTGGGGATCAACTCCCCTTACTCCCCCAGTGGTCACCAACCCCCTCCCACCCAAAAAAAAAATTTTTAACATTTTTTTGCCAGCCTCTATGCCAGCCTCAAATGTCATACCCAGCTCCATCACAGCACTATGCAGGTCCCTGGAGCAGTTTTAGTGGGTACTGCAGTGCACTTCAGGCAGGCGGACCCAGGCCCATCCCCCCACCTGTTACGCTTGTGGTGGTAAATATGAGCCCTCCAAAACCCACCCAAAACCCACTGTACCCACATCTAGGTGCCCCCTTCATCCCTAAGGGCTATGGTAGTGGTGTACAGTTGTGGAGAGTGGGTGTTAGGGGGGTTGGGGGGCTCCGCACCCAAGGTAAGGGAGCTATGCACCTGTGATCAATTTGTGAAGTTGGTGTCCTGGCATGTGAGGGAGACCAGTGCACTACAAATGCTGGCTCCTTCCAGGACCAAATGGCTTGGATTTGGCCGGGTTTGAGATGGCCGCCATTAGTTTCCATTATCGGCGAAAACCAATGGCAGCGATCTCTAAGGGCAGACCAAATGTTGAGATTTGGCCAGCCTTGACAGTATTATCGAAACAAAAGATGGCCAGCCATCTTGTTTCGATAATACGGTCGGGTATGCCGCTTTATGGGGCCGTCATTAAAGATGGCCACCATTATAGATGGCCTGCCCCGTTCGATTATGCCCCTCCATGTGTCTTTCTAAAACACTAACACAAATACAGCAGAAATTGCACCTAGATTGAAGATGCAGACATTACATCTTAGCCTAAAGGTATTAGGGCAGAAGGCAGAATCCTACTGCCATTCCTGGTGATCTTCAGCAAATCATTTAACTCTACATTACCTTAGACTTTCAAATTTTTCAAATATTTGAAAGGTATTAATCTACAAACAAAACTTTTCCAGAGACGTGAAGGTGGTAGAACTAGAAGACATGAATTGAGGTTGCAGGGGAGCTGACTCAGGAATAATATGTGGGAGAGGTGGTGGAGATGAAAACGGTAACAGAATGTAAAAATGTGTGGGATAAACACAAAAGAGTCCTGTATAGAAGGCATGGAACCAAAGAAGCTTAGCGGTGATTGGATGGCAACACCAGTAATTGCTGTGCCCTGATCGTGGCTGGACAGATTTGTATGGGCTGAAGTGGGGTTTCAATGATAACTTCAGTAGATGGAGAACAAGGCCAGTGCTGGGCACACCTCTATGGTCTATGCCCCGAAAATGGTAAGGACAAATCACGATCAAGTATGCATATGTAGTATCACAGCATACCATGTGCTATGTTTATATTGTTGGACAAACTGGATGGACTGTACAGGTCTTTATATGCCATCATCTACTATGTTATATTATTATGTTATGACTGTAAGCCATCCAAGGACAGGAAGCTACCTACTCTACCTGTACAAAACTCACATTGAGCTACAACTGAAAAACAGCTTGAGCTAAACCCACATTCTTCAGAGCAGGCATAAATGTTAGCATGCAATTGTGATTCCACCCAAATTCCTCCCCTGAGCACGGCACACGTATTTTCTCACAGGCCCTTATTTTATCAGGCAATTTAGATGCATAAATCAACATTTTACATGCAACTTGGGTATATAAAATTATCTCCCACATGTCAAGATTCAGTCAATTAGGCAGTAATATTTTTAGCCATTTTTCCATTTGAAATGCACCATTGTCTTGAACCACATCTGATAGCACTGCAATTAATACTGGGGTGATATTAGATACAGAGAGCACAAAAAACCTCAGCACTACTGCAAGCCATTAGTCTGTGTATGTTTGTTTTGTCTATACAATATGTTACATTTACCAACACATCGCTTGACTTAGGAAAGAATTTCTAGTTTATGTTCATTAAATAATGTGCAGAAATTGAAAAGAACAGTTGGCAGCTTGTTCTTCTGGACCTGGTAACATATAAATATTATTTATGTGGCGTTAGTATACAGGGATATATGTCTGTCTGCTTATATTAATCCTGAGCTAGATAACCCAGAATTAGGTGTTTAAAGCATGACTGTTTGAAGGTATTTGTATTGGAAACTTTTGTGTGAGCTTTATGAAACCTGTAACAGTGTTCCTTACTCAAGCCCATGAAATAAACACTCAGGCTCATTGTGATGATTCCCTCTATTGCTATATCTTGCTATTTGAGCCACTATACAAGGCTAAGGGGTCCTTTTACTAAGGTGCACCGAAAAATGGGCTGCGCTAGTGTTTTGGGTGTGCACAGATTCATTTTTTCAGCGCACCTGTAAAAAAGGCCTTTTTTACAATTTTTGCCGA
The DNA here is from genome assembly GCF_901765095.1 of Microcaecilia unicolor. Lineage (NCBI taxonomy): Eukaryota > Metazoa > Chordata > Amphibia > Gymnophiona > Siphonopidae > Microcaecilia > Microcaecilia unicolor. The sequence goes on from NC_044032.1 coordinate 295,840,365, forward strand.
AAATGGACGTGGTGCAAAATAAAAATTGGCACATGTCCATTTTGGGTCTGAGACCTTACCGCCAGCCATTGATGTAGCAGTAAGGTCTCACACGGTAGCTGTGTGGTAATCACTGGCGTGCATAGAATGACGATTACTGCCTGGTTTCCGCCGCACACAGGAAAATAATGAAATTACCACCCGGGCCTCACAGTAGCTGGGCGGTAACTCTAAATTGACGGTCGTTGGGCGTGCATAGGCACCTACGAGGCTTAGTAAAAGGGCCCCTAAGCATGCTCAAATGCTGAAGTCATCACAGCCAAAAGGCATGATTCCAAAAATAGCTGTTCACATTCCAACCTAGGGGCCCTGTTTACTAAGCCACGCTGTAGGCAAGTTATCGATTTTAGCGCATGCTAAAAGTTAGCACAAGCAAACGCTAGAAAAACCCATATATTCCTATGGGTGTCTTTAGTGTTAGCGCGCGCTAAAAACACTTGCACACCTTGGTAAGCAGGGCCCTTTCAATTTAAAGGCATGTATGGTAGAGAAAAGGAACATTTGTTCTTATAAAATACACAAAAATTATTTATATTCCCAAAAATACAGTACTGTAGAGTCTCTACACCTCACTCAAGTTTTCAGTGACTAGCTAGGTAGTTTAACTATTTTATGTATTTATTTATGCATTTATTTGTTGGGATTTATTAACCGCATTTATGAAGAGATTCATCCAAGGCGGTGTACAGTAGGTAAAGTTTAACATAAAACTTTCAATTTTGTTAACAGCATAACAATAGTAAAATATCCAAGAATAAACATAAATACAATAAATGAGATACACTTGAAAACAGTAAATTGAAATCTAATAATAGAACTACCATGAAACAGTATCAAAAATATGCACATTTAACAGCACTGAAATTCAAATACCAGAGATATAATACAATGTTAGCATAATACTAATGATACATCTAATAAGCATGCATTAGGATATTCAACTAACATAGATATGAGACTAATGATTTTCTATAATACAGCTTATGAAGTTACCCATATTTACCCTTCTGTTTACAAAGCCACGCTAGCAGCTGCCGCGCGGCATTGCCAACACAGCCAAAACATCATTTTTGGGGAGGGACTACAGTGGGCATGGGTAGGTACTAGGCACAATTCACAAACAAATCTCCATTATTTTATTCTGTATCTCCATAAGATAATATCAGCATCTTATCCAAATGGTGGAGAAAAAAGACTTCAGTCACCATAAGATTCCCATCCACATGTAAGGTAGACCTTCATATCCATGGGTGGCTCTCTCCAATCACTAGTCATAAAAAAAACTCTACCAGATTATAATTTCTGTAATGCAAATGACTAGAAAAACTTTTCGAGATATAGAATAATCTATTCACCTCATTTTGTGAGAAAGCTATGTGTGGAAAGTAGGTTTTTGAAAGTTTGTGACAGCAATTAGGAAAGGCAATTATCTTGGAAAGTATGGATATCTTGAGAACACACATTCCCCTGAAGCAACCCAAGGTGGTGAAACAGGGAACCCCTGTCGGCATTGATGAAAATTTCCCAAGATAAGTATTACTCATTTAAGGAGAAATTTTGTTGAAGCTTTCACAGCTAATATAATCTTTCCAGGTGAATAGATTATTCTGTATCTCAAAGTTTTTCTGATCATTTGCATTACAGAAGTAATAATCTGGTGGAGTTTTTTTTATGACTAATGATTGGGGAGAGCCACCCACGGATATGAAGGTTTACCTTACATGTGGATGGGAATCTCATGGTGTCTGAAGTCTTTTTTTCTCCACCATTTGGATAAGCTGCTATTATCTTACATGACCCTTCTGGAGATACAGAATAAAATAGTGGAGATAAGACAAAAGCATCGCCATGCTGGGACAGACCAAGGGTCCATCGAGCCCAGCACCCTGTCTCCAACAGCGGCCAAAAGAACAAGCATTTTATCCCGCCCATCCCAGAAATAGTGGATTATTCCTACATCCATTCAATAACATGCTATGTCCTTTTCCTCCAGGAAGCCGTCTAACCTTTTTTTAAACTCCGCTAAGCCAACCACCCCAACCACCTTATCTGGCAACGAAGTCCAGAGTCTAACCACGCATTGAGTGAAGAAAAACTTCCTCTGATTTGTTTTAAATTTACTACACTGCAGCTTCATCGCATGCCCCCTTGTCCTAGTATTTTTTGAAAGCGTAAACAGACACTCCACATCAACCCGTTCCATTCCAATCATTATCTAATAGACCTCTATCATATCTCCCCCCAGCCGCCTTTTCTCCAAGCTGAAGAGCCCCAGCCTCTTCAGCATTTCCTCATAGGGAAGTCGTCCCATCCCCTGAATCATCTTTGTCGCCCTTCTCTGCACCTTTTCCAATTCCACTATATCTTTTTTGAGGTGTGGTGACCAGCATTGAACACAATACTCAAGGTGCGGTCGCACCATGGAGCAATACAATGGCATAATAATATCCTCATTTTTGTTTTCCATCCCTTTCCTAATAATACCCAACATTCTATTTGCTTTCCTAGCCACAGCAGCACATTGAGCAGAAGATTTCAACGTATCATCAATGATGACACCTAGATCCCTTTCTCGGTCCGTGACTCCTAACGCGGAACTGTGCATGACGTAGTTATAGTTTGGGTTCCTCTTTCCCACATGCATCATTTTGCACTTGCTCACATTAAACGTCATCTGCCATCTAGACGCCCAGTCTCCCAGTCTTGTAAGGTCCTCTTGTAATTTTTCACAATCCTCTCACGATTTAACAACTTTGAATAACTTTGTGTCATCAGCAAATTTAATTACCTCACTAGTTACTCCCATCTCTAGGTCATTTATAAATATGTTAAAAAGCAGCGGTCCCAGCACAGAGCCCTGGGGAACCCCACTAACTACCCTTCTCCATTGAGAATACTGACCATTTAACCCTACTCTCTGTTTTCTATCTGTTAATCAATTTTTAATCCACAATACAACCCTACCTCCTATCCCATGGCTCTTCAATTTCCTCTGGAGTCTTTCATGAGGTACTTTATCAAACGCCTTCTGAAAGTCCAGATACACAATATCACCTGGCTCACATTTATCCACATGTTTGTTCATCCCTTCAAAGAAATGTAGTAGATTGGTGAGGCAAGACTGCCCTTCACTAAATCCATGTTGACTTTATCCCATTAGTCCATGCTTTTGAATGTGCTCTGTAATTTTGTTCTCTATGATAGTCTCTACCATTTTGCCTGGCACTGACGTCAGACTCACTGGTCTATAATTTCCTGGATCTCCTCTGGAACCTTTTTAAAAAATCGGCATTACATTGGCCACCCTCCAATCTTCCGGTACCACGCTTGATTTTAAAGATAAATTACATATCTAACAGTAGCTCTGCCAGCTCATTTTTTAGTTCTATCAGGATGAATACCATCCAGTCCAGGAGATTTGCTACTCTTCAGTTTGCCGAACTGCTCCATTACGTCTTCGAGGTTTACAGATATTTCATTAAGTTTCTCCGACTTGTCAGCCTCGAATACTTTGTCCGGCACCGGTATCCCACCCAAATCTTCCTCAGTGAATACCGAAGCAAAGAATTCATTAAATTTTTGTGCTATTTCTTTGTCTTCCCTGATCGCCCCTTTTACAACCCGGTCATCCAGCGGGCCAACCGATCCTTTTGCCGGCTTCCTGCTTTTAATGTATCTAAAAAAACTTCTACTGTCAGTTTTTGCCTCTAACGCTATCTTTCTTTCAAAATCCCTCTTTGCCTTTCTTATCAGCGCTTTGCATCTGACTTGGCATTCCATATGCCGCTTCTTATTTTCTTTAGTCAGTTCCTTCTTCCATTTTCTGAAGCATTCCTTTTTAGCTCCAATAGCCTCTTTTACCTCACTTTTTAACCATGCCAGCTGTCGTTTTGTCTTCCGTCCTCCTTTTCTGATACATGGAATATGTTTGGCCTGGGCCTCCAGGACGGTGGTTTTGAACAGCATCCACACCTGTTTTTTTTTTTTACCGTTCTCATTTTATCTTAGCTTCCTTTTTTAAAGTTAAACGCTAACATATTTGACTTCCTACGTTTACCTCTTTGAAAGCAAATTTCAAAGCCGATCATGTTATGATCACTGTTGTCAAGCGGCCCCCAGACCGCAACCTCCCATACCAGATCATGCACTCCACAAATGACTAAGTCTAGAATTTTTCCTTCTCTCGTCAGCTCCTGTACCAGCTGCTCCTGTTTGTGAATTGTGATTATTGACTCCACGGATTCTTTGAGTGTGGTAGGTACTAGGCACCCCATTCCTCTGCCTCCCTGAAGAATAGCCTAATGGTTAGTGCATTGCCAGTGTTAGTGTCAGCAATTTGAGCCACTGACAGCCACACTTTAGGGAATCAGGACCAGCTCTGGGTTTCTACAGCTGGTGGGATATGGGGATCTCTGCCAGCTAAGGAAATTTTAATTTGGGGGCCCCTGGTCTCTTCACCTCTTAGGGGGGTGAGAGGGGAGGGGGTCAGTGAGCATTGTGGGATTGAGGGGGGGGGTTCATGCCTCTATACCTCCAGTGGTCATCTGGCCAGTTTGGGCATCTTTTGGCACTTAGTCATTATTGAAACGGGTCTAGCCAAAAACGTCTTTTTTTTTTTTTTTTTTGCCCTGGATGTTTTTGTAAGCCCAATCTAATCCCATCCAAAACATGCTTTCAACGTGCCCTTTTGAGATTTAGATGAGCTGCAGAGGAAAAGTCTTAAAAATGAGGTTTGAAAATAGTGATTTGGATGTTTTTGATTAAAAAAAAAAAAAGTCCATCTGCCACTTTGTGCAATTTGTTTGGTCATTTTTCCTGTTTTGAAAATGAGCCCCATAGCCAATGTGTTTTATGAAGAAAAAGTATGACATCCACTGTTCCCTCTAAACTGAGTGGGAGTCCTCCAACTTTAGTCATGCCAGTGGGGGGTGCTGTTTCACTATCACATTTTCAATAGTGAGGGGCAGGCAAACTCTGCAGTACTCCAGGGAACTGCCTATCCCTAGCAATTAAAAACACAATATTGAAACACCACCACCTTCTGGCAGCAATGCAGCTGGAGGACTCCTGCTCAGCTTAAGAGGGAATAGCGGTGACAGTTTTCTGCTCCAGTCTCAACCCATTCCCTCCTCTTTTCCACAGGCTACCTGGAAGATGAAGGCTGGAGCAGACCCCTGCTGCTTTGGCTCCAGAGTCTGAAGAGATGTGCTGTAACTGCATTCCCTGCCATTCTCTCCAAAATTAACTGTACCGTGAATGCCACAGTATTTTAATGAGTTTATAATGATGAATGAAAAGCAGAACGGAACCAAAAGAAGTTCTGCAGGAATAATTTTTTTTATTATTATTGAGGTTCTACAAGACATGCTTAGAGCAAGCAGGAAAGAAAAAAAATGGAAAAGTTTGAACTCAATAGAAATTGCTTTCTGCAATAGCGGCCTACTGATGTCTTGAGAAGAGAATCCACGTGGATCTGGTCACAAAAGAAAAAGAAAAATCCAAGGACTTGAATATGGAATATGATGTTGGTAGAGCTCAGTTCCCATTTCTCTTGGTGCACCAGCAATATAGATAAATAAACCAATACATCGATCCCTAATGCTTAAGTTTTACTGAAATGCTATAAACACAGCCTGCCCACTAAACTCTCAGAAAAACAGCAAGCCCCCTCAATGTGTATGGCAAAAAAAGCCATGCTGATTTTTAGCTGGGTCAGGTACCAAGTGCCTTTCTACAAGGGATGATTGATTGGAAATTTAGTGCAGGTTTTCTTTCACTTCTGGGTCTGATGTATTTCTTTTTGTTTTCTCCACCCTGAATTACAAAGGAAAGCATCAGAAATGTCATAATCACATTAATCCTCATCAATGTGGCCTGGGATCATCAAGAAAACACAGCTAACACCTCCAACCCCCTATTCCTTTCATTAGCTTTCTGAGGAGAACTGGGAGACACATCACAACAAAATGGGGGCTGCATTCTAGCCTGTCAGCAGTTTAGGGATTACAAGCACAAAAGTTTTCCTGTCCATTTTATTTTACAGAGCTGGAACCAGGGACCAAGGGATTTCAGTGTATTTTTCTTTGCAAAGGGAAGAAACAAATGCATCCTTCACAATGCTGCCAGAAGTAACCTTTCCACAAAGCACGTACAGTAGATATAATTCCCCCCACCCCAGCCATTTCCTCTACTCTTGCTTCTCTTCTTCCTTCCACTATTAAATAAAATGACTTTTCATCTCAGGAAGAGGCTTCCCTAATTTTCCTTAAGATTTTATTCCTAGAAGAAAAAAAGGCACAGGTGTGCAGAATGCTGGTGAGGGGAGGCAAAGCTGCCTCCACAGTTTCTGCTTCAAATCTATTAATACCCTGTTAGCGCTATTCTTTCATGCTGTTGTAAGCTCTGTTCATGTTCTGAATGGAAGTCTGTATGTTGTGCATTGTGTGGAGCAATCAGGAAACCGTGCCGTAAGAACACTGCAAACACCTGCACACAGAGGCAAATTATCCAGAAGGATAAGTGTTTGAAATTGCGGAATCCAAATGGGTGTGCAAGAAAGCCTTTGCAAAAAAAAAAAATAATAATAAATAAATAATAAAAATCCTTTCAATTACCCAAATACACACTTGACATTGAATGGGAGTTGTAAAAATCATTACTCTTTTGGTAAAATGCACCCTTTTTACTTCTTCAAAATGATTTCCTAAATAGTTTAAGGGATTTTCTTTGTGTAAGGCAGAACTCATCTGCATTGCATAGTCCATCATTTCTAACGTATTGAGAAACACGTAACAAAGCCTATCTTCCTCTATTCTACTTGTGATCTAATTGGTGTTGCAATACAGTGGTCCTGCAAGACATACTTATTAATCATTCTGGCAGAGTCCACAGAGACTTCAATGTTGCTGTTAGTTCTCATAGGAGCCCTTTTACTAAGGCGCAGCAAAAAGTGCCAATAGCATACCTTTGCATGGGTTTTTCCCGCACGCTAAGGTCCTTTTTTCCGCAGCAGTAAAATGGCCGATTTTCCATTTTTTGTATTAATGGCCATATGCTAATGTTGCCATTGTTAATAAAAATTACCATATTAGCACTTACCACTATCTATTTTAGTAGTGGTAAGAGTTCATGTGATAATCCTCTTCTAACATAAGAATAGCCATACTGAGACAGGCCGATGGTCCATCTAGCCCAGTATCCTGCTTCCAACAGTCACCAATCCAGGTCACAAGTACCTTGCAGAAACCCAAATAGTAGCAACATTCCATGTTACCAATCCCAGGGCAAGTAGTGGCTTCCCCATATCTATCACAATAGCACACTATGGATGTTTCCTCCAAGAACTTGTCCAAACCTTTTTTAAACCCAGATACACTAACTGCTGATACTACATCTTTTGGTAATGAGTTCCAGAGCTTAACTATTCATTGAGTGGAAACAATATTTCCTCCAATTCATTTTAAAAGAATTACCATGTAACTTCATTGAGTGTCCCCTAGTCTTTGTACTTTTTAAAAGAATAAACAATCGATTCACATTTAAAGGTTCCACACTGCTCATGATTTTGTAGACTTCAATCATATCAGTCCTCAGCTGTCTCTTTTCCAAGCTGAAAAGCCCTAATCTCTTAAGCCTTTCCTCATATGAACCTTTTTTAATTCCACTATATCTGCATTCTGTTTCCTTTTTGGCTGCTGCTGCACACTGGGCGGAAGATTTCAACATATTGTTATATCAGGTAAGTGTGGTGTGGATTATTTTTTTCCATTGTGCTTCACTCTGCATTTGTCCACATTAAATTTAATCTGCCGTTTGGATGCCCAGTCTCCCAGTTTCCTAAAGTCTTCCTGCAATTTTTCACAGTCTGCATGTGTTTTAACACCTTTGAATAGTTTTGTGTCATCTGCAAATTTAATCACCTCACTCACAGTTGCTATTTCTCTGGAATGAGAGGGCATAGGATGAAGTTAAGAGGTTATAGGTTCGAGTAATCTAAGGAAATACTTTTTCACAGAAAGGGTGGTAGACACGTGGAATCGCCTCCTGCTGATGGTGGTGGAGACAAGTACTGTGAATTTAAGAAAGTGTGGGACAGGCATGTGGGATCTCTTAGGGAAAGGAGGAGATAGTGGCTGTGGATGGACAGACTAGATGGACCATTTGGCTGTTATCTACTACTACTACTTATCATTTATATAGCACTACTAGACATACGCAGCGCTGTACACTTAAACATGAAGAGACAGTCTCTGCTCGACAGAGCTTACAATCTAATTAGGACAGACAAACAGGACAAACAAGAGATAAGGGAATATTAAAGTGAGGATGATAAAGTAAGGGTTCTGAACAAGTGAATAAGGGTAAGGAGTTAAAAGCAGCATCAAAAAGGTGGGCTTTTAGCTTAGATTTGAAGACTGCCAGAGATGAAGCTTGATGTAGCGGCTCAGGAAGTCTATTACAGGCATATGGTGCAGCATGATAAAAGGAACGGAGTCTGGAGTTAGCAGTGGAGGAGAAGGGCGCAGATAAGAGAGATTTACCCAGTGAACAGAGTTCCCGGGGAGGAATGTAGGGAGAGATGAGAGTGGAGAGGTACTGAGGAGCTGCAGAGTGAATGCACTTATAAGTCAATAAGAGGAGTTTGAACTGTATGCGGAAATGGATAGGAAGCCAGTGAAATGACTTGAGGAGAGCGCTAATATGAGCATAACGACACTGGCGGAATATTAGTTGTGCAGCAGAATTTTGAACAGATTGAAGAGGAGAAAGATGGCTGTGACCTGTGAGAAGAAAGTTGCAATAGTCTAAGTGAGAGGTGATAAGAGTGTGGATGAGGGTTCTGGTAGTGTGCTGAGAAAGAAAAGGGCGAATTTTGGTGATATTATAGAGAAAGAAACGACAGGTTTTAGCAGTCTGCTGAATTTGTGCAGAGAAGGAGAGGGAGGAGTCAAAGATGGCCCCAAGGTTACGAGCTGATGAGACAGGAAGGATGAGAGTGTTATCCACAGAAGTAGAGAATGGGGGAGGAGGAGAGGTTAGTTTAGGGGGAAAGATAAGAAGCTCAGTCTTGGTCATGTTTAGTTTCAGATGGCGCTGAGACATCCAGGCAGCAGGCTGATACTTTGGCCTGGATTTCGGCTGAGATTTCTGGTGTGGAGAGGTAGATCTGGGAGTCATCAGCGTAAAGATGATACTGAAAACCATGGGATGAGATCAGAGAACCAAGGGAAGAAGTATAGATGGAGAAAAGAAGAGGTCCCAGGACAGATCCCTGACATTATCCAGCTTATTTTTGAAAGAGAAAGACACCCATATTTCGACCTTCAACCTCAATTCATGTCCTCTAGTTCTACTGTTTTCCTGTCTCTGAAAAAGGTTCAGTTGCGGATTAATACCTTTCAAATATTTAAACGTCTGTAACATGTCACCCCTGATACAGATGTTCAAATATTTGAAAGGTATTAATCCGCAAATGTGTCTACATGCAAATGCTAGAAGCCTAAAAAATAAGATGGGAGAGCTGGAATATTTAGCACAAAATGAAGAGGCAGATAAGAATTTCTGAGAGTTGGTGGAAGGAGTTCAATCAATGGGATACTGTGTTATCAAGGTACAAATTATTTTGTAATTATAGAGTGGATCAAATTGGAGGGGGAGTTGCACTATATGTTGAGTGGAGGAGTGGCCTACTGGTTAGGGTGGGGGACTTTGGTCCTGAGGAACTGAGTTCAATTCCCAGCATAGGCAGCTGCTTGTGACTCTGGGCAAGTCACTTAACCCTCCATTACCCACCGCATTGAGCCTGCCATGAGTGGGAAAGCATGGGGTACAAATGTAACAAAAACAAAACTCAGCAGTTCTCCAAGCAGGGGGTTAAAAAAGAACATCCACTCATTCATTTTCATATCAGTGGTTTCTTTTACTTTGCGTTCTTTCAATGCCTATACACATCTCACAAATGTCCTTATAACCTCTTACAATAATACATATCATAAACATTTTGTTTAAAAAAAAATCAACACTATGGCATCCAATTAATGTTATACAGACAAACAAAACAACCGTTTGCACTTCAAAAATTGTTAACAGCAGCAAAACTGTACATTAATATATTAGGAGGAAGAACACACTCTGTACAGATGGTGTTTTACTGCATATAAGAGCAACATGGAGGAAGGGTTTAAACATTTCTGGAGTGTCAAAACCATGCTGAGTTTTTTCTTTTCATTTTTTTCTACATACATTCAAAATAGAAACATTAAGGGTAATCCAACACATCAACTGACATTAACAATCAAGAAACAATAAGGTGCCTATATTTCAAGTTCATTTTAATGTGGAGGAAAAGGAAAAATCCTGTATACACAATATAAATAAAGAATGCTCTTTCATAAAATACTTATAAGAGTTTTAAGGCTCATAAATACAAACACCCCACCAGGGGCAGACTGACCATTGGGATAATAGGGCAGCACCCAAGGGCCCATAACAGTAGGGGGCTTATTCTCCCCTAGCTTCCATCTAGTTGAATTAATTTTGATAGGTATTTGGAGGCCCATGACCCTAATTACCCAGGGGCCCAGATCACTGTCAGTTTACCCCTGCACCCCACCTAATCATAACAACATAGCAGATATTTTTAAAGAGAAATTGTGCAAGCTCTGCTGAATTGAAAAAAGTATAATTGACTTTCTGGAATTTAATCAAGAACTTATAAGGCAACTTCAAAAAGAACACAGCTCCTAAAATAAGCACTGCTGCCCTTAAATAAAAAAAACAACAACTTAAGTCACATCTGCATAGGTCTAGCCAAATGAAGAATTATTTCTAATAGTTGACCACAGGAAGTATACTATTTCTTTATTAAAATAAGATTTTACCAAGCCAGCTTATTACATTCAGTGATGAATGACACTAGGAGGATGGTTCTTGTGGTCATGTTGTCTTGAGATGTTTACAAAGACTTAGGGTTCCTTTTAGAAAGCTGCAGCAAAACTTGGCCTTAGCGTACCCTTACACGGGTCTTTTTTTTCAAAGCCGGAAAATGGTTGATTTTCCATTTTCTTAATTAATGACCAATGCACTAATATTGTCATTAGTGCCTGAGTACTTACCGTCACCTATTTTGTAGGTGCAGAAATGCCCACTCTCCGCCCCTAGACATGCCCCGTCAGCAAAAAAAAAACCCCAAAATATTTTTTAACGTATGGGTCGCGCACGCACATTTGGAACTTATCACGGGATGCTTGAGTGTGCCCCAGGGTAAGCTCTTTTAAACTGCAGTAAGCATGAACTAGTGCTTACCGCAGCTTAGTAAAAGGACTCCTTAATTAAACTGAAAATATCAGATTCCACTACCCCATCAAAAGCCTCCTCTTCCTCACAGGGCTGGTCTTAGCAATTGCGGGGCCCTGTGCAGACCAGTTCAGTGGGCCCCCCGTCCCATATAGCCATGCTCCACCTAGCCCTGCCCCCACCTAGCTCCATCCCTTGTTGACAAGATGTATTTTAAACATTTTTTATGCAAATAAAGACAAATCAAGCAAACCTTGTACAGATAATTCAAATATGCACAATGTTATCATAGGAAACCTTTGGTTTTAAAAAAGCAAAACCATGTGCATGTAAGGACTGGATAAATGAATTAAAACAAACCCCCTTAATATGTAATACTTGGTAGCAATAATGAAACAGTGATTGAATATTCACATAGCAAGCAGCCTGAGCCAACAGATTTATTTTCCACTGAACATAATTAACTTTGTATGAACTTGGCTGCTAATAGTATGCTCAGCTGAACTGGACAATGTTGGCACATTTACACTGACTCTGGACAGTTCTACAAGAAGGAAACCCTTCCCTCATTAATCAATACCTCCTCTGTGAAATAGTAATAATAAAAAAAAAGGCAAGGATATTTTTATAATACACCACTGTATTCCACAAAGCAAAAGTAGCAAGTTCCCACATGCATCTTTTATTCTTTTGATGTAGGCACAGGGAAAAAAAAAGCTTTTAAATGCTCCCAGGTTTCAATCTAAATCATGTTTAATGTGGGATGAAATGCCATAAATAAATAGAAACTCTGAGTCTGCGCACCTGATTCTCATAACATGATGTCTGTTTAGTGTCCCTTTACCAGGAGAAAACAAATCTCTGCACAAATATTATAGTACTAGGGTGTCCCTTTAACCAGCCCCTCCAAATGACACACCGATTACGACACATAACAAATTAATACTCTACTTATTATGCTTCCTCTTTGTACAATCCATATGCACAAGCTGGCATGTTTGAAAATCTAAGTGAGATTAAATAAAAATTCCACCAATAAAGAAAAAATGTGGATGCAGCTGCTTGAGTGCACGGGGATTTGGCTGCGCAAGGAAGGGGAAACAGATATTACCTTGTTTTTGTTTTTGTTTTTTTTTTTACATTATCCTCCCCTTCCACCCACCCACCTATTCCAGACATCCTCCCCGGTCCCCCGGTCCCCTGAGCCATAGGGTGCCCTCCCGGCACATACCTAAAGCCACCCTGGCGATCTCGTGGATTCTATGGGCCTAGAAAGGTCCCCAGTCTTTCCTGACTGCTGCCAGCACTGACCCTCTTGCTGCTGCATCACTTTTTAAAAATGGTTGCTGAGACTTCCTACGGCAGATTTGGTCCTGCTGTGCCTGCTAGAGGCTATCTGTTAATGTTGTGGTACAAAGTTCAAGTTTTAAAACTAGGGGGAAAAGAGTATAGAGATTAGTTGATAAAGTTTGCTTTTTTATATTTTTATTCTGCCTATCTCTAACCTACAATTCCTCCTTTAAACCCTAATCTTTAAGTTCCCAAAGCACAAATGAAATTAATGTTCACTTACCAGAGAAAAGCCCTCGTCTCTCAGAACTTCTCAGAAAGAAAGTTTAGTGGGACCTTTCCTCTTTATATAGTTTTGAATCCACAGGGACTGCTTCAAACAGACCCTTTCAAGCTAACTTAGTAATCAGATTGCCCTTACTTTTGCAAATATTCTACATCCTCACACCTTAATTAACATCTAATTCAGGTCAGTAACAGTGCTACTTCTCCTTGGAGGCCTCACAAAAAAAAGAGTGAAAGTGGTTTTGAACTAGGGTGCCTTGGTTTACAGTTCACTGCACTAACCATTAGGCTACTCCGCATACCTGTTTTCTGTTCTGTTAAGAATGTCTATAATACCTGAAGCAGTCATTCAGCCTAATATTCCCTTCTAGTTTCACTTTCAGGAGAAAGGGAGGAGGACAGCAACCACTAGGGGGATTAAGGAGGTGTTGTGCCTTAATCTCTCCAGTGGGATATATGCTGAATCGGAGCACCTTTTTGTAACTTGTATGTTCCTGAAACAGATCTAAATAAGGACTTCTTTCTTTTTAGACATGGACGTTTCTTCCCCTTTAACAATCGCTATTCGACATCCAGATTTCAGGCCCGTCCTTGTCCCACCCAAAATATGCCCAGAGAACACCCTCTTGCTATTTGGACGTACTGCAGTGTTGGACATTCCTTTTCTGTCTTTGCAAAATCAGGATTTGAACATTCCAAGCTCATTAACATCCATTTCAGCCTTTTCAGACATCCATATGCTTCAAAAATGAGCGCCTTAGTCTGTCATGCTGAGTGTTTATTTTGATGGCTATTGCACAGATTACTCCAGTATTTTTTGACAGTGGTTTTCCAATACTGTCGACAGCAACTTGGGTTTAATGCTACACCTTGTTTCCTAAAGTTGTCAGTGGTACTAACATGATCGAGCCCCTCAAGTTTTAAAAAAATGTGATATCACCTCATGCACCAAGACCAACACTGCTCTGGAGAGGAAATTTGCCTTATGGAATTTACTGTCCTTTCTGTATCAGATGTATTGCTTGTCAGTTGCTTAAAGATCCTATAAAGCAGAAGGGTGATGAGGGGCAAAGGCCTGGTCCAGGTGACTGTCTGGAAATAACACATATGGTCAGATTAGAAGAAACCCACACAGGTTGCTCTCCATCTATGGTAGTGAGATTTTGCTTTACTCCTGCTGTTTGCCAGAATTAACCATTGTTGGAAACAGATACTGCATTTGATGGACCTTTAGTCTGACCTAGTATGACAGTTTGTATATTCTTATGTTCTAATACATTGTTCCATTATTCATGTTACCATTATTCAGTACATGAAAATATAGAATAGTTCATGCATAAACTCAATAAATAAAGTTTGTTACCAGGTGTATCTGATTTCTATCTGTTGCATTTATGAAAAATAATGCAAGCATATTTTACACCTATTTGCACTCTAGCCTAGATAAATATGCAGTTATAACACAATCTGTCTTTTTTGCTTGTAGCATGTGTTTCTTTCTCTTTATTATTTTCCCCTACATTATATAAGCGGTACCACCAGAAACGTCTGCTAAGTTCTCTCTACAGTTGGATATTTACCCAATCAGCTTGCTAGCTGAAATGAGACTGATTATTCTATTATATGACTTGGAGTATGGGCTGTACTCAACAACCAGAAACAATGAAACACAGAACATGAGGACAGATATCAAGACTGCAGAGTCACCCCAATCTATCCATTTCCCTTTTCACTTGTTGTCCTACTTGATTCCCTACTTTACCCTAACCCCTAAATTCTATATAAGTTGCCGAAAGTTAGGCATACAAATACAGTGGTATTTGATCCCTTGCTGATTTTGTAAGTTTGCCCACTGACAAAGACATGAGCAGCCCATAATTGAAGGGTAGGTTATTGGTAACAGTGAGAGATAGCACATCACAAATTAAATCCGGAAAATCACATTGTGGAAAGTATATGAATTTATTTGCATTCTGCAGAGGGAAATAAGTATTTAATCCCTCTGGCAAACAAGACCTAATACTTGGTGGCAAAACCCTTGTTGGCAAGCACAGCGGTCAGACGTCTTCTGTAGTTGATGATGAGGTTTACACACATGTCAGGAGGAATTTTGGTCCACTCCTCTTTGCAGATCATCTCTAAATCATTAAGAGTTCTGGGCTGTCGCTTGGCAACTCGCAGCTTCAGCTCCCTCCATAAGTTTTCAATGGGATTAAGGTCTGGTGACTGGCTAGGCCACTCCATGACCCTAATGTGCTTCTTCCTGAGCCACTCCTTTGTTGCCTTGGCTGTATGTTTTGGGTCATTGTCGTGCTGGAAGACCCAGCCACGACCCATTTTTAAGGCCCTGGCGGAGGGAAGGAGGTTGTCACTCAGAATTGTACGGTACATGGCCCCATCCATTCTCCCATTGATGCGGTGAAGTAGTCCTGTGCCCTTAGCAGAGAAACACCCCCAAAACATAACATTTCCACCTCCATGCTTGACAGTGGGGACGGTGTTCTTTGGGTCATAGGCAGCATTTCTCTTCCTCCAAACACGGCGAGTTGAGTTCATGCCAAAGAGCTCAATTTTTGTCTCATCTGACCACAGCACCTTCTCCCAATCACTCTCGGCATCATCCAGGTGTTCACTGGCAAACTTCAGATGGGCCGTCACATGTGCCTTCCGGAGCAGGGAGACCTTGCGGGCACTGCAGGATTGCAATCCGTTATGTCGTAATGTGTTACCAATGGTTTTCGTGGTGACAGTGGTCCCAGCTGCCTTGAGATCATTGACAAGTTCCCCCCTTGTAGTTGTAGGCTGATTTCTAACCTTCCTCATGATCAAGGATACCCCACGAGGTGAGATTTTGCGTGGAGCCCCAGATCTTTGTCGATTGACAGTCATTTTGTACTTCTTCCATTTTCTTACTATGGCACCAACAGTTGTCTCCTTCTCGCCCAGCGTCTTACTGATGGTTTTGTAGCCCATTCCAGCCTTGTGCAGGTGTATGATCTTGTCCCTGACATCCTTAGACAGCTCCTTGCTCTTGGCCATTTTGTAGAGGTTAGAGTCTGACTGATTCACTGAGTCTGTGGACAGGTGTCTTTCATACAGGTGACCATTGCCGACAGCTGTCTGTCATGCAGGTAACGAGTTGATTTGGAGCATCTACCTGGTCTGTAGGGGCCAGATCTCTTACTGGTTGGTGGGGGATCAAATACTTATTTCCCTCTGCAGAATGCAAATAAATTCATATACTTTCCACAATGTGATTTTCCGGATTTAATTTGTGATGTGCTATCTCTCACTGTTACCAATAACCTACCCTTCAATTATGGGCTGCTCATGTCTTTTCAGTGGGCAAACTTACAAAATCAGCAAGGGATCAAATACTTATTTCCACCACTGTACATGTGTAAAGTAATTGACTAAACTGGTGATCTATCTATCTATCTACTTATCATTTCTATAGCGCTACAAGGCATATGAAGTGCTGTACACATACAATAATTGGCCTTAACCAGTGTTAATTGGTATTAATTATTAATTACACGCATATCTGCTCTGTGCTCCTATTCTATAACCTACATGCATAAATCATTTTGAGTGCAACTCCAAAGGGGGTGTTGCCATGGAAGGGTCATAGGCGTCTCCAAGATTTAGGTGTGAAGTCATAAAATACTTCCATTTCTGCGCCTGACAGTAAGTCAGAGAACTGGGTGTTCAAATCTGATGATATAATGGTGTATTGGCAAGTGAGCATTTACACCAGCCTTTGGCAGGTGTAAATGCTCATGCCTAAAGTTAGGAGCAAAAATGACTTAAGCTGGTATTCTATAAAGACAGCTCCATGTAGAACTGCCTTTATAGAATTCACGTTTAGCATGCATCACCCCGGTGCCTTACTTTGGGCACCCTATACAGATTTCCGCCCATGTGCTTATCCCATGTGTTTTTCAATGCCAAGACTGCTTTTGCCTCTACACTTCTTCTGGGAAGCTGCTCAATGCGTCCACTACCCTTTCTGTGACTGCTCAGGCCATCTCCTTTTAACTTTATTCTATAATCCCTTTTTCTGGAACTTCTCTTCCACTCAAAAATGTTGGCTTCTGTGGCATTATTCACAGTATACTGTTAGCATATCTGAATTTTTCTGACCCTCCCCCCTCCTTTTCCTGCAGGTGATATATATTTAGATCCTTTTCTCATATAACTTATGGTGAAAACCACACATCATTTTTTAGTGCTTTTCTGGGAGACTTCTCTCCTGATTATATCCTTTTGGAGATGAAGACTTCAGAT
This sequence comes from Microcaecilia unicolor, assembly GCF_901765095.1. Taxonomy (NCBI): domain Eukaryota; kingdom Metazoa; phylum Chordata; class Amphibia; order Gymnophiona; family Siphonopidae; genus Microcaecilia; species Microcaecilia unicolor. Next base: position 295,857,561 of record NC_044032.1, read on the forward strand.
TGGAACACAATGTGAGATCTCACCTATAATTTTTACAGAAACATCACCACCTTCTTTTTGCTGCTGGCTGTAGCTCTCATTATGCACCCTAGCTTTCTTCTGTCCCTTTTCAAAATACACCGTTATATTATTTGACACCCTTCAGATCACCAGATTTGAACGTCCAGTTCTCTGTCCTTTTCTGTGCTTACCAATACTTCACCCTCTATACTGCACCCTTGGTTTTCTGTCTTTCAAATAAGTGGTGGCCCTTCCTGTATTAAATCTTAGGGGCCCTTTTACTAAACCACCTTAAGTGCTAGCATGCACTTAACAGAAGAAAGAAGGCTTACTGCAAAATCTATTAAAGTGTTTTGCGGTAATTTGAGGGATAATGTTGCATTATCATTTTTTCTAATTTTTTCATGAGAGGGTGTGCTAAGGGTAAGGAGTGGGTGTAGATGCATTATCCAGCTATCACATTCTGGTTAGTGCATGCTAACTGAATAACGTGGAGTGAATGTGGGAGTACTTAGCATCTCCTAAAGAGGAGGTGGTAAGAGCTTTCATATTATTTTTTTGCAAATCCCACATGCCAATAGAAAAAAAAGTATGGGACCTGCATAAAAGAAGAAGAATCCTTACTACACTGCCACATAAAATATAGGCTATAGGGTAGAATCTATATATGGCGCCTGAAAAAAAAACGCATGAAAAAAAATACACTGAGGCATATTCTTTATAGTATGCCTAAATTTTATAGAATAGGCTTAAATTTCCATGCAGTATATAGAATTATGCCGAGAGTCTCTCCACGCAGTCAAATGTGGTCACGTCCATGTAGGCCATGTTTTACTTGGTATAAATCCTGATGCCTAAGGGGCCCTTTTACTAAGCTGTGTAGGCGCCTACGTGAGCCCAGTACATGCCAATTCAGAACTACTGCCTGGTAATTTCATTTTTTACGCGCATCCACTACATGTGCCAGAAAATATATTTTATTTTCCAGCGTGCAGTGCTAACCGGGCAGTATTCTGCATTGTACGCGTGTTGATGATTACTGCCCAGTTAACACGTGAGACCTTACCGTTTAGTGAATTGGTGGTGGTAAGGTCTCAGATCCAAAATGGACGTGCGCCAGTTTTCATTTTACCGCACGTCTATTTTCGGCCAAAAAAAGGCATTTTTTACAAGTGCTCTGAAAAATGGACCTGTGCACGTCCAAAACATGCACCTACACCAGCGCATGGAATTTTTCAGTAAAAGGACCCCTAAATTAAGTACAGAGTGACTATATTCTATAATAATGCACATAGATTTTGGAAACGCCCACGCCGCACCCATGGTCATGTCCCCTTTTCAACTATGTGACTTAGAATTTTTTTTTTATTTTTTATGTATGAATTTTTAGATTTACATTTATGCAAAAACATAAATATATAGAATTCGGAAAAAAACTTTACCAAAATTGTAAAAGTAAAATAAATGAATATGAAAAATAAACTATTATTTGTCCACAATAAAGTGATCCAAGTACTAGAAAATATAATTCACAACAAACATTTAACTTCCATAATCTAGGAATAGAAGGTATACAGGAATAAACAGCCGAGTAGTGTTATGCAATCTGGAATTACCCCAACTTATTCTTTACTATTTATAAATTCCAATAATTTCCCAGGCGTAAAAAAGAAACATAATTAGTGGAATTCAGTGAGATGATACATCTACAAGGAAATTTAAGGAGGAAAATCCCTCCTAGACTAACAATTCTTGGTTTTAAGGCCAAGAACTCTTTTCTTCTTTTTTGAGTGGGATAGGAGGAAATGTCCTATTGCGGATTAAAAACTGGTTGAAGAAAAGGAAACAGAGAGTGGGGTTAAATGGGCAGTATTCACAATGGAGAAGGGTAGTTAGTGGGGTTCTTCAGGGGTCTCTGCTAGGACCACTGCTTTTTAATATATTTATAAATGATTTAGAGATGGGAGTAACCAGCGAGGTAATTAAATATGCTGATGACACAAAGTTATTCAAAGTCGTTAATTCGTGACAGGATTGTGAAAAATTACAGAAGGACCTTACGAGACTGGGAGACTGGGCGGCTAGATGGCAGATGACGTTTAATGTGAGCAAGTGCAAGTTGATGCATGTGGGAAAAAAGAACCCGAATTATAGCTACGTCATGCAAGGTTCCACATTAGGAGTTACGGACCAAGAAAGGGATCTGGGTGTCGTCGTCAATAATACACTAAAACCTTCTGCTCAGTATGCTGCTGCGGCTAGGAAAGCGAATAAAATGTTGGGTATTATTAGGAAAGGTATGGAAAACAGGTGTGAGGATGTTATAATGCCGTTGTATTGCTCCATGGTGCGACCGCACTTTGAGTATTGTGTTCAATTCTGGTCGCTGCATCTCAAGAAAGATATAGTAGAATTGGAAAAGGTGCAGCAAAGGGCCACTAAAATGATAGCTGGGATGGGACGACTTCCCTATGAAAAAAGACTAAGGAGGCTAGGGCTTTTCAGCTTGAAGAAGAGACGGCTGAGGGGAGACATGATTGAGGTATATAAAATAATGAGTGGAGTGGAACAGGTGGATGTGAAGCGCCTGTTCACACTTTCCAAAAATACTAGGACAAGGGGGCATGCGATGAAACCACAGTGTAGTAAATTTAAAACAAATCGGAGAAACTTTTTCTTCACCCAACGTGTAATTAAACTCTGGAATTCGTTGCCAGAGAACGTGGTGAAGGCGGTTAGCTTGGCAGAGTTTAGAAAGGGGTTAGACGGTTTCCTAAAGGACAAGTCCATAAACCGCTACTAAATGGACTTGGGAAAAATCCTCAATTCCAGGAATAACATGTATAGAATGTTTGTACGTTTGGGAAGCTTGCTAGGTGCCCTTGGCCTGGATTGACCGCTGTCGCGGATAGGATGCTGGGCTCGATGGACCCTTGGTCTTTTCCCAGTGTGGCAATACTTATGTACTTATGTACTTATATTGCAGGTAGATCAGGTAAGCACACCTGACTTCCAACAAAAGCTGTTTCCACAGGAGTCGAGATGGCTGCAGGTCCTCCACTCACAGCTGCTGAACTTTTCCCCTCACCGGAGGTTTCAGCTCGCTGTAACGCTGTTACTACCAGTTCTGTTCCGGGTCTCGGAGGTGCTGTAAACGAGGGAGGAGTAAGAGATACTTCCTCAACGCTATGATCTAGTTCTTCCACTGGACCGCTCGTGGTGTTTTCCTGGGTTCCCGGCGTCTGCAGTCCCAGCTCATCTAGCGTCGTTTGGCGCATGGGGGGGGCCATCGCCCTACTCGTGGAGGTGAGTGTACAGGCTTTCCCCTTCCTCTTCCCCATTTCTGGTCAGAGGATTTACCCATTTGCCAAAATTTTCGCTGAGAGTCTGGAGCTAGAAAAGAAGCACCTCTACTCCAGACGCCATCTTGGATCCATGTGACTTAGAATTTAAGCGCACCATGTCACTTAGTGAGTTGTGCATGTAAATCTTAATTAATGCCAATTAGTGCTGATAATTGCTTGTTAGCATCCAATTAACAGTGCTGATTAGCTAGTTAACCAATTAAGTTACGTGCATTGTTATAGAATACGCTTTTATTTCCACACTGAAATTAAGGCACAATATATAGAATTAGGGGGTTAGCATATAAGAAAGTCCCACATTAAAATAAGCTAAGCCCATATTTTAGCACATTTCAGTAAAAGAGCCCCTTAGTTTGTTGAATTCTTTGCCACTCCTAAAACTTCCCGATATCACTCTATTTCCTTTCTTTCTAAAGGAGGCATACATGATTTTTCTGAGAGATGCACCCCCCACCACCACCACCACCGCCTTACAAAATAAAGGCAAAAGAATTAGCATTCATGAAATACAGAAAAACTCAAGAAGAGGAACACAAAAAAGAATACCGGATGAAACTGAATGATATCAATAGAAATATATGTCTTATGAAAGCATAAGCGGAAGAACAAATGGCTAGAAATGTAAGGAGGGGAGACAAGCATTGAAGGTTAAAAATGGAATTGTGAGACTGAAAGATGCTGTGGACCGCTATGTAGAGAGTAATGAGGAAAAAGCGAATGTGTTAAACAAATACTTCCGTTCTATATTCACAGAAGAAAATACTGGAGAAGGACCACAATCAGCTGGCAAGCAGACATATGAGAATGGAGTAAATATCACAACATTCATGGAAGAAAGTATTAATGAACAACTTAAAAAAATTGAAGGTGGACAAAGTAATGGGTCCAGATGGGATCCAAGGATATTGAGGGAGCTCAGAGACGTTCTGGCAGGTCCTCTTAAAGATTTGTTTAACAAATCCTTGGAGACAGGAGAAATTCCATGGGATTGGAGAAGAGCAGATATGGTCCCTCTTCACAAAAGTGGTGATAAAGAAGAAGCGGGAAACTACAGGCCGGTAATCCTCACTTCGGTTATTGGAAAAGTAATAGAAGTATTACTGAAGGAAAGATAGTGAATTTTCTGGAATCCAAGTGGTTAAAAGGTCTGAGGCAACATGGCATGTGGCATGTGAGGGGGACCAGTGAGGGGGACCAGTGCACTACGAATGCTGGCTCCTCCCACGACCAAAGGGCTTGGATTTGGTCATTTCTGAGATGGGTGTCCTCAGTTTCCATTATCGCCGAAAATCAGAAACGACCAAGTCTAAGGACGACCATCTCTAAGGTCGACCTAAATTTCCAGATTCGGGCTTCCCCGGCCGTATTATCGAAGCAAAAGGTGGACATCCATCTTGTTTTGATAATATGGGTTTCCCTGCCCCTTTGCAAGGACATCCTGCGAGGACGTCCTCAGAAAAATTTGATTATGCCCCTCCACGTTACAAAGACCTGGTTTTTGAAATGTAGGATTTGTTTATTTTTATTTGTCAAACTCAATGAATATTTTTATGCTGAAATTTTACATAGGACCCAATTTTGGTTGATTCAAACCCTTGATACATACAAGCCTCAAATGTCAAAGAAATTAACTTTTAATTTATATGGATATTGTCACCTTCCGAGGATCTACAGGGCTGCATTTTAGCAAAGAACACTCGCCAGGAACATTTCACTCTAGATGATTTGTTTTTCAGGTCTCTTGAATGAAGTAGTAATTGAATATATAACAGTGTATTCTGATTATAGAATCCTACTTTCGATACAGTGTATACCTTGGGATTTGTGTTTTCTGGTCATATTTCAGGGTTTTTTTTTATAACACTACTCTACCTTGGCCTTCAGACCTTCTTGGCAGAAATACAAAGTGATCATAGATATTCTGCCGGCTAAGGGCTAGAGGTGAACCTCAGTGCTTTTTCAGTCTGCATGAGTTATTATCCCCACTGAGAGTTCCTAGAACAGCCTCTCAACAACTGTATTATGATTACAACTTTGTGTGCCTTCATCAGACTGAATCCCCCCCCCCTATTGAAATCTCCTTCTACCAAATTAACATTAACATTTTATAATGCCAGCAAATGTTCTTTAGTGTGTATAAGGAAAGAGAGAAGGTCTATAGAATCACTGTGTGTGTGTGTGTGTGTGTGTGTGTGTGTGTGTGTGTGTGTAAGTGTTCCAAGAGGATCCTGACAAAGCTATTTGGGGGGGGGAGGGTGAGATCAGAGGGATCCACATGCAGAGGTGAACATGCACACACATGCATCTTGGAAAGTAGACTTCATTAGTTCTGTATGAAACTTCATGTTTATTTTATTCTTTTCCTGGTATCAGTTCTTCAGCATGAAAGAGATTGGTCTGGCCATAACCTTTAGTATCTATTGCCTGGCTTTACAGATTTTACATTTCCATGTACAGATTTTACATTTCCATGCTCCTTGATAGAATTAATTGGATGGACTAGAGATGGCTGTATTAGTTTTATGACTATATTATTATTTTGTGTTATTTGTACAGTAATTCCTGGTAATTTCCAGCTTCTTGGGTTTGCACTCTGCTAAGAACTGAGAGGTGTGGGCATTTTTGATATGATATCTAAATCCAGCTTTGGACATTTTGAAGAAAATGTCCAAAAACCCAGTACCGAACATAGCCATTTTCAAACTTGAAAAATGTGCATCTTTTCTTTTTCTCAAAAATGGCCATTTGCTAGACATTGTGTTCAGTGCACCTATATTTTTGGATCATTTTCCAAAAAAAAAAGTCAAAGTGAAAAATTCACAAAATCAAGCCATCGGGATGTAGGAGGAACCAGCATTCTTAGCAGACTGGTCACACAGACATTGCAGCAGAGATGTGGGACTCCTTAGGAGGCACTGCAGTGAACTTCACATAAAAGGTCCCAGGTACACATCTCACCATTACCCTCTTATATTGTATGGTGATCCCTCTAAAACCCACCAAAAACCTACTGTACCCAACTGTACACCATTACAATAGCCCTTATGACTACAGGTGTCACCTATATGTAGGTAGAGTAGGCTTTTAGTGGGTTTTGGAGGGCTCACACTTTCCACCACAAGTGTAATAGCTAGAGTGGATTATGGGCCTGGGTCCCTTTCTCTACAGTACCCTGCACTGATCACTAGGCTAGTCCAGGGACCTGCATGCTGGTCTAACAGGACTGACCATAACATCTGAAGCTGTCATACAGCTTTGTTTGTACTATTTCTTTTCATCTTTGGGGGGGAGGTGGAAGGGGGGTCAGTAACAACTGGTGGAATAGGTGGGGACATGTTTTAATCCCTCCAGTGGTCATTTGGAGCACCTTCTTGTGACTTAGTCATTATTAAAACAGGTCTAGCCCAAAATGTCTAGGTTTTAGCCCTGAACGTTTTTGTTTTGTTCCATTATGGTAGAAAAAAAATCCAAGTGCTAGGAATGCCCAAATCCTGCCCTCAACATCCCCCGACACATCCCCTTTTGAATTGGATGCACTTCTGATGAACATATTGAAAAGCATCTTACAATGGGCTTCAAAAATAACGATTTGGACATTTTGTGGAAAAAAAATTCCAAATGCCGCTTTGTGCCGCTTTTTGGATGTTTTCTGTTTCGAAAATGAGTCCCATAACGGATTATACATTTTGAAATTATGTTATGTTATGTACTACCCTGGACCCCAGCAGGCATGTGCTGGGGTTATGGACTAGCCATGAAGTTAAATAAATCCCAGGAAAAAAATGATTCTACCTACACAATATTATCTTTAACATGGAATCTAGACCACAACCAGTAAATTATATAGATCACTGGCATTGTTTTGACAAATGAATGTAATTTAAATATAATGTGCTTCATTTTATCAATTTTTGATCTCTAAAATGCAGGAAACAGAGTCTGGGTCCAAGTTTGTCACTTTGCAAATTCTATACCACAGAGGTTCATTAATCACACAAAGTACCACATGTTCATAATGTAATAAAGAAGCTCTTGTTGCATTTTGTAATGTCTAATTATGGATTGCTATTTCCCAGAAATTTTTCCATCAGAAAGGTAATTTCTGTGGTGTGCAAAAAGAAAATGTGAAGGAAAAAAAAACAATCTTACAGGAACCCGTTACGCAAACACAGCTTTAATGAATTTGGCCCTGAGTCGCCATTCTTTGTACAGGTTTGTAATCATAGGAGGTCTTGAACAATGCAAACAACACAGAGCAGAGTGATTATAAGACAAGTATTTCAGCAATGTTCAGTTGACTGGGTGTGGGCGAGGAAGCAATTTTACAGTTTGCCTGCTGGTGCAAGAATGATTTACATGCCAATAAAGGTTATTGTTGCTAATGATTATAGATATTTTCCTGAAGTTATTTATGCAAGGAAAGTTAAGTGCACCTGTACTGTTATATTTTACTATAACTGTACATAGGTAATTGCTAGGATTTTCCATATTAACCAGACAGGAAGCGCATAGTCAATTGGACTGATATTACCTCACTATTTAAAGCTGTGCAGCAACAATAAGGCTCTGTGTACTTACTGAAAACAGAGCTGTTATCACGGTATAAGTACACAGCCAATACTGAATAGTGGTGTGAAAAAGCTGTGAGGTGAGAGGCTTTGATAATCTATAACTAGATCTCAAGTGCAGTATCAGAAGTTTTCTAAATGATATAATCAACAAGACCATTGCTTGTATAATTTCCAGACTAGGCATGTGGAAAGTAATTTTGTAACAGAGCACCATGGATAGATGCATACTTCTCTTCATAATATAGTAGCATATGGGATAGAGAACATACCAGTTGGTGAGTTGGTGTAATGATTGTGCAGACTTTATCCAAATAGATTAAGGTAGTTCATAATTTACACTCGTACTTGCTAACACCACCCATTCACTGCCCAAAATCCATCTCTGTGTAAGCCCACCAGCAAAGCACATGCCATAATGGCATGTACTTTTACACTGGACAGTATTGTGAGGATACTTATGTGCACACATGGTCACATGTGCTTGGGAATTATTTTATAAAATGACAGCGTGCCGATCACCTTTCTTCTTTCCCTAAAACAGCAACTACAGCAAGGAAAGAACAATCTTCTATGTTATGTTGACTACTGCCGTCTTAGAAAAGAGTCAAAGTCTGAGGTCATGCTTCTCGTTGACATACTTGGATGTACATATAGATAAGATGATGCCCACCTATCACATACTGGCCTTCATACTTCTAAGAGCAACATTTGCAATCCAGAGGTGGCCGGTTCAAATCCCACTGCTGCTCCTTGTGATCTTGGGCAAGTCACTTAACCCTCCATTGCCTCAGGTACAAACTTAGATTGTGAGCCCTCCTGGACAGAGAAATATCCAGTGTACCTGGATGTAACTCACCTTGAGCTACTACTGAAAAGGTGTGAGCAAAATAAAAATCAAAAATGGAATCCGGGATTACTGTCCAAGACATGACAGTAGAAGTAGTATAGAGGGAACACTGCCAGTGGGCTGTGGTAGGTTTGGTCACATCAGTGGCATGCAAAAAGCGATAATTTGAGTCACTTGAAGTTGTAGAAAAATAAAAGGAAAAATTTAAACAAATGGAGTTGTAAGTTCATTTATGGTATAGATGTTCTGTGTGTTGCACATGATTTGATCATGGAGAGTTGCATTGGTTTGTATTGTCCTGATAGAGTGCACCTTTCTGCAGAGGGTTTGGTTACATTCAGTAGTGACTTACAAGGTGCTGTGGAGCATCTGATAAGTAACTAGTGAATATGTCCAAAACCACTGATTAAGTGCCGCTGAACATCAGCACAGACCATCACAGCACCATCCAGTTAGGATTAGATTCAGTAAATGGGGCCTAAAATGTGGGCGCATTGGAATAACGCACATAGCGCTATTCTATAAACTGTGTCTACAGCAAGATGTGGTTTATAGAATAGTGCATAGGCTGGGGGAACATGCCTATATTTAGGCATAGTTTATAGTTTAAGATTTGCTATACTACCAGGATGGCTGAGGGGAGATATGATAAAGGTCTATAAAATAATGAGTGGAGACGAATGGGTAGACATGAATCGCTTGTTTACTCTTTCCCAAAATACTAGAACTAGTGGGCATGCAATGAAGTTACAAAGTAGTAAATTTAAAATGAATTGGAGAAAATATTTCTTCACTCAATGTCTAATTAAACTCTGGAATTCATTGCCAGAGAATGTAGTAAAAGCAGTTAGTTTAGCGGGGTATAAAAAGGTTTGGATGGCTTCCTAAAGGAAAAGTCCATAGACCATTATTAAAATGGACTTGGGGAAAATCCACTGCTTATTTCTAGGCTAAGCAGCATAAAATGTATTGTATATTTTTGGGATCTTGTCAGGTACTTGTGACCTGGATTGGCCACTGTTGGAAACAGGATGTTGGGCTTGATTGACCTTCGGTTTGTCCCAATATGGCAATACTTATGTACTTATAACTGACTAGCAGTATTTGGTGGTTTACAATGCTGTTAAACAAATTTCAGTAAAGGAAAAGAAATGCAAAATAAGATAGGAAAGCAACGATTCACTCACACTGGAAGAGAGAGAAGGAGAATTAGGGGAGGGAGCACAATCAAAAGATAAAGGGGACAAGAGAGGGACTGATTGAGGGGAAAAGAAGGACAGTAGCTATAAATCACTGTGAAGACAGTTTAAAGAAAAAGCATTAGTGAACAGCCAGGTCTTCAATTTCAATTTAAAATTTCTAAATTAGGAATCAGCACAGATTTCTAGCGGGAGAGAATTCCAGTGAAAGGGGGCAGCAAAAAGGAAAGCGTCTCGATGGGTGGAATCTAAATGAGCAAATTTTGGACCTGGTAAGACTAAGCAATGGTCATTTATTGGAGAAGGCAAACAGGTGAGTATGGAATAGTAAGAGATGAGAGATAGTGTAAGAACCAGTAGTTTCAACAGAATATGCTGACGGATTGGAAGCCAATGGTATTTTTGCAGTAATGGCAAGCTATGGTCGAAATGATGGGCATGACATAATAATTAGATGACCGTATTCTGTATGAACTGCAATATTTTGATAGAAGTTTGAGTACAACCTAAGTAAATAATATTACGGTAGTCCAACCTTGTAATGAGTACGGCGAGAAGTAAAAAGTGAAAGATTTTGGAACTGAAATAATGATGAATCGCATGTAGCTGACTGAGTACAAAGAAACCTGTTTTGCATACATTAGATATCTGAGAAGTGAATGACAGCTGTGAGTTGAGGAAAACCCCGTGATATCTAAATGACTCAACTGGCTGAAAAGTGGAACCAAACAACTGAAGCAAGATAGACAGAACCAAGAGACCTCCTGTAAACCAATACATTTACGATTTTGTCCTTATTGAGAGCTAGTTTGTGATTGAGTAACCAATCAGAGATATAAACAATCTTGGAGTAGATCAAGGGATGGGGTATGAGGATTTACAGGGTATAGTAAAAGAATATCATCTGCATAAAAGTGGAATGAAACACCAGTGGACAATTAGAGTTGCTAAAGGACTGAGAAATAAATTGAAAAGAAGCTGAGACAAAAATAGAACCCTGGAACACCACAAGGCAGATATCAGGGAAAGGCCCTAGAAGAAGCCATGACAACAGTATAGGAACAAATTGAGAGAAATTAAATGAACCAAGGCAAAACAGAACCTGAAATCCCAACAGAGGAAAGACAAAACAACAGAAGAGAATGATCCACAAGATTGAATGCAGCTGAAAGATCTAGAGAGACAGTAAGAACCACCATTTGTTTATCCCAGTATATGTGAACATCATTAAGTACAGCAGTGAGAATGATTTCCGTACTAAAATGCAACCTGATGCCTTACTATTTAGGATGGAGGGCAAGAGACTTATCAGCAAAGGAGGAGAGTTTGATCCTGGCAACCTGGTTTCAATGCCCACTGCAGCTCCTTGTGACCTTGAGCAAGTCACTTAACCCTCCATTGCCCCAGGTACAGAAAACTTAGATTGTGAGCCCTTTAAGGACAGAGAAAGTATCTGCATATAATGTGTACAGCACTGTGTATGTCTAGTAGTGTATAGAAATGATTAGTAGTAACACAATTTTCTCTAAATGAAAATCTGGTGTAAATACCCATGCCTAAATGCATATATGGTCCCCTGAATTCTATAATGTGCATAAATTTGATTGATGCCCCTGACATGCCTACTCTCCTACATGACCATGCCCCCTTTTCAGCTACACATGGAATGTACATGTGTCTCTTTATAGAATATGCCTAAAAACAAGTGCATGTAAATTCCAATTACTGCCAATTATTTATTTATTTATTTATTTATTACATTTGTACCCTGCGCTTTCCCACTCAAAGCAGGTTCAATGCAGCTTACATAGTAATTGGGATTACAAAGTATTGGTCATTAGTGATGATAATTGGTTGTTATAGGCCAATCATCATCACTAATTGGCTCATTACTTAATTTAGCGCTTGCCACTCATCGCGCCTTATATAGAATCTGGCGATTAATGTCAAAATGGTTCAGGAAGTAAAGGAAGGGAGAAGCCAGGACATACCTGGATAGCAGCAATTTTCAGACCACTGACTGCTTGGATATAGTTAGGATAACTGTTTTGCTGTCCTAACTTTATCTGGTCGCTTAGGGGCCCTTTTACAAAGGCGCAATGAAAAATGGCCTGCGGTAGTGTAGATGCGTGTTTTGGGCGTGCGCAGAATCATTTTTCAGCACACCTGTAAAAATTGCCTTTTTAAAATTCTTGCCAAAAATGGACGTGCGGCAAAATGAAAATTGCCACGCTTCCATTTTGGGTCTGAAACCTTACCACCAGCCATTGACCTAGCGGTAAGATCTCACGCGGTAACCGGGCAGTAATGGTCTATGCACGTAAAATGCTGACTACCGCCTTCATGACAGAAAATAAAAATATTTTACGGTGCACGTAGTGGACATGCATCAAAAATGAAATTACGACAAGGGCCCTGTGGTAGCCAAGCGGTAACTCAAAATTGATGCGCGTTGGGTGTGCATAGGTGCCTAGTAAAAGGGCCCCTTAGCCAATCAAGTAAGTGGCCCGTTAAAGTTAAGACAGCAAAAAGGTTGTCCTAGCTTAATCCATGTAGTTATCCAGACACTGGTCTGAATATCAGCTCAGATCTGGATAATTTTCTACAGCTGGCCAGTCCTGAATATTCAATAGCAACAGTGGTGTACCAAGGGGGGGCGGTGGGGGCGGTCCGCCCCGGGTGCACGCCCTGGGGGGGTGCCACGGCGCGCGCCTGGCTTGGAGTTTGCTATCTTCGCTTGTTCGCTGCAGCTCCCTCTGCCCCGGAACAGGTTACTTCCTGTTCCGGGGCAGAGGGAGCTGCAGCGAACGAGCGAAGTTAGCGAACTTTTCGGAGCTGACAGGCGCGCGCCGCAGCACACACCCCCCCAGCGGCGTGCACCCGGGGGGGGTGTCATTTCGCCGAGGGGGGAAGGTGTCATTTCGCCGGGGGGGGGGGGGGGGGGGCGCGTTGCACCCGGGTGCCATGCAGGCTAGGAACGCCACTGAATAGCAATGCCTAGAATAAAGGCCTAGCTTTGAATACCCAGCTCATTTCAGCCCATGGCAGCGAGCAATTTTAAATCCACTGACTACTTTGGGCTGAATATTGGGCTCTATAGTTTTTAATTAGGTTCATATGTGGAAGATGTCTATACATATATTGTTATTAAACTAGTAAAAAAGGCCCGTTTCCAAAACAGATGAAATGGGCGCTAGCAAGGTAATCCCCACCACCACCACCCACCCACCCTCCCTCTCTCTCGAGTTCCAGACCCCCCTCTCGGCGCATCACCGAAGCCCCTCCCCCCGGTGCATAACCCAAGCTCCTACCCCCCCCCCCCCTTGGGCACACCAACCCCCTTGCCACCCGCAGTCACAATACTAACAGTGTCCGGCCGCTGCTGCTTCTCCTGTTGAGCAGCAGCAGCCTGGACAAAAAGAAAAAAGCAAAAAAACATTTCAAACCTCAAACAGTGCTCCGTAGCCAGCCAGCTGGCATTGGCTGTTGTCTCTGCAGCCGTTCCTCCTCTCCCCTGTGACGTCGCTGCGCTCCTCCGGGGTCTTCCTCCAGGGGCACTGATGTGCAGGGGAGAGGAGAAGTGGCTGCAGAGATGACAGCCAATGCCAGCTGGCTGTCTACGGAGCACTGTTTGAGGTTTGAAATGTTTTTTTGCTTTTTTCTTTTTGTCCAGGCTGCTGCTGCTCAACAGGAGAAGCAGCAGCGGCCGACAGTGTTAGTATTGGCGGCTGCGGGTGGCGAGGGGGTTGGTGTGGCCGAGGGGGGGTATGGGCTTGTGTGATGTGCCGGGGGGAGGGGCTTGTGTGATGCTGCGAGGGGGGGTGCCTGTGTTGACCCGCTCCCTGCCACTTGCTCCAAAGTGGCAGGGAGCGGCACACTGACAGCTGATTCCCAGGCAGGGGGGGAGTAGGGAAACACACGGTCCCAGGCACATTCAAACATTGGAGGTGTGAATTATTATATAGGATGGGTAACGCTGTAACCATACAGTAGCTGCATAGCAAGCCACTACTTCAGCACAACTTACGCAGTGCCTTATGTTTGAAAACTGGGTTGTTTAGTGCAAACTGAAAAGTGTTTGACTAACGTTGCTGTTAGAATTACAGATGCACTACTGAAAAAGTACCTGTTGATGTTTAAAGTATTTCCCATGATTGCCAAGTTATTCCATTCCAGGAAGGAGATTTCAACCTAGTACTGGATTTCTAGGAATTTCATCTTGATATATTTTAGACCTGCTATACTGATTTCAATGGGTAGAATCAGGGGAGCTATAAATGCAACCATGCACTATGATGTACTTGCAATGGTCAGAAATATTCCTTTTTTAACTGGGTAACTAGACAGCTCAGAGCTGCCAGTATACCAAACAGGAAAAAATCATTTTAGTTGCTACAGGGATTAGAAACCAAAAAATGTGAATGCAATCAAATACATACATTTTCAAGAACAAAGTAAAAAAAAAAAAAAGAGAGAGAGAGTTTATGATAGATCATATATTTAGGTAAAAATAGAAAGCTGACCAGAATCAAAGATTAAAAAAAAACTAATAATAGTGATCTATTATGAAGATGATTGTAACTTAGACAAGATAAAGTGGCACCAGGTTGCCATAAAATTATAATAACTCAGGTATATACAAACCCCCTAATATTCAGTGTGATTTAATCAGGCAGGAGAGGCTCTGGCCCACTTAAATCGCTCTTGGCTGTCCACCCGCCAATAGTCAGTGGTACTTTACTGGGCAGTGCCACTAAATATTGGGTCTGACCATCTATTTAAAAAATAAGCAGGTCAGGGGCGGTACAAGGGGTGGCCTTAGGGATAACAACAACAACAACAACCATTTCTAAAGCGCTACTAGGGTTACGCAGCGCTGTACAATTCAAACATAGAAGGACAGTCCCTGCTCAAAGAGCTTACAATCTAAAAGACAAGAGAACAATCTAAAGACAAGTGAACAATCTAGAGGACGAGTGAACAGTTAATCTGATAGGGTGGATAGATTGGGGTATTTTATATTTCTCGAGCGGTTAGGCGCCGAAGGCAGCATTGAAGAGGTGAGTTTTAAGCAGAGATTTGAAGATGGGTAGGGAGGGGGCATGGCGTATGGGTAAAGGAAGATTATTCCAGGCATAGGGTGAGGCAAGGCAGAATGAGCGGAGCCTGGAGTTGGCAGTGGTGGAGAAGGGTAATGAGAGAAGGGCTTTGTCCTGTGAGCGGAGGTTGCGGGCGGGAACATAGGGGGAGATGAGGGTGGAGAGGTAGTGAGGAGCCGCAGACTGAGTGCATTTGTAGGTAAGGAGGAGGAGCTTGAATTGTATGCGATATCTGATCGGAAGCCAATGAAGTGATTTAAGGAGAGGGGTGATATGAGTATATCGGTTTTGGCGGAATATAAGACGTGCAGCAGCGTTCTGAACGGATTGAAGGGGGGATAGATGGCCGAGTGGGAGGCCGGTGAGGAGTAAGTTGCAGTAATCAAGGCGAGAGGTAATGAGAGCATGGACGAGAGTTCTGGTGGTATGCTCAGAGAGGAAAGGGCGAATTTTGCTGATGTTGAGGAGGAAGAAGCGACAGGTCTTGGCAGTCTGTTGGATAAGCAGGCAGTTATGCAGGTACCGGCAATATTTAGTGCTGGCGCTCACAAAGCTAAGTGGGTGAAGCAGCTGTTCTAAATCCACCCGGTTAGCTAAGTGGGCCCAATCTGCCAATTTGCTGGGACAACTAGGAATGAGTGGGATTCGCTTCTGCCCCACCACCACCACTGGACCATCGAGCATCACAGGTAGGACCAAGGGGCCAATACGAACCAAGGGGTGAAAGGGGGTAGTGACTGGTGCTGGGGGAGAGAGCATCTGGAGGAAGGAGATCTGTTTCAGGTGGGTAGGTGGAAAGGGGGATCACTCCGGGGGGAGAATAGAAGTGCATGAGGCTGTCCCGATATCCAACCAGAGAGCACATTATGGTCTTATGCAGCCTTAGCTGAATATCAGTGGGGACCCACACAAGCTCCAGCCGCCAGGCCACAAAACATTAGTACTGAATATTCTGTGCCTGTGCCAGCACGTGGAGCAGGACTGAATATTGCAACTAATCTATGGAGTCAAGTAAAGAGCCAGAGCCAGAAGACACCATTTCAGAAAGGGCAACACAACCTTAGGAAATGTGAAATAGACATCAAATAGACTGTATCCCCTCCCTCTCATCCCATCTCAATTTTATCAATAATGCATCTACCTGGAGATGCCCCTTATCCTTCTAATGAGATACCAGAGGATCAGTTAAAACTTGTTCTGCAAGCCTAAAGATTTTCTCCCTGTATAAACTAGCCAACATGGGCATACTATAGCATATATTACATGAGCTGATTCGCAAGTAGAATTCGTTTATTGTAATTTGCTTTAAAAGTTTGAACCCGAACTTGTTTGGGATAATGCAGGGTACAATTGCCAAAAATAACTAAAAAAGGTGGTGATGTATGTGCTGTGGGGTCTTGTATCCCAAGGTGATACCCAAAATGGAGGAAAGAATAACAGAGAGGTGGATATGAATCAAAAAAAAAGAGACTCCAGGGCTCATTTTCAAAAGAGAAAAATGTTTAAAAAGTGGCATAAACTGGCAAATGGATGTTTTTCTTGCAAAAACGTCCAAATCGGTACTTTTAAAACCATTTTCCAGATGTTTTTATATGCTGTTCATTTGCAGTATGTCTAAATCTCAAGGGGGCATGTTAAGAGCGGGGTTTGGGCCTTCCTAATATCTGAACATTTTTCAGCTGCAATGGAACAAAACAAAAATGTCCAGGACTAAAACTATGATGTTTTGAACTAGACAAGCCACAAAAAAGTGCCCTAAATGCCCAGATGGCCACTGGAGGAATAAAGGAATGACCCCCCCCCCCCCCTTACTCCCCCTGTGGTCAAAGACCTTCTCCCCCCCCCCCCCCCCCCCCCCCCCCCCAAAAGATGTATATACCAGTCTCTATGACAGTGTCAGATGCTGTAGCCAGTCCTATTAGAGCAGCAAGCAGGTCCCTGCAGTAGCCTAGTGGTCGGTACAGTGCACTGTAGAAAAGAGGACCCAGGCCCATATTTCACTCTGACTGTTACATGGTGGTAAGTGTGAGCCCTCATAAACCCACCAAAATCATACTGTACCTATATGAAGTAACATTTGGAGACATAAGGGCTATTGTAGTGATGTACAGTTGGGTACACTAGGTTTTTGATGGGCTCAACATACAATATAAGGGGGTAACAGTGTGATATGTACCTGGGACTTTTTATGTGAAGCAACTGCAGTGGTGCCCCACTGCTCTGCTGGGATTTCTGTGTGGCCAGTCTACTATGAATGCTAGCTGCTCCTATATCCCAATGGCTTAATTTTGTGTGGTTTTCACTTGGATGCACTGAGCACAGCAACATCTAGCAAACGTCTATTTAAAAAGTTTCAGGTTTGAAAATGTCCATGTTTGCTACTGGATTCTTGAATGATTTCCCCAAACCCCCAGATTCTACATAGCGCAACTTACATTGCATGCACAAACACCTGCATATTCTGTATTTGCGCATACACTTAATTAGTTAACAAGCCAATCAGCGCTAATAATTGCCAATTAACAAGCAATAATTGACACTAATTGGCATTAATTAGAATGTACACACAGAAATAAGCATATTCTATAATGTGTGGTGTGTAAATTCTGTCGCATAGTTGAAAAGTGGGCATGGCCACGGCGTGGAATGGACGGGCCATGGGTATTTCTAAAATCTATGGGGTCATTTTACAAAGCCGCAGTAAAAAGTGGCCTGTGGTAATGTGGGCACGTCTTTTTGGCATGCGCTGGACCACTTTTTACTGTGGTTGGGAAAAATGCCATTTTTTAATGTGCTTGGAAATGAGCTTGCACAAAAATTAATAATAGCCTGTTCCTATTTATGGCCTGAGCCCTTACCACCAGCCATTGACCTGCACAGTCACCATGCAGCATGTGCCAACATGGCCACACTGCAGAAACGCCCCCTGCGGTAGAAAATAGAAAACTATTTTCTCCCATGGGATTTGGCATGTGCCAAACTTGGAATTACTGCTGGGCACACGTGCTATCCACACGTTAGCCCTCCCATGGCTTTGTAAAAGGGCACCTATGTGCATTGTTATAGAATACACCTGGTCCAAGCCTAATTTAGGTGTCGGAATTTATAACAAAGTTTTACATGGCTTAACTGCCCGCAACTAAATTTAGTCGTGCGGACTGGTGCTCAGCGTATTCTATACACCACGTGGAAATTTAGACTTATTCTATAAAGTATGCCTATATTAAGGTGCACTTTATAGAATACACTTAGGTAAATTTCATTTCTGCGCCAATTTTTAATCTAGCTCAAAATGTCCAAAGTTGGATTTAGTCGCCATATCGAAAATGCCCCTCCAGACTTCAGGAGGCCCAAAAATAATGAGTTACTTGTTGACTTCATGATGGGTAGAGAGGTGATTTAGGGGCCCTTTGACCAAGCTATGGTAAAAGGGGCCCCGCACTAGGGGAGGCAGCCATTTTTGCTGCGTGCTGAGGCCCCTTTTACTGCATCGGGTAAAAAGCCCGAAAAAGAAATGGCCATGCAGCATTTTTGTACTTACCACATGGCCATTGCTGCCCGATTACCGTTGGGCAACCCCATGCAGTAATATTTTTCTGGAATTTCCAGTGTCACCGGAAATGCCACACACATGGGGCGGAACCATTGCCAGAGGCTATGTTATGCCTGCAGCAGTTCCGATTTGCCATGCAGCAAACCCGTTACTGCATGGAAACCCTTTAGTAAAAGGGTCCCTTAGAGCCTTCCAGTGAGTCCATTCCACACATATACTAAACTGCTCACTCACTTTAACACCAGTGTTAATGCCAGTAGCAAGATCTCCAAGTTATGCTTGCTCGTTTCCTTTCAAGCATTCATAGATACGCTGATAATCATGCTGCCCCACTTGTCTTTAAATTGCACTAGTTACATGTCTACTATCGCATCCCCTTTAAAATTTTGTGTCTGACTCATAAAGCCTATCATAAAGGCACCCCACTTTATTTGTGTTCTTTAACCATCCCTTATATTCCTATTCATTTTCTCAAATTTCTGGACTCTCATCATCTTGCCCTCCCATCCCCTAAATAGGCACACTATCCCCCAGATTCTATAAATGGCATGCAAATTTGAGCGCCCAATTTGCATGCAATCCCAACATTCGCATGCAAATAAATTAAATAATAAGCCATTATCAATAATTGGAAGCTAACAACCAATTATTGATGACTCAGAATTATCCTTCAAAAAATTTAAGGCTCTTCTGAAAGCCCATTTTTTTTCATGCTAGCATTTTATTATCAGCTATCAGATAAGGTTGTTTAGTCATGGTGCCAGCCTGCATTGGACAACTAGCTCTTTCTCTCAACTAAATGTGAGTTTCTTTCTTATCCATAAATTGCATTCATTTTAGACAGGGGTGGACTGACAGTGGTCGGGGTGCCCAGGCAGTAAAGATCATTGGGGCCCCCTGGCCACTGCCCATTCCCCTCCCCACCCCCACCCCCTGCTGTAGTTTCTGCCCCCCTCCCACACACCCTGTCAAAGTAGGCCCTCCCCGGTCCTACCTTGAAGGGCCCTGGTGGTCTAGTGGTTTCTTGGGGGCAGGGAAAAACCCCACTCTTTCCTGCCCACTATCACTACTGTGCCTGGCGCTGCTGTGTTTTCAAAATGGCTGCCAAAATTTACTGCGGTAGTCTTGCGGGCCTCGGCAGTCTTGAAAGACTGTCACAGGAAGTCTCAGCAGCCATTTTTAAAACACAGTGGCTCTGCCAGGCAGCATAGCATAGCATCAGCAGATAGGAAAGAGTGGGATTCTTTCCTGCCACCACAGAGGTCATTAGACCACCAGGGCCCTTTAAGGTAGGACCAAAGAGTGCTGTAATGTGCATAGGGTTACCATATGGCTCCAGAAAAAGGAGGACACATTGATCCAGTCCGGTTTTGCTTCCATTGAAAGCAATGGAAGTAAAACCCAGACTGGCTCAATCTGTCCTTCTTTTTCTGGAACCATATGGTAACCCTATGCACCCTAAATGTGCGGTGGCAGGCAACCAGGCCGAGCCTTTGGGCCCCCTAGATTCTCTGGGCCCTCGGGCACTGCCCGGTTGCCTGAATGTTCAGTCCACCCCTGCTTTCTTTTATTTTAGATAGTATACCACCTCAACTTGCACATCAGATAAGGCGGTGTAACAAATACCTAATAAACATGGTCTTTCCAAATGATGATAAGTTCTTTGTTAAATATTGCGATTGCACAGGTGGAAAGGGTTAATCTTTGCCATATTTTGATTCCATTGAAGTTGATGGGGAGGGCAATTTTAATTTTGCTCACTGGCCTTGCAATCTGATATACTTTGTACCAGGTCCAGATTGCCAATCTGGCAAGTCTGGCAAAAACCAGAAGGGTTAGCTCAATTATTGGCTGATCTGATTGACTCATGGGCAGCCCGAGTGTGTTGTAAAGGTAAGGGGCAATTTTTAGTTCCTCTTCAACATTGCTTTGTACTAATGGGGCTGCATGTTCCTGGCAAGGCTTCCCTTTGAAAATGCAGCTAGCTTCCACAAAGTCATGGGAGTAACTAGTGAGGTAATTAAATTTGCTGATGACACAAAGTTATTCAAAGTCGTTAAATCGCAGGAGGATTGTGAAAAATTACAAGAGGACCTTACGAGACTGGGAGACTGGGCGTCTAAATGGCAGATGACATTTAATATGAGCAAGTGCATAGTCATGCATGTGGGAAAGAGGAACACGAATTATAGCTACAGAATGCAAGGTTCCACGTTAAGAGTCACCGACCAAGAAAGAGATCTAGGTGTCGTTGTTGATGACACACTGAATCCTTCAACACAGTGTGCTGCGGCGGCAGCTAAGAAAGCAAATTGAATGGTAGGTATTATTAGGAAAGGAATGGAAAACAAAAATGAGAACATTATTATGCCTTTGTATCGCTCCGTGGAGCAACCGCAGCTCGAATTTTGTGTTCAATTCTAGTCACCGCATCTCAGAAAAGATATAGTGGAATTAGAAAAGGTGCAGAGAAGGGTAACAAAAATGATAAAGGGGATGGGATGACTTCCCATTGAGGAAAGGCTAAAGCGGCTAGGGCTCTTCAGCTTGGAGAAAAGACGGCTGAGGGGAGATATGATGGAGGTCTATAAAATAATGAGTAGAGTGGAAAAGGTGGATGTGAAGCATTTGTTTACTCTTTCCAAAAATACTAGGACTAGGGGGCATTCAATGAAGCTACAAAGTAGTAAATTTAAAATGAATTGGAGAAAATATTTCTTCACTCATTGTGTAATTAAACTCTGGAATTCGTTGCCAGAGAATGTGGTAAAGGCGGTTAATGGTTTAAAAAAGGTTTGGATGGCTTCCTAAAGGAAAAGTCCATAGACCATTATTAAAAGGGACTTGGGGAAAATCCACTGCTTATTTCTAGGCTAAGCAGCATAAAATGTTTTGTACTTTTTTGGGATCTTGCCAAGTATTTGTTACCTGGATTGGCCACTGTCGTAAACAGGATGCTGGGCTTGATGGACCTTTGGTCTGTCCCAGTATGGCAATACTTATGTACTTATGCACTCATTCACTTTCCCCCAAATTCTATATATCTTGCCTTAATTTCCGTGCAGAAATCAAAGCTTATTTTATAACAATGTGTGTAAGTTTATTGGTTAACTAGCTAATCAGCACTGTCAATTGGATATTAACAAACAATTATCAACACTAATTGGCATTAATTAAGATTTACACGCACAACTCACTAAGCGTATTCTGTAATGTGGTGCACATAAATTCTAAGTCACATAGTTGAAAAGGAGGCATGGCCATGGGTGCAGTATGGGCGTTTCTAAAATCTATGGGCGTTGTTATAGAATATACCTGCTCTGTTCCTAATTTATATGTCAGGATTTATGCCAAGTAAAATGTGGCCTAAATGGATGTGACCAAATTTGGTCATGTGGAGAGGTGCTTGGCTTATTCTACAGTGGTGGAAATAAGTATTTGATCCCTTGCTGATTTTGTAAGTTTGCCCACTGACAAAGACATGAGCAGCCCATAATTGAAGGGTAGGTTATTGGTAACAGTGAGAGATAGCACATCACAAATTAAATCCGGAAAATCACATTGTGGAAAGTATATGAATTTATTTGCATTCTGCAGAGGGAACTAAGTATTTGATCCCCCACCAACCAGTAAGAGATCTGGCCCCTACAGACCAGGTAGATGCTCCAAATCAACTCGTTACCTGCATGACAGACAGCTGTCGGCAATGGTCACCTGTATGAAAGACACCTGTCCACAGACTCAGTGAATCAGTCAGACTCTAACCTCTACAAAATGGCCAAGAGCAAGGAGCTGTCTAAGGATGTCAGGGACAAGATCATACACCTGCACAAGGCTGGAATGGGCTACAAAACCATCAGTAAGACGCTGGGCGAGAAGGAGACAACTGTTGGTGCCATAGTAAGAAAATGGAAGAAGTACAAAATGACTGTCAATCGACAAAGATCTGGGGCTCCACGCAAAATCTCACCTCGTGGGGTATCCTTGATCATGAGGAAGGTTAGAAATCAGCCTACAACTACAAGGGGGGAACTTGTCAATGATCTCAAGGCAGCTGGGACCACTGTCACCACGAAAACCATTGGTAACACATTACGACATAACGGATTGCAATCCTGCAGTGCCCGCAAGGTCCCCCTGCTCCGGAAGGCACATGTGACGGCCCGTCTGAAGTTTGCCAGTGAACACCTGGATGATGCCGAGAGTGATTGGGAGAAGGTGCTGTGGTCAGATGAGACAAAAATTGAGCTCTTTGGCATGAACTCAACTCGCCGTGTTTGGAGGAAGAGAAATGCTGCCTATGACCCAAAGAACACCGTCCCCACTGTCAAGCATGGAGGTGGAAATGTTATGTTTTGGGGGTGTTTCTCTGCTAAGGGCACAGGACTACTTCACCGCATCAATGGGAGAATGGATGGGGCCATGTACCGTACAATTCTGAGTGACAACCTCCTTCCCTCCGCCAGGGCCTTAAAAATGGGTCGTGGCTGGGTCTTCCAGCACGACAATGACCCAAAACATACAGCCAAGGCAACAAAGGAGTGGCTCAGGAAGAAGCACATTAGGGTCATGGAGTGGCCTAGCCAGTCACCAGACCTTAATCCCATTGAAAACTTATGGAGGGAGCTGAAGCTGCGAGTTGCCAAGCGACAGCCCAGAACTCTTAATGATTTAGAGATGATCTGCAAAGAGGAGTGGACCAAAATTCCTCCTGACATGTGTGCAAACCTCATCATCAACTACAGAAGACGTCTGACCGCTGTGCTTGCCAACAAGGGTTTTGCCACCAAGTATTAGGTCTTGTTTGCCAGAGGGATTAAATACTTATTTCCCTCTGCAGAATGCAAATAAATTCATATACTTTCCACAATGTGATTTTCCGGATTTAATTTGTGATGTGCTATCTCTCACTGTTACCAATAACCTACCCTTCAATTATGGGCTGCTCATGTCTTTGTCAGTGGGCAAACTTACAAAATCAGCAAGGGATCAAATACTTATTTCCACCACTGTATATACTGTGTGGAAATGTAAGTCTATTCTATAAAATTTAGGCATACTTTAGGGAATACGCCTAGGCATTTTTTTTACCACACGGATTTTTCAGACACCATATATGGAACCTAACCCTTTATATGTGGAAACCCTCCTGCCCATTTAAATTGCTTTTGCCTGCCCAGCCACGACTATTGAGCAGCACTTAACTGGACAGTGCTCTTAAAAATTGGCACTCACCAGTGGGCATTTCAGGAGCAATACAAGGGGTGGAGCTGGGAGGGGAGGGGATGGGATGGGAGTTATGCAGGTACCGGCAATATTCAGTGATGGCTCCTGCACAGCAAACTCGGCATGTAGGACCCCATAAAATATAGTCCTAATTTTACCCAGTTAGCTTTGCGGGTGCCAGCAGTGAATATCAGCCAGCACCCACATAACTTCCAGAACTGACCAGCATAGGGTGCAATGCCCTCCCTCCTCCCCTTGACAAGTAAGCAACCCCCTCTCTCCCTGACAAATAACCACCCCCTTTACTCCCCCATCTTCATTCAGAAGAGGCTTCCCCTAAGCCTATCTGAATGCTATGGTGGTCTAGTGGGGTGATGGGGACCTGAGCAAAATCCACTCACTCCTGTCCCTAGCAGTTCCATGCTAAAAATGGCCAGCAGGACCTCTAGCAGTAATCTTGTGATACTAGTAGATGTGTCTATGGCAGAGGTTCTCAACCCAGTCCTCAGGACACACCTGATCAGTCAGGTTTTCAGGATACCCACAATGAATATGCATAAGATACATTTGCATACAAATGAGGCAGGGCATGCATATGTATCTTATGCATATTCATTGTGGATATTCTGAAAACCTGCCTAGTCTAGTTGTATAGTTTGGAGTGTGGGCAGAGTCATCAAATACATATATAGGTTATAAAATACATGTACATTTACACTTGTTCCCTGTATAAAATTGTCTCAAAATAGGTGTCTCCTTGACCTCCTGACCTAAGCGTCTTGTTATAATATTATCCACCTAGAGGATGAAGACATTTCAAAGAATGAAGTATTGCAAACAATCTACCTTTAACTCCATCAAGAGTAAAAGCAGACGAAAAGATGACACAAAGACATCAAGGGCCAGATAAAGGCAGCAACTGTATAAATGCAGGAAAGCTGATGATGCCCAGATACCATCCAGCAAGGACAGCAGAACCTATGAAGTCAATAGTTTGGGTAGCTGTCCAGATTATTACAAATGTTGGTGGTAAGGCTTGAGGAGGGAAGAGGGAAGTACGCTGGTATTGGATTAAATATGAGAGCTCCTATTGTGGCAACACTTTCCAGAGAGTTTTATGTAAAGAATAGCTAAGGATTTTTCACTTGCACATTCAATCAGGAGGTTAAGTGCTAAGCATTAATATGAATATTAGGGGCCTGTGGCAGCCCGACTAGTGACTGGATGCAGGACTTGAAACAGGCACATTCACTTTCATACACAGGTTGCAGGTAAGTCGAAACACTTTATTTATGTGCACAAAGAGACAGTAATCAGCTCTGTTACTTCACAGGCTTAGTCCTCTAATTTAATTAAAGTCTTTCTTTCTCAATATAGTCAGGGAAATACCAGGCCTCAACACAGTGACTCTTAATGCTGTCTTCGGCCCCATCTGGGCATACACCAAAATCAGGTTCTCTCTGGATATACTTCAAGGTTACCTCCTACCTCGGCAGTCTTCCTTACACGTATAATTAACTACTGAAGACTGAGTGGAACACACACAGAGGGGCAAAATCGAAAAAGACGTCCAAGTTTTGATGAGGACGTTCTCGCAAATCGTCCCGATGCAGGGGCGAGGAAACCCGTATTATCGAAACAAGACGGACGTCCATCTTTTGTTTCAATAATACGGTCAGGGACGTCCAAATCTTGAAATTTTGGTCATCCTTAGAGATGGTCGTCCCTAGACTTGGTCTTTTCTGATTTTCGGCGATAATGGAAACCAAGGATGTCCATCTCAGAAATGGCCAAATGCAAGCCCTTTGGTTGTGGGAGGAGCCAGCATTTGTAGTGCACTGGTCCCCTTGACGTGCCAGGACACCAACCAGGCACCCTAGGGGGCACTGCAGTGGACTTCAGAAATTGCTCCCAGGTATATAGCTCCCTTACCTTGCATGCTGAACCCCCGAAACCCACTACCCACAACTGTACACCACTACCAAAGCCCTTACAGGTGAAGGGGGGCACCTAGATGTGGGTACAGTGGGTTTGTGGTGGGTTTTGAAGGGCTCGCTGTTTCCTCCACAAACATAACAGGTGGGGGGGATGGGCCTGGGTCCGCCTGCCTGAAGTGCACTGCACCCACTACAACTGCTCCAGGGCCTGAATACTGCTGTGATGGACCTGAGTATGACATCTGAGGCTGGCAAAAATATTTTGAAAGATATTTTTTGAAGGTGGGAGGGGGTTAGTGACCACTGGGGGAGTAACGGGAGGTCATCCCCAATTTCTTCCGGTGGTCATCTGGTCATTTTGGGCACCTTTTTGTGCCTTTGGTTGTGAGAAAAACACGACTAGGTAAAGTTGTCTAAGTACTTGTCAGGGACATCCTTTTTTTCCCCCCTATGGGTAGTGTTAGGCATGCCCAAGTCCCGTCTTCGCTACGCCTCTTTGAACTTTGACCATCCCTGCGACGGAAAGCAGTTGGGGACGTCCAAAATCAGCTTTCGATTATACTGATTTGGACAACCCTATGAGAAGGAGGTCCATCTTCCGATTTGTGTCGAAAGATGGACGTCCTTCTCTTTCGAAAATGAGCCCAACAGTTTCCCACTCCAACGAAACACTTAGGCTCAGGCTACTCCTCTTCCCTGGCACTTCCCTTAGGTACTGTAGCCTTCTCTCTAAATATCATGGGAGGTCTTTTCTCAGGCCCAGATGATCACAAGCCCGCGTTTGCTCCTGCCCGATGATCAGAGCCCATGAGCATGTGTAATAATGCATGCGCTGGCTCTGACCACTAATTGCATGCAAATGCATGCAAACAAGGGTCTCCTGCATTCCTCCCTTATGATCAGTGGGAAGTGAACCAAACAAGGGCGCTGCTCCCGCTGCAAACCCTACAACTGCTCAAAGCTGGTATTAGGTTTTTCAGAACAAGGGAGGAATGGGGGAGACCAGCAGAAGAGGTTTGACAGGTCCGGGATTTTCTCCAGACCTGTCAAACCTAAGCCTGCCCCGCCAAATGCAAGACCTGGAGATCTGGTGGACCTCCTGGCCTCCCCACTCCCCCCCAAACACTAAAAAAATCCTGATGGTCAAGTGGGACTGCTAGATCCCACCCCCTAAAAGAAGAGCTCACCCCAACCCAGCCAGGCACGACCTGACAACCCTCCCAATAGAAGATGACCTGACAACCCCACCCTGACAGAAGAGGCCTCCCCTGGTGGTCAAGCACTCCACTTACCCTGACATGACCCCCCACCCCCACTGACAGAAGAAAGAGCTGGAGGTGCAGTGAACCTCCAGCCCCAACCTGGTAGTCTAGCAGCCCCCAACTCCCCCCCCCCCCCGTACCTTCAAATGATGAGGAGGGATTAGTATTCCCTCCTTCTTCCAGCGCGACCTCCAAACTGGCAGCACCCTGCCCTGACAGTTTCTCCCGTATATGGTAGGGAAGCCCTGCCCAGCTCCATTTTGGAGATGGCTCTGCAAGGAGGAGGAGGGAGTGCTACTCCATCATCATCATTTGAGTGTACTGGGGGGGGGGGGTCAGGGCTGCTAGACTACCAGGTTGGAGCTGGATATCCACCGGACCTCTAGCCCTTTCTTCTGTTGGAGGGGGTGGGATGCAGGTGGGGGTAAGGAGGGTGCTAGATCACCAGGGTCGGGTCATCTTCCATCAGGATGGATCAGGCTGGCAGGGCTTCTCTGTCAGGTGGGACCATGGGATGATCTGGAGGTCCAGCGGACCTCCAGCCTCTTGGAATGGTTGACAGGTCCAGGCTTTTTTTTTTTTTGGACAGCCCAGACCTGTTAAACAACTTCTGTGGTAGGATTGTGCCTTGGGCACATGCCCAGGCACAATCCTCCTGCAGAAGTACCCCTATGATCGGAGCTAATAGTGCACCTAAATTTGTATGCTATTAGATCTGATCATAGGGGCGTTAATTACCTGTGCTGTTATGGTGCTAATTTTAGAGTGATGTTTGGAACTGCATGGGGCTTCTGATCATCTGCACCTCAGGGCTGCTCCTTTGGAGGCTTTTTGGCTCGGGGCTTTTAACTCCCTGCTCTCTGCTTGAGAGCTGCCCTCCTGGATCAGACAGGTTAATTGTGCTATTCCTCGCCTTCAGGTAGCTCAGTTCCAAATTCATTGAGTGAGTGTCCTTAAGGAAATCCTGACTTACACTACTCTTTCTCTCACAGAGCCCTTTTACTAAGTTACATTAAGCAGCTAGTGTAGGTTTTAACACACGTTAGACATTAGTGCAGACCCGTGCTATCAGCTAACGCACATTAAAACAACCAGCATGGTAGAAACCCTATGCTAGCTGCTTAACACAGGTAGGAGAGGTGCATAGGCATAACAGGGGTGGAGTGGAGGGAGTGGCCAGTGGTGACAACACACGGATCAGTACCACAGACACTAGCTGTCACAACTGCTAATAGTGTGACTGCACTTAATTCCACCAGAAGAGACGGCATTAAATGCAGCCCCGTTATCAGCCAGCCTCAGTTAGAAGTGCCATGGCAGCACACTTTCCTTCTCAAAATCTCCCCATTCTGCTCCTCAATGTAGTCTCAAACACCCTCCCTGATATACTCCCTTCCATTCCCCCCCCCCTCAGAAAATATTAAAACCTGCCCCATCCTTTCCTCTTGGCTGGCACTATACCCCATCCCCAAATACAAGCCCCATGAGCCATAAAAGCCTACCCTCCTCCCTCCTGCAGACCCCCACCCCTGACCTACCCATGGAAAATTGGATGAGGAGAAGGTTTGATACCTGAAGTGGAATCAGAACAGAGGGATGTCAGGGAGGGACTGAGACTGCAGGGGGGGGGGGCAATTAGAACGAGGGGATGTCAGGAACGAACTTTGAGACTGTAGGGTCAGGAATCAGAATGGGGGGTGCAGGGGAAGATGTCAAGAAAAGGTGTGCCACTGCGGCAGTGCATTACTTATTTATTTCAGGGCCACCGAGAGGGGGGAAGGGGAGCAAAATTCCCCGGGCCTGGCTTCCAGGGGGGGGGGGGGGGCCCAGGCTACGGCCCAACAAGCTTCTTCCTGCCTGCTTCTGGGTCTGTCCTCTCCTGCTCTTGAATGCCGCCCAGGACCCAGTTGATTGCATTAACGCAATATCGGGCCTGACTGTGTTTCTCGGCAGCCCTGATTTATTTTGTTATGAGCGGGCAAGCACTATATTACATGCTGTGGAAGATAGAGTGGGGATTCTTGCGCTATCTATCATTGCATATAATTTGGTGCACATGAGGTAGGCAGGGCCGCCGAGAGGGGGAGGGGCAGGAGGACAAAATTCTCCGAGCCCGGGTCTCCAAGGGGGGCCCGGCGCCGGGGTCTCTCTCCTTCTCCTGCTACCAGGCCACCGACGCTGCAGTCCCCGATCTCATCTGCCTGCCCTCAGCTCCGTTGACAGCCCCCCTCGATCCGCCACTAGGCCCCCTGCATTCAAATTGGCAGTGCCTCACCTCCGTGTGAAAGCGGCAGATCGCCTCCCTTCGGGTCTTCCCTCACTGTGTCACACCCTCATCTGATGTAACTTCCTGTTTCCGCGAGGGCAGGACACAGAGAGGGCCCGAAGGGAGGTGATCTGCTGCTGGCCTTGCTGAGTTTAAAGGGGGGTCTGGACAGATTTCTGAAGGAAAAGTTCATTGATCATTATTAAATTTTGGGTTTTTTGCCAGGTTCTTGGGGCCTGGATTGGCCGCTGTCGGAGACAGAGAGCTGGGCTTGATGGACCTTTGGTCTTTTCCCAGCATGGCAGTGCTTATGTGCTTATGTGCTTTCACACGGAAGTGAGGCGCTGCCAATTTGAATGCAGAGGGCCCAGTGGCGGACGGAGGGGGGCTGTTGATGGGGCTGGGGGTGGGCGGGTGGAGACTGGGGACCACGGCGCCGGTGACCTGAGAGCAGGAGAGGGAGGCGACAGTGGTAGTGATTGGGGGTGGGGCGGCAGTGGCGGGGAGCTCCGGGGGCGGCCTTGCCCCGGGCCCGGCTCAGTCTCTCGGCGGCCCTGGAGGTAGGTATAGTAAATAAAGGGCAGAGACTAGACTCACACCCTGCATTTACTATAAAAGCTTTGTACTTACTACGTGCTAGTGTTTGCACTTTAGTAAAAAGAGCCCCTTTTCAGGTAACACTAGCTGAGTGTTTGTGGATTGTGTTACAGTTCTTACCTATTCCTCCTTTGGTTGTTCGGTAATATAATAAGGTAATGAGGGAGGAGGCTTTTTTTTTCTCCTTTCCATTTGTGTTTTACCAACAATAATTGACTCGATTGGCCAATAAGCATGACGACTAGCACCCAACACTCCTCCTGTTCACGTTGGCACCTGCACCCTGTTTCAAAGCCTCTCCAGGTTGCAGCCTTGTAAGCTGCCAATTTATATCTATTACTCCGTTTTTTGATGGGAGATTTTCAAACAGACAGACAGATGGGTCGACCTTCCACAATAACTGGTATCACCTGAGGCAAAATATGCCTTGCAAAAGCAAAAATATGTTATCTGTATCTTAAATCATTTGTTTTTAGTGAAAAAAAGGAGACATGCAAATATATATTATAAATAATGGTAATTGTGCTTGGCTAGCCTGCCTCATAGTATATTGTGACAAAATAGTTATGCATATGCTCCATCAGCTTCATCCCACTGGCATGCTTAACAAGGTTAACATAAAGATCTGGAGCTATTCTACATAAAAACGATGCTGGTTTAACACAGTCGGGGGCATTTTTATTGCTAGTTTAACTGGTTTTAAATTACTGAGTATTTAACTGTCACTAAAATCATTTAGGACCCAATTCACTAAAGTGTCCTCTCTAGCCATGCTTTTTAGGAAATGAAAAATAAAACAGGCTGTTTGATTCATCACTGAGTTTTTTTTTTTTTGTTTTTTTTGCATGAGTTCTAAACAAGCCCATTAGTCAGTCATCCCTAACGACACGGCCATGAGAACATAACAGCAAGTAGGAAATTCCCATCTGCCCAGAAATTTAACGCTGTAACAGTATTGTTGAAAATAATGAAGTGCATTCTTCATGAGCTTTTAAGCTTTCTAAAGAACAAACATATGACAAAATCACATTCTAAGTACACAATGGGCAATATTATTTAATGAATGAAATCAGCCTCACACTGTACTTACTATATCTCTCATTTTTTCTCTAGAAACCAAATATGAATTATTCAAAAGGCTTTCTGGTGGTAGGTGGTTGTGCAAATACATGAAGTCTTGAGATGCCAGAAGGCTCTGTTTCATAAGCAGGTTATCTCAGAGTTTGAAATCTATAGGAAGAGGCTGGAGCAGTTCTAGCTAAGGATGTGCATTCATAAGTCCATGTTTGGCACCTTAACATTTTAGTGCATGTGAAATTAATTTTATGTTCAAAAAAATAGAGTATATTACATCTAGTCCAATCAAACAATATAACAACAATCATGAAAGTACAGCCACGTGGAACTCAATAACTGAAACCCTAATCAGAAACAATGTACCAACAGTCAACCGGCAAAAGGGGATGGGGACTCTTTCAACCACCCCCTCCACGAACAAACTCCCCCAGCCCTACCTTGTGAATCACACTAACCTATGAACTGAAGTTCATGCAATCAGTTTCTGGGGGTTAAAAAATTTTTTGCAAACAGAACAGAAAAACAATTAACAAAAATGGGAGAAAAGGCCAAAGTTTCTGCAAATGAACCAAATAGCTTTATGTCTGTAAACATTCTTACTCCAAGCTTTCCAAGCATTGAATGCAAACTTCCATTTTCTATAACACCAGGAATTTGCACATCCATGTATGCAGTTGGTAGAATATCAGGTCCGGTTCAGATTCTCCCTACAGACATGGGTCTATAGCATATGGTAATCCTAGTCATACCAGACTAGTCTGAGATTTAACAGTTGCATATCTGAACTTGTAGTCCAGTTTGTCTTAGATAGACGTTGCTGGAAAAGGAAATTATGGAGGGGGTATTGGGAGGCATTAAGACTATAAAATTGCTGTTATTTTAGAAGCCCTATTCATGATTTATATTTAAAAACAGGCACTTGCACATGTAAATAACAAAAACATATGGAGGAGCATATTTTCAGAAAACCGGTGTTTACAGGTGTAAAGCCATATGACATGCATGTGGGAAAGGAACGTGTTATAGGTGGGGGCTAGGTGGCACTAGGGTGGGATAGAAATCTACATGTGTATTCCCTATTTCATTTAGAGATTACACATGTATGTCCCAACAGAATAACATCAGGATTTACACTTACTCTTCCCCATGAAAAAGGGCAGGGAAAATGCCTGTAAGGTGAGGTGACAGCTGCCCTTTTAGTGCACCTTACTGCCTACCCATCTCATCCATGCTCATATTCCCCCCCCCCCCTCAGAACCTCCCAATCAGCTCCCCCCCCCCCACAAGAGTTGATCCCCTCCTATGTTCATCCCTCATTACGCTCCTTTCATTGCCCTACTGTAGATGTAACCCTTCCCCCCAACCCAGACATGAGGTTCTCTCCCTAGTTCCTGTGATCACTCCAATTACAGAACCACCCAATCTCCCCTGCAAGTGAACATCCCCGATCAACATGCAAGGCCCCCTCAATACAATGCTCCACCCCCCCTACACGCACTTTATCACATGCCAAACTTCTCCCACATTTCACTCCTGCCCTGCTACCCACTTCCAAGACTTACACAGAAGGCATCCATGGTGGCCCAGTGATGGGGTGCAGGAGCAGTCCCTTTCACTTCCACCCCACCTGGTGCCAGCATCAAAATGCTATCAATGATCCCTAGTGGCTCACTTGTAGGGGGTGTCAGGGGGTTCTCATCTTGGAGAGATCATGGGGGCCGGGATAGCCTGATGCTGGGTTGGTTACATCTGCAAGGGATGCTGATGAGGGGAATTGTGATCAGGAGTGAACACTTAGGTGGGTGAAGGGGGAGATATGCTTGCAGTGGGGTAGATAGTTTTGCCAAGGGAGGGGAGATGTGTTCAGGACTCCATGTGTAGGTTTGCAAAATTGCCTGCCTTATGTATATATTTGCTGCAATTTTATAATCTACACATGCAAGTGACAGCATACACATATATTACACCTGGGGTTTTTTTTTTCAAGTGTAATTTGGTGAAATCACTACTCCCCCTAAATGTAGCCAGCACCTAAGCTACACTTCTTTCCCTAAGGAGATATGTTGATTTTACATGAACATCTGCATTTCTAAATTGTTGGCTAAAACTACACATGGTTATTTCCACGGGTAATTTTGGGGGGACTACCTAATATGAGCTTCCATTTGAAATCATTATTTGGCCCCTCCGAAGGGACACCACCTTGTAAGTGGTGGAGGAGCTTCCATGTTTCAATGATAGAGGGCTATGCTGTAGGGTTACCCATATCAGACAGGCCTCTGAGGAGAAACCAGACAAAGAGTATCCCAACTTGGAGGATCCAAGATGGCGTTGAGGGAGGACGTACGCTAGTTGAGTTCCCGTTTTACACCAGAGTGCCTGAAGAAGAGGGTGCGCTCCCCAGAGAATGGGGAAGAGAAAAGGCAAAGCCGTGGTGCTGTCCTCCTCGAACACGGCTGGGGTTCCCACCACTTCTCAGTCTATTTTGGAGAGATTCGGGGTCAGAACGTCGGGGATATCGGTTCTTGCTTCGGGGAACAGCTAGGTTTTATTGTCGAATCTCAGTGGAGGGAGTGACTTTGAGTCCCCCTGTTGGCATGACCCCTCCAAGACCCGGAAATAGTAATGCTTCGCTATGGAGGTCAATAATGGAAACGCCCGAAGTGGGTTAGAATTTTCATGTGACCCGAGGAGGTCCTGGCGCAGCATCGACTCAGATAATAAACCAACTAGGGGATTGGAGAGTGAGCTCTTCCCCTGAAGATATCTGGCGCGGTTTCTGTGGAGAAATTGCACTTGGTGAAGCCAATAATGTCATAATGGACGTACTATAGGAACTGCAGCAGAATGTGAATAACTCTCTTCTTCAGATGTTTAAAATTTTTCACTATGTGAGTTAAAGAATTTATATTAATACTTATCTAACAAAGTGGAAGTCCAAGATATAAAAATAGAGACTTTGATTACGGAAATGGTTTCTCTATGAAAATCAGATAATTTGGTAATGAAGAATAGCTATCTTTCTTGTAAAAATTGGAATTTCTGGAGAATCAATTAAGGGAAAATAACTTGAGAATGATAAATTTACCTATAATATCCTATGTATCAGCTATTGAATTCTTGAAGAAATATTTCTCTGATACTTTGCTAATACCTTCTGATAGCCACCTTTTGGTGACTAAAATTATATTTCCTTTAAAATCTTCTTTATCAGAGAAAAGAGATGTAAGTTTAACTGACATTAGAAAATTCAGAAGTTATAGATTTATTATTAGTGACTTTCGTCTTTGATTTAGATAGGAACAATGTTTTGAAATTGTATTTCCGATACATGGTTGATAGTTTTTTGGGTTCAAAGATGCATATATTTCCTGACACATCAAGGGAATCGCAGACTGGGAGTTGTGAGGTCTTGGCTTTTAAGCCAGGAATCATTTCCCTAGGTGGGACCTTCCTAGCGCAATTCCCTTGTAAGTGTTTTATTTCCTTATTACTTATTTGTTTGAACCTAAGAAATTATAAGAGTTTGTGGAAACAGATGAAGAATCCTCTGCAGCAACTTCCTTCAGTTACCACTGTACTGGCTGCAATAACCGATTAACCTTCCTCCCTCAGAAATTGTGAATTGTAAGATTAACCATTTTGAGTTTTTCTTATTTTCTTTGATTGTTTTCCTGATCTTGGATCTTCCAATTGTGGACAATTATGTAAATATATATTGTTGAGAGAAAATGTTTTCCTTAGTATATTAATTTCTGTATTTCCTTACATTTATGTGATAAATGTGAATGTAATTAAGTAAAATGATAAATAAATAAAATAAAATAAAATAAATCATTATTTGGAAATCTATTGCAATAATAACTTACCCTTAATAACTGGAAAGAAACTTCCTTTCAAAAAAACCTTATTCTCAGGAACAGATAAGGAGTGCTCCAACTGACTTTACTGATGACTGGTTCAAAAAAAATACTGCTTTGTGGTAGTCTTTCTTTCCTGAGGTTGTACAGCAGTAGGTAAACATATTATAGTTACTCATCATATATCTCCTATGTCTGTGAGCTCTTTCACAGGCAGGCAGAACCATTGCAGCCATCCCAACAGGGGATGCCATAGCAGAACAGTATACACCTTCTCGGTACACTAAGATGGTATGGTCCAGAGGCTAGAAGCACCCTGAGCTAGTGAGAGCCATGAAAGGATGCTTACACTCCATTTCACAAAATGTGTTGTTTTCGAAGGAAGTCTCTTTCCAGTTATTAAAGGAAACATTACAATTTTGTAGAATTGAAATAGATTTCCTGCAAGCCTGAAGGTTACTGAAGTGGTGTACATTCAGGTACAGTTGATATTTTTCTGTTCCTGGAGGACTCACAATTACTACAAAAAATGTGTTAAAATGGGATTTAAACCTTAGACTCTTGGTTTATAGTCTATTGCACTACCCACTAGGCTACTACTCTACTCCCTTATTTCCCCCTATTCATAATTTGGATGTTCCAGTTTGTAAAATGGCTGCTCATGCTGGACGTCTCCAGCACACAGACATCCATCTCATGTATTTTTGAACAGGAAATCTCTACATATTTCCTGTTCAAAAATACATGTGAGATGGACGTCCATTTGGGATGTTCTGACGTGGACTTCTCTATTCTGACTTGGACATCCTTACAAAAATGCCCCTCTATGTATCCTGGGTTCTGTAATTGCAGCCTGTTCTATCTATTGATAGCATATGTTGTGTAATATGGTAATAACATCCTCCTAGGTGAGTTGATGATACATTTACTAAATAGCAAGTGAATTTAAATGTGTTTCATTTCTTTTCATATATATAAACACACAGCAGAACACCACAGAATGAAGGTAGACTCCATGGTTTATACCATAGTGATGTGGTGTGAGGTCTGGATTCCCCATCTCTTAGAGTTAGATGGGCATATGGCACACTCATGCCCAGGGAAGAGGGGAAGAAGGATGCCTGCAGGCCACCAAGCAGCACAAAATTATGTTGGAGATGAACATAAGGACAAATTGCCATGCTGGATCAGATCAATGGTCCATCAAGCCCAGTATCCTATATCTGATGGTTTCCAAACTGGAATATTTGGAAGAACCCACAAGAAGCTAATGGGAATATCAGTTCCCTACTCCTCTCTCCCAGAAGAAATTTTACCTGGCTAATACTTAAAGGACCAATCCACCAAAAACTTGTCCAGTTCTATTTTATTTATTTATTATATACTTTTAGCCCACAATTATCCAAAATCAAGTTTCGGTTCAATGTGGCTTACATTTAACAATTGTTAGAGATTACATTGATTCAATTACACTTACAAGGTTGTATGGTGCTGTGTTTTACAGTGGTTGGCAAGATAACTATTAGTGTGTATGGAATAGTCATTGGGTTTCTTGAGAAGATATATGTCAAAAAATGCCTAGCCACCCACCTGGGGTTAACCTGCGGCCACTTAGAGGGTTTATCCCCAGCATAGAGGTCAGTCTGCACCTGCCACTTGTGCTCTACACTAGCAACCTCCTCCCACCGTCTGGGTCACAACCACCTCTGGGCAAGTCTCCCATTCTCATATTATCCCCAGTGATTTCTAGGTTACTGGGGACACACTCCCAGTGGTCTCACAGTTCCCAGAAAGCACTCACAGACCCAACACATAAACTTTCAGGATTCTTTATCAGTCCAGACATGCAGAAAGAACAAACAATTGTGTTTATTCTCTTAAAAATATTGAACAATGGAACAAAATAATGCAAATAGACAAACAATAACAGATAACTGAAATATGGATCAATTATAATACTAACTAAACATTTGCAACTGGCTAAACAGTACATGGGAAGATCAGGACATGTAATTGTTCACAGAGCCTGAGCAAAAAGATCCGTCCCTTTCTTCTTCCAGGCCAAGACTGAAGCAACAGTCAGCACTACTGGGTAATTTTCAAAACTCCAAGCCAATCAGAGCTCAGAGCAGTCAAGTTTCAAATAAAAACTGGTTAAATCACTACAGACACTTCCTATTATCTGTGTGCCAAATAAAGATAAGTCAGTCCTCTGTAACAGCCTTAAGCGTAAACATGCACCATCTGCTGGCCAAACAGGAGAAATACAATTCAGAACATAATGCAGGAAAATATGCAATATTTATTTTATTTTTTTTATTTTATTGCATTTGTATCCCACATTTTCCCACCTATTTGCGGGCTCAGTGTGGCTTACAATACGTTGTGAAAGTAGAAATACAATTGGTCATAATATGATTATGGGTGCGTTGTGAAGAGTTGTGTGAAGATAAGGTCACATTTTACATGCTTAAAACAACACACTGTTTCTTCACAATATGTCTTAGTACATTTCTTAAATGAAAAGATGCATTACAGTTAGAGATTCTGTTGTGTATTGTTGTTCCAGAATGATTAGTGCATATTTTACTCATAGAATTTCCTGAAGAGATAGGTCTTTAGATCTATTCTGATGAGGTATCCCTTTGACTTTGAGGTGACAAGGGTCTTCCAAGTCAATCGAGCATGCTGTCTTGGGGCTAGTAACACTGGAGAAGAAAAATGGTAGGAAAAGGACAAAAAAAGGATCCTCAATAAATAGCATACATTTTTCAATCTGTAATGGAATTCAAGCAATAACGGAATAGAGTGTACTTTAAGAGTGAGGTTGCCTGATTGTTGAGTGAAAGCAGAAGAGGGCATAGCCCTCCTATTAGTCAATGGGACTCTATGGGGTGGAACACTGGGAAAAGAGAAGGTGGAGTTTTGGGTCAATCAGCTGCTTTCTAAATAAGAAGCCAAATTGCTGAGAGTCAGTTGGAGCCCAGAAGCTGAAGAGAAAACATCTAAATCAATAGCTACCTGAAGTGGAGGAAATGGAGAAGGCCTGTATTAAAGTTGTAATATTCCTAAGAACTGCTTTCTTTGCCAAATAAGGGTTGACTGGTAGCAACAGCTTTCTGTTGTGCTACCGAGTGTGGATGGCAAATGCCAAACAGTTCTGAACTGCTAGGAGTGTTTTGAATTTTGCTTGCACACTGAAAACTGGAATCAACAATAGACATTGAAGGTACCCAAACAAGGATTATCAGAGTCCTGTTGGGCTGTGACTTCTATTGGAGTGCTAGAATTTTCTATAAGAATATAAAACACTCAGGACCTATAGAGCAATTCTACCATACCATAAACAGTCATTTCCAGAAGTCACACAAGGAAAAGGAAAGCATCTTAAACACTACAGTGAGCACTAGAACATCAATTCACCTATTGTAAACCTGACAGAATAGTACAGATCGTCGATCCTGCACAGTCAATGACAACTGAAAGCCATGTCTTTTTCACAAACACAGATACACCCTAATCCACTATAGAATAAGTAATCATAAACTTTCTATTTAGACAAAAATTAAACTGAACCCCCAAGACGTCAGACTGTGCATACAATGCAACACCACAGAAACTACTACTACTACTACTACTATTTAGCATTTCTATAGCGCTACAAGGCGTACGCAGCGCTGCACAAACATAGAAGAAAGACAGTCCCTGCTCAAAGAGCTTACAATCTAATAGACAAAAAATAAAGTAAGCAAATCAAATTAATTAATGTGTACAGGAAGGAGGAGAGGAGGGTAGGTGGAGGTAGTACTGTGCAAAATATAAAGACATAGATGTAAATTTGAAAAAACTAACAAATGCCAATCACCACTTTATAAATTAACAAATAGAAATAAAACAAATATAGAAATTAAAATAATACCATTTTATTGGACTAATACATGTAGCTTTCATAGACCAAAACCTCCTTCCTCAGATCAATACAGTAAAGTGCTGTTACAGTACCCTCTTCTCCTGCCACCCAGCCTTAAAAAAAAATCAGTGAAGCGCCTCACGTCTGCTCTGCTCTGCTGTATAGCAAGCAAATCGCCTCGTTGCATCGGCCCTTCCCTCACTGTGTCCCGCCCTCGTGGAAATAGGAAGTTACATCAGAGGGTGGGACACAGTGAAGGAAGGGCCGAGGCGATGAGGCAATTTGCTTCCTTTACAGCAGAGCAGAGCAGACACGAGGCGCTTCGGCTTCATAGTTTTGTTTTTTTTTAAGGCTGGGTGCCGAGTGGCAGGAGAAGAAGGTCATCTACTACTACTACTACTTAACATTTCTAAAGCGCTACTAGGGATACGCAGCGCTGTACAATGGAAGGACAGTCCCTGCTCAAGGAGCCCTCCCTACCCATCTTCAAATCCTTACTCAAAGCCCACCTCTTCAGTGTTGCTTTCGGCACCTAACCTTTATACCTCTCAGGAAATGTAGACTGCCCCTATTTGACTGAATATACATTTGTCCTTTAGATTGTAAGCTCCTTTGAGCAGGGACTGTCCTTCTGTGTTAAATTGTACAGCACTGTGTAACCCTAGTAGCGCTTTAGAAATGTCAAGTAGTAGAAGTAGTAGCTTACAATCTAAAAGACAGGTGTACAATCTAAAGACAAGTGTACAATCTAGAGACAAGTGTACAATCTAAAAGACAAGTGTAGAGTCAATCTGATAGGGCATACTATATTTCTCGAAAGGTTAGGTGCTAAAGGCAGCATTGAAGAGGTGAGTTTTAAGCAGAGATTTGGAGATGGGTAGGGAGGGGGCTTGGCGTAGGGGTTGAGGAAGATTGTTCCAGGCATAGGGTGAGGCAAGGCAGAATGAGCGGAGCCTGGAGTTGGCAGTGGTAGAGAAGGGTACTGAAAGGAGGGATTTGTCCTGTGAGTGGAGGTTACGGGCGGGAACATAGTGGGAGATGAGGGTAGAGAGGTAGTGAGGAGCCGCAGACCGGGTGCATTTGTAGGTAAGGAGTAGAAGCTTGAATTGTATGTGGTATCTGATCGGAAGCCAGTGAAGTGACTTGAGGAAAGGGGTGATATGAGTATATCGGTTCTGGCGAAATATAAGACGTGCGGCAGCGTTCTGAACGGATTGAAGGGGGGATAGATGGCTAAGTGGGAGGCCGGTGAGGAGTAAGTTGCAGTAGTCAAGGCGAGAGGTAATGAGAGCATGGACGAGAGTTCGTGTGGTGTGCTCAGAGAGGAAAGGGTGCATTTTGCTGATGTTGAAGAGGAAGAAGCGACAGGTCTTGGCAGTCTGTTGGATATGCACAGAGAAGGAGAGGGAGGAGTCGAAGATGACTCCGAGGTTGCGGGCAGATGGGACGGGGAGGATGAGGGTGTTATCAACTGAGATAGAGAGTGGAGGAAGAGGAGAGGTGGGTTTGGGTGGAAAGACGAGGAGCTCGGTTTTGGACATGTTCAGCTTCAGGTGGCGGTTGGACATCCAGGCAGCAATGTCGGATAAGCAGGCTGATACCTTGGCCTGGGTCGCGGCGGTGATGTCTGGTGTGGAGAGATATAGCTGGGTGTCATCAGCATAAAGATGATACTGAAAACCATGAGATGAGATCAGTGAGCCTAGGGAAGAGGTGTAGATTGAGAAGAGAAGGGGTCCAAGGATAGATCCCTGGGGAACTCCAAAAGATAGTGGGATGGGAGTGGAGGAAGATCCATGAGAGTGTACCCTGAAGGTGCGGTGGGAGAGATAAGAGGAGAACCAGGAGAGGACAGAGCCTTGGAACCCAAAAGAGGACAGTGTGGCAAAAAGTAAATCATGATTGACAGTGTGAAACGCAGCAGATAGATCGATGAGGATGGAATAGTGGCCTCTGGATTTGGCGAGGAGCAGGTCATTGCAGACTTTAGAGAGTGCTGTTTCTGTCGAGTGAAGAGGGCGAAAACCAGATTGAAGTGGATCAAGGATGGCATGAGAGGAGAGAAAATCAAGGCAGCGACTGTGAACGGCGCGTTCAAGTATTTTGGAGAGGAAGGGTAGGAGAGAGATGGGGTGGTAGTTGAAGGGGCAGGTAGGGTCAAGTGATTTTTTTTTAGGAGAGGTGTGACTACAGCGTGCTTGAAGGTGTCAGGGACAGTTGCAGTGGAGAGAGAAAGGTTAAGGATGCGACAGAATGAGGGGGTGACAGTATGGGAGATGGTGTTAAGTAGGTTGGTGGGGATGGGATCGGAGGAACAGGTGGTGCATTTCGAGGAGGAAAGAAGGCGAGAGGTTTCATCCTCGGTGATCTCAGGAAAGGAGGAGAAGGAGGCCTGGGTTGGTTGGTTGGAGAGGGTTGAAGGGTGAAGAGGAGGAGGAGATGGCTTGGTAGTGAACTCAAGGTTGATCTTTTGCACCTTGTCACGGAAGTAGTCAGCCAGTGATTGAGAAGAGAGTGAAGGGGGAGTGGGAGCGGGGGGCACTTTGAGGAGGGAGTTAAGGGTGTGTCGCACCTCTCGCGCTTGCCGCGCTCTCGAGGACCATGGCATACCTTCAGGCTTCCTCCCCGGAAGCGCGGGTTTGTGAGTCCTTAAGGCAAAATCACCCTCCAGGTAGAGAGGAAACAAAACTGGACCGGAACTCCGGACTGGAGTTCTACACCGGAACCCTCGGAACTGGAACCCACCGGACGGGTGCGCACTGGAGTGGGGCCCGCTGGACTGGACACACTGGAGTGGCCCCACCGGACTGGAACGTACAGGAGAGAAACCCGCTGGACTGGAACCCGGACTGGACCTAGGCTTCACCTACACTTGACTGCCTTCCCCCTCGGGTTGAGCCCTCAGGTTCTGGCAGCCGGTAGGACTTACAGGAACCGCAGGAATGAAGGTCCAGGAGTGCCCCCTGGCCCCTAGGCGATGGCAAGGCAGACAGGCAGGGAATGTCCGGGTTCTGGCAGTAGGCAGGTTCAAAGCAATGGTCACTGAAGGGCTGGAAACCCACAGAGCAAGAAACACAGAAGGGCTGGAAACCCACAAAGCGATAAACACAGAAGGGCAGAAAACCCACAGCGCAATAAATACAGAAGGGCTGGAAACCCACAAGCGATAAACACAGAAGGCCTGAAAACCCACAGAAGGGTAGGAGACCCACAGAGCAAATAACACAGAAGGGTAAGAAGCCCACAGAGCAATAAACACAGAAGGGCAGGGAACCTACAGAGCAATAAATACAGAAGGGCTGGAAACCCACAAGTGATAAACACAGAAGGGCTGAAAACCCACAGAAGGGTAGGAGACCCACAGAGCAAATAACACAGAAGGGCAGGGAACCTACAGAGCAATAAATACAGAAGGGCTGGAAACCCACAAGCGATAAACACAGAAGGGCTGATAACCCACAGAAGGGTAGGAGACCCACAGAGCAAATAACACAGAAGGGCAGGGAACCTACAGAGCAATAAATACAGAAGGGCTGGAAACCCACAAGCGATAAACACAGAAGGGCTGAAAACCCACAGAAGGGTAGGAGACCCACAGAGCAAATAACACAGAAGGGTAAGAAGCCCACAGAGCAATAAACACAGAAGGGCAGGGAACCTACAGAGCATTAAACACAGAAGGGCTGGAAGCCCACAGAACCTTAAACACAGAAGGGCTGAAAACCCCCAGAGCAAAAGACAAGGAAAGCAAACGGTGCTAACAGCACACTAACCTCGGGACCTAAAGCACTGCGGAGAGAATGGCAATGCAAAGGCCAGGACTGTAGTCTTCAGGTGACTAATAAAGCCCATCAAGACCAGAGCCACATCTGCAGCAATCACCTTGCAACCAAACAGAGGCTTGACACACAAAGCAGTCATTCCATAGGAAGGAACAGCGGGAGCCATCTTGGATACTGGCAAGGATGAGGCAGCGGCAGCCATCTTGGAAGAGGCAAAGCCCACACAGGTGAGGTTCAGTAGGGCAATCAGCACACAGAGCCAGAGAGAAACTAAGACAGAGACAGACACAGAGACAAGCAGAAGCCAGCACAGCCACTGACTCCCAGAAATAGGGTAAGTATGAGGGTGGTCACGGCCACAGACGTGACAGTACCCCCTCCTCAAGACCCCCCTCTCGGTCTCCCTGAGGAGATCAGGTGTCCAGGGGTAACTGTGGTGAAACCTTCTGATCGGTTTCAACCCCCAGACATGGATCACTGGACTGAAAGTCACAAAGAAGTTCAAAACTGGCAGACAGGAGCGGAACTTGTCAACAGGAGGCTCCTTCCAATCACCGCTGGGCCAACTCAGGAACTTGGATGCATCAAGAGGAACCATGTTCAAAAGGAACCCTTCTCTGAGGGAACCCAGACTGAACTCAGGAAGCAAACCGGGACTGGGACCCGGACTAGAGTCAAGAAGCACACCGGGACTGGAACCCAGGCGTGCGTCAGGAGCTTGACTGGAACTGGAACTCAGAGCAGGCTCAGCATCTTGGCTGGAAGTGGAACTAGGAACGGACTCAGCATCTTGGCTGGAACTGGAGCTCGGAGCAGGGTCAGCATCTTGGCTGGAAGTGGAACTTGGAACGGACTCAGCATCCTGGCTGGAACTGGAGCTCGGAGCAGGGTCAGCATC
Source organism: Microcaecilia unicolor (assembly GCF_901765095.1). NCBI lineage: Eukaryota > Metazoa > Chordata > Amphibia > Gymnophiona > Siphonopidae > Microcaecilia > Microcaecilia unicolor. The sequence goes on from NC_044032.1 coordinate 295,901,010, forward strand.
TTGGCTGCAACTGGAACTTGGAACAGACTCAGCATCTTGGCTGGAACTGGAGCTAGGAGCAGGGTCAGCATCTTGGCTGGAACTGGAACTTGGAGCAGGGTCAGCATCTTGGCTGGAACTGGAACTTGGAACAGACTCAGCATCTTGGCTGGAACTGGAGCTAGGAGCAGGGTCAGCATCTTGGCTGGAACTGGAACTTGGAAATGATTCAGCTGCAGGGCTGGACACACCCCTCTGGCTGGACTGGGACGTCTCTCTAGCATTAGCTTCAGGCGGCGTCCGCCGAGCAGGGTTCAAGAGGAGACGGCCCTGGTATCCCCAGAGCATGCTAGCAGGCTGAAATGCAGAAAATGGGTTTCTCCGGGCCCCAAGCCGTTGAACACACCTTCTCTCAGCTATTGCTTCGGAGGTCTTCTCCCAGGCTGAATCAAAACAAGGTCTATCACAGTCCTCTTGGAACGTCATCTCATCTTCAAGAGCAGACTCAATATCTTGGCTGACCTCTGCACTCGATGCAGATTCAGCATCTTGACTGGACTTGCAACTCAGTCCAGACTCAGCATCTTGACTGGACTTGCAACTCGAGGCGCCCTCTGCCTCATGGCAGGAACGGCACTGTAACTGAGGCTTGGCCGAACACACCCTTTGGACAGGGATCGGCGGCTCGATCTGAAGCGCCACTCGAACTGGCCTTCGGAGCTTGATTGGAGGTGCCCTCCAGACTGGAAGCGGAGGTGCCACCTGAACCACCCTGTGGACTGGCACCGGAGGCTTGGTTAGAAGCCCCCCTCGAACTGGACTCAGTGGCTTGACTGGACGGGTCACTTGAACAAGAACCGGAGACTTGACCCGAAGCGCCACCTGCACAGGAATCTGAGGCTCCATCGAAGGCTTCCCACGGACTGGACTCGGAGACTTCAAAGGGCGTGCCACTTGAACTAGGACTGGAGGCTCGACCTGGAGCGCCACTTGCATAGGAATCTGAGGCTCCGTCAGAAGCACCCCACGGACTGGACTCAGAGGTTTCAGAGGGCGTGCCAGTTGAACGAGGACTGGAGGCTCGACCTGGAGCTCCACTCGAACAGGAATCCAAGGCTCCATCGAAAGCCTCCCTCGGACTGGACTCGGAGCCTTAAGTGGCATCGTTACTTGGACTTGAATTGGAGGTTCAGTATGAAGCATCCCCTGGACTGGACTCAGGCTCTTAAGCGGCCGCGCTACTTGAACTGGGGTCAGGGGCTTGGTCCGACGCCTCACTCGGCCCGTCCTCAGAGACCTAGTCAGGACCGTCCCTCGGAACGAACTCAGAGGCTTAACTGGCGGCTTCACTCGAACCGGAATTGAAGGCTCCACTTGAAACTCTCCTTGGACTGGACTCAGCGCCGGTGGACTGGAATCCCGAATAGGAACTAACCCGCTATGGTACCGCAGGCTGCTCTGCTGAGGAGACCAGAGCGGAGGAATTCCCCGGCGTCTTCTTTCGGCCTCAGCTTCTGGAGTATCCCGCAGAGCTGGCTCCTCCAGGAGTCTGAGGCGGTACTCACAGAGCGAGATAGCAGGATTCATGTCAGAAACTGGGCTATGGCGGACCAGACGCCACCAGAGACGCTTTCTTTCAGCTGCTGCTTCAGGAGTAGCCTTCAGGGCTGGATCAGACAAAAGTTTATCTCGGTACTCCCGAAGCGTCATAAAAGGACCCAAAAAAGAAACTGGGCTGACATAAAGATCAGAGTCAAAATCAGAAACTGCACCCGGATTGTCCACAGGGAACGAAGCTGTGGACAGGTAGCCAACCTGGACGGCTGATCTTGCCGGACTCATGGCCTTTGCATTCTGTCGCGCCTCTCGCGCTTGCCGCGCTCTCGAGGACCATGGCATACCTTCAGGCTTCCTCCCCGGAAGCGCGGGTTTGTGAGTCCTTAAGGCAAAATCACCCTCCAGGTAGAGAGGAAACAAAACTGGACCGGAACTCCGGACTGGAGTTCTACACCGGAACCCTCGGAACTGGAACCCACCGGACGGGTGCGCACTGGAGTGGGGCCCGCTGGACTGGACACACTGGAGTGGCCCCACCGGACTGGAACGTACAGGAGAGAAACCCGCTGGACTGGAACCCGGACTGGACCTAGGCTTCACCTACACTTGACTGCCTTCCCCCTCGGGTTGAGCCCTCAGGTTCTGGCAGCCGGTAGGACTTACAGGAACTGCAGGAATGAAGGTCCAGGAGTGCCCCCTGGCCCCTAGGCGATGGCAAGGCAGACAGGCAGGGAATGTCCGGGTTCTGGCAGTAGGCAGGTTCAAAGCAATGGTCACTGAAGGGCTGGAAACCCACAGAGCAAGAAACACAGAAGGGCTGGAAACCCACAAGCGATAAACACAGAAGGCCTGAAAACCCACAGAAGGGTAGGAGACCCACAGAGCAAATAACACAGAAGGGTAAGAAGCCCACAGAGCAATAAACACAGAAGGGCAGGGAACCTACAGAGCAATAAATACAGAAGGGCTGGAAACCCACAAGCGATAAACACAGAAGGGCTGAAAACCCACAGAAGGGTAGGAGACCCACAGAGCAAATAACACAGAAGGGCAGGGAACCTACAGAGCAATAAATACAGAAGGGCTGGAAACCCACAAGCGATAAACACAGAAGGGCTGAAAACCCACAGAAGGGTAGGAGACCCACAGAGCAAATAACACAGAAGGGTAAGAAGCCCACAGAGCAATAAACACAGAAGGGCAGGGAACCTACAGAGCATTAAACACAGAAGGGCTGGAAGCCCACAGAACCTTAAACACAGAAGGGCTGAAAACCCCCAGAGCAAAAGACAAGGAAAGCAAACGGTGCTAACAGCACACTAACCTCGGGACCTAAAGCACTGCGGAGAGAATGGCAATGCAAAGGCCAGGACTGTAGTCTTCAGGTGACTAATAAAGCCCATCAAGACCAGAGCCACATCTGCAGCAATCACCTTGCAACCAAACAGAGGCTTGACACACAAAGCAGTCATTCCATAGGAAGGAACAGCGGGAGCCATCTTGGATACTGGCAAGGATGAGGCAGCGGCAGCCATCTTGGAAGAGGCAAAGCCCACACAGGTGAGGTTCAGTAGGGCAATCAGCACACAGAGCCAGAGAGAAACTAAGACAGAGACAGACACAGAGACAAGCAGAAGCCAGCACAGCCACTGACTCCCAGAAATAGGGTAAGTATGAGGGTGGTCACGGCCACAGACGTGACAGGGTGGTGAAGAGACGACGAGGGTTGGAGCTGAGAGAATTGGTCAACTGGGTGTAATAGTCCTGTTTTGCAAGGAATAGGGAGGAATGGAAGGAGGATAGCATGAATTTGTAGTGAAGGAAGTCTGAATGGGTACGAGATTTCCTCCAGAGGCATTCAGCGGATCGGGTGCAGGAGCGAAGGTAACGGATGCAAGGGGTCAGCCAAGGCTGGGGATTAGTACGCTTTGTGGGACGGGAGGTGGATGGGGCGAGGGTGTCCAAAGCAGAGGAGAGAGCGGCACTGTAAGCGGAGACCGCTTTGTCTACAGTCTCGGAGGACATGATGGAGGGGAGGAGATTAGAGATACTAGAGGATAAAGTGGGGGGGGTCAATAGCCTGGAGATTCCTGGAGGTGGTGGTTAAAGTTGGATGGGGCAGAGGGGGGGGGTGAAGAAGTGTAAATGTGATCAGGTGATGATCGGAGAGAGGTAGAGCAGAAACATGGAAACTGGAGGGTGAGCCGGAGGAGGAGAGGACGAGGTCAAGACAATGGCCGTCACGGTAAGTAGGGGTGGTGGAGCACAGCTGGAGGTTGAAGGAGGATGTTAGGGTGAGAAACTTAGAAGCGTTAGGGTCGGATGGGTCATCAACGTGTATGTTAAAGTCTCCGAGAATGAGGGACGGAGATGAGGATTCAAGAAAGACGGAAAGCCAAGCATCAAAGTCGGTGAGGAAGGAAGAGAAGGATTTATCAGGGGGGTGGTAGATGACTGCGACTCTGAGTGGCAGCGGGTAGAATAGCCGGGTGGAGTGGACTTCAAAGGATGAGAAGCAGTGAGACTGCGGAAGGGGGAGGGGTTGGAAACTACAGGAGGGCGAGAGTAGTAGCCCAACGCCTCCACCGTGGCCAACTGGGTGGGGAGTGTGGGAGAAGAGATAACCTCCATGGCAGAGGGCCGCAACTGAGGCCGAGTCTTCCGGGGAGATCCAGGTTTCGGTTAGAGCGAGCAGTTGAAGGGAGCGAGAGATGAAAAGATCGTGGGTGAAGGGCAGTTTGTTGCAGACTGAGTGGGCATTCCACAAGGCGCATGAGAAGGGGAGGGAAGAGGGGGGAGGAGGGGAATAGAGAGGAGATTGGAGACATCTCGGAATCGTTCGCATGGATAGGACGGGGACAGGTGAGGGGGACCTGGATTAGGGTTAATTTCTCCTGCGGATAGCAGGAGGAGGAGCAAGAGAATGCGGAGGAGGGTGGGGGAGGTCGGGTGGCGAAGGCGACGAATACGGGGTGAACTTAGGAGGAATGGGGATGGGTTAATGGCAGGAAGGAAGTGTTGAAAGTTAAGAGCTAGGAAGGAGGAGGGGGACAAGAGAGATGATGAGGTTGTGGGGGATGAGGGTGAATAGGGTATTGCCGTGGCGGGCAGGGCGGGAGGGTAGCGAGTTCTAGTGGTAGACAGTGGGAGTGGGGGAGAAAGAAGATTAGGAAGGGACAGGGCAAGGAAGAGAACGTGGACAGGGGCCATAAGTAGTGGCTGAGGTGTAACAGGTGACTATGTAGTGACTGAGGTGACTGAGATGTCATCTGTCCGTCGACAGAGCTGGTAGGCATGTGGAGACTGTGGAGCCAGTGGAGCACCCCCCCCCCAAATGCTGACACCAAGGGTGGACTGCCCCCACCGCCCCCCCCCCCCCCTTGGTATGCCACTAGATCAAAAGGATGTTGGCTGGGTGGGCCCGCAACCATAAACACTCCAGGACATACCCTACCTACCTCGGACAGTTTGAAAATACTCGGTGTCACCCTTGATCGCAACCTAACCCTCGAGAGCCAAGTAAACTCTGTAACAAAGAAAATGTTCTATGGCTATGCAATGTGGAAGCTCAAACGATTAAAACCTTTCTTCCCAAGAGCAACTTTTAGATACCTAATACAATCAATGGTCCTAAGCCATGCAGACTATTGCAACGGAATCTACGTGGGCTGCAAAAAACAAAGCATTAAAAAACTCCAGACTGCCCAAAATACAGCAGCCTGGCTGATATTCAACAAAACACGCTTCGAAAGTGCCAAACCCCTCCAAGAAAAGTTACATTGGCTCTCAATCAAAGAACGGATCATCTTCAAAATCTGCACCTTAGTCCACAAAATCATATACGGCGTAGTCCCAGGATACATGACAGACCTTATAGACTTACCAATAAGAAACAAAGTCAGATCGTCAAGATCTTACCTAAACCTATACTACCCAAATTGCAAAGGACTGAAATACAAAACAACTTACACAGCCGGCTTCTCCAACATAAGCGCACAACTATGGAATGGGTTCCCAAAAGCTGTGAAAACAATTTACGACCACTTGAACTTCAGGAAATCACTAAAAACCAACCTCTTCAAAAAGGCCTACTCCAACGACCCCACGTAACCCTCTTCACCTACCAACACAGCATGACTATGATCGAACAGGACAACACACAATCTTCATCCATTCCGACCCCCCACTTATACCTCATACGATCACTATACAACTTTGTATTTGTTAACCACCGACTGGGCAAACGCCTTTGACGGTACTATGTAAGCCACATTGAGCCTGCAAATAGGTGGGAAAATGTGGGGTACAAATGCAACAAATAAATAAATGCAGAGAATCGAAGATGATCCCAAGGTTACCAGCTAATGCAGGGAGGAAGAGAGTGTTATCCACAGAAATAGAGAATGGGGGAAGAGGAGAGGTTGGTTTAGGGGAAAAGATAAGAAGCTCAGTCTTGGTCATGTTTAGTTTCAGATGACAGTGAGACATCCAGGCAGCAATGTCAGACTGGCAGGCTGATACCTTAGCCTGGATTCCTACTGAGATTTCTGGTGTGGAGAGGTAGATCTGGGAGTCATCAGCGTAAAGGTGATACTTAAAACCATGGGATGAGATCAGAGTACCAAGGGAAGAAGTGTATATGGAGAAAAGAAGAGTTCCCAGGACAGATCCCTGAGGTGCACCAACTGATAGTGGGATAGAAGTGGAGGAGGATCCACCAGATTATACACTAAAAGTACAGTGGGAGAGATAAGAAAACCAGGAAAGAACAGAGCCCTGAAATCCAAGTGAGGGCAGTGTATCAAGGAGTAGGCAGTAATCAACAGTGTCAAAAGCAGCAGATAGATCGATAAGGATGAAGATACAATAGATACCTTTGGACATGAGATGGGCATCCATGCACTGGAAGCATCCAGCATGAACTTCAATTGTAAGAACATAAGAACAGCCATACTAGGTCAGACCAATGGTCCATCTAGCCCAGTGTCCTGCTTCCAACAGTGGCCAATCCAGGTCACAAGTACCTGACAGAAACCCAAATAATAGCACCATTCCATGCTACCAATCCCAGGGTAAGCAGTGGCTTCCTCCATGTCCATCTCAATAACAGACTATGGACGTTTCCTCCAGGAACTTGTCCAAACCTTTTTTAAACCCACATATACTAACCACCGTTACCACATCCTCTGGCAATGAGTTCCAGACCTTAACTATTCTTTGAGTAAAAAAATATTTCCTCCTAAAAGTATATCCATGCAGTTTCATTGAGCGTCCCCTGGTCTTTGTATTTCTTGAATGAGTGAGGAATGTGGTAGCCATGTTAGTCCACTCTTAAGGTTATCAATAGAAATCAAACAAAATAAAACATGGAAAAGAAAATAAGATGATACCTTTTTTATTGGACATAACTTAATACATTTCTTGATTAGCTTTCGAAGGTTGCCCTTCTTTGTCAGATCGGAAATAAGCAAATGTGCTAGCTGACAGTGTATGTAAGTGAAAACATTCAAGCATTACTATGACAGTCTGACAGGGTGGGAGGATGGGGGTGGGTAGGAGGTATGCATGGGGACATCAAAGCATATCATTGATATTCTAACAGGATGGGTGTGGATAGGTGAGAGGTGGGGTGATCAACAGAGAAATACAGCTTTATGGTTTATAATGGGCTAGGAACTCCAGATCCTTGTTAAGTCCTTTCTGTTGGGTGTTAAAATATTCAATCATTCTGACTTCAAAGGTCTTACGTTCTTGTATGGTTTTAAAGTTACCTTTCAGGATTCTCACTGTGAAGTCACTGGTACAGTGTCCTGGTCCTGTAAAATGCTGACCAACAGGGGTGGGAGTCCTACTGGCACCAGTATTGTTCATGTGATGTCTATGTAAATTGAATCTTGTCTTAAGCATCTGGCCTGTTTCTCCAATATAGTATCCTTCGTTACATTTTTTACACTGAATGATATAAACCACATTGGAAGATGAGCAAGTGAAAGATTCCTTTTTGTTGAATATCTTTCCTTTGTGGATGACTATGGGGTCCTGTGAAATATTTTGGCATAGTTTGCAACTGGATAAATTACAGGGAAGTGTGCCCTTCTGTTCCTTTTCAGTCTGTAATGGAAGTTTACTTCTGATTAGATTGTGCTTTAAGTTGGGTGGCTGTCGGAAGGCCAGTACTGGTGGGGATGGGAATATCTCTTTCAGTAATTCATCCTCCTGGAGTATAGGTTGTAGATCTCCAGGAGGATGAATTACTGAAAGAGATATTCCCATCCCCACCAGTACTGGCCTTCCGACAGCCACCCAACTTAAAACACAAGCTAATCAGAAGTAAACTTCCATCACAGACTGAAAAGGAACAGAAGGGCACACTTCCCTGTAATTTATCCAGTTGCAAATTATGCCAAAATATTTCACAGGACCCCACAGTCATCCACAAAGGAAAGATATTCAACATAAAGGAATCTTTCACTTGCTCATCTTCCAATGTGGTATATATCATTCAGTGTAAAAAATGTAACGAAGGATGCTATATTGGAGAAACAGGCCAGATGCTTAAGACAAGATTCAATTGACATAGACATCACATGAACAATACTGGTGCCAGTAGGGCTCCCACCCCTGTTGGTCAGCATTTTACAGGACCAGGACACTGTACCAGTGACTTCACAGTGAGAATCCTGAAAGGTAACTTTAAAACCATACAAGAACGTAATGACTGAATATTTTAACACCCAACAGAAAGGACTTAACAAGGATCTGGGGTTCCTAACCCATTATAAACCATAAAGCTGTATTTCTCTGTTGATCACCCCACCCCTCACCTATCCACACCCATCCTGTTAGAATATCAATGATATGCTTTGATGTCCCCATGCATACCTCCTACCCACCCCCATCCTCCCACCCTATCAGACTGTCATAGTAATGCTTGAATGTTTTCACTTATATACACTGTCAGCTAGCACATTTGCTTATTTCCGATCTGACAAAGAAGGGCAACCTTCGAAAGATAATCAAGAAATGTATTATGTCCAATAAAAAGGTATCATCTTATTTTCTTTTCCATGTTTTATTTTGTTTGATTTCTATTGATAACCTTGAATGAGTGAAAAATCAGTTCTTCTCCACCCGTTTCACACCATTCAGAATTTTGTAGACCTCAATCATGCCATTGTCCCCAGCCATCTCTTTTCCAAGCTGAACAGCACTGACCTCTTTATCTGAAATTACCAATTTGCACCAGGAAAAATAAGGGACATGGATGTCTGTATAGCAGCACTTTTAGAAAATGGCTACATAGGGCTCCATGCAGAGATGCGTGTTAGTCCAGTGGTTAGTGCAGTAGACTGCAAACCAAGGGACCCTGGTTCAAATTCCCCCTTCAACCCTTTTTTTTTTTTAAATTGTGAGCCCTCCAGGAACAGAAAAATACCTACTGTACCTGAATGTACACCACTTCAATAGCCTTCAGGCTTGCAGGTGGCTTATATATTTAGGTACAGTAGGTATTTTTCTGTTTCTGGAGTGCTCACTATTTATAAAAAAAAAAATTGAAGTGGAATTTGAGCTTAGACCCTTTGGTTTATAGTCCATTGCATCAACCACTAGGCTATTCCTCATGCCTGCATACTGCTTTGTTAAGAATGCCCATAATACCTGAAGCCATCAAAGAGCCTGGTATCTCCTTCCAGTTTCACTTTCAGGGGAAAGGGAGGGGATCAAAAAGGTGTCATGCCTTAATGTCCAATCAGAGCATCTTTCTGTAACTTGGACATTCCCAAAACAAGTCTAAGGACATCCTTCTTTTTAGAAATTGACTTTTCTTCCCCTTCAATAAGCGCTGTCAGACATCCAGATTTCAGACTCCCCCCCCCCCCCCCTAGTCCCGCCCAAAATACGCCCGGAGCATGGCCCCTTGTTATTTGGATATCTCTATTCTTTTTTTTTTTTTTTTTTTTTGCAAAATCGGAATTTGAACATTCCCACCACATGGACATCCAATTTGGCTTTTTGAGAATTCTATATACTTTGAAACTGAGCACGTAAGTTTACTGCCCACAAATATGTCTCTGAGTAAGAGGCTGAAGAGACTGACTGTGGCAATATATAACTATGTTTAGTCTTTTGATCTGGTATCTCCAGATTGGTCAGTTTCCAATTTACATTTTACTGCATCTGCTATAAGTTTCTTTCAGATATGTACTCTGGCATAGATGTATGCATTGGCACATAAGGTGCTTACAATATGGGATCCTGGAGTGATTGCAGGATTTTCATTCATTCAAGCAGCAAAGAAGGGACACAAGCCTTATATCTGTTCAGAGCAGCTGTTCCGCTACCCTCTTTTCTTCAGGCCAGATGCTCAGTTTTCCCCTGAGGAGATGTGAAGGAGAAGGAATGAAGTTAGGAATCAAAAACAAAAGATGAAGGCTGTTCAGTTAGAACTGCAGTTTCCTCATCTTAAGATAAAATGAGACAAAGCAAACCACATATCCCTTCAAATCAGTCTCTGACTTATTGCATTCTGATAGCCTTTACAATAAGAAGCCTTCCTTCTGAAGTGTCTCTGTGTGTGGTTATTATTTTACTTACCCAGTTCAATAACCGACATGCTGGGATCCCCTCAGGCAGCTGAGGCAGTTGTCTCTCTAGCAGGAAGCAGGCTCCAAAGAGGAATTTCACAAATATATTGTGTAAGACCTTCCATTTTTTTGTTCTGCATCTGTGTGCTCTTGTTGGCTATTGCCATTTCATTAATTAAAAACAGAGCTCCGCACCTTCAGGATCTTTAATAGCAACACATGACAAGATAATAGTCTTACAAAGAGGCTGGAACATAGGCAATATGTTTAGACCAATGTAGGCACCTGCCAACTTTTCCTGAAGCATGTTGGTGTCAGAAAGTAATAAGGCATGCTACACTGATGGGGGTTAAAGTTCCATCTGGCATCATTAATCTGTAGATCAGAGATGTACAAGGAGGAGTTAACAGTTTTAAATTGCTTGTGAACCCAGGAATTAGTAATAGAAGAATGCCACTTTATTGAGGACCGGATTGTTGAGAAATCAGACCATTCTTTGAATTGACTGAATATGAGGGATGCCTACAAGGGAGCACAGACACTGGTGAGGAGGTTACAGCAGTCTCCACTGGTGTGCATGGAAAGTAATAATACTAGAAAGTTCTTACTTGAATAAAGGAGAGGAAAAAGTAATGACATTTTCTATGCTTAGCATGACTATGCTGCCCAGAAGTTTTGATGCTCTGAACAAAGCTTAACAAAATCTGCTTGACAGATGGCTTCAATCAATGAGTAAGCTTCATGTAAAAAGCAATATTCCCAGTTACCCAAGGCTAATATTTTTATGAGGAGTGGAGGAGTGGCCTAGTGGTTAGGGTGGTGGACTTTGGTCCTGGGGAACTGAGGAACTGAGTTCAATTCCCACTTCAGGCACAGGCAGCTCCTTGTGACTCTGGGCAAGTCACTTAACCCTCCATTGCCCCAGGTACAAATAAGTACCTGTATACAATATGTAAGCTGCATTGAGCCTGCCATGAGTGGGGAAAGTGCGGGGTACAAATGTAACAAAAATAAATGAGAAGGAAGAAGAAATCTCTGAGTATTCTAATGATGGTGTGAGGATGCTATGCCTTGAAGGGCAGGAGACAGTTCAGTTATTTGAAGAAGAGATATTCTATCTAATCAATGTCTATATCTCTGTATACCATCTGGCCCAGGTGATTTGGTACTCTATAGTTTTCCCTATTACATCTTTCAGATTTTCAGAAATTTGTTTCATTTCCTATGACTTATCACCATTAAATACCAATTCTGGTATGGATATCTTCCCCAAATATTCCTCAGTGAAGACCAAAGCAAATAATTCATTTATTCTCTCAGCTTTGGCCTTGTCCTCTCTGAATAACATTTTTAGCCCTTGTTCATCTAGTGGTCCAACTGATTCTGTTACCAACTTTCTGCTTCAAATATACCTAAAAAAGTTTTTATTATGTGTTTTACCTCTGAGACAATCTTCTTTTCAATGTCTCTCTTTGCCTTTCTTAACAGTGCTTTACATTTGATTTGAAATTCATTTTTCTGTTTCCTTTTATCATCATTTTGGATCCCTCCATTTTCTAAATGATGCTCTATTAGCTTTAAAAGCCCCCTTTACCTCACTTTTTAACCATGCTGGCTGTTTGGCCTTCTTTCCACCTTTTTTTTAATATGTGGAGTATATCTGATCTGGGCTTTCAAAATCATGCTTTTGATCAACATCCACACAATATCAATTTTTTACCTTTGAAGCTGCTCCCCTAATTTATTTTGGTTTTTGTTTTTTATCTATTTTTATCTGTTTTAATAACTTCAGTTATTAAATCAAATTAAATCACCTCTTGTACCAAATCAAGTGTTTAAATAAGGATTAAATATAGAATTGGCCAGGCAGATGGTAGAATACCCTTAATACTATTCTTTTCCCTATGGGATGCAATTCTGGTCACCATATCTCAAAAAAGGTATAGCAGAATTGTAGAAAAGTACAGCAGAGGATTACCAAAATGATAAAGGAGATGCAATAGTTCTCCTATGAGAAAAGGCTAAAAAGGTTATGGCTCTTCAGCTTGGAAAAAAAAATGCTTGAAGAGAGATATGAGTGAGGTCTATAAAGTAATGGAGTGAAATAGTAAATGTGAATACAATTACAGTTAGATCATTTATAGCCCACTAATATCATTCAAGATAGTTCATAGTAGATTACAACCAAAATAGTTGATCACAGTAAGTCTAGGATGTAACAATAAAAGTACTGGATTGCCATAGGTATTACTCTAACAACCAATAATAAATTTTACACAAAAACACATCCAATATAATAACTACAGAAATTACATATTTATGAAACAAAAATGTTCTTAAGATCTTCTTAAAAGTATCAAAACCCAGAAGAAATCTAAATTTAAATGGTAAGACATTCTGCAACTTAATAACCTGATATGCAAAAGAATAAGTAAATAATTTATTTGAGAATTAACTTGATGTTCCATAGACAATTTATCAACCAATACTATACCCAAAAGTTTAATTGAAGGGTCTAGTGAATAAGAATCTCAGTCAATAGTAAGTTTCAAATCTATATTTTGATTCTGCTTTGCTCCTAGTAGTAAAAACTTTGTTTTTCCCTATTTCATTTAAGAGGCCATCCAATTGTCAATAATTGAAAGACAATGACAGATAGTATACATATCCTTAAATTAGTAATAAAACAAAAGATTATAATTATGTCATCCACACAGATATCTCTATATATAAAAGGCAACCCCAACGTTCTAATGAAGCCTCCATGGAAGTTGAGGCGCCCGAGATATCCAGTGTGCCCCTGAATGTCTGCACCGCCCTCGCGTCAAAACGTGATGACGTCGAGGGCGGAGCAATGACACTCGAGGGCCGAAACAAAAATGGCACAGGCACGGAGGCGCAGCAAAAAAAAAAAAACCTCCCCACACGGAGCGAACCACGAACAACGTCCGACGGTCACACGGAGGCAGGCAAGCAGCTCAGAGGGAGGGGGTCCCTACCATTATAGAACCTTGCTAGCGCCTGTTTCATTGCGCTCAGAAATGGGCCTTTTTTCCTAGTAACTAATAAAGCCTTACTTTTCCAAGTGCCTACCCAAAGAGGACACAAGTACGTTAAATAATACCGGTGATAAAGGACATCCCTGAGGCACTCCTGAGGGTAAGGACCAACATCTCTGCCACTTCACAATAAGAACATAAAGAGACCTTACTAGTTATGCCAAATTCATCAAGGATTTCAAGTAAAACTTTGTGATCAACAAAATCAAATGTACTTGAAAGATCTAACTGCATAACAAGTGCTCCCTGGCCTCTACTCAGAAGGTTGCTGATACAATTCAAAAGAGGAACTAATAGGGTTTCTGTATTATAATTGTACGAAAACCTGACTGTAACATATGTAACAATCCAAACTGATCCAAAAAAGCTACCAATCGCTTTGTCACCAAAGTCTCCATTATCTTAGTAAAATAAGGAATAGAAACCACAGGTCGATAATTGGCTACATCGCTCCTAGAAGCCAGAGAATTTTTCAATATAGGTGTAAGAATAATCTCAGCAAAATCCTTCAAAAAAGTACCAGAAGATACATAATTTTCAATACATCAAAGTAAAGCCATGTTTCAGCGCAAACAGTGCCTGAACCCAGGGGTCCAGAGAAATGTTCTCTTCTCAGTCCTCTAAGGAAGGGATATGTCTGATTCTTCCCACCTAAACGGAGAGCATCAGACAGAGGGCTATCATGCTGGTGCAAGAGCAGCGTGCATGAATCGCTGCTGTCTGCTGGAGACCTGTGGAAGGAAAAACAACTTTTAAAAGCCAAACATCAGGTGAGTTGCATATTCAGGAACACATAGTAGATCCCTACCCTGAAGGGCTGAGAAGTTCTGAGAGAAGAGAACATTTCTCTGGACCCCCTGAGGCAGGCGCAGTTTGTGCTGAAACACGGCCCGTGTTGGATCTATAGAAATAAAGGGCTCTCTATTGGTCCACTCTTGAAGGTCTGTTCGTGCTTTTTTTTGCTGTTTTGGTTGTGTACTTTTGGACCCTCTCTTTTGCTACCTGGTATTTACAAAATTTACCACGTATACATGTAAACAGTACAACATAAATGCATGTGCTGTCACTGCGATATATAAACGTATTAAGCACCACTTGTGCTATGAATATACCAACTCTGATGCGGCTGTTCTTTTCACCATGTATATTTCTAAAATTATCTTGTCTACTACATGTGGCCCATTTCTATGTGTGTCTTTGGTGATGATATAGAGAAATTTTTATAAATGCTTTTCATGTGTATATGATAATATACGCATGAAAAATGCAAGTTATAAAATTACTTCATATGACAACAAGTACACACATACTTGTATGTGATTTTGAATAAGAAGTGAGCTGTGGTCTCTTCCTGTCTTTTATATTGTTCCCAGGCTCAGCCTGAAGATGCAGATTGTTCCGATTGGCCCACTGAGAGTGCACTCTTGCTTGAGTGGTTTTTAGGAATGTATCTGTTCTGATTGCCTTCTAACACCCATATAAACCCTAGTGCTCTCATTCCACCTTGCTCTTGGACAGGTCTCACTTGTGAGCTCTTGAGTGCTATTATTTCTTCTGCTGATCTACGGAATCTGGTCCTTGCCTTCCTTCCACTTATGAATCTGCTCTTTCTGCCCTGACCTTAGCCTGTTTCTGGATCTCCCTTCTGCCTGCTCTGTTGGGGTTTGTCTGCAGTGTTCCTGCTCATGACCCATCTTCCGCCTTCCTCCATACAGCAACTGGGGTCCACTTGCCATTGTGGGGAGCACCTTATGCTCATGCTTCAAGTCCTGGCAGCAACTGAGTACTAGATTACTCAGCCCAAAGGAAAAGGAGGCTATTATAGGTGGTGAAGGAAATGGGACTTAATATACTGCTGTTCTGTGGTTACAATCAAAGTGGTTTACATATTATTTATTTATTTTACTTATTTATTTGTGACATTTATAGCCCACATTACCCAAACAAGTTTGAGTTCAATGTGGCTTACAATAAACAGTATAGGATACATAAGAAAGAATAATCCATAAGAAAGTAATTTGTTGTAAGAATCCAATTTTACAGTACAGTATCCTAAACATACTGGGATAGCTATGGATGTTTAACATTTAGAAAATCTATTATGAATGATAAATTGTACATGAAGCAAAGAGAAAGTTAATGGTAAATAGAGTAATAACCAATTCAGGTAGTAATTAATTGTTTGAGATATGGTTGTTCTTTGTGAGGGTTTGTTTGAATAGGAACGATTTGAGGGTTTTGCGGAATCTAGTATATTCCGTATATTTCTTATTTTGGGTGGTAAGGAGCTCCACCATTTGGTTCCTAGATATTATATTATATGCAGGTACTTATTTTGTACCCCCAGGGCAATAGAGGGTTAAGTTTCCCTAGTTTTCAAGCCACTGCACTAACCATTAGGCTACTTCTGCCTTATAGAAAGGATTCCTACAGGTGGCCTGTTATGGAATTGACTTCTTAATGTATGCACTTACTGGTTGAACATAGAACAAGTTGTATTTCTGTCCCTACATAAATTCCATTTATCAATTGGTCTAGACTAAATGCAACATTTTCCACAACAATTAATACATGGTACCTTTATCATCACACTGCTGAGTCACCTGGGGAAAGTCACAATTTTGCCACGAGTAACATCAAACATTTTAGATTCATGCAAATGTATTGCAAGAAAATATGTTATAGGTTGACACTCACATCTGATCAATTGCATACTTTTTCTATTTGATCTACCATTTAAATAACATTTAAATGTTATCTCCAGTTGCTAAGTGACAGTCAAGTATATTATGGTTCAGATATCACTTTTATCTGTCTTTGTATATATTGCAATAGTCTCTCTCTCTCTCTCTCTGCTTGCTCCTTAGTTCTGGAATAAATCCGTGCTTTTCATATCTTCTGATTCCTTTCATTCATAGTGGGCAAGGACACAGAATGCTATACCGGTGGAGTTTGCAGGTTTATGGATTTGAAAATTATTTGGCTGCTGAATGTTAAGGAAGACTTTGCCCCACACAGAAGAAAGTCAAAATATTCTTTTTTTTTTTTTTTAGCAAACATTTGATTAGTATTTGAGAACCTAGCTGAATACTAGGTTTTTGGTTTAAGTTTCGTCATTGATAATTCTTAGTTTTAACCTTAGCTCACATTGAACCTTGATATGAGGCCTAGAAATATTTTTTAATTAATTGATTAAATAGATAAATGAGGTATTTAATGCCACGCTCCATACCACATTCCTCAGGTTTGGTGCTATGGGGTGCTGTAGCCTCCACTGTTGATATTAAAGTGCAAAATATGACTGTTGACTTTACCAGAAATCAAAATAAATAAAATAACTTGAAAAACAAAACCAATGAAATGACAGAAAAGGGCAAATTAAATGCAATAATGAAACAAAACAAAATGTTGCATGTGCACATACTTAGCAGGCCATATGTCCTTTCTATCACTGACATACTGTATTTTCTGGGGAAGGGTCCTATGGATTTTCATCGTTCTATTACTATGCATGCTTTCTAGGGCTAGACAGATTTCACAAGACCATCTGTTCTGTGTCAAGAGGACCAGCTAAATCAGGCAGCACAGAATGAACAGAGGTAGAAAGCTCCCTACGTCACCACAGGAAGAAAAGGAGGAATCTGCCTACTGGATCAGCAACCCTAGAAGAAAATAATCTGTGGTATGTAAAAATCCCTTTTTTGTTTTGTTTTGTTTATTTTATTATTATTATTATTATTTTTTTTTTAGAAAAGATGTATTTTCTTATGAATGTTCTGTATGGTCTCATTTCCTGTAGGTGGATGGAGAGTATGATCCAGAAAAAGTGTAGAAAGAAGATTGAGCTATCCATGTGTAGATAGATGTGTCCGCTCATATTTTATGAACTAAACAATCTGGGTATTCTTCTAAAAGATCTATTATTGCTTTAGGAATTCCTACGGTAGGTCAAGAAAGCCACGCAATGAATAGAGGTCCTCCCTGTTTCCCATCAATTTTAGGTCTAAGAATAAAATGATTTTTACAAAGATCATTCTGTTTTCAGTTGGTTAAAATTTAGAACTCACTTCCTCTTATTATCCAGTTAACACATTACTATCATTTTCAAAGACAATTGAAGACATATCTTTTTCATAAATTCCTATTGCTATTCACTAAGGGATCCTTTTACAAAGGTGAGACCTTGGAGGGATAGTAGAGGAAGGCATGAGCGATTTTCTAATGCTCATGGTCCCTGACGGAAAATGCTGAGTCTGATCCCCTAGTGGTAGTCTTGCAGTACTGCCTCCAAGGGTGGAAGCTGCCATTTTCTTTTCAAGCACCAAGGGAGCAGGATCATATGGGGATCATTCATGCCTATACCCCTCTCCACTAATCACCAGAAGCACTGCCAGTAAGTACCAGAAGGAATGGGGGGGACGAGAATGGTAGATGCAGATCAAGGGGAAGAGGATGTTTTGAAAACAACACTGAGCTGTAGTACATGAACGCCAATAGCATGAGTTTACCATATTATCTGTAAAAGCTTTGAATGTTCCACCCCCCACATACACACACCCACACACACCCACATACGCACACATACACACAGTTACTGTACAGGTTTTGTATTTACTTTGTGTTAAAAATGTTATGGCATTTTATTTAAAAGCCCCATAGTAGTGTTATCTAAAGCTACACTGTGTGAAGAGGGAGGACAGCTTTCAAATACTGTGTCTCAAAACAAAAATGGACACTTATCTCGGGTGCAAATTGAAAAAAACTGAGATAATGTCTGTTTTTCTTTGAGACAGTATTTTTGGGATTATGTTTGATATAATTTTGATTTTTGATTTTTGGAGGTACATTGTTTTACCTACAGTTTTTGATTGTTGATCGTGAAGTGGGGAGCTAGTTTATGTGAAGTTTTTTTGCCATGGTTTGTCTTTTTATCCAAATTATTTATTTATTTATTTATTTATTTATTTATTTATTTATTGCATTTGTATCCCACATTTTCCCACCTATTTGCAGGCTCAATGTGGCTTACAGGCACCTGTTATGGCATTGCCATTCCAGGAGATAGATACAGTTGGTGTTACAACAAGATCATGGATGAGGAAAGGAAAGGCCTAAGTAGAGTTGTAGAAAGATAGGTATCGGAATAGGGTGAAGTGGTGAAGTGTTATAATTAAGCTATGGGTTCCCGTTGTAGGCCTTGTTGAAGAATAGGTTTTCAGAGATTTACGAAAGTTAGTTATGTCGTTGATTGTTTTCAAGTCAGTTGGTAGTGCATTCCATAGCTGCGTGCTCATGTAGGAGAAGCTGGTCGCATGTTACCTTGTATTTTAGTCCTTTGCAGTTGGGGAAATGTAGATTAAGGAATTTGCGGGCTGATCTTTTAGCATTTCTGGGAGGCAGGCCCACGAGATCTAGCATGTAGCTTGGGGCATCTCCGTGGATGATTTTGTGAACAATCATGCAGATCTTGAATGCGATACGCTCTTTGAGTGGGAGCCAGTGAATTTTTTTCATAGGGGTTTCGCACTTTCATATTTTGTTTTTCCAAATATGAGTCTGGCTGCGGTATTCTGGGCTGTTTGAAGTTTCTTGATAGCTTGTTCTTTGCAGCCAGTGTATAGTGCATTGCAGTAGTCCAGATGACTTAGCACCAGTGACTGTACCAGGGTACAGAAGATGGATCTTGGGAAGAAAGGTTTTACTCATTTGAGTTTCCACATGGAGTAGAACATCTTTTTTGTTGTGTTCTTCACGTGGGTATCGAGTGTGAGGTTTCAGTCTATGGTCACTCCCAGAATTTTCAGATTGTTTGAGACTGGAAGAGATAGGTTTGGTGTGGATATGGTGGTGAAATTACTTGTGTTATGTTGTGAGGAGAGTATAAGGCATTATGTTTTTTCTGCATTGAGTTATAGCTGAAATGCATCAGCCCAGGAGTACATGATTTGGAGGCTTTGATTGATCTCGTTTGTGATTTCCTTTAAATCATGTTTGAACGGGATGTAAATCGTGACATCATCTGCATATATGTAGGGGTTGAGGTTATGATTGGCAAGTAACTTGGCCAAGGGTGTCATCATGAGGTTGAAGTGGATTGGTGAGGGGGGGGATCCTTGGGGGACTCCACATTCCGGTGTCCATGGGGCTAAGATGTCTTTGTTTGCTGTTATTTGGTATGATCTTGTGGTTAAGAATCTTCTGAGCCAGTTGAGAATGTTACCTCCAATTCCAAAGTATTCAAGAATGTTTAGTAATATTCCATGGTTGACCATGTCGAAGGCGCTGGACATGTCGAATTGTAGTAGGAGTATGTTATTGCCAGTTGCAATTGTTTGTTTAAATGAGTTCATTAAAGTCACTAGTACAGTTTCAGTACTGTGGTTCGAACGGAATCCTGATTGTGATTCGTGCAGACTTGAATGTTTATTTAGATAGTCCGTGAGTTGTTTCGTCACTACGCCTTCCATGAGTTTGGTTATTAGTGGGATAGACGCTACTGGGTGGTAATTGGTTAGGTCATTTGTACTTTTCTTTGTATCTTTGGGTAGGGGGTGAGCAGGATGTTTCCTTTATCCTTAGGGAAGAGGCCATTTTGTATCATGTAGTTTAGGTGCTTCGTGATGTCTGCTTTGAATTGCTGAGGAGCAGATTTTATAAGGGTAATAGTGCAGGTATCTAGTTTGCATTGTGACTTAGCATATCTCCCAAGCAATTGGGAGACATTGTCGATTGAGAGTATATCAAAATTGGACCATGATTGATCTGCCGGGAATTCCCTGGATGTTGGATCTAGACATTCAAGGAGGTCAACATAATCTGTTGTGTTGTTTGGTATCATAAGTCATAACTATAATATTCTCTTTGAAGTAATTTGCAAGTTTGGTTGCTGATGGAGTGTCTGTGTTGTTGATAGTAACCGGTGTGGTATTTAGTAATTTGTTTATGAGAAGGAAGAGTTTATGTGTATCTTTGTAGTTTGGTCCGATTTTAGTTTTGTAATATGTTCTTTTAGTTTGTCTAATGGTGTATTTGTATTTTCTTAGTAGTTGTTTCCAGCTGTTGAATGTGGAGGTCAGGGCTTTTTTTGAGGGGGTACTTGGGGGTACTGCACCTTTTCCATTGTCTGCTAAAAGTTTGACCCATGGACCCCAAGTTTTAATGAAAGAGCTCAGGCACTACACACCAATTCTGCCTTGTCATAGATTCTGTGACTGGTTGAAGGGGGCCTGGCTATTGTGGGGTGGGTTCCTTGGTGATCACCTCAACCCTAAAGGGTGGCCTAGCATTTGAGTACCAGCACCTTTTTTGCTAGAAAAAACGCACTGTATACAACAAATTTTGAGAACTGTATATAAAGGTTGGTCTCAATGATTGTTTCGGTTCTATAAAACTGCTCTATACTGGTCATAAAAATGAGCAAGAATTAGACTGCTGAGAGACCAATTACCTTTAATGGTTGGAGTTAGCTATCTGCTCCTCTTCAATGATCAAACTGGTGGTGTGTTTTGTTTATAGTTGATTGTTTTCACTGCCATCCCATTATTATTTTGTTTTTTCAAAATTACCTCAGTAGCAATCATGTGTGCTTTCTGTATATTGTCCAAATATTCCTATGAACAATGCTATGTGTAGAGAGGAATACAAGAAGCATCAAACAGAGTGACCACTAGTGGCCTATCAAACCCAACTCCCTACCTTTGACAGTGACCAATCCAGGACTCTCAGAAGTACCTCAGAGATCCTCTCCCTGCTATTCATTCTCAGATGTAGGGGATGGTGATCCTTATATCTGCCTAGTTAATAAATATGAATGGACCTGCCCTCCAGATCGTTGTCCAAATCTTTTTTCAACCTAGTTATGCTTTGACCACATCCTCCATTAACAAATTTCAAAGTTTTTTGTGCATTGGCTGAAAATATGCTTTCTTAAACACTAGTTTCATGGCACACATGTGGCTACCTGGAATGATAAATAACCATTACTTGTTAATCTTTTCCACCCCACTTGTGATTTTATGAACCTCTATCATTTCTCTTCTTGGCCATCTCTCCTCTAAACTGAAAACTCTCATTTAGTCTTCCTATCATTATGAATGTAAGAGTAGCCCAGTATCCTGTTTTACAAATAGTGGCAAAGTCATGTCACAAGTACCTGGCAGAAACCCAAATTGTGGCAACACTCCATACTACAAATCCCAGGGCAAGCAGTTGCTTCCCATGTCTGTCTCAATAGCAGACTATGGACTTTTCCTCCAGGAATCTGTCCAAACCTTTTAAAAACCCAGATACACAGGTCTTTTTCTGCCGTAATCTACTATGTTACTAACCATTGTTACTACATCCTCTGGTAAAGAGTTCGACAGCTTAACTAATCGTTGAGTAAAAAATATTTCCTCCTAATTGTTTTAAAAGTATTTCCATGTAATTTCCTCGCATGTCCCCTAGTCTTTGTACTTTTGCAACAAGTAAAAAATCGATTTACTTCTACTTGTTCTACACCACTCAGGATTTTGTAGACCTCAATCATGTCTCCCCTCATCTGTCTCTTTTCCAAGCTGAGGATCCCTAACCTCTTTAGCCTTTCCTCATACGAGAGGAGTTCCATCCCCTTTATCATTTTGGTCACTTTTCTTTGAATCTAATTCCGCTAATTCTGCTATATCTTTTTTGAGATACGGTGACCAGAACTGAACACAATACTTAAGGTACAGACGCACCATGGAGCGATAAAAAGGCATTATGGTATTTTCCGTCTTATTCATCATCCCGAAGATTTCAGCATATTATCTACAACGATTCAGATCTTTTTCTTGAGTGCTGACTTGCAAGGTGGACCCTAGCATCAGGTAACTTTGATTCAGATTATTCTTTCCAATGTGCATCACCTTGCATTTGTCCACATTAAATTTCATCTGCCATTTCTATGCCCAGTCTTCCAATTTCCTAAGGTCTTCCTG
This sequence comes from Microcaecilia unicolor, assembly GCF_901765095.1. Taxonomy (NCBI): domain Eukaryota; kingdom Metazoa; phylum Chordata; class Amphibia; order Gymnophiona; family Siphonopidae; genus Microcaecilia; species Microcaecilia unicolor. The sequence continues at coordinate 295,923,147 of NC_044032.1, forward strand.
CAGTATTTCACAGTCCGCATGTGTTTTAACAGCCTTGAGTAGTTTTGTATCATCTGCAAATTTGATAACCTCACTCATCGTTCCAATTTCCATATCATTTATAAAAATGTTAAATAGCACTGGTCCTAGTACTTATCCCTGTACCACTCCACTGTTCACCCTCCTCCATTGAGAAAATGACCATTGAACCCTACCCTCTGTTTTCTGTCCAATAACCAATTCCTAATCCTTACCAGAACCTTGCCTCCTATCCCATGACTCTTTAATTTTCTCAGGATTCTCTCATGAGGAACTTTATCAAAAGCCTTCTCTGCACCTTTTCCTTTTTTGAGATGAGGCAATCAGACTGCACACAATAATCCAAATGTGGTTACATCATAGATATATATTCACAGACTGGCATCATAATAATTCTCTGTTTTATGCTTCCTTCTTTCTGAATAATTCCTAATATTCTATTTTCATTTTTTACCACCACCACACACTGATCATTTTCCTCAATGACTCCAAGATCCTTTTCCTGGGTAGTAACTCAATGTGGAATTCAGCATTTTGTATCTAGAGATAGGATAATTTTTCCCTATATGCATCACTTTCATATCCTCATTAAGGGCCTCTTTTATCAAGCCATGCTAGCGGCCCCGGGTGTGGTAATGCTGACAAAGCCCATTCACTTTCAATAGGTTTAGTCGGCATTGCTTTTTGACTTGATAAAAGGGTCCTTAAGTAAGCTAATTACTAAGGTGCAGGAAAAATGGGCATTTTACAGCAGAATATGGTAAAGGAATAACATACATGTGATTAACCTCACAAACTGCATTATTCTGCTCCCTGGAAGGATCGGGTCACTAATGTGGAGAGAATTGTCTATCTTAAAGAGGCCAGCACATGTTTTTAAAGATGCATGATCCGGTAGATCCCTGATGCTAGTTCTACTTCTATCCACCATGAGCCCCGTCTGGATCTGATTCATCTTCTTCACCCACAAAGCCCCCCCCCCCCCCCCCCACACACACACACAAACTCTAGGCCCCCACCTGTGCCTACCTAAAGAAAGTATTGGTGGTCCCGGTGTATGGAGCAGGACCAATGCTCAGTTGATCCTGCCACTGCCAATACCAGGTTCAAAGGGCACCACCAATCCCTAGATTCAGTCTCACTATACTACCGCTAAGGGTCAAGCTGCCATATAAGGCAACTGTGAGCTGGAGTGAGATGTCCTTGAATAATGTAGCTTATAGAATTCACTGCAAGTTGCGCTATTCGATTTAAATAATAACACATTGTTTTGCATGCTTGGCATCTCATTATTATGATTCCTGCAGTAACTTACTCTAACATGTGGCACATTTTTTTCGTCGGCGTTTACAGCTTGCTCGGTTTTTTCCACAGTTGGATGTTGCGGGGCTCTCTCTCCCTGATGAAGCCCCAGTTGGCGAAACGGGACCGTTGGGGAGGCCCTTAAGCTAGCAACAATAAAGCTAAGTAGCTGTGGTTATGTTTTGATTTGGATATACAGCATTTATATATATGTTCAAGCGCACAAATTAAACATTTAGGGAGGAGGCTGGTAGAAGACCAGGGATTACATGGAAGTGACTATATCGTTGTGATCTTACTGATCAAGAATTGTCACTGGTCTGAGGTCTTCTTTCCCTCCATCATTGAAAAGTTTATTTTACAACCCATCATTATTACCCGCTATTTTTGTAGGCTGTTACTTTACAGTAATATAATACATATTATTGCCTTATTAAGGGGCAAAAAACATGTATTATTGTCTTAATGCACTTTAGTAACTACTCTCCTAAATTTAATCTGCAATTTAGATGCCCAGTTCCCCAATCTAGACATGTCCTTTTGCATTCCTCACAGTCTACTGTGTTTAAACTACTCAAAACATTTTTTTGTCATCTGCTACTTTGATCACTTCACTTGTTGCTCCATTTTCTAGTCCCAGTATGGATCCCTGGGGCACACCACTATTTATCTTTTTCTATTAGTAAAGCTAATACCTTAAGCCCTACTCTTTGCTTCCTGTCTTTCTGCCAGTTACCAGTCCACAGCAAAAGAGCACTTACTGTTCCATAAGTTTTTTTAGTTTCCTGAGAGGTTTTTAATTAAAGACTTTAAACATAGATAGTATACTCATATTTAGTAGTTTTCTAGTTTGGATCTTCATTTCACACTTTACTCATATGACTGAACTGGAAATAACCTTCTGCTTTCATTATAAAAAATGTTATTATTAGAAAATGTTTTAATATACTTTATAAAATTTGAGTTTGTTACCATAACATTTTTACTGAAATAGTGGTTTGTTCTTATTTGCTTTCCAAGATGTGGTTTTAAATAGACTTCCTCTTCTCATTTTATTATACAGTTCTTCCAAGGAGCACCCCTAACCATACCGTCACCAAAATCAATCATGCAATGTGACACCCACTACTTCTCAGTAGTAACCCCTCACTCTATTAGCTCAGTCCCAGAGGGCTAAGCCTAATTTAGGACCACCTCAACATCAGGAATCAATGGATGTGACAACTTACAAGCTAGTAACTCACACTCCAGCAGGAATAGCTTGTTGCACGCCCTCTAAGATCATACAAATATACATGCTACTGTATATACATAAGAACATAAGAATAGCCATACTGCATCAAACCAATGGTCCATCTAGCCCAGTATCCTGTTTCCAACAGTGAACAATCCAGGTCACAAGTACCTGGCAGAAACCCAAATAGTAGCAACATTACATGCTACCAATCCCAGGGCAAGTAGTGGCTTCTCAATGTCTGTCTCGATAGCAGACTATGGACTTTTCTTCCAGGAACTTGTCCAAAATTTTTTTAAACTCAGATACACTAACCCCTGGTAATGAGTTCCAGAGTTTAACTATTCATTAAGTGAAAAAATATTTCCTCCTTTTTGTTTTAAAAGTATTTCCATATAGCTTCATTGTGTGTCCCCTAGTCTTTGCATTTTTGAAAGAATAAAAAAATCAATTCACTTCTACTTTTTCTACACCACTCAGGATTCTGTAGACCTCACTCAAATATCCTCTCAGCCATCTCTTTTCCAAGCTGAAGAGCCCTAAACATTTTAGCCTTTCCTCATATGAGAGGAGTTCCATACCCTTTTAACCAATGCCCTTCCTATAAAACAATATCCTTCCATAAAGTAAACCGCACTGAACCCTGAACAGGAGATATTAGCAGTATATAAGATCTGGATTGAACCTTTTCTAATTCTGCTATATCATTTTTGAGATATGGCAGCCAGAATTAAACACAATACTCAAGGTGAGGTCGCACCATGGAGCAATACAGAGTAATTATGTCATTCTTGGTCTTATGTACCATCCCTTTCCTAATAATTCCTGGCACCATGTTTGCTTTTTTGGCCACCACAGCACACTGGGCATAAGATTTCTGTGTATTGTCTACAATGACACCTAGATCTTTTTCTTGAGTGCTGACTCCGAAGGTGAACCCTAGCGTCAGGTAACTATGATTTGGATTATTCTTCCCAATGTGATTCACTTTGCATTTGTCCACATTCAATTTCATCTGCCATTTGAGTGCCCAGTCTTCCAGTTTCCTAAGGTTTTCCTGCAATTTTTCACAGTCCACATGTGTTTTAACAACGTTGAATAGTTTTGTGTCATCTGCAAATGTAATCACCTCACTTGTCGTTAAAATTTCCAGATCTTTTATAAATATGTTAAACAGCCCCGGTCCCAGTACACATCCCTGTGGCACTCCACTATTCACCCTCCTCCATTGAGAAAATGGCTAGTTAATCATATCCTCTGTTTTCTATCCAATAACTAACTCCTAATCCACAACAGAAAAAATGCCATTCAGTTTCCACTAATCTAGCCACCCACTTCTATTTATCCCAAAGCCTTTGTCTTAACCATTATATCTGTCTAAATGTCCCAACTGCACATAATGGGTCAGGTTCAGTAAATGGTACCCAAAATTTAGCACTATTATGATCTACTCTTTACAAAAACTAGCTTGGTGCGCTTCTCATGCCTAGCTTTGGGTATAAGCACTTAACACATGCCAAAAGCTGGTATAAATGCTTGTGCACAACTGATGATAGTTAGGAATGCAAATCCAGGTATTCAGTACCATTGTTCCTAATTTCTGGGAATGCCCTGACCAATCCATGCCTCTCCCATGGCTATGCCCCCTTTAAAGTTGTGCACTATCAAATTTCGATGTGCATGTTATAGACTAGGATAGGGCAGATCCATGCATAACTTCTAATTACTGCCAATTAAGCGCTTAACACCAATAATTGATTTTTAGCATTTAATTGACTACTTTACATATGGTACTAGGATCCGTGCCTAAATTTGGGTGATGTATACAGAATCTGGGAGAATATGCTGCCTTCTAAGATGTTTCATTACATTGCAATAAAATTGTGAGTATTATATTTCTGTTACATGAATGTTATACTCTGCTGCCTAGTATGATGTTCCATTTGTATTGCATTGTTCCATTTGTATATGTAACATCATATTTCTGGTTTACTGTACTGGTATGATGTGTACAGTATTCATTCATTTATGACAGATCTTGGTTTCTACCAACAGGTGAAGTCAACTGTGCCTTTATTAGGCAATACTCTTGTTCTGATTTGTACTCTGACTTCTTGCCCAACAGCTATTTGCACTCTCTCTTTTTTTTTGTTTGGACTGACCACTTTCTTTTCACGTCCTCTATTAGCAGTTCTAAGCCTCTCTGCTGTAAATATCTCTAAACAGATCAAACCATGGCACACTATTGATTACCTGCTCTTGGGTATCTGCTAAATGATCTTTTTTCCAGACTTTGACCATTTAACTTTGGATGAACAGATGTACTACTGAAACACAATTCTGAAGCAGGCTTTAGTCCTTTTCACCCCAGTGCAGAAGATCATATCAGGACTCTAGCCAATGCTACCTGGCTTAATGGAAATTTGTCTTCTGAAACTTCAAGCCTGATGTGCAAAAAGATCATGGCAGTTCATTTTCTTGAGTATAAGCCTGCTACTCATGCGACAAAGAAAAACCTACTTTGTTATGCTTCTAAATAAATGTAGGAACTGACCTTGATATCTGTTTAGGTTGGTTAATCAACTGAGATAAACTGATAATGTTGTAGAATCTACTTATCCATCAACATTTCTAATTTTGCAACATTCTTTGCAGAGAAGATTGAAATTCTTTGAATTCAGTTTTCCCCTATATCTCCTCATGGCCATTTTCCACACCCCAGATGCTGGACGATAGCAATATATCATTCTTCAGCCCAGTCAATAGGTACTGCCTCCATGAGTGCATTAATCCTGTTAGTTAAAATAATTGAAAAAAAAGCTAAGTTACTTACCTGTAGCAGAAGTTCTCTGAGGACAGCAGGCATTTATTCTCACATGTGGGTACATCATCCATGGAGCCCAGTGCAGACACTGCCAAGTGCACTGTCACTTTAAATCTTTGAGGCAGTGCTCCCACCATGCGCAGGACCAGAAGTACAGTGCTAAAGCTATGAAGATGATGCCAAGGGGAAACGGGAGGGATATGATAATATATGTCTGCTATCCTCAGAGAATACTTACTACAGGTAAGTAACTTAGCATTCTCCGAGGTCAAGCAGGCATAATATTCTTACATGAGACTCACTAGCTACCAGGCTCACATCATATATGAGTTTTTGGGACTAAGTAGAAAGTGAGCCTGGTGGGAAAAAAGGGCAGGAGAGTGGAGTAGTTATACTATGCTATGCTATGCTATGCTATTAAGATCTTATTACCCACAAAATCCTTAAATATATAGGTTCAGAGCAAGTTACAATTAGACACCAAAGTACAAAAAAAAGAAATTCACAGCATATTTCACCTAAATAAAAACTAGTCTCAAAAAGCCATGTTTTCAAACTCTTCCTAAAAATGTTATATGACTTTCATGAACATACAAGGGTAATAGATTCTATAATTTAACTGCAGAATAACAATAGGACCCTGAAAGAATCCTCTAATATTTAATACCCTTGACAAATTAGAAGTTCTGAGAGAAAAGGACATTTCTCTGGTAAGTGAACATTATTTTGCTTTGTGCTTTGGGAACTTAAAGATTGGGGTTTAAAGGAGGAATTGTAGGTTAGTGGTAGACAGAATAAAAATATTTAAAAAAGCAAACTTTATCAACTAATCTCCATACTCTTTCCCCCCTAGCTTTAAAACTTGAACTTTGTACCACAACATTAACAGATAGCCTCTAGCAGGCACAGCAGGACCTAGTTTGGTCTTCATCCCACCCACTCTTCCCATCATCCGCCCACCCCTAGCACAACTCTTCATTTATAGCCAGTTATTGTAATTAGGATAACAAGTGAGGAGTGCTCTTACAGAGTTTTAATTAATTTCTAAGAAGAAAACACTAAATAAATCACACAATATACCATATAAACTAAAGACATTTTTTATATTAGGCTAATATCCTTAATACTTTAGTAAGTTTTAAATTATTGAAAATCTCAAAAATACTAAGATGGAGTCAGCAGTCCAGCAGGGAGAGGGGTGCTATCCAGTCTTTTGCACTGAGTTTCACATGTATGATTATCTCCCAGTTGGTAAGTGGTTATATGTGTGTGCCTGATGCAAAGAACGCCTAGCTCTCAGAGAACAGGTGTTAGGACCCGGTAGTAGTGAGCCCCTGTGCCCTGACTGAGCACAGCAGAGATGGAGTGACGCCGCAATCGGTCAGGCAGCCAGACAACCCCTAGCTTCACCTGGGAAACGACCACCGTTCACCAAGAGTTGAGCTCCCAGCTGCAGGTGGCCACCAGGACTTCTGGAACTGGCGGGGTTGCACAGCTGCTGATCAGGCTGACGGGCAAGCAGACACAGTCCAATAGCCAAGTCATAGGAGCCGACTCTGTGTTTGCTGTGGGTGCTTGAGTACCCCCAATATTGAGAAAATTCCTTGTATGTGTCCAGGGAGGGGTTATTTCCATTGGGCTTAGCACCCCCAATAATTTTGAAAAGTTGACTCCTATGAGCCTAGTAATCCATAGGGCAAAGAATAGTCAAACCAGTCCAAGGTCTAGGCAGGCAGCAAACAATCGTGGTCAGGAAAACAAGCCGAGGTCTGGTACACAGGAATACAGGAACCGAGAAAAGCCGATGAACAGAACTCCAGCCTGGACCTCTGAGACAATTGAGGCCGAAGCAACGAAGGACTGAAGGCAGGGCCTTAAGTAGTGGAGGAATTAGGCTCAAGCATGTGCAGCTGATTGAAGATGGCTGCCCCCATCAGCAGAGGTGCCTACGTCCAAATATGGGCTTCCTTCCTGACCTCGTTACTCCAAGATGGCTTCCCAGGACCTGATCTATCCAAGATGGCTGCGGCCATTGATCCAACCCAGATGACGGTTGCCAAAAATAGGAAACAGAAACAGACCCTCCTTCCTTCCTGAAGCTAACCAACACCAAGATGGCCGGCTATCTTCGCCGGGCCACGACTCGCCGGCGAATCGGCCACGCAGGCCTGGCACCAGGTGAGGGACATAACAGTATCCCCCCCTGATGCCTCCCCCTTCTCCCCGGCCCGGGTCAAGTAGGATGAAGAGAATGGAACTCACGGACCAGGTCTGGAGCATGGACGTTGGTTGCTGGCTCCCAGGAGTTGTCTTCTGGTCCAAAATGTTTCCAGGACAGCAGGTAGAACAGCCTTCCTCCACGCAGCTTCGAGTCCAGGATGTGATCCACCTCTTACTTGGGATCTGGATCACTCTCAGGCACAACCACCTTCCTGGGTTCAGGATGCCACTTGGACCTGCGGAAAGGCTTCAAGAGAGACACATGGAAAGCATTGTGCACCCAGAGTTGACTGGGTAGGTGCAACCGGTAAGTGATTGCTCCTATCCTGGAGCGTACCGCAAAAGGGCCAATGAATCGTGGTTCAAACTTGAGCGATGGAAGCCGCAGTCTCAGGTACTGGGTGCTTAGCCATACCTTCTCTCCCGGCAGGAACATGGGTGCCGCTTGTCTCCTGCGATCGTAAGTCTCCTTGGCCTTGACCGCTGCCGGCACCAGGGCCGGTCTTAGGCCGAGGTGACCGAGGTGGCCGCATAGGGCCCCACGCTTAGGGGGGCCCCGCGCGGCATGCCTCAGTCAGCCTCTTCCCAGGGCCGGTCCGACACGGACATAAACAAGCAAGGTAAGCATGGCACGGCGCCGCCGCGCCTTGCTTACCACCACCCTGCCCACCCTCGTCTTCTCCCCCAACCAAGGAAGGATAATTTTTCTTTTAAATTTACCCTCCGTTGCCGGAATCCAGCACAGCAGCGTCACTGAAAGCGCTCCTCCCCTCCCGAGTCCCTCCGACATCTCTAGCAGAACAGAAGCTCTTCCTGATTCGTTCATTCTCATTGTCCCGCCCTCAGGGCGGGGCGAGACAATGAGAATGAACGAATCAGGAAGAGCTTCTGTTCTGCTAGAGACGTCGGGGGGACTCAGGAGGGGAGGAGCGCTTTCAGTGATGCTGCTGCGCTGGATTCCGGCGACGGAGGGTAAATTTAAAAGAAAAATTATCCTTCCTTGGTTGGGGGGAGAAGAGGATGGCAGGAGAGGGCAGGGGGGACAGGAGGGTCGCTGGACATGGGTGGATGGAAGGGGAGGGGGTTTCTGGACAGGATGGCAGGGGCGGGCAGGGAGGACAGGAGGGTCACTGGACATGGGTGGATGGCAGGCGAAGGGGGTTTCTGGACATAGGTGGATGGCAGGGGAGGGCAGAGGGGACAGGAGGGTCGCTGGACATGGGTGGATGGCAGTGGAGGGGGGTTTCTGGACATAGGTGGATGGCAGGGGAGGGCAGAGGGGACAGGGGGTTGCTGGACATAGATGGATGGCAGGGGGGACAGGAGGGTCGCTGGACATGGGTGGATGGAGGAGAAAGAAATGCTGGACATGGATGGAGGCGAGTGAAGAGTGAGGAAGGAGATGAGGTGAGGGAAAAGGAAGAGAGGAGAAAAAGTGCACATGGATATAGAAAATAGGCAGAAGCTGGATCCACTGGACAGTCAAGTCTGCGGAGGACCCAGCTTTTACTTACGGATGTAGGGCAAGAAATGAAGAAGAAAGGCGGAAAGTAAAGAAATAAATGGAAAGGAAGCCCTGGAAATGGAGTTAAGAGGACAGATAGCAGCACAATCGGATACTGAGCCAGCATGATCAGAAAAGCAAAGTCACCAGACAACAAAGGTAGAAAAAACTATTTTATTCAGGATTTATTAATTGGAATATGTCAGTTTTTGGAAATGTGCATCTGTGATATTTTTCATGTAAGTTTCAATTTTTATAGTATTGCTGCATGCTGATTCTGACTTCTTGAGGTTACTTTCCAGTTCAGTATTTTGCCTTCATGTGTTTTTCAGGTGTGATCAAGGAAGGTGCAGTATTCTGCTAGCGTATAGTTTGCAACCATTTTTGTTTTTTTGGTTTTTTTTTCACTAGGTTGTGCACTATTGTTTTAGAGCCCAGTGTAATTACAGTTGGCTTTCCATGCCACGCATAAGGTTGTAGCTCGTCCTGTCCTTGGAATTAGTGCTGTTTATGGTTTCATGATAGCATTTTGCTTATTATTTCAATCAGTTTTTTTGTACAAGTTTAGCGTCATTTGTCTTTATTTGAAATTTCATAAATAAAAAATTTTTCTAAAAATGGAATAATCTTATCAATGGGTGGGGCTAGGGTGGGTGCGGAGCCAGGCTGGGGTGGGGCTAGGGTAGGGCGGGGCCCCACCAAATTGGTCTGCATAGGGCCCCACACTTGCTAAGACCGGCCCTGCCCGGTGCAACTGCTCCTGCACCTTCTTCCAGGCCTCCTGAAGCGAACGGACCATGGGCTGTACCTGTGGTGGGACCTTCGCAGGGGAAATAGGCGGAGGTAGACGTGGATGGCGTCCGTAGATGGTGCTGAACGGTGTAGTCCAGGAGGCTGAATGCAGGCTGTTGTTATAGGCGAACTCAGCCCAGGGTAGTACAGTGGACCAGTCATCCTGGCGCTGATTGCAGTAGGCCCAGAGGAACGCCTTCACCGTCTGGTTGACGAGCTCCACCATTCCATTAGTCTGAGGGTGGTACGCTGATGAGAAAAGAGTGGCTACCCCAAAGGCTGAACACAGCACTCGCCAAAAGCGGGAGGTATACTGGATGGTATACCTGAAGATTGGAGGGTGGCCAATGTGATGCCAATTTTTTAAAAGGGTTCTAGGGTTGATCTGGGAAATTATAGACCGGTAAGCTTGATTTCGGTGTCGGGCAAAATAGTGGAAACTATTACAGGGAATAAAATTACAGAACATGTAGATAAATATGGTTTAATGGGACAGAGTCAGCATGGGTTCAGCTGAGGGAAGACTTGCCTCACCAATTTGCTTCCTTTCTTTGAAGGCATGAATAAACATGTTGATAAAAATGAGCCGGTTGATATAGTATATCTAGAGTTTCAGAAAGCTTTTGATAAAATTCTTCATGAGAGAATCCTGAGAAAATTAGAGTCATGGGATAGTAGGCAAGGTTCTGGTGTGGATTAGGAATTGGTTATTGGAAAGAAAACAGAGGATAGGATTAAATGGTCATTTCTCTCAATAGAGAAGGGTGAATAGTGGAGTGTCGCAGGGATCTGTACTAGGACCAGTACTATTTAACTTATTTATAAATGATATGGAAATCGGAATGATGAGTGAGGTGGTCAAATTTGCAGATGATACAAAACTATTCAAGGTTGTTAAAACACGTACAGATTGTGAAAAATTGCAGAAAGACCTTAGGAAATTGGAAGACTGGGCATAGAAATGGCAGATGAAATTTAATGTGGACAAATGCAAGGTGATGCACATTGGAAAGAATAATCTAAATCATAGTTACCAGATGCTAGGGTCCACCTTGGGGGTCAACGCTCAAAGATCTGGGTATTGTTGTAGATAATACGCTGAAATCTTCTGCTCAGTGTGCGGTGGCGACCAAAAAATCAAACAGGATGCTAGGAATTATTAGGAAAGGGATGGTGAATGACTGAAAATTCTATAATGCCTTTGAACCTCTCCATGGTGTGACTGCACCTTGAGAATTGTATTCAGTTCTGGTTGCCATATCTCAAAAAAGATATAGCGGAATTAGAAAAGGTTCAAAGAAGAGCAACCAAAATGATAAAGGGGCTGGAACTCCTCTCATATGAGGAAAGGCTAAAGAGGTTAGGGCTCTTCAGCTTGGGAAAGAGACAGATGAGGGGAGATATGATTCAGGTCTACAAAATCCTGAGTGGTGTAGAACTGAACACAATACTCAAGGTGCGGACACACCATAGAGCAATATAAAGGCATTATACTATTTTCGGTCTTATTCACCATCCCTTTCCTAATTGAATTTCCGAAACATCTTTAACTACTTCTCCTCTGAATCTTTTTAAAAAAATATCTTATTGATATTTAGAAATTTTCTTCTGAAGGATTACCTTCTGCTAATAAAATTTTCTACTTGCCTATTTCCTCAAAAACTGCCCAGGGAAAAGTAGTACCGGATCAAGTCTCCAGTCAACCTTAGACTCAAATAACATTTCAGTTATTCTTGAAGAATCTATTAATGAGTCTTCAGAGAGATCTACTTTATTATTGTCCATGGTTTTTGAGTCAGATGTAACGTTTATAATGAAACAATATTTTAGACATTCTCAGGACTTGCTTTTTTGAACAAAAACTGTGGATATATCCTTACGTAGCAAAGGTCATGCAAGAGTGAAGAAAAGCCTTTCTTGCCACAAGGCAAGATCTAGGGGCTACCTTTTTATTGACTTTTCCATATAAATGCAAAGTCAGATATGGGTAATCAAAGTATTGCACCTGAACAATTGTGTGCCTTCTTAGATCTAAAGACAATTGCTCAATCTTAGTTTGCATTTGTTTTAGGATACGGGGGTGTACCTGTTAAAGCCTTTCCTTTAATCCCTTTTTACTTCAGGTAACTCCTATGTTTCATTATGGTTCCCTCTCCCCACCCCTATCCCAGGAAGGTGAAATGTGAAGTTGTTGTTGCTTAATATATGTATGTTACTTTCTGTATTTCTTGCACAAATGGAATCATGGAAATTTATTTTAAATTACATAAATAAAAAGAAAAAGCAATTCATATATATAATAAAAGAATTCAAGTATTATGGCATTGATTGCAGGTTTCTTCTGATTAAATTCTAGTTGGACAGAACCACCAGGGCCTCACAATCTACAGGCCCCCAAAAGCCAGGGCAGGGCCGCTGAGGGACTGAACTGGGCCCGGGACAGGGCCGCCACCACCGACGCTCCCCCTGGATCGCGGCAGCCCTTCAAGATCGCTGCTGCCTCCCACCCCCCAGATCACTGCCGCAAAATTCCTTATTGGCTGGCGGGGATCCCCAAGGCTCTGCCAGCAGAAGATGTCTTCCAGCGCTGCACTTCTGCCAATTGCCTGCCCCTGCAGTTGCTTTTTCTCTCAGGGAGGAAAGATGAAAAACAGACAGTCAGCTAGGTAGAAGAGCAACCCTGGAGTTGCTCCTCCGGGTCCTCCCCAGCCTCCAAAGGGGGCCCAGCTGCGGCGACGGAGTTTTCTCTCTCCTGCTCCTTTCGGGACGCGATCACTCGGGTCCCGGCAGGAGCAGGAGAGAGAGAGAGAGAGACCCCGGCACCAAGCCCCCCTTGGAGGCCCAGGCCTGAGGAAATTCCCCCCCCCCCCCCTCGGTGGCCCTGATCCAAGGTACAAAAATTAGGAATTTAGCCCTTTCTTAAGGGCTGTGTTTACTAAGGTGCGCTTGCGTTTTTAGCATCTACTCAGGTAGCGTGCACTAAAAACACTAGAACGCCTCTAGCACAGCTTAGTAAACAGAGCCCTACATTTTTTTTTAAATGAAGGTTCAGAACGAAGAGGAAGAGTCAAACTTCCAAAGAAACGGAACTAAGAAATAAAATGTGCTTTTTCTGGTGGACTCCCAGTAGGCATGTGAGAGAACAAGTGTATGATCCATTCAGAGAACAAAGATGTTGAACAAGAACATAGGGAGTGTTAAAGCAGCAAGCTAATCTAGTATCCCAGTGTGAAGTGCTTCCTGAAGGATTCTGTATATCATGCCTAGCATTCCGTGCTGAAATCCAAGTGTATTCTGTAATGGCACATGTAACTTAATTGGCTTAACAAGCCAATCAATGTTTTTAACAGCACTTAACAAGCAATAATGAGCTAATTGGCAATAATTAGAATTAAGCATATTCTTTAACCACAACACCTAAATTCTCATGCGTGGAACCAAAAAGGGGTGTGGATATAGGTGGAAAAATGGGTGTTTTGTGGGTGTTCATAAATCTACATGCCGCTATTTACGTCACATTTTCCTTGATGTAAATAGATGCACGAAGTCCAAGGTGCTGGGATATCAAGTAAGAGTAAATCTAGGCACCGCTTACAGAATATGCTTAGGTGGAAATTTATTCCATGTGAATATTTTAGGCACCATATATAGAATCTAGCCCTTTTTGTGTAAGTGAAAAAAATGTAAATTGGACCTATATTCGATCAGTAACCAATGTGTTATGTCAGGGGTTGTGAGCCCTTGGACCACAGTGGGAAGTAGACTGTGGTTGATGAGTCTCTGCCTGGGCAGGGTGCTTGCTATAAGAAGTTGCTCAGGAACCACCACTGAGCATCTCTGGACCAAGGTGCAGCATCTCTGGACAAGGCACAAGCTTAGTGTCTCAGGACAAGGTACAGGCTCAGCATCTCAGGAACAAGGCTCAGGCTCAGCATCTCAGGAACAGGAACAGGGCTTCAGTGTCTTAGGGCTTCAGACACAATGGTAAGGAGACAGGCCTTGGGATGAGGTTAAGTGTGACTGGAGGCCATGACATCAGCCCAATGCGTTCCTTTATGGCTTCTCCATGCCCCCGTGCATGCTGCCAAGGTGTATCCATACACCCTGGGAGCAAGGCATCAGACAAGCAGTGCGCTCCGGAAGACTGCATCCAGTGATGCATGGCACAATGTTGCTGAAGTTACAGTAAGACCGTGATACAATGGAGTTTCATAAGAAGAGGGGATTCAGGATCTCGCCACTTGGCCCAGCTTAAACATAAGCTGCTGTGTTTTGTAGTATTTGGAGTCTTTTTATTTCAGTTTTAGGAATACCAGCATAAATGACATTACAACAGTCAAGACAGGATCCAACAAAAACATGGAATCAGGTGTGTAATTTGTTGTGATCTAAATAGCCACACACTGATCTGATTTTACAAAGGTTCATAAAGCCAGATTTCAGAACCGATGAAACTAGCTGAGAAAAACTTAATTTATTGTCCAGAATTACTCCTAAATATCTGAAACTGTTAACTGGATGAACTGGTAAATCAAAAAGAACTAAAAATATAGATGGAAGAGAAGTATGGTCTGTGATCCAGCTTGCAGTTTATCATGGATTTAAAGCTAAATGATGTTCCCGCAACCAGGCCACAACCCTGTCTAGATGAATTTTCAATGGGCCTGTGTCTGGATTTTTATTGGAAGTATAATGAATAATCCACATATTGTTGGCGTAATACTATGTACTCAAGCCTGAAGACTGAACTAACATAGCAAGAAGACCAAGGAAAAGTTGAAATTAATTCCCCCTTCCTATTTAATATAGCTTTTACAATTTATTTCTTATATTTCATTGACTTTTATGTAGCTCAACCTAGTGGGTTCCCAAAAGGCAATTTATCAATTATAATTAAACAAGCAACAAAGCCCATTTCGTGAAAAATGAAACAGGCCCTAGGAAGGCTCTCGTCTAAGCGATTTCTCCTCTCTCCCCTGCCCTCCCCTCCATGTCCAGCGATTCTTCCCTACCCTCCCATCCCATCCCATCCATGTCCAGCGATTCTCCTCTACCCTCCCCTCCCCTTCCATCCATGTCCAGCAATTCTCCTCTGCCCTGCCCTCCCCTCCCCTCCCCTCCATGTCCCATGATTCTCCCCTCGCCTCCCATCCCATCCATGTCCAGCAATTCTCCTCTGCCCTGCCCTCCCATCCATGTCCTGCGATTCTCCCCTCTCCTCCCATCCAATCCATTTCCAGTGATTCTCCTCTGCCCTTCCCTCCCCTCTGTGTCCCGCGATGCTGGCCTCCCCTCCATGTCCAGTGATTCTCCTCTGCCCTGCCCTCCCTTCCCCTCCATGTCCCGTGATTCTCCCCTCGCCTCCCATCCCCTCCATGTCCAGCGATTCTCCTCTGCCCTGCCCTCCCATCCATGTCCCGCAATTCTCCCCTCTCCTCCCATCCCATCCATGTCCAGCGATTCTCCCCTCCCTTCCCATCCATGTCCAGCGATTCTCCCCTCCCCTCCCATCCCATCCATGTCCACTGACTCTGTCCTTCCTGCCACCCTGCCTTTAAGCCGTTCGTCTTACCTCAGGTTGCAGCGGCGGCAGGCTGGGCTCGCGTTGCCTCCAGCCTTCCCTTGCCTTCCCTCTCAGTGTCCCGCCCTTCTCTGACACCATTTCGTCTTTACATGAGGGTGAGACACTGAGAGGGAAGGGAACGCTGAAGGCGAGCTGACGTCAGCATGCTGTTACGAACCCAGCCAGCCAGCCAGCCATCCAGGGAAGCAGAGTTACCAATTATTATATAGATATTGACACTCTGTTATAATTTTATATGGCTATTTCTAAGTTTACCTCACTGATCTTAATGTATATTATGCTATCAAGCTATACCCGCCAAAAAAAAAAAACTTGGATATAATCTTTGGAGCTATGCTGCTGTGGCAAATGATCATCTGGAGATATTCTGTCCTCTAGCTTGAATAAATACATTCTAATCTAAGGGCTACTTTTCTTTGTGCTATTGAGACCCTCCTTCAGTCTTACCCGACTGCTACTAGTCTCATTAATTTTTCATTGGACAGAGCACTTTGTGAAGTCAGGGATCAGTGAGCTCCATGCTCCATCTGATGTTGTCATTATTGGCCACCTCTCAAGTGACAAAAGGTGCCATGTCTGCAATACCACTCATATCATGCACAGCGGGTGTGCTCATTTGTTCATCCTTTGTGTGCAAATTTGACCGCCAATGAGGGCACTTTTATGTCTGTTCTGTGATGTCCTTTGTTTGCATATCCATATCTTCATTCAGAATCACAGCTCTCCCCTGTTTTGTAATGTGCTAAGCATGGAGAAGTAACTCCTGTTGTCATGGGACAAGGTTGTTATAGCCTTCCTTCTATTCCAGCTAGTGCACAAAGGAAGGTAACAGGGCAGGGACCATAGATTCTTGTTTATTACACTAATGGAAGGAACAGGGCTTCTTCTGAATGCTCAGTTGAAGTACTGAATTGTTTTATAATTGAACACTCATTTGATTAATAACAAATGGTAGAATCGTTTTGATCTTATTGAAGTGAAGTCTGACATTTGTTGTGTCTCTGAAATGTGGCATTCAGACACGGATTTGTGCTCAGTTAGCACCCACAGATTATAAAACTGAGCACCAGTCTAGGGTTAATCATCAAGGTGGAAAGGTACTTCTCCTATACCATGGTGCAGAAGTCATTTTAGAGTCCTCTCTTTTTTCTTTTTTTAATTATTGAATGCCCCCCCCTCCCCCGGTCTTTTATAAGTATAACTTCAATAATTGGAATTGCACTTGTTCACTTGGAATCATTGGTTATTTTGGGAGATTTCAATTTATATGTAAAAGAAGTTGGCAATATGAAGAATGGCCAATTTTTGTCTCGCGTGGATTCATTGGGCTTCGTGCAGTGTGTGTAGGTTCCTACCCCTGCTGTTGGACAATAGATTTAAAGGGAAATTCTATAACTTGGTGCCTAAAGTTACGCATCACTTATGTCCATCAGAGGCATCAAAAGTGACAGTAATGCACATAAGTGCACTAGACACCATTCTATAAGATCGTGTCTAAGTGCTATCATGCATAACTGGAAGGAGGTGTATATGTTGGTGGAGCATGGGCAGGCTATGGGTTTGTATCAAACATAGACACATAGGGCTAGATTCTATATATGGTGCCTGAAAAATCCACATGGAAAGAAAATACTTCCTAGGAGTATTCTCTAAAGTACACCTAAATTTTATAGAATAGACTTAAATTTCCACACAGTATATAGAATATATCAAGTGCCTCTCCACACAACAAAATTTGGTCATGACCATTTAGGCCATGTTTTACTTGGCATAAATCCCAATGCCTAAATTAGGCGCAGAGCAGGGGTATTATATAATAATACGATTAGATTTTAGAAAGCCCATGCCCCACCCATGGCCATGCCCCATTTTCAAAAATGTGACTTAGAATTTATGATCACCAAGTTACAGAATACACTTAGCAAGTTGTGCATGTAAATCTTAATTGATGCCAATTAGTGCTGATAATTGCTTGCTAACATCCAATTGACAGCGCTGATTACCTGGTCGACCAATTAAGTTATGTGCATTGTTTTAGAATACACTTCGGTTTCTGCACAGAAATTAAGGTGCAATATATAGAATTTAGGGGATACCTTATAGAGTTCTATAAGTTACATGTATTGCATGCTGCACTTAGGCATGTCCATTTATGCCTGCCATTGACCTAGCATAAATGTTCACATCTAAATGTAGATATGCCAGTTGGTACACAGATGCCTTTATAGAATTAGCACTCAGCATGCAGCACTAGCATGCCTAACTGGAGATACCAAGTTATGGAATTGCCCCCATAGCATGTTAACATAAGTGCTCTATGATTTAGATGTACTAATGTTAGAAGCACTGGATATTCACTGCAGCAATTAAGGTCCCCTTTTGCAAAGCCGTGCACTAATGCCGACACAGCCCATTCTCTTTGAATGGGCTGTGTCGGCATTGCCGCATGGCAGCTGCTAGCGTGGCTTTGTAAAAGGGGGCCTAGAGAGGGTTTAACTGGGGACACTGTTTGGATGGAGTGAAGGCAAAGCCACAAAGTTCATATGTAGTTTATAAATTACATACTTACAGTATAGATTTACGACCAAGTGTAAATAAATGTGGGCACATTTTAGCCATGATTGTACAAGGTTTGTGAAGATATTTGAAAAAGACACATAGGTTCATATGCCTACTTGGGCTTCCAGCTTAGGTGACCTGTACCCTTCACATGTATAGAACATGGTATAAATGCAATAAATGGTGTTAATTGAATAATGGGTGCAGAAGTATATGTAAGGAGTACCTGTTGAAAAAACTCCAAACAGCTCAAAACACTGCAGCCAGGTTCATATACACAATCTCTCATTTTGAAAGTGCCTCCCCTTTATTAATCAAATTATACTGGCTTCCCATCATAGTGAGAATCACCTTCAAATTATGTACCTTTATCTTTCAAATCCTAAATGGCACAGCTCCAGACAATATGGTACCATTAATAAACTTACTTCAAAGAAACACTAAATATGAGGCAAGAAACTATCTCAGACTACACCTCCTAAATTGCAAAAAAGTGATCTACAAAACTGTCCACTCTGCAGACTTCACTTACCTAGGAACCAAATTGTGGAACTCTGTACCACACAAAATAAGAAACATACAGGAGTATACATGATTCCGCAAAATCTTCAAATCGTTCCTACTCAAACAAACCTCACAAAGAACAACCATATCTCAAACAATTAATTATTACCTGAATTGGTTATTACTCTATTTACCATTAACTTTCTCTTTGCTTCATGTACATTTTCTCATTCATAATAGATTTTCTAAATGTTTAACATCCATAGCTATCCCAGTATGTTTATGATACTGTATTGTAAAATTGGATTCTTACAACAAATTACTTTCTTATGCATTATTCTTTGTTATGTATCCTATACTGTTTATTGTAAGCCGCATTGAACTCAAACTTGTTTGAGATAATGTGGGATATAAGTGCCACAAATAAATATGGGTGATTAAACTTGAGTGAACCAACTTATAGACTGAGCAGAGTGTGTTAGGGAAGGACATGTGGTAGTTCCTCTTGCACACCCAAAATACCATTTTCAAAGCTGTGTTAAATATCTTCATGAACACTACAATGGCTAACTTTGAAAAGAGTTGTTAATTTGCAAAATCCAAATATCCTGATACATTTTTCCCTACTCTCCAAAAATGCATGGGGTGAATCCAGCCTTTAGCCTGTTTGGTTACTTCATAGTAACTTATTTTACACAGTGAAGGGATTGTGTTTTGCAGTGGTACATGAGAGAGAGATAGTGCCACAAAGCATATAAAAATCTCTTTGTGCTTTCTGTAGGGTTTATGAGAAAGTACTGTATTTAAGCCTGAAATAGCCCGACACAGAGTGACAACACACCAGAATGTCTAAGAGCTTGAAGTGCATTTTATTTGGATCTAATTCATTAGTAACTGCTTCAAATAAATTGAGCAGATGGGATCAGAGATATTGTGAAAGCATATGTGGGTGTGTGTGTTTGGGGTGGGAGGAGGAAATAAGAGGGGGGGGGGGCTGACTCTAAACAACATTAACACTATAGCTCATTAAATATCAAAATCATTTTTCACATAGCTTGGCACGTCTCTGCTACAACTTTTAATTGCAAGTAATTTCTCACCAAAGTTGGGGGGGGGGGGGGGGGAGCAAATGAAATAAAAAAAAAATCTGAGCAATTAAGGCAGATTTTGCTGTTATGGTCCTGCTCAGAGATGAAAGATATCCAATGGACATAAAGCCGAGAGGAAAACTACCGTGAGCCCTAGGCCTTTCTCCTTTGAAGTCGGGATCAGGCTTTTCATTAACAGACATTGTTTAGTCACAGAAATTCAAGCAGAATGGAAGTATTGTACTCTCTTAATAGAAACTATCAGTCTGATACGCCTCAGGAGATTATCTCTTCTTTTGCAATGCAAATATTTTCAAGTGTACTAAACACGTTTTAGCACCTCTGTGCAGACACTAAAACTATTTGCATCAGAAATACCCAGAGTAGGCAGATTGGTACAAACTTATGCTTCTGCCATATGCGGCACAGAATTTGAGCAGCAATAAGGGAGGTGTGGACCCTACTCATAATCTTTATTTCATTTGATGTCATTGTTCCATGAAGATATGGCTCTGTAGCTTTGTACAATGTGGATCAGGCTGAGTCAGTAGTAATTTTACCGCATCGCATCTATAGATTCTGTAATTCTATGGTCCCTTAAAGAAAAAAAAAAGAGAGAGAGAGAGACTACAAGTCCATAGATGTACAGGAACAGCGTTCTGCTCCCTCTCATGTAAAGTTATTGGGGCTGACATTCTAATGATGTATCTGGTTGATTCCAAGAGATAACCAAATGAATTGCGTCTTCTCAAATTTCAGACCAGCAGTGATTACCTTTTGGTCAGACAGCTCAATGTCTGACTAAACATTAACCCTCTAATGCTATAAAAGTCACCAAAAATTATGCGCACATAAAAATTTGGGTGTACGCCCAATTTGCACATGCAATTTAATTAAATAATGAGCCAATTAGTGCCAATAATTGGCTTTTTAACAGGCTACTACTACTACTTATCATTTCTATAGCACTACTAGACGTACGCAGCGCTGTACACTGGACATGAAGGGACAGTCCCAGCTTACAATCTAATTAGGACAAATAGAACAAATAAGGGATAAGGGAATTACTAAGGTGGGAATGATAAAACATGAATACTGAACAAGTGAGTAAGGGTTAGGATTTAAAAGCAGCATAAAGAACGTGGGCTTTTAGCCTAGTTATGAAGACGGCCAGAGATGGAGCTTGATGTACTGGCTTAGGAAGTTTATTCCAGGCAATTATTGTCATTAATTAGATTTAATTAGAATTTACGCACATAAATTTAATGCACAAATATAAAAGGAGGCATGGAAGTAGGAGGGTCATGGGTGCAACAGAGGTGCATAAGTACATAAGTGTTTCCATACTGGGACAGACCGAAGGTCCATCAAGCTCAGTATCCTATTTCCAACAGTGGGCAATCCAGGTCACAAGTACCTGGCAAGATCCCAAAACAATACATTTTATGCTGCTTATCCCAGAAATAAGCAGTGGATTTTCCCAAGTCCATTTTAATAACGGCTTATGGACTTTTCTTTTAGGAAGCTAGCCAAACCTTTTTGAAACCCCGCTAAGCTAACTGCTTTTACCACATTCTCTGGCAACATTTATGTACATTGTTATAGAATAAGGGGGGGATACACATCTAATTTAGGTGCATACACTTGCTCTATGTTTCAGCTGGTGCAAATGGCTGTGCCTAAAGATAAGTGCAATTCCCAGGCATACATGCTATTCTATAAACCGCACCTAACTTTAAGCATGGCTTATGGAATAGCACTTTGTTAGGGCACCATATATAGAATTCACCCCTAAGGGGGCAATTCTATAAGTGAGCACCTGTATTTAGACAGCCTGAGGACATGCAGTGGAACCTATTCTTTTCCATCATCTGAGTGCTCAGGATCTGTTATACAGTACAAGTGTAACACAGCACCTGCAGTTAAATAAGCCATAGTCCTGACATACTGCAGGCATGCAAATGTGGCAGAGAACCATATAGCTTACAGTATTCTGCAAGTTACAAGTGTAAGTAGGAGCCCCTCTCATGTATATATCCCCTTGTATTTACACACTATCTTCCGGATTCTATATCTTACACCTAGCGTTCTGTGCTGAAATCCAAGTGTATTCTATAAGAATGCATGTAACTTAATTGTTTAACAAGCCAATCAGTGTCTTTATCAGCACTTAACAAGCAATAATGAGCATTAATTGGTAATAATTAGAATTTACGTGCATAACTCGCTAAGCGTTAAATTCTAATACGCAGAGCCAAAAAGGGGCATGGTTATGGGTGGAGAATTGAGCATTTCATGTTGCGTTCCAAAATTTATGCGTACTATTATAGAATATGCCCCTCTGCGCCTAAAGCTACACACCGGTATTTACACACATTTCCCTTGGTATAAATGGATGCACGTAGTTCTAGGCGCTTGGATATCAACCAAGCATATTCTATATAACATGCCTAAATCTAGGCGTCACTTATAGAATATACTTAGGTGGAAATTTTTTCCACACGGATTTTCAGGCATCCTATATAGTATCTAGCCCAATAGGGCGCTTTTATAAAGCTGCTATTCTATATAATGCATCTAAAGTTAGGCATGGTATATAGAATACTGAAACCTGGTGTAAATACCTGTAACTAAATGTAAGCGCATTCCCATGAATTCTATTACAATGCGTGTAAATTTGAGTAACGCCCCCCAACATGCTCACATTCCTCCCATGGCTGCGCCCCCTTTTTAGCTATGCATGTTAGAATTTACACACACCTCCTTTTAGGCTACGCCTAAAATGAAGCATGTGTAAATTCCAATTATTGCCAATTAGTGATGATAATTACTTGTTGTCAGCCAATTATCATCACTGATTGGCTCATTACTCAATTGAGTAGTATGCGTAAATTGGCTATGCACACAATTTAAGGCGTGCTACTTGCAGCAACTTATATAGAATCCGGAGGATAAGTGCTACTATTCTAGACATTTACACACACAAGAGGTATGTAAATGTGAGCCCCTAGTTTATAGAAGTGCCTTTTAACTAGTTAAAATGAAAAGGGGCAAGGGGCAAGTTGAAGGGGTAGTTAACATTTAACTGGATAGTGTCACCATTTAACACTAAGGTCATATATAATGTTAAGTCTGGTGAGGGCAAATACCTGACCTGAAGTTATCCAGATAAGGATAGACAGTTTACCATTAAGTCACCTGTTTTGGTTAAAGTTATCTTTTGGGCTACCCCAGTTAAATGTAACCAGATGTGTCCTGCTAAATATCAAATCTGAAATGTATTTATTATTTATATGTGATTGTCTACTTCTAATTAGACCCAAAGTGGGTTTCAAAAGGGTTCACCAATGTAAAACATAACCATGACCCCTCCCCCCCCCCCGCCCCCCAGTCTCCTACATTCCAAGTAATAAAATAAAATGTATTTACCTCCTATAGACAATTAACAATATTACTTTTTCTATAGGTATAAGAATAAAGAGGTCTTTTACTAAAAGTTAGTGCATGCTATCATAGGACCCTTTTTATTCCTATGGTTCCTGCTGCAGATAACATGCACTAATCTTTAGTAAAAGATCCCTCAAAGGGGTCCTTTTATCAAGCTGTGGTAAAAAGGGCCTTGTGGAAGTGGCGATGGACGTTTTGCTGCATGCCAGGGGCCTTTTTACCACAGCAGGTAAAAAGCCCCTAAAAAGACATGGCCATGCAGTAAGATTATTGTTACCACATGACCATGCGGGAGGGGGAGCACTTATCACCACCCACTGAGGTGGTGGTAAGGGCTAACGCAGTAACTCTGCGGTAACCAATTACCACCGGGTTAGTGCCACAGTAGAAATTATGGAATTATTTTCCGTACCACCGCGTTGGGCCAGCGGTAGTTCCGGGTTGCCATGTGGCAACCCTTTATAAAAGGGCCCCAAAGCTAGTTAAGTCAGGCCCTAGGATTGATTGAAATTATAAATTAAGGATTTCCAATGGACTTCTGCCCAAATTATTTTGGAATTGATTTTGCCAAACATTGGGACCTCAAAGAGATCAAAAAATATTTAGTAGGTGAGTCCCAGCTCACCATCTCCTCTCATTGGCAGTGGCAAAATGGGCAGGATAGAGGTTGGTTCCAGTGGACAAGTTACAGAGGGTGCAGCTATGGCTCTATATGGTCCTGACTGACAATAAATTAGCTTTAAAGCAAAGGAATGCGGAATTTCTTCATATAGGAGATTTTAGTAAAGACTGTTTTCCCATCTTAGGGGGAAGTTGTCAACATGAGCTGCTATTAAGATGGGCTATTTTAATATAAGTTGTGCTTTCTTTGTACAGGGTCCCATTGCATAAAATGGGACCGTGTGCTAAAATAGCAAGAGTTATAGTAAAATAACCTGTGTTAACGGTTTCCCACACTGATAACTTCCTATCTTAGAATTTCTTTTTTATTCCTATTTTTGTCTCAAGTTTCACAATTCTAAGGTGGTTAAGAAAGCATTTCTCACATTGCTAATGCTTAAGGGACTTTGTCATTTCTTGATTTCTATCATTCAAGACAGTTCTCCATATTCAATGCAAGATCAGTGTTTGGGTTATTCCTAAGCATGTTCCATTGGCTACCAGTAAGAGACAGATCTAGTTAAGATCCTTTGGTTTATAAGGTTACTAGAGGTAATGCCCCAAGGTATCTGAAATCTAGCCCCCCTGTTTACTGTGAATGGGCTGTATTGGCATTGCTGGGCGGCAGTCGCTAGCGCAACTTAGTAAACAGAGGGGTAAGTTTGTGAAGTATCAACAGGTCCAGCCTCTTTGTAGTGGTCAGCAGTTGCTTCGGATCCTCACCTTTAGAGAGGTGGGTAAGGTACATTTGTGTTCTCGTATGATTTTAGTTGTGGGCCCTTCTTTTTGGAAAGGGCTACTTCTGACAGTAGACAAGAGAGGATTATTTTATCCTTTTGGATGAAGTTGAAAATATTCTTGTTTCTTTAGTAGATGCTGTTGTAAGATGGGTCGTAGGATTTTAATTCTGGGTTCCCCTGCAGTGATTTAGTTAGGAAGGGTGAGTTTTTATTTGGTTAAATGTTCTAATGCGGAAACTGTCAGCATTGGAAGGAGGGTTTGCTGAGCGGTGAGCAGGCATACCAGGAAGCAGTGATCCATGACATCATTGGAGGCTTCTAAGGCTTTAAAATTCTGTGCCTCTCCACAGGACGTGGCTGCAGGTAACATAATAAACATAGTAACATAGTAGATGACGACAGAAAAAGACCTGCATGGTCCATCCAGTCTGCCCAACAAGATAAACTCATATGTGTATACCTTACCTTGATTTGTACCTGCCTTTTTCAGGGCACAGACTGTACAAGTCTGCCCAGCAGTATTTCCCGCCTCCCAACCACCAGTCCCGCCTCCCATCACTGGCTCTGGCACAGACCGTATAAGTCTGCCCTCCACTATCCTCGCTTCCCAACCACCAACCTCTCTTCCCCCACCTGCTCCGCCACCCAATTTCGGCTAAGCTTCTGAGGATCCATTCCTACTGCACAGGATTCCTTTATGCATATCCCACGCATGTTTGAATTCCATACCGTTTCATCTCCACCACCTCCCGCGGGAGGGCATTCCAAGCATCCACCACTCTCTCCGTGAAAAAATACTTCCTGACATCTTTCCTGAGTCTGCCTCCCTTCAATCTCATTTCATGTCCTCTCGTTCTACCGCCTTCCCATCTCCGGAAAAGATTTGTTT
Organism: Microcaecilia unicolor; assembly: GCF_901765095.1. Lineage (NCBI taxonomy): Eukaryota > Metazoa > Chordata > Amphibia > Gymnophiona > Siphonopidae > Microcaecilia > Microcaecilia unicolor. Next base: position 295,948,512 of record NC_044032.1, read on the forward strand.
GCGGATTAATACCTTTCAAGTACATGGCTATGGTTGTGTGCCTGAAGTGGTAAGACCAAAGAGGAATGCCCCTTTGGAGACATCTGAGGAGCAGGGAATTCTGCTCATTTTCAACATGGGGAAGCATAAAGAAGGTCGATTGGGAGGGACACCAGATGTTAGGTCCAATGGATTTGCATCTGCAATGTGTTAATCAGCTTCTCTCTGTTCAAACTGTGAGTAATAACTCTTCTTCTCTGGCCTCATTGTCATTGGGTGCAACTAATTGGATTGAGTGAGACTCTGCTGCCACCTAATCAAGGTGGCAATGGAACTCTAGTTGGCCCTTTGGGGTCACAGGAGCACTCATCCCCTATTGTTTATTTACCTGTTCCTGAACCAGTTAAAATCTCAGTCTCTTCTGCTCTTATTTCTTCACCTTCTAAGGAACTATTACCATCTAATCAGTCTTTTTCTTTGTCTAATATTGACTTTGCAGTTTTCAGGATGGAATAGATCCTTCATGATAATCTTGCCTCTTTGGCAAGGTTCTCTGAGGTGGCTTCAATTAAATTAGGTGAACATGACACCTACTGAATTGTTTAGAATGTATTTGAAGAATATGTTGCAATTTCCTATTCAAGACTCTTTAAAAATTGAGAATGTGTATTATTTACTAAAAGTGTGAAAGTAGTTAGAAAAGAAGGTGGAACGGATGCAATTAACTCTCCTGACAGTTTAGATGTTTCAAAGTTTCTAGAATCTTCCCAAGGTGTCATAGTTAAAAGATCTACCTTGTTGATTACTTTTTCTTCTGAAGACAATAAGATGGCAGTATTGAGAGCATGTTCTCCAAAAAGTAATGTACCTTTTTGTGGTGAACCTGTAATGTTGTTTCCTGATGTCTCAAAATCCACTCAAATGAACAGGAAAACTCTTCTTCAATTAAAAAGTAAGGTTTTGACAATTGGTGCAACTTTTTTTTAAATGTTTGGTGGGTTATGAGAATAATCATTATATTTTTTTATCCTATTCAATTAGAATCTTTTTTATTGAATATGCCACTTTAAGGACAAAGTAGATAAGGTCCAATTGGGTTTTCTTTTAGAAATTTCTTTAGCTGGTGGGATATATAATAGTTTAAAATCAGTTCTAATGTTACTATTGTTATACAGTGAAAAAAGGAAAGAAGAACAGAAGTACCAGGGTTATGAGATAATTAGACATATACCGCTGGCAGTTGATGAAAAATATGTATTTAATTAAAGACAGGTCAGGATGGTGTTGTATATGAACATTAACCAAACAAAGCAAACACTGGGCCTTCAGGATTGAGAAAAATGTAGTTCTTTATTTATAATGGAGACCCGACACGGTCCGTGTTTCAGCGTACAAACGCCTGCATCAGGGGTCAAGGGACTCCTATAGGTCAGCAAGATAATAAGTTGACAAAGATGTGGAATGAACAATCAGGTTATATTACCCCTCGCTTGGAGGTCTGGGGTAATATAACCTGATTGTTCATTCCACATCTTTGTCACTTATTATCTTGCTGACCTATAGAGTCCCTTGACCCCTGATGCAGGCGTTTGTACGCCGAAACACGGACCGTGTCGGGTCTCCATTATAAATAAAGAACTACATTTTTCTCAATCCTGAAGGCCCAGTGTTTGCTTTGTTTGGTTGTTCTTGTATACTGTATTCCCTCTCTTTTGTGACTGTATATGAAGATTAGTCATCATTTCTTAGATGTACTACGATGTGCAGTTTATGTGCAATAACCAAGTACGATTTGAATTGTAGGAGTGATTGTATGTATGAATGAGGCTAGGATTGAGGAAGTTTTAATTAATTGTGTTTGTAATGTAAATATAAGGGTTTAATAAAGTAGATTGACACAGTAAATCTTTAAGAGTGATTGCATTGGTAAGTTGATATATATTTGTAATCAGATTGAACTAAGTAACTCAATAGGGATATAGTATGAATATGCATGAGAGAGATTTGCATACAATGAGATGACAAACGTGCAAATCTCTCTCACGTATATTCATTAGAGATATCCAGAAAACCTAGACTGGCCTGTTGACCCCCCAGGTCAGGTTTGAATAACCCTGTCTTATAGAATAGGGTGCTTATGTAAATGCTACATTTTCTGCATTAATGAGCACAAATGGACAAGTACCCTGAGCTCCTTGATATAGGATTGTCCTTTAACCCCTGGATTGTATAAACGATGACTAAAGTTGCATGTGCAAATCAGCACGCGTGCTGATTTGATTGCACAACTTAATTACTTAAGTTAATCAGCGCCGATAATTGGCCACTAACAATCAATTATCGGCAGTAATTAGCACTAATTAGAATTTATTCTTGCAGCTTTCTAAGCATATTCTGTGAAGTGGTGCACATAAATTCTAATGCGTGGATCATGAAAGGGGGTATGGCCATGTTTGGGGCATGGGAAGGTCATGGGAGCTCCTAAAAATTATGTGCACTGTTATAGAATATGCCCGATCACAGCCTAAATTAGCTGTGGAAAGTTCACCAGGTTTTAGTTGGTATAAATGGTCACGCCTAAATTTAGTCATGGGTCAGGCGCTATGTGTATTCTATAAACGGTGCCTAACTTTAGGTGAGGTTTCCAGAATAGTGCTAAGTGCAATTTTTTGCCGCCATTTATAGGATTTGGTCCTAAATGGATAATATATATGTTTAATTTAGGTCTTCATGTACCTTTATAAAATAGGAGCAAACTTTCTGCTGAAACTGTGACTGTAGTGAAATTGCATACATTACACCAGCTCAAGCTCAGGCTTAAATACATCTTCATAGTATTTTGCAAAGTGTGTAAATTGTGACTCTACTCTGCTCAGAAAAACACCTACAACAAAGTCACATACAAGTACATGCGTTTGTATCATCATGTGAGCTTGTATACACTGGATAATTCGTTATTCATACAGGGGCCCTTTTACTAAGCCGCGATAGGGCTAACACACTGGTTGGCGTGCTAAGTCGACACTACCGCCGGGTAGGACAGGTGCCCTGCGGTAGTTTCAAAGTTAGCTCACACTGGGGTCCTTTTACTAAGGTGTGCCGAAAAGTGGCCTGCGCTGGTGTAGCCGCATGTATTGGATGCGCGCAGGTCCATTTTTCAGTGCACCTGCAAAAAAGGCCTTTTTTGGGGGCCGAAAATGGATGTGTGGCAAAATAAAAATTGGTGCGCATCCATTTTGGGCCTGAGACCTTACCACCAGCCATTGACTTAGCCGTAAGGTCTCACGCATTAACCGGACAGTATCGTCAGTGCGCTTACACTGCCGATTACCGCCCAGTTAGCACCACATGGTAGAAAATTAAAAATATTTTCTGCCGTATCTATCAGATGTATGTAAAAAATTGAATTACCTCCCAGGGCTCATGGTAGCCAGGTAGCAGTTCCAAACTGATGCGTGTTGAATGTGCTTAGACGCCTACGCACCTTAGTAAAAGGGCCCCACTGTTTCCCATGCTAGAAAAATAATTTTCTATTTTCTACTGGAGGGGTATTCCCGGTGGTAATCAGCAGCAAGGTCACATTTTAATGTGCTGTCTGAGTACCACAACAGCAGCACTTGAGCCATTACTGCCAAGTAAATAGGTGGCATTAAGGGTTTAGGCAGTAAATTGCTACTTTTAATGTCAGTGCACGGCCATTTACCGCCCCATTAAGAAAAGGCCTTTTCACCCACCATGGTAAAAAATGGCCCAGCACAAGTTAATTTCAAGCATCCAAACTAGTGCAGGCCCCTTTTTACCACAGCCTAGTAAAAAGGGCCTCAAAGATACAAATAAACTTATATAAAATTATCTTCCATGTACTATTTCCCACATAATTGTAGCCCCTGTAAAGGAATGAGTTCTTCACGTGAAGGCTGGTATAGAGATTGGAATGGCACTCATATGTTTTGAATTTCCAAAATATTTGTATATTTTAACTCAGAAAAAGAATCTGCACAAGTAAGCAGATGTAAATGCATAGGGCTACCTGGAATCATTGTCAAAATGAAAACCCACCTTTTCACTGCTGCTTTTTAGCTCCCATTACTTCCCTCACCCGTAACTGTCTTGTCTATCTGTATTATTTAGATTGTAAGTTCTTTTGAGCAGGGACTGTCTCTTTGTATCAGGTGTTCAGCGCTGTGTGTGTCTGGTAGCGCTATACAAATGCTAATAATAATAATGATAATAAAGTTTTATGTTGAAAATCTGGCAAGGTCCATGCAATGAAAAGTAGAAATGACCCCTTACATGTGAGGCGGATCAGATTTCCTGCACAGGCTGCTCAGATTAGTGCACTGTGAGGAATGGGGTGTGAGGGAAGATTTACATGATCTATGCAATTGTCACATCTAACCTCTGCCTTCTGAAGGTTATCTTACTGCAACAATACATAAAAACCTCTATTGTGAAAAATTCTGAGTGTTATGAAAATAATGAAGCCAATCATGACAGCCACATCCATGACTGCAGCTATGATTTACCCATGGAAATTGGGTCTTATGACAATCATCCACTCAGGAACATATTTACTAAAATGTGGTGTGGTTTTACAGCTACTGCCAAAATTAACAAGCAATAACCGCAAAATCTCTGTATTAACTGTTGGGGAGAGGGTATTCTCATCATCTCCCCATGCAGAGGAAATATCTTTACCCTCCATCAACTGCATTTCTGAAATCACCAGTGCATTTTTTTCTAGCAAAAAAGGTGCCGGTACTCAAATGCAAGGTCACCCTTCAGGGGTGAGATGATCACTGAGGGACCCACTCCCCATAATAGCCAGGTCCCCTGCAATCAGTCACAGAATGTATGACAAGGCAGAATTGTGTGTAGAGCCTGAGCTTCAACTTGACATTTCGTCCTTTAGATTGTAAGCTCTTCTGAGCAGGGACCCGTCCCTTAGTTATTAATTGTACAGCGCTGCGTAACCATAGTAGCGCTCTAGAAATGTTAAGTAGTAGTAGCTCTTCATTAAAACTTGGGGTCCATGGTTCAATTTTAGCAGACAATGGAAAAGGTGCCGGTACTCAGTACCCCCAAGTACCCCCTCAAAAAAAGCCCTGGAAATCGCAATGCAGTTATCTAAACTAGGTGGTGATTACAACACTGCATTATCTGCAACATTAACAGGTAACAGAATATTCTTTTATGCATTAACTGTATGGCACAGTCTCCACTTATTCATTGTCCCATTCTTCAACCATTGTCCTGCCCCATTCCACATTAATGTTAATAAGGGCAATAGCGCTTGCTAACAACTAAGGCAGTTTGTTAACTGTGGCACTCGAGCTACGTGTTAGCGCACATAGGGTTAGATTCTATATATCGCGCAGAGATTTCCGTGTGGAAATCGAAGCGTATTCTATAAAGTATGTTTTAATTTAGGTGTACTTTATTAGAAGAAGCCTAAATTTCCATGCAGTGTATAGAATACGCTGAGTGTCGGTCCACGAGACTAAATTTAGTCACGATCAATTACGCCAAGTAAAACCTAAATTAGGCATGGAGTGGGTGTGTTCTATAACAACGCATGTAGATTTTAGAAACACCCATGACCCGCTCATTCCACACCCATAACCATGCCCACTTTCAACTATGCGACATATTTACATGCACCATGTTACAGAATATGCTTAGCAAGTAGTGCGTGTAAATTCTAATTATTGAAAATTAGTGCTGATAATTGGTTGTTAACATCCAATTATCAGCACTGATTTGCTGGTTAACTAATTAAGTTATGCGCATTGTTATAGAATATTCTTCAATTTCCATGCAGAAATCTCAGCACGATATATAGAACCCTGAGGTAAGTGCCACATTGAGAGCTGGGGCTGCTCAGAAAATATGTACCTCATTGCAAGTAAAATTGCATGCATCATAGTGATTCTCAACCAGTTTGTTGGGATACATGGGTATGTCCCCAAGAGGTGGGAGATGTGTCCCTTGAAATAATCAGAACTGGTCCCTATTTCTGTTTCTTAAATACCCTGCTGCCATCGGTCCCAAATAGAAATGCTGCAGGTCTGCTGTTCATATGTTCTATTTTTTCTACATAATTTATGAGTATTTGCAGGGTTTTGTGTTACTTCACAGTATCTCGCAGTAGAGGGATTTTGTGTTGCTGCTACTGAGGTGACACGAGAATTTGAAAATATGCTTGTTTTGTACGATAAGCCATATAGACTCAAGAATGGATAAAAGTTTCTTGACTTGACAATAAGGTTTTTAAGAATTTGCCTACTGTTCAATCCCATATGGAAAAACTGCATGCAACTCATCAGTCCCAGATTTGTCATTGATAAAGTATCAAAACTTATTTGAAAAAAATGTAATAACAATTTGTTTTATGAACTGTTGTTAAAATTAAAGTAAATTCTGTTTAAGAATATTTTATATTTATATTTCTAATGCATCATTTTTAACAATGAAATATTTAGGAATTTGTTTTGTTCAGCTGTGGACTTTAGGGGTCGTTTGACTAAGGTAATGCTGTTTCATCATGTAGATAATATCTTGTCTTACATTTCCCTATCTTTAAGAATGTGATATATAAAACAATTCACTCTGCTAATTTCTCCTATCAAGACACCAAAATTTGGAATTTTCTTCCTAAATCATTCAAGTTTACAGATGATTACCTAACTTTTAGAAGTCTTCTAAAAACATATTTCATCAGTCTGGCCTTTCTGAATACAAAGAACTCTATTTGAATTTTACCCACACCCCTTTTCCTAATCTTGTTCCATCTAGTCCTACCTAATTATGCTGTCACCTATCCACCCTTATTTGTTTGTCCTTGAGATAGTCTAAATCCCTGGTTACTTATTTATTTATTATTAGATTTTGCTCACACCATTTCAGCAGCAGCTCAAGGTGAGTTACATTCAGGTACACTGGATATTTCTCTGTCACAGGAGGGCTCACAATCTAAGTTTGTACCTGAGGCAATGGAGGATTAAGTGACTTGCCTAAGATCACAAGGAGCAGTAGTGGGATTTGAACCAACCACCTCTGGATTGCAAGACTGTGCTTTAACCACTAGGCCACTCCTCCACTCACTGCACAAGTATTAATTTGCTTCTTGAACTTATTGTAATTTGTGTTATATTCTGTATATTATTATGTTTTATTCACTTTATTGTTTGTTTATAAGCCACATTGAACTTGAGTCTATTTTGGGCTAATGTGGGGTATAAATGTCATGAATAATAAATAAGGTGCACTCATGGATTTACTGTGCGCTAAATGCTAAGAAACCCATGGGTATAAATTTAGGGCTAGATTCTACATATGGTGCCAAAAAGCTCTGCACCGAAAAAAGCACTATTCTATGAGCTGTTAGCCACGGTTTATAAAATGCACAAAACAATAGGGGTGGAGGGTGGAGAAAATTCCAAATGACCAGGGCAAACAAGGAGTAAGAGCATCCAAAGAGTTTATTCACTAAATAAAACACAGGCCATATTTTGGCACAAAGCCTTCTTCAAGGGTCAATGTGGTTCAGGTTAAATCAGCAACACAGAGAGTGTAAAAACCATGAAATACTCAAGAACAATACATTAGACTGTGTGCCGTGGAAAACTGTCTACTTCTTGTTTGCCCTGGTCATTTGGAATTTTCTCAGCCTCCACCCCTGTTGTTTTGTGCTTGCGTCTCCTGTGGAAGTTATGGACCCCTTTCCTTTTTTTGCCTGGACTACAGTTTATAGAATAACACTTACAACCGGGAATCGTGCCTAACTGTAGGCGCAGCCATTTGCACCAACTGAAACGTGGCGCAAATGTGGATGCCTAAATTAGGCACGTTTCCCTGTTACTCTATAAAAATATGTGTTAAGTTTAGGAACACCCCCGCTATGCCCATGACCCACCTATTTCCACACCACCTTTTTCAGATTCACACAAAAATTTTAGAAGCAGATCCCGTACTTAAATTTACACACATAAATGCTAATTAAATCTAATTAGTGCCAAGAATTGCTTGTTTAAAAGCCAATTATTGGTACTAATTAGCTTATTATTCAATTAAATTATGCACGCAAATTGTCACATACAATTTTTGGTGAGTTTTACAGAATTAGATTAGCGCATACACTAAGGGGTCCTTTTACAAAGCTGCAGAATAAGGGAGTCTGTGCCGGCATTAAAGCATGTGTTTTTGACGTGCGCTGAGGCCCCCTTTTACCGCAGTGAGTACAAGGCATGGGTTTTTTTAAAGAAATGGACATGAGGCAAGTGAAGCACTTGCCATGTGGCAATTTCAGGTGGGAGCACTTACCGTCACCCATTGAGCTGGCGGTAAGGGCTCCCGTGCTACCCCGGCAGTAATCAAGCAGTGCACAGCACTGCCCAATTACTGCCGGGTACACATCACTGCTACAAAAATTAAAATATTTTTATAGTTCCCGAAATGATGTGTGCTGTGGGTGGGAACTACTGCCAGGCTGCTTCAGTAACCTGGCAGTACTTCCCTTTTAGCAAGGGGTAAGCCTGTGTTGTGTTTACCGCCACTTTTTAAAAAGTCCCCTAAATCTTTTAGAGAGCCACAATAATTTTGCATGGTTTAATATGATTTTCATAAATAGGAGCCTATTTATGGACCTATAGGACACAAGAAGTCTGGGGAACGGAAGCCCAAATGAGTATCAAAACCAGACCAACAACCAAACAGGTTCAGCCAATGAAGTCAAACATCGATTAGAAGCTTGTTTAAGTGAGTTAGATGTTAGTGAGTCACCAGTTCCTGTTAGTGTTTCACCAAGTGAAAGTTGGCTGTTAATTTGAATCAAATAGAATCTTTTGGACAAATCTAACCTACAGTATATTGTCCATCAGAAGTATATATTTAATATGGAGAGTAATCTTATGTTCAGCACAAACTGGTGTAAAGACACACGGGTCAATATTCTAACACTGTATCATGCACCTCACCTGTTTTCCATGGTCTCCAGCAGTACTCCGTGTCTGAAGAATCTATTCTATTTCCTGGAACTCTGCACTTCTTTTTATAGCCCTGCAGGGGGAGAGGGCACTGACTGATGACAATATATCCTGTCTAGTGGTATATAAGGAAGTTCCTGACTCTCAACCAGTGCCTTTGCAACAGGTCTCCTAGCTTTTGCCTGGTGTGCGTTGCTTCACTTGGTTCCTGTTCCCATTCGCTGTTCCTGCCATGACTAGCTTTGTTCCTGTGTTCCTGCCTTGCCTTGCCATGCCCTGTTCCTGAGTCCCTGTCTGTTTGTTCCTGTGTCCCTGCCTTGCCCTTTTCCTAAGTCCCTGTTTGTCTGTTCCTTCCTTGTCTTGCCTACTTCCAGCATTCCAGCCTTGCCCTGTTCCTGAGTTCATCTGCCTGCTTCCTGCACTGACTCCTGCTTGCCTGACTGTGCCTTGCTCACTACCTGCACTGACCTCCAGGATTGTTTGGATTTTCTGGGGCCTCTTCAATACCACTGTTGGTATCTGGACTAGCTCGCCTGCTGTGGTCTCTGTTACAGTACTCCCTGCTCTTCTGGTGAACCTCTAGACGGCCAGCCTAAGTCCTAGCCTGGGCGTGACTCACCTGCCATCAGTCGTGACCATAGCCACCGAGAGGAGGGGGCAAGGGGGACAAAATTCCCCGGGCCCGGGCCTCCAAGGGGGGCCCGGCGCCGCAGTCCCACCCACCCTCTGTCATCGACCGTCTGTCCCCTGCATTGAAATCACAGTCTTACCTCAGTGAAAGCAGCACTGTAGGCAGGAGGACGCCTCCCTTCGGCCCTCCTTCCCTCCCTGTGTCCCGCCCTCGTCTGACGTAACTTCCGCAAGGGCGGGATGCAAGGAGGGAACTAGGGCCGAAGGGAGGCATTCTGCTGCCTGCAGCAGTGCTTTCACGGAGGTGAGACTGCGATTTCAATGCAGGGGGCCCGGCCCGATGGCGGACGGAGGGGGGAGCGGCGGTGGCGACCTCGGGGGTGGAGGGGGGAGCGGCAGCAGTGGCGACCTCGGGGGTGGAGGGAGAGCAGTGGCGGCGGTGATCTCAGGGGGGGGAGTGGTGGCCACCTCGAGGGGGTGGAGGGAAAGCGGCAGCGGCGACCTTGGGGGGTGGCCTTGCCCCGGGCCCGGCCCAGTCTCTCGGCGGCCCTGGTTGTGGCTTACCTAGCCTCAAGGTTAGTTAGGCAGTGTTAACTCAGCTGTGGCCCAAGGGATCACCCTCCCCTGTTCATGATACACTGCAGACAGTGTTCATTTTGAACTTCCACTATGGTGTTTAAATATATTATATATATTCAGGACTACTATCCAGATAGTGAGTGGTGCTGAATATACACATGGACAGTGACAACGGCTGACAACAATGCATTTGGGGAATTTTCAGCCATTATCCATATGGTTATACAGTTTAAGTTAAGGCAGCCTTTTAGCTCTCCTAAATTAATTGATATAGATGATATATGGATAGTATCTGAACATTGTCAACTGTCCATAGAGTTAGGCGGACTGCCTACATTCTACCCTTTCTCCACCCTGGCTCTAGTTAGACCATGGCTGGGCAACCTCAGTCCTTGAGGGCTGCAACCCAGTCAGATTTTCAGGATTTCCCCATGTACTGCCTCCATTGTATGCAAATAGATCTCATGAATATTCATTGAGGAAAACCTGACTGAATTGCAGCCCTCAAAGATTGAGGTTACCCACCCCTGAGTTAGATTCTTTATTCCTTTGCATCATTTCCTGTGGATGCAGAATCCTTCAGCTTTTGCATGTCCTATACCATACTAGTCCTATTTCTCTACTTCTATTTTACTGTCTTAACCACTTGTTCTTAAGATTTCTTATGTGTAAAATATGTTTTGGATATGAAAATTTATTGTACAATTGTGGGAAAGTATACATATATATAGGTATGTGTGCTCACATCAGAGCTCGTACTTGTACGTGGACTGCACATAGACATTCCCAGGTGGCAAAGTTGTATAAATTACAGCAGACCACCTGTGTCAAAACAGTGGGTTTGTAAGCCTGTAACCTGTATTATTTTTTGAAGTGTATTTCTCTAGTTTGGCCAGCAGGTGGTGCAAGTTTTATGTTTAAAGCTGTTGCAGAGAAATGACTGTTCCTTCTGTAGTTTAACACAAAGAGGAAATAACCTGCAGTGATGTAGCCAGCTACCTTTTAAAAATGTTTTTATGAGCTCTGATTGGCCCAGGCACTCAAATTCAGTCTGGAAATACAGGATTTTTCTCCAGTCTCAGTTTGGAAGTAGTGAGAGAAAGACCTTGTGAACAGTTATATTCTGTAACCTGTGAGCAGCTATATTTCCTGTACTTTTCAGGCACTATCTAGGTAATGATAAAATGTTTAGTTTTATAATTGATCCTCATTTAGTTACCTGTTATTTGCCTGTTATGTCCATCTATTTTTATAGTTCACTGTTCAATATTTTTATGACAATAAACCTTTTCTTAGCTTATTGACTCTGCTCGTCTGGACTGATTAAGAATCCTGGTAGTTTGTGTTTTGGGTCTGTGAGTGCTTTCTAGGAACTGTGGGACCACTGATAGTGTGGTCCCAGTAACCTAGAAATCACTAGGAATAATTTGAGAGTGGGAGACTCGCCCAGGAGTGGTTGGGTCCTAGTCATTGGGAGGAGGGTGCTAGTGTAGAACACATGCCCAGGTGCAAGCGGACCTGAGCTGTGCTGGGGATAGACCCTCTAATTGGCCGCAGGCTTAGTCCCAGGCAAGTGGCTAGGCATTTCATGACACTACCAAACAAAGTTAGGAGTAATAGCTGTAAGGCTTATATTGCACCAAAGAAATAGTAAGCCCAACGTGGCCATGTTTCGCCTACAAAAGCTGCATCAGGGGCATTGATTGTCAACCAGATAAAAAATAAAAGTGAAAAAACATATATATAAACAGATTAATTAAAAATATATCTTGAAATTAATAAATACAAACTAACAGACATGCATAAATATAACAAATTAAAATACAATCAGATAAAACAGAAAATGAATCAAGGTTCAAACAAAGTATATGCAGAAAGCTGAAGTTGCCTCAAAGCAGGCATAACTTTGTGTGCAAGCATTTGTGTCTTACTGGGGTCCTATATTAAAGACATGCCCGTATATGTTGCCTCTATAAAAAATCAGAAATCACTAAAGGCACAAAAAAATATTTATACAGGAGAAGATATGTGAGAAAAATTATATATCAAAAACATCACTCCTTATGGCCTGGTAAAGCATATGCTTCAATATCGGATCTTCAGAGATAAAGAGGCATACTTTCAAAGCACTTAGACTTACAAAGTTCCACTCATTATTTTATAGACCTTTATCATATCTCCCCTCAGCTGTCTTTTCTCCAAGCTAAAAAGCCCTAGCTGCTTCAGCCTTTTCTCACAGGGAAGTCGTCCCATTCCCCTTTATCATTTTTGTTGCCCTTCTCTGTACCTTTTCTAATTCCACTAGAGTGCAATCCATTTGAGTACATGTCGGATAAGCACATGCTCTATTGAACTGCATGCCATACTTCGGTCCCGTTTCTGGCACCATCAGTTTCTATGGGGACAAACTTCGGTTTAGTGCACCACTGATAAGTGCGAGATTCGCTTATATGCATGGTTTAAGACTGCTCCTCTGCAGGAAAGACTCCACATAAGCGTGCGCATAGAATATGGAAGCAGATTGGCGTGTGACAACCAACAAGATTTCAAATTTACCACCCCTTTAACTGCCACAGGCAGAATAAGTGAAAGAATGTTGTTAGAGTGTACACTGGGGTCGTCGTCGTCGTCATCACCGTGGCGGAACTGTAAGACTTTAACACTGGCTGAACGAATAGAAGTTCTTAAAAAATTAGAAAACAAACAAAGTCAAGCATCTATTGCTAAAGAATATGGTGTCAATCCCAGTCAAATTTCATGTGTCTTGAAGCAGAAAGACCAGCTTCTGGAAGACTGGCAAAACAATACAAATCCACAACGGAAACGAAAATGGGTGGGAAAAGCTGAGGAGGTAGAAGATGCTCTTCTTCGGTGGTTTTATCATATAAGGAGCAGACAGTTTCCTGTCAGTGGTCCACTGCTTATAGAGAAAGCTAATCAGCTAGCTGAAAGTCTTGGACTAACTGAATTCAAAGCCACTGTTGGATGGTTGGAAAGATGGAAGGAGAGGAACAGCATAAAATTCAAGAAACAGCATGGTGAGAAAGAAGACGCTGATGCCTTTGGTGCAGAACATTGGGTTGTTTCAGTTCTTCCTACTATCTTGAACGAGTTTGCACCTCGTGACATTTTCAATGCTGACAAAAACGGTCTCTACTGGCGAGCGATTCCTGATGGAACACTTGCATTCAAACATTCCAAAACTACTGGAGGTAAAACGTCGAAGGACCGACTGATGATCCTCCTTTGCTGCAATGTGGATGGGAGTGAGAAGTTGGAACCCCTCATCATTGGAAAGAGCAAACAGCCCCATTACTTCAAAAAAGTTAAGCGACTTCCTGTGTCATACGAGGCTAACGCAAATTCATGGATGACTGGGGAAATTTGGAAGCAGTGGCTAAAGAAGTTTGTGATAATTGTGCTGCACACAGGGATGATGTCAGGCTGTCTAACGTCAAGGTGGTCTTCCTGCCACCAAACACTACCTCTCTGATCCAACCTATGGATCAGGACATAATAGCCAATTTCAAACAACATTATCAGGCTACGTCGTCTGATGAGCGTTATGGATGATCAGACTGGCAAGGATAAACGTGCTGTTGAACTGGCTCGTAATCTATCACTGTTGGATGCAGAAAGAAGCCTGGAATCATGCTACACAGGCAACCATTGTGAACTGCTACAAGCGGGCAAGCTTTGTTAAGGATGTGGACAGGGACGAAACAGATGCAGCTGTTGCAACTGCGTCAGATGAACAGGTTATTGACATCCCAGCTGGTGTTACTAAAGAGGAGTTTCATCGCTACATTGATGTTGATTACGATCTACAAACAGCTGACGACAGCACTGATGTCGAGATATTTGCCTACATGCAGCAACAATGGCTGATGATGAAACAGAGGATGAAATGAGCAGTGAGTCACATGCTGATGAAATTCAACAACCTCCTGTCACTTTTGCAAGAGTTCTGGAGAGTTTCAACACCGTGCGGGCCTATCTGGAGGCCACTGGATGTCAGTACTATGACAGTTTTTACCGTCTGGCAGACCCAATAGTGTACAGAGGACTATAACTGATTACTTCAAGTAAGCCTTATGTCAGTTAACGGAGACTGTATACTGTAAGTACATAAGTACATAAGTAATGCCACACTGGGAAAAGACCAAGGGTCCATCAAGCCCAGCATCCTATCCAAGACAGCGGCCAATCCAGGCCAAGGGCACCTGGCAAGCTTCCCAACGTACAAACATTTTATACATGTTATTCCTGGAATTGTGGATTTTTCCCAAGTCCATTTAGTACTGTACATATGTTTATCAGATGTCAAGCTTCTTTGGGTCACAACAGTTAAATGCACACTCCAGTTAACTGCATGTATTTCTTTGGTCCCAGACCCTTGCACTTAAGCGGATTGTACTGTATATCTTTTTTGAGTTGAGGTGACCAGAACTGAACACAGTATTAGAGGTGCAGTCGCACCATGGAGCGATACAAATGCATTATAACATCCTCATTTTTGTTTTCCATTCCTGTCTTTTTTGGCTGTCTTTTTTTGCTGGAAAAGAAATGGCCATGTGGTAAGTGAATCACTTGCCGTGTGGCCATTTCAGGGGGAGCACTTGCCGCCACCCATTCAGGTGGTGGTAAGGGCTCCCGCGCTAACCCGGCGGTAACTGGGCAGCAAGCAGCACTACCTGATTACCATTAAGTAAACACCAGCGGTACAAAAATAGAAATATTTTTGTAGTGCCTTAAATGGCATGCGCTGGGGGTGAGGACTACAGCCGGGATTCTGTGGTAGCCCAGCGGTAGTTGCAGAGTGGCATGTGGCAAGCCTGTTGCTGTCCGCCATCCCTTTAGTAAAAGGGCCCCACAATGCTTTAAGGTGTTATTCTTATCACTTTGCTGTACAAGTATTAATTTAAAAAAATTAGGAGGCTCTTCTATAGAAGGTGCTCAGCCCAGACCATTCTTTATAGAATAGCACCTGGTGTGGATTTTTCTGGGGCGTATTTTTCAGCACCATTTATACAATTCCCCCAGTATATTTAAATGAACATCACTAAAGGTAAGTTTTTTTTATTATTATTCTTATAAAGATTTTTGAGAAAAGTAAAAACAATATTGGGTCAATGATGACTCATATGACTGTCTATTCCATTTAATTAATTTGTTTCTTTATTACATTTATAACCCGCCTATCCAAACATCTAGGCGATGTACAATAAAACATTCATCAAAAAAAGCACAAACATGTTTAAATATGTGATTGGGCATTATTTCTCTTTATCTCTGAAGATCAGCATTGAAACATATGATTTACCAGGCTACAAGGAGTGGTGTTTTTCATACATAACTGTAACCCTCTATAAATAGTCATAAAGGACTAGATTCTATATATGACACCTGAAAAATCAGCACTGAAAAACTTCCACCTAGGTATATTCTATAAGCTGCGCCTAGATTTAGGCACGGTTTATAGAATACACTTATTGGGTTTATAGAATACACTTTGCAGTCATGCTCTTGCCTAACTTTAGGTGCATCCATTTACGCCAATTAAAACTTGGTGTAAACACCGGTGCCTAAGTTAGGCTTGGAGCCGGTGTATTCTATAACCCTGTGCATAAATTTTTGGAACACCCATGGTTTACCCATTCCATGCTCATGGCCATGCCCCCTTTTTGGCAGCACGCATGAGAGTTTACGCGCACCAGTTTACAAAATATGCTTATCAAGTTGTGCTCGAAATTTCTAATTAATGCCAATTAGTGTCAATAATTGTTTGTTGTGGCAATTATCAGCGCTGATTGGCTTGTTAAATAATTAAATTGTGCATGCAAATCTAGAATATGATCAGATTTGTAAGCACAATTTTAGTCGCGCTGTATAGAATATGGGGGATAATGGATACCTTTTTACATTTTATTTAGGAACCCAGGCACTTTTATAAAATTTCTCCCTCCTCCCAATGTTGGCAAGATTAAAGATCATATGTGTTCCAAGTTTCCATGAAACCTCTTTTATAAGATCCTATAGCATCTTTGAAACACCGCACATCTGCTAATACTTGTTCACGAAAAGTCTGACCAGCAGTCATTTGAGGCCTGCTTACAATATCCAAAGCCTTTTTCTTAGGTTGCATTTAGTGTACGACATTTTGAACAACTTCCCAGATATAAAACTTAGATTCTAGAAAGTTTAATCAATAGAACCAAACTCCGTGAAGTACATTTTGAAGAGCTTTCATGAATCATCCAAGTGGACTAGAGATCTCTGGTTATGTACAATGTATTTCATGGAAATGAAAATTTTCTACCCTTAAGTACCTATACTAATGCCATACTAATGCCATGTTATTTTAATCGGTGATCTAATTTCAAAAGCTGAATTAATTAGGCAATGGTGGCCAACAACTAATTTTAGTTTGGAAGTTAAAGCAAATAACAAGATCTCCCTCTACTGGTTATAAAAAGGAAAATGAAGAAAAGATTTTGGTTTTGCAGAGAGAAAATGTTTCATTTTTGATTTGGGCGTGAACAAGAACAAAAGGCTAGGACAAACATAAGCTGAGCAGTTTAATAAATTGCTTGTCAATTTTTCTCAGCCCACAGAGAATGCTGAGAGCTCACCTGGTTTACTGCAAAGAGCATATGTGAGGAGAACATTAGCATGCCTGGGCTCCAGTGAGTTGTTTTAGGCAGGAGGAACTTATTTTTTAGATCATCTTAGCCCAAACAAAGTCTGATCATCTGCTAATCACGTGGGACAGAGTCTGAATTTTGTTCTATATGAGGTCCCAGATTGTTTCCTGCAAGACAACACAGAGAAGAGAAACAATGAAAACTATGTGTACAAGCATTTGTTTATCAGAATTGTGTAAATGTATTTCCCACTCGCTTTCTTTCCAGCCTCCACCGAGCCATTTTTTTGTGTAAGACCAGAACCAAAAATCACTAGCTAAAATCTGTATAGCTTAGCAACACTGGAAAAGCAAAAAATATTATCTAATTTTGATGGAAAACAAGAGGGGAAGGAGAGAGTCCCACTGTAAAGATTATCTGAGTCCTCTAAGCATCTGAAGTAACATATGACAAACATATCGAGTCTCACTCATTTGGAGTGAGCTGTCTCACTTCCCTTTGGCTCTGGTTCCTTGTAAATAATCTCAAATGGCTCACGATCGTCTACTACTGTGTCCAAATTATGCATCAAATGAAGTAGACTGCACCATTCTCTCTCTCTTCTAATTCATACTTGAGGGTTTCTCGATAGGAGGAAAAGGTCTCATAAATCACAGGGATCTATCACTATATAGTGATATTGTGATTGTGAATAATCATAGACCAAAAAAACCCCACCTTCCTAAATGTGTACTCTAACGTGTTACAAACTAATGCGTGAGAAAACTATTTTTCTTCTTTTTCCTTTTTTTCTTATTACTTTTTTTCACCCCAAAATCCCAAATGACCAACAGTTCAGTAAGAACTCGTATTGTTCCACTTATCTTTAAGCTCAGCCGGTCCCAACAAGTGCTTGTTTCACTGTCGCTTTCTCAAGGGACTGGAGCTGGGAACATTTTTTGTTATCTCACTGCTGTCTTCTGTTAGTACTGGTTCCTAGTAGTCATAAGCTTTCATGATTGTAAGGACAAAAAAACAATAAATTCACAGCATATGGGAGATGGAAAAATCACACTCCAAAGATTTCAGCTCTCACTGATTCAGACAAGGGCAACATGACACCTATCTCTTCAGATCAAATAAGAAGCAGAGGAACCTAAAATATTTGAATTTGATAGTGAGGAGTGGCGTAATTAGTGCTGTGAACTGAGAACATGGGGAACTGGGTTCAGTTCTCTCTGCGGCTCCTTGTGACCCTGGGGAACTCATTTAACCCTTCATTGCCCCAGGTTCAAATATAGGTTGTGAGCCCAGTAGGTTACAGAGGAAGTACCTACATAGAAAATCTAAAGTGCTTTGGTTGTACCACAGAAAGGCAGTATACCAAGTCCATGATTCTTTACCCTTTTGGGGATGAAAGGCTGCAAGGAAGGAAAACAAGGAAATTCTCCATGCATGTAAAGTTTGTCTTTTGAATTCTACAGTTGTGTGGTCTTCTCCTTATGTTACTACCTTATAAGGAAGAGCTATGACTGAAGAAAAGAATCCAGGAGGATACCAGCATAAATCTCCATAAATAAATGAGCATCAAAAACAATAGTTATGGGAAATTCAGACATGGGGATACTATACTACCAAAAGGATTTCTCTCTCTCCCTCTGAATAATGGGATTCTGATTAACTGCACTTTTCCAACAGAACATCTACCATGTCTCAAGGCCCATTTTTCGGTTGGCCTTATTCCAGTATCTAAAGCTTACTGTTGTCCCATGTTGCTCTACTAAACAAACAATGTGATGTCACATGTATCCATAGTTAGTCAAAGTGAGAGGAAGCAGCCTTTGTCCAATCGACACATTTCAAATATTGAATTCTAAATAAGATATATCTATAAAAAGCACATAAGTAAAGATATGTTCCAGTTGACTTTGCCATTGCCAGAACGGACCCCTCACTCCCTTCAGTGCTAAAATAGGAGAAATGAAAATCACGGAGTATTATAAAGACTCAGCCTAAGTCTGCAAAAATTCACAAAATGAAAAGTGACTGGCTAGGCTCCATCAAACAAACCCTTGTGCATTTGAACCATGATATCAGGTAAGGCTACACTTGCAGTCTCACCTTGTTTTTGTTTGTCAAGGTGGAATTTCAATGAATAAAGAAATCCCAAAAGGTATTGCAGGACCAATATATCAATTTGAGTGTAGCCCCTACCAATCTGAATCCCTCATTACTTTTTTTCTTTCTGTTCAGGAGACCAGGGATACATTTCCAGGGAGGCAACACTATCCTTTCTCAGGTTTAGCTTACTGAGGTCGGGGTCCTAGGTCAGGACTAGCTCAGCTGGGAGGCTCTTGGCTCCCTAGAACCAGTTTCTTTACCACTCACATGTACCTCCACAATCAAGAGTCCAGACTAAGATGTGTTCTGAACCAAGAATTTACGTAAAAGTCTAAGTAAGAAAGTTATCAACTTTCGCTAATGTTAAGATGTATTATTTTACTGTTAACCCCAGTTATTTATGTATTTATTTATTTGTTGCATTTGTATCCCACATTTTCCCACCACTTTGCAGGCTCAATGTGGCTTACAATACATCATGAGTGGTGGAAATGAGAAGAGAATAAACAATTGGTATTACAGAAGGATTTTGATTACATGATAATGATAGAGCATAATAGTAAAATAGCAAGAAAGCATTGTAAGACAGTTCTGGATACATGTGGGGTTTCACATGTTTTGATCTTTGTGATATGTCTTGTTGAAAAGATAGGTCTTCAGTAGTTTGCGGAAGCTGGTTAGTTCATTATTAGTAACTAAGGGGCCCTTTTACTAAGGCGCACCAAAAAAAATAGCCTGCACCTGTGTAGGCGCGTGTATTGGACGTGCGCAGGTCCATTTTTCAGCACGCCTGCAAAAAAAAGCCCTTTTAGCCAAGAATGGACATGCAGCAAAATAAATATCAGCCCCTTAAGTAGCCAGAAGAAAAAAGCAAAAACTCAATCAACAGTATTTAAAAAATAATACAAGTAGAGTCGCATCTCTTCTTCTAGGATCTTGCATGCAAATTTGTGAATTAGTGTTCTCCTTTACCCCATGAAAACCCTGTAGACCTGGAGTCTGGACTCAGATGTGATTGCAGGCACTGAACATCTGTAGAACCTGGCCTTTGTTGTCATGGCTCCAAGGGTTCACTGTTATGTCCTTTTCTTTTTTTAACATAAGAAATTGGGTCAGATCAATGGTCCATCTAGCCCAGTATCCTGTTTTCAACAGTGGGCAATCCAAGTCATAAGTACCTGGCAGAAACCCAAATAGTGGCAACATTCCATGCTACCAATCCTAGGGTAAGCAGTGACTACCCCATGTCTGTCTCAATAGCAAACTATGGACTTTTCCTCCAGGAACTTGTCAAAACCTTTTATAAACCCAGATACACTAACCGCTGTTACCATATGCTCTGGCAATGAGTTCCAGAGCTTAACTATTCATTGAGTGGAGGAGTAGCCTAGTGGTTAGTGCAGTGGACTTTGATCCTGGGGAACTGAGTTCAATTTCCACTACAGCTCCTTGTGACTCTGGGCAAGTCACTTAACCCTCCATTGCCCCCAGTACAAAATAAGTACCTGAATATATGTAAACCACTTTGAATGTAGTTGCAAAAACCTCAGAAAGGCAGTATATCAAGTCCCATTTAACTTAAATGAAAAAATATTTGCTTTAACAGTATTACCATGTAACATCCTTGAGTGCCCCCTAGTCTGTGTACTTTTTGAAACAGTAAAAAATCGATTCACTTCCACTCGTTCTACACCACTCAGGATTTTGTAGACCTTAATCATATCTCCCCTCTACTGTCTATTTTCAAAGCTGAAGAGCCCTAACTTCTTTAACTTTTCTTCATATAAGAAGAGTTCCATCCTTTTTATCATTTTGGTCACTCTTCATTGAACATTTTCTAATTCCGCTATATCTTTTTTTAGATACAGTGACCAGAACTGAACACAATTCTCAAGATGAGGTTGGACCATGGAGCAGTACAGAGGCATTATAATATTCTCAGTTTTGTTTAACATTCATTTCCTAATAATTCCTAGCAACCTGTTTGCTTTTTTGGCCGCCGCTGGGCAGAAGATTTCAGTGTATTGTTTCCAACACCACCCAGATATTTTCTTGGGTGCTGACTCCCAAGGTGGACCCTAGCATCAGTTAACTATGATTTGGATTATTCTTTCCAATGTGCATCACTTTGCATTTGTCTATGTTAAATATGATCTGCCATTTGGATGCCCAGTCTTCCAATTTCCTAAGGTCCAGCAATTTTTCAGAATCTGCATGTGTTTTAACAACTTTGAATAGTTTTGTGTCATTTGCAAATTTAATCACCTCACTTGTCATTCAATTTCCAGATCATTTATAAATATAATATATAGCTCCAGCCCCAGTACAGATCCCTGCAACACTCCACTATCTACAGAAATGGCGATTTAACCCTACCTTCCGTTTTCTGTCCAATAACCAATTCCTAATCCACAACAGAATATTGCCTCCTATCCCATGACTCTTTAATTTTCTCTGGAATCTCTCATGAGGAACTTTGTCCAAAGCTTTCTGAAAATCTAGATACACTACATCAGCCAGTTCACTTTGTCCACATGTTTATTATAAATATTTTCCAACCTCATAACATAATAATTTTTGTATTTGTTTTCTTTGTTTTTTGTGTTCCTAATTTTTTATGCTCTGCATATATGGATTATATTTTCTGGGTGTCCTCTTCTTCTCATCCAAAAACAGGGGTGTCCTTTTCTTTCTTAATATTTAGAGCCTCTCATTTGTCAAGCAAACTTCTTATGCTCCCCTCAGTAGTACTGGATTGCTATGGGTTATTACTACAATTGTGCTGGTTCAAACACTGGGTTAGCCAGAAACTATTATCCTCCCTTACGGTATGATGCCTGCTCTAGCCAAAGACACAAAGGGGCTCATTTTCAATGCACTTAGACTTACAAAGTTCCATAGGTTACTATGGAACTTTATAAGTCCACGTGCTTTGAAAAAACGCCTCAAAACCTCCTTTGGGCTGGCATATTTATGCCAGTTCACATTTCTTTCCAAGTGGTGTCTTCTCACACCATTACCTCGCTACTCAGACAACCCTCTCACGCTCTGGAAATTATAAGTGCCACAAGGTCACCGTAAACGACTCTTATGGGGCCACCTGCTACATAAGCAAGGCAGAACCTTAGGGGTCTGTACATGTGTATTTGCTGTGTTTGTCAGAAATTAAAAAATGGAAATTGCTGTGAATACTACAGAGATCATAAAGCCATAAGCATTCTCTGTGCTATCTTTGTGCACCTTCAGTTTTTTAATCATTTATCTCAAAGATTTTCATCTCTTGTCAAAAACAACTGTGTATGAGTCCCAACATTAAATCTTGACATTCATATTAGCAAAAATGCACTGCGTCAAAGAAAGTTAAATAGCAGGTAGGTCCTCTCCAACTGTTGCCTGTAATTAGCCTTCTTGCCCGATTTAAAAATCCCATTGCTGCTGTTTTGGCAGCAACCTCCTGCCTGTTTCGAAAGGAAACACTCCAATGTGCTTTCAGTGATTATTCACATGATCTCTTCAAGAAGATTGTTTTATATATTTAAATATTTTACCTAGGAAGCAGACAGAACAAAAAGATGTGTATTAAAAAACTCATCCACAACTAAACTCAAAAACAGGAAAATAGTTGTTCTAGGGAACAGCGATTTTACAAATGATAATTGATATATTTAAACTCTTCTTGTATCTTTGCATAAGTTGATCAAATTGTCATATTTTTTGTCTTTTTTTTTTTAAATCTTGCTTTTTCAAAAATAGTTTGTCTTATTATATAGATTTTTGTTGCTTTATAGGAATTGCCTAGCTCTTCTACCTGTGATTAATCTGTTGTAAACAACAACAACAACAACAAAAGCTGAGGATCACTGTGTGGAGAGTGACAACAAAAAAAGTGGAAATTCCAAACAAACACTTCCATTCTGTATTCTTGGAAGAAAACCTGGAGAAGGACCACAGAATTTATTTGGCCAAAGGGGATTCTAAAGCGCACTTCTCCTCAATGGAGAAAAGGACTGCTTGCACCAGCCATGGCACTCCTTCCCAGTAACAGCTTTACTTAGTGATGTTCATTGACAAGAGAGGATCTATCAGTGACAAAATAATGTGACAAAGTGGTGACCAAAGCCAGAAGAATACTAGATTGCATAGAGACAGAGGTAACCAAAAGAAAGGAGGAGACCTTACCTGGAGAACTATGTTGAGTTTTGGAGTCCATATCTCTACAAAGATATAAATAACTCAAAGTAATTCAGAGGAAGGCAACCAAAATGTTATGGGATTTGCAACAGAATATCCGAGAAAACAAGGCTTTACCAATGGAAAATCCCGCTAAATGAATCTGATTGATTTCTTTGGATGACGAAAGAACTGGATAAAATACATGCACTAGATGTAATCTACTTAGATTTCCGCAAAGCCTTTGATACAGTTCCTCACAGAAGACTCATGAATAAGTTGAGAGGGCTGAACTTAGGACCCAAAGTGTTGAACTGGATTGGAAACTGGTTGACTAAAAGGCGACAGAGGGTGGTAGAAAATAGAATCTGCTCAGAGGAAAGGAAGGTGTGGAGTGGAGTGTCTCAGGGTCCGAAACTGGGGCCAATTCTGTTTAAGATATTTGTGAGAGACATTGCTAAAGGGTTAGAAGGAAAAGTTTGCCTTTTTGCAGGTGACACGGAGATAGTCAATAGAGTGGATACCTCAAAGGAAGTAGAAACCATAAGAAGAGAAATCCAAAAATTAGAAAAATGGTCAAAGGTCTGACAGAAGTGCCAAGAAGTGCAGTGTGATGCACTTGGGATGTATAAATCCAAAGGAGATGTACAAGATAGAAAGAGGGATTGATAATCACAGCTCAGGAACTTTGGGGTGAATAGTGTATGAGGATCTCAAAGTGATGAAATGATAGGTTGTATAGAGAGGTGTATAACAAGCAGAAGAAAGGAGATGTTGATGCCCCTTTCCAAGTCATTGGTGAGGCCCTACTTGGAGTATTATGTTCAGTTTTAGAGGCCATATCTTGCTAAGGACATAAAAAGACTTGAAGCGGTTCAGACAAAAGCGACAAAAATGGTATGGGGTTTGCGTCACAAGACATATGAGGAGAGACTTGAGGACCATAACATGTATACCCTGGAGGAAAGGAGAGACAAGGGTGATATGATACAGACATTAAAATATTTGAAAGGTATTAATCTATAATTAAACCTTTTCCAGACACAGGAATGTGCTAGAACTAGAGGACAAGAATTGATGTTGCAGGGGAATAATATCAGAAACTACTTTTTCATGCAGAGGGTGGTAGATACCTGGAATGCCCTCCCACAAGAGGTGGTGAAGAAGAAAATGGTAACAGAATTTAAAAAATGCATGGGATAAATACAAAGGAGTCCTGTATAGAAAGAATGGAACCAAACAAGCTTAGTGGTGATTATATGGCAACAGCAGTAATTGTGAAGCAAAGCCGATGCTGGGCAGACTTCTATGGTCTTTAAAGAATTCAAGGGATCATGGAGAGGAGGAGATCTAGATGCACAATTACTCAGAGAGGAACAGAACTGTTGAGTCCACATGCTTGAATACAGCATTAGAACTAGTACACTTTTTGTAACTGTTTCCATGACTGGTTTTATGTTCTTTGATCTGTGATAGCATATGTAATACATACATTCGCTGTCTTGCTATCTGCCCTTATACAATGTATTTCCAAGCCATATTTCATTTTTTACAATGTTGTATTTAGGTTATCCAACTTCTGGTACTATATAAGCACAATACTCTCATGGTTTACTAAAAAACCTCTTACATATTTGGTGTGCATATGTTATTTTGCTTATTATACTACATGTACACATAGATCTCATGTTTTATTATATACTAGTAAAAAAGGCCCGTTTCTGACACAAATGAAATGGGCGCTAGCAAGGTTTTCCTCGGTGTGTGTATGTTTGAGAGAGTGTGTGTGAGAGTGATTGTGTGAGAGAGAGAGAGAGTGAATGTGTGTGTGTGACAGAGAGAGACAGGGGCGTAGCTACGGGTGGGCCTGGCTGGGCCCAGGCCCACCCAATTTCAGTCCAGGCCCGCCCAGCGCCAGCCCCAGCACCCATTGCCGGCCACTGCTGCTTTTCCTGTTGAGCAGCAAGGCCGGCGCTACAAAAAAGAAGAAGCGCTAACGGCGCTAAAGACGAGAAATGTTTAAAAAAAAAAAAAAAGCGCGGCACCGGCAGGCACTGTCTCGGCAGCCTTGAGGCATTGGCTGCTGAGGCATTGGCTGCTGGCTCGCAGGCTCCTCCCGCAGATGGGAGGAGCCTGCGAGCCAGCAGCCAATGCCTCAGCAGCCAATGCCTCAAGGCTGCCGAGACGTGTCAGTGCCTGCCGGTGTGCCGCGCTTTTTTTTTTTTTTAACATTTCTCGTCCTTACTCCTTAGCGCCGTTAGCGCTTCTTCTTTTTGTAGCGCCGGCCCTGCTGCTCAACAGGAAAAGCAGCAGTGGCCGGCAATGGGAGCTGGGGCTGGCGCTGGCATGCAGGGCGGGCCTCGTCGAAGAAAAGAGGGAAAACATGGAAGGATGGGGAGAAAATGAGGGGAAACAGATGGAAGGATGGGGAGAAAGAGGGAAAACATGGAAGGATGGGGAGAAAGAGGGAAACATGGAAGGATGGGGAGAAAGAGGGAAAACAGATGGAAGGATGGCAGAGAATGAGGGAAAACAGATGGAAGGATGGCAGAGAATGAGGGAAAACATGGAAGGATGGGGAGAAAAGAGGGAAAACAGATGGAAGGATGGGGAGAAAAGAGGAAAAACAGATGGAAGGATGGCAGAGAATGAGGGAAAACATGGAAGGATGGGGAGAAAGAGGGAAAACATGGAAGGATGGGGAGAAAGAGGGAAAACAGATGGAAGGATGGCAGAGAATGAGGGAAAACATGGAAGGATGGGGAGAAAGAGGGAAAACATGAAAGGATGGGGAGAAAAGATAGAAAACAGATGGAAGGATGGGGAGAGAAAGAGGGAAAACGGATGGATGGGGAGAGAGACTCTGGATGGAAGGATGGGGAGAGACTGGAAGGATGCAGAGAGAAAGGTGGGAGACTGGAAGGATGTGGAGAGAGAAGGGACACTGAACAGAAAAGGGTAGAGTGATACAGAGACACTGGTTTGAAAGAGGGAGAGAGACATTAGATGGAAGGATCAGGAGAGAGGATAGATGGATGGAAGGATGGGGAGAGAAAGAGGGAAGACGCTGGATGGAAGGGTAGGGAGAAAGAGGTGACACTGGACGGAAGGATGCAGAAAGAAAGAGGGGAGACTACTGAAGGATGGGGAGAGAGAGGGGAGACTGGAAGGATGGGGAGAGAAAGAAGAGAGCTGCTGGATGGAAAAGGAGAGTAGTGAAAGACTGGAGAATAAGAGGAAGGGGCATGGGGAGAACAAGGGTGAGAAAAAGATGAAAAGCCATAAGTAGATGAAGGAAATTAAAGAATGGATAGTAAGAATGAATTAAATCAGGACAGAGAGAGAGAGGCAGAAAAATATTGAAGAAAGCAAAGAAAAAGGAGAGAAAATGAGAAATGGCCAGGAAACCGTGGCAGAAGAGTTAAGCGAAAACGAAGGAAAGCAGAATCTAGAGACTGGGAGCGACACAATGAGAAAAAGTAAATGGCCATACAAGAAAGGTAAAGAAAATAATTTTATTTTTAATTTAGGATAAAGTAATATGGTACCTGTGTTAATGAAGTTTCAGAGACCAATACTTCCTTCCTTAAGTCAGGCGAGGATACCATAACAGCATTATACTGACCTGAGGCAGGAGGTTTTGGCCTCTGAAAGCTCATTGAAAAGGGTGTTAGGCTATTAAATAAATTTTCTGAAATCTGATGCACTGAAAAGCAGCACTTTACCCTGTGTGACAAATGCATCTGATTAACGTGACTAAATTTTGCTGGGGGAGGGGGGTAGAGAGAAAATTTGGTGCCCACCCACTTTGGGTTCAGGCCCATCCAAAATTGGCAGTCTGGCTACGCCACTGGAGAGAGAGTCAGTGTGGGTGCAAGTGTGTCTGTGAGAGAGTGTGTGTGTGTGAGAATGAGAGTGTGTGTGAGTGTGTGAATGTGACACAATGTGAGACAGAGTGTGTGGTGGACAGCAGGGGCGTAGCCACGGGTGGGCCTGGACAGCTCAGGCCCACCCATTTTCCCTCCAGGCCTGTTTGTATGGCAGTGCAGCGTGACGGCCGAAAAGGATTCCACTTGCAGGGACGATGCAGCGGAGCCTGGGGAGAAGACAGGGCAGGAAGGAAATGCTGAACGCTGCCTCCGCGGGACAAAAGAGCAGCGACAGAGCACGAAGGTTGTGGATGGGCGGGCCTGGAGGGAAAATGGCTGAGCTGCTGGGACATGGGAGGGAGAGAGGAGGAAGGGACTTGAGGGAAGGGAGAGAGCTACTGGAACATGGGAGGGAGAGGAAGAAGGGACTGGAGGGAAGGGAGAGAGCTACTGGGACATTGGAGGGAGAGGAAGAAGGGACTGAAGGGAAGAGAGAGAGCTGCTGGGACATGGGAGGGAGAGGAGGAAGGGAGAGAGCTACTGGACATGGGAGGGAGAGGAAGAAGGGACTGGAGGGAAGGGAGAGAGCTGCTGGGACATGGGAGGGAGAGGAAGAAGGGACTGGAGGGAAGGGAGAGAGCTGCTGGGACATGGGAGGGAGAGGAGGAAGGGCGAGAGCTACTGGACATGGGAGGGAGAGGAAGAAGGGACTGGAGGGGAGTGAGCTTCTGGACATGGGAGGATAGGGAGAGAAAGAGGGGAGATGGATGAAAGGATGCAGAGAGAAAGGGGAGAGACTGGAAGGATGTGGAGAGAGAGGGGAGACTGAACAGAAAAGGGTAGAGAGATAGAGAGGCACTGGATATAAGGATAGGGGAGATAGAGACACTAGATGGAAGGATCAGGAGAGAGGGTAGATGGGTGGAAGGATGAGGAGAGAAAGAGGGAAGACACTGGATGGAAGAGTAGGGAGAAAAAGGAGACGCTGGATGCAAAAGATAGAGGGGAGACACTGGAAGGATGGGGATAGAAAGAGGGGAGCTGCTGGATGGAAAGAGGGAGAGGACAGAGTAGGGAAAGACTGGAGAATAAGAGGAAGGAGCATGTGGAGAACAAGGGTGAGGACAAGATGAAAAGCCATAGGTGATGAATGGACAGGAAACCCTGGCAAGAGAAAGACGAAGGAAAGCAGAATCTAGAGACTGGGAGCAACACAATGAGAAAAAGTAAATGGCCATACAACAAAGGTAAAGAAAATCATTTTATTTTTAATTTAGGATAAAGTAATATGGTACCTGTGTTAATAAAGTTTCAGAGTCCAATACTTCCTTCCTTAGGTCAGGAGAGGATACCATAACAGCATTATACTGACCTGAGGTGCGTTTTATATAGAGAGATTGTCTACATGATGCATTTTACAGTTAATCTTTTTTTTTTTTTACATGTTGTATTTTAAAGTTATTCCTCTTTTACTTAATTGTTGATATTTTTCTTTTTCATTGTTTTGCTTTGTCTGGGAGTTGTTTTTTCTTTTTGTTTTTTTGATTACTTTAAAGTTTTTTCTGTCATTGAAGTTTTGTCTTTACCTTTGTGTTTGATTTTGGCTCCCATTTTGGTTGATTTCTGTTTTTGTAAGGACCTTCTTTGGTATGTTTGGCTCCTTTTACTGATTTGATTGAGCTCTCCATGTTAGACCGTTTTCAATACGCATGAGATGCCCATTCATATGAATTAGATGTCCATTTAAATAAATTACGTCATCGGCATGTCTCTCTTCATGAATTCAGCAGACCTCATCGGGTAACACTGTTTGTTTGGCATTCTTCCTATGTAACCAAAAGAAAATGGTGGAAATACTACGTCAATGAAGGCAGGATCAACTCTAGGAAACATGACAAATATACTACCAGGCCTTAACAGTAGCCAAATAAACAATATTTCTCTCAGTATATTGAACAGGCTACAAATTCAATCAAGCTGATATTCAAAACAGTAAAATGTGTACTGCGACCCCTATGACAGAACAAGTCAGAACTAACCAGCAATGATTTTACCACATACTGTGATAGCAAAATTAAAAGTCTAGTTCCATTAAGCATCACACCAGCTAACAAGAACACTTCCCATCTACTGCATGGACCACTATCTAGTGCTCATTCAACTAAGTAACAGAGGAGACAAAACTTTAACTTGCTTCTTATGGAATAACAAAACACCACGAATCGCTTGCACAAACTAAAATGTCCCAAAGACCAGGTTGAAGTAAACTTCCCTAATTTTGCTTTTTATAATCAAGCTGTCTTATTATGTGCTGTCTCTTGATGGATCACAGAAAATGTATCTGAAATTCCACTTAATTGGCTTTTAATTGAATGCAAATTATCCAGGCCTTTACCACTTATAGAATTGGTTCAGTTTTAATAACTAATGGGGACAATAAAAATAAAGATATTATTCATGATATAATTAAGGCTGTTAATAAACTGGACCATATACAATCTAATTCCAATATTATCAATGTTGGATGCACCTATGCGGTGTAACTCCCTCCATATGTTGGGATGCAAACCCATCTTTTGATCAATATGGGTTAATCGTGGTATATATATTCCTTAAAAAATGTCATACAATGAAAAATGTCATATCTGTTACTGATTTGCAAAACAAATTTTCTATCCTTTCATCACAATTTTTACAATATATGCAACTTTATTCAAGTATCAAATCTAAAAATTTGATTTCCTCCCAAACAACATCTACTCCTGAAATTTTTAACTATAAGTTGAAACCTTACATTTAGGCAAATCTGCCTCCACATTTTATAACACTTTTGCCAACAAATGCACTCCTAATAATAGTACTATACAAAGCATCTGCATGACAGATGTGAAATATCAATTTCTGAGAAACAATGGCTGGTCTAAAGTTAATAGTACGGCTGTACCAAATATTCATATTTGTTTTGATTCGGCCCCGAATAGTGCCCCAAATACTTTATTCGTATTAGATCGAAAAGTGATTAAATTCAAATACGAATAATCTGAGGCTCTACTGTGCTAAATCCTACTGAAATAAACATTTGATCTCTGATTTCACATTTCTTCTTTTATTATTTGTTATGTTAAAGCTCAGTGCCCATTATTCATATTCAGTATTTGTATTTGGCCAAATAATATTTTTCAATATTTGCATTCGGCTGAATACTAAAGTATGCTATTCGGTACAGCTCTAGTTTAGAGCTGTACCAGTTGACAAATTCTCTTGGCTCAAACCCTCGACGTCTCTTTGCCACACTTAACTCTCTCCTGAAAGTGCTTTCACCTCCAACTCCCCCTTCACTTTCTCCCCAGACTCTGGCTGAGTACTTTCATGATAAGGTTCACAAGATTAAACTTGAATTCTCAACAAAGTCACCTCCACCTCTCCTTCCCTTAATATATTCTCTCAACCCTCCTTCAACCAGCATTCAGCCTTTCCTTTCTGAGCACCAGAACCTTTAGCCACACTCTTACCATCTTTCGCTTAGACTATTGTAACTTGCTTCTCACAGGTCTCCCACTAAGCCATCTCTCTCCCCTTCAATCTGTTCAAAATTCTGCTGCACGACTTATATTCCGCCAGTGTTGCTATCTGTTTCTGCATACAGTTCAAACTTCTCTTATTGACTTACAAGTGCATTCATTCTGCAGCTCCTCAGTACCTGTCCACTCTTATCTCTCCCTATACTCCTCCCCAGGAACTTCACTGGGTAAATCTCTCTTATCTGCACCCTTCTCCTCCACTGCTAACTCCAGACTCCATTCCTTTTACGTTGCTGCACCATATGCCTGGAATAGACTTCCTGAACCAGTACATCAAGCTCCATTTCTGGCTGTCTTCAAATCCATCCTAAAAGCCCACCTTTTTGATGCTGCTTTTAACTCCTAACCCTTACTCATTTGTTCAGTACCCATGTGTTATCATTCCCACCTTAGTAATTCCCTTATTATTTGTCCTGTTTGTCTGTCCTAATTAGCTTGTAAGCTCTGTCAAGTAGGGGCTGTCTCTTCATGTTCAAGAGTACAGTGCTGAGTATGTCTAGTAGCACTATAGAAATGATAAGTAGTAGTAGTTTAGAAATATTCCCCCACAGTTTTAAAAAGTGTTGCCTTCCCTACATTCTAAGTTGCTTTGATACTATGGGGGATGGGAGGAAGTCTTGTCTGGTAAAGAGTCTTTCAGCCAGGTGGGGGAGGGAAATATCCTCCTTTTCAAAAAAGACAACTGTACCAGTACCCAGCAGAGGGCAGTGCAGTTCGCTATCCAGTGCACCCAAATAGCGACAGCCTACCACAACATGTATTGCTGTTTTACACATTTTGGAGGCAGTTCTATAACAGGGCGCCAACGTTTAGGCACCACAAGGATGTATGTGTCACGGTCATCGTCGGCGACGTCCGTGCCTTGCTCATCTATGCTCTGTTCCTTCTTCTTAACCTACTAAAATTACCTGCAGTTACAGTTAGTGACCTGTTGGGTCACTGTAGAGTGATGGAGGCCAAGCTGGTGATGTCATCAGCACTGAGCACTTCTTAAGCTGGCTTCTGAGAGTGATCAGTTTTCTGGCAATTATCCTTGATTAAGCCCAGGCTTGCTTGGGGCTCTGCTAGTTCCCACTTCTGTTTCTTTGCGAGGCCGTGGCCTGAAGCTTTGCCTACAGCTTTTCAATTTTGCTGTGTTCCAGTGGAAGTCTGCTTCCAAGCCAGGTAGTCCTGAGAGGCAAAGCTTTGCTACAGTACTACTACTACTACTACTACTACTATTTAGCATTTCTATAGCGCTACAAGGCATACGCAGCGTTGCACAAACATAGAAGAAAGACAGTCCCTGCTCAAAGAGCTTACAATCTAATAGACAAAAAATAAATAAAGTAAGCAAATCAAATCAATTAATGTGAACGGGAAGGAAGAGAGGAGGGTAGGTGGAGGCGAGTGGTTACAAGTGGTTACGAGTCAAAAGCAATGTTAAAGAGGTGGGCTTTCAGTTTAGATTTAAAGGTGGCCAAGGATGGGGCAAGACGTAGGGGCTCAGGAAGTTTATTCCAGGCGTAGGGTGCAGCGAGACAGAAGGCGCGAAGTCTGGAGTTGGCAGTAGTGGAGAAGGGAACAGATAAGAAGGATTTATCCATGGAGCGGAGTGCACGGGAAGGGGTGTAGGGAAGGACGAGTGTGGAGAGATACTGGGGAGCAGCAGAGTGAGTACATTTATAGGTTAGTAGAAGAAGTTTGAACAGGATGCGAAAACGGATAGGGAGCCAGTGAAGGGTCTTGAGGAGAGGGGTAGTATGAGTAAAACGACCCTGGCGGAAGATGAGACGGGCAGCAGAGTTTTGAACCGACTGGAGAGGGGAGCGGTGACTAAGTGGGAGGCCAGCAAAAAGCAGATTGCAGTAGTCTAAACGAGAGGTGACAAGGGTGTGGATGAGGGTTTTGGTAGAGTGCTCGGAAAGAAAGGGGCGGATTTTACAGATGTTGTAAAGAAAGAAACGACAGGTCTTGGCAATCTGCTGGATATGAGCAGAGAAGGAGAGAGAAGAGTCAAAGATGACCCCAAGGTTTCGAGCTGAGGAGACAGGGAGAATGAGAGAGCCATCAACAGAAATAGAAAACGGGGGGAGCGGGGAGGTGGGTTTGGGGGGGGAAATGAGAAGCTCGGTTTTGGTCATATTTAATTTCAGGTGACGTTGAGACATCCAGACAGCAATGTCAGACAAGCACGCTGAAACTTTGGTTTGGATGCAAGGTGAGATATCAGGGGTAGAAAGGTAGATTTGGGAGTCATCAGCATAGAGATGGTAGGAAAAGCCATGGGATGAGATTAATGAACCAAGGGAAGAAGTGTAGATAGAAAAGTGGAGGGGACCAAGAACAGAACCCTGAGGTACGCCGACAGGCAGAGGGATAGAAGTAGAAGAGGATCCACCAGAGTGAACACTAAAGGTACGGAGGGAGGTAGGAAGAGAACCAGGAAAGGACAGAGCCCTGGAATCCAAGTGAGGACAGGGTATCGAGAAGTATGCTGTGATCGACAGTGTCAAAAGCAGCGGAAAGATCAAGAAGAATGAGGATGGAATATTGACCTCTGGATTTAGCCAGTAATAGGTCATTGGAGACTTTAGTAAGCGCAGTTTCGGTTGAGTGGAGAGGGCGAAAACCAGATTGTAGTGGGTCAAGAATAGCATGTGAGGAGAGAAAATCAAGGCAGCGGCGGTGAACAGCACGCTCAAGTAATTTGGAGAGAAAAGGAAGGAGGGAGATAGGTCGGTAATTAGAGGGACAAGTAGGGTCGAGTGAAGGCTTCTTAAGGAGAGGTGTGACCACAGCATGTTTAAAGGCAGCAGGGACAGTCGCAGTGGAAAGTGAGAGGTTGAGAATGTGACAGATAAAAGGAATAAAAGCAGGAGAGATGGCATTAAGAAGGTGGGTGGGAATGGGATCAGAGGAACAGGTGGTACATTTTGAGGAAGAAAGGAGAAGTGTAGTTTCCTCAATAGTAACTTCAGGAAAGGAGGAAAGGGAATGAGGGGAAGGAGAGAGAGGGAACGGACTAGTGGAGGGAGAGGTGGTGAGGTAGAGAAAGCAAGGTTTATCTTTTCAACCTTGTTGTGAAAGAATTCAGCAAGGGTCTGAGGAGATAATGAAGGGGGAGTTGGGGGAGGATAGAGATGAAGGGTCAATATCGTGAAGATTCCTAGATAAATTAGATAAGATAGGACGGGACTGGGAGGGAGGAGATTTAAGTGTGAAAGTTATAAGATGGTGATCAGAGGAGGGAAGATCAGAGGCAAGGAAACTAGAGGGTGAACAGTTGGAGGAGAAGATGAGATCAAGAATGTGACCATTTTGATGAGTGGGGGAGGTGGAGCATAGTTGGAGATTAAAGGAGGACGTTAAAGCGAGTAACTTGGAAATATAAGAGTTGGAAGGATCATTAGCAGGAATATTAAAGTCACCAAGGATGAGAGAGGGGGAGGAAGGATCATGGAAGAAGGCAAGCCAGGCATCAAAGTCACTGAGAAAGGATGAAAGGGACTTATCAGGGGGACGATAAATGACCGCTATTCGAAGAGGCAGAGGAGAGAAAAGGCGGATAGAGTGGACTTCAAAGGAGGAAAAACAGTGAGATTGAGGTGGAAGAAGGGGTTGAAATCTGGAGGAGGGAGAGAGAAGTAGTCCAACACTGCCCCCACGGCCAGCAGGGCGAGGAGTATGTGAAAATAGATAACCTCCACAGGGCTGTGACTGAAGCAGAGTCATCAGGGCAGAGCCAGGTTTCTGTTATGGCGAGCAGATGGAGGTGACGCGAGATAAAGAGGTCCTGGATATAGGGGAGTTTGTTACAGATAGAGCGGGCATTCCATAGGGCGCAAGAGAAGGGCAGAGAAGAGGAGGGGAGTAGAGAAATAGAGATGAGGTTAGAGAGGTCGCGGTGAGATCTGTAGGGTTGGGATAATAGTTGGTGAGGGGGGTCAGGATTGGGATTGATGTCACCGGCTGAGAGTAAGAGAAGGAGTAAAAGAGAGCGGAGGAGAGTAGGAGAGGTGTGGCGTCGAAGGCGAGAGGTATTTAGGTGGAATGGGGAAGGCAAAATGGACGGAAGAAAGAGGCGGAGATTAAAAGCCAAGAGGGAGGAAGAGGGTAGGAGAGAAGGTGAGGTGATGAAGTCGATGGATGGGGAGTGAGTTCCTGTAGCGGAGAGAGGTAGGGGTTGAGGGAAAAGATTAGGAAGGGACAGGGCTAGGAAGAGAATATGAATAGGGGCCATAAATGACTGAGGTACTTTAGCAAAATTAGAGAAAAATGCCAGCATTCCTCCCCCTGAGGGTCGCCTGATCCTAGCTAAAAGCACCTGGAAACTCTGTGCACTTGAAGCGAAGGCCCTGGGAAGATCGGGGTGGAACTGGAGTCACCCCGGATACAGCTGTGAGGAAATGCAGAAGGGCTGCAAGTCCTCCACAGCACCTGGTGGGAGCGCTGGGCACCTAGAGCGGAGGCCCTGAGTGGATCGGAGTGGACCTGGGTGTCACCCCGGAGAAGGCTGTAAGGATATGCAGATGAGCTGCAAGTCCTCCACAGCACCTGAAAGGCAGCCGGTGGTAGAGCTGGGCACCTCTCAGCTGAGGAAAGGCTTACCAGGGGTTAGGCCGAAGCCAGCATTCCTCCCCCTGAGGGTCGCCTGATCCTAGCCAAAAAGCACCTGGAAACTCTGTGCACTTGGAGCGAAGGCCCTGGGAAGATCGGGGTGGAACTGGAGTCACCCCAGATACAGCTGTGAGGAAATGCAGAAGGGCTGCAAGTCCTCCACAGCACCTGGTGGGAGCGCTGGGCACCTAGAGCGGAGGCCCTGAGTGGATCGGAGTGGACCTGGGTGTCACCCCGGAGAAGGCTGTAAGGATATGCAGATGAGCTGCAAGTCCTCCACAGCACCTGAAAGGCAGCCAGTGGTAGAGCTGGGCACCTCTCAGCTGAGGAAAGGCTTACCAGGGGTTAGGCCGAAGCCAGCATTCCTCCCCCTGTGTTCCAGTGGAAGTCTGCCTTGAAGCTTGGTAGTCCTGAGGAGTAAAAGCTTTGCCAACAGCTTTCACCTAATGCTGTATTCCTGTGAAGCCTGCTTTCAAGCTTAGTTGTCCTGAGGAGTAAAAGCTTTGCCTAGAGCTTTCATCTAATGCTGTGTTCCTGTGAAGCCTGCTTTCAAACTTTTAGTAGTCCTAAGCATGGGCGTAGCCAGACCTTGGCGGGAGGGGGGTCCAGAGTCCAAGGTCTGAGTGGAGGAGTGGCCTAGTGGTTAGGGTGGTGGACTTTGGTCCTGGGGAACTAAGGAACTGAGTTTGATTCCTGGCACAGGCAGCTCCTTGTGACTCTGGGCAAGTCACTTAACCCTCCATTGCCCGCCGCATTGAGCCTGCCATGAGTGGAAAAGAGCAGGGTACAAATGTAACAAAAAAAAAGGTGTGGGGGGGGGGGGTACATTTTAGCCCGCCTCCCCCAGCCACTGCCGCCCCTCCCCCGCTGCTGCTTTTGACCCCCCCACCGCCGCTATTGTTGCCACAAGGTACCTTTGCTGGTGGAGGTCCCCCAAACCCTGCCAGCTAAGGTCTTCTTCAGCGCTGGTCTCCGGTGCGTTCGCTGATCTGTGCTGCTGTCTTCTTGAGTCCTAACATCCTGCACGTTCCTTTAAGTGAAACTGAGCATGCATGTTTGGAGTGGAGGAGTAGCCTAGTGGTTAGAGCACCTGTCTTGCAACCCAGAGGTGCCCAGTTTAAATCCCACTGCTGCTCCTTGTGATCTTGGGCAAATCACTTAACCCTCCATTGCCTCAGGTACAAACTTAGATTGTGAGCCCTCCTGGGACAGAGAAATATCCAGTGTACCTGAATATAACTCACCTTGAGCTACTACTGAAAAAGGTGTGAGCAAAATCTAAATAAATAAATAATTCCTAAATATGCATGTACAACATCATGATTTTTGGAACAATTGCAAAACACACTCCTGACAACAGGAATCCATATACATAAATGTAACTACTAAAATGAAATAAAATGTTCAAAGAACATATTGTCAGAGAATGTGGTAAAAGCAGTTAGCTTAGCAGAGTTTAAAAAAGGGTTTTGCTAATTTCCTAAAAGATGGACTTGGGAAAATCTATTGCTCATTTCTAGGATAAACCTCCAAACTATAAGAGTAGAATTATACAGCATATGCAATCAGCATGGTGTTGTTTTAGCAGGGGAGTCTCATAAGTCGCTAAGGTTAATTTTACTTTTTACAACCTTGTTTGCGACAGTTATAATCATCGACTCACCCTACCAACCTCCTTCGCTGTTTTTTATAGGTAATTTTTATAGTTTTTATCTTTAACTTTTATCAATGCCTGATGTATCGTGATGCTTAATGTTGCATACGCATTAGGAGCTACACAGTGAAGCAATCTAATGCCAGAACGAGGCTGTGAGCATATTCAAAAATATAATTTGACTTAGCTTTTGATTTAAAGTGCAGAACTCTCCCTGACAGGTGCCTGTTTCGCACACTCGGCTTTCTCAAGGGGTTGTTGTCGCACCAATCCTGAAATCAAGCAGATGTAAAAGTTAGTATTGCTATACTCTGTAGCTTCATATGCACGTAGAAACTTCTATGCTCCAGACTTACAACGGGACAGCCTATCTATGCTTTAGCTCAATGCTGGCTCTGACCTAACGGGTTCTTATATTCATATTGTATAATTTAAAATGAATATTGTAAAGCAAGTAAACATCATGCATGTCATTATTGGATTTAACATGGAAAATGATAAGAACTAATATTGGGAACAGAAGGAACTTCTGCTTATGCTGGTTCCAATCTCAAAATGGCCTCTGGGACTTCCCATGACAGTCTCGCAAAGCTGCCACGGGAAGTCCTGGCAGTTATTTTGGCTGAAGAACTGGGGTCACTCTTGCCCAGGGGAGGGAGGGAGGCGACCCGAGTGGGAGTGAAGAGTGATCACGGGGGCAGTAGGGTTTTGGTTTCAGTCAAAACTGCACTAGTATTTTTGGCTGAAACTCGAATCTGGATTTAGGACTGGTTTCTATGCCGAATCCATAACCAAAACCAAAGTTCTATTTGCCTCTACCCCTAACACACAATGCAGTTAACAGGCGAATTAGCTTAGCCTAATTGTCCAGCCACTTTGGTAGCAGTTAGCAAGAGCTAATTCAAGCTTTAACTGTTTAACATGCTTTAGTATAAGTGCATTTTTACTTTTATTCCACTGGGCCCTGCAGCAGATACTGTATAACAACAATGTTAGTACATATGAACTGTTAGCAAATGATCCCCAATATGTTTTAAACAGTTTTATTTTACTGCTGTAATCTACTGTTGATGGTTTGCAAAAGACATATCAGTTATAATAAATAAATAAGTAAGTAAATAAATAAATAAAGCTATTGAGAAAGCGAACAGAATGATAAATTGCATATGTAGAGGTAACCCCAGCAGAAAAAAGGAAGCAATATTGTGTTTATACAGGTCCTTCAGACATATTACATGGAGCCCTTTTTTAGGGGTCTTTTTACAAAGGTGCGTTGAAAATGGCTTTTGGTAGTGTAGGCACAGGTTTTGGGCACTCGCCAATCCATTTTTTAGCGGGCCTATACGAAAGGCCTTTTTAAAATTTTTGCCAAAGGTAGACGTGTGGCAAAATGAAAATTGCCATGCATCCATTTTGGGTCTGAGACCTTACCACCAGCCATTGACCTAGCGGTAAAGACTTGTGTGGTAACTGGGCAGTACTTTTATTTATTTATTTAGTTACATTTGTACCCCACACTTTCCCACTCATGGCAGGCTCAATGCGGCAGGCAATGGAGGGTTAAGTGACTTGCCCAAAGTCACAAGGAGCTGCCTGTGTCGGCAATCAAACTCAGTTCCTCAGGACCAAAGTCCACCACCCTAACCACTAGGCCACTCCTCTTCTCAATGACCTATGCACGCCAAATGTCACTTGGCATGTGTCCGTTGCACATGCCCGAAAATAAAAAAAATTTCAGACACACGTATCTGATGCACTCCAAAAATGAAATTACCGCAAGAGCCACATGGTAGTCAGGTGGTAACTCCATTTTGGTGCGCGTTGGGCGTGCTTAGATGCTTACATGCCTTAGTAAAAGAACTCCTTAGTTTCTAGAGGCCATACCTTTAAAAGGCCGTAAAGGGAGTAATTTTACAAAGCTCATTCAACATGTAGCAGCATTAGTAATGTGTAAAACAACTAGAATCTTCAGACAGAAGCTCCTTTACTTTCACATTGCTTACAGTGTCATTACCTTTTGAATCTCTTAAACTGATTATGCCCATGTCCTTTTAAGAGGTATAAGTCAGGCAAAACAACTGTTACATTTAGAGCCAAAACAAATTTTTTGCACAAAGAATTTGGAATCTTTAAGTTTAAACTCCCAAATCGATTCATCTTTCCCTTTTTACAACTTAGTATGGGTTTTCTGGTTTTCCAATCGAACAGTGAGTTTTTGGTCAAATGATGGGAACAATGCAATGAGAACTGATTAACAGCATCTTTTTATTTATTTATTTATTTATTTTTTAAGGCTAGTAGCCTTACTTACTCTCTTACTCTCACATCCCCATCATCACCGGAAACAGGAAGCTCTCATCCCGCATGCCACCTCGCAACTTGCCGCAAGTCGCTCATCTATCTGCCTCGGATATCTCTAAGTCCCATCCTCGCCAGCAATATCTTCACACTCGGGTTCCCATTGTGCATGCAAAACAAGTACAATTCCAATCATTTCACATGGGCTATATAAATGCGAGATCCGTAGTGAGTAATCCCGAACTGATATCTGATTGGATCTCCTCTGACGCTCTAGACATGTTGTTCATCACGGAAACCTGGATAAGAACACCTAAAGATCCCATTGTGCTGGATCTCTGCCCAGCAGGATACAAGATCATCCACTGGGACAGAGTAGATAAGAGAGGGGGTGGGTTGGCGCTCATCTACCGCTCCTACCTCATAGTAGATGTAATTTTGGATTCGATCTCCTCGTCGCTGGAAATTGCTGCAGTAAAGGTCCATCACCCATCCCTTCATGGCCAACTGGTCTGTGTGCTGTTTTACAGACCTCCAGTCACCTGGTCAAGCAGTCAATCTACGCTTCTGGATTTAATCTCTAATACCTGTATGAACAACTCGAACATACTTTTCTTGGGTGATCTCAATCTCCATTTGGATAATTCCACCTCCCCAGAAGCATCCCAGTTCCTGGATTTTCTCCACCTTTGTGACCTTGAATGCCCTATCTCAGGTCCAACTCACCGTAAAGGTCATTCACTTGACCTCCTCTCATTTAAATTTCAAGACGATCAAAATTTTTCCATTCATGATACTGGCTGGATGGAAACGGCTTGGTCGGATCACTTTAAACTACAGTTCACCCTGTGTTGGCAAACCTCAGATCCCCTTCAGCCTCGTCAGTCTTATCAATATTACACCAGAGGCATCATTAACCCCAACTTGTTCTGGAGTTCTCTTTATAATCACGGCTTGGATATGCAACCATCTTCGTCCACTTATCTCACTGACTGGGACCACACTTGCAATACTGTGCTGGATACAATTGCACCCCTGAGGCTCAAAACCTCGTACATTCGTAGATTATCACCCTGGTTCTCAGCAGAATTGAGAGCATTGAAATGCGAGGTACGACGTATGGAAAGAACTTGGCGAAAATGTAAATCGGATCAGGCTAGGGAAGCCTGGAAAAGTAGTCACCGCAAGTATAAATACGCTACCCGAAACGCAAAACGCACCTACCTTTCAACTAAGATGAAAGCGGCTGGCCGGGACATACGACAGATATATCAGCTACTAAACACCTTTCTAGATACTCGCAAGCTAGAACGCTCCAGTGTTGATCCTCCGTCAGCTACACAACTGGGATCTTACTTCAAGGAGAAAATTCTTACCCTACGGTCTTCAACCGTCAGCTGCCTCTCTGATGTGGATGACTTCCTGGCATCCTTGGCCGAGCCTTCGGGTGCTTGTCCTGCAGACCGCTTTTGGATAAAATTTAATCGCTTGTTGCCTGACAAGGTGAATGCTGCTCTACAAAAATTCACAAATAAAAGCTGCAAATTAGATGTATGTCCGACTCATCTCCTAAAAGTCGCACCAAAATCTTATATTGCAGAACTGACTTGTTACCTCAATTATATGTTAAGCGCAGGACTTTTCCCGTCAGGTCATGGAAACATTCTTCTCACCCCAATCCCAAAGAATCCAAAGATCAAACCAGATGTCATCTCAAATTATCGCCCAGTGGCTTCCATACCTCTAGTTATCAAGTTGATGGAGAGTCTGGTCAATGTTCAGCTCAACGAATTTTTGACTAATTTTGATATCCTCCACCATTCGCAATCAGGTTTTCGAGTTCATTACAGCACAGAGACCGTCCTGGTCACCCTCTTATCCAACTTTAGACGTGAACTATCTGTTGGACGGAAAATTCTTCTGCTACAATTTGATATGTCTAGTGCTTTTGACATGGTGGATCATGAACTCCTGCTCCATCTACTGGATTCTTTTGGTATAGGAGGGCCAGTTTTACATTGGTTCAAGGGTTTCTTGACTTCTAGGTCCTATCAGGTAATGGTGAATTCCAATACTTCTGAATCGTGGAATGCCTCCTGTGGGGTCCCTCAGGGTTCTCCCCTCTCACCGACACTATTCAATATTATGATGATGCCTTTAGCCACAGCACTTGCTAATCTGGACCTCAACCCTTTCATCTATGCGGACGATATTACAGTCTACATCCCTTTTCAAACCACAATATCAGAAGTTACCAACCTCATAGATGCCTGTTTCTCCACTTTAGAACATTGGGCCAGGGTGTTCCGCTTCAGGCTAAATAGGGAAAAAACTCATTGTCTCATCCTCTCGTCCACGCACTCTAATATATCTGACTCAATGCTTCCAGTTCTGGGCTCTACCCTCCCGATTACTAAAAGCCTGAGACTTTTAGGAGTGCATCTGGATTCACATCTCCATCTGGCTGATCACGTACAATCAGTCTCCAAAAAAATGTTCCAGGCCATGTGGAGACTTCGGCGAATCAGATATCTCCTTCCCAGAGACTTGTTCCGTACCCTTGTCCACTGGCTTGTCCTATCCCACCTGGATTATTGTAGTGGTATTTATGTGGGTTGCCAGGCCTCCTTATTGAAAATGTTCCAAACGGCTCAGAACACTGCGGCGAGGCTCATCCTTAAAGAAAGGCGTTTTGCACATGCTGAACCCCTGCGCTTTAAACTTCATTGGCTGCCTGTACAGGAGCGCATCGCTTTTAAGATCTGCTCCCTAACACATAAAATCATTTATGGGACCTCCCCGGATTACATGCTCCCCTTGATCGACCTTCCGCCTAGAAATGCCAACCCTGCTGCTCGGTCCTATCTCCACCTCCATTTTCCGAATTGTAAGGGAGTCAAGTATAAGAAAATCTTTGCCTCGTCTTTCTGTTATTGGAGTCCCAAATACTGGAACGCACTACCTCGTCACCTTAAAACTCAAGAGGATCATGCCCTTTTTAAGAAGTTGTTAAAGACATTCCTCTTTGCCAAGACTTACCACTCAACTTGCCATGTTGATTAAAACATCCCTTGTCCCTTACCCTACCTAGTTCACGTTGTTAGTTTCTTCCCTCCAACCTACTTCTTTATGTTTGACTAAGCTATTAAGATTGTACTATTATTTAATTCTTTGTGAGCCACATTGCGCCTGCATGAGTGGGAAAATGTGGGATATAAGTAACAAATAAATAAATAAAAATAAATATTTTTCAACAGAACATTTATGACGTAGGTTTTGAGCTACGCTGAAGTTTTTCAAGTGATTGTGAATATTTGTAATCACTTCTTTGTTTTCCATTTTGGGTTCAATTTCATTGACAGACAACTGGTATCTTGCAGAATATGTAGCTGGATTGTCTTTATTTTCAATAGAAGAAGAATTTTCTGAATATAAGGAAA
This sequence comes from Microcaecilia unicolor, assembly GCF_901765095.1. Taxonomy (NCBI): domain Eukaryota; kingdom Metazoa; phylum Chordata; class Amphibia; order Gymnophiona; family Siphonopidae; genus Microcaecilia; species Microcaecilia unicolor. Next base: position 295,991,039 of record NC_044032.1, read on the forward strand.
AAGTAAATCATATTTTGTGCATAGAAGTGTTGTTTATATTTCTAAGGGAAGAACTGAACTTTATTTTGTTAACTGTTTGCAGTTGATTCAGAATACAGCTGCCAGGATTGTGACTGGGGTCAAAGGGCAGGATTGTTTGACTCCACTCTTGAAGTCATTGCATTGATTAACTCTTGAAGCCCATTCCAATTTTAAGATGTTAATATTGCTTTGTCTTGTTTTGCCTGTTAGTGCCTTTTTGGCAGACCTTTGTGTGTGATTGATTTCTTTCCTATCAGCAAATTGTATTTCCTTTCCATCCCCTTTTTTTGACTATATATGGATTTTTACAGTTAACCGCTTTGACCTGTTTTGTAAAGGCAGTATATCAACCAGCTTATTTTCGAAAGGAGAAGGGCGCCCATCTTCGGGAGATGGGCGCCCATCTCCCAAGGGCACCCAAATTGGTATAATCGAAAGCTGATTTTGGGCACTTTCAACTGCACTCCATCGCGGAGACGAACAAAGTTCACGGGGGCGTGTTGGCACAGTAGCGAAGTAGAGACAGGGGCGGGCATGGGAGTGGTTAACAGATGGGCAGCTTCAGGCCATAATGGAAAAAAGAAGGGCGCCCATAGCGGGAATTTAGGTGGCTTTTTTGGACCCTTTTTTTTTAGGTCCAAGTCCCAAAAAGGTGCCCGAACTGCCCAGATGGCCACCGGAGGGAATCAGGGATGACCTCCCCTGACTCCCTCAGTGGTCACTAACCCCCTCCCACCAAAAAAAAAGTACTTAAAAAAAATGTTTTTCCAGCCTTTAAGCCAGCCTCAAATGTCATACCCAGCTCCATGACAGCAGTATGCAGGTCCCTGGAGCAGTTTTTAGTGGGTGCAGTGCACTTCAGGCAGGTGGACCCAGACCCATCCCCCCCACCTGTTACACTTGTGGTGATAAATGTGAGCCCTCCAAACCCCCCCAAAACCCACTGTACCCATATGTAGGTGCCCCCTTCACCCATAATGGCTATGGTAATGGTGTAGAGTTGTGGGTAGTGGGTTTGGGGGGGATTTGGGGGGCTCAGCACCCAAGGTAAGGGAGCTATGCACCTGGGAGGTATTTTAATGTTTTTTTTTTAATTTTTAAAAGTGCCCCCTAGGGTGCCCGGTTGGTGTCCTGGCATGTCAGGGGGACCAGTGCACTACGAATCCTGGCCCCTCGCACGACCAAATGCCTTGGAGTTGTTTGTTTTTGAGATGGCCGCCTTCGGTTTCCATTATCGCTGAAAACCGATGCCGACCATCTCATACCCACCCATCTCTGACATTTGGCCGGGCGCAACCGTATTATCAAAAGAAAAGATGGCCGCCCATCTTTTTCGATCATACGGTTGGGATCGCCCTTTTTCGTATCCGTTCCCGGAGATGGGCACCCTTAGAGATGGGTGGCCCCTTTCGATTATGCCCCTCCAAGTGAAATAAAACATAAAGCAATGTAAGAGATAGGGCAGTGGTTCCCAAACCTGATCCTGGAGGCACCCCAAGCAGCAGAAGAGAGAGTTCAAAAGTATACAAATCAAGACAGCAAAAAAAAAAAAAAGCACAAAGGAGCCCTCAAGACTGGAACAATGTAGAGATCTTTAATACCAAAGACCCAACACGGGCTGTTTCGGTGCAGAAAAGCCTCAGGGGTCAAAATAGTATACTGTTTGATAGAAAGTAAAGTCCAAAGCAATTCTCCTAAAAACACATCAAGTTAGGCACAAGGTTATATCAAAGGCATCCAAGCACAATGATGGCTTTCGGGGTCTTTAGTATTAAAGATCTCTACATTGTTCCAGTCTTGAGTGCTCCTTTGTGATTTTTTTGCTGCCTAGAGGCACCCAAGCCAGTTAGGTTTTTGGAATACCCACAATGAATATTCATGATAAAGATTTGCATACAGTGGAGGCAATGTATGCAAATATCTATCATGAATATTCATTGTGGATATCCCAAGAACCAAGACTTGCACACACATCTGGCTGTGCGCTGTTCTATAAAATTGCCTACTCAGGTCCTATAGTGTGCAATCCAAAAGGGGTCAGGGCCAGGGGAGGGGCATGGGTAGGTCAGGGGCATCCCAAAAAGTTGCATGTAGTGTTGTAGAATTCCAGGGATACAGGCTCAACTTGTGCGCCAAGACTTATAACAGGTTTCAGTTGACGGAAGTCCTGATACCTAAAGTTGGTTGTGGGAATCAGCACTACATACATTTCTATAAAGAAATTCTGCAGGACTTTTTATAGATTAGCACTGTATTCCGAATTTTCCCAGCGCCTAATTTTCAGGATCATTTACTGAATCCGGCCCTATGTACAAACAGTGCTCACTATCCCCCGGATTCTAAATATGTCACCTAGATTTGCATGCCTAAATTTGGACGGGTTCCCAAGACGTGTACGCAAAGTATTTGGTTAATGAGCCTATTAATGTCAATAATTGGGTGCTAACAATCAATTATTGTAGTTAATTGGCATCCACTAAAATTTGCACGTGCATCTGGCTGTGAACTATTCTATAAGGCACGGTGCCTAATTCTAGCATGTAACTCGAAAGGGGGCATAACCATGAGCATGTCAGGAGCATTCTAAAAAGTTGCATGCATAGTTACAGAATACTGTCTCAGTGTGCCTAACTTGGGTGCCAGCATTTTTACCAGGTTTCAACAAGCGAAAGTCTGGTGCCCAAAGTTAAATGTGGGAATCGGCACAAAGTGCACCCTGTATAGAATCATGCTTAGCACTGATTTTTTCCAGCACCAAATTTTGAGCATCAATTATAGATTTTCCACCGATGTGCATATACCCCCAGATTCTATAAATGGCACTTTGAGTTGTTCATGCAAATTTGCATGTGCAATTTAATTGATTAACAAGCTCATTAGCACTGATAATTGGCTTCCTAACAAGCAATTATTAGTGCTAAATGGATTTAATTAGCAATTATGCATGTAAATTTAAGTGCCAGATATGCACCTAAGTTTTATGTGCTAGTTTGAAAAGGGGGTATGGAAATGGAAGGGTCATGGGCAGATCGGAGGTGTTCCTAGAATTTACACATGTAATTATAGAATAAGGGGGATAGGTGACTAATTTAGGTGTGAGGATTTGCATCACATTTCAGTTGGTGCAAATGGCCACACCTAAATTTAGGTGCGATTTCTGGGCATAAGCATTATTCTATAAACCACTCCTAACTTTAAGCACAGTTTATAGAATAGAGTTGAGCATTATTTTTTTCAGCTCTGATTTTTTAGATGCAAAAACATTTAAATTGTTGAATATTTTCACAGGTTCTCAAATGTCCAGGTAAAGCATTGCTTTGACAAAGGAAAAAAAAAACAACCATGAAAAATTTGTGGTTGCTCATTCCTAGACAAAAAATGCCTACTTCTCTTCAATTATTAATGCAGCCATTTCATACTATATATTATCTGTTTTATTTGTATTTTAAGTTTGTTATTACGTGAGTTTTGTAACGGTTTTGGTATTTTTAATATTGGATGTGTTATTGTACAATGCCCTGTTCGCATACACTGACTGTGTGCATACACAGTGTACAACGATGGGATACAAAACTAGTGCCAAGCTTGTGTGGATTTCCTTTGTATTTGATAAAACGTGGAGGGGTATAATCGAATGGGGCGCCCAGGGGCATAATCGAATGGGGCGCCCAAGTTTTCCTTAGGCCGTCCTCACAGCGCGGCTCCACAAAGGGGCGGGAAAACCCGTATTATCGAAACAAGATGGGCGTCCATCTTTCCTTTCAATAATACGGTCGGGGACGCCCAAATCAGCAAATTTAGGTCGACCTTAGAGATGGTCGTCCCCAGGACTTGGTCATTTCTGATTTTCGGCGATATTGGAAAGCGAGGACGCCCATCTCAGAAACGACCAAATCCAAGCCATTTGGTCATGGGAGGAGCCAGCATTCATAGTGCACTTGTGCCACTAACGAATGGAAAAAGCCCTTCCCTAACTGATCCCTTAGCGATTCGGAAAGGAATGGGCATGCATGAAGGAAACCGCATGCAAATAAGCTGCTCGCTGTTAGCTCATTTGCACATGATTTCCTTCCTAAGGATGGGAAGCCAGTGCAGAGCAGCCAAGCATTATGCGTGGCTGCTCTGTGCATGCCAAAGACGGCTTCATACATGCAGACAAGCTGCGTGTATAATAGCCGTCTACAACCTTAGAAAAACGCAAGTCCAGGTGAAAATGTGTCAAAAGATGGGCGCCCTTCTCTTTCGAAAATAAGCCTGAAAGTGGTCTTCACAATGCCCTATCACCAGTCCAGTTCCATGTAATAGTGGGAACGTCAAAGGGTCAATACCATGAGCAACAGTAAACCAGATTTTAATTTACTGTAAGAGCATTTATTATGGAGATATGGAGGGGCATAATCGAACATGGGCGCCCATCTACATATAAGGGTACTCATCTCTAATGACGGCCCCATAAAGCAGCGTACCCAACCGTATTATCGAAACAAGATGGGCGGCTATCTTTTGTTTCGATAATACGGTTGGGGACGGCCAAATCTCAATATTTGGGCCACCCTTAGAGATGGCCGACATTGGTTTTCGCCGATAATGGAAACTAATGGCGGCCATCTCAAACCTGGCCAAATCCAAGCCCTTTGGTCATGGGAGGAGCTAGCATTTGCAGTGCACTGGTCCCCCTGACATGCTAGGACACCAACCGGACACCCTAGGGGGCACTGCAGTGGACTTCAGAAATTGCTCCCTGGTGCATAGCTCCCTTACCTTGTGTGCTGAGCCCCCCAACCCCCCCCAAAACCCACTCCTCACAACTGTACACCACTACCATAGCCCTTAAAGGGTAACGGGGGGCACCTACATGTGGGTACAATGGGTTTTGGGTGGGTTTTGGAGGGCTCCCATTTACCACCACAAGTGTAACAGGTAGGGGGTGGGGATGGGCCTGGGTCCCCCTGCCTGAAGTGCACTGCAGTACCCACTAAAAACTGCTCCATGGACCTGCATAGTGCTATGATGGAGCTGGATATGACAGCTGAGGCTGGCAAAAAAATGTATGAAAAGAAAAATGCTGAATGGCACATAGACTCTAGAAGAAAAATGGATCTTTTGTTTCAAATGTGACATCATGTTCTGGCGTTCTAAGCCCTCTGGGAAGTCCGGAATCAAGATATTATTTCTTTGATTCCTATTATCAAGATCTTCTGTCTTCTGTTGCTGTATGTCAACTCTGCTGACTTTGATTTATAAAACTATCATTGTTGCATTGGTGTTCTCAGCCGATTTCTTTTAAGGAACCAAGCCTGTCCTGTAAGGGAAATATTTGCAAAGAAAGTCTTTGTATATCAAGGTTAATTTAATTGTCTCCCAGTAAGCTGACATTAATGTTTTCAGCTATGCAGCTCAGCAACAGAGTCAGATTGTGATACACAGAGAGACTTTTTCAGAGACCATTTTCTTAGGATTTGGAGGGTGATGTTTACTTCTTTTAGAACCAGAAACCATCACAAAGTTAAATTTGATTTAATACTTTTAGAAGTAGACCTTCTTGATGGTATTTGGAATGTTTATCACTCTGATTTGTTTTGCAATAAGGGAGGTTTTATCACATTTTAATAAACATAAACATAGACTTTCTGGAAAAAAACATCTGAAGTGTAAGATGAAATTACCTAATCAGCAACTGTGTACTTTGTATCACTCTCCTTCAAAGCAGGACAGTGCCCTCCCTCCCCATGCCTGACATTTGTTATCCACTCTGATCATTATTAGTTTTGTATATACCACCTAGAAGCCCATATAAGTACACTCAGAATGAACGGTTGTGTTTCAGCCTGGTGGACGCTAGTCCCTCCAGGTTAAGCAATAACGATATGGGTTGCTTCTCCTGAAGAAGACTGCGAAATGTGGTTCCACATAGAGAAGCAGAGGAATATTTAATTGGTTTTGCTGAGGAGGAGAACAAAAGGAATTACTCGTTCCGTTGCTTGTAGGAACAAGTGGTGGCATACGTTGAATGAAGCAACATGGAGATGAGTATTTAGTATCCTGCCATCGTGGGAAGCTGAGCTTTATACTTCGGGGGGAGTACCCTCCGTTGATTGAAAACATCTACATTATAGTTTTTGTTATCAAAGAACGTGCAAGGGGGTTATACATTGGAGCAAGATTGGGATCAAAGACTCATCTAAGGACATACAGTCCATGTGGTGGAATTTAAAAACCTGATGACCTAGTTGACTTTTATATAAATGTATATTGATTATGATAAAGTTTGTTACCACTCCACAAGCAAAGAAACAATTTGTTATGAGATATAGCATGTATGATGAATAAGGAGTTAAATAATGCTTTATTAAATTTGATACACTTTTGAATTAATCAGAAGGTGGTGAGGTACAATTATTTGAATATTCTAAGTGATAATATTTACCTCCCCTTAAATAGTAGGTCTCCTTGAGTATAATAATCATATGTAAGTATTGCCATACTGGGACAGACCAAAGGTCCATCAAGCCTAACATCCTGTTACCAGCAGTGGCCAATGCAGGTCACAAATACCTGGCAAGATCCCAAAAAGTACAAAACATTTTATACTGCTTATCCCAAAAGCTGTGAAATCAGCAGTAAAGGGTTAAATGACTTTCCCAAGCTCACAGGGAGCAGTATTAAGATTTGAACCAGGCTCCCTTGGCTTCTCAGCCCACTGCTCTAACCAGTGTTGTAAATGTAACTAGTTACTGTACTTAATTAAATGTTTTGTCACTTTTACTTGTAAAGAAGTATAGGAAACATTTTTTACTTTTACTGAACAATTTCACCAGTTTTTTAAATACTTTTACTCAGTTATATCTGGAGCTTGTAGTTAAAAGTAAAAGCGGAAGAGAGACCCAAATGATGATTTCTCAGTAAACCAAATGAAACAGCAAAACCTGGAGCAGGATTTTGTTATTGCGAACCTCGTCACGCAAACAGTGGATTATCTCATCTTAAATTTTGCTGTTCAGGGAATACAGCCTATGAGAACTGGTTACTGGTCTCCAGCCAAACACAACAGTGATGAGTTGGGTCACTTTGAAGCGAGATGAAGCTGAAGCTGGTTGCAATTCTTGGTGAACACACATATGTCTCTACCACAACAGACTGCTGGACATCCTGAGTAAAATTTTGCATTGGGGTGACTGTCCACTGGATTGATAGATTCTTTAGTGAGGATGTCTGCTTGTCTGGCCTTAAGACTGAAGGGTTCCCACACTTTTGACATTCTTGCATCAGTTCTTAAGATTTTCAATCAGAGTTTGCCATCAGATGGAAAATTGTTAGTACAACTACAGACAATGATTCCAACTTTATGAAAGCCTGCTCTGTAATTGGACAGCATGATAAGGATAACAAAGATGAAGGTGCAAGTTATGAATAAGTCAGCACTACTTCTAATGCAGATGATAATGACAACAATGCTGATAAAGCATTCTTTCAAGTGTTTCAGACAAGAGTCCCTTAATCAATATTTATAGATCCAGTCAAAAGACATCAGTAATATTGCAGCCTGATTTGAAGGAACTTTTTATCAGCCTGAACAATTCACTTCTTGCTAGTGCAGTTGTTGAAAACCTTTTTACTGTGTTGGATTAATGACTCTTAAGTGCACTCGCATGAGTGACAGTGATTTTCAAAAATTAGTTCTACTAAAAGCAAAGTAGATTGAATTGTAGAGCAATAAAGTTGTTGGGATAAAAACCAGGGCTGCTGAGAGGGGGGGCAGGGAGGAGAAAATTCCCCGGGCTGGCGCCGCAGTCCCCTCCACCCGCCTCCCTCTGTCCACCACCGGGCCGGGCCCCCCTGAATTCAAATCATAGCGCCTCACCTCGACCTCGCTCCATGTGAAAGAAGCACAGCAGCGGCAGTCTGCAGATCGCCTCCCTTCGGGCCTTCCCTCCCTGTGTCCCGCCCTCTTCTGATGTAACTTGCGCGAGGGCGGGACACAGGGAGGGAAGGCCCGAAGGGAGGCGATCTGCAGACTTCTGCTGCTATGCTTCTTTCACACGGAGCGAGGTCGAGGTGAGGAGCTATGATTTGAATTCAGGGGGGCCCGACCCAGTGGTGGACGGAGGGGGGCGGCGGCGACGATGACGACCTTGGGGGGGGGCGGCCTTGCCCCAGGCCTGGCCCAGTCTCTCGGCGGCCCTGATAAAAACGTTAACAATAGTTGCATTCACTGTAGTTGTGGTACTATTGCTTTTTACTCAAAAAAGTATTATATTAGTCAGTAACATTTTTATTTTCACTTAAGTAAATTTTTTAATGTGTTCTTCACTGTACTTAAGTATTAAAATATACATTTGTTTTTACTTTTACTTAAGTACTTTGACCTAGTAATTTGAACAACACTGGCTCTAACCATTGGTCTATAAAGTAGCTCTACTTGTGCAATTATTTTGTCTTCTGGAGACTGTATGGTCCCCCAGGACTGGGCACACTGGAAACAGCATAGATGACTCGAAAATAAGTCTCTTGACAATGCTTAAAATATCCAGGTTTTATTATGTCATTGTAAAAACTTGACATGGCCTTGTTTCAGCCCACGGGCCTGCCTCAGGAGTCTGTATAATCTCTCAGAGATATCTAAGTGGAAAGAGCTATATAACTTGCAAGAGATGAAACGCCAGAGACAACTGTTCGTTTATCTAGAGCAGCGCTTTTAGATGAGCTTTTGGGTAGCACTGTGTATTTTGGCTTTTTCTCTTTTTCCCACCAAGAGAGAGCATTTCACATAACAACTTTACCATACTGGTTTATACACACTGGCTTTTCATTTCTTGCAAGTTATATTGCTTTTTCCATTAAGATGTCACTGCACTACCTTGGCATATACATACCTCAAGAATTAGACACACTTTATTCTGAAAACATAAAACCTTTGATGGAGGAGTTAAAGGAGTGGTTTAAACTATTGTCAGGTCTCTTGGGGAAATGTGAGCCCTTGGACCGCTGTCACGGAGGTGGCAGCAGCAGGCAAAACCACCCAACAGGAGACAGGCAACCCTAAGACGTGCTGAAGTAGACAGGACTGGAGTGGCTGGGCTGGAGCTAAAGAGGCAAGCAACAAGGAATCCAGGAACAACGTCCTACAGCAGGGTTCAGGCTTGAGAAGCAGGATACAGGAGCTACATACAAGCTAAGCTCAAGGGAATGGGAATGACAGATACGCTTGCCAGAGGAAGGGTTAGACTGGAGCTACAGTAGCTAACAGATAGAAAGGAGAGAAATGGCTGAAGCATCAGCTGCTAACCAACCTCAGACAGGGAGCAGAGCCACTGCACAGGGATAACAGAAAGGCAAGAAGCCCACAGAGAATAATATACACAGAAAGGCTGAAAGCCTACAGGTCAGAGAGATACACCCAGAAAGGCTAGAAGCCCACAGAAAGGCTGGAAACCCCCAGGCCACAGTAATACAGCCAGCAGGCCTGGAAGCCCACAGATAAAAGGGATATACACAGATAGACTGGAGGCCCTCAGAGCAATGGGCACAGAAGAGCTGGAAGCCCACAGAACAATAGACACAGAAGGGCTGAAAGCCCACAGAGCAATAATACCCAGAGCAGGAAAGCAAGAAGCCCACAGGTAAGTAATAGACTAGGCAGAAAGCCTACGAGCAATAAAACCCTGAGCCAGAAGGCAAGGCCCACAGGTGATAGTAACTAGCAAAGCAGAAGGGCTGGAAGACCACAAGAAAAGACAAGGAAAGCTAACTGTGCAAACAGCACACTAACCTTGGGACCTAAGGCACTGCGTAGGCATTGGCAATGCAAAGGCACTGAAGACCAGAACACCAGTTCCTTAAGAAGGCCCTGACAGATGAGGTCACCCCTTCAGGCCACAGGCAAGGAGCATACAGAAGCCCAAAGAGACCTAACCCACAGAGGTGTAGTCTATTGAGGTAATTAGTGTCAGGCTGGAAGCAGCCAGCCCACCCAGCCTGAGACAGAGCTGCCTCAGGAACAGCCCACTGAAGTACAGAGAGGCCCAATACACACAAGTGTAGAGTAGTGAAGCCATTAGAGCAGCCAGCCCACAGAGACAGAGATAGAGCTAACTCAGGAACAGTATACTGAAGCACAGAGAGGTTAAACACACACAGGTGCAGTATACTGAGGCAATCAGCGCCATGCTGGAAGTGGCTAGCACCCAGAGACAGAAACAGAGCCAACTCAGAAGTAGACAGAAACCAGCACAGACACTGATTCCCAGAAATAGGATAAGTCTGAGGGTGGTCACGACCACAGACGTGACAACTATGGGCATCTTACCCTCTGCCATTATGGTGCAGAATTCATTTATTTAACATGATGCTAGCTCCCTGCTGGTTATACATATTTCAAATGTTACCACTTTATTTGAAGGGGAAAGACTTGAAGACTATCGGGAAGGTGATACAGATATATCTTTGGAAGGGTAAGAGGCCCCTATGGGTGTGTCTAATGTTAGCGCATGCTAATTTTTAGCACGCGCTAAAACCTCTAATGCGCCATAGTAAACAGGGCCCTAAATATTTTTCAGTCACATGCGGGACGCATCATATCAACAACTGGTTTTGTGGTACTCAGCAACTCTCTTTAACAACACTAAAGGCCCTGTTTACTAAGAAGCGCTAGTGTTTCTAGCAAGTGCCTAAAATTAGCATGTGCTAAAAGCTAGAGAACCTATGGGTGTCTTTAGCATTTAGCACACGCTAAAAACACTAGCACGCCCTTATTTCTGCTTAGTAAACAGGGCCCTCCTAAGGGCCTCTTTTACAATGCCGTGCTACCGATTCTCGGTGCGGCAATTGAGAGAAAGTCCATTCAATTCCTATGGGCTTCCTCTCATTTGTCATGAGGGAATTGCTAGTGCAGCTTTGTAAAAGAAGCCCTAAGTGTTTAAATTGCCATGACAAATATGTGTATACTGTCTGTATGAGCTGCTAATACTTTTGCACTTTTCAGGACATTCATTTGCCTTTGAAAACTGAGACCATAGTGTTCAAATTAAGGGTTCCTTTTACAAAGTTGTGCTACCAATTAACAGTGCACTGAATGTGAAGAAACCCATGGGAACAGAATCAGCTTCTTTGCATTCAGCCTAAGTGTTAGTCTTTCAGCTCTGTAGGTACTTGACCGGGCAATGCATCTGTATATCTTTGGCTTAAAAAAAAAAAAAATCCCTGATATTATGAACTCTTTCTTACATTTGCAAGAACAGGAATTGACTTCCGCCAGCCTGCTTTTTCCATGCATTTACTTTTAACAGGTACAGACTCACAAATTGATTCTTGATAATCATTTCCTCTAGATGTTATATCTACTTCACATTCCCCTGCTAATTCGTCTCTTTGTCTGGAGTCTAGAGGAGCTGAAGGATTTACAGTTGCTGGAGACACTGAGGAAATTCTTCATTTGAGCCTCCCTTCTCCAAATTTCCATCCCCTAAGATGCTGAATGGCTTCCGATTATGTAATAAATATGTTTGCCAGTTGCCCAGTATAGGCTGAAACACGCGAACACTGTATTTCAAGTGCCCAAGTCATTACCACTTCATTTGGCATTCTTTACAATAGTGATAATCAAAATGAATTCATTTTATATTCTTTTATCCGGGAAGTACCCTTAAATAAGAATTCTTTTGATATACAGGGTTAGAGAATGGTTAGCCAAAGTACAAGGTTACTTGCAAATATTGCATGATTAAGAATGGGTGTGGTATTCATGCTAACAATAATGTTCGAAAGGCGTTCATTTGGCATTCACTTGCTTTCATGTTGATTAGCGGAAAGTGGTCATTATAAGAGACAGACACATTTATTTTTAATGCAAACTCCTTTTATTAGAAAGAGGGATTGGATTTCTGTAGTCAATAGTTTAAGCAGAAGCGGTAGAGTAATTAAAATCTGATCTGTGAATTCTGAGTAACATTTTAAAAATGACTGTGTCCTGAGCATGCTTCTTTTGATCTCCCCCATCTTTTCAAGGTAGAATTCACAAGGGACAACACCATTGCATAGTTACCCATTCCAGGAGGGAAACTTTTTTTTTGCCAATCCTGGTTTTGAACTATCAACCCAAAGGAGTGTGGCACTTGTAGTTCCTAATTCTACCCATTCAAATCATTGCTACAAGTTTCATGATACATCTGGATGGGGATGTTAGAAATCGGGCTATCCTCAAATCTTCCTCCTGGAACTAGCTAACTTAGCAGCTGTGGGACACTCAGATTGAACAGGGAGTGAGAAGGTAAAAAGAGAACATGTTCAAAAAGCAGAAAGGAGAGGTAGTGGAGACATTTAGGAAAACAATAAGAGAGCCAGGGAGTTCACAGACATTCAGCATGATCCATCTTTTGTATTAATGGGCTTGATACATGCAATTTTTTTTCACTCATGGTATACAAGTAATAACAAGGGCGGGCACCAAATTTTAAAGGCACCCCATATTAGGGCTAAATAGAGGACTGATCTGCTTGCATTCAGACTACGTTCAGTGATCTCTTGAAGACAAACCTCCCCTCCCTATTACTCTATGATCATGCCTATAGGTGCCAATATCTTCAATCTGGAGGGGGGCAGAATGGTGGGAGAAGGCACCCAGAAGGGGAAAATAGCACCTGATGTAATGAAGGGGCATTTGAAGGGGAAGAGGTGGAGGAGAGATGGCTGATGGTGAGGGAGATGGTGGAGATTGGCTTTAGGTGAGTCACAGATCAAGATCCTTTAGGGTGGCATATAAGGGAAGAAATGGAGTGAAGGGGAAAAAGAGGATGGCAGCAAAGATATAAAGAAAAGACAGCACATCAGACATGTGTAGTCAAATCCAAACTCTTTTATACCTATCCACCCAAACATTAACAAACTTATACCACCCACACACAGATACAGATCCAAACTACACACTGTAGACATCTCCTATTAAAAAAAAAAAAAGTTTACTTGCAACTTACTCTGCACCCATGCACAGGGCTGACTTAAAAATTGAACCAGGTGAGGCTCTGGCACAGGGTCCCAGGGATTAAGGGCAATAAATTACCCAGCCTCTGACCTCGTCTGGTGTACAAGTTAAGCCTTTTCATCCTCCTTCCCCCCCAGACCTGTCTCTCCCCTCTTCCCTCCTTCCCCTCCAGTCCAGTCCAGTCCAGTTCCCTCACCTCTGTCACTCCCCCATGGTCCTGTAAAGTTTACTTTGGTCACCGATCGCAGCAGTAGCAAAACAGGCTGCATTTGACCAGCCCCTGGCTCTTACCTCTGTCACGTCCTGCCTTCTCTGATGCAATTTAGTATGAGCAGGACAGGGCAGAGGGAAGACCCAGGGGCTGGGCAAAGGTAGCCTGTTATTCTGCTGCTGCCACTGCCAGCAACCTACATAAACTTTACAGGACTGTGGTGAATGAGAGAGGTGAAGGACCAATACTGGGCCCACAAGGAGAGGGAAAGAGAGACTGGACTGGGGGGAGGGGAGATGCCAGCCCAAGGGAGGAAGGAATGCCGAACTCCCAGGTGGGAGGAGGGGTGCCAGAAGTGATGCAATGGGGGGGGGGGGGGGGGGCGCCACTGAAGCAAGTTGTCTCAGGGCGCCACTATTCCTTGGGCCTGCCCTGCCCTGCCCATGCATTCAACCTATTTCCACTCAAAATGAACAAGCACAACAGTTTCCTACTACAAATCTGAAGATAATGCCATACCCACTCCAAACATACTGAACCTAGTTGCTCATTCTCATAGACACAATCCACACACTCAAAACATATCACACTCACTAGTCACCCACTCAGACTAACTGCAGTCAGTCATTCACTACCCATATAATCACACACACACTCACTAATTTCATACGCACACACTGACACCTATAAATCCTAGCATACTGTAGGCATCTCTCACACTCATCCCCTTACCTCCAACCTAATATGAATAGGAGCTTACTTCGCATTGAAAATTATCTAGGAAAAAATGAACTTGCAGCACTGCGTAAGCCTTGTAGCGCTATAGAAATGATAAGTAATAGTAGTAGTAGGATTGGAATATGTGTTTTCTGTGGCTGCATTTTACTTTGGAAAGAACTCTTAGAGGCCCTTTTTTCCAAGGGGGTAATTATCAAGCTGTAGTGTGGCCATAAAGCGCATTATTTGCCCTTTAATGTGACTTCAAGAGAGCTAACTCAGAGTGGCCAATATTCAAAACCAGATAAATCACCTGTTCAAAGCTAAAGTAGAAAATCAAGCCATTGGGGATGTAGGAGGGGCCAGAATTTTTAGCAGACTGGTCCCCAGACATCCCAGGAGACCAATGGGGCACCCTAGGGGGCACGTCTATGGACTTCATCTCACTGTTGCTCCCTTAGCTTGTCTGCTGTGCCTTCCAAACCCACCCAAAACACACTATCCCTAACTGTACACCACTACAATCACCCTTATGGATGAAGGGGGCACCTATATGTGGGCACAGAAGGTTTCTGGTGAGTTTTGGAAGGCTCACAGTTTCTACCACAAGTGTAACAAGTAGGGGGAGCTATGGGCCTGGGTCCACCTGTCTACAGCACACTGCACCCACTACTACACTACTCCAGGGACCTGCATGCTGCTGTAATGGGCCTGGCTATGACATCTGAGGCTGTCAAAATGGCTGGTGAGTACTATTTCTATTCACATCTTTGGGGAGTGAGAGGGGATCAGTAACCACTAGGGGAGTAAGGGGGGTCATCCCTGATTCCCTCCAGTAGTCATCTGGTCATTTAGTGCACCTTTTTGTGCCTTATTCATTCTGAAAACAGGTCTAGACCAAAAAGTTAGGAATTTTTTCCCATAGACGTTTTCATTTTGTGCCATTATGGCTGTAAAATCTACAGGTTTTAGGTCCACCCTAAGCTCGCCTTCAAAATGCTCTGACACGCCCCCTTGTGATTTGACTGCACTGCAGATGAAATGCATAGATAAGACGTCTGCAAAACAGGTTTTGAAAATACTGATTTGCACATTTAGAGAAGGTATCTGTCCAAGTGGTGCTTTAAGACACTTTTTTTTGACATTTTTCACTTTTCAAGACATTAAGGGCCCATTTTACAAAGTAGCAGTACCTATACCACTGCTTTGCTGTACGCAAATCCGGCACTAAAGCTGGACTACCACAGGAGCCTGACGGTCGTGCCTATCCCCAATGTGTGCCATTTACAATGCTGAAAAAATACTTTTATGTTTTTAACACCAGGGGCTTTTCTGGCAGTAATCGGGCAGTCTCACACACTGCCCGGTTACCACCTGGTTATTGAAGGAGCCATTATCGCCTGCAAAATAGATGGTAGAAGGGCTCCTTCAGGAAATGGCTGCGCAGCAAGTGGTTCACTTACCACATGGCCATTTCCTTTTTCAGAAAAAAAAGCATTTTACCTGCTGCAGTGAAAGGGGGCCTCAGCGCATGGCAAATCCATGCGCTGATGCTACTGCAGGGCACCTTTTACCACAGCTTGGTAAAAGAGACCCTAAGATATTTATAAAAGAAAAGTCAAAACCAGTGTCAGAACTCTCTGATCATGCTTGGTTGTAGCATCTTGCATTTCGACAGATATATAACTATCTGAATGATCAAAAACATCAAGGAGAAACTGCTGCATAAGTTTTCTCTGTTTCTTATGGAAGATGGTTTAAAGCAAAACTACCTTTTTTTAATGAAGCAGCTATGTGGAAAATCTTTTTGCATTTTCACAACTGAGGAATCCTTTCAAAGGATGTGGCAATTAAATTGAATATTTCTTAAACGTGTTGTGATACCATCAAACTGTTAGCAAATGAATTTCAAAACAGATTTTGTGATTTTTCTGTACAATACAGTTTACAGTTTATTTACAACTTAATATACCGCTTTTAGGTCATGGCCAACATACCCAATGAATGGGTTGTGTCAGCATTACTGCACCAGCAGCCTCGGATGTTAAAGTCAGGTCTATTAAAGCAGCATGCAGGTCCCTGGAGTAGTGTAGTGGTCAGGTCCCTATCTCCCTCTACCTGTCACACTTGTGGTGGAAACTGTGACCCCTCCCAAAGTCAACAAAACCCTATTTTACCCAGATATAGCTGCCCCCTTCACCCATAAGGGCTATTGTAGTGGTGTGCAGTGAGGGACAGTGGGCTTTGGAGGGCTCAGGGGATAAGATAAAGTTGCAAGGGTGAGATGTGTACCTGGGAGCATTTTTATGAAGTGCACAGAAGTGCCCTCTAGGGTGCCCCTTTGCTCTCCTGGGGTGTCTGGGGGACCAGTCTACTAAAAATGCTGGCTCCTCCTACATCCCAATAACATGAATCTCTGTTTTGCAGTTATTTGGGCTTTTTTGTTTTTTAAATGGACCAAAAAACAAAACTCCCAGAGCATAAAACCTTGTTCGAAATAGTATTTTTGGAAAAAAAAAGCCGTTTTTCTTTTTTGAAAAATATCCAAAATCAGACTTAGATGTCATATCAAAGGTGCCCCTCACTGTCTACCAGATTGTAAGACAAACTTGTCCTACCTCAAATCCACTTCTGCTCTGTCACTTATGGGGTAGCACTCCTTTCTAAGGCCGCTCTTTCCCAGGCTCTTCCCAGGTACTGCAGCCCTGCTTGCCACACCCTTGGAATCTTCTGATCTATTCAGCCTCAGGGCATTTAACTGCAGCCTGGTCTGAGCCCTACCTCTCTGACTCAGACTAGTGCCACCTGCTGTGAGGTGGTTGAACTGCACTGTCAGTGAGGGAGTACTCTTCACTTTATCGTCCATTCCCTCACACTCCCTTAGGAGGAAATTCTATAAAGAGAATGCTTCCATTTAGGTGCCCCAAAGGCGCATCATAAGAATCTATTCTGTAACAGAACCTAGGTGACGAGGTTCTGTTATAGGATGCCATGTAACCTGGTATCAGCACTCCTAACATTTAAGCTCCCAATTCACACCAGCCCTAGAGCTAGTATAAATGCAGGTGCCTAAATACAGCAGGGATGTGCATAACTTACAGGACCCAATATTCAACCAGCAGTAATCAGCATTTTGCTGGTGTTAAACCCGTAAATTCAATGCCAGGCCATGTCTGGGCAACAGCATTGAATTTCCGGTTATAGGGAGCTGGCTAGAACGCAGCTGGTTAAGTGTGATATTCGGCACTTAACTGGCTATGAAGAACTGCATAAAGATAGGACTGTGTTTTATGTGGTAATATTTATGCAGTTATCTTAACTGGATAAGTGCCAACTTTGCTCCCAGAACGCCCCCAAAATAGTCGGTTTGAATGTTAACTGGGCATTTTCAGTGGCTCTATCTGGTTAAATGCCTCTGAAAATAGTATTTTAAATATTTCCATGTGTAATGGGTGCATACATATTAGCACCCTGATTATAGAATTGTCCTCTTAGTGACTGAATCTGAATAACTTTCTGGATCAGTCAACAACAAGAAATCATATTCATATTACATTGATCAGTTTAAGACAAATATATCAGAAAGGGAGATTGATGAACCAATTTGTGTTACAAACATCCAAACTCTATTGATATAGTTTTTGAGTTTTTAATCCTATATTTAGTGGAAACAATAGCACTGCTTTATTTTTCATGTTGTCCAACTAATTATACATAAGCTTTTTACAGGCACAGTATGACATTAACGGCTTTGGAGAATTTCGCATGATTCAATACACTGGAGAAATCTATTAATAAAAATATTTTTGTAGCTAAAAAAGGACAGTTAGCACTTCAAATACCAAAGTGATTTATTTTTATTTTATTCGATGTTCATATTATGAGTCACCTCTTTCTTATGTAGCTCAAGTTATTTGCAAAGCAAACTAGAATGCATTGAATAATTTAAAATACTAGAAAGTTCTTACACTAGACATATTTCTAACATAATAATCGGAATATGCATAAAAACTATCCTTTCTCTACAAAAAAGAAAATTTCTTCTTGATGAGAATATAGGGGCCCTTTTATTAAGATGCGGGAGGGCTAATTCGCAGATACCATGTGCCAAATCAGCACTACCGCCGCACGTGAGCCCGGTGGTAATTCTGAGTTTGGCGTGCTCCGAATCCCGTGGTAGAAAATAATTTCTACCATGGGGGGGGGGGGGTGTTCCCAGCGGTAATCAGCAGCTGGTGCGTGCTGCATGGTTACTGTGCGGGTAGCATGTGAGCCCTTACTGCTAGATCAAAGGGTGGTGGTAAGGGCTCAGGCTGTAAATAGGAGCTCGCTAGTTTTAATTTCAGCATACTCCCATTTTCTGGCCCATTAAATAAAGCCATTTTTCCCAGCTGCAGTAAAAAAAATGGCCCAGCGTGCACCCAAAACACGCACCCACACTACCGCAGGCCACGTTTTACCATGGCTTATTAAATACCAAGGTATCAATATTCGGTAATCCAATGGCCACATAAAGCAATTTAGATTAATTCATCCATATATCTTTATGCACATTTTCAACAAAGATAACCATTTAAGAAGGGAAGTTACTAAGCTGTAGTAAAATAATGCATTTTACTGCAATGATATTTAGCACAGGTGTCATTAACCTGCAATACCTCAGTATCTTACCTTAGTGACTCCTACAGTAAATATCAATTTGTTTTGCTGAAGCCAGGAATATTATGCATTCCTGGCTCCAATAATGCAGATAGTAGGTCACAAGATGTTGCACCCAACCTCAAATATTCTGTCTAGAAAGACACAATAGTCACCCCTCAATCCCCCCGGCAGTACAACAGGAGATCATTTCATCTTCCCTACCCTGTCTTGTCCCATGTCTACTACTACTACTTAACATTTCTAAAGCGCTACTAGGGTTACGCAGAGCGCTGTACAGTTTAACAAAGAAGGACAGTCCCTGCTCAAAGGAGCTTACAATCTAAAGGACAACATGTGCAGTCAGCTTACAATCTAATGGACAACATGTGCAGACAGTCGATTGGGGCAGTCTAGATTTCCTGGATAGAGGTAAAATGATTAGGTGCTAAAGGTGACATTGAAGAGATGGGCTTTGAGTAAGGATTTGAAGATGGGCAGGGAGGGGGCTCTGCGTATGGGCTCAGGGAGTTTGTTCCAAGCATAGGGAGAGGCAAGGCAGAAAGGGCGGAGCCTGGAGTTGGCGATGGTGAAGAAGGGAGCAGAGAGGAGGGATTTGTCCTGTGAGCAGAGGTTTCGGGTAGGAGCGTAAGGGG
Source organism: Microcaecilia unicolor (assembly GCF_901765095.1). Lineage (NCBI taxonomy): Eukaryota > Metazoa > Chordata > Amphibia > Gymnophiona > Siphonopidae > Microcaecilia > Microcaecilia unicolor. Next base: position 296,010,258 of record NC_044032.1, read on the forward strand.
AGATAAGGGTAGAGAGGTAGTGAGGGGCTGCAGATTGAGTGCATTTGTAGGTTAGTAGAAGTTTGAACTGTATGCGGTACCTGATTGGAAGTCCAGCTTCTCCCCCCACCCCTTTCCACATCCCACTCAAAAAGACATACCCACTGCCCTAACCCTCCAAGGCTTACCAAGTTTATCCCTAGTATCTAGCAGTTGGAGGCAGGAGAAATCCCCATTCACTCCTGCCCTGTATGCTTTCAGCATCAAAATGGCACCTGTTAATGACAGAAGTCTGAGCTGGGGGTTAAGGTGGTATGTGGTCTCTTCAGAGGTTGAGGGGGCTGCCTTGAGGGGTGAGTAGTCTCTTGGGTAGAAGGACCTGGTGGGATATCAATGGTGGGGGGGGCTTTATTGGCAGGGGAATCAGGGAGGGGCACACAGATAGTTGACATTTACCCGTAAACACTTTCGGAGATTCATCTTGCTAGGAAGAAATAATCTGCTCTAAGTCAATTCCCTTGAATGAAATTACTCTTGCATGATCAACCATATCAAAGGAATCAAATACAGTATATCTAGAAACATACAATCCAAACTGTAGAGATCATCCAAGAAAGCAGTTAGGGCCATTTTGGTACAATGTTTTTCTAAAAAACCCAATTGTTAAAGGTCTAAGAGATTCCCAGTGGTTAAAAAAATAGCAGTTTTAATGATAGTACCTTCTCAATTATTTATCCTATAAATGGGAGGTTAGATACATGGCAGTGTTCAGCTTTCATGTGTAGGTCTAAGGTATTTTCAATAATAGTTTCCCCACCAACTGTTTCAACAACTGAGGGTGGGGGAACCTCTTACATTGAATCATTAACTATTTACAAAGCATGGATACGAGTCTCTAACTTACATTGAGTCAACTTTATTTGCCATAAAATCTTCTTTAATGAAATGTTATCCACTGAATTAAACCAGAACCTAGCCTTATCCCATTCACCAATAACATCTTGCTCCCACTTCATTATGAGTATTCTCTATTGTACTTCTCACTTCTGATACTGGGCTATCACAGCATTATGGCCCTCATGATCATGATCAAAAGCCCCGCGCTGTTCCAAACAGCGCCCTAAAAATAGCGCCTGGACAGCACAGGGCTTTTCTGCATCGATGATCAAAGATAATGCATGTTAATCTAAGCAGCGCTATTATCTTTGATTATCATGTTGAAGTGCGGGAGAATTGCGCCCGAGCATGCGCTCAGCACAATCCTCCCGCACTTGTTTGACAGGTCTGGGCTGTCAAAAGCCCAAACCTGTCAAACAGCCTGGCCCGAGGCCTGAACAACGAGGCCCCCCCCAAACCCCCAGAAAACTTTCTCCCACCCTCCCACCCAGCGACGGGGGGGGGGGGGGGGCTGGAGGATCGGTGGGTCTCCAGCCCCAGAAACCCCTAGTAATCGTTGCTCCATCGACGGGGGGGTGGGGGGGGGGGCTGGAGGTCCGGTGGACCTCCAGCCCACCCCAAATCCTCCCCCCAGCGTTGTCTTTAAATTCCCTGGTGGTCCGTGGTGTCAGGGGGGGCTGGAGGATCGGTGGGTCTCCAGCCCCCGAAACCCCCAGTAATCGCTGGTCCATCGACGGGGGTTGGGGGGGGTGCTGGAGGTCCGGTGGACCTCCAGCCCACCCCAAATCCTCCCCCCAGCGTTGTCTTTAAATTCCCTGCTGGTCCGTGGTGTGATGACACCCCCCTGGCCCCGTCCCGGCCCCCTCCCGGCCCCCCTACCTTTGTGTTGGAGGAGGGACGCAGCCTGCCTGCCTCCCTCCTCTTCCAGTCAGTCGACGCCCAACATGGCGGCACCCAGCACCGCCCACTGCATCCTTACATGGTCTGCAGCCCCGCCCAGTGCATCCCAGGATGCAGTGGGCGGTGCTGGGCGCCGCCATTTTGGGTGTCAACTGACTAGAAGAGGAGGGAGGCAGTCAGGCTGCATCCCTCCTCCAACAGAAAGGTGAGGGGGCCGGGAGGGGGCCGGGACGGGGCCAGGGGGGTGTCACCACACCACGGACCACCAGGGAATTTAAAGACAGCGTTGGGGGGAGGATTTGGGGTGGGCTGGAGGTCCACCGGACCTCCAGCACACCCCCACCCCCCGTTGATGGAAGAATGATTTCTGGGGGTTTCGGGGGCTGGAGACCCACCGGACCTCCAGCCCCCCCCCCCCCCTTGATGGATCGATGATTTCTGGGGTTTCGGGGGCTGGAGACCCACCGGACCTCCAGCCCCCCGTTCGAGTTTGCCTTGGGGGGGAAGGGGGGCCTGCCAGCATGCAACTGCATGCTGGACAGGGCTCACCATTCCTACCCAATGATCCGCAAAATCTAACGCCAGCTCCGAGCTGGCATTGATTTTGCTGCGGCCAGTGACCCAATCTTTGGCGCGCTGGTCGCTGATCATTGGGGATGAATGCGTTAAGCGCCAATTAGCATGCATTTGCAAGCTAATTGCGCTAGAAGCCCTGTTTAGCATGCATTTGCATGCTACTTGCGCTGAGAGCCCTCGAGTGCGCTGTTTCAGGCGCTCGAGGGCTCTGATCATGGGTCGGCTGCAAACTCTGGCGCTAGTATGACGTTAACAGCCTCTAGCGCCAGAGTTTGCTTTTGATCATGAGGGCCTATGTTCTCTAGTGATTGATATAATTTTCATCTGAAAGTTGATCATTTTCATCTGGAAATTGATCACAGATTTCAATGCAGCATGCCTTTTATTTACGAACATTTGGGTTTAAAAAGTTTATTGCATTCAGTCAGCTGCAATAGGTTGGAAATTCAGTGATGCAGTGAGTTGTTCCCATGGTGTCTGTGAATCAGGACCGGCCCTGCCAATAAGCAGACTAGGTATCCACCTAGGATGGCAACATTTAGGATTGGTATCACAACAGGACAGCATCATCTCATCTCCCCTTCCCTACACTGATTCCATGTGTTGCCTCTCCCTCCCCCTGCCACTGCTGACCCTTCCCAGGTCAAAGTTCCAAAAGTACTCAGCACCAGTGCAAATCCTTTCAGCAGAGACTTGCAATCAAGAACTACCACATCCTGTGCTCCTCCCAATAGGAAGTCCTGCATTGGGAAAGGGAAAGGTATACAGCAGCAATTGTGCAATGTCCTGTCCTAAAAGACCCCATGCTGGTGCTGAGTTCCTTTGGACCTTCAGCTTAGAAAGAAGTAGATCAACAGTAGTGGTAGCAAAGAGAAGGGAAGAGGATGAGATACTGTACACAAGACTAGGGTAGGAAAGGGGAAATGTGATGCTGAACCTGGGACGTGACATAAGGAAGGTAAAGGAAAATGCTGGGCCCAAGGGTGGTAGAAAGATGGAAGGGCGATACTGGCCACCTGAGGGCATCAGAGAGAGGATGCAGGAAAGAGGATGCTGATTACCTGGGGTGAGGAGGGAGAGGGGAAGGGAAGATGCTAGCCAGCTGAAAGGGGTGGTAGAAAGGGGAAGGACAATGCCTGCCTAACTGGGAGAAGGAAGACAGATGCTGGTGACTTGGAAGGGGCATAAAGAGGGGAAAATAAGATACTGGGCTACAGAGAGACTTGGAGGGGCATTTTCAAAAGATACATCTAAGTTGGAATTTGGACGTTTTACAAAGACGTCCAAATTTGGAGGCAGGGAGAAGGTCATTTTTGAAAAAAGATGGATGTCCATCTTTTATTTCGAAAATACCAAGGACGTCCTGTGATTTGGAACTCTTTGAGATTTGAACGGCCTTGTTTTTGGTCCATTTTCGAACAAAAAATATCCAAATGCAAAATGTCCAAAACAGAAGAGGAGTGGCTTAATGGTTAGTGCAGTGGGCTTTGATCCTGGCATCATGGGCTCAATTCCCACTGATGCTCCTTGAAAGGGCATTTTTGGATATGACATCTAAGTCTGAATTTGGACATTTTTTGTAAAACGTCCAAAATCAGAAAAAGCCTATCTTTTCTTTTTGAAAGTGCTGCTTGGAAAAATGCTTTGTGATTTGGGGGAGTAAGGGAAGGTGATCCCCAAGTCCCTCCAGTGGTCATCTTGGGCACTCCTTCTGTGGAGTGGCGGAGTAGCTTAGTGGTTAGTGCAGCAGACCTTGATCCTGGGGAAATGGGCTCAATTCCCACTGCAGCTATTTGTTATTAAAACAGGTCTAGCTCAAAACATCTACGTTTTAGTCTTGGACATCTTTGTTTTGTTCCATTATCGCTGAAAGACGTCCATGTCTTAGGACCGCCCAAGTCCTGCCTTGAACACACCCCTGGCACGCCCCCTTGAGATTTGGACGTCCTTCTGAGGACTGCAGTTGGAGATGTCCAAAACTAGGTTTCGATTATACTGATTTGGACGTCTCTGGGAGATGGACGTCCATGTTCCCATTTATGTCGAAAGATGGACGTCCATCTCTTTTGAAAATGAGCCTGATAGTGTCCTGAGCCACTTCTGGGGACAGAACAGCACATGCCTGAAGGCTCACCTCGAGCATAAGATAACCTTGGGCTGGTCCTGCTGTGAATTTCAACCAAGTTCAGAAAAACAGCATCAGTCTGTATCCTGATGATATAATGAAGCCACAGCTGCAGTGGTCCTCCAAACATGTTTTGTTGGGCTAAGCATTGTAGTGTTAGAATCCACTAGAGGTAGCAAAGTACATGCACAAGCCAAAAAGCATATTCAACAGCACTCACTGTGTCTTCTGGTAATCATGGAGAAAACAGTGCAGATAAACTGAGAACAAGTACATGTAGATCATTTATTTTGTCTGTTAGATGATTTTTTTTTGTCAGTTTCCCTCACAAGACAGCTTTTTGGCTGTCTACTGTAGCAGATGGTGCTTTAGCTTTAACCTTCCCCCTTTTCATTTCATTATCTTTAGTTCCTTTATAAATCACAAGGCCAGCTTCTCACCTTTTTAAGGCTTAATGTTTCTTTAGCAGAAAGAGCATCTATAATTTTGCTTTATTAATCTTGTTTTGAACATATTACTCCTTCTTTGGTGGCCCCGTATTGGCTACCGGCTCAGTGTCGGGTCAAATTTAAAGGACTTTGTTTAATCTTTCAGGCATTATCGGGTAATGCCCTGATTTGTGAATAGTGCAGTAATAAATATTTAAATAAATGCATACATAAATAGACACCATACTCCATGACAATTCTTATAAAAAGCCGATGTTAAACCCATTGACTCTTTCATTTTTGCCAGTACTAAATCTAATCTCTCGGTTCCAGTAGTTTTTCCTCAAACCTCATGCTGTTATCTCTCAAACCAAATTTAATCAATGATCAGACCACAAAACCAGAGCAATGTGTGTCTCTAGTTTCCATGGTAGAAAGAGAAATATAGGCTAAATGAAACGTTATACAATAAATGAAATACAAAAACTGTAGTGAAAAAGGATTTTGAACAATGTATTTAAAGATGAATTAATCGAACACTATATAAACACTAAAAGGCAATTCCGTAAGGTGTGCCAAAGTTTATGAAATAGTGACATTTGTGTGGGGGTTTGGTGCCATTAATTGGCTTGTACAAGCTATTCTATAAAATTGGAGTATAATGTCCATAGTACATAACCAAAAGTGGTCCATATCTGTGGGCGGAGCATGGACATGTCGTGAGCGTGTTACCATGTGATGCGCAAAACTTCTAGAATATTGTGAGTCAATTGCACTGCATGGTGCACTTAGGCTCAGCAACTTACACCAGCCAAATGGTCACGCCTAAGTTTTGGGGCACTAAAGCCATCTTGCGCTTGTATTCTGTAATGGGTTAGGTGCACCTCAACACTGTTATAGAATTGACACTAAGCATGCCCCATTGTGCTGCATTAATTTAGGTGCCACTTTATACAGGTTAACCTCCCCCCCCCCCCCCCCCCCTTTTTACAAAGCCATGCGGTAATGCCGACACAGCCCATTCAAAGCGCAGCTTTGTAAAAGGGGGGTAATTTACTTATGAAAATATATAATCACCATTTTAAAGACTTAGATCCCCATTATAAGAAAAATTTCTACATCCAAGCAAACAATGAAAATGCTCCATTTTCAACAAATCCATTAATAGCACATCACACTGACACAGAATGTGTTTCTCTCCTATGAGTCGCCTCAGTAGGGAAATTCAAACGAGTTAATTGGAGAGCTCTGGAGTGTTTTTTTAAAAATCAATGTTGAAATCTAAAAAAATGAAACAACTTTCTTAAATATCATACTACAAGAGGAGAACACAAATACCAAAACAAAACTTGTCCTTTTATTTTGTATGTGATATCTGAAAATTCAGTAATGTAAACATCTTATATTATTATTATTATTATTAACATTTGTATAGCGCTACCAGACGCACGCAGCGCTGAACACCTGACATATTGTCAGTTATTGTTACAAAACAGCTGAAAAAGTAGACACAGATTCAATAACTTTTACCAAAATGTTTTGTATTTGAATTCATATGCTAATTATATTCAACCATAATAGAAAGCGCTTCCTTCAACACTTTAATGCTCCATTACTGCATGTAGAACCAATTTACAAAAAAAACACCAAAAATCACGTAGGAGATAGTAACAGTTAGTGGATGCCAAAAGTCATTATTACTCATTATCTACTGCAGGACCCAATTTAAGCAAAGTGGTTTAATGGCATTAGACAAGCTGGGGCTCTTTTACACTGTACAAAAAATGGTGTACCACAGGGTGTCCTATGGTAATTTGGGGAAGTGCAAGAACTACCCACATGCTAAAAAATAACCCCCCCCCCCCCCCCCGCCGTTTACTTAACTGCGCTAGTGGTTGCCACACAACAGTGCCAACACAGCCCATTCAAAGTGAATGGGCTGTGTCAGCATTAACGCATGGCAGCTGCTAGCATGGCTTAGTAAACAGGGGGGATAATTAATTTTTTGGTGCAGAGGTTGTGTCTGGGGGGTGGGGAGTAGGCGTGATCTGTGCTAATCAGTTACTGCAGCTACATTTTTGTACACTAACCAATTAGCATGTGCTTAGTGTGTGAGCCCTTACCGTCTACATAATGGGTGGCAGTATGGGCTCACATGCTAATTTAATGGCCACACACTAATGGCTAATTCATCCATTTTACCCCAGCGGTAAAAATGCTCTTAGTGCATGGGAAAGACCTGTGTAAGGGCATTATGTTTGGTAAAAGGGCCACACTCTTAGTAAATGACACCCCCCTCTCCGTTATAAAGCCACCAGGTGGATCTCATGATCCCCACAACTGAATGAAACAACAAATTAAATTCAAGCTGACTAACCAAATAATATCTTAGATATCCCATACACAACATTTCACGCACACCACACGAGTGAAAAATTATGGAGGTGAATTTAGAACTGGCCACATCAGTGGAATGCTGCAACTGGCACATGTGCAAAAAGTGATGATTTTAGAAATCGACCGTGTTGTCCAAAGTACTAGGTCAAAGTACTTAAGTAAAAGTAAAACAAAATGTATATTTTAATACTAAAGTAAAAGTACAATGAAGAACACATTAAGGGGCCCTTTTACTAAGCCGCATAAGCGTCTACGCATGTCCAATGCGCGCCAATTCCGAGTTACCACCCGGCTACCGCATGGGCTTTGCGGTAATTTCATTTTTGGCGTGCATTTGCTACACGCACCCGAAAATTATTTTTTATTTTCTGGCACGCATAAATGCCACTTGGCACACGTAAGTCATTACCACCCAGTTACCGCATTAGAATTTACTGCTAGGCCAATGGCTGGTGGTAAGGGCTCAGGCTGTAAATAGGAACTCGCTAGTTTTAAATTCAGCATAAGCCCATTTTCTGGCCCATTGTACACTGTTTGTGTGATCAGGTTTGTAGTTTCAAAATCCTGTTCCAGGTTTTGCTGTTTCATTTGGTTTACTGAGGAATCGTCATTTAGGTCTTACTGCCACTTTTACTTTTTACTTTTAACTGCATGCATCAGAAGTAACTAGGTAAAAGTAGTAAAAGTTAGTGAAATTATTACTTCTGTAAAAGTAACAAATTTTTCCTGTACTTCTTTACAAGTAAAAGTAACAAAACTTGTAAAATACAATAACTAGTTACATTTACTTAGTTACTATACAGCACTGGAAATGGAGGGGAGTATTCTGCAACCGGCAGTGCTCAGCATTATGTTGACTGCTACCAGTGTTATTCCCTGATATTCAATGCTGGGCCCTGTTCAGGCTTTGACATTGAATATCCAGTTTTGCAGAGACGGCTAACGTATAGCCGGTTAAGTCTATATTCAGCACTTCACCTTAGGGCCTGGTGGAATTGGGCTGGTGCAAAAAATCTTCAGGGTCCCCCCCCCCTCCCACCCACTGCCGCTGCTGCCACCACCACTGCTGCTGCACCACCGTCACTGTTACTCTCCTGTCTCCCCTCACCACCACCACTGCTCTTCCCTGGCCACTGCCGTTTTCTCCCATCCCTTCCTCCTCCCTGCTGGTCTCACCTACATTCCTGTAGCCGGCATCAGTTTACAGTCAGAGACCATCTCTGTGGCCTTCCTCGACGTCCGCGGCTCCCTCTCTCTACTGCAACTTCCTGTTTTGATGCTAAGCAGGAAATTGCAGTAGAGAGAATAAGACGTGGCAGAAGGAAGGTCATGGAGATGGCCTTTCATTGTAAATCACTACCGGCTGCAGAATCCTGTAGTTGAGACCTGCAGAGAGGAAGAGATTTTTTTACTGCGGGAACAAAACTTTTTACTGTTCCCGCGGGGCAGTAAAACACTTTATTCCTGTATCCACGGTGATTGTCAATGCGCCTGGTGCCGAGCCCTCCTTGGAGGCCGTGCCCGGGGAATTTTGCACCCCCACGCCCTCCCCCCCTCTTGACAGCCCTGCTTAACCTGTTATGGGTTACTGCATAAAAATAGGACAGCCTTTTATGTAGTCCCATTTATGAAGCAAACCTGGCTGGTTAAGTACTGAATATCAGTGAAGTGTTAACTCCACCCCTGGACTGACCCCAACATAGCCAGCTTGCAGTTCGGTTTAGCGGTTTCTGGCCAGTTAAATCACTTTGAATATCACTTTGCACATAGACACTGTGATTTTTTTTTAAGGCAACCAAGAGTAGGAGACATATGTCTATATTACCCCTGTTTCAGAGTAGGCATAAATACAAATGTATATGTCTTCCAGGTTGTATAGCTCTTGCTGTTTTAACACATTAATAAAGAACATGTTTTAGCCCATATTCTAAAGTAGTATCATCATACCATACATAGGCCAGGACTAGCAAAAAAGTACCACTGGGTTTATCATAAGATTCAGACAATTTATTCTCTTTTCTACAACCCATAACAGCTGTTATTTCCTGGATCTTACTTACTTATATCACATGGTTGAACTGCTTTAACTAAGGGGTCCTTTTACTAAGGTGCAGTAGAATGTATGCGTATGGGGGGATCTTTCTTGCACACTAAAGTCATTGTACCACTTCTGTAAAATGGCCAATTTTCACTTCTATGCTTTAATGGGCATGCATCGATGTAACCGTTAGCACGAGGCCATCTAAAAAAATTACCACAGGAGCACTTACTATTTGTGTAAGGGCTCATGTGGCAATCCTTCGCTAATCGTTTAGTGCATGGTAATGTGAACATGCCAATTGATTAGCGCTGGAACACTCACTCTCCATCCCCCAGACATGCCCACTCCATGCTAAAATAAATAATTATTTTTTTAGCACACGGGTAGCACATGCCAATTGGGAACTTAATGAAGATACCTGAGTGCATCCCACGGTAAGTCCTTTTAAGCTACAGTAAGTACACACTAGCGCTTAGTAAAAGGACCCCTAAGTATGTTGAAATCTGGGTTTAATGCATTATAATGCAGGACTTCCCTGTGCGCCAAGCCCAGATTTAACACAGCACTTATGGGGGGATATTTAAAAATATTTTAATGCAGGTGTAAATGCCAATATCTAAATTAGACAGACTGCGTGTATTCTATAACAGTGCACATAGATTTTAGAAATGCCCATGACCTGCCCATTCCTCTCTTATGGCCGTACCACCTTTTCAATTATATGACTTGTAATTTACGAGCATCACATTACCGAATACACTAAGACAGTAATGCTCGTAAATTCTAATACCAATTAGTGTCAATACTTGTTTCTTAATTGGCAATTATCTGCACTGATTACATAGTAACATAGTAACATAGTAGATGACGGCAGAAAAAGACCTGCACGGTCCATCTAGTCTGCCCACGATAAACTCATGTGTATACCTTACCTTGATTTGTACCTGTCTTTTTCAGGGCACAGACCATATAAGTCTGTGCAGCAGTATTTCCCGCCTCCCAACCACCAGTCCCGCCTCCCATCACCGGCTCCGGCACAGACCCCGTATAAGTCTGCCCTCCCCCATCCTAGCCTCTCAACCACCAACCCCTCTTCCCCCCGCCACCCAATTATAAGACGTTGGTGAGGCCCCACCTAGAGTATTGTGTTCAGTTTTGGAGGCCGTACCTTACGAAGGATGTTAAAAAAATGGAAGCGGTGCAAAGAAAAGCTACAAGAATGGTATGGGATTTGCATTCCAAGACGTATGAAGAGAGACTTGCCGACCTGAACATGTATACCCTGGAGGAAAGGAGGAACAGGGGTGATATGATACAGACGTTCAAATATTTGAAAGGTATTAATCCGCAAACGAATCTTTTCCGGAGATTGGAAGGTGGTAGAACGAGAGGACATGAAATGAGATTGAAGGGGGGCAGACTCAGGAAAGATGTCAGGAAGTATTTTTTCACAGAGAGGGTGGTGGATGCTTGGAATGCCCTCCCGCGGGAGGTGGTGGAGATGAAAACGGTAACGGAATTCAAACATGCGTGGGATATACATAAAGGAATCCTGTGCAGAAGAAATAGATCCTCAGAAGCTTAGCCAAAATTGGATTGAGGAGCAGGTGGGGGGAAGAGGGGTTGGTGGTTGGGAGGCGAGGATAGTAGATGGCAGACTTATACGGTCTGTACCAGAGCCAATGATGGGAGGCGGATCTGGTGGTTGGGAGGCAGGGAATACTGCTGGACAGATTATACGGTCTGAGATGGAGATGGGAGGCGGGACCGGTGGTTGGGAGGCGGGGAATACCGCTGGGCAGACTTATACGGTCTGTGCCCTGAAATAAAATAAAACAGGTACAAATCAAGGTAAGGTACAAATCAAGGGCAGACTTATACGGTCTATGCCCTGAAAAAGACAGGTACAAATCAAGGGCAGACTTATACGGTCTGTGATGGAGGTGGGACTGGTGGTTGGGAGGCGGGGAATACTGCTGGGCAGATTTATACGGTCTGTGCCCTGAAAAAGACAGGTACAAATCAAGGTAAGGTATACACATATGAGTTTATCTTGTTGGGCAGACTAGATGGACCGTGCGGGTCTTTTTCTGCCGTCATCTACTATGTTACTATGTTAATTAAGTTGCATGCGCAAATCCAGAATACGGCCAGATTTGTGCAGGCAATGTAAACCATACTATATAGAATCCGGGGGATAGTAGCTAACCAGCTATATCATGCGATATTCAGCGCTGGGTTAAGCAGTTAATTAGGACTACATAAATAGCTGTCCTATCTTTAACCACTAGGAACTTAACCAGTTAGTGCTGAATATTGGCTTAACCGGTTAAGTTCCGGCGGCCAAAAATGAAACCGGATATTCAATACCGGTCACCAGAAAATGGCCCAGCTTTGAATATCCGGGGTCAGTGCTGACCGGGGCACTTATACAGGCTGCCTCCTGCCATCTGAATATCGGGCCCACAGTCAACCCAGGGGGGAAGTGGCACAGGAGGGGTGGAGCCAGGAGGGCATAGTCCAGGAAGTATAAAAGCTAAGGCCATAGCTAGGTTAAGGAGGCCCAGAGGGAAGCAGCAACATGCCACGGCATGTGCCTCCACCACTTATATGTTAACTGCAACCAGGGCCACCGAGAGCCAGAGCCAGGCCCGAGACAAGGCCGCCCCCGGGCCCCCACCACCACCCGAGGTCGTCGTCATCGCCGACGGGCCCCCCCCACCCGCTACCGGGCCGGGCCCTGCACTAACCTTAAACGCCTCCTTTCAGCACGTTTGCAGCAAGCAGCAGCAAGGCAGACCTCTCCTTCCTTCCGTGTCCTGCCCTCGCGGACGTTACGTCAGGCGAGGGCGGGACATGGAAGGAAGGAGTGGCCTGCCCTGCTGCTGCTTGCTGTGAACGTGGTGAAAGGAGGCATTTAAGGTTAGTGCTGGGAGCGACAGAGGGAGGGCGGGTCGGACTGCGGTGTTGCCAGGCCCCCTCCGGAGGCCCGGGGACTTTTGTCCCCCCTGTCCCCCCCTCTCGGCGGCCCTGACTGCAACTGCTACAGTCAGGTAGGCCAAGCTCCACTTGGAAACTTGCAGATTCTGTTCTTTGACCTGAGTAATTGCTAGAGACTTCCCTGGTAACTTTGAGGAACCAGACCAGGGACAAGTAAGTGTGCAGCTGTACTGAGGGGCAATAAGGTACACAGTGGCGCTGCAGAAGCTGGCTACATGAGGACATTTTTATATGTACAGATTAGTTTTATATTGCCTTTTTCCTCCTACCTGTGAATGGAACAGGACCCCTGATCTAACAGCTTTAACAAATGTTCTTTTCCTTTACCTGCAACTGCTGTGAAGTTCTGTCTTACTTGGGCTCCGGGCCCGCCCTTGTTCACGTTACTAAAGGCCCTTAAACCTTTTCTCTCTACTGGGCTGCCAATAGTTGCCATAACAGCCTTGATTCTTTATATTAACACTATTGTTGATCACATCAGACCACCATAAATTTGAGTTGAATCATCAGCATCACGGTTTTAGGATTTCAAAGTATTGAGAAGTTCAGAGAGAAGAGGACATTTCTCTAGTAAGTGAACACTATTTTGCTTTGTGCTTTGGGAACTTAAAGATTGGGGTTTAAAGGAGGAATTGTAGGATAGTGATAGGCAAATAAAAATATAAAAAGCAAATTTATCAACTAATCTCCATAGTCTTTTCCACTTAGTTTTAAAAACTTTATACCACAGCATTAACAGATAGAATCTAGCAGGCACTGCAGGATCTAGTTTTGATAACAGCACTTAACAAACAATAATAAGCACTAATTGGCAATAATTAGAATTTGCACTCATAACTTGATAAGCATATTCTGTAACACAGTACATCTAACTTCTAATGTGCACAGGCAAAAAGGGGTGTGATTATGTGTGGGGAAATGGGGGTTTCATGGGTGTTCTAAAATGTTTGCGTGTAGTTATAGAATATAGCCTTCTGAGCCTAAATCTACGTGCCAGGATTTACGCCATGTTTTTGTTGGTGTAAATGGACACTCTGGAATTCATTACCACCCCATTTGAGAACAGAAATAGTTTTTAAATTTTTTAAATCCTCTTTGAGTGGTGTTGAATGAGTAGAAGTAAATTGATTTTTTACTCATTCCAAAAGTACAAGACTAGGGGACACTTGAGGAAGTTACATGGAAATACTTAAAAAAAAATAGGAGGAAATATTTTTTTCTTGAACGAATAGTTAAGCTCTGGAACTCTTTGCTGGAGCATATGATAACAGTGGTTAGCATATCTGGGTTTTAAAAAGATTTGGACAAATTCCTGGAGCACTACCGAAGGCCACAAAACAACACAAGACCTAACTATTGTAGCTGGGTCCCCCTTCTAGGACCCAGTCGGGCTTGACCCTGCTTAGCTTCCTTCTTCACCCGACTGTTGCCTCGCTCCACACCACCTTGGCCTGTTCTGGGAACTCAGCGCCAGACCCCCTGAGAGCTTGCAGGACTTCCTTCTCTCTCTCTATTGTTTCCACAGAGGCTCAATCAAGGTAAAACATTTATAGAAAAAAAAACTTTATTTTCTTGCTTCCATTCAGCATAGACACAAAAGGAAAACACCTTACTCCCAGGTTGTTAAGGTTTGCTGCCAAAGTCTCATTCAGGGTTTAAACAGTCCATATAACTTCACTTTAGCCAAAATTACTTCTTTTAGGGAACAGTACATTATCAGAAAGAAAACACCATAGCTTGGTAGGTTGCAGGCCCAGACCTTTCCCATATGAAACAGTTTACACAGTCTTTCTTACAGCACAGCTACACAGCTTTGGTCCCACCTGGTTCAGACTGGGGTTTCAATTGTGCCCAGCGCTCTTTCTCTCCCAGGGGCTGCACCTGTTTCCTCTTTAGTAGAGATCTCCCCCAGCGCCTCAGTCTCTCTCCTCTGGTCTTCCACCAGTCTCTCCAAGGCACAACTAGCCACCCTCTTACAGCAGCTTTTCGGGTTTGAGCCAGAGCTCCAATCTCCATCTGTTCCTCCTCTAGTCCTTCAGTAACCTCCATTTTATCCTCCTCTTCAACTTCCCCCGCCCACAACCTCTCCAGCTGGCCCTCATCACCTTCCTCAGAGACCATTTCCCAATCTTCTATCTCCTCCCCTAATTCTTGCACAGCCGGGTGGGGAAGAGAGGGATTCTGGGACTGGTAGTTCCTCCTCTTCTTCCTTAACCCGGCCAACCTCTCTGCCTCCAGTAGCGCAGCTTTCTGAATGTGGGTGTTGTGCACATGAAGTCTGCCCCATTGGGGTTCCCCAGCTGCATGCACCCCCCTTCTGCGTGCCTTCCCGGATCCCCTTTCACCTACCCTCTCACACTATCTTCCGAAAGCTATTGCAAACTGATCTGTTCAAAAAGGCATACCATAAACATCCATCTTAAATACTATATAATAAGACTCTATACGATCCAGATAATAACGAAATCTTAACACTTGACTGATTATCCTCTTTGCTACTAATGAACAACCATCAATAATTCAATCCCTATATTGACTATGATATCTATAGTCGAAGACTATTATGTTTCATCATTATCATGCTGCCTAAGATCCTTCTGTTACACTAAATGTCTATTTTCTAATATATTTCCACCATCCATGATGTATTGTAAGCCACATTGAGCCTGCAAAGAGGTGGGAAAATGTGGGATACAAATGCAATAAAATAAATAAATAAATACATAAATAAATAAATAGTCTGCTTGCCCTGGGATTTGTAGTATGTAGTGTTGCCACGATTTGGGTTTCTGCCAGGTACTTGTGACCTGGTTTGGCAACTGTTTGGAAAACAGAATACTGGACTAGATGGACCATTGGTCTAACCCATAAAAGAACTCTTACGATTCATTTTTTTTCATCAGACTTTTGGAGAGCCAGACCACGATCTTTAGTGACATGGGTGGGCGACCTTTTGTATTTTGTATTCTGTACTGGTATTTTGTGTTTCATGACCTTTGGTTATGTGGCCACTCTAATGTGATTACTTAGCTCTTTCCTATTTTTGAATGGAGTTCTTTTCTTTTCATATTTAGCCTGTAAACCACTATGACCTGTTGGCCAGAATTGAAGTAAAGTAAGTTTTAATAAATATAAAACATATTACTCCTCAGAGCAGGTGGTATGTATTAGGTCCCCTACATGCTAGTGTAGTGTTTTCGTGGTCCTGAGTGCTGGTGTGGTGTGTCTGTGGCCTTGAGTGCTGCTAGTAGGGCACTTTGGTGGCTGGGAGCACACTGGTGTTGTGATGGAATACGTGGTATGGTGGTACCAGGATGAAATAGTCATGGAAAAAGTGACTGAATGGGCTGTGCAGGCTCATAGGAAGGAGCGGAGAGCTAGCAGGAGGCATCTCTATCAAAGGATATACAGAGCCAGGACCCTGTTCCTGGACTTCACTGACGTACAGTGCATCACCGGGTTCTGCTTTGATAAGTCTGTCATGCATCATCCCCCTAATTTTATATATAGCACTCAAAGTTGCACATGCAAATTTGGATGTGCTCCCAAATTGTACCTGCAATTTAATTGCTTAATAAGCCAATTAGTGCTGATAATTGGGTGCTAATTGGCAATAATAGGAATTTACGGGAACATCTGTATAGTCGCTATTCTTAAAGACATGCGTATAAAGTTTTCTGCTTAGATCCAAAGAAAGGGGCATTCCCATGGGAGGGTCATGAGTGGGTTGGGGTGTTTCTAGGATTTGCGTGCAGTGTTATAGAATTCAGGGGATCCATACCTAATGTAGATGCGGGGATTTATACCAGGGTTCAGTTGGTATAAATCCTCATACCTAGAATTGAGCATGCATCCTGCACTAATTCTATAAAAGGTGCCCAACTTTGAGCACTGTTTATAGAATAGCACTTAGTGTGCATTTTTTGGCACCCAAATTTGGGTGCCATTCATAGAATTGAGTCCCATATGTGCTGGAGCTAGAACCCCTCTTACACTCCCAAACACCCAGGGGCCAAACAGTATCTGTTCACCTGAAGATAACCTCCTACTTGGTGTTTTTTGCCACTGGAAGCTTCCAGCCTACAGTGGATGTAACTGCTGGACTCAGTCATCCAGTCATATTACAATGCCTTACCCAGTTCTCTCTACCTCTCATTCACTGAGCACAATACATAGTCTTCCCTAGCACAGTGCAGCAGGTGCAGCAAACAATGACACAATTTTGTAGCATTCACCAATTCTCATTTGTGACAGTGATCATCGATTGTACCCATGTGGCCCTCAGGCTCCTAAGTGGAAAGGAACCTACATACCGCAACTGCAAAGCATTCCATTTACCAAATATGCAGGAGGTGTGCAGTGCACTAGGTGAGATAACAGATGTTCATGCCTGCTTTCCTAGAGCCTGTCATGATTCATACATTCTCCATACATTCATACATACTCCATATATTCATACATACTCGGGCATGTGAGAGGTCTGAAAGCGGTCAGATCACTGATGACTGGCCACAGGGTGAGAGTTGTACCTATCCGTACACATACATGGATGAAAGGCCTGGAGTAGGACCGCAGAAAACAAATGCTAATGCAGATGGATGTATGGTAGACCGGGACCAATTCTCGGAAGACTGTTTGTGAGGAGCTAGCTAAACTAAAAGTAGACAAAGTGATGGAGCCTGATGGGATACATCCGAGGGTGCTCAAGGAACTTGGAGATGTTCTGGCAGCTCCGCTGTCAGACCTCTTCAATGCTTCCTTAGAATCTGGAGTAGTCCTGGAGGACTGGAAAAGGGCGTATGTTGGGAGGAAGTTGAGAATTACAGACTAGTCAGTCTGACCTCGGTGGTGAGTAAACTAATGGAAACGCTTCTAAAGTGAACAATTGTGAGGTTTCTCAAATTGAATGGCCTGCAGGATCCGAGACAGCATGGCTTCACCAGAGGCAGGTTGTGTCAGATGAATCTGATTGGTTTCTTTGACTAGGTGACCAAATAATTGGATGTGGGAGGGGCTCTAGATGTGGTACACTTGGATTTTAGTAAAGTCTTTGACACAGTTCTGCACAGGCAACTGATTAATAAACTGAATGCCCTCGGTATGGGACCTAAAGTGATTGACTGGGCTAAAAACTGGTTAAATGGGAGAAGACAGAGGGTAGTGGTAAATGGAGCTTGCTCCAAGGAAAGGGATGTTATCAGTGGTGTACCCCAGGGGTTGGTCCTAGGGCCAGCTCTTTTTAACATCTCTGTGAATGATATTGTGGAAGGGCTGTCTGGTAAGGTTTGTCTCTTTGCGGATGATACCAAACTCTGTAACAGGGTGGACACCCCAGAGGGAGTGGATGGCATGAAGAAGGATCTAGCGAAACTTGAAGAATGGTACGAAAATTAGCAACTAAGATTTAATGCTAAGAAATGCAGGGTCCAAGAGCACAATACAAAATAGGGGGTGAAGTGTTCCTGTGTACAAAAGAAGAGCAGGACATGAGGGTGATTGTGTCTGATGAGGTTAAGGTGGTCAAACAGATTGCAAAGGCAATGGTCAAAGCTAGAATGATGCTAAGGTGTGTAAGGAGAGGGATGACCAGCAGAAAAAAGAGATGATAGTGCCCTGGTGAGGCCCCACTTAGAGTACTGTGTGCAATTCTGGAGACCGCACCTACAGAAAGATAAAAATAGGATGGAGTCAGTTCTGAGAGTGGCTACCAAATTGGTAAGTGGTATCAGTCATAAAACATATAGTGATAGACTTATGAACCTCAACATGTATACACTGGCAGTGAGGCGGGAGAGATGAGATATGAGAGAGATGTTTAAATACCTCAGTGGCATTAATGTACAGGAGGTGAGCCTTTTTCTAATGAAGGAAAACTCTGAAATGAGAGGGCATAGGATGAAGTTAAGCGGAAATAGACTTAGGAAGAATCTAAGAAAATACTCTTTCATGTAAAGGGTGGTGGATACATGGAATGGCCTCCTGGTGGTGGTCGTGGAGATGAAGACTGTGTCAGAATTTAAGAAAGTGTGGGACAGACACATGGGATCCCTTAGGAAAAGGATGAGTTAGTGGTTACTGTGGAAGAATGGATGGGCCATTTGGCCTTTATCTGACGTCATGTTTCTATGTTTCTACACACAACCACTGTGTATGAGATGTTCCTCGTGTGGCAGCCATTAAGTACACATACCCAGACACTGGTCTCTGAATTCGTCATAGCACTGGGTCTATGTCACACTACTCTCACTGATGTTGCACTATCCAACATAGGTGAAAGAGGATTCCCCCAAAAGAGGTTGCTTGTGACCCCCATTGTGGCCCCATAGAGTGAGGCCGAGGAAACTACAACCAGGCACACTGCCACGCCAGGTCCATCATAGAGAGGACATTTGGAAACCTGAAAAGTCACTTTCACTGCCTGGACCACTCAGGGGGAATCAACATCTCTATATTCCTGGGAAAGTATGTAAAATATTCATGGCAAGCTGCACGCTACACAATTATGCACAAACTTGAAGACAATCTGTGTCAGAAGGAAAACAGCTGGTCGGCTAGAATATAGAGGAGGAATCAGCCAACAACCCATCTGTGAGGGCTCACAACTGCACCAGGTTGGCATGACTGCCAGAAATGAGCTCATAAACAGACATTTTCAGTGAAAGTAAGTGACAATATTTATTGACATGCTGGGAATAGTGAACAAAGTGCACCCATCCCCCTCCTAAAACATCACCCCCTCCCAACACTCATCAACCCCTTCCTTCTACCCACACACAGTGCCACTTCTGCCCTCCTATTTCCCATCCTTTCTCTTTCCAGGACCTTCCCACCCCTTCTTCCGGACACCACTGGGGTAGTTTGGCTCTCAGGGTTTCTGAAAGTGCTGTCACCTGTTGTGAGTTGAATCAAGAATCATCATTCACCATGCCTGCAGGGTGAGCTGTTCTAAGGAAGTCAGGAAATTAGATCCTCTGCTGATCACCACAGGAGCCACCAGGCATGGACTGCAATGGTGGTGGTGTAGCTAAGGAGAGGTACATGGAGCAACTGTATCACTGTCTCTGACAGAGTCCCTCATTCTGTTCCATGGTTGCTCTACCAATTTTTTTTTTTTTTTTGGGGGGGGGGGAGGTTGCTGGTTCTGGTAGCGTAGATGGTGTGGTTGCTTCTTGATGGCAAACAGATGTTTGCCTGAAAAGGCAGCTATAAATACTTGTACATCAGCATACAGATCTGGCATCTCCTGCCTCACCTCCAGCAGAATTGTTATAACTTTGCTGCTCTCTTTTGCCCTTCTCTCTTCCAGCTTGACTAATCACTGCATGAGCTGCACCTTCTCTGCCCTCTGTTCTATCAGCATCCAATTTTGGTTTAGGAGCCTCTCAGTGCATTGTACAAGCTGCTGTCTCTGGTGCCCTATCTAACACTGCTCCACACACTCACCACCTGGGTACCCGTCAACATCTGTCTTATCAAGAAAGGATGATGAAAGTGGAACAGGGTCCACCACCAGGTTATCCTCCACTTCAGTGTCTGATGCATCAGCTATATGGGTGGGGCCCCCTGCTAATTCTGCTACCATTTTGGCAGGACTCTTAGCCTCACCAGAGATGTCCCCTTCCAGCTGGTGGCCTGTCCCTACCTCTGCCTCAGACTCGAAATGGTTCATCTTCAATTCAGTAAAAGATTGTGGATGTCACGTCTGTGGCCGTGACCACCCTCAGCCTTACCTTCTTTCTGGGGGTCAGCAGCTCTGCTGGCTTCTGTCTGTGTTTGTGTTAGTCTTGTTTCTGTCCTGGTGTGCTGGCTGCTTCCAGCATGAACCTGATTGCTTCACTAGACTTCACCTGTGTGGGCTATGTCTCTCTAGGGAGCCAGCATCTAAGATGGCTGCCACCGGCTCTGTGCCAGCTTCCAAGATGGCTCCTGCTTATCTTTCCTGTGGGCTCACTGCCTATGTGTGTCAAGCCTCTCTTTGGAGTCAGTGTACTTCCTGCTTCTGTCCTGCTGCTGGTGACTCATCAGTGAGAGCCTTCATAAGGAAGTGCTGTGCTTGCAGTCAGGGCCTTTGCATAAGTGTTATGCTCTTAGGCCAGGTCAGGTTAGTAAGTGTCTGCTGCACTACTGCTTAGCCTCTCTCTGGGTTCCAGCCCAGTTTCTTTCTGTGTCTGTGTCTCTGTTGTCCTTCCGTGGGGGGTCTTCCCTGCCACTGTCTGTCTGTGGACTGCGGGTCCTTCCTGGCTTACCCTGAGTTGGGGTGAAGCCTCTGTCTGTGGACTGCGGGTCCTTCCTGGCTTATCCTGTGTTTGGGGTGAAGCCTCTGCTCCAGGCTTACCCTGTGTTTGGGGTGAGGCCTCTATTCCTGGCTTACCCTGGGTTGGGGGTGAAGCCTTTGTCCGGGTTGTTCTCTGTCTGTATGCGAAGCCTCAGCCTTTGCGAGTTCCCCAGTCAGTGAGTGGAACGGCTGTGGCTTCAGACCCTTGGCCTGTATTCCTGGTTTACTCTGTTTGCTCTGCTGCCTGCCCAAGACCCTTGGCCTGTTCTTCCTGCTTCTGGCTAGCTAGTGTTATCCGGTTTTCTGCTCTGCCTAACTAACATATATCCTGAGTGTCTATCCTGAACCCTGCTTGTATATCCTGTGTGCATATCCTGAACCCTGCTTGTATATCCTGAGTGTATATCCTGAATCCTGTATCTGTCTAGCTAGTGTGTATTTCCTGGGTGATTATTTCCTGTATCCTGTCTCCACCTAGCTAGAGGGTTTACCCTGTGGGTATTCCCGGATCCCCGTTCTGCCTAGTGTGTATGCTGCCCTAGTCCTTGCTCCTGCTAAGCATCTGTACGCCTTGTGTTCCTTGGTCTGTCTTCTGGGTCTTGCTAGTGGCTGTGCAGCAGCACACTGTCTGAGTCTAATTCCGTGCCCTGTCGCCCTCATGTATCCCAGACCCAGGGTGGGTCCTCTGGATCTTCAGTTCCTGCCTTATCCTGCAAGTCCTGCCGGCCGCCTGCACTTCGGAGCTCAACTCCGGAGGAACAGTGGCTAGGTGCAGGTGAAGCTGTTCCTGTCTCATCTGTTCTAGTTGCCTGCCTTGTACTACTCCAGTCCAGAGTTCCAGTACTGCTCTTCTGTGTATCCAGTTCCAAGGTGGTCTTGCCTGCCACTGCCGCTCCTCGGCAGTGGCCCAAGGGCTCACGAATTCCAGTTCCACCTCGAGGACCTGATAGAATGCCAAGGCCCTCGAGAACACAACAGTGGATGAGGATTAGCACAAAAAGTTATGTTTATCAATTACCTGGTACAAGGGAGCAACACAATACCTTTATCTTAACCAACAGATTTTACAGTTATAGATAATTAGAAGGGTGTATGATTTTCAACACATGATCTCTCACTGCATGCCAGTGCTGCACATTGGCAGGAAGGAAGTCCTTGCACTGCACACCAGTGCTGCACATTGGCAGGAAGGAAGTCCTTGCACTGCACACCAGGCAACCACAAATATGCACACCAGTGGATGGTGTATTTACATTGGCTTGGCAAGCAGAACATGGTTTACAAGTGTCTGACCACCACTATGTCATACCCTGATAGTCTGGGTAGAGACTATACCAACATGTAAGAGATCATTCATGACAATCACTTTGCATATCACTCACTTCAGTGCACATTGAGCAGCTGTTATGAGCCCATGACAAGCTATACAACCGACACAAATGCCTAACTCTGTCAGAGGTGCACAAGCCACACATAGCAACACATGTGGTGCCCTTGTTAGATTGTGTGACCAAATATGTTACAGGAACTCACAAAGCATCATGCAAACACATGAAAATTATTACATAGCACTGTATCTAAACACATGGTTCCAGGAACCCTCTGACAGCAAATACCACACTTATCATGCACCCTGCAGTCATTCCCTAAGGCCAACACGCTTATCATGCTGGCATCTAACCTTCTGGGGGATGCAATCAATGTCCTGGAAGACCAGATGGGCAACAAAGGTGTGCAAGGGAATAGGAGGGGCCAATCCCATGTCTGAGCACATCACCTGCAACCACCATACATGGCTGCCACTGTGGAGATACCTGTGTTCCTGTATTTTGAAGGTTCAGTAATATATTTATGACTTCTCTGGGAAGGAGGAATAAACCCATCAGTGTAGTTATCAGGTTCAGATAATGGTCCTGGGAGTAAATGACTACTCACTGGTACTTTCTAGGTGTCCTGACTTGTCGAGAACCCCCATGTCATTCACTGCTTTCTCTGGGACAGTGTCCAATACCATCTTCTAAAGAGGTGTCGGTTGTATGTTCTGGCTTGGTTGCATCTGCCACCAGCCTTGCTCTTTGCATGACAATGCAGTTGCCTCCACTTGCGCTTGAGATCTTTGGCATCTCTATTATTATGGAAGACTGAATTTAGGCAATGGTAGAGCCCAACCCACTCCTGCTTAGTATACAAGCTAATGCGCTGGCCTTCCAAATACTGTTTGGAATGAACGCAAAATTCAACACTTAACTGCCTAAGATAATCCAGACAAAGATAAGACTGTGTTCTGTGCAGTCCTATTTGTCCAGGTAACTTATGCAGTTAAATGCTGAATATTGGCACATGACTGCATAAGTGCTGACTCCGTCATCGGACTGCCCAGAAAATTACCAGCTTCAAGTTTCACGGTCTATGTTGATATTCAGTAGGCAATTTTGACCCATTAGCATCTTTATAGAATTGCTCACTAAAGCAGATATTCCACATATAGCGCCCAACAAATCGGCACGGAAATCAGTGCTGACTAAGTGTATTCAATAAGCGGTACCTAGATTTAGGCGTGGTATATAGAATACGCTTATTTGATATCTCAGTACCTAAAATTACACACTTCCATTTATACCAACAAAAACATGGCGTAAATCCTGATGCATAGATTTAGGCACACTGGGCCATATTCTATAACTGCATGGGTAAATTTTGGAACGCCCACAAAATGCCCATTTCCCCACCTATAATCACACTCCTTTTTGCCTATGCGCATTAGAAGTTTAATACTTGAATGTTTAATGAAAATCGTATAAATAAAAAAAGTTAGGTGCACTGCATTATAGAATGCGCTTAGCGAGTTGTGCACTTAAATTCTAATTATTGCCAAGTAGTGCTTGCTAAGAGCTTGTTAAGCCAATTAAGTTATGTGTGTTGTTATAGAACACACTTGTATTTTGGTGCCGATCTCTAGGCGCACTATATAGAATCCAGGGGTAAGTGTACATTTACCAGTGAAAGTGCTGAGATTCTGTACATTTATGCATGCAATTGGTATGTAAATGTGGACGTCCCTGTACCCTCTAAGCTGAGTGAGAGTCCTCCAACTGCATTGCTGCCACTGAGGGGGAGGGTGCTTCAATATTGTGTTTTCAATTGCTAGGGACAGGCAGAGCTTACTTGTCCCTCACTAATAAAATCTGATAGTGAAACAGGACTGTCGGTGGATGATTCCCATTCAGCTTAGAGGGAACAGTGACGGGCAACCAGTTATAGAATTTCCCTTTTAACCCTCCATTAATTCAGGTATAAATTTAAATTATGAGCCCTCTGGGGACAGGGAAATACCAGTGTACCTGAATGTAACTCACCTTGAGCTACTACTGAAAGAGGTGTGATTGTGTGGTCTGGTTCTGGTTCATGTTCCCAATATGTGCATCCTCAGCTCTTGTGTCTCAGAGCCCGAGATCTGTGTGAGAAGAAAGAATAACCAGACACCAAAATATATATACATTCAGTGGTGTGCTGGTAAATGTTTAACAACAGGCTCTCTCCCCGGTCCACCTCTGCGCCCCCCCCCCCCCCAAATTGCAGAGCTGGTTATAGCCAGGGAGAGAGCCTGGGGGGGGGGGGGGGGGGCAATGTAATTCATGTTTAATGTGGGATAAAATGCCAATTCCAAACACTATAATGAAAATAAAATGATTTTTTCTACCTTTGTTGTCTGGTGACTGTTTTTCTGATCATGCCGGCCCAGTATCCAATTCTGCTATCTGTCCTCTTAACTCCATTTCCAGGGCTTCCTTTCCATTTATTTCTTTACTTTCTGCCTTTCTTCTTCATTTCTTGCCCTACATCTGTAAGTAAAAGCTGGGTCCTCCGCAGACTTGACTGTCCAGTGGATCCAGCTTCAGCCTATTTTCTCCATCCATGTGCAGTTATTCTCCTCTCTTCCTTTTCCCTCTTCTCATCTCATTCCTCACTCTTCCCTCCCCTCCATCCATGTCCAGCAACCCTCTTCTGCCCCCTGCTCTGCCCTCCATGCACCCATGTCCAGCAGCAACTGTCCTCCCCCCTGCCCTCCATCCACCCATGTTCAGCAACCCTCCTCTCCCCCTGCACTACATCCACCCATGTCCAGCAAACCTCCTCTCCCCCCTGCCCTGCACCCACCCATGTCCAGCAACCCTCCTCTCCTCTCCCCTGCCCTTCATCCACCTATGCCCAGCAACCCTCCTCTCCCCTGCCCTCCATCCACCGTCCAGCAACCCTCCTCTCCCCATGCCCTCCATCCACCATGTCCAGCAACCCTCCTCTCCCCCCTGCCCTCCATGCTCCATCCACCCATGTCCAGCGACCCTCCTCTCCCCCCTGCACTGCATCCACCCATGTCCAGCAACCCTCCTCTCCCCTCCATCCACCCATGTCCAGCAACCCTCCCCTCCATCCACCCATGTCCAGCAACCCTCCTCTCCCCTGCCCTCCATCCACCATGTCCAGCAACCCTCCTCTTCCCCCCTGCCCTCCATGCTCCATCCACCCATGTCCAGCGACCCTCCTCTCCCCCTGCACTGCATCCACCCATGTCCAGCAACCCTCCTCTCCCCCCTGCCCTCCATGCTCCATCCACCCATGTCCAACAACCCTCCCCTCCTCTCCATCCACCCATGTCCAGCAACCCTCCTCTCCCCTGCCCTCCATCCACCATGTCCAGCAACCCTCCTCTCCCCCCTGCCCTCCATGCTCCATCCACCCTTGTCCAGCGTCCCTCCTCTCCCCCTGCCATCCCTTCCATGATCCACCCATGTCCAGCAACCCTCGTCTCCCCCCTGCCCTCCTCCCCTTCATCTGCCTTCTTTGAGAACCCCTTCCCCCCCCCCCCCGCTGCCCCGGTCGTCTATCATCCATCTGCCCTCTGCTCCCACCCCGACAGACCTGGTTTCCTTCCCACGCCGCTGCTTGCCTTTAAAAATTTTATTTTTCCTCGAGGCGCGCCGCTGTTGAAGCGAAGGCAGCAGGCTCAGCTGAGTTCCAGCCTTCCGTTCCGTTCTCTTCCCTCGCATCATGGCTCCGCCCTCACGCAAACAGGAAATACGTCCAAAGAGGGCGGAGCCATAATGCGAGGGAAGAGAACGGAACAGAAGGCTGGAACTCAGCTGAGCCTGCTGCCTTCGCTTCAACAGCAGTGCGCCTCGAGGGAAAATAAAATTTTTAAAGGCAAGCAGCGGCGTGGGAAGGAAACCAGGTCTGTCGGGGTGGGAGCAGAGGGCAGATGGATGATGGACGACCGGGGCAACGGGGGAGCAGAGGTGAGCCGGCTCGCACTGCCCAACAACTGGCTCACAAGATGCCAGTAAATTTAACAAGCGGCTCTTGCGAGCCGGTGCGAGCCGGCTCCAACACATCACTGTACATTGCTAAAGCTTTAGAAAACACAGTTGCACAGCCGCGAAAGCAAGCAACCTTGTTCAACTGACTTCTGACTTCCCTTTGTATAATTTATTTCACTGCGTGCGTTGTAGCCACTTAAGGTCCATTGGGGTGATTATGTTGTAGCTAATCAGCGGGACCCATTGGACCGCTGCTCCTCGACTCAGGAGACCTTATTCGCAGGTTTTTTGAGTTCTTTTCGGGGGTGTTTGCAATGTCCCTATTTGGGGGCTCTATCATGGTGTTGTAGCCCATGGCCGATAACCGGGAAAAGTTGTTGGCAGGCAAGTTGTAGCTGTCTTTAGAAGCACACTCTGGGGAGTAGTATTTATTAATTTGGGATAGAGTAGTATAAATATATAATAGCTGACACTACGTATTTATTTACTTTTGTACTGTCTCTCTAGGCATATTTCTGTTTGCAGTTTCTGTCTTGCTTTCTCCTAATGGCACTTGCGGTGAAAGCGTAGAGCTTTCCGCCAATTGGTAATTTTTATTTTGGATCCCTTTGTTGGAGCACATTAATAGATGCGTGAGTATGATTGTGTTATGTCTCTGCATGTTCTACTATCAGGATAATCATCACATGTTTTTGTAAACTGTTAACAAATTATTATTTCTAGGTCTCCCTGCTATCTCTGAAGCTGCTTTTTGAACCACTAACCTTGTACCAGGTTCTAGATCTGGTCAATATATATATTACTAATCTAGTTCATTTTTTCTATAGCAAATTACAGGTCTGAAGCTTATTTGTAGACCACCTGCTCACTAGGTCCCGTTATTATACATATTGGGTGATGTTGTTCACTACCCTTTATGTCATATCTTCCTCTCCGCACCCAACACCAAGATACTGGTGATCTGACATCTATTCAGATCTCTGGTAAGGACTTTCTGAAACAAACCTATTTTGCGGTTGACCTCCCCATGCCACCGAGAGTTCGGAAGGGCATAGTGATCCCGCCAACTGTTCTCTTTCTCTATTGATTTTCTGCGCTGGAGAGTACATTGCATGAATCGTGAGTATATTTTCATTTATTGTATGTGTTACTATTAAGCTTGCAGTTGTATACTTTCATGGCATGTTGGATTAGCTCTAATTTAAATATTTTATTTTACCAAATTTAGGATTAAGATTTTGTCCTCAATACAGAGGGACCTCTTTATGTGGGACAATAACTGTGTCTGTGTATGAGTGTGGTTTTCCTTTTCTGTCTGTGTGCTGTGACTTGTGATTGGCTACTGGAATATTTATTTTTATGTTTTTTGTTTTGAAACCCTAAACAATTCCTTAACTGTGCACAATTCCAATGATTGGTTTTGAACTACATTTAGAAATAACTCGCTTCATCTTCTGAACTTTAAGTTTTCTACGTATCAGGATTAGGTGATTTTTTTTTTAATTTTATGCCTATATGTTCCTGTGTGTCCTGTGATAAAAGGTATAAATAACACCAGTTAATTATTAAGGAATCATTTCTTTAGTTTTAAATTAGTGCTTTAAGGTTACTCTGAGAGATTGCCTATCAACTGCAGTGGTAGTAAATCTCAAAGGAGTGTTTTTTTCCCAGAATTGTATATTATTCCATTTAAGCAATGTTTGTTTAACTTGTGACATGATATTAAATAGATTGTTGTTATTTACTTCCGATAAATTGCTTTCACTAGAAATGCAAGCACTTTTTAGTTCTAGTAGCTATAAATAGATTAAGGGTTTACGATAATTAATCTTTGTTGGCTCCGGTACTCACATCCGGATTCTACATCTGGATAAGACAGATATACCGGACATGATACTTATTCAGGTATCATGTGACAGACTTTTTAGTAAAAGAGATCCACTTTATTTAGTTTTAATTTTATAAGTGTGTGTCCGTGTATGTGTTCTTTGAAAATTGCATAATTATTCCAGATGTTTACTATAAAAGGTTTTATATTATATGCCATCTAAAACAGTTTATTTGTGACGTTTTTTACAATAACTAGTGCTGATGTTCTCTTCCTGGCTCTCTATTGGGGATGGGATACGTAAGAATAAATTAACTGTTTTAATTTTCCCTTTCACGTCTTATCTACTACTTACAAACTTCCTTTCCTGCCTCTTAAAGATTTATAGTTTTACGATAGAGTTCCAGCATTTCTGGTTCTCAATAGGGTTTGGAGATTAACCCTTGCATAACATAACTAACTGGTAAACCCGAACTAAAGAAATTCAGGTTGCTATTATTTTAGAGTTATGTTCAGATAACACTACAATTGCCAATTTCCTTTTTATTGAGACCCGTACCTATGGAAAACAGATAAAGTAATGACCTTCTCCTCTTTTCCTCTCCTGAAGTATTAATTCTATGAAGACTAATTACACCAGCATGAAGTTTTAATACGAAAACTTAAACTTACAGTTTTCGTCTGATGTATAGTCCTATTTTCAGTCACCATAATATCCACTGCTTGCATTGAGCAGTAAACTCAAATTAGACACAGGAAACACCGTTATTTCGTGATTTCCTTAAGACATATTGACAGAGATTAACCCTTGTAGTTCTTATTTTTTCTAGAGTTCATCTTTACAAATGCTTTGGACTCAGTATATGATACAGGAATTCATTACGTGTTTCAAGTTTTTAATAACTAGATGGGTTTTTCTGTGATTCTGTGTTATCCTTGCAACTCTTTGTTTAGAATTCAATTTACAATGTTGGCTTACAAGCTGTTCCATTTATCATACTGGTCTATATGCACATATCCTAATGGTCAATTTGTGCATTTATTGCATTAATAAAAATTGTTATTATATTCTTGATTTTTGAATGTTACTAAAATGTTTAAAAAATGCTCCTACTTCTTGTCTTCTGCTTATAAAGCGGCTCCTCCTCTGTATTGAAAATATACTCTAAATTGTAAATTGATTCCTGGGAATATATAAGCTTATTTTTTGCTATCCCTCTGAATGTG
Organism: Microcaecilia unicolor; assembly: GCF_901765095.1. Taxonomy (NCBI): domain Eukaryota; kingdom Metazoa; phylum Chordata; class Amphibia; order Gymnophiona; family Siphonopidae; genus Microcaecilia; species Microcaecilia unicolor. The sequence continues at coordinate 296,039,246 of NC_044032.1, forward strand.
AATCTTGATATGCTGTCATAGTTTAGGGCCCAAATTGTGAAAGCATAGAAAGGATCAGTTTAGAATTTAATATAATTCTTATTTTCCAAATTGGCTCTGAACTATTACAGAGGACTATATGTTATTGTCCTTCTCATTTGACCTATTTAAACCTTGTAAAGGTCACGTGAGGAGGCCTCATAGAAATATATAGTTTTTACATTTCTGATATTGGCTTTTATCTATCTCTCTAAATATCATATTAAAGGCTACTGTATTTACTGTATTTTCCTGGAACAGACTCTGACCACAATGTTTCCTAAGACTCTGCTGACTTCCTGTGCCAGCAACATCTAATTTACAGAGAACATTGCTTCTTATATCAGCTCTATTAATTAAGTCATGTAGGATGAGTGAAGACTGCAAATCTAAATCCTGATCTACCGCCTCTATTCCAGTTTAGTACTTCTACTGCAACTGACCTCTGGCAAGAAAAAGGAGCACCAACTTATCCAATGAGAATTTTCTTTTGTCCATGTGTCATTAATTTAGCCCTTCTTGGTTATGCTCTCAAATATTTTGTTGTATCGAATATTTTTGCAGGCTCATCTTTTCCAGAACTTACATGGCACTTTACGTATAAGCTCTCTATTACAACAGACAGCGACCGTGATTCCAGAAGATACTTCCATCACCTGGACTACTTATAAGTTTTAAATTTCTGCACATTAGTCTTCTGCTTTGACTATGACTATTTGCTAATCTACCCTTCTTTCTGAATTATCTAACTCGTAAGTCCTGCTGGCCTCCTGCAGCTGAGGGCCCAACCCTTGGTGAATGTTAGTCATCGCAGGTGAAGATTCCATACCTATTGGCGATAGATTTCAATGCATTGCCTTTGCCTTTTGACTATTTTTGTGCACCATATTTCTGACCCTCCATACCTCAATAACTTGAACAATCAACATCATCTCTTAATTTTCAATTTATATTGTTTTTTTGGTGCCCTTTTCTTTTGTTACATATACAGACCTATTGTTATTTGATCATCTCTTCGTAGTAATTACCAATCTGTCTTGCATATTATGCAAGCCAGAAGTGGGGATATATTATGCAAATCCCAATTCCTAGTATTAAGAGGGTTGCAATTGACCCCTACCAAACAGGAGATATAATTTTATATATACTATTGCTATTAATGAAAATTGGCTTTTCATTATTTAACCCTTATGGTTTCCCTTTTGTTTTTGCACTTAATTAGCACTGATTTCTCCATGTTTACATTGTCTTTCATTTCTCTTGACATTTATATATTATTTTTGCTTATTCAATTCACACTGATTATGCCCACCAAGATATAGCGATGTATCATTCAGGCATACAGTTATTTTGCTTATTCCTTTGCCAGCCTCTGACTCTTGATGGACTAATAATGATGGTGCATGCCTAGAATAAAGACATGGAAAGATCCAAGTTTGTACACCACAAGTACGTCTTCACGATCTATCCAGGCCCAAATGATGTTAGATCCCCTAAGGTTGTGGCAATGATCTTTACACCTTGCAAACTACTGGACCACAAGTCTTGGGTCCATGTGAAAGATATACGTGTTTACTCAGCCGCAGAACCAGATGTTACCAGCCTAACCATCTCAAGACCAGCCACTCCCTTCAGCAGGCCAGTCTGAAAATCCAGCCCTGTTAGATCTTCCAGATCTCCGTCCAGATTCTTCAGCGCTTCCATCGCTTCAACCATGATCGATGAAAAAGAATTTAGAACTGATACTTAATTTGAGAATTACTGTTGCTGTTTATGGACATTATAGATTCATATTTTGTTTTATTTTCAGTTTAGCAGTAATCCTGTCTAGATATTGAAAAGGTTTTATTTTTATTTTCCTATTATTTCTTTTATTGTTCTAAATGTTTTTCTAAGAGTTTCCCCGTTATTTCTGTTTATGTAATGCAGGTGTAAACCCTGCTTGTATCAACCTGTTATGCAATTGTTTAACTTTGGTATAGGCTTACTTAAGCTGCATGTCTTTCTGTAGGTTTGGCTAAGCTCCAAGTGGGGTAACGGATATATAAAATGCTTCCCATACTTCCAGGTCATTATGCATATGTCAAGATACATGCATGACCTTTGTTAATATAAATTTTCCTAGGATTGACCCTTTTTGCTGTATAAGACAACCTCATACTTATTTAAGGATTCTGAATACCTACAACCTAAAACAGCCTGCAATCAGAGTACTAACCATACATTTGTTGAGCCACCATAACAATGCTTAATCAAAACCACTATTCCTTCCCAAGACCACTGAGATAGATACATTAGATTATCTCCCCATGTACTATGCAACAGATACAATAGAAGTCATAGCAAGACCTGAAAGTGTTTATTAGTATGATCCACCTGAAATTGCTATTACCTGCATACCTATACTTCATGGGATTTTGTAGATGAACTTATGGATTTGTCCCATTCATAAAACCTCAAGCGAGATGACATCAGGATTAAGCCCAAGGGGTTGGGTAATATAAAGGGAATTCCATATGCCCAAATAATATATCACCTGAGAATGAAGTTTTCTGTCTTGCAAAACTCCCCCTCTCGTTTGATAGCTTGCCACCTTCTGGAATAGATTGTGACAAACTAGTTTTGTGTCACCCCTCCTCAGAGGGGGTGACAAGTGGGGAATGTATAATTATGGTACAGCCAGGGACCCCCCCACTGGAATCGTGGTGGGCCCAGTCATAGAGCTCAGGCCATTACAGACCTTGGCTCAGTCAGAAATCTGATGGCTGACATAACTGGGAGCTTACTGGAAAAGTATGGCCTAGTTTGTAGCCCAGATTGAGGCCTAAAAGTTAAGTCAATAGATATGGAAACAAAATGGAGGATTTCAACACAAAATGGAAGCCCATATCTGTTACAAAGTGGAATTTTCTCTAATGTAAGTTAGAAAAACAAGTTGAGAAATAAGTGAGTCATAGCAGGTGCAAAGAAAATAGGGAACTAGCTGTTCCAGAGAGGAGGGAGACTTCCTGTGAGCAGGATTGTGGTCAGCTGGTCAGCTGGTGTGAGAAAGGAAAGGCGTAGCAAGATAGAAGCTACTCATTAGCATGAGCCAATCAGTGACAACCATGACATTAGCATAGATCCAATCAGGTATATCTACTGTCATATTATCCATATCCTGAGGGCACCTATAAAAATCAGGGTATTTCCTGGTTTGAGTTAGAGAGAATAGGGTTGCCACTCTCTCTCCAAGGGAAACCAATGTGTCCAGCAGAATTGACAAATTACCTAATTGCTTTCCCTTGTAAAACCTCTAATTGATAAAAGAAATTATAAAAGATTAGCAAATAATTAACACCTGTTTGCAGCTTATCATATTCCTATAATTAATTGTACATGCCTGTTGTCCATCACTGATTTGACTTGTACCTTGGCAAATAAACTCCTCATTCCAAATGATGATTTGTGGGCTTCACTTAATGATCAAAGGCTGTAAGTATAAATGCATTGTATAACTTGTAATCTAAATCCAGTTTGTCATAAGGCTGGTATCTTTTCCTTAGATCTAACATCTCCCTTAGAGGCAATAACTCCTTGATTACCCCAGTACTAGTGTTATTTAGAGATGGAGTCAGATTAAGGTCACTCTAGCCTTCTTGGGGGGGCTTGGGACCCCTTAATTCTCAACACCTTCTAAGCTCCGGCTTTTTATTAACAATAATCAAGCATGACTGCACATTCCATACAAGATTACAAATTTGGTAAACAACATACTTCTTTTCACATATTAAATAAGAACATAAGAATAGCTATACTGGGTCAGACCATACCATTTAGCTCAGTATCCTGCTTCCAGCAGTGGCCAATCCAGGTCACTCACGTACCTGGCAGAAACCCAATTAGTAGAACCATTCCATGCTACCAATCCCAGGTCAAGCAGTGGCTTCCCCCATGTCCATCTCAGTAACAGACTATGGACCTTTCCTCCAGAAACTTGTCCATACCTTTTTTAAACCCAGATACGCTAACTGCTGTTACCACATCCTCCAGCTACGAGTTCCAGAGATTTTTTGAGTAAAAAAATATTTCCTCCTATTTGTTTTAAAAGTATTTCCATGTAATTGCATTGTGTCTCCTGGTCTTTGTACTTTTTGCTTACAGCATTTATAGTCCACCTTATCTTCTTTGGCTAGACCACATACACATTTCCTCCCATGTGCTTTGCTTGTTTATCAAGGTCCTATATAGTACATTCTAGTTCGGCAATTACAGGTAATATTCACAGCTTGTTCACGCCAACATTACAGCTCTTATCAAATGAAGAATTTAATAATTCTTCTTTATATGACTGACACAAATTCTCCACTTTCCATTGGTCCCCTACTGGACCTCTTTCACAATCTAAATCCAAATAAATAATTCTACATTAAGGACTTCTTAACGTAAAGCTGCGCTAGCGATTCCCATGTGGCAAATGAGAGGAAGCCCATAGCAATGGAATGGGCTTCCTCTCATTTGCTGAACCGGGAATCGCTAGCGTGGCTTAGTAAAAAAGGCCCTGAGTTATTTTAGCATAGCATTTTTGAATAAATAGAAAACATCAAATCAAATTTGATTTCATATTTTCCTAAATAATTAGGAACATAATTTTATAGTAAAGACATATACGATATTATGCCACCACAACAAATTCAAAAGCAGGAGTCCTTCCTCTGGAAATCTTTCTGCCAAATGGACACACAAGATGTTTATGAAAATATTATGGAATTAATACCTGTTTGAATATATCCTTGAGGGTTAATTTATCACTCCATGAAACTGACTCCACAAGGTCTTGTCCTCTGTTCAGTTTACCTCATATTAGCTGAAATGCTTGGAAAGATCTTAGATCCCCATTTCTACAGCAGCATGGATGGAGGATAAAGCCAGCTCTGACAAAATATCATTTAAAACTTCTAATATTATTTGGTATTTCATTTGTTTCAGTCTTGTATTGGCAATATTTATGAATCTGGATCACCATCTGTATCCTACTCAATATATTCTAATGGTAATTCAACAATTGCTTAGAGTGCAAAGTGCCTAGAAAACCAATGCACTTCACTGAGTGGCCTGAAAGTCATGGGCTCACATTCAGAATCATCTATTATTTCTTGAAATCAGGATTTTTTTTAATGGACATTCAATGGAAGACTGCATAAATAGTTCTGATTAAAGTTTCAATATACCTTATAAGCCTGACCTCTTTCGACACATTACAGATCCTTGACTCCCTGTGTGCAATGCAATGCAATGCAATGCAATGTTGTTGGATTAAGTGTGGAATAACAGATTTCAATTCTACCACCACACCATTGGGTCTGCCCAGAATCTCAGTGCCATTGTCAAATGTGAACATTACCATTTTCATGAAATCATTATTTTTTTTATAGAATTCTTAGCTTGCAGAAAAAATGGAAACATTACATTGTTGCAATTGTAACAGTCCACCCTACAAAGTTTCATAATCTGTAGAATTTATGGTTAATATTTAAAGTACAGGACAGAGTATTTATTAATAGATATGTTAGTGCTTTCATCAGCAGCTGAAGTGTGAAATATTGACAATGCAATTGGACAATGTTGCTGATAATTTCAAAAAATGCAAAGGCATAAATTTTACTTTGCCAGCTTTCTGATATGTACATCTTCTTACCCATATGCTTATTAATATCCTGAAAAGAAAGCATAGAACTAGTCATTATCATTGCTCACAAAATACTGTCAATAAGCACCTTTAGGTCTTCTGGGTTTGAATGTTTGCATTCAAGATTAATTTGCCATCGTTGCTTTTCAGTTGGACATTCAAACATCATGCCTAGAAATCCTCCATTTAGGGAAGGGTTTTGTTTCTTAAGTGACCCTTTTATTAAGCTGTGTTAGGCCTAACACGGGATGTGCTAAAGTGTTCTGCGTTAGGTTTACCATATGCACATTCTAGTGTAAGGGGTTTCTAATTTTTAGGGGAGTGGGATATGTCAGGGGTGGAAAATGGCCATGAATGTGCTAATTATCTACGGGACCTTTTACTAAGGTGCGCTGAAAAATGGTCTGCGCTGGTGTACTACTACTTATCATTTCTATAGCGCTACTAGACGTACGCAGCGCTGTACACTTGAACATGAAGAGACAGTCCTTGCTCGACAGAGCTTACAATCTAATTAGGACAGACAAACAGGACAAACAAGAGATAAGGGAATATTAAAGTGAGGATGATAAAATAAGGGTTCTGAACAAGTGAATAAGGGTTAGGAGTTAAAAGCAGAATCAAAAAGGTGGGCTTTTAGCCCAGATTTGAAGACAGCCAGAGATGGAGCTTGACGTACTGGCTCAGGAAGTCTATTCCAGGCATATGGTGCAGCAAGATAAAAGGAATGGCGTCTGGAGTTAGCGGTGGAGGAGAAGGGTGCATATAAGATTTACCAAGTGAATGGAGTTCCAGAGGAGTGTAGGGAGCGATGAGAGTGGAGAGGTACTGAGGAGCTGCAGAGTGAATGCACTTATAAGTCAATAAGAGAAGTTTGAACTGTATGCGGAAACAGATAGGGAGCCAGTGAAGTGACTTGAGGAGAGGGCTAATATGAGCATAGCGACATTGGCGGAATATTAGTCATGCAGCAGAATTTTGAACAGATTGAAGAGGAGAGAGATGGCTAAGTGGGAGACCTGTGCGAAGCAAGTTGCAATAGTCTAAGCGAGAGGTGATGAGAGTGTGGATGAGGGTTCTGGTAGTGTGCTCAGAAAGGAAAGGGCGAGTTTTGGTGATATTATAGAGAAAGAAACAACAGGTTTTAGCAGTCTGCTGAATATGTGCAGAGAAGGAGAGGGAGGAGTCAAAGATGACCCCAAGGTTACGAGCTGATGAGACAGGAAGGATGAGAGTGTTATTCACAGAAATAGAGAATGGGGGAAGAGGAGAGGTTAGTTTAGGTGGAAAGATAAGAAGCTCAGTCTTGGTCATGTTTAGTTTCAGATGGCAGTGAGACATCCAGGCAGCAATGTCAGACAGGCAGGCTGATACTTTGGCCTGGATTCCTGCTGAGATTTCTGGTGTGGAGAGGTAGATCTGGGAGTCGTCAGCGTAAAGATGATAGTGAAAACCATGGGATGAGATTAGAGTACCAAGGGAAGAAGTATAGATGGAGAAAAGAAGAGGTCCCAGGACAGATTCCTGAGGTACACCAACTGACAGTGGGATAGAAGTAGAGGAGGATCCACCAGAGTATACACTAAAAGTACGCTGGGAGAGATAAGAAGAAAACCAGGAAAAAACAAAGCCCTGAAATCCAAGTGAGGACAGCGTATCAAGGAGCAGGCTGTGATCAACAGTGTCAAAAAGAGCAGATAGATCGAGAAGGATAAGGATAGAATAGAGCCCTTTTTTTATCTGGCCAGGAACAGGTCATTGGAGACTTTAGCAAGCGCTGTTTCGGTTGAATGAAGGGGGCTAAAGCCAGATTGAAATGGATCAAGAATAGCTTGAGAAAGTCAAGGCAATGACAGCACATTCAAGTATCTTGGATAGGAAAGGGAGGAGGGAGATGGGGCGATAGTTGGAAGGACAGGTAGGGTCCAATGAAGGTTTTTTAAGGAGTGGTGTGACTACGACACCTTTGAAGGCATCAGGAACAGTCGCAGTGGAAAGTGAAAGATTGAGGATATGACAGATAAAAGGGATGACAGTAGGAGAGATAGTGTTAAGTAGATAGGTGGGAATAGGATCAGAGGAACAGGTAGTTAGTTTCGAGGAGGAAAGAAGATGTGTAGTTTCCTCTTCATTGATTTCAGAAAAGGAAAAAAAGGAGGCAGGGGTTGGAGGGTTGAGAGAATGGACTAAGGGAAGGAGAGCTGGAGGTGACCGGGTTGAGAATTCAAGTTTAATCTTGTGAACCTTATCATGAAAGTACTCAGCCAGAGTCTGGGGAGAAAGTGAAGGGGGAGTTGGAGGTGAAAGCACTTTGAGGAGAGAGTTCAGAGTGGCAAAGAGACGTCGAGGGTTTGAGCAAAGAGAATTTGTCAACTGGATGTAATAGTCCTATTTGGCAAGTAAAAGAGCAGACTGGAAGGAGGTCAGCAAGAATTTGAAACGTATGAAGTCAGCATGGGCACGGGATTTCAGCCAAAGGCATTTGGAAGTGCGGGCACAGGAACGTAGGTAGCGGATTCTAGAGGTCAGCCAAGGCTGGGGTTTGGTACATTTTACAAAACGGGGAATGGGAGGAACGAGAGTATCCAGAGCAGAGGAGAGAATAGTATTATAGGAAAAGACAGCCTCATTGACAGACTTGAATAACATAGTGGTAGAGAAGAGATTTGAAACACTGGAGGTCAGAGTAGAAGGGTCAATAGCCTGAAGATTCCTAAATGTGGTTAAGATTGGATGGGACTGGGAGGAGGTTGTTTAAGTGTGAAAGTTATCAGATGATGGTCAGAGAGGGGAAGAGTTGAGGCACAGAAACTGGAACGTGAGCAGTTTGAGAAGAGGATAAGATCAAGACAGTGGCCATTCTGGTGATTAGGGGCGGTGAAGCTCAGTTGAAGATTGAAAGAGGATACTCCCTGGGAACTCCGTTCACTGGGTAAATCTCTCTTATATGCACCCTTCTCCTCCACCGCTAACTCCAGACTCCGTTCCTTTTATCTTGCTGCACCATATGCATGGAATAGACTTCCTGAGCCGGTAGGTCAAGCTCCATCTCTGGCCGTCTTCAAATCTGGGCTAAAAGCCCACCTTTTTGATTCTGCTTTTAACTCCTTACCCTTATTCACTTGTTCAGAACCCTTATTTTATCATCCTCACTTTAATATTCCCTTATCTCTTGTTTGTCCTGTTTGTCTGTCCTAATTAGATTGTAAGCTCTGTCAAGCAGGGACTTTCTCTTCATGTTCAAATGTACAGTGCTGCGTACGTCTAGTAGCGCTATAGAAATGATAACTAGTAGTAAAGCAAGAAACTGAGACGCATAAGAGTCAGAGGGATTATTAGCATGAATGTTAAAATCCCCAAGAATGAGGGAAGGAGTTGAAGGTTCAAGAAAGAAGGAAAGCCAGGCATCAAAGTCAGTGAGAAAGGCACTTATCAGGGGGGGTTGATAAACGTCTGCTACTCAGAGAGGCAGAGGAGCGTGTATTGGATGCACGCAGGTCCATTTTTCAGCGTGCCTGCAAAAAAGGCCTTTTTTTGCCGAAAATGGATGTGCAGCAAAATAAAAATCAGCGCATGTCCATTTTGACCCTGAGACCTTTACCGCCACCCATTGACTTAGCGGTAAGAACTCAAACGTTAACCGAGCAGTAATCATCAGTGCGCATAGACTGCCGATTACTGCCCGATTAGAACCACGTGGTAGAAAATAGAAATTATTTTCTGCCACACATTTTGGACTCGCGTCAAAATTAGAATTATCGCCCGGGGCATACGGTAGCTAGGCAGTAGTTCTAATTTGACTCGCGTTGTACGCAAGTAGGCGCCTATGCATCTTAATAAAAGGGCCCCCTACTGCGTTGACATCCCTGCCACACTAATTGGTTAGCACATCCATAATGTGGGAGCCTTTTGTGCCTCCTAAATAGGAGGAGGTAAGTGCTCCAGTGGTAATTTTTTTAAATGGCTGCATGCTAATGCTAACATTAGTGAATGACCAGAAATAAAATAAACTCTAAAAAACCCTTTTAGATGGCCACAATAGAAATAGGCTTACTGCATGTGAAAGGCACGCATAAGACATGCTAAGCCGCTGCCCATTTCTCAATGAAGCTTAGTAAAAGGGCCCCTAAGTTTTACTGTACAATCTGTATGAGACTTACTTCTGAGCTGATGCTTTAAGAAATCTAGGAGTCTTTTTGCTTGTTGTTTGTACCTTGTACTGATGCTGTAGTTGCTGTCCTTATTTCTGTGCTTTCTCCGCTCTACAGATCTCATTTCAACTCTGTTCTTGCTCACTTGCCTGCCTTTGATTCCCCGCTGATCTCCACTGAAGGTGACGTCACTTCCCGGTGCCTATTTCTTCAATCAAGCCTCCAGGCACTTGTGCTGGGGCACGTGACCAAGGAGCAGGTCGTGCTCCTTGGGAGCTTCTTGGGGTGCCTCCTAGAGTGCCTTTGTGGCACTCGCCCTCATTTTCACCATCCTGCTTTGTATTCTTTTGGCCATCCTGACCCCTGCTTCTTCTCGCCTGGTTTCTCCTCCCAAGGCCATGTCCTTTGCCCCCATCCCTGTTCTCATCTACTTTCGGCCCTTCTGTCCCCTATGCCTGCCACCTGTCCATCACTGCCTTGTTATTCTCCTTCATTTGACCTCTTCCCCTTCCCCCCTGCAATCATACCTTCCCATCCATAATGCTGTGGCCTCCTTAACACCAGACATGGTGCAATCAGAAACGTGAATTCTTAGTAAATTAGAACTCTGGAAATTTAGAAAAAATAATTGGATCTATGGATCTAAGTCCACAGCCCCAATTATACTGACAAGTAATGGACAAAGGGCTCAAATATTATTAAAAAAATAGCTTTTTTATTTAAATAGCAGCAGGTAAAGTAATATAAATGTGAGAATAATGCATAGATGCAATGAGTGCCTATCAGCTATCTAAAGAGAATGCACACCTTGTACCCCAGGCCCAGTACTTGTTTGGACCACCTATCTTCCCCAGCACTACAAAAATAGTAAGTTACAACCTGGCCAGTGGAGCATGGTCCTCCTTCAGATACCGGAGTAGAATAGCTGACAGAGGAGCTTTTTCTCTCTGGACCTGGTGCAGGTGCAGGTGCAAGTGCAGGTGCATGCTGGCTGGCATGCTGTGAAGGGTCCTTCTCTGGGGACGATGAAGGGTCGTGCCATGGTTACAAGCTGTGTAGATCTCTGAGGCACAACAGTTCAGATCTGGGAATTCAGTTGTCATCAGATCCTCAGACTAACAGATCTTCAGATAACCTCTTGCTTCCCAAGAGACTCCTTATATTAAGTTCTTGGGTGAGAAAGAGGGGCATAATCGAATGGCGCCGGCCATCTACATGGGCGGAGATCTATATGGCCGGTGCCACAAAGAGCGGTCCCGAACCGTATTATTGAAAAAGATGGCCAGCCATCTTTCATTTCGATAATACGATTCGGGCTGGCCAAATGTCAGAGATGGCCGTGTTTTAGATGGCCGGCATCAGTTTTCGCCGATAATGGAAACCGATGCCGGCCATCTCAAACCCGGCCAAATCCAAACCATTTGGTCGTGGGAGGGGCCAGCATTTGTAGTGCACTGGTCCCCCTGACATGCCAGGACTCCAACCAGGCACCCTAGGAGGCACAGCAGTTGACTTCAAAAATTGTTGCCAGGTGCATACCTCCCTTACATTGTGTGCTGAGCCCCCCAAATCCACCAAAAACCCACTCCCCACAACTGTACACCACTACCATAGCCCTTATGGATGAAGGGGGGGCACCTACATGTGGGTACAGTAGGTTTTGGGGAGGTTGGAGGGCTCCCATTTACCACCACAAGTGTAACAGGTGGGGGGGGGGGGGCCTGGGTCCACCTGCCTGAAGTGCACTGCACCCACTAAAAACTGCTCCAGGATACCTGCATACTGTTGTCATGGAGCTGGGTATGACCTTTGAGGCTGGCATAGAGGTGGCAAAAAAATGTTTTAATTTTTTGGGGGGGGGTGGGAGGGGGTTGGTGACCACTGGAGGAGTAAGGGGAGGTGATCCCTGATTCCCTCCGGTGGTCATCTGGTCAGTTGGGGCACCTTTTTGAGGCTTGGTCGTGAACAAAAAGGGACCAATTAAAGTCAGTCAAATGCTCGTCAGGGCTGGCTTTCTTTTTTCCATTATTGGGCAAAGCCAGCCATCTCTTAAGCATGCCCCTGTCCCGCCTTCTATACCCTGCCAACACGCCCCCTTGAAGTTTGACCGGCTCTGCGATGGACTGCAGTTGAGGCCGGCCAAAATCGACTTTCGATTATGCCGATTTCGCCGGACTTGAGAGATGGCCGGCCATCTCCCGATTTACATCGGAAGATGGCCAGCCTTCTCTTTCGAAAATAAGCAGGAAAGTGACCCCAAAGGTTATCAGAACAGTCTTGTAGTTTTCCAGATGTTATAATTTGAAGAACCACAATACTATCACTTTTACATAATTCTGAAGGGTCAGCTTGACCAAGAATCATTGATCCAATAAACAATACACAGATGTTGTCACAACTGCTAAGTTAACAGGAGATTCCCTGCAGGCCTTGGCAAAATCTTGCCATTTGTATCATGTCTATAATCTGTAGTGCAATAGGCTCTTGCAAGAAAGTTTTAATTAGCCAGACTCTGTATTGTGGTGCCATGTATTGTAATACAATATAGTAGTGTTATATAGTACTATGTAGTGCTATGTAAGGGGTGTTACTCCTACAGGTCTCTCCATCACAAAGAATCCTTTCTTTCTGATCTTATTTTGCAACACTCCCTCGATTTGCTTGTGTCATGGAGACCTGGCCTCATCCAGGCGATACTGCGACCCTCGTGGAATCCTGCTCTCCCAGTTTTCTCTCTGTCCATACCCCCCGCTTGTCTTGACATGGTGGGAGAGTTGCTTATATCTTTTCCTCCTCTCTCTCTGCTTCTCAATGCCCTTTTAAAGCTTTGACTATTTCAAACAGCCTTATTTCCATGTTTCTCTCCCCTCTTTTGCTTTTTGCCTTGTCCTCCTGTACTTCCCCCCCCCCCCCCCCTTCCCTGAAAACCAATGCTCTTCACTTTATTGTCCTCTAATTCTTTTTGGATCTTCAATCTCCTCCCCCCCTTCTTCTGCTGATGTCACCTCCTCTACACATTGTCTTTACCTCCTCCCAACCATCTTTCATCATTTCTTCTTACGTCCCCTGCCACGCCCACCACAGTATCTCTAAAGCTGAACTCCTCCATTCATCATCTAATTGACTTGCATGCTCCCGCCCATCCCTGCCCTCACACTTTTCCTCCCTTGTGCTTCCCCTGGTTCACTAACAGGCTCATTTTCGAAAGAGATGGATGTCCAAAAAGTGACATAAAACGGCACTTGGACGTCCATCTCTCAGAGACGTCCAAATCGGTATATTCAAAACCCGATTTTAGACGTCTGTAACTGAAGTCCGTCACAAGGACTTCCAAATTCCAAGGGGGCATATTGGAGGCTTGGTGAAGGCGGGACTTGGTCGTTCCTAAGACTTGGACATCTTTGACCAATAATGGAAAAAAGCAAAGACGTCCATGAGTAAAACTTGGACGTTTTCACCCGGACCTGTTTTATTACGAATAAGGCACACAATGACCAGATAACCACTGAAGGGAAGCAGGGATGACCTCACCTTACTCCCCCAGTAGTCACTAACTCCCTCCCACCCTCAAAAAACATTATTAAAAATATTACTTGCCAGCCTCAGATGTCTTACTCAGGTCTATGACAGCGCATGCACGTCCCTGGAGCAGTTTTAGTGGGTGCAGTGCACTTCAGACAGGTGGACCCAGGCCCATACCCCCCCCTACCTGTTACATTTATGGAGGAAAGAGCTAGCCCTCCAAAACCCACCAGAAACCCTCTGTACCCACATCTAGGTGTCCCCTTCATCCGTAAGGGCTATGGTAGTGGTTACAGTTGGGGATAGTGGGTTTTGGGAGGGTTGGGGGGCTCAGCACACAAGATAAGAGAGCTATGTACCTTGGAGCATTTTATGAAGTCCACTGCAGTGCCCCCTAGGGTGCCCGATTGCTGTTCTGGCATGTCAGGGGGACCAGTGCAATACAAATGCTGGGTCCTCCCACGTCCAAATGGCTTGCATTTGGTCATTTTTGGCTCGGACATCTTTGGTTTCGAAAATCGCCAAAAGTCAAAGATGTCCAAATCTAAGGACGTCCAAATCCAAGGACATCCTTGGTATTTTCAAAACAAAAAATGGATGTCCATCTGTTTTCAATAATGAGCTTTTCCCCACCTCTGGATTTGGATGTTTTACAAAGACATCCAAATCCCAATTTAGACGTTTCTTTTGAAAATGCCCCTCCAAATGTTGTTTGAGATGTGGTAACCAGAATTGCACACAGTATTCAAGATGCGGTCGCACCATGGAGCGATACAAAGGCATTATAACATCCTCATTTTTATTTTCCATTCCTTTCCTAATAATACCTAACATTCTATTTGCTTTCTTTGCCACCGCAGCACACTGATCAGAGGGTTTCAACGTATTGTCAGTTATGTCTCCTAGATCCTTTTCCTGGTTGGTGACTCCTATGTATAACCTTGCATCACGTAGCTATACTTTGGGTTCCTCTTTCCCACATGCATCACTTTGTACTTGCTCACATTAAACATCATCTGCCATTTGGATGCCCAGTCTCCCAATCTCGTAAGATCATCTTGCAATTTTTCACAATCCTCTTGCAATTTAACAACTTTGAATAACTTTGTGTCATCGACAAATTTAATTACCTCACTAGCCATTCCCATATCTAGATCATATAAATATGTTAAAGAACAGTGGTCCCAGCATAGACCCCTGCGGAACCCCACTATCTACCCTTCTCCATTGAGAATACTGACCATTTAACCCTACTCTCTGTTTTCTAACTTGTTTTTAATACACAACAGAACACTACCTCCTATCCCATGACTTTCCAATTTCCTCTGGAGTCTTTCATGAGGTACTTTGAAATTCCAGATACACAATATCGACCGGCTCATCTTTATCCATATGTGTTCACCCCTTCAAAGAAATGTAATAGATTGGTGAGGCAATATTTCCCTTCACTAAATCCATGTTGGCTTTGTCTCATTAATCCATGCTTTTGTATATGCTCTGTAATTTTGTTCTCTGCACTACCATTTTGCCTGGCACAGACATCAGGCTCACTGGTTTATAGTTTCCAAGATCATCTCTGGAACCCTTTTTAAAATTGGCATTACATTGGCCACCCTCCAATCTTCCAGTGCCATGCTTGATTTTAAAGATAAACCACATATTACTAACAATAGTTCTGCAAGTTCATTTTTCAATTCTATCAGTACTCTGGGATATATACCATCTGGTCCAGATGATTTGCTACTCTTCAGTTTGTCAAATTGCGCCATTACATCTTCCAGGTTTACAGAGATTGATTCAGTTTCTCTAACTCGATAGCTTTGAATACCTTTTCTAGCTTTGGTATCTCTCCAAAATCTTCCTTGGTGAAGACCGAAGCAAAGAATTCATTTATTAATCGCTCCACTATGGCCTTGTCTTCCCTGAATACTCCTTTTACCCCTCTGATTCTTTTGCTTGATTCTAATGTACCTAAAAAAGTTTTTACTAGTGTTTTTGCCTCAAATACAATCTTCTTTTCAAAGTCTTTCTTTGCCTTCCATATCAGCGCTTTGCATTTGACTTGAAATTCTTTATATTGTTTACTATTATTTTGATTTGGATCCTTCTTCCATTTTCTGAAGGATTTTGTTTTAGCTCTAATGGCTTCCTTCACCTCACTGTTTAATCATACCAGCTGTTGTTTGGCTTTCCTTCCTCCTTTTTTAATACATGGAATTTATCTAGCCTGGGCTTCCAGGATAGTATTCTTGAACAGCTTCCACGCCCGATGTAAATGTTTGAGCTTTACAGGTGCTCCTCTACATTTTTTCCCACTGTTCTTCTCATTTTATCATAGTCTCCTTTATGAAAGTTAAATGCTAATGTATTAGATTTCCTGTGTGTACTTATTCCAGAGCTTATATCAAATCTGATCATGTTATGATCACTCTTTTCAAGCAGCCCCAGCACCAGATTGTGCGCTCCACTAGGTCTAGAATTGTTCCCCTTCTTGTTGGTTCCAGAACCAGCTGCTCCATAAAGCAGTCCTTGATTTCATCAAGAAAATTTACCTCCCTAGCATGCCCTGATGTTATATTTACCCAGTCAGTATCAGGGTAATTGAAATCATTCATTATTATCATGTTTCCCAGTTCGATAGCCTCTTAATTTCTGATAACATTTCTATACCCTTTTGTTCATCCTGGCCAGGTGGATGGTAGTACACTCCTATCACTATCCTTTTTCCCCTTTACACATGGAATTTCTATCCATAGGAATTCCAAGATGTGTTTTGTGTCCCGAAGAAATTTTAGTCTATTCGATTCAGGGCCCTCCAAAACATATAATGCTACCCTCCACCAATTCGACCCACCCTATAACTACAATATAATTTGTACCCTGGTATGACAGTGTCCCACTGGTTATCCTCCTTCCACCAGGTCTCAGATGTTTGTTGTTCCTATTTACAAATTTCTCAGCAGTTGACACTGATAATTTGCAACCTTGAAAATCTGTCTGCTTTTTATTTAAATACACTTGGTCTACTATGGTCTCTTTTGCAACCTCTCTATTGGGATGCCCTATCTTCCCTGTTATGGTGATATCTTTGAAAGATACCTTGAATCAAAAGCTAAATCAGGAAATATGGATGGATGAAGAGTGATGGATGCCTGGAATACCCTCCTGAATGAGGTGGCAGAAGCAAAAATGGTGTTGGAATTCAAAAAGGACCGGAATAAACACTGTGGATCTCTAAAGAGCAAGAGGAAGGAAACCAAGAAAGGAGTACCTCATCTCAAAACAGCCATGAAATGACTGCTATGTTCGATTCCCACTTCAGGCACAGGCAGCTCCTTGTGACTCTGGGCAAATCACTTAACCCTCCATTGCCCCATGTACAAATAAGTACCTGTATATAATATGTAAGCCACATTGAACCTGCTATGAGTGGGAAAGCACGGGGTACAAATGTAACAAAAATAAAAAATATAAAATCCTGCAAAATCATGGAGAAACCATGGAGAAAGTACCCTGCAATGTAAAGCAAGTACAAACCTCCCACCCCCAGATATAAAAACAGGCATAGGGAAAGCAACCTGCACTGCACAGCAATGGTAACTCTAAACAGAATGGATGGACTATACTGTTCTTTATCTGTCATCATCTACTCTAAGAGGCATATTTTCAAAGCACTTAGCCTCCCAAAGTTCCATAGAAACCTATGGAACTTAGCCTCCCAAAGTGCTTTGAAAATAAGCCTGTCTGTGTAATATACACAGACTTTTAGATACATTGAGGAACAGCAATTTTCAAACAGTCTATTCATATGGATAAATACTTTGAAAAATGATTTTCCTCTCATGTAACTGTTATATTCTTTGTCTTTTCCAAGTAACTTCATATACTTTAGTTTGTTGATATATTCGGTGCTGTGATATCAAAGGATTGTACTGACACCTACTGGTACAAATCTGCTTACAATTACATTAACATATTATAAATTGAACAAAAATGTGATCAAATCTATTATGTCTGGTATAGTGATATGATTTTTATCCACCATAATGTGTTTTCTTAAAGAAATAGCTCATTGTTATAAATGACCTATTTATAGATGTGAACAGTATGGGAGTAATTTTATAATAGCTTACATAAGCAAACAGCATATTCACATATGTTTGAAAATTGCCCGGGAACACCATGCAAACACTTTTACACCTGCTCTTTGGTGCACATAGTTTTCTTTGTGGGTGGGGGAACAGGCTTGGTTTGAAAATTCGAATGTAGGCTAGTAAGTGCAAATCCCTCTCCTCACCATGGATAAAAGTACATGCATATAGGCCCTACGTGAAAACTTTTATCCACATATTGAGCAGGCGCTTTTGTAAAAGACCCATGGGTAAAAGCACTGTTTTTACCCACAGAAATAGTTTTGAAAATTCCCCTAAGCCTATTTTCATAAGAACAGCCATATTGAGAAAAACCGATGGTTCATCTAGCCCAGTATCTTGCTTCCAGTAGGCCAATCCACATCCCAAATAGTAGCAAGATTCCATGCTACCAATAGCAGACTATGGACTTTTACTCCAGGAACTTGTCCAAGCTTTTTTTTTTTTTACCTGAATATGCTAACCACTGTTACCACATCCTCTGGTAATGAGTTCCAAAGCTTAACTATTCATTGAGTAAAAAAAATTTTGCCTCCTATTCATTTAAAAAGTATTACCATGCAACTTCATTAAGTGTCTCCTAGTACTTTTTGAAAGAATAGACAATAGATTCATGTTTACCTATTCTACACCATTCAGAATTTTATTGACCTCCATCATCTCCCCCTTCAGCTGTCTCTTTTCTAAGCTGAACAGCTCTAACCTCTTAAGCCTTTCCTCATATGAGAGGAGTTCCATCCCCTTAATCATTGTGGTTGCCCTTATTTTAACCTTTTCTAATTCCGATATCTTTTTTGAGCTACGGCGACCAGAATTGTATACAATACTCAAAGTCAGGTCACACTATGGAGCAATACAGAGGCATTATGGTATTCTTTGTCTCATTTTCAATCCCATTCCTAGCATTCTGTTTGCTTTACAGCTGCTTTTGCACACTCGGCAGAAGATTTCAGTATATTATCAACAATGATACCTAAATCTTTTTCTTGAGTGCTGATTCCTAAGGTGGAACCTAACATCAGATAACTGATTTGGATTACTTTCCAATGTGCATCACTTTGCATTTGTCCTCATTAAATTTCATCTGCCATTTGGATGCCCACTTTTCCAATTTCCTATGATCTTCCTCCCAGTTTTTCACAATCCACATGCATTTTAACAACTTTGAAAAGTTTTGTGTCATTTGCAAATTTAATCACCTCGCTCATCATTCCCATTTCTAGATCATCTATAAATGTCAAATAGCACCAGTCTCAGTATAGATCCCTAGGGCACTCCACTATGCACCCTCCTCCACTGACAGAAATGGCCATTTAACCCTACCCTCTGTTTTTTATCCATTAACCAGTTCCTAATCCACAACTGAATACCACCTCCTATCTCTTGGCTTTTTAATTTCCTCAGGACTCTGTCAAAAGCTTTCTGAAAATCTAAATACACAACATCAAGCAGCTCACCTTTATCCACATGTCTATTCATGCCATCAAAGAAATGAAACAAATTGATGAGGCAAGACTTCCCTTGACAGAATCCAAGTTGACTCTGTCCTCTATGCCTTGAATGATGAGCTTATAAGTACATAAGTATTGCCATACTGGGACAGACCAAAGGTCTATCAAGCCCAGCATCCAGGTTACAAGTACCTGGCAAGATTCCAAAACAGTACAATACATTTTAAGCTGCTTATCCTAGAAATAAACAGTGGATTTTCCCCAAGTCCATTTTAATAATGGTTTATGGACTTTTCTTTTAAGAACTTATCTTTTAAGAACTTTTTAAAACTCCGCTAACTGCTTTTACTACATTCTACATAAGTACATAAGTAATGACACACTGGGAAAAGACCAAGGGTCCATCGAGCCCAGCATCCTGTCCACGACAGCGGCCAATTCAGGCCAAGGGCACCTGGCGAGCTTCCCAAACATACAAACATTCTATACATGTTATTCCTGGAATTGTGGATTTTTCCCAAGTCCATTTAGTAGTGGTTTATGGACTTGTTCTTTAGGAAACCGTCTAACCCCTTTTTAAACTCTGCTAAGCTAACCGCCTTCACCACGTTCTCCGGCAATGAATTCCAGAGTATAATTATGCGTTGCATGAAGAAAAGTTTTCTCTGATTTATTCTAAATTTACTACACTGTAGTTTCATTACATGCCCCCTAGTCCTAGTATTTTTGGAAAGCGTGAACAGACGCTTCACATCCACCTGTTCCACTCCACACATTATTTTATTTTATTTATTTATTTTATTGCATTTGTATCCCACATTTTCCCACCTATTTGCAGGCTCAAAGTGGCTTACAAAGTTTTGTTAACATTGTCATTACAGGATATCAGGTACAATTAGTAATATGTAGCGATTAAGTAAGGGAAGAAAGAAGAAGGAAGGGAGTGATTAGAGTAGTTATAGAAGGTGGGCGTTCATAATTGAGTGGGTTGGTGAGGTGGCTCAGTGAGGCTATAGGTTCTCATTGTAGGCCTTGTTGAAGAAAAATGTCTTCAAAGATTTTTGAAAGATAGTTGTTTCATTCATTGCTTTTAAGTCTGTAGGTAATGCATTCCATAACTGTGTGCTCATGCAAGAGAAGGTAGTGGCATGCATCAGCTTGTATTTGAGTCCTTTGCAGCTGGAGTAGTGCAGGTTGAGAAATTTGCAGGATGATCTTGTGGCGTTTCTGGGAGGTAGGTCCACAAGGTTTAGCATGTAGATCTGGGGGTCTGCGTGAATGATTTTGTGAACAATCGTGCAGATCTTGAATGCAATGCGTTCCTTAAGTGGGAGCCAGTGAAGTTTCTCTCTTAGGGGTTTTGCACTTTCATATTTAGTTTTTCCAAATATGAGTCTGGCGGCCGTATTCTGGGCAGTTTGGAGTTTTTTGATTGTCTGTTCTTTGCAACCGGTGTACAGTGCATTGCAGTAGTCCAGGTGGCTCATTACCATTGACTGTACCAGGGTACGGAAGATGTGTCTCGGGAAGAAAGGTTTTACTCTTTCGAGTTTCCACATGGCATAGAACATATTTTTCGTCGTGTTTTTCACGTGAGTATCAAGAGTGAGGTTTCGATCAATGGTGACTCCAAGAATTTTTAAGTTTTGTGAGACAGGAAGGGAACACTATGGTGTGATTATGGTGGAGAAGTTTTTTGTGTTATGTTGTGAGGTGAGTACAAGACGTGGAGGGGCATAATTGATCGAAAACGTCTATCTCCATGGGCGTTTATCTCCGAGAACGGGTCCGTGAAGGGGCAGACCGAACCCTATTTTCGAAAAAAATAGACGTCCATGTTTTATTTGACAATTTGTGAGCTGGGCGTTTTTGTTTTTCAGTGATAATGGAAAATGAAAGCGCCCAGCTCAAAAACGAATAAATCCAAGGCATTTGTTCGTGGGAGGGGCCAGGATTTGTAGTGCACTGGTCCCCCTCACATGCCAGGACACCAACCGGGCGCCCTAGGGGGCACTTTTACAAAAACAAAAAAAAGGTAAACGAGCTCCCAGGTGCATAGCACCCTTCCCTTGTGTGTTGAGCCCCCCAAATCCCCCTCAAAACCCACTGCCCACAAGTCTACACCATTACTATAGCCCTAAGGGGTGAAGGGGGGCACCTGCATGTGGGTACAGTGGGTTTGGGGGGGTTGGACGACTAAGCATTAAGCAGCACAATTGTAACAGGTGGGGGGGGATGGGCCTGGGTCCACCTGCCTGAAGTCCACTGCACCCCCTAACAACTGCTCCAGGGACCTGCATACTGCTGCCAGGGAGGTGGGTATGACATTTGAGGGTGAAAATAAAAAGTTGTGAAACATCATTTTTTGTTTTGGGAGGGGGTTAGTGACCACTGGGGGAGTCAGGGGAGGTCATCCCCGATTCCCTCTGGTGGTAATCTGGTCATTTAGGGCACTTTTTGGGGCCTTATTCGTGAAAAAACAGGGTCCAGGAAAAGTGCCCTAAATTCTAGCTACAAACGCATACTTTTTTTCCATTATCGGCGAAAGGCGCCCATCTCTGTTCGGGTGATAACCACGCCCCAGTCCCGCCTTCACCATGCGTCCGACACACCCCCATCAACTTTGTACGCTTCCGCGATGGAGTGCAGTTGAAAACGTCCAAGTTCGGCTTTCGATTATACCGCGTTATTCATTTTTGGGAGATAAACGCCTATCTCCCGATTTAGGTCGCAATATAGGCGTTTTTGTCTTTCGATTATAAGCTGGATTGTGTTTTTTCTGTGTTAAGTTTTAGTTGGAATGCATCTGCCCAAGTTTGCATTATTTGGAGGCTTTGGTTGATCTCGTTGGTGATTTTATTTAGATCCTGTTTGAACGGAATGTAAATTGTGACGTCATCTGTATATATGTAGGGGTTGAGGTTTTGATTGGCTAGTAGTTTTGCTAGAGGTATCATCATTAGGTTGAATAAGGTTGGTGAGAGGGGGGATCCCTGGGGGACTCCACATTCAGGTATCCATGGGGGTGATCTGTCCGCGTTCGTTGTGACTTGGTATGATCTTGTGGTCAGGAATCCTTTGAACCATTTGAGAACTGTGCCTCCTACTCCGAAGTATTCAAGTATATGTATTAGTATATCGTGGCTAACCATGTCAAAGGCACTGGACATATCGAATTGCAGGAGGAAAATGTTGTTGTCAGTCGCAATTGCCTGTTTGAATGAGTTCATTGCGGACACTAGAACAGTTTCGGTGCTATTGTTACAAGAAATGATTTACTTGGGGAAAAGAGCTCTAGAGCACTCGCTACTGTTTATAATTTAAGAGCAGGTGCTGTATTTATAAGTTTTAGGATATTCATTTCTCCACCAATCACCAAAGGTGATAATTGCAATAAATTAAATAAATTAAGTATATATAAAAGATACCATATACTCAGAACACAAAGAGACCGTATTTTTAGCTTCAAAAACGTTGATTTAATATACAATTGCACACGAGAGGTAGGTTTTAAGAGATCTTTTACAGATAATCTGTACTTAAGTAAGGCAAAGTAGCAGGTCTAGATCAAAAGTTATGTTACTTACAAGTCCTTGTTACAAGCATGCTGTGGTCCAGCTGATTGATGAGCACATGGTTAGGACAGGAATAGGAGAGCTTCTGCAGTAAGTGGATCTGAGTTGCTTGCAGTTGAAGAGAATCTGACTCTTGGGAAACAGCTTTTGCTTTTATATCTTGCAAGCTGCAGGAGGATATGCCATGTGGATCTTTGTCCTGGTTTCCTGGTTTCCACACGACCCTTGGGCATTTGCAAAGCATTGTGGTATCTTGGTCTCATGTCTTATGACATCACAAGACTTGCTGTCTGAATCTTGCTGACAAATGGTCTTTTGATGTGAAAAGGCTTCCTGCTCAGTCTCTGGAGCAGATACACATTACAAGTCCTTCCTTTCTGCACATGTCTGAAAGCTGATGGGAGGGGCAGGTATACCTTTGACAAGCAAATGTCCTGTTTATGGTTTCCCCTCTGAAGTCTGTCTTCAATGGGGTATTCACACCTTTCCCACCTGCTTGTCTCCTTGCCTCTACTGGTTAGGTCCAATCTTTGTTGTGTTGATCAGAGGAATAGAGTCAATTTAAAACTTTAAAGCAGTCTTAAGTCTTTTGTTTAAGGAATGAGATTCCCCAAAGGGAGAGGGAAGAGGGCTTTTGGAATGAAAGCCAGTTCTGCTGCAGTGTATTTTTAAAAGCTGCACAAATATATTGGTGTATATATATGTATCTGATCCAACACAACATCATGCTACACATTTAATTCTGATGATTGGCTTATACCATAACAGTCCCTCTCTTGGTTGTGAGTGAAAATACATTTTTAATATATTGGATTGAGGAACCATAAAATGAACTATAAAAGCTAAAATTAAAAAAAACAACAACTCTAACCTAGCACAGTTGCATAATTTCAAAAGAACAATAGCAAAGGTACTGAACTGTTTACATGGGCATGTGTACTGGAAGAGGTGAATCTTTTAATAATGGACATTGAACAGATTGGACCGTGCAGGTATTTTCCTGCCGTCATCTACTATGTCACATCACTATGAATCTTGGAATATGTCCTTAGCTGGAATATGACTGTTATAAGCAAAAAGACTCATCATTATTACTTTTGTTTACTCATGACTTACATTTAGGCTGCTAGGGTTAAGTTTTCTGTGGTCAGTTTCATTAGGCTTTTATTCAGTCAGGTGGCAGAGTATGGCTTTGCTCTGGTTTAAAATAGGATTGCAAGTACACTTTATATGACTTCAGCCACAGAAGTGTCATTTTGTTCTATTTCCAGAGACCACCTCTTTTTGTGTCACCTGCTCAGGGGCATAGGCTGCTCCCAAGTTTGTGCCACAGGATATCTTACCCAGTATGCTAGCCAAATCAATAGCATGAGAGTGCGCAATTGACCAATTTATACCACCGCAATGGGGTGGAACAATCTATTCAGTCACTATTCTCAGCATTTGACATTCCAAGGAAAATCCTGACACTGTTAATGTTTCCCTATATTCTCTATCTCAGAGGCTAACTGAGGTATTCACAGCAGTGATAAAAGGACAGATAGTTCTAATACATAAGCAAGAGTGTAAATGTGGAGCTATTATACTACTGTTTCATTAGAAATAAGAAAGGCATATGTAAGCAATTATCATAGTAATTTCCTAGGTTACTATTACACACAAAATAATTATTCCTATCAATCCTATGCGATAATATTTACTTAATCATTGACCAAATAAACAAAAACAGAGTCATGGTATAGTGCCAAGAACTACCTTTCAGAGAGAAACTTTTTATTCTTCAGAGAGAAACTTTTTTTTTTTCAGAGAGAAACTATTTATGGGTAATGAGTGTGGTAAAAGGTTACCATATCTATCTGCTTTAGCAGTGTTTAATGTAGCAAATTAATAGACAATACTCATGTGTTTAATG
This sequence comes from Microcaecilia unicolor, assembly GCF_901765095.1. NCBI lineage: Eukaryota > Metazoa > Chordata > Amphibia > Gymnophiona > Siphonopidae > Microcaecilia > Microcaecilia unicolor. Next base: position 296,063,694 of record NC_044032.1, read on the forward strand.
TTGTAAAGAATTTAGAAAAGATATGTTAATTTTGCTTTGCACACAGCCAATATTTCATTCCAGAGAGAGACATTGTGTGCGTACTGGCTGTAATGTAGAATAAACTAAAAAGGTCAGAAACATTCCCTGTACTGATTGTACCTGATAGATCATGTAAAGAGAAACCTTTGCTCATAATTTCAAATATACACATGTGAATATATAACCTTAGATAGCAATTAGTAGACTTATTATATGTGAGCCATAGCTTGAATAATAGTGAACATGGTTTTCTTTTCTATAGCTCGTCTGCCAGTGAAAATGGTCTCTTTTTTTTTTTTTCTTTCTTGGACAATGTGAACTAATGGAGGGACTGTTAGTAAGGAGGGTCTATGAATGTCTGTGTATAGTTTCTTGGGTACCCCATAACATAAAACAAACATGTAACATGGAGACCACATGACAAACAAACAAGGAACTCTATTAGGCCTTTAGGTCTCCAATCGTCCATTCCAGATCCAGGATTGAGCTTAACCTGCAAGTAGAACACAAGAACACAAAAGCAACGTACGCGGCATCCATCTTGGATTGCCAAAGCATTTTCATTCATTTAGAAGTGAGCAACAATTAGCAAAATTAATAAAGCACAAAAAGCACCAAAAGCAGGACCTGCGGCATCCATCTTGGATTACCACCGCAGTTTCATTCATTTAGAAATAAGCAACAATTAGCAAAATTATATATGGTTTTTATCTCAAGTAGAACAGCATAGATCTGTGTATTTTTAAAATATAAGTAGAACAGGATTAGATCTATTTATTTAGAAATATATCTGAGAAAGCCATATATATATTAGTTACTAGCACCATTAAAAATATTAATATCTCATAAGTGGAACAGGATCACTATTTCATTAGAACTTGAACTCTGAAAAAGACAAGAAAAATAAAAACACTTTCACATTAGTTTTAGCAGGTCACATGGCTGGTTCTGGTAGGGGGATCCCTCTCTTGTTCACAGTTCCTTCCCATAATCTTAGACCATTGTATACGAGCAGCGTGCAGTGCAGGCAGACTTTATTTTCTTAAGCTTTAGTTTCTTTTCTATAAAGATAAGCATATCTTGTTAATTCACATTAAAGCACAATATTAAGTTTCAGCTCCAGCGGGAGTTACCTATTATAAGGAGGCATTTTTAAAACTTCTTACCCAGTATTTTAGTTTCAACTCCAGTGGGAGTCATTCATCAGAAAAAAAGACATTTCTGAATCCTTAAACAATATTATATAGGTACATCTATTTCTCAAACATACTATAGTCACAATAGAAGCTACATCTTTAAATCTTAATATTGCAGAGAGACATTATTAAATCTTATACATTCAAAAGAACAATAGAAGCTACATTTTTAATTAAAAGAACAATAGAAGCTACATTTTAAATCAAAAGAACAATAAAATCTACATTTTAAATTCTTATCAGTGTTCAAAAGGTTTATACATAAAACTTTTTCTATTTTCCTGTCCAACATATTTTAAAAATTAGCACCTGGATTTCCCTGCCATCTGCAGAGTGGGTCATGCTGTGGAGAAGTCCAGTCCAGGCTGGATGCGTCTCCTCATGTTTCTAGGAATTAAATTGCAGGAAGAGCTGACAGAATGTCAGTTTCTGGTCCAGCAGGACTTGTGGTTATAAGTTTCTGCTTATTTGGCGGCAAATTTCTCTTTTTATTGTTAGCTATCTGCAATGCCCTTGCCGTAAGGACACTGGTGGGTTTGTTTTCCCCATATGAAATATTCTCCCCATGAGGTTTAAAAATGTCACATGCTTGCTTGTGGTTTGCAGTAGCTACATACTTAGGAGCTGATTTCTTTATTAGAGATTCCCTTCTATGGGAGCTTAGATCAGAATGCAGCCCAGGTGGTGCATCTGTGTGTTGAGGAGCTGAATCATGAGCATTTAAATTAGACTGCAGAACAGGTTGTGCATATATGTGCTGAGGTTTGGGATGCTGTGAGGGGGCCTGGGAACTAGTGGTTCTAGTTGAACCTCCTGCTACGGGTGTGGCCTGTGATACTGTCACCACAGCTGAAACAGGCATGGCTGTATCTGTATTTGGGTCTGGAGGGGCACATGGGAGACCCGTAATGGCTGACCCCTGCAAATGTGAATCCTGTACATGATCAATATTCTCATCTATAGGGGGCATCTGCAGTGTTAATTCCCTGATCAAATGCTTCAAGCCTGGAACTTGGCTGGCCTGCATTTCTAAAGCTAAAATTTGGGCTTTCATTTTAGTCTCCTGTGCTGCCTGCCTTTGCACCTGTATTCTAAGGGCGTCTAATTGATCATTTAAGCAACTAGCCATTGTGATTAGAACATCCTTTTCTGTGTCTACCTGCATGCATTCTCTCTCTTTGGTTAGTAACTTCTCATTCAATTCTGCATGTTCTTTTAAGGCTTTCTTATATATGGTCCACATTAACCAGAGACAGGCAGAATTCCTCTTGCTCCCTGATTTAATTGAATATAAATCAAATTTTGTTTCAATATCAGAGGGGGTGGAAATATCATCAGTTACATTACGGGTCCAAGGATTAGGGCCAGAGGATTCTATGCATTGCTTAGGCAAAGTGGGGTTATCTATGTCCTCTTCAAAAGAAGCTGCAAAATTGGTTTTTATTTTATGCCAGAGCATGCCTAAAGATTTGATTATGAAATACATAAAGTACATGAGTGCATAAGTACCTAAATAAGACCAAACATCCATCCAGCACAGCATTCTAAATATTCTAAATGCCCTGAAAACCTTATCAATTTATCAATCGGAAATTTAATTAATGAAACCTGATACTCAGTTCTCTATAAAGCAGCAAAATACAAAAATATAATTTAAGAACACTGCTACTTGCACAGAATATCTGCCCACATTCTGCACCAATAAATATGTTACAAGAAATGATTTACTTGGGGAAAAGAGCTCTAGAGCACTCGCTACTGTTTATAATTTAAGAGCAGGTGCTGTATTTATAAGTTTTAGGATATTAATTTCTCCACCAATCACCAAAGGTGATAATTGCAATAAATTAAATAAATTAAGTATATATAAAAGATACCATATACTCAGAACACAAAGAGACCGTATTTTTAGCTTCAAAAACGTTGATTTAATATACAATTGCACATGAGAGGTAGGTTTTAAGAGATCTTTTACAGATAATCTGTACTTAAGTAAGGCAAAGTAGCAGGTCTAGATCAAAAGTTATGTTACTTACAAGTCCTTGTTACAAGCATGCTGTGGTCCAGCTGATTGATGAGCACATGGTTAGGACAGGAATAGGAGAGCTTCTGCAGTAAGTGGATCTGAGTTGCTTGCAGTTGAAGAGAATCTGACTCTTGGGAAACAGCTTTTGCTTTTATATCTTGCAAGCTGCAGGAGGATATGCCATGTGGATCTTTGTCCTGGTTTCCACACGACCCTTGGGCATTTGCAAAGCATTGTGGTATCTTGGTCTCATGTCTTATGACATCACAAGACTTGCTGTCTGGATCTTGCTGACAAATGGTCTTTTGATGTGAAAAGGCTTCCTGCTCAGTCTCTGGAGCAGATACACATTACAAGTCCTTCCTTTCTGCACATGTCTGAAAGCTGATGGGAGGGGCAGGTATACCTTTGACAAGCAAATGTCCTGTTTATGGTTTCCCCTCTGAAGTCTTTGTCTTCAATGGGGTATTCACACCTTTCCCACCTGCTTGTCTCCTTGCCTCTACTGGTTAGGTCCAATCTTTGTTGTGTTGATCAGAGGAATAGAGTCAATTTAAAACTTTAAAGCAGTCTTAAGTCTTTTGTTTAAGGAATGAGATTCCCCAAAGGGAGAGGTAAGAGGGCTTTTGGAATGAAAGCCAGTTCTGCTGCAGTGTATTTTTAAAAGCTGCACAAATATATTGGTTTATATATATGTATCTGATCCAACACAACATCATGCTACACATTTAATTCTGATGATTGGCTTATACCATAACACTACAATTCGACCGAAATCCTGATTGAGACTCGTGCAGAATTGAGTGTTTATTTAGGTATTCAGTAAGTTGTTTCATCACTATACCTCTATCATGTCTCCCCTCAGCTGTCTCTTCTCCAAGCTGAAAAGCCCTAGCCTCCTTAGTCTTTCTTCATAGGGAAGTCGTCCCATCCCTGCTATCATTTTAGTCACCCTTCGCTGCACCTTTTCTAATTCTACTATATCTTTCTTGAGATGCTGCGACCAGAATTGAACACAATACTCAAGGTACAGTCGTACCATGGAGCGATACAGCAGCATTATAACATCCTCACACCTGTTTTCCATACCTTTCCTAATAATACCCAACATTCTATTCGCTTTCCTAGCCGCAGCAGCACACTGAGCAGAAGGTTTCAGTGTATTATCGACGACGACACCCAGATCCCTTTCTTGGTCCGTAACTCCTAACGTGGAACCTTGCATGACGTAGCTATAATTCGGGCTCTTTTTTCCCACATGCATCACCTTGCACTTCCTCACATTATACGTCATCTGCCATTTAGCCACCCAGTCTCCCAGTCTCTGGCTTATTAGTTTCTAGTTTCCCTCATTGATAGGGTTAACACTCCCTTTTCTGCCAGACTCTATTTTGGTTTTGCAGTTCTTCCGCACTTACCTTACATTATTATCCACTCTCTGTGTGGTTTGTTTTCAATATGTATTTTGCCTTGTTTATTTAGGCATTTATTTAGCTTTGTGTTAGTGTCATTTTTGCTAATTATTTATAGACTAAAATAGTCTATAAATAATTAACAAAAATGACACTAACACAAAGCTAAATAAATGCCTAAAAAGCTAAGGACTATTGACTCCCTCCTGGAAATAGGTAACTTGACAGCTCTGAGATTGCATTTCTGTTTCTAGAAGGGAGCTTATGGGACTGAAAAAGCTACATATAGTTTGACCATTAGTTCGGCTATGTAATGTTATTTTGGTTACATTTAAATTGACTTCATGGAGCCAAACTTGGCTACTGTGGAGGAGTTGCCTAGTGGTTAGTGCAGCAGACTTTGATCCTGGGGAACTGGGTTCAATTCCCACTGCAGCTCCTTGTGACTGTGGGCAAGTCACTTAACCCTCCATTGCCCAGGTACAAAATAAGTACCAGTATTTATGAATGTAGTTGCAAAATACCACAGAAAGGCAGTGTATCATTTCCCTTTCCCAAACATTTTTTTCAAAGGAAATAGGTGAATATTTTTCTAGTATTTTGATTCTTACTAAGGAGAACCTGTGCTTTACTGATGAGTAAAAAGATCCCCACTCTTCTTTGGTCTCACTGGAGGACAAATCTGATAGCTTTTAACAACTACTCAGTCACATTAGCACCATTATCCTCCAAGAATATGACATCCCTCTGCCATCACTCTCCCCTCCATGTCACTGCAAGCTGCTAACAGAGAGCTAGAGTGCTAACCAGACCTAATTAGTGAACATTAAGTCATTTATTATTTAGGGTCCATCTCTCTTTTTTTGGGCCACCTCAGATGATTGCATTTTACAGGTCAAAATGATGTTCTCAGAGGGCTAGTTTAGGATTACCTACACTTATGTCCACTTCTGCTGCGTTAGAAACATTATGTAAGTTGTCCTCTTTTCAGATCTTTTTCAATTGTTTCTTGTTATGCATTGTCAGTTTATGTGCTGAGCTTTTTCTAAAGTGGAGTAGTAGCCTAGTGTTTAGTACAGCAGACTTTGATCCTGGGGAACTTGGTTTGATTCCCACTGCAACTCCTTGTGATTCTGGGCAAGTCACCTAACCCTCCATTGCCCCAGGTACAAAAAAGTTCCTGTGTATATACTATGTAAACTGCTTTGAATGTAGTTGCAAAAACCACCAAAAGGCAGTACATCAAGTTCTATTTCTTCCCCCCACCCCTTGATAAAATAAAGTGAACATACTGGGATAGATAGATAGATATTCTTTTTTTGTCTTGTTTCTTCTTTATATTGCTCATAATCATAAAGATGGTTAATAAACCCCAATAAATAAATCCATTTCCTTTAATATTGTTCTCTTTATCTTGTAAATGTTTAGTAAAAGCAACATTAGAGCAATAAAGGGAGGTTCTTCTTTTTGATAAAATATTGGTCACAATGAATCTATAGATATTTTAGTAATAAGAATGAAAACTCTTGATACTGACAGAAGAAAACAGAGAGCTTTTTAATTGTTTAAATGTGCATGTACATTGTTCTATTTTCTTTGGTTTCCATGTATGTTTGTGCATTAGAAAGGTATATTTGTTTTCAATGATTACAAAGATTTAAAAGATTTTTAGGCTACAGCAACAAAAAGAACCCTGATATGTTAAGGTCAAAGCAAAGCATTGAAATGTACAAGCCAGGAGGTAGTATTTAATGATTACACTAATTTATTTAGGGGTTCATAATCAAAAGAAAAAAAAAGTCCAACAAATGGTATGTGGTAGATGGAGTGTTTCTCACAGGAAAAAGTTTAAACCTGTCTTTAACCCCATTTGTGAATTTGCTGAGTTGGAGAGTAGAGAGGTGAAAGTGGTTGGTTGTGAGAAATAGTGGAGAATTGCTTAGTGCTTTGTTTGCCCCAGTCTGAACCTTGTGACCCTCACCTTTCCTGCCTTCCCTTCCCTGTGTCTCACCTCCTCAAGTCCTTGCCCAAACCTGCTAGCCCCTGAGCCATACCCATCCCTCACTCTGTATCTGGCCCCTTCTTCCACCAAACTGTCACTGTCTCCCAAACCCCATGCCTCTCATTTTACGTCCCTGCTTGTTGTCTCTCAGTGTATGCTTTTCCAGTCCCAGTTTGTTACTGTGTTATATGCTATTGATGTATGTGTGAGGGTTCTGTGGTGTTACTGGGGGAGTGGGTGCTTTGTGCTGCTGCTCTGTGTGTGAGGACCGTTTGGTGTTGCTGGAGGACTGAGTACTTTGTTTTGTGTGCTGCTGCTGGATCTCACTGTGCACAGTAGGTAGAGGTGTGCACAGTGGTGTTACTGGGGTTACTGGGTTGCAACTGAGGGGGTGGAACACCTGCACGTCATTCATGGATACGCTGAATGCTATTGTGCCTGATGCTTGCTGTCTATGGATGAGAGTTTGGAGGGTAGGCTCCAGAGGAGATACCCCTGTCTGGAAGTATTTAGGTACTGAGGCCAAGATGCACTAAAAAATCGTTAAAGCCCTTCCCTTACCGATTCCCTTAGCGAATCGGTAAGGAACGGGCATGCACCAAAGAAAAGGAATGCAAATGAGCTGCCCGTTGTAGCTCACTTGCATTCTCTATTCCGTCGGTAAACAGTCGGCCAGTCGGCCGATCGAGCATGCGCAGAGCAGCCAAACATTATGCTGGCTGCTCTGCGCATGCCAAATACACCTCTGTGCTGCCCGAAAGGAAGACGCCGCGCCACTCACCCCCTCCACGGCCTGCTGCAGGAAGGCTCTGATGCAGCTCGATCCTAGCAGGAGAGTGCAGTTGAGGACGTCCATCCAAAAAGACGTCTTTTTTGGACATCCCTCCCCTGCAATAAAAACGTCCTTTTTGGACATGCTTCACTCAGCTGAGAAACCTGGAAGTCTCTGAGCCAATCACAACGCGATGGACCTGAGTAAGACAGTTGAGGCTGGCAAAAAATATTTTTAAACTATTTTTTTTAGGGTGGGAGGGGGTTAACAACCACTGGGAGAGTAAGGGGAGGTCATCCCCGATTCCCTCCGGTGGTCATCTGGTCAGTTTGGGCACCTTTTCGTGTCGGAGGCATAGCAAAGGCGGGACTTGGGCATGCCTAACACATGGGTGTCCTCGACCCATAATCGAAAAAAAGGGCATCCCTGACGAACACATGGACAACTTTACTTGGTCCTTTTTTTTGTTACGGGTCGAGGACACCCATGTGTTAGGTATGCCCAAGTCCCGCCTTCGCTACGCCTCCGACACACCCCCGTGAACTTTGGTCATCCCCGCAACGGAAACAGTTGGGGACGCCCAAAATTGGCTTTCGATTATGCTGATTTGGGCAACCCTGAGAGAAGGACGCCCATCTTCCGATTTGTGTCGAAAGATGGGCGTCCTTCTCTTTCTAAAATGAGCCTGCAAGTATACACTGATAGTATATATGCAGCAGCTAGTGAGACTCACCGAACAGATGTCAATATGTAGAACTATCTAAAGACCTCCATTCTAAAATCAAAAAAGATGAAGAGCTTAAGATAAAGAAACGCAAATATATAGAAATGGTTGTATTGTTGGTATGTATAACAGTATCAGATCAAAAGGAAAAAGATGACCTGAAGTGGCTGGTCAAAAAAATATCATATCGCTCTGAGACAAATATATATATAACTCTGAGAGATAAAGAAACCGGGCGCTATCAGCCATGTGAGAGTAAAGAAATCAGACCATGAAGCCAGTATATAAACAAACAGATCTGTGGGAGAATGATTTGTAGAATCCAAATGCAGTAACTGCATCTGACAGTGTCAAAACACCATAATTTTAAATTATATGAAAAAACAGCTATATTGGAGAGCAGATTATGGTGCTGGCAATTAAAAGATGTATAAGAGAACTAAAAGCCACCGGCACATGTGAGGGATAAAATGTATACAAATGCAGCCAGCTAAATTATATATGTAGAACTAAAAACCATCCACTATCATTAAAGAAACAATTATATAGAACCCTGAAGGATATACAATAGTGGGCACTGTAAGCCATGTGGAAATAAAAACTGAATCGGAACATCAAGCCGATTCATAAATAGCATATCCATGGTCAGATTAAGAGTAGTATCCAAATACAAAATGACAACTATTAAATCTGCATCCAACAGTAACAGAACTCTATGATTTTGATATGTTAAAATTGCACATCTTTCTCTCAGACAGATGCCTTCAAAACTAAAACCAGTGAAGTCATGTTACCAAAAATACTCCCTCTTATTGTCCCAGGATTACATTACCTACATTTTCTTGCAACATGGGACAGCAGCAAAAAGGCCAAAACCTAGGGCAATCTAGAGCTGTGCAGGCAATGTTGCCACTGCCTGCACATCTCTCTCAGACAGATTCCTTGGGCATCTCCTCACCACTGATGGGCCAGGGTGCCCCCAGGACCCGGAAGGGGAATATCTGACCAAAAGGTCTTATCTCAGGAAAGGCCCTACTCACAGATGCCCTATGGCTATGAGCTGAGAGAAGGGACTGAAAAGGTCTTGTATGCTCCCCCCTCCCCCACCACCAATACGTAATCTGGTAGCATCTTTCGTATACCATAGACCTGTGTCAGGTGATGGAGTGGCCAACCCAAGTTCAACTGCTATTGCTGGATGTGGCAGACCATAAGATTTCCTGGCACCTCTTTCCTAGCTACTGGAGGCATGGCATAATGGCTTAGGGTTTGGATCTTAGAGGTGGCAGGTTCAGATTTTACTGGGGCTTCTTGTGGTGCAGCACACATTATATCCCTCTTAATTAAGCAGCCCTCTGGTTGAGCACTTGACATTAAGGAAAAGCTGCTGTAAGTACGGACACTGAGGACCCTTTGGACATAGCATTTAAACCACAGCAGTTGTCAGCCTTGCATATTAGAGAATCAACACACATTTTAGAGAATAGAGGCAGAGACCTTTGTAGGTTTATAACTGTAAACATTGTATTTGTAACAAAAATAAAAATTAAACTATTTACAAATGTTGTGGTCCATTGTCATCTCTGTAACTGCTGCTGCTCCTCATGGAGCATCCTGAGCTCTGTAAGGATTTGGCCCTGAATGTCACATCTCTCCACATGCCTATGATATGTATTACATGGAAATTAGATATACCAATTTCTCTTGTGTCATACGTTATATCATGAAGTTTTGTGATAATGGTCATAACTTTCATAATATGACCATAAAGTGTATATGTCAAATTGTTCTTATGTATTTGGGGTTTTTATTATTATGAATGTATTTTTTGTAACTCGCACAGAACTTTAGATGGAGCAGGACATACATTTATTAAATAAATAAATAAATATGTCCATCCAGGGGTCTTCCTTCTCCTCCTCTGCCTCCTGATATTGCTGGATGTGGTCCTGTTGTGGTATGAGGGGCACCTCCCACTGGCCAGGGTCCAATAAAACCTCCTCCCAGGCTCTCTCTCTCTCTTCAACAGGCTGGTCCAGGGAAGGCTGGTCTAGGGCAGGCTAGTCCAGTGCAGACAATTGAGATCAACACATCCTACATGGCTTGCATAGTGGTGCAGCTAGCTGTCGGTAGGCAAGGACAGGGACAGCTGGGGGCTGCTGGTTGTTATCTGAGGGACATCTATGATCTGTGGTACTAATGAGATGACATAGCAGAGAACACCAGAGCCAATGAGATGATAGATGTTTGTCCCCTGAGAGTGTTGTATCCCTATGGCCATACAACATGGATCCTGGCCCTGCTGGAGGGCCATGGGTTAGTAGGTACAGACTGGGAGATAGTATACTACTGCGCTGTTATATGGATAGGACCATTGTTACAGATCTTCTCAGGGATAAGGGTGTGTGTGTCCCCATGCCTATGTGGCCTACAGCTGGTTGGAAGATGGCAGGGGACCCTGTTTGATCCTCCCATCCTTCTGGCCACATCTGCTGGGACCCCTATGAGACAGGCAATTTACATACAGCAAGCTGGGAAACCTAGGTTTGGGGGCATCTGTCTGTGATGTAATCAGGCTAGCTGGCTTGGGGCCTCACAAATGTCAGTGGCTGCACATATCCCCATGACTCCTGGGTATGCGCTTGGAGTGAGTGAGGGGAGGGGAGGAGTACACATAGGTGGTGGTTTCCCTAAGGAGGGGTTTGTGTTCCACTATATATATATATATATTGTAAGGAGGTTGGAGGGTCTAAGCAGGTCAGGAGGAGGTATGGGGCCAGACTACATTCCCCACAAGGCCCTGGGAGAAGGGATCGGGGGGGGGGGGGGGGAGGTCCCAAAACCCGGTATGGCCCCCAAGTGGAAGGGAGGGGGAAAGGACTGGAAAGAGCAGCTGCTATGGCAGACGAGGGCCAGAAGGGGGAGCAGGGATGACAAAGCTCAATTCCCTTGGGTTAGAAATCAGTACAAGCTTCCTTCCACCTGGGATGGGGAGGAGGTCTCCAACCAACAGCCCAGCAGAGAAGCAGAGTTAATGGAGTTTGGAGGAAGGAGAGTCTGGAGGGACCAGCACACCAGGTTTGGAGGAGCCGGTTGACATGGACTGTAATTGTACTTTGGGGCAGAGTTGCAGGGACTGAAGGCAGTGGGTGGTCACAGGAGTCAATTAGCTGTGTTGTGGGCGGTGTACTGCCATTCTGCAACCACCCAAGCGGAAAGACTTTTAAAACTGAAACCCCGGCTGTTGAACGGGGGAGAACTTGGATTTAAAGGGAAGCTTTTTCCTTGTTGCTTTGTTTTGGAAACTGGATGGGACTTTAACCCCCTTGAACTGAGATTTGTGGAGGAGGGGAAATAAACTGTTTGGAACTAAAAGCTGTGTTGTCTGGAAGGACTTTGTTTGTGGACTGCTGAAGGGAGCCTACCACCCCCTGAAGGTTTGCTACCGGGATTACAGTTACTACAATATATATATATACTAGCTGTTGAGCCCGTTAAAACGGGCTAGTATGGGGTTTTGGCAAGGCCCCCTCCCCTCACCGTTGCCCCTCCCCCCGAGGTTGCCACTACCGGTCCCCCCCCCCCCCCCCCGAGTCGCTGCCACCACCCCTGCACCCGGCCCGGGCCCTCTCTTCGGTATTGAACTTACATCAGCGAAACGCAGGCAGCACGCAGATCAGCTGATCTCCCGTCGGCCTTCCTTCTCTGCCTGTGTCCCGCCCTCATGTGACGTAACGTCGGCGAGGGCGGGACACAGGCAGGGAAGAAAGGGCGACGGGAGCTCAGCTGTTCTGCGTGCTGCGTTTCGCCGATATAAGTTCAATACTGAAGAGAGTGCTCAGGCCGGGTGGAGGGGGGGCGGCGGCGACCTTAGGGGGGAGCGGTAGCAACGGTGGCGGCTTCGTGCAGTTTCCTTCTCTGTCCTGCCCCCGTCATCACGTATTGACGTGGGGGCGGGACAGAGAGAGAAGTCTCTAGTGCGCATTTGCGAGTGAGTACGGTCACTCGCCATTTATATGTTTGATATATATATATATATATAGGCAGGGACTCTTTCTTCTATGTTTGTGCAGCGCTGCATATGCCTTGTAGCGCTATAGAAATGCTAAATAGTAGTAGTAGTAGTAGGTTTGCAGGGGCCCCAGCTTGGGCTTTGAGAGATGTTTCACAGGGCACCATACCTAACTTTGGACCTCACAATGCTACAGTATATACAACCAGTGTGGGGTCTGGTCCATGAGAGGCCATTCATTTGGGTGACAACTTATGTTCTTATAGCACTCTGTGGTCAGTGTACTGTCCTCCTTGAATATTCCTTTGTAAGGTACCTGTGTGGGATAAGGGTTATGGCCATGGTCCCGCAATGCAGGTGATGTGGGTTTGATTCCCACTGTGGGTATTTCTGGTTACTGTTTTATTTACCCTGCCATGGCTGCTGCAATGTGCTAGGTAGCTGTGTGTGACATACTGGCCACTCTTCTATTAGTCACAGAAGGATGGTGTCCAACATCCTTTCCCCCTGCCCCCCTTCCTTTCCATGCCATCTTATAGGTTGGCTACAACACACTCTACTGGATATGGGGGTTGTGGGCACACTGTAATATGAGTAGCCGCCAGGGCCGTGCCTAGGGTCTCTGGTGCCCCCCTGCAGACTATCAGTTGGCGCCCCCCCCCCCCCCGTGAAAATGATCGCTCACCACTTGCTACACTGACAGGAATTGTCAGCAATATTCTTAGAAACAAATTGCTATGCATTGCAAAATAAGATAGCAGATGTAAATTCTCAAAGTGGACATATTCCAAACACTAAAATGAAAATAAAATGATTTTTTTCTACCTTTGTTGTCTGGTGACTTGATCATGCTGGCCCAGTACCTGATTCTGCTGCTATCTGTCCTCTTAACTCCGTTTCCAGGGCTTCCTTTCCATTTATTTCTTTACTTTCCTCCTTTCTTCTTCATTTCTTGCCTTACATCCGTAAGTAAAAGCTGGGTCCTCTGCAGACTGTCCAGTGGATTCAGCTTCTGCCTATTTTCTCTATCCATGTGCAGATTTTCTCCCTTTTCCCTCATCTCATCTCCTTCCATCCTTGTCCCTCTCTGCCCTTCCCTCCTCCATCCATATCCAGCAATTCTCCTCTCTCCCCTCCCCTCCATTTCCAGCAATTTCTCCTCTCTCCCTGGGCCTGTCCTCCCATCCATGTCCATCCATGTCCCTCTCTGCCCTACCCTCCTCCATCCATATCCAGCAATTCTCCTCTCTCCCCTCCTCTCCCCTCCATTTCCAGCAATTTCTCCTCTCCCTGGGCCCTGCCCTCCTATCCATGTCCATCCTTGTCCCTCTCTGCCCTACCCTCCTCCATCCATATCCAGCAATTCTCCTCTCTCCCCTCCCCTCCCCTCCCAGCAATTTCTCCTCTTCCTGGGCCATCTGCCCTCCCATCCATGTCCATCCTTGTCCATCGATGCTCCTCTCTGCCCTTCCCTCCTCCATCCATCCTCCCATGGCCATCTGCCCGCCCTCTGAGTCTGGTTTCTTGTATTTAATTTAAATTTACCTCCATCGTGGCAGCAGCTGCGCGTCAGTGAAAGCGCTGCCGACGTCTCCAGCCTTCCCTTCACGCTCATTCGTTCCCTCAGTGTCCCGCCTTCTTCTGACGTCATTTCCTTGCGAGGGCGGGACACTGAGGGAACGAACAAGCACAAAGGGAAGGCTGGAGACGTCGGCAGCAGTTTCACAGACGCTGCTCAGCTGCTGCGACGTCGGAGGTAAAAGATTTAAAGCCCCCAGGGCAGTGCAGAGCTGAGGTAAGCGGCGAGGGTAAGCACCACGGCGGTGCCCTCCAGAGGTCGGCGCCCCCCTGCGGTGCTTACCCCGCTTACTGTGTTGGCACAGCCCTGGTAGCCGCATATTGAGGCTTTGATCCAGGAGATGTAATAGGGGTGCAATATCAGTGGTACTTATATCAGGCCCTGAGGTGTTCTCTGTAGCAGCGCCTGAACACCTCAAGGCCATAGTGGTTGCCAAATCTTCTGCAGAACACAAGTTAGTGTTTAGACAGGGTTCAGGTGATGGGGCTTCTTTGCATCACATGCATATTTTTTATGACATGTTGTGCAATGCTCCTCACATACCCTGCGAAAGATGGCAACACTCAGATTGGGGGGGGCTGAAGGGGTGGGAATGCAGTGCAAAGGCACAGGTATTATGTGAGCTGAGGTGACCATGGGGATAGAGGATAGCATGGTGGCCTTTCTGTGGATCATATGCACTGTTGCTGGGAGGTGGGGGTGGGCAGTGGGGTACAGTAGTGTGCCTTTGGATGGCTGCATCTACTTTGGTGAGCTGATGCCAATGCTCCCATCAATATGCAGGCATGGGGCAGCATGTTGGAGCAGGGGGGATAGGGGGTCCAGATATGTGCAGTCCCTCATTTCAGCATTTCATGGTTAGTGGAGGGGACCCCATAATTTTTCTTGGCAATGAATATTTTGGACATTTCTTATGAAAAATCAATAAATGTATTGCAACAACAAAAGGAGCTCAGTGTATATGATCCCAGGGCCACCGAGAGATTGAGCCGGGCCCGGGGCAAGGCCGCCACCAACGCCCCCCCCCCCCCCAATGATTGCCGCCGTCCCGCTCCCGCCTCCCCCCAATCACTACTGCTGTCACCTCCCTCTCCTGCTCCTAGGCCGCCGTTGCCACAGTCCCCAGTCTCCACCTACCTACTGCGGTTTCCACAGTACAGAATCTGCACAGCAACATCTGTGAGCTGCTTGACATTCTACATTTGTACTTCCCGAATCAAGCCAGATAAATGCCACAGCAATTTCCGCCGATTTTCACTCCAGAAGAACTCATTCCCTTACAGACTATTTCTCTACATAAAGTTCCTATTCCAATACCACCTTTCCCAACCACTCCTGTGAAAGTGTTGATACCACCACCCTCCCCCGCTAGTCAGAGTCTCCGCAGGGAACCAACTGCTGAGAACCTTGCTGCCCTCGACAATATCAAGGAACCTGAGCCACCAGACCCACTGGACATTGGACTTTACCCTGTTGATAAGTGTCACTCTGAGCAGGTATCTGAAACCAATTCCCATTGGTCGAACGACTTCGACGACACTTATTTGGAAGGCGACACCAATCCTGACGACACGGACGGAACCAGCACCCGTCCGAGCGTCGTCTCAGCAGCAGTGACGGTGTTACATCAATACACCCTCTTCTTCTGCTTTCCATCTGCTCGATTGTTTGCTGTTGGACTCGTGTGCATCATCCTACTTTGTATAGGTTTGGTTTTGTTTTTCACTACCCTGTTTACCTATACTGCTGACAGTAACCTCCTGGATCTTTGGATCACACTTACTGCCTTTCCCACTGGCAACGTTACCTTGCCAGCCGGAAACGCCACGGTACTTGTAACTACCCCAGCAGTACTTGCAACTACTTCTGTACTTGCAACTACTCCAGCAGTACTTGTAACTACTTCGGTACTTACATCTACTCCTGCTCCATCACCTACTACAGCAGCCTACACAGAGCCCCAACAATACACCGCATTTACCCGCCTGTTTGGATACAGATCCCCCCAGACGACCTCAAAGATAGGTCCCATTGCCACCAGTCATCCCACCCCCTGGGCAGATACATCTGCCACGACAGACTTTTCAACTGGCTATCCTCCAGAGCCTATTGAAACCTCTGCGACTACTCCTGTCCTCACTGATTCTCCTGTTTTGCATTCTACAACTGTTCCCAATAATATCAGTAGCTCGGTCCATATTGTCCCCAATCTTACAACTACTTTTGAGGATAATATTACCTTGCTTGAATTACGACCCACCCCTCCTCCTAATTCTCTGGTTCCTCCTAGTGACGCTCCTCCTCCCACGAATACTACTTTAGCCACTCCAAACACCACCATCCCAGCCACTCGACCTCCCAGATAGCTCATCATCCTTAAGTAACCATCAATATATGTCCCAGAGTTTACCAGATAACCTGCCCTCTTCTCTGATGCTCTCCTCTTACATAATTTTTTTTATTTTCCTCCTTCCGATTTTCCCTCATATCCTCCTCCCTGGCCCCCATTTATACCCACGACCCGCCTCCTAACCCCTTGTCTAATTCTTGTATTTACGCAATGGTTCTTCATGACGCCTCCTAGCATTATGATTTCTTCCAATAAATTAACCACATAAATTGCACTGTTTAAGTTTTTCCTTTCCCCAGATGGATACAGGAATTCTGTTGACGTCCCTCACCGAGGAGACGACTGCTAGCAAAGAAGAGCTACCCGATAATGTGTCTGATCTGAAGGCTATGTTGCAGCAAAGAATCGCTACATTAAAGGACAGATGCACAGACCCCAACATTACCCGGTGTGAGATACGAGACATTATTGAGTGTGAGTTTCAACAGATACATCGATTGGTCCATGAGCGAAAGAGATAGGCTCTCCACTTACTGGAGTTGCAAGAAGCTTTGGCCTCTACCCTTCTTTCTGAATCGTCTAGCTCGTAAGTCCTGCTGGCCTCCTGCAGCTGAGGGCTCAACCCTTGGTGAATGTTAGTCATCGCAGGTGAAGATTCCATATCTATTGGCGATAGATGGCAACACATTGCCCTCCATACATCAATAACTTGAACATTTACCATCATCTCTAAATTTTTATTGTTAGTTTTTGTACTTTTTTTGTTCCATATACTTAACCATTGTTATTTTGATCATGTGTTCGTTAAAATTACCAATCTGTCTCGCACGTTATGCAAGCCAGAAGTGGGGATATATTATGCACATCCCAATTTGCAAACTACTGGACCACAAGTCTTGGGTCCATGTGAAAGATATACGTGTTTACTCAGTCGCAGAACCTGATGTTACCAGCCTAACCATCTCAAGACCAGCCACTTCCTTCAGCAGGCCAACCATGAAAATCCAGCCCTGTTAGATCTTCCAGATCTCCGTCCAGATTCTTCAGCGCTTCCACCGCCTCAACCATGATCGATGAAAGAGAGTTCAGAACTGATACTTCATTTGAGATTAACTGTTGCTGTTTATGGACATTATAGATTCATATTTTGTTTTATTTTCCAGTTTAGCAGCAATCCTGTCTATATATATTGAAAAGGTTTTATTTTTATTTTCCTATTATTTCCTTTATTGTTCTAATTGTTTTTCTAAGAGTTTCCCCGTTATTTCTGTTTATGTAATGCAGGTATAAACCCTGCTTGTATCAACCTGTTATGCAATTGTTTAACTTTGGTATAGGCTTACTTAAGCTGCATGTCTTTCTGTAGGTTTGACTAAGCTCCAAGTGGGGTAACGGATATATAAAATGCTTCCCATACTTCCAGGTCATTATGCATATGTCAATATCCATGCATGACCTTTGTTAATATAAATTTTCCTAGGATTGACCCTTTTTGCTGGATATGACAACCTCATACTTGTTTAAGGATTCTGAATACCTACAACCTAAAACAGCCTGCAATCTGAGTACTAACCATATATTTGTTGAGCCCATAACAATGCTTGATCGAAACCACTGTTCCTTCTCAAGACCACTGAGATAGATACATTAGATTATCTCCCCATGCACTATGCAACAGATACAATAGAAGCAATAGAAAGACCTGAAAGTATTTATTAGCATGATCCACCTGAAATTGCTATTACCCATATACCTATACTTCATGAGATTCTGTAGATGAACTCATGGATTTGTCCCATTCATAAAACCTCTCTCACTACAGGTTTGAGTAAGTCTCAAGAGAGATGACATCATGATTAAGCCCAAGGGATTGGGTAATATAAAGGGAATTCCATATGCCCATTAATATATCACCTGAGAATGAAGTTTCCTATCTTGCACCATACCTTCTAGCAATTTGTAAGACCAAAACTCCCCCTCTCGTTTGATAGCTTACCACCTTCTGGAATGGATGATGACAAGCTTGACGAGCTTTGTGTCACCCCTCTCCAGAGGGGGTGACAAGTGGGGAATGTATAATTATACTACAGCAAGAGGCCCTCACTGGATGCCCACCGAAAGGGTGGAAGGCCAGATTTTAGGACTCAGGCTGTAAAAATACCAGCTAGGTTTAAAAATCTATGACTGGCTGAGCATGGACTTGCTTTTCCTGCAAGTTAATATGTGTTCTACCCTAAGATCTATCCACTGGAATAGTGGCAGGCCAAACTACATAGCTTTGTACAGCTGAAAAGCACTGCCTAGGCCTGATAACCTACTAATGGCCTTATAGAACAAAATCAGGTACAAATTGAATGTAGCACTTATTAAAATGGAGTTTGTCTTTCTATAAGATGAAACTTAGATCATAAGATAATAAAAAAAGGGGAAGTGAAACTGATATGCTAAGAATAAGATGTTCTGGCAGAAGAGAAAAACATGTTGACAAAAGAGGAAATTGCGAAATAACTTGCAATAGCTGGAACGGAAAGAGTTGGGTACAGAACAACAGATGGCAGGACACGACAGTTTAACCACAGAAATTGAGAAATAGTTGAAAAAAAACAGGTCCCAAATAGGTCCAGCCATAGACTTCTATTGAGAGAAGAGAGTATAAAAGAAGGGTGATTTGGGCTTAATTTCGGAGTCGTCCCCAACGCATCTCAGACGGCAGAGCGCTGTGCCATTGAACCCAGAATCCATCCGATGTCTGTGTTAATTTGA
Organism: Microcaecilia unicolor; assembly: GCF_901765095.1. NCBI lineage: Eukaryota > Metazoa > Chordata > Amphibia > Gymnophiona > Siphonopidae > Microcaecilia > Microcaecilia unicolor. Next base: position 296,082,551 of record NC_044032.1, read on the forward strand.
AACTTTGGTAAGAATAAATGCCTTCTAACTGAAACCTTTCTCTGTCTTCATTTTCAAGTACTCCTTACCTGTCACTTATTTTACTAACTAAACTAAACACACACCAGACACTCATTTTGTGCACAAAATACTGATAGATTCTAATAGACTATATGTGGGAACATAAATGGCCCAGGATACACCTAGATCCAGAAAGGCAAAAAGCAGTAGTCATGGGGATCAGTTTTGAATTACGCCTTCTGATGCCTCCCCAGAACCAACCACCCTGGGATTGGAGGGAAACTATAAAGAATCTTCTGGATGAACTTAAGATGTTCCCCTCCCCATTTGGAAAAGTCCAGAAGGGGTCTAAAAGAGGTCAATTTAAAAACACTACCCTTAGCTCCCTTCTATCTGCCATCCGACCGCCTTCATTAAAAAAAATAATCTCGAAATTGGCAGCGCAGCACCTTCTGTGTGAAAGCGGCAGATCGCCTCGGGCGGGCCTTCCCCAGAGGGCGGGACACAGTGAGGGAAGGCCCGCCCCCTCCACTAACCTGCCTGTCTTGGTGAGGGCCCAGATTTTCTCTTAGTGATAAGCATAACGTACCCAATCACAGGTCAATCTATTGAAAGCCATATACTTGTACACCCATCTCGTGTTACATGGAACTGTCACGGAAAAAATGTTCCATTACTTTATTGTGAGTGGATTATATTACATCTGTCACTGCTTAAAGCTTTGTGAGCTCTAGTCACTAATTATTCTGTCAACTACTTTTTCTGAATCCAGCCGTCTAAGTTGCTTTGTTCCTGTTCCCTGTAACATAATTTGACCCCTTCTTCTGTGTTACCAATTAATTCAGGACTTTCAACACATCATTTGTTTTCAGGAATGCCTAGCCTCTACCAAGCAGACTTCGGGATGAATATTTCCAACAGAAGTCATTGATCTTGGGAAGAAGGAAAATGCACAAATTTTCTCAGACCACACTTTGATATAACAGGTTACCACAGGGTGTGTGATACTGATGATCTGCAATATCAGGTTCATACTCATCACTAATACTGTTCTAATCTGTCTTGTTCCAGGTTACCAAAATGAAAGCAAGTACAATCATCTCATGGTTTAACAGAGGCTTATTAATAATCAGTTCTTTCTTTGCAGAGCTGACTGCTTCCCTGGTAGGGCGGAGGGAGGAATAATAATGTATATATTACTAATTTACTAACCCCCATGTTTACTAAGCTGAGTTAGTGCCTGCTGTGTGGCAATACTGACACAGCCCATTCAAAGTGAATGGGCTGTGTCGGCATTAGCACACAGCACAGCTTAGTAAACAGGGGCTAAATCTCTTTAATGTTAACGAGTGTCATATCTAACACTAACCTCTGGGAGGTCACGTGACTAACAAAGAACACCAGTACTGACACTGTTAGTGTTATACTTTTAAGATCAATATTATTGTGACCCCACCTCTTGGCACAATTGCTCACCCTACAGTTACCCTTGGAATACCTCGGGTGAACTCTTGTGAAACGGACAGAGGTGAGGTGCACTTATCACTAACCTCGCTCTCCTGTTTCAAAAACAAGAGGGGAAATTAAACTAAAATGATCAGTTGGACAAAGTTTATATTCCAAATTAATTAAATTTATTTGCTTATTAATGTTTAAAAATAATTCAATTTTTCTTTTTCTCTTTATAGATGTATCGCGGCTAATATCACCAACTTGCAGAGACAAATATCAGATAAGTATATTTCATAAACTTAGCAAAACCCCCCTTTCCCCTCTGACATGTACAGCACAACAGTAATATATTCCCTAAATTCTTCTAAATTGTAAGAGCTGATCCTTTGTTTTGTTTTTTTTTCTCTTTCAGGTACCCCTTCAGGTAAACTTTAAGGTAAGTATAAGTCAATGCTGTTATTTTATTCTCTTTAACAAGTCTCTGTTGAATCCTTTCTCGATGTGCTTTCAATGTTGGTTTAAAGGATACTCTTTTCCAGCTTCCTTGTATTTTCTTCTTTTCTTCTTCTTTCCTTTATCGTTGGACACCATGTAATGTAGCGATGATCTCAGGAACCAGCAACCATGAATCAGTCGGGAAACCTACTACACTATTCTCAATGAAACTCAAAAACCCTAAAAAAATTCTAACTAATTTTGTGTCATTAATAATCCCCAAAGTTAGTTACGTAATTATTTTCCTATCTAACTATCCCAAGTAAAGAAATGGATAATTTTTAATCCCTATACTTTCCCTCCCACACTTACTCAAGCAGAAAGGGTATGTTAGAGGTAGTTTTCTTTCAAAACTACAGGAAATGTAAGATCCTCTGAGACTAAAATAACTCTCAACTGTTTCATATGCACTGCAACTTAAGTTCAGTGTAATATTTTTCCCTTTAAATAATCATTTATGTAAAACTTCAAGGCTTTCCACTTTTAAACTCCTACTAAAACCAATAAGGTTTGATAGGATTTAAGGTGCACTTCAGCCAGCACTTGTATTTAGAGTGGCCACAGAAAGACTTGAACAAAATTCATCACTTCATCAAATCTTCAGTTACTTAGTTTGATTTATGGAATCTATATTATTACATACTAGTAAAAAAGCCCCGTTTCTGATGCAAATGAAACGGGGGCTAGCAATGTTTTCTTCTGTGTGCATGTGGGAGTGTGTGTGTCCCTGCCCTCTGGCCTCTCTCCCCTCCCCCCTCTGAGTCCTTCACTGTTACAGAGCCAGTGATTTGATTTCGTGCTCTGCTGTTTTCCTTCACTGACTGTGTTACAGAGAGGGCGGGGCAGACACTCATAGGGAAACCGGATATCTCGCCCCCTTCACACTTCCGGCTGGAAGCTTCATAGAACGTTGGTGTTGCCTTTTATATAGAGAGATATATATTTTTTAAACCCCACAACGTATTCAGTCACCAGACAATCACCAGGACGGGCACCTCTCTAAAAGCCACCAAAACCGTGCAAGGCTTTTAAAATTAAACAATTAAGCTTTGTCACATTCCTCACACACAGCAACCAGTTTAAAAAAAAACCCAAAATCCATTCTTTTAAACAGATTTCCTACTATAGCTGTTCACAGACTACTAACATATGTCTGTACAGCTTCTTTATTACCACCCAACTGCCAGCCTGAGCTGTTTGTCACTCTCCTGAGAGTTCTATCAGCATGTGGAACACTCAGCGGGTGCACACAGACTACTCAGTTTCACTGCACTGCTCACTATCTCTACACCAGATCTAGAAGGAGCCAGGTAATCTTTTAAAATTTAACCCATAGGGTTACATTATTGCTTTTTTTCTCTTGTTGTATTTTTTTAACTTCATAATGTCCTGCTAGATACAAAATTTAAAGAAAAACAATTTTGAAGCAACATTTTACAAATCTTTCTTTTAAAGGTGGTGCTTGTGTCAAGGATCCATGGCACAAACTCAAAAACTTATTTGGGCCAGTGGGCACCCTTTTACCAATATAATTTTCATTTTGCCATGTGTGTAGTCACTGGTTTTTGTTATGCTGTAGCAAAGAAATAAAATATGATTCAATACTTTTGCTTTGGTTTATAGCCATATTTCATGATTTTGCTAGCAGATAAATTGAGTCATAACTTACTTTTATAAAGGTCCAAAAACAATAACATAAAAAAATGCCTATGTTTAAAAACTGTGGTGCGGCTTTTCAAATTCAAGTTCCAATTCAGTTTCAAAATCATATGCATGCATTTCAAATTTGTTTTCACATACTGAACTTTATAGAATTATAAATGTGTATATATACATATCCTCCCACATACAGGAGGCCATAAGGTACCAGTTTTCTTTCTACATTAATTGTATATGCCCATCATCATAACAGGTTTAGGCATTATGAATTTGGGTCTATAGATACAGGGAACAGTTACTTTCCAGACACTACACTGTCTAATACCAAAGTGTTGTGGTGTCATGTTTTTCTGTAATCTATACTAAGTATCACATTGCCAATTACACCCAAAAACAGAGTGTAACTGTATGCTCTGCACCTCTGGGAGTGAGTTCCACAGTGTGGTGGCTACTCCTGAGAAGGCTCACTGGCAATTATCACATTGTGTGATTTCTTTTGATGGATGTACAGTTAAGGTTGCTCCTTGAGAGGACCTTAGTGGCCTCAATGAGGTGTAGAAGGTTAACTTATTCTTTAGGTAGGGTCTTGAAAATAAAAGTTAAATTTGGCCCTGTAGGCTACTGGCAGCCAGTGTAGATTTTACTGGAAGGGTGTGTCACATCACTTGCAAGATTCTATAAGTCATGCTGGAGCATTCTGAATCAGCTGGAGCTGGTGTAAACTCTTTATGGCCTGACCAGTGTAAAGAGAATACATCTATCTGTGACATTATCAAAGCATGGACCACTGTGATCAGACTCATCATCTCAATATATGTGCAGAGTTTTCTTGGTTGCCACAGGTAATAGAAGCAGATTTTAAAGACTCTCTGCATTTTAAGTTAAGTGATGAATCTAGCAGTATCCCAAGATTTTTGACCTGTGATTTTAGAGAGAGTTCAAACTTTCTAAATGAGATTTTGAGATCAGGTACGACCTTAGGTTGCACCTCACGCACCCTGTGACCAAATCCAACATCACACCATCTCTCTTACCTCCCCCCCTCCCCCCCCCCCCCGGTCTGACATTGCACCCAATTCCCTCCCCCCCCCCCCATCCACAGGGTCTGACATTGCACCAGCTACCTTCCTGTACCACCACCACCACTGGGTCTGACATCATACCGGCTCTCGCTCCAGCTCCCCCCTCCACTCCTCTGATGCTGGTCCTCCACAGTGCAACCTGCATTTCTAGCCAGCAAAGACTTTCTTGTGCATGTTCCACTCACAGTAACTTGCATCACAGAGGTGGGATGCTTACTGGAAAGACTCGGTCAACTAGAAAGACAGGTTTCAGTGCTCTCTCTGCCACGTGTAGAGCATCAGTGGTGGGAGCTGGAGGGATGCTGGACCCATGCAGCCGCAGGAGGGAGGGGAGGGGGACAGGAAGAGAAGCATGCTAGACCCAGGACATGGGGGGACAGGGATGGGGATGGAGAGATGCCAAACTGGCCAGTGGGAGTAAGGCAGAGAGAACTGGAGCACAGGGGAGGGGGAATATAGGGGACAGATACTGAACTGCTGGAGGAGGAGCAGAAAGAAAGACTGGACCAGAGGAGAGAGAGACTGGACCAGGGGAGAAAGGAGGTCAGATGCTGGATCAACAAAGGGAGAGGAAGAGAGACATCAGGTCATGGAGGGTTGGAGGATGCAAGATGAAGGTTGTCAGAAATATTGCTATACAAATTCTTTTCTGCACCACTTGTTCCTCTTCCATACCAGATACCTTGAACACTGTCTCTCTGCTGTCTTGACAATAGGCTTTTTCTGAGCAAACCCAAATGTGTAGATATAGTATTCTCTAATCTAAATTTGCCAGCCCCTTCTCCTCCATTATTTGACGGTACATCACTGGTCTATAGTGAATCTGTTTGAATCTTAGGTGTAATTTTTGATTCCATACTGACTTTTAAAGAGTAGATCGATAAAGTGACCAAATCATCCTTTCTTGCACTCTTGTGTATACTCTCCATCCGGCCTTTCTTATCACTGGAATCTATACACTCTCTCATTTTGGCATTGGTAATTACCAGGTTAGGTTCTGCAACTCGCTGTATGCTGGCCTCCCACTTTGCTCTCTAAAGTGACTTCAATTAGTTCAATCAACTTCTGTTATATAAATACACCGTGAGCACCGTTTTGATCGTGTTACTCCTCTCCTCCAGCTCAAACACTGGCTTCCAGTCTCTTATCATATTAAATATAAGCGTCTCATGCTCACTTTTCAATGTCATATTTTATTTATTTATTTGTTGCATTTGTATCCCACATTTTCTCACCTATTTGCTGGCTCAATGTGGCTTATAATATTACATCATTAATCCTTCTGCTCATGCCTATTTGCATAAACTTCTGGTTCCTTACACTCCTACATGTGCCCTTTGATCGACTTCAGGTAATTTACTTTGTGATCCATCGCCGACGGCTCTTCACTTATCTCTCTCTCCCGTGATACCTCTTTTAGGGCCCTGTTTACTAAGCAGAGTTAAGGGACGCTAGTGTGTTTTACGCTTGCTAAATGCTAAGGACACCCATAGGAATATATGGGTGTCTCTAGCGTTTAGCATGCACTAATTTTAGGCACATGCTAAAAACACTAGCGCGTCTTAGTAAACAAGGCCCTTAGTTATTTAGGTCCCAGGTCTTGGAATGATGTTCCACCAGCTCTTAGAGCTGGCATGTCCCATCAATCATTCAAATCTCTTTTGAAAACTTTTCTGTTCTTGGCTGCCTCTCCCTCTGCTTAATTCACTGTCTCCCCTCCCCTAACCCCCCTAACCCCACCCCCAAGTATCAGAGAGAAGCCACTTGGAATCGGGGCTCATTTTCAAAGCACTTAGCCTTCCAAAGTTCCATAGGTTTCTATGGAACTTTGGAAGGCTAAGTGCTTTGAAAATATTCCACAATTTAAATTAGTCACCTATATAGGCTCAGTTTGCAGTATATCAAGTGTCTGGAAATAAATAAATAAAGGAAAGCTGGACATGGGGAAGGACAGGGACACAGAATGGGTGCTGGTCCTAGAGGGAAAATAGGAACAGTATTTGACACAAGGGGAGGGATAGAGACACAGAGAAAGGATAGTGAACGTAATGGGAGGATAGGGCCATGGACATAGAGGGGAGATGCTGGACAGGATGGATAGGGACACACAGAAAAGGTAAATACAGGACATAGAGAGATGAAATGTCAAAAGAAGAGGAGATCCTGAAAAAAGCAGAAGAGAGATACTAGGACCAAAACAATGCTCAGACAAGAAAACTTAGAAGAAAATTGTTTTTTTTCTGAATGTATTAATTGTAATATGTCAGCTTTGGTAAATGTGCATCCTCACAACCTTCCCCCACCCCTGGTCTCCACTACCTTGGGATCAATGGTATTATAGGGGACCCATATGATTTTTTCTGCCCTAGCTATGCCACTGATGCAGACCGTGTGTTCTTTTCCCAGAAAAAGGGATGTCAAGTGCTAGCCAGTGGTTTTTCAGCTTGTCCTGATCAAAAGAGCTTTTTATCAGTAGGGGCACATACCACTGCTCTATTTAGTGCTGTTGGCAACTGCTTTTCCACAAGAGAGGAGCTGACAATTTTAATTGCCCCTCAGGTGAGGCCTCTGCTTGCTAGCTATACTCTCCTTGCAGTATAAGAGTTGAGGGGGCAGGATATTGACTATAGACCTTTCAAAACCTTTTTTTTTTACAGCTTCCTCTGTTACCTGGTTGAATGAATCCAAAATAGCTATGCATGGGGGGGGGGGGGGGGGGGGGAGATGGGATGAGATGAGAAAGTGTTGTTAATTGGTGAAATTGCCTATAGGAAACTCACTGGTGGTCAAATGTGACTGGGAAAGCTGATGTTGAGGTGGTTTCAGTAGACTGTTTACAGTACTAATTTGAATAGCTACATGGTTGAGTTCTTATGTTCATATAGAGTTTGCAGGCTGAAACAAGCTATTAAATAACTAATAACAGGACAGATTGTCTTTTCTTCATTAGTTTCTTTGGGGATCTTCCAGCCTAAAACACAGTGCTTATGAGAGTTCTGTTTAGCTGGATACTCTAAACCGATTTTCACCTGCAACATACCCAACTAGGCTGGTAATAAAGTTTAGCAGATTAGACTTAAACCTATTTGACAAGATTTAAGCCTGAAATAACTGTGGTTAGGTTTGGTCTGCTAATACCTTTCTACCACCCCAATTCTAACCCCTAGACTGCCCATTCCAAGCTAGGGCATTAGACACATAGAAGAGCATTTTAGAAAGGATGTTAGGAGCTATGGACCAAGAAAGGGATCTGGGTGTTGTCGTCGATAATACACTGAAACCTTCTGCTCAGTGTGCTGCTGCGGCTCGGAAAGCAAATAGAATGTTGGGTATTAATAGGAAAGGTATGGAAAACAGGTGTGAGGATGTTATAATGCCATTGTATCACTCCATGGTGCGACCACACCTTGAGTATTGTGTTCCATTCTGGTCGCCGCATCTCAAGAAAGATATAGTAGAATTGTTGCAGCGAAGGGCGACTAAATTGATAGCGGGATGGGACGACTTCCCTATGAAGAAAGACTAAGGAGGCTAGGGCTTTTCAGCTTGGAAAAGAGACGGCTGAGGGGAGACATGATAGAGGTATATAAAATAATGAGTGGAGTGGAACAGGTGGATGTGAAGCATCTGTTCACGCTTTCCAAAAATACTAGGACTAGGGGGCATGCGATGAAATTACAGTGTAGTAAATTTAAAACAAATCGGAGAAAATATTTCTTCACCCAACGCATAATTAAACTCTGGAATTCGTTTGCGGAGAACGTGGTAAAGGCGGTTAGCTTGGCAGAGTTTAAAAAGGGGTTAGACAGTTTCCTAAAGGACAAGTCCAAAAACCACTACTAAATGGACTTGGGAAAAATCCACAATTCCAGGAATAATGTATAGAATGTTTGTACATTTGGGAAGCTTGCCAGGTGCCCTTGGCCTGGATTGGCCACTGTCGTGGACAGGATGCTGGGCTCGATGGACCCTTGGTCTTTTCCCAGTGTGGCATTACTTATGTACATACGTAGTGTTTAAAGAACTCATTTGTACCGATCAAACTATTTTCCTTAAATGTTTTTATTATTTTAAAGAAGTAATATAACAAACACCAGCCAGCCAGCTAGCCAAGCAGCCCAGCAAGCCAGCTAGACAACCATGGAAACCAGCTATCCCTGAAGAGGGCAGCCAAACAGCTAGCAAACTAGTGAGCCAGCCAATTCAGCCCAGCCAGTTAGCCAGGGAAGCCAGCCAGCCCAGCAAGTAAGCCAGCCAAGCCAAGATAGCCAGCTATTTATCATCATGTTTTTAAATCAATGATTTAGTGTATCTTCATGGGTTAAAAAATGAACTTTATTTATTTGCTGCATTTATATCCCACATTTTCCCACCTATTTGCAGACTCAATGTGGCTTACAATATAATACAACAACAATCACATTGATGGAATAAGAAAATCAGAATATAGATAACAGATAAGGTGCATAAGAATATCATGGCAATCATATTAACAGGGAAAGAATTTCAGCATTATTGCAGTTAAGGTGCATAAGAAAATTATGTATAATAAGAAGTGGATATTATTATTATTATTAGTGCTTCATTATCAGTATTAGTTTAAAAGACAAATAAAATCTTCCTTTCAGCCTTGAGCAGAGAGACATAGGGAAGAAAATTAAGACTGTGGGGATGGTGAGGGGACAGTGAGGTAATGGAGTTTACAAGATCTGCTTGACTGCAGGGATTGGGTGGAGACAGGAAAAACGTTGGGTTGTAGGGAGGAAATGGGCCTAGGGATGAATTTTAGTCCCCAGGTCACTCTCTAGGGAGGAGCACCAGCTTATACCACACCTTGCCTCCTGGGCCGATGATCAGAAGCAAACTCAGGCGCTAGAGGCTCTTAGCAGCTTACTAGTGCCTGCATTTGCTACCAGCCCATGATCAGAGCCCCCAAGTGCATGAAACAACACACTCGCAGGCTCTGAACGCAACTAGCAAGCAAATGCATGCAAAACAGGACTCAGCACAAGTATCATGCAAATGCATGCTAAACCTATTCATCCTCAATGATCAGCGACCAGCGTGTCAAAGATTGGCTCGCTGGCTGTAGCAAGCCCTACTCCAGCTTGGAGCTGGCGTTAGGGTATGCAGACCATTGGGGAGGAATGGTGAGCCCTGTACAGCATGCATTTGCATGCTAGCAGGCCCCCATTCCCCCTAATGCAGCAGCCCCCTGCAGGAACCCTGACCCAACCCTCCCTCCAGCGACAGGGGGCAGGAGGACCGGAAGACCTCCTGTCCCCCGACACAGGTTCAAGGGGGGCTGGAGATCCGGTGGGTCTCCAGACCCCCTAACCCCCCCCCCCCCCAGCATCCCTCAGATGTCCCTGGTGGCCCAATGGGCCATGGGTCAACCCCCTCCAACCTGGTCTACCAGCTCTTCTCAAGCCCCCTACTTTCAGTTAGAGGAGGGAGGTGGCCTTCCTCCTCTTCCATCGGCACCACCTTTAAAATGGCAGCACCCAGCCCTGCCAAGTGTATCCTGGGATGTGCTGGGCAGGGCTTCACACCATATAAGGGAGAAACTCCCTTATATGGTGTGAAGCCCCCCTGAACCTGTGCCATGGGGGTGTTGGGGAGACCGGAGGTCCACCGGACCTCCAGCCCCCATTTTGCTTGGCTCAGGGCAGGGATAGTTGGGGTCTGGTGGTCCCATGGACCTCCAGCCCCTGTGATTGACAGGTTTGGGCTTTTGACAGCCCAAACCTGTCAAACAAGTGCGGGAGGATTGTCAAGTGCGGGAGGATTGTGCCTGAGCGCATGATTGGCACAATGCTCCCGCACTTCTACCCTATGATCAAAGAGAATTGAGAGCTTAAATTTGCACACAATTACCTCTGATCATAGGGGTGTTCAAGTCCCGCGCTGTTCCAGCGCTATTTTTAGAATGCTGTTTGGAACAGCGCAGGGTTTATCATCTGCCTGTCAGTCTGCAAGTATCCTTGAGCTACTCATGAGCCTCAGAAACTAAGGATTCTTCCTCAGCAGACAGCTTCAGGCATACGTTAGTATTTTATACATTGAATTATATCTGTGGGTAAATTCCCTGTTTTTGTTGTAAGAGAATGTTCCTACATATCAACATATTTAATGTTCAAAAGAGTGTTTTAGCATATGATTAAACCTTACAGCTTGTAAAAAAAAATGGGCTTATTTTTGGGCTTGTTTTTGAACTGATATTGCTTATTTTGGGGTTGTTTTCTAAGCAAAACGTGTTTGGTTTTCCACGACTACCTGTAAACACTGCCTGGAAGGTTCACAATTTAAAAAAAAAATGGAAGAACTGAAATGGGATTTTGACCAGAGGCCCCTGGTTCTCAGCTCACTGCTCTAACCATTATACTATTCCTCCACAACTCGGGCATTCGGCACACACTCAGACGTATCAACCCCCGCCCCCTTCAATACCACACTACAAGCCGTATCTTCGATAGAATTGGATTTATTTTGGCCGCAGCCAGGAACATCAAAATTGTTACAACTTAAACAAATTACATTACATCTTCTACTAATCATTATGCCAGCATGCATTTCTACCCGGGTACACAGCTTCTACACGTAGTTGCATATTCTGGGCCACAGGCCAAGCCGTACCAAGCCCCTGTGGCCCCCTGTGCTGTTTTCCAAGCACCCGACGTCACTTGGTGTCTCCCGTTGAAGAAGGCACCTACCACATTTACAAAATGACGTTCTAGGCTTCCCGGCCGCCCAAGCCAGGAGACAAGCTGTATACACGTTGTTTCCCGTTGAAGGAGGCACCTACCACATTTACAAAATGACGTTCTAGGCCTCCCGGCCGCCCAAGCCAGGAGACAAGCTGTATACACGTTGTTTCCTTATAACAAGGCTGCTCACATGCAAGCCTACCATTTGCATCAACTTGATAATTTTCCACACAACTCTTTCTGCAGCAGTAGTTACCCCAAACTTGTAACTGTTATGTGTCAAGCTGCTGTGTACCCATTGCTGGCTGTGCGTAAACATTGTAGTCTAACGCCACAGGCCACGGCAACGACACCTCGTTTGCCGTGGTCCCCCACCCCTCCTAGCTGCGGTCATGCCCTAACGCTATGGCTTGTATCTATTCGCAAGTCATGTGGGATCGTATGACTTTTAATGCACACATGAATGCCTGAAGCATCCCTCCCTTACCTATACCCTGTTATGGCTACTCTATCGCCCTGGCTCCTCTATCGCCCTAACAACCCAGGCTTTCACTGTTTGGTCTCACTGCTGCCCTTCTATGCGCCCACCGCCTTTCCCTGTGCCTAATGTACATACAAGTGATGAGTGACCGCATATCCAAATCCGCTGCAGCTCATTCTGGATATGGATACCTGTAATAGAATATAATGGGAAGCGACATGTTAGCACAGTGCAAGCAACCATTATCACTTTGCTGTGGATGCCTTAATGGGTCCAATGTACCGCTCGTATACACTAGATGGGTCTGATGTAGCGCTTGTATACATTAGGTCGCCATCGGCCCAGTCTTTTGATGGCCTCTATGGACACTCCTAGCGCTGCCACTGCCGTAGCTGCCCTAATCCTAAATGAGTGGGTACTCTACATAGTGCATGAATCAGCAGGCTGGTCTTTGGTCTTTGTTTTAAGTCGGCTTGAAGGTTCAGGACAGGGCATGTCTGTTCCGATCCATTTTGATTTGCGAATAAGTAGGTCAGTTGCCGCGGCTGTAATGGCCGCGTCACGTATTAAGAGGGACATGCCATGGTGGGCATGCTTGTACGTAGCCACCAATTCACTGACTCGCAGAGCACCATGCAAAGCTAATGAGAATGCACATTTGACTTAACGGCCCTCAAACTCACTGTCACTTATCTCCTCTAATGATGCAAAGAGATGGCCCATTTCCCTGCCGGTACTGGGTTTTCTTTTACCTGGGTAGGGTACTCCTGGCCTGCCCCATCCTTTCATCAGTCTCGTGACAACAAATGACCTAGATGGATTTTGGACAGCCACCGCTTTGGCGAGAAAACTGATGGCTGCGAACATGATTGAGACCTGGTTTCTGCTAATTCCCTTCATACATGCCGGGGGCCGGGAATATATCAGTACCACCCTTCTCTTCTAAGTGTTGACTATATGTGCGGTTGTGTATCTTGTCCGCGAGGTATCTGTTAACTATCGCAGCATCGGGTCCCATTTCCAGGTCTGCGCTCTAAAAACGAGAAAGAGCATCCACTATAACCATTCTCCCTGCCTGGTATATGTTTAGCTGTAATCACTGCGGAACTATCTGTCTGCGCACATAACTTGTGGGAAGTGCATGGCGGACAACTACTGCCATATTGTCTGAGGGAATTACAATTGACTTGTGAGATATGCCAGGTCCCCCCAGGAAACATGATATCCTACGTGGTCCCTGCTGAAACCCGAGCTTGCTGCGCACCACGCTCCCTGGAAGTAAATCTGCCGCATCTGTAAAGAAAATGCAGGGCTTCCGTGAGAGTGGGTGAATCGTGCCAAAATGAAATCCCATGGGCCAAGAACCTGCTAAATCTTGCTTGATGTCCTGTGTACGTCTGAGATGAAAATGCGCTTTGTTTGTTCCCGATGTTGCTAAAGCTATTGGGAATCACCCTTATTGCGAAGCCTACTGGACCCAGGAGTTCCTGTATCTGCTTCAGCCTTGCTTTTTTACAGTGCCACCTCGTATTCGCCGCTCTGGCAAGCTTATCAATTTTGTCAGCCGGCAGTCTGGAACATCTAGTTCCAATTCAATACCTATAACGTAAGGATTCGCAGTGGGCCTACTGTTTTTTCAACGGCTAATGGGATGTCCAATTTCTGTGCCAAGTGGATAAAGACCTGTAACACATCCATCCACTCTTGTGATTCCCGGTCTTTGAACAGGAAGTCCTTCAGATGAGGACCAGAGACCTAGCGGGGGCTAGTTGCTCCACTACCCCATGCACAAACATGCTAAGCTCTTTGAAGTATGCGCACTAGATGTGGCCACACATGGGGACACATTTATCGCAATAAAACCTCTCCTGGAACCTGACACCTAACAAGGGAAAGGGCTGTGGGTGTAAAGGCAAGGTGCGAAAAGCCGAATCTCCGTCCACCTTAGCCCAATGTGCCTAGTTGCCTTGCCGCCGAATTATTTGAATGGCATTGTCTACAGATGCATATTGTACTGTACAGCTGCTATGGTCAATGTAGTCATTTACTGATGTTCCTATGTGGTGGGACAAATTACGACTGGGCCTACCTTTCCCCAGCTCCTTCCTTGGTATTATGCCTAGCGGAGACACTGTTGTTGCCGTGAAGGGCGGGTCCTCAAACAGCCCCGCTATGCAGCCTAGCAATAGTTCTTTGGTAATCTTGCCTGCAGCTATCTGTCGATGCATGTGAATCGAGGATGCATTGTTGGGGTAGTGTTGTCACTGTGGTATTGTCCTCTAATATGGAATCATGCAACCTGATTGGAAACCTGTGGTGATGCACCCGTTCTGTCAGGGTAACGGGCTAACCCTGAAGCTTGATGGCTTCCGGACCCTGTCCTGAGTTAATAGGTTGCTTTCTCCTGTCTCATAAGCTTGATGGGGGGAGCGCTAGCTCCCTCAGTACCCTGTCCCGTGTTACTAGATTGCTGTTCCCTGTCTCTGGGGAGCCTGCCTTGCCCTGCAGCATGCCTGCCCGCGCGGGCGTGTCGGGTGCTAGGTGCAATGTCCGCTGCCTCCGTCCTGCCTTTGTCCTGACGGCATTGCCTGACAGGACTACCACTGGTGCTGACCCGATATGAATGGATTGTCTGCACTGCTTTCTTGTAAATTTAATATCTTAGTTAAGCCATGCCTGTCCCCTAAATATCTCATGCGCTTTTAAAATTGTATTCCATATCCCACACCAAGTCCGGGCCCCTTTCCGTTTCCTTCACTATAGTGAGTGTCCTGAGTATGTGAACAGCTGAGTGTCCTAAGTATGTGAACAGCCTACGTCCAGTCCATGAAAGACCCGAATATCTTGGGGTCTTATCTGTTACGCTATCCCTGCCTACGGTACCCTCCTCATGCAACTCCCACACAAGGAGTGAGAAGATATCAATCCACCTGTATTGTGAGAACGGTACCTAATGCATCGCTCCTGTGATTAAGTACTCCCACATCCTGACTGGTCCCCTGTGCACCGACCGGTGCCACAACCGCATTCTGTCCTGCCATATTGGGCTCCGTTACCCGTTCTTATCGTCCCGTACTGCATATCTAGTTATGTCATGCGTCTGCGCTGGAAGGAGTGTGGTGCTGTCATTAAACTTACCCCTTGCCGGTACTGGCGGTAGCCCCGCAACTATGGAGGTGGAGTCTGCGGTGCTGCTACCTCCCTTGCAGGCCCCCGCACCGTCTGTGCTTGTGGTGTAGGTCCACTGTGACTTCTAAGGTCTGGGGCCACAGCACTCCGCGTCTTAGCTGGCGGAATTTTGGTGGGCCGCTTGGCTGGCCTTGCTGATGCATATGTCTCCTTCGCACACTACAATGACATTACTGCAATGGAGAGACTAAAAGAATAGACAATTTAAAGCAAAATGACCTCATAATAACTGATTGTGGTGACGCCGGCTTCCCCAATCTCTGCGTGCATCCTATGGTGCCTGTGTAAACTGTACCCTCCTTGCTCACAGCTACATATCCGACTGCGTGCTGTCTGCGCAGTGCGCCCTTCCTTAAATGGCCGGCCTAAAGCCCCACGGGCGATGGCTGTTACATTCAAATTTGGCCTGGTAGTCAAAACGGCTGCCGTATGCAAAATGGGCCGCTAAAATTAAAATGGCCGGGCCCCTGTAAATCCGGGCAGATAAATCAGTAAGACTGGTGGTCCTTCTATCAAAATGGCCACCGTTTTCAAATTAGCTGCTTTAGTCCACGTGGCCGCTCTAGTCAAAATGGCCGCTAAGTGCACATGGCCCTCTAGGACTAACACTGTTGTACCAACCCTTCCCCCCGTGGACCTGGTCCTAACGGCAGCTGAGAGTAGCATACTGAAACCGATATGTTTGTCTGATGCCCCTAAGTACTGTGTCCCGCTATGGCACCAAACGGTATGATATCAATTGTTCCAGCCTATGCCGTGTGTCAAAGACACATGCGTGCGGTATCCAAGGTGGCCGCTGTGGTTAAATTTGTATTGGAATGTCCATTCTAGTGAATTTTAGCGCCATAAAACTGGCTGCCTTTTCCAAATTTTACTGCTAGTCGGAATGGGTGGTGTATTGAAAGTGGCCACCGTTTTTACAATCAGCACTCATGCAAATGGCCACCCTATCGAAATTCACTGCTGCCGTACGTGCCTCTGTAGGTTAATGGCCGACTGTATGGGCGGGCAATTACAACGCATAGCGAAGCGCATGTCCCGCCAATTTTGGACTCCCCCTAAGTGGCCCGCAAGAGAAGACCCTGACTAGTGAGGATCGCAATGTGGACGTTTCTGCAAAAACCCGCATCTCAAATATCGCATGGCAGGCCAATCATACAGACATGGCGCCGGTAAGTAACGTTTAGGATGAAGCGTAGTCGACCGAGTAGAAAACATGGCATGGCCGTGGTGCTGCGTGACATGGGCAGCTTATACAACATGGCGACTTATACCGCACTAAATTTTACCGAATTAGATAACACGGTGTGGCCGACCACAATGGGGCTTGTATAGCTCTGCGTGGCCTGGGCGGCTTATACAGCATGAGCGACTTATACTGCACTCATTTTTGCTGCATTACATCGAAAATCTGGTGTGGCCGGCCATAACGGGGCTTAAGGTCCGTCGCCGTAGTGGCATAGACGGCTTATACCACATTAATTTATCGAATTTGATAACACGGCATGGCCAGCCACAACGGGGCTCAAAGGTCCGTTGCCGTATAGCGCGTAACTGTCGGCCAAGTATTATTGGCCGGCCATCACCGCATCTTAACATGCGGTGTGCCGCTGAGGCAGGAGAAGAGCAAAAATGACGTACCATTAAAGATGTTTTCGTCTCCCTGAGATCATTTGTGTTTCGGTTCAGTGCTGTGCACAAGGTCTTCCGAGTCGTGCCTCAGTGCCGTGCTATGCACTGCGGATTGCAAGCACTGCATGGCCGGCCAAAAACGGCAACCGCGCTGTGGCAAACCCATCTGCCATGCGCCATGGGCAGCTTATGTGGGACTCTAGCCTAGTGCGCGTAATGCCGTGAGATAGGCAGCTAACCCGAGATGGCCGGCCATCCTGGAAAAGCTAAATGGGGGTCGGCAGGAGAAAGCTAAAATGCCTTGCAGCTGCACAAAGTTTTAAATGTCTACATACCGTAAAATTTGTTCTCAATTTGCTGGAATATCGTGCTCTGCTGTAAGAGCTTCTTTGGCTGTACTCTGCACAAGCTCTGCCCAGGGTTGCTACATGTGCCTGTAAAAATTTCAGGAGCTGCTGCCCAGGGTTGCTCTTCTCCTGCTTCCAAATTCAAAAGGACTTCCTGTGCAGTTCAAATTCCTCTCTCCTCCTCCCTTGCTCCTCCCCTTCTTTCCTGCCCCCTCCCCTTGCTACCCCTTGTTTCCCTCCCACTACTACCTCTGCTCTAGCTAGGCCCTCCCTGTACCCTCCCCCACACTTCTGTCTTCGCTGGCCTTCAGCCCAGTTGTGGTCGGCCCCCCTTTAATGGGTGTGCCTGGTTCTTTCCACGTGGAGGTTTATTAAAAAGTTAATTTAAAGAAATTAATAACATGAATATCCATGGTTCCTGAAGCTATTACAGAGCCTGGTATCCCTTGCTGGTTTCACATTTGGGGGAGGGAGGAGGACAGCAACCATTGGGGAATTATGAGCATCTTTCTGTACCCTGGACATACTGAGTACCAGCTACAAATAAAATGAGTCGCTATTCAAAGCCATTTAACTGGCCAGAAATGGCTCCTGTCTACTTAAATTTCTTGTTCAGAGCTATCCACTGATATTCAGAAGTACTTAAGTGGTTAATAGCACTGAATATTACCACAGACCACTAAATTCAAACCCAACTATTTTGTGGGTGGTCTGGGCGTGGAGTCACCATTTATACGGTTAAGTGTTGATATTCAACACTTAACAGCATAAGTCAGTCCTTCCTTTATGCGGTGCCACTAACGTAGTTAAGTGCTGAATATTGTACTTAACTGCATAAGAGACAGCTGACTGAATAAACCTGGATATTCAATGCTGGTGCCCGGAAATGGCCTGGTATTGAATATCTGGGAATAATGCTGCTGCTGCCAACTATGAAAACACTGAACTTCACTGGCTGAATATTGACCCCAAGTCCATTTTGGGGGGGATATAGATGCCACTTCCCCTTCTGAAATCGGAGTTGGACATCCACATTTTGGCCCCTACCTAGTCCCACCCAAACACACACCCAGACTATGCCCCCTTGCCATAAGGACAAACACGGCAGTTTTAGACATCCACACCCCGGCTTTATAAAATTAGGATTTGGATGTTCATAAAATATGGATGTCTACGTGCAAGTTTTCAGACCTCCAAAAAATGAACAGAGCTTCTAAAATAAGAGCCTTAACCATTCAGTGTGGAAACCTTTTCATCTCTGGGATTTAGCCCTTAACTTTATAGTTAAGCAGCTAGATCCCTTTAATAATGCACCCCTATTTGGCATTAATGTTATCAATTCTTCATTAATTTGTTCAGTGAAAGTTGAGGTGAGGAGGTTAGAATTTTGATGTTATATGAATTCAGCAAATGACCCTTTTCTATTGCGTTGTAGCACGTCCCAGAAGAAAGTTACAGAGATAAGAACTCTCCACAAGAAGAAGTAAGTAGAGAAGTCCACAATATAAAGCAATTTTCACTCTTCAGGGTCAGCCTTTTGAACTCTCTTTTAATTCAGGGTGAAATAAAAGCATATAGCTCAAGCATTACAACTGAAAAAAGAATAAACACACCACCCTGTATCCTTTTTGCAATATTTAGGTTTCAGTTTCATTTGCCATATGTTGCCCTCAAAAGAAAAGAAAAATAAATCCAACAAAGGACCCGGGGGAGCAGTGGTAGAGCTAACATGCACCAAATTGATACTACCGCTGGGGTAGCACAAGTGCCTGGCAATAATTTTGAAGTTGTAATGTGCTGTTTCCTGCAGTAGAAAAATATTTTTCTATTTTCTACCATGGGGGGGGGGGGGGGGGGGGAGGTGTCCCAGTGATAATCAGTGCAGTCACATTGGCATGCACTGCCTGATTACCACACGAGTAGCACGTGAGCCCTTACTGCTAGGTCAATGGTTGGTGGTAAGTGGTCAGGCAGTAAATAGCTGCAAACTACTTTTAATTTTAGTGCACAGCCATTTACTGCCCCATTGTAAAAAGCCCTTTCCCCAGCTGCAGTAAAAAATAGTCCAGCATGTCAATTTCGCGTGTCCAAACTACCGCAGGCCACTTTTTACTACTGCTTATTAAAAGGGCCCCTTAGTGCCAGTTTCCGCACCCAACTCTGGGCACCTGTCTTATACCTGATGAAACCTGGTGTAAATCCTCCTATCCAACTTGAGCATGGAGACCCATTATTCTACAGCACTGCATGCAACCTTTTGACATGCCCATGGCTATGCCCCTTTTGGATTACATGCTATGAAATGTATAGAATACTGCGCAGACAGATAGATGCACACGCATATCTTAATTGGAGTCAATTAATGTCAATAATTGGTTGTTAGCAGCCAATTATTGATGACAGCTCATTAGTCAAATTGCATGCACATCTCAGCAGCACGCCTAAATCTGGGTGTCATATATAGACTAAGGGGAATAATGTTTTATTGTGACATAGCAAAAGAAGCAAACAAAAGCATGAAGGAGTAATGTTTTCTTCACAGTAGGGAAATGGGACTTGATATACAGCCTTTCTGAGGTTTTTGCAACTACAGTCAAAGTGGTTTACATATATTCAGGTACTTATTTTGTACCAGGAGCAATGGTGGGTTAAGTGACTTGCCCAGAGTCACAAGGAGCTGCAGTGGGAATTGAACTCAGTTCCCCAGGATCAAAGTCCACTGCACTAACCACTAGGCTACTCATTACATCAATGTGTACATTTTTAATACTGTTGCATGGTAGTTCTATTATTAGGTTTCAGTTTACTGTTTTATTGTAAGTCTGTTTATTGACGTATTATTTCAACATTACATTCAGAACTTTGTAACAAAGAACATTGCTAAGACAACCATGGTCTATTATGTCTGATACATGCGTCAAGTCAATTTCTTCAAAATATCCCCAATTTATTCCCTCCCCCATCTGACCCCTCCTTATCGTATAGATACTGAAACAGTATGTAATTGTAAACAGCCCACTTATTAGTATCTAGTAGCTATGATAACAGGTATATACATCTGTTAGAAAACATAATCTGAGCTGTGCATGGAAGCCATCGCCCCATTGTTGTCAGTCCAAGATGTTCTTCTTCCTCCACCTCTCCCCCTAAATGCAGTGTTCAGTATCTCTGCTATACTCCCTTTCCTGAGATCCCCTATATCCCACCCCTTCTCCTCCCCCCCCCCCCCTTTACTGCAGGAAAATCTCAAAAACTCAATTAATGTATGTCACCGTAAGTTATTGTTGATTGTGTCATGTAGGAATGTGAGGGTCCCCCAAACGATTAAGTATATAGCTACGGGCTCTGGGTGCAAGAATATGGATATAGCTCTTCCAGGTAAAATATAATTCTTTTTGTCTTTTGACTCTCAGGTAGACACCCCTCAGTTCCATAAGCAACAAGGCATGGAATCTATTACGCCATTGCCAATATGTGGGAGGATCCGGTTTAACCCAATTGATCATTATGCATTTTTTCCCTATTAAGCATGCTTTGTATATCAACAGGTTATGGTGAACAGCACCAGCCCCCTGTACGACGTCCATTCCCAGGATAGCGTGTTCTGGTCTTATCAAAATGTTCTTATGTAGCAAAAATCCTAAAAACCCAAATATCTTGATCCAGAACTGTTGGATCTGTTGGCATTCCCATATAGCATGATAAAAGGTACCAGGGGCTTCTTTACATCTCTCACATGTAGGGGAATCCATTCTTCCCATGTTATAGAGTCTCGATCTAGATGTGTAGGCCCGTAAGATTATCCGACCCTGACATTCTCTTAGCTCTGCGCTGTGTATATTCCTAGGAATCTGTCTCATACTGCTCATCAGCATTTGCATTGTTATCCTTATTTTAGTATCCGTTGACCATTTCACCATAATATGGTCTATGTGTTTATGTTGTTCTTGTTGTTGGAGCCTTTTATGAAGGAGTGATATTGATATAGCTTCGCTTGTGGGTAATTCGTATAGTTTATCTATTTTATTGGGTACATCCTTAACAAGTGATTGCTTCGGAATTCCCATAATATAGTGAGAAATCTGTTGGTATGCAAAGACGTCCATTCCTGTGATCGTTCCCAATCCCAAAGAATCTAAACGTTTAATTTTGCCAGTTAGGTCTACCATATCTTGCACATTATGTATTCCTTTTTGTCCCCAAGTTCTAAATCGGAAGTTGTCCATACCTGGGAGAAAGTCTCCGTTCCCTATGATAGGCATTAACCCATTTTGGTGGGCATCAAACTCCCATGTGCGGCCAAGTTCTCTCCACGCCAGCCTAAGCGGTCTAGCCAACAAACTATTTTTGATATTTTTCGGGAGAGAGGATTGTTTGGCTTGTAACACATATTGCAGTTGCAGCGGATTAACCCATGCTTCCTCCACGGCTCGTGGTGTATGAAACGTTGTTCCCGTTACCCAATCCCCTATATGTCTCATTAAGCAGGCTCTATTGTATCTGAGTAAATCTAGAACACCCATACCTCTCCGCTCCCAATTGTCTAACATGTTTTGCCATTTTATTTGGGGTCTTTTCTTTTTCCAAAAAAATTTAGAGAGCAGACCCATCAATTTTCTCCAGTCTCTTCTCAGAAGATATATTGGTAGTATTTGGAAGCAGTAAAGCCACTTCGGGAATAGGATCATATTAAATAAGCTAATTCGTCCCAACAAAGATATTGGCAAATTAGACCATCTCTCTAATAGGCGTTTTGTATACTCAAATAGGGCAGTGATATTCTTTTGGTATAGCTTTGAGGGATCCCCCGGTAATTGTATGCCTAAATAGATGAATGATCCATCTATTCTCCTGAGTGGGCAAGCTAAGCGAGACCACTCGTCAGCTGTCACGTTTAATGGTTGGATCTCAGATTTGTCTAAATTAAGTCCAAACCCTGAGAAATCCCCAAATTCCTGAATGAGCTCCAAAGTCACTGGCAAGATGTACTAGGTTGGCTGAGGATTACCAGTAAGTCATCCGCAAAAGCGGATATTTTAAAATGTTCATGCCCCACATGTATCCCCTGGATCTCTGTCATCCCCACAATATCTCTAATTAAAGGATCGATCACCAACACAAACAGGAGAGGGGATAAGGGACAGCCTTGTCTAGTGCCTCTTGCTATCTCAATTCTTCGGGATGTCACTCCATTCACCAAAACCTCTGCCAATGGGTCATGGTATAGTGTCTTAATGGCTTCCTGAAAGAACTCCGTTATACCGTAATTCTCCAGTACCGCGAATAGGAAGTCCCACCGCACCCGATCAAAGGCTTTGTGGGCATCAAAACTAATCAGCACTGAAGGGATCTTATCGTTTTTAATTTGCTCCAATGCCAGTAATATCTTCCTCAGATTTTTCGCAACCGATCGGTTTCGTATAAATCCTACCTGAGGATCAAGCACCAATTGAGGTAAAAATCTAGCCAACCTATTTGACAGCACTTTCACAAACAATTTAGCTTCATATGAGATTAGGGATATTGGACGATAGGATTCTGCCAAGGTTGGATCCCTCCCTGGCTTCAATAATACAATTATTTGTGCTGTCCGCAGTGAAGATGGGAGTTCCCCGTGTGTTACATAAGTATTAAAGACCTTTGTTAAACACTCTCCAATCTCATCGATTAAAAGTTTGTACCACTCTGATGTGAATCCGTCTATTCCCGGTGCTTTATACATAGGGCTATCTCGTATACACCACTGAACCTCCTCTACTGTGATAGCTGCATTCAATATCTCTTGCTGGTCCCTCCCAAGTCGGGGGAGATTCTGCCCCTCTAAATATGACATTGCTTCCAGTCCCTCGTTTTCTGGTGGTGAATATAAACTGGTATAAAAGGCTTCAAATACTCTATTAATATTCTCGTTTGTGTGATGTCTAGTGCCTTGTGCGTCTGTGAGTTGTGTTACCCATCTCCTCCCCCTCGTTTGGGTAATCAGCCTCGCTAAGAGTTTTCCTTGTTTATTGGCATATTGGTACATCTGATATTTATAGTATATCAAGGATTTTTGTGTGCAGGAATGAATTAATTGATTAAGTTCTGTCTGTGCTATCACCAATGCTTTCTTGTGGGCACTAGATTGTGTTCTCCCATATAGTTGTCTGAGAGAGCGCACTCTCATCTCCAGTCGTCTCATCTCAGCCTCCCTCATTTTCTTTTTATGAGCTGTGTATGATATTATATGTCCCCGCAATACAGCCTTAGCGGCCTCCCAGAATAGTACTGGATTTAATTGAAAGCTCTCTCGATTGAGTTCCCCATATTCTTCCCATTTTTCCTTCATAAAAGTATGAAAATGGGAATCATAATATAACGCCCTGGGGAATCTCCAGTAAGGAGATCTCGTGGGTTCATTATTCCATTTCAGAGATACCCAAATCATTGCATGGTCCGACACCTGGGTTGGGCCTATCTCCGCCTGTACCAGGTGAGTTGCAATATGTTGTGATACCAACAGGTAATCAATACGTGACTGCGTCCCATGAGCTCTAGATAAATGGGTGTAGTCACGCTCTCCTGGATGTAGCAAACGCCAGGAATCCAACAGCTCCAGTTCTGAGCACACCCAAGGCACTCCCCTGGAATAATTCAGTGGTCTAATCCGAGAGGGGCCAGTGCTGTCCACCAATGGGTCGTACACCTGATTAAAATCTCCACCCACTATCACCGGCATCTGTTCAAATCTCTGTATCTGCCTGATAAGGTTCTGGAAAAAATGCTTATCATATTGATTTGGGGCGTAGATATTAACTAATAGCAATGGTCTATTATTTAATGTGATGTGTTGAATGACATATCTCCCCTGAGAGTCAGTAACCCTACCATGTAATACATATTGGAGCCCTTTTCGAAATAGAATTGCCACTCCCGCTTTTTTGTTGGTCGTGGGACTATCCACTAGGTCCCCCACCCACCACCGGCACAGTTTTTTGTGTTCACTGGCATTCAGATGCGTTTCTTGAAGTAGAACTACTTGTGCTTTTTGTCTATTCAGTGTTTGTAATATCTTAGATCATTTGATCATTTGACTGGTGATATTATGCCCCCCACATTCCATGATAAGATCTTAACCATTTTTCTGTTTAAGTAATTCCATTACGCTGGTTTTTTAAAAAGTACATACCTTTTAGATTAGAGGGATATCCCAGCTTATCCCTCCCCTCAAATATCTGTGGTGACCCGTGAAATCCTTGAGTTTTGTCTTTCCCATCTAAATTTATTTCTTCCTGCAGGCCCAATCTCCTTCCCTTCCCTCTACTACTTTGCCCTACCCCCCTCCCCCATCCCCCCTGACCTTCCTAACCCCGACTCCCCCATATTCTAAAACCCCCATGTAGTTCTATGTAGAACCTGCCACGTATAGGTACCCCACTTCCTCTCTTTATATTGTTGATAAAAGCATTTTGAACATTTCAACAACTAGTTATACAGTCTCTATTAGGACATTTTGCTGTAAGACACCTTCAAACATTAGAAACATCATGTAACTCAAAAAAGAAAAACTATCTTAAAATTAGCTTAACTCAAAGGTCCAAAAGTAACGTGTATTTCCTTTGGTCTCCACCTCTGACGTTGCAACCTTCCCAGTTCTAAATTAGGCCTCATGGTGATCTATAGCAGTACTTACTCCATAAAGCCTCATAGTTTTTCATCCTCCTAGTCCAATCCTCTGAGGCCCTATTCCATGGTAATGGCTGGTGCAGTTGTTCTCGCCCATAAGAAAGTTGCCGTCATCTGATCCATTAAGCGTCCAGAGTCTCTGTGCCCTAGTGCTTCTTCTCTGGCACATTCTCTGCTAATCTCTCAAATATCCTTTCATTTTCCCTGGGTCATGTCCATCTGCCAGTCAATGACTGCTTGTTATATAGGTCATTTTGTTGATCTGGCTGGTAGCGTCTTCAGGAAATCCCTGGCCTTCTCTACTGAGTCATAGTTTTTTTCCACTCCATCCAGATAGAGTCTCAGCTTGGCAGGATAAAGTAGAAAGAATTTTATTTTGCGCTCGTATAGTTCAGCGCATATCGGAGCAAAGGCGCGCCTCGCCGTCGCCACGCTGATCGAATAATCCTGAAAGCATAAAATTTTTTGACTCTCGTATTGCAGTGTCTGGCCCGCTCGGATGGCTCTCAAAATCGCCTGTTTCTGTCCATACTGCAAGAGTTTTAATATAACCACCCTAGGTTTATCCGTTGTTGTACGGCGTGGCCCTATCCGGTGGGCCCTCTCAATTCGCAACGGATCTTGTAAATTATTTAATTGCAGGGTCTCCGTGAGCCAGCGCTCTAAGAAACTCACCAGTTCTGCATCTTTCAGGCTCTCAGGTAATCCAATGAGGCGTAGATTATTTCTTCTTGCCCGATTTTCAAGATCATCTATTTTTTGTTCCATCTCCTTCATTTTCTTTTGAAGCGTTTCTCTGGGTTCCTCGTTTTCTTGCATGCGATCTTCAATATCGCTAATTCGTTGTTGCATATGGTCCAGATCTAAGTGGAATCCGTCTAAGCGCTCGTGAGCAGCTTCTGCTCTATCGTATAGAGCCTGCAGTTTTTTATCTAGCGCCGCTTCCACCACCGCTGTCACCTCTGCAGTGATCTCGGCGGTCCACGCAGAACATACTGAAGCGCTCTGCGGTGGCGGGCTATCCGCCATTTTAGGTTCTGGGACCTTGCTCTTTTCTTTTTCCTTTTTCTGGATTCTAGAGGTCATTCCGCCACGAGGATGTGAGTACCGATTCTTATTTTGTTCGCCTTTCGTTCTAGTGTGCCCCAGGAAGTTAATATTAGCAAAATGCTGTATCAGATATTGATTTTGCAGATTAGTAATCCAGGAAGTGTGGGAGCTCCGCTTTTCAGCGACCGCTCTCCTCCATGGTACCACGTGACCTCCTTCAGTTTACTGTTTTAAAGTTTACCTCATTTATTGTATTTATGTTTATTCTTGGTTATTTTACTATTGTTATGCTGTTAACAAAATTTTAAGTTTTATGTTAAACTGTACCTACTGTACACCAGCTTGGGAGAATCTCTTCATAAAAGCGGTTAATAGATCCCAAATCAATAAATTACAAAATCTTAGAAAACTAATACATTTTCCCTTATGAAATCTAAATCAAAGTATCAGATAGCATGACTCTCACGTCCAAGACCAAAGAAAAATACCTCTAACTGACCCCAATCCAAAAGGAAACTAAAATAACAGCTATACAACTTTCCTCAGACAGGATGCTGACTCTGGTCCTGAGTCCAGAACGTAACAGCTGTCCAACAGTTGCGGATTTTATTTTCCTATGTTGGCTCTAGCCACCCAGTCCTCAGGATGGTGAGCCATGTATGGGATCCATAGATAAGGTCCCAATAGCATACATGGGAATAAATAAGAAAGTCTAATGTCCTATAGTGTTGCTTTGAATGATAGCACAGACAGTATTGCCCTGCAATGTTATGGGCATAACCTGTGTAAGGAAAATTGGCAAAAGTTTGGGAAAAAGACAAATGGCAAAAATCTTTGTCTCTGTAGATAAATTAGTAGCTTCCATCTTTACCAGTGGCATAGACAAATCTCTGACACTGGAAGCACTCTTTAATTTGGATGGATCAGAGATCACTGATGATAAAATAGCCAGACATTTGCTATCACGTGGAAGTCAGATCTACCAGGTCTTCAGTGATAAGATGGAACGCACAGGTACCAAGGCTGGCAGAAAATAGTGGCAACGCTATTGCATTTTCAAGGTCTTCACAGCTAGGCTTAAGGTGGAGAATGGCTTACACATCTGCTTCATTGCAGGAGAACAGTAGCTCTTTAATAATTCATACTTAGGCTGCTTGGCATTTCTATAGCATCACGTCTTGAAAGTATTTTGCAGTAGAATCCCTGTTGGTTTGGTTCTGGTTTCATAGGCACACAAAAGGTTGGTCAGGCTGTGGCCCTACAGGATGACTGGTATTAAACAGAGAGAGTAGCTCCCTGAGGTCTGTGAAAAACTCCTTTGCACTCCAGAATTTTCCAGAGAACGGGTATTTACAGGAATATAAACTCTCACTTGGATCATTAACATATAGTTTCAATATATAGAAGCCCCTTGCAATACAGTAAGTTCTGGATGCTGCACTATTGAACCCACATCATCAAGCACTTTGACTACAGAACCATTCTGGCTTCAGAACAGAATAAGTTGCATAGCCTTCATTGTAGCCACTGTTTGTAGCTTCTGAGATACGAGTACACCAGGTGCACAGAGCCAGCTTTCTAATGTTTTGGGGAGGTTTTGATATGTGGCCACAAGAAAGCAGTAGCCTAGTGGCTAGAGCATCAGCTTTGTCATCTCATCTCCTTGGGCTTTAATTCCAAGGCAGGTTCTGCTTACATAGTCACAGTGAGTTCACCTTCCCTCCATTTAAGGCTGGAAAATTCATACTTGGCATACATTATCTCCAAGAACAGCAGCTATCTTGTTACAACAGTGTTTGCTAAGTCCGGTCCTGGAGTACCCCCTGCCAGTCAGGTTTTCAGGATATCCACAATGAATATGCATGAACGAGATTTGCATATAATCGAGGCACTGTATGCAAATCAAGTTCATGCATATTCATTGTAGAAATCCTGAAAGGCAAGAGGTACCCCAGGACTAGACTTGGGAAATACTGATCCATACCTTCTCTGCGGGTACTTTGTGTGTCTGTAGAGAGCTCAACAGAAATGTTGGTGGACTTAAGAGCAATGGAGGGTTATGTGACTTGGCTAAAGTCACAAAGGTGCTGCAGTGGGAATTGAACCCAGTTCCTTAGGATCAAAGAGTGCCACAACAACCATTAGGCTAATGGTACACCTGGAAAAAATCACTGTATCACATCTTGATGGGGCATGTCTAAAGCAGAGGGATGAGAATGTGAAGCTCAGTGCCTCTGCATGTGACAGTGTATCCCCATGCAGGTTTTGTATCAGGTTTTGAGACAACACAGTGAAAATAATTGTGGAAGAACAAGGCTGTAGGAATCACTGCTACAAATGCCATTACCCTGTAGTACGTGTTTGAGCAAGATCCAGCAGTAGTGGACAGAGCACTAAGCAGAGGTACTTTGCTGTGAAGGAATGATCTAACGATTAATGCTGTGGGCTTAGAGCTAAGTATTTTGGGTTTGATTACTATGGCAGTTTCTTGTGACCTTGAAAAAGTAATTTAAACTTCTGTTACCTCAGGGGTAAAAGAAAATAGCAATTGTAAGCCCTCTGAAGACACAGAAAGTAGCTGTTCATAATGTGCGACTGTCCTCTGCCCTGAAATTGATGGCTACAAATAAGTTACCTTGTCTGTCAAGGGGATGGGGGTGCATGCACACAGAGATGTACATGCAAGAGCAGCACATGCACCTGTTGGGGTTGGAGTTGCAAGCCTGGTGGAAGCATTTTTGTTACATGTATTGCTCTAGTCTCCTGAAGTTGCTAGTGGAGTGAAAAATGAGCTTGTGTCAAGACTAAGAGTCTAAGTTCGAAGTCTTCCAATATTGGTTTCTCTGTGTCTCTGAGCTTGGCTTTGATTGTATGACTCGCGCAACCATTGTGCTATAACACCATAACAAGGCTGTGGGGATTTGTCCATGAATGCAAGCTATCAGTCAGTTATTTGATGATTATGTTATAAAAGGCACTGGAATGCTTCAATTTGATGAAGAGGAAGACTTTAAGAGTAAGCAGGACTCCTGCTGTAAGTGACTATACTTATATGCAGAGAAGCCTGTACTGGAATTTTAGATGTGTCCTTGACAGATCTAGTATCCACATAATTGAAGATTTTATTGGACTTTTTATTGGAGTGTTGATTGAATGATGTACAGTAATTACTCACATATATGATACAAGTTTGTGTTCTCAGTGAAACAGGGAACAGCTTATAACAATTGTTTTAAATTTATTTACTTTTGTATCAATAAAGATTTGTATTGTGATGTTTATTGTAATATAATTTATATTTATGTTTAATTGAATAAGATTAACAGTGAATATGCATGAGAGATTTGCATGCTCTACCTTTAAGGTAGCCAAATATATATGTCATGTAGATCCATAGTGGGTATCCTGTAAACCTGACTGCCTAGGTATGTCTCCAGTCCTGGCCTGAGACACCCTGGCTTCGGAGAATGTTAGTCTATATGGACAGGGTGCTGTTCCCTATGGGACCTGTTGATGCAGCTCTTTACATACAAACTTAGAGTGATCTAGGAGACGAAACAGGGTTGGCCACAAACAGTGAGGAACCAGAAACTTCAGTTGAGTGTGGATAATCATTCTATTCAAACACCTGTGGAAACTCCCATTAGAATGTACTCACTACAGCTGTAGTGTTTGGACCTCTGCCCCTGGCCACACCTGCTATTGCCTACAGCAAGAAGCCACAAAGTACAATATCAATCTAAACATCTTTTAAAATGCCACTACACTATTAGGCAGCTGTTCAAATCTTTGGTTCACTTCACCCTCTGGACATTGTCAGCCTAGACTAGTGTCACTGCTTTCCTTATAGGGAATTCATGTCCAAACCAAAACTCATCGTCTTTCCACCAAAACCCACTTCTCCTCTTCCTCCACTTTCTCAGTTGATAACACCCTCATCCTCCCCGTCTCATCTGCCCGCAACCTCGGAGTCATCTTTGACTCCTCCCTCTCCTTCTCTGCGCATATCCAGCAGATAGCCAAGACCTTTCGCTTCTTCCTTTTTAACATCAGCAAAATTCGCCCTTTCCTCTCTGAACACACCACCCGAACTCTCGTCCACGCTCTCATTACCTCTCACCTTGACTACTGCAACTTACTCCTCACCGGCCTCCCACTTAGCCATCTATCCCCCCTTCAATCTGTTCAGAACTCCGCTGCACGTCTTATATTCCGCCAGAACCGATATACCCATATCACTTCTCTCCTCAGGTCACTTCACTGGCTTCCAATCAGATACCGCATTCAATTCAAGCTTCTCCTTCTTACCTACAAATGCACCGTCTGCTGCCCCTCACTACCTCTCTACTCTCATCTCCCCTTACGTTCCCGCCCGTAACCTCCGTTCACAGGACAAATACCTCCTCTCAATACCCTTCTCCACCACCGCCAACTCCAGGCTCCGCCCATTCTGCCTCGCCTCACCCTATGCTTGGAACAACCTTCCTGACCCCTTACGCCAAGCTCCCTCCCTGTCCATCTTCAAGTCTTTGCTTAAAGCCCACCTCTTCAATGCTGCGTTCGGCACCTAACTCTTACTGTTCAGGAAATCCACACTGCCCCAATTTGACTGCCCCTATCGGACTGACTGTTCACTTGTCTTTTAGATTGTAAGCTCTTTGAGCAGGGACTGTCCCTCTATGTTAAATTGTACAGCGCTGCGTAACCCTAGTAGCGCTTTAGAAATGTTAAATAGTAGTAGTAGTATGGTGTCTTGGAAGGCACAGAGTGATTACATCTAGCCTGGGAAAAAGGTCCTCGCTGCAGGAGCAAACGTCAGGGGACAGTACACACATTTGGTTTTTAACTTTTATTAGTCTGCTGTCTTAGGTGCCTTAACTAATATAACAGAAAAAGGTTTAAGGCCTCACGAGCACATTAAACTATATCCACATTTTTGAAAGTCCAGCCTAACATTTAGATAGCCAACATGTGCTGCAGTGAGTTCAGACTACCTTTTCCAGATCTTTCCTTGCTGGCTGCTGACAGTGATGCTTCTCATCCAACACACCTCACCTTCTTCCCTCTGACCAGAACTTTAAGGGTCACAAAAGTGAGATGTTTATTGCAAATAAATATCTATCACACCTCCCCCCCCCCGCCCCCTATGTGCCAAATGATTATGAGAACTATGCCTGCCTGCGCTAGCATCCTTTCGTAGACATGCCTATAACATGCCCCCTTCTCCTCCCAGATCTGCCCATGTCCACATTAGCCATTAGTGCGTAGATTGCAACACACTGATGCTGATTTTAACACATCTGCAACTACCGCAGCACTGTGCTAGCAGTTCCCACATGCTAATCCATGCATTAACAGCCTAACGCAGTTTAGTAAAAGGTCCCCTAAGGTAGCACTAAAAAATCATCATCATGGCCTTATCTTCTCCACTGTAAGTTCTGGAGAGCCTCGTGTTCACAGCCTTTTTACATGTTTTCACCCCCTAGTCTTGTAAACCTCCTTTCAATTCCTGGTGTTTCATTCCTTTTTTCAAGTTAATAATAGTTTTATTATAATTTTTGAAATGTATAACGTTTCCCTTTGGGGTCTTAAATTTAATTTGAATATTGTAAACTGCATAGATATTCCTTTGATTTTGCGGTATATCAAATAAAATTGATAAGGATTTTTAAATCATAGGGTGTGAAATTAAAAAAAAAAAATATATATATATATATATATATATATATATTTAGAGACAATTTGAGCTGTTCTTTCATTCTTTTCTCACTTATAAAATCTTGGCTTTTTTCATTTTGTACAGAGTAAGTGCCATTTAAGGAGCAATGCTTTTAGAGAGAGCCAGGGGACAGAGATCAGGTGTGTAATAACAAAAAGCACTGCTTGCAACATCTGCAGCTTTCTCATAATCAGATTTTTTTTCCATTGTAATGTCAGTAAGGCTGCTATGGGACTAAGCTTTAATTCTGCCTAATTGTTTTAAGGCGTTAAACAAAAACAAGAACATATTTTTGTTATTGGACTCATTAAAAACTTGGAGAGTAGCCATTTTATAAGCCTTCAGCTAAAGTGTATTTTTAAACTGAAAACATTATTACTACTACTCAGTGTGTTTTTTCTAGAGAAAAAGGTGCCGGTACACAAATGCCAGGCCACCCTTGAGGGCTGGGGTGATCATTGAGGGACCCACCCCACAGCCAGCTGCCCTACAACCAGTCACAGAATCTATGACAAGGCAGAATTGGTGTGTAGGGCCTAAGTTCTTTCATTAAAACTTGGGGACCATGGGCCAATTTTAGCAGACAATGAAAAAGGTGCCGGTACTCAATACCCCCAAGTACCCCCTCAAAAAAAGCCCTGCTACTAATTTCTATAGTGCTACTAGACATACACAGCGCTGTACACTGATCATGAAGAGACAGTTCCTGCTTGACAGAGCTTACAATCTAATCAGGACAGACAAACAGGACAAATAAGGGATAAGAGAATTACTTAAGGTGGTAATGATACAACAGTCATGGGTACTGAACAAGTGAATAGGGTTAGTAGTTAAAAGCAGCCCCAAAATGGTGGGCTTTTAGCTTAGATTTGAAGACAGCCAGAGATGGAGCTTGGCATACTGACTCAGGAAGTCTATTCTAGGTATATGGTACAGCAAGTTAAAAGGAACAGAGTATGGAGTTGGCAGTGGAGGAGAAGGGTACAGATGAGAGCAGGGCCGTGCCAAGGGTCTCTGGCGCCCCCCTGCAGACTACCAGTTGGCGCCGCCCCCCCCCCCGCACCTGCCTGGCTCCAAGGCAGCGATTCCCCTCTCTCCCTGAGCCCTACCCTCCCACCCCGATCAAGCAATTCCCCTCTCTCCCTTCCATGAACCCTGCCCTCCCATCTATGCTCCTCTCTCCCCTGCCCTCCCATGTAGGAACTGCCCGCCCTCTTCTCCCCCCCCAAGATCCCTTTCCTTTTAAATTTACCTTCCTCCGGCAGCGCAGCGTCAGTGAAGGAGGCGGCGCTCCCAGTCCCGACGTCTCTAGCCTTCCATTGGTTCGCTCAGTGTCCCGCCTTCTTCGGCACTTTAGAGCCTGCTACTTAAACCCTTCTCAAACTTAAGACAGTTCCTCAAACGCAAACAGTCAAACACAAGCATCTACTTTCCTTCTCCAGCTGTCATCTTTTCCAGAGAGCTTCCCCAGTGTTTCCATCTACTCCCTACAGCTTTCCACCACTCTCTCAATAAAGCTGCCTGCAACCCTCTCACACCTGGTTCAATTCCCCAATCAACTGCTGGCTTCTCACCCTCCTGCCTAGAGTCCTCCCCCTGACTCTGATTCCCTTGCTGCTGCAGTGCATTCTGGACCTTGTAGTTCCCTGCCTCTTCACATACCCCCCTGGCCAAATTGCTAGTCCGTTTAATTTTTATTCCTTTCT
The DNA here is from genome assembly GCF_901765095.1 of Microcaecilia unicolor. Lineage (NCBI taxonomy): Eukaryota > Metazoa > Chordata > Amphibia > Gymnophiona > Siphonopidae > Microcaecilia > Microcaecilia unicolor. The sequence continues at coordinate 296,115,735 of NC_044032.1, forward strand.
TCAACGGACTAGCAATCCGAGACCCAACATCTGCTAGAGGTACCCCCTTCTTTGCCTGTTCCCCCGGGTTTCCTTCTCTTAGCAGCCACTCTTCCTGAACATCTACCAGCCCCGCTTTCCCTCTCACACAGTGGGGAAAAGCGGGCCAATCTCTGCCCAGAATTAACTCGTGTGGCAGTCTAGGTAATACAGCCACCCACACCCAGTGTGTACCTAAGGGCCCTTTTATCTGAACCTTCTGTAGGGGATATGTGAATACACTGAATATTAACCTTCCGGCCCCTGTTATCATCTCTCCATCTCCCTCAGGAACCGAGAAAGCATAGTCTGGTCCGCTCCTGAATCTAACAGTGCATTAACCCTGACACCCAGCACCTCCACTGTTCGCTGCCATGGCTTCACACCTGGCCCCTGGGAGTAGGAGGTGAATCCCAACCTTACAAAACAATCCTTTGTGTCCCTTTTTCCCACATCTATAACACATTCTCTCCTCATTCACACTCTGCCTGGCCTCTGTTCCCCTGGTCCCCTTTTCCTGAGAAGCCTTCTCAAACATGTTCTTGGACTGGGAGGCACACCCCCCTTGTCTTCCTAAACATTGTGACTCAAGGTAACATTCCATACATTTAATAGCTGCTTCTAACGTTTCACAACCTCTCTTAACCAAGTCAGTTCTTACTGTTCCAGGCAGAGCTTTTAGAAATTGCTCTAATACCCGCTCTTGTAAGATCTGCCTTACTGACTTCTTATCCGGGTCTAACCACTTTGTGGCAAGATCCATTAATTTCTGCGCCAGAGCTTTCGGGGTCTGGCCCTCCGTCCACCTCCAACGGTACACCTGCTCATTGACGCCATACCTGGCCAAGATGGCTCTTTTAAGGCAGCCATAGTCAGTTACCTCAGCTGGAGTCAAACCCAAAATGCCATCAAGGCCTCTCCAGCCAATGCTGGGGCCAATCGAATGGCCCACTGCTCCTGAGGCCACTCTGCTGCCACGGCCACCCACTCAAAGGTTCCCAGATAGTCCTTGATGTCATCCCCTGGAGCCACTCACCTGGCGAGGCTCTCCATACCCTCGTGTTCCTCCGGCCTGCATCCTGTCCTGTAACAGGTCTAGCAGAGGTTGCTGCTGAGCTTGTGACGCCGCCAGGGATTCCTCCAGAAACTTATGGGCCATCTCTTGTTGTTTCTGGAACTGAACATACTGCTTCTTCGGATCCATGCCTCCGGTCATATGCCTCCACCTGCAAAAACACAACACACAGGACCCAAGTGCCGCTCCTCAGAGTAGATATCCTATCTAGAGCCCATGACTTCACCTTTCTCACAATCCTCCCCCAACTCCGTGCCTGCTTACCAGACACCGGTGAGGTACTCGGATCTACTGGCGGGACTTTGACGGATCCCACCACTGCCACCATTTTGTGAGCTGGTCACCCTCCCAGACTCCAGCCAGGGCTGACCCTACTTAGCTTCCTCCACACACACGCGGTCACTGTTAGGCTCTAGCCTTCTCGGTAACTCACAGGATTCTGTCTCAAACACTGGGGAGCTTTCTGCCTCCTCTTCTCCCTTCACAAAACGCTCATCAACACCAGGCTTCTTATAATTAAGGGTTTTATTAATGGCCATTTAACATACTCCTCATGGCTTATTTCTTCTTCTTTAACATAAACATTTCCAAGTCAAACATAACAAAAAGGCACTTTACTCAGAGCCTGCTACTTAAACCCTTCTCAAACTTAAGACAGTTCCTCAAACGCAAACAGTCAAACACAAGCATCTACTTTCCTTCTCCAGCTGTCACCTTTTCCAGAGAGAGTTTCCCCAGTGTTTCCATCTACTCCCTACAGCTTTCCACCACTCTCTTAATAAAGCTGCCTGTAACCCTCTCATACCTGGTTCAATTTCCCAATCAACTGCTGGCTTCTCACTCTCCTGCCTAGAGTCCTCCCCCTGACTCTGATTCCCTTGCTGCTGCAGTGCATTCTGGACCTTGTAGTTCCCTGCCTCTTCACAATACGCACGCCCAGAAGAGGTAAACATGAAAACAATATATGAACTGATGAAAAATGTACAGAACTCACAAGCTCTGCTAATGTCAAATGAAAAACCACCAACAGCAAACAAGCTTGCACAATATTTTGAAGACAAAATAATAAAAATAAGAGCAAACCTAGCTGCAACATAAACAACACTCATAGATTTCCTACATGAATGTGAAATCAACCAGGACCACATCAAGACAGACAGAATCTGGTCCTCATTTAAGATACCAAGCTCAATTAAAGCACTACTGACAAAATATGGACACATCAATTGCCTACTAGACAGCTGCCCAAACTACATGATGGAAAACCAACCAGATTGGGTCATCAAACACTTAACTGAACACATAGAATACATGTTCTCGAAAGACCATTTCCCTTCGGACAAGGGCAACATCATACTCACTCCAATCCCTAAAGACACCACCAGAAAGATCAGTGAACTCACTAATTACAGGCCAGTGGCATTAATACCACTGCTGACAAAAACAATGGAAGGACTAGTAGCACGACAATTAATGGAAAACCTAATGCACTACTCAATCCTTCACAGCTCTCAATCAGGCTTCAGACCATGCTATAGCACTGAAACAGTCGTATAACCACTCTGATCACAAAATTCAGAAGAATAATAAGCCAAGGCTAGTAGTCAATACTACTACTACAATTCGATATGTCAAGTGCCTTCGACCTAGTAGATTACATAATACTAATGACCTTGCTCAATAACATAGGAATAACTGGAGCAGTAGCAGCCTGGTTCAATGGTTTTCTAAGAACTAGATCCTACCTTGTCAAGATATCCAGTGAATTTTCAGCCTCCTGGATCCCTGAATGTGGGGTCCCTCAGAGTTCCTCGATATCACCAATATTATTCAATATCATGATGGCTCCACTTGGCAAGAAACTGGAAAAAAAATGGGTTTAAACCCATTCATATATGCAGACGATGTCACCATCTACATACCTTTCAACAACAGCATCACAGAGATACTGGATAAGGCCAAAAAAGGATTCGGCCTCATGGAAAATTGAGCCACAACTATCAAACTTAAACTGAACTGAGACAAAACCAAACTCCTGGTTTTATCCAGCCAGCACAATCCCACTGCTTACCAAAACCTCATAATAGATCAACAATCTTACACAATCGAAACACAAATAAAAATGCTAGGAATCATTCTCAACAAACATCTGACCCTTGAAGACTAAGTTGCCACAATCACATCAAAATGCTTCAAAACACTATGGAAACTGAGAAGAATCAGAGACTATTTTCCCAGACAGTCATTCCATTTTATAGTACAAACGCTGATATTGACCCAACTAGACTACTATAATGCAGCATATGTAGGCTGCAAAGCAGGGGCGTAGCCAGCCTTCCGTGGGGGAGGGGTCCAGAGCCCGGGGGGAGGGGCACATTTTAGCCCTCCCCCCAGCGCCCCCCCTCCTGCCGCGAACCCGCCGCCGCTGCAGCCTACCTTTACTTTTGCTGGCGGGGGATCCCACTCCCCGCCAGCCGACGTCTTCTTCTCAGTCGCTTCCTGCTCTTCAATTTGTTTGCTGACGTCCTGCACGTTGTACAGAACTGTTCTCTGAGTCTGACGTCCTGCACGTACAACGTGCAGGACGTCAGCAAACAAATTGAAGAGCAAGAAGGACTGAGAAGACGTCGGCTGGCGGGGAGTGGGATCCCCCGCCAGCAAAAGTAAAGGTAGGCGGCGGCGGGGGCGGGTTCGCCGGGAGGGGGTCCGGGGGTGAATCTGCGGTGGCCCCGGCCCCCTCAGGCCCCACGTAGCTACGCCACTGCTGCAAAGAACACCTACTACAATCATTGCAAGCCATCCAAAACATAGCAGCGAGATTGATTTTCAAAAAGTCGAAATATGATAGAGCAACCCCACTACTCAAAATGCTACATTAGCTCCCAGTCAAGGCCAGACTATTTTTCAAGACCAGCACAATCATCTTCAAAATACTGTTTGGCATGACACTGGACTACATGCTTGACATGGTCAAACTATCACCAAGAAATGCAAACCCAGGAACCAGAGGTTACCTACTACTTCACCTGCTGAACTGCAAAAATGTACTATATAAGTCCACCTACACAGCGGGATTTAGCTACCTGGGCTTACAGTGGTGGAACTCAATTCCCATAGTCATAAGAAGCATCACGAACTGCCTCCAGTTCAGAAAAGACTTAAAGACCTACCTCTTCAGGAAATTCTATGAGTAAAATATGCACTAATCATTCTGCAACAACAATACACAATACAACCTCTAACTTTAACACATCTTAGGGGTACTATTACAGTGACAAATACAGTAAAGAAGTATTGGTAAATAGGTTGGGGTGATTCAGACAAAATGTTAGGGTGTGATCATGCGTCGGGGTTGAAAACTGCCCGTTTCCTGATTAAAATGCCATATTTCTTTATTCGGTGTTTATGTCAGATACTGTGGGGTATGCCTTCTTGAACAGGTGAGTTTTTAGTTTTTTTCGGAATTCTAGATGATTATTCGTAGATTTCAGGCGTTTTGGTAGAGAATTCCAGAGCTGTGTGCATATGTAAGAGAAACTTGACGCTTATATTGATTTATACTTCAGGCTTTTACAACTTGGGAAGTGAAGAGTTAAGTATATTCTGGCTGATTCAATTGTGTTTCTAATTGGTAGCCAGTGTAGTTTTTCCCGGAGGGGTTTTGCGCTTTCAAATTTAGATTTTCCATAGATAAGCCTGGCTGCCGAATTCTGAGCAGTCTGTAGTTTCCTTAGGATTTGTTCCCTGCAACCCGCATATACTCCATTGCAGTAATCGATATGTGTTAATACCATTGTTTGAATCATGTTGCGATAAGTTTCCCTCGGGAAGAATTGTTTTACCACATTGTGTGGAACATTGTCTTTGTAATGGCGGTGGCTTGGTTCTTTAGCGTTAGGTTGCTGTCAATAATAATGCCGAGGATTTTCAGGTTATCTGAGATTGGAAGAGTGTGTTCCGGGGTATGTATGGCTGTGGGGTAGTTTGTAAAATGTTGAGATGAAAGAATAAGGCAGTGTGTTTTTTCTTTATTGAGTTTTAGTTTGAATGTCATAGCCCAGGTATCCATTAGGCTTAGGCTGTGTTTTATTATATTGGTGATTTCTGAAAGGTTCGATTTGAAAGATGTATATTGTGACATCATCCGCATACAGAAAAGGGTTAAGGCTTGATTGAAAAGAGACTTGGCTAAGGGGGTCATCATTAGGTTGAAATGGATAGGTGAGAGAGGTGATCCCTGAGGTACTCCGCAGTTGGTTTCCCAGGGTGGAGAGATGTTGGAGTTTGACTTTACTTGATATGACCTTGTGGTTAGGAACCCCTTGATCAATTTGAGTATATTCCCTCCGATTCCTATCCTGTCGAGTATACTTAGTAGTATATTGTGGTCTACCATATCGAATGTGCTAGACATGTCAAATTGAAGTAGGAGAATGTTTTTACCTAGTGCAATTTCTTGCTTGAATTTGGCAAGAAGAGATACCAGTACAGTTTCTGTACTATGGAGGGGTTTGAAACCGGATTGTGATTCATGAAGTATTGAGAATTTGTCGATATACTCCGTGCGTTGTTTGGCTATGATACTTTCCATCAATTTGGTTGTCAGTGGGATGGATGCCACAGGACGATAGTTGGTGATATCATTTGATTTCTTCTTGGTGTCTTTTGGTAATGGTGTAAGTAAAATGTTGCTTTTGTCCTTGGGGAATAAGCCTTGTTGGAACATGTAGTTTAGATGGGATGTAAGATCTGCAATGAATCAGTCAGGTGGTGATTTCATTAAATAGTTGGGACATGCGTAATTCCGTTTGGATTTTTTAATCTCATTTTTGTATTTTCTTTGTGATTCTTTTCATTTGTTTAGTGTTTGGGCATTTCTATTTTTTCTCCACGCACTTTCAAGTCGTCTAGATATTGTTTTTAGTATTTTCAAATCGTTGTTGAACCAAGGTGTTTTATTGGGTTTCTATGAGGTTTTTGTTCGTATAGGTGCTATTTCATTTAAAATGGAAATACAGTGCAATCCGCTTAAGTGCAAGGGTCTGAGACCAAAGAAATACATGCAGTTAACCGGAGTGTGCACTTAACCGTTGTGACCCAAAGAAGCTTGACATATGATAAACATATGTACAGTACTGTTTATTATATGTACAGTATACAGTCTCTGTTAACTGACGTTAAACAGTCTCCGTTAACTGACGTTAGGCTTACTTGAAGTAATCAGTCATAGTCCTCTGTACACTCTTGTGTCTGTGAGTTCCATAGACTACGTCTGCCAGATGGTAAAAACTGTCATAGCACTGACATCCAGTGGCCTCCAGATAGGCCCGCACAGTGTTGAGACTCTCCAGCGCTCTTGCAAAAGTGACAGGAGGTTATTGAATTTCATCAGCATGTGCCTCGCTGCTCATTTCATCATCTGTTTCATCATCAGCCGTTGCCTGCGTGTAGGCGCATATCTTGACATCAGTGCTGTCATCAGCTGTTTGTAGATCGTAATCAACAGCTACGTAGTGATGAAACTCCTCTTCAGTAAAACCGGTTGGGATGTCAATAGCCTGTTCATCTGACGCGTTTGCAACAGCTGCATCTGTTTCGTCCCTCTCCACATCCTTAACAAAGCTTGCCCGCATGTAGCAGTTCACAATGGTTGCCTGTGTGACATGATTTCAGGCTTCTTTCTGCATATGTAGGGAATCCAACAGTGATAGATTACGAACCAGTTCAACAGCACGTTTATCCTTGCCAGTCTGGTCATCCATAACGCTCATCAGACGACGTAGCACAAGAGCCTGATAATGTTGTGAGAAATTGGCTATTATGCCCTGATCCATAGGTTGGATTAGAGAAGTAGTGTTTGGTGGCAGGAAGACCACCTTGACGTTAGACAGCCTGACATCATCACTGTGTGCAGCACAATTATCACAAAGCAACAAAATCTGACATTTTTGTGCCCGCATTCTAGTGTCTAACTTCTTTAGCTACTGCTTCCAAATTTCCCCAGTCATCCATGAATTTGCATTAGCCTTGTATGACACAGGAAGTCGCTTAACAGTTTTGAAGCAACGGGGCTGTTTGCTCTTTCCAATGATGAGGGGTTCCAACTTCTCACTCCCATCCATATTGCAGCAAAGGAGGATCGACAGTCAGTCCTTCGACGTTTTACTTCCTGTAGTTTCAGATTGTTTGAATGCAAGTGTTCCATCAGGAATCGTTCGCCAGTAGAGACCGTTTTCGTCAGCATTGAAAATGTCATGAGGTGCAAACTCGTTCAAGATGGTAGGAAGAACTGAAACAACCCAATTTTCAGCACCAAAGTCATCAGCATCTTGTTTTTCACCATGCTGTTTCTTGAATTTTATGTTGTTCCTCTCCTTCCATCTTTCCAACCATCCAACAGTGGCTTTGAGTTCAGTTAGTCCAAGACTTTCAGCTAGCTGATTAGCTTTCTCCATAAGCAGTGGACCGCTGACAGGAAACTGTCTGCTCCTGACTTGAGAAAACCAACAAAGAAGTGCATCTTCTACATCCTCAGCTTCTCCCGCCCATTTTCGTTTCCTGTGTGGATTTGTATTATTTTGCCAGTCTTCCAGAAGCTGGTCTTTTTGCTTCAAGATACGTGAAATTTGACTGGGATTGACACCATATTCTTTAGCAATAGATGCTTGACTTTGTTTTCTAATTTTTTAAGAACTTCTATTTGTTCAGCCAGTGTTAAATTCTTACAGTTGCGTGACGACAACGATGACTCCAGTGTACACTCTAACAACATTCTTTCGCTTATTCTGCCTGTGGCAGTTAACCAACGAGATTTCAAATTTAGTGCCCCTTTGTCACATGCCAATCGGCTTCCATATTCCATGTGCGCTTATGCGGAGTCTTTCCTGCAGAGGAGCGGTCTTAAACCATACATATAAGTGAATCTTGCACTTATCAGTAGTGCGCTAAACCGAAGTTTGTCCCCAAAGAAGTTGATTGCGCCAATAACTGGACTGAAGTACAGCATGCAGTTAAACAGAGCATGCGCTTATCCGACGTGCACTTAAATGGAATGCACTGTACATCTCTTTTCCCATTCCGCGAGGAAGTATTCAGAATCAGCTAAAACTGACCAGTTCTTGTCATATATCGATTGCCACAACGTTTTTACATCTACGCAACCTCTTATATTGTAAGTTGTTTTTTCTTCTACTTGGTGATGCCCCTTCTTCAGCCAATGTAAGGTTAAATTTAGTTTGAAGTGATCAGACTCTGTTAAATGTAAGCCACATTGAACCAAAACTTGTTTTTGGATAATTATGGGATACAAGCATGAATAAATTTGTCAATATTTAAGCACAAATTATATCTCTCCAACCATCCTGCAATAGCAACTAAACAGCCATTCAGGGAGTTCAGTTTTGGATCATGAGGATCGCAATAGCTGACTGACAATATGTCACTTCTAGCTGGGCTCCTGGTCATCTTTGTGGTCAGGGACTGACTTCCTTGCTTTCCTCTTAACTTTTTCTACCACTAGACAGCATAAGAACATAAGCATTGCCATACTGGGACAGACCGAAAGCACATTAAGCCCTATTTCAAACAATGGCCAATCCTGGTCACAACTACCTGTCAAGATTCCAAAACAGTAAAACAGATTTTATGCTGCTTATTCTACAGTGCTCAAAGTATGGAAACTTCAGACTGCTCTCCAAAATTTATTATTCAAGTCTACATGATAAAAAACTTTGTGGAGGAAAAGGCCTATCTTTTCCTCTAGAGGACTGCTGCTTGAAACTTATCTACCGTTGTGGATTATTTTTTGAAACCATCAGTACAGCTGACTCCATCATATATCAAGGACACAACACATTTTTAAAAATATTTTAAAAAGATTGAGGATCAGTCTACAGAAGTCTTTGTGGTGGCCACAATGGACATTAAATCCTTATTTATTTATGACATTTGTATCCCACATGTTCCCACATAGCCCACAACCATCTACACCAAGGAGGTTGGAGAAAGAACAGGAGATGACATGAGCCTATCTGGCCCATTGTGTGGGCTGAAGACAGTAGGCAAAGTTTGCCACCACATTGAGGTTTCAATCTAATTAAAGTTTTAATAAAAACTCTTGTATTTAAAAATAAAAACTCTGAATGTTGAGCACCTGATTCTCATAATATGATGTCTGTTTTGGTGATCCTTTACTAGGTGCAAAAATCTCAGCACCAATACAATGCCTACTAGGCATTGTCCCTATAACCAGTCCCCTCAAATGACACAATGATTACGGTTTAGTACAAATTGCTACTCTAACTGATAAATGGTTATTCCAATGCCATAGCTCTTCTGTGTATATCTGTATCCTGCACAAGACAGCTTGTTTCTAAATATAACTGAGATAAAAGAACAATGAGCAATGACAACATGGATACAGCTGATAGCCTCCTTGCTTTGTTCTGGTGTACCAATATGGCAGCTACTGGGGGAAATCAGCTTCAACTTTTTTATTTCATGAGTAATCCAAATCATAGTTATCTGATACTAGGGTCCACTTTAGGAGTCAGCACTCAAGAAAAAGACCTAGGTGTCATTGTAGACAATATCCTGAAATCTTCTACCCACTGTGCAGCAGCTGCTGAAAAAACAAACAGGATGCTAGGAAATATTAGGAGAAGGATGCAAAATAAGACAAAAAATATTCTAATGCCTCTGTATTGCTCCTTGGTACAACCTCACCTTGAGTATTGTGTTCAAATCTGGTCACCGTATCTCAAAAAAAAGTATAGCGGAATTAGAAAAGGTTCAAAGAAGATCGACCAAAATGATAGAGGGGATGGAACTGCTCCAATATGAGGAAAGGCTATGAGGTTAGGGCTCTTCAGCTTGGATAAGAGAAAGTTCAAGGGGGGTATGATTGAGGTCTACAAAATCCTGAGTGGTGTGGAATGGGTGGGGGTGAATTGATTTTTCACTTATTCAAAAAGTACAAAGACCAGGGAACACTCAATGAAATTGTATGGAAATACTTTTAAAACAAATAGGAAGAAATATTTTTTCACTCAAAGAATAGTTAAGCTCTAGAATTCATTGCAGGAGGATGTGGTAATGGCGGTTAGTGTATCTAGGTTTAAAAAAGGTTTGAACAAGTTCCTGGAGGAAAAGTCTATAGTCAGTTATTATGATGGACATGGAGGAAGCCACTGCTTGCCCCGGGAATGGTAGCATGGAATGGTGCTACTAATTGGTTTTCTGCCAGGTATCTGTGACCTGGATTGGCCACTGCTGGAAGCAGGATACTGGGCTAGATAGCCCATTGGTCTGACCCAGTATGACTATTCTTATGTTCTCATGTTATGTTCTTATGCTGTCTCTTGTTTTTTTTCCCCCGATCTCCTTGATCTACATCAAGGAAGTTTAATGACAGGAGATGGCATGAGCCTATCTGGCCCATTATCTGGGCTGATGGCAGTAGGCGGAGCTTGCTGCTGTATTGATCAGAACAAAACAATAATAATCACAACTGAAACCAATAGCAAACTTGTGAGGTTTATATTCTCTCTGTTAGCAGGTGATCAGGGGAGAGGGGGATGAAGTCCATTGATTTTCTGATATCAGAAAACCAATGGACCAATGGGAGCAAGTCGATGGATATGTCTGAAACATTTAACAATGTTGAGATTAGCATATATATCCAACCGGGCATTTAAAAGTCTGTCCTCTAATGATGTCGCATATTCAGAAATCATAGCCATAAGTATAGACAGTTATTCAAACATTATCACATGAACACACCAGAATAGGCATCTATACACACACTGCAAAAGTAAACCACAACTTCAACAGTACATAAATTGTTTTTTATTTCTTCTTTTCTAGCTTCCAAAATTCCAGACAACAGATGTACATATCTGTAGGACCCAAAGCAGTCCAAAACAAGTAAAGTCAGAAACAATACAGTTTATACCTAATTGTTCAACCACCCTTTGGTTTCACTTTTTGGTTTAAAAAGCAATATCATGTACATGTAAAGTCTGGATAAATGAATTAAAACCATCAATGTTTTAAGCAAAGTCCCAAATATGTAATACTTGGTAGCAATAATGAAACAGCGATGGAATATTCACATTGCAGGCAGACAAGATTTATTTTCCACTGAAAATAATTAAATTTGTATGAACTTGGTGGCTAATAGTGTGCTGCTTGCATTTACATTCAAACAAACTTTAAGTAGAAATAAATATATACAACAGAACTGGAACATTTAGACTGACTCTGGACTTCTGCATGAAGTAGAGCTTCCCTCATAGTTCAATACCTCTCTTTTAAATAGTAGTAATAAAAAATATCAAGTGCATTTTTATAATATACTACTGCATTCCACAAAACAAAAGGCCCATGTTCCCACATACCATCTTTCTTTTTTGATCTAGGCACAGGAAGAAAAGATTTTAAATACGTGGAGGGGCATAATCGAACGTCGCCGGCGATCTATTTTGGTGGTGGCGCAACAGCTGGCCGGAACCGTATTATCAAAAAGATGGCCGGCCATCTTTTTTTTCGATAATATGGTTTAGACCGGCCAAATGCCTTGGATGTCGCTGGGTTTGAGATGGCCGGTTTGTTTTTCAGCGATAATGGAAAAAAATGTTGGCCATCTCCAACCTGGCGACATCCAAGGCATTTGGTCATGGGAGGAGCCAGCATTTGTAATGCACTTACATGCCAGGACACCAACTGGGCACCCTAGGGGTCAGTGTGGTGGACTTCAGAAACAGCTCCCACATGCATAGCTCCCTTACTGTGGGTGCTGAGCCCCCCTCCCCCCAAACCCCCAAATGTGCACCCACTAAATGTGCTCCAGGGACCTGCACACACTCAGGCCTCTAGGACTTGTTGGTGCTGTATAACCTTGGCACAGCAGTTGACACCTGAAGACTAATGTCTTTGAAAAAGTGCTGTATTTGAATAAGCACCTTTACTCACAGTTAACTGCAGATCAGAGGTTGTGCCCCTCTGGCAAAGAGTCTCCCTGATACTGAGATTAGCAGTAGGTCCGAGCTGGCAGAATGCTGTACAATGCCCTCTTTCAGCAACATTCAAGGTAATAACGTTTTCTAACGTGGGTAACACATGAAAGGGATCTAAAACTGGCTTACAAAAATGGCCACTACCTCATGGACTACCGGAAACAAAACAGGGCACACTCTGACCCAGTTAGCAGAGGGGAAAAGCACCATGGGAGTATAGCCCAGTACCCTACACCCACCACAATGCATTGCTGATGTGACTCTGCAGGGCACCTAACAGAAAAGGTGTCACACTCACCCGAGAGCCACAATGCAACCACAGAAAGGCTGTCAGACGATACAACACATTCTGCTGTCATGGAGGTGGGTACGGGATTTGAGGCTGGCATACAGGCTGGCAAAAAAGTTTTTGATTTTAACTTTTGTAGTATGGGAGGGGGTTGGTGACCACTGGGGGAGTAAGGGGAGGTCATCCCCCATTCCGTCCGGTGGTCATCTGGTCAGTTGGGGCACCTTTTTGAGACTTAGTCGTGAAAATAAAAGGACCAAGTAAACCCGGCCAAATACCGCTTAACGCCGCTTTTTTTTCCATTATTGCCGAAAGCTGGCCATCTGGTAGCCACACCCATGCCCACCCATGCCCCGCCTTCGCTTCGCCGGCAACACGCCCCCTTGAACTTTCACCAGCGAGGCGACGGGAAAGCGGTGATGCTGTTAAAAAGCCAGCTTTCGATTATACACTTTTTAGCCGCTTTTGTGAAATCGCCTGCAATCTCCCGATTTGTGTCGGAAGATCGCCGGCGAAAAGTTTCGATTATAAGCTGGATAGTAACATGGTAACATAGTAGATGACAGCAGAAAAAGACCTGCACGGTCCATCCAGTCTGCCCAACAAGATAAACTCATATGTGTATACCTTACCTTGATTTGTACCTGTCTTTTTCAGGGCACAGACCGTATAAGTCTGCCCAGCACTATCCCCTCCTCCCAACCACCAGCCCTGCCTCCCACCACCCACTCTGGCACAGACCGTATAAGTCTGCCCAACACTATTCCCTGCCTCCCAACCACCAGTCCTGCCTCCTGCCACTGGCTCTGGCATAGACCGTATAAGTCTGCCCACCACTATCCTCGCCTCCCAACCACCAACCCCTCTTCTCCCCACTGGCTCCGCCACCCAATTTCAGCTAAGCTCCTGAGGATCCATTCCTTCTGCACAGGATTCCTTTGTGCATATCCCACGCATGTTTGAATTCCATTACCGTTTTCATCTCCACCACCTCCCGCGGGAGGGCATTCCAAGCATCCACCACTCTCTCTGTGAAAAAACACTTCCTGACATCTTTTTTGAGTCTGCCCCCCTTCAATCTCATTTCATGTGCTCTTGTTCTACCGCCTTCCCATCTCTGGAAAAGATTTGTTTGCAGATTAATACCTTTCAAATATTTGAACGTCTGTATCATATCACCCCTTTTCCTCCTTTCTTCCAGGGTATACATGTTCAGGTCAGCAAGTCTCTCCTCATACGTCTTGGAACGCAAATCCCATACCAATCTCGTAGCTTTTCTTTGCACCACTTCAATATTTTTTACATCCTTAGCAAGGTACGGCCTCCAAAACTGAACACAATACTCCAGGTGGGGCCTCACCAATGACTTGTACAGGGGCATCAACACTTCCTTTCTTCTGTTGGTCACACCTCTGCCTATACAGCCTAGCAACCTTCTCGCTATGGCCACCGCCTTGTCACACTGTTTCGTCGCCTTCAGATCCTCGGTACTATCACCCCAAGATCCCTCTCCCCCTCAGTACATATCAGACTCTCACTGCCTAACACATAAGTCTCTCGTGGGTTTCTACTCCCTAAGTGCATCACTTTGCATTTCTTCGCATTGAATTTCAATTGCCAAACCTTAGACCATTCTTCTAGCTTCCGCAGATCCTTTTTCATGTTTTCCACTCCCTCCCGGGTGTCCACTCTGTTACAAATCTTAGTATCATCCGCAAATAGGCAAACTTTACCTTCTTCCCCTTCGGCAATGTCACTCACAAATATATTGATTCAAACTTATACTGAAGGCAATCTCCCTCTAATACTTTCTAACCGAAAAACCGTGAGAACATGAAGGAGATAGGTAGAGACTCTACTGGCGTATATACTAATAGTTAATTCATTAAATCAAGAGGTGAAGCCTCAAGAAGCCCCCGGCTCAATGATTAAAGAGCTCACGGGAGGCTGGACTTCTTCATCATTGGCAAACACCCCACAGGTCTACTACAAATGTTCTTACAGAATATTATTTTACCTCATATCTCTTTTTTTCTTTTTTACACTTTTTCTTAAAGGTCAAATATATATTACTTAGCTTTATATCCAGGCTCTTAAGACGCTAGATATGACCATGACCAACGGTGGCCAGCGTTTCGTCACCTGCCTCAGGGTCAAATGGTCTGCGTTAATCTGTAAAAAAGAAAAACTATGTAAGAACCACAGACTGAAATAATCTCAGGGTCAAATGGTCTGCGTCAATGAGATTCGTTTGGCACGATTTCCCTCTGGTAAAACCATGTTGTCTCGGATCTTGCAACTTATTGGCTTCCAGGAAATTCACTATCCTTTCCTTTAGCATCGCTTCCATTACTTTTCCAATAACCGAAGTGAGGCTTATCAGTCTGTAGTTTCCAGCTTCTTCCCTATCACCACTTTTGTGAAGAGGGACCACATCCGCCGTTCTACAATCCCTCGGAACCTCTCCCGTCTCCAAGGATTTATTAAACAAATCTTTAAGAGGACCCGCCAGAACCTCTCTGAGCGCCCTCAATATTCTGGGGTGGATCCCGTACGATCCCATGGCTTTGTCAACCTTTAGCTTTCCAAGTTGTTCATACACACTCTCTTCCGTGAACGGTGCTATATCCACTCCATTCTCAAATGTACTTTTGCCAGTCCCTTGTGGTCCTTCTCCAGGATTTTCTTCAGTGAAAACAGAACAAAAGTATCTATTTAGCAAATTGCCTTTTTCTTCATCATTATCTACATAGCGGTTTGCTGTATCTTTTAGTCTCACAATTCCCTTTTTAGTCATTCTCCTTTCACTAATATACATGAAGAAATTTTTGTCGCCCCTCCTTATATTTCTAGCCATTTGTTCTTCTGCTTGCGCCTTTGCCAGAAGTACCTCTCTCTTGGCTTCTTTCAGTTTCATCCGGTATTCCTCCCCGTGTCCTCTTCTTGAGTTTTTCTATATATGCTCCCAGGTTTTAATCTAATTAAGGTTTAAAACTACGTTTGTTGTTAAAAGTAAAAACCTGATTCTCAGAACATGATGTCTGTTTTGGTGGCCCTTTACTAGCTGAAAAAATCTCAGCACCAATACAATGCATGCTAGGGGTTCCCTATAACCAGCCCCTCAAAATAACATAATGATTACGATTTAGAACAAGTTACTACTCTAATCAATGAAAGATTATTCCATTGTGATACTTCCTTAGTGTACATCCATACACTGCACAAGCTAGCATGTTTCTAACTATAGCTGAGATAAAATAACAATGAACAAAGATAGCATGGATACAGCAGCTGCCTGGGGAGATGGCTTCAGCTTTTTGATGTCATGGCTTCTGTCTTATTAAACCTCCTTGATCTACACCAAGGAGGCTTAATGACAGGAGATGCTCCTCTCTGCCCCTAAGGTAGATTACAACAGTTAAGATGAACCCATCAAGAAACAGGATACCCTCACTGAGATTTGGCCATGTATTACTGTATTGTATAGAACAGTGTAAAAAAAATGGGCATAAAATATAGAGAGTTTGCTATTGCTGTTTCTACCAGTTACAATACTTTTTAATGCGTTTAGTGATTTTCAATTTTATTTCATGATATGTATTTACATATGGGAAGCTAAATGTGGTTAATAAATCCCAATAAATAAATAATAAGGCTGTCAAATTAAAACAAAACAAAACCAAATATCATTATTGTCACCATAAGCAAAATAAAGGCATATATCACTGTTCAGGCCTCTAAGACTTGTAGCTTCTAAGTCTTATATCCTGACGTATAACCTCAGTACAACAGTTCACACCTGAAGACTCTATCTCTCTGAAAGTCCTTTATTTGAATAACACAATGTTTACTCACAGTCAACTGTAGATCAGAGATTCTGCCCCAATGGCAAACAGTCTCCGTAATTCCAGGACTTTGGGCTGATGTAAGAGAAAGATGAAGAAAAAAGCAGTTTATATTTAACTGATTTGCAGCTTAGATAGTGTAGATTAAGGTAGGATCGAGCAGTTACCGAAGAATTTCTGGATGGCAGATCAATTAAATCTAGCATGTAAGCAGGGGCTTCCCCATAAATTATCTTGTGAGTCAATGAGCAGATTTTGAAGGTAATATGGTCTATAATGGGGAGCCAGTGTAGGTTAAAACGAAGAGGCTGTGCATTATCAAAGCGTGATTTGCCTAATATTAGCCTTGCAGCTGTGTTTTGAGCAGTCTGGAGATTTTTCAGAATGAAATTTCGGCAGCCTGCATAAATTCCACTGCAGTAGTCAATATGTGATAGAACCAACCAGTGAGTAAGGGTTCGAAAGAGATCCCTTGTGAGGAATTGCCTCCACATGGAGTGGAACATTCTTTTTGTGATGAGTTTAGCTTGGCTGTCCAGTAGCAAGTGATTATCCAACAAGACACCAAGGATGTTCAGACTTTGTGAGATCGGAAGAGTGTAATCCTTGGTGAGGAGTGAAGTCGGGATAATTTGTTGATTACTACTATTTAAAACAAAGATATTAAATAATGAGGGCAGAGCTACCTTCATGCAGAAGTTCAGAGTCAGTCTAAATGTGCTAACATTTTCCAGTTCTAACAGGAGATCAGTAAAGTAAAGCAGGAATTGAATGCACTTAAAGCAGCTTCTAGGACTGCACAAAATCATACTGCAAAGAATCATATCACATTCTCACCTTCAAGCTCTGATGTTGGAGGCAGACTTAGATGTTGTTGCAATCACGGAGACGTGGCTCAATGGTTCCCATGAATGGGATATAAACACACCAGGCTATAATCTATTTAGGAAGGATAGAGATGGTCGTAAAGGTGGAGGAGTAGCTCTGTATGTGCGAAATGATATCGCAGCGACTGAAATGACAGGGACCTGGGGAAAGGAAGAAGCGATATGGATCACCTTAAAAAGAGATGATAGAACCTCTGACCACGTGGGTGTTGTCTACAGACCCCCGACACAATTGGAGGAACTAGATAAAGATCTGATCGCAGATATTCAAAAGTTGGGGAAGAAGAGAGAGGTGCTGTTGCTGGGAGATTTCAATCTGCCGGATGTAGATTGGAAGGTTCCATCTTCAGAATCGGAAAGAAGTAAAGAGATCGTGGATGCTTTTCAAAGTGCTCTGCTCAGACAAATGGTGACGGAACCAACGAGGGAGGGAGTGATGCTGGATCTGGTGCTCACAAATGGGGATAGTGTGTCAAATGTCCGAGTGGGTGCCCACCTGGACAGCAGTGACCATCAAACAGTTTGGTTTGATATGACAGCTGAAGTGGAGGGCGGCCACTCAAAACTCAAAGTCCTGGATTTCAAGCATGCTGACTTTAGTAAAATGGGGGAATACCAAGTGGCTGAGAAAATAAAGGCTAAAGAGTTGGCGTTCCTGAAATACAGAAAAACTCAAGAAGAGGAACACGGAGAGGAATACCGGATGAAACAGAAAGAAGCCAAGAGAGAGATACGTCTGGCGAAAGCGCAAGCGGAAGAACAAATGGCTAGAAAGGTAAGGAGGGGTGACAAACATTTCTTCAGGTATATTAGTGAAAGGAAGAAGACTAAAAAGGGAATTGTGAGACTGAAAGATGCTGTGAGCCACAACCACTATGTAGATAATGATGAAGAAAAAGCAAATTTGCTAAATAGATGTTTTTGTTCTGTTTTCACAGAAGAAAATCCTGGAGAAGGACTGCGATTGACTGGCAAAAGCACGAATGAGAATGGAGTGGATAGTGCACCGTTCACTGAAGAGAGAGTGTATGAACAACTTGAAAATCTAAAGGTGGACAAAGCCATGGGACCGGACGGGATCCACCCCAGGATATTGAGGGAGCTCAGAGAGGTTCTGGCGGGTCCTCTTAAAGATTTGTTTAATAAATCCTTGGAGATGGGAGAGGTTACGTGGGATTGGAGAATGGCGGATGTAGTCCCTCTTCACAAAAGTGGTGATAGGGAAGAAGCTGGAAACTACAGGCCGGTAAGCCTCACTTCAGTTATTGGAAAAGTAATGGAAGCGATGCTGAAGGAAAGGATAGTGAATTTCCTGGAAGCCAATAAGTTGCAAGATCCGAGACAACATGGTTTTAGCAAAGGTAAATCGTGCCAAATGAATCTCATTGAATTCTTTGACTGGGTGACCAGAGAATTGAATCAGGGACATGCTATAGACGTAATCTACTTAGATTTCAGCAAAGCTTTTGACACGGTTCCCCACAGGAGGCTCTTGAATAAACTTGACAGGCTGAAGATAGGACCCGAAGTGGTGAACTGGATTAGGAACTGGTTGACGGACAGACGCCAGAGGGTGGTGGTTAATGGAATTCGGCCGGATGAGGGAAAGGTGAGTAGTGGAGTGCCTCAGGGATCGGTGCTGGGGCCGATTCTGTTCAATATATTTGTGAGTGACATTGCCGAAGGGTTAGAAGGTAAAGTTTGTTTTTATGCGGATGATACTAAGATTTGTAACAGAGTGGACACCCGGGAGGGAGCGGAAAACATGAAAAAGGATCTGCAAAAGCTAGAAGACTGGCAATTAAAATTCAATGCGAAAAAATGCAAAGTGATGCATTTAGGGAGTAGAAATCCACGGGAGATGTATGTGTTAGACGGTGAGAGTCAGATATGTACGGACGAGGAGAGGGATCTTGGGGTGATAGTATCTGAGGATCTGAAGGCGACGAAACAGTGTGACAAGGCGGTGGCCGTAGCGAGAAGGTTGCTAGACTGTATAGAGAGAGGTGTGACCAGCAGAAGAAAAGAGGTTTTAATGCCCCTGTATAAGTCGTTGGTGAGGCCCCAGCTGGAGTATTGTGTTCAGTTCTGGAGACCGTATCTTGCTAAGGATGTAAAAAGAATTGAAGCGGTGCAAAGAAAAGCTACGAGAATGGTATGGGATTTGCGTTACAAGACGTATGAGGAGAGACTTGCTGACCTGAAGATGTATACCCTGGAGGAAAGGAGAAACAGGGGTGATATGATACAGACGTTCAAATATTTGAAAGGTATTAATCCGCAAAGAACCTTTTCCGGAGAGGGGAAGGCAGTAGAACTAGAGGACATGAAATGAGATTGAAGGGGGGCATATTCAAGAAAAATGTCTGGAAGTATTTTTTCACAGAGAGAGTGGTGGATGCTTGGAATGCCCTCCCGCGGGAGGTGGTAGAGATGAAAACAGTAACGGAATTCAAACATGAATGGGATAAACATTAAGGAATCCTGTTCAGAAGGAATGGATCCTCAGAAGCTTAGCCGAGATTGGGTTTCAGAGCCGGTGGTGGGAGGCGGGGCTTGTGGTTGGGAGGTGGGGCTAGTGCTGGGCAGAGTTCTATGGTCTGTGCCCTGAAAATGGCAGATACAAATCAAGGTAAGGTATACACAAAAATTAGCACATATGAGTTTATCTTGTTGGGCAGACTGGATGGACCGTGCAGGTCTTTTTCTGCCGTCATCTACTATGTTACTATTCGCCTTATTTTCGAAAGTGATCGCCGGCCATCTTCCGACATAAATCGGGAGACATAAATCGGAAGATGGCCGGCGATCTCGGAAAAGCGGCAAAATTGGTATAATCAAAAGCTGCTTTTTTGACAGCATCGCCGCTTTCCCGTCGCCTCGCCGGTGAAAGTTCAAAGGGGCGTATCGCCGACGAAGCGGAGGGATATGGAGGGCATGGGCGTGGCTACCAGATGGCCGGTTTACGTGGATAAGGAAAAAAATAGCGGCGTTAAGCAGTATTTGGCCGGGTTTACTTTTATTTTCACGACCAAGCCTCAGAAAGGTTCCCCAACTGACCAGATGACCACTGGAGGGAATGGGGGATGACCTCCCCGTACTCCCCCAGTGGTCACCAACCCCCTCCCACACGAAAAAAAATAAAAATAAAGCACTTTTTTGCCAGCCTCTATGCCAGCCTCAAATGTCATACCCAGGTCCCTGACAGCAGTATGCAAGTCCCTGGAGCAGTTTTTAATGGGTGCAGTGCACTTCAGGCAGGCAGACCCAGGTCCATCCCCCCCTACCTGTTACACTTGTGGTGCTAAGTGTTGAGCCCTCCAACCCCCCCCCCCCCAAAAAAACCCACTGTACCCACATGTAAGTGCCCCCTTCACTCATAATGGCTATGGTAATGGAGTAGAGGTGTGGGGAGTGGGTTTGGGGAGGATTTGGGGGGCTCAGCACCCAAGGTAAGGGAGCTGTGCACCTGGGAGCTTTTTTTGTATTTTTTAAACATATTTAGAAGTGCCCCCTAGGGTGCCCTGGCATATGAGGGGGACCAGTGCACTAAAAATGCTGGCTCCTCCCACGACCAAATGCCTTGGATTTTGCCGGGTTTGAGATGGCCGGCATTTTTTTCCATTATCGCTGAAAAACAAAACCGGCGATCTCAAACCCGGTGAACTCTGGCATTTGGCCGGGCTAAACCGTATTATCGAAAAAAAGATGGGCGGCCATTTTTTTTGATAATACGGTTCCGGCCAGCTGTTGCGCCGCTGCCAAAATAGATCGCCAGTGATCTATTTCGCTGGCGACGTTCGATTATGCCCCTACACGTTATTTCTTCTTCAAGTCAATTTTCAACAGCATTTTCTCAGATATTACCCAAATGCAAACACAATTAGAATGTTAATTAATACGTTTTGGATGTTACTGAATTCTATTATTCTGTCTTATTATATTTCCAGTTTTAGTACAGTATAAGTCATCATAAGGACAAAATATAAGCAAACCAATGGACTGCTTTAGGGGCTTATATCCCATTCAGTTATTTTTAAACAAATGAGAGATCTGCATGAAAGAAAACATACATTTTTATTATTTTGACTTATGAAAACCACTTGTCCCTGAAACATGCTCATAATAGAATAATCCATTTGTACAAAACAGATGAGATGACGATGTGATTCCATGAGCTCCAATTAAGGTTACCATACGTCTGGTTTTACCCGGACATGTCCTCTTTTCGAGGACATGGCCAGGCAACCAGGCGGGTTTTGCTAGCCTGCCTGTTTGTCCGGATTTGTGGACGAACAAGCAGGCTGGCTGGCGGATGGACAGGCGGGCGTCCTATCCTCCCTTTCCGTCCTTTACCTTAATGTGGTGCCCTGGTGGTCTAGTGACCTCTTCAGGGCAGGAAAGAGCCCCCTCTTTCCTCCCCGGCGAATCTGCAGACTGTCTTTCTCCTGGCGCCGATTCAAAATGGCTGTCGAAAGTTCAAGCGGCAGCTTTGAGAGACTTCCACAGAAGTCTTGCAACTTCACTGCTTGAATTCTTGGCAGCCATTTTGAATCGGCGCTGGGAGAAAGATATTCTGCAGACGCGCAGGGCAGAAGGGGCTCTTTCCTACCACAAAGAGGTCACTAGACCACCAGGGCACCACACTAAGGTAGAGGAGGGGAGGGGAGGGGTAGTGAATGGATTCATGTGGGTGGAGGCAGTGGTGTGCTGGAGCCGGCTCGCACCGCGAGCCGGTTGTTAAATTTTGTACCGACTTGCGAGCCGGTTGTTCCCTAGTGCGAGCCGGCTCTCCTCCCTCCCGATCGATCACGTCACTGACTTGACTTCTAATTCTTCGGGGCCGCTACCAGCGCTGACTCTCCCCTGGGTCTGCGTTTAGAGGAGGGGAAGAGAGAGGCTGCCCCCTTCGGATAGGCGGGAGAGCACACGACGGCTGCCTTCCATTGGTCAGAAGTTTGCAGCGGGGCGGAGCTTGCGCTGCTCTCCTTGCGGTCCCTAGAATCACAAAAGGCAACGCAGGGAAGCGCCGAGGCGTCCGGTAGCACCCGCACCCTGCAATCGCCCCTCCAACGAGGTGCTCACCCCTCCCCATTTTCCGCATTTTGTTTTGTTTACCCCTTCCCCTCCCCCCACGAAGATGTGGATTTGAAGAAGTGTGCTCCTCTCCGCCCCCACCCATCTCCCCGCGCACCCCCCCATCTTGGATGGCTAGGTGGAAGAGAGTTACTGCTGTTGCACTTGTAGGTAGAACTTCTGTCGCTGCTGCTTCTTCTGCAGAAAATGATCCTGTGAGTGACTGAAAATCGAACAGAAGGAGAAAAACTTATTATTTAACTCGCGGGACGAATTGAAGGTAAGCTGTGTGGGGGCTAGTCGAGTTGTGTGCGGGGATCGGCGAATGCCAGGGGGTTAGTGGAATCGGGTGCCTTTAGGAGCCGGAGCCCGGCACAGCCTCGCTCCCTGTGCCTGGAACAGGCCGAGCAGGGGGTGAGTTGCTACACAAACATCTCTCATGGTACAAATGCTAGAAACACCCAGCAGAGCGCATGCAGTACTAAAGATCATGGATGCTTCACCACATGCTAGTATTCGTAAAAATCTTCCTGAGTGTGTTTTTCCCCCACCTTAATGTTCTGCTAAGGACAGTGAAATTATTTTACCAATAAGCTGCCCAACATAAGAGGTTATAGTTCTTGGTTGAACCAAGTGGTCTTGATTTTATCTGCAGTCAAAAGTGTCTCCAACCCTGGCAAGTTGTATCGCTGCCGAGCATAAAGCAAGATCTGGAGAACATCAGGTTTATATAATTTCAGTTAATAATAACATTATTACTATATATGCGCGTTCAACCGCTTATTACATGTTGTTTTTTTTTAGTTGCGACTAAAACGTGAGTATTAAAAATACGAAATGCGTAAGAAGTGGCCCGCTTCTTTTTCAAAGTTGATTGGAAGTGCAGGGCAGGGGGAGAGAAGGGTCGCTGGACATGGGTGGATGGAGGGCAGGGGAGAGGAGGGGAGAGAGAAGAAATGATGGACATTGATGGAGGGGAGGGAAGAGTGAGGAAGGAGATGAGGGAAAAGGAAGAAAGGAGAAAAACTGCACATGGATGAAGATGATTTTAAGGAGGAGGAGTGGCCTAGTGGTTAGGGTGATGGACTTTGGTCCTGAGGAACTGAGTTCAATTCCTGGCATAGGCAGCTCCTTGTGACTCTGGGCAAGTCACTTAACCCTCCATTGCCCGCCACATTGAGCCTGCCATGAGTGGGAAAGCGCAGAGTACAAATGTAACAAAAAAAATAAAAAATAGGCAGAAGCTGAGGACCAGAAAGGAAAGAAATAAATGGAAAGGAAGCCCTGGAAACAGATTTAAGAGGACAGATAGCAGCAGAATTGGATACTGGGCCAGCATGATCAGAAAAACAGTCACCAGACAACAAAGGTAGAAAAAAAAATCATTTTATTTTCATTATAGTGTTTGGAATATGTTCACTTTGAGAATCAGGTGCTCAACATTAAAAGTTTATATTTATTTACTTATTTATGGCATTTTATCCCACATTAAACATGAATTAGATTGGAACCTGGGATCATTTAATTTTTTTTCTGGAGTAATGCATTGCCCCCCCCCCCAGGCTCTCGCCCCGGCTATAGCCAGCTCTGCAATTTGGGGGGGGGGGGTGCAGAGGGGGACAGGGGGCGCAGAGGGGGACCGGGGAGAGAGCCTGTTGTTAAACATTTACCAGCACAACTCTGGGTGGAGGCCAGGGAGACTGGAAAATTGGGGAGATCTACATAGGGGACAGAGAGGGAATTTGGCTTTCTTTGGGGGGGGGGGGGGGTCAAGGTGATGGGGTGGGGCACGGTGCAACAGGAGGCAGGGCATGTGTCCTTTTTTTCTTAGGGCAAATATGATACCCTAGCTCTAATAAAAGGAGAGGTTAATTTTACTTCCGATCTTTGCTTCCCAAGGCAGATTACAACAATAGTTAAAGACGAATCCATTGGTAAAGAGAATATCCTCACTGATATTTGGCCATGTGTTACTGTTCGAAGCTGTTTTAGTGATACTTTGTTTTGATTTTATGATATTTATAGCTAGATATTGGACTCTTTCAATAAATTAAAAAGTTGTCAAATAAGTAAACATACAAAAACTTTTCTCCATCTTTTAAGGCACTGCCTATCCAACTGGAACAGCGTTTGACTTTAAATAGACGGAGCTCGCATAGGCAATCCATTATTACTAATAATCTTTTGCTATTTGCTTTCAATATCGTTTGCTATTGTTTTGGGTGTACTTGTGATTACGCCTACTGGCTTCAATTCAACCCATATAACGGGACAGATAGCCTCGTACCGTCTTCTGTTTTCCATCAGCATCTTGGCCTCGCCCCGCCCCCTCTGACGCAATGCTTTTCTTGGCCGCGTCCCGCCCCCATAACGTAGAATCCTGTTTCCGGCGGGGCGGGTCGCGGCCAAGGAAAGTAACGCGTCAGAAGGGGTGGAGCGAGACGGAGGGAAGAACTGCTGTAGGTAAAATTTGTGTGATTCACGGCCGTTGATCTCAAACAAGTTCGAAGGTAGGATGATGGGGAAAGGAGGGGGAGAGATAGAGAGATGCCGGACCTCGGACGGTTAGGAAAGGGGGAGAGATGTTGGATCGAGGAGAAATAACGGACCGCGGGGGGCGGGGCTGCCGGCTTCTTGAGTGCGTTTGAAGGATGTTTGGTGTATGAGCGTATTTGGCTTGTTAACGAATGAAAATTTGTAGTCACTTTACTTATGGCTTGGGCAATTTAGTTGTGTTTGCAGGAACATAGGACAAATGTTGGATTTCAATTTATAGTTGGAAAGATGTTATAGATATATTTTTCCTAAAATGTAATCACTTTAATATGACTTAAGAAAATAATTCCATCCAGGTTGTATAATGAATAGCAGAAAGGTTAGTGATGGTTTTAATGAGCTCTCCATACAGTTATTTAGTAATGAATAGGTCTGTAAGTTTTGTGTAAGATCTTAGTGAGCACGTTCGAAACTGACCTCTGGATTCTGCATAATTTCTGATACATATCAGAAATAATATAGGTAAAGTTGAGTTTTTAAGCATTTGGAGATATGACCGGAGTACAAAAAGTTTATAGTTAATGGCTAGTGTCCTTTAGTTACTCGAACCTAGCAACTTTTTTTTTTAAATTATACATATGATTTGGTAGTATTAATGAATACAAAAATTGTAATAATTAACACCTGGTAGCTGTTTAGGCTGTTCTTTGTCTGTAGAAAAAGGTAGAAAATAAGTTGCTAAAATATAAGAGGTAGGTAGATGCCTTTGGGTACTTCTACTATAACTAATCCATGCACAAAACATCAGTTTTTCAATTTTCATATGAGTGGAGGAGACTGCTTATTCAGGCCTGTTCCTGGACTGGAGGAGTAGCCTAAGGGTTAGTCCAGTGGCTTGTGAATCAGAGGTTCCAGATTCGATTCCCACTGCAGCAGCTCCTTGTGACTGGGCAACTCACTTAGGGGCCCTTACACTAAGCTGTGATCAAAGTGGCCCCCTGCGCTAGTGGTGGCGGCTGTTTTTGCTGCATGCCAGGGCTCTTTTTACCGCAGCGTTTAAAAATAACTTGCCACGCAGACATTTTGGGGAGAGTGCTTACTGCCACCCAGTGAGGTGGTGGTAAGGTCTCCTACGCTAACCTGGCGGTAACTGGGTAGCGTGTGACGCTGCCCGATTACTGCTGGTACCCCCTGTGGAAATATTTTTTCAATATTTCCATTAGCGCCATAAATGGCGCATGCTGGGAGTGGAACTACCACCGGCACCCACGTTACTTGGGCCAGCGGTAGTTCCGGGTTGCCACATGGCAAGCCTTTAGTAAAATGGCCCCTTAGAAACAGAGAAAATGATGGCACATAAAGGCCATATGGCCCATCCAGTCTGCCTATCCATATCATCCATTCTCTTCCTCCTTCTAAGAGATTCCACATGCCTGTCCCATGCTTTCTTGAATTCAGATTCAGTCCTCGTTTCCACCACTTACACTGGGAGGTTATTCCATGCATCCACCACCCTTTTTGTAAAGAAGTATTTCCCTAGATCACTTCTGAGTCTATCCCCTTTTAATTTCAGCTTATGCTTTCTCTTTCCAGAGCTTTCCTTTAATTATTGTACACTGTTTTGACAATTCTTTAAGTGATTAATGAAATTTAAACTGTACCTTGAACCTTTCAGTTGAGAGACCTGCCCCCTGTTCATTTATGTGACGGAAATATTTAAATATCTCAATTACATCTTCTCTGTCTCATCTTTATGATGACCACTGACCATTTTAGTAGCCACCCTCTGGACCAACTCCATCCTATTTATCTCTTTTTGAAGGTGCAGTCTCCAGAATTGTACATGGTACTCTAAGTAGAACCTCATCAGAAACTTATACAGGGGCACTATCCTCTTCTTTTTCCTGCTGATCATTTCTCTTTCTGTGTAGCCACGCCAACCCTCCATTGCCCAGGTAAAAAAAAATGACTACCTATATATGTGTAAACTACTTTGGTTGTAACCATAGAAAAGTGGTATATCAGATCCCATCCCTTTCATTTCCCCACTTTCCTTCCTCCATTTTCTTTCTATTAAGAATTTAATTGAATTGGTTAATTTTTTAAAAATAGTTATAGTTTATTTCATTTACTATACTGATTGGCTAAAATATGTAAGATCACAGCGGTTTACAATATAAAAAAGATAAAAATATACAAAAAATGAAATCCATTAAAAATATGACAGAACCACACACATTATAGAAGAGACAAATTTCATAATCATCAAAAAAAAACCTGATCCCACCAGATTGCTCTTTACATATCAAGAAAGGTGACATTAAATGTCAATTCAAAAAAGTATGCTTTTAATAAATGTGTAAAGTATATCGATGATGACGTACCCCGCATTGACAGTGTAATTGACACAACTGAACTATCTTTTCTTTAAAAAATCCAGCAAGACAATCCACTGCTGGTTTCAGGTCCTGATCAGTGATAACCCCATCACATAGATGGTTTACCAGTTGCATGAGCTTATGTGCTGGGCTTTCAGCCTTCTCAGTCAACTCCTTATAATAGTCCTGCTTAGCTTTTTTTAACCTCCTGCAATTAGCTTTTTTAACCTCCTGCATATAAATCTGTTGTGGTTTGCTGGCGATAAATCTCAATCATATGCTTACACCACAGCTTCTCATAATATCTCACTTGCCTTTTCAATATGTGCAAACCTGCATGATACCAACACTGGCCTTCACGCACCACCTCTCTCTTCCAGAGTGGGGCCACTCGATCCATTACATCATTCAAAATATTATCAAAAGTAACCTTGTCAAGTAAACAATCTAAAAATTTATCAGGAAACTGCTGGGGACACAGTAGCAAGTTCAACACCACCTCCCCCCCCCCCCCCCCCAACAACGTGAATATACCTCCCCCAACTGAGAATTTACAGCCATACTCTCACCTGCCTGAATAGAAAAAATAATTATATATAATTATGAAAACAGTCTTATCGTCTTAATACTGTAGCAGCAATAATTCTTTGCTGTCTGTTAGTTTCTCAAAACCACCCAGAGAATTTGTGATATGTGTTCTTGCTTGGTTGTTCCATGTGCCTTACTCCTTTGTTGCATTCATGTGAAAAATGTAGGGTTTATTAAATTTCCTAATCTGTTTTGCCTCATGTTGAATAGCCTTACTATAGTACTTTTTCAAGTTTCAATAAAAAGTGAAAGGGGGAGGGATTTGTTATACCACTTTTCTGTGGTTACAGTCATAGCAGTTTACATATTAAATACAGGTACTTGTTTTGTACCAGGGGCGAGGGAGGGTTAAATGACCTGTCCAGAGTCACAAGGAACTGCAGTGGAAATTAAACCAAGTACCCCTGGTTCCCAGGCCACTGCAATAACCATTAGGCCACTCCTCCCCTCCGATTATAATTAATTTATTAATCAGGTTATAATTAATTTGTTATCCATTTGTTTTAATGCTTTTTGATCATTTATATTTTTCAGAGACATATGATACAATCCCTGTGTTGTAACTGGTCCAACTCAGAAAATCATGCTGGAATCAATAGGTATATATTTTTAAAATTTTATATTTGTTTCAAACCTTTATTATGTTGAACAGTGATGGGGAAAAAAGTAATAATTTCAGTTTTTATTTAGACTTATTTTTATATGCACGTCCTCAGCTGGTGTGAGGTATTGTTTATTTATTGGGCTTTATTAACTACCTTTATGAACAAAGCGGTGTACAGCAAGTCCTGTGTAGCATAAAACTTAAAATTGTATTACATCATAACAGTAGTAAAATGACCAAATACAGACGTAAATGTAATAAATGAGGTAAACTTGAAAAAGGTCAGTACATTACAAACAATACCATAATAACATGGAAGAATATTCAAATAACATAGATACAATAATTGTTCAAGCTTTCTTTTTTATTTATATACTTAGAGGATCTTTTACTATAGGGCTTTAGAATCTCAGCTTATCGTGTTTTAACGAGAGACTTTCACATGCACTAAGCCAAGATTCAACGTTAGAATTTAGGGCTTTTTTTTTTTTTTGTAGGTCCAAATGTTAATTTTTTTCCATTAGTACATGAGACTTGCAAAAAGGTTTTTAAGATAACACTGCAGCAAATACCACCTCCTATTTAGGAGACACTAAGTGCTCCTGCGTTAACTCAATAGTAGCCAGTTAGAGCATTCACATTAGCTTACACTCTCTGGTTAATGCTTCTTCTATCCCCCCCCCCCCCCATGATACACACCCGCTCTAAAAAGAAAATATATATTAAATAAAATAGCACTCTATCAGGCAAAATACCCAAAACATTTTGTAGTAGCCTGTTTTTGACGCACCTAACACCCCATGCTTTATTCATTTAGACTACGGGAACATTGTATATGCTAGTTTACCAAATATAGAGCTTAAGCGTTTACAAACATTGCAGAATACAACCATCAGAATTCTGGAATGTGCATCTTTGGGATATATACATCACAGATGTTTTTGTATTGTATTCAGTGGCGTAGACAGGTGGCTGATGGTGGGGTTTGAGCCCAAAATGGATGGGCACCAAATTTTCTCTATGCCTGAATGCAAAATATAAATACTTGAGCTGGCAGGGATCTCCAGGTCCCGCCAGATGAAGACTACCTCCTCTGGTCTGGTAGCCAGAAATCTCCCAAGTGCTGCAGCTGGTGGCAGTATCCCTGATCTGCTACTGCTGTGTCTCCCCCCCCCCCATTTGTGTTTGGTTTTCATGCATACATAAAAACCAAGCAGACGTGTGTGTGTGTGTGGGGGGGAGGCGGTGGTGGCAGCAACTCTGAAATACTGCTGCTAGAGAGTTCTGATCGCTTGATCTGAGGAGCGGGAGGAAGTCATCAGCTGCTGAGGCTTGGGATCTCCACCAGCCATAGCAGGGGAGATGTTATTTTTTTTTTGGGGGGGGGGGGGGGCGGGGGTAAACCCAAAGTGGGAGACCCAGCACCCCCCCTTGTGGTTATGCCACTGTCTTCAGTACAAAACGAAGTGCATTTCTGTTTTTATTTCTCCAGTGTTGCATTACTTGTCAAGTTTAACTTCTTGGGAGTCCCAGTTCGGTTTTGGTGTTCATATTTCTATTTCTGATTCCTTGTTCTGTATTTGTTGAAGGTCTGTCTGTGTTTTGTGTGTGAAGAAATCATTTAAAGTTGTATATGTGTGATGGTAATGGCTGTAGGTAACTGTTCAAGAGAATCCGTCAAGGGCGGAGAACTCAAACGTCCCATGGGAAAACACAGAGATAAGACAAAAAAAGTGGGAGTAGGACCACGGATGCCAAAGACTGGAAAGACATTTATTTAAGATCAAAAGTGTGAGTGGAAAGACTCGACACAAACGTTGTGTTTCGGTCACTAGGCCTGCATCAGGAGTCTGTTTAAACAGTAGCTGGTTGCATGCTGATGCGCCGGAGTGCAGGATTACTCGTCTGCAAGGAAATGTTTCAAGGTGCAGGATAAATCGTCTGCATGCAATAAATGTCCAATATAAAAGTGGATGTTGGTCTTTAAAAAGACCTTTGGTAAAGAAAGCGCATTTGCCAGCGAAGCAGGAGTAAACGATTTATCCTGGAACATTTGCTTGCAGACGAGTAATCCTGCACTCCGGAGCATCAGTGTGCAACCAGTTACTGTTTAAACAGACTCCTGATGCAGGTCTAGTGGCCGAAACACATTTGTGTTGAGTCTTTCCACCCAATAAACTTTTGACACGTCTTTCCACTCTTTGGCATCCGTGGGCCAACTCTCACTTTTTTTTTGTCTTATCTTAATGGCTGTAGGTAAGTCAGGTTCGTTGGGTATGAGTAGCTGCATATCATCCACGTAGATGTAGAGCCGAGTGTCCGTCGACCAAATTAGCTTAGCTAGTGGCTTGAGGTAGATATTAAATAGAATAGGTGACAGTATCGATCCTTGTGGTACCCCACAGGTCAGTGCCTAGGGTGGCGATGAGGTGCTGCCTCATGGACTGTTGCCTGTCTGATAGATAGGATCTGAACAACCAAGCAAGTACTTTTCCATTGATACCTGTTTCTGCCAGTCGTTCTAGCATGATGATATGATGCACAGTGTCAAAAGCTGCTGAGAAATCAAGTGGTACTAACACGGAGGCAAATCCTCTGTCTCAGTTTCTGTGAAGATCATTTAGTAGGGATGTGAGGACAGTTTCTTTTCCATAACCGGATCTGCATCCAGATTGACATGGATCTAGCCAGTTTCTCTCTTCTAGCCAATCATTGAGTTGAACACAGACTGTTTCTTCTATAAGTTTTCCTAGAAACAGGATGTTGGATACTGGCCGGTAACTTCCAAGTTTGTCCTGGTCAAGTTTGTTTTTCTTTAGCAAAGGGTGCACCGCTGTCCTTTTTAATGCTGTTGGTAGTTGCCTATTAGAAAGACGGGAATTGACAATTTTTGTGGCGCCTTCTATGAGGCCCATACTTGCCTACAGCACTATATTTGATGGGCATGGGTCGAGGGAGCAGGTAGTTGGTCGAAGGTCTCTTAGGATTTTTTCACGGCTCTCCTCTGTTATTAGGTTAAGTGTCCCATATGTCTGTGTCAGAAGGGGGCGAGTTTGTGCACTCTAGGTTAGGTAATTGGAGACTGGGTGGGATTGTCCGTAAATCCTGGTGGAGACTTTTTAAATTTTGTTGGCAAAGTATGTAGCAAAATGATTTCAGTTCAGTTTTGACTGGGCAGGCTGGTTCTGTTGTGTGGGTTGCAGTAGGTTGTTTACTATACTGAACAGCTGCTTGGTTGAATTGACAGCCTGTTCGATGCATTGAGAGAAATATTGTTTTTGGGTTGCTGTTAAGGCTTGGTGATACTTTGCCGTGTGTTTCCTACAGTTTAGTCTGTCTTCATCCAGGCAAGATTTATGCCATTTCCTTTCCAGTTTCCATCCTTCACGTTTAAGGATCCAATGTTCTAAAGAAAACTAAGGCGAGTGTTTGTAAGTGGGGCTTAAGACCTTTTTTAGTGGATTCGTTTTCTCTAAAGTCTTGGCTAATTGTGTATTCCAAATATCAACCTGTTTTGACACTGTGGTTGCTTTTTCATCCATCCACATGTGGATAATCCAAGGACTCTAGGAAATTCTCAGCGGTCAGCTTTTTTAAAAATGTTTTTGTCTCTGATCTCCTTCCAAACTCTGGGAGGTGTCATTTGTTTTAGGTGGTCACTTATGAAAAACTTTATTAGAAAATGGTCGACCATGATAGGGGCGTTACTTCAAAACTGCTGTCCTGGAATTCTGGGATGTTATCACCTTTGTAGAATACCAAGTCTAGTACGTGACTCTTTTCGTGGGTTGGAGAATTGATTACCTGTGTGAATCCTAGTTCTGTCATTGTGTCCAGTAAGACAGCTGTGGTGGTATCTGGGGCTTCAATGTGTAGATTGAAATCTCCCATGATCACCATCCCAGGGTAATTCAGGGTCACTTGAGTTATCAGGTCCAGGAGTTCTTGCACAGATAATGAGTTGTTACGAGATGCTCAGTGTACCATGAGCAGCCAGATTGGTGGTTTTTCTTCAAGCTGGATTAAAAGAGATTCTAATTAATTTTGTCGGGGGATGGTGATTCTGCGCAGTTTGATTGTATATTGAATCAGGACTACTATCCCTCCACCCATCTTCTTGGTCTTGGTTGATGTTGGATTTTAAAACCTGTTGGACATAGTTCAGCCAGTGGTAGACTCCTGTTTCATCTAGCCAGGTTTCATTTATTTTTTTAACATTATTAACACTTAACATTAGAGTATACTTTGTGGCCATATCATGTTGTAGGGAGCCCATAGCACAATGCACAAGCAGATGATGCATTACCTGCAGAGGTGCCAAGTGTATCAGATCTCCTCTGGCAATGCCACTGCGGGATTTGAGTTTGGTCCTTGATGCTGTAGGAGAGCCTCAAGGGCAGCGTCCCCAGGGAATATCACAAGAGAGGTTGTCTGTGGTAGCTATTACACTGGCCAAGAGAGTCTTGGAGATTTAGGCCTTCGCCTGTAGCAAATCATATGTAATAATGATTTAGGATAGGGTGAATTTGCATATGTTACCATCTTTCTTGCCAAAGATTGATTCAGATTGAAAGGGTGAAATGATTAGTCGTTACCTAGTTCAGTGGGGCATAAGGAAATTATACGTAATGAGGTCAAGAATATCACTTTACCTGGGAGCAAAATAACTGAAAATTTAACAGAACAAGACCAAATTTTACATGGTGGAAGAAGCAATGAAATTTCACCACATAACGCCAGGGGTTCAAGAGAAATACCCACCATAAAATGGGCCAGTGCCATTGTTTTTGGACAAAATGAGAGTAATTTTATAACATGGGTTAAGTGCCTATGTACTCATTACTTTATAAAGAAAAGTAGGTGCCTTTAGGCAACTTACACTATTTTTTTGTTTTTAAATGTGTACCTATGTTGCAGGTGTGGACATACAGCCCTAGAACTTGTGTAAATGTCCGTACTAACATTTTGCAAGTGCACATGTAAATTATAGTACTTGATAATTGATCTTTGTGCTTGTGCATACTGCTCACCCTCACTCTGCCCATGTGCACACCCACCAGCAAAGTATGTGTCTTGATAACCAAAGCGTGTACTCTTATGTGGTTAGTATTTTGTAAGAGGTCAGTTATGTGCCTATGTGGCCTTGTATGTCTGGGAATGACTTTATAGAAATACCATCAATTTGAAAAAGATGAAGCATGTGAAGTCTGAGCCTGCATTAATAAATAAAATAGTGATTGTGTTGCTATGGATGTAAAGAGACTATTTGGCTAACTTAACAGCTGCTAAGTCCCAGAACTAAAACATAAATACCTGCTAATGAAACACCATTATGAGATTCGAGGCAACTAAGATATTAATTTAGGTATTCTGAGGGATAGATATTCATCCAGCAGCGGTCAGTGTTTCGTTTGCCACTGGCATTATGCTCAAATATTCAGTGCAAGGCCATATCCTGGAACCAGCATTGAATATCAGGGCATATTCAGCTGGACAAAACATAGCAGGTAAAGTGTGATATTCAGCACTTAACAGGCTACGATGAACTGCATAAAGTTAGGACTGTGTGTTATGCGGTCCTATTTATGTGGCTGTTCTAAGTGATTAAGTGCTAACTCCGCCCCTGGAACTCCCACAAAGTAGCACTTTTAGTGTACACCTTTAGTGTACACTCTGGTGGATCCTTCTTCCACTTCTATTCCTCTACCAATCGGTGTACCTCAGGTTTCTGTTCTCAGTCGTCTCCTGTTCTCCATCTATACTTCCTCCCTTGGCTCTCTGATATCATCCCATGGCTTTCAATACCATCTCTATACTGATGACTCCCAAATCTACCTCTCTACCCCCGAAATCTCAACCAGCATCCAGACCAAAGTCTCAGCCTGCCTATCTGACATCACTGCCTGGCTGTCTCAACAACATCTGAAACTTAACATGGCCAAAACCGAGCTCCTCATCTTTCCCCCTAAACCTACCTCCCGTCTCCCCCCTTTCTCTATTTCGGTGGATGGCACTCTCATTCTCCATGTCTCATCGGCTCGTAACCTTGGGGACATCTTTAACTCCTCTTTCTCCTTTTCTGCTCACATTCAGCAGATTGCCAAACCTGTTGTTTCTTTCTGTATAACATCAGCAAAATCTGTCCCTTCATCTCTGAGCACACTACCAAAACCCTTATCCACACTCTTATCACCTCTCGTCTTGATTATTGTAACCTACTACTCGCTGGCCTCCCTCTTAGCCGTCTCTCTCCTCTTCAATCAATCCAAAACTTTGCTGCGTGACTCATTTTCCGCCAAAGTCGCTATGTCCACATTAGCCCTCTCCTTAAGTCACTTCACTGGCTCCCTATCCGTTTCCGTATTCAGTTCAAACTTCTCCTATTGACCTATAAGTGCATTCACTCTGCTGCTCCCCAGTACCTCTCCACTCTTGTCTCTTGTCGTTCCCCCTCGAGTACTCCGTTCTGGAGATAAAGCTCTCTTATCCGTCCCTTTCTCCTCTACTGCTAATTCAAGACTCCGTTCCTTTTATCTCGCTGCACCTCACGCCTGGAATAGACTCCCGAGCCTGTACGTCTAGCCCCATCTTTAGCCGTTTTCAAGTCCAAACTCAAAACCCACCTCTTTACCACTGCTTTTGACTGCTAACTCACTTACCCTGTCCTTTATCCTCACCTCTTTATTCCCTTACCCTTAATTGTTCTGTCTGTTTACCTGTCTTATCTAGATTGTAAGCTCTTTGAGCAGGGACTGTCTTCTGTGCATGGTGTACAGCGCTGCGCATGCCTTGTTGTGCTATAGAAATGATAAGTAGATAGATAGAAAGTAGCTGTTTTTTTTATTAGTATCAATACAGTACATGCTTGCCTGCTGCATTACGTGAAACAATCATTGCGATCATTACAATCAGCCCAGTCTTATGCCAATGACCGTCCCCCAACTCATGACTTCATTAACATTTTCTGCTTTTACCCCTACCTGAAAAGTCCCCTCCCTCCCCCCCTCAGATCCCCAATAAACTCTTCCATTCAAAAATGAAAAAAACATTCACTTCTCACTCTTTCCTCCCCTTCCCCCCCCCCCCCCCCCCCCCCCCCCCGCCTAGCTATTAAACAATTTGTTATGGAGCCTTACGAGCTAACTAGCTCCTCGAATGCCTTCCATAACTGTGCATAGTATCTGTTGTCCATGTTTGGGGAATGCTCGTACTTGGCCAGATCCTTTACCTTAATCAACCAACAAGTGTATGGTACCGGATCCTCACTTGTCCAAAACTAGGACCCTTGATCAATTAGGTCTGCTTGATCCCCCAACAACAGCGCAGGATAAGACCACTCCACCATAGCCTGGACCACTTTGTTAATCATTGTAAAGATCTCGTTCCATAAAGTTAGTCTGGGGCACTCTAAAAATGTATGCAAAAAGGTGCCGATTCCTATCTGACACTTCGGGCATTTATCTGACTCCCACAAGTTCATTTTTTGTCCTCTCTCTGGTGTGATATATGCCCGGTGTAACAATTTATACTGCGTTTCTTGCCAATCTGCAGATTTAACCATTTCATTCCCCATCACAAACAACAGGTTAAACTGGGACTGAGAGAACTGTGTTCCCAATTCCCCATTCCACTTGGAAACAGGGCCTGCCTCACATCTCTCTGGGATAGCTAATTTCGTCAGTTTATACCAAGTGGATAATCTGTTCCTTCCTGTGGGCAGGCGCAATATCATCTCATCCAGGCCACCATATGTCCATGAGTTTCCATATTTCCCCCACAGCTTCTGCCAGTAGTGTCTGACTTGCATGTAATGTAACATATGTTTTGTTAGGGACCCGCCACCTATCCTTCACCTGCGAAAAGGACAGGAAACTAGTCCCCTCCGAAGAGACCAAATTCCCCAATGTCTCACACCCATTCCCTGCCCAAGATTGGAATATTGATGGACCCATTCCCGTGGGGAAGTCTACTAGGCCCACCATTCGTAAGAAGGGTGATACAAACGGGTTTCTGGCCTGCCTACTTCGCCATCACTTCCAGGCATATCGCATCGGGTTAAGGAAACTAAATTGCCACTTTACCTTTGTTCCCTTCCCCAGAGGTGTATGCAACAAGTTTATAAATGTGTACGGGGAGCACCAGCCTTCCCACCACTGGGCTGGTGTAAATTTTGACTGACCTGCAATGCCTTCATATACTAGGCGCATTAACGCTGCCACATTATAAAGGCGGAGGTCCGGCAAGTTAAGGCCCCCTTTCTCATTATTTAGCACTAACACCTGATGTCCTATGGATTAAGAGCGTAGAAAGTAGCTGGTTTTGACTTGGGTACTAACAGTGCCGCTGAATATGCCCAGTTAGCCACGGACAAGCTATTTAATTGGCCAGAAGCCATTTCTGGCCGCTTAAATTATTTTGAATGTCAATATAAATGAATGTTTGTTTATATAAAATGTGGGCATATGGGTAAGTGAAATTGAGGGTTCTAGCGTGTGTATGTTTTTTCCTTGTTCAAAATGATGTTGATGTTGAATAGGTGAAATGAAATGGCTATGTTTCTTATTTTGCCCATGGCACTGATGTAATAAGTGTTTTGTGTATGCAGATACATACCGTGCGCTTCAGGCAGTGGAGCGCCTTCAAGCTAAGGTTCGTGAACGAGGTGACACAGCGAATGAAGAGAAACTGAGTTTGTTAAGATCAGTGCTGCAGAGTCCTCTTTTTAATCAGATTCTGAGCCTACAAGCTTCTTTTCAACAAAAGAGAGAACAGGTAGGGGCATTGAAAGAATAATCAATAGCTTACTATATGATGTTGCCTGTCAACTCTAGTAACTAGCTTCTTTCTGTGAATGGACACTAGTATATATCTCTTATTCTTCAGCATTATGAGGAGAACCCGGATACTGCATTTGTGTATGATATTTCAAATGTATTCCTCATGATTGGTAATCGAGTAATGAATGATATTGTAATTCAAAACTTGAAAGTGGACTACCGCTGAGACATGTTAACCATCAGACATACCTGTTTAACTTAATTACTTAAAGGAATTGTTTCATCAGTGCCCACAATTTATTAATTTCATAGCAGTTCAATATGTTATCTTATTTCTGGTTACCTGGTTGCCATTGGTAATCAAAAATTACCAAGGGTCTCATTTTCAAAGCTCTTACAAAGTTCTATAAGTTACTGTGTAACTTTGTGAGTGCTTTGAAAATACACCTCCAAGTTTCTTAAAATTGTGGGCATTATGGCAAGACTACATCTGGTGTGGATAGCAGCAGCTTGCGCCTTATCATTTATCTTCACAGATGACTAGGAGGGGAATTTGGAACAGTGTGAAAGATCCTCAGCATTTCTAAAGCCAATCCACTGACACTGGCTTTGGAGGCATCGTTGATCGATTCCTGGCCAAACTAGAGCCGACCAATATTCAGCCGGTGGCGGACAATGTTTTTTTTGCTGCAATCGGCACTAAAACTTGAAATTCAGTGCCGGGCCTGTATGGGCTTCGGCATTGAATTTCTGGTTTTTTTTAAAGCTGGCTAGTGCATGCCAAGTTAAGTCAATGTTCAGACTAAACATGACAGTTAGCTCTGAATATTGGGAGCTATCCGGACTCCGCCTCTGAAATGTCCTCAGAACACCCCCAATGTAACAGGCTTCTACTTTAATGCTAACTGATTAAGTGCCGCTGAAAATGACCCGATAGCCACATACAAGTGAGTTGGTTTTAGTTTCCAGCCGATTAACTCTGAATATCCGCCATGAGGTTTTTAGCAGACAGTATAGCAAATTGTATTGTATTTGTCATCATCTTTGACACTGAGAGCAGTCTGTTGAGGGAGGCCCAGAAGCATTGACATTGAGCCCCATCAGAGTGTGATGTCAGGAGCACCAAAATACCAGTGGCTCCTGTATCTTCACTACTCCCCTGAACGGGAGGGGGGGGGGGGGGGGGGGTCAAGGCAGCTGCCATGGACCTAGAACCAGGCCACTGATACTCCTCAGATGATTTCAAGAGGACATGGCCTCACCTACTGCATCTTCATTCTTTGCACTGGGAAGCCTTCCAGAAGTTGCTTAACAAGAAAACTAAAAAGAGGTTTCTTTGAATTCTTGCTTGATTCATGCCGCTGCTTTGATATTGTTGGTGTATATGGTCCTGTAGCTGATTATATTTAAGCCTGAGTTGGAATTCATAGGAGGCCTGCTGGATATTACACAGGAAAAATCCTTACTTCTGTAAGAGGTGATCACCATCTTGGTGTCTGTATTTCAAGAGATTGTATTGAGTAAGTAGACATCAGTATGGGACATGTTGAGGTCTCTGGATGGCATGGCCTGAACGTTACATGTTTCACTCTGAGATTGTCAAGGGAGGAGTTACGAGTCCAGTTGACCTTATGAACTCTGTATCAAAATCTCTGAATGGCCTTTGCATAGCAAACGTCTTGTGGATTCTCGTGTTAGTGGGTGTATCTGTCAACAAGTAGGATTGAATTGAGCACACAAATGGTAGGTAACAAGTTGGGATTGTTCTCTCAGTTAAAAGTTTTAAGTGTGCACACCTTCCTGAGTGCAGCAGTTTCTTAAGCTCCTAAGAGTTGCTTTTTCTGCTTTTTTGAACAGATGTAGAAAAAAGCTCTAGTTTTTTTTTCTTTGATGTTGTTTTAGTCCATTCCTTCTTTATTTTGTAAAAGAAAATTGCAAAAAAAAAAAAAAAAAAAAAAGGTTTGCTGAAGTTGAGATGAATTTTGACATTTATTCCAAGGAGTGCAAACATTGTGCTCAAATGTCTCCAAGTGCAGAGGGATTGCCCAAATGGCCTTCAGGAGCATTTTCAAGTCATGAAACAGCTAGTTTGTGGAAAATAGCACAAAAAGAACTCCTGTGTGCAGAAGACTCTTGCATCTGTGCATACCAGTTAGTCTATCCATGGTAGATTCCCATCAACCTCTAG
Organism: Microcaecilia unicolor; assembly: GCF_901765095.1. Classification (NCBI taxonomy): domain Eukaryota; kingdom Metazoa; phylum Chordata; class Amphibia; order Gymnophiona; family Siphonopidae; genus Microcaecilia; species Microcaecilia unicolor. Next base: position 296,154,971 of record NC_044032.1, read on the forward strand.
GTGCAGTGACCTTAACAGTTCAGTTGCTCAAGGAGACGACTAGACAGATTTTTAAAAGCCTGAGAAAAAATTGATTAACCCTTGCTAAAACACTGATGAAGCAAATTGTACACCACCTTGGGTAAAATCTCTTCACAAAGGTGGTTAGCATAGAAAATCTTACTTCTAAGGGGAGATGCATAGACTCACTTTCTGCATAACATAAACAGCACAATGTTAACATTTCTTCTGTTGAGCCTCCTGTCACTGTGAAAGATACGTTCTGTGCAGACCAGTCTACCTCTGCGCATTCCTGCTTTCCAAGAGTTGGTTACAGCAGTTGTTGTCTCTTCACCTTTGGTGTCTCTTCAGTTTCCAGAGCATTCTTTTTCCTTTCTAAAAATGATGTTTGCTGCTTTTTGTTAAGTGTTATTTCAAAGACCTATCTGAAGTTCCTTCACCACTACAAGCTAATGAGCCCTCAGATCCCATTGTCTCACTGTTATCTACTTCAGATACAGAGCAGCATGAGCCTGCTTATTTGCTTCATTCCTTCTCTGCAGCTGGTCTCCCATCTAATATAGGGGATCCCTTAGATTTCTTTGATATCCAGACGCTGTGCCCAGATAATGGGGAAGAAAGCTGTACAGGAATTTCATCTGACCGTCCTCCACCGCTGAGGTTAAAGTCTCCTATGATCACCAACCTAAGGAAAGTCAGGGCCACCTTTGGTAATAAGATTGAGAAAGTCTTGCACAGATGATGTGGTGTTACAAGGTGCTTGGTATACTATGAGCAGCCAGATTGTTTTTTTCTTCTAGCTGGATTAAAATGGATTCTGATCCAGTTAGATTTGGGTGTGGGAGTGTGTGTGTGGCAATTCTGTGCAGTTTGATTGTGTCCTGAGTCAGAACTGCTACTCCTACACCCCTTCTCCCTGGTCATGGTTTGATGTTGGATGTTGAAATCTGTTGGGCGTAATTCAGACAGTGTTGTAATCCCATACTAGTTATTTCTAAGACGTCTAGATGCTGTTTACAAATATCATCATGGATCATTGGGGGTTTCCCAGTAGCTGCTGTGGCATTCACCAGACCTGTGATCCCAAAGTATTGGCCACAATACTCCAGGTGTGGTCACACCATGATGATGCAGGATCATTATGACTTTTTCTTTAAATTCCTTTTGTAATAATCCATAACATTCTGTTGGTTTTTGGCCACTGATGCACACTGAGAAAATTATTTCAGTATATTGGCCATAATGATACCTAGATTGATTGTTTTTCCTGTGAGATGTCTCCTAATGTGGAACTCAACATCATGTAGCTATAATTTGGTTATTTCCAATGTACATCACTTTTCACTTGTCCAAATTAAATGCCATCTGCCATTTAGAAGTGCAGTGTTCCATTCTTGCAAGGTCCTCTTGCATTTTCTTAGTACGCATGCAGTCTAACAGCTTTGAATAATTTTATCTCATCTGCAGACTGATCAGTTCATTTGTTCCCATTTTCAGATTTATAAATGTTTAAAAAGCACTGGTCCCCAGCTCCCTCTCATCTGCCCACACTCGTTTTTTCCTTTAAATTAGCACTCTTTATTCCCGTATGACAAAAGAACATGTCATGCTCCTTTGTGTGCTGACTTCAGGCACCCCCCCTTCTGGTTGTTTTCACTAGTATTTTTCTTCATCTTTGGCTTCTGGACCATCTTTGAATTCACTTCCTATTCCTGTGATATGGGATTGATACCTACCTCCATCACCACTTTCCAACCTTTCTAAAGATTTTAGATTTCAAATTAAGCTCTCTGAACCTTCTCTCTTTGACCCCCTTCCCCTATTACCCAAACATTTCCACAAACTTCCCTTCAAATTGGTCTCCTCAACATTCGTTCTATTTGTTGTAAATCACACTTCCTCTGTCATCTTATTTGTCACAAACTTGACTGACTTTGCCCTACTGAAACTTGGTTTACTGACTCTGACACTTTCTTTCTTGAAAGTTCTGCCCCCTTTCTTATCATTTTGCCTTTAATAGAGGGCAAAGGAGAGGTGGTGGACTGGGATATATTTCTCCCTTTTAAGACAACTTGCCTTCATTCCTATTCTTCCACTTTGCTTGAAGGAGTTGCTTTCCGACGCCACTCTTTGCAACTGGTTCTAATTCTCTTGATCTATCTCCCACCTCCTGTAAACCCACACAACACATCAGGCCTTTTGTGATGTAGCTTCTCCCTTCTTAATGGACCCAGCCGCTGTTATTCTAGGTGACTTCAGTATTCACTTCTCTGACCCCACTGCCTCTGATTGTAAGACTTCCCTCTTTGATGCCAATCTAATCTAACATATCCAATCTTCTCTCATTTCTGGGCAGTTTCTTGACCTGGTTATTACCCGTAGGTTCCGAGCTATAGCTAAGTCCCTTGGTCTGACCACCATTTTCTAAAATTTGATTATCCGTTCAAACAACACTGAAATCCTCTTGCCCACAGTATAGGCTATTTTGAAAATTTGGTCATCACCCCTGAACAATTGGCTAGCTATCCTGAATTCCCCACAGGTTTTACCTCTTTTTCTCTTGAAAGCCAAGTCTCAACTTGGAATTCTATTATGTGTGCAACTCTTGATAAGATTGCCCCTGTTCACAACACCAAAGTTCACAGCTGTCAAACTCATCCATGGTATTGTGGCCTTCACCCTTGTCGCCACCTACATTACCTCAAGTGCCAGTGGTGAAGACCTGCCTCCCATCTCATTTATCATTATTCAAGAGCTCAGCATCTCATTGTACCAAATTAGTCTTTTTCCCCTTCCCCCCCCAAATATGCCTATCTATTCTGTAAGGACACTAACCCCTCACGTCAATATCTTTAAATTGCAAACTCATCTCAAAACCGTTATGTCAGATGAGCTCACATCCGCATTTACCAAGAAGATTATTGATCTCCAGACCTCCATCTTACCTACTTTTGTACCCACTTCTGATTTCTCTGTTGGTACTTGCCTCTGGAGCAGTCTTTCTGCTTTTCAAGTGTCTCCTCAATCAGATGTTTCCAAAACTATTTCCTCAATGACTCCCTTCCTAATTACTTTCTAAAGCAACTGTTCATTCATCGCATTTCTTTACTCCACAGTAGCTATGAGCCTTTCTACTGGTGTTTTCCCTCCAGCCTAGAAACTCACTGTTATTTACCCTCATCTTAAAGGCGCCAACATTGATCCTTACAATGCTAGTAATTATCACCCTATTTCAAAACTTACATTTCTTTCAAAACTTACTGAAAAGATTGTGCCTGCACAATTCTTCTTTTCTAGATAAAAGAAATTGTCTTCACCCCTATCAAACAGGTTTTTGGGAGCACTTTCAGAACACACCCTGCTAGCCCTCATATACTTTATTCACTGTATCCTTGATGATGGTAGGGAACTCCACCTTATCTCCCTTGACCTCGGTACTGCATTCAATCTAGTAAATCGTGATATTCTTCTTCGCTGCCTAGAAGAGAGAGGTATTGTGAGCACACCTCTTTTCCTGGTTTAAATCTTACCATCATGAAAGAATATCTAAAGTCCTGTGGTCTGGCACATATTCTCCCCCACACCTGTCTTAAATGTGGTATTCTTCAGGGCGTTGTGTTTGGCCCTATTCTTTTCAATATCTTCCTTTCACCCCTCGCTCTTTTTCTTCATTCCTTACATATCATCTTTTTCATATATGCAGACAATGTGCAACTCCTCTTCCTCTTGGGTCTATTGATTCATTAGTCATCTCTGATATGTCTTGCGTATTAACCCTGATTGCCAACTGGTTTTCTACCCACTGCCCCCTCCATCTCTAGTACACCCATCCCCATTAAAGATGAGACCAGAATTCTTGGGGTCATTATCGAGGGCTGCTTTGCATTCAAATGTCACATTTCATCTATTGTTAGTAAAATCTAATCTAATCCACATTTTATATACCGCTGTATCCCAGGAGGTTTGCATAAAAAGAAACTCAGTCAAAAGTGAGGAATTTACATAGTAACATAGTAAATGACAGCAGATAAAGACCTGTACGGTCCATCCAGTCTGCCCAACAAGATAAACTAATTTTACAAGGTATGTGATACTTTATATGTATATCCATTTGATTTCTCCTTGTCATTCTCAGGGCACAGACCGTAGAAATCTGCCCAGCACTGAAGCTAATGTCGAAGCCCCTTAAAATTTACACTCCAGCCCATCCATAATTAATGATGATAAAATAGAAACAAAATATTAGCCATCATAATTGTCAAATAAAAGTTTTCAAGCTGTTATGTAAATGCATATAATTTTGAACTGGTGGTCCCTGTGCGACCATCACGGATTTTGATGAAATTTTCTGTGAACATTCATACATGTCCCCAATGAACACTGGTAAAGTTTTATGTTCGCCGATGCAATACTTGCTGAGATATAGTAATCTGTTTGACCCCATACTGCAACCTTCGCGCAGGGACCACCAGACCACTTGACATGGAATGACAACTTTGAAAAGAAAACATAGAGCCTAGTTGACGCTTAAATCGAAGATTTCTAAGAGTAGGGTATTTCAATAACAAATTGTCACGAATTCAGGTTGACATATAAAAACAATGAGAAACAAACTGAATTAATAATAATGAAGTATTACAATATAAAATCTGAAAAACTATACATGTGGCTTTAAAACTTAATCCGTGCACTAACGTGAAGCCAGTGAAATTCTTTAAAGTAATTGGATACTTTCTCACTTCTTTTATTCTTTGACAAATATGCTTTGCAAGATCCCTTTTTAATTAAACCCTCACTCCGTCATCTTATCCACTCTTTAGTCATTTTTCGACTTGATTACTGTAATTCTGTACTCCATGGCTTGTCCCAATACCAAGCACGTCAATTGCAAATTATACAAAGTAATGAAATTGGAATATGGCACAAAGTACTTTGCTAGTGTTACTCTGTTACTCTACACTGAACATTGGTTACCAATTCAATACCGGATTGGCTTCAAAATTATTGTTTTGATATTCCATATCCTTCAGTCTGGTCTTCCCCTGTTCCCATTCAAGCACCTCATTCCTTACTGCCCAAGCTGTTCTCTATGTTCTTCCCAGCAGCATCTTCTTGAGATACTGTGCTTCCTTCAAATTCATTCACACTTGCTGGGACTTCTACTTTTTCAATACTTGCCCCTACCCTCTGGAATGCTGGTCCCTGCACTTGCGAGCTGAATTTTCATTTCTTAGATTCAAGGCTTTCTTAAAGCCCATCTTTTCTCTAAGGCATTTCCATTGGAATCTAAATGTTTTAAAGTCTTCCTCCCCAGTTCCTTTCACATTGTAACAAAGACTTGCCATCACTCTCCCATTACCTTCTTCATTACTCCTTCCCCAACTTTTGTGTCTTTCCCTTAAATTTGTTTTTCTTTTTAGATTTTAGTTCCCCTATTGTATCCCTTAACTCCCTTTTGTATGCTTCCTCCCCTTCTTCTTGACCTAATCTATTTTATGATTATAAACTGCTTCGAAAAATATTTTATTTGCAGCACATTAAATGTGATCTGTGATCCCTTGGGTACGCCACTATTCACCTGCCTCCAATGAGAGAATTGGCCATTTAACCCTAATCTCTGTTTTCTATCTTTTAACCAGTTGTCAGTACACAAGAGGACATTGGCTTCTATCCCATGGCTTTTTAATTTCCTTAGAAGTCTTTCATGAGGGACTTTATGAATCTAGTTCTATTATATATCTTCCCACTATTCCAGCACTTGTGGGAATAGTCATGTCCATCGACCAGCAGCTGGAGATAGAGAACACAGAACTGAGCTACACTATATAGACCCTTCTGTCTAGCCCAGTTCCTCAGTATTTTCTATCTGGATGGACATGCTGTTTGGTCTGGGGTTCTGAGGCCTTGGTTGCTGGTCCCCAGATGAGCTTGTCGTGTGGCCACTGTGGAGGAGACATATCTGGTGGTACTTGGTCCCTGTCTGTGGTTCCTGCCTGGGTTTCTTTCCTCCCTCCCTCCTTCGCCTGCCACATTTGATTGGAGCCTGTTCAGCAACAGGCTTTTTTTACTTTTTTGTGGACCGTGGTCAGTTTGTCTTCCTGGGTTTGGGGTAATGTGGCTATCCTGGTTGGACACGGGGGGGGGGGGGGGGGTTGCATTGGCCCTCCGGAGCAGCTAGGGAGGAGTAGTGCAGGCGCCTTGGAGTATGTCTTGGCCTTAGAACAATGTCGGGAGCTGCAGGGAGAGCTCTGAGGGTGTGCGACTCTGGCTGTGTTAAAAAAAAAAGTCTCTTCAAGACCGCGTGGTGGCAATGGCTGCTGACGTGCTGCACCATATGTGGAGGCTGTTGTTTGTCCTCGGGCTGCTGCAAAGTGTGCAGACTGGCAGGCCCGACCGTCAGGGAGGAACTGGATGCAGGCGCCACAGTGTGTAAGAGTGGTCAGCGGCAGCCGCATTCAACAACCTCTTGCTTCCTGACTCAGCAGCAGCGCGGTTCGCCTCTATCAGAGATGGGAACGGGCACTGGATGTTCCCGTGCAGGAGGGACTGGTGATGGGCCTTCGGGGGAGGGGGGGGCAGCTCTGGCACAGTGTGTCGTTTTTGCCTGAGTTTGTGTTACTGCTCCATCAGGCCTTTTTGCTGAAGCAGGGGGCTTTTGTGCCAGTTTCTCCCCCTGTTTCTGCAGCTGTGGGTGTTTTGGCAGCTCTCTCTGCTCCCAAGAGGTCAAGATTGGATATACAGGAAGGTTGTGGTGATCCCTGGACCCAGGATCCTCCTTTTTTGGAGATGGCTTCTATGCTCAGAGGGGACCTCTCTAAGGGAAACTTTGGAGGAGGGCAAGCTTCCTCTGGGAGAGAGAGATGACCCAAGGGTCCTTAGGCTGTTTCTCAGGGAGAAGTTGAGTTTCCTGATTTCTGAGGCCTTGGCAGTGGTCTCTGTTGAGGAAGTTTCGGTGGCGCAGGCTGATAGTCCCTTTAGCAGGATGAAGTTCCTGAGGGGTCCGTTGAAGGTGTTTCCCATGCATCCAGATATTCAGGACCTGATTTTGGTGGAATGGAACAGTCATTACATCACATGAGACCTAGATCTGTGTAATGCGCTATGAAAACTGAGCACCCTTTATACTTTATATAATTTATTTTGGACATTTAGGTTATTTATTTTTATATTTTCATATTTTTTTAGTTCCACTTTTTATTCTTTATCATTGAGGTTTCTGGAGTACTTGTAGTTAAAATTTAATGCCAAGAAGTGCAGACTGATGCACTTGGGGTGCAGAAACCCAAAAGAGAGATACTGAATAGGAGGGGAGAGATTAGTAAGCTCGACTCAGGAGAGAGACCTTTGGGTGTTGGTGTCCGAGGATCTGAAGGTGAAGAAACAATGTGACAAGGCGACAGCTGTGGCCAGAAGGATGCTAGACTGCATAGAGAGGGGTATAACCAGCAGAAGAAAGGAGGTGTTGATGCCCCTTTACAAGTCGTTTGTGAGGCCCCACTTGGAGTATTGTGTTCTGTTTTGGAGGCTGTATCTTGCTAAAGATGTAAAAAGACTGGAAGCGGTGCAAAGAAAAGCTACAAAAATGGTATGGGATTTGTGTTGCAAACTGTATGAGGAGAGACTTGCCGACCTGAACATGTATACCTTAGAGGAAAGGAGAAACAGGGGTGACATAATACAGACGTTCAACTGAGCTACACTATATAGACAGAAGGGTCAATATAGTGTAGCGCAGTTCTGTGTTCTCTATCTCCACCTGCTGGTTGATGGACGTGACTATTCCCACAAGTCCTGGAATAGAACTAGAGTCAGAAAGCTTTTGACAAAGTCCCTCATGAAAGACTTCTGAGGAAATTAAAAAACCGTGGGATAGAAGGCAATGACCTGTTGTGTACTGAAAACCGGTTAAAAGATAGAAAACAGAGATTAGGGTTAAATGGCCAAGGTATTAATCTGCAAACAAACCTTTTCTGAAGACGGGAAGGTGGTAGAGGACATGAATTGAGGTTGAAGGGGGGGTGGGGGCAGGAGTAATGTCAGAAAGTATTTTTTCACGGAAAGGATGATGGATACATGGAATGCCCTCCCGCGAGAGGTGGTGGAGATGAAAACTGTAATGGAACTCAAACGTGTGGGATAAACTCAAAGGAATCCTGTTTAGAAGGAATGGATCCATGGAATCTTAGCGGCGATTGGGTTGGCAACACCAGGAAGCAAAACCGGTGCTGGGCAGACTTCTACAGTCTTCGCCCTGATCGTGACTGAATAGATGTGGATTGGCTGGAGTGTAAATTTTAAGGGGCTTCGCCGTTAGCTTCAGAACTTTTAGTACAAGAACAGTGCTGGGCAGACTTCTACGATCTGTGCCCTGAGAATGGCAAGGACAATTCAAACTCAGGTATACATATAAAGTATCACATAGCATGTAAAATGAGTTTATCTTGTTGGGCAGACTGGATGGACCGTACAGATCTTTATCTGCCGTCATTTACTATGTTACTATCAGTCATTGCCCTGAAGATCTGCAGGACCAGATGCTGGAACAGGCTTTGAAGCAGGCCTTTGAGGTGGCTGTCCTAGGACTCCAGGCATCCATGTGCAGTTGTTTTGTGGTACAGACCTGTTTGTAGTGGCATCACCAGACTGGCTCGTGGGAGGCTGACCATGTTACTCAGCTGGAGGCGGGTTTAGCCTATCTGGCAGATGCAGTTTATGACCTGTTATGGGCCTTTGGCCATGGGCATTGCCCTTGGCAGTTACCGCACAATGTTAGCTGTGGCTGAGGTCTTGGCGGCTGATGCGGCTTTGAAAGCTTGCCTGGTGAAGTTGCACTTTCGAGGCAAGTTGCTCTTTGGGGAGGACCTGAGCAACATGGTGAAGATGCTGAGGTGAAGCCACAGCGATTGCCTGAGGACAAGCCTTGGTCATCTGCCCGTGTTTCGGAACAGTAAGAAGTAAAGGCCTGGCCAGCAGTCCTTTAGTCAGCGGTCGCTCTTTCAGTCCCACCAGTTTTCCTTTCATGGAGACAAGAGGTCGAATGCCCCAATGGGGCTTGCTTCTGCCACCTCCAGACAATTACAATGATGCTGGGCTGGTCCACCCTCCCCTTTCGGTTGGAAGTGCCTCCAGGTGTTTCAGGAAGGTGTGGGCCAGCTATCACCACAGATTAGTGGATGTCCTACAGGATAGGTACGAAGTAGAGTTCTCCCACCTGGTTGCTGCTCTCTTCTTACAGACCCTTTGTCAAGGGGCCACCAGGGTGGCCCAGATTCAGGGCACAGTCGATTCCTTGTTGTTGATTCATACCATTGTGCCCGTCCCTTCCTCAAAGGAAGGCCAGAGTCGGTACTCCCATCTACTTTGTGGTCCCAGAGAAGGAGGGCATGGTTCAGCCAGTTTTTGACCTCAAGGGCCTCAACAGGTGGCTTTGGGTTTCCCACTTTCAAATGGATACACTTCGGTCAGTGATAGTGTTGGTTCAGGTGAGGGAGTTTCTGTCAACCTCAAGGAGACGTATCTGCACCTTCCCATCTGGGTACCACATCAGCAGTTCCTTCGGTTTGCAGTGTTGGGCCGGCACTTTCAGTTCAGGGCCATGCCCTTTGGATTGGCCACAGCTCCACGAATGTTTTCCAAGGTCATGGTCATGGTGGCAGCCTTTCTATGCCATTAGGGGATCCGAGTTCACCAGTACCTGAACGACTGGCTGATTCAAGCATTCTCGTATCTGGACAGCGTGGCGGTGACCTCAGTGGCTGTTCAGCTCTTGCAATCATTGGGTTGGGTGATCAGTTTTGAAAAGATCATGCTTATCCGTTGCAGCGGCTGGAATGTCTGGGCGTCTTGTTTGACAAACAGAAGATATGAGTCTTTCTTATGGAGGTCAGGTGCACAAAGTTGATGCACCAGATCCGGATGCTGTTTTGTCAGGCCAGACCCAGGGTCTGGAACTACGTCCAGTTTCTGGGTTCTCTGACAGTGGTGGTGGAGGTGGTCCTCTGGGCATGGGCGCATATGTGTCCCTTGCAAGGCGTCTTTCTCATCTACTGGTCTTCGGTGTCCCAGGATTACAGTGTTCGTCTGCCATGGATGTGAGCAGCCAAACAGTTTGTTGATGTCTGCTTCCCATGAATCTTTCTTTTGGAGTTTTGTTCCCTAGCTTATATTGGGAAGTAGTTACCACCGATGTCAGGCTGGGGGGTCCATTACAGGGTTCATCTGCCCAGGGCACCTTGTCACAGGAGGAGGCTCGTTGGCCTATCAATCGTCTGGAACTCTGAGCGGTCCCTGTGAGAATGTCCTCTGACAATGCGACTACGGTGACCTACATCAACAAGCAAAGTGGACCCACAGCAACTGGCAGTGGAGGCTGGCCTGCTGATGGCTTGGGTGGAGAAGAATCTCCTCTGCTTATCAGCGGCTCACATTTGAGAACAGTCTCAGAGATTGAGAGCTGTCTGACAAGGCCTTCCAGCTTGAGCGTTGGTGGGGAGTCCCTTTGTTGAACTTGATAACGACCAGGTCAGATGCCAAGGTTCCCTAGATTTTCAGCTGTCACAGAGATCTGGGAACTCTGGGTCTGGATGCTGTTCTGCAGGATTGGCCAAATGACGGATCACTATACGTCTTCCCTCAGTTGGCAGATGGTTGGTCGTTTGTTAAGGAGGCTGGCAAACCATCAGGGCTGTGTCATCCTGGTGGCTCCAGATTGGCCTCAGAGGCCTTGGTATGTGGACCTGGTGCTGGATGGGGGACCCGATGTGGTTCCCTCAGGATTGGGGCCTTCTCTGACAGGGTCCAGTGTTCATGGAAGATCCCTCCCCTATTGGTCTTAGTGCCTGGCCATTGAAAGGGCTTGGCTGAGGGAAAAAAGGGCAACCGACTTAGTTGTTGTGGTCATGATTCAGGCTTTGAAGCGTTTGACTTTTTCTACGTATGACCGTATGTGGCTCTTGTTTGAGGATTGGTGTGCCGAACGGGGGTTGGGTCCTTTCACCTCTGCCATTGGGCACATTTTGGCATTTCTGCAATCTGGTCTGTATAAAGGATTTTTTTTAGGTTCCTTGAAAGTCCAGTCTGAACCATGTGTTACTGAGCACCTCTCTACTTTCCTCTATGTTATAGTTTAAAAGAAAAAAATTCTGTCTCTTTTTCAGATGTTGGCGCCAGCAGCTAGGTTCTACCTCAGTTAAGGTGGACCCCCCCATCTTTTCTGAATAGACTCCTCCTTTCCCAAAATGTTGCCCAGTTCCTAAGAACTAAATCCTTCTTTCCTGCACCATCATCTCATCTACATATTGAGACTCCTGAGCTTTGCATGGCGCTTGGTCCTGTGCATGGAATGCTACCTTGTATGTTATGGATTTCAACTTTGTACCTAAGAGCCGAAAATTGACTGCCAGAATCTTCCTCCCATTCTTTCCTATGTCGTTGGTTTCCCATGTATACTAAGACAGCCGGTTCTTCCTCAGCACTATCTAAAATCTTAGCTATGTGATGCTTTCCTCCTAGAGTGGGGGGGTGGGCGGTCTTCTGTATGTGTATCATCTAGTTCCTTTCATAACAAGGACACCTAAAAATGAAACAGGATCAGGGGACTATTGGCCAAGATAGATATGGTTTCCTCTTCTTCAGGAGATCAATCAAACTGGCAAATTTTCCAACATTAATCATATAGGTTTTTTTTTTTTTTTAAAGAGTATCAGATTGCTCTTCCTCACACCCCGAATGTTGAGACCTTGGCTGCCTTGTCTACCAGTTAGCGTGTTAGATCTTTGTCTTCTATTAGAGACTTCAGTAGATGGTCAAGGTTTTAAGTGGAAGGAGTTGCAGTCTGGTGTGACAGAAATACCTCTAGATTTCAATTTTTTTTAATCTCATATAAAACTGCTTGAATACCTTGTATACTTCTCTGAGTCATATTTAAAAAACAACTCCATTAGGGTTCATTTTTAGTGGAATTGGCATGTATGACCAGGTAGAAGTTAAAATCATTTCTGGAATGATCTGGAGGTTTTTATTTTTGCTAGCATTCATTTCAGCATGCAGTGTTGGTGACTGACACATTGTACATCACATTTTTCAAAAATAGGATGATTCTGCACACTCGTACAAAATTCCTTCTTAAGATGGTATTGGATTTTCACCTTAACAATGAGTTTTCCTTATAGAATTTTTCATTAGGCATACGATGTTTTGCATTGTCAGCTTAACCATTGAACGAGTTGAGGCTCTGGCCCAGGGTGCCGATGATTAAGGGCACCAAAATATCCAGCCTCTGACCTCATGTAGTCTTCAGGTTAAACCTTTTCTACCCCCCCCCCCCCCCAATATTCTGATGCTAGGGTCCACCTTAGGAGTCGGCACTCAAGAAAAAGATCTAGGTGTCATTGTAGACAATATGTTGAAACCTACTTCTCGGTGTGTGGCGGCGGCCAAAAAAGCAAACAGGATGCTAGGAATTATTAGGAAAGGGATGCAAAATAAGACCAAGAATATTATAATGCCTCTGTATCGCTGCATGATGCAACCTCACCTTGAGTATTGCATTCAATTCTGGTTGCCATATCTCAAAAAAGATATAGAGGTGTATTTTCAAAGCACTTAGACTTACAAAGTTACATGGTAACCTATGGAACTTTGTGAGTCTAAGTGCTTTAAAAATGAACCCATTATGGAATTAGAAAAGGTTCAAAGAAGAGTGATTAAATTGATAAAGGGGATGGACCTTATCCCATATGAGGAAAGGCTAAAGAGATTAGGGCACTTCAGCTTGGAAAAGAGACGGCTGAGGGGGGATATGATTGAGGTCTATAAAATCCTGAGTGGTGTAGAATGAGTAACACTTTCATCCTCCCTGTCGCATCAGCTCGTAACTTTGGGGTCATCTTCTCTCTCTTCTCTTCTCTCTCTCTGTACATATTCACCAGACTGCTAAAATCTGTCATATCTTTCTCTGTAATATCACCAAAATTTGTCCTTTCCTTTCTGAGCACACTACCAGAACCCTTATCCATACTCTTATCATCTCTTGCTTAGACTATTGCAACTTCTTTCTCACAGGTCTCGTCTCTATGCTCATGTACCTCTCCACTCTTATCTCTCCCTACACTTCTCCCCAGGAACTCCGTTCACTGGGTAAATCTCTCTTATCTGCACCCATCTCCTCCACTGCTACTTCCAGACTCTGTTCCTTTTATCTTGCAGCATCATATGCATGGAATAGACATACTGAGCCGGTACATCAAGCTCCATCTCTGGCTGTCTTCAAATCTAGGCTAAAAGCTCACCTTTTTGATGTTGCTTTTAACTCCTAACCTTTACTCGTTCAGTACCCATATTTTACCATTCCCACCTTAGTAATTCCCTTAGCCCTTATTTGACCTGTTTGTCTGTCCTAATTAGATTGTAAGCTCTGTCGAGTGGGACTGTCTCATAGTGTACAGTGCTGTGTACGTCTAGTAGTGCTATAGAAATGATTAGTAGTACTGGTAGTTGTAGAATGGGTAGAAGTGAATTGATTTTTCACTCTTTCAAAAAGTACAAAGACCAGAGGACATTAAATGAAATTCAATGGAAATACTTTTAAAACAAATAGGAGTAAATATTTTTTCACTCAAAGAATAGTTAAGCTCTGGAACTCGCTGCCAGAGGATGTAGTAATAGCAGTTAGTGTATCTGGGTTTAAAAAAGGTTTGGACAAATTTCTGGAGGAAAAGTTCATAGTTAGTTATTTAGTCTGTTATTGAGGTGGACATGGGGAAGCCACTGCTTGCCCAAGGATTGATAGCATGGAATGTTGCTACTAATTGGGTTTCTGCCATGTACTTGTGACCTGGATTGGCCACTGTTGGAAGCAGGATACTGGACTAAATGGACCATTGGTCTGTCCCAGTATGGCTATTCTTATTTTCTTATGTTCTGTCTTCCCCCCCCCCCCCCCCTCCTCTTTCCCTGGGTTCCAGCACTGCTCCCTCACTTCTCTCATTATCCGCTGGCCCTGTAAAGTCTACGTCGGTGAGCAGCTACAGCTTGACAGGCTATCTTCGGTCAGCCATTGGGTCTTACCTCTGTTGCATCTCGCCCACAGAAAATCGCATTAGAGGAGGCAGGATGTGGCAGAAGGAAGACCTGGGACTGGCCAAAGGCACATAAGCACCGCCATACTGGGAAAAGACCAATGGTCCATCAGGCCCAGCATCCTGTCTCCGACAGCGGCCAATCCAAGCTTCAAGAACCCGGCAACCCCCCCCCCCCACAAAAATAAAAATAAAAAAAAATTAATTTTCAATAATGTTCAATGGACTTTTCCCTCAGGAATCTGTCCAAACCCCCTTTAAACTCCTTAAGGCCAGCTGCTGTCACTACATTTTCCGGCAATGACTTCCAGAGTCCAACTACACGCTGAGTAAAGAAAAACTTTCTCCTGCTTGTTTTAAATCTACCATATTCTAGCTTCATCTTGTGTCCCCTGGTTCTATTGTTGTTTTAAAGTGTAAACAAACGCTTCACATCTGTCCGTTCTACTCTGCTGATTATCTTGTAGATTTCTATCATATCACCCTTCAGCTGCCTTTTCTCCAAGCTGAAGAGCCCTAACCTTCTCAGCCTTTCCTCATAGGGATGTCGTTCCATCCCTTTTATCATTTTCGTCGCCCTTCTCTGCACCTTCTCCAATTCCTTTGTCTTTTTTGAGATGCGGCGACCAGAATTGGACACAATATTTGAGGTGCGGTCACACCATGGAGCGATACAACGGCATTATAACATCGTCGTGTTTGTTTTCCATCCCTTTCCTAATAATACCCAACATTCTGTGCGCTTTCTTAGTTGCCGCAGCACACTGAGCAGAAGTTTTTAACATCTTATCCACGATGACTCCCAGATCCCTTTCTAGGTCTGTGACTCCTAATGCGGCAGCCTGTCATACTACTGCTGCTGCTGCTGGTGACAGAACTGCGGGGGGAATGAAGGAAGTGAGGGAGCAGTGCTGGACCTGTGAGTAAGGGGAAAGAGAGATTTGACTTGGGGGGGGGGAGGGGTAGAGAGATGCTGAACCCATGGGGAAGAGGATGGGGTGCTAGAAGTGATGTAACATAGAGGGGGGAGGTGCGCCACCAAAGCAGTTTGGCTCAGGGTGCCACTAGCCTTTGAGCCAGTCCTGCGCTTTGGATTATAAAAGAGCCTGAGCCTTTTGCTTGGAGCAGACTACAGCCCCAAGAAAGTCATTCAGCTTTTTGTTGCTTTTGATCCCAGTAAACATAGTACTAGAAAATGTTCACTTTCCAGTTGACTTGCAGATTTCTGCTTCTTTGCTTATGCATAGGTAGGCTTGAGCTATGTCAAAACTCACAATGTTAGTTATGGTTGCATTTCTAGCTTAAGGTTAGCTTCTAGGAGGATATTTGTAGAACTATATGGAAATTAGTCAATTCACTTGGATCTCATTACCTTTAGAAAAGGGATTCTCTATTTGAAAGTAGATTTAAGCAGTCCGTTGTCCAGATTGCCTTTGGGGTTTAGAATGCAATGCCACCCCCCCTGGACCTGTTTCTTGATTTCTAGAATGCTTTGTTTGAAAAGCAGGGGGTGGGGGGGAGGACATTAAATCTAGAGATGAATTGTTAGCACCTCTTTTTCTCTTGAAGGCTTGTAGAACTTGCTACCCTGCTTGTCCTTGGAGAAAGCCAAATTGTTGAACCTGTAGTAGATGTATCCTGTGGTCAGCAGGGTACATACCTTTCCACTTCCCTTACAGTTGCCCTCTACTCTTAGCTGTTCAGTGATATGAGGATGACCTGCATGATAATACAAGTTAGGAAGTTGGTCTCCTGTGCAGTGATGCTTCAAAAAGTCTTCTAGAAAGTTACTAAACTGGAGAATTGTGAGGACTTGTATTCTGCTGTCTACAGAGATGATCTGCTACAGGTACATTGGTTTTAGTTGTAAACTGATTTTAACAATGTCATTTTAATAAATATGAATTGAATAAACATGAACTGCCCACTTTAAAATAGTACAACAGTTTTACTGTCTTATTTATTTTCTATAAGTGGAGTACATTTGGGATTCATTTCCTTTTACTCTGTGTATTGATGGAATATTTTCAACTGGATCTTTCATAATTGATTTGGAAACGCACAATGTTGCTGTATTTATTGATTTTCCCATTAATGGAAAGGAATTTAATGCTGAAGTCTAAAAATGTACAGAATGCATAATGTGGTTGATGTCTGTGGGAGCTAATCAGCTGGAAACAAGGTGCTTCCAAGCATTACCAGGAACTGTTATTGCTTTGTGTGGGCTGCAGAAATAGCATGCATTCTTCATCATTAAGTGGTTGTGATTTGTTTCAACAACAGTGTGCCTTTAACACCTCTGTAACAAGACATACACAGTAAAGATCTCTTCTATGGTACAAACTGAAAAGCAGGAACCTAACACTAATTAAAGAAAATAATATCAAAACTTTCTTTCCTATGGATTTATAAATTAGTGGTTTAAATTTACATACATTTTTCTTTTTCTTTTTTTTTTATTTTTATTATAAATGTTCTTTACAGCAAACTTTATATAACATTTCCTGGTTTGTCTTGGTAGTTTTTTTGATGTGAGCAAATTCCAATACTTTTTGCATAATAGGTCATGTCAGGTGGGTTGGGATTTTCTTCTTAATCCGTTTGCGATGTCTCACAGTGCTCTGTCCTACTCCCCTTTTAAAAATCTTTCTGGCACTCCTGACTTCACTTTCTACAGCTTTGCTGTTGGCTTATTCTTATGTGCTGATGATATCCAGTTGCTAGCTCTACTGGTATTGAGCCTGTTAAGGTATCTTTATTTGGTGGCACACTGACTAGCCCAACACAGGCTTGTTCTGAACCTGCAAAAATCTGAGGCAACTGGTTCTCAAAAAGGAAAGCCTTGCAGGATTAAGGCATGTCTGATTCTTGATAATACCATCAATTTGAAGAAGTGCATCACTGTCCTTGGAATTCAGGTTAACTCTGACCATACAGGCCCCCAAATATCAGCATTGATCTTTCTTGCTTTGTGGATGATTTTATTCTGTGATACCTACTGCTTGAAAATGATCTTAAACTGTTAGCCCACTCCCTTATTCTCAATTGATTGGACTAGTTCAATTCAATGTGTAATATAGTAACATAGTAACATAGTAGATGACGGCAGAAAAAGACCTGCACGGTCCATCCAGTCTGCCCAACAAGATAACTCATATGTGCTACTTTTTGTGTATACCTTACCTTGATTTGTATCTGTCTTTTTCAGGGCACAGACCGTATAAGTCTGCCCAGCACTAACCCCGGCTCCCAACCACAAGCCCCGCCTCTGCCATCCAATCACCGCTGAGCTCCTGAGGATCCCTTCTTTCCGAACAGGATTCCTTTATGTTTATCCCACGCATGTTTGAATTCCGTTACCGTTTTCATCTCCACCACCTCCCGCGGGAGGGCATTCCAAGCATCCACCACTCTTTCGGTGAAAAAATACTTCCTGACATTTTTCTTGTCTACCCCCCCTTCAATCTCATTTCATGTCCTCTAGTTCTACCGCCTTCCCATCTCCGGAAAAGGTTCGTTTGCGGATTAATACCTTTCAAATATTTGAACGTCTGTATCATATCACCCCTGTTTCTCCTTTCCTCCAGGGTGTACATGTTCAGGTCAGCAAGTCTCTCCTCATTCGTCTTGTAACGCAAATCCCATACCATTCTCTTAGCTTTTCTTTGCACCGCTTCAATTCTTTTTACATCCTTAGTAAGATACGGCCTCCAAAACTGAACACAATACTCCAGGTGGGGCCTCACCAACGACTTATACAGGGACATTAAAACCTCTTTTCTTCTGCTGGTCACACTTCTCTCTATACAGCCTAGCAACCTTCTAGTTACGGCCACTGCCTTGTCCCAAACCTGGTCCTGGAGGCACCCCCAGCCAGTCAGATTTTCAGGATACATACAATGAGTATTCTGAGAGAAATTTGCATGCACTGCCTCCACTGCATGCAAATATGTCTCATGAATATTCATTGTGGATATACTTGAAAACCTGACTGGCTGGGGTGCCTCCAGGACCAGGTTTGGGAAGCACTGGTGTAATGGTTTGAAATGTTCCTCTGTAAAAAGTCGAGCTTAATTTGTGCAAGAATGGAGCAGAATGGCATTGTGGCACTTCTTTGGACTCAGGAAGTGATGTTGACACCTGCGACTCCCCCGCGGTCTGGCTTCATTTCCTTCGTGATGGCCTCCCTCTCCTTCCCCCTCCTCATTTATACCTTTTCAAAACGGTCTTGACAGAGGTTGCTGGCAGTGAGCAGTGATTCACAGCGCACTGATTGTGTCAACATCTGAACCTTCTGTCTGATGCAACTTCCTGTTTCTGCACTATGGTATCTAATATGTAAATGTTAAGAAAAACACTGATTATTCCAAGATTTTGTTAATAATGTTGCAGATTTGTACTACTGTGGGTGATATTCTTTATTAACATTTCTAAAAATTAAATATATGAATTTTCCAAGTATATGTACGTACCAGCTTCTTTTTTATCATAGTACCATAGTAGATGACGGCAGAAAAAGACCTGCACGGTCCATCCAGTCTGCCCAACAAGATAACTCATATGTGCTACTTTTTGTGTATACCCTACTTTGATTTGTACCTGTGCTCTTCAGGGCACAGACTGTATAAGTCTGCCCAGCACTATCCCCGCCTCCCAACCACCGGCTCTGGCACAGACCGTATAAGTCTGCCCAGCACTATCCCCGCCTCCTAACCACCAGTCCCGTCTCCCACCACCGGCTCTGGCACAGACCGTATAAGTCTGCCCAGCACTATCCCTGTCTCCCAACCACCAGCCCTGCCTCCCACCACTGACTCTGCCACCCGATCTCGACTAAGCTCTTGAGGATCCATTCCTTCTGCACAGGATTCCTTTATGCTTATCCCACGAATGTTTGAATTCCGTTACCGTTTTCATTTCCACTGCCTCCCGCGGGAGTGTGTGTAAGAGTAAGTTCTCCAAGGACAAGCAGGCATAATATTCTTACATTTGGGCGATGTCATTCACAGAGCCTGGTGCGGACACTGCCGTAGTGCACTGTCACTTTAAAACTTTGAGGCAGTGCCCCCCACCGCGCATGCGCAGGTGCCTTCCTGGCCAACATTTGAGCATGTGACCAGCAGTCTATCTTTTTCTGCGGATCAGAGAAGTTGGTTTTCCAATCTCTTTTCAGCGCGTCAAACGTTTGCCTTTTGGTACCTTTTTCAGGATATATTTTCATATTCTTTTTTTAATGTATGTATTTGTTCAATTTATTCATTTAAAAAAAAAATTATTTTTCATTTTTCAGCCTTTGGGACCTCTGAGCCCTTTTGCCTGGGAAGCACCAACCGTTTTTGGGTACATGGCTACTAAAGCTCCCTGAGCTGTAGAGGCTTTCGACCTTTCATCAGCCGTTTTTCCCTTCATGTCAGCAAAGTTACCAGGCGGCTTTAAGAAACTATTTCAGGCACAGACTTCGTAACTGGTGTGTTCATTGCTTAGGTCTGGAGCACCAGGACATACAGTGTAGCTTCTGCCTAAGCATGAAAGTGAGGACCCTTAAAGCCCTCAGTATCCAGTGTGAAATATATTTTGATTCTGCATCGAACATAGCAAAGGATTTGGCAATCTGCATCAGCATTTACATCGGGTTAATCGACACAACATTGAGACGGTCTGACACTCTGTTCCACGTACTTCCCAAGAACAGTACACCATAGACTCGATATAATGTGGCTTGATATAATGCAGGATCAGTTACAATGTGGCCAAAGTTTGGACCCTAGATTTTTCAAGTGTTTCAGGTGTCATTTCAAGATCATTATTGAAAAAAGTTTAACAAACTGATCATTGATAAGGAAATTTTAACCATCACTGAATGTCTGAAAAAACTAACATTCTCCAGTGTTTTTGGTTTAGCAGGAAGGGTATGGGATGTAATAACCCCATTTACAATTGATAAGTCCTGGGATAGAGGGTTACATGAAGCATTTGTACCTGAAACAGGGGTACCGGAAGGTGAGTCAGACTCCAAAGACAAGGTGGAAGCTGTATTTCACGAACTGTTTACAGAGTGTGGTACTGAGGACACAATGGAATGGATTCGCATTCACGACGAATGCCCTAGATATGATTGTCTAAATGACCAGACAATTGCAGTGAATGCTTTAAGTCCTCAAGCACAAAATGAAAACCCAGCTCAAGACAGCAGTGATGAAAATAACTATCCACCTCCACCACCAAAACTAACATTGGCTTTAGTGGCCATGGATACTGTTCTTTGATGGATGCAACTGGAAAATGTAGACATGGTTCATATTCATTTGAAACTGATTATTGAAATTACAAAACGGAAGAAAGGAGAAGCAACAAAACAGTCAACTCTGGACTCAAATTACTAAAGCAGGATGTTAATTTTGGCCTGCGTTTTCTATGTTGTGATCAGATTTATTTTCCATGTGTGGATATTATGTTTAATAAAGTTCATTTGATTTATCGATGCAGCCTTTTACTGAAATGTGATGTGGGTGCCAGTGTGGGTAATGTAGACCTGATAAAATGCAGATTCACTCACAAAGTGGTGGAAACGTTTGGACCCCGTCTTCCACTTTACATCGAGTCTATGGGTGTACTTTGAAGAGTCAGACTCAGACCTCTCCTGGGAGACAGATCGGGATCCACAGGACCTCAGCTGAGGAGTCCTATGGCATCCCATCTGATCCTTCACCACCGGAGAAACATAGATATCCTCCAGAAAGTATATCCTTTCCTGGCTTTGTCCTTGAGATGGCTCAAGCCATACCTTTCAAATTAGAGACAGAGGACAAATCTTGTTCAGAACTGTTTGAGAATATAGATTGACTCTCCTCCTAGAGAAGGAATCACTGTTCCACCTCATACAATTATGAAAAATACTCTAATCAAAAACTGGGAGACTCTGCTGACAGTTCAAGTTGCTCCAAAGAAAATTGATACAATGTATAGGATACAGAAATGCACTAGGTTTGAGAAAACTCATCTATCTCATCTGCTTTAAATTGCACGCATAGTGTGAGATCTCGTGCTTCTCCTCTGGGCAGAGAAGCTAGAACAATGGACTCATTTGGCAGAAAAACATTTCAGGGTTCAATGCTAACTTAATTCCACAGTTATACTTGAAATCTATAATACAGAATACTCTCTTCTTTCAAGAATTTCTTTCTCCTGAGAAGGGTGAGTTCCATAAGCTTCACAGGAAACTTCTGGGTTGTCAATATCTGGCAAGGCAAGCCTTTATGCCTTTGGAGTGGCAATGCGGCATCTTTCCTGGCTGAGGGTCTTCGACCTCAAATCTGCGGTTCAGGAGCATCTAGCAGATGCCCCTTGTCATGGAGATAATTTGTTTGGTGACAAAGTTGAGGAAGTGGCCAACCTAATTACAAAAGTAAACAGATACGATTAAAACTGTATCCAGACCACAGACTTCTGCTGCCTCCTCTTGTAGAAGATTTGCAGGAGGATTTCGATGCTCCAATTACTATATGTCTATGCATAAGTACATACAGTGGTGGAAATAAGTATTTGATCCCTTGCTGATTTTGTAAGTTTGCCCACTGACAAAGACATGAGCAGCCCATAATTGAAGGGTAGGTTATTGGTAACAGTGAGAGATAGCACATCACAAATTAAATCCGGAAAATCACATTGTGGAAAGTATATGAATTTATTTGCATTCTGCAGAGGGAAATAAGTATTTGATCCCCCACCAACCAGTAAGAGATCTGGCCCCTACAGACCAGGTAGATGCTCCAAATCAACTCGTTACCTGCATGACAGACAGCTGTCGGCAATGGTCACCTGTATGAAAGACACCTGTCCACAGACTCAGTGAATCAGTCAGACTCTAACCTCTACAAAATGGCCAAGAGCAAGGAGCTGTCTAAGGATGTCAGGGACAAGATCATACACCTGCACAAGGCTGGAATGGGCTACAAAATCATCAGTAAGACGCTGGGCGAGAAGGAGACAACTGTTGGTGCCATAGTAAGAAAATGGAAGAAGTACAAAATGACTGTCAATCGACAAAGATCTGGGGCTCCACGCAAAATCTCACCTCGTGGGGTATCCTTGATCATGAGGAAGGTTAGAAATCAGCCTACAACTACAAGGGGGGAACTTGTCAATGATCTCAAGGCAGCTGGGACCACTGTCACCACGAAAACCATTGGTAACACATTACGACATAACGGATTGCAATCCTGCAGTGCCCGCAAGGTCCCCCTGCTCCGGAAGGCACATGTGACGGCCCGTCTGAAGTTTGCCAGTGAACACCTGGATGATGCCGAGAGTGATTGGGAGAAGGTGCTGTGGTCAGATGAGACAAAAATTGAGCTCTTTGGCATGAACTCAACTCGCCGTGTTTGGAGGAAGAGAAATGCTGCCTATGACCCAAAGAACACCGTCCCCACTGTCAAGCATGGAGGTGGAAATGTTATGTTTTGGGGGTGTTTCTCTGCTAAGGGCACAGGACTACTTCACCGCATCAATGGGAGAATGGATGGGGCCATGTACCGTACAATTCTGAGTGACAACCTCCTTCCCTCCGCCAGGGCCTTAAAAATGGGTCGTGGCTGGGTCTTCCAGCACGACAATGACCCAAAACATACAGCCAAGGCAACAAAGGAGTGGCTCAGGAAGAAGCACATTAGGGTCATGGAGTGGCCTAGCCAGTCACCAGACCTTAATCCCATTGAAAACTTATGGAGGGAGCTGAAGCTGCGAGTTGCCAAGCGACAGCCCAGAACTCTTAATGATTTAGAGATGATCTGCAAAGAGGAGTGGACCAAAATTCCTCCTGACATGTGTGCAAACCTCATCATCAACTACAGAAGACGTCTGACCGCTGTGCTTGCCAACAAGGGTTTTGCCACCAAGTATTAGGTCTTGTTTGCCAGAGGGATTAAATACTTATTTCCCTCTGCAGAATGCAAATAAATTCATATACTTTCCACAATGTGATTTTCCGGATTTAATTTGTGATGTGCTATCTCTCACTGTTACCAATAACCTACCCTTCAATTATGGGCTGCTCATGTCTTTGTCAGTGGGCAAACTTACAAAATCAGCAAGGGATCAAATACTTATTTCCACCACTGTAAGTATTGCCATACTGGGACAGACCAAAGGTCCATCAAGCCCAGCATCCTGTTCCAACAGTGGCCAACATTTTATACTGCTTATCCCAGAAATAGTGGATTTTCCCCAAGTCCATTTAATAACGGTCTATGGACTTTTCCTTTAGGAAGCCTTCCAAACCTTTTTAAAACTCTGCTAAGCTAACAGTCTTTACCACATACTCTGGCAACAAATTCCAGAGTTTAATTACCCGTTGAGTGAAGAAACATTTTCTCAGATTCGTTTTAAATTTACTACATTGTAACTTCATCGCATGCCCTCTAGTCCTAGTATTTTTGGAAAGTGTAAACAGACGCTTCACATCTACCCGTTCAACTCCACTCGTTATTTTATAGACTTCTATCATATCTCCCCTCAGCTGCCTTTTCTCTAAGCTGAAGAACCCTAGCCGCTTTAGCCTTTCCTCAATAGGAAGTCGTCCCATCCCCTGGCAGTGAAAGCAGCAGGCTCGGCGCGCCTCCAGCCTTCCCTTCCCTCTCACTGTCCCACCCTCGCGGAAACAGGAAGTACATCAGAAGAAGGTGGGACACTGAGAGGGAAGGCCGGAGGCGCGCCGAGCCTGCTGCTTTCACTGCCGCCGTGACTTGAGGTAAAATAAAAGATATAATCGCAGGGCGGTGGCAGGAAGGAAAGGAGGGCTGTCGGGGAGCTGAGGGCGGGCAGGTAAGCTGGCGCTGGCAGTCTGTGACCCTGCAGGTCAGGGGGGAAGGAGAGGCAAGTCGGCTCGCACTCCCAGAACAACTGGCTTGCAAGATGCCAAAAAATTTAACTGGCTCTTGCGAGCTGGTGCGAGCCAGCTCCAGCACACTACTGCTTAGGAGGATGGGGCAATATATGGAAAAAGAAAAGACTATATTGCAACAATGGGCTGCATCTCATTGTGGGAGGAAAAAGAATAGTTGGTGAGAAATGTAGACAAGATGTTTCTAGGCATTTAAACTAGAAGGCAGGTGTGGGTGGCATATGGAGGCAGGTTACTTCCAGTGGTCACCCCAGTTAAAGACAAGATGTGTCAGTAGTAAAGAAAGCAATGAGTACAACAGACTTAGAAAATCACTTCTTACCAATACAGCAGGAAGTGAGACTAAGCAAAAAAAATAAACAGAAGACGAGACTGCCATAGAAATGTAGCTGGAAAGTGATCACCACAAATGCTCACAGTCTAAGCAACAAAGTTCATGATCTGCAAGCCCTAATGTTAGAGGTATAGTTAGACATTGTTGCAATCACGGAGACTTGGTTCAATGATTCCCATGAATGGGATGCAAACATACCAGGCTAGTCTATTTAGGAAAGATAGAGATGGCTGTAAAGGTGGAGGAGTAGCTCTTTATGTGACAATATGGATCACCTTGAAAAGAGATGATGGAACCTGTGTGCTTATGGGTATTGTCTACAAACCTCCGACACAATCGGAAGGATTAGATAAAGATCTGGGTACAGATATCCAAGTTGGGAAAGAAAAGAGAGGTGCTGTTGCTGGGGGATTTCAACCTGCTGGATGTGGATTGGAAAGTTCCATCTGTAGAAGCA
Source organism: Microcaecilia unicolor (assembly GCF_901765095.1). Taxonomy (NCBI): domain Eukaryota; kingdom Metazoa; phylum Chordata; class Amphibia; order Gymnophiona; family Siphonopidae; genus Microcaecilia; species Microcaecilia unicolor. The sequence continues at coordinate 296,179,738 of NC_044032.1, forward strand.
GAAAGAAATAGAGATCATGCATGCCTTTCAAAGTACTCTGTTCAGACAAATGGTGACAGAACCCACAAAGGAGGAAGTGATGCTGGATCTGGTGCTCACAAATGGGGAAAGTGTGTCTAATGTGCGAGTGGGTGCCCACCTGTGCTGCAGTAATCATCAAATAGATTGATCTGATATAACAGCTAAAGGGAAGGGCAGTCACTCAAAACTCAAAGTCCTGGATTTCAAGCATGCTGACTTTAGTAAAATGGGGGAATAAAAGAAAGAGCTGATGGGCTGGGAGGATATACGAGAAGTGGAAAGTCAGTGGTCCAGGCTGAAAGGAGCTATAAATATGGCTACTAATCTTTATGTAAGGAAAATAAATAAAAGCAAGAGAAAAAGGAAACCAATATGGTTCTCCATGCAAGTGGCTGAGAAAATAAAGGCTAAAGAGTTGGCATTCATGAAGTATAGAAAAACTCAAGAAAAGGAACACAGAGTGGAATACCAGATGAAACTGAAAGAAGCCAAGAGAGTTATACATCTGGTAAGCCAAGGGATATATACGTCTGGCAAAAGTGCAAGCGGAAGAACAAATGGCTAGATATGTAAGGAGGGGAGATGAATTTTTTCAGGTATATTAGTGAAAGGAGGAAGACTAAAAATTGATTTGTGAGGCTGAAAGATGCTGTCAACTGCTATGTGGATGATGATGAGGAAAAAGTAAATATGCTAAACAAATACTTCTGTTCTGTGTTCACAGAAGAAAACCCTGGAGAAGGATCAAGATTGGCAAAGGTACATATGAGAATGGAGTGGATATAGCACCATTCAAAGAAGAAAGTGTTTATAAATGACTTGAAAATTTAGAGGTAGACAAAGCCATGGAACTGGATGGAATCCATACCAGGATACTGAGGGAGCTCAGAGAGGTTCAATTTCTGCAAAGCCTTTGACACTGTTCCTCATAGGAGGCTCTTGAATAAAACTTGACAGGTTGCAATTAGGACCCAAAGTGGTGAACTGGATTAGGAATTGATTGACAGACAGACGCCGGAGTGTGGTGGTTAATGGAATTCATTTGGAGGAATAAAAGGTGAGTAGTGGAGTGCCTTAAGGATCGGTTCTGGGGCATCAACGGGAACTGCACTAATTTGGAACATGAGGACAATTCCAGGCAGATTTTTACAGTCTGTTTCCTGCAAATGAGCAGATGGATTTGGAAAGGCCAGAGCAGGCTTTGACATCAACTCCAGTAACTGTAGCATAAGGACAGAGCTGGGCGGACTTCTATGGTCTATGTCCCAGAAACAGCAAAGAAAGACCATGATCAAGTATATAATATCACGTTCATTGTTTAATCTTGAATTGAGAATGAATGTGACTGTTGGGCAGACTGGATGTATCATTCTGGTCTTTATCAGCCTTCACTTACTATGTTTATTTTATTTATTTGTTGCATTTGTATCCCACATTTTCCCACCTATTTGCAGGCTCAATGTGGCTTACAATGTGTTACTATATTAAGGATTGAAGGACATAAGATGGAGAATAAGGGATAGTAAATGTTAACAAATAGGAAGGATGGCCAAACTGGAAAGCTTTAAGACCTTAAATTTTACCCAGAATTCGACTGGAAGCCCATGATGACACTTAAGTAGTGGAGTAATATGGTCTGACCTACTTGCGTGCCAAAGGAGTGAAATAGCTGTGTTCTGTAAAAGTCTGTAGCTGCTTCATCGTAATAGCAAATATACCTGAATTAACCACATTGCAGTAGTCATAAAAAGAGCAAAAAGTATAGAATGGAAAGAATCGTGATTAAACAGAGATTGCACAGAATGCAATTGCTACAGGACAAGAAAACATGATCTACTAAGTGAAAAATCTGAGGTAGAAAAGAGAGTTGTGAGTCATGAACAAATATGCAAGTAATGAAAATTATCTACTTGCTTAATAGTAGTATTGAGTAAAGATAAAGGAGAAGTTGGAGTTGGCAAATGACCCCCCAGCCATCAAACAACAGTTTTTTTATGATTTAGAATGTGATCAGAGAGCCATTGTGTTATAGAATCTAAACAACATTGAAATGGTGCACGATCAGGGTAAAGCAATAGATTGCATAGAAATGGAAAGAAATCGAAAGCCCTTGTATTATGGTGGTAAGAGGGCTCTAAAAGAGATTAAACATGATAAGGGAAAGAATTGACCCCTGTGGAACCCCACATAGCAGATATTAATTGAAGTAGCAGAATATATAAGGACTCAAAGTCCTACAGGTTAAAAAAAAGAGCAAAACCAGGCCAATACAGTGTATGTCAGTCTCAAAGACCGAAGGTGGTTTAGCGAAAAGGAATGATCAATAAGATCAAATGTAGCTAATGGGGATCTCATTTCTCTCTTCCTTCCCTGAGCCTGAAAGACCTGCAAAATGTTTTTTTTTTAATTTTCTGAAGGTCATGGGTGAGAACTTTAAAGCACTTTAAACCTTAAGAACAACAGGCCAAATGTCCTGACTCACACATGGAACTTAGTAGTACTTTCTCTCTAGCCCCCTGGACCATAAGATCGGATAAGATTGTTCTCACTCTGTGGGGTGCACCTGGAAGAGCCCTTTGCTGTGTCTGCGTGGGAGGTCTCTCCTGTTTTTCTCGGACCCCACAGTGTTCTTTTTCAGTGGTAGTTCAAGGTGGTACCTTCAGGTATAGTAGGTGTTTTTCTATTTCTAAGTTTGCACCATAGTTTGTAAGTGAATGCCAATAGGGAAAATTGGCATTCTTGAAGTAATCGCTATTCATTCCCCCCATGTATAATGTTACACTTTTTATTAGTTTTTCTCTGTGTAGTAGTTCATCTAATCTAATATAATAAAACGCACCGTGAACGTTCTGAAGCCAACGTTCTGTGAAGCCGGAAACTTGAAGCCGGAAGCCTGAGTTCTGTGAAGCCGGAAACTTGAAGCCGGAAGCCTGAAGCCTTGAAGCCTGAAGCCTTGAAGCCATCTGACGTCACTCCCAGGCTGAGGCTGAAGGGTTCAGCCTGCCGTCTCTGCCCCGCCCTCGCGACAAAACAAACAAATCCGGAAGCGAAACGTCAGGGAAGGAGGCGGCGCGCCCGACGTCTAGCCTTCCCTTCGCTGTGTTCCGCCTTCAAAACAAGGCGGAACACAGCGAAGGGAAAGCTAGACGTCGGGAGCGCCGCCTCCTTCCCTGACGCTTCGCTGCACGAACCGCCACGGAGGTAAAGTTAAAAAGAATAATAAAAAAAAAAAGGATGCATGGATGCGAAGGGGGGGGGGGGGAGAAGAGGGCGGGCCAGGCTGGGACATGGGAGAGAGCGTAGCATGGATGCGAGGGGGTGGGGGGGAACATGGAAGGGCGAGAGGGGACTTGCTGGAAAAGGATGAATGGAGGCGGCAGGGGACAGAGGAGCATGGATGGGCATGGATTGGGAGGGCAGGACTCAGGGAGAGAGGGAAATTGCTGGATAGGGAAAAATGGAGGGGCCAGGTGACAGATGAGCATGGATGGGCATGGATTGCAAGGGCAGGACTCAGGGAGAGGGGAATTGCTGGATAGGGATGAATGGAGGGGACAGATGGGCATGGATGGATATGGATTGCAGAGCAGGCCTCAGGCAGAGAGGGGAAATGCTGGATAGGGAAAAATGGAGGGACCAGGTGACAGAGGAGCATGGATGGGCATGGATTGGAAGGGCAGGACTCAGGGAGAGGGGAATTGCTGGATAGGGATGAATGGAGGGGACAGATGGGCATGGATGGATATGGATTGCAGAGCAGGCCTCAGGCAGAGAGGGGAAATGCTGGATAGGGAAAAATGGAGGGGCCAGGTGACAGAGGAGCATGGATGGGCATGGATTGGAAGGGCAGGACTCAGGGAGAGGGGAATTGCTGGATAGGGATGAATGGAGGGGACAGATGGGCATGGATGGATATGGATTGCAGAGCAGGCCTCAGGCAGAGAGGGAAAATGCTGGATAGGGAAAAATGGAGGGGCCAGGTGACAGAGGAGCATGGATGGGCATGGATTGGAAGGGCAGGACTCAGGGAGAGGGGAATTGCTGGATAGGGATGAATGGAGGGGACAGATGGGCATGGATGGATATGGATTGCAGAGCAGGCCTCAGGCAGAGAGGGGAAATGCTGGATAGGGAAAAATGGAGGGGCCAGGTGACAGAGGAGCATGGATGGGCATGGATTGGAAGGGCAGGACTCAGGGAGAGGGGAATTGCTGCATAGGGATGAATGGAGGGGACAGATGGGCATGGATGGATATGGATTGCAGGGCAGGCCTCAGGCAGAGAGGGGAAATGCTGGATAGGGATGAATGGAGGGGGCAGGTGACAGACAAACATGGATGGCCATGGATTGGGAGGGCAGGGCTCAGGGACAGAGGGGAATTGCTGGAAAAGGATGAATGGAGGGGGCAGGGGACAGCTGGCCATGGATTGGGAGGGCACGGCTCACACTCTCTCTCTCATATACAGTGTCTTTCTGACTCTCACTCTCACACACTCTGTCTCACACTGTATCACATTCACTCTCTATGTGCCACACAGTCACTCACACACTCGCTTGGTCTCATACACTCACTCAAACAGAGAATCTGTGTCTCACACACACTCTCTCTCTCGCCCACACACACACACTCTCACTCACACTGTGTCTCACATACACACTTGCACACACTCTCATTCTCACACACACACTCTCTCACAAACACACTCACACCCAGACTCACGCTCTCTCTCACACAATCACACTTTCACTCTGACTCTCAAACAGTCACTCTCACATACACTCTCCCAAACATACACACTCCGAGGAAAACCTTGCTAGCGCCCGTTTCATTTGTGTCAGAAACGGGCCTTTTTTACTAGTTTTAATATAATGCTGATGATAATCCTGTTCTTTAACTCAACATCCTTTTGAAAATGGAGCTATTATGCAGTCATCTGAGACCATCGGATGTTTTGGCAGCTCATTTACCCTATTGGTGGCTATAGCTTGCTTGCACTTAATGTGAAATGGTGTCATGTAAAGGACATTGACCATTTCAGCTGAAAAATATTAAGCAAATCTAAGTGACTGTTAATTACTTATGTAAATAATTAGAACCTAAGGTGTTTATTATGTCCCTGTATTAATGTTTTTCTTGTACAGTATTGTCCAATTTCAGTAATAAAAATAAAATAATTATGTTCTATAATCAGTTACATTTTAAGATTATAATTGTATAATGTTTTACATTATTTCTAGGTTAATGGGTCACCACATCTGCCATCACCGAGTGCACATCCTATCCATCATGGTGTCAATTCTATGTCTTTCCAACATAATGAATCCTATTCATTGGCTCAGCAGAATGGTAGTGATGCTAACTTACTGGAAGCACCATCAAGATCTGTCACTGTTCAGATTAATGGTAAACCATCCAGTGAAGAATTTGATCAAATACTAAAAAAAACGGCAATGGTAAGAGCATTAGTATTGTTTGATGATAAAACAGTGTTTTGACATGGTTAAGAAAATGCCAAGATAGGTTTTCATACTGTAATAGCAGTTTATAGGTGTTAGTGGGGTTTTTTTTTTAATGACAGATCTGACAGACATAGAGGCTCATTTTCAAAGCACTTAGACTTACAAAGTTCCATAGATCACTATGGGGCTCATTTTTTACGCATACAAAGTTGTGTAGATTGCTATGGAACTTTGTAAGTATAAGTGCTTTGAAAATACGCCTCTGTGTAACTGTGCAAGTCTGAGTGCTTTGAAAATGCTTCTAATTGTGTGTGACACACTGAACACTAAAATTCACCACCCAACATAAAGGGCTCTGTTTACTAAGGCACGCTAATGCTAGAGACACCCATATATTCCTATGGGTATCTTTAGTGTTAGTGCACGCTAAAAACGTTAGCGCGCCTACAGCGCGGCTTAGTAAACAGGGCCCAAAGACTTCTAAATATTTAGTTGTTTGTTAAAAATAATGAAAGGAGAAGCTAACATATATTCTTAAATAGAGTTACTTTGTTTTATAAGTGGCTATTAAACTGAAAGTTCTTAATATTATTTTTTTCTAGGAATTATTAATCTTCACTTAGCTTTATCAGTGAGAAATCTGGGACTGATGTGTTGCATACAGTTTTTCAAGATGGGATTGAATAAGCAACTTCACACTAAACTTACAGTCAACATCAAAAAACTTATCCATTCTAGAGTCTACACAGATTATAGAGCTAGGATGTTTCTTTTTACAACTTATATTACAACACACAGAAGGGCACTAAAACCATGTTCCCACTATAAATCACATCAACTCAAAAAAGGAGGGAAGCACTAAAAGTGGAGCTTCAACATACAATTTTTCAAATTATATATTGGTATCATAGCCAATTTAAATGAGTATTGTATGTAGTAGATTGACAACTGGTTCTTGTGTCATTCTTTGTCCCACTTGTGCCATTCATGACACAAGTGGGACAAAGAATGTATCTCAAAACCCTGGAGAAAGGCATAGTGTATACCGAAATGCCTTGGTTTATGTACTGTGACTCAAATTTATATTTTGGCAATTATTGTTGGCATTGGGTGATCAAGTCAGAGTGGAGCAGCGCTATTTCAGATAAGTAGCTGCCACTTTTTAGAAGTTTCATGTTTGCTGATTTCATTTGGGCACACGTGTTTAAGGTTGGGCTATAATTTAGAGGACAGATGATTGAAATCATTATTAAGGGTTTGGAATTGTAATAGGTTGTACCTATAAGAGATCCTCTTTCCCAGTAAGACCTGTATTATGATGTCCTCTATACATAAATTGATGAATATATAATCCGAAAAATTGTATGTTGAAGCTCCACTCTCAGTGCTTTCCTCCTTTTTTGAGTTGATATCATCTTACAGCTTGCCATACAAAACAAATGTTTTCAAATTCTGGTTTTGCCTCAGTAACAGCAACACAAAATCCCTCTGCTGCCCTCTGATGTTTCTAAATGATAATTCCATCATCAAGATTGATAACTTTAATCTAAAACTTGATTCAGTTTCAAGAATACAGTGAAACCTCGGTTGGCGTCGATAATTCGTCCAAAAACTATCGACGAAAACCGAGGCAACAAGCCATTTTTCTTTGAAATGAATAAAAAAGACTAGTGTATAGAATAAATGAACATTTAACTTGGCATTTACCTTTCTGAAGACTCTTCTTGGTGTATGGAAGATGGAGAGAGAGAGAGAGGAGCAGAGATTATTGTTTGGAAGGGGGATCCCCCTCCATAAGGACACTATCTGGGGGGGGGTCACTTCCCTTCTTGTTCTTTTGCCACTAGGACCAGCTTCTGGGGGGGGGGGGTTACTTCCCTTCTTGTTCTTTTGCCACTAGGACCAGCTTCAGAGTCTGTGGACCCATGCCGTACAAGAAACGTGTCCAAAGAGGTTTGTTTCTGTCGCCTCTTTAAGATTTGCCTAAAATGGGTCAAGACATTATCATTGAACAAGTTGCAGACACGGCTTGCAACAGCTTTGTCTGGGTGATTTTTCTCCACAAACACCTGTACTTTACTCCACATGGAGAGGATGTCCTTAATCTTTGAAGAAGGCACATTGTCTACTGTTTTTTCTCATTATCCGAAGCAACTTCTTCATCTGCCGTCTGTTGCACTTCTAGTTGAAGGTCTTGCAGCTGTTCAGTGGTGAGTTCTTCACTGTGGTCATCCACCAACTCTTCCACATCCTCACCACTCACCTCCAAACCCATGGAATTACCTAAATGAACAATTGCACAACATGTGTAGGGTCATCAGGTGAAGGATCTAACCCTTCTAAATCTCTCTCATGCACACATCCTGGGCATAATTTCTTCCATCCACAGTTTATCGTCCTGTATGTCACTCCCTGCCAAGCCTTATCTATGAGGCTGATGCAGTTGAGAATGTTGAAATGGTTTTTCCAGAACTCTCTTGACAATTCTGTATCTGATGTCACCTCAAAGCACCTTTGAAACAATGCTTTTGTGTACAGTTTCTTGAAGTTGGAAATGACATTCTGGTCCATGGGCTGGATGAGTGGTGTGGTATTAGGGGGCAAGAACTTCACAGTGATAAAACTGAACTGCTCCAACAGTGCATCTTCCAAACCTGGAGGATGTGCAGGAGCATTGTCCATTAACAGGAGGCACTTAAGGGGCAAATGATTTTCCTGGAGGTATTTTTTCACACTCGGGCCAAACACTTCATTCATCCACTCAATGAAAATTGCCCTCGTGACCCATGCTTTCTTGTTTGCTTTCCACATCACACACAGTTTACTTTTGATCACATTGTTTCTGCTAAATACTCTAGGAGTTTCTGAATGGTACACCAGTAATGGCTTCACTTTACAATCACCACTAGCATTACCACACAACAGAAGAGTAAGCCTATCTTTCATAGGCTTATGTCCTGGCAGTGCCGTTTCCTCCTGTGTAATGAACGTTCTCTTTGGCATTTTCTTCCAAAACAGGCCAGTTTCATCACAGTTGAAGACTTATTGGGGGATGAATCTTTCAGCCTCTAAGTAATCTTTGAGTTCAGACACAAATTTTTCAGTACCAGACTTGTCCGAACTCGCAGCTTCTCCGTGCCTAGTAACACTGTTTCCATATCATCATGCTGACCAATCCATAGACTGGCGGGTTGTGTCCATCTACCAGCAGGTGGAGATAGAGAGCAATCCTTTTGCCTCCCTATATGTGGTCATGTGCTGCCGGAAACGCCTCAGTATGTTCTCTATCTCAGCAGGTGGTGGTCACACACAGCAGCAGCTCTGGCTAGGTCTCCAAGTCTAATTCTTAGGTTTTGTTGAGTACCTGGGGTTGAGGGCTCTTCTTGAGCAAGTGCAAACCTGTCCCTCCTTTTCTCCCCCCTCCCGCTGGCTCTTACCCTAGCTAAGTTAATGTTCAAGCACCTTTCTAACCTCATTTGCAACTTTCTTTAAATTAGTCTCTTATTTTCTTACTCCTGTTACTCTATCTTATATATGTTCCGTCTTTGCGTCCACCCTATTAAAATATTTTATTGTGTTGGCATTGTAACATAACATACTATGCCATACTTTGTATTGTTTGAATATTTTTACTGCTGTAATTGTCTATTCTTTATGTTTGAGTTGTTCTTGCAGTACACTGCCTTGAGTGAATTCCTTCAAAAAGACAGTAAATAAATTCTAATAAATAAATAAAAATGTCTGTTAGCACATGCTGAGCTTTAGTAAAAGGACCCCTAAATTAAAATGTGTCATGTTTGTATGTTTTTATGTGTATTCACTATTTTTTAAACAGGGTCGTCAAACTGAGGTGTTGAAGCTCATTAAACCCCTAGCTGGTGGATTGGGGTTTAGTGTTGTGGGCTTGAAGAGTGAAAACAGAGGAGAATTGGGAATATTTGTGCAGGAGATTCAAGAAGGCAGTATAACCCACAGGTGAGATATTCATAATTGCACATGCATCCCTAATCTCATACAATAACATTCAGAAAGCTAATCTGTTTTATTTATTTTGGATTTACTACACTGCCTTGCTCTTAAAGTGGTGTACCTAATCAGTTGTATAGATATACTGTTTGATCTGTTCATTCTAAAAAAAAAAAAAAAAAGTTTTTAAAGGGCCAAAATCTGTGTAGGAAACTGAGAATAAAATAAGATTTCTGACTGAGGCTAAGAGGAGAAATATGAATAACATTCATGCTGCACTTGTTTCAATAAAAGACCTTATTAAATTACAAAAAAAACAGCAGTTTACTGACACACATCCAACTAGGCATTTGGGAAAACATGGACTGAGAAAAGTTGAAGAAGCTGCTTCAGTGTGCAAATTCCAAATGACCATCAGAGATGTATGGTCTTTTAGAAAACGTTGGAATTTTATTCTATTTGCTGTGATTGGTGAACTGCTATCTCAAGAGAATACCCATTACAGGTCAACAACTTGACCTTCTCTGATTATGAACAGTGGAGTGGAGATTTATTCATTGGTTATATGCTCCAAGTTTTCAAGTTGATTCAGTTCTTGATTGACTGCCCTTGAGTAATCTTTCAGAGTGGTTTGCAAATTAAAATTTATGTAAATGTAATACAATCTTAGAGAAGAAGAAGAAGAATGAAATACAATAAAAATAGGACAGGAGAGTACTGAGTGTCTTCACTCCCCTTTGTACCCACACTATGAGACATTGAAAGTTACTGGAAAGGGTCAAGAACCAAAAGCGTGTTGAAATAGGAAAGTTTTTAGTGTGCTTTTAAATTTTTCTAAAAAAAGACTCCAGATGTACAGAAGAGAGAAAAGCATTCCAGAGAGAGAGGGTCCAAACACATTGAAAATTCTAGAGCGAACAGATTCAAAGCAAATGTTGTGATAGGAGGGGATTACAAGGTGATTTTGGTGAGTTGAGTGTAAAGCTGTAGAATATAGGGTATTAGTAATTGAGAAAGATAGAGGTTTTGTGAACCAGGTGAAGAAGTTTGTAAGTAATTTGGTGTGTTAACAGGATTCTAGTCTTCTTGACAAAGGACAGGAGTAATGTAATTAAATTTCATGGATCGTGAAATATGTCTAATTTTAAAATTTATATTATTTGGTGTCTTTGAATATCTTTTTTAAGTCTGTTTAGTGTCAGAATTACAATAATCAGTACCAGAGATTACCATGGAATGTGTTAGGATACCAAAGAACAGTTTTATCAAAAAGATGGTGTACCAAATAGATCATTCAAAGTTTAAAAAATTAGTGTGTTATGATATTAGAAATTTGAGATAAAATTGATAATGATAATAAGGACACCGAGAATTCAAATGGTTCAGATATAACATTGGAACCTCCCACAAAATGGGGCTGATGAGTGTAGGAGAGCTGGTACCTGAGATCAGGTGTCATTTTGATTTCTGAGGGTTGAATATTAGCCTGTATTTTTGAAATCACGGGAGTAAGCGGCAAAGAAATGTGTTTAAAACCCAGGTTACTGAGAAGAATGAGAAAATCAGCAGACCTGTTTGATTGATGGAGCTAGATTGAAATCTCTTAGGATTAGCAGGATGGATACTCAGATTAGTAAAAAGTGAAGACAGTTCTTCTAGCATCAGAAGGAGGAAAGGAGGATATTCAGGATTGTAAGATGAAGTCTGTGTTCAAACATGTCTTTAAAGTAATGATGGTCTGTGGCACTTACATGTCTAGGTTGTGCTAGGTTCAGCAGACAGGGATACGTTGGAGGACGGAGACCGAGAGGAGGCAGCCCATCCAGAATCCAGCGTGGCCTATGTGGCTGATGCCTTGTAAAATCTCATTAGGACTTCAGATAGGTTGATAGCAATTTCAGTTTTCTTACCATCAGCTCAACTGCTCTGCACGAATGGGTTATTATCCCTTCCTGTCAGCAGGTGGAGGTAGAGAAAAGACTGAATTCTACCCAATGATATCACCGGTAATAAGCTGTGGTGCACCCTGGAAGATTCCAGTACTTTTCTCTACCTTCAGCAGGTGGTAGGTTGCTGTTCAGTGCCCCCAAGTCCGTGGCCTAGCTTCTTGCTTTGCTGGTCGCGGCCATGCAAAGAGGTTGAGCAGATGAAGACCATATGGCTTATCCAGTCTGCCCATCCATGTCATCCATCTGCTCTCCTTGTCATTCCCTTAGTAATCCTATGTACTTGTCCCAAGCTTTGTTGAATTCAGATACTGTTTTCTTCTCCACTTCCACCAGGAGTCTGTTCCATGAATTCACCACCCTTTCCGTGAAGGAAGTATTTTCCCAGGTTACTTCTGAGTCTATCCCCTTTCACCTTCATTCTTTGCCCCCTTGTTTCAGAACTTCATTTCAGTTGAATGAGGCTTTCCTCCTATGTATTTATGATAGAGAAATTTAAATATCTATGCAGCATATCTCCCGTCTTCTGCCTTTTTTCCAAAGTACACATAAGTCTGTACATCCGTTAGGACAATTAAAAAAAAGTAGTATTCTTAGAATTAGCAGTGAAATGCATTCAGAAAGTAGGTGAGTGAGCCAGCCAGGTCTGTGGAAAGTGCAAGCAGCTTAAGCTAATCTCTCTATATAAAACGCACCTCCAACGTTATATGAAGCCTCAACAACTCCGAACATTCCACATGCATGGTGGTGAAACCCGAAATTCACGCATGCCTGATTGCCCTGCCCACGCGTCAAACGTAATGACATCGAGGGCGGAGCAATCACACACAACAAATCGGATCGCCGAAAACCAGCAAAACAAACCGTTAATAAGCGAAACGTCACCAAAGACGCATTGCGGAACAAGCCAGCTAAGGAGAAACAAGAGAAAGGCAGAGACAAGGTGACTAAAGGCGGAGAGAAGCAATGAACTCCCCCACCCGCTTCCTACAATCAAGGAAACAATCGCAAGCAGGTACTTCCAAGACCCGATTGAGAGAAATGGTTGCAGGGGGGAACAAGGGGAGACAGCAGAATCCCAGCCACATCAAATACCCCCCTCCTCCGCCCCGACACACAGCGACCCCCCCCCCCCCCCCAACGCCAACAGCGGCTGCAACAAGCTCCTCACCAATACCAGCGAAAGTGCATAGATACAGCAACCACAATGCCCCGCACCCCCGGGACTGCACACAATCACACCTACCCCCCTCCCCCCCCCAAGGGCCGGAACAACGAGATGATAGCGGAGGGGCGCAACTACTAGGAAACAAGAGAAGAGCAGAGTTCAGGAGACTAAAGAAAAGTTGTTTCTAACAGCATTCAGCAAAGCCAGATGTTCTTATATTATTACATAAAAGGACATCTTATAAGGCATTTGTGAGTTTGGCACGAAACCACTCCTTCAAACTTTGACACCCACAAAGCTATGAGAGAAGTAGCATCAGTGAGGCTGCATCATGGGGAGTGATTGGCGAGGGGGGGGGGGGAACAACAGAGCTTCTTATTTATTTAAGGTGGACCTGCATCAACTTACATGTACTGATCCCATGCTATCTGTCATACCATATATCATAGAGCCTGTGGTGCATTAACTGTCACTCATATACGCACTTGCACATCCTCATTCTCAAACACACACACACACACACACATTCTCTCTCTCACAGACACACTCCCACCCAGACTCACTCTCTCTCTCTGACACACACACACTTGCACACTTACACACACTGTCACAAACACAGTCGCAACCACTCAGTCACACACACACACTTGCACAGTCACTCACACAGACACTCTCTCTAACATACACACTCAGCGGAAAACCTTGCTAGCGCCCGTTTCATTTGAGCCCGAAACGGGCCTTTTTCACTAGTAGGAACCATATCACAGCAGAAACATGAGGTGAAAGAAGAAGAGAATGGAGACCTGGGTGAACTGATCTACTGCAGAGAGGGAATGAGACCACTTCCCTTCTTGAATCCTCAGGCCCTTCACTCCCCCATGTCAATTGTGTTTTGCCACAGTTTGCTGCAGCCTATTGGAAGCAAAACAGAAGGAAATTCTGGTTTATCAGTGAAGTATCTCCGACCCTTCTGGCATCTAGAAAGGAATCCACCAAAAAATCTAATTGGTTAAATGGAGTTGTATCAGGGCAACACCCAAGATCCATTCTTTTGCCTCCTACAAAAATTTCTTGAATACCTTAGTCTTGCCTTAAAATCAAATGGATTAAGTCAAGATCTAGTTCTCCAAAGATACCATGTGGTTATGGTAGGTAAGATTTTCTGTTACTGTGCCCACATACTTAATTTGTCCTTCTGCTGTACTTCCTTCTTCTCAACTTATTTATTTCTTTGTTTATAGAGATGGAAAATTAAAGGAAGCAGATCAAATTCTTTCTATTAATGGACAAGTACTTGATCAGACAATTACACATCAACAAGCCATCGGCATCCTGCAGAAAGCAAAAGAGCATGTAGAGCTTGTTGTTGCCCGAGGCCCATTGCCACAGCTCATGAGTCCTGTAGTGTCCCGAACTTCATCTGCTGCTGGCACAGTTTCGGATCATTCTAGTCCTGTAAGCACATCAAAGCTTAATTTGTAAACAGTTTATTTTTAATGGCTATGCTTTATTTCTCTAATATTTACTCTGTATTGACCCCTTTTATGAGCCACTGGACTTGTCAAATGTAAGTAAGTTTAATTTCTATATTTACCTGTGGGAGAAAAGACCTGATTGTGCTGGTAAGGAATCTGTACTTGAGTATTGTTCTATTGAGAATTTGTGCCTTAAAACTTGTGGAAAAGAGATTGTGGGTTAAACTGAATTAAATTCGGTGTTTATTTGAAAGTAAGAAAGAAAGCAGGACAGATTTAAATACTGTTTAATTAAAATTAAGTTATCAGGGTGGGCAGAAACTGTGTTCCATTCCTAGCCACCCCAGGCACGCTCTGTGATTTATCGGCTATTAAGAGGGTAGAAGGGAAACTTTTCACTGCAGGTCTTAATTGGGGATTTTATGTTTAAATCATCTTTATTAAAGCAGTCGATGAACTATAAACAAACATCACTTATAATTGAGGTACAACAATTGAAGTTCCAGTACATTGGATGTTTACCAACAATGAAATGTAACTTTGATAGTAACTCCCCCCTCACCCCCTTTCTCCCCTCTATATCTACCCTTCCTCCCCCCTCCCCTGAACCTTCAATGGTCCTTTAGACTGTAGAACAATTAAACCACATTGCGAGGAGAATCACAGCCCAGAAAGGTAATGTTCTAAGCTTGATTTAGTAAATGGCTACATGCCATGGGGTGTAATATGTCCCAGAATTGCTTCTAGGTACGCTGGAATTGTATTTTAATTGGGGATTTTAATCAAGTGAATAACTCTGATCTTAGTAACAGATTCATTCTTGGTCCTTCACAGTTCTGTAAGAATCAAACATAAAATAATATCATAAAATATACCAAATAAGGGGCTTTTTAAGTTTGTGTCCCTATTCCCTTACCAACTTAAAAAAAAAACTTAAACAGTCAGTAGTACTAAGATGCAGACAGCAGTCCTGCAGTGAGATGGTGGTTCTCTGGTCTTTTGTGGCAAGTGCTACATGTATGGTCATCTCCTTGGTGAGAAAATATGTGTGCACTTGATCCAAAATGCTCTTGGCTCTCGGAGCATGAGTCTCATGTCTGGAGGCTAGAATGGCAGACAGGTATATTTATTTTATTTATTTATTACATTTGTATCCCACATTTTCCCACCTATTTGCAGGCTCAATGTGTCTTACATAGTACCGTGAAGGCATTCACCTAGACCGGTAGAAACAAATACAAGGTGATATAGTGGTTGAATAATGGTACATGTGTTTTAGGTACAATGGGATCGAGAGGAGGAAGGTTATATATTGTCCATTACAAGCTTTGGTTTTACTGTGTTGCAGGATGTAGGTATTTATGTTGGATCGGTGGGGTATGCCTTTTTGAACAGGTTGTTTTTTAGTAATTTCCTGAAGTTTAGGTGGTCATAGGTTGTTTTCACAGCTTTTGGCAATGTGTTCCATAGTTGTGTGCTTATACAGTGGGGGAAATAAGTATTTGATCCCTTGCTGATTTTGTAAGTTTGCCCACTGACAAAGACATGAGCAGCCCATAATTGAAGGGTAGGTTATTGGTAACAGTGAGAGATAGCACATCACAAATTAAATCCGGAAAATCACATTGTGGAAAGTATATGAATTTATTTGCATTCTGCAGAGGGAAATAAGTATTTAATCCCTCTGGCAAACAAGACCTAATACTTGGTGGCAAAACCCTTGTTGGCAAGCACAGCGGTCAGACGTCTTCTGTAGTTGATGATGAGGTTTGCACACATGTCAGGAGGAATTTTGGTCCACTTCTCTTTGCAGATCATCTCTAAATCATTAAGAGTTCTGGGCTGTCGCTTGGCAACTCGCATCTTCAGCTCCCTCCATAAGTTTTCAATGGGATTAAGGTCTGGTGACTGGCTAGGCCACTCCATGACCCTAATGTGCTTCTTCCTGAGCCACTCCTTTGTTGCCTTGGCTGTATGTTTTGGGTCATTATCGTGCTGGAAGACCCAGCCACGACCCATTTTTAAGGCCCTGGCGGAGGGAAGGAGGTTGTCACTCAGAATTGTACGGTACATGGCCCCATCCATTCTCCCATTGATGCGGTGAAGTAGTCCTGTGCCCTTAGCAGAGAAACACCCCCAAAACATAACATTTCCACCTCCATGCTTGACAGTGGGGACGGTGTTCTTTGGGTCATAGGCAGCATTTCTCTTCCTCCAAACACGGCGAGTTGAGTTCATGCCAAAGAGCTCAATTTTTGTCTCATCTGACCACAGCACCTTCTCCCAATCACTCTCGGCATCATCCAGGTGTTCACTGGCAAACTTCAGACAGGCCGTCACATGTGCCTTCCGGAGCAGGGGGACCTTGCGGGCACTGCAGGATTGCAATCCGTTATGTCGTAATGTGTTACCAATGGTTTTTGTGGTGACAGTGGTCCCAGCTGCCTTGAGATCATTGACAAGTTCCCCCCTTGTAGTTGTAGGCTGATTTCTAACCTTCCTCATGATCAAGGATACCCCACGAGGTGAGATTTTGTGTGGAGCCCCAGATCTTTGTCGATTGACAGTCATTTTGTACTTCTTCCATTTTCTTACTATGGCACCAACAGTTGTCTCCTTCTCGCCCAGCGTCTTACTGATGGTTTTGTAGCCCATTCCAGCCTTGTGCAGGTGTATGATCTTGTCCCTGACATCCTTAGACAGCTCCTTGCTCTTGGCCATTTTGTAGAGGTTAGAGTCTGACTGATTCACTGAGTCTGTGGACAGGTGTCTTTCATACAGGTGACCATTGCCGACACCTGTCTGTCATGCAGGTAACGAGTTGATTTGGAGCATCTACCTGGTCTGTAGGGGCCAGATCTCTTATTGGTTGGTGGGGGATCAAATACTTATTTCCCTCTGCAGAATGCAAATAAATTCATATACTTTCCACAATGTGATTTTCCGGATTTAATTTGTGATGTGCTATCTCTCACTGTTACTAATAACCTACCCTTCAATTATGGGCTGCTCATGTCTTTGTCAGTGGGCAAACTTACAAAATCAGCAAGGGATCAAATACTTATTTCCCCCACTGTATAGGAGAAGCTGGATGCATAGGTTGTTTTGTATTTAAGTCCTTTGCAGTTTGGGTAATGGAGGTTTAGGTATGTTCGAGATAATCTGGATATGTTTCTGATTAGTAGGTCTATGAGGTCCGTCATGTATCCTGGGGCTTGGCCGTAGATAATTTTGTGGACCAGGGTGCAGATTTTGAAGGTAATACGTTCTTTGATTGGAAGTCAGTGTAGTTTTTCTCTGAGGGTTTGGCACTTTCGAATCACGGTTTGCCAAATATCAGCCTGGCTGCTGTGTTTTGAGCGGTCTGGAGTTTCTTTGTGAGTTGTTCTTTGCATCCCGCATAGATTCCATTGCAATAGTCTGCATGGCTTAGTATCGTTGATTGTATTAAGTTATGAAATATTTCCGTCGGGAAGAAAGATTTTATGCATTTAAGTTTCCACATTGAGTGGAACATTTTCTTTGTTATGGAGTTCACTTGGCTCTTGAGTGTGAGGTTGCAGTCGATTGTAACGCTGAGTATTTTAGACTGTTTGAGATGGGGAGGGAGTGTTCTGAGATGGGAGGTTGTGGGTGTGTGTGTATTGTGTTGAGAGGATGAGGCAGTGTGTTTTTTCAGTGTTCAGTTTTAGTTGAAAGGAGTTTGCTCATGAATTCATGGTGTTCAGACCGAGTTTGATTTCGCTGGTGATTTCTGTTGGTCATATCTGAAGGAAATGTATTTTGTGACATCGTCTGCACAGATGAACGGGTTGAGGCCTTGCTTTGATAAGGACTTATCCAGTGGGATCATCATTATGTTGAAAAGTATTGGTGATAGTGGTGATCCTTGGGGTACTCCACAGTCTGCTTTCCAAGGTGGTGATATGTTGAAGTTTGATTTCACTTGGTATGTTCTGGTGGTTAGAAAGCCCTTGATCCAATTGAGTATGTTTCCACCAATCCCAAAGTAATCTAAGAGTCTTAGTAGTATATTATGGTTTACCATGTCGAATATGCTCGACATATCGAATTGGAGGAGAAGTATGCTTTTGCCTGTGGCTATTTCCTGCTTGAATCAAGCCAGAAGAGTGACTAGCACAGTTTCGGTGCTATGGAGGGGGCGAAATCCCGATTGTGATTCATGTAATATTGAGAAGTTGTCTTCGTAGTCAGTAATCTGGTTACCATGCTCTCCGACAATTTGACTACTAATGGGATAGATGCAACTGGGCGGTAGTTGGCGAGTTCGGTTGTTTTGGTTTTTTTCGTATCTTTTGGGATTGGGGTGAGTAGGATGTTGCTGTATGCCTCAGGGAAAAGACCTTGTTGGAGCATGTAGTTTAGGTGAGATGTGAGGTCTGTTATGAAGCGGTCAGGGGCGGATTTTAGTAGGTAGCTGAGGCAGATATCCAGTTTGCAGTGGGTGCTGGAGAACCTTTTGATCGCGTGGGTGACTTTTTCGACGGTGAGGAGCGTGAAATTTGACCATGTTCGGTCAGCTGGGTATTCTCCAGGGTTTGGATCCAAATTATTGATGAAGTTCTTGGTATCAGTATTGTCCTGGGGTAGCGTTTTGCGTAGGTTTGTAATTTTTTCATTGAAGTATTTAGTGAGATTGTCTGCAGATGGAATGTCTGTATTGGTAGCAGTGACCGCTGTGGTGTCTAATAGTTTGTTCACAAGTTGGTATAGTTTCTTCGTGTCTTTGTAATCAGGCCCTAATTTAGTTTTATAGTTTACCCTTTTGTTTTGTCTTATTGCATATTTGTATTTTCATGAATATAGTAGTACAGTCCCACTTCCAAGGCAGCTTGTGTGCTGCCTTGGACGAGAGAAGTTACTTGGAAGAAGAGTATCATTTTAGTATGGCAGGTGGTCAGGACCTGCCTTCTGGGTGATTTATTCTTTTGCATCAAAAATGTATTTCCAGGGGTGTGTAACCAGGCAGGAAGGGTTAGGATGGTCACTGTTGACAACTCAGTCATTAGGAATGTAGATAGCTGAGTGACTAGAGGGCATAAGGATCACTTAATAACCTGCCTGCCTGCTATACCACCTAGATAGGATTGGGTTTCTTTGTGAGCAAGAGGTGTGAAGGGTCCAGGAAATCTAATATGAGCAATAAATAATAAAATAGAATGCCTTTATTATACATCACAAACAAAACCTCAGAGTAGATAAATGATGCAAATTGCAACTGTAATTCAATCTAAAGAAAACACATGGCTATTCCATATCATCAAGCTGATCAATCCATAGACTGGTGGGTTGTGTCCATCTACCAGCAGGTGGAGATAGAGAGCAAACTTTTGCCTCCCTATATGTGGTCATGTGCTGCCGGAAACTCCTCAGTATGTTCTCTATCTCAGCAGGTGGTGGTCACACACAGCAGCAGCTCTGGCTAGGCCTCCAAGCCTAATTTTTAGGTTTTGTTGAGTGCCTGGGGTTGAGGGCTCTTTTGAGCAAGTGCAAACCTGGTGGTGCCAGGTCCCTCCTTTTCTCCCCCCTCCCGCTGGCTCCGTTTAAAAAAAAAAAAAAAAAAAAATTTTTAAACGTCCTTAAAGGCGTTTATTTCGACGTTTATTTAAACGTTCATTGCAGCTACTCACTGGGACACCAGTTCGTTACAGCTCGGAGAGGACAGCAGGTAATTTTTACCTTTTTATAGCGGGCAGGGGGTTCCCCGATTCTTCTCCTCGTGGCATATGGCGTCGGAGGGCGAGGGCGCAAAGGGTCGCTCCCCGGATCGCTTGAGCGCTTCTAGAGGGGATGCGGGGGTCTTACAGCCTGATTCGCCCTTGTTGGGTGACAGTTTCGTGACCGATGAATGTCCCGGTCCTTCCTCCGGCGTGGCGGTTTTTCCCGCCATAAACGCCCATCCCCCGCTCCTCGCCTCCGCCATCTTGGCCGGCCACGCGGCTCGGACGGCTTCTTCGTGGGCCGCCCTTGAGGTTGGAGACATTAATGCCATGAACGCCCTTAATTTGGGCGACGGCACAAAAGCGGCTAAATTTAAGCGCCGTTCTTCCCGCGCGGCTCCTTCGCGGAGTGTCGCGCCGGACGCCATTTTGGATGCGCAGCATGTCTCTCCCCTGCTCTTGCGAGCGCCGGTTGAGGGTGCGTCTAGGGCTGTTGCCCAGGCTGCGGAAGTGCACAGTCTGGGGGGTTTCTTCCCCGTGTTTGTTTTGCTGCTGCATCAGGCTTTCCTCATGCAAAACGCTGCCCCTGCTCCCTCGTCTGGTAAAGAGGTTGAGGTTCCCAGAGGTAAACGCCCTCGGGTTGATTCCCAGGCCTTGGATGACTTTGTCTCCTCCGATGTAGATGAGGGCAGCGTGTCTGAGGTCTCCCAACGGTCCTTTGCGGATTCCTTGGAGGAGACGGATCCCCGCTCGGATGGAGCGGATGACCCCTCTGCAGCGGCTCTTTAGCTCAGAGGTTTTGCCCAACCTGTTAGTGCAGGCCATGGGCATTTTGAAGATTTCCTCTCCGGAGGACGTCTCTCCCTCAGCCCCTGTTGGCTCTGCCATTATGCTGGGGACGAAGCGCCCGCCTAGAACCTTCCACATGCATGATGCCATGCACTCCTTAATTTCGGCTCAATGGGATGTCCCGGAAGCGAGCCTTAAAGTGGCTAGGGCTATGTCCCGCCGCTATCCTTTGCCTGAAGGTGAACGTGAGGCCTTTCTGTGGCCTACCGTGGATTCTTTAATCACTGCGGTGACTAAGAAAACGGCGTTACCAGTGGAAGGTGGCACGGCCCTATAGGACGCCCAAGACAGAGGATTGGAGGCGGCCTTAAGGTCGTCCTTTGAGGTGGCTGCTTTAAGTTTGCAGGCCTCAGTTTGCGGCTCCTATGTGGCCAGGGCGTACCTGACTATGGTGCAGCGGGCTTCCCCCTCGGATCATTCCTTGAGGGCTGTTTGGCCGGCCCTGGAATCGGGCTTAGCCTATTTGGCAGACTTGCTGTATGATGTCTTGAGAGCCTCAGCTAAAGGCATGGCTCAGACAATCTCTGCGCGGCGGTGGCTTTGGCTGAAACATTGGTCTGCTGACCATGCCTCTAAATCCCGCCTGGCTAGATTGCCTTTTAAAGGCAAGCTGCTCTTTGGGGTCGAGCTGGACAAAATCGTGACCGATCTCGGCACGTCTAAGGGCAAGAAGTTACCAGAGGTCAGGGCTCGGGCTAGTACTCGTCCTGGTACCTCCAGAGGACGGGCTCAGGAAGCCCGTCGGTACCGCCCGGGCAGGTCGGGCTCCTCTGCCCTCTCTTCCTTCAAGAGGAACTTCTCCCCCAAGCAGCATTCCTTTCACAGAGACCGCCGTCCCGGAGGTGCTCCCTCCGGTCCTCCCTTAGGGTCTCGTACCCAATGACGGGGCCTTGGTCCACGCCTCAGTGCAGATTGGAGGACGGCTGTCCTCGTTTATGGGCGAGTGGACCACAATAACTTCAGACGCTTGAGTGCTGGAAGTCATCAGAGACGGCTACAAGCTAGAGTTCTGCCGACCCTTAAAAGACGGGTTTGTACTCTCTCCCTGCAAGTCTCCGGTCAAAGCTGTGGCAGTGCAGCAGACCTTGGACAATCTGTTCCGCCTGGGGGCGGTCGTTCCGGTGCCAGAGAATCAGCCTGGCAAGGGATGTTACTCCTTTTTCTTTGTGATTCCAAAGAAAGGAGGTTCTGTACGGCCTATCCTCGACCTCAAGGGGTCCATTGGGCCTTGAAAGTTCGGCACTTTCGCATGGAGACCCTCCGCTCTGTTATAGCGGCAGTGAAGGCAGGAGAGTTCCTGGCATCCTTGGACTTCAAGGACGCGTACTTGCATATTCCCATCTGGCCTCCTCATCAACGCTTTTTGCGTTTTGCAGTACTGGTCGACACTTCCAGTTCAGAGCCCTCCCGTTCGGGTTGGCTACTGCTCCGCGGACCTTCTCCAAAGTAATGGTGGTCATCGCGGCCTTCCTGTGGAAGGAAGGAGTTCAAGTCCATTCTTATCTGGACGACTGGTTGATCCAAGCCCCTCTTATGCAGAGTGCGGCAAAGCTGTGAACCGGGTGGTTGCTCTTTCGAGCTCCCTGAGGTGGATCATCAACTGGGAGAAAAGCCAGCTGCGCCCGACTCAGTCCCTGGAGCATCTGGGAGTTCGATTCGACACCCAAGTGGGCAGAGTGTTCCTGCCAGACAATTGGATTGTCAAGCTTCAGGCTCAGGTGGACTAGTTCCTAGTAGCCTCTCCTATTCGGACTTGGGACTATGTGCAGCTGTTGGGCTCTATGTCGGCCACGATGGATGTAGTGCCCTGGGCCAGGGCTCATATGAGACCACTTCGACAATCTCTGCTGCTGCGCTGGACTCCGATGTCGGAGGATTATGCTGTGCGCCTTCCCTTGGACCCAGCAGTGCGCAAGGCGCTGAGCTGGTGGACGCAGACAGACAAGTTGTCTGCAGGAATGCCTCTGGTGACCCCGGAGTGGATTGTCGTCACGACGGACGCCTCTTTGTCGGGCTGGGGAGCCCTCTTCTTGGGAAGGACAGCGTAGGGGCTCTGGTCTCCTGCAGAGGCAAAGTGGTCTATCAACCTCCTGGAACTCAGAGCCATTCGGTTGGCGTTTTTGGAGTTCATCCCGGTACTGGCGTTGAAGCCAGTACGGGTCCTGTTGGACAATGCCACGGCTGTGGTCTATGTCAACCGCCAGGGAGGTACCAAGAGCGCCCCTCTAGCCAAGGCAGCCGTGAATCTATGCCAGTGGGCGGTAGCGAGCCTGGAGCAGCTGTCAGCAGCCCACATTGCCGGAGTCATGAATGTCAAGGCGGATTTTCTCAGTCGCCATACCTTGGATCCCGGAGAGTGGCAGTTATCGGCTCAGGCGTTCTTGGATATCACGAAGCGCTGGGGCCAGCCGAGCCTAGATCTATTGGCGTCATCGGCCAGTTGCCAAGTGCCGCGTTTTTTCAGCAGAGGACGGGACCCTCGATCTCTGGGAGTCGATGCTCTCCTCTAACAGTGGCCAACACAAGAGCTTCTCTATGTGTTCCCGCCCTGGCCCATGTTGGGCAGGGTGCTAGACCGATTGGCAAAGCATCCGGGCTGGATAATCCTGGTGGGGCTGCCAGTGGAGCAGGGTCTGTTACATCAGGGTCCCGTGGTGATGGAGGATCCCTCCCCCTTTGGGCTTACGGCCTGGCTATTGAGCGGCAGCGTTTGAGGAAGAAGGACTTCTCAGACTAGGTCATTGCCACTATGCTGAGAGCGAGGAAGCGCTCTACTTTTACTGCTTACGCCAGGGTTTGGCGTACCTTTGCAGCGTGGCGAAGCAGGCTCATTTTCTTCATTCACTGCTCCAATTTCTTCAGTGTTGGCATTCCTGCAAGAAGGTCTGGAGAAAGGCCTGTCGCTCAGTTCCCTTTAAGTCCAGGTAGCGGCCCTGGCTTGCTTCAGGGACCGCCTGAAGGGTGCTTCCCTGGCTTCGTAGCCAGATGTGGTGCGTTTTCTCAAGGGAGTTAAGCACCTGCGCCCTCCTCTGCACTCAATGGTGCCTGCGTGGAATTTTAACCTGGTGCTCAGAGCATTACAGAAGCCGCCTTTTGAACCCTTGTTGAGGGCATCTCTGAAAGACCTGATGTTGAAAGCAGTCTTTTTGGTGGCTATCCTTCAGCCAGAAGAGTTTCCGAGCTCCAGGCACTCTCATGTCGAGAGTCTTTTCTGCAGTTCACTGAGGCAGGAGTGACTATTCGCACAGTGCCTTCCTTCCTGCCCAAGATTGTTTCTCGCTTCCATGTGAATCAGCAGCTCTGTCTCCCTTCCTTTCGTAGGGAGGACTACCCAGAGGAGTACTCTGCTCTTAAATATCTGGATGTGAGACGAGTCATCATCAGATACTTGGAAGTGACCAATGATTCCGGAAATCGGATCATCTGTTTGTCCTGTTGGCAGGTCCTCGTAAGGGTCTGCAGGCTGCTAAGCCTCCAGTGGCAAGATGGGTCAAGGAAGTCATTGCTGCGGCTTATGTGGCCGCGGGGAAGGTGCCGCCTATCCAGCTGAAGGTTCACTCCACTAGAGCTCAGGCGGCCTCGATGGCAGAGGCCGGGTCCGTCTCCTTGGAAGAGATATGCAAGGCGGCAACTTGGGCATCGGCCCATACATTCTCCAAGCATTACCGCTTGACTGTGGCGGCACGGGCGGAGGCCCGATGTGGAGCTTCAGTGTTGCGTTCAGGGATTTCTATGTCCCGCCCTGGGTGAGTACTGCTTCGGTACATCCCACCAGTCTATGGATTGATCAGCTTGATGATATGGAAGGTAAAATTATGTATAATCATACCTGATAATTTTCTTTCCATTAATCATAGCTGATCAATCCATAGCCCCGCCCAGATATCTGTATGGTTTCTATTCTGGTTGCATTTCAGGTTCAAGTTTAGTCTTCAGTTACTTCAGGAAGACTTCGGGTTCAAGTTTTTTCACTTGGATTCTTCAAGAGTTGAGACGAGTTTGTGTTACAGTGAGCTGCTGCATTCCTCTCCCCTCCGTTTTACGGGGCTGGATTGAAACATAAATTCTGCCGGCACTCCCTCCCGCTTCGTGCGGTTGTAGGGCAGTTTTGTACCCCTCCCGCTTCGGCGGTGCTAGGGTCAGTCAGCTCCTCCCGCGGTTGCGGTTGCAGGATAAGCCAGATCCCCCCGCATTGGCGGGTGTGGTGTCCCTCCCCCGCTCCACGGGGATGAGCTGGACGGATTCCCCTCCCCCACTTGTGTGGGGATGAGCTGGGTTAATTCCCCTCCCCCACTTGTGTGGGGATGAGCTGGGTTAATTCCCCTCCCCCGTTTCGGCGGTGGTGAGCTGGGCAGAGTGTCCCTTTGTGGGTGTAATTCACTAAGTGCTGAGTCCTGCAGATGGAGCTTTGATATCGACATACTGAGGAGTTTCCGGCAGCACATGACCACATATAGGGAGGCAAAGGTTTGCTCTCTATCTCCACCTGCTGGTAGATGGACACAACCCACCAGTCTATGGATTGATCAGCTATGATTAATGGAAAGAAAATTATCAGGTATGATTATACATAATTTTACCTTAAGCTGTATAGTTCGCTGTTCAATTTTACTTAGTATTCCACAAATAAAATAGTTAAGCAGTTTACAAATTAAAAATATAATTGAGGTTGAAATAGGAGGATGGGAACAAAGGGTAAGTTTGAATACATGGGAAATTTAATAAAATCCAAGAGTGGAATAAGAATATAATTAAAACCATATATATATGTTGAAGACCTCTGAACATGATAGTGTTATTGTGATTATTAAAATGTAATTGTCAGAATGATAGAAATTTTTTACAACTTTTTTACAAATGAAAATAAAATGTAATACTTAATATGAAGAGAGATCGGAAGATCTGAATATGTATACCCTAGAGGAAAAGAGAAATAGGGGAGATATTATACAGACATTTAAGTACTTGAAAGGTATTAATATAGCAGCAAATCTCTTCCAGAGATGGGGAAAGCAGTTGAACTAGAGGATATGAATTGAGGTTGCAGGGTGGTAGGCTTAGAAGTAACACCAGAAAATATTTTATAGAGAGGGTAGTGGATGTTTTTTAAAATTTTGTGGGGTAAACTGAGAGGATGGAATCAAAACATGATTATTGAGGCATTATGAAGAGCTAGAGTGGTGCTTATTTGGCAACTCCAGTAACTGGGAGCTAAGACCAATGCTGGACAGACTTCTAAGGTCTATGACCCGTAAATGACAAAAGACAGATAAAGATCAAGTCTGTGTACTTTATATCACATTAATATCATATGTTAGTGAGTGTGCTGTGCATTTCAAGGGAGGAGGGAAGACATCTTAATTTTGAAATTAGCAAGTTAAATGCTGTTAACAATATTGTAAGTTTAAGCATATATTGTTCCAAATCTGTGTCATGTTGAACTGCCTATATGTGGTTGGCATGATGGCAAATTGCCAACCAGTATATAATCAACAATGAATGTAACCTGTATGTAGTGGCGGGTTGGCCTCTGGCTGCCTTGTTGGACATATTGGAGGGACCATGCAGGTCTTTATCTGCTGTCATTTACTATGGGCTTCTTTTACAAAGCCGCACTAGTGATCCCATTCAGTTTCTATGGGCTTCCTCTCATTTGCCGCAGTGGAATCACTAGTGTGTCTTTGTAAAGAAGCCCTATGTTACTAAATAAAATTTAATATTTATCATTGCACCATCAGTCTTGGTTACAATAAATCCCAGTGATCACTTTTCCCGACTTGACTTTCATGTCATCTGCTTCTGAGGTTCACTTTATTTATTTGGAGTTTGCTGAAACCCTTATCAGAGACTTGGAGAACAATGAACCTTGAAAAAGGGATGATGTGTCATACTTATATAGAGCTACTCAGAGAAATGTAATGACATCAGCACTAAAGGTTTATATATCCAGCATGCATTTACTATAGACTCTCACAAATCAGTCAAACTTTGATCAAGTGTGTATGAAATGTCCATATCGTAATTTTCTGATGACGATGACTCTGCCTTGCTTTCGACCATAGAAACATATTTGGCTTTACACTTGGAACACATTTTTTGACCCGGCTTCACATTTGTTTTCAATTTATTCAAATCATCGGACATGGCTAGATCGACTTTCAACAGTCCATGTTTAACTATGTGATTTTGTTTGTCGAATGGGTTGCAGCACGACTTTTGCTTCATTTCGTACTTTTCCAAATACATCGCTTTGTGATGCAGGCAGATTTGGTCGTCGTCTGTGAACTCAACCTCCGATCGCCGAGAAATGAGCATTTTTTCATTGGCGGACAAGCTGTGGACATAATGCAGCCCAATTTCATTAGAATAAAATGAACCATGGTGGCAAGTTGACGACAATTTTTTTCCAACAACGCAAATGGGCAAAGTGGGATTGTCAGTTGACTCTTTGACATTCATTTTCGCATATTAAGCAAAATCGCAATATTCCTTGTCATCAAGCAGATGCAGCCATTACAGATGGGTTGTATCCATCAACCAGCAGAGGGAGATAGAGAGCACACTTTTTTCAGTGCCTCATACCAGCTTGCTCCACTGCCTCTCTTCAGTATTCTCTATCTCCCCTAGCAGAGTGGCTGCAGCTTCTTCAAGCTCCATCTAAAATCTGCCTGGAGGTTGCTCCTGTGCTTTTGCCAGTTGTTAGCAGGGGTGTTGGAGGCTATAGCAGCTTCACTTTAAAGGCACATAGGTTCGCCCTTTCCCTGCCTTACCCATACCTCCGTGGATGTGGACACATTGCTTAGCTTTCCCTGTCCTTCCCCACCAACAGTGGATGCAGGCACATAGGTTTGCCCTTTCCCTGCCTTTCCCACTCACCTGAGCCTCCGGAGTTCTATTTACCTCTGTTTTCCTCACAGTGTTAAAAAAAAAAAAAAAAAAAAAAAAGTTGCGTTGCGCTTTGGCGCTTGACGCTGGAACAGAGGTTTTTCCTTGCCTTTTTCTGTGGGACCGGAGCTGTGATACTCGGTCCAGTGAGGTAAGAGTGTTTTCTGACTCCTCCGGGGTGGGCCCGCGATCGGGGCGATTTGGCGTGAACCGCCATTTTGAATTTTACCGCCGTTTTCGGCGATGGCTGCGGAGACAGTAAAGCGCTGTTCCAAGTGTGGCAAGCGCAGATCAGCAGCGGGGCTCTGTAAATCATGCTGTACAGACGTTAGAGCCGGCCCGAGCATGGTGAGCGACGATTCTTCGCGCTCTGAGCTGGTAGCGGACGCCATTTTGAATTTACCACATGGCGCGACCTCCACTGAGACTGAGAGTCCTGAGCCCGGGGGGGAGGCCTCGGAGTGAGGCTGATATGAGAGCTACTAGCCCCGGCAGAGATCCGGGTGCCCAGGGTGAGTTTTTCTCTCCTGATTTTGTCTTATTAATGCATGAAGCATACATGCTTAAAAGAGCTCTCCCACAAAGCCCTGCAGGGGCCTCTTCTAATGCACCCCCGGTGGATTCTAGCCTGGGTATGCCCTCTGAGGCGTTATTCCCTGATATTTGGCAGAATATGAAGCGCAGAAGGGCTCTTTCCCCATCAGAGAGTGCTGCACCTCCATTCCCCCCCCCCCCCCCCCGTGGTCGGGCTGCGAGGATTCGGAGGACTCTGGCAGGCCTTCATGGTCTGAGGAGCCAGAGTCTGGTGCAGAAGTGACTCAGGATCTGGACGATCCCTCCGCGGTGAGGATTTTCCACCGTGATGAGCTGCCAGCACTTATTTCTGATGCCCTGCAGGCTCTCTCTATTGAGGACCCTGCCTGTGGCACAGCCTCCTCTGTGAATCCTAGGATGGCTAGTACCAAAAAGCCTGCTCGAGCCTTTCCTTTGCATGACTCCATCCAAGAGCTTATTTCAGCTCAATGGGCTGACCCCGAAGGACCTTTGAAAGTTTCCAGGGCTATGAGGCAATTATACCCTCTGAATGAGAAGCATATGGCTCGCTTTGCTATGCCTAAAGTGGATGCCCTAGTCACAGCTGTGACAAAGAGAACTACCCTCCCTGTTCACGGAGGTGTTGCCCTGAAGGATATTCAAGACCGTAGATTGGAATCAGCACTTAAACGGTCATTTGAAATTGCAGGTCTCACTATTCGGGCGTCTGCATGCAGTTGTTATGCTGCTAGAGCCTGCCTGGCTTGGTTGCAACAGGCAACAGCCCTTTTCAGATGTGGCTCCGCGGATGGCGTCGGCCTTGTCCTTTCTTGCTGACGCCCTTTATGATATTGTCAGAGCTTGAAGAAGCTGCAGCCACTCTGCTAGGGGAGATAGAGAATACTGAAGAGAGGCAGTGGAGCAAGCTGGTATGAGGCACTGAAAAAAGTGTGCTCTCTATCTCCCTCTGCTGGTTGATGAACACAACCCATCTGTAATGGCTGCATCTGCTATGACTAAAGGAAAGAAAATTATCACGGTAAGAACCTAATTTTCCCATTAATAATATGAAGTAAGTGTATTAAATTAATGCGAATCTGAAAAAGAGAAGTTATAAAGATTCTTATGTTATGACAGAAACATACTACACCTGCACAGTACAGAATCCTATAGCCGAAACATGCTAATGCGCGGCATCAATAAGGTACTTACAGAATATTTAACCAATGTCATTAGTGTAGAAGCACCGCTAGTAGACTAACAGATTCATATAGCATACAAAAATGAATTATAAACTTTAAACTTCAGCAGAAATGGAAAGAAAACGACACAATATAGAAAAATGCATGTTGAAGTATATGACGTTGCGATAGCAACGTCCTCAACTTTGTCCCTATTTCTAGGGCCTTATATGCCAGCGATGAAAAACCAACCCTACTTTTTAAAGGGGTTTGAAACATGCTCTTTCTAATGAAAATGATTAAAAAGAGTTTCCAGAAGGTCTTTTTTTGTAAAAGTGGCCTAAAACTACCCTATTTTTGGCGTTTTTGCCAAAATCATCAACTTTACACTCAATTTGTGAACTAATGTAAAATATTAGGAGAATGAAATTTTATATTCGAAAACCTTGTGTTGATAAGTTGTTGTGTGCAAAGTTTCATGTTTATCACACCTTTAATTCCAGAGATACAAAAAGCCAAACCTTACAATTTTTTCGTGCCGCAAATTTTTCGGACCAAGTTTGCTCCAAGTTTTCTTCATGGAAATCGCTCATGAAGATTTTTTTTATTATTTTGTTTAATTGAGCGCAAAAAGTTGTACAAGATGGTCAAGTTTTGTTTCTCTCAACCAAATATTGCCGGAGACAGTGTCTCAAAGTTACCGAAATCACGGAGTCATACCATAGAAGGCTGCAGTATGGGGTCAAACAGATTACTATATCTCAGCAAGTATTGCATCGGCGAACGTAAAACTTTACCAATGTTCATTGGGGACATGTATGAATGTTCACAGAAAATTTGATCGAAATCCGTGATGGTCGAGCAGGGCACTTCTCTGAAATCAGACCACTTGACATGGAATGACCCAACTGTGAGTGTAGTATAAGCATTCCTGTTTGATAGAGCTCAGATTGAGCGGCCTAATTGGGTTTTCCATGTTTCCCAGTGTACGTCTTTGAGCACCAATGCTTGGCTATTTGTAATACTGAACTTTCCAGGCTGCACGATACCCGTAGGGGACGAATTATTTGGAACTACTTTTTTTTCTTCATCCTCATCCACTGGTTGATGGGCATAACTCTCACCTAGACTGGTCTGGTGGGATTAAAGGAAATAAAATTAGCAGGTAGAAAATATTTTTTCCTTATTTCACTAGGACCAATGTGTACCTGGCTGCCATTCAGGTCTGAGCCACCTTGTCAAAACAGAGCGCAAAAAAGCTTTTCAGCATGAACTCCATTGGAATTTCCCGAGATATTATTTCTTCAACTTAATTCTTGGTGGAACAAGGTAGCTTTCTGAGTTCTCAAGAAGAAAAAAAGAGTTCAGATGCAGTGCTTAATAATTAATTCTATGCCAGTTGAGACCTTTTTGTTGGAGTATAAGTGTAACTACCTCCATACTATAGATTGAGCAGCACTGTTTTAGCTGGGACATGCAGCACACTCTTAATCTGCAATAATTGTGGTTTCTAGTTTCAACCTTTTCTTCTGTTTTTCCTGTGCATGGGCTAGCTCAGTGCATTTCTGCATCATCCTGACACTATCAGGGCTGCAGAGCTTGGCTGCAGCATTTCTTGAATATCTTTCATATGGGTTCAGTTAGACAAACCAGTGTGTAGATTCACCAGATCTGCATTTTCTCTTCTAAAAACAATACTGAATTTTAAAAGAAGCCAGCATAGAGAAATTAGTTGGTAGTTCTATCCCATCTTCAGTGCCCATAATTTATTTTAGCTGTAGCGTTCTGTGTAACTTGAAGATAAAATACCTAAGTAGGTTTCATGCTTAAAGTAAGAAATTTAAAAGTACAGGATCATGCATTTAGAGCCTCAGAAACCCAAGGGAGTGGTACAGTATAGGAGTTGAAGAAATCTGTCAGTGAAAGAAGAGAGGGATCTGGGAGTGATCATATCTGACAGTCTTAAGATAGCCAAAAGGTAGAAAAGACAGTGGCAAAAACCAGGAAGATGCTTGGGTGCATAGAAAGAGGAATAGCTGGCAGGAAAAGGTGGAGATAGTGCCTCTGTATAAGTCTGAGACCTTAGAATACTATGTACAATTCTGGAAACCTCACCTTTAAGAGGATATAAACAGGATGAAGTTGGTTCAGAGGGCAGCTGCTAAAATGGTCAGTGGTCTTCATTATAAAGCATATGGTGACAAAGATCTAAAAATGTATAGTTTGGAAGAAAGGCAGAAGATGGGAGCTATGATAGACTTTTAATTACTCTGTGTTAAACGTTCTCAGAAGGTGGACCTCTCATTTTAAAGGAAGCTCTGGAATGGGGACAGTATCTGAATTCAAGAAATCAAAGGACAGACAGAGAAGGATCTCCGAGGGAGAGGAAGAGAGATTGTAGAGCTTAGTAGTTGTTGATGGGCAGACTGGATAGGCTTTTACAAACCTAGGACTCATCTACTAATGTGCATTAAACATTTGAGTTAATCCCAAAATTGGTAAATAGGTCCTATTGAGACTAATGGTAATTGTCTTATTTAAACCACATTAATACACGTTAATTAAAGCATATTAGTAAATGAGATCTTTAGTTGTCCTACTTTTAGAATAGATTTTGCCACATGCATCCTATGTAATAACTAGTAAATAAGGCCCGTTTCAGAGAGAAATGAAACGGGCGCTAGCAAGGTTTTCCTGGGAGTGCATTTGGTTGAGAGAGTGTGTGTGAGAGTGTGTGAGAGAGAGAGACAGCGTGAATGTGCGTGTGTGACATATAGTGAGACTGTGTGAGAATGAGAGTGTGTGTGTGAGAAAGAATGATAGTGTGTGGCAGGGCCCCCCCCCCCCCGGTCTCCCGGCCTCCTTCCCCCTCCCCCTGTCTTCCCTCCCCCTTTCCCTTCCCCTTTTTCCTCCCCTCCCAGCTTCAGGGTCGTGGTGGTCCCCCCCTACCTCCGCCTGTCCCACTCCCACATTCAGGCTGGCTCCCTCCCACTCCCACGTTCAGGCTAAGGAAGGGAGGATTAAGGGATTGAAAAGAAAAGCTTCAAGTCTCTGGGCTCTGTGGCAACATGTTACATCTCTAAGGTTAAACAAAAAACAAATAAAAAGAAACCTTTTCATCTCCCTGGGAAAAAACATCTCCTTCAAAAGTTTTGCAAACTGTACCTCTTTCCCCAGCGAGAGCACAAGTTTGTTGTAGTGTGGTTACGGCGCCTGCGCGATGTGTCTTACCGGCTGGAGGGAGTGAACGGTCCATGAAGAGAGAGCCGGGCTAGGCTTCCACCGCTGCTGCTTTCCAGAGAGAGGCAGTATCGCTCTGCTTGTTCCCTAGTTTGAAAGGTTTTGTGGGTGCAGAGCGAAGGAAGGAGAGACCGGTCCCAGGAGGGAGGTACGGCTATGAGTGGCTCCAGGAATAACCGCGTGATGCTGGAAGGGGTGGGCGCCAGGGTGGCGTGGGGCACGGACTGGAAGTGGGGCAAGCAGGACGGTTGCGAGGGGCACCGTGCGCAGCTTTGAGAGGCCCGAGGAGGTGGTGGTGGTGTGGGACAACGGCACTGCTGGTAAGTTCCGCTGTTCTGGGGCCTACGGCGACGTCATCCGAGGCTTCACCCGGTCGCGGTTTTGTGTGAGGCGTCCGGCAATATTGTGGGACTCTCGTGCTCACTCGCGTTCTCTCTGGTGGCCTGGCGTTCTCGGGAGTGATCTTTGACGTTCCGGACATGTCTGTCGTGATGTTTCGTCGCGTAGCAACGGGTGCGCGATGCGATTCGTTAAGTGTCATTACTCCGCCCTCGACGTCATCACGTTTGACGCGAGGGCGGGGCAAACACTCATGGGCAAATTTCGATCTGCACCACCATGGATTTTAGAACGTTGGGACTTGTGGTAGCTTCATTAGAACATTGGGGTTGTGAATTATGTCTGGATGGGGCGTGGCTGAGGGCGGGTCTATGAGTGAGAGTGAGTGTTGCTGACAGCCTAGCCTACCAACAGTACAGGGCTTCAGTGTTTCCCTGGCACAGAGTGAGCTTCAGAACGTTGGAGGTGAGAATTATTTATATAGGTAATAATAATATAATAATAATAATAAACATGGAAGGCAATATTCAGAGCCTTTTTTGTGGGTAAAATTGCATGTTGCGCCACAGCATCTGTACTTTTACCCACAGTAAGGGGAGACATTCTGGTGGTGGGATTACATTGAGGAATGCAGCAATTGCTAGATGGATTAAAGAGATTATTGTTTCAGCCTATCGTTTGAGCGGCCGGGTTGCGTCAGAGCCTTTGTGAGCTCATTCAACTAGGGTGCAATCCACTTTGTGGGCCAAGACGTCAGTTCTATCTTTGGATGAGGTTTGCTGAGCAGCTACTTGGGCTTCCTTGCATTCTTTCTCACGCCATTATAGGGTGGATGTGGCCGCAAGGTCAGACAAGTGTTTTGTGGTGGCGGTGCTGGGGGGGTGGGGGGGCAAAGGATTCCCTCCTTTTGCTTTGTTACATCCCACCCATTACTGGAGTCATCTGTTGCCTGTGTTAGGGAAGGTAAATTTATGTCTGTCTTGATCATTTTCTTTCCTTTATCTGCAGCAGATGAATCCAGGATCCCTCCCGTATTTGTTACCATCATGTTTACTGTGTATTTTGTTTCTCTTCTGCCTCAAAAAAAAAAAAAAACAACCCTCAATACTAAAAGGAAGTGAAGCATTTAGACAACTTCGAGATTCCAGGATATGGCAGCCTTCTGTTTTTTTACGGTTCAGTGTTGGCTGTTATGGTTCTTCATTGTTCAGGAAGGTTTTCAGTTTTAGTGCCTGATTCTGCTTTGTAATTCGACATATACCGGCTGATAGAGGGGCTGGTCATCCAGTATCACTCACTTCAGTTTGTAACCTCTCTTTCCACCTGCTAGTAGATGGACACAACCCACCAGTTACTGCATTCATGTGCTGCAACTAAAGGAAAGAAAATGATCATGTAAAACATAATTGTACCTTTACAAGTATGGTAAGTGTAGGTAATGTTTTAGTGAATCAGCCCTATTCTGACTCAGAGCTGACAGAACAGTGCTACACAATGCATTGTGTGCATATTGTGTAAAAAAATTGTTTTTATTTTACAGGTTTATTGGCAGCATGTGGAGACTATTGAACTGGTAAATGATGGCTCAGGTCTTGGATTTGGTATTGTAGGAGGAAAATCAACTGGAGTTATAGTCAAAACCATCCTATCAGGAGGAATAGCAGATCAAGTAGGTTTTGCTTTTGAGCTTTATTCATATTTATTTTCTTTGTTTCATGAAAATCCCATCTGAGTGGAAGCTGTCTTTTGATTTTGGAATGATAGGTCCTGTGACCTATCATTATACACTCTTAGGTGGAGAAAGCTAATGGTTTAAAACATGTTAAATGTACACTTAATGTGACAGGCACATTTGAGTCTAGGTGAAGTTGTGAGAAGGGTGTATGTGGTGTATTCTATTTATGTGACAGGTGTAGCTGTGTGTTTGGGGAGAATTTGATGACGTGAAACAGAATGAGAAGGGGGGGGAGTGGGGACGCAGGGGCCATGCAGTGTATGCAGAATGCACATGCCATCCCCCTATCCTCCCTTACACACTCATTCCCCCCCCCAAAAAACAAAAAAAAAACAAAACCTTACTATCACCTACTCATGTTGGTTATCTTCTGAACATCTTCAGGTAGCAGGACGTAGCCTTCCTGCTACCTCTTCTTCATTATCTTTTCTGCTGACTCCTGTACATGCTTGGAAGGCAGGTCTGGTCCATCTTCTGCCAAGGGCTCTTACATTTGCATAGCTGTTGAGTCCTGGCTGTGCTGGCTGACTTTGGGTGGCATGGATTAACTTTCCCATTGCTCCATTGCTTCCTTTTCTGTGTCCCTATGCATTTGTTTTCCTGTGAGTAGGCCGGGTTGAATTGGGCACATAGGTGGTTGAGTCATGGGATAGAGCAGACCTCCCGTAGCTCAACTCAATGTATGCAATAGTCTTCTCAGCACCTCATTTTTCTTTTATACACTAATGAATGGATTCTCTGCAAATTTCTTCTGAAGAAAACAAAACTAAACAGAATTTTAATACACATGTTAGCAGGCAGATTTTAGATTGTGGAAAGGTCAAATCATATGTCCAAGTCAGGATATTGCGGGACGGGGGGGTGGGAGTGGGCGGCGGCGGGGGAGGGTTCGCGGCAGGAGGGGGGCGGCAATGGCGGCAGGGGGGGCGGCGCCGGGGGGAGGGCTAAAATGTGCCCCCTCCCCTCGGGCTCTGGAACCCCCTCCCACGGAAGTCTGGCTACGCCCCTGCTATTTAGTATTTTTATTTACAGACTTTTCTGTCCCCTCAGTTTTTCTCTGAGGGCAGTTGCTTGAACAGCTTGGAAGTTTCCCTCCTTCCTTTGTGAAACTTTTTATACTGGCAGTACAGGCCTACTCCATCCTCATCCTCCTCGACCTATCCGCCGCTTTTGACACTGTCAATCACAACCTACTTCTTGACACACTGTCCTCCTTTGGGTTCCTGGGCTCTGTCCTCTCCTGGTTCTCCTCTTACCTCTCTCATCGTACCTTCAGAGTACACTCTCATGGTTCGTCCTCCTCCCCTATCCCACTCTCTGTTGGAGTTCCTCAGGGATCTGTACTTGGGCCCCTTCTTTTCTCAATCTACACCTCTTCCTTAGGCTCCCTGATCTCATCTCATGGTTTCCACTATCATCTTTATGCTGATGACACCCAGCTGTATCTCTCCACACCAGACATCACCGCGGAAACTCAGGCCAAAGTATTGGCCTGCTTATCCGATATTGCTGCCTGGATGTCCAACCGCCACCTGAAACTGAACATTGCCAAGACTGAACTTATTGTTTTCCCACCCAAACCCACTTCTCCTCTCCCTTCACTCTCTATCTCAGTTGATAACACCCTCATCATCCCCGTCTCATCTGCCCGCAACCTCGGTGTCATCTTCGACTCCTCCCTCTCCTTCTCTGCGCATATCCAGCAGATAGCCAAGACCTGTTGCTTCTTCCTCTACAACATTAGCAAGATTCGCCCCTTCCTCTCTGAGCACACCACCCGAACTCTCATCCACGCTCTCATTACCTCTTGCCTTGACTACTGCAACCTACTCCTCACTGGCCTCCCACTTAGCCACCTATCCCCCCTTCAGTCCATCCAGAACTCTGCCGCACGTCTTATTTTCCGCCTTTACCGATATACTCATGTCACCCCTCTCCTCAAGTCACTTCACTGGCTTCCGATCAGATACCGCATACAGTTCAAGCTTCTCCTACTAACCAACAAATGCACTCGATCTGCAGCCCCTCCTTACCTCTCTACCCTCATCTCCCCTTACGTCCCTGCCCGTAACCTCCGCTCTCAAGACAAATCCCTCCTTTCAGTACCCTTCTCCACCACCGCCAACTCTAGACTCCGCCCTTTCTGCCTCACCTCACCCCATGCTTGGAACAAACTCCCTGAGCCCATACGCCAGGCCCCCTCCCTACCCATCTTCAAATCATTGCTCAAAGCCCACCTTTTCAATGTCGCTTTCGGCACCTAATCACAACACCTCTACTCAGGAAATCTAGACTACCCCAACTTGACATTTTGTCCTTTAGATTGTAAGCTCTTCTGAGCAGGGACCGTCCTTAATTATTAATTTGTACAGCGCTGCGTAACCCTAGTAGCGCTCTAGAAATGTTAAGTAGTAGTAGTAGGATATAGGAAATTCCCATAATATTTTACAAGAGGCTTCCCCCGTAATACAGGCCAACCTACGGCACATGCAAATAACCCCTTCCCGGTTTGCAATTCTCTCCCAGGTATGCTGTTTTTATCACATAATCTGCAACAAATTCAAGAGCTTAATTGTGTGTTGAATTAATAAAATATTCTCTCTAATTTGTTTTAAATGTAGTAGTTAATAATTTTATTGTTTTAAATGTAGTACTTTGTACTTTTTGACAGAGTAAACAACCAATGTGCATTTAATGTTCTCTGCTTATGAATTTTTAGACCATGGTCATCTCCCCTCAAATGTCTGTTCATTAAGCTGATAACATAAGAATAGCTGTACTGGGTCAGACCAGTGGTTCGTGTAGCCTAGTATCCTGCTTCCAACAGTGGCCAATCCAGGTCAGAAGTACCTAGCAGAAACCCGATTAGTAGCATCATTCCATTCTACCAATCTCGGGGCAAGCAGTTGCTTCCCTTTGTCTGTCTCAATAACAGACTATTAACTTTTCCTCCAGGAACTTGTCCAAACCTTTTTTTAAACCCAGATATGCTAACGGCTGTTACCACATCCTCTGGCAACGAGTTCCAGAGCTTAACTATTCATTGACTGAAACATTTTTCCACCTATTTGTTTTAAAAGTATTTCCATTTAATTTCATTGAGTGTCCCCTAGTCTTTGTACTTGAGTGAAAAATTGATTCACTTTTACCCATTCTACACCACTCAGGATTTTGTAGTCCTAACTTGTTTAGCTTTTCCTCATGGGAGAATTATTACATCCTCTGTCATTTTAATTGCCATGCTCTACCTTTTCCTAGATTATTACACCTTGTTTTGAGATGTGATGACTAGTCATGATGCTCGTAGTATTAGGGAGAGATACAATATATTCTCCTTTCCTAGTAATTCCTAATAGTGTTTGCTTTTTTGACTTTCACTGTACCATTTTTTTTTTTGGGGGG
The DNA here is from genome assembly GCF_901765095.1 of Microcaecilia unicolor. Classification (NCBI taxonomy): domain Eukaryota; kingdom Metazoa; phylum Chordata; class Amphibia; order Gymnophiona; family Siphonopidae; genus Microcaecilia; species Microcaecilia unicolor. The sequence continues at coordinate 296,217,621 of NC_044032.1, forward strand.
GGGAGTCTCTCTCTCTCTCTGTGTGTTTATGAATATATATATGTATATATATATGTATATGTGTGTGTATATATATATATATATATATATATATATATATATATATATATATATATATATAATGTGTGAACTTTTTTCCCAACAAGGTACCTTTTTTTTTCTTCCCCTTTATTCTTTCTGCTCTCATACAGAATCCTGTATGACGCTGGACTTGTTAACTTGTTCCCTATTGGGTTATAGCAGCAGTTCCCAAACCTGGTCCTGGAGGCACCCCAGCCAGTCAGGTTTTCAGGATATCCACAATGAGAGAGATTTGCATATACTGCCTTCACTTCATTCAAATTGCTTTCATAAATATTCATTGTGGATATCCTGAAAACCTGACTGGCTGGGATGCCTCCAAGACCAGATTTGGGAACCACTGGGGTTTATAGTATTGACTTGTATTTTGTGTATTTATGTGTTTAAACTATACTCTTGGTGCTTGTCCACAATTGAACATACAAATCTTTAGATAAAGCAAGCAAAACTATCTCTGTTATCAAGATAACCTTTTTACTAAATAGAGGAAAGGGCTTCAGAAACTCAACAACCGCTGATCCAACTTATAATTGGACCGCTGATTGCTCAGCTCTGCTCTACGTGGCCAATTGTTCGACCCACGTTGGTAGCAGAGTTGAGCAATTAGCGGTCCAATTATAAGTTGGATCAGCGGTTGTTGAGTTTCTGAAGCCCTTTCCTCTATTTAGTAAAAAGGTTATCTTGATAACAGAGATAGTTTGCTTGCTTTATCTAAAGATGTGTATTTATGTGTGCAATAACTTATTGTTTTAGCACTGGTTAGTTTTTTTTTCCTGCTTCCACTCCGTTGCCCTATTTTCTCTTTGTTTGCAGCTGGACTTGCCTCTCCTGTATTGGTGGAGTTGTTAAAACTGGGTCATAATGGATAAAAGTTTGAAGCACTGGATTAATCCACACTGCTGCCCAGGGCTTAATTTGTATACAAAAAGGAAGTGAAATGTAGAGTTGAGAGAGGGTATAGATGGTCCAAGGGCAGGAATGGCAGGAGAGGAGGAGCTAGACTAAGGAGTAGTGTGACTTCTCTGCTCCAAGCTCACCCCTTTCCCTCTTCTTTTTGCAGGATTCCTGGAAGGAAAGCATTGGAGCAGGAACACCCCTTCTCTGTAGTTTAAAAAGAAATGGTGGAACTTTTCTAGGCCATTTTTCCCAGAAATTAAGCTTTGCAGTTATTTATTTTTTCTTACCTGCTAGACCAGTTCAGACTAATGGGTTGTGATCCCCTACCAACAGATAGTGGTAGAGATACTGAACTCTTCCATTGACATCACCAGTATAAGGGATGGTGCAGCCTGGAACACTCTAGTATTTCTCTGCCTCCAGCAGATGGTATAGGTTGGACTGCTGCAGTAGAGTGAAAGCCTGGCTCCCTAGGTCACAATCCATGGCCTGTGTTTTTCACTTTGCAGTCCTTGGCACATACTGCTCCCAGGGTTCAGATTACAATCCTTACCATGGCTTAGTCCAGGGAGGTTCTCTCCAAAGCCGTGAGCTGAGTCCATGGACCCACAGTTGGTAAGGTATACTGTTAAGTCCCATGTAGCCTGTGCCTTTGATGGGTGTGAGGGCCTTCCCCCTTCCCCATGTGACCCTGCAGCTATTTGGAAAACAAAAAAAGAAGAGGAGGGTTTTGACTATTGAGCTTTATTCCGCTATCTATTGTAAAGGGAATAAATCTTCCTTACTTTTTATTTCTTTTAAAGAATTCTTGTAACCCATAGTGGCAGGGCAGAGGGGAGCACTGCTGAACTGGAGCAAGCAGCAGGCATACCTGAGAACCTTGTGGTAGAAGTTTCATTGGGTCCCGGGTACATATGGAGAGGGGCTTCTCGCTAGCCCGTGGCCTTGTGCATGCCTTAATGTGAGTTTTGCAAGAGCCCATGGCTCCTAATGCCCTGTTTGTGATAGGGCTTTTTTGCATTTGGTCTCCAAAAGGGATCCTGGAAGGGGAGCATGGTGATGGCCCACTTCCATTATGGCTGTATCGGCCATGATGGTTCTGTATTTGTTTAAAGGCCATTATGTAGTCTTCATTTCTCAGTGGTGTGGAGTGTGATGGGTTCAGTGTAGCTGAAGGGGGAGGGGGCAGCAGAGGGACCCCTGTGCCATCTGGTTTGGTTGGGAAGCCCAGATTCCTGGTGGCTGTCATCTCATGTGATAAGCAAGGTCTGGCTGGTGAACTCCCCTCAATTGTATGTGAGTGGTGAGGGCGTCTCAGCCTCTGATAGTTCAGGATTCTCAGTACCCAATCCCCTGTGCAAGGTGGCTGTGATATTTTAGTGATGCTTTGGACCTGGATGTTTCTGCTTAGCTCCCCAGCTGAGGATTCATGAGGATTAGTGGGGGAGTCCCTTGAGGGCCCCTTTCAAGAAGATGCCTCCCTGGAGTTAGGGAACCTTTCCCTGTACAATGATGAGGATTCTCCAGTCAACTACTTATTTAGGCGTGAAGAGCTCTGCCAGCTATTAGATTCAGTGATGGCAGCCCTGAGTGTGCATTCACATAAATTTTAACTAGCCATGGTGTATCTAAATTTCTACTGAAGGTAGTCATACCTTTCTACATCAATAATGCCGCATAACTTGCCACTTAAGACAGCTCTCCACACCCCAGACTATAAACAAGCTTTCACTTACCATCTGAAAAGGACAGTCCATCAGGAAATTTGCACAACAGTTTGTCGTCTTTGACTACAACTTGGTAGTACGTTGCCAAAAGTAGTACAGGCTTGGTACTACTTTTGGCAAAGTGTACCCTAGCTAATTAGCATCTTTTATTCAGTTCTGTTAATATGAAGCTGCTATTCCCCTACCAGTAGTATCAAACCTTACCAAGAGGCAGATGCTGAAAGCCAAGCGCAGAAGATCATAATGCAGAAAGGAGTGCAAAGAAATAGCAAAGTGATGCTCAAAAACAAATCGTTTGCAAATGATATGTGTGGTTAATTGGCGCTAACAAACCGAAAGCAAGGAGAGGACCATGTCTGGCACATTCACACAAAGGATTTGTGGAGAGTTCAGCTCTTGTGCGCATGCCCAGATAAACCTGGATGTGCAAACGCACATCGGAGCTGTTCTGTGCTTTAAAATAAGAGCCTTTCAAAAATTGTTTGCACTTTATTATTTTGAAATGTTCATATTTAAGCGCAGAAAATCAGGCATCGATGTTTGCTTTCACTTTTGGTTTTCTTTGGACTTATGCACATGCTTGGTTTTCATTAGCAGTGCTCAAACTTGTGTGGGCTTCCTTCCGCTTACAAAGGGAGACAAAAACCGCAGTGCAGTTTGAAAAACTGACCAGAAATCTTCCGAAAAGCATGTACGCTGCCCTTGAGCTGGTGGTACATTTTCAGCGTTCTGGCCATCATTTCCTTTGGTACCTTATGGTGCTTTCATTGTGCATTGGGAAGGAATATTACCTGACCTTACTATCATGCATTTTAGTACAGTTTGTGGCAATGTTTAGCACAATCATTAACACCCGCTTCCATATCATCAAGCTGATCAATCCATAGACTGGTGGGTTGTGTCCATCTACCAGCAGGTGGAGATAGAGAGCAAACTTTTGCCTCCCTATATGTGGTCATGTGCTGCCGGAAACTCCCCAGTATGTTCTCTATCTCAGCAGGTGGTGGTCACACACAGCAGCAGCTCTGGCTAGGCCTCCAAGCCTAATTCTTAGGTTTTGTTGAGTGCCTGGGGTTGAGGGCTCTTTTGAGCAAGTGCAAACCTGGTGGTGCCAGGTCCCTCCTTTTCTCCCCCCTCCCGCTGGCTCCGTAAAAAAAAAAAAAATTTTTGAACGTCCTTAAAGGCGTTTATTTCGACGTTTATTTAAACGTTTATTGCAGCTACTCACTGGGACACCAGGTCGTTACAGCTCGGAGCGGCAAGCAGGTAATTTTTACCTTTTTATAGCGGGCAGGGGGTTCCCCGATTCTTCTCCTCGTGGCATATGGCGTCGGAGGGCGAGGGCGCAAAGAGTCGCTCCCCGGATCGCTTGAGCGCTTCTAGAGGGGATGCGGGGGTCTTAAAGCCTGATTCGCCCTTGTTGGGTGACAGTTTCGTGACCAATGAATGTCCCGGTCCTTCCTCCGGCGTGGCGGTTTTTCCCGCCATAAACGCCCATCCCCCGCTCCTCGCCTCCGCCATCTTGGCCGGCCACGCGGCTCGGACGGCTTCTTCTTGGGCCGCCCTTGAGGTTGGAGACATTAATGCCATGAACGCCCTTAATTTGGGCGACGGCACAAAAGCGGCTAAAGTTAAGCGCCGTTCTTCCCGCGCGGCTCCTTCGCGGAGTGTCGCGCCGGACGCCATTTTGGATGCGCAGCATGTCTCCCCCCCGCTCTTGCGAGCGCCGGTTGAGGGTGCGTCTAGGGCTGTAGCCCAGGCTGCGGAAGTGCACAGTCTGGGGGGTTTCTCCCCCGAGTTTGTTTTGCTGCTGCATCGGGCCTTCCTTATGCAAAACGCTGCCCCTGCTCCCTCGTCTGGTAAAGAGGTTGAGGTTCCCAGAGGTAAACGCCCTCGGGTTGATTCCCAGGCCTTGGAGGACTTTGTCTCCTCCGATGTAGATGAGGGCAGCGTATCTGAGTTCTCCCAACGGTCCTTTGCGGATTCCTTGGAGGAGACGGATCCCCGCTCGGATGGAGCGGATGACCCCTCTGCAGCGCGGCTTTTTAGCTCAGAGGATTTGCCCAACCTGTTGATACAGGCCATGGACACTTTGAAGATTTCCTCTCCGGAGGACGTCTCTCCCTCAGCCCCTGTTGGCTCTGCCATTATGCTGGGGATGAAGCGCCCGCCTAGAACCTTCCACGTGCATGATGCCATGCACACCTTAATTTCGGCTCAATGGGATGTCCCTGAAGCGAGCCTTAAAGTGGCTAGGGCTATGTCCCGCCTCTATCCTTTGACTGAAAGTGAACGTGAGGCCTATCTGTGGCCTACCGTGGATTCTTTAATCACTGCGGTGACTAAGAAAACGGCGTTGCCGGTGGAAGGTGGCACGGCCCTAAAGGACGCCCAAGACAGAAGATTGGAGGCGGCCTTAAGGTCGTCCTTTGAGGCGGCTGCTTTAAGTTTGCAGGCCTCAGTTTGCGGCTCCTATGTGGCCAGGGCGTGCCTGACTATGGTGCAGCGGGCTTCCTCCTCGGATCATTCCTTGAGGGCTGATTGGCCGGCCCTGGAATCGGGCTTAGCCTATTTGGCAGACTTGCTGTATGATGTCTTGAGGGCCTCAGCTAAAGGCATGGCTCAGACAATCTCTGCGCGGCGGTGGCTTTGGCTGAAACATTGGTCTGCTGACCATGCCTCTAAATCCCGCCTGGCTAGATTGCCTTTTAAAGGCAAGCTGCTCTTTGGGGTCGAGCTGGACAAAATAGTGACCGATCTCGGCACGTCTAAGGGCAAGAAGTTACCAGAGGTCAGGGCTCGGGCTAGTACTCGTCCCGGTACCTCCAGAGGACGGTTTCAGGAAGCCCGTCGGTACCGCCCGGGCAGGTCGGGTTCCTCTGCCCCCTCTTCCTTTAAGAGGAATTTCTCCCCCAAGCAGCATTCCTTTCGCAGAGACCGCCGTCCCGGAGGTGCTCCCTCCGGTCCTCCCCCAGGGTCTCGTGCCCAATGACGGGGCCTTGGTCCACGCCCCAATGCAGATTGGAGGACGGCTGTCTTCGTTTCTGGGCGAGTGGACCACAATAACTTCAGACGCTTGGGTGCTGGAAGTCATCAGAGACGGCTACAAGCTAGAGTTCTGCCGACCCTTAAGAGACGGGTTTGTACTCTCTCCCTGCAAGTCTCCGGTCAAAGCTGTGGCAGTGCAGCAGACTTTGGACAATCTGATCCGCCTGGGTGCGGTCGTTCCGGTGCCAGAAAGTCAGCTTGGCAAGGGGCGTTAGTCCATTTACTTTGTGGTACCAAAGAAAGGAGGTTCTGTCCGGCCTATCCTCGACCTCAAAGGGGTCAATCGGGCCTTGAAAGTGCGGCACTTTCGCATGGAGACTCTCCGCTCTGTTATAGCGGCAGTGAAGGCAGGGGAGTACCTGGCATCCTTGGACATCAAGGAAGCGTACTTGCATATTCCCATCTGGCCTCCTCATCAACGCTTTCTGCGTTTTGCAGTCCTGGGCCGACACTTCCAGTTCAGAGCCCTCCCGTTCGGGTTGGCTACTGCTCCGCGGACCTTTTCCAAAGTAATGGTGGTCATCGCGGCCTTCCTGCGAAAGGAAGGAGTACAAGTCCATCCTTATCTGGACGACTGGTTGATCCGAGCCCCCTCTTATGCAGAGTGCGGCAAAGCTGTGGACTGGGTAGTTGCTCTTTTGAGCTCCCTGGGATGGATCATCAACTGGGAGAAAAGCCAGCTGCGCCCGACTCAGTCCCTGGAGTATCTGGGAGTTCGATTCGACACCCAAGTGGGCAGAGTGTTCCTGCCAGACAATCGGATTGTCAAGCTTCAGGCTCAGGTGGACCAGTTCCTAGTAGCCTCTCCTCTTCGGGCTTGGGACTATGTGCAGCTGTTGGGCTCTATGACGGCCACGATAGAAGTAGTGCCCTGGGCCAGGGCTCATATGAGACCACTACAACAATCTCTGCTGCAGCGCTGGACTCCGATGTCGGAGGATTATGCTGTGCGCCTTCCCTTGGAACCAGCAGTGCGCAAGGCGCTGAGCTGGTGGATGCAGACAGACAAGTTGTCTGCGGGAATGCCTCTGGTGACCCCGGAGTGGATTGTCGTCACGACGGACGCCTCTTTGTCGGGCTGGGGAGCCCACTGCTTGGGAAGGACAGCGCAGGGGCTCTGGTCTCCTGCAGAGGCAAATTGGTCTATCAACCTCCTGGAACTCAGAGCCATTCGGTTGGCGCTTTTGGAGTTCATCCCGGTACTGGTGTTGAAGCCGGTACGGGTCCTGTCGGACAATGCCACGGCTGTGGCCTATGTCAACCGCCAGGGAGGTACCAAGAGCGCCCCTCTAGCCAAGGAGGCTATGAATCTATGCCAGTGGGCAGAAGCGAACCTGGAGCAGCTGTCAGCGGCCCACATTGCCGGAGTCATGAATGTCAAGGCGGACTTTCTCAGTCGCCATACCTTGGAGCCCGGAGAGTGGCAGCTATCTGCTCAGGCGTTCTTGGACATCACGAAGCGCTGGGGCCAGCCGAGCCTAGATCTGATGGCGTCATCGGCCAATTGCCAAGTGCCGCGCTTTTTCAGCAGAGGACGGGACCCTCTATCCCTGGGAGTAGATGCTCTTCTCCAACAGTGGCCGAATCAAGAGCTTCTCTATGTGTTCCCGCCCTGGCCCATGTTGGGCAGGGTGCTAGACCGGGTGGCAAAGCATCCCGGCAGGGTAATCCTGGTGGGTCCGGATTGGCCTAGACGTCCCTGGTATGCGGACTTGATCAGGCTCTCAGTCGACGATCCTCTGCGGCTGCCAGTGGAGCAGGGCCTGTTACATCAGGGTCCCGTGGTGATGGAGGATCCCTCCCCCTTTGGTCTTACGGCCTGGCTATTGAGCGGCAGCGTCTGAGAAAGAAGGGCTTCTCAGACAAGGTCATCGCCACTATGCTGAGAGCGAGGAAGCGCTCTACTTCTACTGCTTACGCCAGGGTTTGGCGTATATTTGCAGCGTGGTTTGAAGCAGGCTCACTTTCTCCCTTCACTGCTCCAATTTCTTCAGTGTTGGCGTTCCTGCAAGAAGGTCTGGAGAAAGGCCTGTCGCTCAGTTCCCTTAAAGTCCAGGTAGCGGCTCTGGCTTGCTTCAGGGGCCGCCTGAAGGGTGCTTCCCTGGCTTCGCAGCCAGATGTGGTGCGCTTTCTCAAGGGAGTTAATCACCTGCGCCCTCCTCTGCACTCAGTGGTGCCTGCGTGGAATCTCAACCTGGTGCTAAGAGCATTGCAGAAGCCGCCTTTTGAACCCTTGTCGAGGGCATCTCTGAAAGACCTGACGTTGAAAGCAGTCTTTTTGGTGGCTATCACTTCAGCCAGAAGAGTTTCCGAGCTCCAGGCGCTCTCATGTCGAGAGCCCTTTCTGCAGTTCACTGAGGCAGGAGTGACTATTCGCACAGTGCCTTCCTTCCTGCCCAAGATTGTTTCTCGCTTCCATGTGAATCAGCAGCTCTGTCTCCCTTCCTTTCGTAGGGAGGACTACCCAGAGGAGTACTCTGCTCTTAAATATCTGGATGTGAGACGAGTCATCATCAGATACTTGGAAGTGACCAATGAGTTCCGGAAATCGGATCATCTGTTTGTCCTGTTGGCAGGTCCTCGTAAGGGTCTGCAGGCTGCTAAGCCTACAGTGGCAAGATGGGTCAAGGAAGCCATTGCAGCGGCTTATGTGGCCGCGGGGAAGGTGCCGCCTATCCAGCTGAAGGCTCACTCCACTAGAGCTCAGGCGGCCTCGATGGCAGAGGCCGGGTCCGTCTCCTTGGAAGAGATATGCAAGGCGGCAACTTGGGCTTCGGCTCATACATTCTCCAAGCATTACCGCTTGACTGTGGCTGCACGGGCGGAGGCCCGGTTTGGAGCTTCAGTGTTGAGGTCAGGGATTTCAATGTCCCGCCCTGGGTGAGTACTGCTTCGGTACATCCCACCAGTCTATGGATTGATCAGCTTGATGATATGGAAGGTAAAATTATGTATCATACCTGATAATTTTCTTTCCATTAATCATAGCTGATCAATCCATAGCCCCTCCCAGATATCTGTACTGTTTTATATTCTGGTTGCATTTCAGGTTCAAGTTTAGTCTTCAGTTACTTCAGAAAGACTTCGTGTTCAAGTTTTTTCACTTGGATTCTTCAAGAGTTGAGACGAGTTTGTACATAAGTACATAAGTACATAAGTAGTGCCATACTGGGAAAGACCAAAGGTCCATCTAGCCCAGCATCCTGTCACCGACAGTGGCCAATCCAGGTCAAGGGCACCTGGCACGCTCCCCAAACGTAAAAACATTCCAGACAAGTTATACCTAAAAATGCGGAATTTTTCCAAGTCCATTTAATAGCGGTCTATGGACTTGTCCTTTAGGAATCTATCTAACCCCTTTTTAAACTCCGTCAAGCTAACCGCCCGTACCACGTTCTCCGGCAACGAATTCCAGAGTCTAATACACGTTGGGTGAAGAAAAATTTTCTCCGATTCGTTTTAAATTTACCACACTGTAGCTTCAACTCATGCCCTCTAGTCCTAGTATTTTTGGATAGCGTGAACAGTCGCTTCACATCCACCCGATCCATTCCACTCATTATTTTATACACTTCTATCATATCTCCCCTCAGCCGTCTCTTCTCCAAGCTAAAAAGCCCTAGCCTTCTCAGCCTCTCTTCATAGGAAAGTCGTCCCATCCCCACTATCATTTTCGTCGCCCTTCGCTGTACCTTTTCCAATTCTACTATATCTTTTTTGAGATACGGAGACCAGTACTGAACACAATACTCCAGGTGCGGTCGCACCATGGAGCGATACAACGGCATTATAACATCCGCACACCTGGACTCCATACCCTTCCTAATAATACCCAACATTCTATTCGCTTTCCTAGCCGCAGCAGCACACTGAGCAGAAGGTTTCAGCGTATCATCGACGACGACACCCAGATCCCTTTCTTGATCCGTAACTCCTAACGCGGAACCTTGCAAGATGTAGCTATAATTCGGGTTCCTCTTACCCACATGCATCACTTTGCACTTGTCAACATTGAACTTCATCTGCCACTTGCACGCCCAATCTCCCAGTCTCGCAAGGTCCTCCTGTAATCGTTCACATTCCTTCTGCGACTTGACGACCCTGAATAATTTTGTGTCATCGGCGAATTTAATTACCTCACTAGTTATTCCCATCTCTAGGTCATTTATAAATACATTAAAAAGCAACGGACCCAGCACAGACCCCTGCGGGACCCCACTAACTACCCTCCTCCACTGAGAATACTGTCCACGCAATCCTACTCTCTGCTTCCTATCTTTCAACCAGTTCTTAATCCATAATAATACCCTACCTCCGATTCCATGACTCTGCAATTTCTTCAGGAGTCTTTCGTGCGGCACTTTGTCAAACGCCTTCTGAAAATCCAGATATACAATATCAACCGGCTCCCCATTGTCCACATGTTTGCTTACCCCCTCAAAAAAATGCATTAGATTGGTGAGGCAAGACTTCCCTTCACTAAATCCGTGCTGACTTTGTCTCATCAGTCCATGTTTTTGTATATGCTCTGCAATTTTATTCTTAATAATAGCCTCCACCATCTTGCCCGGCACCGACGTCAGACTCACCGGTCTATAATTTCCCGGATCTCCTCTGGAACCCTTCTTAAAAATCGGAGTAACATTGGCTACCCTCCAGTCTTCCGGTACTACACTCGATTTTAGGGACAGATTGCATATTTCTAACAGTAGCTCCGCAAGTTCATTTTTTAGTTCTATTAATACTCTGGGATGAATACCATCAGGTCCCGGTGATTTACTACTCTTCAGCTTGCTGAACTGACCCATTACATCCTCCAAGGTTACAGAGAATTTGTTTAGTTTCTCCGACTCCCCCGCTTCAAATATTCTTTCCGGCACCGGTGTCCCCCCCAAATCCTCCTCGGTGAAGACCGAAGCAAAGAATTCATTTAATTTCTCCGCTACGGCTTTGTCCTCCCTGATCGCCCCTTTAACACCATTTTCGTCCAGTGGCCCAACCGACTCTTTGGCCGGTTTCCTGCTTTTAATGTATCTAAAAAATTTTTACTATGTATTTTTGCTTCCAACGCTAATTTCTTCTCAAAGTCCTTTTTTGCCCTCCTTATCTCCGCTTTGCATTTGGCTTGGCATTCCTTATGATCTATCCTGTTACTTTCAGTTGGTTCTCTTCTCCACTTTCTGAAGGATTGTTTTTTGGCTCTAATGACTTCCTTTATCTTACTGTTTAGCCACGCCGGCTGACGTTTAGTCTTTTTTCCCTTTTTTCTAATACGTGGAATATATTTGTCCTGAACCTCCAGGATGGTGTTTTTAAACAGCATCCACGCCTGACGCAAGTTTTTTACTCTGCGAGCTGCTCCTTTCAGTCTTTTTTTCACCATTTTTCTCATTTTGTCGTAATCACCTTTTCTATAGTTAAACGCTAGCGTACTTGATTTCCTAGTTTCACTTCCTTCAATGCCAATATCAAAACCGATCATATTATGATCACTGTTGTCAAGCGGCCCTCGTACCGTTACCCCCTGCACTAGATCATGAGCACCACTAAGGACTAAGTCTAGTATTTTTCCTTCTCTTGTCGGCTCCTGAACTAGCTGTTCCATGAAGCTGTCCTTGATTTCATCAAGAAATCTTATGTCCCTTGCGTGTACAGATGTTACATTAACCCAGTCTATATGCGGGTAATTGAAATCCCCCATTATTATTGTGTTGCCCAGTTTGTTTGCGTCCCTGATTTCCTTTAACATTTCCGCATCCGTCTGTTCGTCCTGGCCAGGCGGACGGTAGTACACTCCTATCACTATCCTTTTCCCCTTTGCACATGGAATTTCAATCCACAGTGATTCCAAGGAGTGTTTTGTTTCCTGCAGAATTTTCAATCTATTTGATTCAAGGCTCTCGTTAATATACAATGCTACCCCTCCACCAATCCGATTCACCCTATCACTACGATATAATTTGTACCCCGGTATGACAGTGTCCCACTGGTTATCCTCCTTCCACCAGGTCTCAGAGATGCCTATTATATCTAATTTTTCATTTAGTGCAATATATTCTAACTCCCCCATCTTATTTCTTAGGCTCCTGGCATTCGCATATAGACATTTCAAACTATGTTTGTTGTTCCTAAGTACATCATGCTTAGTACTTGACAGTATTAATTGGCAATCTTTTGTCTGATTTTTATTGTTATTTAAGGATACCCGATCTACTACAATCTCTTTTGCAACCTCACTATCAGGATACTCTATCTTCCCTGTTATGGTGATATCTTTGAAAGATACCTTATCCCGAACCATGCTCTTTTGAGCGACTGTCGGCCTTACAGTGAGCTGCTGCATTCCTCTCCCCTCCGTTTTACGGGGCTGGATTGAGATTTAAATTCTGCCGGCACTCCCTCCCGCTTCGTGCGGCTGTAGGGCAGCTTTGTACCCCTCCCGCTTCGGCGGTGTTAGGGTCAGTCAGCTCCTCCCGCGGTTGCGGTTGCAGGATAAGCCAGATCCCCCCGCATCGGCGGGTGTGGTGTCCCTCCCCCGCTCCACGGGGATGAGCTGGACGGATTCCCCTCCCCCACTTGTGTGGGGATGAGCTGGGTTAATTCCCCTCCCCCGTTTCGGCGGTGGTGAGCTGGGCAGAGTGTCCCTTCGTGGGTGTAATTCTCTAAGTGCTGAGTCCTGCGGATGGAGCTTTGATATCGACATACTGAGGAGTTTCCGGCAGCACATGACCACATATAGGGAGGCAAAAGTTTGCTCTCTATCTCCACCTGCTGGTAGATGGACACAACCCACCAGTCTATGGATTGATCAGCTATGATTAATGGAAAGAAAATTATCAGGTATGATACATAATTTTACCTTTCGAGCCCACTGAACATTCTGCATTCTGTGTGGGATAATCGGGTGCTAACTACTTTTTAATCCTGGCATTAGTTTTGAGCATAGGCCCCAAATAAGAGCCTTTGTTGTAACCATAGCTCTTGAAATGTGCATCTATGGAAAGCATTTGCAAAGCATCTATCTGATCCTTTCTACATACTGTGCACTATTGCCTGGATTAGTCCTCATTTGATGACAGTGCCTTTAAGTAATACTTGTTCATATGAAGTTTTCAATCCATGCATATATAGGTGAGTGGGTTGCTCCCCAATGATGGAATGATTCTCTCAAAGATGGAGCAACCCAGACCTTGGAAGTTACCCACTTGTGTGTCTGATCTGCTTGTTAAAGAAGAAAAGTAGTGCTTTCTGATCTGTAACAGATGTTCTCCATAAGCAGAATTAATCAGGCGCTTAATCTCACCCACCTCCCAGAGACTTGATAGAGCTTCAAACTAACTGTGGGGACTGAGGAAACTTCTGCATGTGGAAAAGGTGATGATACCCAACTGTGTGCTTGATTAATCTTGTTGGCTATGAGGAAAAGCAGCTATTAGAGGTCAGACATTTTTCTTTACACAAGTGATGTTTAGTTGTACTTGCTGTTAGGGTAGATCACTGCTCAGCTCTGAGAAGTCTTGGAAGTTGTTTAAGGTTTAGATATGGTTTAGGGTCAATTGGCTATTTGTCAGTCTGCAAAAGACAGATATTTGTGGTAAGGTAAGGATATAAGCAACATCCATTTGCTGTTCATTTGGAAGTTGAGCTAGATTTACTAAATGGTGCTTCAATGTCTACAGAAGTAACAGATTCAGAGTATAGTGATATTTGTGCTTATGTACCGTATGCATTGTTTTCCAAAAGAACATTTTCTAATTGCCAAAGGAACTATTTTATGCTTCTTGCCCTCACCTCTCCCTGCCAACAGCATCATTCTGTTTTTGGTTCAAACACTTTTTATTTTAGCTTATTTGTTAGGTGAGATATTATGCAAAAGGAAGAACATTGTCAGTCAAAATATATTTGAATGAATTTGAAATTTGCTTGGACTCAATTTTTCAATTTACTTGGGTAAATACCAATTTATCCAAGTAAAAGTGCTTTCCAAAAAATGTCCTTACAAGTACATGTGGGGTTGCAGAATGTGTAGACTTTTAGGCATTCCTGGGTTTTGTTAAGCTCAGGAGAGAAGAATAATGCCTGTATATTGCAGTTTCAAATGTGCATATTGTGTTTTACATTGGAAAAAAAATCTGGTGCAAATGTTCATAGTACTTGTAATAATGTTTAAAGTGAAAGTATAGTAAGCACATGCATTCATTTCAGAGTTTAGTTCAAATACTGCTGCTAAGATGTATCTGGGCACTGTGAAGCATTGTCCTATTGAAAAATATGAAATCTTGATTTTTTTTCCTCCAAGTTTAGCACTTTGTATGCCACTGGAGAAGCACTTGGCCATTGACCTGGAAGATTTGATTTTTGTTTGTTGATTGATTAATTTAATGAATGCTAGAATGTTGTACCAAGTAAAACTCCTTATTACTTACTGGAAATTTTGTGCCTTTCTTTTTTTCTATAAATGTTTATTATAGACTAAATAAGGGGCTGAATTAGCTCAAGGTAACAGTATTGCTCATAAATTTGAATCATCAAGGTTTGGTGCTACTGACCACAAATTTCACATTTGTGCTAATTCATCTCACTTTATCTGTTACCATATTCCAATGGATGTCCATACTTTGAGTTTTATTATGAAACAGTTATTGATAAACTGTTTCATTTATCTAGCATGGAAGACTATGCAGTGGGGATCATATCTTGAAAATTGGTGATACAGACCTGAGTGGAATGAGCAGTGAGCAGGTTGCACAAGTACTGAGGCAATGTGGAAATCGAGTGAAGCTGGTGATCGCAAGAGGTCCTGTGCAGGAACCTGCTGCAGCAGTCCCAGTGGGTACTCCACTATCACACCCATTTCCATCTTTGTTAGATAAACAGGTAAATTCATATTAAATGCACATGAGTTTTCATTAATTTTTATACTCAACTGCCTAGGTTCTCTCTTTATTTTTAATACAATTCTCATAGGTTGCAGTATTGTCTTTCCTTAATGTCCTCAGCAGACCAATCCAGAATGTGTGGGCTAAGTCCATCAACTAGCAGATAGAGAAATAAAATAGTTCTGTGTGATTCACCCCTTAAGGGTGCCATGCAGCCCCAGATGATCAGTATTTCCATTACATAGCTTCCCACTATTCCAGAACCTATGGGATAGTAGTATTCATCAACCACCAGGTGGAGATAGACAACTGAAAGCTTAGCTGAGACATCTCTCTTGGCATCCTCAGTATTTTCTATCTCTTGCAGGTGGATGGGCACACTTTTCACCTTCTGGTTGTGAGTGATTTGCTCCTGGTCCAGTTGGCCAACTGGTCTTCAGTTGAGCTTTGCAGGTGGCTTGAGTCTGCAGAGTCATACCTGGATGTCTTCAGATCCCTACACTAGTACCCCCACAAATTTGTTTCTTCCCTCCACCTCTCCCCTGTTTCCTGTGGAGCTCTCCTTTTCCAGCACAAGACCCTTTAAAAAAAGGAGAAGGAAAGAGGTTTACTGGAGAGTGTGGGACACTATTGGGCCTGATCCTTTCTCATCTAGGGTAAGATTTTTGGAGACTGTGATCTTGGGGGGAGCAGCCAGGAGTGGCAAGTCTGACTAAAGTTTGAGTCAGAAGTGCTTGGAAGGCTGCAAGTTCTACTTGGTGCAGGGGAGAGATTTCTGACTCACCACTTCGGACCGCATTGTGCTGCTGTTATGACAGTCTGGGTGAATGGTGACTCCTTGCGGAGGCAGTAAGTGGTGTTCCTGCTATGGGATCCGCTGGCCAGCTTTGGGATGTTGCAGTGCATGCAAGACAGGATGAAGGAAATGGTCGGCAGCAGAACATCTTTGGACTTGGTGCAACATCTGAATATGCTGGCGACTTAGGGCTGTCTGGCAGGACTGGTGCACAGTTTGATGCAGGAGAGCGTGGGAATGGGCGCCATTTGTTCAGGGCTGACTGACAGTGAGGAATGGTCTCTGATTACACGCAGAGCACAGCCACTATTTTACAACTTCAGCCTGGCAGAGCATTCAGCTGCATTGGGATTTTTCTTTTCTTTGGAATTTTATATTGCTCTTACACCAGACCTATTTACTGAATCAGGGACAGTTAAAGTTGCTGCAAGGTGCCTCAGTTTCTTGCCTCGCTGCCCTCCAGCTCCTAAGAAATCTTGTTTAGACCTCCAGAAGTGGGCAGATGAGGCTATCTCCGCTTCTCCCTCCTTATCTGATGTGGCCTCAGTCTGTTCAGAGGAGCCATTGTTGAGCCGTTAGAGGAGATCTCCTGAGGAGGAGAATGATCCGAAATTATTGAGGTTCTTTCATGAAGAGGAGCTCAGTACTCTTATTTCTGAGGCACTGACAGTGCTTTCTATTGAGCAGCCTTCTGCTTTTGCTTTAGGAGTTTGTCGATCATGAGGGGGCTTAGAGGCCATTCTAAGGCCTTACCAATGCATCCAGACATTGAGGACCTGATTACAACTGAATGGGTTCACTGGACTCGGGGTTGAAATTGGGAAAAGACGTTACTCGCCTTTACCCTTTGGTTCTGGAGGAGAAAGATAGACTGCAGCCTCCCAGGCAGGACTCCCATGTTACAGCGGTGATTAAGACCACCTTGCTGGTGGAAGGGGGCATTACCCTAAATGAACTACAGGATAGGAAGCTTAAGAGGCTCGCTGAAACAAGCCTTTGAAATGGCCGCTATGGGTCTTCAAGCAACTAGCTGGAAGTGGGTTTGGCCTACTTTACGAGTGCTATTTATGACATGTTACAGGTTATGACCCATGTTATGTCTTTGGCTGTCACGGCATGTCGGCAACTCTGGTTGTGCGGATGCATCGTCAAAATCATGCATAGCTGAACTGCCCTTTTGGGGCAAGTGGTTATTTGGAGACTATCTCAGTAACTTGATGAAAGAACTGTGAGAAATTAAGCCATAGTGGTTGCTGGAGGATAAGCCGCAAGCCTCTGTTCATATGTCTTCAGAGGGCTCTCGAATTCTGGTCATCCTTCAGGAGGCTCCAATCTCAATTTTGAGACAGCAGACGGTACCGACATGCAGTGTTCCCTCTAAGGAGCGACCAGCTGCATGCAAATTTTTTGTTGAGTGAGCGCAGATAATAACCCTATAACCAAAAAAGAGTAGGGAGATCTCCCCCCCCCCCCCCCCCCAAGCTATCTGCGGAGTGGGGGGAGGGGGTCCCCTTGAGCTAAGGAGCAAATTTAGTGTTGCCCATTTCCTCTGAATTGCATGAGTTTTCTTACTTACAAGTAACTCTTATCTTGCAAGCGAGATGGGTTAATATACAGATTCTAGAACTTATTTCTGCATAATAGAACAGTGAAACAATGGGTATTCTCCCAATCTAAATTCTAGAACGTCATACACATGTATAGAACATACCAGTGAGCAATGCTTCCGGTTTCTATGAGTGATTGCTCACACGCTCACCTTAGAGGGAACACTGCCGGCCTGGTCGTCCACAATATGGTCAGAAGTTCTGCTTTCAGGTACGCCAATTTTTCATTCGGACAGGAAATCCTCCTCTTAGTCAGCTGGAGCACCCAGTGCCTCTCGAGTTTCGCAATGATGTGAGACTGGTTCACTGTTCTCTTCCTCTGGTGGGAGGTCATCTTCAGGAGTTCTGAGAAGAGTGGGCCAAAATCGTGACAGAACAGTGTGTTTTGGACATTCTTACAGAAATTTACAAATTGGAGTTCTCCTGCCTCTTTGCTCCTCTCTTCTTGCAGTCTCCTTGTTGAAAGGAAACCAAGGCGGTCGAGGTTCAGTCCACAGTAGATTCCTTGATGGCACTCCGGGCCATTGTTCCAGCTCCCTATCTACTTCATTGTCCCAAAGAAGAAAGGCACTTTTCATCCGGTCTTAGATCTTTAAACTCTAAACTGCTGTCTCTGCTTTTGAATGGAAACACTAAGTGCAGTCCAAGCCTCGATTCAAGCGGGAGAATTTGCCTCTGCCCTCAATCTCAAGGAGGCATACTTGCATATACCCATTGCATCAGAGGTTTCTTCAGTTTGTGATGCTGGGCCATCACTTCCAGTTCAGCGCTTTGCCCATTGGTCTCGCCACGGCACCAAGAACATTTACCAAGGTTATGGTGGTGGAGGCGGCCTTCCTTTGGCACCAGGGAATCAGAGTTCACACGTATCTTGATGACTGGTTCATTCTTGCATCATCCTATTTGGACAGTGTGACAGTGACGGACAATTGTCCATCTTCTGCAGTTGGCTTGGGTGATCAATTTTGAGAAGAGCAGACTAAATCCATCACAGATTCTGGAGTATCTGAGTGTTCTGTTTGACACAGCAAGGGAGAGGATCTGTTTGGAATGCAGAAGGTCGAAGCTGGTTCAACAAATTCATATTCTCCTCAGTCAAGGCAGGTCTAGGGTCAGCGATGATGGAAGTGGTGCCATGGGCAAAAGATTATATGCAGCCACTACAAGAGTCTCTTCTCAGCTGTTGGCCTCCAGTGTCACAGAAGTACGACCCTCATCTTCCTTGGATGCTGGTTGCCAGGAGGGAGTATGCAGTGGTGGTTGTTGTCCAAGAATTTGACTGTCAGTGCTCCCTTTCCATTAACACAATGGGAGGTGGTGACATTCCATTCTTTACATTGAACTTCAAGACTGTTAATACCACTGGGTTCAAAGTGGTTTACACATTTGAAAAGAATAAACTGAGATAAACTCAGAAATTACAATAACATAATGTCGGTAGAAACAAATAATTAACACAGAAACCTTTTTAAAAGAGTAGCGTTAAGATATTTCAAGAAGAGGGCATAACTGTGCAAATGATCTGGCGTTAATGCTACATCTTTCCAGATTCTTGGAGCTTGAAAAGCCAACAATTGCTCAAAAAGACTAAATCTTTTTATTCCCTTAGGAGAAGGAAGTGAGAAAGATAATTGGTTATAGATCTTCTAATCCTATTATGAATCATAAACGCCACATGTGATATTAAATAACATGGGCAATCTTTATTTAAACCATATGTTCAACTGTCCTAAACTCATTTTTTGTTCCAATTTTATCAATAAATTGTCCATATTTCCTCCTCTCCATGGGACAGTTGCCACAGAACAAAAAAAATCTGAATTTCTCAAATCTGTGATTCATTTTCACTGAATCTTCCATCAAAGGTTTATCCAAGACCTTCCTGTTAATGGCACTTTGATGTTTAATAACTCACTTAGGGTGCACTTGGTCTTCCCTATATAAAGCAGCATATAAGGGCAATAACAGGCATATACAAGTTTTACAGTTTGAAAACAAATCTCTTATCAGTAACAGGGAGGCATATTTTCAAAGCACGTAGCCTTCCAAAGTTCCATAGAAACCTATGGAACTTTGGAAGGCTAAGTGCTTTGAAAATATGCCTCCAGGGTGTTACAATGAATTTAGTAACAGGATTAACAGAACAGTTACCACCTGGAAAATGTCCACGTGGTGTGTTTTTCTCTTGTATAGCAGTCCTTTGAAACAAAGAGGGCATTAACCTGTCTTTCAGATTCATGCTTCTTTTGTGAAGATGCTTCAACAGTTTGAATCAGTTTGAACTATTTTCCAACAAAGAATTGTTGATAGAATTCTTTGTTGGAAAATGCTTCAACAGTTTGAATCAAATGCCAGTTTTTATCCAATATTTTTATATCATTCGACAGATGGTTAAACTCCAGAGTACAAACTATTCTATCTGTGTCATGCTTCTTCATGGAATTTAATAGTCCTTTTCTTTTCTTCACACAGGCTGTTTTATAACCCTCATTGATACAGCTATCAGGGTATCCTTTTTCCCTGAATCTAGATTTACGGTCAATCCCACGCTTCTCATATATATAGTCAGAGGTGCCCAAGGCAATCTGCAGCCCGAGGCAGGAGTCTAAAATCTACTGATGTCAGTAAACTCTTGCACTATGATAGCTGTCATAGCAGGGCTTTGAAAAAGATCTTACCCTACTGTCAATTTTTAAGAGCTAAAAGAATTTGCTCGGTGAACTATATACAGTGGCAGCCCTACCATTAAGCCAACTGAGGTGAGGGCCTCAGGTGGCACTGTCCAGGCACTGCACTCTCCTCTTTCCTCCTCAACCCTCTTCCCCACGTTTACCTTATTTTTTTATTTTCCAAAATGCGGCAGTGGCAGCGATTCCCATAGGCTGCCCTGCCGCTGGCACTGGCCTTTTCGCTCTACCGTGTCCCGCCTCTGAGAAAACAGGTAGTTAAGTCAAGAGGTGGGCTGCAGTAGGGATAAGAGGCTGGTGGCATGGCAGCCTATGGGAATTGCTGCCACTGATGCCTTATGGAAAAGAAAAAAATAGGTAAACACGGGGAAGAGGGTTGAGGAGTAAAGAGGAGATGCCGCTCCTGGAGAGTGCCGCCTTAGGATCCAGTAGGCCAGCTGAAGCGAGGGCCTTTCTTGAGAAGAGATGAAAAAAATTGTCTTAGCTAATATAGTCAATTCTAAAGTGTGTGGATGCAAATTTAAAATCTTGCAAGTAACATAGAAGATGAGATTTCTGCCATTTACTCTCTGGATGATGGCATTGTTGCGTTACAAACTATTGATACTAGGGATGAGAGTGCTTCAGGTGGACTTATGATTTAATTTGGATGCAGCTTTATCAAAAGCAGGTGTCATTAGAGAATTCCAGATAGAGACCTGATCATCTAAGATAAAAAAAATTAAAATATGAAGGAAAAGAATCACAGCAGGAGAGAAAATGATCTATAGTAACAGTATCAAGCTTCCTGAATTCTTTTAAGTGAATGTCGGAAACTGGTTGGGCAGAGGAGAAAAGGAAGTAAGTAAATATAAGAAGAGATTGATCAGACTTCTGTACAGGAAGAACATTAGTACTCAAAAGAGGAAGTAATTGCCATGCTGTATGAGTAGGAGATGAAATGTGCTGCCTTAAGAGTACCTCAGATAGGAAAGTATGAAAATTGTTTGCAGTTAAACTATTAGCATGAGAAATGTGAATGTTAAATTCCTTTAAGAGAATGGCTGCTCCTTCCGTAGCCTACACTACCCAACTTCCTTATTGTCAGAAGAGAGAGAATCTGAATCCGCAAGATAGAACAAGCAAAATACAGTGGTGGAAATAAGTATTTGATCCCTTGCTGATTTTGTAAGTTTGCCCACTGACAAAGACATGAGCAGCCCATAATTGAAGGGTAGGTTATTGGTAACAGTGAGAGATAGCACATCACAAATTAAATCTGGAAAATCACATTGTGGAAAGTATATGAATTTATTTGCATTCTGCAGAGGGAAATAAGTATTTGATCCCCCACCAACCAGTAAGAGATCTGGCCCCTACAGACCAGGTAGATGCTCCAAATCAACTCGTTACCTGCATGACAGACAGCTGTCGGCAATGGTCACCTGTATGAAAGACACCTGTCCACAGACTCAGTGAATCAGTCAGACTCTAACCTCTACAAAATGGCCAAGAGCAAGGAGCTGTCTAAGGATGTCAGGGACAAGATCATACACCTGCACAAGGCTGGAATGGGCTACAAAACCATCAGTAAGACGCTGGGCGAGAAGGAGACAACTGTTGGTGCCATAGTAAGAAAATGGAAGAAGTACAAAATGACTGTCAATCGACAAAGATCTGGGGCTCCACGCAAAATCTCACCTCGTGGGGTATCCTTGATCATGAGGAAGGTTAGAAATCAGCCTACAACTACAAGGGGGGAACTTGTCAATGATCTCAAGGCAGCTGGGACCACTGTCACCACGAAAACCATTGGTAACACATTACGACATAACGGATTGCAATCCTGCAGTGCCCGCAAGGTCCCCCTGCTCCGGAAGGCACATGTGACGGCCCGTCTGAAGTTTGCCAGTGAACACCTGGATGATGCCGAGAGTGATTGGGAGAAGGTGCTGTGGTCAGATGAGACAAAAATTGAGCTCTTTGGCATGAACTCAACTCGCCGTGTTTGGAGGAAGAGAAATGCTGCCTATGACCCAAAGAACACCGTCCCCACTGTCAAGCATGGAGGTGGAAATGTTATGTTTCTCTGCTAAGGGCACAGGACTACTTCACCGCATCAATGGGAGAATGGATGGGGCCATGTACCGTACAATTCTGAGTGACAACCTCCTTCCCTCCGCCAGGGCCTTAAAAATGGGTCGTGGCTGGGTCTTCCAGCACGACAATGACCCAAAACATACAGCCAAGGCAACAAAGGAGTGGCTCAGGAAGAAGCACATTAGGGTCATGGAGTGGCCTAGCCAGTCACCAGACCTTAATCCCATTGAAAACTTATGGAGGGAGCTGAAGCTGCGAGTTGCCAAGCGACAGCCCAGAACTCTTAATGATTTAGAGATGATCTGCAAAGAGGAGTGGACCAAAATTCCTCCTGACATGTGTGCAAACCTCATCATCAACTACAGAAGACGTCTGACCGCTGTGCTTGCCAACAAGGGTTTTGCCACCAAGTATTAGGTCTTGTTTGCCAGAGGGATTAAATACTTATTTCCCTCTGCAGAATGCAAATAAATTCATATACTTTCCACAATGTGATTTTCCGGATTTAATTTGTGATGTGCTATCTCTCACTGTTACCAATAACCTACCCTTCAATTATGGGCTGCTCATGTCTTTGTCAGTGGGCAAACTTACAAAATCAGCAAGGGATCAAATACTTATTTCCACCACTGTAGCTGATTTAAGATTAAGATAAATCTGTATTTTTTTCTTTTTGGTTGACCTGCAGTCCACTCTGTCAGGCGTGATGTCTACTGCCCTTTTGAGGATTCCATAGAGATTCCAGACGGCAAAAAATGCTTTTAAAACTGCTGATTTCAGGGTCAATGCCCCAGCCACCATTTATATTTACCTTACAAAGTAGGGTGCGTTTTCAAAATTCTTTAGCTGCTCAGGCAGTTGAGAACAAAGTATTTTGTAAAGTAGATTTTAAGTAGTGTGCCTTTTATGACAAAAACAGTATCTCATAGAATTTTAGGCCTAATAAAACATCATTTTGTTCTCTTCTCGTCTAAATTATTTAGAAGCACTTATTAATCTTTATGATAACTGACCTTTGAGGAAGTAAATTAAATATGTCATATTGTTTTTCATTTTAAAGAATATATATTTCATTTAATTATTCCTTGATTTTTTTTCTTGTCAGGAAAAATGATTTTACAAACTGGCATGACTGCTGAACCAGTTTAACTGCAGTCAGTTTTATGAAGAATGTTTGCTATGTGATGCTATTTCAGTAATTTCTAATAAATGACTGCAAGTAGAAACTCTGGGGTCTCAATATTTTTCACCTTCTTATGATCTTGGTAGATGGTGACTTCTGTAAGTAATGATGTGGACAGTGGCACATTTGATGTGGAATTGACAAAAAATGCCCAAGGTTTGGGAATTACTATTGCTGGATATATTGGAGACAAGAACTCAGGTAATGTTTAAAAAAAATGTTAAGTGCATGTATATATTTCTTTTTGAGCTCTAATTTTTATCTGATTTTATGAATTTACATTTTTTGCATTAGCTTCAGAGAAAGACATATATAAGTGTTACAGAAAAAAAGAGAAAAATGAGACACTTTTAGTGATGTGCTGTTGTTATAGTTTTGAAAGGGCAAAAGTTACATGCCATCTTTAAAGTATGTCTCTTTTTGCCTTTGTAAAGTCCTTATAAGTAAGTGATGTCATCTGATGAAGCATGGTGCAAGAAAAAGCATCTAGTTTGTATAGCTGTCTTATTTGTTTTTGGCTCTGAACTCCTTGGGATAAAGCAGAATATAACAATCAAAATTTTAGAATTAAAATGTATTTATTTAAAAGTGCTTGATATACTGCCAAATTGTACCACAGAAAGGCAGTATCTTAAGGGACTCATTTTCGAAACAGAAAAACATCCAAAAAATAGCATAACGGGCAGATACACGTATTTCTCACAAAAAGAAATGTTTAAAGTGCATAATCAAACAAAACAAAAACCAGCCCAAGTCTGCAAGCAGGCAAAAAGGCGACCCCAGAGGGAGCATTTTGTGGACGTTATATGGGTGGTATTACATGATGAATATTTATTGCTAATAACAGAATGACTTCCTGGGGGCAGAGAGAAAAACGCCCAGAATTAGACCTGCTTTAAAAGCATCTGGAGTAAGGCTAAACATTAGACTCATTTGTGATTTTGCTGAGTTGGAGAGTGGATAAGTGGAAGTGGTCATTTGTGAGAAATAGTGGAGAGTTGCTAAGGCCCCAATGCTCAGAATCAAATTTGGGCACTGGAGGCCACTAGCACTGGACTATCGTTCACGTTTGCTTGTGAACGATGTTCAGAGGCCCTTACCGCGGGGCATAACGAGCTTGCCCTGGAACAGTGCAAGTATAATGCCGTTGTATGTGAAAGCATGCAAATGGCCTCATTTCCTATTCCTCCCTAATGCTTGGACAACAGCGCCCTTCAGAAGGGTGCCCTTACTTTAGCAAACCGTACGCCAGCAGTGCTGGACCTCAGCTGTCCCTGCCTGCCGCCACAACCAACAGCACCAGTGAGCAAGGATGGAGCAGCTGTGCGAGCTTGAGCATCGGCCTGCTATTGTAACTTTACCTAAAGGAATAAAAAATGGAGACAGACGGTGGCAGGAAAGGTAGGAGAGAGTAAAGCAGGATCCCGAATCTTAGCATGTCTCAGTCCACGGGGACAGGAGAGTCTCCTGGGAGTGCAGTGATAGCCTCTCACTAGAGAAGCGGTCAACCATCAGCAGAGGAGATGGACGGCAAAGATGTTCACTTAGCAAAGTACGAAGCAGGTACGGTGTCATTTCTTGAGTGGTGAGAGAAGGGATGAGATTTGGGAAAGGCAGAGCTAGTGCCTCCTCCCACTGGTCATGCAGGCCTCCCTTGTGCACATGTGCTGGGCATATTCCCCTCTTCTTACTTCCCAGTGCTCGGTGCTAACAGCACGCATAAAATTTGTATTCCTTTATCACAGAGCATTGCGAAGTTCTTTGCTGTGTTGTAACGGAGTTTTTGTTTTGAGTATCTGCACCTCCATGCTTTTACTTTTGTGTTTTGCTCCTTTTTGAACCTTTTGACCGTTACATTTCCTGCTTTGCCTTCTCTGTGTCTTGCCTCATCAAGTTCTTGCCCACACCTGCTAGCCCCCCCCTACCCACAACCATCCCTTCCTCTGTACCTCACCCCTTCCCCCGCGAAACCCTCACTGTCTATAAAGCCCCACACCACCTATTCTACATTCCTACCTTCTTGTCTTCTGTTTATCATTGCTCCTTGGTTTGTCCAGTTCCAGTTTCAATGTGGGCCAGATGCACTAAACTTAATGAGCCCTTAACGACCAAGTAGTAGACCCTGGCATGCACTAAACGCCATTTCCCGATCACGGTAGCAGCTAACGAAAACGGAATGCAAATCATTATGAGCTGCAGTACCATTGCAAGGCTATTATAATGATGTGCACTAACGTTTACCGATTCCCCTTACGGTGGAAACCCTAACGTGAGGTCTGCACATCTCGTTAGGCAGGGGCTGCTGTGGGAAAGGAAAAAAAAAAAAACAAGCTGTGCATCTGTGGCTAACATTGACGTTCTTCAAGGACGTCCCCAACGAGCACTGCTTTCTTTTTTCCCTTCCGACGCCCCCCCCCCCGCTCGAGGTCGCTGCCGCCGCTCCCCCTCCCCCCTGCATTGAAAGAGCTTTCCGCAGCCCCCCCCCCCAGAGGCTGCCGCCGCCCCCCTGAGTTTGTCCCCGCTGCCGCTCCACCCGCCCCCCTCCGTCTGCCACCGGACCCTCACAGCGCCTCTCACCCTCGTGTGAAGGTGCTGCACCGGCCGCAGCAGGCAAGAGCTGATCACTTGGCTTCGGGACTTCCCTTCTTTCCTCCTTGGCCCGCCCTCGTCTGACGTAAGTTACCTACGTAAGTTACTTACGTCAGACAAGGGCGGGCCAAGGAGGAAAGAAGGGAAGTCCCAAAGCCATGCGATCAGCTGTTGCTGCTGCGGCCGGTGCAGCGCCTTCACATGGGAGTGAGAGGCGCTATGAGGGCCCGGTGGCAGACGGAGGGGGGAGCGGCGGAGACCTCAGGGGGGGCGGCGGGGGCGGAGCCACGGGGGTGCAGAGTATGGCGGGGAAGCTGTCATTTCAAGAGAGGTGGAAGCGGCGGCGGTGACCTCGGGTTGGGGGGGGAACGACGTTGATAGGCACGTCGTTTTTTTTTTTTTGTTTGTTTTATTTTTGACGTCCTTGGCATGCGCAGAGCAGCCAGCATAACGCTTGGCTGCTCTGCGCATGCTCTACCGGCTGATTCTCCAACCATTTTACGAAGGATTAGAGAATGCAAGTGAGCTGCCACGAGTAGCTCATTTGCATTCCCTTTTTTTTGATGCATTGCCGTTCCCTACCGATTCGCTATGGAATTCAGTAGGGAATGGCTCTAACGACGACTTTAGTGCATCTGGCTCAGTGTAAGGGCTGTGTGCTGTTCCTGGGAGAGTGAGTGCTTTGTGCTACTGCTGTGTATGTGAGGATTGTTTGTGTTGCTGGGCAAATGAGTCCTTAGTGCTGCACCTGTGTTTGTCTGGATTATTTGTTGGTGGTGGAGAGTGAGTGTTTTGGGCAGCTGTTGTGTGCCTGATGACTGTGTGCTGGGTCTCACGAGGTGGTGGTGTGCACAGTGGTGTTTCTGAGGTCAGTGGGTTGCACCTGTGGTGGGACACCTGTATGGCAATCACGGATGTGCTGCATGCTTTGGTGGCTCACTCTTTGCTGGAGGTGGATGAGAGTTTAGAGGGGCGGCCCTTGAGGAGATATCCCTATCAGAGTCTTTAGGCCCCGCACCCGCTTCCTGGACCGTACTGACCTGGGAATGACTTACTAGGACCTGCTTTGACAGTTCTGCCATACAGCACTTCTGTGAACAGCTGCAACCCCCCCTCCAGCCCAGGACACACAGGAATAATCCTGTGCCAATCCACCTGAAGACCACTGTCTCCCTTGCCTTTCTGGCACTGGCACCTTCCAGTCAGTGCTAGCAGTCAATGCAAGCCTCACCCAGCCTAACATTTTCATTGCTTTTGCCTAGTTTCTTGATACCTTCTGCTCCCACACTTCTGGCTATATATTACCTTCCCCATTACTACCCAGGCACTCCAGAACAACATAACTCAGTTCTACGTCATAGACTGCTTCCCCTCGGTCATAGGTGTCATCGATTGCACACGAGGGCACCTACAGGAATAGAAAATCATTTCACTTTATGAACTTACAGGTCGTATGTGATGTCCACGGGGAGATTGTGGATTTGTATGCCTGATACCCAGGCTCCACCCACGATGCCCACATCCTTCAGGAATCTACTGCATGTTTGACCAAGGGGAGATCACTGGTGGTTGGCTCCTAGATAAGCAGTGGAAACAAAGGAGAAAAGGGGGTCCACTCCTTCCACAATAACGCAAGCAAAGCAAACATAGGATGGAAGAGAACGAAGTCCAAGTGACCAGCCCAAACATAGAAGTAAGAGCTCCAACGTTTATTGGGACCCAACAAACTTTGTTTGGAGCTCTTACTTCTGTGTTTGGGCTGGTCACTTGGACTTCGTTCTCTTCCACCCTGTGTTTGCTTTCCTAGATAATCAGTACAGGAATTCTCAAACACCCCATCCCCTCGTAACCTTCAACACACTCCCTCCCTGTAAATGCCCCCAGAACTCACAACCATTACCCCACCTCCACAAGGTCACCATACCAGCCAAAGAATACCCATCTCTGTGATTCTGCTTCCCCCCCCCCCCCCCCACGGGTGACGAAGGCTACCACCTGGAGGAGGAGTAAACAACAGGCTTAAGAGCCACCCGTATTACATAGTAGATGATGGCAGAAAAAGACCTGCACGGTCCATCCAGTCTGCCCAACAAGATAACTCATATGTGCTACTTTTTGTGTATACCCTACTTTGATTTGTACTTGTGCTCTTCAGGGCACAGACCATATAAGTCTGGCCAGCACTATCCCCGCCTCCCAACCACCGGCTCTGGCACAGACCGTATAAGTCTGCCCAGCACTATCCCTGCCTCCCAACCACCAGCCCCGCCTCCCACCGTATAAGTCTGCCTAGCACTATCCCTGCCTCCCAACCACCAGTCCCGCTACCCACCACCGGCTCTGGCACAGACCGTATAAGTCTGCCCCGCTTCCCGATCTTGACTAAGCTCCTGAGGAGTGGCCTAGTGGTTAGGGTGGTGGACTTTGGGGAACTGAGGAACTGAGTTTGATTCCCGGCACAGGCAGCTCCTTGTGACTCTGGGCAAGTCACTTAACCCTCCATTGCCCGCCGCATTGAGCCTGCCATGAGTGGGAAAGCGCGGGGTACAAATGTAACAAAAATAAAAAATAAAATAAAATTCCTTCTGCACAGGATTCCTTTATGCTTATCCCACGCATGTTTGAATTCCGTTACCGTTTTCATTTCCACCACCTCCCACGGGAGGGCATTCCAAGCATCCACTACTCTCTTCGTGAAAAAATACTTCCTAACATTTTTCTTGAGTCTGCCCCCCTTCAATCTCATTTCATGTCCTCTCGTTCTATCACCTTCTCATCTCTGGAAAAGGTTTGTTTGCGGATTAATACCTTTCAAATATTTGAACGTCTGTATCATATCACCCCTGTTTCTCCTTTCCTCCAGAGTATACATGTTTAGTTCAGCAAGTCTCTCCTCATACGTCTTGTAACGCAAATTCTCCGAGGACAAGCAGGCTGCTTGTTCTCACGACTGGGTGACGTCCGCGGCAGCCCCCACCAACCGGAAAAAAAGCTTCGCGGGACGGTCGGCACGCAGGGCACGCCCACCGCGCATGCGCGGCCGTCTTCCCGCCCGTGCGCGACCGCTCCCGCCAGTTCCTTTTTTTCCACGCCTGGAGAGAGTCGTGCCTGTGCCGCTCTCTCTGTTTCAGCCCCGGAAAAACCGTCGCGTTTACGCGAACCTTTTTATTTTCTTTTATATTTCATTTATCGCCGCGCGCTCCACTTTTCTTTTCTTTAAAAAAAAAAAAAAAAGGAGCACGCGCTCCCATTTTCCCTCGCTTCCAGCGGGGACGTAGCGTTGCGGCCTAGTGGCCGCACGGTCGTTTTCATTTTCGAGGTGTGATTTCCGCCACCATCGACGACTTTAATTTCGCCGACGCGATTTTTCCGTCGATGTCCTCGAAGGTCCCGAGTGGATTTAAAAAGTGTGGTCGGTGCGGCTGGCCCATCTCGCAGACCGACACCCACGCTTGGTGCCTCCAGTGCCTCGGGCCGGAGCACAATTTCAAGTCGTGTCCCCTGTGTCTCGGTCTCCGGAAACGGACTCAGGTTGCGAGGCAAGTTCAACGGGACCGTATTTTTGGAACTTGCGCCGGCCCCTCGACGTCGACCTCGACGGCATCGGTATCGACGCCCGGTCCTTCGGTACCGGTATTGATGCCCGAGACATCGGCACCGATGGCATCGACCCCAGGAGAACAGGTCCCGTCGGCCCGCCGGTCCTCCGGTGAGGGTAGAGGTGAGAGGCCGCGTGGGCAGTCGGCCCCGGTCACTCCCTCAGCCCGTGGCCCACGGGACCGAACCCTGTCTGACCCGGTTCCTCGAGACCGAGGGGGATCGTCATCCTCCTCCTCCATGCCTCCCGGCGCCGGTGACGGGCATCGGAAGAAGGATAAGAAGCGCCGTCACCGGTCGCCCTCGATGCACGTCGGAGAGGAGTCGACGCCGAAGCGTCTCCATCGAGAGGAGAGATCCCCGTCGGTGATAGAGGTGCCGACGCAACAGGGTCCTGGCACCTCGGTGCAGTCTCCTGGCTCCCACCAGATCCGGGCACCGACACCCCTACCGGCCCCACCGCCTTTCTCGGCAGCGGGCCTGGACGAGTGCCTCAGAGCCATCCTTCCGGGGATCCTGGAAGGGCTGATGCGCCAGGCTGTGCCGGCGCCGGGGGTGCTTGCGCCCTCGGCGCCGATGACTGTGGCGCCGGCGAGCTCTAGCCCGGCGCCGGGGCCGTCGACACCGCTGCCGCTTGCGGTGCCGTTCTCGACCGCCACGCAGGTGGAGTCCCCGTCGACGTCGATGGAGGGAGCTTCGTCCCCGCCGGCGCGGGAGTCCACCGCTCGACGACACCGAGGCCTTGATGCCTCGACGTCGAGCCGGGCCCGGTTCAGGACTCAGCTACATGAGCTTATGTCCGATACCGAGGATGAGGCCTCGTGGGGGGAAGAGGAGGACCCTAGATATTTCTCCTCAGAGGAGTCTACGGGCCTTCCCTCGGACCCCACGCCTTCACCGGAGAGGAAGCTTTCACCTCCTGAGAGTCTCTCCTTTGCCTCCTTTGTGCGGGATATGTCTATCAGCATTCCCTTCCCCGTGGTCTCTGTGGAAGAGCCGAGGGCCGAGATGCTCGAGGTCCTCGACTATCCATCACCACCTAGAGAGTCCTCCACGGTGCCGCTGCACAATGTCCTTAAGGAGACGCTGCTTCGGAACTGGGTGCGACCATTAACTAACCCCACCATTCCCAAGAAAGCAGAGTCCCAGTACAGGATCCACTCTGACCCAGAGCTAATGCGGCCACAATTGCCCCATGACTCAGCGGTCGTGGATTCTGCTCTCAAGAGGGCACGGAGTTCGAGGGATACCGCCTCGGCGCCCCCGGGGCGGGAGTCTCGCACTCTGGACTCGTTTGGGAGGAAGGCCTACCAATCCTCCATGCTCGTGACCCGCATCCAATCATATCTGCTCTATATGAGCATCCACATGCGGACCTATGTGCATCAACTGGCGGACCTGGTCGAGAAGCTCCCGCCGGAGCAGTCCAGGCCTTATCAGGAGGTGGTCAGGCAGCTGAAGGCGTGCAGAAAGTTCCTGTCCAGGGGTATCTATGACACCTGTGACGTGGCATCTCGTGCTGCGGCCCAAGGTATAGTGATGCGCAGGCTCTCATGGCTGCGTGCCTCTGACCTGGACAACCGCACCCAGCAGAGACTGGCCGACGTCCCTTGCCGGGGGGATAACATTTTTGGCGAGAAGGTCGAGCAGATGGTGGACCAACTGCATCAGCGGGAAACCGCTCTCGACAAGCTCTCCCACCGGGCGCCTTCAGCATCCACCTCCACAGGTGGACGTTTTTCCCGGGCCCGGCAGGCTGCACCCTATTCTTTTGCGAAGCGTAGGTACAACCAGCCGGCCCGAAGGCCTCGTCAGGCACAGGGACAGCCCCAGCGCGCTCGTTCTCGTCAACAGCGTGCGCCTAAGCAGCCCCCTGCGCCTCCACAGCAAAAGCCGGGGACGGGCTTTTGACTGGATCCACGGGAACATAGCCGCCCTACAAGTGTCCGTACCGGACGATCTGCCGGTCGGAGGGAGGTTAAAATGTTTTCACCAAAGGTGGCCTCTCATAACCTCCGACCAGTGGGTTCTCCAAATAGTGCGGTGCGGATACGCCCTGAATTTGGCCTCCCTGCCTCCAAATTGTCCTCCGGGAGCTCAGTCTTTCAGCTCCCATCACAAGCAGGTACTTGCAGAGGAACTCTCCGCCCTTCTCAGCGCCAATGCGGTCGAGCCCGTACCACCCGGGCAGGAAGGGCAGGGATTCTATTCCAGGTACTTCCTTGTGGAAAAGAAAACAGGGGGGATGCGTCCCATCCTAGACCTGAGAGGCCTGAACAAATTCCTGGTCAAAGAAAAGTTCAGGATGCTTTCCTTGGGCACCCTTCTGCCAATGATTCAGAAAAACGATTGGCTATGTTCCCTGGATTTAAAGGACGCATACACTCACATCCCGATACTGCCAGCTCACAGACAGTATCTCAGATTCCGTCTGGGCGCACGGCACTTTCAGTATTGTGTGCTGCCCTTTGGGCTCGCCTCTGCCCCACGAGTGTTTACAAAGTGCCTCGTGGTGGTGGCGGCGTATCTACGCAAGCTGGGAGTGCACGTGTTCCCATATCTCGACGATTGGCTGGTCAAGAGCACCTCGGAGGCAGGAGCCCTCCGGTCCATGCAGTGCACTATTCAACTTCTGGAGCTGCTGGGGTTTGTGATAAATTACCCAAAGTCCCATCTCCAGCCTACTCAGTCTCTGGAATTCATAGGAGCGCTGCTGAATACCCAGACGGCTCAGGCCTACCTTCCCGAAGCGAGGGCTACCAATCTCTTGGCCCTGGCTTCGCAGACCAGAGCGTCTCAGCAGATCACAGCTCGGCACATGTTGAGACTTCTGGGTCATATGGCCTCCACAGTTCATGTGACTCCCATGGCTCGTCTTCACATGAGATCTGCTCAATGGACCCTAGCTTCCCAGTGGTTTCAAGCCACCGGGAATCTAGAAGATGTCATCCGCCTCTCCACCAGTTGCCGCACTTCACTGCTCTGGTGGACCATCCGGACCAATTTGACCCTGGGACGTCCATTCCAAATTCCGCAGCCCACGAAAGTGCTGACGACGGATGCATCTCGCCTGGGGTGGGGAGCCCATGTCGATGGGCTTCACACCCAGGGTCTGTGGTCCCTCCAGGAAAAGGATCTGCAGATCAACCTCCTGGAGCTCCGAGCGATCTGGAACGCACTGAAGGCTTTCAGAGATCGGCTGTCCTGCCAAATTATCCAAATTCGGACAGACAATCAGGTTGCAATGTATTACACCAACAAGCAGGGGGGCACCGGATCTCGCCCCCTGTGTCAGGAGGCCGTCGGGATGTGGCGTTGGGCGTGTCAGTTCGGCATGCTCCTCCAAGCAACGTACCTGGCAGGCGTAAACAACAGTCTGGCCGACAGACTGAGCAGAGTATTGCAACCGCACGAGTGGTCTCTACATGCCAGAGTGGTACGCAAGATCTTCCGAGCGTGGGGCACCCCCTCGGTGGACCTTTTCGCCTCTCAGACCAACCACAAGCTGCCTCTGTTCTGTTCCAGACTTCAGGCACACGGCAGGCTAGCGTCGGACGCCTTTCTCCTTCATTGGGGGACCGGCCTCCTGTATGCTTATCCTCCCATACCTTTGGTGGGGAAGACCTTACTGAAGCTCAAGCAAGACCGCGGCACCATGATTCTGATAGCGCCCTTTTGGCCCCGTCAGATCTGGTTCCCTCTTCTTCTGGAGTTGTCCTCAGAAGAACCGTGGAGATTGGAGTGTTTTCCGACTCTCATTTCGCAGAACGACGGAGCGTTGCTGCACCCCAACCTTCAATCCCTGGCTCTCACGGCCTGGATGTTGAGGGCGTAGACTTCGCTGCGTTGGGTCTGTCTGAGGGTGTCTCCCGGGTCTTGCTTGCCTCTAGGAAGGATTCCACTAAAAAGAGTTACTTTTTCAAGTGGAGGAGGTTTGTCGTTTGGTGTGAGAGCAAGGCCCTAGAACCTCGTTCTTGCCCTGCACAGAACCTGCTTGAATACCTTCTGCACTTATCAGAGTCTGGCCTCAAGACCAACTCAGTAAGGAATCACCTTAGTGCGATTAGTGCTTACCATTATCGTGTGGAAGGTAAAGCCATCTCTGGAGAGCCTTTAGTCGTTCGATTCATGAGAGGCTTGCTTTTGTCAAAGCCCCCTATCAAGCCTCCTACAGTGTCATGGGATCTCAACGTCGTCCTCACCCAGCTGATGAAACCTCCTTTTGAGCCACTGAATACCTGCCATCTGAAGTACTTGACCTGGAAGGTCATTTTCTTGGTGGCAGTTACTTCAGCTCGTAGGGTCAGTGAGCTTCAAGCCCTGGTAGCTCATGCTCCGTATACCAAATTTCATCACAACAGAGTAGTGCTCCGCACCCACCCAAAGTTCCTGCCGAAGGTGGTGTCGGAGTTCCATCTTAACCAGTCAATTGTCTTGCCAACATTCTTCCCCAGGCCGCATACCCGCCCTGCTGAACGTCAGTTGCACACATTGGACTGCAAGAGAGCATTGGCCTTCTACTTGGAGCGGACACAGCCCAACAGACAGTCCGCCCAATTGTTTGTTTCTTTCGACCCTAACAGGCTAGGGGTCGCTGTTGGGAAACGCACCATCTCCAATTGGCTAGCGGATTGCATTTCCTTCACTTACGCCCAGGCTGGGCTGACTCTTGAGGGTCATGTCACGGCTCATAGTGTCAGAGCCATGGCAGCGTCGGTGGCCCACTTGAAGTCAGCCACTATTGAAGAGATCTGCAAGGCTGCGACGTGGTCATCTGTCCACACATTCACATCACATTACTGCCTCCAGCAGGATACCCGACGCGACAGTCGGTTCGGGCAGTCGGTGCTGCAGAATCTGTTTGGGGTGTAAATCCAACTCCACCCTCCAGGACCCGAATTTATTCTGGTCAGGCTGCACTCTCAGTTAGTTGTTCTTCGTAGGTCAATTTTCTGTTGTACCCTCGCCGTTGCGAGGTTCAATTGACCTGGGTTCTTGTTTTGAGTGAGCCTGAGAGCTAGGGATACCCCAGTCGTGAGAACAAGCAGCCTGCTTGTCCTCGGAGAAAGTGAATGATACATACCTGTAGCAGGTGTTCTCCGAGGACAGCAGGCTGATTGTTCTCACCTACCCTCCCTCCTCCCCTTTGGAGTTGTGTGTTTCATCTTTTGCTAGTCATTCAACTGGCGGGAGCGGTCGCGCACGGGCGGGAAGACGGCCGCGCATGCGCGGTGGGCGTGCCCTGCGTGCCGACCGTCCCGCGAAGCTTTTTTCCGGTTGGTGGGGGCTGCCGCGGACGTCACCCAGTCGTGAGAACAATCAGCCTGCTGTCCTCGGAGAACACCTCCTACAGGTATGTATCATTCACTTCCCGTACCATTCTTGTAGCTTTTCTTTGCACAGCTTCAATTCTTTTTACATCCTTAACAAGATACGGCCTCCAAAACTGAACCATAGAATGGATCTTTGGCCAATTCAGCAATCGATTCAGATGTCTGGACTGTTCCAGAGAGGAGCTTCTCTACAGCTCTGAAAAGATTGCCAACATTTTCATGTCCTGCTGCACAACCTGGCTCTCCAAAGAAGACAGGCCCTGCCAGAGGACGGATAGGGCACCCTGACATAATAGCCCTGACAAAAGAACTCCCACAAAACAGCTTTGTAAAAAAACATCTCTTGACAAATCAGCCCCTAACAAAATAGCCCTTGACAAAATAGCCCCCTAGAAAAAAATAACACATCACAAAAAAAGATGATAAACTACAAGTGAAGTCTTCACTGATAAAGGCTCCTACCAGCATTGCATTGTATAAAGCATATATATATAAATAAACAAAATTCTATAGCTACTAACTGGTATTCGACGTGTTCTACTGTTTAAGGAAACTATTCTTCCATCAACATGCTAAGTAAAAAAAAATAAAAAAAAAAAACCCAACAATATTGTCATCATTTTCATAGTCTTACCAACCTTATCCTGTTTGGCAAGGTAAGATTATTAGGAAAAAAATGCAGTGTCATATTCTGGGCAGCCTAATCGGGCCCTTTTGTCGGGGGGCTAATTTGTCAAGTGCTATATTGTGGGCAGTGGCGTACCAAGGGCGGGGCGGTCCGCCCCGGTTGTCAGCAGGTGAGGGGGTGCTCTACACCCGCTGCTCCCACTCCTAAAAAAAAAAAAAAAATCAGTGAAGTGGCGTGGCAGGCAACGCCTCGCGTCTGCCCTGCTTGTAAAACAAGCAAATGTCGTCATCGGGCCTTCCCTCACTGTGTCCCGCCCTCGTGGGAATAGGAAGTTACCTCAGAGGAGGGCGGGACACAGTGAGGGAAGGCCCGACGACGAGGAGGAGATTTACTTCTTTTACAAACAGGGCAGACACGAGGCGCTGCCTGCCATGCCTCTTCACAGGTTTTTTTTTGGCCTTCTTTGTTAGATTGTACAGCGCTGCGTAACCCTGGTAGCGCGTTAGAAATATTAAATAGTAGTAGCAGTAGATTTTTTTAAAGGCAGGGTGGTGGCAGGAGAAGAGGGCTGTCGTCTGTCGACGGAGCTGGTAGTTGGGTTGGGGGGGTTCTCAGATTGGAGAAGGGAACTGGGAGGGGGTTCTCAGATGGTAGAAGGGGGCTGGGGAGGGGGTTCTCAGATGGTAGAAGGGGGGCTGGGGAGGGGGTTCTCAGATGGGAGAAGGGGACTGGGGTGGGGTGGGAGAAGGGGGCTGGAACTGGGGTCTGAAAAGGGGCCATGAGGGAAAATGGGGGCCATGCCTGGGGCTGGTATGAAAATGGGTATTGCCTGGGTTAGGTGGGAAAATGGGTCTGGGGCTGAAAAGGGGGGCCCTAATGCAAGGCATGTGGATGAAGGGGGCTGGAACAGGGGGCTGAAAAGGAGGGTAGGTGGGATAAGGGGGCTAGTACTGGGTCTGGGGGCTGAAAAGGGGCAGGGGCTGAAACTGTGGGGACTAGGGGCTGAAAAGGAGACGGAGAAGTGGCTGGGGCTGAAGCTCAGGACTGGTGAGAGAAAAGGGCTGGGGTTGAAACTGGGGACTGATGGGATAAGGGGGCTGGAACTGAGGGCTGAAAAAAAGGGGCAGAGAGAGGGGACATCCTGGATGGAAGGGGGAGTGAGAGGGAGGGCAGACCCTGGATGGATGGGAGAGGGAGGGCAAATGGTGGATTGAAGGGGCAGAGAGAAAGGGCAGACAGTGGATGGAAGGGATAGAGAAAGGGCAGAAAGTGAATGGAAAGGGGAGAGAGAGAGGGCAGACAGGCAAATGGTGGATGGAAGGAGCAGAGATAGAGGGCAGATGTGGATGGAAGCAGCAGGGAGAGAGGGCAGACATTGGATGGAGGGAACAGCAGAGAGGGCAGACACTGGATGGCAGAGAGAGAACGAAGACAGATGCTGGATGGAAGGAAGACAGTGAAAAGAAGATGAGGAAAGCAGAAACCAGAGACGACAAACTGTAAATAAAATATATTTTTTTATTTTTTTGCTTTAGGATAAAGTAGTATTGTAGCTGTGTTAATAAATGTTTATAGTAGAACATGTAAACAAGGTAATCTTTTTATTGGACTAATTTTAATACATTTTGACTAACTTTCGGAGAACAAAACCCCCTTCCTCAGGTCAGGCTAGGATACTGTAACAGCACTATACTGTATTGACCTGAGGACGGAGGTTTTGTCCTCTGAAAGCTAAATGTATTAGACCAATAAAATGGTATTATTTTATTTTCTATATTTGTTTTATTTCTATTTGTTAATTTGTAAAGTGGTGATTGGTACTTGTTAGTTTTTTCAAATTTACATCTGCTGTCTTTATATTTTGCACAGTACTAGGTAGGGGACATTTTCTGTTTCTGTGGTGTTGCATTGTATGCAGAGTCTGGCAGCTTGGGGGTTCAGTTTAATTTTAGTCTAAATAGAAAGTTTATGATTACTTATTCTATAGTGGATTAGGGTGTATCTGTGTTTGTGAAAAAGGCATGACTTTCAGTTGGCATTGACTGTGCAGGATCGACGATCTGTACTATTCTGTCTGGTTTCGTTTTACAATAGGTGAATTGATGTTCTAGTGCTCACTGTAGTTTTTAAGATGCTTTCCTTTTCCTTGTGTGACTTGTAGAAATGACTGCTTATGGTATGGTATAAATTGCTCTATAGGTCCTGAGGGTTTTGTATTCTCGGCATGCCTAGTATTGGATTTTGGAGGGGGGTGTTAGAAAATGACCAGCCCCGGGTGTCAACTACCCTAGGTACGCCACTGATTGTGGGCAGGCCATTTTGACAGTGACTATCAGCCCTAGCTTTCCCTCAGACCAGATATTTGTTGGCAGCATTGGTATAGGATAATGATAAGATTGCGAACCCCCAGGGGACAGATGGCTACAGAGTGCAGTGGTTTTGTAAGTGTGCAGTCAGCCCCATACTATGATCTATAATGCTGTTTCTGTGACTTGCTTTGTATTCTTATGGCTATGTAACTAGCTTCATTAGGGGATAATCTTCTTTGGTCATTTCACATTCAAAACCTTCCCCTAATCCCCAGAGGGAAACTGGATGAGCTCATGGCTGTAGGTCATCTGGAAGTGGGGCCCTTCCCAAGCTTGACTCATTAGACCAGATCTTTCCCTGCCAGATCCAAGGGGCAGGCCAGCCCCTCAGTTGGTGAGGAGCTGGCCTAGGGATCTGTCAAAGAGACATGTGCATGCATTGGCCACATTCCCTGCACATGTCTTTTAGATATTTGTCTTTACCATCTCTTCACCAACTGAGGGGCTGGCCTGGCCCCAGGACCTGGCAGAGCAATATCTGGCCTCATGACTCAGCCCGGGAATGGCCCCACTCCCAGATGCCCTACAGCCATGATCTGGGAGTTCAGAGAATGGAAAGGTAGACTGTAGTTCTGTGTGGTCCCCTCTCCCCCCCCCCCCCCCCCCCCCCCCGGGGACTAGGTGGCAGCTTCAATGGACCTTACACGTGTGTCAAGTGCTGTAGTGAGCAACCTTAGTTCCACCTTTATTGCTGGCTGTGGCAGGCCTAAAACATTTGCTGTCACCTGATTTTTGATTACTGTAGGCATCGCATGATGGTTTCGGGGTGTGGCCTGGGATCCTGGGGGAGTCCAGGTTGTAGTCCTATAAGGGCCGCCTTCTGCTGCAGTGCCCATTAGATTCCTCTGGTGGAGCACTTGACATTCATGGGGATCTGGTCTTATTGTAGACACTGAGGAGGACTCTGGACAATTCTTTCCTCTGTACCCCTTCCCCCCTCCCTTTCCCAGGGCTTGGCTAGTAGTGTTTAAACCACAGCACCTTTCAGCCTTGCATTTCATGAATTGAACACATTTTTTACAGTGTAGAGACACAGACATTTGTATGTAAACATTATATTTGGAACCATTAAAAACTCAAAACTATGTACAGTGGTGATTGTCTGTTGGCCTCATTGTAGTTGCTGCCACTTCTCATGTAGCATCCTTAACTTTGCCACTATCTGGCCCAGTAGTTTTTGTTGTGCCAGCAGCTCCTGCTGCAGGTCTCTTTGCATGGCTGAGACTTGCAGCAGGAGCTGGACTTAGGGTGTCTTGTTGGGTGGACCAACCAACAGGCATGGCAGCCGTTTCAGGCCAGGACTCAGCTGATGGACCCTCTAGCAAAGCTGTTGGGGGGGGGGGGAGGCTGTTCCTGCACCCCTTCTCCCTCTCAGTGGGGGCATTTCCCTCCAGGGGTCCGCCCCCTTTTCAGCCCCTGATATTGATGGAGAATTGGCACCACCCAGTGTCAATCACTGCTTCCTCCCATGCTTGATCTGAGACTTGCTGGGCCTGGGCAGGTTGTTCGACAGTTGGAGGATGCCCTGTTTATGTAAAATGTTTGCAATTGATATCCTGATATCCAATAGAGACCATTTACAAATATAACTCTAGTTAAATATTAGTGAAAGGTGCTCCTTGAACTTGTGTTTCTCCAAGGACAAGCAAGCCTTCGTATTCTCACAGCTGGGTGATGTCATCCAACGGAGCCCAGCACGGATGCTGACTAGCGAGTAATGTTGAAGTTTATACCAGTGTCCAACTGCGCATGTGCTTGTGCCTACCCACTCAACCCATAAGTGTGGGTACCTCAGTCTTCGTTTATCCACAGAGTTGGGAGGACACATTTTGTATTTTTGCCAGGAAGGTTCAACTGGAGCACCTTTTTGGCTCCTTGAATGCCTATAAATTGATGTTGGCACTGGAAGCATTGACCTCCATGGCTGCTAAGACTTCTACATCCAGTGGGAGTTCACCAACATCGAGGAGCTCTCCTTGTGACTTGACATCGGGCACTGATAACAGACCCCAGGACCGGTCAGTGTTGCATCCAATACAGAGGCTGCTTGCGGGTTCGACATCCTCATTGACACTGAGAGACTGGGATGCTATGCATCGGGGGGAAGCCCAAGAAGCATAAGCACCGGTCCTCCTCGATGCACAATGTCAGGAGTACCGAGGCACCACCGAGCACTGAGAGGAGCACTGTTCCCTCTTTGAAGAGGTGCCGGTGCGCAAGTCACTGAGCAGCTAGGTCCCCACATCGAGTTAGACACTGATGCTTTCTCAGATTGCCTCTCTCCTGGATCCCCTGCCTTTGCCAATGTCCACCTTCGATAAGTGGTTCCGGACCCTACTCGGAGAGGACCTGGTGCAGTTGCTGCAGGGGTATTCTTCACATGCATAGAGGGTGCTTGCGCCACCAACGGACAGCTCAGGCCCCCACTGAAACACGCCATTGATGCTGGTGCAGAGATCCTTGATGCCGGCACCTCGAAAGGTATCAGCATTGACATCGATGCATACAGTACCATTCTCGACGTCAGGGGAGGAAGCTTTCCTGTAATCTGAGGGAAGTGCTGTACCTTGGGGCTCTTTGGGGTGTTCACATAGATCCCCTAGGCCGTGGCAAGTGCAGACCCATTCAGCTAGTTCTGAATATGCTGAAGAGTCTGATTGGGACTGCTTGTGGAAATCAGAGGAGGATCCACATTATTTCTCAGAGAAGGAGTCCTATGAAATACCCTCTGAACCCTCCCCACCTCAAGAGAAATGAAAATCCCCTCCTGAAGGACTCTTTCACTGGGTTTGTAAAGGATATGACTTCTGCCATCTCATTTAAGTTGGAGACGGAGGAAGAGCCCTGGGTGGAGATGTTAACTGTATTGGGCTATAAGTCACCTCCTAGGGAAGGGAGTTACTTGTACCATTGCGCTCTACTCTTAAAGACACACTGATGAAGAATTGGGACTCTCCCCTCAGTGCAGGTCACATCTAAGAAGATGGATACACAATACCGTATTCAGAAGGCTTCTGGATTTGAGAGGGTGCAATTGCCACACCATTCCATGGTGATTGAATCCATTCTCAAATGGGCTAGGAATTTCAGGTCTCATGCCTAGGCTCCTGCAGGTAGAGAGGCTAGGACCTTATACTCATTTGGAGGAGAGACTTTTCAGGACTTGATGCTTGTCCACATCCAGTCCTATCAGCTCTAGACGAGCCTGTACGTGGAATCATTGGTTAACAGTACACTGAGTCTTGTGGATTCTGTCCCTCAGGAGTAGGCCGTAGAGCTTTGCCCACAGGCTAATAACCAGATGGAGTGTCAAACATATATGGCCAGGGGCGCTGTCCAGATTCTCTTCCATGGGTGTGGGGATGCCCAGACTCTCATGGTTGTATGTCTGACCTAGAACCAGCAGTTTAGGAGAGACTTGCAGATGTGCCATGCCGACGAGGCGATCTTCACAGATTGGTTGGGAGAAGTTGCTGACCTCATCAAAAACACACCATCCAATCTTTATTTTTGCACTTTCTATCCGCTTCATCTTGTACTAGAAGATTTCCGAGTGGGCCTTGGTGGTGGTCCTACTACTCTCAAAAGCATAGGTTTCCGCTGCCTTTTTGCTCTACCCAGGCCCCCCAAACGTTGCCAACCCCAGCCAGCTTTCCAGTCAAAGCAGGGAGCGGGCTTTTGACTGGCTCCATAAAAGCATAACCGTCCTGGATGGCTTACCTGTAGGGGGGGAGGCTGAATTTTTACCAGCTCAGACTGGTGGGTTTTTCAAACAGTCCGTCTTGGTTACACCCTTTATTGGCATCAGAGACCACCAGATTGCCCACTGAGATCATCTTACATCAACTCTCAGCACAAGCAAGTACTTGTAGAGGAAATTTCCACCCTTCTGCAGGCCAATGCAGTCAAAGCACTTAGACTTACAAAGTTCCATAGTATCCTATGGAAGTCTAAGCACTTTGAAAATACGCCTCAAAGTGTCCCAACCTGTGCCTTGTAAAGACATGCTACAGTAGGAGTTGCAGTGGCTCCCATGACTACTCCCTTGATTTGCAATTAAAATTGTGAATCAAATACAAAATAATTCTGTTTGATTACTTTCTCTGCCAGGACATTCAAAAATTTGACAGTCTCAAGATATTGATGTCCTCTGTAAATATCGATCTATCAATTGGAGGACTTCTTGTTGAGGGATATTAGTGTAAAGCGCTGTAAAATCCAAGCTCACCAGAATAACTGAAGATCTATTAAATGGAGCCTTTTCCTTCAGAATTTGCAACAAATGAGTAGAGTCTCTGATGTAAGATGGTATTTGAGAGAGGAATGGTTGAAGATGAAAATCCAAAAACTGAGACAAAGGTTCCAACAGTGAGTGCTTCCCTGAAACTATAGGTACCCAGGGGGTCTGTCCAAAGATTTGTGATTTTTAGGGATAAAATATAACACCAGGAGTTGAGGATATTGTTTATTTTGAAGTCATTTTTATTAGAATCATACACAATATACCATACTGGAAAATGAGCTTTTTCAACATGTATACTCCCCCTTCCCTCCCTCCCCCATCCTCCACCCTTCCTTCTTAAGCTCTGGACATTATTAGCCAAAACAATAAGTGAACCACTCTGGCAAGAACATAATTCTATTGATTCAGAAGTCTGCTACGTGCTGCAGGTTGCAGTGTGTCCCAGAAACGCTCCTAGGTCTTTTGGAAGTGGCCTCCCTTCGTTGAGGATATGTCCCTGATTCCACAGCGCTCCAGCTTTAGCAACTCTATCATGTGGGTGCACCACATGCTTACTGTTGGTGCGGTGGTATCTCGCCAGCATAGCAAAATCACTTTTTTTTCCCTATAAGAATAGCTCTTTGTAGGAACTGCTTAAATCCCGGACACACCGGCCTGGAACGCTTATAGTTATCAAACAAAAGTAGGGGCTGCATGTCCACTCTGCAGCTTTCATACCGATACAGTTCTTTCAGTATCTGCATCAAAAATTGTGAGATCTTAGGATATGTCCGTGAGTGTGGCTGCCTCCTGTGCACATTTAGGGGAGACTCCTGAAGACCCAAAGTTTGCTCTATGCGCACGAGCCGGAGAGATATACATGTGCAGAGCGAATTTGTACTGCAGCTCTTTATCTCTCACAAATGGAGTATCGTGCATTATTCTCAAAACATGTGATTTTGAATTGCTCTTCTGTCAGATCCGCTGATAGTTCCTCTGCCCATTTCCTCGCCAGAATCTTATAATCTAAGTCTTCTATCGAGTCTAACAGATATCTATGGTGATATCTCAAGGGCACTATATTGCAAGACCCCAGAGTGAGTGCTGTGTTTAAAGTATCTTGTACATCCTCGCGTAGATTAATCCAGTGCAGCATTGCAGCATAATGTTGTAGTTGTGTAGGCAAAGAGCTCTGTGGGCGGCAGTGCGTAGGCCCGCTGCAGTTCCATGAAAGATTTTAGATTTCCGTCTTCCTGCAATAACTGAAACAGGTAGAGGATCCCCAGCCTCCTCCAACGCCTGAACGTAGATGAGGTCGTCTCTGCTGGGAAATCCGGTTTTCGATACAGGGCCAAGAACGGGG
Organism: Microcaecilia unicolor; assembly: GCF_901765095.1. Taxonomy (NCBI): domain Eukaryota; kingdom Metazoa; phylum Chordata; class Amphibia; order Gymnophiona; family Siphonopidae; genus Microcaecilia; species Microcaecilia unicolor. The sequence continues at coordinate 296,260,706 of NC_044032.1, forward strand.
TGGATGCTGCTGAAAACCTATGATGCCTGCACAACCACCACCAGGCCGCTCTCGCTGAAAGCAAAATAGGGTTATGGCATAGCACAGGGTCTGTTTTTCCTGGAATTGTATGTATCAGCCAGCTGATGTGTACTGTGGGTGACCATACTGTTTCCACCTCTGTGGCAGAAAACGTGTGTACATTAGTTAACCAATCTCGTATATGTCTCATGGAACATGCTACCGTTAAGTACCTCAGACTCAAAAGTCCCAGGCCTCCATGTGTCACGGGCTTTTGTATTACCGATAGTGGTAGTCTGGGATGCCGCCCCCTTCATAGAAAGCCCTGGATAAGTCTATTCAATAAACATTCATCTTTCTTTTTTAAGAATAGTGTTAACATTTGAAACACATACAACCACCGCGGGACCAGTATCATATTTATCAAAGCAATCCGTCCCATCAAAGAGAGGGGGTAGGCGTCCCAGAGTTGTAACCATGTTCTAGTTTGGGTCAATAATGAGAAAACATTCATCTCATATAGTTTGTGCAAATCATCTGGGATAGTGACCCCTAGGTATTTAAAGTGATGAGAGGCCCATTGCAAAGGAAACTGCCCCTTCCACTGGGATGGAATAGTCATTGGCAGCGACAGAGCCAGAGATTTTGACAAATTAATTTAAAGCCCGACAACTTGCCATAGTCACCCATCAACCTAAGTAAGTGGGCGAGAGAACTTTGAGGCTCACTCAGTATAAGCAAAAGGTCGTCTGCGTAAGCTAGAACTTTGACCTCTTGGCCTTGGACGTGTAGTCCATTAATTCTATTACTTGCCCGAATCATACACAAAAGTGGTTCTAGCGAGAGGAGGAGGAATAACAGCGGAGACAAAGGGCAGCCCTGTCTCATTCCCCGGCCGATAGCGAATTCTGCTGTCTTGATTCCATTGCCCAATATTGCCGCCCGAGGGCATTCATATAGTGCTTGAACGGCCCATATGAACCAGTCTTGGAGGCCTACCCAACATAGTGTCTCAAACATGAAGGGCCACAGCACACAATCAAAGGCACGTTCTGCGTCTAGACTCATCACCACGCACGGTGTTTCGGTTCTATGCCCTTCCAACATGGCCAATATCAGCCTACGGACATTGACCACCGACTGTCGCCTCCGCAGAAATCCAACCTGGTCACCTGCTACCAAATCAGGTAAAAGGGGCGCTAGCCGATCTGCCAAGATCCTTGACAACAATTTGACATTCACGTTTATCAACGAAATCGGGCGGTAAGAGCCAGGCAGGACCAGATCCTGCCCTGGCTTCGGAACAAGGCTAATTAGTGCTGTGTTGGTGTGGAAAGGAAACTTCTTCTCCTCCACCACAGCGGCATAAAAATCTATTAGAGGTCCCAGGATCTGAGGCTACATCATTTTATAAGATTCACCTGTATATCCATCTTCCCCAGGGGTTGAGAGTAGTTTTATCGCCCCTATAACCTTTTGTATCTTCTTTGCTGTCAATGGCTGATTGAGGGACCACGGGGCCTCCTCTGTGAGCTTAGGCATTCCTGAGGCCTGAAGATATTGCTGTATGGCCATGCTAATGTCTAAGGGCGACGTCTCTGATTTGTACAGTGTGGCGAAGTGTTTGTATAATATATCTGCTATATCCTCCAATCTAGAGGAGATGTGGCCTCCCGGGCTGCGCAGTGCTGAAATAAAATGTGATTTTCTGGCCCCTTTCACAATTCGCGCCAGTAGCTTTCCAGCTTTTTCCTCATGTTTATATAGACTATATTTGCGGTACATTAGTGTTCTTGTACGCTCATGCAGCAGGTTATTTAAGGCTGCCTTGGTTGCCTCAAGCGAATCCAGCAACGAGGCGGTTGGTCTTCGTGCATAACAACATCTGATAGCCCTTACTTTACGCTCCAGGGCCACTATGCCCTGTGCAGTTTAGCGGTTTCTTGCAGATACATACGATATAATATCCCCGCGAAGAACCGCCTTAGCCGTAGACTAGTATAATAAGGGGTCCTCTCTATGCTCTATATTCGAGGTGTCGAACTCCTGCCACTTGGTGTGGTAAGTATTTTGTGAAATCTTGAGAGGAGAATAAGTAGGCTGGGAAATGCCAACCCGGAATCTGTCTAAAGTAAGGCATGGCTTCCAGGTCTACCCATATCAGTGCATGGTCAGAAATCTCCTCTGGGCCTATTCGGGCTGCAAGGACCTGCAACATCAGCTTTTGCGATGTGAATATATAATCTAGGCGAGAGGATGTCTGGTGCTCTCTCGAGACATGGGTAAAATCTCTGTCCTCGGGGTGCAGCAGCTTCCAAGGATCTACCAAATTCAAATTAGTACAAAATGACTCCAGCACTGAGGGGCCTTGGAATCTTTGTCTTTGAGGGGGGCCAGATCTGTCCATGCAGGGATCAAATGTAAGATTCATATCTCCAGCCAACAACATGGGCAGACCTGGATATCTTTGGCAACAAGACAGCAACAGTATCTCCTGTCCTTGCAGGTTCAGTTTAAGGCCTAAGTATCTGCCTTCTGCATCCTTGAACAACAGCTGAGACTATACGTACCGGGTTTCCCACCATGTTAGCCATGGTTTTCCAGAAAGGGAGACCTCAACACCACACCTTCATTTGCCCACCCCGAGGCGCCCAGCCTCCCCTCGGGGCAGTTACTATCCACAATGTCAGGTGATTCATTCAGTAAACACATACATTTCCCAGAGCATTTCAATCTTCCCAAACAGAGCTGCTTACTTCCCTTCCCTCCAGCCTAATCCGCCCCCCAGATCCCTCCCTCCCGCCACCCTCTCTACCCGTTCCTCCCCCCTCTTCTTACCCTTTCCTGTGTAACCCCTTGAAGAAATCCATCTCATTCTCGGGATGGATTACAGAGACTCGTAAGATGCCTGAGGCCCTGCACCCCCTAACAATACTTAACCATGGTGGAACACCATCGTTTCAATATCAAAATCCATATGTTCAGCACTACCGTACTGGTCCTGGAACTTAGCGATTGTCAAAATGTGATTGTAATCCCTTGTTTTGGCCGTGCACTAAACTGCGTGTTCAGTATTTAATCCAGCTACAAACTCCTGTGCAGCTCCAATGTTGTCAAAGGTCTGCCATTGTCCATTGTGTTGCACCTTTAGAATCACGGGGTAGAGTAGAAGAAATCTAATATTTTTGGCATGTAAATGGCGGCATAGCGGCGTGAACTGTTTCCGCCTCTCCTGTAGTGATGACGAATAATCTTGGAAGATGCAGATGGTATTACCATCGTATTTCAGCATTTCTCTTTTCAATCTGTACCTTCGCAGTATTTCCACTTTGTGGATATAGTTGTGGATTTTTAGTGTGACTGGCCGCGGACTCCGTTGGTCATCTTGTTTCTGGCCCATGCGGTGTACTCGCTCCAGGCATAGAGGCCCTGCATGATCAGACAGCGCAAACTCTGCCGCCATCCAGCGCTCCAACACCGAGGATAGGACAGCGTCACCCACCGTCTGTGGCAGACATGAGCGATTCTCAAGATCATCGATTTTAGCAGTCAGGTCTCGTACTGTAGTAGTAAGCGTGCCGAGTGCCTCCGCAGAAGGGGAGCTGCGTCCTCCAATGGTGAGACCCTCTGTTCCAGCTCCCCCGTGCGTTTAGTTATATTCGACAGCAGGGTTTAAAAGTTCATAAATTGTTCCGATAGTCGCCCTATCTTAGGTTCAATCACTTTCTCAATCGCTGCGTTCAGTTGCAGTAGTTGCTCGGCCGAGAATGTCTCCCTCCCTGTAGAGACCTGTCAACCATCTTGCCCTCCGCCAAACGCGGATGTTCTTTCTCCTTTTTTGTGTCTTTGCCTACCATTCCTGTTGGCGAAACTGCCTAATACCTGTCCATCCGGTAAGCAGCTTGTTACTGAGTCAGTTTAAGGATGTTCCAGCCATGGATGTTAGAGTTTAAAGGTTGCAGGGGTGCAGGGGCCTCAGAGAGCGAGAATACACGTCCTTCTATCTCAGCGCATCACGTGGTCTCCAAGGATATTGTTTTTCTCCGAGGACAAGCAGGCTGCTTGTTCTCACTGATGGGTTGACGTCCTCGGCAGCCCCCTCCATCGGAAAGTTTACTAGCAAAGGCCTTTGCTAGTCCTCCCGCCCGAAACCGGCTCGAGCCGGCCAGTCTTCTTTCGTCCGCGCTCGGTATGGTCGTGTTACGCCGTTCGTGCCCCAGAGAGTCGACCTCGCGCGTCCTTTTCGACGTGTTTTTTCGCTGTTTTTTCCTTGAAAAAGTTCGGGAAGCGCTCCGGTAGTGTTCCGGAAGACCCTTTCGGGTTTTCTGCCCTTCCCGTATTTCTCAGTTTTTGCCCCGTAAGTTTTCTTTCGTTCTCGGGGTTGGCCTCTTTTGGCCTCGGTCGAGATTTTTCTCCCTCTAAATTTTGGGATTAGCCCAGTGGAACGTTTTGTTCTCGGGCTCTTCGTCGGCATCGGCACCGGAGGCATCGAGTGCATCGACGTCGTCAGCGTCCGGACCATCTTCCTTGGCTGCCGCTCCATCGACTGCATCGAGGCATCGGACCTCTGCATCGGCGCCGAGGCATCGGGCGACTGCATCGACGTCGGTGGTACCGAGACTTCGTCTGCTGATGTCGTCAGACGGAGGTGCATCGTCAGGAGTGCAGGTGAGGGCTGTCCATTCCCCTGCTGGTGGCGGTGAGCCTTCGGGTGGGTCTCCTCCTACCCTGAGGGCTCCTGCGGTACAGCCCCCCCGGGATCGACCCTCTTCGGTCTCGGCCCCGAGGAAGCGACGGATGGATTCTACGTCCTCCTCGTCGGTGCCGGGGAGCTCCGGTGACATGCTTCGGAAGAAGTCGAAGAAGCATCGACACCGGTCTCCTCCCCATGTCGGCACCGAGAGCTCTGGGTCGCCGAGGGATTCGGCACCCAGCAGGCATCGGCACCGAGAGGACCGCTCACCCTCTGTTCAGGAGGTGTCGATGCGCTCCACTCTGGACAGCCCGGAACAGCCTCCTCGCCCGGAACAGGTTCTAACGTCGACGCCTGCATCGACCTCTCAGCCTTTCTCTGCAGCCGCTCTAAACGAGAGCCTCCGGGCCGTTCTCCCAGAGATTCTGGGAGAGCTGTTGCGCCCTACCCCTCCTGTACCGGCGGTGCTTGCGCCTCTGGTACCGTCGAGCGTGGCGCCGGCTGGCCCATCGCCCAGGTTGAGGTCCCCGACGTCGGTACCGCGTGCGGTGCCGACAGCGGCCACCTCCCAGGAAGGCTCCCCGACTACGTCGGCGGAGGGAGCTTCGCCGATGCGGGCGAGGGAGTCTACCTCTCGACGCCCCCACCGTGGACGGGGTTCCACCGAGTCGAGCAGGGCGAGGTTGCAGACGCAGGTTCGTGAACTTGTGTCTGACACCGAGGGTGAGGCCTCGTGGGAGGAAGAGGAAGACCCCAGATATTTCTCTAACGAGGAGTCTGAGGGTCTTCCTTCTGATCCCACTCCCTCTCCTGAGAGACAGCTTTCTCCTCCCGAGAGCCTGTCTTTTGCTTCCTTTGTCCGGGAGATGTCTACGGCCATCCCCTTCCCGGTGGTTGTGGAGGACGAGCCCAGGGCTGAAATGTTTGAGCTCCTGGACTATCCTTCTCCACCTAAGGAAGCGTCCACTGTTCCCTTGCACCATGTCCTGAAAAAGACATTGCTTGCGAACTGGACCAAGCCACTAAGTAATCCCCACATTCCCAAGAAGATTGAGTCCCAGTACCGGATCCATGGGGACCCAGAGCTGATGCGCACCCAGTTGCCTCATGACTCTGGAGTTGTGGATCTGGCCCTAAAGAAGGCTAAGAGTTCTAGGGAGCATGCTTTGGCGCCCCCGGGCAAAGACCCTAGAACCTTAGACTCCTTTGGGAGGAAGGCCTACCATTCTTCTATGCTCGTGGCTGAGATCCAGTCTTACCAGCTCTACACGAGCATACACATGCGGAACAATGTGCGGCAGTTGGCGGGCTTGGTTGATGCTCTTCCCCCTGAGCAAGCCAAGCCTTTTCAGGAGGTGGTCAGGCAGCTGAAGGCGTGCAGAAAATTCCTGGCCAGAGGAGTTTATGACACTTTTGATGTTGCGTCCAGGGCCGCTGCTCAAGGTGTGGTGATGCGCAGGCTCTCATGGCTGCGTGCCGCCGACCTGGAGAATAGACTCCAGCAGCGGATTGCGGACTCGCCTTGCCGTGCGGACAACATTTTTGGAGAAAAAGTCGAGCAGGTGGTAGAGTCTCTCCACCAGCGGGACACCAGTTCTCCCGCCGGCAGCCTTCAGCCTCTACCTCTACAGGTAGACGATTTTTCGGGGGAAGGAAGACTGGTCCCTATGCTTCTGGTAAGCGTAGGTACAATCCTCCTTCCCGACAGCCTGCGGCCCAGACTAAGCCCCAGCGCGCTCGCTCTCGTCAGCAGCGTGCGCCTCAGCAAGGCCCCGCGGCTCCCCAGCAAAAGCAAGGGGCGAGCTTTTGACTGGCTCCAGCAGAGCATAGCCGACATCCAAGTGTCAGTGCCGGGCGACCTGCCGGTCGGGGGGAGGTTGAAAGCTTTTCACCAAAGGTGGCCTCTCATAACCTCCGATCAGTGGGTTCTCCAAATAGTCCGGCAGGGATACACCCTCAATTTGGCCTCAAAACCTCCAAATTGTCCACCGGGAGCTCAGTCTTACAGCTTCCAGCACAAGCAGGTACTTGCAGAGGAACTCTCCGCCCTTCTCAGCGCCAATGCGGTCGAGCCCGTGCCATCCGGGCAAGAAGGGCTGGGATTCTATTCCAGGTACTTCCTTGTGGAAAAGAAAACAGGGGGGATGCGTCCCATCCTAGACCTAAGGGCCCTGAACAAATATCTCGTAAAAGAAAAGTTCAGGATGCTTTCCCTGGGCACCCTTCTCCCCATGATTCAGCAAAACGATTGGCTATGCTCTCTGGACTTGAAGGATGCCTACACACACATCCCGATACTGCCAGCTCACAGACAGTATCTGCGATTTCAGTTGGGTACACGCCACTTCCAGTACTGTGTGCTACCCTTTGGGCTCGCCTCTGCGCCCAGGGTGTTCACAAAGTGCCTAGCTGTGGTAGCAGCGGCACTTCGCAGGCTGGGGGTGCACGTGTTCCCATATCTCGACGATTGGCTGGTGAAGAACACATCCGAGGCAGGATCCCTGCAGTCCATGCAGATGACTATTCGCCTCCTGGAGCTACTGGGGTTTGTGATAAATTACCCAAAGTCCCATCTTCTCCCAGTGCAGAAACTCGAATTCATAGGAGCCCTGCTGGATTCTCGGACAGCTCGCGCCTATCTTCCAGAGGCGAGAGCCAACAACTTGTTGTCCCTCGTCTCGCGGGTGCGTGCGTCCCAGCAGATCACAGCTCGGCAGATGTTGAGATTGCTGGGCCACATGGCCTCCACAGTTCATGTGACTCCCATGGCCCGCCTCCACATGAGATCTGCTCAATGGACCCTAGCCTCCCAGTGGTATCAGGCCGCTGGGGGTCTAGAGGACGTGATCCAACTGTCCACGAGTTTTCTCAAATCCCTGTATTGGTGGACGATTTGCTCCAATTTGACTCTGGGACGTCCCTTCCAAATTCCTCAGCCACAAAAAGTGCTGACCACGGATGCGTCTCTCCTGGGATGGGGAGCTCATGTCGATGGGCTTCACACCCAAGGAAGTTGGTCCCTCCAAGAACGCGATCTGCAGATCAATCTTCTGGAGTTGCGAGCGATCTGGAACGCTCTGAAGGCTTTCAGAGATCGGCTGTCCCACCAAATTATCCAAATTCAGACAGACAACCAGGTTGCCATGTACTATGTCAACAAGCAGGGGGGCACCGGATCTCGCCCCCTGTGTCAGGAAGCCGTCAGCATGTGGCTCTGGGCCCGCCGTCTCGGCATGGTGCTCCAAGCCACATATCTGGCAGGCGTAAACAACAGTCTGGCCGACAGAATGAGCCGGATTATGCAAGCTCACGAGTGGTCGCTCAACTCCAGAGTGGTGCGCCAGATCTTCCAAGCGTGGGGCACCCCCTTGGTGGATCTCTTCGCATCTCGAGTGAACCACAAAGTCCCTCAGTTCTGTTCCAGGCTTCAGGCCCCCGGCAGACTAGCATCGGATGCCTTCCTCCTGGATTGGGGGGAGGGCCTGCTGTATGCTTATCCTCCCATTCCTCTGGTGGGGAAGACTTTGTTGAAACTCAAGCAAGACCGAGGCACCATGATTCTGATTGCTCCTTTTTGGCCGCGTCAGATCTGGTTCCCCCTTCTTCTGGAGTTATCCTCCGAAGAACCGTGGAGATTGGAGTGTTTTCCAACCCTCATCACACAGGACGAGGGGGCGCTTCTGCATCCCAACCTCCAGTCTCTGGCTCTCACGGCCTGGATGTTGAGGGCGTAGACTTTGCCTCTTTGGGTCTGTCAGAGGGTGTCTCCCGCATCTTGCTTGCTTCCAGGAAAGACTCCACTAAGAGAAGTTACTTCTTCCATTGGAGGAGGTTTGCCGTCTGGTGTGACAGCAAGGCCCTAGATCCTCGCTCTTGTCCTACACAGACCCTGCTTGAATACCTTCTGCACTTGTCTGAGTCTGGTCTCAAGACCAACTCTGTAAGAGTTCACCTTAGTGCAATCAGTGCATACCATTACCGTGTGGAAGGTAAGCTTATCTCAGGACAGCCTTTAGTTGTTCGCTTCATGAGAGGTTTGCTTTTGTCAAAGCCCCCTGTCAAGCCTCCTACAGTGTCATGGGATCTCAATGTCGTTCTCACCCAGCTGATGAAACCTCCTTTTGAGCCACTGAATTCCTGCCATCTGAAGTTCTTGACCTGGAAGGTCATTTTCTTGGTGGCAGTTACTTCAGCTCGTAGAGTCAGTGAACTTCAGGCCCTGGTAGCCCAGGCCCCTTACACCAAATTTCATCATAACAGAGTAGTCCTCCGCACTCACCCTAAGTTCTTGCCAAAGGTCGTGTCGGAGTTCCATCTGAACCAGTCAATTGTCTTGCCAACATTCTTTCCCCGTCCTCATTCCTGCCCTGCTGAACGTCAGCTGCACACATTGGACTGCAAGAGAGCATTGGCCTTCTATCTGGAGCGGACACAGCCCCACAGACAGTCCGCCCAATTGTTTGTTTCTTTTGATCCCAATAGGAGGGGAGTGGCTGTAGGGAAACGCACCATATCCAATTGGCTAGCAGATTGCATTTCCTTCACTTATGCCCAGGCGGGGCTGGCTCTTGAGGGTCATGTCACGGCTCATAATGTTAGAGCCATGGCTGCGTCGGTAGCCCACTTGAAGTCAGCCTCTATTGAAGAAATTTGCAAAGCTGCGACGTGGTCATCTGTCCACACATTCACATCTCATTACTGCCTGCAGCAGGATACCCGACGCGACAGTCGGTTCGGGCAGTCAGTTCTTCAGAACCTGTTTGGGCTTTAGGATCCAACTCCACCCCCCGAGGGCCCTGTTTGTTCTGTTCCAGGCTGCACTCTCAGTTAGTTGGTAAATTTTTTAGGTCAATCTCAGTTATGTCCTCGCCGTTGCGAGGCCCAATTGACCATGGTTGTTGTTTTGAGTGAGCCTGGGGGCTAGGGATACCCCATCAGTGAGAACAAGCAGCCTGCTTGTCCTCGGAGAAAGCGAATGCTACATACCTGTAGAAGGTATTCTCCGAGGACAGCAGGCTGATTGTTCTCACAAACCCGCCCGCCTCCCCTTTGGAGTTGAGTCTTCCCTTGAAGTGTATTGTCTTGCTACATACTGGACTGGCCGGCTCGAGCCGGTTTCGGGCGGGAAGACGGCCGCGCATGCGCGGTGCGCATGGGCGCGCGAGGACTAGCAAAGGCCTTTGCTAGTAAACTTTCCGATGGAGGGGGCTGCCGAGGACGTCAACCCATCAGTGAGAACAATCAGCCTGCTGTCCTCGGAGAATACCTTCTACAGGTATGTAGCATTCGCTATATACAGTGGTGGAAATAAGTATTTGATCCCTTGCTGATTTTGTAAGTTTGCCCACTGACAAAGACATGAGCAGCCCATAATTAAAGGGTAGGTTATTAGTAACAGTGAGAGATAGCACATCACAAATTAAATCCGGAAAATCACATTGTGGAAAGTATATGAATTTATTTGCATTCTGCAGAGGGAAATAAGTATTTAATCCCTCTGGCAAACAAGACCTAATACTTGGTGGCAAAACCCTTGTTGGCAAGCACAGCGGTCAGACGTCTTCTGTAGTTGATGATGAGGTTTGCACACATGTCAGGAGGAATTTTGGTCCACTCCTCTTTGCAGATCATCTCTAAATCATTAAGAGTTCTGGGCTGTCGCTTGGCAACTCGCAGCTTCAGCTCCCTCCATAAGTTTTCAATGGGATTAAGGTCTGGTGACTGGCTAGGCCACTCCATGACCCTAATGTGCTTCTTCCTGAGCCACTCCTTTGTTGCCTTGGCTGTATGTTTTGGGTCATTGTCGTGCTGGAAGACCCAGCCACGACCCATTTTTAAGGCCCTGGCGGAGGGAAGGAGGTTGTCACTCAGAATTGTACGGTACATGGCCCCATCCATTCTCCCATTGATGCGGTGAAGTAGTCCTGTGCCCTTAGCAGAGAAACACCCCCAAAACATAACATTTCCACCTCCATGCTTGACAGTGGGGACGGTGTTCTTTGGGTCATAGGCAGCATTTCTCTTCCTCCAAACACGGCGAGTTGAGTTCATGCCAAAGAGCTCAATTTTTGTCTCATCTGACCACAGCACCTTCTCCCAATCACTCTCGGCATCATCCAGGTGTTCACTGGCAAACTTCAGACGGGCCGTCACATGTGCCTTCCGGAGCAGGGGGACCTTGCGGGCACTGCAGGATTGCAATCCGTTATGTCGTAATGTGTTACCAATGGTTTTCGTGGTGACAGTGGTCCCAGCTGCCTTGAGATCATTGACAAGTTCCCCCCTTGTAGTTGTAGGCTGATTTCTAACCTTCCTCATGATCAAGGATACCCCACGAGGTGAGATTTTGCGTGGAGCCCCAGATCTTTGTCGATTGACAGTCATTTTGTACTTCTTCCATTTTCTTACTATGGCACCAACAGTTGTCTCCTTCTCGCCCAGCGTCTTACTGATGGTTTGTAGCCCATTCCAGCCTTGTGCAGGTGTATGATCTTGTCCCTGACATCCTTAGACAGCTCCTTGCTCTTGGCCATTTTGTAGAGGTTAGAGTCTGACTGATTCACTGAGTCTGTGGACAGGTGTCTTTCATACAGGTGACCATTGCCGACAGCTGTCTGTCATGCAGGTAACGAGTTGATTTGGAGCATCTACCTGGTCTGTAGGGGCCAGATCTCTTACTGGTTGGTGGGGGATCAAATACTTATTTCCCTCTGCAGAATGCAAATAAATTCATATACTTTCCACAATGTGATTTTCCGGATTTAATTTGTGATGTGCTATCTCTCACTGTTACCAATAACCTACCCTTCAATTATGGGCTGCTCATGTCTTTGTCAGTGGGCAAACTTACTAAATCAGCAAGGGATCAAATACTTATTTCCACCACTGTAAATACTTGTATTATTTAATAGAAGTAATGCCCTGGTGATTAGCTGCTGATACTATCTGCATAGTGTGCACAATAGTTCTTCACCCCCTAAACTGTACCATTCCCTTGGGTTTTTGCAGCCCAAATGTGTGACCTTTCTAGTTTTGCTAAGACCTTCCTCATGTTAATCAACCCCATCAGGGGTGTCTACCCTATTGTAGATTTTAGTATCATCTGCAAGGAGTCAAACCTTACCAAACAGCCCTTCAGCAATATCGCTTTCAAAAGTGTTAAATCAAACAAAATAAAACATGGAAAAGAAAATAAGATGATACCTTTTTTATTGGACATAACTTAATACATTTCTTGATTAGCTTTCGAAGGTTGCCCTTCTTCGTCAGATCGGAAATAAGCAAATGTGCTAGCTGACAGTGTATATAAGTGAAAAACATTCAAGCATTGCTATGACAGTCTGACAGGGTGGGAGGATGGGGGTGGGTAGGAAGTATGCATGGGGACATCAAAGTATACCATTGGTATACTTTGATGTCCCCATGCATACTTCCTACCCACCCCCATCCTCCCACCCTGTCAGACTGTCATAGCAATGCTTGAATGTTTTTCACTTATATACACTGTCAGCTAGCACATTTGCTTATTTCCGATCTGACGAAGAAGGGCAACCTTCGAAAGCTAATCAAGAAATGTATTAAGTTATGTCCAATAAAAAAGGTATCATTTTATTTTCTTTTCCATGTTTTATTTTGTTTGATTTCTATTGATAACCTTAAGTGGACTAACACGGCTACCACACTCCTCTACTTAAAAGTGTTAAAAAGATCCGAACCTTGCAGCACACCACTGATCACATCCTTTTCCTCAAAATGAGATTAATTTACCACTACCCTCTGTCTCCTTCCACTCAACCAGTTTCTAATCCAGCCAGTAACTTTACTGCTGTAATTGTCTATAGTTTATGTTTGAGTTGTTCTTTCTGTACATCGTTTTGGTAGAGGATCCTTGATACAATAGGATAGACTGATTAAAAACTACTATCACAAGTCCTCAAAATGCTTCTGAAGTCTCCTTTCTAACCATAGAAATAGGCCTTGAGCAACAGTGCAGTCAGGAAAATACAGCACATGAGTGGTTGAGTCACTAAAAGCTTCTTAAGTTGCCTGAAACTAGAGATTTTTTGTTTCCTGTGGAAGGCTTTGCCAGATATCACTCAGTTGTGTGAGGACCTGAATCATTCTCTAGAAATAAAAAATTTGGTTTATTAGCGCAGCTATATGTACACTGCTGTATATTTGGAGAATGATACTTTTAAAACACCAGTCTTTGTGTTTTAAAAGTAACAGTAATGCTTGTAGTGGCATTTCATGTGGGAAGCTTTCCATTCTGATAGATGTTTTCTGTTATAAAACAGAGCCTTCTGGTATTTTTGTAAAAAGCATTACAAAAGGCAGTGCTGTGGAACATGATGGACGAATCTGCGTTGGAGATCAGATTATAGCGGTAAGTAGACACATGTAATGCTCTGCACGTTTAGCAATTCTGAAAAGTATGTTTAAATAACTTTGATCAGCTTCTAGAATTTATTAAGATTTACCCTGTTGATTAAAACTCAGAAAGTTTAGTTATATTGTTTCATTTGTTTTAGCATCTGAAACATAAATAAAGTTTTTTTTAATGTGAGTTTCGAGACTAATATCAGCTGTTTCAACCATGAAAGCTTGGTAGGGGGAAAGGGAAATGGGACTTGATAAACCGCCTTTCTGAGGTTTTGCAACTACATTCAAAGCGGTTTACATATGTTCAGGTACTTATTTTGTACCAGGGGCAATGGAGGGTTAAATGACTTGTCCAGAGTCACAAGGAGCTGCAGGGGGAATTGAACTCAGTTCCCCAGGATCAAAGTCCACTGCACTAACCACTAGGCTACTCCTCCACTCTAGGAGTTTGAACATTTGTATTACTATTAATTTGTAAGGTACTGTTGCTACCTTTGAGCAAAATAAAGTTCTTACTCTCTGGCTGATGTAATAAACTGTGCTAAGCTTAACGTCTGGGTTTACTTCTGTTTTAGCAATCATTTTTTATGTGCTAAGACAATATCATTAGTAGCAAGGGTTTTGGCACTCAAAATAATTAGCACTAATTTGGAAGTAATGCACCATGCTAATCTTTAATATAGCAAGCATGCCAAAATGAAGAGTTTTAGTGCCCAACGTGGGCTTACCGCTCGCTAAACTGGAAGCACCGCCAGGCTACTCTAGCAGCCCGGCAGTACTTCTCACACCTTGTGTGCCGTCATATCTAGCGATTTATTTTTTTAGCACTGGAATGTACCCAGTGGTAATTGGGCAGTGCTGTGCGGTTACCGCTGGGTTAGCGCGGGAGCCCTTACCGCCACTTCAGTGGGTGACGGTAGGGGTTCCCCCCTGAAATGGCTGCTCAGCAAGTGCTTTACTTGCCGCACAACCATTTCCTGCAGGAAAGAGAGACTTCCCTTTTACCCACTGCAGTAATAGGGGGCCTCTGTGCGTTTGAAAAATATTCGCCGACGCCAGCACAGGCCTCCATTTGCTGCAGCTTAGTAAAAGGTGCCCATACTGTGGTCTTACTACATAAGTCTATATGTTCCATTAAAACTGTTTGCTTTCTTTGCCAAGTGAGCCCATTAATAGTGAGCCACAATTCAAATCTACATTCTGTAGTGTCAGCTTCACTGTTCTATGCCAATGGATGTTATACCTTCCTACTAGCAGGTTGAGGTAGAGGAAACTGACTTCTACCAGTGGACTACCATCACGGAGAAGCCCCAGCCTACATGTCTGATCTAATAGATCTACCACCCAGAAATGCTAAAAGATCATCCCGAACTTTCCTCAACCTCCACTTCCCTAATTGCAAAGGCTTGAAATACAAGGCGCTGCACGCGTCAACCTTTTCTTACATGAGCACGCAATTCTGGAACTCACTGCCGCGCAACCTGAAAACGACCTACGAACAAGCCACCTTCCGCAAACTATTGAAGACCCATCTTTTTGAGAATACTTACGGAAAGAACCAAAACACATAAAGCCCACACCCACGGTTCAATAATGCTTCAATACAGCCACTCTGAATTCTCATCCCCTTAATCTCACCACACTCATATTTCTACTCACAGAAAATGTATGCCATATGCTTTCTTGTTGTTATGTACTGACCCTTTTAGTTTCCCGTTGTTCCCCCAATGTCTAAGTGCTCTTTTCCATTGTTATTCCTTAATGATACTCTGAGTTTGTCTCGCTTAACTCCTCACAATGTAATCCATAACCGAGTAGTAACAAATTGTATTTCTATCACTCACAACTTATTGTAAGCCACACTGAGCCCGCAAAAAGGTGGGGAAATGTGGGATACAAATGCAATAAAATAAATAAATAAAAAAAATAAATCACCAGTGTAAGTTAGGGTGCTTCCTGGAAAAGCATTTTTCTCTACTTCTAGCACTGTATTTTTCGCTACCTTTAGCAGATGGTAGATTGTGCTGATGGTGCTCCTGGTTCCTGGCCTAGCTCTTTGCTGTGCTGGTTGTGGCCGCACAGCATGGTTGAGCCTAATGACCACTCATAAAGATCTGTTCTTGGGAAACTTAGGTTGAGCATGAAGCTTTTCTCTACAGTCTACAGGCACACTTCTTAGTGCCACTGAGTGAAACTTTGGCTCGGTCCTGAAGGGCCTTACTTAAAAGATGTGGGTCCCCATATCCTTATACCTTGTAGTCCATACACCCTGTTTGGATGTGGACTTCCCGGGCTCCTGATGCAGCTCCTAGGTGTACATAAAAAAAAACAAAGAAAAGATTTGGCCTGGGTAGCTTTATTCCTTTGGTCAGGGGATAAAGCTATTGACAAAAAATAAAAAAAAATTAGCTCACTCCCGAGAGAGCCAGGGAATGGCAGAGACACCAGAGCCCTGGGCTGAAGCAGGGCAGGACTGTATGTGTCTTCCAAATGGTTGGGCATGTTGGCTGGAAGACTCTGTGGTGTCTGTAAGAGCCAACAACTCGGTGCAACTGCTGGCTCTGTGTCCCTTGTGGGACGGATCATTTTCTTTAGAAACTTTCCTGGGGGGAGGGAGGGGGGTCCACCAGCACTGGCGGGAATAGCAACCATTTTCCCCCAGGCTGTTTTTTCTCCTGCTGCTGTTTCTTAGAAACAGGAGAGCTCTTGGTCATCGTCAGGAGTTGCCTGGGTACGGGGCCTCCCTTTCTTACCTCTCTTGGTTCCAACTGTGGAGGGGTCTTGATGGGGCCTCTGGGGATTTTTGGTTACAGAACATAACCCAGATGGGGGTGTGGTGGCCCCTGGGGACCAGCAGGAGTTCTGTTGTGGGTTCTAGGCACCATAGAGGGGATACAGGTATCTCGGAAGGTTCGGCCTCCTTGGAGTTGGTAGCAGAGGACTTGGAGTGCCAGTTGTTCAAGTCTTGTGCTGCGGACACCTCTTAAGGGGACCCACTGCTGGAAGTCCTTGTGCAGCCCCCAAAGCATTTCCCACTTTATAAGGCCTTTATCCGTAGTATGCTGGAGGAGTGGGAGGCCTTGACTATGCCCCTCAGAGGATCCAGGGCCCTTGATCATCTCTATACCTTTGCTCCTGAGGAGGTTGAAAAGTTTGGGGCATTGCGTAAGATGGATGCCCCAGTTACCACAGTCATGAAGGTGATCGCTATACTAGTCCAGGGTGCTCAAACCTTAGGGAGTTCCATGAGAAGGAAGTAGAGCAGTTGCTCTACCTGGTCTTTTCAGTGGGGGCCTCCAGCATTCAGGCCACTATTTTTGGTGTCTAAGTAGCTATGGCCATGCTGCTTTGTTTGTAGCAGGAGCTGGAGTCCCCAGAGGTCGCTCACCTGGAGTCAGGGATGGTCTTTTTGGTGGATGTCCTCAGATCTAGTCTGTATGGCCTCTTGTTCTGTGGATGCTTTGGTGATAGGACACTGTTGGTTGTGGCTCCGTCACTGGATTGAGAATTCGGCCTCTAAGTAGCTTTTGAGTCTACTGTCATTTAGGGGGAACTTGTTCTTTGAGGATGCCTTGGAGAAGCTGGCTGAGGCTATGGGAGAGGCACGATCGCTCCATCTTTCTGAGCTGAGGTCAAATGGTGCTCGTCGATCCTCCTCCTCTAGAGAGTGCTCCAAGGGGGTAGGTTAGCCTGGTGTTCTCTGGCCCAAGGGGGGGGGACTGGGTAGACCCTTCAAGCAGAGCTCCTTTTGTGGCTCCAAGAGCACCGGAGGCTTGGGTCCCTCAGGCAGGTTATCACTGTCCAGCTGGTCCAGTGAGAGTGTGCTGGACCCCTAGTTGCATCCAGTGGTGGGGGGGGGGGGGGGGGGGGGGGTCAGGTTGTCTCTCCGCTTCGAGTGGGTCCGTAGTACCTCGGGTCAGTGAGAGCTGGAAGTGGTTGAGAAGGAATACTCCCTGGAATTAGCTCGCCTTTATGGCTTCCCTATATGACTTGGTCGTAAAGCAATAGGCTGTCACCACCATCCATCACTCTGCAGCATCTGTGCGATTTAGGGGCAATGAAGCCCATCCAGCCAGCAGAGTCCTGGAAGGGTCAGGCCTCCATTTATTTTGTGGTCCCAAAGATGGGTGGTTCCTTTCAATCCATTCTGGACCTAAAAGTGGAGAATGCTTGTATGTGAGTTCTGCATTTTCACATGGAAACTCTTCCCTCTGTGATTACCTTGGTTCATCTGGGGAAGTTCTTAATGTACGTGGACCTCACGGAGGCCTACTTATACATTCCTATTTCAGTTCATCCCAAGAGATATTTGCTTCTGTGTACTGGGGCAGCACTTTCAGTTTCGGGCCCTGCCGTTTGGCCTGGCTACTGTGCCGCACACATTTTCCAAGGTGATGATGGTGGTAGCTGCGCATTTGTGGCACCAATCCATCCATACCTGGACTGCTGGTTGATTTTGGGCTGATTCTTATTTGAAGACCAGTTTGGCCACCTCTCAGGTAATTTCTCTTCTGGAGTCTCTGGGTTGAGCGGTGAACTGACCCAAGATCCATCTGATTTTGTCTCAGTCTCTGGATTACCTTGGAGTTTATTTCTTTTCTTTATTTTTTTTTTCAAAATTTTGTGTTTGCTTGTTAATTTCAATAATCAAGTAAGCAAGAAAAAGCTCATCCAGAAAATAGGATAATACAAAAAAATCATGCCCTATATGATAATATATATTTAAGAAAATAAACGTTATCCTCCTGAAGTCCCCAATTTAGGGGGATCCTGAAACATTACAGAAGAAAATATCAAGAAACTAAATTAGAAGAAAAAACCATATTGAAAGGAAGGTGTTCTCAAGTATATACAGTGCACTCCATTTAAGTGCATGTCGGGTAAGTGCATGCTCTGTTTAACTGTATGCCGTACTTCGGTCCCGTTTTTGGAGCCATCAATTTCTATAGGGACAAACTTCGGTTTAGCGCACCACTGACAAGTGCAAGATTTACTTATATGCTTGGCTCCTCTGCAGGAAAGACTCAGCATAAGCACACACACGGAATATCGAAGCTGATTGGTGCGTGACAAAGGGGCGGTAAATTTGAAATCTCGTTGGTCAACTGCCACAGGCAGAATAAGTGAACTAATGTTGTTAGAGTGTACTCTGGAGTCGTCGTCATCGTCCAACTGTAACACTTTAACACTGGCTGAACGAATAGAAGTTGTTAAAAAATTAGAAAACAAAGAGGCATATTTTCAAAGCACTTAGCCTTCCAAAGTTCCATAGAAACCTGTGGAACTTCGGAAGGCTAAGTGCTTTGAAAATATGCCTCAAAGTCAAGCATCTATTGCTAAAGAATATGGTGTCAATCCCAGTCAAATTTCACGTATCTTGAAGCAGAAAGACCAGCTTCTGGAAGTTGGCAAAACAATACAAATCCATACCGTAAACGTAAATGGGCTGGAAAAGCTAAGGATGTAGAAGATGCTCTTCTTTGGTGGTTTTCTCAAGTCAGGAGCAGACAGTTTCCTGTCAGTGGTCCACTGCTTATGGAGAAAGCTAATCAGCTAGCTGAAAGTCTTGGACTAACTGAATTCAAAGCCACTGTTGGATGGTTGGAAAGATGGAAGGAGAGGAACAACATAAAATTCAAGAAACAGCACGGTGAAAAACAAGATGCTGATGACTTTGGTGCTGAAAATTGGGTTGTTTCAGTTCTTCCTACCATCTTGAACGAGTTTGCACCTCGTGACGAAAACGGTCTCTACTGGCGAGCGATTCCTGATGGAACACTTGCATTCAAACAAGCCAAAACTAAAGGAAGTAAAATGTTGAAGGATCGACTGACGATCCTCCTTTGCTGCAATACGGATGGGAGTGAGAAGTTGGAACCACTCGTCATTGGAAAGCAAACAGCCCCGTTGCTTCAAGAATGTTAAGTGATTTCCTGTGTCATACGAGGCTAATGCAAATTCATGGATGACTGGGGAAATTTGGAAGCAGTGGCTGAAGAAGTAGAATGTGGGCACAAAAGCGTCAGATTTTGTTGCTTTGTGATAATTGTGCTGCACACAGTGATGATGTCAGGCTGTCTAATGTCAAGGTGGTCTATCTGCCACCAAACACTACCTCTCTGATCCAACCTATGGATCAGGGCATAATAGCCAATTTCAAACAACATTATCGGGCTCTTGTGCTACGTCATCTGATGAGCATTATGGATGACCAGACTGGCAAGGATAAACGTGCTGTTGAACTGGCTCATAATCTATCACTGTTGGATTCCCTACATATGCAGAAAGAAGCCGTTAATCATGTTACACAGGCAACCATTGTGAACTTCTACAAGTGATGTGGAGAGGGACGAAACAGATGTAGCTGTTTCGAACGCGCCAGATGAACAGGCTATTGACGACCCAGCCGGTATTACTGAAGAGGAGTTTCATCACTACGTAGCTGTTGATTACAATCTACAAACAGCTGACTGATGTTGAGATATGCGCCTACACGCAGGCAACGGCTGATGATGAAATGAGCAGTGAGGCACATACTGACGAAATTGAACAACCTCCTGTCACTTTTGCAAGAGCGCTGGAGATTCTCAACACTGTGCGGGCCTATCTGGAGGCCACTGGATGTCAGTGCTATGACAGTTTTTATCATCTGGCAGACGTAGTCTATGGAACTGTACAGAGGACTATGACTGATTACGTCAAGTAAGCCTAACGTCAGTTAATGGAGACTGTATAACGTCAACGGAGACTGTATACTGTACGTATAAAGAGTACTGTACATATGTTTATCAGTTGTCAAGCTTCTTTGGGTCACAACGGTTTAAAGTGCACACTCCGGTTAACTGCATGTATTTTTTTGGTCCCAGACCCTTGCACTTAAGCGGATTGCACTGTATATATATAACTAGCATTTTCAAAGCTACAAATGTACTTTTCCAGCAATATTCTGCTCACAGAAAAAGCAGGTGGAAGTGACCATGTGTATTTGGAACCTGCAACAAATTTCAAAGGAAAAGTACACATATAAGTTCCGTTTGATAATTGGTACAAAGACCATATTAAATTGATTTTGTGTTAGTGTGAGATTTTTGACCAATTAAACTGTTGAAGTAAAAATCCTTAATGCTGTTAGTGGGCTATTATAAGGGTCCTAAAAAAGCGACATGTATCATGTAAGCCTCAGACTTTGGCATCATCGTTTAAGGAAAAGGTGATATGAAAGCAGAGCAGTGGCTCTGCTCTCATCCAGTGTCAACATTCTACTGCAAAAAGAAGCATCAATCCCTTTGACACCATAGGCAGAAGACTTGGAGATGAAAGTAGTCTTACTCTCCCTGTTTGCTCTAATTAGAGCTCCATGATCACTTGAGCATTGTACTGAGGGGTCATAATGCTGAGGATCAGTTGAAGAAGACAAGTATTGTCACTCATTCTCTTCAATGCATTACTGAGAACTGGGATATCTGGAAGATTGTGCTTCAACAACAAAGCAGCAACAACTTGAGGTTAGCCATGTCTCTGATCCAGTATGGTCACTGTAGCGGTTTTTTAAGATTCAGCTTCAAGCTTTGAACATCCCTCAAGGGGCTGCAGAGGTGATCACTCAGCTTGCCTAGGCCCATTATATCTTTGGCTTCAGTGGGACACCAAGGGAATAGTGGTGGGGTGTCCTGTCCCGCCCCACCCCTGGTACAGGCAATAAGGGGGGATGTATTGTTTGCCAGCACACCCCCTACAAATGCAACACCTCTTCCTCTGCCCACCTCCTTTCCATGAGTCAATACCTCTGTCTTCCTTCCTCAGCCCCTTCCCCCGGATCTTTCAAACTTTGGCTCTTCACGGCAGTGAAAGCAATAACACACTACGTGGACCATGTTAAGAAGCCTTCCCTCTGCCATGCCCTACCCACACATAAACAAGAAGTTACGTCAGAGCAGGACATGGCAGAGGTAAGGCTTCCAGGGCTGGCACAGGCATCGTGTTATCACTACCACTGCTGAGAAAAGCCAAAGTTTGAAAGATCTGGGAGGCTGAGAGAGGTGTGGAGTTGAAGGGAGAGGTGCTTCACCAATTGGGGGGGGGGGGGGGTAGGAGAGACCACAGTGAATGGGGTAGGAAAGAAGGGGAGGGAGAGGAGCTCTACCGGGGGCAGGGAGTTGTTAGAAGGAGTGGTGCTGGATCCACGGTAGGGGAGTGGGAGGGAAGGAAGGTGAGGGAGAGATATTGGACTTACGAGGAGGAGGAGCAGAAAGAAGAGGCACTGTGCATGGTAAAAGGGGGGGGGGGGGAGAGGTGCTGGACCCATGGGTGGGGGAGAGGGAGGGAAGGAACGTGAGAGAGATGCTTGACCCATGCAAGGAGGCACAAGAAATGCTTGACCTTCAGTGAGGATGGGGAGAGAGAGATTCTGGACTCTGGGGATGGGGGAGAGGGACAGGAGAGATTCTGGGGAGGGGGGGTTAATATGTCAGACTATAGGAGGAAGGGGTTTGAAGGTAAGAGGGACTTGCTGGACTGCAGGGATTGGAAGGAAGAGAGGTAGAGAGATGCTGGACGTGGAGAGGGGTATTGGAAAGGGAAGAGACAGAGAGATGCTAGCATATATGGAATGGAGGGAGGAAGGGGAAAGATGCTGGTCCCTCAGAGAGAGGGAAAGAAAGATGTTGGATGGGGGAAGGGGTGGAGAGAGATAGATATGCTGGATCATATGGGGGTTGGGGGAAAGATAGGAAAGATCCTGGGCCATGTTGGGCAGGGAGGGCAGAGAAGGAGGAGGAGCTGGGTTCAGTGTTCAAGATAGAAATAGGATGGTAGGAAGTACAGTCTGTCTTATCAGGCTTAGGATTAACAGCCAGCCATGCCTCCATCATTGACGGAGGCAACGAGTCAAGTCCCAAACAAAATTAATAATTAAAGTCAATATGGGAACCAACTCTACAGCAAAAGCCTGAAAGAATTCATTATTGAAATCAAGCCAAGAGATTTCCTGGTTGGCAAATCTTTGATAACCTGTAAAACTTGCCACACAGTGACCGGAGCTCCAAAATCTCCTTCTGCTGAGAGGACAATATCAGCAATGCCTGAGCAACCAAATAGCTGTCCATATCCTCCATCCTGAACGTATCATTCGCCGTATATAAAGTTCAATAGAAATGATGAAAATATTCCAGAATCTGAGAAGATTTAGCCAAAAATGACCTTCCTGAGTTCTGGAGACATAAAATCTGCCTGTCAGCCCTCTCCCTCCATAGCCTAGTCACTAAAAGGTGACCTGACTTGTTATTACATTCTTAGTGAGTTTGTTTCAAGCGTGCATTAAACTTCAGTTGGTCATCATAAAGTCCTCTGTCTGCTCCTTTGTACATTGGGAGAGCAGTTTCCAGCACTCAGAACAGGGAGAAAGTGGCCTCAATAAACCAGATACTGGTGGATGACATTGCTAACTGTATTATTTAAATGTGTGCTGGCTCCTGAGTTCTTCACCTGCTCCAAGTCCTCTGTCTGCTCCTTTGTACTTTGGGAGAGCAGTTTCCAGCACTCAGAATAGGGAGAAAGCGGCCTCTGTAAACCAGATACTGGTGGGTGACGTCACTAACAGTATTATTTAAATGTGTGCTGCCTCCTGAGTTCTTCACCTGCTTCATCAAAGATCTGTCTTAAATTCATCATATGCAGTAAGTCTACTTCCAGACATTATTTCACACTAGTCTAAAAATGTTCTTCCAATTATTCACAGTAAATTGGCTATGCATTACTATCCTATGTCAAGTTTTAACTGGTTCTCTCTCGCATCGCTTTAAAACCTACTTTAATATCCCAGTCATTATTTTTAACAGGTTTAAAGTTAAAGCAGGAAACCACAACACACAATAGGACAAATTCAATTATTGTAATCAACTAAATCATACATCAATCAAATAACACCTGACTCAAAGACACCATACTCAAAAAAAAAAAAAAAAAAACCCAAAACAAAACATAACCCTTTCTCAACCAGAAAACATCTTATAACTATTAAATGCAACACTTATAATTCACTCTCATTAACACCAGTCCCAATTGGATATGTTAATGCCAGATCTATAATGAACAAAACACAGATAATCAGAGAATGGCTAGAAGAAGAATAATTAGACCTCCTATTGATTACTGAAACCTGGTTAGATGTGCAAGATGATCTAATATTAAATAAACTATGTCCCCCAAGTTACAAAATTGTTCACCAAGCTAGAAAAGGGAAAAAAGGAGGAGGCATTGCTATCTTCTATATAAATAATTCTCACCTCCAACGTTCTGAACCTCACTGTGGGGCAGGGAAACACTGAAGCCCTGTAGTCTTCTAGGCTGTCATCACCACTCTCACTCATAGACCCGCCCTCAGCCACGCCCCATCCACACATAATTCACAACCCCAACATTCTAAATGTAAATTTGTAGTTGCAAGATCCCATGAGTGTCTGCCCCGCCCTCGCGTCACAACGTGATGATGTGGAGGGTGGGGCTATGACACTCATCCAGTCGGCAGTTCCACCGCCCTCCGATACTCCCCCCCCCCGACGCACAGCCAGAAACAATGACCTACGCAGGGCCTCCACCCCCCCCCCCCCGACGCACAGCGACAAACACCGCTACGCAGGGAGAGGAGTGCCGTCCGAACACCTGATCTGCTGGGACCCCGAAGCTGCCGCCCTCCACAAAAAACCTACCCACCTGCACCCTCCCGACGCTACCCTCCAAACACCTCACGACACTGCCGCAGGAAAACCTTGCTAGCGCCCGTTTCATTGCTCACAGAAACGGGCCTTTTTTTTACTAGTAATATATAAATCCTTTTTCAAAGTAGAACTGGTATCTCATATTAACTCCCCTATTCTCGAAACAATTGATTGCAAAATCAACAATGACACTCTCTCTGATCCTATCTGTATCATCCTTTTTTACCGCCCACCTGGGAGGTGGCAATGAACAGAAAACATCTTCACTGAATTTGTATGTAACATATGCACTAAATTTGATAATGTCCTACTAATAGGGGACATCAGTTTACATCTAGATAATCAGAATGACAGTAATACAAAAAAATTTACTTGTCTTTTAAACTACTGGCAAATCACACAACCATTCAGCAATACCTCTCACAATAAAGGTCACTTACTTGACCTATTAGCATATAAATTTGCAAACAACAACTTTCATCTAAGTAACCATACCTAGACTCAAACTCCCTGACCAGATCACAGTAAACGCGAGTTTTCTCTCTGTTGGAGGGAAAATACAAAATCAATGAAAAATAAAAGTACTACGATTCCTCACAAAACTAGAGGAAAAATAAATACCACAACATTCTGGTCTAACGTCTTAAATAATCCTGCTCTTCCTTCAGCAGACAATAACAGCTTCATGATTAAATGGGATGACCTATGTGAAAAGGCTTAAATAACATAGCTCCCCTCGAATCTACATCCAAACCAACTCTGAAAATTTCAGCTTGGTTTAATCAATCAATCCTTCTTCTGAAAAGAAAATGTAGAAAACTGGCGAGAAAATGGGCTAAAGACAAATCAAATGAAAACAAATTAACTTGGAAAATTGCCATCAAAACATATAAAAATGAGATCAAAATTGCAAAAGCTCAATACTATAACAAAATAATCGGTGGTAATTTCCTTACTACCAATAACTTTTCAATCTGATAAAAAGCCTATTATCCACAAAAGAAATAAGCACAACCACACAGTCTCCACCAACAGTAGAGCAACTGGCTAATTTTTTTAAACAAAAAATAGTTAAAATCAGAGAAGGATGGCCAATTTTGTACTTACATTTCCTTGTCTATGTCGTATATTATTTCAATCCAAGAATTTTCAATTTTTTGACCCTAAGCAACTAGAAGAATTTTTTATTTCAAAGGAAGAAATGAATGTGAATGTGCTAGTTAAGTAACAGAATGCACACTGTTTAAGATAGATTGGGAAAAGAGTATAGGTCAATAGCGTATCCTGTTTAATTACTTCAAGTAAGAAGTGTAATGCTACATTTTGTTATTTAATTATTTCCTTTCTTGGATCAGTAATTCCTGAATTTAAAGGTCGATAGTATCATGCAGATTTCAACTTATGTCAATAAGGATTTTTTGGTAGGATTTATAAAATTGCTATATTGTCTCTGATTGCGTGTATAATATATAATCAATAAAGAATAATTAAATATAAAAATCAGAGAAGGAGTCCTCAAATTAAAAGTCAACCATCAAAATATTTACGAAAAACAGTCAGAGACACATACAGGAATAGCCACCAACAGAATCTGGTCTTCCTTCCAACTACCAACCCATGACACAGTAAAACATTACAACTCAAAATGCATACTAGATCCTTGTCCTAGTTACCTTATGAAGGAAGCTTCTAATATATTCATCAATCGGCTTCAGCAGCACATCTCCTTCCTACTATTCCAAGGCACTTTCCCTGATAATAAAGGTTCTATTATCCTAATACCAGTACCAAAAAACAATTCAATCACCATAACTGAAGTAACAAACTACAGACCAGTATCCTCCATTCCTTTGATGATAAAGGTGATGGAAGGAATAGTAGCAGCACAAACTATGGACTACCTTTCACATTTCTCCCTACTACACAAATCACAATCAGGTTTCAGACCATTCTATAGCACGGAGACTGTCCTTACTACCCTAGTATCAAATCTCAGAAATTAGCATAGGGTCTAAGATCTTAATAATGCAGTTCAATATGTCTAGCACATTTGATGTAGTAGATCATAATATCCTACTAGACGTACTAGACAACTTTGGTATATGTAGCACAGTCCACAAATGGTTTCAAGGATTCCTGAAATCAAGATCTTACAAAGTGAAAATGAAAGGAGTGGAGGAGTAGCCTAGTGGTTAGTGCAGTGGACTTTGATCCTGGGGAACTGAGTTTGATTCCCACTGTGGCTCCTTGTGATTCTGGGCAAGTCATTTAACCCTCCATTGCCCCTGGTACAAAATACGTACCTGAATATATGTAAACTGTTTTGAATGTAGTTGCAAAAACCTCAGAAAGGCGGTATATCAAGTCCCATTTCCCTTCCCTTTCCCTCTCCTTGGTCACCGAAATTATCGCCATTCTGTTTAATGATGTCACCACTAGGCAACAGACTAGAAACAGCAAGATTCAAAACATTTGTATATGCTGACGATGTTACCATATACATAGGGGCTCATTTTCAAAGCACTTAGCCTTACAAAGTTCCATAGTAACCTATGGAACTTTGGAAGGCTCAGTGCTTTGAAAATACACATGTTTATCTTAAAAAAAAAAACCCATTAAAGTCATCTTACAAAAGGCAAAACCTGGCTTAAACGTGATGGAAACCTGAGCCTCAGAATCCAAACTAAAGCTAAATAAAGAAAAAAATAAATTCATGGTCATTAGCAACCTATTTGACCAAAACGACTTCAACAGTTTCACAATTGACAATACTTCATTCCCCATTGACAATAATCTGAAAATTCTAGGTATAATTATAGACAAATATTTAACATTTGATACTCAAGTTTCCTCAGTAATCACAAAATCTTTTAGGTCTGTTTGGAAACTAAAAAGGGTAAGACCCTATTTCTCATCAGAAATGTTCATACTATTGCTACAATCATTAACATTATCCCAATTTGATTATTGTAATGCCATGTATGCTAGCTGTAAGGAGTACCTGTTGAAAAAACTCCAAACAGCTCAAAACACTGCAGCCAGGTTCATATATAAAATCTCTTGTTTTGAAAGTGCCTCCCCTTTATTAATCAAATTACACTTCCCATCAAAGCGAGAATTACCTTCAAATTATGTACATTTATCTTTCAAGTATTAAATGGCACAGCTCCAGACTATATGGTACCATTAATAAACTTACCTCAAAGAAATACTAAATATGAGGCAAGAAATTATCTGACTACACCTCCAAATTGTAAAAAAGTGATCTACAAAACTGTCCACTCTGAAGACTTT
The DNA here is from genome assembly GCF_901765095.1 of Microcaecilia unicolor. Classification (NCBI taxonomy): domain Eukaryota; kingdom Metazoa; phylum Chordata; class Amphibia; order Gymnophiona; family Siphonopidae; genus Microcaecilia; species Microcaecilia unicolor. The sequence continues at coordinate 296,287,790 of NC_044032.1, forward strand.
ACTTACCTAGGAACCAAATGGAACTCCTTACCACCCAAAATAAGAAACATACAGGAATATACTAGATTCCGCAAAATCCATTAAATTGTTCCTATTCAAACAAACCCTCAAAAAGAACAACCATATCTCAAATAATTAATTATTACCTGAATTGGTTATTACTGTATTTACCATTAACTTTCTCTTTGCTTCATGTACAATTTCTCATTCATAATAGATTTTCTAAATGTTAAACATCCATAGCTATCCCAGTATGTTTATGATATTGTATTGTAAAATTGGATTCTTACAACAAATTACTTTCTTATGCATTATTCTTTGTTATGTATCCTATACTGTTTATTGTAAGCTACATTGAACTCAGACTTGTTTGGGATAATGTGGGAAATAAATGTCACCATCAAATAAATAAAGATTGGGTAACTCCAGTCTGACAGCCTGAAGCTTTTGAAGGTCCGACACCGACCCAAAGGCCTTATTCTGAGCCTCCAAAAGTCCCAACTGTTCTAAACGTTGAGCCAAACATACTCCTTGAGCCCTGGTTCCCTGACTAACCTTTTGGAGAAAACAAAATCCCCAAGAAACAGCCTTAAAGGCATCCCAAACAATACCCAACAAAGGTCCAGAGTCCATATTAAGATCAAAATACTCCTTTATAATTTGGATAAAATCCTTCAATAACTCAGAATCTTGTAACAAAACATTATTAAAAGTCCATCTATGTTTCCTATCTTCCTTACATAAGGCGGGGATGGTGGCCCACACATGAGCATGATATATGCCCTATAAAGGTAGCAACCCTTATCAGGTAATGTTTTATCCACAAAAATGTAACCTAAATATGACTACGTAGCAAGTGAATAAGAATAAAATGTGTGATCTTGAATGGTGACCAAACCACCAGACATCATACAATCGTAAACTTTCAACCAAATGACCTAGAGCCTTGAACACTTCATAATGAACAGAAGAAGGGGGAAACAGAGTGGTCTAAACCAGGCTGCATAGTAGCATTAAAATTCCCTGCCAAAATAATCCGTCCCTTAGCAAAAGTCTGCAAAGCCAACCAAAGATGAGGAAAAAGGCAATCCTAATGCTCATTAGAAGCATAGACACTGGCAAGAATCACCTCCTCCTGGCAAGAATCACTCCTGGAGGATTGGCCTAGTGGTTAGGGTGGTGGACTTTGGTCCTGGGGAACTGAGGAACTGAGTTCGATTCCCACTTCAGGCACAGGCAGCTCCTTGTGACTCTGGGCAAGTCACTTAACCCTCCATTGCCCCATGTAAGCCGCATTGAGCCTGTCATGAGTGGGAAAGCGCGGGATACAAATGTAACAAAATAAAAATAAATATGCAAAAATAAATAACGACCATCAGGATCACGCGTTACATGTAAAAGGACAGCCACATGAAACAAAACGGGCACTCCACGTTTCTTAGCACTGTGTATATCAGATGCACAATACACTATGGGATATCTAGAATGGAACAGTAGGCCCTCTTGCTGTTGTACCTGAAGCAACTCTTGAAAGAGAGAGTGTCACTTATAAGGGGAATTTAAATCCTTAACATTGTAAGTATAAAGCTTTAAATCAGTCATCAAGACTTAAAAAGCAATTAATCAAAAGTAGATAGTAAGGAGAAAAAGAGAGAATGTGAAGAAAGACACCAAAACAAACTACCCCCACATCCAAAGAACTCCACCCCTGCCCCCACCCCACAACACCACCCGTCCTGTTCTCCATCCACCGTCACACATCCACCACCATCCTCACAATCTCCATCCAACCCAGAGATCTCAGAGTTGGGCAGCTGAGGGCATGAGTCTCCAGACGATATACAACCAGATTCTCTCCACTTCCACTTCTCAATCATACCACCCTAAAGAAGCAGATCAAAGATCCTCCCCATCCAACAGATACATCCACACCTGAGCAACAGACTAATGAATTCAAATATCCAAATGCAAAGCTGAGACAGTGTCATAACATAAACTAAAGTATTCCTCATTCCTCGCCCCCCCCTTTAGATGTTTGCAACAAGTCCAAAGAAAGCAGTATCAAACAGTCAGGGAGGGTACACAGTAGATCACAGATGAGGCGGCTTCTTCTGAGGTTTCTCCAGCTGTTGCCAACGTTGTAATTTCTCACGGGTCGCCAGTGCAACAGTACTCAGGTGCGATGTGGGAGCCAGATCCACTTCATGTAAAATCTTCTGTGCCTCCCCACGTTTGTGCACCCTAAGCACTTTACCTGCCACAGCAAAGTTCAGGGCAAAGGGAAAGGTCCGATATTTAATATGGGTTGAGGACAAAAATACAAAACAGTTTTCAGTACTTTCCGCGTTTGTAAAGTATAGGAGGAAAGATTTTGGTACACAGAAGCCTTGACCTCATTATATACATCAGCTGGGGTGTCTGTCGAGCTTTGTCCAAAATCGGTTCCTTATCCGAAAAGTGCATAAAATGTTCCACAATACCCCTAGGGGTAGAATCTCAGGGTCTTCCCAATGCTGTGTGGACTTGTTCAGATTGAATGGAGGCACCATCACCATTGGAGCCCAAAAGCTGCATGCAGAACAATTTATGTCCACTCATTAAGCTTTAATTTTCTTCTTTATTTCGGCAAAATAGTGCTTCAATTGGTATGGGCACAGAAAGTACAGAGTCAGATTCTGTGGCTGGAGCTGACACAACATGGTGACGCACTGATGTCGCTGGATCTTTGTAGCTGGCCTCCCACTTAGTCACCTCTCCCCTCTCCAGTCGGTTCAAAACTCTGCTGCCCGTCTCATCTTCCGCCAGGGTCGCTTTACTCATACTACCCCTCTCCTCAAGACCCTTCACTGGCTCCCTATCCGTTTTTGCATCCTGTTCAAACTTCTTCTACTAACCTATAAATGTACTCACTCTGCTGCTCCCCAGTATCTCTCCACACTCGTCCATCCCTACACCCCTTCCCGTGCACTCCGCTCCATGGATAAATCCTTCTTATCTGTTCCCTTCTCCACTACTGCCAACTCCAGACTTCGCGCCTTCTGTCTCGCTGCACCCTACGCCTGGAATAACCTTCCTGAGCCCCTACGTCTTGCCCCATCCTTGGCCACCTTTAAATCTAGACTGAAAGCCCACCTCTTTAACATTGCTTTTGACTCGTAACCACTTGTAACCACTCGCCTCCACCTACCCTCCTCTCTTCCTTCCCGTTCACATTAATTGATTTGATTTGCTTACTTTATTTATTTTTTGTCTATTAGATTGTAAGCTCTTTGAGCAGGGACTGTCTTTCTTCTATGTCTGTGCAGCGCTGCGTATGCCTTGTAGCACTATAGAAATGCTAAATAGTAGTAGTAGCAGACTTGTCCTTTTCTTTTCCCTGACCATATTGGGATTTCCTCATAATGACACTCTTTTCAAACGTCTGCCACTCCTGTGCAGAAAATTCCTCTGATGATGGATGCAAATAAAGGGAGATTCACTCAGGAGCAGACAAGAGGGAAAGAACTAGGCTGCCATCAAGCTAGATGACCTCACTTCCTCCCCTCGAGCCATACTTTTACATCACAGTACTGTTTGGATTAGTCTATAGTCAGAGACAGTACAGTCAACCATGCTGTCTGGCTAGTGTGTCTTTTATAACATTGCCAGCTCTCCTGTCTTTATAACTGTCTTTTGGACAGTTGTCAAAATGTAACTGAATTAAGCAGCTCTGAGCAGAGTTGCTCACTTTTGTGCCTGACTTAATTGCATGTCAATAGAAGCAGTATTGTTTCTCACCTGTAGTAGATTTGTTTGGTAGACAGCAGAATTGATCAAGCTCCCAATCCCTTCTGCTTCTGTGAGAATTGCATTCTTTCTTGAGCTGTTGAACTGACTGAAATGAGGAGACTGCTGATCATTGGAAGGGCAACACATCCTCTGAACTTTAGCTCTTTAGTTTTCAGAGAACTGTTTTATCCCAGTGCCACTGAATAATGTCACCTACTACTACTGCTACTTATCATTTCTATAGCGCTACTAGACGTACGCAGCGCTGTACACTTGAACATGAAAAGACAGTCCCTGCTCGACAGAGCTTACAATCTAATTAGGACAGACAAACAGGACAAACAAGAGATAAGGGAATATTAAAGTGAGGATGATAAAATAAGGGTTCTGAACAAGTGAATAAAGATAAACATAAACATTTGTTTGACCAGTTCTGCTTGTCTATGGATATCACTTGTGAAAGGTGAGAAGCAATATTTTGTCTTGCAGATTACCAAGCTCCAGCCTTTTGACACCGATCTATCCAGTTTGATTAGCACATGGTGGCTCTTCCCTAAGGTGGTATCCTGTTTCCGTCCCTCAGCTAATTGTTCTTCCAACATTCTTCCCATTTATAAACATGAAGCTTGTTGAGGCTTTTCCTTTCTATTTTTTTGAAATATTAACAGTTACTTGATTGTCCTGGAGATATATTTTCTTTTGGAAGTGGGACATTTGCTATAGATTTGAACTTCAGGAACAGAATAAACTGTACAGAAAGCCTATTTAGCTTTCTGTTCTCAAGAAGCCTGACCACCCAGTGACAAAAATTACTTTAGTGGCTCAATTTATAGTTTGCATTTTTCATTGTTATACTGTGTACATATCTGACCTTAACCATTGTTATCAGTACTCAGGTTATCAGAGACCAACAATGCCGCACGCCAATCTTAAACTCTCTCTCCTGAGAATAGATTTGCAAGGCTACAAAATCAAGCTATGATCACACACTTAACTATAACTATTGTCTTTATTTGACTCGCTGCTGAAATGTAAGGCTTGGCCTATCCATCCTTAAAGCTCTGTTGGAAGATTAGGCTCCATCTGTGGGATTTATTTTTGAAGGTTTCCAGGGTTGTTTGCTGTCTATGACTTAATTGATGCTATATAAATAAATAAATAAATAAATCAAAAATACAAACAGGTTCATCTTAGAAAAAAATAGTTCTGTGTTCTGATGTGTTTGCTTTGTTTGATCTTTTCCTTTATTTGAAGGCAATGTTTAGCTACTTAGTCTTGTGTATGAAATGCTTTTATCCTGCTTGCCATCAGAAAAAGGGCAGTTGCTTAACTACCATTGTTGTCCTACGATAACAGCAGAGGAGTGTTTAATATAATGCTCCATCTTTACTGTTTTGGATAGTACTGTTGTCCTTTCATAAATTAAGCTTTACTTTGTAAAAGTAAAGAACAGTCTATCCAGCAGTACATGGAAAACCATCCTTAAACATCTTGAAAAGCTTTTACTGGAAAATTCTAGAAGAGACTTCTGTGCTTGCATAAGGTGGCAATCACAGGACCTATGTTTGGATCACTGTTTTGTTTTTATTAGGGAAAAGAATTATGGGTAGGCCATTACTTGTTTCTCTAGGTGGATGGAACAAATCTTCAGGGCTTCACCAACCAACAAGCAGTAGAAGTTTTAAGGCGCACAGGACAGACAGTACAATTGACTTTGTTCCGAAAAGCACCTAAACAAGACATTGACTTCCATCCTGATGAGAGCACCATTATATCCCCAGAGAAGGATCTGACTATACAGAATAAAGAGGACGATGTTGCTAAAGGTAATGCAAAGTACTTAGATTAGTACTTCCGAATAAAGTGTTTACATTACAGTTAGAAACTGTAGGTGCTGTTTGTGGGGTCAGTTCTGTAAAGTGGGCAGAAACAGGTATGTACTGATTATGCGCTTAAATGTTTAGAATACTGGCATATACATGCATACATGTGCACATACGCACATACTGCTGGATTCTATAAATAGCTCCCAAATTAAAATTGTTCTCAATCCTGAGATCCGTGCACAAATTTGTTAATGAACCATTAACAATCAATAATGGGCTGATAACAATCAGTTATTGACATTAATTGACTTTAATCTGGGTTCACACGCTGAACTGGCTTTGCACGATTCTATAAAGTTCCACACCCAAAAGGAGGCATTTCTATGGGAGGGATCATGGGCAGATCAGGGGCATTCCAAAGAATTATGTTCAGTGTTATAGAATTTGGGGGCTGTAACACAGTAACATAGTAGATGATAGCAGAGAAAGACCCTTACAGTCCATCCAGTCTGCCCAACAAGATAAACTCATATATGCTACTTTATATGTATACCTCACCTTGATTTGTATCTGTCATTTTCAGGGCACAGACCGTAGAAGTCTACCCAGCACTAGCCCCGCCTCCCAACCACCAGCGCTGCTACCCAATCTCTGCTAAGCTTCTGAGGATCCATTCCTTCTGAACAGGATTCCTTTATGTTTATCCCATGCATTTTTGAATTCTGTTACCGTTTTCATCTCTACCACCTCTCGCGGGAGGGTATTCCAACATTTTGCTTGAGCTTGCCTCCGTTCCATCTCATTTTGTGTCCTCTACTTCTACCACCTTCCCATCTCCAGAAAAGGTTCGTTTGCGGATTGATACCTTTCAAATATTTGAACGTCTGTATCATATCATTACTGTTTCTCCTTTCCTCTAGGGTATACATGTTCAGGTCAGCAAGTCTCTCCTGATATGTCTTGTAACATAAATCCCAAACCATTTTTGTAGCTTTTCTTTGCACCGCTTCAATTCTTTTTACATCCTTAGCAAGATATGGCCTCCAAAACTGAACACAACACTCCAGATGGGGCCTCACCAACAACTTGAACAGGGGCATCAACACCTCCTTTCTTCTGCTCACAGCCTAGCAACCTTCTGGCTTCGGTCACCACTGTTTCGTCGCCTTCAGATCCTCAGATGCTATCACCCCAAGATACCTCTCCTGTCCGTACATGTCATTCTCCGAGGACAAGCAGGCTGCTTGTTCTCACGACTGGGGTGACGTCCGCGGCAGCCCCCACCAACCGGAAAAAAGCTTCGCGGGACGGTCGGCACGCAGGGCACGCCCACCGCGCATGCGCGGCCGTCTTCCCGCCCGTGCGCGACCGCTCCCGCCAGTTCCTTTTTTTCCGCGCCTGGAGAGAGTCGTGCCTGTGCCGCTCTCTCTGTTTCAGTCCCGGAAAAACCGTCGCGTTTACGCGAACCTTTTTATTTTCTTTTATATTTAATTTATCGCCGCGCGCTCCACTTTTCTTTTCTTTAAAAAAAAAAAAAAAAAAAAAGGAGCACGCGCTCCCATTTTCCCTCGCTTCCAGCGGGGACGTAGCGTTGCGGCCTAGTGGCCGCACGGTCGTTTTTCATTTTCGAGGTGTGATTTCCGCCACCATCGACGACTTTAATTTCGCCGACGCGATTTTTCCGTCGATGTCCTCGAAGGTCCCGAGTGGATTTAAAAAGTGAGGTCGGTGCGGCCGGCCCATCTCGCAGACCGACACCCACGCTTGGTGCCTCCAGTGCCTCGGGCCGGAGCACAATTTCAAGTCGTGTCCCCTGTGTCTCGGTCTCCGGAAACGGACTCAGGTTGCGAGGCAAGTTCAACGGGACCGTATTTTTGGAACTTGCGCCGGCCCCTCGACGTCGACCTCGACGGCATCGGTATCGACGCCCGGTCCTTCGGTACCGGTATCGATGCATGCGCGGTGAGCGTGCCCTGCGTGCCGATCGTCCCGCGAAGCTTTTTTCCGGTTGGTGGGGGCTGCCGCGGACGTCACCCCAGTCGTGAGAACAATCAGCCTGCTGTCCTCGGAGAACACCTGCTACAGGTATGTATCATTCACTGTCCCTCACCGTCTAACACATACGTCTCCTGTGGATTTCTACTCCCTAAGTGCTTCACTTTGCATTGAATTTTAATTGCCAAATATTAGACCATTCTTCTAGCTTCTGCAGATCCTTTTTCATGTTTTCCACTCCCTCCGGGGTGTCCACTCTGTTACAAATCTTGGTGTCATCTGCAAAAAGGCAAACTTTACCTTCTAACCCTTCGGCAATGTCACTGACAAATATATTGAACAGAATCGGCCCTAGTACCGATCCCTGAGGCACTCCACTGTTCACGTTTCCCTCATCCGAGTGAATTCCATTCACCACCACCCTTTGGTGTCTGTCCGTCAACTAGTTCCTAATCCAGTTCACCACGTTTGGTCCTTGCGCTCCATACACCAGGTTCCAGTTGGTGTAAGTCCTCGTGGCCAAAGTTGGGTGTCGGAATACGCGTTAAGTGCAATTCTGTATAAAGCGCTCAGCCCAGACTTCGCTATATAGAGTAACACTGAATGCAGATTTTTTCCAGTGCCATTTACTTAATCTGGCCCATAATGCTTAGGTGAATTTTTGGCATTTATTCTGTAGATATGTGCATGCCTTCCATAGCGTGTATTTGATAGATGAACACACACATTGGTGGAGCATGAGCAGGACTCTCAACATGCATAACTTATAGAATGCTGTAAGTTAGGCACGTATCTCCAGCATTTAGATATGAACATTTCACTGGCTGTCTGGTTTAAGTACTTATATCTAACTGCATAAGCAGTTATATTCCTTGTGGTGCTAGCAGTCCATAAAGGAAAGTAGAGGTCTACTTTCTATTATAGAATAGGCACCACATAGGCACACTCTAGCTGCCTATATATAAGTGCATTGTTATAGAATTGCCCCCTCAATGTGTAAATGGCATTCACATATAGGGCTAGATTCTATATATGGTGGCTAAAAAATTAGCACCAATAAACCTTCTTAATTGGTGTTCTGTAAGCCATGCCTAAAGTTTGGCACAGCTTATAGAATAAATACTTAGGTCGTGTGAAAATTTAGGCGATGCAAATACTCATGCCTAAATTTACGCACGGAGCTCTGTTTATAATTATGCGTGTAACTCAAAACCACACCCTCGAAATGTCTATGACCCTCCCATTTCCGTATCCTCTTTTTCGGGCTGTCTATAAATTTTAGGTGCAGATCCTGTGTCTAACTATGCACATAATCCTCAATTAAATCTAATTAGTGCCAATAATGGCCTGTTATTCTGTTAAATTGTGCGTGCAATCGGGGACGCGCCTAAATTTGCGAGCACAATTTTTGACCACCTTTATAGAATTTTGGTATAAGTGACAATTTTAGAATTGCATTATTTACATGTATAGAAAACAGCCATCAGAGTTTGAAACATAAAAAAGGCATATTTTGGGTATGGTTTTGGCAGTCCTTTGATTAATACCCATATTCTATTTCAGAGTGGTTTTAATAACTGCTCCAAGTCATTCATAGCACACAAACAACTTTAGAACCTTACACTTGGAGGTGTTGTTAAATTGAGAAATTTTGTTCATTTCTCTATCCCAAGGGATGTGGGTTTGAAATTCAAAGTTAGAATTGTGACCCTTCCATGCCACTTCCCCACTCCACCTCCCCTTGAAATCTCTGCATGGTGTGGATCTCCAATAGAAATTGTGGCTTTCTGAAATTATCACTTACACATGTGTGACATATGGGGCTATTTCTACTGCTAACAGCAATGCTGCATACTACCAGTGTTGCTAGCAGCACTGGTTTCTGACTTGGGAGGATAGTGAACTTGGGTCTTGGCTGGGTTCATTTTTTAGCGGTAAATGGAATGAAATAGAATTGGGAAATGAGGGAGCTTGGGGGATGTTAATGGAGGGTAATTCAAATAAATACAAGAAATCTTTCATTAGGACCTGTTGTCATAGCTAGAAGGTAGAAAGTTATATTAATTTTAACTTTCCTTTACAGAAAATTGTGAAAATCTGCAAGGTTCTCCATCTCTAAGGGACACTTCAAAAATGCCATACTTTGCACAGGAAAGCAATTTACTGCAATCAGGTTCTACTTTATTTTAATTATGCACAGTTCTTTTTTTTTTCGTGTTATGTAGACTGCCTGTTGTTAGTCTTGTAAATAACATATGCACTATGATTGTATGGAGAGTTTTTAAACTTTGTGTACAGCCAGTGTTTTCAATATGAATTTGTGTGTAAATGTACTTGGAGCATACAAAATCTAAATCAAAAAGAGTATACAAAATCTAAAATAACAATCAATATTGCAACAACTTTACAAAATAACCATTAAATGAGGTGGGAATTAGTTTTTATATATCTGTGTTTTCTACTTAGTAGGATGGATCATCCACCCAAGTGGGTGACATCATCTGATTGTGTTGGGATGAATTAGCCCTTTCAGAGCTCAGAAAGTACTGGAAAAGAGGATCCAAGATGGTGTTTGAGGCAGACATTTGTGCAAGAGCTCCCTGAAAGCTGAGAGAGTTTTGACTGACTCAAGTCCAGAGATGGGAAAGAGGAAAGTTAAGCGATGATCTAAAATCCTCCGCTACCCCTCAGATTTCTTTGAGTCGGCCAACCTTGGAAGCTATTAAGTTGCTCTGGTCCAGGAGGTGGGCACTTTTGAAAGATTTTCCTTGTCTTGGGAGCAGAGCAATGAAGGAGCCTTGTTGAGCCCTGATGTGTGGACTATACTGTTACAATCCAGAAGTGTTTCATTGGATGTCACACCTAATTCCATATCATCATGCTGATCAATCCATAGACTGGTGGGTTGTGTCCATCTACCAGCAGGTGGAGATAGAGAGCAATCCTTTTGCCTCCCTATATGTGGTCATGTGCTGCCGGAAACTCCTCAGTACGTTCTCTATCTCAGCAGGTGGTGGTCACACACAGCAGCAGCTCTGGCTAGGTCTCCAAGCCTAATTTTTAGGTTTTGTTGAGGGCTCTTCTTGAGCAAGTGCAAACCTGGTGGCGCCAGGTCCCTCCTTTTCTCCCCCCTCCCGCTGGCTCCGTTAAAAAAAAAAAAAAATTTTGGGCGTCCTTAAGGGCGTTTATTTCGACGTTTATTGCAGTTACTCACTGGGACACCAGGTCGTTACAGCTCGGAGCGAGAAGCAGGTAATTTTTATCTTTTTATAGCGGGCAGGGGGTTCCCCGATCGATCTCCACGAGGCCTATGGCGTCGGAGGGCGAGGGCGCGAAGAATCGCTCCCCGGACCGCGTGTGCGCTTCTAGCGGGGATGCGGGGGTCTTAAAGTCTGATTCGCCCTTGTTGGGTGTCAGTTCGGAGGCCGGTCAGTGTCCCGGGTCTTCCTCTGGTGCAGCGGTTTTTCCCCGCCATAAATGCCCATCCCCCGCTGCTCGCCTCCGCCATCTTGGCCGGCCACTCTGTTCGGACGGCTTCTTGGGCCGCCCTTGAGCTGGGAGACGTTAATGCCATGGCCGCCCTTGATTTGGGCGACGGCAAAAAAGCGGCTAAAGTTAAGCGCCGTTCTTCCTGCGCGGCTCCTTCGCGGAGTGTCGCGCCGGACGCCATCTTGGATGCGCAGCATGTTTCTCCCACGCTCTTGCGAGCGCCGGTTGAGGGTGCGTCTAGGGCTGTGGCCCAGGCTGCTGAAGTGCACAGTCTGGGGGGTTTCTCCCCCGAGTTTATTTTGCTGCTGCATCAGGCCTTCCTTATGCAAAACGCTGCCCCTTCTCCCTTGTCCGATAAAGGGGTTGAGGCCCCCGGAAGTAAACGCCCTCGGGTGGATTCCCAGGCCTTAGAGGACTCTGTTTCCTCTGAGGTAGATGAGGGCAGCGTATCTGAGTTCTCCCAACGGTCCTTTGGGGATTCCTTGGAGGAGACAGATTCCCGCTCGAATTGAGCGGATGACCCCTCTGCAGCGCGGATCTTTCGCTCAGAGGATTTCCCAACCTGTTAGTGCAGGCCATGAGCATTTTGAAGATTTCCTCTCCAGAGGACGTCTCTCCCTCAGCCCCTGTTGGCTCCGCCATTATGCTGGGGACGAAGCGCCCGCCTAGAACCTTCCACGTGCATGATGCCATGCACACCTTAATTTCGGCTCAATGGGATGTCCCGGAAGCGAGCCTCAAAGTGCCTAGGGCTATGTCCCGCTTCTATCCTTTGCCTCAAAGTGAACGGGAGGCCTTTCTTTGGCCTACCGTGGATTCTTTAATCACTGCGGTGACTAAGAAAACGGCGTTGCCGGTGGAAGGTGGCACGGCCCTAAAGGACGCCCAAGACAGAAGATTGGAGGCGGCCTTAAGGTCGTCCTTCGAGGCGGCTGCCTTAAGTTTGCAGGCCTCAGTTTGCGGCTCCTACGTGGCCAGGGCGTGCCTGACGATTGTGCAGTGGGCTTCCCCCTCGGATCCTTCCTTGAGGGCTGATTGGCCGGCCCTGGAATCGGGCTTGGCTTATTTGGCAGACTTACTGTATGATGTCTTGAGAGCCTCAGCTAAAGGTATGGCTCAGACAGTCTCTGCGCGGCGGTGGCTTTGGCTGAAACATTGGTCTGCGGACCACGCCTCTAAGTCCCACCTGGCTAAGTTGCCTTTTAAAGGCAAGCTGCTCTTTGGGGTCGAGCTGGACAAAATAGTGACCGATCTCGGCACGTCTAAGGGCAAGAGGTTACCAGAGGTCAGGGCTCGGGCCAGTGCTCGCCCCGGTATCTCCAGAGGACGGTTTCAGGAAGCCCGTCGGTACCGCCCGGGCAAGTCGGGCTCCTCTGCCCCCTCTTCCTTCAAGAGGAACTTCTCCCCCAAGCAGCATTCCTTTCGCAGAGACCGCCGTCTCGGAGGTGCACCCTCCGGTCCTCCCCCAGGGTCTCGTATCCAATGACGGGATCCTGGTCCATGGCCCAGTGCAGATTGGAGGACGCCTGTCCTCGTTTCTGGGCGAGTGGACCAGGGTAACTTCAGACGCTTGGGTGCTGGAAGTCATCAGAGACGGCTACAAGCTAGAGTTCTGCTGACCCTTAAGAGACGGGTTTGTACTCTCTCCCTGCAAGTCTCCGGTCAAAGCTGTGGCAGTGCAGCAGACCTTGGACAATCTGATCCGCCTGGGTGCGGTCGTTCCGGTGCCAGAAAATCAGCTTGGCAAGGGACGTTACTCCATTTACTTTGTGGTACCAAAGAAAGGAGGTTCTGTACGGCCTATCCTCGACCTCAAAGGGGTCAATCGGGCCTTGAAAGTTCGGCACTTTCGCATGGAGACTCTCCGCTCTGTTATAGCGGCAGTGAAGGCAGGGGAGTTCCTGGCATCCTTGGACATCAAGGAAGCGTACTTGCATATTCCCATCTGTCCTCATCAACGCTTTCTGCGTTTTTCAGTCCTGGGCCGACACTTCCAGTTCAGAGCCCTCCCGTTCGGGTTGGCTACTGCTCCGCGGACCTTCTCCAAAGTAATGGTGGTCATTGCGGCCTTCCTGCGAAAGGAAGGAGAAACAAGTCCATCCTTATCTGGACGACTGGTTGATCCGAGCCCCCTCTTATGCAGAGTGCGGCAAAGCTGTGGACCGGGTGATTGCTCTTTTGAGCTCCCTGGGGTGGATCATCAACTGGGAGAAAAGCCAGCTGCGCCCGACTGAGTCCCTGGAGTTATCTGGGAGTTCGATTCGACACCCAAGTGGGCAGAGTGTTCCTGCCGGACAATCGGATTGTCAAGCTTCAGGCTCAGGTGGACCAGTTCCTAGTAGCCTCTCCTCTTCGGGCTTGGGACTATGTGCAGCTGTTGGGCTCTATGACGGCCACGATGGAAGTAGTGCCCTGGGCCAGGGCTCATATGAGACCACTACAACACTCTCTGCTGCAGCGCTGGACTCCGGTGTCGGAGGATTATGCTGTGCGCCTTCCCTTGGACCCAGCAGTACGCAAGGCGCTGAGCTGGTGGCTGAAGACAGACAAGTTGTCTGCAGGGATGCCTCTTGTGACCCCGGAGTGGATTGTCGTCACGACGGACGCCTCTTTGACGGGCTGGGGAGCCCACTGCATGGGAAGGAGAGCGCAGGGGCTCTGGTCTCCTGCAGAGGCAAAGTGGTCTATCAACCTCCTGGAACTCGGAGCCATTCGGTTGGCGCTTTTGGAGTTCCTCCCGGTACTGGCGTTGAAGCCGGTACGGGTCCTGTCGGACAATGCCACGGCTGTGGCCTATGTCAACCGCCAGGGATGTACCAAGAGCGCCCCTCTAGCCAAGGAAGCCATGAATCTATGCCAGTGGGCGGAAGCGAACCTGGAACAGCTGTCAGCGGCCCACATTGCCGGAGTCATGAATGTCAAGGCGGACTTTCTCAGTCGCCATACCTTGGATCCCGGAGAGTGGCAGTTATTGGCTCAGGCGTTCTTGGACATCACGAAGCGCTGGGGCCAGCCGAGCCTAGATCTGATGGCGTCATCGGCCAATTGCCAAGTGCCGCGCTTTTTCAGCAGAGGACAGGACCCTCGATCTCTGGGAGTAGATGCTCTTCTCCAACAGTGGCCGACACAGGAGCTTCTCTATGTGTTCCCGCCCTGGCCCATGTTGGGCAGGGTACTAGACCGGGTGGCAAAGCATCCGGGCCGAATAATCCTGGTGGGTCCGGACTGGCCCAGACGTCCCTGGTATGCGGACTTGATCAGGCTCTCAGTGGACGACCCTCTGCGGCTGCCAGTGGAGCAGGGCCTGTTGCATCAGGGTCCCGTGGTGATGGAGGATCCCTCCCCCTTTGGTCTTACGGCCTGGCTATTGAGTGGCAGAGTCTGAGGAAGAAGGGCTTCTCAGACAAGGTCATTGCCACTCTGCTGAGAGCGAGGTAGCGCTCTACTTCTACTGCTTACGCCAGGGTTTGGCGTACCTTTGCAGCGTGGTGTGAAGCAGGCTCACTTTCTCCCTTCACTGCTCCAATTTCTTCAGTGCTGGCGTTCCTGCAAGAAGGTCTGGACAAAGGCCTGTCGCTCAGTTCCCTTAAAGTCCAGATAGCGGCTCTGGCTTGCTTCAGGGGCCGCCTGAAGGGTGCTTCCCTGGCTTCGCAGCCAGATGTGGTGCGTTTTCTCAAGGGAGTTAATCACCTGCGCCCTCCTCTGCACTCAGTGGTGCCTGCGTGGAATTTCAACCTGGTACTAAGAGCCTTGCAGAAGCCGCCTTTTGAACCCTTGTCGATGGCATCTCTGAAAGACCTGACGTTGAAAGCAGTCTTTTTGGTGGCTATCACTTCAGCCAGAAGAGTTTCCGAGCTCCAGGCACTCTCATGTCGAGAGCCTTTTCTGCAGTTCACTGAGGCAGGAGTGTCTATTCGCACAGTGCCTTCCTTCCTGCCCAAGATTGTTTCTCGCTTCCATGTGAATCAGCAGCTCTGTCTCCCTTCCTTTCGTAGGGAGGACTACCCAGAGGAGAATACTCTGCTCTCACATTTCTGGATGTGAGACGAGTCATCATCAGATACTTGGAGGTGACCAATGATTTCCGGAAGTCGGATCATCTGTTTGTCCTGTTTGCAGGTCCTCGTAAGGGTCTGCAGGCTGCTAAGCCTACAGTGGCAAGATGGGTCAAGGAAGCCATTGCAGCGGCTTATGTGGCCGCGGGGAAGGTGCCGCCTATCCAGCTGAAGGCTCACTCCACTAGAGCTCAGGCGGCCTCGATGGCAGAGGCCGGGTCCGTCTCCTTGGAAGAGATATGCAAGGCGGCAACTTGGGCATCGGCCCATACCTTCTCCAGGCATTACCGCTTGACTGTGGCTGCTCGGGCGGAGGCCCGGTTTGGAGCTTCAGTGTTGCGGTCATGGATTTCAATGTCCCGCCCTGGGTGAGTACTGCTTCGGTACATCCCACCAGTCTATGGATTGATCAGCATGATGATATGGAAGGTAAAATTATGTATCATACCTGATAATTTTCTTTCCATTAATCATAGCTGATCAATCCATAGCCCCTCCCAGATATCTGTACTGTTTATATTCTGGTTGAATTTTAGGTTCAAGTTTAGTCTTCAGTTACTTCAGGAGGACTTCGTGTTCAAGTTTTTTCACTTGGATTCTTCAAGAGTTGAGACGAGTTTGTGTCACAGTGAGCTGCTGCATTCCTCTCCCCTCCGTTTTACGGGGCTGGATTGAGACATAAATTCTGCCGGCGCTCCCTCCCGCTTCGTGCGGCTGTAGGGCAGCTTTGTACCCTTCCCGCTTCGGCGGTGTTAGGGTCAGTCAGCTCCTCCCGCGGTTGCGGTTGCAGGATAAGCCAGATCCCCCCGCATCGGCGGGGTGGTGTCCCTCCCCCGCTCCACGGGGATGAGCTGGACGGATTCCCCTCCCCCACTTGTGTGGGGATGAGCTGGGTTAATTCCCCTCCCCCGTTTCGGCGGTGGTGAGCTGGGCAGAGTGTCCCTTTGTGGGTGTAATTCTCTAAGTGCTGAGTCCTGCGGATGGAGCTTGGATATCGACATACTGAGGAGTTTCCGGCAGCACATGACCACATATAGGGAGGCAAAAGGATTGCTCTCTATCTCCACCTGCTGGTAGATGGACACAACCCACCAGTCTATGGATTGATCAGCTATGATTAATGGAAAGAAAATTATCAGGTATGATACATAATTTTACCTTCAGCTACGTTGAGATCATAAGTGCTGAAGTTGGGTGAGGAGGGAGCATCTGAGGTGCCTGCTTTGCGGAGTACTTTTGCTGGAATTCATGGTGCAGTAATGCCTGATCAAAAGGTGATGGTTCTGGAGCAAGTCACAGTTATGAGGCCAGCAGTCATTACCCTAGGTTTTGTTTGGGAAGCGATTCAAGGTCTAGAGGCATCATTCTCTTTGTTCACTAGTAAGATTAATCAAGATTTGGCAGTTTTACTGATGACTGATGAGGATCAGGAGAAAGATCAGTTACACCAAGCTGCCAAGCTTGTTAAAGTTTAGGAATGCCTGGAGTGTCTTGAAGAACCCATGGGACACTCTGGTGTGGTTTGGTTCTGGGGGGTTATCATAGAGGGGGAGATTAGGGGTTGTTATTATTTTGTGGTTGTCTGTTGGTGGGGTTCTGGGCCTTTGGAGGCTGTGGGGGTTGTAATATTACACAGTTTGCTGTTTTTTGTTTGACACTTTTTTGTACTTTTTACATTTGCGATTTTGTGTATTCTGCTTTTGTTTTGAAAGTAAAACATTTATTGATACAAAAGTTGAGGAACACCTGGGTGAGTTACAACTCAGGTTCATGAGAGTTGGAGTACTTGGAAAACCAGATGAGCAAAAATAATATAAGATTTTTTAATTTTTCTAAGCCAACACAGTTGTCTCCACGTGATTAAAAAAAAAATATAAGGGAAGTTCTTGACTTTACATCTGATAATATATCCCTGATAGTTCGAACACATCATTTGGCCGGGATTGGATCTGTGAATAAACCAACGGTTGGATCTGGGCAACAGGCGTCCTATTGAAGTTATTAACTTGACTGGCTTTTTGAAAGTTCTCTGGAAGTTATTATGGAGAGAAGAACTCCAAACTTTGATGGTTTGTTTTACTCCTGAACCTGATCCTAATACAATCTTAAACTTTATTTTAGGAAAGTGAATGTGAAATTCTTTGGATTAAGATTCATATTTTTCCCCACTTTCTCATGAAACATAGAAGAGGTGTAAGGAGTTCTAGGCCCTTAGGCCAAAGGCTTTAGCCTTGGGTGTGACTTTACTTTGAGATTTCCATGCAGATGTTTTGTGGTGTGACTTTACCTTGAGATTTCCATGCAGATGTTTTGTAGTCTTTGAGAATAAACAATTTTTGTTCTTTAATCTGCATCAATTGGAGAAATTTGCATTAGCTAGAGAGAATACTTCTGTATCTTTGATGCTTAACCCTAATGTGCGTACTTAATCAATCTTGACTTATATTTTTTTGAAATATGTATTTTTTCTTCTTTTACCTGACATTTGGTGAAATGGATAGAATAAGTTTAAAATTGTTATAAAATTAAAATTTTTGAAAAGTGCTGGAAAAGCATCTGAGCATCCATGTTTCTTTCCTGCATATAACACGCCCTCCCACACATCATGTCCCTTGGTAGGTGCCTCTGTTTCTTTATCTTCTCTGCTGAATGGATGTGCCTTTTAGCTCTTTCAGAGCCTCCTGTAGGATTCAGGCTATTTGGGGGGGGGGGGGGGGGGGGTTAAATCCAGAATAAAAATTCATTTTTTCCTTTGCCAAATAATTTTCGAAAATTTCAATGCATATAAAACTGTCTATGTGATAAGTAACATTGTTCCAAGTCCCAACTTGGTCTATGTGTCTGTATCAGAGGAATCAACCACTTCATCATGTTTCTACAGAACCTACCATTTTTATAGGTCCTCTGCCCTTGGAAAATGAGAGATTTATACATGTCATAAAAATGTACATAACCTGCTCTTGAGCAAATGATGGACATTTGGAACCTATGATTATATGTATATCTATCTTAGAATATATATCTATATAAAAGCATTTGTTGTAGTAATACAACTGAATGCTGCCCTTCCTCTTTTCATAAGATAGTTCTTAAGTTAATTTTGAAGGATGTGCATAATTCTTTTTAAGAATATGATTAAACCATTGTGGTTTGGATGAAGACATAGAAACTTTAAAAGGTTTTACATTTGTGATGGGAAGATACACTTCAAAGATGGGCATGGTATCTGCTTACTATGCTTCTGACCACATGAGGACAATTTTACAGCCGTGGTAAATTGTCACTGTAGGCCTATTTAAAGCACAGGCCTATTAGATGCAGAGCACTTAACTACACAGGAATCTGCTACCAACCCCCCCCCCCCCCCCCCCCAAAAAAAAAAAAAAAAAATCTTTAGTCCCAAGGTGTTCCAGATCCCCATCAAGAGAATGGGTTATATACCCTGAATATATTGGCCTTGTGAGTCTTACAATGGTCTGAATAGATGTTTCAGCTGGAGGATCTGATAAACATACAACAAAGCCTTTGTTGCATTGCCTTAAACTAGGCACTACTCTTTGGTGCCAGAAGACAAGCATCAAAGTTCTGTGCTATGATAGCAGTGCTTCACCAAAAATCTGATTCATAGATACTTGATTCAGTAATGCAGAATATAGGTGCCAGAGTGTTGGAGCAAACATTGAGTGCTATCTTCCAGGCATGAAACCTGAACCTTAAAATGTTAACATGTAGTTGGTCAGGTGTCCAGCAAAAGAAAAGAACATGATAATATGATAGTAGGTGGCTCTTTTTCACTTCTTGTTCAGATAAAGTGTGTGTGTGTGTGGGGGGGGGGTGATAATTTCCTTTTACTTTGGTTACTTAAAATAGTAGTCATAGAGGTAAATGGACAACTTTCTGCTTTTTTACCTTATTTTATTTTTTGCTAAATTGGCTGCTAAGACTGCATGGTTGACATTTTTAAGGATTGTCTAGCTTACTGTGAAAACAAACACAGCTGAATGATTCTTTGCAAAAATCCCAAATACTTTGCTATAAATTGTGCCTTTAGAAAGGATCAAGGAAACACCTGCTCATCAAGAAGTATTCTTATCTATCAGTCATTTAGTCTTCAAAGAGGATACTTCTGCTTTCTTTTCTAGATAATCACTAGAAGTTTCTTTCCATGCAGAAATTTTAGAGAATTTACATTCCAGCTTATAATCGAAAGTAATCGCCGGCTATTTCCCGACACAAATCAGGATATGGCCGGCGAAAAGCATATATTCGAAAGCTACATTTGTGATAGCTTTGCCGCTTTCCCTTCGCCTCGCCGGCGAAAGTTCAAAGGGGCGTGTTGGCGGCAAAGCGAAGGCGGGACATGGGAGGCTTGGGCGTGGCTACCAGATGGCCTGCTTTCGCGGATAATGGAAAAATAAATCCCGGCGATAAGCAGTATTTCGCCGGGTTTACTTGGTCCTTTTATTTTCACGACCAAGCCTCAAAAAGGTGCCCCAACTGACCAGATGACCACCGGAGGGAATGGGGGATGACCTCCCCTTACTCCCCCAGTGGTCGCCAACCCCTCCCACACTAAAATTATTAAAATACAAACCTTTTTTGCCAGCCTGTATGCCAGCCTCAAATGTCATACCCAGCACCCAGACAGCAGTATGCAGGTCCCTGGAACAGTTGTTGTTGGTTGCAGTGGACTGCAGAAAGGCAGAGCCAGGCCCATCCCCCCCCTACCTGTTCCACTTGTGGTGGGTAATGTTGAGCCCTCCCAAACCCCCCAAAACCCACTGTACCCACATGTAGGTGCTCCCCTTCAGCCCTTAGGGCTAGGGTAATGGTGCACACTTGTGGGCAGTGGGTTTTGGGGGGATTTGGGGGACTCAGCACACAAGGGAAGGGTGCTATGCACCTGGAAGCTAATTTGGTTGTTTATAAAAGATGTTTGAAGTGCCCCCTAGGGTGCCCGGTTGGTGTCCTGGCATGTGAGGGGGACCATTGCACTACAAATGCTGGCTCCTCCCACGGCCAAATGCCTTGGATTTCGCCGGGTTTGAGATCGCCAGCAGTTTTTTCCATTATTGCAGAAAAACAAAAGTGGCGATCTCAAACCCGGCGAAATGCCCACACCGTATTATCGAAAAAAAAGATGGCCGGCCATCTTTTTAGAAAATACGGTTCCGGCCAGCTGTTGCGCCGCCTCCAAAATAGATCGCCGGCGACCTATTTCGCCGGCGACGTTCGATTATTCCCCTCATTGTCACATATTTGTGCCGTGTGGAAGAGTTGCCTGTGAGTGTTCAATCTCACATTTCACTATCTCCACTTAGGGATACATCTCTGTAAGAGGATAAAATTTATCCAGAATTCGTATGGAAGTTAGCAAAGGAAATGCCTTTTAAGATTCATAAGGAAACAGCCAAGAAAGAGTCATGTTTGCCTTTACCAACTATCTCGGATCTCTCAAGGAATTGACTGCGGTCCCTGTTTACTGGTTGCTAAGAGATCTACAGACAAAGACCTAACAAACTCCAGTGTCCAATCAGAGGACTACTAGGAAATACAGAGTACAGCCTGCTCCTGGTTTCAATAATCTTTGTCTTAAATATGAATCAGTTATTATGGAGTCAACTGTGCAAAAGATGAAAAGATCTAAGATTTTTTGTAATATGTCACTGGGCAAAGATGCAAGGATGCTGAACCAAATAGGAAAGCAGAATATAGTAACATAGTAGATGACGGCAGCGAAAGACCTGCACGGTCCATCCAGTCTGCCCAACAAGATAAACTCATTTGTGCTATTTTTTGTGTATACCTGACCTTGATTTGTATCTGCCAGTTCCATGGCACAGACTGTAGAAGTCTGCCCAGCAGTAGCCCGCCCCCCCACCGACTCTGCCACCCAATCTCCGCTAAGCTTCTGAGGATCCATTCCTTTCGAACAGGATTCCTTTATGTTTATCCCATGCATTTTTGAATTTTGTTACCGTTCTCATCTCCACCACCTCCCGCGGGAGGGCATTCCAAGTATCCACCACTCTCTCCGTGAAAAAATATTTCCTGACATTTTTCTTGAGTCTGCCCCCCCTTCAATCTCATTTCATGTCCTCTAGTTCTTCCGCCTTCCCATCTGCGGAAAAGGTTCATTTGCGGATTAATACTTTCAAATATTTGAACGTCTGTATCATATCACCCTTGTTTCTCTTTTCTTCCAGGGTATACATGTTCAGGTCAGCAAGTCTCTCCTCATTCGTCTTGTAACGCAAATCCCATACCATTCTCGTAGCTTTTCTTTGCACCACTTCCATTCTTTTTACATCCTTAGCCAGATACGGCCTCTAAAACTGAACACAATACTTCAGGTGGGGCCTCACCAACGCCTTATACAGGGGCATCAACACTTCCTTTCTTCTGCTGTTCACACCTCTCTATACAGCCTAGCAACCTTCTAGCTATGGCCACCGCCTTGTCGCACTGTTTCATCACCTTCAGATCCTCAGATACTATCACCCCAAGATCCCTCTCCCCGTCCGTACATATCAGACTCTCACCGCCTAACACATACATCTCCCGTGGATTTCTACTCCCTAAGTGCATCACTTTGCATTTCTTCGCATTGAATTTTAATTTGCCAAACCTTAGACAGTCTTCTAGCTTCCGCAGATCCTTTTTCATGTTTTCCACTCCCCTCAGGGTGTCCACTCTCTTACAAATCTTAGTATCGTCCGCAAAAAGGCAAACTTTACCTTCTAACCCTTCGGCAATTTCACTCACAAATATATTGAACAGAATCGGCTCCAGCACCGATCCCTGAGGCACTCCACTACTCTCCTTTCATCCAAGCGGATTCCATTAACCACCACCCTCTGGCGTCTGTCCGTCAACCAATTCTTAATCCAGTTCACTACGTCAGGTCCTATCTTCAGCCTTTCTAGTTTATTTAAGAACCTCCTGTGAGGAACCATGTCAAAAGCTTTGCTGAAATCTAAGTAGATTACATCTATAGCACGTCACTGATTAAATTCTCTGGTCACCCAGTCAAAGAATTCAATGAGATTCGTTTGGCACAATTTCCCTTTGGTAAACCATGTTGTCTCGGACCTTGCAACTCATTGGCTTGCAGGAAATTCACTATCCTTTCCTTCAGCATTGCTTCCATTACTTTTCCAATAGCCGAAGTGAGGCTTCCTGGCCTGTAGTTTCCAGCTTCTTCCCTATCACCACTTTTGTGAAGAGGGACCACCTCTGCCGTTCTCCAATCCCACGGAACCTCTCCCATCTCCAAGGATTTTTTAAACAAATCTTTAAGAGGACCCGCCAGAACCTCTCTGAGCTCCCTCAATATCCTGGGGTGGATCCCATACGGTCCCATGGCTTTGTCCACCTTTAGATTTCCTAGTTGTTGATACACACTCCCTTCTGTGAATGGTGCTTTCTCCGAGGACAAGCAGGCTGCTTGTTCTCACTGATGGGTGACGTCCACGGCAGCCCCTCCAATCGGAATCTTCACTAGCAAAGTCCTTTGCTAGCCCTCGCGCGCCCGCGCGGCCGTCTTCCCGCCCGAAACCGGCTCGAGCCGGCCAGTCTTCTTTCGTCCGCACTCGGTACGGTTGTGTTTTCGCCGTGTCGAGCCCCGGAAAGTCGACCTCGCGCATCCTTTTTCGACGTGTTTTTCTTTGGAAAATCTTTAAAAACTGGGAAGTGCTCCGGAAACCCTCTCGGGTTTCGTTTGCCCCTTCCCGTATTTTTCAGATTTTGCCCCGGTAAGTTTTCTTTCGTCGTCGGGGTAGGCCTCTTTTCGGCCTCGGTCGAGATTTTTCTCCCCTTAAACTTTTGGTCTCACTTTCGTCATTTCGGATTTTGATTTCGCCGGCGTGATTTTTCCGCCCACGACATCGAAGCCTTCCAGCGGCTTCAAGAAGTGCACCCAGTGCGCCCGGGTAATCTCGCTCACTGATAGGCACTCGTCGTGTCTTCAGTGTCTGGGGGCCGAGCACGTCCTCAGAACTGTAGTCTGTGTTCCCTGTTACAAAGGCGGACTCAGGTAGCGAGATTGGCCCAGTGGAACGTTTTGTTCTCGGGCTCTTCGTCGGCATCGGCACCGGGGGCATCGAGTGCATCGACGTCGTCAGCGTCCAGACCTTCTTCCTCGGCTGCTAGTGTATCGGGTGCATCGAGGCATCGAGTCTCTGCATCGGCGCTGAGGCATCGGGCGACTGCATCGACGTTGGTGGTACCGGGACCTCGTCTGCTGATGTCGTCGGACGGTGGTGCATCGTCTGGAGTGCAGGTGAGGGCTGTCCATTCCCCTGCTGGTGGCGGTGAGCCTTCGGGTGGGTCTCCCCCTACCCTGAGGGCTCCTGCGGTACAGCCCCCCCGAGATCGACGTCCTTTGGCCTCGGCCCCGAGGAAGCGACGGCTGGATTCTACGTCCTCCTCGTCGGTGCCGGGGAGCTCCGGTGACATGCTTCGGAAGAAGTCGAAGAAGCATCGACACCGGTCTCCTCCCCGCGTCGGCACCGAGAGCTCTGGGTCGCCGAGGGAGTCGGCACCCAGCAGGCACCGGCACCGAGAGGACCGCTCACCCTCTGTTCAGGAGGTGTCGATGCGCTCCACTCTGGACAGCCCGGAACAGCCTCCACGCCCGGAACAGGTTCTGACGTCGACGCCTGCATCGACCTCTCTGCCTTTCTCTGCAGCCGCTCTGAACGAGAGCCTCCGGGCCGTTCTCCCAGAGATCCTGGAAGAGCTGTTGCGCCCTACCCCTCCGGTACCGGCGGTGCTTGCGCCTTCGGTACCGTCGAGCGCGGCGCCGGCTGGCCCATCGCCCGAGGTGAGGTCCCTGACGTCGGTACCGCGTGCGGTGCCGACTGCGGCCACCTCCCAGGAGGGCTCCCCGACTACGTCGGCGGAGGGAGCTTCGCCGATGCGGGCGAGGGAGTCTACCTCTCGACGCCCCCATCGTGGACGTGGCTCCACGGAGTCGAGTCGGGCACGGTTGCAGACACAGGTCCGTGAACTTGTGTCTGACACCGAGGGTGAGGCCTCGTGGGAAGAGGAAGAAGACCCCAGATATTTCTCTGACGAGGAGTCTGAGTGTCTTCCTTCCGATCCCACTCCCTCTCCTGAAAGACAGCTTTCTCCTCCTGAGAGTCTGTCTTTCGCTTCCTTTGTCCGGGAGATGTCTACGGCCATCCCCTTCCCGGTGGTTGTGGAGGACGAGCCCAGGGCTGAAATGTTTGAGCTCCTGGACTATCCTTCTCCACCTAAGGAAGCGTCCACTGTTCCCTTGCACCATGTCCTAAAAAAGACATTGCTTGCGAACTGGACCAAGCCACTAAGTAATCCCCACATTCCCAAGAAGATCGAGTCCCAGTACCGGATCCATGGGGACCCAGAGCTGATGCGCACCCAGTTGCCTCATGACTCTGGAGTTGTGGATCTGGTCCTAAAGAAGGCTAAGAGTTCTAGGGAGCATGCTTCGGCGCCCCCGGGCAAAGACTCTAGAACCTTAGACTCCTTTGGGAGGAAGGCCTACCATTCTTCTATGCTCGTGGCCAAAATCCAGTCTTACCAGCTCTACACGAGCATACACATGCGGAACAATGTGCGGCAGTTGGCGGGCTTGGTTGATGCGCTCCCCCCTGAGCAAGCCAAGCCTTTTCAGGAGGTGGTCAGGCAGCTGAAGGCGTGCAGAAAATTCCTGGCCAGAGGGGTGTATGACACCTTTGATGTTGCGTCCAGGGCCGCTGCTCAAGGTGTGGTGATGCGCAGGCTCTCATGGCTGCGTGCCTCCGACCTGGAGAATAGACTCCAGCAGCGGATTGCGGACTCGCCTTGCCGTGCGGACAATATTTTTGGAGAGAAGGTCGAGCAGGTGGTAGAGCATCTCCACCAGCGGGATACCGCATTCGACAAGTTCTCCCGCCGGCAGCCTTCAGCATCTACCTCCACAGGTAGAAGATTTTTCGGGGGAAGGAAGACTGGTCCCTACTCTTCTGGTAAGCGTAGGTACAATCCTCCTTCTCGACAGCCTGTGGCCCAGGCTAAGCCCCAGCGCGCTCGCTCTCGTCAGCAGCGTGCGACTCAGCAAGGCCCCTCGGCTCCCCAGCAAAAGCAAGGGGCGAGCTTTTGACTGGCTCCAGCAGAGCATAGCCGACATCCAAGTGTCAGTGCCGGGCGACCTGCCAGTCGGAGGGAGGTTGAAAGCTTTTCACCAAAGGTGGCCTCTCATAACCTCCGATCAGTGGGTTCTCCAAATAGTCCGGCAAGGATACACCCTCAATTTGGCCTCAAAACCTCCAAATTGTCCACCGGGAGCTCAGTCTTACAGCTTCCAGCACAAGCAGGTACTTGCAGAGGAACTCTCCGCCCTTCTCAGCGCCAATGCGGTCGAGCCCGTGCCATCCGGGCAAGAAGGGCTGGGATTCTATTCCAGGTACTTCCTTGTGGAAAAGAAAACAGGGGGGATGCGTCCCATCCTAGACCTAAGGGCCCTGAACAAATATCTGGTCAAAGAAAAGTTCAGGATGCTTTCCCTGGGCACCCTACTTCCCATGATTCAGGAAAACGATTGGCTATGCTCTCTGGACTTGAAGGATGCCTACACACACATCCCGATACTGCCAGCTCACAGACAGTATCTGCGATTTCAGCTGGGCACACGTCACTTCCAGTACTGTGTGCTACCCTTTGGGCTCGCCTCTGCGCCCAGGGTGTTCACAAAGTGCTTGGCTGTAGTAGCAGCAGCACTTCGCAGGCTGGGGGTGCACGTGTTCCCATATCTCGACGATTGGCTGGTGAAGAACACGTCCGAGGCAGGAGCCCTGCAGTCCATGCAGATGACTATTCGCCTCCTGGAGCTGCTGGGGTTTGTGATAAATTATCCAAAGTCCCATCTTCTCCCAGTGCAGAAACTCGAATTCATAGGAGCTCTGCTGGATTCTCGGACGGCTCGCGCCTATCTCCCAGAGGCGAGGGCCAACAACTTGTTGTCCCTCGTCTCGCGGGTACGAGCGTCCCAGCAGATCACAGCTCGGCAGATGTTGAGATTGCTGGGCCATATGGCCTCCACAGTTCATGTGACTCCCATGGCCCGCCTTCACATGAGATCTGCTCAATGGACCCTAGCTTCCCAGTGGTTTCAGGCTGCTGGGGATCTAGAAGACGTGATCCACCTGTCCACGAGTTTTCTCAAATCCCTGTATTGGTGGACGATTTGGTCCAATTTGACTCTGGGACGTCCTTTCCAAATTCCTCAGCCACAAAAAGTGCTGACCACGGATGCGTCTCTCCTGGGCTGGGGAGCTCATGTCGATGGGCTTCACACCCAAGGAAGTTGGTCCCTCCAGGAACGCGATCTACAGATCAATCTCCTGGAGTTGCGAGCGATCTGGAACGCTCTGAAGGCTTTCAGAAATCGGCTGTCCCACCAAATTATCCAAATTCAGACAGACAACCAGGTTGCCATGTACTACGTCAACAAGCAGGGGGGCACCGGATCTCGCCCCCTGTGTCAGGAAGCCGTCAGCATGTGGCTCTGGGCTCGCCGTCACGGCATGGTGCTCCAAGCCACATATCTGGCAGGCGTAAACAACAGTCTGGCCGACAGACTGAGCAGGATTATGCAACCTCACGAGTGGTCGCTCAACTCCCGAGTGGTGCGCCAGATCTTCCAAGCGTGGGGCACCCTTTTGGTGGATCTCTTTGCATCTCGAGCAAACCACAAAGTCCCTCAGTTCTGTTCCAGGCTTCAGGCCCACGGCAGACTGGCATCGGATGCCTTCCTCCTGGATTGGGGGGAGGGCCTGCTGTATGCTTATCCTCCCATTCCTCTGGTGGGGAAGACTTTGTTGAAACTCAAGCAAGACCGAGGCACCATGATTCTGATTGCTCCTTTTTGGCCGCGTCAGATCTGGTTCCCTCTTCTTCTGGAGTTATCCTCCGAAGAACCGTGGAGATTGGAGTGTTTTCCGACCCTCATCACGCAGGACGAAGGGGCTCTTCTGCATCCCAGCCTCCGGTCCCTGGCTCTCACGGCCTGGATGTTGAGAGCGTAGACTTTGCCTCTTTGGGTCTGTCAGAGGGTGTCTCCCGCATCTTGCTTGCTTCCAGGAAAGAATCCACTAAGAGGAGTTACTTCTTTTTATGGAGGAGGTTTGGCGTATGGTGTGACAGTAAGGCCCTAGATCCTCGCTCTTGTCCTACACAGACCCTGCTTGAATACCTTCTGCACTTGTCTGAGTCTGGTCTCAAGACCAACTCTGTAAGGGTTCACCTTAGCGCAATCAGTGCATACCATTACCGTGTGGAAGGTAAGCCGATCTCAGGACAGCCTTTAGTTGTTCGCTTCATGAGAGGTTTGCTTTTGTCAAAGCCCCCTGTCAAGCCTCCTACAGTGTCATGGGATCTCAATGTCGTTCTCACCCAGCTGATGAAACCTCCTTTTGAGCCACTGAATTCCTGCCATCTGAAGTACTTGACCTGGAAGGTCATTTTCTTGGTGGCAGTTACTTCAGCTCGTAGAGTCAGTGAGCTTCAGGCCCTGGTAGCCCAGGCCTCTTACACCAAATTTCATCACAACAGAGTAGTCCTCCGCACTCACCCTAAGTTCTTGCCAAAGGTCGTGTCGGAGTTCCATCTGAACCAGTCAATTGTCTTGCCAACATTCTTTCCCCGTCCTCATTCCTGCCCTGCTGAACGTCAGCTGCACACATTGGACTGCAAGAGAGCATTGGCCTTCTATCTGGAGCGGACACAGCCCAACAGACAGTCCGCCCAATTGTTTGTTTCTTTTGATCCCAATAGGAGGGGAGTGGCTGTGGGGAAACGCACCATATCCAATTGGCTAGCAGATTGCATTTCCTTTACTTACGCCCAGGCGGGGCTGGCTCTTGAGGGTCATGTCACGGCTCATAATGTTAGAGCCATGGCTGCGTCGGTAGCCCACTTGAAGTCAGCCTCCATTGAAGAAATTTGCAAAGCTGCGACGTGGTCATCTGTCCACACATTCACATCTCATTACTGCCTGCAGCAGGATTCCCGACGCGACAGTCAGTTCGGGCGTCAGTTCTTCAGAACCTGTTTGGGCTTTAGGATCCAACTCCACCCCCCGAGGGCCCTGTTTGTTCTGTTCCAGGCTGCACTCTCAGTTAGTTGGTAAATTTTTTAGGTCAATCTCAGTTATGTCCTCGCCGTTGCGAGGCCCAATTGACCATGGTTGTTGTTTTGAGTGAGCCTGGGGGCTAGGGATACCCCATCAGTGAGAACAAGCAGCCTGCTTGTCCTCGGAGAAAGCGAATGCTACATACCTGTAGAAGGTATTCTCCGAGGACAGCAGGCTGATTGTTCTCACAAACCCGCCCGCCTCCCCTTTGGAGTTGTGTCTTCCCTTGTATCTCTTTTGCTACATATGAGACTGGCCGGCTCGAGCCGGTTTTGGGCGGGAAGACGGCCGCGCATGCGCGGTGTGTGCGGGCGCGCGAGGGCTAGCAAAGGACTTTGCTAGTGAAGATTCCGATTGGAGGGGCTGCCGTGGACGTCACCCATCAGTGAGAACAATCAGCCTGCTGTCCTCGGAGAATACCTTCTACAGGTATGTAGCATTCGCTATATCCACTCCATTCTCATATGCACTTTTGCCAGTCAATTGTGGTCTTTCTCCAGGATTTTCTTCTGTGAAAACAGAACAAAAGTATCTATTTAGCAAATTTGCTTTTTGTTCATCATTATCTACATATATACCGATTTCTCATCTCTAAACTGGCTCATCAGGTACTGCAATATTGGATACCTGGATTTGCCAGCCTCACATGTTCAATCTTTGCAGATAGTCCTGAATCCTGAATTCAGCAGTACGACTACTGTATCATTTGTTAAAATTTGAACATGTTACCCCTTATTTGATTTCATCGTGTTTGCTACCTGTAGCTTATTGCATTAAATATAAATTGTTTCTTGTCCATATGTGTTTTGTACCAGTACTCTTTTTATTTTTGTATCTGAGTTCTGGACTGCAGCAATATGTTCCAACTTGCACACTGTGCACTGCAACTATTTGTAGACTAGTGATCCCAGACTTTCATGCTTTCCATCTTGAAAGCACGAGAGAGAGAGTATTTTTACTGTTGCTAGTCAACTGGAGTGGGAGTGAAACACATTGCCATTGGAGATTCAGTGTGAGAGACACCTTGCAGCTTTTAAGTGGTTGTTAAAACAGCATTTATTATGTCTGGCATATGGGATTGTCTTGACTGGACTGACAGCCACTGTTATTTAAACTTGATGGATCGCCAGTCTTGGCCAATGCCAAATTGAGTTGATATACAAACTTAAAAATTTAAAGAAACAGAAAACGAACTCCAATAAATGAAAGGACAGGCATAAATCATTCACAATGATAGAATGTGTTCTCACACATGGCTAAGGCCAACATTCAACCCACATTCAACAGCAATGCTACTGACACACACAGTCTAGCGCTCCAGGTTCCTCAAAAGCCAGATGGAAAAAATGGGTTTTCAAACTAGCTCTAAATTGCTTGTATGATATCTCTAATCTAATTGAGAGAGGTAAATTGTTCCATAAACTAGGTGCCAAAAAGAACTAAGCACTATGTCTATTTGACTCCAGCTTGGTGGTGTTAGGACCTGGAAGAACCAACCTTTGGTCATTGAACATAATAAATGTTGCGGCACATACGGAACTGTAAGATTTCACAAGATAGTCTGGTAGTCTATCATGAATTGCTTTGGATGCTAGTGTAAGAATTTTAAATTTGATTCGGAACTGTATTGGGAGCCAGTGAAGCTTATGGAATGAGGGAGAAATGGTCCCTACTTTTCGCCCTACTTAGGAATCTAGCAGCTGTATTTTATAAGAACTAAAATCTTCTCAAATTAGCTTGGATAATGCCAACGTAGATCGCATTGCAATAATGTAATTGAAAGCTCATGCCTTCATGTGTAAAAACTGATGAATGGATAACAGCTGATGAAGAGCAAAAAAGCTTGATTGAGGACTGTGGAAATATATTGTGTAAAAAATCAGATGAGTCTATGGTTACCCCCCATATAATGGAATAAATCGACTGGGGGGAATTATTTACCGAAAAGGGAGGAGGGGGGAAAATGATTGGTAATCCAACAGAGGACACAACAAGAAAGAAGAACAGGAACCCTTGTAGCCACACAGACAAATCAGTCACAACAAGGGTGACAAAAAAAAGGGGGGGGGGGGGCAGCAGACGATGTACAAACTTGCACCTTTATTAAACATCCAGGACTCGAGTCGTGTTTCGGTCCGCGAGGGCCTTCCTCAGGAGTTTCTAAAAACATATATACAAATAAAGAAATAAATAAAATTTCATTAGACACAGTATAAATACATAAAAATGTATAAGCGTCATATGTCTTTAAAATGAATGTTTCAATTAATGAGGATAAAACAAACATAATATGTATAAATATAACTTAGGAGCATAATGATTCATAAGAATAATTTTGGTCTATGTAAACAGATATAAAAATACATATTTAAAATATCACAACAAATACAAGTGTACAAAATAGAAATGATTTAAAAATAACCTAAAATATGTTGACAAATATAAAATAACATATTAGGCTGAACCCAAAATGATGTAGGTAATGTTCAGTGTCTGAAACGGGGGTAATTATATAATTTAAAAAATGCCTTATAAGTAGAAGTACTACCATGTTCTTTTTGTGTATATGTTTTTAGACACTCCTGAGGAATGCCCTCGTGGGCCGAAACTCGACTCATGCCGAGTCCTGGATGTTTAATAAAGGTGCAAGGTTGTACATCGTCTACTGCTCCCCCTGCTCCCCCTTTTTTTGTCACCCTGGTAATCCAACAGACCATAATTTTATCTACATTTAGAACCAAGTGAATGCTCTTTAACCAAGAAGCAATAGTATCTAGGTAATGTTGCAAAGATTGGAGATCGGTATAGCGGATCAAGAGAATATCATCTGCTTAAAAATACATGGAAATAACTCTGGGATTGTATCAAAACTTGGAGGGGGCTGACAAAGATATTAAACGATAGAAGTGACAAGGCTGATCCCTGAGGGACTCCACAGTGTAATGGATAGGAAGAAGATGTTTGATCAGTTTTATCCACTATGAAAGTATGACCCTGGAGTAGTGAACTGAACCAATCAAACACCTTACCCACAACACCCCTATCTACCAATCTGCTAAGTGAAATGAAATGGCTTACCAAGTCAAAAGCTGCAGAAAGATCTAATAAGACCAAAAGAGTAAATATCCACTGTCTAATTTACCATGAAGTTCGCTAAGAAGGGAAGTTAGAATTGTTTCTGTACTGTGATTTTTTTTTTTGTTACATTTGTACCCCGTGCTTTCCCACTCATGGCAGGCTCAATGCTGCTTACAGGTACTTATTTGTACCTGGGGCAGTGGAGGGTTAAGTGACTTGCCCAGAGTCACAAGGAGCTGCCTGTGCCTGAAGTGGGAATCGAACTCAGTTCCCCAGGACCAAAGTCCACCACCCTAACCACTAGGCCACTCAACCTTACTGATGTGGATGAAGAACCTGTAATGAAGTAGTGATTTTCGAGATAAAAGTTGAGAGTAGCTGGTAGTTGTTAGGAACTGAGGGGTCGGATTTGTAGTTCTTAAAAAGTGGGTAAACAGCAGCTGATTTCCAGAGATTGGGGAGAGACCCATCAGTTAAACTGTGAGAAACCTATTTATATGCAAATAGGAGAAGTTCCAGAGTTGGCACTCTCAACTAGTCTGGTGGAAAAGAGTCTGTTACTAAAGGTATTTTCTGTGATTTTATTTTTGTGCTGTTTGTATTATATATATTGCAGTGTTTCACCTTGAGCATTTCCGTTTTAAAATATAAAGATGGGATAAAAGCAAATACCATATAAATGTCAATGTTTATTTTGACAACAGCACTTTCTATTCAATTTTAGGGCATCAGCTAGTTTCAACTGCGGAAGAAGACATACAAAGTAAATGGAGGAAAATTATGGGTCCTAATTATGAGATTGTGGTATGTACATTATTTACTAAGTAATAATTATTTCTGCTAATATGCATTTCAAATATGTTAAGAATTCTGTTTCCACTACTGTTTGTATTGATGAATAGGATCCAAGAATATTCTGTCAAGGTAAGTTAAAGCATTTAATTGCCATGAAAATTAGGCAGTATTTATTTAATGGAACATAACTTTTCATTCTTAGAAATCATTGATTATATAAGGAGGTTGGTACTAAGAAATGACTATATTCTTACTGGTAAACTGGTATTGTATGCCAACCATCTGTTGTATTTTATTTATGTATTTATTGGTTCTTATATCCCACATTATCCAAAAACAATAAACCAGTGTCTAAGTGCTACACAATTAATGTAATTCGATATTAGTAAATATGCAGTGTATGAGACCTTCTTTCCTTGTGGCTGCCATTTGGACGCCTACACATTGGTGCTGGATGTTTTGAGTGCCGAAATGGCAGTCTCTGAATGTCCTCTGTATTTCTTTCTGCCTTCCTGGTGTAAGGTGCTGGGCTGGCAGCTGTAGGTGCCACACACAACCTCTGATGCAAGGTATGCATCCTCAGAGCAGCTATGATCTCCCTTTTGCTCTTAGGACGTGCACCTTGCACCAGACGTCAGTCCTAGGTGGGGTGGAGGGGATGATAAAGTGCATAGAAAACTTTTAGATGCTGTCATTTGGGTTCCCAGAAGTCTCATACCCTGGCAGATTTTCCCATAGCCTAGCCTATGCTAACGATATCTGAAACTGAGCAGTTTTAGAGAGGCAATTTCTGTTTTCTCTGAGGACAAGCAAAATGCAAGCCCTCATATATGTGTGTCATCCAACAGAGTTTGTGTGGAGAAAAGTCAAAACTTCTCTAGCTCTGACATTTTCTACTAGCTGAGGCTCTTTTACTAAAGCTTAGTGTGTACTAATGGACATTAGTGTGTGCTATGGGGGGGATCTTTTACAAAGGCATGCTAGCATTTTTAGTGCACTCTAAATGCTAGAGATGCCATAAGAATATACGGGCCTCTCTAGCGTTTAGCACACGCTTATTTTTAGAGCGTGCTAAAAAAAGCTAGCATGTGTTTGTAAATCGGGTCCTAAATGCTGCACGTCCTGTTTTATACCTGTGGGCCATGTGGCACTTAACACACACTAATCTTTAGTAAAATGGCCCCTTCGTTAGGATCTACTTCCCATGTGTAGCACTTCCCATGTTGTGACCTTCAGCAGAGCTCCCTCAGGGGCTTTTTTACTAAGGTGTGTCTAAGTGGCCTGTTCTGGTGTAGGCGCGTGTTTGGACACGTGAGGGTCAATTTTTCAGTGCGCCTGATGGATGTGCAGCAAAATTAGTACCAGCACGCATCCATTTTCGGCCTGATATCTTACCACCACCCATTGACTTAGCAGGAAAAGTCTCACACGCTTACCGGGTGGTAAGCAACCAGCGCATGTAAACTGCCGATTACCGCCGTGTTTTGGGCGCTCGTCAAAAATGGAGTTATCTCCTGGGGCACGCGGTAGCTGGCATGGTTCCAATTTGGTGCGCATTAGACGCATGTAGGCGCCTATACATTTTCGTAAAAGGGCCCCTCGGTTTCTTGTTTTGCATGGAGCTTATTGGATTTGTATTCCTGCCCCTATAATAAAACTGGGTATTTGGCAGTTGGTATTTGGCAGTTTTTTCAAAGTTTTATTCTCCACTGTTTTTTTTTTTTTTTATATGTTCCTGACTTAAAAACAAGTAGAAGCAATACATCAAGATCATATCTGGGTGGATATATCTAATTGGTATTTACAGTACTTAGGACCATATCACACATCACCTCATCAAAATTTGTGTCTCCAAAGACGCAGAGAAAACTTTAAAGCTATGAAGAGCGAAAGGAAGTTCTCTTTGGTATTAGCATGGGGGGCATCAGTTAGGAGCTACACTGGAGGCTAGGGATTCATTGACATTGAGGAAACCTTAATCTTTCCTGATGTTGTATGTTGATGTTGCTAGAGTCCACTGATGCCTTTCTGATGGAGTTTCTTCATTGACACTAAAGGCTGCTAGTGTTGTGCATCATAGAGGTGAAGAGTGCAGCGTTTAAAGCTGCCATATATACCATGCACTGCCAAATGGAGAACTACTAATCCTCCAAGTTATTTATTTATTTATAAGATTTCTAGACCATGTCATCTACAATTCTGAGCAGGTTACACAATACAATCACAATTATAAATATAAACACAAAACAATATAAGCACATAACAAGTACATCATGGACCCTATCCATAAGTAAGTTTTCTAATATAGAAATCCTACATTAAAGAGTTAAAAATACTCTTTGAAATAGTTTTTAAAGCTTTTTTTTATATCAGACATATTCTTCATAGACCTTATCTCTAGAGAAAAAGTATTCCAAAGCTTTGCCCATATGACATAAAAAATGACGTTCCTATACTCATCCAGATAAATCAGTTTAAAATGAGGGAACATCCAAAATATTACTAGATGTTGATTTTAGTCATTACAAGTTGATGTAAATGTAAGCTGGAAGCAATAATGGGAGAAATCCTATTTATCAAAACTTAAGCAATAATAAAATCTTTTGTACTGGATTCTGAATTCCACTGGTAACCAATGCAGTGAGGTGAAAGCTGGAGTAATGTGTTCAAATCAGCTTAGTCCTAATAACACATGTGAAGCAGCAGCATTTTGTGTGTAGAGCATTTTTCGGTAACCCCACAAGCAGAGTATTACAATAGTCAAAATGGGGCATCAAAATGCTTTGAACAGCTAACCGGAAATTCTCATGAAAAAGATAATCTTTCATTTGTCTAATCAACTTTAGCTTAAAGAAAACTGTACTGATTACTTTACCAATCTGAGGTTTCATTTTCAAAGCAGGATTCAGCAGCACTCCCAGAGATCTAATCATTTTATTAAACTTTATTTCAATCCCATTCACTGAAAACGACTTGGGAAAGTCAGCTATTGGAAAACTAGACATCACCATGACCTGTATTTTAGGCATAGTTAAACTAAGGCAGTTAGCCTTCAACCATTGTTTAATTGTTCTTAAGTAAGGAGAAGTTGGATACTTTATCTGCAATATAATTTTCAATTTTAAAAATTGAATGTCATCTACATTAATTCTATAATGAAGTCCTAAGCCCCTCAACAACGTACATAGTGGAAGAAGAAAGATGTTAAATAAATTGATGAAAGAGCAGAACCCTGAGGAGCTCCTGTTGCCAATTTAATGGTATCAGATTTATCCTGTCCCTAAACAACACAAAAACTGGGTAAATATAGGAAAGAGGAAAACCAATCAGCCACAATGCCTACAATCCCAGTCGAGCACAAACGCTTTGACAATAAATCATGGCTAATGGAGCCAAATGCAGCAGGTACATTGAGAGAGGCTATAATGAATGAAGCACCTTTATCAAAACGTGCTCTTAAAACATCTTTCATGGAAAGAAGTAACAATTCAGTATTGTGCCAGCGTTCTAAACTCAGAGATAATTATTAGGATCCATAATTTTCCTCCATTTACTTTGTATGTCTTCTTCCTCAGTTGAAATTAGCTGATGCCCTAAAATAGAATAGAAAGTTCCTTAGCAGTCCCCTGGATTTGGACTCTGTTCACTTATATATCTATCTAGCTTGTAGTAAAGACCGTGCACACGTTTTGACATAGATTGTATGCCATGATTCACATAGCGCCTACTGGCCCAATTATTAATTTAATTTATTTATTTATTACATTTGTATCCCACATTTTCCCACATAGCAGTAGGCTCAATGTGGCTTACAGGTTCCGCAGAGGAGAGTACCAAGTCCAGGAATATATGCAGAGTGGAAAATAGAGTAACAGTAGGTGCAAGGAAGCTGATAGGGTTCTGGAAAAGAGAATACAACTCTGGGACGAATATATATTAGCATATAGAGAGAAGTAATCCCAGTGAGGCTGATAAGTCTTCAGGGATGGGACTACAGCTTCTAGTGAGCAATACAGAGTAGGATAGGGGTTGAAGTTCACTTAATTGTAACTGGAGTGGTAAAATTCATACAGTTTGAAATAATAGGATTATGTGGAAGGGGAATTGTTCATTTCGTAGATTGAAAGATGTGATGCATTGTTCATGAATTAGTTCGCGTCTGCTGGGTAGTTTTTTTGGAAGAGGTGAGTCTTGAGGTCTTTTCGAAATTTTAGATGGGTGTTCACAGTTCTAATGTTTCTAGGTCACGATGGATGTAGAATCACTATACAGCAAACAATTATAATCAATTCGGAAGGCAATCTCCTCCTACCTCTGCTGTTTGTATAACAAATACAATAATGAAGGAGATATCTGAGCACAACTGGCGCTACTTCTGACCAAAGATCGAATCTTTTACTTATAGAGATATTGCCTCAAAAAACCCCCGGCTGTATAGCAAAAAAAGCTCACGGGGGCTGGGCTGTTTCATCACTGGCAAACACCTCATATAAAATTTTATACTTTTACATATATCTAATCGTTTTCATTCACTTAATGCTTCTCTTGCGATATGAAAATATATATACTATACGTCATTCTAAACTTGAAAACTACTTAGCTTTGTAGAAGTCCGATATTTTTTCTTTTTTTCTTTTTTATTTGACGCCAAGCAAAACCACGACCAACGATGGCCAGCGTTTCGTTACCTGCCTCAGGGTCATATGGTCTGCGTCAATCTCAACTCAAAAATCAAACAGCTCCAACGGCTGGCAATGAGGTGTTTGCCAGTGATGAAACAGCCCAGCCCCCGTGAGCTTTTTTTGCTATACAGCCGGGGGTTTTTTGAGGCAATATCTCTATAAGTAAAAGATTCGATCTTTGGTCAGAAGTAGCGCCAGTTGTGCTCAGATATCTCCTTCATTATTGTATTTGAATCACTATACAGCAACATTCCACATGCGGATGGCATAGCTACATGTGGAAGACTCCTAAAAAAAATCCACACTGGACCATCAATACTCACCAGAAACTATTACAAAATTAATCAAATTCATTTTAACTCACAAATACTTCCGCTTTAACAATGATATCTATTTACAAATAATGGGCACTGCAATGGGCACCAGGACAGCACCCCAATATGCCAACCTTTTTATGGCTGAGCTGGAAGAGACATTTCTGAATACATACCAGACCAAACCTCTAAAATACTACCGGTACATCGATAACATTTTTATGATTTGGACGGAGGGGGAAGAAACTGTGAAACAATTTTACTATTCCTTCAATACATACCATCCTACAATCAGATTCAAAATTGACTACTCCCCAGAAAAAGTCAATTTTTTGGACACCACAGTCTCAATCAGTGATGGCTGTATACAAACATCTATATACAAGAAACCCACAGACAGATGCAGCTACCTCCACAACTCCAGCTTCCACCCTTCACATACAAAAAGATCCATTATTTACAGCCAAGCCACAAGATACCACCGTATCTGCTCGGACCCAGAGGATAGAGACAGACACCTTGAAACTCAGACTGCATCCTTCAAACAGAAAGGCTACAACCCCAAAATAATCTCCAAGAATATTGCCTCCTCCCTCAAAACACCCAGGGAAAATCTGGTACAGTACAAGGAAAAAAAAAGCCACAGACAGAATTCCCCTTGTAGTGACATACAACCCAGAGCTGGAGAACCTGAGGAAAATCATAAGAGACCTATAGCCACTACTCCAGGAAGATGAATTACTGAAAGAGATATTCCCATCCCCACCAGTGCTGGCCTTCCGACAGCCACCAAATTTAAAACACAAGCTGATCAGAAGTAAACTTCCAACACAGACGGAAAAAGAAAAGGGCACGTTTCCCTGTCACACAGCCAACTGCAAACTATGCCAAAACATTTCACAAGACCCCACAGTCATTCACAAAGGAAAAATATTCAACATAAAGGACTATTTTACATGCTCATCTTCCAATGTGGTATATATCATTCAGTGTAAAAATTGTAACGAAAGATGCTATATTGGAGAAACAGGCCAGATGCTTAAGACACGAATCAATCTGCATAGACATCACATGAAAATAGCCGGTGCCAGTCAAGCCCCCACCCCTGTGGGCCAACACTTCACAAGACCAGAACATTGCACCAGTGATTTCACAGTAAGAATACTGAAAGGTAATTTTAAAACAGTACAGGAACGTAAGACCTTTGAAATAAGAATGATTGAATATTTTGACACCCAACAAACAGGACTTAATAAGGATCTGGGTTTTCTAACCCATTATAAACCATAAAGCTGTATTTCTCTGTTTATTTCTCTGTTTATTACCCTCCTCTCACCTACCAACACCCATCCTATTAGAATATCAATGAAATGCTTTGATGTCCCCATGCATACCCCTACCCTCCCACTCTGTCAGACTGTCAAAGTAATTCTTTGATGTTTCTCTTATATATACTATCTGCTAACACATTTGCTTATTTCCGATCTGACGAAGATGGGCAACCTTCGAAAGCTAATCAAGAAATGTATTAAGTTATGTCCAATAAAAAAGGTATCATCTTATTTTCTTATCCATGTTTTATTTTGTTTGATTTCTGTTGATAATGTTTCTAGGTAAAGCGTTCCAGAGCTGGGTGCAAATGTAGGAAAAGCTGGATGCATATGTTGATTTGTATTTTAGTCCTTTACAGTTTGGCTAATGTAGGTTTAGAAACATTCTTTTTTTTTTTTTTATTTATAACCATTTAAATTTTTACAAGCGATTAAACAACTTG
Organism: Microcaecilia unicolor; assembly: GCF_901765095.1. Lineage (NCBI taxonomy): Eukaryota > Metazoa > Chordata > Amphibia > Gymnophiona > Siphonopidae > Microcaecilia > Microcaecilia unicolor. The sequence goes on from NC_044032.1 coordinate 296,326,722, forward strand.
CAAGAAATACAGAGAAGGTAATATATAGGAATTATTTCAATCAGGTAATTCTATTCTCTTCCTTAGACCACTAACTAGGGAGAGTGAAACAAGACAAGGAGATCAATTAAACAGTAAACAGAAAAAACATGTGGTATGAACCTGTTTTTTCCCCAGATATTACTCATCTAATTCATTATTCCACATTGATCATCTGGTTGGCTTCTTCAAGCCCAATATGTTGTATAGTCAATTCATTTCATTGAAAACATACTTATTATCCAATATTAGAAATAATACATCTGATTGCATTCTTTCTTTTTTAAAAACCTCAGAAGTTATTTAACAATACATATACTTAAGTCTCTAATTCAGATCCCACTGATTAAAGTAATCCCAGTTTTCACAGGCTTCACTCCTTTTAAAGTAATAATTGAGGAAATATTTCTGAGGAAAACTTTAGGAGTCATACCCGGAACTCTGGGAAAAACAGTAATCTCGATATTAATCATCTATAATAATATTCATTTTATTATTCAAAGTTTCTGGTCTATTATCATTGTCAAGATCATAACCACTTCTTGCTCGTGTAGAACTTTTGTTATATAAATTTTTCTCTCTCAAAGGGTTCAGTTAAATTATCCATGTAACTCTAATAAGATTATATCTGAAACAAAATTATTTACTGCCAACATTAGTTCCCGAAGGGCCTTCCAGATGATATTCAATGAGGCATATTTTCAAAGCACTTAGCCTTCCAAAGTTCCATAGAAACGTATGGAACTTTGGAAGGCTAAGTGCTTTGAAAATATGACTCAATGTAACCTCCACGGGAGCCAAAAACTCCAAGCTGATTTCTCTTAGGTGTTTAGGAGTGGTTCCGCCGATTCGGGTTCTGCTGTAAACGTCCTCCGTTTCAGCATATGCCTCTAACTCACTCCTCCACTCCTTTGGACATGCTGGTTGAATAATTCGGGAGCGATGGAGTTGTTTTTTCCAGGTCCAAGAGCATTGATGCTCCTTCGCCGGCGCTAATCAAAGGACTCGCCAACCCTTTCATCTGTGGGCAGTTCGTCGCGCTGCGGTCCCGCACTTGCTACTCGGGACAAAACGCTGGCCATCGGCGGCTGACTGCCGGTTGTCCCCTTCCTCTCAGTTAAAGTAACTGCAATTGCAGAGAGGAAATTTACGTGTTTAGAAACATTCTTGATGATTCAATGATGTTTCTAGTTGGTAAGTCGATAAATTTGGTCATGTAGGTTGGGGCCAGACGATGGATTATTTTGTGGACCAGAGTGCAAATTTTGAAGGCTATTCGTTCCTTGATTGGTAGCCAGTGCAGTATTTTGCGTAGGGGTTTAGCACTTTTGAATCTTGTCTTTTGGAAAATGAGTCTAGCTGCCATGTTCTGCGTGGTTTGGTGTTTCCTTAAGATCTGTTCTTTGCATCCTACATATATACGGCATTACAGTAGTCAACGTGATAGTACCATTGTTTGAATTATGTTACGGAAAGTTTCCCTTGGGAAGAATTGTTTGATCCGTTTGAGTTTCCATATTGCATGGAACATTTTCTTCGTGGTTGCAGAGGCTTGACTTTCCAGGGTTAGGTTGGTGTCAACAGTAATTCCAAGGTTCTTCAGTTAGAATTGATTCCCTCTGATGCAAAGGCTCATAGCTCTACCCCTGTGCAGGCTATTGTTTTCATGGTTAGTCACTCAAAACAAAGACCATATTCTCTATTCCAATCTTATTGTTAGCTCTTACAGCATGGAAATTGAGCAGAACTTAGTCTCCACTCTAGGACTGGAGCCTATTCAAGATATATTAGTTTTTGCAAGAAGGCCATTTACCAGATACATCTATGTTTTTAAGTGGAAATGATTTTGCATTTGGTGCTTCACAATTAGCTGGAACAATGTATGCTATCCAGTTGACACCGTTTTGGGCTACTTTTGTCATCTAGGTGGATTTCAGCTCTATCTTGGCCTATAGTATTCCAGTTGATAGTCTTCTAGCTCCTCAATCTCCTATCATTTTTCAGTTTAAGAAAGGCTTTCTCCATGTCAGACCACCACTGAAAAAGCCGCCTATGCCATGGGACCAACATCATCCTAAAATCACTTATGAAGTGATTGCTTAGGTCCTGATTCTCAAAGCTTACCGTGCTGGCAACATTTGATTTAGACTGATTTGTAGCCAGTCTAGCGCACACTTTATTCAGCATCTAATGCACAAAGGGGTTCTGCGTTGCTTATACCATTTGTGGCAGCTGCTAGCAATAACCCAATGCAGATGTATTACAACAAGCTCATTAGTATTAAAATGAGCATTCCGTGCGATGCACAGAATGGAGCACCTACTTTTAATGTTCAAAATGTTCCAGCAGATCTGGAGCTCTCATTGCATGAGGGCAACTTCTCGGTAGATCAGTCTGCTTGTATTTTTAAATAGTAGTTGCACGTGTATGTTAAATGTGGATTTTCCCCAAGTCCATTTAATAATGGTCTATGGTTTCGTAAAGGAAAAGTCCATAGATCATTATTAAATACACAACGAAACCAAAGCACATAATGTACATAGCATAATTCTTCCGCTCTGCGATTCCCTAATGTGTCTGTTCCACATGAACCTTATTTTACCACAACATCACTTTGTATTTTTTCATACCGGAGTCGGCAAACGCCTCTCCGGTACTATGTAAGCCACATTGAGCCTGCAAATAGGTGGGAAAATGTGGGATACAAATGTAACAAATATAATAAATAAATAAATGGACTTGGGGAAAATCCACTATTTCTGGGATAAGCAGTATAAAATGTTTTGTACTTTTTAGGATCTTGCCAGGTATTTATGACGTGGATTGGCCACTATTGGAAACAGGATGCTGGGCTTGATGGACCTTTGGTCTTTCCCAGTATGGCAATACTTATGTATTTATGAAGTTGCCAGACGAGGCAAAGGATAAAGTGAACGTGCTAAACAAATACTTCTCTTCGGTGTTCATGGAAGAATAAGCTGGGGAAGGACTGTGGTCGGCTGCTGAGGGAGTGTCTGGGAACTGAGTGGATATTGTGCCGTTCATGGAAGAACGCATTTATAAACTGCTTGAGAATATGAAAGTACAAAGCTATGGTGCTGGATGGGATACTCAGCGAAGTCTTGGCGAGACCTCTTAAGGATTTATTTAATAGATCTTTAGAGACGGGAGCTGTTCCTTAGGACTGGAGATGAACTGATTTGGTCCCTCTTCACAAAAACGGAGACAGGGAAGATGTGGGAAACTACAGGCCAGTAAGCCTCACGTCAGTGGTCGGAAAAATAATGGAGTCGCTGCTGAAGGAAAAGATAGTTAACTTTCTAGAAGCCAACGGGTTACATGATCTGAGGCAGCATGACTTTACCAAAGGCAAATCCTGCCAAATGAATTTTATTGATTTCTTCGACTGGGTGACCAAAGAACTGGATGAAGACCTGCGCTAGATGTAATCTACCTGGATTTCAGTAAAGTCTTTGATAGGGTCCCTCACAGAAGACTCATGAATAAGCTGAGAGGACTGACCTTATGACCCAAAGTGGTGAACTGGATAGGAAACTGGTTGACCAAAAGGCAACAGAGGGTGGTGGTAAATGGAATCTCCTTGGAGGAAAGGAAGGTGAGTAGTGGATTGCCTTGGGGTTGGTGCTGATGCCGATTCTGTTTAATATATTTGTCAGAGACATTACTGATGGATTAGAAAGAAAAGTGTGCCTTTTTGTGGATGACACAAAGATAGCCAATAGAATGGATACCCTGGAGGGAGTAGAAACCATGAGAAGGGATCTCCAAACATTAGAAGAATGGTCATGGGTCTGGCAGTTAAAATTTAATATTACAAAATTCGGGAAAATAAAACTAAAAACCTTATCCTTATCAACCTCTATAAATCAATAGAGAGTATCAAAAATAAATAAAATTAAAGAAATATGTAAATGTGGAAAAAAAATTTGCTCAGTTCAAACCATTCAAACCATTACAACCACAACTGGTCATTGGTTGACTGGGGGAACCATCATCGCACATTATTGAAGCATGTATTTGGTGAAAAGTTAATTCATGCTTGTGAGATAAGTAATGTGCTTCATTTTTTTGATGATTATTTGCATATTGTTTATGTTCTTTGTGTATATATCACTTGACTATGATTTTTTTTTTTTGCAGCTAAATAGTATGCCTGGAAAAGTGTCAGGTGTATGTACATAAATATTTGCATAGGAACATAAATGTTCCTCCGGTCAACCAATGACGCGTTGTGGTTGTAAAGGTTTGAACTGAGCACATTTTTCACATTTACATATTTCTTTTATTTATTTTTGATACTCTGTACTGATTTATAGGAGTTAAAATTTAATGCCAAAAAGTGCAGAGTGATGCCATTTGAGCTGCAGAAATCCAAAAGAGATATACCAGATAGGAGGAGAGAGATTGGTAAGCTCGGCTCAGGAGAGAGATCTTGGGGTGATGGTGTCCGAGGATTGAAGGTGATGAAACAATGCGACAAGGCCATGGCCAGAAGGATGCTAGGCTGCATAGAGAGGGTATAACCAGTAGAAGAGAGGAGATGTTGTTGCCCCTCCACAAGTCATTGTTGAGGCCCCACTTGTTCAGTTTTGGAGGTCGTATCTTACTAAGTATGTAAAAAGACTTGAAGTGGCTCAAAGAAAAGCAACAAAAATGGTATGGGATTTGTTTTGCAAGTCTGATCTGAACATGTATACCCTTGTGGAAAGGAGAGACAAGGGTGACATGATAAAGACATTCAAATATTTGAAGGAAGGCGTTAGAACTAGAGGACTTGAATTGAAGTTGAAAAGGGGCAGACTCAGGAATAATGTTGGGAAGTACTTGTGGTAGATACTGTGGAATGCCTTCCCATGGGAGGTGGTGAAGATGAAAACGGTAATAGAATTAAAAGATACGTGGGATAAACACAAAGGAATTCTGTTAAGAAGGGATGGATCCAAAGAAGCTTAGTGGAGATTAGGAAGCAACACTGGTACATAAGTAATGCCATACTGGGAAAAGACCAAGGGTCCATCGAGCCCAACATCCTGTCCACGACAGCAGCCAATCCAGGCCAAGGGCACCTGGCAAGCTTCTCAAACATACAAACATTCTGTACATGTTATTCCTGGAATTGTGGATTTTTCCCAAGTCCATTTAGTAGTGGTTTATGGACTTGTCCTTTAGGAAACTGTCTAACCCCTTTTTAAACTCTGCTAAGCTAATCGCCTTCACCACGTTCTCCGGCAACGAATTCCAGAGTTTAATTATTCATCGCATGCCCCCTAGTCCTAGTATTTTTGGAAAGCGTGAACAGATGCTTCACATCCAACTGTTCCGCTCCATTCATTATTTTATATACCTCTATTATGTCTCCCCTCAGCCGTCTCTTCTCCAAGCTGAAAAGCCCTAGCCTCCTTAGTCTTTCTTCATAGGGAAGTTGCCCCATCCCCGCTATCATTTTAGTCGCCCTTCGCTGCACCTTTTCCAATTCTACTATATCTTTCTTGAGATGCGGCGACCAGAATTGAACACAATACTCAAGGTGCGGTCGCACCATGGAGCGATACAACGGCATTTTAACATCCTCACACCTGTTTTCTATACCTTTCCTAATAATACTCAACATTCTGTTCGCTTTCCTAGCCGCAGTAGCACACTGAGCAGAAGGTTTCAGTGTATTATCGACGACGACGACACCCAGACCCCTTTCTTGGTCTGTAACTCCTAATATGGAACCTTGCATGACGTAGCTATAATTCGGGTTCTTTTTTCCCACATGCATCACCTTGCACTTGCTCACATTAAACGTCGTCTGCCATTTAGCTGCCCAGTCTCCCAGTCTCGTAAGGTCCTTCTGTAATTTTTCACAATCCTGTCGCGAGTTAACGACTTTGAATAACTTTGTGTCATCAGCAAATTTAATTACCTCGCTAGTTACTCCCATCTCTAAATCATTTATAAATATATTAAAAAGCAGCGGTCCTAGCACAGACCCCTGAGGAACCCCCCTGACTACGCTTCTCCATTGTGAATACTGCCCATTTAACCCCACTCTCTGTTTCCTATCCTTCAACCAGTTTTTAATCCACAATAGGACATTTCCTCCTATCCCATGACCCTCCAATTTCCTCTGTAGCCTTTCATATGAGGTACCTTGTCAAACGCCTTTTGAAAATCCAGATACACAATATCAACCAGCTCCCCTTTGTCCACATGTTTGTTTACTCCTTCAAAGAATTGAAGTAAATTGGTCAAACAAGATTTCCCCACACAAAAGCCATGTTGACTTGGTCTCTTTAATCCATGCCCTTGGATGTGCTCTGCAATTTTGTTTTTAATAATAGCCTCTACCATTTTCACCGGCACCGATGCCAGACTCACCGGTCTATAATTTCCCAGATCTCCCCTGGAACCTTTTTTAAAAATCGGCGTTACATTGGCCACCCTCCAATCTTCCGGTACCACACTCGATTTTAAGGATAAATTGCATATCACTCACAGTAGTTCCGCAAGCTCATTTTTCAGTGCTATCAGTACTCAAGGATGAATACCATCCAGTCCAGGAGATTTGTTACTCTTCAGTTTGCTGAATTGCCCCATTACATCCTCCAGGTTTACCGTGAAGTCAGTAAGTTTCTCCGACTCGTCCGCTTGATATACCATTTCCGACACCGGTATCCCACCTAAATCTTCCTCGGTGAAGACCGAAGCAAAGAATTCATTCAGTCTCTCCGCTATGTCTTTATCTTCGTTGATCTCCCCTTTTACCCCTCGGTCATCCAACGGCTCAATCGATTCTTTTGCCGGCTTCCTGCTTTTTAATATACCCAAAAAAAATTTTGCTATGTTTTTTTGCCTCTAATGCTATCTTTTTTTTGTAATCCCTTTTGGCCTTCTTTGTCTGTGCCTTGCATTTGCTTTGACACTCCTTATGCTGCTTCTTGGTAGTTGGGAAGCAAAATCAGGTCTGGGCAGACTTCTACGGTCTGTGCCTTGATCATGGCTGAATAGATTTTGACGGAATATTGTGAAGCTTTTCAGAGGCTTTGACGCTAACTTCAGAAATTTTAGAACAAGGATGGTGCTGGGCATACTTCTACGGTCTATGCCCTGAAAATAGCAAGGACAAATCAAGACAAGGTATACATATGAAGCACCACATATCATATGTAATGAGTCCATCTTGTAGGGCAGACTGGATGGACTGTACAGATCTTTATCTGCCGTCATCTACTATTCTACTGTATGTTAGGAGTCTGTTTCCTTTTAGCATATCACCTGGAAAGCAGTTGGCCTCGGCTAGAAGAATAAATGAATATGAAGTGTTAGTTATCTGTAATCAGTGCATTTAGTTACATCATAATAAGGTGATTCTTTGAACTTATGGCAAATTTTTACCTAGAGTGGTAATATCTTTCAACAAAAAATAGGAAATGGTGCATTCTTTATTCCATTCTGAACCTAATTAGAATCTAGCTGACAAAGCCTTTTTTTACACTATGGACTCTAAATGGGCTCTTGGTTACTCAGAATCCATCAAAGTCTGTTCAACTTTTTGTCTCCTTTGACCCCCCCCCCCACCCCCAAAACAGAAAATTGACATTCCAGTTGCTAAGTGAACTCTAGCAAATTGGCTGGCATCCTGCATCCATTTTCATTATTGGAAATGGAAGCTCCTTTAACTGCTAAAGAAAAATTTCATCAGGTTAGGTTTGCTGCAGCTACTGTGGCTTTCCTAGTCTGCCCTGCTGGGTGCTGTTTGTAAGGCAACTATCTGGTCCTGATTTGATTCTTTCAACTTACACTACTTGCTTGGACCAGTCCACAATTAGAGCGTATTTTTTCAGGCTGTGCTGGCCAATTTGTATAGTACTGCAACTCTTGTACTGTCTTTATGTGAGGTCTGTTCCTGAATAATTGGTAATACATAAACAGATGAGCAGCGTGAGCTTGGGAGTTAGCCACTGTATGCTTGTCTTGAATTCTGCTTGACAGAAAAAAAGGTTTTGCTCACTTGCAGCAGATGGTTTCCACAGGCTAGTGTATGTGGGAAGGGCTGTGCATGCTGAAACCTTTACACTAATCTCTGAGCTCTACTGTCCTAGTGACGTGTTGACATCACCCACGTATGCTCATTCAATCCTTTTGTCTATGTATAGCACCTGTTAGGGTGAGCAACAAGGCTATTTGGAAATCTGAGTAAGCCCAGTCATCATTTTTTGGTGACTAAAGTCAAGGTGCCTAGCTGCATAATGACTGGACCATTTGAATTTGTTCCAGTTTGTTAGTGTATGTAATAGTGTTGTAAACATCAAAAATATTAAGGATCTGCTGGAACTGTAAAAATGTTTTTCTTTCCCTTTTAACTCTTAGGTGGCAGAGGTTAGCAAATTTAGTGAAAGTAGTGGATTGGGAATAAGCTTGGAAGCCACAACTGGACATCATTTCCTACGATCTATTTTACCAGAAGGACCTGTGGGCCGCAGTGGCAAGCTTTTCAGTGGAGATGAGCTGCTGGAAGTAAGAAACATTCTGTAAATTTATCTTGGTGGTCAGTTTTCCAACCTAGCTGTCTGACTTTGGGAATTAGGTACAGTGGTGGAAATAAGTATTTGATCCCTTGCTGATTTTGTAAGTTTGCCCACTGACAAAGACATGAGCAGCCCATAATTGAAGGGTAGGTTATTGGTAACAGTGAGAGATAGCACATCACAAATTAAATCCGGAAAATCACATTGTGGAAAGTATATGAATTTATTTGCATTCTGCAGAGGGAAATAAGTATTTGATCCCCCACCAACCAGTAAGAGATCTGGCCCCTACAGACCAGGTAGATGCTCCAAATCAACTCGTTACCTGCATGACAGACAGCTGTCGGCAATGGTCACCTGTATGAAAGACACCTGTCCACAGACTCAGTGAATCAGTCAGACTCTAACCTCTACAAAATGGCCAAGAGCAAGGAGCTGTCTAAGGATGTCAGGGACAAGATCATACACCTGCACAAGGCTGGAATGGGCTACAAAACCATCAGTAAGACGCTGGGCGAGAAGGAGACAACTGTTGGTGCCATAGTAAGAAAATGGAAGAAGTACAAAATGACTGTCAATCGACAAAGATCTGGGGCTCCACGCAAAATCTCACCTCGTGGGGTATCCTTGATCATGAGGAAGGTTAGAAATCAGCCTACAACTACAAGGGGGGAACTTGTCAATGATCTCAAGGCAGCTGGGACCACTGTCACCACAAAAACCATTGGTAACACATTACGACATAACGGATTGCAATCCTGCAGTGCCCGCAAGGTCCCCCTGCTCCGGAAGGCACATGTGACGGCCCATCTGAAGTTTGCCAGTGAACACCTGGATGATGCCGAGAGTGATTGGGAGAAGGTGCTGTGGTCAGATGAGACAAAAATTGAGCTCTTTGGCATGAACTCAACTCGCCGTGTTTGGAGGAAGAGAAATGCTGCCTATGACCCAAAGAACACCGTCCCCACTGTCAAGCATGGAGGTGGAAATGTTATGTTTTGGGGGTGTTTCTCTGCTAAGGGCACAGGACTACTTCACCGCATCAATGGGAGAATGGATGGGGCCATGTACCGTACAATTCTGAGTGACAACCTCCTTCCCTCCGCCAGGGCCTTAAAAATGGGTCGTGGCTGGGTCTTCCAGCACGACAATGACCCAAAACATACAGCCAAGGCAACAAAGGAGTGGCTCAGGAAGAAGCACATTAGGGTCATGGAGTGGCCTAGCCAGTCACCAGACCTTAATCCCATTGAAAACTTATGGAGGGAGCTGAAGCTGCGAGTTGCCAAGCGACAGCCCAGAACTCTTAATGATTTAGAGATGATCTGCAAAGAGGAGTGGACCAAAATTCCTCCTGACATGTGTGCAAACCTCATCATCAACTACAGAAGACGTCTGACCGCTGTGCTTGCCAACAAGGGTTTTGCCACCAAGTATTAGGTCTTGTTTGCCAGAGGGATTAAATACTTATTTCCCTCTGCAGAATGCAAATAAATTCATATACTTTCCACAATGTGATTTTCCGGATTTAATTTGTGATGTGCTATCTCTCACTGTTACCAATAACCTACCCTTCAATTATGGGCTGCTCATGTCTTTGTCAGTGGGCAAACTTACAAAATCAGCAAGGGATCAAATACTTATTTCCACCACTGTAGCTAGATCATCCCATTTGAGAACTGACTGGAGCTGGTCATTAGGGGTCTAAATTTAGCCAGTCATGAAATGGATAGTTGCAGGGGCATGATTTGGAATGGGGCAGTCTCAGCTGGTTAGTGTTGATTTTCAGCACTAGCTATTTGTTTATCTGGTTACTGAGGTTTTGGTTAACTTATATTTTATACATTTTCAGCCTCAGCACTTATATCACCTCCTCTCCTCCTTTCCAAGCAGTCAAAAGAACCACCCATTTCCTTATTGATTTCAGTCTTCCCCCAACCTTGGCATCCAGTGATCTTTAACACTCGTTTCCCCACTGGACCAAGTGCCTGATTTCTCCTCCAATCTGATCTCCAATGCAGCAGCAAAAATTCTCTCTCTCTCTCCTTTAAGCAGGTTCTCCTACATTTAGTGGGCCTTCCCTCCCTCCCACCTGATCCATGAGATAAGTCCCTGAAAGTCATCCAATCCCCGTTAACATCCAGTCATTTAAAAATAAGTGAAGCTTCTGATACCTTGACCACAACCTGTCTGATATAAAATCGCTTCTTTGAAGTTTCTTTTGCTAAGGTGGCAGGAGGACACAGTATTACGTCTACTGACTTGGTGTCTAGCATTGCTTTGGCTAGATTCCTTACTGTGAAGAGTGGGATTTATTAGAGACATTGGGGTGGGGTAAGATGGGATGAGGGAAGGGGATTGAGATTTATTTTGCAGTAAGTGGATGGGGGAAGGGATTCAGAATGATATTCAAGAGGTGAGGGATTCTTTTTTGAGATTAGATGTGAGGAAGGATTTCCAGCTGATTTTCAGCACTAGCCGATTATGTTTAGGCAGCTGAGACCTGAGCTATCTGAGGTAGCCCTCGAGATCTCATTTTTAGTTGAAAAGAGATTCAGCTAAAAATGAACTTCATTTAGTTGGCCAAAATTTGACTGGTGAAGTTAGACACCCTATCAGTTTTTGACAATTCATCTCTAATTCTTGAAAAATCTTTTAAATGTCAATACAGTAAATTGTTAACACAGTGCAACATAGTTTGTTTAAAAAGGTTTATTCGCTACAATATTAGTAGATGTCCAGAGCCATGTACAATAATTAAAGAAAAAATATATATAAATAATACTTATGGAATAAAAAATAAAAATAATAAAGAACTATTACAAGAAGTAATTAGTACCAGAGCTGAGCCCAATATGCTATCTTCAAAATTGGCAAACGGGAAAGTAAAAACTTAACTGGAGGGGAAAAGACAAGTTGTAACATTTTCTAAAGGTAAGATGCTTGGGCTCAGTGCTAATATCTATTGGAATCTTATTCCATAAGGTAGGAGCTGCAACACAAAATATTTTGTGCCTAACCCAAGCACGTTGTTACTCTAATATTTCAAACATTTTTTATTCAGGATCAAATTTGTGGAAGAAGAAGCTTCATAGCAACATAGTGTTACAACATATGCAGTCATGCAAACAGTCAGTTGTCCTCAGATTGCCATAACCAAGCCAAGGAACAAGCAGATCTCGGTTTTACAGTTATCTTACATCTCCTGTGTCCGACTGAACTCTTCCATACACTGGTTCTCAAAATGTAAATACGATGGCCTTCAGTCTGGACTCTGACCTCAGGCCATCTATGGAGTGTACTGAAACATACCCTAGATTCCCCATCCCAAAACCTATCCCTAAGAACCTTCCCTCCCAACAAAGAACTCCCACATTTTCTGATACAAGTAGGGTAGTGTCATATCATACCCTGAAATCTGTTCAGCACCATGTTCTTTGCCCTGAGTGACAAAGATTGCAGGTAGCAGTCCCAGACTGACAAGGAGGCTTTCTGTTGTTTAGAAGTTTTGTATATGCCTTGTACCCCCCTGTATCATTAAAGCATATAGTCTGTTTCTCTAATACCAATATGAAGGGGGTATATCCTGTAACCAGTGATGTATTAACATTTTTTCCTCGGTATATATGCTTTGCTAAGGAACAGCCGAGAACTGCTACCTTGAGTCCCATTAGCCTCCCACTTTGCTAATATAATCCCTTTCCAGGAAAAAGGTATCCGATGACCCAAAATAGTTTCCAAGTATCTATGAATTGTTCTCCAAAAGGCATGAAGTAGAGTATCTTCCTGCTGACATTTTGACCAAATTGGCATGACAGCCCAACCTGCCCTACAAGCCTGAAGTTGTGAAAAATATGCTTTCTGAAATGTTTTATATTGACATTCTTGAAGCACATCACTGAACACCTGCTTCAGAATGGCTTTAATAGGTTTAAAGTCTATCCCCTCCAGTGATATCCAAGTTCTTTATTCCAAGCCTTCTTAAGAGAGAGCCATAATCCCTGGGGCGGGGACGACGACAGCTACCAATGCTTTGTGCAGCCAAGAGACTGTCACCCATCCTAAGGTGTCCCATTAAAAACAAAAGAGAACAACCCTCTTAATCTTCCCTCCAAGGCAGCCCATTGCATTTGTTTATTTAGTCCTGTAGTCCAGTATAATAGTGACATAATTGCATGTATGCAAAATAGTATGTCTGGCCCAGTGAATTTGGCTGTTGCATTTCCTCAAAGAAGTAAAGCCACCCTTCCTCATTAAGTAAATACCTAGTATACCTGAATGTAACTAGCCTTGAGCTACTACTGAAAAAAAGTAGGAGCAAAATCTAAATAAACATAAATAAATAAATACATGTTCAATCAAAGTAATGCCTAATTCTTGCCATCTACTAAATACCCCATACTCTAATCCTAGTGCAAAATCAGCATTTCCCTGTAGCAGCAACAAATCACTAATGTTTGAGTTTTGATGCTAATAATGCATCATTACATTACATTACTTGCTTATATTCCTCATATGCTTAGTCAGTTCTATGTGGATTACAGAAAAGAGAACTGGGAATAGCCCAGGGAATTACAATATAATCATTTTAACATATAATGCTAATAACTGTTGCTGAAATATCGTTTAAAACGCCATGTTTTCAAACATTTCCTAAAACCCTGATAGACATTAAAACATTTAAGGTCTATAGGAAGACCATTCCAGGTTTGTTTGTTTTTTAATCTCTCAATCTTTATTAAAATATTGTAAGAAGTAACAAACAGCAGAAGCAGATGTGTTCAGTCAAACTTTCATGGTAACAACAGAAGGTACATTTGTACTGCTGAAATCTGTAGTGTATCCTAGCGCATGTATCTCCTAACCTTTTAATCCTTTAGACAAACCACCCCTCACCTCCCAACCCCAACCTTCCATATCACCATGCTGATCAATCCATAGACTGGTGGGTTGTGTCCATCTACCAGCAGGTGGAGATAGAGAGCAAACTTTGCCTCCCTATATGTGGTCATGTGCTGCCGGAAACTCCTCAGTATGTTCTCTATCTCAGCAGGTGGTGGTCACACACAGCAGCAGCTCTGGCTAGGCCTCCAAGCCTAATTTTTAGGTTTTGTTGAGTGCCTGGGGTTGAGGGCTCTTCTTGAGCAAGTGCAAACCTGGTGGCGCCACGTCCCTCCTTTTCTCCCCCCTCCTGCTGGCTCCGTTTAAAAAAAAAAATAAAAATTTTTGAACATCCTTAAAGGCGTTTATTTCGACGTTTATTTAAACGTTTATTGCAGCTTCTCACTGGGACACCAGGTCGTTACAGCTCGGAGCGGACAGCAGGTAATTTTTACCTTTTATAGCGGGCAGGGGGTTCCCCGATTGGTCTCCACGTGGCCTATGGCGTCGGAGGGCGAGGGCGCAAAGAGTCGCTCCCCGGATCGCGTGTGCGCTTCCAGAGGGGATGCGGGGGTCTTAAAGTCTGATTCGCCCTTGTTGGGTGACAGTTTCGTGACCGATGAGTGTCCCGGTCCTTCCTCCGGTGTGGCGGTTTTTTCCCGCCATAAACGCCCATCCCCCGCGGCTCGCCTCCGCCATATTGGCCGGCCACGCGGCTCGGACGGCTTCTTCTTGGGCCGCCCTTGAGGTGGGAGACATTGATGCCATGAACGCCCTTAATTTGGGCGACGGCACAAAAGTGGCTAAAGTTAAGCGCCGTTCTTCCCGCGCGGCTCCTTCGCGGAGTGTCGCACCGGACGCCATCTTGGATGCGCAGCATGTCTCTCCCCCGCTCTTGCGAGCGCCGGTTGAGGGTGCGTCTAGGGCTGTAGCCCAGGCTGCGGAAGTGCACAGTCTGGGGGGTTTCTCCCCCGAGTTTGTTTTGCTGCTGCATCAGGCCTTCCTTATGCAAAACGCTGCCCCTGCTCCCTCGTCTGGTAAAGAGGTTGAGGCCCCCGGAGGTAAACGCCCTCGGGTTGATTCCCAGGCCTTGGAGGACTTTGTCTCCTCCGATGTAGATGAGGGCAGCGTATCGTAGTTCTCCCAACGGTCCTTTGCGGATTCCTTGGAGGAGACGGATCCCCGCTCGGATGGAGCGGATGACCCCTCTGCAGCGCGGCTCTTTAGCTCAGAGGATTTGCCCAACCTGTTAATGCAGGCCATGGGCATTTTGAAGATTTCCTCTCCGGAGGACGTCTCTCCCTCAGCCCCTGTTGGCTCTGCCATTATGCTGGGGACGAAGCGCCCGCATAGAACCTTCCACGTGCATGATGCCATGCACACCTTAATTGCGGCTCAGTGGGATGTCCCGGAAGCGAGCCTTAAAGTGGTTAGGGCTATGTCCCGCCTCTATCCTTTGCCTGAAAGTGAACGTGAGGCCTATCTGTGGCCTACCGTGGTTTCTTTAATCACTGCGGTGACTAAGAAAACGGCGTTGCCGGTGGAAGGTGGCACGGACCTATAGGACGCCCAAGACGGAAGATTGGAGGCGGCCTTAAGGTCGTCCTTTGAGGCGGCTGCTTTAAGTTTGCAGGCCTCAGTTTGCGGCTCCTATGTGGCCAGGGCGTGCCTGACTATGGTGCAGCGGGCTTCCCCCTCGGATCATTCCTTGAGGGCTGATTGGCCGGCCCTGGAATCGGGCTTAGCCTATTTGGCAGACTTGCTGTATGATGTCTTGAGGGCCTCAGCTAAAGGCATGGCTCAGACAATCTCTGCGCGGCGGTGGCTTTGGCTGAAGCATAGGTCTGCTGACCACGCCTCTAAATCCCGCCTGGCTAGATTGCCTTTTAAAGGCAAGCTGCTCTTTGGGGTCGAGCTGGACAAAATCGTGACCGATCTCGGCACGTCTAAGGGCACGAGGTTACCAGAGGTCAGGGCTCGGGCTAGTGCTCGCCCCGGTACCTCCAGAGGACGATTTCAGGAAGCCCGTCGGTACCGCCCGGGCAGGTCGGGCTCCTCTGCCCCCTCTTCCTTCAAGAGGAACTTCTCCCCCAAGCAGCATTCCTTTCGCAGAGACCGCCGTCCCGGAGGTGCTCCCTCCGGTCCTCCCCTAGGGTCTCGTACCCAATGACGGGGCCTTGGTCCACGCCCCAGTGCAGATTGGAGGACGGCTGTCCTCGTTTCTGGGCGAGCGGATCACAATAACTTCAGACGCTTGAGTGCTGGAAGTCATCAGAGACGGCTACAAGCTAGAGTTCTGCCGACCCTTAAGAGACGGGTTTGTACTCTCTCCCTGCAAGTCTCCGGTCAAGCTGTGGCAGTGCAGCAGACCTTGGACAATCTGATCCGCCTGGGTGCGGTCGTTCCGGTGCCAGAAAATCAGCTTGGCAAGGGACGTTACTCCATTTACTTTGTGGTACCAAAGAAAGGAGGTTCTGTACGGCCTATCCTCGACCTCAAGGGGTCAATCAGGCTCTTTCGCATGGAGACCCTCCGCTCTGTTATAGCGGCAGTGCAGGCAGGAGAGTTCCTGGCATCCTTGGACATCAAGGAAGCGTACTTGCATATTCCCATCTGGCCTCCTCATCAACGCTTCTGCGTTTTGCAGTACTGGGCCGACACTTCCAGTTCAGAGCCCTCCCGTTCGGGTTGGCTACTGCTCCGCGGACCTTCTCCAAAGTAATGGTGGTCATCGCGGCCTTCCTGAGGAAGGAAGGAGTACAAGTCCATCCTTATCTGGACGACTGGTTGATCCGAGCCCCTCTTATGCAGAGTGCGGCAAAGCTGTGAACCGGGTGGTTGCTCTTTTGAGCTCCCTGGGGTGGATCATCAACTGGGAGGAAAGCCAGCTGCGCCCGACTCAGTCCCTGGAGTATCTGGGAGTTCGATTCGACACCCAAGTGGGCAGAGTGTTCCTGCCAGACAATCGGATTGTCAAGCTTCAGGCTCAGATGGACCAGTTCCTAGTAGCCTCTCCTCTTCGGGCTTGGGACTATGTGCAGCTGTTGGGCTCTATGACGGCCACGATGGAAGTAGTGCCCTGGGCCAGGGCTCATATGAGACCACTACTACACTCTCTGCTGCAGCGCTGGACTCCGATGTCGGAGGATTATGCTGTGCGCCTTCCCTTGGACCCAGCAGTGCGCAAGGCGCTGAGCTGGTGGACGCAGACAGACAAGTTGTCTGCAGGAATGCCTCTGGTGACCCCGGAGTGGATTGTCGTCACGACGGACGCCTCTTTGTCAGGCTGGGGAGCCCACTGCTTGGGAAGGACAGCGCAGGGGCTCTGGTCTCCTGCAGAGGTAAAGTGGTCTATCAACCTCCTGGAACTCCGAGCCATTCGGTTGGCGCTTCTGGAGTTCATCCCGGTACTGGCGTTGAAGCCTGTACGGGTCCTGTCGGACAATTCCACGGCTGTGGCCTATGTCAACTGCCAGGGAGGTACCAAGAGCGCCCCTCTAGCCAAGGAGGCCATGAATCTATGCCAGTGGGCGGAAGCGAACCTGGAACTGCTGTCAGCGGCCCACATTGCCGGAATCATGAATGTCAAGGCGGACTTTCTCAGTCGCCATACCTTGGAGCCCGGAGAGTGGCAGCTATCTGTTCAGGCGTTCTTGGACATCATGAAGCGCTGGGGCCAGCCGAGCCTAGATCTGATGGCGTCATCGGCCAATTGCCAAGTGCCGCGCTTTTTCAGCAGAGGACGGGACCCTCGATCCCTGGGAGTAGATGCTCTTCTCCAACAGTGGCCGACACAAGAGCTTCTCTATGTGTTCCCGCCCTGGCCCATGTTGGACAGGGTGCTAGACCGGGTGGCAAAGCATCCGGGCCGGATAATCCTGGTGGGTCCGGATTGGCCCAGACGTCCCTGGTATGTGGACTTGATCAGGCTCTCAGTGGACGAACCTCTGCGACTGCCAGTGGAGCAGGGCCTGTTACATCAGGGTCCCGTGGTGATGGAGGATCCCTCCCCCTTTGGTCTTACGGCCTGGCTATTGAGCAGCAGAGTCTGAGGAAGAAGGGCTTCTCAGACAAGGTCATTGCCACTCTGCTGAGAGCGAGGTAGCGCTCTACTTCTACTGCTTACGCCAGGGTTTGGCGTACCTTTGCAGCGTGGTGTGAAGCAGGGTCACTTTCTCCATTTACTGCTCCAATTTCTTCAGTGCTGGCGTTCCTGCAAGAAGGTCTGGAGAAAGGCCTGTCGCTCAGTTCCCTGAAAGTCCAGGTAGCGGCCCTGGCTTGCTTCAGGGGCCGCCTGAAGGGTGCTTCCCTGGCTTTGCAGCCAGATGTGGTGCGTTTCCTCAAGGGAGTTAATCACCTGTGCCCTCCTCTGCACTCAGTGGTGCCTGCGTGGAATCTCAACCTGGTGCTAAGAGCCTTACAAAGCCGCCTTTTGAACCCTTGTCGAGGGCATCTCTGAAAGACCTGACGTTGAAAGCAGTCTTTTTGGTGGCTATCACTTCAGCCAGAAGAGTTTCCGAGCTCCAGGCACTCTCTTGTCGAGAGTTTTTTCTGCAGTTCACTGAGGCAGGAGTGACTATTCGCACAGTGCCTTCCTTCCTACCCAAGATTGTTTCTCGCTTCCATGTGAGTCAGCAGCTCTGTCTCCCTTCCTTTCGTAGGGAGGACTACCCAGAAGAGTATTCTGCTCTCAAATATCTGGATGTGAGACGGGTCATCATCAGATACTTGGAAGTGACCAATGATTTCCGGAAGTTGGATCATCTGTTTGTCCTGTTTGCAGGTCCTCGTAAGGGTCTCAAGGCTGCTAAGCCTACAGTGGCAAGATGGGTCAAGGAAGCCATTGCAGCGGCTTATGTGGCCGCGGGGAAGGTGCCGCCTATTCAGTTGAAGGCCCACTCCACTGGAGCTCAGGCGGCCTCGATGGCAGAGGCCGGGTCCGTCTCCTTGGAAGAGATTTGCAAGGCAGCAACTTGGGCGTCGGCCCATACCTTCTCCAGACATTACCGCTTGACTGTGGCTGCTTGGGCGGAGGCCCGGTTTGAAGCTTCAGTGTTGCGGTCAGGGATTTCAATGTCCCGCCCTGGGTGAGTACTGCTTCGGTACATCCCACCAGTCTATGGATTGATCAGCATGATGATATGGAAGGTAAAATTATGTATCATACCTGATAATTTTCTTTCCATTAATCATAGCTGATCAATCCATAGCCCCTCCCAGATATCTGTACTGTTTATATTCTGGTTGAATTTTAGGTTCAAGTTTAGTCTTCAGTTACTTCAGGAGGACTTCGTGTTCAAGTTTTTTCACTTGGATTCTTCAAGAGTTGAGACGAGTTTGTGTCACAGTGAGCTGCTGCATTCCTCTCCCCTCCGTTTTACGGGGCTGGATTGAGACTTAAATTCTGCCGGCACTCCCTCCCGCTTCGTGCGGCTGTAGGGCAGCTTTGTACCCCTCCTGCTTCGGCGGTGTTAGGGTCAGTCAGCTCCTCCCGCGGTTGCAGGATAAGCCAGATCCCCCCACATCGGCGGGGTGGTGTCCCTCCCCGCTCCACGGGGATGAGCTGGACGGATTCCCCTCCCCCACTTGTGTGGGGATGAGCTGGGTTAATTCCCCTCCCCCGTTTCGGCGGTGGTGAGCTGGGCAGAGTGTCCCTTTGTGGGTGTAATTCTCTAAGTGCTGAGTCCTGCGGATGGAGCTTTGATATCGACATACTGAGGAGTTTCCGGCAGCACATGACCACATATAGGGAGGCAAAGTTTGCTCTCTATCTCCACCTGCTGGTAGATGGACACAACCCACCAGTCTATGGATTGATCAGCTATGATTAATGGAAAGAAAATTATCAGGTATGATACATAATTTTACCTTCCCCCCACCCACCTATGAAGGCTTATTTGATATACACAATAAACAAAAGAAACTAAACAAGGTTAACAAAGAAAACCCAAACATGATTGGTAATCACCACTGAACATTGAGCCCATTGGAGTTTGAAATACTTACTTTTCCCCTATAAGGCAGCTGTAATCTTCTCGTATTTTTGTATCTCAGTGCAAACAAGGAGCCAGCTAGATAAAGTTGGACCTCTGGGATGCCTCTATTTTTACTGCCAATAAGAGAATCAATACCAAACATTCAGATAAAGGCCCCAGCCATGAGAAAGGAGCCATCCCAGCAAGCAAAGCTCAGGACTCAACTGCCACTCACAGCAACTCCACTTCTGCATATGGGACCAAACTCTGCGTCAGAATTGCCGGCTGAGAGGGCATTCCCACCACACATGTTCAAAAGTGCCCGCCACTCCACACCCACTCTAGCACAGTAATGTTTCACTGGAGATGTCGTTGGAAGAATTGATCCTAGTTGGGTACCAATATAGTTTCAAAACTATTTGGAGTTGCAATGGTTGATAATTAGAAGCAACTGAACATCTACACATATACTCATTAATACTAGACCACTCTGCTGCTTCCAACCTGAAACCCAACCAGCGCGCTCAACCTGCTTCATGTACTTGTTGTGGAGAAGGATAAACATCTGTCAAAGACTTGTAAGGAAGAGTTAACATTTTAGCTTTATCCAAGGACGTAAACAAAATGACTTCCGAAATGTGTAGGGATTTGAAAAAATGGGTATGTGCCATCAATTGCTGCAAAAACTCCCTCACTTGACAATATTGAGAAAAGGGAATTTTCATATCCAGTAAGTCTTGCAAATGGAGCCGAGTTGGAAAGACCCCCAATGGGTACAAGTCTTTACAATAAATCAATTCAAACAGCTCTATTTTTTTCCTCAAGGGAGTTAAATGCCCAGAGGTGAGGAGTGAATAGTCTCTGAGTAAACTGTAAAGATGGAACATTCTCACATTACCTACCAGTTTTTGCACCATTTCCCACTGTTATACATAATGCATGTAGAAAAATACATGGGCCATGAGAACATCCCTCTTTGTGCTCACCTCATCATTTTTTCCAGATATATTCATGAATGGAGTAGGGAGTTATATATTCTCGCTCTATTGGAATCCATAACTTTTCTGCAGACAGATTATGATGAGAGCCCGAAGAACTGCCGCTTTATAATAGAGCCCCAGATTAGGAAATCCCACTCTCCCCTTCTTCTTAGGCGTAGACAATCTACTCAGACTAATTTGAGCTCTATACCTTTCCCACACAAAAGTCCACAGAATCTTAACCCATTTTCTGAAAAGAGATCTGGGCAACACCAGGGGAAGTTTCAAAAACATAAATAAATATCTTGGAACTGTCATCATTGTAATCATTATTATTCTACCCATCCAGGAAAGGGATAACCCCTTCCATTCTCCCAGTATAGTTGTAATGGAATGTTCCAGGGGAATATAGTTTAAGCGAAATGTGATGAGGACTTTTCATTTATGTGTATTTTGACATTTTTTCAGTTGGCAACCCTGCCTATTTATGTCGGGGGGGGGGGGGGGGGCATTTTTTATTTGTTTTTTTGACTGGAATAATCCAAGTGTGCTGTGAGGCAAACCATCTGTAACCTCCTTTGTCTTGGAAGGCCGCCATCTGGTGGTGATTAGGTCAAATTATTGCCACAAGAGTCCATGCAATGGTACTTTAAGCACCAAGTGCAGGAGAGGTTCACTGTTAATGTCTTACTGTTCCTTGGATAACTGTCCCCCTTACTTGATGCAAGCTGCTCCTTTGTTTTTTCAAGTGGCTGTGTATGATTAGATTCAGAAACAGCTATCTCACGGTATATATCCATCTGAGTTGGGAGAAATAATTGTTACTTCTATATTAAAGGATTCAAAGGGAAATCTTGCCTCACCAATCTATTACATTCCCCTTTTACCACCCAAATCTCTGTTAAACAAAGAACATGTAATTTACAGTCTCTAGTTAAATCCTATACTGAAGCAGTTTTAGAGATAATTGAGTGAACATTTTAAAAATCCAATGGCCAGGGGTTGTCAAATTAACTTCACATGAAGTGATGGTACAACTTTAAAATGTGAACTTCACTCTTCCGCATCATGTACATATCTTCCCTCCTCATTCCTCTCGCTCAACAATCACATCTTTTCTATATCTTGACCCCAACCTCACTCTTCTCCCCATGTCCACCTCTTTCCATCAAACCCCTGTAGTTTGCCTCTGTCTTGAAACACTTCCCATACATATTTGAAGCCCAGAATAAAAAATGACTTGTAACAGTAATAAATTAAGCATATGAAATCTCACTCCTAACACCTATACACAAGTATAAACCTTTTCCAACTTAGATTTAACTATCAATCTTCTTCCCTGTCTGTCAACTTCTTACCTTGCTGCAGCTATTGCCATTATTTACTTCCATCTGCCTGAATTTTTATAGAAGCAATTGGTGCAGTTCAGTCCCAAAAAACAGAGACTTTGCTCTCAGAGACTGACCAAAATTGATGGTTTTGGTTCCGATGAAAATGAATCTGCGGCCAAAATCTACTGCTTGGTTTCAGCTGTAACCAAAGTTGAAGCAGAAAATGCCCTCCCCTCCCACCCCTATTCCGGCAGGAGCCCTTGTGGGACAGACTTTGGGAGTTCTCAAGTTGATGACTGACAGGAGAATGGTGATTACAGAGGCATAGAAGTGTAGTAATGGGGAGTGGTTGAAAGAGAATAGAAGCCACACAGGTTGCTCGATGGAAGAAATCTTTGAGTTAAGATAAGCACTCAGAAATTCAAGTGTTTTTGAAAATAAATGGAAAAGAATTGTTTATAGATGAAAAGTGGACTTGAAAATTGATCTACATGTTGAAGAATGATAACACAGTTATGCACAATTATAGAATTAAATAAATAGATTTAAAAAGGGACCATAAGGATTTTTGGTGTTGGTAAAGGAAAGTATTCTTTCAAGTTTCCCACCTTCTGATGATCCACAAAAATAATTTTAGTAGTTGAGAGAACTTTGTTGATTGAATGATTAATTTTCTGTTTCTTTAGATTTTAGATTGTGAGAGAATCTATATATAATATGTACACCGCTTTGGTTGCACCACAGAAAGCGATATATCACATGCTTTAACCTTACCTTATATAAACTGTACTAGACTACATATTATTGAAATGACATGAGATTCAGATTTTTTTTTTGTATGGTAACATTTATGCAGAAAATGTTCTAGTTCTGATCAGCATTTGTTGTTGGGGGAGATAGGGTTTTTGTGAATGCAGAGCATGTTTACATTTAATTCATAAGAACTGCCATACTACATCTTTCCAAAGGTCTTTGAGGGTCATGCATGCAGTGTGTCAAGTATGTGAGCATCGTCCATCAGGTGTATCTTGACTGAAAAAGAGCAAGTTCTCAACCCAAGTCTTGGGGCACACCCAGACAGTGGGTTTTTCAGTGTCCACAATAAATATGCAGAAGATAGACTTGCATATACTACCTCCTCTGTATGCAAGAATGGACTGGTATGTGGGCTTTTAATTGAAGTGGGCAGCACCATTTCTGATGAAAAGATAGGATACTAGATTTGATTAAAAAAAAAAAGCAAGAAAGCTATAGATAAGGTTTAATACCTTTCCTTAAGTTTTCTTGCCTTTAGCATAGGAATATGGCATTCTAACAATAGAAATTAGACCTGTGCTTTCAGACCCTTCTTTTAAAGCATTGTATATTTTTATTGCTTTGAAGACAGTTTGCTTATTCTTCTCCAGTAACAGTTTGGTTTTTCTGTGGTAGGTAAATAATATATATTTACTTGGTCAGAATCATAAGGATGTGGTAAATATTTTGAAGGAGCTACCTATCAGCGTGAGAATGGTGTGCTGCCGTCCAATTGTTCAACCTGATAGCCAGTCTGAAAAGATTTTCAGCCTGCCTGAAGAGATTATTCAGCCAGCAGAACAGGTGCTGTCCTTTTTCTTTTTTTCTTTTTTATTACATTTTATAATGTATTTACAATACACCTCAAAACAAAATTGTATAATAAATATTCAAACAAAGCAACCACATCAAAACATTAAAGCCCATATCAAGGGGAAGTCTTACAAAGCTATCTGAGGGGAAAAAAAAGATACAACAAAGCAAATAAAGGAAAATGAGCAGACCTGGAAAACAATTTAAACCCTAATTACCTTTTTCTTATTATATTAACCTCTGAGAAGAAGCCATTGGCTTCTTTCCTCAAAGTAGTAGATTCAGTTGTTTTTTTTTCATATCCTGCAGTTATTTTTTTATCTTACACTGTAATGCTCAAAGTGAGTTACAATCTAAAAACACCCCCCCCCCCCCAATGCCCAAGTAGGTGCATAGGTGCATTTTAGTTTAATACAGCACACAAGACACTCCCCAGCCATACTGCCAACGTACTCCGACTCCATGCAACCCAGTTGAAAGATAGATAAAAATCATCCCATCGACACACACGTAGGGCAAAAAGCTATTTGTTAAATCCTAGCCAACCATCCTTTGAATGAAATCACCCAATGGGCTACTTCCGAATATTACTAAAAATGTCTGAAGCTGTACTTCAGACCATTTCTGTTTTCTTCTTTTTCCTACAGTGCCTTGTAAAATCTTCACACTCGTGTACATTTTTCACATAGTTTAATAATGCAGTTCAAGATGCATTAAAATAGTAGTTTTGTTTCACTAGTTTACGTAACATACGCTGTGATTTCTATGGGAAAGAATATTTACAGAAGTGTTCAGAAGAAATTAAGCATAAGAAGCAAACCCAGATTAACTCCAGTTATCTATCTATCTATCTATCTATCTATTTTGCTCCAAGCCCCATAGATTTTCAGAAAGCTTTTGATAAAGTTCCTCATGAGAGACTCCTGAGAAAATTAGAGATAGGAGGCAAAGGTCTGGTGTGGATTAGGAATTGGAGTGCTACAGGGATCTGTACTGAGACCAGTACTATTTAACATATTTATAAATGATATGGAAATCGGAATGATGAATGAGGTGATTAAATTTGCAGATGATACAAAACTATTCAAGTTTGTTAAAACATGTGCGGACTGTGAAATATTGCAGAAAGACCTTAGGAAATTGGAAGACTGGGCATCCAAATGGCAGATGAAAAGTAATGTGGACAATTGCAAGGTGATGCACATTGGAAAGAATAATCTGAATCATAAATACCTGGTGCTAGGGTCCACCTTGGGAGTCAGCACTCAAGAAAATGATCTGGATGTCGTCGTGGATAATATGCTGAAATCTTCTGCTCAGTGTGTGGCGGCGACGGCCAAAAAAGCAAACAGGATGCTAGAAATTATTAGGAAAGGGATAATGAATAAGAACAAAAATGCTATCATGCCGTTATATCGCTCCATGGTGTGTCCTCACCTTGAGTATAGCATTCAGTTCTGGTTGTTGTATCTCAAAAAAGATATAGTGGAATTAGAAAAGGTTCAAAGAAGAGCAATCAAAATGATAAAGGGGCTGGAACTCCTTTCGTATGATGAAAGGCTAAAGAGGTTAGGGCTGTTCAGCTTGTAAAAATGTTGTAGAAATGAGTAGAAGTAAATTGATTTTTTTTTACTCGTTCCAAAAGTACAAAGGCTAGGGGACACTTGAGGAAGTTACATGGAAATACTTTTAAAACAGAAGGAAAACGTTTTCACTCAACGAATAGTCAAGCTCTAGAACTCTTTGACGAGGATGTGGTAACGGCGGTTATAGTATCTGGATTTTAAAAAGGTTTGGACAAGTTCATGGAGGAAAAGTCCATAGTCTGCTATTGAGACAGGCATGGGAAGCAATCGCTTGCCCTGGGATTTGTAGTATGGAGTGTTGCCATGATTTGGATTCTGCCAGGTACTTGTGACCTGGCTTGGCCACTGTTTGGAAAACAGGATACTGAGCTAGATGGACCATTGGTCTGACCCAATATGGTTACTCTTATGTTCTGAAAAAGGATGGTGGCCAGTCTGAAGGATCAGTACATAAAGTCTGCAGGGGAACCTGTGCAGTAAAAAGGCCTAGAGTGGAGTTTTCAGAAGACCTGGATGATGTGTCCCCTCTATGTGGGGATGAGCTGCTCCTGGGAGAGGAGGAGGATCCTCCGGCTGGAGTGAAGCAGGAGGAAGACTGTGGGTCGGAGTTTCCCTTGGGGGAGAAGATCTCTATAGTGTGGGGTCTTCCAATAGGATAAGCTTCAGGAACTTTTTTCAGGTTTCCCCCACATTGAATTTTGATGAGTCCTTGGGTAATATGGGAACCCAGGAATGTGAACCCCTTGCTAAAGGGGATCTGGAAGCCATCCAAGACTTTTCCCATGCTTCAGGATGTTGGGACGGTCATTCAAATACAGTGGAATTCTCCAGAGTACAGATAAAATTCCCAGAATACTGATAGAATTGAAAAATGAACTTGCGGAACTATTGTTAGTAATATATAATTTATCTTTAAAATCAAGTATGTTACCGGAAGATTTGAGGATGGCCAGTGTAAAGCCAAATTTTTAAAAAGCCTTTCAGAGGAGATCCGGGAAATTATAGACCGGTGAGCCTGACTTCGGTGCCGAGCAAAATGGTAGAGACTATTATAAAGAACAAAATTACAGAGCATATTTAAAAGCATGGATTAATGAGACAAAGCCAACATGGATTTAGTGACTGGAAATCTTGTCTCACCAATCTATTCCATTTCTTTGAAAGGGTGAGCAAACATGTGATTAAAGGTGAACCGGTCGATATTGTGTATCTGGATTTTCAAAAGGCATTTGATAAAGTACCTCATGAAAGACTGCAGAGGAAATTGGAGAGTCATGGGATAGGAGGTAGTGTCCTATTATGAATTAAAAACTGGTTAAAAGATAGAAAACAGAGAGTAGGGTTAAATGGTCAGTATTCTCATTGCAGAAGGGTAGATAGTGGGGTTCCCCAGGGGGGGTCTGTGCTGGGACCGCTACTTTTTAACATATTTATAAATGATCTAGAGATGGGAGTAACTAGTGAGGTAATTAAATTTATTCAAGACAAAATGTTATTCAAAGTTGTTAAATTGCGAGAGGATTGTGAAAAATTACAAGAGGACCTTACAAGACTGGGAGACTGGGCATCTAAATGACAGATGACATTTAATGTGAGCAAGTGCAAAGTGATGCATATGGAAAGAGGAAC
This sequence comes from Microcaecilia unicolor, assembly GCF_901765095.1. Classification (NCBI taxonomy): domain Eukaryota; kingdom Metazoa; phylum Chordata; class Amphibia; order Gymnophiona; family Siphonopidae; genus Microcaecilia; species Microcaecilia unicolor. Next base: position 296,353,267 of record NC_044032.1, read on the forward strand.
CCAAATTATAGCTTCGTAATGCAAGGTTCCACATTAGGAATCATCGACCAAGAAAGGGATCTAGGTGTCATTGTTGATGATACGTTGAAACCCTCTGCTCAGTGTGCGGCAGCGGTGGCTAAGAAAGCAAATAGAATGTTGGGTATTATTAGAAAAGGCATGGAAAACAAAAATGAGAATGTTATAATGCCTTTTTATTGCTCCATGGTGCAACCGCACCTCGAATATTGTGTTCAGTTGTGGTCACCGGATCTCAAAAAAGATATAGTGGAATTACTGAGAAGTTAGATGAAAATGATTTTATTTATTTATTGCATTTGTATCCCACATTTTCCCACCTATTTGCGGGCTCAGTGTGGCTTACAATACCTTGTGAAGGATGGAAATACATTGTTACAATACGATTATGGGTTACATTGTGAGGAGTTATGGGAAGACAAAGTCAAGTCTAAAATCGTGAGGGCGTGGAAACCATGTGAAGTTACAGTAGGGAAAAGATAGGCGATAGAACAATTTCAAGAGAACATAGGCTATAACATTGTATCTGTGTTTGGAGTTTGAAGTGTGGTGACAATGCGGGGTGAGAGTAGTTCAGATGGGAGTGTATTGATGCATTTCTATTAGTATGTATGGACTTCATGTGTTTTGATCCTTACAATAAAGTTTCTCCAAGAGATGAGTCTTCAGTTGTTTGCGGAAGTCGGTTAATTCGTAGATCATTTTCAGGTTGCGTGGTGGTGTATTCCAGAACTGCGTGCTCATATAAGAGAAGGTTGATGCATGCAATACTTTGTATTTTATGCCTTTGCAATTAGGGAAGTGGAGATTGAGGAAGGTTCTGGATGATCTTTTAGCGTTTCTGGGTGGCAGGTCTATTAAGTCAGACATGTATGCAGGGGCTTCACCGTGGATGATTTTGTGGACCAAGGTGCATACCTTAAAGGTGATACGTTCCTTGAGTGGGAGCCAGTGTAGTTTCTCACGCAAGGGTTTTGCGCTTTCGTATTTTGGTTTTCCGAAAACGAGTCTGGTTGCTGTATTCTGGGCTGCTTGAAGTTTCCTCAGTATTTGTTCTTTGCAGCCTGCGTATAGTGAGTTGCAATAGTCCAGGTGGCTAAGTACAAGTGATTGCACTAGGCTGCGGAATACAGACCTTAGAAAGAATGGTTTTATTCTTTTCAGTTTCCACATGGAATAAAACATCTTTTTGGTTGTGTTATTCGCGTGAGTCTCCAGTGTTAGGTGGCGGTCAATAGTGACTCCAAGGATTTTTAAAGTTTCAGCGATTGGCAGATTTAGTTTAGGTGTGTTGATAGCGGTAAATTTGTTCGTGTTGTATTGGGAGGTAAGTACGAGGCATTGAGTTTTTCTGCGTTCAGTTTTAGTCGGAATGCATCTGCCCAGGTATTCATGATGTATAGACTTTGGTTGATTTCGTTGGAGATTTCGTTAATGTCTTCTTTGAAAGGAATATATATCGTTACATCGTCTGCATATATGTAAGGGTTAAGGTTGTGATTTGATAGAAGTTTTGCCAAGGGGATCATCATTAGGTTGAGATGGGTTGGCGAGAGGGGGGATCCCTGTGGTACTCCACATTCAGGGTGTCCATGCGGTAGACGTAGTTGAATTTGATGTGACTTGGTATGAGCGCAGGGTTAGGAACCCTTGAACCAGTTTAGGACATTGCCTCCAATGCCAAAATATTCAAGTATGTGTAATAGGATTTCGTGGTCAACCATATCAAAGGCACTTGACATGTCAAATTGTAAGAGGAGTATATTGGTGCCGACAGCAATTATTTGTTTGAATTTAGTCGTTAGGGTAATTAGTACTGTTTCTGTGCTGTGATTTGACCGGAATCCTGATTGGGCATCATGCAGTATTGAAAACTTGTTAGATAATTTGTGAGTTGTTTGGTTACCATTCCTAAGGTTATTTTGGTTATTAGTGGTATAGATGCTACTGGTCTGTAGTTAGTTATTTCGCTTGCGTTTTTCTTTGTGTCTTTGGGAATTGGGGTGAGTAGAATTTTTCCTTTTTCCTTTTTCCTTTTTCCTTTGAGAAGAGTCCGTTTTGTAGCATGAAATTCACGTGGTTCGTTAGGTCTGTTATGAATTGTTGAGGTGCTGCTTTCATGAGGTTGTTTGGGCAAATATCTAATTTGCAATGGGATTTGGCGAATCTTTTGAGCATCTTAGAGATGAGGTCCTCTGACAGTGATTCAAATTCGGTCCAGATCCTGTCTGCTGGGTGTATTCCGTCTTCTGGGTCTAGACAGTTTAGGAGTGTGGCGTATTCAATAGGGCTGGTGGGAATTTTATTTCGTAATTGTATAATTTTCTCCTTGAAGTGTTTCGCGAGGGTCGTCGACCCCTGGTATATCTTTGCTGTGTTTGTAACTGGTGTGGTGTCTAGCAACTTATTTACAAGGTAGAAGAGTTTGTGTGTGTCATTGTAGTTTGGTCCAATCAATGTTTTGTAGTGTAGTCTTTTAGTCTGTTTTATGGTATATTTGTATTTCCTCTGAAGTGATTTCCAGGCATTCATTGTGTGTTCATCTTTCTTTTTGTTTCATGCGCGTTCTAGTTTTCTGACTTGTGTTTTGAGTTTTTTCAGCTCTTCAGTGAACCATGGATTTGATTTTTTCTTACATGATGTTCTGGTTTGGATTGGGGCAATTGTGTCCAATGTTGTTTTACATATGTCATCCCATTCTTGGAGGAATTAAATGGTGTCTGTATTTGTTGACCATTCATTTTGGTAGATCTGTTGCCAGAATGTTATGGGGTCTATTTTTCCTCTCGTGGTGTATGTTGTTCGTTCGTGTTTGTTGATTGCGTTTCTGTGTATTTTTCGCCAGTGGAGGGAGACATGTGCTTTATGGTGGTCTGTCCAAAGTGTGCGTGTCCGTCTTGTGTCTGTAAGTAGGAGAGTTGAGTCTGAGTCGAATTTGTGTGTAATAATGTCTAGCGTGTGTCCTTTTGCATGTGTTGGTTGAGTATTAGGTGCGTGTAGATCCCAGAGTTTTAAGAATTCTTTGCATTCTTGTGTGCCTGTTGAGGTGTCTTCTTCGAGGTGTAGGTTGATGTCTCCTATTATGAGGATGTTTGAGACAGAGACACATGTGTTTGAGATGAAGTCCATGAGTTGCGTTTGGGAGTCTTCCATTTACCTGGTGGTCTATAGAATAGGATTGTGCTGAGGTGTCCTTGTAGGTTCGGATGAGTGATTCTTGTCGAGGCTATTTCAAGTTGTGGTGAGGTGGATTCGCCAGTGGTTGTGATGGTGAACTCGGATTTGTAAATTATGGCTATTCCGCCACCATCTTTTTTCCAGTTCTTGCCCAGTGGGTTATTTTGTAATCTGGTGGGCATGTCTCTTTGATGGCAGGGTCTGTAGGGCTTTGGAACCATGTTTCCGTGATGAATAGAAGGTCTAGATTCTCTGTGGTGATCCAGTCTAGTATATCTATTGAGTTGCTTACTGCTGATCTTGCGTTGATGTATCCTAATCGGATTGAGTGGTATGGTTCAGTAGGGAGGTTAGATGTTTATTTTTATTAATTGTCTGTTTCCTCGGCGGTTGAGTTTGTCATTGTTGTTTTTTTTTCTTTTCTCTTTCTGTTGGTGGTGTTCGTATGTGGGGGTTTTTCCTTTTGGTTGGTTGGTGTATTTTTGATCTGGTGAGTTATTAATAGGTCGTGTATAGAGTTGTGGTTGGGTTGTTGTTGATGTTGGGGGTGGTCCATGCGTGGTGGATTATGGGAATGAGGTAGATTATTATTAGTAGCTTATTAGTATTCATGTTTATAATGCAGTGCACTTAGAGCCAGTTGTAGTCATGTGATAAAAGCAATACATTTAGAGACAGTTATGAGCAGGCGCTAAAGCGCTGATGCAGTGCCTTGCAAAATAAAGTATTGTCTTAGAATTAGAGAGTAGAGCTGCGATATTTGGTCAGTTAGATGTTTAGCAAGTCAGTCGAGGCAAGGCATTGAAAAGCATTTAGAAGCAGGATATTTAGAGCATTTAAAACATTTAAAAGGCCTTTAGAGTAACATATTAACATAGTAACATAGTGGACGACGGCAGGAAAAGGCCTGCACGGTCCATCCAGCTCGCCCCACAAGGCAAACCCACATGCGCTACTTCTGTGTATACTCTACCCTGATTAGTGATCTTAGTGTGGCAGGGCAATACAATCATTTATATTAGCATTAAACGTTTATGTTTAACAAGTCATTTGTAGGGCAAGCATTTAAAGCATTTAGAAGCAGGGTATCTAAGGCTGTTAGAATGTGTTTAACACAGCTATGTTTAGCAATTCATTTAAAGGCTAGGCACTGGAGAGCATTTAGAAGCAAAGCATTTGAAATTTTTTTTTTTTTAATGTGTTTAAAAGTAGCGTTGCCTTTAAAACATATATGCTAGCGAGTTTTCTTAAGAGTCCATTGTTACAATGTTTCAAACCTCCGTCGATCGTCCGGAGCAGTCTCTCATGCAACCTTCTCGTTCTGCGTGGTGTCGTGGCGGCTGGTCACGAGCCGGGTCGATCCCAGAGGGTTCGATGTGGTCGCTCTCAGCTTCATGCAAACAGCCAGGCGGTAACCGGGTTCCAAATTTAGCCCTTTGATTCTTTCAGTAAAAATTTGCCGTCTCTCTTCTCTCAGATGGAAAGTGTGCTCTCCTCTCAGCTTTTAGTGGGGCCTTTTGTCTCCGGACCCACGTTAGCCCTTTCTCCGGTGACTCTGTTCTTGCCCGGAGGAGGTATTCCACCTCTCCTATGGCTGCGGGGGTCTGGAGCTAGATCGCGATCTCTGCGGAGCCTTCTTGTTGGAACTCCGCGCGATCCTCCAATTTCCAGTGGGCTTCGTCAGTTGATTTAGATCGCTGTCTTTCAGGACACAGATCTTGCTCGGGGAGGTGAATCCTTTGCCTATGGCGTCGGGCTCGGATCGCGATTTCAACGGGGCAATTTCGCTTAGGACTCACCTAGAATTTGCTTAGAATTTGGTCCTCTTGCGGAGCTCCCGTCTCGGCGTCCGTTCAGTTCGCCATATACCAGGCAGATCTCAGCAGCGCCGGAGGTTGGAAGGCTTGGGCCCCAGCGTGAGGGAATCTTCCGCTCTCCACCTGATAAAGGGAATGGGACGACTTCCCTATGAGGAAAAGCTAAAGCGTCTAGGGCTCTTCAGCTTGGAGAAAAGACAGCTGAGGGGAGATGTGATAGAGGTCTAAAAAATAATGAGTGGAGTGGAACAGCTTGTTTACTCTTTCAAAAAATACTAGGAGTAAGGGCATGCAGTGAAGCTACAAAGTAGTGAATTTAAAATGAATCTGAGAAAATATTTCTTCACTCAACGTGTAATTAAACTCTGGAATTCATTTCCAGAGAATGTAGTAAAAGCATTTAGATTAGTGGAGTTTAAAAAAGCATTGGATGGCTTCCTAAAGGAAATGTCCATAGACCACTATTAAAATGGACTGATGGAAAATCAACTTCTTATTTCTAGGATAAGCAACATAAAATGTATTGTACTTTTTTGGGATATTTATTTATTTATTTATGGCATTTATATCCCACATTATTCCCACCCATGGACAGGCTCAATGTGGCGTACAATAGTCTATTAAGCAACATTAGTGGGGATGGGACGACTTTCCTATGAAGAGAGGCTGAGAAGGCTAGGGCTTTTCAGCTTGGAGAAGAGACGCTGAGGGGAGATATGATAGAAGTGTATAAAATAATGAGTGGAATGGATCGGGTGGATGTGAAGCGACTGTTCACGCTATCCAAAAATACTAGGACTAGAGGGCATGAGTTGAAGCTACAGTGTGGTAAATTTAAAACGAATCGGAGAAAATTTTTCTTCACCCAACGGGTAATTAGACTCTGGAATTCATTGCCGGAGAACGTGGTACGGGCGGTTAGCTTGACGGAGTTTAAAAAGGGGTTAGATAGATTCCTAAAGGACAAGTCCATAGACCGCTATTAAATGGACTGGAAAAATTCCTCATTTTTAGGTATAACTTGTCTGGAATGTTTTTACGTTTGGGGAGCGTGCCAGGTGCCCTTGACCTGGATTGGCCACTGTCGGTGACAGGATGCTGGGCTAGATGGACCTTTGGTCTTTCCCAGTATGGCACTACTTATGTACTTATGTACTTATTAATACAAAATACAGGAATTAGCGGCAGAGAAGGGAAAGAGGAACAACAGGAGGGAGAGGGAGAGAGGGGAAGGTGACAATTTGTCGATGTGGCTGCCTGGCTCAGAGGGATGTAACACCAGGAGGGCCCACAGCATATGCTCTACCGAGAAGGTCTTGAGCCGCTTCTTAAAGATCGGGTGATCTAGGGTGAATTTGACCACTTGGGCCAGTCCGTTCCAGAATAGAGTGCTAAGATAAGAAAAAGAGGAAGCATAGACAGTCTTATATTTGAGGCCACTGAGAGCTGGATAGTGGAGATTGAGATACGTGTGAGCTGACTTGCGGGAGTTCCTGGGCGGCAAGTTAATGAGAGTATCCATGTAAGCAGGAGCGTATCCATAGATGATTTTGTGCACCAGTGCGCAGATCTTGAAAACGACACGGTCCTTCACAGGAAGCCAATGCAACCTCTCATGTAATGGGCTTGAACTTTCAAAGCTCGATTTGCCGAAGATGAGTCGAGCTGCTGTGTTCTGAGCAGTTTGCAATTTCTTTAGTAGCATGGATGTGCATCCCCCATAGGTACTGTTGCAGTAATCGAGACGACTTATAACTAGGGACTGAACTAGGTAGCGGAATACCTCTCTAGGGAAATAAGGCTGGATACGCTTAAGTTTCCAAAGAGTGAAGAACATTTGTTTGACTACAGAGTTCACGTGCTGCTCCAATGTCAAAGATCTATCAATTATGACTCCCAAGATTTTTAGGGACTCCGAAATTGGCAGGACGAGCTCAGGAGTGATTAGTGTAGGAGGTCTGAGTTTGTTAAAACGAGAGGTGAGGACCAAACAATGTGTTTTCTCGGCATTGATTTTGAGTGGAAATGAGTTGGCTCAGTCAAGCATGGTGTTAAAGCCTTGTCGGATCTTACTAGTTATTTCATTTAGGTCTTTCTCAAAAGGGATGAAGATAGTGATATCGTCGGCATAGGTAAATGGGTTTAGTCCCAGTTTGGAAAGAGCCGCTGCCAAGGGAATCAACATCATGTTGAAGAGGGTTGGCGATAATGGGGAACCCTGCGGCACTCCACAGTCTGCTTTCCAATGAGGTGATAAGGTAGAGTTAGCATACACTTGGTAAGTTCTTGATGTAAGAAAACTTCTCAGCCAGGCCAGCATGTTACCACAGGCACCGAAATAATCTAGAAGCCGCAGCTGGATGCCATGATGCACTATGTCGAAGGCACTAGACATGGCAAACTGTAAGAGCAAAATACTCTTCCCTACTGCTATTTCCCTCTTGAAGTTGGACAGAAGAGTGATAAGCACAGTCTCAGTACTGTGGAGCGGCCGGAAGCCCGATTGCGAGGCATGCAGAATATTGAATCTTGCCAGGTACTTGTGACCTGGATTGGCCACTGTTGGAAACAGGATGCTGGGCTTGATGGATCTTCGGTTGTCCCAGTATGGCAATACTTATGTACTTATTTAGAGTGGTGTGTAACATGATACTGGTACCATATTCCTGAGGAGGATCAGAATATCTCGCTCACAATGACAGTGGATGTGTTGATGTCTGTGGTGCTGAAGACAACTCCTATCCCTAAATGGGGGAATGGCACTCAAGGATTTATAAGGCAGTCACATGGAGACATTGTTGAAGCAGAGTTTTGTTGTTTCTGCTCTGGTGCTGCAGTCAATGATCTGCAGGTGCCTGGTAGCCAAGGCCTGTTTCTGTTGGGTGGAAAGGGTTCTGAATTGTCAGACTGATGACTGGTCCTTAGTGGATCCAGAGATTTCTAAGAATGGGATGGGTGCAACATTATTGCCTGTTCTTTAATTACTTTAGGAATTCATAAGAGAAAACAAATACTAGCTTTAACTCCACTTCCACAATTCCACAATAAGGTGAATTGTAAATATGACAGAATATGTAGAAAAACAGAACTCTTTGTTAGTTGTAGTAACATTTATTAATTGCTTACAGGGTACCAGATGCTGTGAACAGACATTATTGTCCAGAATAGCCTTTTATTTAGGTAAGGTTCTGTGCTGCAGAGAACACCATAGAACTTTAAATTTTTACTTATATTCATGTTTGCTTTAGCAGTCTTTTCCTTCACAGTATGCATCTTTTGAAACAAGTGGCCTAGTTGGTGTTTGGAGGAGGAGTCTAGAGCTGTGGAAGTATGGTCTCAGGAACTACTGCTTCTCCTTGGGCTCTCAGATTTCGATTCATGGTCACTAATTTATTAGATGATTTTCACTTTGTTGGGTAGTACAACTTAATGTCTGAACGCAGAGCTAAAAGAAAACACGACTTCTTTAAGCATATCCATCCCATAAGTCATGTCATTGGAATGCTTCTGTCTTTCACTTATATTCTGATATTTGTCAGCTTTTGCTTATTTCCGATCTGAAGAAGAAGGGTTACCTTTGAAAGCTAATCAAAATGTATTAAGTTAATCCAATAAAAAAGGTATCTTGTAGCGCTATAGAAATGCTAAATAGTAGTAGTAGTAGTATTTTCTTTTCTGTGTTTTGATTTATTTCTATTTATTTCCTTTAAAACCAGGGTCATAGCCAGACCTCGCGGTGGGAGGGGGCCAGAGCCCGAGATGGGTGGGCACATTTTGGTCTGCCGCCTCACCACCCTGCCGCTCCCCACCCACTGCCGTAGCAGATACCTTGACTGGTGGGGGTCCCCAACCCCCGCCAGCTGAAGCATGCTCACTTTCACTAAAAGGAGCGTGCTGGACGTGAGGGGAAGACAGAGCAGGGCAGGCAACGTGGCAGCGCCGGAGACCGATGCTGGACTACACTTCAGCTGGCGGGGGTTGAGGACCCCTGCCAGCAACACCAGGAGCCCAGAGGAAATTTGGGAGGGCCCAGGCCCCCTGTGGCCCCACATAGCTACACCACTGTTTAAAGGTGGATTAACAGAGCTACCACACCACTTTACATCCTATAAGTAAAATCACTTTTCAAAGTTGATGTATTTAAATATCCAGAATACTTAGAAGATACAAGCTTGAAGAAACCTTTATAAATTTACTGTATCTGATTGCTGTGATGTTTTCCTATAAAGCAATATTAAGCATATAATTATTTTTTGTATTCATTGTTTATTTGTATCTAATAATTTTTGTCTATTACAGACATCAGATTTGTTGCTGCCTTCATTCCCTAGTCTGTGGCAATATCAGGAGGAGCAGGCTGAGATTGCAGACAAAGCTATAAGACAGGTATTGCTACTGGTGATAGAACTGAGAACAGTTTTTAAAAGAATCAAGGCGCCTAACTGTGGTGCCTAGATCCTTGTTCTAAAAAGCTTACTTGGGCATAGAGGCTAACTTTTAACTTCATTGTTTCACCATGTGATTATATTCAACCCTTGACAAAATGGGAGGTCTGGAAGATTGGGTTAAGTAGCAATTTTAGGTTATAATTATTGGGTATATGATTTATTTTGATATTTTATGCTGCTTTTTAATGCTATATTTGGAGTATTTCAGTATAGGCCTTTTAAAAATGTGATGGCATGTTTTATGTAGAACCTAGAGATGTCCAGGTCTGATATACTTGATTCCAGTGTTATTATTCAGCAGATTCTGCTGTTTGCTGGCTTGCACAGTGGGAGCAGCCATTTTAGAAATGTACAAGTGGATAAAATGAAAGACACTGCTATATGTAGCTGCCCCCATTTTTATAAGCCTACACATTTAAGTACTCTCAATGAAGTAAGAAAGCTTCAATTTTAATTTGACTTCATTTTGAAGGTGCAAGTAAACAATGGAAGATTAAGGATATTGACTTCCTTAGTCATTCATATAAAGCCCTGATATCTGTTCATGGCTCTAAGCTAGTGTAAAACTTGGTGAGAATTCTTTTCTCAGTAGACATGTATTCTTGTTGTAAAATGTGAAGAATTTTTCCCAGCCTGAGCCTATCCCCACTATGCCCAGTTACGCCCACTTGAAATCTCTGTGTGGTGTGTTAGCCACATATAAATAGTGGCTTTCTAAAATTGATGTTTTATGTGCTTACATGATCTACACTTTTAAATATTGCTATTTACATGTGGAGATGCTTTCAAATAGAGGCCATAATTTAACAGTTTTTATTTTAGAAAATACATGCAAATATTGTATTTAGTTTCCAAATATGTGGGTATATTCCAGCCTATGGTTGACTTTCAGGATTAACATTGCAAGGTATACAGTTGCTATATTTGTTTCTGTGAGGACAAGCTGGATATGAAGTCCTTATTGATGAGTGACATCATCCATAAAAATGGGTACCTAGCTGTTGGTTTTAAAGCTTCCTAGAACATTCTATAGCATATGTGCTGGAGCTCCCATGCCATTCCTGTTGAGCGGCATTGAACCGTTTGATTTCACTTCAGCTATTTTTACTTTGATGTCACAAAAGAAAGGGACTACTTTGTGGCTTCAGCAAGTGAGGGTGGTGTGCTAGTACCATGTCAGTTGATCCCTGGATTATTTTCAGTGCAGTTTTGAGTCCTCTATAGTGCTGGTGCAACTGGGAAATCAGTCAATCGTGCTCTTTTTCTAGCAGATGATACAGATGTTTGAACTGCAAATGGTGCACTATTGGTAGAAGATACTCTTGAGTTAGATGGCTTCTTACTCTATTCTTTTTCTGAATACTAGAAACCGAGTCCCTAGGGACTTAGGTCAGCAATCTGCTTGGGCTGATTTTCCTTTTCCCTTTGGAGGGTCTGCATCTGTCTGACTAGAGTGGGATTCCAGCACAAACAGGTTTAGAAGCCTAATGGCTATGAACTTTGAGTGTGTGGCTGGCTAGCTCAGGAGCCTTGCAGCTGGAAAGAGCCATTACAGTAAAACTTAAAACAAGATAAAAAAAAGCATCAAACTATGTCTCAGTTGACTGGAGCCACGGCCAGAGTGGGACTCGAGCACTGGTAAGGCTTCCATCTCCAAGGATTTGTTCACCTCTTGCCACCTGTAGGGCCCCCCTTATCAGAAGCCATTCATGTCCTTTAAGGCCTTCTGGTCCCTGCCCCAATAGGAATACTAGTGGATGCCACCACACAGGTCTACCAACCCTTCTTTGAAGGCGCGCCTGCACCGCCTTCCAATACGCTTTAGCCTTTGGACATGTCCACCATATGTGTCCCATAGTACCCACAGCACCACATTTCCTCCAACAACTGTCAGGAACCTGCACAAACATATGGTGCAAACACGCCGGAGTGAGGTACCATCGTAAAAACACTTTAATTGCATTCTCTTTCACAGACACCGACCTTGCGGAGTGCATAATCCCCTTTTCCAGCTGTAGCCATTTTTCATCTGCCAAAGTGAAATCTAATTCCTGTTCCCACCTTCTCCTATGTAACAATGAAGGCTTTTGGTGTGCTACCAAGGCCGTATATAAAAAGGTGATCGTATCCCTTGTACTATGATGCTGCACACACACCTCTTCCATTGGGTGTGTTTCCCTCTTAAGACCCCTCCTTACATTTCTAGCCATTTGTTCTGCTTGCGCTTTCGCCAGACGTATCTCTCTCTTGGCTTCTTTCATTTTCATCCTGTATTCCTCTCCGTGTTCCTCTTCTTCAGTTTTTCTGTATTTCAGGAATGTCAACTCTTTAGCCTTATGGTTCTCCAAGCAAGTGGCTGAGAAAATAATCTGTTTCCTTTTTCTCTTGCTTTTATTTACTCTCCTTACAGAAAGGTCTGCGGCCATATTTATAGCTTCTTTCAGCCTGGAGCACTGTCCTTCCACTTCTCATATGTTCTCCCGGCCCATCAGCTCCTTCCTCAGGTATTCCCCCATTTTATTAAAGTCAGCATGCTTGAAATCCAGGACTTTGAGTGGCCGCCCTCCACTTCAGTTGTCTTATTAAACCAAACTGTTTGATGGTCACTGCTGCCCAGGTGGGCACCCACTCGGACATTTGACACACTATCCCCATTTGTGAGCACCACGTGGAACCTTGCATGACGTAGCTATAATTCAGGTTCCTCTTTCCCACATGCATCACTATGCATTTGCTCTCATTAAACGTCATCTGCCATTTAGACGCCCAGTCTCGTAAGGTCCTCTTGTAATTTTTCTCAATCCTCTTGCGATTTAAAGACTTTGAATAATTTTGTGTCATCAGCAAATTTAATTACCTTACTAATTACTCCCATCTTTAGGTCATCTATAAATAAGTTAAAAAGTAGCGGTCCCAGCACAGACCTCTGGGGAACCCCACTAACTACCCTTCTCCATTGAGAATAGTGACCATGTAACCCTACTCTCTCTTTTCTATCTTTTAACCAGTTTTTAATTCACAATAGGACAGTATCGCCCATTCCATGACTCTCTAATTTCTTCTGGAGTCTTTCATGAGGTACTTTGTCAAACGCCTTCTGAAAATCCAGATACACAATGTCAAGCAGCTCACCTTTATCCACATATTTGTTCACCCCTTCAAAGAAATATAATAGATTGGTGAGGCAAGATTTCCCTTCACTAAATCCATGTTGGCTTTGTCTCATTATTCAAAAGTTCGCATGGGCACCATATATAGTAAACAACCTGTACAGTCTCACAATTAGAAACATGAGTGAGAAAATAAAATTTCTCTGTTCTTGGAATAATCATTTTGTCAACTTCAAAAGCAAATTGTCAAAAAATATAATGTCCAGATTTCCAATAACCCTTATCAAGTACAGCCGTGTAGTGTTCGTAATCACCCCGCCCTTGAGGGAACTCTGTATAGTTGCCAGGGAAAGAAACACGACATCAGAAGGAGAAGGGACCAACCAAAAGCCTCGCACTTGCTCTGTGTCCCGCCCTCGGAGGGAAGGGAAAGCTGCATATAATATTCACCCACCGGAAGTTCGTTCCCTTTCTCCGAGTTCCAGGGTCGTCGTCTGTCCCCCTCCCTCCTTCCCAATTCCAGGGTCGTCGTCCCTCCCTCCCTTCTAGTTCCAGGCCCCCTCCCTCCGAATATTAAAAGTCATCCTGACTTACCTTGCGCGGTAAAAAGCGTGCAGGCTCGGCACTTACTTAAGTTTTCCCTTCTCTGTCTCTCAGCTCTGGTCCCGCCCTTGCGAAAACAGGAAATGAGGGCTCATCCCAAGTTCTTACTGAAGATAGTGACACCTTTCCGTAGTAGGAGAGTGCTTTCTACTATCTGTGCAAGACCACATAACCCTCCACATGATGTTCCTTCAGGCTCTGGAGAATAGTTTTTCAATGCTACCTGAAAAGAACAGTCTTTCAGGAAGTCTGCACAGTTCTTTGTCTTGTTTGATCTTATGTATTGCTCATTGATTATTGGGTTCAATTCTGGTTGACGTATCTAAAAATATAGTGGAATTAGAAAATATTCAAAGAAGAGCAACCAAAATAAAGGGAATGGAACTCTTCCCATATGAGAGAGGCTGAAGAGGTTAGGCCTCTTCAGCTTAGAAGAGACACAGCTGAGGGAGGATATGATTGAGGTGTACAAAAGTGTGAGTGGAGTAGAACAAGTAAACGTGAATTGATTTTTCACTCTTTCAATAGTACACAGACCAGAGGACACTCAATGAAATTACACGGAAATACTTTTAAAACAAATAGGAGGAAATATTTTTTCTCTTAACAAATAGTTGAGCTCTGGAACTCATTGCCAGAGGATGTGGTAACAGCAGTTAGCATATCTGGGTTTAAAAAAGGTTTAGTAAAGTTCCTGGAGGAAAAGTCTATAGTCTGTTATTGAGATGGACATAGGGGAAGCCACTGCTTGCTCCGGGATTTATAGCATAGAATGTTGCTACTAATTGGGTTTCTGCCAGGTGCTTGTGACCTGGGTTGGCCACTGTTGGAAGCAGGATACTGGGCTAGATGGACCATTGGTCTGGCCATTATGGATATTCTTATGTCTTATCAGTAGCCAAACAAACTTTGGTAAATTGAGTGGCATCTGTTTCTTTTGTGAGCAAACTGGTCTTCCTGTAACCAGTAAAGTGAAATTATCAAATCGGAACCATTGTAGCTATTGTGATCCCCTTGAAGTCGCTTTTGCTGGATTCCATGTGCAAAGAAGCAACTTGGTCCTCCTAATACCTTTTCATGGTGGTACTCTTTTGATCAAACCATAATCAAGTGAGTGCATTTGATGAAAGTGTGCTGGCCAACCTGTCTTGTAGCATTACAAATCTCATGTCCTCTTGTTAATTGGGTTGCTCCTGGACGGTGGATAGCCTTGAAGTTGTCAGTCACCCACTTGTGTGCCTGACTCAGTCCTGCTTTCTGACAGGAAAAACATTGTTTTTCTCTAGTAGCAGATTTTTTTTCTGTAGACATCGGGATTTATCAGGCCCACAGTTCTCCTTACTAGTTCCATTTCCATTCCTTCTTGACATATAAAATTGACTTGAGTCAACCACTGCACACTGTAAGGACTGCATATTCCTGGAACCTTACACTTAGATATGACAATTAAGAGAGCTGTCCCTTCCCAGTAACATGCAATGATGTTGCTCACTTGTGCCTTATTTATCATTCTGCACACAGAAAATATCTGCTCCAAATGAGAAACACTATTGTATGATTGTGCATCATGCTGGAAGTTACATCTAAAATTATTAGCCTGATTTTAATTGAAACAGGGAGTATTATCAGCTAACATTTTTTTATTCCCTCCCCCCTTCCTTTATAACTTTGGAACAGCTAGCTCTAGTTGCTCAGAACGTTTTGAGTTTGGTATATTGATTGATTGGTCACGGTTTTCAAACGGGATACTAATCTTGATGGGCCTTCGGTCTGTCCCAGTATGGCAACACTTATGTTCTTATGGACATATAATTTTTCTACTGGTCAAATTTAGTAGTTTTTTTTTTTTTTTTTTTGTTAGAAGTGTACTAGATGTAATGGAAGTGCATACCTGTATCTCCACTTATGACTTTGGAGTGAATAGACCTAGATATACAAAACTTTACGTGTGGATATGTTCTTGGTGGGAGGTGAGACTTTGCCTCCCTGGCTTCTTTATCGTTCACAAATGTTCAAAACTAGAAGTAGTAACTTCTGAAATGAAATTCATGGGGTTCAATCAACGACATCTAGGTATAGAAATCTAGATAGTGATAGAGATACCTACACACAGGTTTCAGGATCTGATTCATATGGGTGTGTTGCAGTCTACTCAAAGATCTTAGTGATATAAAATTTACAATAGGATGATGCCTAGTCTTTGATGCTTACCAGATAGTAAAAGAAATAGCAAAGTCGAGAATTTCCAATTAGCATCATTTCATTTTATTTTTTTAAGATTTATCTCTGCCCATCATCACACTTCTAGGTGCTTTATAAAAGAAAAGACATAAGACTTGTAGAACATACACTTACAGAAAACATAATATATTGTCTTTTCTGTTTGCATTCTCAGATAGATTTTGATGAAATCCTTGGTTCCTCAGAAACAGATGATCTCTCTGTGGAAATGACTGCTGTGGGTCAGGAGACTGAAGAGTTCCAGGGATCTTCATTGGCAATGTGGGAAACGGACATTCAGGATATAGAGTTGGAGAAAGGGAGCATTGGGCTTGGTTTCAGCATACTAGACTATCAGGTAACAGCTGTTTTGATTATGGTGGAGCTAGCATAAGTTTATGCCATAAGATTTTGAAGAAGATTTAACAAAACTTTGTTATATCGTTTTTCTATGAAATGTATTTCATTTAGTGCTTGATTTTTGAAGAACTTTTTTTTTTATGTGGGAAAATATTATTGAACTTGGCCTTATATATGTTAACCCTTGGATCCAAATAATTGGAAAAATTGCATAAGGTATTGCATTAATCTATTTTTTTGTCACCAAACTGGAGTTGAGCCTTTCCTCAGCAATCCTCCGGACCCATCAAGATGCTTGGGTTATCCACTTCTACCAGCAGAGGGAGACTGAGAACACTAAAACTTCTTATACAAGTAGCCTGTGCAGACCTTCTACTAACCAGTATTTTCTCAGTCTCAGCAGAGGGTAGATGTGTGCAGCCTGTGCAGTGTACTCAGTCTGGTAGGCCCGTTTGGGGTTTCTAGGTTGGGTTGTAAATGTTAGAGAACCCACACTTGGATCTCTATTACAGGGTGTAAGTCCTAAGGGGCTTCTTATTCCCTGTGGGGTGTCACACCCTGGTGGCCTGGTCCCTCCCCCTGTGCTCTTCCTCTGGAGGATTGCTTGACCTCGGGTACAGACCTCGTTCTGTACCCTTGAGGCGTTAGCAACGAGGTTTAAAAAATAAACGTTTTTAAAAGGCGGCTATTTTGGCCATTCTTGTGGCAGTCCAGAGATAAAACGTCTTCAAGGGCGTTCTTGCCTTAGGCGGTTTTGCCTATTAGTTTGTCAGAGCACAAAGCAACTGTTTTTTTATTGTGTTCGCGGACATTATGTCTAAGCTGGCGCGGTGTCGATTTTGCGCAAAGCGCGGCGTTGAAGTGAAAGCTGGCCAATGTAAATTTTGTGGGGAGCCATTTTGGCTGCGCGTCCCGGGTCGGCCTCGACGGAGCCATTTTTGGCTCCGTACCGGCGCCAGAGGACCCGTGTGTGGCGGGAAGCACGCCTAGTTTAGCCGCGGATCACGCGGACCTGCCGCCTCGGGAGCGAGGGGGGTCCGTCATGGAGACTGCAGGAAGTGTTGTTGGGGCTTCAGCAGCATCGGGGGTGGGGTCTGGCTTCCCCCCTGAGTTTGTTTGGTCTCTGTATAATGCCTGGAGAGCTGGCCCCTCTCAGGCTGTTTGTTCCCCGGAGGCTGCTAGCTCAATGGGAGTTAAGCGCCCACGGGTGGATATTTCGGAGCCTTTGGAGATACTTTCTCTGCTTAGGTCGGATGTTTGGAGTGACCCAGGAGAGGAGGATCTCTTAGATATGTCTGATGATCAGGATGGGCTAAGGCCTGGGGAAGATTCTTCAGTGGTTTGCATTTTTCATAAGGAGGAGTTGTTAGAGCTCATTGATCAGGTGATCTCTACTTTGAAGTTTGCTCCAGCGGCCACTCCCTCTGCGGAGGGACCCCAGGTAGATTCCTTGGTTAAGGGGATTTGGAGAGCCTCCCGTTCCTTTCCCATGAATTCAGACATTAGGGACATGGTTTTTCAGGAATGGTCTGTGCCGGAGGCTGCTTGTAAGGTGTCTAGGGCTATGGCGCGGCTGTATCCCTTGCCTCCGGAAGATTTGGCCCTGCTGAAACCACCTACTTTGGATGCGGTGGTTGCGGTGGTTACTAAGGCTACGGCCATTCCAGTGGATGATGGTACAGCCTTACGGGATCCTCAGGATAGGAAGCTAGAGTCCTTTCTGAAGCGCAGCTTTGATTTGTCGGCTTTGGCCTTGCAAGCCTCTGTGTGTGGGGGCTTGGTAGCCAGAGCTTGTTTCCGTTGGGCGGAGAAGCTCTTGGATGAGCCTGCGTTAGATAGGACTGGTATGGTTCAGGACCTGGCCAAATTGGAGATGGGGTCTTCGTTTTTGGCAGACACCCTTTATGATTTGCTAAGGGCTTTGGCTAAGAATATGGCTCTGGCGGTGACTGCTCTCAGGGCTCTTTGGCTTAGGGACTGGGTGGCAGATGCGGCCTCTAAAGCAAAGTTGTATTCTCTATCTTTCAAAGGTTCTATGTTGTTTGGAGAGGAATTGGATAAACTGATGAGTGGTCTTGGGGATACCAAGGTCTCACGGTTGCCGGAGTTACGGCCTGAGGTGGTTCGGCTAGAGGTCGGTTGAAGGACGCGAGGCGGTACAGGCCGGGCAGATTTGTGTTTCCTTCTAAAAGCCGTTTTTTCCAGCGGACGCAGTCCTTTCGAGGGGGTCGTCGAGGAGATCGGGACTCCTCCGGAGGTGCCGGAAATGGTAATAAGTCCTCCTTATGAAGGTGTGCGGGTCCAGCCTCTGGTGAAGGTCGGGGCGCGACTTAGTCTGTTTTATCGGGGGTGGACCCAAATTACTTCAGATCAGTGGGTGCTGGAGGTCGTTCGCGACAGTTATGCGCTCGAGTTCGAGCACCCGCTGCCGGATCTGTTTCTTCCCTCTCCTTGTCACTCTCGAGTCAAGTTAAAGGCTATTCAAGAGACTCTGGGTCGCTTAATCCAGTTGGGAGCTGTGGTACCCGTTCCTCGGCACAAGCTGGGAATGGGTTGTTATTCCATTTACTTTGTGGTGCCGAAGAAGGAGGACCAGTTTCGACCCATTTTAGATCTCAAGAGGATCAATGGGGCGCTCAAGGTGCCATCCTTCCGCATGGAGACTCTGCGCTCGGTCATAGTGGCTACTCGTCAGGGAGAATTTCTCACGTCACTGGATCTCACGGAAGCGTATCTGCACGTGCCGATTCGAGAGGCCCATCAGCGTTTCCTTCGTTTTGCTGTTTTAGGGAGGCACTTTCAGTTCTGTGCTCTGCCTTTTGGTCTGGCAACAGCTCCATGCACCTTCTCCAAGATAATGGTGGTGGTAGCAGTGGCTTTGCGGAGGCAGGGAATTCTGGTGCATCCGTATCTGGACTACTGCTTGATCCGGGCGAAGTCGCGGACTCACAGTGTGGCGGCGACAGCTCAGGTGGTCGCGTTTCTGGAATTGCTCGGATGGGTAGTGAATGTAGTCAAAAGTCAGTTGATCCCATCGCAGAGTCTGGAGTACTTGGGAGTGCGGTTCGACACGGCAGTGGGTCATGTTTTTCTGCTGGATTCTCGGATCGCCTCTCTTCAGCAGCAGGTCCGGCTGTTAACGTCCGTTCAGAGTCCAATGGTTTGAATGTACCTACGGGTTCTGGGCCTCATGGCAGCGACAATAGAGGTGGTACCATGGGCCAGGGCGCATATGCGTCAGCATCAGGTGGCTCTGTTGTCCCGGTGGTCTCCCCAGGTACACAGTTTGGAGTTGCTGTTGCCATTGAGGGGGGCTCCTCGGTGCAGTCTCCAGTGGTGGCTGAGCTTGGCCCATCTGAAAAAGGGCATGCCGTTGGAACCTCCTTAGTGGGTGATTCTGGTAATGGGTGCCAGTCTGCTGGGCTGGGGAGCTCAGTGTCTCAGTCGGTCCGCGCAGGGGCATTGGTCGACTGAGAAAGCTCAGTGGTCTATCAACCGGTTGGAGACGAGGGCGATTCGGCTAGCTCTGTTGGCGTTTCGCTGAAGTGTGGTCGGAAAGGCGGTAAGAGTCATGTCCGACAATGCGACAGCGGTAGCGTATGTCAACCGGCAGGGCGGTACAAAGAGTCCGCAGTTGGCAATCGAGACGGCTCTGCTCATGAGTTGGGCAGAAAGGCATCTAGTGCAGATTTCGGCAGCGCACGTGGCCAGGGTGGACAACGTGAACGCAGATTTTCTAAGCAGACACATGTTGGACCCCGGAGAATGGTCTCTGCACCGGTCGGCGTTCGACCAGATAGTTCTAAAGTGCAGAATGCCAGTAGTGGATCTCATGGCGTCGGCACAGAATGCTCAGGTTCCTTGGTATTTCAGTCGGCGTCGGGATCCACGAGCGGAAGGGATCAATGCGTTGGTCCTTCCATGACCTCAGCGGGTATTGCTGTACGTGTTTCCCCCATGGCCCTTGATAGGTCGAGTCCTACAGAGGGTAGAATGTCATGCGGGTCCGGTGTTGTTGGTGGCTCCGAATTGGCCTCGTCGGCCTTGGTTCGGGGATCTGATGCGCTTGTTAGAAGGCAAGCCTCTTCGGCTGGGGGGCTCGATGCTGTTGTGTGAGGGTCCAATTGTCATGCCGGATCTGGATCGGTTCTCTCTTACGGTGTGGCCCTTGAGAGGGAATGGTTGAGAAGGAAAGGGTTTTCCCTCGGATGATTCAGACGATGCTGCAGTCTCGCAAATGTTCGACGTCTTTGGCCTATGTGCATGTGTGGCGCATATTTGAAGATTAGTGTGGGGACCGGGCGTGTGTCCCTTCAACAGCTTCTGTGTCGTGCATTTTAGATTTCTTGCAGGATGGTTTTGAGAAGGGCCTTTCATTGTCATCTTTGAAGGTGCAGTTGGTTGCTTTGGCGTGTTTTCGGGGTAAGGTGCAGGGCAGGTCGGTTGCGTCTTCCCCGGATGTGGTCCGTTTTTTGAGGGGGGTGAAGTTGCTTCATCCTCCTCAGTGGCTGGTAGTTCCTCAGTGGGATCTTAATATCGTTCTTGAATCTTCGGCGGGTTCTCCTTTTGAGCCCTTGGAGTCTTGTTCGATAAAAGACCTTACTATGAAGGTGGTCTTTTTGGTAGCTATATCGTCGGCTCGCTGGATTTCGGAACTTCAGGCTCTTTCATGTAGGCCTCCGTTTCTGTGGTTTTCTAAGGAAAAGGTTTTGCTGCGTCCAGTGCCTTCGTTTTTGCCTAAGGTGGTATTCTCCTTTCATGTCAATCAGGTGATTTCGTTGCTGGTCTTGGGGAACCGAACGGGGATGCTTCTCAGCGTCGTTCGGCGAAATTGGATGTGCGCAGAGTGTTGAAGGTTTACTTGCGCAGGTCGGAGGAATTCAGGACTTCGGACAGGTTATTTGTCTTTTATGGGGGGGCCCAAGAAGGGAGCGGCTGCTTCTAAGGCATCTATAGCTCGGTAGTTGAAGGATGCCATCTCTTCGGCTTACATATTGCATGGCCGTATGGTGCCGGTGGGGCTCAAGGCACATTCCACTAGGGGGATGGCGGCTTCTTGGGCAGAGAGTAGTTTTGTTCCACCGGTGGACATTTGTAGAGCGGCGGTGTGGTCCTCCCTGCATTCTTTTATCAAACATTACAGAGTGGATGTACAGGCAAGGGAGGATGCCAGTTTTGGAGCTGCAGTCCTGTCCTCTAGGCTTCGCAGGTCCCACCCTTAGATGTGTTTACTGCTTTGGTACGTCCCAAGCGTCTTGAATGGTCTGGAGGATTGCTGAGGAAGGTGAAATTAGGCCTTACCTGCTAATTTTCTTTCCTCTAGATCCTCCAGACGGTTCAAGAGCCCACCCAGTGTATCGGACAGTTCAGTATGATAATTACTTTAGACTTCAGTTGCTGATATTTCTAGTAGCTCCTGTGATTTGGGTCCTGGAGTTTTACTAAGGGCAGTTTGTGGTACCGTTTGTGCCCATCTGCAGCTGAATTCCCCTGTCTTAAGGGGAGGAGGTCTGAGTGTGGATTTAGTAGTTTTGTTTAGGTGGAGGTGTTTTATTCCTCTGCTTTGTTACTGTTTTACTGGTTAGTAGAAGGTCTGCACAGGCTACTTGTATAAGAAGTTTTATTGTTCTCAGTCTCCCTCTGCTGGTAGGAGTGCATAACCCAAGCGTCTTGAATGGTCTGGAGGATCTAGAGGAAAGGAAATTATCAGGTAAGACCTAATTTCACCTTTATTTGTAATGTTCAGTACAGATAATTGATGTTTTCTTTCCTATTTTCAGGACCCTGTTGACCCTGCAAACACAGTAATTGTAATTCGGTCTTTGGTTCCTGGTGGTGTAGCTGAGCAAGATGGGAGACTTCTGCCTGGAGACAGGCTTATGTTTGTCAATGAGATCAACTTGGAAAATGCTAGCCTTGAAGAAGCTGTACAGACACTGAAAGGCGCTCCTGCAGGAAGAGTTAGAATAGGAGTTGCTAAACCTTTACCTGTAAGAATTTGGTTCTAAATGCATGCTTTCTGTAGTTGCAGTCAAAATATGGGAATCGATGTAATTAAGGCTTCTATTACTTTTATAAATTGTAAATTTAGGTGCTTGTTTTCCAGTTAACTAGGGGTTTTGGAGTGTACAGAAAAATCAGTGTTTTAGTGCCATCAGTACTGTTATCGGTTACCTTTTTAGTGGAAACAAACATGTAATGTTTGTGTCACTCAAGAGTCATTAGCACAGAAAATTGAGTAAGGATGTTTTATCAATTTTTACAGGTTAAAACCTAAAATCAGAAGCTCTAAATATAGTGTAATATTTTAATCTAGGGAAATATTTATGGTTATGACTATGTTGCTAATGACACAAGACTATACTGTAGTGTTAGCACATGGTAACACACATTAATGCATATTTTCTACTAATAGCATTCTTTAATGATGTTAGTGCCTACTAATGCAATAGGGCATTTTAGTTTATCTAGCCTATAATTAAGTACGATATTAAGGGGCTCATTTTAAAGCACTTGTACATACAAAGTACCATAGTAACATATAGTACTTTGTAGTCTAAGTGCTTTGAAAATGAGCCTCTAAATGCCTTTAGGTAGATTGCTTTTTGTAAATATGTTTAGTTGGAGTTTTAACTAACTTGAGTCTTCAAACTTATGATTAACTGTTGATGTCTTAATCTATCAGGGAACACTTTCTTCCCGCCGAGACTAATTTCGTGAAAAGTATTTGTCAGGCTATATTGCACAAGGTTAAAGCATAATTTTAACTCTGCTTGCCTTTCCTGGTAAGTTCATTCCGCTGCTGTGGACCTATTTTTAAATAACTGTTGTTGTATATAACTGAATTCAAGGCAACCAGACTGAACATAATCAACAGGAAGAATGCTTATCCTCTTTCTTGTGTGTTATTCTATGTTGCAAACTATGCAGGACAGAGACTTGATTAACTGAGCATATGCAGCTTGATGACAATATATTCTGGATCTTCTTTCGACTCACCTCTGTCTGATGTGTGTCTGTGTATCTGTGTGTGCACACGTATGCAGGAATGGGAAATCGTTCTTGCTCATAGCAAATAGTAATCCAATTGAACAACAGGCAGCCATTAGGCATTGGCTGTCGGTTCTGCAGCCGCTCCTCTCGCCACTTACGTCGCTGCGCTCCTCAGGGGTCTGCTCCAGGGGCAGTGACGTGAGAGGCGAGAGGAGCGGCTGCAGAGCCGACAGCCAATGCCTGATGGCTGCCTGCCGTGCCGCGCTTGCTTTTTAAAAACAGCTGTTTTTGTATTTGTAGCGGCCGCTGCTGCTCAACAGGAGAAGCAGCTGTGGACGGAAATGGGAGCTGGCGTCGCGTGTTTCGCGGGAGACTTGGCAGGTCTGTGTTGGGTGGGCGAGCCTGGAGGGAAAGTGACTGGGCTTGTGTGGCAACCTCGGGGGGGGGGGGGGGGGTGGAGGGGGCAGCACTGGCTGCGGCGACCTCGTGGGGGTGGAGGGGGAGGGGCGGGGACTCGTGCTGCTGTCATGCGGTTGGTCAGTGTTGCGTATGACGTCAGCCTGGGCTTCGGAGCCTAGCAGACCAACTTTGAAGAAAGCCACGGATATAGGCAGCAAGATAGAACGTTGGAGGTGAGAATTATTATATAGGATAAGAGGTCCCTATTATAGTACCGTGCTCTTAAGGTATGCCCGCTTCAATACCTTTGATGGATAATTCCGATCCTGCAGGTTCTGTTGGAATGCCTGTGTTGTGTTTTAAAATCTTCATCTAGGGTGCATATTCATCTAAACCTCAACATCTGCGAGAAAGGAATACTCTCTCTTAATGATATCGGATGACTGCTCCCATATTCTAAGATGGTGTTTCTGTCGGTTTGACGAATACCTTGGTGTTAAAGGTACGGTTGTTTAACTGAATGCTCACATCTTAAAAATGTATTTGAGTATCAGAAGAAGCCATCGTAAACTGTATACTCCTGTGGCAGGTGTTAAGGCACTCATATAGAACGCGCAACTCATTTTCTGTGCCCCACCATAGCAAGAAAACATCATCGATAAATCTCCTCCATAGGAGGATTTTCTGTTGGAATGGTGACCTTCTAATCCACTTCACTTCGAACACGTTCATAAACAAGTTCGCCAATGTCGGGGTGAAGGTAGCTCCCATCGCTACAACAGACTATTGTACATATAAATCATCCCGAAAGTGGAATAGTAGCAGTATTGATGCAACAGGTCTGTAGTTGGTTATATCATTGGTTCTTTTTTTGGGATCTTTTAGGATAGGTGCGAGTAGGATGTTTCCCTTGTCCATTGGGAATTTTCCTTCTCCAAATATGAAGTTGAAGTGGGATGTAAGGTCTTCAATGTATTGGTTGGGGGCTGATTTCATGATATAGTTTGGACATGTGTCGAGTTGGCAGTAGGCTGGAGAGAATTTTTTTAGTCTTTGGGCTACTGTTTCAGTGGAGAGGTGGGTGAATTTAGTCCAGATTTGTTCCGCCAGTGTTTCGTTTGTTTGTGCGTCAAGTTTGTCTATGAAGGTGTCTAATTTGTTGGACTCGTGGGGGAGTTTTCTGTTTAGTTTGGTGATTTTTTTTCCTTAAAGTATTTGGCAAATGGGAGATCTTTGTCTGTTTATGTTACTGATTTGGTGTCTATTAGTTTGTTTTAGATTGAGTAGTTTTTTTGAGTCTCTATAGTCGGGGCCTAATTGCTGTTTGTAGAATTTTCTTTTGGCCTGTCAAATCTTGTGTTTGTATTTTTTTGTATTTCTTCCTTGTGGCTTTTTCCTTTACCTTTTTATTCTTTGCCCATGCACATTCTTGTCTTCTGCGTTGTGCTTTTTATCTCTTAATTCTTCATTGTACCATGGTGCTATGTTCCGTTTTAGTGTGGTTTTGGTTCGGAAGGACACTATTACATCTAGTGTCATGGTACATCTTTTGTCCCATTCATTTATTTATTCGGTAGAGTTTGTAGTTGTTGACCATTGGTTTTCATAGAGTGCTTGCCAGAATGCTTGGTTGTCAACTTTACCTCTTGATTTGTACGTAATGCTGTTGTCTGTATATTGCGATCCCGACTTCTTCCAGTGGAGAGTCAGTTTGAAGACCATGTTCTGGATAGCTCATAAACAATCAGTGTTATATTTAGGCAATCCCTTGAGAAGTGCATTTCCAAAATCAAGTCTACTAAGTACTAAAGCATGTACTAATTTATGCAAAGATGGCTGATCCAGATTAGCAGAAACTGACCTAATAAAACGTAAGGCAGTAAAATAGTTTTTGACCACTGTAGAAATATGAGAATGAAATTATAATTTTGTGTTAAAAGTAACACCTAAGACAGGTTCAGCTGCTGCATCTTGTTCTAATAATTGGGTGGAGGACACATTTGGAATAGGAAGAACAACTGTAATCCAGGTTACTTGGGACTTACTACTACTTACTACTACTAAACATTTCTAAAGCGCTGCTAGGGTTACGCAGCGCTGTACAATTAGTTTCATTCCCGTTTCCTCTAACCACGAAGCTATAACATGAAGTGATATGTTAAAAGCAGACATCTAAACAGTCATGGTCTACACATGTTATAAGCCGAATATCATCTCAGTGATCCTTAATTCTTGGATATGAAGCAGAAGTATACTGAGATAAATTAAACAATAGTGGTGATAACACTAAGCCCTGTGGAACACTTCATTGCAGCAATTGCTTCCAAAAACACATTGAATTATGTAGTACATAAAAGGAACAATTGTTAAGAAGTGATTCATACCAAGAATAAATTGTTCCTTGAAGACCAGTGTTCTTCAGTTGTGCTAATAGCATCTGATGGTTCAGTAAATTGAAAGTCGCTGAAGTCCAATGACATTATCAGCACAAATTTCCCTCTGTCTAGTTATTCAAAAATATCACTAAGCATAGCTACACACTGTTTCAGTACTGTGATGTTCTCTGAATCCAGCTTCATGGATGTAATAAGTTTCCCTTATCAACAGTCTTTTAGTTGTAAAGAAAACAAGCTCTTTCAACAAGCTTAAAAATGTGTGTTAAATTAGAAACCTATCTATAATGTTATGGCAGAACTGGATCTAGAGAATACTTTTTAAGCAAAGGCTTTACCATTGCTGCCTTTCTCTGCTCTGGAAAACGTCTTGAGCTAAGGCTGCTGTTACTGTAACCTAGAAATGTGGATTGTATAGGATATAAATATTTTAATATGTTTTCAATAAAATAGCTAAGAGAGATGCAGAAGATGAAGTGAATTAATAAGAAATTTGGGTGGAACAATATCTAAAACTGAAGTCATTAGATTAACCTGTTTTAACAATTTATCAAAAGCTGTACTGGACAACAGATTATAAAAGTATGCCATCTAGATTGTAGTGCCTAATTTGGTGAAAGCTTTTCTCCTGATTAGCAGACAAAACTACTAAATCAGGGGCAACTATAAATGATTCTTGTATTTTGCCAGTCTTCCCAGAGAAATAACAGTCTTCCCAGAGAAATAATTTACTGATTGATCTATTGACACATGGAAACCCATTCCATCTATTTGACCTGATAATTCTCTAGTAATTTGAAAAAGTGTCTAATCTGAACAATTACTTGTCTGTATTTAATAATTTCATTTAGCTAATCATCATTTCTTTAAATAATGCCTGATCCTTTCATTTGCTTCATCTGATATAATAGCCCAGCATTACCTCTCAGCTCTTCTAACCTGCCTCTCTAACAGGAAAGAAAAGGAGATTGGACTTGATATATCACCTTTTTCTAGTTACAATCAAAGTGGTTTATGTGTTATTTACAGGTAATTTTTGTGTACTTGGGGCAGTGGAAGATTAAGTAAGTTACCCAGAGTCACAAGGAGCAGCAGTGGGAATCAAAACCATTTCCCCTGGGTCTCAGGCCACTGCACTAACCATTAGACCGTTCACTTGTCTTCTAGATTGTAAGCTCTTTGAGCAGGGACTGTCCCTCTATGTTAAATTGTACAGCGCTGCATAACCCTAGTAGCGCTTTAGAAATGTTAAGTAGTAGTGGTAGTAGTAATTAGACCGTTCCTCCACTAAAGTGATAATCTGGCACGATACAAAGACCCTTTAAGTTCCTATTTCTTCTGTAGTTTAACTAATGGAGCATGGTGGCCGAACGCCTGATATAAGATCTTATTCCACTGAGAGACCATAGAAATAATATCTAAAGGTAAAGAACAGTCTCAGGCTCTGTCTTTGGAATATATCAATACTATGTAGGAGTAACGGATAGACGTGAATCAATTGTTTACTCTTTCCAAAGATACTACTACTACTACTTATCACTTCTTGGACTAGGGGGCATGCAATGAAGCTACAAAGTAGTATATGTAAAACAAATTGGAGAAAGTATTTCTTCACTCAATGTGTAATTAAACTTTGGGATTTGTTGCTAGAGAATATAGTAAAAGCAGTTTGCTTATCAGGGTTTTAAAAAGGTTTGGATATCTTCTTGAAAGAAAAGTCCATAAGCCATTATTAAAATGGACTTGGGGAAAATCCACTTCTTATTTCCATGATAAGCAGCATAAAATGTATTGCACTGTTTTGGGATCTTGCCAGATACTTGTAATCTGGATTGGCTACTGTTGGAAACAGGATGCTGGGCTTGGTAGACCTTTGGTCTGTCCCAGTATGGCAAGTCTTATGTAGTTATGTAAAAACCAAAGTATACGTCTGTCCATAGTAATGATTTTTTTCCTACTACAGAGAGCAGAGATGAAATATCAGATGTAGACAAAATCAAATCTAGAAGATGGCCCTTAATATGTGTAGGACCTACCAAAAGTTGATGTAATGCCAGTCCTTGTAGGGGAAAAAAAGAATAAAATTCCTGTGTTGAATAAAAGCTGGTGAATCCAAATATATGTTAAAAATCGCTTACTATATATAAATTTAACTCCCTGAGAAAAGGTGACTAAAGTATCAGATCCGAAATGTTCTGAATGGCTCCATAAGCAATCTGTAAAAGCTATTTAATTTCTGTGACATTTAAAGAAACGTTTCACATGAAAGGATGGGATAAATGTTGCTCTACCAGAATTCATTAAAACCCCATTTTTTGTTTCTGGAAACTTTAGTCACCTTTTCCCAGAGATGGTCACAAATGTGAGCATTAAGCAACATGTTCCAAAGTATGCTGTAATAGGGCCTATTTAACTGAGATATATATATATATATATATATATATATATATTGGAAAAACCATTTTAAGTGGACGTGAAACCTCACAAAAATAATGCTAAACTGCTCTATCTACGACTTTCTCTATGCCTGAAAAAACAGGTGTAACCTGGAGGATAAATCTCAGTTAAATAGGCCTGTTCCCCTTCCCTCAACCAGGTCTCAGCAATCACCAAAAGTGACAGTTGTTCTTTCTCAGATAAGTCCTGTTTTAAAGTAACATAACATAGTAAATTACGGCAGATAATCCAGTCTGTAGTGTTGGTTCGTAAAGATTTTTTAAATTTTTAGTTCAAAAAGTTTTATTAATTTTCAAGGAAATGTGAAGAAGAGTAAAATTTTATATTGTTGCAGTATCAAATAGAAACAGCAACAACAACAACAAAGCACATGAGCGTCCGCAAGAAAACAATGTGGCATTGCTAAGTATGCATAAAAAAATTAAAATATAGAATATTTTAACAGATTAGCAGTAATTGAGTACCTTAATACATAAGATAAAATAACAGGAAAAAAAGAAAAAGAAGGTAAGCCTCCTTAATATATAAAGATCTAACAATCAATAATCCTAGCTTAAGTTGGCCAGAAGAGTCATTCTTAAAGCTACCAAAATTCTGTAACTAATTACAGATTTTTATATCATAATTCACTTCAGATGCAATATTGCAAAACACAGTTTCATGGGATCTCTAATCGAGATGGCCGTTTAGGGTGATGTTGTCCATAAAGCACTTATCATGTTTTCAAAATACTCAGAATACCAAGGAAATAATACCAAAAAACACTAATACACTAGTTGACCACATGTTCCAAAAGATTTAAGAGAATCACTAACCTGGAAGATTAATTGAAACAGCCAAGGTTCACAATCCTTTACCCTCTTTTGCACTCCTGTGCACATGCTGCAACTAGTAGCAATTTATTGCTAGCTTGTGACGGCACCTCCAGGAAGATTAGGGGTGAGTCTTCAGGATAATACTTGTACAACAGTACAGGTACTGCAAACAGAGAAAACACTCTAGGAGGATTAGGTGTAGATCATGACAGACCGAGAAAACACTGTAGAGATACATAACATAGTAACATAGTAAATGACAGCAGATAAAGACCTTATGGTCCATCCAGTCTGCCCAACAAGATAAACTAATTTTACTTGGTATATGATACTTTATACCCAAGTTTGATTTCTCCTTGTCATTTTCAGGTCACAGACTGTAGAAGTCTGCCCAGCACTTTTTTTGTACTAAAAGTTCTGAAGATTCTGGAATCCTAAAGAGTTACAAGATTCTGGAATCCCAATTAGTAGCAACATTCCATGTAGAACCCCAAAGAGTAACATAGTAATAAAATACAAAATTAAAAGCAGGCTAAAAATCTACATCAAATGGATAGTTGAACCTGGGTAACTTTGGGAAAATTGCACTCTTCTCACTGGCTTCATTTATGCATATAGGTTTCACAACAGGTGTACTTGTAGGTACAGAGAAAAGGCTTAGGTCAAAGATAACACTGAGCATACCTTTATGAGTACTTAGCTTCTTTCTGCTGGTAGTCACTTGGCCTTTTCTTTTAGGCTTACCCCTAATGAAAGAAATAATCAGGATCAGTTCAATGTTAAGAGAAGACACTCAGACTGTGGGTGAGAGAGCCTTCTAATGAGTTCTAGACTTCATATATCTGTAAACCTCATTTTTATTAGCCTACTTTTCGAAACAAAAAAGGTTTATGAGATTACTGTTTGTGTCATTTACTATGTTACTATGTATGTATGTTCACCCAGTAATAATTTAGTCCAGCGTCAGATAGAGTAGTAATTAAAAATAAAAAGTGGAACACTGAAGCTAACAAGAAAGGACTTAAAAAAGATCTGACTCCTTTCCCATTATAAACCATAAACTTTTACTGCTTTGTTACTTGATCACTCATACATTTCTCTTCCTTTGTTCTCCCTCCATCCCTATTTTTCTCCTTTAAGCTGTCATTTGAATACATTTATGTTTCACTTATATATTCTAATTTTGTCATATTTTGTTCATACAGTCCTCACCTGAGCAAGGAGGTTTTGACTTCCAAAGCTAGTCAAAAGATGTATTCCATATCATCAAGCTGATCAATCCATAGACTGGTGGGTTGTGTCCATCTACCAGCAGGTGGAGATAGAGAGCAAACTTTTGCCTCCCTATATGTGGTCATGTGCTGCCGGAAACTCCTCAGTATGTTCTCTATCTCAGCAGGTGGTGGTCACACACAGCAGCAGCTCTGGCTAGGCCTCCAAGCCTAATTTTTAGGTTTTGTTGAGTGCCTGGGGTTGAGGGCTCTTTTGAGCAAGTGCAAACCTGGTGGTGCCAGGTCCCTCCTTTTCTCCCCCCTCCCGCTGGCTCCGTTAAAAAAAAAAAAAAAAATTTTAAACGTCTTTAAAGGCGTTTATTTCGACGTTTATTTAAGCGTCTATTGCAGCTACTCACTGGGACACCAGGTCGTTACAACTCGGAGCGGACAGCAGGTAATTTTTACCTTTTTATAGCGGGCGGGGGTTCCCCGATTCTTCTCCTCGTGGCACATGGCGTCGGAGGGCGAGGGCGCAAAGGGTCGCTCCCCGGGTCGCTTGAGCGCTTCTAGAGGGGATGCGGGGGTCTTAAAGCCTGATTCGCCCTTGTTGGGTGACAGTTTCGTGACCGATGAATGTCCCGGTCCTTCCTCCGGCGTGGCGGTTTTTCCCGCCATAAACGCCCATCCCCCGCTCCTCGCCTCCGCCATCTTGGCCGGCCACGCGGCTCGGACGGCTTCTTCTTGGGCCGCCCTTGAGGTTGGAGACATTAATGCCATGAACGCCCTTAATTTGGGCGACGGCACAGAAGCGGCTAAAGTTAAGAGCCGTTCTTCCCGCGCGGCTCCTTCGCGGAGTTTCGCGCCGGACGCCATTTTGGATGCGCAGCATGTCTCTCCCCCGCTGTTGCGAGCGCCGGTTGAGAGCGCGCCTAGGGCTGTTGCCCAGGCTGCGGGAGTGCACAGTCTGGGGGGTTTCTCCCCCGAGTTTGTTTTGCTGCTGCATCAGGCCTTCCTCATGCACAACGCTGCCCCCGCTCCCTCGTCTGGTAAAGAGGTTGAGGTTCCCAGAGGTAAACGCCCTCGGGTTGATTCCCAGGCCTTGGAGGAATTAGTCTCCTCCGATGTAGATGAGGGCAGCGTGTCTGAGGTCTCCCAACGGTCCTTTGCGGATTCCTTGGAGGAGACGGATCCCCGCTCGGATGGAGCGGATGACCCCTCTGCAGCGCGGCTTTTTCGCCCAGAGGATTTGCCCAACCTGTTGTTACAGGCCCTGGACACTTTGAAGATATCCTCTCCGGAGGACGTCTCTCCCTCAGCCCCTGTTGGCTCTGCCATTATGCTGGGGACGAAGCGCCCGCCTAGAACCTTCCACGTGCATGATGCCATGCACACCTTAATTTCGGCTCAATGGGATGTCCCAGAAGCGAGCCTTAAAGTGGCTAGGGCTATGTCCCGCCTCTATCCTTTGGCTGTGAGTGAACGTGAGGCCTATCTGTGGCCTACCGTGGATTCTTTAATCACTGCGGTGACTAAGAAAACGGCATTGCCGGTGGAAGGTGGCACGGCCCTAAAGGACGCCCAAGACAGGAGATTGGAGGCGGCCTTAAGGTCGTCCTTTGAGGCGGCTGCTTTAAGTTTGCAGGCCTCAGTTTGCGGCTCCTATGTGGCCAGGGCGTGCCTGACTATGGTGCAGCGGGCTTCCCCCTCGGATCATTCCTTGAGGGCTGATTGGCCAGCCCTGGAATCGGGCTTAGCCTATTTGGCAGACTTGCTGTATGATGTCTTGAGAGCCTCAGCTAAAGGCATGGCTCAGACAGTCTCTGCGCGGCGGTGGCTTTGGCTGAAACATTGGTCTGCGGACCACGCCTCTAAATCCCGCCTGGCTAGATTGCCTTTTAAAGGCAAGCTGCTATTTGGGGTCGAGCTGGACAGAATCGTGACCGATCTCGGCACGTCTAAGGGCAAGAAGTTACCAGAGGTCAGGGCTCGGGCTAGTGCTCGTCCCGGTACCTCCAGAGGACGTTTTCAGGAAGCCCGTCGGTACCGCCCGGGCAGGTCGGGTTCTTCTGCCCCCTCTTCCTTTAAGAGGAATTTCTCCCCCAAGCAGCATTCCTTTCGCAGAGACCGCCGTCCCGGAGGTGCTCCCTCCGGTCCTCCCCCAGGGTCTCGTACCCAATGACGGGGTCTTGGTCCACGCCCCAGTGCAGATTGGAGGACGGCTGTCCTCGTTTCTGGGCGAGTGGACCACAATAACTTCAGACGCTTGGGTGCTGGAAGTCATCAGAGACGGCTACAAGCTAGAGTTCTGCCGACCCTTAAGAGACGGGTTTGTACTCTCTCCCTGCAAGTCTCCGGTCAAAGCTGTGGCAGTGCAGCAGACTTTGGACAATCTGATCCGCCTGGGTGCGGTCGTTCCGGTGCCAGTAAGTCAGCTTGGCAAGGGGCGTTACTCCATTTACTTTGTGGTACCAAAGAAAGGAGGTTCTGTCCGGCCTATCCTCGACCTCAAAGGGGTCAATCGGGCCTTGAAAGTGCGGCACTTTTGCATGGAGACTCTCCGCTCTGTTATAGCGGCAGTGAAGGCAGGGGAGTACCTGGCATCCTTGGACATCAAGGAAGCGTACCTGCATATTCCCATCTGGCCTCCTCATCAACGCTTTCTGCGTTTTGCAGTCCTGGGCCGACACTTCCAGTTCAGAGCCCTCCCGTTCGGGTTGGCTACTGCTCCGCGGACCTTTTCCAAAGTAATGGTGGTCAAAGCGGCCTTCCTGCGAAAGGAAGGAGTACAAGTCCATCCTTATCTGGACGACTGGTTGATCCGAGCCCCCTCTTATGCAGAGTGCGGCAAAGCTGTGGACCGGGTAGTTGCTCTTTTGAGCTCCCTGGGATGGATCATCAACTGGGAGAAGAGCCAGCTGCGCCCGACTCAGTCCCTGGAGTATCTGGGAGTTCGATTCGACACCCAAGTGGGCAGAGTGTTCCTGCCAGACAATCGGATTGTCAAACTTCAGGCTCAGGTGGACCAGTTCCTAGTAGCCTCTCCTCTTCGGGCTTGGGACTATGTGCAGCTGTTGGGCTCTATGACGGCCACGATGGAAGTAGTGCCCTGGGCCAGGGCTCATATGAGACCACTACAACACTCCCTGCTGCAGCGCTGGACTCCGATGTCGGAGGATTATGCTGTGCGCCTTCCCTTGGATCCAGCAGTGCGCAAGGCGCTGAGCTGGTGGATGCAGACAGACAAGTTGTCTGCGGGAATGCCTCTGGTGACCCCAGAGTGGATTGTCGTCACGACGGACGCCTCGTTGTCGGGCTGGGGAGCCCACTGCTTGGGAAGGACAGCGCAGGGGCTCTGGTCTCCTGCAGAAGCAAAGTGGTCTATCAACCTCCTGGAACTCAGAGCCATTCGGTTGGCGCTTTTGGAGTTCATCCCGGTACTGGTGTTGAAGCCTGTACGGGCCCTGTCGGACAATGCCACGGCTGTGGCCTATGTCAACCGCCATGGAGGTACCAAGAGCGCCCCTCTAGCCAAGGAGGCTATGAATCTTTGCCAGTGGGCGGAAGCGAACCTGGAGCAGCTTTCAGCGGCCCACATTGCCGGAGTCATGAATGTCAAGGCGGACTTTCTCAGTCGCCATACCTTGGAGCCCGGAGAGTGGCAGCTATCTGCTCAGGCGTTCTTGGACATCACGAAGCGCTGGGGCCAGCCGAGCCTAGATCTGATGGCGTCATCGGCCAATTGCCAAGTGCCGCGCTTTTTCAGCAGAGGACGGGACCCTCGATCCCTGGGAGTAGATGCTCTCCTCCAACAGTGGCCGACACAAGAGCTCCTCTATGTGTTCCCGCCCTGGCCCATGTTGGGCAGGGTGCTAGACCGGGTGGCAAGGCATCCCGGCAGAGTAATCCTGGTGGGTCCGGATTGGCCCAGGCGTCCCTGGTATGCGGACTTGATCAGGCTCTCAGTCGACGATCCTCTGCGGCTGACAGTGGAGCAGGGCCTGTTACATCAGGGTCCCGTGGTGATGGAGGATCCCTCCCCCTTTGGTCTTACGGCCTGGCTATTGAGCGGCAGCGTCTGAGGAAGAAGGGCTTCTCAGACAAGGTTATCGCCACTATGCTAAGAGCGAGGAAGCGCTCTACTTCTACTGCTTACGCCAGGGTTTGGCGTATCTTTGCAGCGTGGTGTGAAGCAGGCTCTCTTTCTCCCTTCACGGCTCCAATTTCTTCAGTGTTGGCGTTCCTGCAAGAAGGTCTGGAGAAAGGCCTGTCGCTCAGTTCCCTTAAAGTCCAGGTAGCGGCTCTGGCTTGCTTCAGGGGCCGCCTGAAGGGTGCTTCCCTGGCTTCGCAGCCAGATGTGGTGCGCTTTCTCAAGGGAGTTAATCACCTGCGCCCTCCTCTGCACTCAGTGGTGCCTGCGTGGAATCTCAACCTGGTGCTAAGAGCATTGCAGAAGCCGCCGTTTGAACCCTTGTCGAGGGCATCTCTGAAAGACCTGACGTTGAAAGCAGTCTTTTTGGTGGCTATCACTTCAGCCAGAAGAGTTTCCGAGCTCCAGGCGCTCTCATGTCGAGAGCCTTTTCTGCAGTTCACTGAGGCAGGAGTGACTATTCGCACAGTGCCTTCCTTTCTGCCTAAGATTGTTTCTCGCTTCCATGTGAATCAGCAGCTCTGTCTCCCTTCCTTTCGTAGGGAGGACTACCCAGAGGAGTACTCTGCTCTTAAATATCTGGATGTGAGACGAGTCATCATCAGATACTTGGAAGTGACCAATGATTTCCGGAAGTCGGATCATCTGTTTGTTCTGTTTGCAGGTCCTCGTAAGGGTCTGCAGGCTGCTAAGCCTACAGTGGCAAGATGGGTCAAGGAAGCCATTGCAGCGGCTTATGTGGCCGCGGGGAAGGTGCCGCCTATCCAGCTGAAGGCTCACTCCACAAGAGCTCAGGCGGCCTCGATGGCAGAGGCCGGTTCCGTCTCCTTGGAAGAGATATGCAAGGCGGCAACTTGGGCTTCGGCCCATACATTCTCCAAGCATTACCGCTTGACTGTGGCTGCTCGGGCGGAGGCCCGGTTTGGAGCTTCAGTGTTGCGGTCAGGGATTTCTAGGTCCCGCCCTGGGTGAGTACTGCTTCGGTACATCCCACCAGTCTATGGATTGATCAGCTTGATGATATGGAAGGTAAAATTATGTATAATCATACCTGATAATTTTCTTTCCATTAATCATAGCTGATCAATCCATAGCCCCTCCCAGATATCTGTACTGTTTTTATTCTGGTTGCATTTCAGGTTCAAGTTTAGTCTTCAGTTACTTCAGAAAGACTTCGTGTTCAAGTTTTTTCACTTGGATTCTTCAAGAGTTAAGACGAGTTTGTGTTACAGTGAGCTGCTGCATTCCTCTCCCCTCCGTTTACGGGGCTGGATTGAGACTTAAATTCTGCCGGCACTCCCTCCCGCTTCGTGCGGCTGTAGGGCAGCTTTGTACCCCTCCCGCTTCGGCGGTGTTAGGGTCAGTCAGCTCCTCCCGCGGTTTGCGGTTGCAGGATAAGCCAGATCCCCCCGCATCGGTGGGTGTGGTGTCCCTCCCCCGCTCCGCGGGGATGAGCTGGACGGATTCCCCTCCCCCACTTGTGTGGGGATGAGCAGGGTTAATTCCCCTCCCCCGTTTCGGCGGTGGTGAGCTGGGCAGAGTGTCCCTTCGTGGGTGTAATTCTCTAAGTGCTGAGTCCTGCGGATGGAGCTTTGATATCGACATACTGAGGAGTTTCCGGCAGCACATGACCACATATAGGGAGGCAAAAGTTTGCTCTCTATCTCCACCTGCTGGTAGATGGACACAACCCACCAGTCTATGGATTGATCAGCTATGATTAATGGAAAGAAAATTATCAGGTATGATTATACATAATTTTACCTTAAGCTAGAGTAGACCAATAAAGTATTACCTTATTTGTTGTTTTTATTTATTTAACCTATCCATACCAGAGTTCAGGACATGCCAGGTAGAACTTGATGACTATGATAGGGGTGGTGGTTTATTATTATTATTTTTGGTTTCTGTTATGATCATGGATATATGCACCCGTTCTGGAAAAGAGACTAAATGAAACCTCTTGTTTTAATTCATCTGTAGATTAATGAAGCTTAAAAACAGTTTTCTAAAAGAGTACAAAATTATTGTCAATAAATCAGAATGGTTTGAGTTTTTCTGGAAGCAGAAACCAGTGGTAGTACAATAAAATGTGACTGCTGCAATAACAGATGAAAAGGTGCGTTCAGAAAAAATGCTGTTGGTATGTTCCATTAATAAAAATGAAATATATGGAATACAGATGCTTTGAACCAGCACTGCAAAATTTAAAATATAAGAATACACAGATATTGCAAAAAAAAAAAAAGAAAAAAAAAGTGCACACCTTTACACTTGCTATAAGTGACACCAAGTCCTCAAACAGCTTTTTTGGGTCCTGGTGCATAGATTGCTGGTGCCAAGGTTAGCTTGAGAATTCGTGGTTGGTCAGTTTTCTTCTTTATACTGATTTTTCTGCTTTCTTGCATGCACTTTCCTTCTTTTTATCCTTATTTGCCCTCTTGTTTGCTTTTTGCCCCTTCTCTATCTGCATCTTATTTGCTTTTTTATCTGTGTCTATTCTGTTTGTCTTCTCATCTAACTTGAATGGTTGGGGATGGCTGAAAAAAAGAAGCCAAGGCAATTAAAAGTCTTCAGGTGAATAAAACATTAAATATCTCTAGAGAAATAGGGAAAAAAGGGTAACGTAGAAAACCGTGTATACCAATGTCTGTAGTATGGGAAATAAGATTCTGGATCTGGAGGCCGTGATGGAAGATGCTGACTTGGATTTAGTGGCTGTCATGGAGACATGGTTCACAGAGAACCATAGGAGCCAGTTTTTCAAAATGATTGCGGGTGCAATGGAGATTCTCTCCTTGGACACTGCTAAAGAGGTTGCTTAATATTGGGTGCTCAAGCACTTTCAGAGCTGGCTTCTATGCAGAGAATCACAACTGAGATTTAATTATACCAGGCTATAATCTGTTCAGGAAGGAAAGAGTAGGAAAAAAGGAAGGAGGAGTGACATATGTTAAAGATAGGTGACTTCAATATCCAAATGTTAATTGGGACATCCTAAATTCTTTGTAGGGAAAATCGTTCTAGCAATTGGTTATTGAACCCACATGGGATGGGGGCCATACCAGACCTGATGCTTACAAATTGGGAGAATGTTGCTAATGTTATAGTGGGAGATCACCGAATGTTAAGGCACGTGGAGAGGGTTTATTCAAAAGTAAAGGTTCTAGACTTCACTTAAAACTAACTTTGACGAGATGGGGAATACCTTAAGGAGGAGTTTGGTGGATGAGGAACAGCTGGGGGAAGTAGAAAAAAGGGGTAGCAATTTTTTTTGTTTTTAGATATGTAAATGATATAACTCATTTAATCAAACTAGGTGTCACACTGATGGAATCCTGGGCGTCCAATTTCAAATTAAAGTTCAACACAGACAAACCTTCCATCCAAAAAAAGAGAGAGGATTCATCCTCCCCTTCGTTGACACCAAGAGTCCAGATGCGTAGTGTCAAGTGGAGTCCAGAAAGCATCCACATACCCTGTTGGAGCCTGGTGTCAAAATATCAGTGTAGTACATTCTCCAGTGCTGCCAACATGACCGTGTATTAAATAGTGCTCATCCTGTTTGATGATGATGGAATTGCAATAGCCTCCAAGGGACCTGAGAAGAAGCTACTGATACTCTACAAGTAACTCAAGAGGTTGTGGCCACTCCTACTTGTCTCCTGGCACCTTTGGCATTGGCATTTTTTGAGGAGGAGCTCAATAAGAAAATCTGCACAGTATGACTGCTTGACTTCAATATTGTTAATGTTGATGCAAAGGCTGTTTCAGCAACTACTAGAAACTCGTGTGCTGCCTGAAGGAAATTCATTGATGCCCAGTCATCAAATGGTCACAGATTCAATACTCGCCACACCAATATTGATATCAGAGGAGGAAACTTCACTAAGGCATTGAAAATCATCACTGTCTAAATGTCCTCATTTCAGATATACAGAGGTCTTATCAGGCACAGACCCAGACTACTACTCTGACATTTTTCTAGACTAGAGATCCAAAGTGCCTCACATTTGACAGGATTCAGAAACAATCCATGGTTATCCAATCAGATCTTGATCTTATCTATTTTTCCTCCAAATTTATCTGAAAAATTGCTATCCCAGGAATCATGAGCTACAATCAGCTGATTATCATCTGCATAGAAATGGGCATGTAACCCTAGATCCTGTATTAATAATTTAATATGTTTTTTTAAATACTAAATAGTGTAGGGGCTAGAACCCGGAGCCTTGGGGAACCCCATAGGTAAAGAAGATGGCTGTTAAAAATTGGTCATTAACAGAAACCTGAAATGTCCTACTTGAAAAGTATAAATGAATGAGTCATGACTGCTTTTAGCTGCCGGGATGCTTGGTGAAACTGCATGTAGGTCTTAATGGAGACCTTTAATTTTGCTTGCAAAGTATATGGCAAAACTATTGTTACTGTTGTTGCAGTAAGCTATTTACTCTTTTGAACAGCAGTTTGGTTGAATTTGCGCCTGTTCAATGCATTCCAAGAAATATTGTTTTTTGCTACTACTAAGACGGTGGTAAATTTTCACGTTTCCTACAGTTGTGTCTGATCTAGTCTAGACAAGATATATGCCATATCTTTTCCAATATATACCCTTGCCGCTTATGAACCATTGATGTATAGAGAGCTCGGGGGGAGGGGGGGAGCATTTGTACATGTAGCATAGGATCTTCTTTTCCAGGGTCACGTTTTCTGAGGCCATTGTTAAATGCATTCCAGATGAT
Source organism: Microcaecilia unicolor (assembly GCF_901765095.1). Lineage (NCBI taxonomy): Eukaryota > Metazoa > Chordata > Amphibia > Gymnophiona > Siphonopidae > Microcaecilia > Microcaecilia unicolor. Next base: position 296,392,180 of record NC_044032.1, read on the forward strand.
GACCTGCTCTGACAATGTAATCACCTTTTCATCTGCTGCAACAGAGATAGGATAGGGTCTCTAGGAAACTCTATGTTCAGTTTTCTCATATTTCTGACTTCTTTCTAAACTCTGGTAGGGGCCATCTATTTTAGGGTGTCATTTAGAGACGTTTTAATTAGAAAATGATCCGCATGTGACGGGTGTTATCTTGACACCACTAGCTTCGTGTTCATGGTTGAGTATTCCTTTGTTAAATGCAAAGTTTAGCATGTCCCATTTCATGGGTTACAGGTTTGATCATCTGTGTGAATCATAGTACTGCCATTGTGTTGAGGAAAACGGTGGTTTTGTGATGGTGGTGTTTCAGAATGTAGTTAGTCTCAGTTGAGCACTAACCTAGGGAAGCTCAGGGTTACTAGATCCAGGAATTCTTGCATAGATGACATTCTATTGCAAGGTGCTCAGTAGATAATGAACAGCCAAATATGCTGTTTGTCACCCTCCTGGATTAAGAGGCATTTTGACTCAGACAGGTGGAAGATATCAACTCTGCATAATTTGTCTTTTGGATTAGAACTGTTGCATGTCCAACCTACTTCCCTGGTCTTGGTTGATGCTGGGTTATTGGTCATAGTTCAGTCACCTGGACTCCCCCAGATTCATCTAGTCAGGTTATTCCCAAGATGTCTAGGTGGTGGTCACTGTTCATGACATGAATTACAGAAACATTTTTTATTGGTCAGCCTGTCATTCCTGAGCTTGTTTTCAGATGGTAGTCGTGCGTGTGCCCTGAGATGATGCATATCTAAATCACTCATCTGCTCTCTAATGGGCAATCTTCACTGTCTATTAATTTAAACCATGAAATAGGCACTATTTTAGTAAATTTTATATCATTTAGATTTTCTTATCAGTTATCAAATGTGGTAATTGACTAATGTGGCTAATTTTAAAATCTACAAAATGAAAAAATTAAGCCCTTTAGTGTAGTGTCCAATGTTCCCATAATAAGCCATATGGGAAGAGATTGATGGGAACATTGGACACTAAAGGGTTACGGTAAAAGATTATTCTCTTAATTTACCTGCAATTCTTGGTGGTGATAGTGTGATTGGGTTGAGGTAAATTGGAGGCTTTTGAAAGCACATAGCTAGAGACATTTCTATTTGTATTGAGAAGAGGCTATAGGTTGGGGGAAGAAAAGTACATATATGAATTACATTTTCAAAGCGTTGCTTATACTTTACAGCAAAACATTGACTGCAGAAAATATAGGTGCAAGTAACTTTGTACCTGTAGCAAAGTTGAAATGGAAAGTACACACACACTTCTCTTTGAAAATGTATGTAAAGCATGCTCATATAAAATAAGGTGTTTTTCCAGATGTGGGTAGCTTTAGAATTGTCCCCTCTGTATGCCAGCCTTTATATATGGGACTACTACTACTACTTATCATTTCTATAGCGCTACAAGGCATATGCAGCGCTGTACACCATACACAAAAGACAGTCCCTGCTCAAAGAGCTTCCAATCCTTGTTAGGATCGATTCATTTAACAAGCTCAATGCCAACAGTTGGTTTTTCCCTCTTTTAGAGTTTTGGAACGTACGTTCAAGTGCATAGCCTATATTCATTTATGCATGCAGTTAATACCTAATAGGGTATCAAGTTATTTAGTAGATATCCGTCTACCTTAGGATAATTTAAGGCATAGATGAAAAAAGTCATGACTTAGAACTAATAATTAGAATAGATTTTAACTTAGGATGATATGAGAAAACTCTTAGAAATCTGTAGACTAAAAACATTCAAAAAAGCTGGCAGTTGTTGATAAAGACAGCAGCCATTGTTATGCCTCATGCAGTAGGGGATGTGCTTTCATTATCACGCATTTGGTCTGTATTGGTGCTTAGAAATTTCAAGTGAACAAAGATTGCTTGGGACCACACTTATACCTATAAATTAACAAGTGGAGGAGTGGCCTAGTGGTTAGGGTGGTGGACTTTGGTCCTGGGGAACTGAGGAACTGAGTTTGATTCCCACTTCAGGCACAGGCAGCTCCTTGTGACTCTGGGCAAGTCACTTAACCCCCCTCCATTGCCCCATGTAAGCCACATTGAGCCTGCCATGAGTGGGAAAGTGCGGGGTACAAATGTAACAAAAATAATAAAAAAAACAATTTCCAAATGCAAAAAAAGGTTAGTGCATGCATATGATGCACTTAAATCACAAATATATGGAAGAACCATGAATATACAAAAATCACCAAAACATTGTTTAAAACAAGCACTAAATGACCTTTTTTTGATGGGGGAGGGGGCATAGGCATACCTATTATGTAGTTAGATGACCTACAGGTATTGGGCATTTTCTGACCATTTTGTAAGTATTTGTGGTGCTTCTGTAGTTACAGTATTATTAAAGCCACTTACAAAAATGAAAGTGGAAACAATACTGAAATGCTGATAATAGATGTGCAAATCACTCTTTTCTTTATTCTTTATTTTTTCTTACTTTCTTTCCTAATTGTTGGGCTCTAAGGTAAGTGTGCCTTTTGCCTTGATTGATTTTAAAGCATAAAAATTGTGTAGAGGGAAGGCTTTGGAGGTTTTTTGACCTATGATGATTGACTGTTCTGCACAGTGTTTTTGGTAAAGAATTTAAGCACAGCGGATGTTTGAGGTCTTTTCCTCCATTTTTTAAATTTTTAGTTAGGAAAGAAAGTAAGAAAAAAAAGTATAAAGAAAAGAGTGATTTGCACATCTATTAGCATTTCAGTATTGTACTTATTTTTGACAAGTGGATTGTTGAGGTTATTAGTGGGATTTATTAAAGCCACAACAGTCTCAATAATCTACACAATATATATCACAGTATGTCTTTAAGAGCGTGTAACCCTTAAATTACTTTGTAGTAATAGCATTGGAGGTGTATAGTCATAAGACTTAAATTCAGCTTCGTACAAAAGGATTTATTTTTAAGTATTAAACTTTTTGTTAATGATGAAAGTATAAAGAGTCATGGAGAAGCAGAAAATTTCAAACTCTTGAATCCATTACCAAAGTATTAGTTCATACTAATGGGTTATGTCTATTGACCAGCAGACAGAGATAGAGAACACTATTAATTTGTGCTATGTCTGGTTCTGTATAGTTATCTTTAGCCAGTATTCTTTATCTCCAGCAGACTGATAGTTCCTGTTCAGCTCTGTGACTGATGCGGTGGTGAACTCTATCCTTCCAGTAAGGTTTTGGGAGTTTTGAGGTCGAGTGGCTTCTATAACCAGGGTGCAAATTTGGTGGTTCAGGTCCCTCTCCCCTTGTTCACCCTTCTTCTGCCTTCCTCTTCCTGTTGTCTCCAGCCTTCTTTAAAAAAACTATAAATAAAATACAAAAGGCTAGCGGCGGGGGAGTGTGTAATCTTTGCTACACTTTTAAGGAAAGCTGTTCACTTGTGCCTCGGATCTGGCATTCCTCGAACTGTGAGTACTTCTTCCTCTTTATTATGGCAGTGGAACATGTTAAGTGTTGTTTCTGGTGTGGCAGCCAGAGAACTGCATTGGGACAGTGCAGGATGTGTGCGGGGACTTCGGGGGGGCCCAGAGCTAAATTTGGCTGACCTGGTGGCTGATGTGCTAGTTTCGGTAGGCTTTTACAGGGGCTTGCGATTCCACCACGGCCATTTTGAAAGATGTGGAGGGCTTGTCCCGTGCACTTCCTGCCCGATTCTCAGGCCCTCTCCTCCTCTTTGCAAGGGTCCAATGCCCCCTCCATGGGAAGCAGTACTTCTGTATTACCTTTCTCCCTGGACTTTGTATTACTTTTACACCAGGCAGTTTTGCTTAAAAGGCAACAGCTGGCTGATCAGCCTTGTGCTCCTCTGGAGGGCCAAATGCATAAAAGACGGAGACAATCCTGTTAGGTAGCCTGAGGATTTTACTCCTTTGTGTCTCCACATGAGTCCAAGGGGGACCTTCTCAATTGCTTTTGAGCTTTCTGAGACTGATTGCGAGGCAGATGAGGATGTACCTAGGGCTGTGGGAGATGATCTGTCGGTGGCTAGATGTTTAAGTAGGAATTTTCCTTGCTAATTACTAAGGTCTTGGAGGTTTCCACATTTTGCCTCCTTCAGGTCAGGGAACTCCATGACCCCCTTCCATAATGACTGACACTAGAAAGCCTGCCAAATGTTTTCATATCCATGAGGCCATGCATGAGTTTATTTCAGCTTAATGGGATTCTTCGGAATGTAGCCTTGGTGTGGCCAGGGCTATGGCTAAGTTTTACCCGATCCTTCCTATGGAAATTGAACAGCTAGGTGCACCTGTTTTCCAAAGCCGGGAGGGAGCAAATTGCAGAGTTTTTTTTTTGTGAAGCTGTGGACTGCTACCGGATGCTCACCTCCCTCCCAAAAGGGGGGGAGGAGAGCCGGGCTGTTGGGACTGTTTAAGGTGGCTCCCCCTGGTTCCAAAAACAGCGGGGATTGAGTTGTTTCCTTTTTGCTTTTTACCCCTGCCGTGCGTGTGCCCTGAGAGTAAAACAAGAGAAGACTGTTTTGAAGGGCTACTGTATTTCTTTTGAACTTGCTGTACTGTGAATCCCTGAAAATAATAGCAGCAGCTTCAGAGAGCATTTTCTATCTCACAGATAGGCTGCAGAGAATACCCTACCCCTCTACACACCCACCCCTAGAGTGACATGTCTTATATAACCTCCCTATCAACCCACTCATTACTTTTACCTCACCCATTTCTATTCTTCTATCACCTTCTCCCACTACTCCAACCAGAGTTACACCTAATCACACTGACCACCCTTCAACATCTTCAGTCCTTCTGTGACTGTTCTCTTGTGCTTGACTGCTTAAATATTTTAAATTTAAATGCTTTACTTTTTGTCTATTAGATTGTAAGCTCTTTGAGCAGGGACTGTCTTTCTTCTGTGTTTGTACAGCGCTGCGTACACTTTGTAGCGCTCTAAAAATGTTAAATAGTAGTAGTAGTAGTAGTACCTAAGGTAGATGTACTGTTTATGGCGGTGACCAAAAAGACTACTATCCTGGTTTAAGGTGGTACAGCACTTAAGTAAACATGTGACTACAGAATAGAGGTTGCCTTAAAGTTATTTTTTTCAGATTGCAACTCTGAGCTTGCAGGCAACTATTTGTGCCTCCTATGCTGCTAGGGACTCCTTATCCTTGGAACAGCAGATTGTTACACCCTCCTGATTTTATGTCGTCTCTCGAGATGGGCTTGTTGTATGTGGTGGATGCTCTCTGAGTTGTTTCGGGCCTCAGCTAAACAGATGGCGGTCACTGTTTTAGCTAAGAGGTGGCTTGGTTGAGTCATTGGTCTGCAGGTGGGGCCTCTAAATCACGCTTGGTGAGTCTTCTGTTCAGAGGGAAGTTGGTTTTTGGAGAGGATCTGGAGAAGCTAGTTAAGGATCTAGGGGATTCTAAATCCCAAGGTTTACCCAAAAGGCTCGGGTTAGAAAGGCAAGGTGCGATAGATCTGGTAAGATGGGCCCTAATCCTCATTTTTCTCCAGATCAGTCTTTCTTTCAGGGAGCTAGAAAATCTCACTCCTCTGCCTCATGCTCCTCTCCTTCCTCAGCGCCTGCCCAGTGACTGGCTGCTGGTTCATTCCTTGCCTGACAATGTGGGAGGATGTTTCTCCCTCTTTTACAAGGAGTGGGCAAAATTACCACAGAGCAGTGGGTTCTGGGCATTATAAGAGATGGTTACAGGCTAGAATTGTGCCGCCCTATCATAGATCTCTTCTTGGAATCTCCCCGTGCAAGACACCGTCCAAGTGTCAGGCAGTTCTGTCCACTCTTCAGTCACTGTTGGCACTCAGGTTGGTGCAGTCTGTCCTTCCTCAGGAGTGGGGATCCGAAATGTATTCCATCTACTGTGTGGTCCCAAAGAAAGGTGTGGCATTTCATCCGGTGTTGGACCTCAAATGTGTTAACAGATCGTTCAAGCTGCATCACTTTCGGATGGAGACGCTGAGATCTGTCATAGCCTCGGACTGGCCGGGATAGTAATTTACATCTTTTGACCTCAAGAATGCTTATTTGCATATCCCTATCTGGCCGATTTGCAGTTCTAGGGAGGCATTGTCAATTCCAGGGTATGCCATTCAGGCTGTCCACGGCACCCCAAACCTTTTCCAAGGTCATGGTGGTGGTATCTTCCTTCCTATGAAAGGAAGGGATTCAAGTTCATCCTTATCTGGATGACTAGCTAATTCGAGCCTCTTCCAAACAAGAGAACATTGTGGTAGCCTACAGGGTGGTGTCCCTCCTGATCTCTCTGGGTTGGGTGGTGAACTTCGACAAGAGCCTCCTTACTCAAACTCTGGAATATCTGGGGGACTGGTTCGATATTCTCCATATAAGGATTTTTATTCATCTTGCTCGCCAAGTGAAGCTCCAGGACCAGATCCACCATTTCTCTTCTCTCCCGTCCCACGATTTGGGATTATGTTCAGGTCCTGGATTCGATGCTTACAAGTCTAGAGGTTGTCCCCTGGGCTCGTATTCCCCATGTGGCCCCTTCAGGCATCTCTGCTAAGTCGCTGGTCCCCAGTTTCAGAGGACTACAAGATGTGGATTTCATGCCCTCAAGAAGCTAGGGGAGCATAGACCAGTGGCTGCTTCCTCATAATCTCTAGGCAGGCTTTCCTCTCGATATGGTCACTCGGTGTGTCATCAGATACCAGCCTGTTGGATTGGGGAGTGCATTATGTCCATCACATAGTGCAAGGGCTGTGGTCTTTGAGAGAGGCCTCTTGGCCCATCAACAGACTAGAGCTCAGAGTGATCAGGAATGCTCTTTTGGTGTTTGCTTCTCTCATCTGGGATGTGCCGGTGAGAGTGTGCTTGGACAACCTGAACCTGACAGTAGTTTTCTGTGTCAACAGACAGGGAGAACGAAGAGTGCTCCTGTGGTCAAGGAGGCCTGTTTTCTCTTCCATTGGGCATATGGGAACGTTCCTCTCCTCTTGGCTGCTCACATTGCGCGAGCTCTGAATACAGAGGCTGATTACCTAAACAGAATGTCTCTTGATCCGGGGGAGTGGCAGCTGTCCAGTCAGGTGTTTGATCTTATCACTTCCCACTCTGGATCTGATGGCAACCAGGGACAATGTGCAGACATGCACCTTTTTCAGTTGTGATAGGGAGGCTGAATTTCGGGGAGTAGAAGCTCTAGTTCAGCCTTGGCTGGCTGTGGACCTGTTCAGTGTTTCCACCTTGGCCAATGATAGAACTCTCATATGCATAGCTCTACATCCAGGCCAGGTGATTCTAGTGGCACAGGACTGGCCCAGGCGTCCGTGGTATGTGGATTTAGTGCATCTACAGGTAGCCCCTCCTTTATGCCTTCCCTGCCCATGGGACCTATTACATCAAGGACCAGTTCTCATGGAGTATCCCTCCTCCTGTGATCTTATAGCCTGGCTGTTGAAAGGGCTTAGGTCGGGAAAGAGAGGGTATGTGGAGGATGTCGTAGCCACCACATCTATGGCCTATGGCAGCGTTTGGAGAACCTTTGAGAGTTGGGCAAAGCAGTGAGCTGTTTCCCCCCTGCAGGCTTCATTGCTGGACATTCTGTTCTTTCTTCAGGACAGTTTAAAGCAGGGTTTAGCCCTGAACTCTTGAAATCTCAGTTAGTGGCTTATTACAGGGGCCATGTGCAACGCACTTCATTTGCGGCTCATCCTGACGTGGTACTTTTTAACATTTTTTATAACAATTTAACATATTTCAAGACCATACATCCTGATACAGAACCTCAATCAGATGATTTTTCCTCCCTTTCTTTTGGAGGTCTCTTATGCATTATCTGAAGGCTACCAGTGACTTCCAGTGTTCGGATCATCTCTTTGTCCTGTTATCAGGCCTTAGGAAAGGTCTGCAGGCTTCTGAACCTACGGTAGCATGCTGACTGAAGGACTCTATTTCTGTGTCATATTTGCTTGTGGGAAAGGCTATTCCCTTGAATGTTAATGCCCATTCTATGTACTCTTTTCTACGTTCTTTGCAGAATCTCAGTCTTTCATTGGAAGAAATTTGTTGCTCGGTCACATGGGCTTCTTTTCATACCTCTTCGAAATACTATCATTTGGATTTATGTGCGAAAGCGGAATCTGCCTTTGGCACTAAAGTGCTGTCTGTGGTGGTGTCTTGCTCCTGCCCTACTTAAGGATTGTTTTTCTACATCCCATTTTTATGGACTGATCCTTTGGTGACAAAATGGAAGGGAAAATTAGTTCTTACCTGATAATTTACTTTCCTTTAGTCCCAAAGGATCAGTCCAGGACCCACTCTTTAGTATCTTGCTATGTTTTGTACGTAGTTCTGGGTTGCTTGTTCTTGGGCATAAGTTGGACTTCCTCTTCTGTATGGATTTCTTCAGTTGGTAAAGAAGGCAGGAGTTTTTTTTTCTTCTGATTTCTATTGGCATCCTTCTGCTGCTTGGTTATCAAACAGTGGCTAAAGCTAACTGCATGGAACCAGATAAGCACAAATTAGTGGTGCTCTCTATCACCGCCTGCTGGTTGATGGACATAACCTATTCGTATGGACTGATTCTTTTGGACTAAAGGAAAGAAAATTATCAGGTAAGAGCTAATTTTTCCTTTTCAACTTGATTTGAAAACAGTTGTTCCTTGAAAGTGTTTTCTATCTTTTGCCTTTGTAAACCTTTTAACATCACTCACACTGCATGTTCTGTATGTTGCTGTCTTGTCCAATTCAGAGGTTTATTCTTTCTGCAGCTTTCTCCAGAAGAGGGTTATGTTTCTGCTAAGGACGACTCATTTTTCTACACTGCACAGTCATTTGAGGAAGAAGAGCCAGCTGAGGCAGCCCTTTTCCATGCTGAGCTGGCTCTGGTTAGTGACAGTAATTTACTAAGCATTTCTGTTAAATAACATTTGTTTCTTATTTGTCCTAACACTATAATAAGCAATCCTTATTTCATTTTGTACTTATTTTAAAAAACAGCATCATTTATTTTCCTAAAACAAGCTTTTGTTTTTATATATATGTATGCTGTCAAATGGATCACCTGACTTACCAAATGTCATCTGGTAAAGCTTCCCAAATTCAGTGTTTTAATATTCTAGAGCTATCCATCACTGGATTTTCTGCAACTGATCCCATTTTCTAATTAGACACCCAGGATTGTTCTGTCATTATTTTTCTCTTGACTTTATATGCAGAAAGGTAAAAAGAGCTGTGAACACATTGGATTACAAACGAGCCTTAGGGCCCTGTGTACTAAACCACGCTATAGGTGCGCTAGTGTTTTTAGTGTGCGCTAACAGTAGAGACATCCATAGGAATATTTGAGGGTCTCTAGCGTTTAACTTGCTCTAAAAATGCTAGTGCACCTTAGTAAACAGGGCCTTTTAGTCTTCCAGGGCCTTTAGTCTTCTACTTTGAGCAGCTGAGGTCACAAAGGGTGTGCATTCTTTTCTAACAAATAATCTGCTGATCCACAGGTTTGTAGGAAATTTGTTAGATTTTTAGTCCACCGTGAAACTTAAGTCTTGAAGTCCTTTATTTGTTGGTTGTTCACACAGCCAAATCAATCCTATTGCAGGAGAGAGGGCATGAATTTTATTTTGTCTAGGTGCTGAAAAACATCAGAGAATTTGGACCTGTTGAAATTAATATCCACAAAGAGATGCAGCCTAGTTAAAAGAAATATCTCATATTCCATTTTAAATGTCCGACATTTCTTTTATCATGTTGTGGCTTATAGTTTAGTATTGGTAATACTACTATTCTCATTATTAGAGATAGGTCTGACAGTATATTTACACAAAGGAGGAATACGTGTGTTTTCTCAAACTGGGTAGGTGACACCTTGGCACTCTCATCCCAACCATACACTATATATATCCCAACCGTATACTATATATATATCATACACTAGACAAGTTATCCAAGAAGAAGAGTGGAATTTATTATGGCCACAGTATTCTGCAACTTACATATGTAAAGACATTTACAATAATGAGCCATTACATTCTTGTATACAGTTTACAGCAACAAACAATTAAATATGACTCGATCTTCTAACTAGAGCATTTCAGGGCAAGGGATCTAACCTTTTGTCACACAGCTCCTTCTACTTCTATCTTACTCACGATGTAGATTTCCTGCTCTGCCCTGGACATATACCGCAGACATGCCTAGGCGCGAACATCACAGCTTTGATCAGGGGATTGCCGTACAAGCATCTTCCCCTTGCATTGGACTTTGATCCTGGGGACCTGAGTTCGATTCCCACTGCAGCTTCTTGTGACTCTGGGCAAGTCACTTAACCCTCCATTGCCCCTGGTACAACCTGAATATACTATGTAAACTGCTTTGAAAGTAGTTGCAAAAACCACAGAAAGGCGGTATATCAAGTCCCATTTCCTTTTCCCTTCCCTTTCTCAACCATTGACACTCTTTCTTGAAGCCTTCAGCCTCCCCATTCTGTCCAAGTCTAAGGTAGGCACCGCTGTTACTCTGGCATTGGTCCCCCTCCATGCAAGAGGGGGGACTACATCATCCATGAACCTGCTAGCATGGGACAAACCACTTCAAATTTAACCTTAATTTGGTCTGAGACATACTGTTGTGTACTCTATCAGGCTAGGACCCACCGCCTGTTGAATGCTGCGTGAGACCCTAACCTCCCTGAGATCGGGTGGGTGGGTGAGCTGTAGTAGTACTACTACTACTACTACTATTTAACATTTCTAGAGCGCTACAAAGTGTACGCAGCGCTGTACAAACACAGAAGAAAGACAGTCCCTGCTCAAAGAGCTTACAATCTAATAGACAAAAAGTAAAGCATTTAAATTTAAAATATTTAAGCAGTCAAGCACAAGAGAACAGTCACAGAAGGACAGAAGATGTTGAAGGGTGGTCAGTGTGATTAGGTGTAACTCTGGTTGGAGTAGTGGGAGAAGGTGATAGAAGAATAGAAATGGGTGAGGTAAAGTAATGAGTGGGTTGATAGGGAGGTTATATAAGACATGTCACTCTAGGGGTGGGTGGGTAGAGGGGTAGGGTGGGTGGAAGCAGGAGAAGGTATTCTCTGCAGCCTATCTGTGAGATGGAAAATGCTCTCTGAAGCTGCTGCTATAAGTTGTTAGCAGGCAAAATGGCGATTGCACCTTTGCATCCATTGCCCTTGTTTCCTCCAGTGGCCATCCTTTTCTATGCCTCCTGGTCTTCCCCTCTGGTTGCCTCCCCCTTACCTTTTTCCTTACTCCTTCCCCCTTACTATCCCCAACCTAACTTGTTTAAGCCTGCCTGTGTGCGCTTTGCTAATTCCCCTCCCATTCCCTCATCCCCGGTTTGTGCTGAGTCACCGCCCATTTGTGCTTCTGACCGCCTATACAGCAGGGTCATTCTCCTTTCTTGTACAACTGACTGCTAGTGATGCCTTTTTCTTAAGCTCATATTTTTTCAGTAGTACTTTAAGTGAGTTAGATTCAGGTTTAGTAGATACTTCCCTGTCATCGGAGGGTTTTCAGTTTAGTTCTGTACCTGAGGCAATGGATGGTAAGCAGAAGAATTAGTAGGATTTGAATTCTTTCAAGGGCCAAGAGATGATAGTGAATCGCCAAAAGCAGTTGTTGTAATGTATGTGATAAATTATATCATGTCCTATTTCATAGAGCAACACCAAAGCAGACACTGTGAAGTCCAAAAGAGTATTTATTCAAACAAGTCTTGTTGTGGCCATGTTTCACCAAATAGGCTGCATCCGGGGTAAGCATAAACAGCTAATCAGATTCACATAGGATTTGCCCTGGCAGTGAGACTGAGTTTCCAAGATGACTTGAATGCAGCTTATTATCCTCAGAGGGCAGAGCAACAGCTTCACATGTCCTATTTCATACCAGTAGAAAATTCACACTAAGGCATAGATTAAAAATAATTTGCCACTTTTCTCCTTTAATAAGAAAATAAGAACAGCCGTACTGGGTGAGACCAATGGTCCATCTAGCCCTATCCTGCTTCCAGTAGTGGTCAATCCACGTCACAAGTACCTGTGAGAAACCCAAATAGTAGCAGCATTTCCATGCTACCAATCCCAGGGCAAACAGTGGCTTCCCCCATGTCCATCTCAATAAAGGCAATGGACTTTTCCTCTAGGAACGTGTCCAAACCTTTTTTAAACCCAGGTACGCTAACCGCCGTTACCACATCCTCCGGCAGCAAGTTCCAGAGCTTAACTATTCTTTGAGTGAAAAAATATTTCCTCCTGTGTGTGTTTTAAAAGTATTTCTATGTGATTTCATTAAGTGTCCCCTAGTCTTTGTACTTTTTGAAAGAGTGAAAAATTGATTCACTTTTACCCATTGTATACCACTCAGAATTTTATAGACCTCAATCATATCCCCCCATCAGCCTTCTCTTTTCCAAGCTGAAGAAGTCTCCCTCTTTAGCCTTTCCTCATACTAGAGGAGTTCCTTCCTCTTTATCATTTTGTTTGCTCTTCTTTGAGCCTTTTCTGAACTCCTGAATGCTGGTTTTCGTGCCTTTTTGCCTGACAGCGTTCAGGAGTTTAGTGGCTTTTAGACAGTCACTGTGAAGCAGTTATACCATGATTCACTTGTATTTGTCTGCTTTATAGCACCACATATATGAGCATTGTTATTTAAAGAGAATTGTATCTGACCTCTGACACAGGTGGTTTATTCTGCCGAATCATGGACCCATGTCGGGTCTAATTTGGTGTTTTGAATAAAGGATTTATATTCTTATACATGTGAAGTCGTGTGTCAGCTTCTACTCCTTGGAACTTATTATGATCTATGCAGAAGTTACAAATTTCGCTTACTCTGTTTCTTATTTCAGTTTTCAAAGGGTTACATGATAGGATTTCTACTACTATTACTGCCAAACTGTGCGTTTATCAGCCAATGAGATTGTTGCATTCCATAAATTCTGCTGTTCTAGTTGTACCCAATTATTGGGATGTTAGGTTGGAGGAATTTTGGCACATATTGCAGGGCCGCAACTTTGGAATTGGCTACTTTAGTGTATTAGAGAATTGCAAGAAATGAGTAGGTTCAGGAAATCGTTAAAAACATTTGTTTCGTCAGGCATATAGTGCAGACTGATGTTTACTGAGTGGGGTCTTTGTGGCATGGACTTAGTTGTATTTACTTTATATTATATTTATGAACTGTATTTGTCTTATTTGGGTCGCATTTTTGTTAATGGCTTAGTTATATATTTGATCTTATTATTATGCCTGAGTTTGCTGTACTCCACCTAGAAAACTATGGATAGAACGGAATATAAATTTGTAGGAAACTGGTGTTAAATATTCTTTTACTGTAGTTTGCCAACTTCCACCACCCTAGCATATCTCTTTGCAAATTGAGCTCCTCAGTTTGAAAAGTCTTCACTTTCTTCTCCAATTTGGTCATTCTGTGTGATTTTATCATCCATATTAACAGTCCATCTATCCCAGTTTAACAGGACAATTCCTTTAATGGAGGAACATGGGTTTACTCAGTGACGAGATGTTTCTACCCATGTAGCTGGTTATACCCTCACCTCCTATTCTTTCTCACCTCATTAGGCCCCCCTTTTTTTCCCTAGACCGAATTTCTGCCTTTCCTTTATCCTGGTGCAATCGCTTATCTACCACATATATCCTTCTTGTAGCTTGAAAGTTACAATCTGTTGTTGTTACTATTATTTCAAACTTGTATCCTTCTTATATCCAAGAATCAGAGTGTCACATTTAATGAGCATCACACAATTGAAACTAGGTTGTCAGGTTTCCCCCCCAGAATTTCTCAACTCTACGTTTGGATTTTCAATTACCATAAAACCTTTCAGAGAATACATTATTAGAACCATTCATTACCATCAATTCTATCATTCTGCTCAGTGTCGCCTAAAGGAACTAGGCCACCATGTAGAAATACATGGACACAACTGCCAAACTTGAGAGACCAGTCACTCTTTATCTCTTCAGGGTACTGAAGAGTCTTGTGGAACCTAGTGCTAACCCTTTCAGGAAGTCATCTACACTCTCCTAAGCTGCTCCTTTCGGAGTCTGACGTCGCTGCACGTTGTACGTGCAGGAGACTTCCTGCACGTACAATGTGTAGCGACGTCAGACTTGGAAAGGAGCAGCTTTGAACAGCACGGACTCCGGAGGACGAAAAAGAACTTTAAAAGACCTTGGCTCTGCTGGCGGGGTTTGGGGTCCCCCGCCAGCCGAAGGAATATTTTTAAAGGCAGCGGCAGGAGGAAGCGAACCTCGGCTGGCAGGGGTTGGGGTCCCCCGCCAGCAAAGGTAGGTGACGGCGGTAGGGGGTCCAGGCCGAAATCTGCGGGGGCCCAGGCCCCCGTGGCCCCACGCAGATACGCCCCTGGGCTGGAGTGGGCTTTGATGGCAAATCCAGTGGTTGGAACATAAGGACAGTACCAGGCAGACTTCTATGATCTATGTCCCAGAAATACCAAAGAAAAATCAGGATCAAGTATTTTATGTTCAGATCTTTATCTGCTATCATCTGCTATGTTAAGTATGGTATCCAAAATAATTAAACACCTATTGGCAGAACAATAAAATGGCTTTCTAGAAAAAAAAAAACATTTTACATCACAATCAGACTAATTTTTCATAGTTCACTTGCTTTGCTCACATGTACAGACTCGCATGGATCAGGATAAAATTATTATATTACTATCCTTAGATTTATCTGCAGCATTTGACCAGGTGGATCATCGGTTATTAATTCATAGACTTCAATCAACGGGTATGATTGAAACTGTTCTATCTTGTTTTAATTATTTGACAGATTCTGTATGGTTATTCCTATTCTGATCCATACACTTGTACATTCTGGATGCTTTAGGGTTTTATATTTGAGTCAGTGTTGTTCAACGTATGGTTCCATTGCTTGGACTTATTCAGTTCTTGAATTATAAGCTTTCGTTTATGCAGATGATTTTAAAATTCTGACAATATTAGATCTGCGTAATGCTTATGAGATTGTTTTGTTAATGTGAAGCTTGCTAGGTTTTCAAACTGGCAAGTTGAAACTAAATCCTGAATAGAACAAGGACATGATTTTCAATAAGAGAAAACCATGCACCAGAAGACTCTTCAAAATATGGTAGTCAAACTTATAAAAGGTGCAAAAAAAAGCATCATGTTCACTAGTAAAAAGAACAATAGCTTCCAGTTTCTCACAGAATAACTCTTAAAATACTAATACTTTTATATAAAGTCTATCACTGGTTTGCCATTCTCCCTTTCCCATTATCTAATTTGTCACGCTCCTCTCAAAAGAATCTTCTGGTGTTCCATCTTTCAGACATATATACACTTAATTATAATTCATCATTCTATTTTTTACTACTAATCATTTCTAAAGCGCTACTAGACGTACGCAGCGCTGTACACTTGATCATGAAGAGACAGTCACTGCTCAACAAAGCTTACAATCTAATTAGGACAGACAAGACAAACAAGAGATAAGGGACTATTAAAGTGAGGATGATCAAATAAGGGTTCTGAACAAGTGAATAAGGGTTAGGAGTTAAAAGCAGCATCAAAAAGGTGGGCTTTTAGCTTAGATTTGAAGACGGCCAGAGATGGAGCTTGACATACCGGCTCAGGAAGTCTATTCCAGGCATATGGTGCAGCAAGATAAAAGGAACGGAGTCTGGAGTTAGCAGTGGAGGAGAAGGGTGCAGATAAGAGAGATTTACCCAGTGAACGGAGTTCCAGGGGAGGAATATATTGAGAGATGAGAGTGTAGAGGTACTGAGGAGCTGCAGAGTGAATGCACTTATAGGCCAATAAGAGGAGTTTGAACTGTATGCGGAAACGAAGCCAGTGAAGTGACTTGAGGAGAGGGCTAATATGAGCATAATGACACTGGCAGAATATTAGTCGTGCAGCAGAATTTTGAAAAGAATGAAGAGTAGTAGGTCTTTCCCTTTGGAACAATTTGCAGTACTTTTATGAATGGAACCGTCTTACCAGATGCTTTAGAAAGATCTTGAGACATTTTTATTCGGGGATGCTTTTGAGACCTGATTATGGCAGGACTAAGTGAGCAACAAAACAAGAAGCGGAAAAAGGAAGAAAGCTTGACAGACGATGGGATAAACAAATAACTTTAATTGCTGTAGTATATAGAAAGTACTTAAGACTCGACACGGCACTGCATTTTGGCAGTGTAGTGCGTGCTTCAGGTGTCTGACAATGATAGAGCTGTAGGACTGAAAATAATGCAGCCAAATACAACAATGTTTGAAGGTCTTTAAAAAGACCGTGCATAGATGAATGCTGCACTTTCCAAACATAGAAAAGATGCTGAGATGAAAAATGCTGGCAAGGTTTTTCGTAAAGGTAGAAGAATTTTCTCCGCGCAGCAAGTCTTGTCAGCATTTTTCATCTCAGCATATTTTCTATGTTTGGAAAGTGCAGCATTCATCTATGCACGGTCTTTTTAAAGACCTTCAAATGTTGTTGTATTTGGCTGCATTATTTCCAGTCCTACAGCTCATATCTTTGTCAGGCTCCTGAAGCAGGCACCACATTGCCAGAATACGGTGCCATGCCCAGTCTTGTGTACTATCTATGTACTACAGCAATTAAAGTTGTTTGTTTACCCCATCATCTGCCAGGCCTTCTTCCTTTTCCTGCTTCTTGTTTTGCTGCTATTATCCCGTGGGACTTTTTGTGTTCAGTTACCTTTTGGTTCCTGTATTTGCACATGACTAAGTGAGGACATGGAACACATGACAACAGTCTTTTTTTTTCCCTCATTATCTCTATTTAGATTTCTTTTTCTCTTTTCTGTTACCTTATTTCTATGTTATGAGCTTATGTTAATGAAGATTGTAAACCAATCTGCTGATATATCCAAATGTTTGTATGGCAAACCTTGAATAAACTGTAAACTTTTAATACATATATGCATGCATCCAAGGAGCTGTCCCTGTAGGAAGACAAAATGCAGAAGCTTCTGGAGTCACTCCCCAAACAACTTATAGAAGTCCCAGCACTTATTCCCCCATCCCCAGCTCTATGGCTTCCCTTTCTCCCATTGCTGCTGTGCTTCTACAGCCTAGAGGTGTCAGTGGAGATAGCTGGATTGTCCCATCTGAGTTGGAGGAGGCAGATATAAAAGCATAGCAGTGCAACTAGTGCTATCGGGCAAAGACAGGAGGTGGGGGGAGAGTTAGGGTTGCCGTGTGTATTTTGTGGATATCTTCTGGTACTTTATTATTTGTCACTGAGCTGGCCATAATGCAAGGAAGAAAAAAAAGAGAAAATTAAGTAGTTTCATCAACCATACTTTTATATGTCATTACCCACTGGTTCCAGAGGCATAGGGGCCCTTTTACTAAAAGATGTTAATCCTTTAATATGGCATTAATGCGAGAAACAAGGCTACTGCAAAATGTTAGTGTTTTGTGGTATTATGCCTGCTTTCGCAGGTTAAGTACATGTTAATTATTTTTTAGAAACATTTTAGTATAGGGGGTATGTCATGGGTGGAGAGAGGGCGTCCTGCACTATCCGGCTAGTGCATTCTGATTAGCACACACTAACCAGATAACACGGACTTAATCCTGGAGCGCTTAGTGCCTCCTAAATAGGAGCAGTAAGTGCTCTCCTGTTAATTTTTAACAGGTTATCCATGCTGTCAGGATCACTCCCTGGGTCCTCACCACTACTTCACAGTCTCTGCCTCATCAGCATTGCACACCATCCACTCCCAGAGTTAAAGGTCTGCAGTCAGTTTCTCAGGAAAAGAGAAGATGCACTGGAAGTGCTCTATTATCCCCTTAATGCAGCGATTCTTCTTTAAGTCTTCTCAGACCTTCTACTCTACCCAGTATAGTCTTACTTTAATCACAGTTCAATTTAATACTGCTCTCAACACCGTTCAATATAGCACTGCTTTCCAATACAGTTTTTCAACACAGTTCCACATAGCACTGCTTTTCCACACAGTTCAGCTTAGCACTGCTTTCAATACAGTTCTGCTTAGCACTGCTTTCAACACAGTTCAATTTAGCGCCGCTTTCAATACAGTTCACTTCCACAGCAATATGGTCTAAATCATTTTCTCACTCTTGGACCTAATGACCCATCTCCCTCATTTGTCAGCACAAATTCACCTGACATCCACCCACCGGGTCAATCTAGCAAGTCTTCATTCACCCTCTCATGTTCAGTTCATAATTCACTTTAAGAGCCCTCCAGCAGTACTTCCATTCTCTCCTCCCCTTCCTCTCGATCTAGGGGCTCCTCCCCCTCCCACATCTGATTCCATTTCCCAATCAACCACAGGCTTCTCCCTTTCTTGCAGAGAATCCTCTCCCTTCACCTGTTCCCTCTGCTGTTGCTGCACTGCCTTCTGGACCTTGTAGTTTCTTAGTTCCTGGTTTCTCTGCTGTTGCCCTGCCTTCTGGGCTTTGTAGTTTCTTTGCTCCTCACAATGCTAATGAAAGCATTAGCGTATGGCCTTCAGTAACTAGATAAAAAGGCCCTAAAAAGCACTGCGTTAAATCTGGGCTTAGTATGCCGGCAAAGTGCTACATTAGAACATGTTAAACCCAGATTCCAAAACACTTTAGTATAAGGGGCCTCGTAGTCTGAATTTCATGAACCAATTTAAGAAAACCTCAAATAAAGAATCACAACACTTAACATGATTAAAATTTGGAATAGTTTTATTGCAATGTAGCAGTTAATTAAGTATGTCTGTTTCTTGTTTATGGTTAAACTTTATTTGATAATGGCACTGTCATCTTTGATAAAATATTTCTCCAACAGCAAGCAGGCAATTGTATTCTCACAGCTGGGTAACATCATCTGACGGAGCCTGGTGTGAATGTTTACTAGCTATATTAACTTTAAACTTTCTAGCAGTGTCCCACTGTGCATACACTGGTGCGTTCCTGCCTGTCGCGCAAGCACAGGTTCCTCAGCTGCGTTCCTCCGCAGAGCAGGGAGAAACACTTGTGTCTCTCAGTACCTACTTTTTCGTTCGCAGTGCCTTCTTGTGCGGGTAATTTTATCCTGTTTTTCAATATTTGTCATTTTTTTCCTTTATTTTATTTCCCTTTAATTTTAGTAGTTTTTTTGGCACATAAGGTTTCCTTTCATTTTCATGAGTTCCTATGCCCGTTTAGACTGGAGCACTGACTTCAGTTTGAATGCTGCTCCTTTTTGCTGCTTACAGTTGAGGAGTTTAATTTGGTTGCAATTCTTTTCTCGATGCCTCAGAAGACCCCCAGTGGCTTCAAAAGGTGTGCCAAATGTAATCAGGTGATGGTGCATTGGGTGCCTTGGCCTAACCATGAGCCTATAACTCTCTTGCTTGCTCTGTTTGAAAATGTAGCCTCAAAGATTGATGCATCATCATTGCCACCGGAAGCATTGGCTTCAGTGGCTACCAGGACTTCAGCAACCACTGCGGCATCGAAAAGGTCTCCACCTCTATTGACATTGGATGCTGAGAGTAGGCCCTGGGGACCGGTCAGCATCGGACCTGACACCAAGGGCATGTGTGGGTTCTTTGATGTCCTCATCGGCACCAAAGGACCATGATGATGAGCATGGGGGGGGGGGGGGGGGGTGGAATTCAAGGAGCACAACACCGGAGCATTGACATTTATGATACCTGAAAAGCACTGGTAGGAGCACACTCTCTCTCTGGAAGAGTTGCTAGTGCGCAAGTCTCCAGGCATCCAGGTCCTGTTAACCAGTTTTGCACTGATGCTTTCTCAGGCTGCCTCTCTCCTGGCTCCCTGCCTTTGCTGATGCCTACTTTTGATGAACAATTTTGAGCCATGCTCAGAAAGGAGCTGGCTGGTGCAGATGCTGCAGCTGCAAACCACTCAGGCATCGAGGTTGCTTGTGCCAGCTGTGGATCAGCCCCAAATGCTTTTTGAGTCTCCATCCATGCCTGTACAGAGATCCTTGATGCCAGCACCTTGAAGGGTGTTGATGTCAACATCAACACATACAGTACTGCTCTTGAAATCAGGACAGTAAGCTTCCCAGAGTCTGAAAGGAGGGCTATAAATCTGCGCTTTTTTGGGTGTGGACATGGTGCCATTGAGCCGAGGCAGGCACAGACTCACTGAGCCCGGTCTGAGTATGGTGAGGAGTCTAAATAGGACTCGGAAGAGACCCCTTATGCTTCTTAAAGGAGGAGACATGGGGATACATTCTGATCCCTCTCCACCTCAAGAGAGATGTAAATCTCCACCTGAGGGTCTCTTTCACCAGTTTTGTCAGGGAGATGGTTTCTGCCATCCCATTTAAGTTAGAGACTGAGAAGGAGCTCAGGACAGAAATGTTAACTGTCCTGGACTACGAGTCTTCTCCTAAGGAAGGGGTCATGGTACCATTGTACCCTATCTTTAAAGTTGCACTGACAAAGAACAGTATCTTTTCCAGAAGGCTTCAATATTTGAGAATACTCAACTGACACACCATTCTTTGGTGGTTGAATCTGCCCTCAAATGAGCTAGGAGTTCCAAGACCAGATAGAGAGGCTCGGACCACGCTCATTTTGGAAGAAAGTGTTTTGGGCGTCGATGCTCATTGCCTGCATCCAGTCCTACCAGCTGTACACAAGCCTTTCTTGTATTCTTTGGTCCACAGTACACTAAGTCTTGCAGATTCTCTCCCACAGGAGCAGGCTGTAGACCTGGACCAATTGACCAGTAAGCAGCTAGAGTGTTGTAGAAAGTATCTGGCCAGGGGCGTATACGACTCTTTTGACATAGCATCCAGACTCTCTGCCATGGGTGTGGAAATGTGCAGACTGTGTGTCTGTGACCTGGGACCAGCAGTTCAGGAGAGATTGACGGATGTTCTTGCCAGGTTACAGTCTGTTTGGAGATGAGGTAGAAGAGGTCGCAGACCTCATAAAGAAACATACTGATACCATCCAGTGACTCTACTGCTCTCAGAGGTGTAGGTTTCTGCCACCTTGTCATTCTGCCCAGAATGGCTAGGGCCAGTGTTCTCGGCATCACCAGGCCCACCCTGAAGAAGGCCCAGCTGGCTCCCCAGTCAAAGCAAGAGACAAGGTTTTGACTTGCTCCAAGAGAGCATAGCCACACTAAAAATAATAGTCTCAGATGGTTTACCGGTAGGGGGGGAGGAGGCTGATTTTTTACAAACACAGGTGGCCCCTTGTAACCTCTAACTGGTGGGCTCTTCATATGGTCTATCTCTGTTATTCCCTGCATTGGCATCAGACCACAAAATTGCCCACTCAGAGCATTGTACATCAAAATTATGGAAAATATTGTGTACGATTTAATTGGGTTTTTTTTTTTTTGAGAGATTTGAAATCTTGGATCCAAATCAATTTGGTTTTAGAAAACAACATGATGTTTGATGTAGTGAGATCTGGATTTGATAAAGGAAAACACTATCTATTGATTACTTTAAATACTTTAAATATGTCAGCAGTGTTTGATACAATTGATCTTCACATTTTGTTGAATAGGTTGAAATCAATTGGAATCGATGACACTGTGTTAAGATGGTTTGCTTCATTCCTTGAGAGGCAATTTTGTATAAGTCAAATTAATTATAAAAAGTTTTGTTCATCTAAAAATGGGTTCCACATGGATTGTGTTTGTCAGTGGTTCTGTTTAATATTATTTTTGTTGCCTTTGTGTAGGCTGTTGATTAATTGCAAGATATATGTGGGTGATATTCAATTTTTGATACCTTTTGAAACTACAATGGATGCTACCTTTAATAAGTTAAGATATGCTTACAATCTATTCAGACTTGGATGAAAGCAAACCATCTTAAATTAGATGTAGCCAAAACTCAGATTCTTTTATTATCTTATTTTGAGGGTAATGATGTGCCTTCTGAATTTGTTTTTGGTTCTGCTACAATTGTGATCTTAAATAAGATTTGAAACTTAGGTGATAATTGATTCTGTATTGAATGTAAAATGGCATGTGCAAAAAGTGATTAAAGATGTATTTTTGAAATTGCATGTATTGAGAAGATTAAAAACCTCGCTGGGACATAGCAATTTCAGAAAAGTGATCCAGAGCATGATTTCACCTTGTTTTGAATAGTGTAATTGATTAATGCTTGGTCTAAAAAAGCCTCAGTTACGAGCTTTACATGTAGCTCAAAACACAGTAGCAAGGGTGTTGACAGGGAAATCTAAATGTGATCACATTACTCCAGTGTTGAGAGAACTACACTGGATGCTGATTGAACAAAGGATTAAATTTAAGATGTTTGATGTTTAAGGTACAAAATAGACATGTCTCATTTTTGGCATAAAAGCTACATATGTACCAGCCTAGACAATGATTGAGATCTAGAGAGCAATAGTTGTTTGATGTGGCTTAATACCAAGTCATTAGGTTGGAGGAATATAGAAATAAGATCTTCTTTATACTTGGTCCAATGCTTTGAAATACAATCCCAAAATGGTGGAGAGAGTGTCAGACTTTGACTGAATTTAAGAAAGAAATTAAACCTTTACTATTCATTGAGGCCTATGATGGACCCTAACTTGTTCAAATTTAGAAGTACAACACGTTGATATATTTTGATACTTGAGAATAATGTATATTAGAGTGAATTATGTCTGTTTCGAGTCTGTTAGTAATGTTGTAAAATGTGTATGAAGTGTATTATTGTGTATACAATTTTTTAATCCACCTAGAACTTTGGCGATAGTGCAGAATATAAATCTTTTAATAAATAAAAATCTATTGACACAAGCAGGTACTTGTAGAGGAAATCTTCGCCCTTCTGCAGGCCAATATGGTTGAACCCGTACCACTAGGGGAAGACCATTCCAAGTACTTCCTTGTGCCCAAAAAGATGAGGGAATGTCATCTCATCCTAGACCTAAGGGCCCTGAACAAATTTCTGGACAGTTCAGGATGATTTCCCTGGGCACCCTTCTCCCCATGATTCAGGAACATGATTGGCTATGCTCTCTGGACTTAAACAATGCCTGTACCTATATTTCGATACTAACCAGTCACAAGCGGTATCTCAGATATTCTGAATAGAGAAACACCACTACCAGTACCGCGTTCTGCCATGTGGCCTCGCATCAGCTGCCAGTGTATTCATCAAGTGTCTAATGGTAGATGCGGTATATTTGCACAGAGTGGGAATATACATGTTTCCCTGTCTGGACAATTGACTGGTCAAGAGCCCATTGCAGAAAGAGGCCTCAGTCAATGCATCTAACTATTCGGGTATTGGCGCTACTAGGGTTCGTTATAAACTATCCCAAGTCCCCCCTCCTCCCGGTTTAGCAGTTGAAGTACATAGGAGTCCTGCTCAGTACATTGCAAGCTCGTGCTTTTGTTCCACAAGTGAGAGCAGAGACCTTATCAATACTTGCCTCGCAAGTCCGAAGCAGCAAGCAAGTCACAGCTCGGCAAATGTTGAGATTGATGGGCCACATGGCCTCAACGGTGCATGTCACACCTTTGGCATCTCCATTTGAGATAGGCCCAGTGGACCATAGTTTTTCAGTGGTCTCAGGTGGCTGAGAATCTAGTGGATGTAATTCAGATTCCTCCAGAGTTAACTCATGCCCTTCTATGGTGGCCAATTCAAACAGACTCCACTAAGATGTGTTACTCATTTAAATGGAGGAGGTTTGTTGTCTGGTGTGAGGGCAAGGCCTTAGATCTCGTCACCTGTTCTATCTAAAATTTGTTTGAGTGCATTTTACACCTCTATGAGTCTGGTTTGAAAATCAGCTCTGTAAGGGTTCATCTTGATGTAATTAGTGTTTATCATCATCCTATAGAAGGTAAGCCCATCTCTCTACATCCTCTAGATGTTTGCTTCAAGAGAGGTTTGTTATTAACAAAGCCAAGCCCCCCTGTCATACCTCGAACTGTCATGAGATCTCAATACTGTCTTCACCCAGCTGATGAAAACTGTTTGAGCCGCTTGATAGCTGTCATCTGAAGTATTTGACCTGGAAAGTTGTGTTTCTGGTGGTGGTCACTTCAGCTCACAGAGTCAATGAGCTGTATGCCCTAGTAGCTGATCCACCTTACACTAAGTGTTTCACCACAATAGAGTAGTTCCCAAGAAGTCAACCTACTCATGATTCTCCCTCTGTTATGTGCTTGAATGGACTTTACTCAAGAAACAGCATTTAATATTGGCTATGTTGGCTCCTCATTTGTGGAATTCATTGCTGCAATAACCTTTGACTTGAAATCTCAGAGAGGAAATTTAAAGTAGACTTAAAGGGTCATGTCTTTGGCATTTGGCCTTCATGTGTTCACTGATGACTGGGGATACTAGCACATAGCTTGACATCTTTGTATTGTCTTTTTCTAAATTTTTAATTATTGAAGCATATTGTTAGACCACCCTGTTGTATGCACAAACAGTGATGTAGTATATTAGTGAAATTAACAAACTAAGGGCCCTGTTTACTAAGGTGCGCTAACGTTTTTACTGTGTGCTAAAAATTAGCATTCGCTAACGCAAGAGACATTCATATCTTTGGGTGCCTAGCCTTAGCGCACGCATCAACACTCCACCTAGTTTCTGACTATTTTCTTTTTACATCTGGTCTCTACGGATTACCAACAGTCTGTTCGTCTGTCCAATTTAGATTGTAAGCTCTGTTGAGCAGGGACTGTCTTTTCATGTTAATTTGTACAGCGCTGCGTAAGTCTAGTAGCGCTATAGAAATGTTTAATAGTAGTAGTAGTAGTTCTCTGCACATTCTCTATTCCTTCCTAAGGTAGTGTTAGAGTTCCATCTTAATTAGTCAATCGTCCAACCAACGTTTTTTCCCAAACCACATGGCCATCCTGGTGAGAGTGTATTGTATACCATTACAAGTGAGCCATAGCCTTCTATCTGGAGCAGCCCAAAGCCCATAGACAGTCCACCCAGGTTTTGGTTCTGTAGACACTGTTGTATATCAGAGAGTCACTTAAACAGCAATTACTCTGGACTTGTATTGCTAAGGATATGATCAGTGCCTAAATTTAGATTTTTGTTAATCTGTCTACAAATGAAGGAATAATGCCAAAATGGGAAAAAAATACAGTGCACTCCATTTAAGTGCACGTCAAATAAGCGCGTGCTCTGTTTAACTGCATGCCGTACTTCGGTCCCTTTTTTGGCGCCATCAATTTCTATGGGGATAAACTTCGGTTTAGCACACCACTGATAAGTGAAAGATTCGCTTATATGTATGGTTTAAGACCGCTCCTCTGCAGGAAAGACTCCACATAAGTGTGCGCATGGAATATGGAAGCCAGTTGGCGTGTGACAACCAACATGATTTTATTTATTTATTTGTATCCCACCTTTTTCCCACCTATTTGCAGGCTCAAAGTGGCTTACATAGTTTTGTTAACACAATTATTCTTGGATGTCAGGTACAATTATTGTTGTATAGAGATTAGTTAAGGGAAGAAGTAGAGAGTAGAAGGAAGGCATTAGGTATAGTGGATGGTAGGTTTTCAGCAATGGATTAGTAAGGTTCTGGGTTTTCGTTGTATGCTTTGTTGAAGAGATATGTCTTGAGGGATTTGCGAAAGATAGTTGTTTCGTTGATTGTTTTCAAATTTACCACCCCTTTAACTGCCACAGGCAGAAGAAGCGAAAGAATGTTGTTAGAGTGTACACTGGAGGAGTCGTCATTGCGGCGGAACTGTAAGACTTTAACACTGGCTGAACGAATAGAAGTTCTTAAAAAAATTAGAAAACAAACAAAGTCAAGCATCTATTGCTAAAGAATATGGTGTCAATCCCAGTCAAATTTTCACGTGTCTTGAAGCAGAAAGATCAGCTTCTGGAAGACTGGCAAAACAATACAAATCCACACAGGAAACGTAAAAGGTCGGGAAAAGCTGAGGAGGTAGAAGATGCTCTTCTTCGGTAGTTTTCTCGAGTCAGGAGCAGACAGTTTCCTGTCAGTGGTCCACTGCTTATTGAGAAAGCTAACCAGCTAGCTGAAAGTCTTGGACTAACTGAATTCAAAGCCACTGTTGGATGGTTGGAGAGATGGAAGGAGAGGAACAACATAAAATTCAAGAAAGAGCATGGTGAGAAACAAGATGCTGATGATTTTGGTGCTGAAAATTGGGTTGTTTCAGTTCTTCCTACCATCTTGAACGAGTTTGCACCTCATGACATTTTCAGTGCTGACGAAAACGGTCTCTACTGTCGAGCGATTCCTGATGGAACACTTGCATTTAAACATGCCGAAACTACTGGAGGTAAAACGTTGAAGGACTGACTGATGATCCTCCTTTGCTGCAATATGGATGGGAGTGAGAAGTTGGAACCACTTGTCATTGGAAAGAGCAAACAGCCCCGTTGCTTCAAGAATGTTAAGCGACTTCCTGTTTCATACGAGGCTAACACAAATTCATGGATGACTGGGGAAATTTGGGAGCAGTGGCTAAAGAAGTTAGACACTAGAATGCGGGCACAAAACCGTCAGATTTTGTTGCTTTGTGATAATTGTGCTGCACACAGTGATGATGTCAGGCTGTCTAACATCAAGATGGTCTTCCTGCCACCAAACACTACCTCTCTGATCCATCCTATGGATCAGGGCATAATAGCCAATTTCAAACAACATTATTGGGCTCTTGTGCTACGTCGTCTGATGAGCGTTATGGATGACCAGACTTGCAAGGATAAACATGCTGTTGAACTGGCTTGTAATCTATCACTGTTGGATTCCCTACATATGCAGAAAGAAGCCTGGAATCATGTTACACAGGCAACCATTGTGGAGTGCTACAAGTGGGCAAGCTTTGTTAAGGATGTGGAGAGGGACGAAACAGATGCAGCTGTTGCAAACGTGTCAAATGAACAGATTATTGGCATCCCAGCTGGTGTTACTGAAGAGGAGTTTCATCACTACATAGCTGTTGATTACGATCTACAAACAGCTGACAACAGCACTGATGTCGAGATACGCGCCTACACGCATTCAACAACGGCTGATGATAAACAGATGATGAAATGAGCAGTGAGGCACATGCTGACGAAATTCAACAACCTCCTTTCACTTTTGCAAGAGCGCTGGAGAGTTTTAACACCGTGCGGGCCTATCTGTAGGCCACAGGATGTCAGTGCTATGACAGTTTTTACCGTCTGGCAGACGTAGTCTATGAAACTCACAGACCCAATTTTGTACAGAGGACTATAACTGATTACTTCAAGTAAGCGTAATGTCAGTTAATGGAGACTGTATACTGTACGTATAATAATAAACAGTACTGTACATATGTTTATCAAATGTCAAGATTCTTTGGATCACAATGGCTAAGTGCACGCTCCGGTTAACTGCATGTATTTCTTTGATCCCAGACCCTTGCACTTAAGCGGATTGCACAGTCTGTGTATATATGTATGTATGTGTGTATGTGTATATATATATATATATATATATATATATATATATATCCTGAGAAGAGATTACCTTCCTAGCTTATCAGCTAAAGTAGGACAATGTCCACTTGTCTGAGCAGAACCTTTCTTGTACAGGCAAAGACCAAAGTTACCTAAGCTGTGAGCATAAGAGGAAAATTCCTGCTTCTCTCACCCTCATGGTCCATAGCTTCAGAGTCTGGTTGAGGTGATGAATCAGCTGCTCCTTCAGTCTCTAGCAGAATTCCCCTGCAAGCCCCTACTGATCAGGATTTAGTTCAGGGTCCATGCTCTGTGCAGCCGGTTACTGTATGTAGAAAGCTGCCAAGAACTTGGCTTTGGGCTGCACTAAGCAGGAGGAATTACAGTTCACAGGTGTTTGGGCAAATCAGTTTCTTTCTCCTGAGAGAGATCGTACACCATGAAATCTTCTTCTCTTCTCTCTGTTCTTCTTTTTCTCTCTCTTTCTTGCCCAGCGTTGCCACTGCCCTTTGGGTCCACAGATGACCATCATGGACCAATCACGAACCATCTGTCCAGGTCATGATGATGAGGTCCTTGTTGGCATCCTGAAGAACCGCTTATCAGTCAGTACCAAACTCATCTCCATAGTTCACAGATGTTCCCGGAGACAATGTCTCTGTGAAGCATGCTCCTTCACACCTTCCCAGGAGATAAATTTGAAGGCTAGTTTCAAGTAAACAACATGTCCTTCAATGAAGTCACCAGCACAGCTGTGCCAAAAAGTAGTTTTAAAAGCTGGTTCATGTTGTATTGAGGCCTCAGGCTCTAGAATTCATATTGATTTTACAAAGATGGTTCAGGCCTAACAAGTCTTCAGACCAGCAAAGGTGAGAGAGCAGGAAAACTCCCTACAGTTCTTTTGATCCAAACTGGATGGGGATAGCTTTCGGCAAACGCACACTTTCTAATTGGCTAGCAGTTTGCATCTCCTTTACCCAGGCTGGGCTGACTCTAGAGGGTGATGTCAAGGCTCATAATATCAGAGCCATGGCTATGTCGGTAGCCCACTAGAATCCAACTCCACCCCTCTAGGCCCAGTCTTCTTTGGTTCCAGGCTGCACCTTCACAACTAGTATGTAAATAGTTTCAGGCTAATTGACTTAACAGGCCTCAATGCTTTGAGGCCCTATTTTCCTAGTATTGTTTTTTGGTGAGCCTGCTAGCTAGGGATTCCAAACTGTGAGAATACAACGGTCTGCTTGTCCTCAGAGAAAGCAAAGTTGTCTGTAGCAGGTGTACTCCAAGGACAGCAGGCCAAGCATTCTGACATACCCTCCCACCTTTCCTTGGAATTGTATTCTTCAGCTTTTTTACAATGACTGAGGAACACATGCTTGCGTAATTTCAGTTGGTCCATGTGATAACACCTATTTACCATTTTGTTTTCTATCTTTTTAATACAGTTTGTTCCAAAAAATAGTCTTTTCATTAAAAAAAGGTATAAACTATTTCAAAATTCAGGTTTAGAAATTAAACGTCTAACTGGTAAACTCAAAACGTTAACTGGCTAATAACTCATTTTTCATGGGCTATAGTGTAAAAAAAAAATACAATTAAGCATCTTCAAATTGATAGTGATAGATATGAAAGTATTCTGTGACAGTAGATAATTTGACTAATTAAATTGCATTTGTTAGGTGGACTCAAGTGAAACTGACTTAGCAGATGCATCAACCTTTGAACCACCATATTCTCAAGAGAATGAGAACAACTTACAAGTCTCTCTTATTGCACTACATGGCAGTTCTTGTAATGGAGATCTGAATTATAGTAGTCAACTCTCACTTCCATCATCTATTTCAGAGGTAAATATAAAATATATATTTTATGATGGGATTAAAGTAAGAACTTGTTTGAAGAATGTTAGCGTTTGTCCATTTGTTGTGAAACATTATAGCACTCTTGATCCATCTGTCCATATGTTCATTATCAGTATTGGCAGGATATATTTTAGACATTTTTTAACTGTTTTTTTTATTAATTTCCAATTATACAAAACAATGCTCTCATTTACATCTTATCATTCACAACATAATGCTGAACTTCTATGCCAACTCTTGCTATTATTCCCTCTCCCCCCTCCCCCCCCCCTATCATCGTGGTGCTAATGTCTGTTCATGTAAGTGTTCATTTAGTTGCCACACTTTGTTAAAGGCTCCCATTCGCCCTCTTCTCATAGCTGTCAGTTTTGCCATCTGGTATAGGAAGTACACTCGTTGCATGACCCTCCTCACCTCAGGCGGCTGTGGGTTTTTCCAGTCTCTGGCTATAGCAAGTTTGGCTGCCACCAAATATTGTGTGGCTAGCTTGTGCTGAGGCCCTGTCATTGAAGCCGGTTTGAAATGAAGAAGGCGATGCACCGGCATGCAGGGGTAGGGGCATTGAAGAACTGTCGATCTCTAGCCTGCAACCCATATTCCTCCTGTAGTTCTGTAAAGCTTATTATCTTGTCAGCATCCCACAGTTGGCCCAGCTTATGGAGCCCCGCCCGTGCCCAGTGTTTGAAGGTTATCTCAGTGGCTCCTAATGGAAAACCTGGCGCCCTGCAGATCCCTGTCTGATGGAAGTATGTGCGTTCTGGGAACCACTGTTTCCTAATTTGGTACCAGGTGAATAAAATGTGCCTAAGTCCAATGGGCATTCTTCACCCTATATTCCTCAGTTCCTTACTTGGTATCCATAGGAGATCCCCCACCTCTCTCATCCCAAGCCAGGCCCTTTCCCAATGTAACCATTTTTTATTAACTGCTGGGTGCCAATCGGCAAGGATTCTTAATTGGACCGCCTGATAATATAAAAAGAAGTTGGGGACTCCCATCCCACCCCTCTCTTGTGGTAGAAACAGTATAGCACGCCTCACCCGTGGGGGCCTTTTCCTTCATATAAAAGCAAACATCTTTCTATTGAGGCGTGTAAAGAAACTCCGAGGGATAGGAATAGGGAGCACCATAAACAGATATAACATTTTAGGCAGCATCATCATTTTAACGGCGCTAATTCGACCCTTCCACAAAATATTTAGACCTTCCCACCTATCAAGTTCAGCTATTAGCTCTGTTATTTTCATCGGAAAATTTGCCTCATAGAGATCCTCTACTTTAGGGGTGATCTGTATCCCCAGATTTTGTGGCCCACACAAACGGGAATGCTGCCCTCATCTGCTCTATCTCATGGTCAGGTATTGTAATATTAAGTAACTCTGTCTTATTAATATTCACCTTGAATCCCGACCTTTCCCCATATTGTGTCATTAATTCTATAGCCCGCCGCACCGATGGTTCAGGGTTCGTCAGTGTCATCAGCACATCATCTGCAAACAGCATTAGCTTATGTTCCCTCTTTCCTCGTACCACTCCTTTTACTCCTGTATCCACTCTTATAATACAGGCCAGTGGTTCAATTGTTAGGGCAAACAATTGTGGTGAAACTGCACAGCCCTGTCTGGTACCTCTTTGGAGTTTAATAGGCTCTGAATAGGAACCATTGACTTTTAATACCGCCAATGGAGCCTGGTAAAGTAATTGCAGCCACTTCAGGTAACAGCCCCCTATCCCGACTCTTTGTAGCATTGCAAATAAGAATGGTCATTCCACTCGGTCGAAATGCTTTTTCTGCATCGACTGATAGCACTACGGCTGGCTCCCGCTCGTCTCTCATTTGTTGGAGTAAATGCAACAAACATCTAGTATTGTCAAAGGCCTGGCGCCCCGTTATAAAACCCACCTGATCTGGATGAATTAGCTTGGGCAGTACTATTTGCATCCTATTTGCTAAACTTTTTGTGAAAATTTTATAATCTACATTTAAGAGGGATATAGGCCTGTAGGACCCACACTGCTTTGGGTCCTTCCCTGGCTTAAGCAATAGGGTCACCGCTGCCATTCTCCATGAGTATGGCAATTCTTGCGCTTGATCAAAGGTTTGAAAGAGCCGCAATAAGAGTGGTGCCAAAATATTAGCATACAATTTATATATCTTAGCGGGGAACCCATCGGGCCCAGGGGCCTTAACCTGCGGAAGGGCTTTGATAGCATCCTTAATCTCCTCTAACCCTATAGGTGCCGATAGTTTATCCCTTTCCCCTGGCGTCAACTGGGGTAGCTCTATCCCCTGCAAGAATTCTTCT
This sequence comes from Microcaecilia unicolor, assembly GCF_901765095.1. NCBI lineage: Eukaryota > Metazoa > Chordata > Amphibia > Gymnophiona > Siphonopidae > Microcaecilia > Microcaecilia unicolor. The sequence continues at coordinate 296,423,762 of NC_044032.1, forward strand.
ATATTATTAGGGGTTACCTCCACTTCAGATTTGTACAGACTCGTATAGAATTCATGAAAAGTAGCTTGAATGTCACCTGTCAATGTTACAGTCTGGCCTTGTTGGGTTATAAGACTATGGATCTGATTACGAGACACCTGCTTTTTCAGCTTATTCGCTAATAATCTACTCGCTTTATCACCCATCTCATAATATTCTTGTTGCACCAGTTGCAATTGGTGGGCCACCTCCGTCATCTGTAACTCATTTAACTTTAATCTAGTTTTATGGAGTTCTGTCATTGCCTTCCCATCTCCTGGGTCAGCTTTATGTTTCCTCTCTGCCTGTTGAATCTGTTCCCTCAGCTCACACTCCTTAGCTTCTTTTGTTTTTTTCAGATGGGCCTTAAGGGCAATAAGCTGCCCTCTCACCACTACCTTCATTCCTTCCCACAGGCTCGCTGGGTGGATATCTCCCACATCATTAAACTCCAAATATTCTTTTATATATTGTTCAATCCTCCCCACATTCTCTGGGTTGTTTAGCATTGCCTCATCTAGACGCCAATATCTTTGTCCCCCATCTACTCTCCCTATCCGTAACCTTAGGAGGACCGGGGCATGATCGGACCATGTGCGTATTTCTATATGTGTCTGCTGCATAGCTTTGGCCACCACCCCATCCCCCAACCAAAAATCTATCCTAGAATAGGAGTTGTGTGTTGCTGAGTAGAAGGTGAAATCTTTATCTTGCCTGTGCGTTGCTCTCCATAAATCTATTAAGCCCCATCGTTTCATAAAGCTGCTCAGAACCTCTCTGTCTTTCCTAGCATATGCCGCTTGCCCCGAGGAGTTGTCCATCAGGGGATCTATTGTCAGATTGAAATCTCCTTCCATCAATAGCTGACCTTGGACATGCTGTTGTAATTTTTGCTCAATTCCATCCAGAAATTCACCCTGCCCTTCATTAGGTGCATATAATGTGACAAATGTATACTGTGTGTTATAAAGTGAGGCCACCACCAAAAGGAACCTGCCTGCCTTATCCGTTACTGTTTTGATAATTTCCCAGGGGAGCGTATCCATAAATGCCATGAGCACACCCCCTTTTTTTGGTTTTGACTACTTGCGGAGTGTATTACTATGGGATATCTCCTATGGACCAGCACTTTCTCATAACAATGTTTTAAATGTGTTTCCTGCAGCATAATTACATCGCCTTTCATTCTTAACATTCCTGTAAACATTCGTTTGCGCTTTATTGGGGAATTAAGGCCCTTAACATTCCAAGTTACAGAATTGAACATTCACTATAATTGCCTCCCCTGTACGCTATCCTAGTCAGCAACCACCAGATACTTAGATAATGACCCCAACCCATCCCTCCTTCCCCTTCCCCCCATTGCCAAAAAAGACATGTCCCAAAGCCCTCTTGAGGCATGTCTATTGCTGAGAGGAGTGACGTCTCCCATTTGTCTCTCAGCTTATTCCATAATTCCATCCCCGTGGTGTGGTTCGCTCACCATTTGTCTATTAAGCCGCTCATCCTTCTGTCAGGTGCCCTTTTGCTCTTTTCATTTTCCTTTTGATGAGCTTAGTTGCTTCCCAGATATCTATCTCCTTAGGCGACCACGGCCTTGCGATACTCTTTGCCATCTGGGCTTCTTATCGTGTGCTGCTTCTCCTTGTGCGTTGTGTCGAGGGTCATCCGTTGCCTCCCTTTGTTTCAGATAGTCTTGCGCGTCCTCGAGCAATACCACTCTCCTCTGTTTCCCTTCACAAGAGAAGGTTAGCGCAAAGGGATATTGCCACTTATAAGGCACTCCTTCCTCTCTAAGTTGCGCTGTTAGTGGGCGCAGCTCACCCCGGCGCTTCAGGGTTATGGCCGAGATATCTTGATATAGCTCAGTCGGGTAGCTTTCCCAGAGCACGGGGCTCTCTAGTCTCGCCTTCTTCATCACTGCTTCTTTTAATTTGAAGTCTGTGAAGCAGGCCACTATATCTTTTGGCTGGTTTGGTCTCCTGGCGCCCAATGCGCGATGCGCACGCTCTAGGTGAATATTAGCTTTATCATAAGGCTGGTCCTCTGTGGATAGAACTTGCGCTGCTATAGACTGCACTATTTCTTCACAGTTATTAAATTCCGTCGATTCGGGTACCCCACAAATTCGGATAGTGGAGCGTCTGCTCCGTTTCTCCAAGTCCTCAATTTTATCCATGAGGTACTGGGCTTCTGCTTTTCACTCAGTAAGCTGCTGTTCAACTGCCTTATTCACTTCTACTTGTTCTTCCTGGCCATTTTCAATCTCCATTACTCGGCTGCCCAGTTCTGATATTTCCCCTCTTAGCTCGGCACTCAATTGAGCAAAGTCTTTGCGCATTTCCTTTAGTTCCGTTTTTATTTCCTGGAACCAAGTGCATAATTTTTCCCATACCTCGGGCTTTGCCTCAGCTCTGTCGATCGATAGCTCGCCTCGTGTTGGTTCTGGGTCTTTTTGTGCTATTGTCGACGCATGGGCGCCATCTTCTTCCGCCACTGATCCATCGGTTTTTGCTTTTTGCTGGTAGGAAAAAACAGCTAAATCCGGCGTTTTAATTTTTGATTGCGACATCTTTCAGCTCGGCGTGCTTTCACCTGCCAAACTCGGCGTGCTTTCACCTGCCAAACTCGGCGTTTTCCGCTTTTCCCCCAGGGACTGGAACGCTATATAATCGCTATTTTAAAGCTGATGGACAGGAGCTCTGTTTTCACCGCTCCATTTGTTAGCGTGACGTCACTTCCTCTATTTTAGACATTTTAACTTTTGAAATAAACATGTAAAATAGAAATAGAAAATGTAATAATGTAAAATATGCAAGTTAAAGCAATGTATAATTCTGGTTTAATTATGTAGGGATCTTTTATAAAGCTGCGGTAGAAAGTGGACTTAGTATATCCTTACACGTTTTTTTTCCCTGCATGCTAAGGCTATTTGTATATCAGCAGAGAAATGGGTGATTTTCTATTTTCAGTATTATTTGCCATGTGCTAATGTCACCGTTAGCAGGTTGCCATTAGAAACAATTCCCTTGTGAGCGCTTGCTGCCACCCTTTTCGAGGCAGTAAGGGCTCATGTGGTAATCCGGCACTAATCAGTTAGTGTGCGGTAAGGTAGATGTGCTTACTGATTAGCACAGACATGCCCACTGTTTGCCTCCAGACACGCCCCTCAACCAAAAAATATTATTTTTTTAGCACATGAATAGTGTGTACACCTTTGGAACTTACTGCAGCATACCTGAGTGCATCCTTCGGTAAACCCTTGTAAACTGCGGTAAAAAGGCACTACCGCTTGTCTCAGCTTTGTAAAAGGACCCCATAGTGCAAATTATGTATTCATACGTACTTAAGTTTAAAATAAATATTTGACCCATTCATTATTTTTGATGCATATTTGATATAGCAAGTTTATACCTATTATTTTTTAACTTTATTATGGTATATCCAATTTACAGTTACATCATAACAGTGATACAGAAAAATGCTTAAAATAAATACAATTTTTGATTTCGGCCACAATTATCTTAGGAGCCAAATAGTCAATAATTAAAGAAATATGAAAAGCAAAAGATGTAAATGATGTGGAAACAAAAATTAAAAGTCTGGAAAGAGAATTTTCTAAATTGAAATCAGAAACTAGCAAGATACATAATGTTCTTCAATCTGTGGCCTAAATTCAAAAAGCCCAAACTGTTTGTATGACAAATCTTTCTGCAATTCTTAAGATTGAAAGTGTTGAAAATTAACATTAGAAGTGTGAACGTAAGAGTTTTGAACTTCCCTTGTTTGTTGGCTATATCTACTGAAGAATGCTTCAAGAACTATATAGAACACTTGAAATTATTATATGTACATCCATTGATTGTACATTTATTTATTATTTGCCTACTCAGAAGAAGGGAGGGCATATGGAAAGGGGTGAACTTACAACTGATTCTTTGGAAGTGGAGGAAAGTGAAGAGGGGCAGTTTGATCACTCTAGAGCAATGGTCTTCGCTAATTTTTAAGACGGGGTCACTTTGGATCCAAATGAGCTGAGGGAGAACCACTAAATATTTTCTCATATGGGGCCACAACACTGCTAACCAGTGTATGTCAGTGGCATCTATCCCCAGCAGCACACCTTTAAATTATTTATTTGGTGTATCCTCAAGGAGGAGGGCTTTTCCAAATATATTTTCTTTGTCTGTTAAGTGCCAAGCATGTGGCTGTTCCTCCCATTCACTTCTCCCTTTGTTGTGAGCTTGGGTAGAGAGACAGAATGTAGCAGAAAAAAAGCTACAATGTCAGTGAGGGCTGCCCCAGTGGTCTTCAGGGGCCACTATTGGCCCCCGGGCCTTGCATTGAAGAATACTGATCTAGAGCTACTTTGGTTGTAACACTAGTGACAAGCACTGATAGACACATTCCCTCCAATATTTACAGCTATTTAACCGGACAGATGGCCACTGACTAGTTAAAAAGCATATCGGCGCCTAATCACTGAATATTGCTGGTAAGCATGACTTATCTGGTTAGGTGCCAGTCTTTTGTGCCTAATTGGATAAGTTTTGTGGTCAAATAGGACTGCGCAAATAGCTGTCTTATCTTTAACCGGTTAAAAGTTAACCGGTTAGCACTGGGTATCTGCATAACTGGTTAACTCTTTAGCAGTTTAAAAAAAAACCCAAGACCCTGGATATTGAATGGCGGTCGCTGGAATATCACTGCCCGCCATGGGCTGAATATCAGGGGGAGGGGTGGGGTGGAATTTTACTTAAGTTATATTTCAGGTCAAGAGAAAAATTATTTATGGTTGTCCAGGAGTTTTGTAGTTGAGAGTTAATTTTTATCTGAAATTTGCCTGCAAATGTATTGTAAACTGTCAGTCTCATACATATATTTTCTGCATTTAACATTTTTGGCTTTTGACTAAGTTTATAGTAGTACTTTAAGAAGTAGAAGGGGGTGTATAAGCTTAGTGCAAAGCTTCTTTTAGTACAAAGCTAATTTTCCTTAATTTCCTTTGTTTAGAGGATTTTCTTGGTCTCCATTTAATATTGGATCCCTTTATAGTGTACTTTAGCTATTATGGTTTATTACATTTAATATACTGTGAGCGATGCAGAAAAGGAAAGGAACTACAATAATGACAGGGAAGATAAGAACTAGAAACATGAGATGTCCAGTAAAATTATATAGCAGAGGTAGATGAGAATAGATTTGTCTTTGGACCTGCTTTGAATTTGAGAGAGGACAATGCTAGTTGCAAATTCTTGGGGAGGGAATTCCAAAGGGAAGGTGCCAAGTAGAAAAAAAAACTGAGGATCCAAGTATACTCTAGATGTGCTGAGGAGAGAGAAGGGAGGCAGAGGTGACGATCATCAGGCGGTCATAAAGTGCATACTGGAGTATAGGGTATAATGTGAGGTGAAAGGTATGGAGGGGAACCATAGTGAAGATCTTGAGCTTTATCCTGGAAACAACCATTCTCCGAGGACAAGCAGGCTGCTTGTTCTCACTGATGGGTGACGTCCACGGCAGCCCCTCCAATCGGAAACTTCACTAGCAAAAGCCTTTGCTAGTCCTCGCGCGTCCATGCGCACCGCGCATTCGCGGCCGTCTTCCCGCCCGAACCGGCTCGTGTTCGTCAGTCTTCTTTTGTCCGCGCTCGGTACGGTCGTGTTTTCGCCGTGTCGGGCCCCGCAAAGTCGACCTCGCGCGTTCGTCGTGTTGTTAAAAAAAAAAAAAAAAAAACATTCTGTGTGGAAAAAGACTCTGTGGTCTTTTTTCCCTCCGCTATTTTCAGCTTTTTCGCCCCAGTAAGTTTTCTTTCGTCGTCGGGGTAGGCCGCTTTTAGGCCTCGGGTCGAAGTTTTCTTCCCCTTGTTTTTTCGGTGCCTTTTCCGCCATTTCGACTTTTGATCTCGCTGGCGTGATTTTTCCGCCCATGACATCGAAGTCTCCCAGCGGCTTCAAGAAGTGCACCCAGTGCGCCCGGGTCATCTCGCTCACTGACAGGCACGCGTCGTGTCTTCAGTGCTTGGGGGCTGGGCACCGCCCGCAGGCCTGTAGTCTGTGTTCCTTTTTGCAAAAGCGGACTCAGGTAGCGAGATTGGCCCAATGGAACGTTTGTTCTCGGGCTCTTCGTCGGCATCGGCACCGGGGGTATCGAGTGCATCGACGTCTTCAGCGTCCAGAGCTTCATCCTCGGCCGCCAGTGCATCGAGGCATCGACCCTCTGCATCGGCGCCGAGACATCAGACAGCTGCATCGACGTTGGTGGTACCGGGACCTCGTCTGCTGATGTCGTCGGACGGTGGTGCTTCGTCTGGAGTGCAGGTGAGGGCTGTCCATTCCCCTGCTGGTGGCGGTGAGCCTTCGGGTGGGTCTCCCCCTACCCTGAGGGCTCCTGCGGTACAGCCCCCCCGAGACCGACCTCCTTCGGCCTCGGCCCCGAGGAAGCGACGACTGGATTCTACGTCCTCCTCGTCGGTGCCGGGAAGCTCCGGTGACATGCTTCGTTCCAAGAAGTCGAAGAAGCATCGTCATCGGTCCCCTTCCCGTGTCGGCACCGAGAGCTCTGGGTCGCCGAGGGAGTCGGCACCCAGCAGGCATCGGCACCGAGAGGACCGCTCACCCTCTGTTCAGGAGGTGTCGATGCGCTCCACTCTGGACAGCCCGGAACAGCCTCCACGCCCGGAACAGGTTCTGACGTCGACGCCTGCATCGACCTCCATGCCTTTCTCTGCAGCCGCTCTGAACGAGAGCCTCCGGGCCGTTCTCCCAGAGATTCTGGGAGAGCTGTTGCGCCCTAACCCTCCGGTACCGGCGGTTCTTGCGCCACCGGTACCGTCGAGCGTGGCGCCGGCTGGCCCATCGCCCGAGGTGAGGTCTCCGGCGTCGGTACCGCGTGCGGTACCGGCTGCCGCCGCCTCCCAGGAAGGCTCCCCGACTACGTCGGCGGAGGGAGCTTCGCCGATGCGGGCGAGGGAGTCTACCTCTCGACGCCCCCATCGTGGACGTGGCTCCACAGAGTCGAGTCGGGCGAGGTTGCAGACACAAGTCCGTGAACTTGTGTCTGACACCGAGGGTGAGGCCTCGTGGGAAGAGGAAGAAGACCCCAGATATTTCTCTGACGAGGAGTCTGAAGGTCTTCCTTCCGATCCCACTCCCTCTCCTGAGAGACAGCTTTCTCCTCCCGAGAGTCTGTCTTTTGCCTCCTTTGTCCGGGAGATGTCTACGGCCATCCCCTTCCCGGTGGTTGTGGAGGACGAGCCCAGGGCTGAAATGTTTGAGCTCCTGGACTATCCTTCTCCACCTAAGGAAGCGTCCACTGTACCCATGCACCATGTCCTTAAAAAGACATTGCTGGCGAACTGGACCAAGCCTCTAACTAATCCCCACATTCCCAAGAAGATCGAGTCCCAGTACCGGATCCATGGGGACCCAGAGCTGATGCGCACTCAGTTGCCTCATGACTCTGGAGTTGTGGATCTGGCCCTAAAGAAGGCTAAGGGTTCTAGAGAGCATGCTTCGGCGCCTCCGGGCAAAGACTCTAGAACCTTAGACTCCTTTGGGAGGAAGGCCTACCATTCCTCTATGCTCGTGGCCAAAATTCAGTCCTACCAGCTCTACACGAGCATACACATGCGGAACAATGTGCGGCAGTTGGCGGGCTTGGTTGATGCGCTCCCCCCTGAGCAAGCCAAGCCTTTTCAGGAGGTGGTCAGGCAGCTGAAGGCGTGCAGAAAATTCCTGGCCAGAGGGGTATATGACACCTTTGATGTTGCATCCAGGGCCGCTGCTCAAGGTGTGGTGATGCGCAGGCTCTCATGGCTGCGTGCCTCCGACCTGGAGAATAGAATCCAGCAGCGGATTGCGGACTCGCCTTGCCGTGCGGATAATATTTTTGGAGAGAAAGTCGAACAGGTGGTAGAGCAGCTCCAGCAGCGGGACACCGCATTCGACAAGTTCTCCCGCCGGCAGCCTTCAGCCTCTACCTCTACAGGTAGAAGATTTTTCGGGGGAAGGAAGACTGTTCCCTACTCTTCTGGCAAACGTAGGTACAATCCTCCTTCTCGACAGCCTGCGGCCCAGGCTAAGCCCCAGCGCGCTCGCTCTCGTCAGCAGCGTGCGCCTCAGCAAGGCCCCTCGGCTCCCCAGCAAAAGCAAGGGACGAGCTTTTGACTGGCTCCAGCAGAGCATAGCCGACATCCAAGTGTCAGTGCCGGGCGACCTGCCAGTCGGAGGGAGGTTGAAAGCTTTTCACCAAAGGTGGCCTCTCATAACCTCCGATCAGTGGGTTCTCCAAATAGTCCGGCAAGGATACACCCTCAATTTGGCCTCAAAACCTCCAAATTGTCCACCGGGAGCTCAGTCTTACAGCTTCCAGCACAAGCAGGTACTTGCAGAGGAACTCTCCGCCCTTCTCAGCGCCAATGCGGTCGAGCCCGTGCCATCCGGGCAAGAAGGGCTGGGATTCTATTCCAGGTACTTCCTTGTGGAAAAGAAAACAGGGGGGATGCGTCCCATCCTAGACCTAAGGGCCCTGAACAAATAACTCGTCAAAGAAAAGTTCAGGATGCTTTCTCTGGGCACCCTTCTTCCCATGATTCAGGAAAACGATTGGCTATGCTCTCTGGACTTAAAGGATGCCTACACACACATCCCGATACTGCCAGCTCTCAGGCAGTATCTGCGATTTCAGCTGGGCACACGTCACTTCCAGTACTGTGTGCTACCCTTTGGGCTCGCCTCTGCGCCCAGGGTGTTCACAAAGTGCTTGGCTGTAGTAGCAGCGGCACTTCGCAGGCTGGGGGTGCACGTGTTCCCATATCTCGACGATTGGCTGGTGAAGAACACATCCGAGGCAGGAGCCCTGCAGTCCATGCAGATGACTATTCGCCTCCTGGAGCTACTGGGGTTTGTGATAAATTATCCAAAGTCCCATCTTCTCCCAGTGCAGAAACTCGAATTCATAGGAGCTCTGCTGGATTCTCGGACGGCTCGCGCCTATCTCCCAGAGGCGAGAGCCAACAACTTGTTGTCCCTCGTCTCGCGGGTGCGAGCGTCACAGCAGATCACAGCTCGGCAGATGTTGAGATTGCTGGGCCACATGGCCTCCACAGTCCATGTGACTCCCATGGCCCGCCTTCACATGAGATCTGCTCAATGGACCCTAGCTTCCCAGTGGTTTCAGGCTGCTGGGGATCTAGAAGACGTGATCCACCTGTCCACGAGTTTTCTCAGATCCCTGTATTGGTGGACGATTTGGTCCAATTTGACTCTGGGACGTCCTTTCCAAATTCCTGAGCCACAAAAAGTGCTGACCACGGATGCGTCTCTCCTGGGATGGGGAGCTCATGTCGATGGGCTTCACACCCAAGGAAGCTGGTCCCTCCAGGAACGCGATCTGCAGATCAATCTTCTGGAGTTGTGAGCGATCTGGAACGCTCTGAAGGCTTTCAGAGATCGGCTGTCCCACCAAATTGTCCAAATTCAGACGTCAACAAGCAGGGAGGCACCGGATCTCGCCCCCTGTGTCAGGAAGCCGTCAGCATGTGGCTCTGGGCTCGCCGTCACGGCATGGTGCTCCAAGCCACATATCTGGCAGGCGTAAACAACAGTCTGGCCGACAGGTTGAGCAGGATTATGCAACCTCACGAGTGGTCGCTCAATTCCCGTGTAGTGCGACAGATCTTCCAGGTGTGGGGCACCCCCTTGGTAGACCTCTTCGCATCTCGAGCCAACCACAAAGTCCCTCAGTTCTGTTCCAGGCTTCAGGCCCACGGCAGACTGGCATCGGATGCCTTCCTCCTGGACTGGGGGGAAGGTCTGCTGTATGCTTATCCTCCCATACCTCTGGTGGGGAAGACTTTGTTGAAACTCAAGCAAGACCGAGGCACCATGATTCTGATTGCTCCTTTTTGGCCGCGTCAGATCTGGTTCCCTCTTCTTCTGGAGTTGTCCTCCGAAGAACCGTGGAGATTGGAGTCTTTTCCGACCCTCATCACACAGGACGAAGGGGCACTTCTGCATCCCAACCTCCGGTCCCTGGCTCTCACGGCCTGGATGTTGAGAGCGTAGACTTTGCCTCTTTGGGTCTGTCAGAGGGTGTCTCCCGCATCTTGCTTGCTTCCAGGAAAGATTCCACTAAGAGGAGTTACTTCTTTCTATGGAGGAGGTTTGCCGTCTGGTGTGACAGCAAGGCCCTAGATCCTCGCTCTTGTCCTACACAGACCCTGCTTGAATACCTTCTGCACTTGTCTGAGTCTGGTCTCAAGACCAACTCTGTAAGGGTTCACCTTAGTGCAATCAGTGCATACCATTACCGTGTGGAAGGTAAGCCGATCTCAAGGCAGCCTTTAGTTGTTCGCTTCATGAGAGGTTTGCTTTTGTCAAAGCCCCCTGTCAAGCCTCCTACAGTGTCATGGGATCTCAATGTCGTTCTCACCCAGCTGATGAAACCTCCTTTTGAGCCACTGAATTCCTGCCATCTGAAGTTCTTGACCTGGAAGGTCATTTTCTTGGTGGCAGTTACTTCAGCTCGTAGAGTCAGTGAACTTCAGGCCCTGGTAGCCCAGGCCCCTTACACCAAATTTCATCATAACAGAGTAGTCCTCCGCACTCACCCTAAGTTCTTGCCAAAGGTCGTGTCGGAGTTCCATCTGAACCAGTCAATTGTCTTGCCAACATTCTTTCCCCGTCCTCATTCCTGCCCTGCTGAACGTCAGCTGCACACATTGGACTGCAAGAGAGCATTGGCCTTCTATCTGGAGCGGACACAGCCCCACAGACAGTCCGCCCAATTGTTTGTTTCTTTTGATCCCAATAGGAGGGGAGTGGCTGTAGGGAAACGCACCATATCCAATTGGCTAGCAGATTGCATTTCCTTCACTTATGCCCAGGCGGGGCTGGCTCTTGAGGGTCATGTCACGGCTCATAATGTTAGAGCCATGGCTGCGTCGGTAGCCCACTTGAAGTCAGCCTCTATTGAAGAAATTTGCAAAGCTGCGACGTGGTCATCTGTCCACACATTCACATCTCATTACTGCCTGCAGCAGGATACCCGACGCGACAGTCGGTTCGGGCAGTCAGTTCTTCAGAACCTGTTTGGGCTTTAGGATCCAACTCCACCCCCCGAGGGCCCTGTTTGTTCTGTTCCATGCTGCACTCTCAGTTAGTTGGTAAATTTTTTAGGTCAATCTCAGTTATGTCCTCGCCGTTGCGAGGCCCAATTGACCATGGTTGTTGTTTTGAGTGAGCCTGGGAGCTAGGGATACCCCATCAGTGAGAACAAGCAGCCTGCTTGTCCTCGGAGAAAGCGAATGCTACTTACCTGTAGAAGGTATTCTCCGAGGACAGCAGGCTGATTGTTCTCACAAACCCGCCCGCCTCCCCTTTGGAGTTGTGTCTTCCCTTGTCTTTGTCTTGCTACATACGGGACTGACGAACACGAGCCGGTTCAGGCGGGAAGACGGCCGCGCATGCGCGGTGCGCATGGACGCGCGAGGACTAGCAAAGGCTTTTGCTAGTGAAGTTTCCGATTGGAGGGGCTGCCGTGGACGTCACCCATCAGTGAGAACAATCAGCCTGCTGTCCTCGGAGAATACCTTCTACAGGTATGTAGCATTCGCTGTAACCAGTGATGTTACTTTAATAACGGGGAAACTTAATCAAAGCGACCATATATTTGATTTCCTAATTTTGGGGCTTTTCTCTATTTAGCATTCTGTACAAGTGATTACCTGATTATTTTGTTTGAATTTACTAAATAAAAACAATTTTTTATAAAAAGGTATTCTCCCCTCCCCCCCTCCGAGATGCATAATGCCCTCATTTGTAGCACAGTGGCGTAGGCATGAGAGGCTTGGGCCCCCCGATTTGGGTTCAGGCCCCCCCCCCCCAAATTGATATGCAGTCTGCAGGTTTGGCTGGCAGGGGTCCCCAAGCCCTGCCAGCCGAAGCTTTCCTCCAACCGTTGCTTGTTTTCAGAGCCGCCGCGCTGCCTGCCATGCCCCTCCCCCTCACTCACATGCTTGGTTTTAGTGAAATTGAGTATGCACAAGGGAGATTTGCTCCTCCTGTGCACATGTGAAAACTGAGCATGTTCAGGGAGCGGGCCTCCCTCATGCAACCTCAATTTCACAAAAACTGAACATGCACCCAGGCAGGCAGCATGGCGGCTCAGGGAGGAGGGCTTCAACTGGCAGGGCATGGAGATCCCCCGCCAACCCAGGTATGTGGAGTTGGGTTGGAGAGTGGCAGGTAGGTGAGGCAAAATTGTGTGCCCCCCCCCCCCCCCCCCACACACACTTTGGGTTTAGGCTCCCCCCAAAACCTGAGGTCTGACTACATGCCTGTCGTAGCATACGATAATGATGATATACAATATGCAGACTTGATCTTCATTTGCCCTTTGCCATTTGCAGGACACCAACTTTAGAAGTCTGCCCAGCACTGGCCTTCAGTCCCAGCTACTGGAGTTGTCAAATCTACATCTATCTTTCTCTATTTGCGGGGCACAGACCATAGTCTGTTTTCAGTGTGACCTTAGTTACCAACTACTGTTGCCCAACATAACACCTCAAAAGTCATATTATATTTCTTCTTGCTATTTAGGCATGCCCTGTGTTTATCCCACACATGTTTGAATTCCCTCACCATTTTTGTCTCCACCGCTTCTACTGGAAGGGCAATCTAGGCATCCACTACCCTTTCTGTGAAGAAATCATTTCCTGACATTACTCCTATGTCTACTATCCTGCAAAAGTTTACTTATCCCATTCCACTCAGGATTTTATTGACTTCTATCATATCTCACCTCAGTTATCTCTTCTCCAAGCAGAAGAGTCCTTACTACTTTTGCTTTTTTTATATGAGAGTCATTACATCCCCTTAATCATTTTGGCTGCACATCTCTGTAACTAGAAACATAAGATTCAACAACTTTGAATAATTTTGTGTCATTTGCAGATGTGAACAATTTACTCATTCCCATTTCTGGATCATTTTTAAAAATGTTTAAAGCACCGGCTATTCTCATGTTCATTTGTTCTTATATAGTCCCTGATTCTATCCATTGAAATCAGTGCTGCAGGTCCCATACTCCATCAGAATGAGATTGCCAGAAATCAGATCTGGCCAAAAATCTCCCTCCTGGAATTTGGTAACTTGGATGCTCTGTTTTAGGAGGGAATGAAATCTCTATGTTCAAGTTGCTTAGTGTTTTCTTTTATTCTTCCCTCCCCCTTTACTGATCAACATACTTCATGCTTGCAGTATGTATACCAAAGTTTCCCTGTTTAGTATTGAATCCTGTAGGAAATTCTTCGTGGATTTTTTGCCTTGTGAATCCTGTGACTTCTGCTTTTAAGAATTACTTCAAAACACTTTTTTGTTGCTGTGTCCCTAGCCCTGTGTGATCTGGGGAAAATATTTTGGAACCCTTGTTAAAAAATTTGTTTAAGTTCTTTGTCATCATGGGGCAGCACTCTCCTGAGGCTTAATCCATTAGCAAGAGGTCTAGGGAATGCAGACTTCAGAATCCAGGAGGTTTCTCAGTCTTTTCTCTCTCTCAGGCACAATACAGATAAAACATTGTCTCTTGGGTCTCTCAAAATATCACAGGACCCCAGGTATTGAGATTTACTACTGCTAGTGATGCAGACACTTAACACCTTGGGGCAAGTCTGAGTGCCAACATCTAGGTTTCCCACTACAGGCATGGATTCCCTTTGTGAAACAGAGAATGTTTGTGTATTTATTTGCTCAAATACTGCTGAAGCCTGGGATAGAGGCAAAAATTAGTTTATAATAAAATCTAAAAAAAAAAAAAAAAATTCAAATACATCATTTAAAATCTAAACTAATAATAGAGGAAACAAGAAAAATATTAGGTAGAGACTGGAAAAAAATAGAAAAAAAACGGATTTTGAGAGCTTGTTTGAATTTGGGAAGGGAAGGCTGGTTTCTGATGGAAAGTGTTAACTCATTCCATAATTTAGGATCCAGGTAACAAAAAGCAGATTCACGAGTGGAGAATATGTTTGATATTCTTGATATACTGCCTTTCTATGATACAACCAAAGCAGTTTACACTTTCATACGTGTTCAGTAGATATTTTCCTTCTCTAGTGGGCTGCATGTCTGTATTGTCATCCCACCTAGACCACTCTCTGTCTGCCCTTTCACTGCTCCCTTGCAGTCTAGATGCACTTAACCTATCTGATACCTGAAATGCCCCTGTTATAAAATGGTATTTAAACATCTGAGCCTCTTTTAACCATCAGGAAACATCTAAAATATGGGTCATAATAATCCCTTAAGCCCTAAATGAGATGTGACTCCAAAAGGAGAAGTAAGCCAAACCACACAACTTAAATAAATCCATACAAAAACAAACTAATTCAAAGTAACAAAAGTAGCTTCTAGGTCTTATATTATCAAAACAGTCTGCTGAGTTACATGGTTCTTGTATTGCTTTCTGACCTGTTTTTGCAATTTGTATTTTAAAAATAGTATGAAGAATCCTTGGTCTACTAAAAACAAAGAATTCACTTCAGCCCAGTAACTGAGTATATACGCATACTATATGTTGCTGAGCCTGTGAACCTGCTGGCAGTCAACAGTACCCCACAGCAACCTGCATAAGAACACCATTGTAGTCAGCCTATAGTGAATTTCTACAGAAATTAACCAAAATCCCATGGGGTAACCACAGATTTTTGTTCCGAATCTTGCCCTTATATAATACTAATATCCTTCATATTTTTATTACGGGATACCCTCGTGGATATTATTATTTACAGCCTGAATATACTCTTCCTTCAATTGGTTTAGTTTGTAATTATGTAACAAGAACTATTTTATAGTTTTGGTTTGCTTTGTGCCAGTGATTAGCTTATATTGCAACTCTGTGATTTCATCAGTAAAGGAAATGTTGATAGTATTACAGACTGTTTATGGTTCATGGAACTACAGAGAAAAATGCAAATCCAGTACTATATGTGAGCTGCTTTTTGAAAAATAGGAAGTCCTGTCTTGTTTATGATCTCTGCTTTCTTTCAACTAACCTTTCAATATGTTTTTAAAAGACTACTATAGTGCTTCCTCAATAACATTGTGACACTGCTATTTGCAAACTTTCAATTCTGTTTTCTAGACTGTCGGACAAGAATCCTATGGGGAAGACTCATTTCCATTATCTCCAGAGCTTGCTGCTGAAGATCAGTTTTTCCCTGTGGAGAAATTTGATCCTACCTCTCAGTCTTGGGCAACCTCAACACCAGCACTAGATTTTAGGATATCCAGCAAAGATATGTACAATATGGAAGTAAGCCAAAAAGTGACAGAGAGCATACCGGTTATCAGAGACATGACTATGGAACCTACTGTTTTTACACACAAAGATGTCTTGGTTATTGATTCTCATGAGAAACAAGTTGGAAGCACAGCTGCACTCACACTGATTGAATCTCAGCCCATGGTTGAAGATCTGCCAAAGACAAATATCGCTTCTGAAGTAGGTTTTTATTTTTAATTTTAAGGTAGCGCTACTATAGTAACTGTACTGTATAGAGAGATATCTATGTCTAAATATAGATAAAGATGATATAGTTTTAGGTCAGAGGGCTTTCCTACTCAGAGCAACATAGTTTGTGTTCTGTTTCTTTTAGCACTTTTGGTGTTTGGAGTTTTTTGCTTCTGCTTATTCCACTGTCGCAGTAGACATTCTAGAACTGCTGGCAAGGAAGAGTTAACATGAGCTTAGTGGAAAAGTAAATGTTTTTCAGCATAAGTCATGTTCATTATGATTGTAGTACAGCTGTATAAAAATCAAGAAATTCAAAATTATGGCTGGCCTGGTATTCGTCAGTCAACATCCAAATGATTTTTCAACATATCCTATGAATGTGTGAAGTGTGGGCCCACACTTCATACAGTTATGGGGTGTAAACAAGACAATAGACCTGGGCCCCAAGCTTTTCTGGAGCTTAAGAAGATACTGCTAGTGGGCAAACTTTCTACGCTGGGTCCCAGCATGTTAAATACCAGCACTGAATGTGCAAGATTAATATTTTCATGTACAAATAAATATAGGAGATTAATTTTATATATATATATATACGCACGCACACACACACAAATTATATAACCAGATATTGTAAATATTTAGTATTTTATGTAGTTCTATACTTGGACAGCAATTAATGTGACGTATATAAACAATGTCTTACAAAGTACATTTTGTAGATTCTACTATTTATAGATGTTGACTCACATTTTTGTGTTTTGCATTGTTGATTGCTTGACTGTTTTAAAGTTGAAAGTATTTGTAAGTTCATTGTCCTTGATATCTCAGAGGACACTGAACCAGGTCAGGTTTTACTGACTTGGGTTGTGGTTGCATACTTGAAAGGATTGACAGTTTTCTTGTCGTCAGTCAGAAGAATCCATAGGCAACTGGGTTATGACCATCTGCCAGCAGGTGAAGATAGTGGACAATACTGAACTCTAATATAAGATGGTGAGCAGCTTGGTTAGTCAGTATTTTCCTTTATCTCAGTAGGTGGCAGACTGTCTCCCAACAACTCTTGGAATTCTGTGGCTCTTGTCCCGGGTATCTGGTTCAGTTCGGGCCGGGGGTCTTAGGCTGCGCTGGGGCCTATCTGGGTGTACATCTGGTGGTGCCAGATCCCTCCCCCCATCTTATGCAAATCTCTCCTTCCTCATATTTAAAAAAATAAAAAGATTTAGAGGGAATAGTGGCTTTTGTCTTCTGTCCACAGTATCCTGTGGTGAGCGATTTTCACTCGTAGGGGTTGAGTGTAGTGAAATCCAGCAATTTGCCTCACATGGAGCAGTCCTGAAGCACATGGAATGCATTTTGGGGCTGAAGTGAGTATGCCTTTAAATTTTTTATTACTGTCAGGTGTTGCCTGGGCTTTGCTTTTATTTTTCTTTTAGGGCCAGTTCTCTCTTCCGGTTCATTTTTGCATTTTCAGGGCAAGTTTGCTAGCCAGGAACAGTATGGAGGATGGTTTTTACCTTAACTTTCCACAGCATTAATGGTGGGTGCGGGTAATCCCTCTGCAGACCTCAGTGCGTTGCAGTCTGTCTCTCTTTAGGTGGGGAATGCTCCGGCAGCCATTTTGGACTCCTGCAGGGTAGAGTCTTTGTCAGGATCTGTTTCAGCTAATTCTGCAGCTGCAGCTTTGGGGTTCCTCTTGCTTACTGCTGTAGCTCCTGACACTGCTGCTGGGCTCTCCTTTTCCTCTGAATTTGTGTTGTTTCTTTGCCAGGCCTTTTTACTGGAATGCTGTCAGGATTCCGAGGGGGGTAGCTCAGGGGGGCTTCCGCTGCTGTTCCCTCCTTGGAATCTGTGAAGCAGAGGTGCTTGGATTCGCCTGTTTTGCCACCTCCATCACCACCTCCTTGTTCCCTTGAAGGGGGAGTTTTCTGCAGCTTCCGTTCATTCCTTTTTGCCTGAGGGGATGGAGGAGAAGAAGCTGCCCATGCATGAGCCAGATGACCTTACAGTGGTCTGAATGTTTCACAAGGAAGAGTTGCCTACCGTTATTACCAAGGCTTTGGAGGCACTGAATATCTCTGCTCTGGGGACCCAGTCACCTGTGGTTTTCAATCCTATGATGACTAGTACCAAGATGCTGCCTCGGTCCTTTCCTGTTCACAAGGTGATACAAGAATTGATTTCAGCGCAGTGGAATACCCCATATTCTGGCTTGAGGATAGCCACGGCCATGGACTAGCTCAATCCTATTGTGCCTGAAGAGTTGGAGAACCTGCAGCTGCTTAAAGTGGACACCTTGGTTACTGCAGTGACTAAGATGAGTACCCTGCTGGTAGAGGGGGAATTGCCCTGAAGGATGTTCAGGATCGGAAGTTGGAGTCCGCCTTGACATAGTAGATGACTACAGATAAAGACCTGTACATTCCATCCAGTCTGCCCAACAAGGTAAAAACATAACATAAGGTATGATGTGATGCTACATATGTATACCTGATCTTGATTAGTCCTTGCCATTTTCAGGGCGTAGACTGTAGAAATCTGCCTGACACTGCCCTTGTTCTCCAACTTTTGAAGCTGTGGTCCTTTGAGGTTTCTGCTTTGGCTTTTCAGGCCTCTATGTGGCTCACATGTTGTCAAGGCTACCTTATCTTGGGTACAGAGGGAGCAGATTCCATGGCCGGTTCAGGATATCCGTATTCACGCACTTTGCCACTCATGGAAACATGCTTGGCCAATCTGGCCAATTCATTGTTCAATTTAGTCTGGGTATTGGCCAAGCAGATGGCATTGGCAGTCACGGCCAGCTGCTTACTTTGAATGTGTTACTGGGCAGTGGATGCTGCTTCCAAGCAGAAGCTTACTTTAGCTAACTTTTCGACTAAGGCTCCTCTTTGGGGAGGATCTGGAGAAGCTGGCGAAGGATCTCGGCAACCCTAACTCACAGAGACTTCCCGAGGATAAGCCTAAATGGCCACTTTGGGGTGGCCAGTCATGTCCACGCTTCAGAAAGTCTAAGAGGTATAGACCAGGGCATGCTGTGTCCTTCTAAAGGCCGCGGTATCAGCAGAACAGATCTTTTGGATTAGCAAGTGAGCCTCCTGTCAGCCTTTCAGATCCTCCTCTGCCTCCAGGGTTTCAAAATGATGCCCTTCTGGTCCACTCCTCTCCCATGGGTTGGGAGTCATCTTGAGGCCTTTCAAGTAGAGTTCTCCTCTTCTGTTGCAGATTTTTTCTTTGAATTCCTGTGCAAGTCTTTGGTAAAGTGATGGGTGGTTCTGGATATGCTGCACTCCTTGCTAGGACGTGGGGGGGGGGGGGGGGGGCGATGATTCCAGTGCCCACTGTCAAGCGAGGCCATGGTTGCTACTCCATCTATTTCATGGGTCCCAAGAAGGGACCCTCCTTCTGACTAGTTCTCAACCTCAAGCATGGCAACAGGTGTTTGTGGATCAAGCATTTCCACATGGAAACTGGTCAGTCATAGTGTCAGTCTGGCCGGGTGAGTTCCTCATATCCCTGGATCTGAAGGAGGCTTACTTTCATATCCTCATTTGGCCCCTGCTCCAAAGATTTCTTTTGGGTTACAATTCTGGGCAGGCACTTCCAGTTTCTGGCCATGCTATTCAGCCATTCCAAGGAACCTTGGACCTTTTCCAAGATTATGGTTGTTATGGTTGTAGTGGCAGCTTTCCTCAGACGAGAGGAGATCAAGGTGCACCCCTACCTGGACTGGTTAATCCAGGCGGATTCTTATGATAGTTCAAGGGTGACTTCTCAGGTGATCGCCTTTCTGCAGTCCCTTGGATGGGCCATTAACTTTACCAAGAATCAATTGGAGCCTTCTCAGACTCTGGAGTATCTGTTAGTTTGCTTCAATGCTCTTTTTTGCAGAGTGTTTCTGCCAGATCACAAGAAAGATGAGCTCCAGCTCCAGGTTTGTTAGCTCCTTCAAATTTCCAGTCCTCGGATATGGGATTATATTCAGGTCCTGGGCTTGATGGCAGCCATTTTGGAGGTGGTGCTGTGGGCCAGGGCTCATTTATGGCCTTTTCTTTCTCTCCTGCCTCATCACTGGCCACTGGGGTTTGCAGGAATATCACCGTCACCTCCCTTGGTTTCCTTGGGCAGTGGTGGCTCCAGTCCAGCCCCCTACTCCGGAAGATGCTTCTAGCATTCCTTCAATGGTTGGTGGTAGTGACGAATGTGAGTCTCAAGGGCTAGGGGAGCTCACATACAGCACCATTCTCAGGGTTTCTGGTTCCCGCAGGAGGCTTTGTGGCTAATCAGTCGGTTGAAGTTCTGGGCGGTTCATCTGTCTCTCTCGGCCTTTCAGTCGTACCCCAGTTTGGGTGCTCTTGGACAATGTTACGGCAGTAGCCTACATCAACAGATAGAGAGGGACGCGCAATGTACAGCTGGCCTTGGAAACACACTTTCTGCTAGATTGGGCAGAGCAGTGAAACAAAAAAAGTGAGGAGAAACCAAGGCATCCTCCTTGGTTTCTCCTCACTTTTTTTGTTTCACTTCTCACGGCAGCGTGAGGTTTCTACCTCCTTTTTTTTTGTGAGGTTGCGCAGAGCGACATGTCCCTGCTGTTTTGGCAGCGCACTGTGCTGGAGAGTTAAACACGCAGGCAGATTATCGCAGCAGAAACTTTCTAGATACGGGAGAGTAGAAGTTGTCTTCTGGGCCTTCCAGAAAATCACAGAATGCTGGGGGATGCCAGTTGGAGACCGCATGCTAACACACAGCAATGCAAAAATTCAAAGGGGATTGACACAGTTCTCCAGTGTTGGCTGGAGTTGGATCTGCTCTATGTGTTCTCTCCGAGGCCAATGATTGGGAAAGTGCTCCACAAAATCCTCTGTCATCCGGGGCAGATGATTCTGGGCTCTCCTGATTGGCCACGCAGGCCGTGGTATGTGGATCTGGTTCAGCTTTGGGTGGCCGAGCCATTTCAGCTGCCTCTTCTTCCAGATCTCTTCTCCCAGGGACCAGTCCTATTGGAGGATCCCTCCTTGTTTGGTCTTACAGCATGGCTATTGAGTGGTCTCAGTTATGGAGGAAGGGTTATCTGGAGGATGGAATTTCCACCGTGCTCCAGGCCCGGAAGCGCTCCACCTCCTCGGCTTATGCTCGAGTCTGGAGGTCTTTGTGATATAGTGTATAGAATGAGCTATTTCTCCTTTCCAGTTGTTGCCTCAAATTCTTACCTTCCTCCAGGAGGGGTTCAAAAAGGGACTCGCCTACAGCTCCTTGTGGATTCAGGTGGCTGGTTTAACACACTGTTGTGAGCTGTTGACTCACTTCTCCTTGCCAGTGCATCCAGACATTGTTCATTTTCTTAAAAAGATTAAGCACCTGAAGCCCCCCCATACATGCTTCCTGTCCTTTTTATCTCAGTCTCATCCTTCAAGTCTTATAGAAGCCTCCCTTGAGCCCCTGATGAAGGCTGTGTTTAAGGATCTCATTTTGAAAACGGTGTTCTTTGTGGCCATCTCCACCAAGATCATTTCTGAGTTACAGGCCTTGTCTTGTAGATATCCGTTCCTTTTGTTCATGAAGTGGGGGTGACTGTTCATGTTGTTCCATCCTTTTTACCAGTGTTTCGGCCTTCCATCTCAACTAGCTGTTGCTCCATCCTTCCTTCAAGACTGCCAGGTGGATTTTGCCAATTTGTACCTCTTGGATGTGTGGCGGGTGCTGGTGTGGTACTTGGAAGTGTCTAATGAATTCCACCACTTGGATCAACTCTTTGTTCTTTTAGGGGGCCCTGGAAAGGGTGAAGTCACCTCCAAGTTATCCATTGTGAAATGGATTAAGAAAGCCATTTCGACTGCCTATATTCTTTCGGGCAAGCTGCCTCCACTGACTTTCTGAGCTCAGTCCATCAGGGCTTCGTTGACCTTCATCTTTTCATTGGATGACACGTGTTGTGTGGCTACGTGGTCTTCTCTGCATACCTTTATCAGGCGGCATGAGCTGGATGCTGCAGCCAGGTCAGAGGTTTTCTTCAGAACTGCAGTACTCTCAGCCGATGTGTCCTGGACCCTCCCTACTTAAGATTGCTTTGCTACATCCCAGTTGTCTCTGGATTCATATGCTTGATGACGAGGAATGAAAAATTATGTTCTTTCCTGATAATTTTCTTTCCTTAAGTCATAGCAGATGAATCCAGATGCCCGCTCTCAGTGATTGCCTTCTTTCTGTTTCAGTTAGTTCAAGTTAATTGCTGTTCATTCCTGCAGGGTTGTTCTTCTGTTAGCTTGCTATTGGTGTGGTTCTTATGAGGAACGAGGGCGCCATGGTTCTGTTTCTTCTGCTTTGTTATTGAAAATACTGACTATTCAATCTTATCTTAAAGTTCAGTATTGTCTTCTATCTCCCTGTGCTGCTGATAGATGGTCATAACCCAGTTGTCTCTGGATTGATCTTCTATGACTTAAAGAAAGAAAGAAAAAATTATCAGGTAAGAACATGTTTTTTCTATGTATGTGTATATATGCCAGTTTTCAGGTAAAAACTAACTTTATCAATAAAGGCATAAGGAAATGAAAAGCAGGATTTAATTTGCAAGTGGCATTGCTGTATATACAGTAAAAAATGGATGTATTTTAATTCATTTGTACTTTTCTTTAAGAAACAAGTAGGGAAAGCATGCTGATTATAACTTATGGAATCTTTTCCAATCCCTCTGCTTGTATGTTTGTGTTTGTCTGTGTCTGTTTTGTGTGTGTTCGTCTGTGTCTTTGTTTTGTGTGTGTGTGGTCATTGAGAATTTTTACAATATACAATCACAAACTCCAAGCAGCAAGTGTAATGCATTGGTTCTCAAACCTGGTCCTGGAGTCACCCCAGCCATTCAGGTTTTCAGGATATCCATAGTGAATATTCATGAAGAGATTTGCATGCAGTGGAGGCAGTTCATACAAATCTTTCTCACTCTGGATATCTTGAAAACCTGACTGGCTTGTGGTGCCTCCAGGACCATGTTTGGGAATCTCTGGTGTAATGAGTAAACATCCCAGCAGCAGCTCATCTGTGTCATTTATAGAGACATATATTCTACCACTTGTCTGTAGTTAATGATGAATTATTTATTTATTTATTACATTTGTACCCCGCTCTTTCCCACATACAGCAGGTCCAGTGCGGCTTATATAGTAAAAGAAAGCATCTTACATGGTAAAGAATACAGTAAAAACAAGGAAATGTAGGAACAGTATTATAAATTGTGATGATCATAACTACTTACATTATGAAAGGCATTACAAAGGACATGTGAAAAGAGCAATGATTCACAATTAGTTTTAATGGAGTAGTGAGCATAAAATCGAAAAGAGAAGCATCTGGCTTAGAAAGGCTTGCAGACAGTACTGACAATTATTCAATGACTATTTTAGCTACTTGTCCACCTGAAATATTTTTGAAATGTATGCCTACACTGTCAACCAAACGATGGTCAACCCTGGGCAATAGTATATGTGTGATATGATGAACTCATTTATGTGGCACACGACCAACATTTAGAGTCTCTGTTTTGGAGATCTTTGAACTGTAAGCAATGCTAGATAGACCCAATGGGTGAAGAAAAAAAAATGGATTTTGTAGCTGAAGCAGATAATGAAACCTAAAATCCATCATTTCAAAAATATGTCAACTGTTTTGGAATAAATTCTACGCCAGCATCTTTCCCAGATCTTTTGACTGCTATGTTCTTATTTATCACTTTCAGGCCTAACATTTTATAGAGTTTGGAGCCTGAGTGCAAGGAAGTGCAAATGAATGAGTTAAATTCTTTATCTCTCGATGTGTGTTTAAACCATTCCACACAAGGGAATGACGGAGTTGTAGAACTGATTATGTAGGAGACCAAATTCAGCTTGTAGTTGTACAGAAGTTTAACATATTGTGTATCAAGTTCATGACCTAGAGTCCATATGCTTTTTGCTTTCCATTGTCCCCAAGATACCATCTTGTTGTTGATCCTGATTTTACTATTGTTCCAGTTACTGATTCATGGAGAACATATCAGTAGATCCAGATATCTTTCCAGATGATTAAAGTCAGCCAGTGTTATAGAGTGGACTAGGAACTCTTGTTCTTGCTGTGGGGTCATGGCTGGAACAGTGTAGAGAGGAAATGATTTGGACTTCCTAGAGGATGGGGTCCAGGATGGCAGCCTAGAGCTGATTTTCTCCTCAGGTGGGTTATTTTTCTTCTGGAATCACTGTATATTCTTCTACAGATTTCTCCTACTTTGCAAATCTGCTCCTAAGCATGGTGTCTCTCAAACCCACTAAATTGGATTTTAATTCTGTGGCAGGGCAAGGTACTAAGAGATTGAAAGTGGAGCCCCCGTCTCCTGGCAAACCCACGGCTAGTAAAGACCCAGAGGTAACATTATTGACAGTGTTGGCGAGGTACTTCAAGTGAAAGATTTGATTAAGGATAACAATGTAGCCCTAGCTGAGATGTGAGAGGAGATGGCAACCATCAAAATTCAGTTGGCAATGATGGTGGGTTGCATAGAAACCCTCTAGTTTCAGGTAGATGTGCATACTGATCAGCTCCAGGAGTTGCTCATCCACAATCAGCAGCTCCTTACCCTGGAAAGTGCTACCAAAGACCAGAACAAAAGGGCACATAGAAACAATTTGAGGCTGATAGGACCCGATGTGGTGA
The DNA here is from genome assembly GCF_901765095.1 of Microcaecilia unicolor. NCBI lineage: Eukaryota > Metazoa > Chordata > Amphibia > Gymnophiona > Siphonopidae > Microcaecilia > Microcaecilia unicolor. The sequence continues at coordinate 296,447,978 of NC_044032.1, forward strand.
ACTGGATTAGGAGCTGGTTGACGGACAGATGCCAGAGGGTGGTGGTTAATGGAATTTACTCGGATGAGGGAAAGGTGAGTAGTGGAGTGCCTCAGGGATCGGTGCTGGGGCCGATTCTGTTCAATATATTTGTGAGTGACATTGCCAAAGGGTTAGAAGGTAAAGTTTGACTTTTTGCTGATGATACCAAGATTTGTAACAGAGTGGACACCCAGGAGGGAGTGGAAAACATGAAAAAGGATCTGCAGAAGCTAGAAGAATGGTCTAAAGTTTGGCAATTAAAATTCAATGCAAAGAAATGCAAAGTGATGCACTTAGGGAGTAGAAATCCATGGGAGACCTATGTGTTAAGCGGAGAGAGTCTGGTATGTACAGACGAGGAGAGGGATCTTGGGGTGATAATAGCTGAGAATCTGAAGGCGATGAAACATTGTGACAAGGTGGTGGTTGTAGCCAGAAGGTTGCTAGGCTGTATAGAGAGAGGTGTGACCAGCAGAAGAAAGGAGGTGTTGATGCCACTGTACAAGTCCTTGGTGAGGCCCCACCTGGAGGATTGTGTTCAGTTTTGGAGGCCATATTTTGCTAAGGATGTAAAAGAATTGAAGTGGTGCAAAGAAAAGATATAAAAATGGTATGGGATTTACATTACAAGACTTGATGACCTGAACATGTATACCCTGGAGGAAAGGAGAAACAAGGATGATATGATACAGACGTTCAAATATTTGAAAGGTATTAATCAGCAAACAAATCTTTTCTGGAGATGGGAAAGCGGTAGAACTGGAGGACATGAAATGAGGTTGAAGGGGGGCAGACTCAAGAAAAATGTCAGGAAGTATTTTTTCACGGAGAGAGTGATGGATGCTTGGAATGCCCTCCCGAGGGAGGTGGTGGAGATGAAAATGGTAATGGAATTCAAAAATGCGTGGGATAAACATAAAAGAATTCTGTTCAGAAGGAATGGATCCTCAGAAACTTAGCGGAGATTGGGTGGAAGCACCAGTGGTGGGAAGAGGGGCTAGTGCTGGGCGGACTTCTATGGCGTGTGCCCTGAAAACGCAGATACAAATCAAGGTCAGGTATACACATAAAGTAGCACATATGAGTTTATCTTTGTTGGGCAGACTGGATGGACCGTACAGGTCTTCCTCTGCCGTCATCTACTATGTAGATCCCGGGAAGAGTTGTGCTGCAGAGAGCAGCTGAAAATAGATAAAGGTAGCTGTATTATCCACTTCAACTGCTGACAGGTTCCAAACTTAACCAATCCATACTCTTTGCTTCATGCCATGCCACTTCAAACAGAAGATCTTTTTATTTATTTATTTTATTTTCTTTATTTAATTTCTTATATGGCACCTGCAAGTCTAAAACAATGTACATTCAGGTATAGGAGGTATTTTTTTTCTTGGAGGACTTGCAATTTGAGTTTGTATCTGAGGCAATGGAGAGTTAAGTGACTTGCCCGAGATAACAAGTTGCTGTAGTGGAATTTGAACTGGGCTCCCCTGGTTCTCAACCACTGCTCTATTAGGTTACTCCTCCACTGAGTTGAACATTAGCAGGTGTTAAAACAAACATATGCAGCTGGATCCTAGGAATTAAGCCCAAGGGAACCTGCTGAGATCTTTTACCAATAAGAGAACATTCAATATATCACAATATCAGCTGTGTTAAATCGAGGCATTGAAAAAGTCAAGAACGCAACAAAATACTTGACTTGTTGGTTGGCAGCACCCAAGATGCTTTCTCTTCAAGAAAGCTGGTGTGCGCCATAGTGGAATTTAGTTGAAGATTCATGGTAGTTAGTTCCTCTCTCAGCTCTGTGATTACATCAGTTACTGTTAAGCATATCTTTCAGTTGTGAGATCTTGATAGCCTTTAGACTTGCACTTTGTGGGGTCTCATTGATAAATGAGAAAATGAAGGCTCTGGTTTCAGTCGATTTACTTCCAGTCTGGTAGGGCCAGAAAACTTCATGTTTGTTTTGACATTGCCAAGTTTAAAAATGTCCGGATGTGTAGCAAAATGATTCCTGTGAGGTATTGTGAGAAATCCGATTGTTAGCTCAATCTTGGTGGAGCTCAGGCCTTATGCCATCATTGTGAACTATACTCATTAGAGCTTATTCTTCCCCTATGTGTATCGGTTTATCTGTTTTGTGTGTTTGTCTTTGTGGGCTGGTATATCTATGATTTGCACGCTTAAAATTTCTAGCGTTCATAAAATGTGTGCTCAAAGAACAAATATTTGAAAGAAAACACACACAAAAAATGACAGTTAAGAAAAATGTGTTTAAAATAATGATGAGCCAAACAGTTTGGCTGTGCACACCCTTACTGGAGAATTCTATAAATGACGCCTGAAGCTAGGCGCTAATTCTGCACCCAACGTTTTGCATGAAAACGCATTCTAACAGATGCAAGGTACTGAAATGGGTCTGAAACGGCAGATCAGTGATGAAATACATTTACACACCCAATTAAAGGATAGCGCCTCAGTGTATCTGTGTACAATTGCAAGGGGGGTGTTCCAATGGGAGGGACATGGGTGGATCAGGGGCGTTAAATTGCACCCAGTATTATACAATACTGTGGATGCATGCCCAACTTGTACACCAGGGTTTATTACTGGTTTCAGTTGGTATAAGTCCTTGCACCAAAGTTGGGTGTGGAATTCAGTGGCCAACACTATTCCATAAAAAGCGCTCATCCTAGAGTGGCAATTATAGAATATTGTTGGATGCCATTTACTGAATCTAGCCCTTTATGTAATCTTATATATGAGCCTCTGCATTTTGTCTTAAATTGATAGTTCTGTTAATATGGTCTTTTTATTATTTTAGGATGACGGACATTCATTAGATAAGAGTTCTCCATTGGTTACAGAAGACTGTAGCACACCATTAGCATCAAAAAGCATGTTTGAGAAGACAATTACTATAGCAAAAGGCAGTTCAAGTTTGGGTAAGAAACTTTTGTTTGCTTTTATGTGTTGGTATGTCATATCAACTTACTGTCCTTTATTTCATACTTTCCAATAGGCATTGTTTTCCCTACATGTAATTTGGTGTACTGTATTACTCAATGGAGTTTGTATATGATCTGTTTTGGGGTTTTGAAAGCTTCTTTGTCAGATAATTTTCTTGTCCAATTTCCTTTTTGTCTGTTGTATAATAGGTTAACTTTGCATTTTAAATGAAAAGTTATTTATAGTGATCTGACCAAATATGTGGAGTTAAAGCTAGATCATTAATAAAAGGGGAGGGAAGATAAAGATTGCATTTAAGGCATGTCCTCCATTGTGTATGGCCAAGGATGGAATCTAGAACATAACTGAAAGAGGACATAAAATCCATTTAAAAAGAAAAAAAAAGTTGCACTGGCATCAGAAGAATTCTCTAGGTATAGATCAGTGGATCCCAAACCTGGTCCTGGAGAAAACCCAGCCAGTCAGGTTTTCTGATATGCACAATGAATATTCATGAGAGAGATTTGCCACATATTTTAGGAAAAACATGTAGATCATTGATGTGAAAGCTACATTGCAGATGATTTCTTAACATTTAGAATTAAATCAGACTCACTCATCCAGTCTGTTAGAATCTTGAGTTTTCCATTGAACCCACAGTTATTTATTTATTTATTTATTTATTGCATTTGTATCCCACATTTTCCCACCTATTTGCGGGCTCAGTGTGGCTTACAATAAGACATGAATAATAGAAATACATTTGTTACGACTAAGTTATGGATTACATTGAACAGAGTTGTACGAGACATTCGAATATCAATGGGAGTATAACAATGGGACATCAACATAGAAACATTAGAAGGAGACAATGGGAAAAAAGGGCATTGAAAGTATCATGGTACATTGTTCCATAGGTAGGTGAATGATTGACTGGATAAAGGGATGTGGGATCAGAAGTGGATGTGTATTGAGTTGGTGAACAGTGAGTGTGGTTTCTAAGTGTTTTGGCTTTTTCCGTAAGTTTGTTCAAACAGGTGAGTCTTTAGTAGTTTACGGAAGGAGGCTTGTTCGTTAGTCGTTCTTAGGTTGCGCGGTAGTGTATTCCAAGACTTCGTGCTCATGTAGGAAAAGGTTGACGCGTATATCGTCTTGTATTTCAACCCCTTGCAAGTTGGGTAGTGAAGGTTGAGGTGAGTTCGGGATGATCTTTTGGCGTTTCTGGGTGGTAGGTCTATTAAATCAGTCATGTACACTGGGGCTTCACCGTAAATGATCTTATGGACTAGTGTGCAAATTTTAAAAGTAACGCGGTCTTTGAGTGGAAGCCAATGTAGTCTCTCGCGCAGTGGTTTTGCCCTTTCATATTTAGGTTTTCCGAGGATGAGCCTGGCTGCTGTGTTCTGGGCTGTTTGAAGTTTCTTCAGTATTTGCTCTTTGCAGCCTGCGTATAATGAGTTGCAGTAATCCAAGTGGCTGAGGACGAGGGATTGCACTAGGCTGCGGAAGACGAATCTTGGGAAGAATGGTCTTATCCTTTTCAATTTCCACATGCTGAAGAACATCTTCTTGGTTATGTTGTTTGCGTGGGTTTCAAGTGTTAGGTGGCGGTCGATAGTCACACCGAGGATTTTTAGCGTTTCTGAGATTGGAAGTTTTAGGTTCGGTGTGTTTATCACGTTGTATTCGGTTGTGTTGTATTGGGAGGTGAGTATCAGGCATTGGGTCTTTTCTGCATTTAGCTTCAGGCGGAATGCATCTGCCCATGTGTTCATGATATGTAGACTTTGATTGATTTCGTTGGAGATTTCTTTGGTGTCTTGTTTGAATGGGATGTATATTGTCACATCATCGGCGTATATATATGGGTTGAGGTTATGGCTTGATAGGAGTTTCGCTAGAGGGATCATCATTAGGTTAAATATGGTTGGTGAAAGAGGTGATCCTTGTGGGACTCCACATTCAGGTATCCATGCTTTGGACGTGGTTGAGTTTGATGTCACTTGATACGAACGCAGGGTTAAGAACCCCTTGAACCAGTTCAGGACACTTCCTCCGATGCCAAAGTATTCAAGTATGTGTAGTAGGATTTCATGGTCAACCATGTCAAAGGCGCTTGACATGTCAAATTGTAGGAGGAGTATATTGTTGCCGGTTGCAATTATTTGTTTGAATTTGGTCACAAGGGTGACTAATACTGTTTCTGTACTGTGATTCGAACGGAATCCTGATTGGGCATCATGCAGTATCGAGTGTTTGTCTAGATAGTTTGTGAGTTGTTTAGTTACCATGCCTTCGGTTATCTTGGTTATTAGTGGTATGGATGCTATTGGTCTGTAGTTCGTTATTTCGTTCGTGTTTTTCTTTGTATCTTTAGGAATTGGTGTGAGTAAGATTTTTCCTTTTTCTTTTGAGAAGAGTCCATTTTGTAACATGTAGTTTATGTGGTTTGTTAGGTTTACTATGAATTTTTGAGGAGCAGATTTCATGAGGCTATTCGGACATATGTCTAGTTTGCAGTTGGATTTGGCATATCTTTTGAGAGTTTTAGAGATGAGGTCTTCTGATAATAGTTCAAATTCGGTCCAGGTTCTGTCTGCTGGGTGTGTTCCTTCTTCTGGATCTAGGCAGTCTAGGAGAGTGGTGTATTCTATAGGGCTGGCAGGTATTTTGTGTCGCAATAGTGTAATTTTCTCCTTGAAGTATTTCGCAAGGTTGTCGACACTTGGTATATCTTTGCTGTTGTTTGTAACAGGTGTGGTGTCTAACAGTTTGTTCACGAGGTTGAAGAGTTTATGTGTGTCTTTGTAGTTTGGTCCTATTAGTGTTTTATAGTGTAGTATTTTTGTCTGTTTGATGGTGTATTTATATTTTCTCCGAAGTTGTTTCCAGTCGTTTAGTGTTTGTTCGTCTTTCTTTTTGTTCCATGTTCGTTCAAGTCTCCTGACTTGTGTTTTCAGTTTTTTCAGTTCTTCGGTGAACCATGGATTTGCATTTTTCCTGTGTGATGTTCTGGTTTGGACTGGGGCGATTTTGTTTAGTGTTGTTGTGCTTATATCGTCCCATTCTTGGAGGAATTGGATGGTGTTGGCGTTTATGGTCCATTCGCTCTGGTAAATCTGTTGCCAGAATGTTGTGGGGTCTATTTTTCCTCTTGTTGTGTAGGTTTTTTGTTCATGTTTGTTGATTGTGTTTAGTTGTGTTTTTCGCCAGTAAAGAGTGACATTTGCTTTATGGTGGTCTGACCATAGTGTAGGTGTCCATCTTGTGTTAGTGAGTGTGATAGTTGAGTCCGGTTCGAATCTGTTTGTTATGATATCTATCGTGTGTCCTTTTTTGTGGGTTGGTTGTAAGTTGGGTGTTTGCAGGTCCCAGAGTTTTAAGAATTCTTTGAGTTCCCGTGTACTTGTTAGTGTGTCGTTTTCTAGGTGTAGGTTGATGTCGCCTAGTATGAGGATGTTTGAGGCTGATACGCAGGTATTCGAGATGAAATCCATGAGTTGTGTTTGGGTGTCTTGCCATTTTCCTGGTGGCCTGTAGAATAGGATTGTGTTAAGGTGTCCTATTAGGCTTGGATGGCTGATTCTAGTCGATGCAATTTCAAGTTGTGGTGAGGTAGATTCGCCTGTGATTGTGATGGTGAATTCAGGTTTGTATATTATCGCTATTCCGCCTCCTCTTTTTTTTCCATTTCTTGTCCAGTGCGTGATTTTGTATTCTGGTGGGCACGCTTGTAAGATGGCTGGGTCTGTGGGACTGTGGAACCAGGTTTCTGTGATAAATAAGAGGTCTAATTTGTCTGTGATGATCCAATCTAGTATGTCTACTGAGTTTCTTACTGCTGATCTTGCATTGATGTATCCTAGTTGGATTGGGTGATGTGGTTCCATGGTGGGGTTTGATGTGTTTATTTTTATTAATTGTCTGTTTCTTCGGTGGTTGAGATTACTGTTGTCATTATTTTCCTTGTTTTGCCGGTGGTGTGCATATCTGGGGTTTATTCCAGTTGGTTGGTTATTGTGTCTTTGATTTGGTAGGTTGTTTAAATATTGTGCGTAGGATTGGTGATATGTAGTTGGGTTGTGATGATTGTTGTTTTGGGTGTGCATTGTGTGTGTGTGAGTGTTGTGCGTATTGTGGGTGGTGGGGTTGTTGCTGTCGAGGTTGTGGGTTGTGTTAGCGTGTAAGAATATAGTGAGTATGATGAGACTCTGGATGGTTATGAGTGTGTTGCTGGTGTTCATGTCTATGTGTTGGGCGCTGAGATAGTTAGGCGTCTGGTTTACATTTGAGTGATTCAGTTTACAATTGCATTTGAGCTTGGCTACAATTCAAGCAAGTTAGTGCTAACATTGTCAGTTGAGCTTAGCAATAATTAGGTTAAAGCTAACATTTGAGCGATTCAAAGTTTACAATTGTATTTGAGCTTGGCTACAATTCAAGCGAGATAGTGCTAACGTTTTCAGTTAGGCTTAGCAACAGTTTAGTTTAAAGCTGGCAGCGGTTCAGTGCTAGGCATGCGCAGTAGTGCTTATAATTGTATTTAATTATAGCAACAATTTAATTTAGAGCTTGGCATCGGATTATTGCTGGGCAAGCCTGCACTGAAAGTTTGGCAACAATTCTTTATTAGGCAAATGAGGTAATATTTGCATTTGCATTAATCTTAACGGGAGTTTGATTTAAAGCATGGCAACAGTGGCTTTCAGTAAAAGTAAGCATAGCAAAACAGGATAAAGCGAGGATTTTTAAATTATGTTAAAGCTAAGCAGTGCATGCATGCAGTTAAAATGAGCAGGTATTTTATACTCAGTTCGGCCACAGCAGGTAGATCTTGTTCAGGCGGTTGACCCTCACAGTCGGTTTTGATTGTCAGCAGTCGTCCTTGGCGGCCCGAGCGGCGATCAGTAGCACGGTCGTTTGGTCAAAGGAGAGCTCGACCTGTTCCCCGCGATCCTCTGAGCTCGTTCCTGCGTCTCGATCAGTCTTCGGCGTTGCGTGGCCTCAGGTCGCCGGTTGATCATCTGTTTGCGTTGGGCTCGGTGGGTCAGGTCGTGCGGTCCCACTGGATTCAGCAGGGTCAGCTCTACGGCGAATCAGGCTCTGCAGCTCCGTTGCTCTGCGTTCGGCGGCGTCCTTTTCGGCAGATCACTCGGAGCCGCCTGGTCAGCCTCGGCTTGCTTGTTGTCTTCCCGCTGTTGGTCGTTCCTCGATTTGCGGCCCGGAGAATCAGACCTGGCGTTTGCCTTCAGGTCCTCCGATTCAAGAAGGTTAGCTGATTCCTTTTAAGGGCCTCGGCTTCGGCACTGTCCGAACCCTTCCGGTGCGGTCAGGGCGTTCTTCGCTGCTTGGGTGATCCAGCGATTCCGCTTGCTCTGGGTCTTGGTCGCCTGCAGGCAGATGGGCCTCGTGGCGTGGTCAGCTCCTCCAAGACTCGCCGGTTACCCTCCCGAACTTTGCCTGGTTGGATTATTCAGTGCTAGGACCACAGCGGTAGGATTCGGTCGTGGTTTAATTCCCTCCCGGTCCGTTCCGGTCCGGTCAGGACGGCTCAGGTAGTCAGTTCGTCTGGGTTTTTGGGAGTTTGGCGAGGGAGCTTCTCAGGGAGCTACTCTTCTGTCGGCCATCTTGTTACTTTTTCTTGATTATTTTCCTCCATAAAAACTATGAGCTGGATGTCATAAGCAAAGCGCTGAAAATCTGTCTTCCAGCTCTCTAATTATAAATTTAAAAGGGTCGTTGATAACAATCCTTGTGGAACACCTCTCTCCAAATCTTAGCAGAGAGCTCATGATTCCATCAGATTGACTGTGTGCGGTGAGAAAAATAAGAGCCAAACCATTGAAAGACTATTGATTTAATTCCAATCGCAAGATGTTGCATTAGCTTTGAATGAGATACAGTATCAAAGGCTACGGTAAGATCTATCTGTACCCATAAGGCATCAAAGCCCTAATCAGCCTTTACCAGTATCTCATTCACTATTTCCAGCAATAGGGATTCAGTACTATAATCACAACGATATCGTTTATATCCAAGAAATAATTTAATTGCAAAAGAACAGACTTTTCCAGAATCTTTGTCAACAGGCATAGATTGGAGACTGGCCTAAAACCTGCATATCCATCACATAAATTCATCCCTTTCTTAATAATTGGAGTGACTATAGCTTCCTTCAACTGAGTTGAAACATTGCCAGTACTTAAAGACAAGTTGGTGAGATGAGTCAGAAATCGGGCAACAGTCTCTTTACATGAAGATAAGTAACAAAAAGGAATTTTGTCTGACAAAACAGCATATGAATTTATGGACCCGAAAAGTTTGATCACTTCAGCCTGAGATACTGATTCAAATTGAGTCCAGACTCCATCCACTTCTGTAGAAGAGAGACTGCGTAAACTGTTCACACTCAACTGAATTTAAATTGAGCACAAAGTTATATCCTTTCAAAGAATTACTTTGCAAACTCACGTTTGAAATGTTACTATTAACATAATCTGAAATCCCAGTAGCAGTCAAAGACTTTCAAAACCACACCAGAAGAGGATGATGAAGTCATGTCTGTAACAATTTTAAAAATATGGTGAGGATTCTCTAATTCTGATAATTTTTTGTTTTTATATTCCTTTTTGCTCCTCAGAATCTCTTGATAATAAAACTTGCTTTGAGCTCTGCACTTCTTACGCAGCTCATCTGAAATATATTTACAACACTCGTGTTCCAGCTGGCGTTGCAAAAGAAACACATCTGAATGATACCATTTATTTCTAGAAAAAACGGAAAAAGCCACCCACTTAGTTTGTAACACTTCATCTTCAATGTTTTTTGAAACCACATGCCACTGTTCAGTTCCCTCATTTAGAGACAAATTCTGAAATGACAGAATCAAAGATGAAACAGTATCCGAAACATTTTTACCTATCATATTTTACTTCAAACTAATCCTCTTTATGTTAACGGACTCTAATTCTTTGGCCACTGGTCCCCGAAACTATGGGACCAACTTGAACTTCCTGAACAGCGTGGCTCAAGCTTACAGAAAGTCATGTCACAGTGGGAAGCAGGAAATATGTGTGTGTTTTTCTACACCATCACCACAACCTGAAAACTCTATTTGGGGCAAAAAAAAAAATTCTGGGTGCCAGAATGCAATTTTTAGGTGCTGTGGAGGGGCATTTTTGAAAGGGACGTCCAAGTTGCGATTTGGACATCCTTTCAAAACGGCAAAATCCAGGGGTGGGGAAACCCATATTTTCAAAGCAAGATGGACGTCCATCTTTCGTTTCAAAAATACTGTCAGAGACATCCAGATCCTTAAATTTGGACGTCTGTAGATTTGGTTGTCCCTAGACATGGACGTTTCTGACTTCCAGCGATTTTCAAAACCAAAGACGTCCATGTCAAAAGTGGCCAAATGCAAGCCATTTGGTTTTGGGAGGAGCCAGCATTTGTAGTGCACTGGTCCCCCTGACATGCCAGGACAGCATCTGGGCACCCTAGGGGGGCACTGCAGTAGACTTCATAAATTGCTCCCAGGAACATAGCTCCCTTACCTTGTGTGCTGAGTCCCCCAAACCAACCCCCCCCCCCCCCAAAAAAAAAAAAAAATCCAAAACCTACTACCCACAACTGTATACCACTACCATAGCCCTTACGGGTGAAGGGAGCACTTATATATGGGTGCAGTGGGTTTGTGGTGGGTTTTGGAGAGCTTGCTGTTTTCTCCACAAATGTAACAGGTAGGGGGGGTATGGGCTAGGGTCCACCTGTCTGAAGTGCACTGCAGTACCCACTGAAACTGCTCCAGGGACCTGCATGCGCTGTCTTGGACCTGAGTATGACATCTGAGGCTGGCATAGAGACTGGCACGACATATTTTGAAAGGTGTTTTTTGAGGGTAGGAAGGGGTTAGTGACCACTGGGGGAGTAACGGGAGGCCATCCCCGATTCTCTCCGGTGGTTATCTGGTCATTTCGGGCACCTTTTTGTGCCTTAGTCGTAAGAAAAACAGGTCCGGGTGAAAACGTCCAAGTTCATCAGGGACATCCTTGTTTTTTTCAATTATGGGTCAAGGATGTCCAAGTGTTAGGCATTCCCAAGTCCTGCCTTCGTTATGCCTCCGACACGCTCCCTTGAACTTTGGCCATCCTTGCGACGGAGTGCAGTTGGAGACGTCCTAAATCAGGTTTTGATTATACCAATTTGGACGTCCCTGGGAGAAGGACGCCCATCTTCCCATTTATGTCGAACAATGGATGTCCTTCTCTTTTGAAAATGAGCCCAATAGAGACCTGGTGCCTGGGGTTTGTCAAGTTCTGTATTAGACAAAGGAAACCTGAGCAAACACGCACAAGGTTTTAAATTATTGCTTAATTTCTTTAAGGAACAAAGCTCCCCCACATCACCCTTGTAAAAATGTAATTGCCCCCTAAACTTTATAACTGGTTGCACCACCTTTAGCAGCAACAATTGCAGCAAAGTGCTTCCTGTCATTTGATATCAGTCTTTCACATTACTATTGAGGAGTCTTAGTCCACTGTTCTTTGCAGAACTGATTTAATTCTGGCACAGGTTTTCATGCATGGGTTGCTTCTTTCAGGTCCTGATGCAGCATCTCTGTTGGATTCAAGTTAGGAATTTTGCTAGGCCAATCCAAAACTTTAATTTTGTTTCTCCTCAGCCATTCAGATGTAGACTTGCTCTTGTGTTTGGGATCATAATCTAGTGTTCTCTGAGGACAAGCAGGCTGCTTGTTCTCACTGATGGGTGACGTCCACGGCAGCCCCTCCAATCGGAACACTTTCTAGCAAAGTCCTTTGCTAGTCCTCGCGCACCGATGTGCACCGCGCATGTGCGGCAGTCTTCCCGCCCTGAACCGGCTCGTGCCGGCCAGTTTTCTTTTGTCCGCGCTCGGTACGGTCGTGTCTCGCCGTTCGCACCCCGAAAGTTGACCTCGTGCGTCGTTTTTCGACTTCGCTTTAGAAAAAAAAAAAAAAAGGTGTCGGAAGGAGACCTTTTCGGTCTGCTCTCTTCCTGTACTTCTAGTTTTGCCCCGGTAAGTTTTCTTTCGTCGTCGGGGTAGGCCCTATTTAGGCCTCGGTTCGAAGTTTTCTTCCCCCTATTTTTGTGGTGCCATTTTCGCCATTTCGAGTTTTGATCTCGCCGGCGCGATTTTTCCGCCCATGACATCGAAGTCTTCCAGCGGCTTCAAGAAGTGCACCCAGTGCGCCCGGGTAATCTCGCTCACTGACAGGCACGCGTCGTGTCTTCAGTGTCTGGGGGCTGAGCACCGCCCGCAGGCCTGTAGTCTGTGTTCTCTTTTGCAAAAGCGGACTCAGGTAGCGAGATTAACCCAGTGGAACGTTTTGTTCTCGGGCTCTTCATCGGCACCGGGAGTATCGACTGCTTCGACGTCGTCGGCGCCCGGACCTTCATCCTCGCCCCCGATTGCATCGAGTGCATCGAGGCATCGGCCCTCTGCATCGGGGCGACATCGGAGGGCTGCGTCGGTGGTATCGAGACCTCCTCGTCTGCTGATGTCGTCGGACGGTGGTGCTTCGTCTGGAGTGCAGGTGAGGGCTGTCCATTCCCCTGCTGGTGGCGGTGAGCCTTCGGGTGGGTCTCCCCCTACCCTGAGGGCTCCTGCGGTACAGCCCCCCCGAGACCGACCTCCTTCGGCCTCGGCCCCGAGGAAGAGACGGCTGGATTCTACGTCCTCCTCGTCGGTGCCGGGAAGCTCCGGTGACATGCTTCGTCCCAAAAAGTCGAAGAAGCATCGTCACCGGTCCCCTTCCCGTGTCGGCACCGAGAGCTCTGGGTTGCCGAGGGAGTCGGCACCCAGTAGGCATCGGCACCGAGAGGACCGCTCGCCCTCTGTTCAAGAGGTGTCGGTGCGCTCCCCTTTGGACAGCCCGGAACAGCCTCCACGCCCGGAACAGGTTCTGACATCGACTCCTGCATCGGCTTCCATGTCTTTTTCCACAGCCGCTCTGCACGAGAGCCTCCGGGCCGTTCTCCCAGAGATCCTGGGAGAGCTGTTGCGCCCTACCCCTCTGGTACCGGGGGTGCTTGTGCCACCGATACCGTCGAGCGAGGCGCCGGCTGGCCCATTGCCCGGGGTGAGGTCTCCCGACATCGGTTCCGCTTGCGGTAGCCTCCCAGGAAGGCTCCCCAACTACCTCGGCGGAGGGAGCTTCGCCGGTGCAGGCGAGGGAGTCTACCTCTCGACGCTTCCACCGTGGCCGTGGTTCCACGGAGTCAAGCCGGGCACGGCTGCAGACACAGGTCCGTGAACTTGTGTCTGACACCGATGGTGAGGCCTCGTGGGAAGAGGAAGAGGACATAAGATATTTCTCTGACGAGGAGTCTGAGGGTCTTCCTTCTGATCCCACTCCCTCTCCTGAAAGTCAGCTTTCTCCTCCTGAGAGCCTGTCTTTCGCTTCCTTTGTCCGGGAGATGTCTACGGCCATCCCCTTCCCGGTGGTTGTGGAGGACGAGCCCAGGGCTGAAATGTTTGAGCTCCTGGACTATCCTTCTCCACCTAAGGAAGCGTCCACAGTACCCATGCATCATGTCCTCAAAAAGACATTGCTGGCGAACTGGACCAAGCCTCTAAGTAATCCCCACATTCCCAAGAAGATCGAGTCCCAGTACCGGATCCATGGGGACCCAGAGCTGATGCGCACTCAGTTGCCTCATGACTCTGGAGTTGTGGATTTGGCTCTAAAGAAGGCCAAGAGTTCTAGGGAGCATGCTTCGGCGCCCCCGGGCAAGGACTCTAGAACCTTGGACTCCTTTGGGAGGAAGGCCTACCATTCTTCTATGCTCGTGGCCAAAATTCAGTCCTACCAGCTCTACACGAGCATACACATGCGGAACAATGTGCGGCAGTTGGCGGGCATGGTGGACCAGCTCCCCTCTGAGCAAGCCAAGCCATTTTAGGAGGTGGTCAGGCAGCTGAAGGCGTGCAGAAAATTCCTGGCCAGAGGGGTATATGACACCTTTGATGTTGCGTCCAGGGCCGCTGCTCAAGGTGTGGTGATGCGCAGACTCTCATGGCTGCGTGCCTCCGACGTGGAGAATAGAATCCAGCAGCGGATTGCGGACTCGCCTTGCCGTGCGGATAATATTTTTGGAGAGAAAGTCGAGCAGGTGGTAGAGCAGCTCCACCAGCGGGACACCGCTTTCAACAAGTTCTCCCGCCGGCAGCCTTCAGCCTCTACCTCTACAGGTAGAAGATTTTTGGGGGGAAGGAAGACTGTTCCCTACTCTTCTGGCAAGCGTAGGTACAATCCTCCTTCTCGACAGCCTGCGGCCCAGGCTAAGCCCCAGCGCGCGCGCTCTCGTCAGCAGCGTGCGACTCAGCAAGGCCCCTCGGCTCCCCAGCAAAAGCAAGGGGCGAGCTTTTGACTGACTCCAGCAGAGCATAGCCGACATCCAAGTGTCAGTGCCGGGCGACCTGCCAGTCGGAGGAAGGTTGAAAGCTTTTCACCAAAGGTGGCCTCTCATAACCTCCGATCAGTGGGTTCTCCAAATAGTCCAGGAAGGATACACCCTCAATTTGGCCTCAAAACCCCCAAATTGCCCACCGGGAGCTCAGTCTTACAGCTTCCGACACAAGCAGGTACTTGCAGAGGAACTCTCCGCCCTTCTCAGTGCCAATGCGGTCGAGCCCGTGCCATCCGGGCAAGAAGGGCTGGGATTCTATTCCAGGTACTTCCTTGTGGAAAAGAAAACAGGGGGGATACGTCCCATCCTAGACCTAAGGGCCCTGAACAAATATCTGGTCAAAGAAAAGTTCAGGATGCTTTCCCTGGGCACCCTTCTCCCCATGATTCAGGAAAACGACTGGCTATGCTCTCTGGACTTGAATGACGCCTACACGCACATCCCGATACTGCCAGCTCACAGACAGTATCTGCGATTCCAGCTGGGCACACGTCACTTCCAGTACTGTGTGCTACCCTTTGGGCTCGCCTCTGCGCCCAGAGTGTTCACGAAGTGCTTGGCTGTAGTAGCAGCGGCACTCCGCAGACTGGGGGTACACGTGTTCCCATATCTTGACGATTGGCTGGTGAAGAACACATCCGAGGCAGGAGCCCTGCAGTCCATGCAGATGACTATTCGCCTCCTGGAGCTACTGGGGTTTGTGATAAATTATCCAAAGTCCCATCTTCTCCCAGTACAAAAACTCGAATTCATAGGAGCTCTGCTGGATTCTCGGACGGCTCGCGCCTATCTCCCAGAGACGAGAGCCAACAACTTGTTGTCCCTCGTCTCGCGGGTGCGAGCGTCCCAGCAGATCACAGCTCGGCAGATGTTGAGATTGCTGGGCCACATGGCCTCCACAGTTCATGTGACTCCCATGGCCCACCTTCACATGAGATCTGCTCAATGGACCCTAGCTTCCCAGTGGTTTCAGGCTGCTGGGGATCTAGAAGACGTGATCCACCTGTCCACGAGTTTTCTCAAATCCCTGTATTGGTGGACGATTTGGTCCAATTTGACTCTGGGACGTCCTTTCCAAATTCCTCAGCCACAAAAGTGCTGACTACGGATGCGTCTCTCCTGGGATGGGGGGCTCATGTCGATGGGCTTCACACCCAAGGAAGCTGGTCCCTCCAGGAACGCGATCTGCAGATCAATCTTCTGGAGTTACGAGCGGTCTGGAACGCTCTGAAGGCTTTCAGAGATCGGCTGTCCCACCAAATTATCCAAATTCAGACAGACAACCAGGTTGCCATGTATTACATCAACAAGCAGGGGGGCACCGGATCTCGCCCCCTGTGTCAGGAAGCCGTCAGCATGTGGCTCTGGGCTCGCCGTCACGGCATGGTGCTCCAAGCCACATATCTGGCAGGCGTAAACAACAGTCTGGCCGACAGGTTGAGCAGGATTATGCAACCTCACGAGTGGTCGCTCAATTCCCGTGTAGTGCGACAGATCTTCCAGGTGTGGGGCACCCCCTTGGTAGATCTCTTCGCATCTCGAGCCAACCACAAGGTCCCTCAGTTCTGTACCAGGCTTCAGGCCCACGGCAGACTGGCATCGGATGCCTTCCTCCTGGACTGGGGGGAGGGTCTGCTGTATGCTTATCCTCCCATACCTCTGGTGGGGAAGACTTTGTTGAAACTCAAGCAAGACCGAGGCACTATGATTCTGATTGCTCCTTTTTGGCCGCGTCAGATCTGGTTCCCTCTTCTTCTGGAGTTGTCCTCCGAAGAACCGTGGAGATTGGAGTGTTTTCCGACCCTCATCACACAGGACGAAGGGGCGCTTCTGCATCCCAACCTCCGGTCCCTGGCTCTCACGGCCTGGATGTTGAGAGCGTAGACTTTACCTCTTTGGGTCTGTCAGAGGGTGTCTCCCGCATCTTGCTTGCTTCCAGGAAAGATTCCACTAAGAGGAGTTACTTCTTTCTATGGAGGAGGTTTGCCGTCTGGTGTGACAGCAAGGCCCTAGATCCTCGCTCTTGTCCTACACAGACCCTGCTTGAATACCTTCTGCACTTGTCTGAGTCTGGTCTCAAGACCAACTCTGTAAGGGTTCACCTTAGTGCAATCAGTGCATACCATTACCGTGTGGAAGGTAAGCCGATCTCAAGGCAGCCTTTAGTTGTTCGCTTCATGAGAGGTTTGCTTTTGTCAAAGCCCCCTGTCAAGCCTCCTACAGTGTCATGGGATCTCAATGTCATTCTCACCCAGCTGATGAAACCTCCTTTTGAGCCACTGAATTCCTGCCATCTGAAGTACTTGACCTGGAAGGTCATTTTCTTGGTGGCAGTTACTTCAGCTCGTAGAGTCAGTGAGCTTCAGGCCCTGGTAGCCCAGGCCCCTTACACCAAATTTCATCATAACAGAGTAGTCCTCCGCACTCACCCTAAGTTCTTGCCAAAGGTTGTGTCGGAGTTCCATCTGAACCAGTCAATTGTCTTGCCAACATTCTTTCCCAGTCCTCATTCCTGCCCTGCTGAACGTCAGCTGCACACATTGGACTGCAAGAGAGCATTGGCCTTCTATCTGGAGCGGACACAGCCCAACAGACAGTCCGCCCAATTGTTTTTCTTTTGATCCCAACAGGAGGGGAGTGGCTGTGGGGAAACGCACCATATCCAATTGGCTAGCAGATTGCATTTTCTTCATTTACGCCCAGGCTGGGCTGACTCTTGAGGGTCATGTCACGGCTCATAATGTTAGAGCCATGGCAGCGTCGGTAGCCCACTTGAAGTCAGCCACTATTGAAGAGATTTGCAAAGCTGCGACGTGGTCATCTGTCCACACATTCACATCTCATTACTGCCTGCAGCAGGATACCCGACGCGACAGTCGGTTCGGGCAGTCAGTGCTTCAGAATCTGTTCGGGGTTTAGAATCCAACTCCACCCCCCCTAGGCCCATGTTTGTTCTGTTCCAAGCTGCACTCTCAGTTAGTTAGTAAATTTTTTAGGTCAATCTCAGTTATGTCCTCGCCGTTGCGAGGCCCAATTGACCATGGTTGTTGTTTTGAGTGAGCCTGGGGGCTAGGGATACCCCATCAGTGAGAACAAGCAGCCTGCTTGTCCTCGGAGAAAGCGAATGCTACATACCTGTAGAAGGTATTCTCCGAGGACAGCAGGCTGATTGTTCTCACAAACCCGCCCGCCTCCCCTTTGGAGTTGTGTCTTCCCTTCTCTTTGTCTTGCTACATATGAGACTGGCCGGCACGAGCCGGTTCGGGCGGGAAGACGACCGCGCATGCGCGGTGCGCATCGGCGCGCGAGGACTAGCAAAGGACTTTGCTAGAAAGTGTTCCGATTGGAGGGGCTGCCGTGGACGTCACCCATCAGTGAGAACAATCAGCCTGCTGTCCTCGGAGAATACCTTCTACAGGTATGTAGCATTCGCTGCATATCCCAATTATGCTTCAGCTCATGAACAGGTGACCAGACATTCTCCGTAATAATTTTCTGGTATAGTACAGAAATCAGGGTTCCTTCAGGTCCTGAAGCAGCAAAACATCTCCATACCACTTTACTACCACAACGTTGTTTGACACTTGGTGTGTTCTTACTGTGGAAATCTGTATTTGCTTTACATCAAACCTAATGGGACCTGTGTTTTCCACAGAGTTCCACTTTTGTCTCATCTGTCCATAGAACATTATCCCAAAGGGCATGGGGTCATCCAGGTGTGTTTTTGCAAATGTGAGACAAGCATTAGTGTTACTCTTAGATTGTATTGGTTCCTGCCTTGCTGATCTCTTATGAATCCCATAGCATCCAATTGGACCTTTTTAAAAAATTGACTCTTCGCATCCTCATCCACTCACTTTTGACTTCAAATGTAGACTATTGCAGTGCTCTTCTGTATGACAAGATATCCACAGGCTGCAATTACGTAGTTCAAAATGCAGCAGAAATGTTGGTGAGGGGATCAAAGAAGTTTGATCATGCTCCCCACTTCTTCTTGAGGAACACTAGTTCCCAGTCACCCATAGGCTCTCCTATCTATAAGATTTTTACTATAGTACAAAAAAGTTTTTATTCAGAGATCACATTATCTGTCTCTCAACTTTTAACAACACTCTGGGACGTGCCCTGTGATTTTCACAGCTTAACCGACTTCATGTAGACACATCTACTTCAATTACTAGATACCTTCTAACATCACTATAAATCAACATTGTTTCTTCACCATCTTTACTTCACATTACATTATGTACAGTTACCAAGAAAAATAAATAATATCACTTTTCTCAGGGCTGGATAATGAATTTGCTAAACATCTTGTTATACTAGTTACTTTACCTACCCTTTCTATTAAGACACAAAAGCCATTTCACTAGTGCTTTTAAATTCATCTATAATATCCCTGTGATATACACCCCTAGGCACTATATATATGGGTTACCTACCTAATAATCCTTTTACTTTCGTATCCCAATACCTGATTCATAATGCTCTAAACATCACACTTCCCACTAACTATCATGACAAAACACTTTCAAAACCTCATACAGCAAATGCATACTCACTAAAGTCCCATTGTCGATTACTGATAAGCATTCCTACCTCCCCCTGCCCATAGGTTATATCATTGCTTGCTTGGTTGTTAACAGAACCAAAATCATTAAAGATTGGATAACTGAAGCTCAATTTGGTCTAACCCTTATCTCTGAAATGTGGCTACGTACAAAAGATGATCCAGCAATCCTAAACGTATGTCCACCTGGATACTCCATTCTTCATTTCCCCAGCGCAGAAAGAAAGGTGGCTTAACTATTATTTATAAATCATTCCTCCAGGTAAAAACTATTACTGAATTTCAATCCCCTAACCTAGAAATTGTTGCCTGCTCTATAAAAGACAATTCCCTATCCAAATCTCCTATTACAATAGCTGGAACCTGGCCGAGGCTGAACTTACTGAATTTATATCCAACATGTGTGTCAATAATGACAATATCATGATTGGACATATCAACTTACATCTTGAAAATGCTATTAATCTACATAAGCAATTCTCGCTGTTCAATGGCATGTCTTCCCACATCAAAGGACAACATCTAGATTTATTAGCAACCAAATTTACAGACCTTATTAACTTTCACATATCAATCGCAATGGTCCCCGATACCTTGGTCAGATCATAGCAGCCTTTCTTTCACGCTAAACTGGAAAGAATCCACCCATTCGTCTAAGCCTACTAACACATCGCATGCCTTCAAAACCAGAGGTAAAATCTCAATATTTTGGTCAAACAAACAATTTGGTAACTTACTTTCCTCTAATCCATATATTAATTTCATCCAACAATGGAACAACATTTGCAAAACTGTTCTAGACAAACTTACACCAATTACAACCAAATCCTGGCCAAAAAAGAAGTTATCTCCATGATTTAATGAAGACTTCCTACTAATGAAACATAAATATAGAAGACAAGAAAGAATTTGGATCAAAAACAAATCCAATGAACTAATTGGAAAAAACTCCTAAAATCATACAAGAACATGATTATCAAAGCAATAACCACTTACTGTTGAAAACTTATAGGCAAAAAAACCAGCTAATTCACAAAAACTTTACACAGTAGTAAACAAGCTATTGAATACTCATCCTGTAACTGCTACAAACGAACCCACGCAACGGCTGATTAATTGGCATCATATTTGAGCAGAAAATAATTAAAATCAGACAAGAACTAAATAACTCCCTAACATTAATAGATCATTTTCTTATTCTGTATGATCCTTCACCACTATGCTCTCAAGCAGACAGAATCTGGTCAGCCTTTCACCCACTTACAACTGATCAAGTCAAATGCACTCTTCACAAATATGGTAAATCACAATGCCTACTTGATAACTGCCCTAGTTACCTTCTCAAATCAGCCCCTAGTTTATTCATAAGCTATTTGTTCTCAAACATAACTTTAATGCTATCTCAGGGCCTATCCCACCCCCTCAAAATGGCAACATTATTTTGACTCCTATACCGAAGAATACCCAAACCATCCTAAGTGTAGTCTCTAAATACAGACCAGTGGCTTCAATCCCATTTTTGGTAAAGGTAATGGAGGAGTTAGTCACGCACCAACTAATGGGCTATCCCCAACTTCACTCCATTTTACATAGCTCACAATCCGCTTTTAGACCTTCTCACAGTACTGAAACTGTTCTCACCACCCTCCTTGCTAAATTTAGATGAGAACTTAGCTTTTGTAATAAAATATTATTACTCCAGTTTGATATGTCCAGTGCCTTTGACACTGTTGATCATAATATCCTTCTAAACATCCTTGTCCATTATGGAATCCATGGAGCTGTGTTAAAGTGGTTCTCAGGCTTCCTAAGTTCTAGATCGTACCACATGAATCAATTGGGTACAATTTCATCAGCATGGTCCCTTGTTTGTGGAGTGCCCCAGGGCTCTCCAATGTCCCCCATCCTATTTAACATCTTGTTGTTTCCATTAGACAATTTACTGGAGAAAAATGGTCTCCCAGCATTCATTTATGCAGACGATGTTGCCATGTGTATTCATATGATTAGGTTAGGTATCTCTCTAATGGAATCTTGGGCATCCAATTTCAAATTAAAACTCAACACCTATAAAACTAAATTCTTAACAAATACTAATCCTCATCACTCTATAAATCTTAAATCATTTACCATTGAGAAAATCACATATCCCCTTGACTCAACTATGAAAATTTTAGAAGTCACAATTCACCATTTCTCACTCTAGATAACCAAATTTCCAAAGTGGTATCAAGTGTCTTCAATTCATTATAGAAATTGAGGTGACTAAGACCATTCTTTGTAAAATCAGTCTTCAGTACCCTAGTTCAATTCCTGGTCCTAACAAATTTTGATTACTGCAACTCTATGCCGTACTTAAAGGGGATCTCCTCAAAAAACTACAAACCACTCAAAACACAGCCACACGTCTCATATTCAGACTACCACGCTTCACCACGCACCCCCTTCTATACGTTTTGCATTGGCTGTCAATAAAAGAGTATCATTCAAGCCTTCATTCACAAAACTTTGTATGGTTGAATTACCCTCACATAATGCCGCTAAATCATCTAGAGAATATCTTATCTTACATTTCCAGAATTGCAAGAAAGTAACCTACAAAACAATCCATACTGCTAACTTTTCATATCAAGGCACTAATATTTGGAACTCCTTACCTAAAACCATCAAATGCATCGATGGTTATTTCTTATTCCGAAGTCTATCAAAAACTCACTTCTTCAGTCTAGCCTTTAAGGAAATAAGCACTCTTCTCAAATAAACTCATGGCATTAATTTTTACCTTCTCCCACCTCCTGTTTATCCTAGCTAACCCTAGCCCTTACCTTTTTCCTCCGTATTTCAATTAATTAGCTTAAATAACTAAGGAGGGCCCTGTTTACTAAGCTGTGCTGTAGGCACGCTAGTGTTTTTAGCGCATGCTAATGCTAGAGCTACCCATAGGAATATATGGGTGTCTGTAGCGTTAGTGCTTGCTAAGTTTTAGCATGTGCTAAAAACGCTAACGTGCCGTAGTAAACAGGGCCCTAAGTATTTACTTACATCTACTCCTAACTCGGGTTTTACTAGTCTAACATTATATGATGTATTTTACTTTTTGTTAATATACTTTGAATATGTTTATGCTTTTCTAATTGTTATGTAAGCCACATTGAACCTGAGTTCTCAGGCTAATGTGGGATTTAAATATAATAAATAAAATAAAATTATGTCAGAAGTAGAGTTTTTTTTTCAGTTTTTTTTGTTCGTTCACTTTGAAACACTCTGCCTTCCAGTTTGTCCTGAGAGATCCTTTAGTTATTTCAAGATTGACTTAAAGACTTTTCTATTTCAAGATGCTTTGGAGTAATATAAATCCCACTGTGCCCACTGTGGGTGATTGGATCTATAGTACTGATACTCTTCTCTGACCTATTAAATATGTACTTCACTTTCTTATTTTGAATATGTAAACCACTCTGAAAGGCCTCTCTAGGGCAGTATGTCAAATATAAATAAACGTAAATCCCATTTTTGCCCAGTTTTTCTTATTGCGGAGTAGTGAAGACTGAACTTTATCTGAGGTAGTTCTTTGAATGTTCCTTTGGGATATTTTGTGACTTCACCCTTGAAGTAATTTTAGCAGATTGGCCACTTCCAGGAAGATTGTCCTAAGTCTTTTTGGAGCTAATGGCTCTGTGTGGTTTGGTGCAGTTCCATTTGGGTTTGTAACCCTTTCCAGACTCATATAGTTGAACCACTTTATTTTTAATCTCTTCTGGAATTTCCTTCGATAATGGCATAGCATTCTTGTTGAAACTTTGTGGTGACTACTTTACTGCCATGGTAGTGTACAATATATAATATTTAGATTCAGTAGGTCTGGTTTCAGTCAACCCTGGTTCTATTCAGTCAACTGAATCTAATTATCAATTAAATTTGGTCAGTTGGTTGATTAAGCAGCAGTTACTTTTTTACATGAATGATATGGGTGTTGGATAACTTGTTTCGTAAATAAATGATGTCATAATTTAAAAACTGTTGTGTTTACTCAGATTCCCTTTGTGTAATATTACATTTTGTTTAAAGATCAGAAACCATTCAGTGTGATATATATATAACTAGTAAAAGAAGCCCGTTTCAGAGCAAATGAAACGGGCGCTAGCAAGGTTTTTGTCGCCAACACCCACCTCCCTCCCTCCCTGGCCAACCCCTTCGTTGTTCTGGCATTGCTCCTCCCCCAACGTCATGACGTTTGACGCGAGGGCGGGGCCCGGAGCAATTTCCCACCCCCCCCGCCTCCCTGCCTCCCTCCCTGCCAACCCCTTCGTTGTTCTGCCATTACTCCGCCCTCAAGGGCGGGGCCCGGAGCGATTTCCCACCTCCCTGCCTCCCTCTCTGCCAACCCCTTCATTGTTCTGCCATTGCTCCGCCCTCGAGGGCAGGGCCCGGAGCGATTTTGCTGACTTCACCACCACGAACCTTCGAACCTTTTTGAAGGAAGTCAGAGCTTGGCTTCACTGACGTCAGTGTCCTCAGAACGTTGAGGGTGAGTTTTATTATAGTAGATAATAGGGGAAATCAGGAGAGGAGTAGTACTTTTTCATATCATTGTACATAACATAATTGTTGAGAAGGGACACAGTAGTTTAAATACCCTAGAGATTATTTTTAAAATTTGGAAATGTGGAGTCCTATGTATAAAAACTAAACTAATGAAGAAGGTAGTGTGATTTTGCCTTGGCTCATTTTCAGAAGGGACTAGTGTTGCCCACCCCTTTGTCAAACAGGATTTCGGTTAGGCTACATGATAGAAACCATCTTGGCGGTCTGCATTTGGATAGAGGAAAAGATTCAGGGGCTGATGCAGAAGGCCTCACAGTAGAGCTGGATTAGCACACAGCTGTACCTCAAAACTGTCATAGAAAAAAAACCTGCGGCATGCTATAAGCCATGAGCAAGCACATTAGTGCCGTGTTAAAATTGCGGCAGTAATCTGCAGCTCATTGCAAAATGTTATCTTTCCTGTCAGTGCTTGAACTGTGATTGGCTCAGGCACTGACAGGAAGGGTGACAAAAAATTGCTGGCAGGCATGGCCCCGAACTCCTCCTTTTTCCATCCGACCTGAAGCCCCACTTTTCCCCTGATATTAAAAGTGCCCTGGAAGTCAAGTGATCCCCCTTCCAGAAAACATCTATTCTCTGGTGTCTAATGGCACCCCCTGACTGACACCCTCCCCTTTTGCAGGTACTCAAGACCCACCTTCCCTGATTAAAAACAACTCTCTTCCTGGTATCTAGTTCTCCCCCCATCTCAAAATAAATTCTCTGGTGTCTAGTGGCACCCACCCAATCCATAACTTATATCCCTGTACCTTAAGTGAGGCAACCAAATAAGGAAGCTGACAATTTTGAGGAGCATTTATTGAGGGAGAGACACATGCAGAGGTTTGCAACTGACTGCTGAATGTGGAAGTTATGGGATTTATATTTGATTGTTATATGGGATTAATGGACGGGGAGAACAGAGTGAGTAGATTCTTAAGTGGATTTTGTAAATAACTTGTAATCTTACAGAATTACAATATGTCAAGCAGGGTAAATAAGTAAATAATGTGTTAAAAAGTGTTTACACTGACTTCATTTAATTTATTAAATCCTGTATAATGCTATTCTGTTCTTTATAAACAAGTAGAATAAAAAATATAAGATAACAAATATTTAATATAAAAATACATATTACATACCCACCACTCAAGCGTTAAGAAGGGGGTAGGTACTTGTAAGTGACTTAACCTGTGAAGGACCCATGAGATTTTTAGAAGGACAGATTACCTTCCTTCCTTTGACATACTTCAGACATTACCACCTGTTTAAAACCTCCTTCAAGGTAACATCTACAACTTCAGTTGTTTTCAACAAGTAAGTTATTGGAGCATTTGTGGGCAGAGATAACTTTTACTGGCCCTGTCATTGAAAATGCCCTAATCCTACCTCATACCTCTATAAATATACTCAAGGCTGACACTTCAAGAAATGGTTTCTCTTGGAGACAGTGTCTCTAAGGATTGTAATTACTAAGGCGTGGCAAAAGTTGACACCTGTGGTACATGAATTAACACAAGTTTTGATCAACTCCTTATATGACATCTTGACTGCTAGTGATAGTACCATGAGACTTCTAGGGGTCATCGGTGTCATTTTGAACCTAGCACAGGCAGGGAAAGGAGTGAGTGAGGATTGTTCATGCCTTGAATTCTCTAGACCATTGGAGATTGGGAGAGATAGACTTAGGTGCGGATCTTCTGGGGGAGGTTCTACAGTGATGATCATGGAAGATGGTGTCTACTAGGGTGTCTTCAGAAGAGGGAGGCACTTTAGCTCGTCAGGTCCTTTAGGGTTCTGTGTGGGAGTATTTGGCCATAGGTTAGTGGCCGGATGTTCCCTGGCAGGAAGAATTGTGCCTAAACAAATTCCTAAACCAATGTTCATCATGGAAATATAATTTAACACATGTAAGAGAGCAAATAACACATCTTAGTAACTGTCCCCCTAAAGAATGTGGTAATCAACATGCTGTACCTCTAAGACGTATTATTTTAAACAGGTCTCATTTTATGCATTGAGAACCACTGTGGTTAGCAGTAAAATAATACTTTTTAACTGTAGCCCACATTGATAACTCCCCCCCCCCCCCCCCCCCCCCCTCTAGCATGCGCACACATACACACACACTTAATATATTTTTGGTTCACACATAACCATTACAGGAAAAAGACGTCTTCTTTCTGGAATTTTTAGATATATATAGGCAACCTATCAAGGTATGGTTTGAAATTTGTTTTTAATCTGACCTCTGTGGCGCCCAGTATGATAGAAAATATTTATCTGTCACATTTTCTTGTTTCTGTCTACATTACTTTGTATTTGAGGATCTTCTCTTTTTTTTCACTCGGCACTGACACCTTTATTATCAGTGCCATTCTCGTGTATTTCTTCTTTAGCACTATTCCCATTTTCCTTGCATTCAGTTGGAATGAGAATGACCCCAGGTGAACACAGCTTGTCGGGTTTACCATAATTCTAATAGGACTGTGATCCCATTGCTTTTCTCGTATAGTGATGATGTAGTGTTTACAAAAGTTCCAGTGTTTGAAATGTGTTGCCACATGCTTTTCTGTATAGAAATTTTCTCCCATCAGAACTTTACAGCCAGCTATTAGATATGAGTAACCATTTTCCACTCTTCCTTACATACATGTCAGTTTTCCCAGTTTTTTTTAATGCTTGCTGTGAGCCTTCTTGTCTGTAGCCCAGGTTTCAGTTCAACCCCTCAACCATTTATGTGTCTGGTTTGATATATGGTTCATGGAATAACGGTTTATATTTCCCATTGCTGATCTAATTTTTTGAAGAACTTTTTTTGTTCCTCTTGTTTTGCCAATTCTGTTGCTTTTTTTTACTATGCGAAGTGTTGGATTCTTAATATTACTTCTACTTTTTGGAATGCTTGCGAAATTTGATTATGGAGCCAGATTGTGGGCATTTATGTGTATTTGAGTATATTGATGCTGTTGAGTAAAAATTAAAGGCCTATTATACTAGATCTATGGATAGTCTTTTCCTGTGAGGCCTGGTTTTCCCTTGGTTTGAGGAATGTACAATCTTGGCATATACCTGGACATGTAGGAGTGAGTTTGTACATCTAATTTTTCAGGATCTTTGAGGCTAGTCTACAGTTCTAAAGCTGCATGAGAATTGAAAGCTGATTAATGGCTTATATCTTAGCCATGCTGTTAAAGTACTTCTCAATGTCAGTTTTAACCTCTTGTAAGTATGCTTTACTGATGTTCTCTAAGTGGTTTGTGCTGGAATATGGCTCTTATCTAAACTCTTAGATATTATTTCCACCTTTCTGTTCAAGTTTCTTTGTTAGTCATCAATCAGAGACATGTGGATGCTTGGAATGCCCTCCCGCGGGAGGTGGTGGAAACGAAAACGGTAACGGAATTCAAACATGCGTGGGATAAACATAAAGGAATCCTTTTCAGAAGGAATGGATCCTAAGGGGCTTAGCCGAGATTGGGTGGCAGAGCCAGTGGCGAGAGGCGGGGATGGTGCTGGGCAGACTTATACGGTCTGTGCCAGAACCGGTGGACAGGTACAAATCAAGGTAAGGTATACACAAAAAGTAGCACATGTGAGTTTATCTTGTTGGGCAGACTGGATGGACCGTGCAGGTCTTTTTCTGCCGTCATCTACTATGTTACTATGTAATGTTGCTCAGTTTTCCTTTAAGGAAGGTTACCTTAGTTTATCTATTTTTTTCAATTTGTTGTTAATATAAATCACTCAAGCCATGATGCAATAAAACAAGAAAAATGCAATTAATTATATATCAAATTGGATTTTTCAGTCTCTTAAGCCACTGCTTTCAGGATGTATGTTTGCCACTTGTCCTTGGACAAGTTGGTGCGATTCTAGGATCTGCTTTGAAAGCTATAGTAAATTTCTTCATTGTGATCAGGGTAGTAAGCAACTGTCAAACCTTTGCTTAAAAGGAGCCGCCTTGACCCCAAAGCAGTTTATAGCTCTGTCCTGTCTCATTGTTGCCAATACTGGCCAAGATGATTGAAAGGATTGCATGTCTCATTTTTGGATAGCACTGCTGTTGGACCCTTTTCGGTACAGTTTTAGTAGAGCACATTGAAACAGCACTTGTTACAGGCAGACTTTGGATAATGAGCACGTAATCTGCGGGGCTATTTTATTTTTCCTTTTTTTAAAATGTGTGTGGTTTGTTGAAATGAATGTGTGTTATTTTGCATGTTACCTTGAACTCCACCTTGGATAAAGGAGATTATAAATTGAAATAAATGAAATGAAATAACACAGAAACTTTACTTTTATCAGTATATGATGTTCTGAGGCAAGGACTGGATAAATGTAGGAGTTTCTTCTTAGTTCAGTTAGACGTCTCTGCTGCATTTGGTATTAATCATCAGATATTATTAAGTAGCTTGCAGTTGTTTGACTTATCTGGCAGTGTGCTAAAATATGTTTTGCATTGTTTCATACAAACATGACACAAGAGGTGTGGGTCAGTGGTGAGCTCTCAACTCAGAATTTAATCACTGGTGTCCCTTAGTTCTCCCCATTATCTATAATTATTTTTTAACTTACACTTAGCACCGCTGTGCTAGAAGTTGATAGCTCTGGACGTACATTATGGAATGTACACTGATGGAATTGGTTTTTCTTTTCATTCAGTGACACTCCTGAAAAAACATTGATTGAACAGCAGCAGTTTTTTACGAGTATTGCTTTCTGGCTTAAGATGAATAGCTTGGTATGGAATGGAAAAAAATTGAAATCGCGGACAGGCAGTAATCTAATTTTGAAAAACTCATACGCTGCAATACTGGCCTAAAGTGTTCAGGTGGGATCAAGGACTTTAACTTAACCAACATAATTTAAAAAAATGAATCTCAATTCATGGTCTGAATTTGAAATTTTGAATGACAGAACAGAATCAATCACTTAATTCTCCATTGCCTCAAATGCAGATTGTGAGCCCTACAGCAACAGAAAAATAGCTACTGTATCTGAATGTACACAGCTTCAATAGTTTTTAGGCTTGCAGCCAGTATATAAGAAATCAACTAAACTATGAAGTGATAGTGGAAGGGAAGATGAATCAAATTGTGAACCAAATTAATAATCTTGGCATATTGATTGAATCTGTTCTGTCATTCAAACCTCAGATTCAGACTGATTTGAGATTCATTTTCTAAATTGCTTTTTAGTAAGTTAAAGTCCTTGATTCCATCTGGGACAGCATTCCAGAGTCAAAGGTGTCTCCCTCCAGCGGGTAGACCCCTCTCCATTATTGATAAGCGGGCATGACGAGAACAGCATAGCTGTATCCTACCAAATCATTGATCAAAAATGCATGCAAAAGTTAATTACTGCCACCTTGGCTTTGTAAATAGCATGACAATGACAAATTAGAAATCATCATGCTATTTGCTTATATAGGTATGTTATCTTTTAATTTGCTTACATCCATTATAAATGATTGCTGATTGGATCCTGTGATACAGTTTTAGTAAATTATGCTATTTTTAACTCATATGGTATATGCTAAATATAGCATGGGTTTAGTATGCCCCCTATTTTGAGCAAAGAGCTATTTTTTCTGGCACTATGCTTTTGTTTGAGTTCTTTATTTTTTAACAGCATCGTCTATCAGTTGATCTTTGTGTTTATCTTTGTGAAAATTGTAAATCAAATATAAATTTCTTAGGTATTGCAGTGATATTGTACTCTTATATTTATATTTGTTAGGAATGACAGTCAGTGCCAATAAAGATGGCACAGGAATGATAGTGCGCAGCATCATCCATGGTGGTTCTATAAGTCGCGATAGGAGAATTGGTGTTGGGGATTGCATCTTGGCTATAAATGAAGAGTCCACGACCAATTTAACAAATGCCCAAGCAAGAGCCATGCTAAGAAGACATTCTCTAATTGGACCAGATATAGAGTAAGTTAAATTCAGGTACTTTTTAGGAGGGCATAGGGGACCTAAACTTACTCTTATAGAGCTCATGTGATGACATTGCTGGGATAGAATCACCTACAATTTGGAGCGGAGTTCTGATATGAGCCACAGTATTCTTTAACACTTATATATTCCTCTTATTGCATCTTTTTGGTGTAATGCGAACTCTGTATGTCACCTTCCCTTCAATAAAGATATTTAAAAAATCAGGTACTTTTAAGATGTAATTTTAAAGGCATTTCCTTTAGCCATGGAAATATCCTCTATAAAATAGCCCTCCTGATATGCTGGTAAAAGCGAGCATATAAATCTTATATGCTCACATTTTTATCTGTATTTGGGAAGGGCATTCTTTGAGTGACAGGATGGGAGCAGTGTTGATTCACTTACATAACTTTAAGTTTTTAAAAAGTATGTGCTTAAACTTTCATTAAAAAAACTAGCTCCACTGTAATTTGTGCAACTAGTTTTTCCAGGCTAATTTCAGAGTGAATTTATATTCATAAGTTTTGCTTTGAAAATTAGTGTAATATAGTGGTTCCAAAACCTGGTCCTGGAAGCACCCCAGCCACACAGGGTTTTAAGATATCCGCTATTAATATTCATGAAGAAAATGTGCATGCAGTGGAGGCAGTGCATTCAGATCTTTCTCTCATGAATATTCATGTGAATATCCTGAAAACCTAACTGGCTGGGAGGTTTGGGAACCACTGTAACATGTTTGTAGCAAAAGTTCAAAATCACCTATATCCTACAGGTTTTATTTTTGGATTAAGGTTTTGTCTTACATACTGAAAAAATTAATATGACTTGATAAAGTGATAGTATTTTTTTTCTTACAGAACTGTACATTTGATTTATTATATGATGCTCACCCTCCATCCATTAAAACATTTATTTTTAAAATTCTGTAAACCGCTTGACTGCAATTTCATTAGACTCCTGGAATCACTTATTGTAAGGACAATGCCATACATTACATGGAATGAGATTTCATTGGTTCATTCAGTTACATACATGTAGATTAATTGGAATCAGTGTGTGTGATATTTTCTGACTCTTAAAGATATGGCATATCAAAAGGTGACATATCAAAAGGTCTTGTCACGTCTCTTTACATCTTTAGACATTTTTCTTCCGCTTGTGCTTTCGCTAGCCATATTTCTCTCTTCGCTTCTTTGAGTTTAATTCGGTAATCTTTTCCGTGATCCTCTCATTGCGTTCTTTTGTATTTCTTGAACAAAGCCTCTTTTGCTCTTATTTTTTAAGCTACTTGTTTGGGTAGCTATATAGGCTTCCTGTTTCTCTTGTTTTTGTTTACTTTCCTTGCGTAAAGATCAGTTGCCATATTTATAGCAGCCTTTGGCTTTGACTACTGTTTTTCCACTTCTCCTACGCCTTCCCATGCCAACAGCTCCTCCTTCAGGTATTCCCCCATTTTATCAAAATCAGTATGTCTGAAATCCAGTACTTTGAGTTTTGTGCTTCTGCACTCTGCCTTTGCATTTTTATCAAACCATAACATGTGGTTACATAGGTGGGCATCCACCCGGATATTAGAAACACTTTCTCCATTCGTGAGCACTAGATCCAGCATTGACCCTTCCTTAGTGGGTTCCATCACCATTTGTCTGAGGAAGGCACTTTGACAAGTGTCCACAATCTCCCTACTTCTTTACGATTCTGCAGACGGGATGTTACAGTCTGCATCAGAAAAGTTGAAATTTCCCAACAGTAGCACGTCCCCTTTCATACCAATCTTGTGAATATCTTCTATCAGATCCTTGTCTAACTTCTTCGTTTGTGCCGGAAGTCTGTAGATAAACCCCCATGTGGATACAGGGTTCTGTCTTCTCTTTCCAGGACAATCCATAAAGCTTCTTCCTCTTCCCAGGTCCACCGCATTTCAGCCACTTTGATATTGTCTCTCACATACAGTGCCACTCCTCCATCTCTTCGGCTCTCTCTATCCTTCCTAAAAAGATTATAGCCCGGTATGGTCACACCATTGAACCATGTCTCTCTAATGTTTTCTTCATACTCAGGGTTTGCAAGTCTTGAACCTTTTTACTTAGACTATGAGCATTTGTGCTCATTGCTTTCCATGTGCTTAGTAAATTTAGGTGGTTTTCTATATTTAGATGACCTTTCCCTCTGCCATCAAGTTTATTCTGGAGGTGACTTTCTGAATTCCTTTGTTTCCTTTTGTCACCCCCACCCTCTAGTTTAAGTGTCTAGAAACATAATGTGAGCAAGTGCAAGGTGATGCATGTGGGAAAAAAGAACCCGAATTATAGCTACGTCATGCAAGGTTCCACGTTAGGAGTTACGGACCAAGAAAGGGATCTGGGTGTCGTCGTCGATAACACACTGAAACCTTCTGCTCAGTGTGCTGCTGCGGCTAAGAAAGCGAATAGAATGTTGGGTATTATCAGAAAAGGTATGGAAAACAGGTGTGAGGATGTTATAATGCCGTTGTATCGCTCCATGGTGCGACCGCACCTTGAGTATTGTGTTTAATTCTGGTCGCCGCATCTCAAGAAAGATATAGTAGAATTGAAAAAGGTGCAGCGAAGGGCGACTAAAATGATAGCGGGGATGGGACGACTTCCCTATGAAGAAAGACTAAGGAGGCTAGGGCTATACAGCTTGGAGAAGAGACGGCTGAGGGGAGACATGATAGAGGTATATAAAATAATGAGTGGAGTGGAACAGGTGGATGTGAAGCGTCTGTTCACGCTTTCCAAAAATACTAGGACTAGGGGGCATGCGATAAAACAAATCGGAGAAAATGTTTCTTCACCCAACGTGTAATTAAACTCTGGAATTCGTTGCCGGAGAAAGTGGTGAAGGCGGTTAGCTTAGCAGAGTTTAAAAAGGGGTTGGACGGTTTCCTAAAGGACAAGTCCATAACCCGCTACTAAACGGACTTGGAAAACTCCAAAATTCCAGGAATAACATGTATAGAATGTTTGTACGTTTGGAAAGCTTGCCAGGTGCCCTTGGCCTGGATTGGCCGCTGTCATGGACAGGATGCTGGGCTCGATGGACCCTTGGTCTTTTCCCAGTATGGCATTACTTATGTACCCTCTTAATTTGTCCCCAAGGATCCTTTTTCCTGTTACAGAAAGATGTAGCCCATCATTACAGTACAGCCTGTTATTTTTCCATGTATTACCCCTTGCTCCTATGTATCTAAAACCTTTTTCTTTATACCAAGACTTAAGCCACTTATTGAATTCCAATGTTTTACGTATCTTTCCTATCCCTTCCCCTATGTAGGAATTACTTCAGAAAAAGCTGCAGTCTGAACCAAAGAGTTCAGTCCCTCCCCAAGCTGCTGGAATGCTCTCTGTACAGTAATCTTGCTATTGTTGGCCAGGTCATTTGTCCCCAGGTGAATTACAACATCATTATTTGAAGCCTTGCTCTCGGATCACATTCAGTATTTGGTTGGTACATCTAGTGGCTGAGGATCCTGGAAGGCATTTCACTAGGTTGGAACACTTGAATTGTGTTCCTAAGTTAATGTCTCTGATAATAGAGTCTCCGAGCAGTAAAAATTTTCTGCTTTTCCCGAATCTGTCACTGTTTGAGGAATGTTGCTTGGGTTGTGTTACTTTCATTGCCTCTGGTTCCACCACAGTACTTCTTTTTTCAACATTATAATGATGCAACGCAGCAAAAGAATTAGACAGGGGCAAAGGTGGGAGAGTGAGTGCTTCTGTGTCACAGGTCTTGGGGGACCTTTTACTAAGGTGCACTGAAAAATGGGATGCGGTAGTGTAGGCATGTGTTGTGGACACGCACAGATTCATTTTTCAGCGCAACTGTAAAAATGCTTTTTTAAAATTTTGCCAGAAAATGGACATACAGCAAAATGAAAATTGACGCGCATCCATTTTGAGTCTGAGACCTTACCGCCAGCCATTGACTTAGCAGTACGGTCTCACGCGTTAACCGGGCGGTAAGGGTGGCAAAATGAAAATTGATACGCGTCCATTTTGGGTCCGAGACCTTACCGACAGCCATTGATTTAGCAGTAAGGTCTCACTTGTTAACCGGGCAGTAAGGGTCTACATGGGTCAAATACCTTTTACTGCCTGGTAGCGCTGCACGCCAGAAAATAAAAAATATTTTGTGGCGCACGTAGGGGACGCGCACCAAAAATGAAATTACCGCCTTTCGCACACATTGCACGTAGGCCCTAACGCGGCTTAGTAAAAGGACCCCTTAGTCTACCAGAGCCTACTGTGACCCATCTACTCCTCTTTTGTTTCATTTTCTGTGGCAGTAGTGGTGGTAAATTGGCCTGGAATTGAGTAATCCTGGATACTTCTTTATTTGTAACTAATTCCTTCTTGAGTTTGTTGATCTCGTTTTTCAAAGCTGATATTTGGAGACATATAGGACAAGCTCTAAGGTTCCAGATAATTTGCCTTAGAATTAAAGCACAACATGTATTGTACTGAATGTTTATGTTGATGTGATTCACAAGTGTGAAAAGGGTAAACTATGATAAGGGACAAGTATCTTCATTACATCATAATTGGTCAATTCTACTCCTTGTTCTATATAAAGGGAGTTCACCTTGGGGTGGGTGGGTGGTGAGTCAGACCCTCTTCAAGTGAAAAGATAGGTCTATTTTTTTGTTGAATGTATCACTGTATTCTATATACACAGTTCAATTTATCTATATACATGTATCACTGTATTCTTGAGAGATTCTTTCTCTTTAGATCTTTGAGATTACACACACATTTTTTGATATGTATATTGTTCCTTGAAGTTCTTTCCGGTATTATTCATCCTGTTTGCATATTAGTGATATCAGACTTACCTGTGCACAGCTATTTCACTTCTGGAACTTTGGCTTTTCTGACACGTAGTTCTCACACTTTTCTCACTTCTCATTTGTTTTTTTAGTAGTTGTTCCATATGGCCCACTACCGACCAAACAGTGTGGTTCACGAGTTCCCATAAGCTTTTCTCTCTTTTTTTCTGATTAACCAGTATAGCCCACTAATTCCCGAACCTGGTCATGGAGGCACCCCAGCCAGTCAGGTTTTCAAGATACAATGAATATTCATGAGAGATATTTGGAGGCAGTGTATGCAAATCTCTCTCATGAATATTCATTGTAGATATCCTGAAAACCTGATTGACGGGGGTGCCTCCAGGACCAGGTTTGGGAAACATTGATGCAGTCCATTAGTGCCGACAAGTTGACTGTTTAGAGCAAACAAGCCTTTCTTTATTTCTAATGCATATGAGAATTTTCTGTCTATTTTATTTATACATTAGAACTGTTGCCCTATCATATTTCTTTATTTCTGTTTTTTTGGTTTTTTTTTTTTTTTTTTAAATCTCTGCCCACTCAGACCAGTTCATCACGGCCAGTTTTGGCATACCAACCTCTAACAGGATAAGTATTGCACTAGGTTAGTACACCCTGCGTTTTATGTTCTATGCATTTTAATATTGGTCATATTTTTGTTTTCTAAGTCTTAATGTATTTGTTTATATATTTTATATCTTTTGGATTCCAATTCTCAATAACATTTATTTATATATTTTATACCTTTGGTATACTTTGGGGCTTATTTTCAAAGCAGTGCTTTGAAAACACGCCTCTTTATTTCATATAACTCAGTGTAACACCGTATGGATGTTTTTAATATTGTGTCCCTGATTTATAAACCAACATACAGTTTTATCTGTTTGAAATTTGGTTACAAATCACTAATTTATAAT
Organism: Microcaecilia unicolor; assembly: GCF_901765095.1. Lineage (NCBI taxonomy): Eukaryota > Metazoa > Chordata > Amphibia > Gymnophiona > Siphonopidae > Microcaecilia > Microcaecilia unicolor. The sequence goes on from NC_044032.1 coordinate 296,483,263, forward strand.
TTGATCAATATTCTGTATATGTATTTACTAATTTACATATCTTTCCTGACAATGTATTTGTTTCGTGTTTCTACCGAAAGATATAAACAGAATGGAGTCGGTCCAGAGGGCGGCTACGAAATTAGTAAGCAGTCTTGAATACAAAAATTATAGGGACAGGCTTATGAATCTCAACATGTATACGCTGGAAGAAAAGAGGGAGAGAGGAGACATGATAGAAACGTTTAAATATCTCAAGGGCATTTATGTACAGGAAGAGAGCCTTTTTCAAATGAAGGAGAGCTCTGGAATGAGGAGGCATACGACAAAGTTAAGAGGGAATAGGCTTAGGAGTAACCTAAGGAAGTATTATTTCACAGAAAGGGTGGTGGAGGCGTGGAATGGCCTTCCGGTGGAGGTGGTGGAGTCGAGGACTGTTCCAGAATTTAAAAAGGCATGGGATAAGCATGTGGGATCGCTTAGGAACAGGAAGAATTAGGGGTTACAGAGGATGGGCAGACTAGATAGGTCATATGGCCTTTATCTGCCATCATGTTTCTATGTTTCTATATATTTTTTTTGCATTGCTTTATCAAATTGTTATTTTTTCTAGCATATTCATCCTTCATTTATAACACACCTTGAGCATTTTTACTTTTTGTGTTTGTGTTTTTTTATTATAACTTTTCATGCTGTTATTGCATTATTCTATGTAGTTTGACATATTTGTCATTTATAGACTCCTGAGGCAGACACGTTTAGCCGAAACACAGTGCCATGTCAAGTCTTTTGCTACTTACAATAGAGTGTTCCAAAGCTTGGGTGTTCGAGGTTTGTTTTTGAAGAGCCGTCTTCTGTTTCCCACTCCATTCTTTGTGTTCCATTATGGGACTCCAGTGTTTATCCACTTCCGTGGGTTCCATGCTTGAGAGATCTACCTGTACCAGAGATGATTTTCAAGGGTGATGATGCGGAGGGACTGAAAGAAATCTTGGTGAACCTGGAAGATGTACAGAGCCAAATCGACAAATAAAAGAGTAGTAAATCACCTGGACCGGATGGTATACACCCTAGAGTTCTGAAAGAACTCAAATATGTAATTGAAGATCTGCTGTTAGTGATCTGTATCCTGTCGTCGACATCATCCATACTACCTGAAGATTTGAGGGTGGCCAGTGTAACACCTATTTTTAGAAAAGGGTCCAGGAGTGATCCGGGAAATTACACATTGATAAGCCTGATGTCAATAGTGGAAACTATTATCCTATATAATAATTCTCACCTCCAGCGTTCTAATGTGCCCGGTACCGTGGCTCCCTTGGCATTGGCTGTCGTCACTGCAGCCGCTCCTCCTCTCCCCTCCACATCACTGCCCCTGCAGGAAGACCCCGGAGGAGCGCAGCGACGTCAGAGGGGAGAGGAGGAGCGGCTGCAGAGATGACAACCAATGCCAGATGGCTGTCTATGGAGCCGTGTTTCAGGTTTAAAATCATTTTTTGGCTTTTTTCTTTTTGAACCGGCCGCTGCTGCTCAACAGGAGACGCAGCAGCAGCCAGACAACGTTAGTATTGGCGGCTGCGGGTGGCGAGGGGGTTGGCGTGCCTGAGGGGGGGGTAGGGGCTTGGGTGATGCGCTGGGGGGTAGGAGTTTGGGTGATGTACCGAGGGGGGAGGGGAGGGTCACTGGACATGGGTGGCTGGAGGGGGGGGAGGGTCGCTGGACATGGGTGGCTGCAGGGGGAGAGGAGGGTCGCTGGACATTGATGGCTGCAGGGGAGGGCAGGGAAGAGGGAGGTGGGGAGGGGGTCCTGAGACCAGATGGGTGGCTGCAGGGGAGACAGAAGGGACGCTGCAGGGGGGGCAGGGGAGAGAGGTGGGTCGCTGGACATGGGTGGCTATAGGGGGGGCAAGGGGAAAGGAGAGGAGGGTCGTTGGACATGGGTGGCTGCAGGGGGAGAGGAGGGTTGCTGGACATGGGTGGCTGCAGGGGGAGAGGAGAGTCGCTGGACATGGGTGGCTGCAGGGGGAGCAGGGGAGAGAGGAGGGCCGCTGCACATGCGTGGCTGCAGGGGCAGAGGAGGGTTGGTGGGGAGGGGGTCCTGAGACCAGATGGGTGGCTGCAGGGGGGCAGGGGAGACAGGAAGGACGCTGCAGGGGGGGGGATTACCTTGCTAGCGCCCGTTTCATTGCCTACCGAAACGGGTCTTTTATACTAGTAAAGAATAAAATCATTGAACACATAGACAAACATGGTTCAATGGGACATATTCAATATGGATTCAGCCAAAGGAAGTCTTGCCTCACCAATTTGCTTCATTTCTTTGAATGCCTGAATAAAGATGTGGATAAAGGTGTGTCTAGATTTTCGGAAAGCATTTCACAAAGTCCCTCATGAGAGATTCCTGAGAAAATTAGAGTCCAAGGGATAGGAGGCAGTGTTCTATTGTGGGTTAGGAATTGCTTGATGGATAGAAAAAAGAAGGTAGGGTTAAATGGAAAATTCTCCCATTGGAGGAGGGTGAATAGTTGTGTCCCAAGGATCTGTGCTGGGACTGTTGCTATTTAATATATTTATTAATGATCTGGAAATGGGAATGATGAGTGAGGTGATTAAATTTGCAGATGACAAAAAATGATTGAGTTGTTAGAATTCATATGGATTGTGAAAAATTGCAGGAAGACATTTGGAATTTGGAAGACTGGGCATCTAAATGGCAAATGAAATTTAATGTGGACAAACGCAAAGTGATGTGCATTGGGAAGAATAATCCAAATCATAGTTACTTAATGATAAGATCCACCTTAGGAGTCAGCACCCAAGAAAAAGATCTGGAAGTAATTGTAGGCAGTTCGCAGAAATGTTCTGCCTAGTGTGTGATGGTAGCCGAAGAAGCAAACAGGATGCTAGGAATTATTAGGAAAGGGATAGAAAATAAAACAAAGAATATTATAATGCCTCTGTATTGCTCCATGGTGCAACCACACCTTGATTATTTTGTGCAATTCTGGTCACCTTATCTTAAATATGATATAGCAGAAATAAAAAAAAGTTCAAAGAAGGGCAACCAAAATGATTAAGGGAAAGGGGGGAAAGGAAAATGGGACTTGATATACTGCCTTTCTGAGGTTTTTGCAATTACATTAAAAGTGGTTTACATATATTCGGGCACTTATTTTGTACCAGGGGCAATGGAGGGTTAAGTGACTTGCCCAGGGTCACAAGGAGCTGCAGTGGGAATTGAACTCAGTTACCCAGGATCAAAGTCCACTTCACTAACTGCTCTAACCACTAGGCTACTCCTCAACTTCTCTCATATGAGGTTAGGTCTCTTCAGTTTAGAAAAGAGACAGCTGAGGGGGTATATGATTGAAGTCTGCTAAATACTTAGAGGTGTAGAACGGGTAAACGTGAATCAATTTTTTTACTCTTTCAAAAAGTACAAAGACTAGGAGACGCTCAAGGAAATTACAGGGTGCTACTTTTAAAACAAACAGGAGGAAATATGTTTTCACTCAACAAATATTTAAACTCTGGAACTCTTTGCCAGAGGATGTGAAAAAGTTCATAGGCTGCTATTGAGATAGACAGCTTGCTCCTATTTGGGATTCTGTTAGGTACTTGTGACCTGAATTGACCATTCCTGGAAGCAGGATATTGGGCTAGATGGACCATTGGTCTAACCCATTATGGCTGTTCTTATATTCTATATGTTCATAATTCTTGGTTCAAGACCTCAGAGTATTGGCCACATTTTTCAGGAGCTCCTGTACAGAGTGGCACACACGGCACTCTTGAGCTTGTTCTGTGATTTCATAACCTTAAAAGTAACAATCTTTTACAGAAGCCCTGCAGTTTAGGGACCAAAGACTGGCTGGAAGAATGTTGAAAGGTCCTTTTTCACCTCAGAGACCACCCCTGCCCCTTCCCCAGTCCTGGTCAGGGTTTGTCCAAGACTGTGCCAGGAGCAAGGTTATTCAGGCAGCTCCCTCCTTTCCTCAGGAAGATAGTCTGAGTGAAGGGATGCAAGCTGCAGTAGGCTGTGCCTCTGCATAAAGACCCTTGGAGTTTCCTCGCTGTGTGGTGGGCACTGCTCAGAGGAACCACCTTTGTGCTTTCGGTAAGCATTAAAGTTGATGATATGCTGCAGTTAGGCCATGGAATTTGGAGCTCAACGGAGGGTTCTATGCCTGCCTGCTCGGAGGTATCTTAGCAGAATGACAGTCTGCTTTTCAGGTAGTTTCCTGCTAGGCTGTAGAGGGGCAGTCTTCCAGGGTTATCTAACATATAGTCCTAGTTTTGGTATCTGTTCAAAACTACCTCAAGCAGCTAAAAAATTGTGTTGTGGAGCTATGCTTCTTTATTGACTTTCCTTGGAGTGGTGGTTTGTAAAATCTTGTACGTACACATGCAAATATGATTACTTACATGTGTAGGTAGCACAAATGTATGAATTATGGAGGTGATTATATAACTGGCACCCACATTTGTGCATCACTTGTGCATGCGAGTATACAGAATATCTGCCGCATAAATGGCAGCAAAACCGTTTAGTGGTATTCTGTAAGGGCGCATTCAAGTGACGCGGTAAATAAATGCAATGGAAGCATTCGCATGGGCAGACCAGGACCTGCCACTTATGTACACCACTTACAAAATACTGTAAGTTATGCTCACCCTTGCTGCATTTAGGCACCCACACTTACACCAGATGTATGGCTGGTGTATCTGCAGACAACTAGATTTTAGGCGCCCTGATACCAGGTTACCCAAATATTCTATATCATCTTGGTTCCCAAATGCTGATATAGAATAGGTTCTCACTGCATGGCTTCAGGGCATCTAAAGAGAGGTGCCAACTTATAGTATTACCTCCTAAATGTATAAATGCTGGCATTACATATACAAAGGCCCAAGAGATGGCACCATTTTATTGAAAGTGCTTTTTTTTTTCCTCCTTCTGTTAAAATGGCTCTTCCAGCTGAACATATCACCAAATAACACATAAAGCGAGGTCAGAAAGACTCTGCATTCAGAGATCCTTTACAATACACTTAAATTGTGAATGTCAAATACAAAGCTATGCTTATGGGAAATAATTTTACAAATTAAAGGATTTTTTGTTCAAATTGTTCTGTGGTATATGCTTGTTTAAGTACATGGTATGTACTTATATGTGTGTCAAGTAGGCATTTCTGAGATTATAAATCGGGCAGAATGTGAGTTCATATATACTTTTACACCTGCTTCAAAGCAGATGCAAATGTGTGCACTGGCATATGTGCACTATTAAGACGTTGTGGGTTCTTAAAAAAAAAGCAAGCACATAGGTGGCTATGTTGCATTTATAAATAGGCTTAAAACAGGTGCTGTTGTGAACTTCACACATAGTCTGTTATAAGATAAGGCCCATAATGTGTGTATACTGTTTTTCTGTTTGTGGTTTTTTTTCTTTTGAAAGGTTGAGGTACTGTATTTTTTTTTTCTTGTGTATGGGAATGTGAATTTGGGTTTCATTGTGTTGTTTCTGCATGCTAAATCTATTGATTTGTTATAGATATGAATAGGTTGGAAGAAACGTTCTAGCTCTTTAGGGTGGATATACCAAAACTTGTTCTCATTTTGCTCTAGTGCAGTGGTTCCCAAATCTGGACCTGGAGGCACCCCAGCCAGTCAGGTTTTCAGGATACCCACAATGAATATTCTTGAGAGAGATTTGCATGTACTGACTCCTCTGTATCCTATGAATATTCATTCTGGATACACTGAAAACCTGACTGGCTGGGGTGCCTCCAGGACCAAGTTTGGGAACCACTGCTCTAGTGTAAAAAATGGCTTCAGATTTATCAGTTGGTGTTTGATGTAACCAATACCAGTGTAAAACTGGAGCAGTCGTTATACCAGAGCAAGACTATCCTTCATCTTCCCCTTTATTTTCACCCTTGGGTGCATATTGGGAAACCTTTCATTTCAAAAAGCAAAAAAAAGGCCTAACCATATTCATTCAGAAGAACTTGAAATAATCTCAGCAACTATTACAGGTGATAAACAATGCCTTTTCTCTTGCTTCTTTCCGTTTCCAACTCTTTTGGAATCAGATTCCACTGGGCTGAAGTGCCATGATAATTCATTCATAGCTCTCTAGAGTTTTCCACCTAATGTTCTAAACAGAAAATAGCTTAGCAGTTGCAGTGACAGTTTTTGTGTAGTGGCTAAGATTCTTCTTTCCTCTGATTCCACACCTATCCTCTGGTTGTGAAAGGAATTGAATTTTAAATCACAAATGTTCAGGTCTTAAAGGTTTCTATATCATAACAAACCCCATTGTAATTGTTTTCAGCTGTAGCAAATATTTTATCGTCCTAAATCAGTCTTACATATTAGGCATTTATTTCTTTTCATTTTCCTAGTGCAGATGCGTAAAAGAACAACTTATATTGGCTTCCAACCCATTTGTTATAGAAAGGGCTCTAATTTAATTTTGTCATATTGTCAAAGCTAGAATTGTAAGCATTAATCATAATTGTTCATTCATTCATACTTAACCATTTTGTCTCTTTTGCAGCTTGTATTGATGCTTTTAATGTGTTAAAGCGAGCCATAATCAAATCATTGTTGGAATTTGTATCTGAAATTGTGTTATCTCTTCTATGCACACATTCTATTTTGGCAGTGATTGCTGTGTGTTAATACAGACCAAGTGTGACTTGTCCATCTGTATTTTTATCTTGAAATATCAGCAGAGAGCAAAATGGAATTGCAGCAAGATAGCATTGTCATTCTTTGGTAAAATGATGCTCCCAAACCACGAAGAGTGTATTTATTTCCTAGAGAATAAGCAAAAGTGATAGCTCCCTCCCCCCAATAATTCTGTTGGTAGCCAAAACAATCAAAACCCCAAACTACCATATTTTCTGTCTTTAGTTGTTAAGGAGATACCTTTATTTACATCTAAGGTGTCACAAATCTCCTCCTGCTCAGCTGTTCTAACCTTATGACTCCAAAGAAAATCTGAGATTTAGGATTTGGATTTAGCTCACTCTTCTCAATGGTTCAGGGTGAGTTACATTCATGTACCCTAAGTGTATTCTTGCCTCCCCAGAGGTTTTACAATCTAGGTCTGATTCAATGGAGAGTTAATGACTTGCCCAAGATCACAAGGAACTGCAGTGAGATTTGACCCTTGTTTTCCTAGTTCTAAGCCTGCTGCTCCAATCATCAGGCTACTCTTGCACTGAGCAGGCATAAGGACATAAACGTTGCCCTGCTGGGTCAGACCAAAGGTTCATCTATCCCAGTATCCTGTTTCCAACAATGGCCAATCCAGATCACAAGTACTGATAGGATCCCAAAAAGAAGCAAGATTTCATGCTATTTAACACCAGGAATAAGCTGTGGCTTTCCCTAGGTCTTTTAACAATGGATTGTGGACTTTTCCTCTAGGAATTTCTCCAACCTTTTTTTTTTTTTTTTAATCCAGCTATATTAAGGGAGTCTTTTACTAAAGCTTAGCTGGAGTGCCCATTTTATTCCTATGGGCCCTGCTGCAGATAACTCAAGCTAAGCTTTAGTAAAAGACCCCCTAACTGCTTTTACCATTTGCTCTGACAATGAGTTCCTTAAAACAAATAGGGGGAAATATGTTTCCACTCAATGTGTAGTTATGTTCTGGAACTCATTGCTTGACTATACGTTGCGGAAACGTATGTTCTATTTGCTTTAAATGTGCTACTATGGAACTTCAAGGAATGTTCCTAGTCTTTGTACTTTTTGAAGGAGTAAGCAATTGATTCACCTTATGCATTTAGATCCAGTTAGGCTTTTATAGACCTCTTATCATATTTCCCTTCAAACCTCTCTTCATTCTCACTCATATAAAACATGACTATAGTACCATGAGCTCTTGAAAAATGGATGTCTGTGAAAACATGTTACTGTTTGGGTTGTGCAGACCACAAATTTTCGTTTAGTTATTTTTTTTCTGTGTTTGAGATGTTTCATTTTGTATATGATTGTTCTGCTTGGGGAGGGAGGGGGGAGGAGGCAGCAGCAGCAGCAATATTGCGTGATTATAGTGGACAATTTGCAGTGGCATGCACTATTCTCCACTAGTGAACCTATTACAAAATGCTATCACTCAGTTTGTCAGATCAGGTTTTAAATGATTTGAAACAATATGGAAAATGAATGCATATCCCTAGTTTCTGTGCCATGGTTCTTTAAGGTCTCTTCCTATATTAGGAATTGTTATATTCTAGTACCGAAAGATAAATTATTTTTTTCCAATAACTTTTTATTTGTGATTTTTCTCAAAGTATTACAAAAACATTATCAATCAAATAAAAGTTTGGCAGAGCGTTAACAGTATGAAAATAATATAACATATGCAGTGCAAATAATGAGATTAATGAAGTGGTTTACAATAATAGTTTTCTTTTTAATTAAAATAATTATGAAATTTAAATACTGCTGCCTCTTCATAGTTTCTAATGGCACAAAGATGGTTCCACCATTCATGCATATTGAAGGTAGAATTGTTTTTCCATTGATAGACAATGAGGTGGGAGGCGATAGCCAGCATCAAATCAAATAATTTCCTATGTATATCAGATATTGCCAAATCTGGAGTGGAGGATCCTAAAATAGTCGTCTTGTAATTTATAACAGCATTTATATCCACTGAAAGAATTGCAGTGGATTCTTCCCCAAATCATAGTCCAATAGTTGATTACATTAGGGACCATGTTTATTAAGACACGCTAGTGCTGCTTAGTAAACAGGGTCATGGGACAATAAAATAGAAGATGAGAGAGTGAACCTTCTTGGGAAGGGCAGGACCAGCATTTAGGTGGTTGATGACTTCTATTATATTTTGCTATTTTAGTATCCCCACCATCTTACTAAACACCATCTCTCCTACTGTCACCCCCCCCCCCACCCCAATCTGTCATATCCCCAACCTCTCTCTCTCCACTGCAACTGTCCCTGTCACCTTCAAGCATGCTGTAGTCACACCACTCCTCAAAGAAACGTCACTAGACCCTACCTGTCCTTCCAACTACTGCCCCATCTCCCTCTTACCCTTCCTCTTCAAGATACTTGAACATGCCATTCACAGCCGCTGCCTTGATTTTCTCTCCTCTCATGCCATTCTCGATCCGCTTCAATCCGGTTTTTGCCCTCTACACTCGACAGAAACGGCACTCACTAAAGTCTGTAATGACCTGTTCCTTGCCAAATCCAAAGGTCACTACTCCATCATCATCCTTCTCGACCTATCCGCCGCTTTTGACACTGTCAATCATAATTTACTCCTTGCCGCACTATCCTCATTTGGATTCCAGGGCTCTGTCCTCTCCTGGTTCTCCTCTTATCTCTCCCACCGTACCTTCAGAGTACATTCTCATGGATCTTCCTCTACCCCCATCCCGCTCTCTGTTGGAGTTCCTCGGGGATCTGTCCTTGGACCCCTTCTTTTCTCAATCTACACCTCTTCCCTGGGCTCGCTGATCTCATCTCATGGTTTCCAATATCATCTTTATGCTGACGACACCCAGCTTTATCTCTCCACACCAGACATCACTGCGGAAACCCAGGCCAAAGTATCGGCCTGCTTATCTGACATTGCTGCCTGGATGTCCACCTGAAACTGAACATGGCCAAGACCGAGCTGATTGTCTTTCCACCCAAACCCACTTCTCCTCTCCCTCCACTCTCTATTTCAGTTGATAACACCCTCATCCTCCCCATCTCATCTGCCCGCAACCTCGGAGTCATCTTTGACTCCTCCCTCTCCTTCTCTGCGCATATCCAGCAGACAGCCAAGACTTGTCGCTTCTTTCTCTATAACATCAGCAAAATTCGCCTTTTCCTTTCTGAGCACACCACCCGAACTCTCATCCACTCTTTCATTACCTCTCATTTTGACTACTGCAACCTACTCCTCACTGGCCGCCCACTTAACCATCTATCCCCCCTTCAATCTGTTCAGAACTCTGCTGCACATCTTATCTTCCGCCTAGATCTATATGCTCATATCACCCCTCTCCTCAAGTCACTTCACTGGCTTCCGATCAGGTACCACATACAGTTCAAGCTTCTCCTACTTACCTACAAATGCACGCAATCTGCAGCCCCTCATTACCTCTCTACCCTCATCTCCCCTTACGCTCCTACCCGTAACCTCCGCTCACAGGACAAATCCCTCCTCTCAGTACCCTTCTCCACCACCGCCAACTCCAGGCTCCGCCCTTTCTGCCTCGCCTCACCCTATGCTTGGAATAAACTCCCTGAGCCCATACGCCAAGCCCCCTCCCTGCCCATCTTCAAATCCTTGCTCAAAGCCCACCTCTTCAATGTCGCCTTCGGCACCTAACCATTATACTTCTATTCAGGAAATCTAGACTGCCCCAGTATATATTGACTGCACTTTTTGTTCTTTAGATTGTAAGCTCCTTTGAGCAGGGACTGTCCTCTGTGTTAAATTGTACAGCGCTGCGTAACCCTGGTAGCGCTTTAGAAATGTTAAGTAGTAGTAGATATCCAGTATGCTTTGTGCATGATGAAAAAGAACGATTGTGAAATCCCAGCAGATAAAGAGGGACATTTAATTTTAGCCCAGAACATTTGTCAGTTAAAACTCTCTGATTGTAAAGCAAATTCTTTTCCCAGTCTTTTTCCACTTTCGTACAAGGATTAAGTAAGTGTTCATTAGCTTTTTCCATATTTTGGAGGCTTTTTTTTTTTTCTGGAGCACAGCATCTGACAAAAAGAAGAGAGATCCGAGGAGGTTTGGGAAGCTGAAGTAACATTATTTTAGTAGGCAGTTTTTTTAGTTGACACCGTAATCCATATTGATGCATAAGTAAACCAAGAGGTGATTCAAGTTTTGAACCAATGAATGACTTGAGATACTACCAAATTCCATATTCCTGCCATAATGGCCAATTTAAGAAAGAATTATTAATTGTAAAGTCAGAATTATACCACAATGAGGATTCCAGAGGTGAATCATCGGCGAGTTTAATAATGTTCTTACATTCCCTTATAGTAGATACTGTCATTTTAATTATCCTTAAATGATCAGGGTATTGATACCTATCCATAGGTAGAAAAAGAGGGAGAGGGCATGGATAAGCTAAATTTGTTTCAAATGTTAACCGTTGAGGGATGTCAGGTGTCGTTATATTTTGATACCAGTAAATGACTTGGGACATTCTGAAGGCCAAATAATTGGATTTGAAATTGGGTAAATTAATACCACCATTGTACTTGTTCATTTTTAGCTTCTGTAGGGCAATTCTGGGATAGTTGGTGATTTTATTATCCAACTATACAGGCTGCTAAAAATAAAATGGTACTTACTCCAAATTAAATTTTAATTGCCTCCACATGAAAGATAAATTATTTAGACCACATATTCATCACATTGTAAAACCCAACCAACTCATGGGTTTGCATTATTGTAATTTCTCTTTAAGCATCACACTTTTAATGTGGTTATTTTAGTTCACAAATGATAAAAGAATAGTTTGCATGAGCTAATTGTTATTTTATATCTGATTGAAAGACAACTGCATTAGAATGAGTGGCTCATGTTACTGCTAGCTGGTGACCCTTACACAATTAAAAAGAAAGAGCACAAAGGGCCTTTAAAAACGGGAAGGAACACAGTTTTTTTCATTAAAATAATCCTTTAATGGTGAACTTTGATTGAAGAAAGACCCGACACGGGCCGTGTTTCGGTGCTGCCGCACCTGCGTCAGGGGTCTCCAAAAAAAATTGGCGGAACTCGCGCAACAATTTTTTTGGAGACCCCTGACGCAGGTGCGGCAGCACCGAAACACGGCCCGTGTCGGGTCTTTCCTCAATCAAAGTTCACCATTAAAGGATTATTTTAATGAAAAAAACTGTGTTCCTTCCCGTTTTTAAAGGCCCTTTGTGCTCTTTCTTTTTGTTTGGTCTTTTTGTACTTGGTTCCCTCTCTTTGTTATACTATACGACCCTTACACAATTGAAATTCTTAAGTTTGGTCCTCAAGACCCTCAGTGTGATTTTTCTTGCACATTAGCTAGTTATTTAACCACATTTGTGTAGATATTGTTCATATTCATTATGTGTATCCAAGTTTTAAAACCTCTACCTCAAGGATTTAGTAGGCTGGATTTCCTTATTTGTCAGATTGGTGCAGTGCTGGAGGCAGGAGTGAGTGGGCATCTCTCCTGCCTCTTTTAAGGTATTCCTGGGGAGCTGGGGAAGGATCAGGGGGTGCCACTAAAACATCAGGGATTTATTTGTTACATTTGTATCCCACATTTTCCCACCTATTCGCAGGCTCAGTTTGGCTTACATAGTACCGTGAAGGCAATCGCCTAGACTGGTAGAAACAAATACAGGTGATATAGTGGTTGTATAATGGTACAAGTGTTTTAGGTACATTGGTACAAGTGTTTTAGGTACAGTGGGGATCGAGGGGGGAAGGTAACATATTGTCTATTACGAGCTTTGGTTTTGCTGTGTTGCAAGATGTAGGTCTTTATGTTGGATCAGTGGGGTATGCCTTTTTGAACAGGTTGGGTTTTAGTGATTTCCTGAAGTTTAGGTGGTCATAGGTTGTTTTCACAGCTTTTGGCAATGCGTTCCATAGTTGTGTGCTTATATAGGAGAAGCTGGATGTAGGTTGCTTTGTATTTAAGTCCTTTGCAATTTGAGTAGTGGAGGTTTAGGTATGTTTGGGATAATCTGGATATGTTTCTGATTGGTAGGTCTATAAGATCCGTCATATATCCTGGGGCTTGGTCGTGGATAATTTTGTGGACCAGGGTGCAGATTTTGAAGGTAATACGTTCTTTGATTGGAAGCCAATGTAGTTTTTCTCGGAGGGGTTTGGCACTTTCGAATTGTGGTTTGGCAAATATCAGCTTGGCTGCTGTGTTTTGAGCGGTCTGGAGTTTCTTTGTGAGTTGTTCTTTGCATCCCGCATAGATTCCGTTGCAATAGTCTCCATGGCTTAGTACCATTATTAAGTTGCGAAATATTTCCCTCGGGAAGAAAGATTTTATGCGTGTAAGTTTCCACATTGAGTGGAACATTTTCTTTGTTACGGAGTTCACTTGGCTCTCAAGTGTGAGGTTGTGGTCGATTGTAACGCCAAGTATTTTCAGACTGAGATGGGGAGGGAGTGTTCTGGGGTGATTAAGGTTGTGGGTTTGTACGTATTGTGTTGAGATGAGAGGATGAGGCAGTGTGTTTTTTCAGTGTTCAATTTCAGTTGAAAAGAGTTTGCCCATGAATTCATGGTATTCAGACCGAGTTTGATTTCGTTGGTGATTTCTGTTAGGTCATGTCTGAAGGGAATATATATTGTGACATTGCGTAGATGAACGAGTTGAGGCCTTGCTTTGATAAGGACTTGGCCAGTGGGGTCATCATTATGTTGAAAAGTATTGGTGATAGCGGTGATCCTTGGAGTACTCCGCTGTCTGCTTTCCAAGGTGGTGATATGCTTAAGTTTGATTTCACTTAGTATGTTCTGGTTGTTAGGAAGCCCTCGATCCAGTTGAGTATATTTCCACCAATCCCGAAGTAGTCTAAGATTTAGATTTTTAAAGTTGGAAGAAGGGGGAGGGAGAGGGCCTGGTAGACTACTGAGAATTATTATTGGAATATGAGAGGGAGGGTGGATAGCAGATTGAGGTTGGGACCACTAGGCCACCAGAGCTTTTTGGTTTTCCTTAGAGCAGGGTGGCGCAGGATCGGTTTGGGGGTGGAGGGAAGGGACCACTAGACTACCAGGCAAAGGTTTATGCCTTGGGAGGGAGGGTTGGCTCGAGGGGCTTTTCTTAACTGTTCTATGTTGTTGCAGGTTTGAAGCTTCTCTGCATTGTTGCAGATTAGCTAATATCCTCTTGACTATGGTTTTAATATGCTGTGTGCTATCTACCACATGAGTTAATTTGAGTATTGAGCCTTTTTCTGCATCATGCTGCCCATAACAAACATGTGGACCACTTGTTAACTATGCACTTCTGCCTGCAGTTGCTCTCTGCATCACCCCCCCTTCTCTCGGTGTGGCATTTGTATCTGCAAATTCTGTGAGTACATTTGTACCTGTGGTCTCCACTGAACACAGAACTGGTTTTAGTGGTTCAAAATGCAGACATGAAAGGAGAGCTGCTTCCTCCTTTCTTCAAGTTCCTGTGGGATGCATTCCATCATACCCACCCTCCCCTTTAAAGATGTATAGGTGAGCCCATGGATAATGCATTTTACAGCCTTAATGCTACTGGGCCATAGGTATGTGCGCTTTTAAGGGGACAACCCCAACTGCACACGCCTGTTCAGAATGTTCTGTAATTCAAATGATGGTGCCCTTTTCAGGCTGGCACACTGTGTACCGGGAAATCCATACTTGTCAGAATTTTTATTTTTCCTAATTTGGATATAACTTCATCAAAAAGAGAAGAGGACAACAAAACTATCCCTTCCCGTATCGGACACCCTGAAAATTCTTGGAGTCACCATCGATCGACATCTAACACTTGAAAGTCATGTGAAAAATACAACTAAAAAGATGTTTTATTCAATGTGGAAACTAAAAAGGATAAGAACTTTCTTCCCAAGGACCATCTTTCGAAACCTGGTACAATCATTAGTGCTTAGTCACCTAGATTACTGCAACGCACTCTACGCTGGCTGTAAAGAGCAAATCATAAAGAGACTGCAAACCACCCAGAACACTGCAGCTGGACTCATATACGGAAAAACAAAATATGAAAGTGCTAAACCCCTAAGGGAAAAATTACACTGGCTTCCACTTAAAGAACGCATCGTGTTCAAGGTATGTTCTCTTGTTCATAAAATCATTCACGGAAATGCCCCAGCCTACATGTCAGATCTGGTAGACCTGCCACCCAGGAACGCTAAAAGGTCATCCTGCACATTCCTTAATCTTCACTTCCCTAGTTGTAAAGGTCTAAAATACAAACTAACGCACGCGTCAAACTTTTCTTACCTGGGTACACAATTATGGAACGCATTGCCGCGCAACTTAAAAACTACTTATGAACTAACTAACTTTCGCAAATCCCTGAAGACCCACCTATTCAACAAGGCATACCAATAAGATCAGCAACTGTAAACATAATACAACGCGACCTTACCTATTATCAGAACTGTTTTTGTTTATTTCTGCTTGTTTGAATCTCGATTATGCTATTTTCTGTGGCATCTCCACCTTACATATTATCAGTATTGTTCTACTTCTACTTATATCTACTTGTTTAAATTTCGATTATGATATCTTTTATGTAACACTAACTGCCACCTCCCAGTCTGCTATCTACCAATAACGATACATTGTAAGCCACATTGAGCCTGCAAAGAGGTGGGAAAATGTGGGATACAAATGCAATAAATAAATAAATAAATGAAAGAGTGAGAACAAAGATACTTAAGACATAAGTTGCATGCTTATTTTTGACAAAATCTTTTTTTTTCTTAAACCCTAACTTGAGTTTTAAGAGTCCAGGACAGCCAGCTTGCTTCCCAGGTTTTATTATTTTTCACTAAGAACCAGATGTGCAGCCTCCCAAAGAATGCATTCTCTTCTGCTTCTCACTCCACCTTGCCAGGAGTTCTTACATTCTGTGCTATAATAAAAGCCAGGGCTTCGCACTTAACAGCAGCTGCTGCTAACATCTGCTGTCTGATTATGGAGCTGAAACAGAAATTCACCTGCTTTAACCTAAAGTGTAGAATGAATTTCTGATCAAAGAATAACAGATTGATTGCAGTTACATTTTGCCATTCTTGTTAATAATCACTGCTATAGACTCTAGTAAAGAGCAGATGCCTGCTTGGGGAGGTGTAGATACAAGAAAGAATGGGGGGAGTGGGAGAAAGAAAAAAAGAAGGTGCCTACCCCACTTTTAACTACATATGTATGCATCTCACATTAAGCACAAGACACTGACATTTGTTAACACCATTGTAAAAAGATGCTGTATCGTATGCTTCACATGCTAGATCTTCTCCAGCACCTGCTGATCATCAGTTCCTCTTTTATGTGTGAGTATTGGTGATTCAAAGACTCATTATAGCTGTATGTTGCAACTTGTCTGCAAAATCAGTTAATGCTTTAATAACATCTGATTTCATATATACATCCAGATA
The DNA here is from genome assembly GCF_901765095.1 of Microcaecilia unicolor. Taxonomy (NCBI): domain Eukaryota; kingdom Metazoa; phylum Chordata; class Amphibia; order Gymnophiona; family Siphonopidae; genus Microcaecilia; species Microcaecilia unicolor. Next base: position 296,499,412 of record NC_044032.1, read on the forward strand.
CAGGTGTGTATATTTGTGTGTGTGTGTATATATATATATTTTTTTTTTCTAATAAAGCTAACTTTTACATTAAAAATAAAGTATTGATTCTGACACTGTAAACAAAATTGGAATAAACTTATTTTTTCAAGATTTCAGAATTTGTTAGTACTTTCTGGCCACAGAAGAATTAATAAAAACTATGGGCCCTGTTTACTAAGGCACACTAACATTTTTAGTGCACTCTGCCGCTAAAGACACCCATATATTCCTAAGGGTGTCTCTAGTGTTACCACGTGCTAACTTTTAGCACATTCTAAAAACAGCGTGCCTACAGCATGGCTTAGTAAACAGGACCCTATATGTTAATCTTTTGCTAGTGAACACTAAATGATGCATACCTGACTAGCCTGCTAGCTGGATGAATATAACTGTTTTTATCATCGTCCCCCTCCCGCCCTACATGGCTAGAGGTTCTGGGTTTCATAATTCTTCTTGATTGATATTTTTATTAATTGGTTTTACCTAATGTCTAGGGTGATTTTTTTTTCACATGGAGTTGATCATCCTATTATTTTTTGTTGCTTGCTTTATATTTGAAATGTTTGCATACTTTCTGCAGTTGCTTTTTATATTCTTTAATTGTGTTTATCATATTCTTTCCAACTGCTTTCCTTCAGATTGTCATGATGAAAAGCCACAGGTTTCATCTTAGGTGACCAAGGAGATGTAGGTAAATGGAACAGATTCTTGAAAAAAAAATCCCAAAGACAACATTTTGCTCTTTCTATCATAAGTACATAAGTAATGCCACACTGGGAAAAGACCAAGGGTCCATCGAGCCCAGCATCCTGTCCATGACAGTGGCCAATCCAGGCCAAGGGCACCTGGCAAGCTTCCCAAAAGTACAAACATTCTATACATGTTATTCCTGGAATTATGGTTTTTTCCCCAAGTCCATTTAGTAGTGGTTTATGGACTTCTCCTTTAGGAAACCGTCTAACCTCTTTTTAAACTCTGCTAAGCTAACCGCCTTCACCATGTTCTCCGGCAACAAATTCCAGAGTTTAATTATGTGTTGGGTGAAGAAAAAGCTTCTCCGATTTATTTTAAATTTACTACACGGTAGTTTCATCGCATGCCCCCTAGTCCTAGTATTTTTGGAAAGTGTGAACAGACGCTTCACATCCACCTGTTCCACTCCACTCATTATTTTATATACCTCTATCATGTCTCCCCTCAGCCATCTCTTCTCCAAGCTGAAAAGCCCTAGCCTCCTTAGTCTTTCTTCATAGGGAAGTTGTCCCATCCCCGCTATCAATTTAGTCGCCCTTTGCTGCACCTTTTCCAATTCTACTATATCTTTCTTGAGATGCGGCGACCAGAATTAAACACAATACTCAGCAAATGACATCAGATAGGTATAAATTGGTCTATCTGATATGTTCAGTTTCTCTTAGTCTGTGCAACTAAAGGAGTATCAGCTGCCAGGAGTAGATAACATAGGGCCCCTTTTACAAAGCGGCAGTAAGCCCAATGTGGGCTTACTTACCACTCACTAAAAAGGAAATACCACTGGGCTACCATAGCAGCACAGCAGTAGTTCCCACCCCTAGCGCTCATCATATCCAGTGCTACAAAAATATTTTTATTTATGAATCGCTAGTGTGTACCCAGCGATAATCGGACAGTGCTGCTCGCTGCCCAGTTACCGCCAGGATAGCACAGGAGCCCTTACCCTCCTCCTCAATGTTCACTTGCCACACAGACCTACCTTTTATCTGCTGCTTGGTAAAAGGAGCCTTCAGTAGACTATGGCAAGTGAAGAGCAATTGACCCATTCAGTCTGATCAGATTTGTGTAACAATTGTCTTTTTTTTTTTTTTTTTTTTAATTTGTACTTACACTCTTGTATTTTCTGTAATTTCACCTCAATGTACCTTTTTTGGGGTGAGGAGGTGAGCAGGGACAAAGTGGCACTTACCTACTCTTTAGGGTTTTCAGCTCAGCTGGAATATAGTGCCTTAAATCTTCATTCATAACTGTACAGGGATATCCCCCTCCAAACACACAAAACATTGTTTTGTTTTCTATTTCTTTCCAACTCACCAAGCCCTATCATTGCAGCAACAATCTTGGGTCATGGACTATTTACCAGGGCTCCTTTGAGAGCAATGTTGTTATGGGTTCAAAATCCAGAGACAAAGTATCGCTGCAGAATGATGACAAGGACACCCTCTCCCAAAAGGTTCTGAATGCTACCATTGATTTTTCTTCTGATACCGCTTTCTTCTGGGTCTGTTTTAAGATAAATCTGTCAGTTTATGACAGAGAGGGAACTAACATTTCTGGAATATACTTTAGGAGATGAGGAAAGAGATTTCAATTCCAAGAAAAGATATCCATGTTCATTCCAGGTTTTTATTTCGTTGCTGGTAAATAATATATCCGATATGGGGAGGGTATAGCTTGGGCCTAGACCTTGAGAACATCTTTCAATGAAATTGTAAAAGTTTCTGTAGGAAATATCTTCTCTGATGTAAGGGGAACCAGCATTCTGAAGATTCCTGTATTTCTTCAGGTTCTTGATATGTTCAAGTTTTCTTCTTAGTGCTACTTTGTCATGTACCAACAGAACAGCCTACGTCTGTAAAGATTTGTTTTAGACCAAATGCAGATTTCTTTCTTTTTCATATGTTGAAGACATTCCACAAAACAAATTTACCATAGGTATCGTTCTTTTTTTTGTGCGGCCCTGATTGTCTTCATTCTTGTTTGTTGCAGTTAATAATTTGATTTAGTACTAACTTTATCTTCAGAAAACTGAAAAGGAAATAGTTTTGCAGTTTCAGTGGAAAATAGTTACTATATTAGGAAACCTATTGAATTTGTGGTTACAATTTTGTATTGTTAAAAAAATAGCATGTCATGTTTAATTCAACCAATTCATATGGGTGCTTTACTGGAATAATTGTAAAATTCTGTTTTCTAAAGCTAGTATTTTGTGATTGAAAGCTCTGTCGGGCTTAGCCAGCTGTCAGCCTCAGCAGTCACTGGCCTCAATTTGATGTGTCATGTGTCAGAGTCTTGTTTTCTGCTGCTTTCTTAGCACTATAGAGGAAAATGAGAAGGTAAAGTTGAGGCCAGTGGCAGCTGCAGAATACAGCTGGCTAAAACTTGCAAAGGTTTTAAATGTAACTTGTTATATATATATATATATATATATATATATATATATATATAGATAGATAGATAGATAGATAGATAGATAGATATAGAGAGAGAGAGAGATTTTTCTCTCTCTTTATAGATCTATCTATATATGTGTATACATTGAGAGAAATGCAGTGAATTCTATAACTTATTAGGTTTCAGTAGCCAGTATATAAAAACAAGTCATGTATTTCTGCTGGTTAACTCTTCAAGTTCCTCTATCCCCAATTACACAAAAGACAAAGATGAGTTCCATTGGACTCAAATCTCTTGACCTTTTTGGATATATTTGAGATGTGTGAAGCATAAATGTTTGGAGCTGATAGAGTTTTGAAGGTGTTTCTTCACAAATTAATGTCTAAACTCTGAAGAGAGAAACCCGTATTAGTTTTAGTTTTGTGTGTAAGTACTTTTATTGTCGTGGTAAAAGCAGTTCCCTCAATTTTTCAAAATGTTTTGTGTCACAAATGAAACTTTAAAAAAAAATGTATCTAGACCATAGTAACAAATACGGTGCCTGCGGCTGTTTATCTGGCTCCTACTAATCTGCTTTGGACAGCAGTCAGAAAATCCAGGTGCCAGGCTTTGGCAGATATTCTTTGTGGTGGCATCGGGCTTACTGGCTAGTTTCCAAAGCCGTTAGGTTAGTAGCAGTGGAGACACCACCAGCTGTGCGACTTGATTACAGCCCCAGAAATACCAGAGAATATTGTTCTCAATTTTGAGTTGTTTTATATTTACAACTTCCTTCATGGAAGCCGTTTTATATCCTAGAATAGCTTTTTATTTTGCAAATACATTGTTTGGGACTCCATATTTCCTTGTTTTTTTTCCCCAAAATTACCATGATTGATAGTCTAAGAAGTTGATCAAGTGTATATTTAACATATTAACACATAGATTATACAAGTACGTAGAGTTCACATTTGCTGACTTTACCATCCATTCTCCATATCACTGTTGTAATTGTTATTGAATATATTAATCATGTTCCTAATTACACACTAAATTTACTTTCACTGCATACAAGAAACTTAGACTTAAAAAAACAGAGATCTGAAATACTGAAAAAACCCTGAGGAAAATCATCAATCAAAGTCTAAGTAAATTACCTATGCAGATATCAGAGCTGCAGGCCTATATCTATCCTTATATATATATTTTGGAATATGTTTTACTGTATTCAACTTGTGCATATAATTAGAATGGATACGTGTTGACATTTTTAATTGCTAAGTAGGATAGAGTTTGTTCTGAAAATGCAGGTTCAAAATGTGATAGAATTTTTTTAATATAACTGCAAGGATATTTATAGGGTTGTGAAGCTTCCAAGATCTTATCAATTGTGAACTGATGTTGTAGAATTACTACTGTGATAATATAGCATCTTAAATTACCTAACTAGTTTATATTTCTCAAATTTAGGTAATACACAACATTTTTTGCAACAGAGGAAATATACATTGATAATATTTTAGTCTTGCTAATCCTTGAGCTGCTCAGCTCACCCAGAAAATGATACCATATTATTATTATTATTTTGTATTTGCTTTTTTTTATTCTAGTATTACATATGTGCCAGGACAACATCTGGAAGAGTACAGAAACTCTATGGGACAGAATCTTGAAGGAGCTGTTTCTTCAGATCTGTTCTCTTCACATTCTGTCAGGTAAATTAGATATCATGTCCTTATATATTTTTCCCCTTCTGAAATTCTTTCAACGGGGTTAGTTTTGAACTGTAACAGTCCTGTAGCACCCTATATTCAAATTATAAATAGCAGATGGTGCACAGCACATAGATATCCATTCCGCCATACATTTTAAAATCCTGTTCTAAAATAATAGGGGAAACTTCAGACATCCCAACTTGAAGGTCTGATTTCCTATTTGAATGTTCTTTTTAAAATGCCTTTCATTTAGTTAAAGAACAAAAAAGTGATACTGGGACACTTTTTCAGTGTTTTGTCTTTCATTTCACACTGCCAGGGTGACCTGCAGCAGGGCATTTACTATCAGGGTCGCTGTAAGATGACAGTTTTTTTGTGGCTGTTTTTCTTCCCATTGAGGATGCAAACCTCATGGGGTTGTATGTCATTTATAATGTAATAACCTATTGCTGACATATATCTGCTGTTGGAATTGTATTGCTATAAAGGCATTTCAAATATAGCGGATAGTTTCCAAAACTACATACGCCTGTTCTCTCTGTTCAGCTAAAAGCATACATGGACTTTCATGCATGGGCCTTTGTTTGTCAGGCTGAAAACAGATGTTCCAAAGCAAACTTACAAAGGCGCTTAAGGTTTTAAAATGATATGCTGTTTTAATAGTGGGCCCAACATACACAAGTGATTTTGTGTCTGCTGATTTTCAGAGGGGGATAAAACTGCAGCATGTGTGGTCTACATTTTGAATAATACGGGCTACTCAAAATTAACCTCAGTAGTGCCTACACATTCACAATTTGTTTAATTAAACATGATGGTTCTGCTTTGTGTAAGCTTGATGTTTGGTTGAGAGTGATGGTTTATATGCTTTCTGTAAGTTTACATAATGTATACGTTTACATAATGCATATGTTTTATGTGTGTGATTTTTTTTTGCTTAATACACAAAGGGAATAGTGTTTGTTTATTTTATATCTTTGATATATCACCTAATCTGTGCGGCAGGCCAAGGCAGTTAATAAGTAAAACCATGTAAAGAAAGAGAGCAGTTAAAAACATGTTAAAGAAAGAGAGTAGAACTCTATATTCAGTGATAGGATAGATATAATTATTCAAACCGAAATAGGTTAACACTAAATTAATAAAATTGTAAAAAGACCAAAACAAATAACAGAATGCGTGTGTGAATATGAGTATGGGAGCCAAACAGGTGGCGAAGGGAGATGACACCTGAAAAGTATTATTATTCAGGAGATATAGGCCACTAAGGCAGAAAAGAGGCTCAACAAAACACGTTGATCAAAAGAGCACCACTACAGCATAATCCGTCAACTATTGCTATCTAGCCGCACTGAAACTGAATGCTGTAAACCCACAAGTCTCCTGGAGACTAGATGCTGCTAAAAGGATCAGAGTATAAACTGCTGGTGAAGAACAGGCCGGGAAAGTTGGTGGTGAATTGTAGCCTAGCAGAAGTGTGCTCGTAAGTGGTACCCATATGCAATCCAAGAAGCAGTATGGAGCAAAAATACAATATCCTGCTTAGTGCTGACACAGGGTATTCCATGGGACCCCTGGCTCTGCTCAGAACATCTTACCAACCTCCACTCCCAATTCTGTTCTGAATTAGATAACGACCCCATCATTGGTTTTACTTACCCCACTTCCCATTCCCCCTCTACTCATCCCATCCTTCTCTTCTCTATCTCCCCTTTATTTTACTCCTCCTTACCCCTTTACTCCCAAATTATACTATCCTATCCTGTCCACCCTCTATTATACTAATCATACACTAGCAAGTTCAACTTATAATGTTTTGAAATTTCTATTATATGACTTTGTATTTCAAATTACTATACTACTACTTAACATTTCTAAAGCGCTACTAGGGTTACGCAGCGCTGTACAATGGACTAATTGTCAAGTTGGGGCAGTCTAGATTTCCTGAATAGCAGTTACCTGAGGATAGGCTGAGGCCTTCTTCCAAGGGTCCTGTGTTTCCCTCCTCTTCCAGACCTCACTTCTGTGAAGCTCGCAGGTATTGCTCGGGGCGCTCTACTAGGTTTTCTCAATGTGCCCGTTTTCAGCAGAGGAACTCCTTTCACTCGGACAAACGTTCCACAGCGGCTGGTTCAAGGCCAGGAGTTCAGGGGCGTCCTCCACAATGATGGGACGCCGGTCCACTCCTCAATTCCTGCAGTAGGAGGACGTCTTTCCCTCTTTCTAGAGGAGTGGGCCAAGATTACCTCGGATCAGTGGGTCTTGGACCTGATCAGAGAAGGTTACCGACTGGAATTCGGTGCCCCGGTGAGAGACGTGTTTGTGGAGTGCCAATGCGGCACTGCCGTAAAACGGGCGGCGGTAAAGGAGACCTTACAAGTCTTGCTGCACCTTGGAGCGGTGATCCCGGTGCCTCCCGCCGAACGCAGCTGCGGCCACTATTCCATTTATTTTGTCGTGCCTCGAAAAGGCTGGTCTTGCAGACTGATCCTCAATTTACGAACAGTCAACGAGGCCCTCAGAGTACGACACTTGCGCATGGAAACCCTGTGCTCCTTCATTGCGGCGGTACAGCCAGGAGAGTTTCTCACGTCTCTGGACCTAAAAGAAGCATATTTGCACAATCCTATCTGGCCCCCGCATCAGCGATTTCTCCGGTTTGCGGTGTTGGGACAACATTTCCAGTTTCGGGCCTTGCCTTTCGGCCTAGCCACAGCTCCCCGTACCTTTTCCAAGGTAATGGTGGTCATAGCTGCCTGTCTCAGGCGAGAGGCTATCAGAGTTCACCCTTATCTCAACGACTGGCTCATCAGAGCGGATTCGGCAACTGAAAGTCGTCTTGCCACAGCCAGAGTGGTGGCAGTCCTGCAGGCACTAGGCTGGGTGGTCAATATACCCAAATGTCACCTGACCCCCCTCAGTCTCTCAAGTATTTGAGGGTCCGGTTCGACACGACCTCGGGGTTTGTCTTTCTCCCCGACCAAAGGCGGTGCAAGCTTCAGAATCAGGTCCGTCTGCTCCTGCGGATGCCTCGCCCGCGAGATTGGGACTTTGTCCAGCTGCTGGGGTCGAAGACGGCCACCTTGGAGGTGGTTCCTTGGGCGAGAGCGCATATGAGGCCTCTGCAGATTGCCCTGCTTCAACAATGGTCTCCGATTTCCCAGGAATATCAATGCAGACTAATGTGGCTCCCTGCGGCCCTGCTCAGTATGGAGTGGTGGCTTTCGACAGGATGCTGCGTCAAGGAATGCCGCTTGCGCTTCCTTCTTGGTGCCTGGTGATAACAGATGCCAACCTTTTGGGCTGGGGAGCGCATTGCCAGGGAAGCTATGCTCAGGGTCAGTGGACAACTGTGGAAGCGGGGTGGTCCATCAATCGCTTGGAACTGAGAGCGATATTCCAGGCTCTTATGGCCTTTCAAAAGACTCTGAAGGGGCTTGCTGTCCGGGTCCTGTCAGACAACACAACAGCGGTGGCCTACATAAATCGTCAGGGCGGCACTCAGTGCAGGGCCCTGGCCGCGGAGGCCGCACAGATTTGCCACTGGGCTGAGCTCCACCTGCAGCTTCTGTCAGCAGCTCACATAGCAGGTCAGAGCAACGTGCAAGTCGATTTTCTCAGCAGGCATCAAATCAACCCGGCAGAATGGGAACTGGCAGAAGAAGTTTTTCTTCAGATTTGTGCCAAATGGGGGACACCCGGAATGGATCTAATGGTGTCCAGTGCAAACGCCAAAGTGCCTCGCTTTTTCAGCAGAAGGAGAGATCCTCACTCGGCAGGGTTGGATGCTCTGGCTCAACCCTGGCCCTCGGGCCTCCTGTATGTGTTCCCGCCTTGGCCCTTGATAGAGCGAGTCCTACTTCGGATTCAACTACACCGGGGTTTGGTGATTCTTATCGTTCCGGATTTGCCAAGGTGACCGTGGTATGCGGATCTCCGTCAGATGATTGTGGAGGCTTCATTTCATTTGCCCCTGGTGCCGAACCTGTGGGTTCAGGGCCCAGTGTCTATGGAAGGATCCCTGCCGATTTGGTCTTATGGCCTGGCTCTTGAGAGGGCGCAATTGAGAGACAAGGGCTATTCTAACAAGGTCATTTCCCCTCTCTTGCAGGCCTCAAGCTGTCCACTGTTACGTCTGTGCCGTGACCACCCTCAGACTTACCCTGTTTCTGGGAGTCAGTGGCTGTGCTGGCTTCTGCTTGTCTCTGTGTCTGTCTCTGTCTTAGTTTATCTCTGGCTCTGTGTGCTGATTGCCCTACTGAACCTCACCTGTGTGTGCTATGCCTTTTCCAAGATGGCTGCCGCCGACTCCTCTATGCCAGTATCCAAGATGGCTCCCGCTGGGCTGACTTCTCTGTGTGTCAAGCCTCTGTTTGGATGCAAGGTGATTGCTGCAGCTGTGCCTCTGGTGTGGAAGGGCTTTATTAATCACTTAGAGACTACAGCCCGGGCCTTTGCATTTCATCTAGGGCCCTGGTGTATAGAGTGCTCTGTACACTGTTTCAGTGTTTGCTCTGTGTGAGTTTCTCTGTTTGACTAGATAGCTTAGGCACCGTGTGGCTTGTTAGCCTGTGTATAGCTTTGCTAGTGCTCTGTGTTTGTTTAGACTAGCCAGCTTAGGCACCGTGTGGCTTGTTAGCCTGTGTATAGCTTTGCTAGTTCTCTGTGTTTGTTCCTAGGGTTAGACTAGCCAGCTTAGGCACCGTGTGGCTTGTTAGCCTGTGTATAGCTTTGCTAGTTCTCTGTGTTTGTTCCTAGTGTTAGACTAGCCAGCTTAGGCACCGTGGGGCTTGTTAGTCTGTGTATAGCTTTGCTAGTGCTCTGTGTTTGTTTAGACTAGCCAGCTTAGGCACCGTGTGGCTTGTTAGCCTGTGTATAGCTTTGCTAGTGCTCTGTGTTTGTTTCCAGTGCATGACTTGTTAGCTTGGGCACAGCTTTGTTGTTAGCTGGTGTATAGCTTTCAAGTCTCCTGAGTGTGCTCTATGTATGTTTCTTGTGTATGACTGGTTTGCCTGGGTATAGCGTTTCTATTAGCCTAGCTACAGTTTACTAGTCATTGTGTTTAAACCTGCCGACTGCCAGAACCCGGACAGTCCCTGCCTGTCGGCCTTGCCTGCGCCTAGGTGCCAGGGGGCACTCCTGGATCTTCATTCCTGCTGTTCCTGCTTGCAAGTTCCAGTTCCGGGTTTTCCTGTAAGTCCTACCGGCTGCCAGAACCTGAGGGCTCAACCCTTGGGGAAAGGTGGTCAAGCGTAGGTGAAGCCTAGGTCCAGTGTGTTCCAGTCCAGCGGGTTTCACTCCTGTATGTTCCAGTCCTGTGGGGCCCTCCAGTGTGTTCCAGTCCAGTGGGCTCCACTCCAGTGCGCACCCGTCCGGTGCGTTCCAGTTCCGAGTGTTCCGGTGTAGAACTCCAGTCCGGGGTTCCGGTCCAGTTTTGTCTCATCTCTACCTTGGAGGTGATCTTGCCTGCCACTGCCGCTCCACGGTAGTGGCCCATGGGCTCACGAACCCAGTGCTCCCGGGGAAGAAGCCTGACAGTATGCCAAGGTCCTCGAGCACGCGACATCCACATCTGCAGCTTATGCTCAGATCTGGCGCAAGTTTGAGGCGTGGTGTGTTTCAAAGGCAATCACTCCCATGCGGGCTTCTGTCTCGCCGGTGCTGGACTTTTTGCAGGATGGCTTACAAAAAGGCCTGGCTTACAATTCCCTGTGGGTTCAAGTGGCAGCATTGGCATGCTATCGAGGGAAAGTCTCTGGCTTGTCCTTTGCTGCTCATCCGGACATTGCCCGATTTCTCAGAGGGGTGCTTAGGCTCCGTCCTCCCGTGCGGTTGCCCTGTTCGGCCTGGAACCTGGGGCTGGTGTTGAAGGCTCTCCAGTGTTCGCCCTTTGAGCCGCTTAAACGAGCTTCGGAGAAGGATGTGACTCTCAAGACAGTCTTTTTGGTTTCCATGACATCGGCTAGACGCGTGTCTGAGCTGCAGGCGCTGTCCTGTCGGGACCCTTTTCTACAATTCTCGGAGTCCGGAGTAACGGTATGTACAGTGCCTTCCTTCCTGCCTAAAGTGGTTTCAGCGTTTCACCTGAACCAGCCCATTTTTCTTCCTTCCTTTTCTAGGGAAGATTTCCCAGACTCCTTTGGGCAGTTACATCTTTTGGATGTCCACAGGGTGCTGTTGCAGTATCCACAGATGTCAAATGACTTCAGGACTTCTGATCACCTTTTTGTATTGTTGACAGGTCAGCAAGTATCTCCTCATATGTCTTGTAACGCAAATCCCATACCATTTTTGCAGCTTTTCTTGCACCGCTTCAATTCTTTTTACATTCTTTGCAAGATACGGCCTCCAAAACTGAACACAATACTTCAGGTGGGGCCTCACCAACGACTTGTACAGGGGCATCAACACCTCCTTTCTTCCGCTGGTCACACCTCTCTCTAGGCCACTGCCTTGTCACATTGTTTCGTCGCCTTCAGATCCTCAGATACTATCACCCCAAGATCTCTTTCCTTGCCTGTACATATCAGACTCTCACCGCCTAACACATACGTCTCCCGTGGATTTCTACTCCCTAAAGTGCATCACTTTGCATTTTTTCGCATTGAATTTTAATTGCCAACATTAGACCATTCTTCTTGCTTCTGCAGATCCTTTTTCATGTTTTCCACTTCTTCCGGGGTGTCCACTCCTTTACAAATCTTGGTATCATCCGCAAAAAGGCAAACATTACCTTCTAACCCTTTGGAAATGTCACTCACAAATATATTGAACATAATCAGCCCCAGCACCGATACCTAAGGCACTCCACTACTCACCTTTCCCTCATCTGAGTGAATTCCATTAACCACCACCCTCTGGCGTCTGTCCGTCAACCAGTTCTTAATCCAGTTCACCACGTCGGGTCCTATCTTCAGCCTGTCAAGTTTATTTAAGAGCCTCCTGTGGGGAACCGTGTCAAAAGGTTTGCTGAAGTCTAAGGAGATTACATCTATAGCACGTCCTTGATTCAGTTCCCTGGTCACCCAGTCAAAGAATTCAATGAGATTCATTTGGCACGATTTACCTTTGGTAAAACCATGTTGTCTCGGATCTTGCAACTTATTGGCTTCCAGGAAATTCACTATCCTTTCCTTCAGCATCACTTCCATTACTTTTCCAATAACCGAAGTGAGGCTTACCGGCCTATAGTTTCCATCTTCTTCCCTATCACCACTTTTGTAAAGAGGGACCACATCCGCTGTTCTCCAATCCCACGGAGCATCTCCTGTCTCCAAGGATTTATTAGACAAATCTTTAAGAGGACCTGCCAGAACCTCTCTGAGCTCCCTCAAAATCCTGGGGTGGATCCCGTCCGGTCCCATGGCTTTGTCCATCTTTAGATTTTCAAGTTGTTCATATACACTCTCTTCTGTGAACTGTGCTATATCCACTCCATTCTCATATGTACTTTTGCCAGTCAATCATGGTCCTTGTCCAGGATTTTCTTCAATGAAAACAGAACAAAAGTATTTGTTGTGGAAAATGATACCTGGCATAGCACCAGACTTGGTGAAAAGAAAAATTACCCATTACTGCTGATGGCTGCTGCTGAATAGACTGTGGCATGCTCACTCTGACAGGGAGAATTTGTTTAATAATGCCTTGGGTTTATTTTTTGTTTTTAACAAGTTCTCAAGGACCAGGACCAAGACTAAGAACCATTTCCAACCCCAGACAGATACCACAGAAATCAGAAGAGTAGTAGGAAAAAAAGAACTTCCTTGTTGAGAAAATAAGCTAAACAGCCCTTAGCGACCTCCAGCGTGAGAAGAAGCAGCAAAATAGTGCTGAAAAACCTGGCCATAGAAGCATCTCCTTTTGCCAAGTTTTTCCTGACAACCGCAGCTCTTAAGCCACATGACTGTAGAGTGACAGTTCTGTTTATAATTAGGATCTGCCTCACCCATTTGGGCAGCGGAAGCCATGGGCTCTCTGTACTATCCTAGAGAGAACTGCAAATCCCCTCTAGATACTTAATTACCCCAACCTTAAATCTGCTCATGACAGGCTTACACCATCAAGGCAGTATAGACCCTTGTAATTAGAAAGGAACCCAGTATTCAGTGGATATAATAAGATAGTTTATTACAATCTTGCCAATGGCAGTACAGGCAAGTTAAGCATTCACATAATGGGGCAGCATATCATGGCACATCCTCTCTCTCTAGCCTTCTGGAGTCTTCCTTCTCTGGTCTTCTTCTCCTCTTGTCTGCTCTAATACCCCTCAAACTGCTGCTTATATACAGTTTTGGCCCTATTCATTTCAATGGACCCCAGCTGTCTCAACAGGGCTCCTAGCCCTTATCAGTTTAATTAAAATGACTTCACATGTTCCCAAACCTTTCTCTAGCCCCCCCTTTGGATGTTCTCACCCGGGGTGCCGCTGACCCAGTACTATCTCTACATAACCATAGCAACTCTTGCTCATGACGTCTTGCAGGTGCCAGTCTCAGGATTGTTTATAGAGTAGATTGCCCCCACCCTTGCCAGTTCTCAATTACCTCATTTCAGCACTTGCCACAGTGAAATGTAACTTTGTCAAAGGTGATCTCTTATTTTTACAAGCTAGCTCTCTTTTATATCAGAGATGGTTTTGATTTTAAGAGGCCTAGCTCTTATTATGAGCCATTGGCCTGTATTTTACTGAGAGCAAGGGCTAGCATAACTCTTCATTCCCCTCTTGCCAGGCCCCTCAGAGGGGGCTGGCACACATGACTATTAGTGGGTGTGGCCGTCCTTTCCAGAGTCCTGTGGGGGGGAATGTATAGGGATGAGGTGACAGGAGTGCTCTGTCATGACGTGGGACTTAGGCTATAGCAAGAGTCAGCATGTGGATATATAATTATATGCTGGATGAAATGCAGCATTAGGTTTCCCCTTTTATCATAACCAAGGGGCCTATCTATCTTACACCCACCCCTCTAGGGCGGAGCGAGACTTGGAAACTTGTGAAGTCAATTAAGTCTAGGTACCATACAATGGAATCAATAAGGTTGAGTGTATATGATTGCAATTAACTAATATATACAAAGCTGATGTTGGAAGGCGGAGGAAAGACATTTTCAATCAAAGTTTATCTTTAGTCAAACTTTGAATGTGTAAATATAGCTAAAACTGGTGTTAATAGGGAACAATTATTTCATTTTAGCATTCAAAAAGGATTAATATTGGCCAAATAATGAATAACTACTGCAAACTCAGGAGCATTATAATTACAAGTATTGCAAAGGGTAAGCTATGGGTGTTATAGGCCTACATTATATATGAAGGACCTGCTGCTTGACCCACAGTAGTCTTATAATTATGGGCAAGATAATAGTGTTGTAGTTATGAGCAAGACAATAGTTTTGTAATTATTACACTCAGAGTTTTGCCATTATCTTACTACTGGGTGTAATAGATCTAGATCATATATGAAGGCACTGTTGTATTATAGTGTTTTTGGAAAATACATAGGAACATAATCTTCTTCTTCCTTTGTACAGAAGATAAAGCAAATGTGTGTTAAAGAAATGAATTGATCTACTTCATTTTCTCTTGATGATTAAGAAATCATCAACAGTAGAAAACAGTCTGCTTAGTTACTATTTGAGGTCCAATGATGAAAGGTACAACAGTTTAAAAATGGAAGGAAAACAATCTAAACCTGTCTATACAAATTGGCAAAATGTAACAAACTAGAAAGAAACATATGATAGTTCAATTAAACAGCATAAGCAGAATGAATATCTTCCTTAATAAAAGAGGTATACTTGCGTTACATGCATTAATAGGTAAAATAAATAGCAGTGGTCCTACACAAAATTTATGATGGAAATGTAGTTTGCCTTGTACTGAGAGTAGTAACAAGGAGGCTTAAGACAAACCTCTGAACATAGGGAATAATGTACCAGACAACAGTATCAACACCTGATTTAGTAGCTAATTCTGTTGACTAAGGCAGAAAGGTCTTGTAATGCCTTTATAATGGAATCATCAGTGTCAGTATTACTGGGAATGTTAGTATAACAATGATTTCTGGCTTTAAATTGATCAAGTACCCCTCTTGATAGTAACAATAGAGGATGAAAAACCAAGGATGCCACCCACTTTGACCAATGCTGTAAGTAACATACCAAAAATATACAGGTTCTCTGATAGAGGGTCTGATCGTTGGATGTGTAATCTGTTAATTTTAATTTGTCCACATCCCTGGAAAATTTCAAAGTTATCAAACAAAACAAATGATGATTCGTATTGTCAGGAATAATAGAATTAAATAGAATTAAAAAGGGCAAGTAAAGATTAGATATAGGGTTTCAGTTAAAACAGAGTAAATCAACTGTTGGGGTACCTAGGGTGGATTTTTGTGATTATTGCTATGTATACTGAAAAAACCTGTGAGTCTTATCAAATGTATAATAGATTAGTCCTGGAACCAAAATTAGGAATAATAGAAGTACAACAAGTCCCAATACAGTTGTTGGAGTACAGAGTACAGTGTCCTCTTGTGGGTAGATGGACTTGCATCACATGGTTCCACTGGAAAGATGGCAAGTGCAGTAGTAGGCTCTCTTTGACGTGCAATGTTCTGTTCAGGTATGGTGGTTTCTTCCTGTAAGGTAATGTCTGTAGTTGTCAGATGCTTGGAAAATGTTTTTAGTCCATCAACTTGAAGTGGTGGCGGAGGCTGCAGAACCAGTGGTAACTGCTGAGCTGGTGGTGATGGCTTGAAAGGGACTGAATCAGCAGCCTTGTAGATGAGGATATCTTTTAGGTGGACCCAGGAAGTGTGGCCTTGCAACTTGACTAATTTGGAAGGGTCCTACGTAAATAGGGATGTAATACTTCCGGTGAACCAAATCTCCAACTTTGAGAGCTTTTGGATGACTGGTGGCAGGGGAAGGGCTATCATTACCCTCCCCTCTTCTGACTGAGATTTCCTGTGAAAATCGAAGACAGAAAAAGTAATGATATTGGGTAACACATCGTAATATACAGAATATTGGTCAGGCAGGTGGTTATTAGGATTAGCTTTAAGAAGGCACATATTGTGGCCTGGACAGATCTAAAAAGGAGACAGTTTAAAAAAAAACTGATGGGGTGGCTCGAAGAGCTAACAAGGCAAGTGGCAGAGCATTGAGCCAATTTTTAATTCCATTTAATATAAGTTGTCTCAATGCCTTCATATATGATCTAGATCTATTACACCCAGTAGTAAGATAATGGCAAAACTCTGAGTGTAATAATTACAAAACTATTGTCTTGCTCATAATTACAACACTATTATCTTGCCCATAATTATAAGACTACTGCGGGTTAAGCAGCAGGCCCTTCATATATAATGTAGGCCTATAACACCCATAGCTTACCCTTTGCAATACTTGTAATTATAATGCTCCTGAGTTTGCAGTAGTTATTCATTATTTGGCCAATATTAATCCTTTTTGAATGCTAAAATGAAATATTTGTTCCCTATTAACACCAGTTTTAGCTATATTTACACAT
Source organism: Microcaecilia unicolor (assembly GCF_901765095.1). NCBI lineage: Eukaryota > Metazoa > Chordata > Amphibia > Gymnophiona > Siphonopidae > Microcaecilia > Microcaecilia unicolor. Next base: position 296,515,803 of record NC_044032.1, read on the forward strand.
TCAAAGTTTGACTAATGATAAACTTTGATTGAACATTTCTTTCCCCCGCCTTCCAACATCAGCTTTGTATATATTAGTTAATTGCAATCATATACACTCAACCTTATTGATTCCATTGTATGGTACCTAGACTTAATTGACTTCACATGTTTCCAAACCTTTCTCTAGCCCCCCCTTTGGATGTTCTCACCCGGGGTGCAGCTGACCCAGTACTATCTCTATCTCTACATAACCATAGCAACTCTTGCTCATGGCGTCTTGCAGGTGCCAGTCTCAGGATTGTTTATAGAGTAGATTGCCCCCACCCTTGCCAGTTCTCAATTACCTCATTTCAGCACTTGCCACAGTGAAATGTAACTGTGTCAAAGGTGATCTCTGATTTTTACAAGCTAGCTCTCTTTTATATCAGAGATGGTTTTGATTTTAAGAGGCCTAGCTCTTATTATGAGCCATTGGCCTGTATTTTACTGAGAGCAAGGGCTAGCATAACTCTTCAGTTCCCAGCAAAAAAAGCCCAAAACACGTTTTGCCAAAAAACATCCACAGGGAGAGCATAATAATAGACCATTTACCTCGGTGAACAGCAAAACTTGAGAGGAGGAAGTGAAGTAAAGAAAGAGAAAATACTCCCTGCTTTAAGAGGTCCACACAAACGTACTGTGCCTTATCCAGTTTTTGCTAGCCTCATTTCACTTGTTATAGGGGAAAAACCCAGGGAAGAAGCACAGCTGGAGGGGGGAGGGACCTGGCAGCATCGAGTTTCACCCCTGCTGGGAGGATGAGTGACTCAGCATCACCTGGAGTCATCTTAACTCATCAGGAACTGCAATGTAGAAAGAAGTCATTTATCCAGCAATAGGAGGAGTGGCCTAGTGGTTAGAGTGGTGGACTTTGGTCCTGGGGAACTGGGTTCGATTCCCACTGCAGGCACAGGCAGCTCCTTGTGACTCTGGGCAAGTCACTTAACCCTCCATTGCCCCAGGTACAAATAAGTACCTAAGCCGCATTGAGCCTGCCATGAGTGGGAAAGCGCGGAGTACAAATAAAAAATAACCTCTGTTCAACTGTCGCCAATAAAAATCTGGTTAGGAGCTTCTAGACCAACACCAAGAAGGAGCTGCATGATCCAGCTACCATCCACTTGGAGTCGGAGAAAAATATTGAACATTCCGGACTGCATGATACCCTTAGGGGCAAATTACTTGGAACTAATTTTTTTTGTCTCCAGCCGCTGGTAAATGGGTATAACCCATTTGTCTGGACCTGTCTGGAATGGATGAAGAGGAACATAAGAGACCTCAAAGAACTTCATCCTGCCTTGACATCTGTGGAGGAAGCTTACCGGAGTTGAGATGGGAGCCTGCTTCTCGATGCCGGTCCTGAGGACATGGCTCTTCTGCAGCGAGGTAGGTTTGGGCTCGGGACGTCCCATAGGGAGATACTGTCCGACACAGAGGAGGAGCACTCCTGGAAGTTGGAGAAAGATCCCAGATACTTTTTCTCAGATGAGTCTTATGGGATTCCCTCTGAACCTTCCCCACCACCTGAAAGGAGACGGTCTCCACTGGAGAGCCTTTCATTTTTGTCTTTTGTCAAGAAAATGTCTGATGCCATCTGTTTACTCTTTCCAAAAATACTAGGACTAGGGGTCATACGATGAAGCTACAAAGTAGTAAATTTAAAACGAATCAGAGAAAAGTTTTATTCACTCAATGTGTAATTAAACTCTGGAATTCGTTGCCAGAGAATGTGGTAAAGGAGGTTAGCTTAGCGGGGTTTAAAAAAGGTTTGGACGGCTTTCTAAAGGGAAAAGTCCATAAACCATTATTAAATGGACTTGGGGAAAATCCACTTCTTATTTCTGGGATAAGCAGCATAAAATATTTTATACTTTTTTGAATCTTGCCAGGTAGTTTTGACCTGGTTTGGCCACTGTTGGAAACAGGATGCTAGGCTTGATGGACCTTTGGTCTGTCCCAGTATGGCAATACTTATGTACTTATTTCCTTTAGAGGATGAGCCCAGAGCCAAGATGCTCGAGGATCTGGACTATACATTTCCTGTTACGGAGGCTGTCACTGTACCCCTCCACGAGGTACTCAAGGAAGTCCTCATCAGGAACTGAGTGTCCCCTCTGTCAGTCCCTGTCGTGCCCAAGAAGATAGACACCCGGTATCAGATCCACAGTGAACCTGGGTTTGTAAGGCCTCAGTTGTCTCGCGATTCCTTGGTGGTGGAGTTCCCTCTCAAAAGAGCCAGGAGTTCTAGGGGACTATGCCTTGGTGCCCCCAGGCAGAGAAGCTTGAACCCTGGATTATTTTGAGAGGAATAAGTACCAGGCTTCAATGCTCATCTCCCGAATACAGTTTTCTCCGAGGACAAGCAGGCTGCTTGTTCTCACTGATGGGTGACGTCCACGGCAGCCCCTCCAATTGGAAACTTCACTAGCAAAGGCCTTTGCTAGTCCTCGCGCTCCCATGCGCGGCCGTCTTCCCGCCCGAACCGGCTCATGTTCGTCAGTCTTCTTTTGTCCACACTCGGGACGGTAGTGTTTTGCCGCCGTTTCGCACCTCTCAAGTTGACCCTCGCGCGTCTTCGCGATTTCGCTAAAAAAAACAAAACAAAACAGAGACCTTGGTCTTTGTCCCTTCCCGTGTGTCCAGTTTGTTTCCTCTACGTAAGTTTCCTTTCGCTTTCGGGGTAGGCCTTTTTTGTGCCCTCGGTACGGGTTTTTTCTCTCTTCCTTATTTTTGGTGCCCTTAGTCACCATTGCGAATTTTGATTTCGCCGGCGTGATTTTTCCACCCAAGTCATCGAAGTCTCCCAGCGGCTTCAAGAAGTGCACCCAGTGCGCCCGGGTAATCTCGCTCACTGATAGGCAAGCGTCGTGTCTTCAGTGTCTGGGGGCTGGACACCGCCCGCAGGCCTGCAGTCTTTGTGCTCTTTTACAGAAGAGGACTCAGGTAGCGAGATTGGCCCAGTGGAACGTGTTGTTCTCGGGCTCTTCGTCGACAACAGCACCGGAGGCATCGAGTGCATCGACGTCGACTGCATCGAAGTCTTCGACCTCGGTATCGACTGCATCGACGATATAGAGATTTCAACCCTCTGCATCGTCGGTACCGAGACATCGGAAGGCTGCGTCGGCGTCGGTGGTACCGGGACCTCCGCTGTTGCTGATGTCGTCGGACGGTGGTGCTTCGACTGGAGTGCAGGTGAGGGCTGTCCATTCCCGTGCTGGTGGCGGTGAGCCTTTGGGTGGGTCTCCTACCCTGAGGGCTCCTGCGGTACAGCCCCCCCCCCCCCCAGACCGACCTTCTTCGGCCTCGGCCCCGAGGAAGACTGTTGGATTCTACGTCCTCCTCGTCGGTACCGGGAAGCTCCGGTGACATGCTTCGTTTGAAGAAATCAAAGAAGCATCGACACCGGTCACCTTCCCGCATCGGTACCGAGAGCTCTGGGTCGCCGAGGGAGTCGGCACCCAGTAGGCATCGGCACCGGGAGGACCGCTCACCCTCTGTTCAGGAGGTGTCGATGCGCTCCACCTTGGACAGCCCGGAACAGCCTCCACGCCCGGAACAGACTCTGACCTCGACGCCTGCATCGGCTTCCATGTCTTTCTCCACAGCCGCTCTGCACGAGAGTCTCCGGGCCGTTCTCCCGGAGATCCTGGGAGAGCTGTTGCGCCCTTCCCCTCCGGTACCGGGGGTGCTTGCGCCTCCGGTACCGTCGAGTGAGGCGCCGGCTGGCCCCTTGCCCGGGGTGAGGTCTCCGACAAGCGGTACCGACTGCGGCCGCCTCCCAGGAAGACTCCCCGATGCCGTCGGCGGAGGGAGCTTCGCCGGTGCTGGCGAGGGAGTCTACCTCTCTGCACTCCCACCGTGGCCGTGTTTCCACGGAGTCGAGTCGGGCACGGCTTCAGACACAGGTTCATGAACTTGTCTGATACCGATGGTGAGGCCTCGTGGGAGGAGGAGGAGGACATCAGATATTTCTCTGACGAGGAGTCTGATGGCCTTCCTTCTGATCCCACTCCCTCCCCTGAAAGGCAGCTTTCTCCTCCCGAGAGTCTGTCTTTTGCGGCCTTTGTCCGGGAGATGTCTACGGCCATCCCCTTCCCGGTGGTTGTGGAGGACGAGCCCAGGGCTAAAATGTTTGAGCTCCTGGACTATCCTTCTCCACCTAAGGAAGCGTCCACAGTACCCATGCATCATGTCCTAAAAAAGACATTGCTGGCGAACTGGACCAAGCCTCTAAGTAATCCCCACATTCCCAAGAAGATCGAGTCCCAGTACCGGATCCATGGGGACCCAGAGCTGATGCGCACTCAGTTGCCTCATGACTCTGGAGTTGTGGATTTGGCCCTAAAGAAGGCCAAGAGTTCTAGGGAGCATGCTTCGGCGCCCCCGGGCAAGGACTCTAGAACCTTGGACTCCTTTGGGAGGAAGACCTACCATTCTTCTATGCTCGTGGCCAAAATTCAGTCCTACCAGCTCTACACGAGCATACACATGCGGAACAATGTGCGGCAGTTGGCGAGCTTGGTGGACAAGCTCCCCTCTGAGCAAGCCAAGCCATTTCAGGAGGTGGTCAGGCAGCTGAAGGCGTGCAGAAAATTCCTGGCCAGAGGGGTGTATGACACCTTTGATGTTGCATCCAGGGCCGCTGCTCAAGGTGTGGTGATGCGCAGACTCTCATGGCTGCGTGCCTCCGACCTGGAGAATAGAATCCAGCAGCGGATTGCGGACTCGCCTTGCGGATAATATTTTTGGAGAGAAAGTCGAGCAGGTGGTAGAGCAGCTCCACCAGCGGGACACCGCTTTCAACAAGTTCTCCCGCCGGCAGCCTTCAGCCTCTACCTCTACAGGTAGAAGATTTTTTGGGGGAAGGAAGACTGTTCCCTACTCTTCTGGCAAGCGTAGGTACAATCCTCCTTCTCGACAGCCTGCGGCCCAGGCTAAGCCCCAGCGCGCGCGCTCTCGTCAGCAGCGTGCGACTCAGCAAGGCCCCTCGGCTCCCCAGCAAAAGCAAGGGGCGAGCTTTTGACTGACTCCAGCAGAGCATAGCCGACATCCAAGTGTCAGTGCCGGGCGACCTGCCAGTCGGAGGGAGGTTGAAAGCTTTTCACCAAAGGTGGCCTCTCATAACCTCCGATCAGTGGGTTCTCCAAATAGTCCGGGAAGGATACACCCTCAATTTGGCCTCAAAACCCCCAAATTGCCCACCGGGAGCTCAGTCTTACAGCTTCCGACACAAGCAGGTACTTGCAGAGGAACTCTCCGCCCTTCTCAGCGCCAATGCGGTCGAGCCCGTGCCATCCGGGCAAGAAGGGCTGGGATTCTATTCCAGGTACTTCCTTGTGGAAAAGAAAACAGGGGGGATGCGTCCTATCCTAGACCTAAGGGCCCTGAACAAATATCTGGTCAAAGAAAAGATCAGGATGCTTTCCCTGGGCACCCTTCTCCCCATGATTCAGGAAAACGATTGGCTATGCTCTCTGGACTTGAATGACGCCTACACGCACATCCCGATACTGCCAGCTCACAGACAGTATCTGCGATTCCAGCTGGGCACACGTCACTTCCAGTACTGTGTGCTACCCTTTGGGCTCGCCTCTGCGCCCAGAGTGTTCACGAAGTGCTTGGCTGTAGTAGCAGCGGCACTCCGCAGACTGGGGGTACACGTGTTCCCATATCTTGACGATTGGCTGGTGAAGAACACATCCGAGGCAGGAGCCCTGCAGTCCATGCAGATGACTATTCGCCTCCTGGAGCTACTGGGGTTTGTGATAAATTATCCAGTCCCATCTTCTCCCAGTACAAAAACTCGAATTCATAGGAGCTCTGCTGGATTCTCGGACGGCTCGCGCCTATCTCCCAGAGACGAGAGCCAACAACTTGTCCCTCGTCTCGCGGATGCGAGCGTCCCAGCAGATCACAGCTCGGCAGATGTTGAGATTGCTGGGCCACATGGCCTCCACAGTTCATGTGACTCCCATGGCCCACCTTCACATGAGATCTGCTCAATGGACCCTAGCTTCCCAGTGGTTTCAGGCTGCTGGGGATCTAGAAGACATGATCCACCTGTCCACGAGTTTTCTCAAATCCCTGTATTGGTGGACGATTTGGTCCAATTTGACTCTGGGACGTCCTTTCCAAATTCCTCTGCCACAAAAGTGCTGACTACGGATGCGTCTCTCCTGGGATGGGGGGCTCATGTCGATGGGCTTCACACCCAAGGAAGCTGGTCCCTCCAGGAACGCGATCTGCAGATCAATCTTCTGGAGTTACGAGCGGTCTGGAACGCTCTGAAGGCTTTCAGAGATCGGCTGTCCCACCAAATTATCCAAATTCAGACAGACAACCAGGTTGCCATGTATTACATCAACAAGCAGGGGGGCACCGGATCTCGCCCCCTGTGTCAGGAAGCCGTCAGCATGTGGCTGTGGGCTCGCCGTCACGGCATGGTGCTCCAAGCCACATACCTGGCAGGCGTAAACAACAGTCTGGCCGACAGGTTGAGCAGGATTATGCAACCTCACGAGTGGTCGCTCAACTCCAGAGTAGTGCGCCAGATCTTCCAGGTGTGGGGCACCCCCTTGGTAGATCTCTTTGCATCTCGAGCCAACCACAAGGTCCCTCAGTTCTGTTCCAGACTTCAGGCCCACGGCAGACTGGCATCGGATGCCTTCCTACTGGATTGAGGGGAAGGTCTGCTGTATGCTTATCCTCCCATACCTCTGGTGTGGAAGACTTTGTTGAAACTCAAGCAAGACCGAGGCACCATGATTCTGATTGCTCCGTTTTGGCCGCGTCAGATCTGGTTCCCTCTTCTTCTGGAGTTGTCCTCCGAAGAACCCTGGAGATTGGAGTGTTTTCCGACCCTCATCACACAGGACGAAGGGGCGCTTCTGCATCCCAACCTCCAGTCTCTGGCTCTCACGGCCTGGATGTTGAGAGTGTAGACTTTGCCTCTTTGGGTCTGTCAAAGGTTGTCTCCCGTGTCTTGCTTGCTTCCAGAAAAGATTCCACTAAGAGGAGTTACTTCTTTTTATTGAGGAGGTTTGCCATCTGGTGTGACAGCAAGGCCTTAGATCCTCGCTCTTGTCCTACACAGACCCTGCTTGACTACCTTCTGCACTTGTCTGAGTCTGGTCTCAAGACCAACTCTGTAAGGGTTCACCTTAGCGCAATTAGTGCATACCATTACCGTGTGGAAGGTAAGCCGATCTCAGGACAGCCTTTAGTTGTTCGCTTCATGAGAGGTTTGCTTTTGTCAAAGCCCCCCCGTCAAACCTCATACAGTGTCATGGGATCTCAATGTTGTTCTCACCCAGCTGATGAAACCTCCTTTTGAGCCACTGAACTCCTGCCATCTGAAGTACTTGACCTGGAAGGTCATTTTCTTGGTGGCAGTTACTTCAGCTCGTAGAGTCAGTGAGCTTCAGGCCCTGGTAGCCCAGGCCCCTTACACCAAGTTTCATCATAATAGAGTAGTCCTCCGCACTCACCCTAAGTTCTTGCCGAAGGTAGTGTCGGAGTTCCATCTGAACCAGTCAGTTGTCTTGCCAACATGTTTTTCCCCGTCCTCATTCCTGCCCTGCTGAACGTCAGCTGCACACATTGGACTGCAAAAGGGCATTGGCCTTCTATCTGGAGCGGACACAGCCCAACAGACAGTCCGCCCAATTGTTTGTTTCTTTTGATCCCAACAGGAGGGGAGTGGCTGTGGGGAAACGCACCATATCCAATTGGCTAGCAGATTGCATTTCCTTCACGTACGCCCAGGCTGGGCTGGCTCTTGAGGGTCATGTCACGGCTCATAATGTCAGAGCCATGGCTGCGTCAGTGGCCCACTTGAAGTCAGCCACTATTGAAGAGATTTGCAAAGCTGCGACGTGGTCATCTGTCCACACATTCACATCTCATTACTGCCTGCAGCAGGATACCCGACGCGACAGTCGGTTCGGGCAGTCAGTGCTTCAGAATCTGTTCGGGGTTTAGAATCCAACTCCACCCCCCTAGGCCCATGTTTTATTCTGTTTCAGGCTACACTCCCTGTTAGTTGGATAAGTTGTTAGGTCAATCTCAGTTACGTCCTCGCCGTTGCGAGGCCCAGTTGACCATGTTTGTTGTTTTGAGTGAGCCTGGGGGCTAGGGATACCCCATCAGTGAGAACAAGCAGCCTGCTTGTCCTCGGAGAAAGCGAATGCTACATACCTGTAGAAGGTATTCTCCGAGGACAGCAGGCTGATTGTTCTCACAAACCCGCCCGCCTCCCCTTTGGAGTTGTGTCTTCCCTTGTCTTATTTTGCTACATATGGGACTGACGAACACGAGCCGGTTCGGGCGGGAAGATGGCCGTGCATGCGCGGTGCGTATGGGCACGCGAGGACTAGCAAAGGCCTTTGCTAGTGAAGTTTCCAATTGGAGGGGCTGCCGTGGACGTCACCCATCAGTGAGAACAATCAGCCTGCTGTCCTCAGAGAATACCTTCTACAGGTATGTAGCATTCGCTTTACCATCGCTTCACGAGCATTTACTTGTGAAAATCGGTGAGACAGCTGTCAGACTTGGTGGATACGGTCTCTCCGGAACAGGCCGAGCCTTTTGACCAGTTGGTCAAGCAGCAGAAGGCATGTTGAAAGTTCTTGGCCAGGTGCATTTACGACACTTTTGATGTGGCATCGAGGATCTCTGCTTCAAGTATAGCAATGCACAGACTCTCATGGCTGTATGTTTCTGACTTGGAACATTCTTTTCCTCAGAGGTTGGCGGATGCCCCTTGCCAGGGGGGATAGCCTTTTTTAAGAGAAGGTTGAAGAGGTTGCTGACCATATTAGGAAACGCACTTATACTATCTTTTCTCTCTCCTGCCGGGCACCTTCTGCATCAACCTCCTCATCTAGGAGGGTTTTTGACAAGCCACTGAGCAGTCCCTACTACTATTCTAGGCATAGGTACACTCCTTCGGCTAGTCAACCTACTCAGCCCCAACGTGCTCGTTCCCATCAACAGTGTGCACCTAAGGCCCCTGCTGCTTCCCAGTCAAAGCAAGGGACAAATTTTTGACTGGCTCCAGCAGAGCATAGCTGCAGTAAAAGTATCTGTCCCGGACGACTTGCCAGTCGGAGGTTAAAATTTTTTCACCAAAGGTGGCGTCTTATAACCTCTGACAGGTGGGTTCTTCAAATAGTCCATCTCGGATATGTCCTCAGTTAGCTCTCCAAACCTCTAATTTGCCCACCGAGAGCTCATTCATTCAGCTCTCAGCACAGGCAGGTACTTGCAGAGGAAATCTCTGCCCTTCTAAAGGTCCATGTGGTCGAACCCTTTCCACCGGGGGAAGAAGGGTAGGGATTCTATTCCAGGTATTTCCTTGTGCAGAAAACGACAGGGGGGATGTGTCTCTTCCTAGACCTGAAGACCCTGAATAAATTTCTAGTCCGAGAAAAGTTCAGGATGGTTTCTCAGGGCACCATTCTTCCAATGATCCAGAAAAACGATTGGCTGTGCTCTGTGGACTTAAAAGGATGCATATACTCACAACCTGATACTTTCAGCCCACTGGAAGTATCTTCAATTCCAACTGAGAATATATCCCAAATAATCTTTTAAGAAATAGCCTCATTCATATTCTGAAAATATTCTTGTTTCCAACTAGCCATTTTCCCCAAAAAACATTTCATCTTGCAACAGAGTTTTTTTTGAAGCGCCAAGATTTCTGCTTAAACAGAGAGGTAGTTATTCTAAACATATTGTAATATAAGCATGATCAGAATTGTGTTGTGGTTTGATTGTACTGGTATGCAGTGCACTAACTAAAGTCTTAGAAATAAACTAATAATCCAAGCATGATTATGACTGATGGGGTGATGAAACAAAATATATAATCCAATATATTTGCATATGTAAGGCGCCTAGCATTCACCAATCCCCAGACCATTACCAGTTGTTGGAATATTTTATGGGATTTGGTAGTCTGCTCCAAGAAGGGTAAATTGGTGTGCAAGGTCTTGAATATATTATGATCCAGATTTAGAGCATCTATTTTAATAGATGCATATTTCTTTTTCACGAGTTGTAATATCACAATAATCAGTCTCCCTTCTGCATCTGCTAGGTGAAATAGGACAGTAAGACAATTGACACTAAAATAGCCATTTTTTTCTACCCGGCTATGACAAATAAAAATGGTCTTGTACCCATTCAATTTTCAGTTTGTTTCATTCATAAGCAGATATATGATTCCTGTAAAAAAATAAATAAAAATAGATGGGGAGAACTTTGTTAAATATAGTAGTATTTTATTTCCTTTTGATAGGCCATGCTATTCCTTTTATATTTAAAGATACTAACTTAAAACTCTCCATACAGTGGTGGAAATAAGTATTTGATCCCTTGCTGATTTTGTAAGTTTGCCCACTGACAAAGACATGAGCAGCCCATAATTGAAGGGTAGGTTATTGGTAACAGTGAGAGATAGCACATCACAAATTAAATCCGGAAAATCACATTGTGGAAAGTATATGAATTTATTTGCATTCTGCAGAGGGAAATAAGTATTTGATCCCCCACCAACCAGTAAGAGATCTGGCCCCTACAGACCAGGTAGATGCTCCAAATCAACTCGTTACCTGCATGACAGACAGCTGTCGGCAATGGTCACCTGTATGAAAGACACCTGTCCACAGACTCAGTGAATCAGTCAGACTCTAACCTCTACAAAATGGCCAAGAGCAAGGAGCTGTCTAAGGATGTCAGGGACAAGATCATACACCTGCACAAGGCTGGAATGGGCTACAAAACCATCAGTAAGACGCTGGGCGAGAAGGAGACAACTGTTGGTGCCATAGTAAGAAAATGGAAGAAGTACAAAATGACTGTCAATCGACAAAGATCTGGGGCTCCACGCAAAATCTCACCTCGTGGGGTATCCTTGATCATGAGGAAGGTTAGAAATCAGCCTACAACTACAAGGGGGGAACTTGTCAATGATCTCAAGGCAGCTGGGACCACTGTCACCACGAAAACCATTGGTAACACATTACGACATAACGGATTGCAATCCTGCAGTGCCCGCAAGGTCCCCCTGCTCCGGAAGGCACATGTGACGGCCCGTCTGAAGTTTGCCAGTGAACACCTGGATGATGCCGAGAGTGATTGGGAGAAGGTGCTGTGGTCAGATGAGACAAAAATTGAGCTCTTTGGCATGAACTCAACTCGCCGTGTTTGGAGGAAGAGAAATGCTGCCTATGACCCAAAGAACACCGTCCCCACTGTCAAGCATGGAGGTGGAAATGTTATGTTTTGGGGGTGTTTCTCTGCTAAGGGCACAGGACTACTTCACCGCATCAATGGGAGAATGGATGGGGCCATGTACCGTACAATTCTGAGTGACAACCTCCTTCCCTCCGCCAGGGCCTTAAAAATGGGTCGTGGCTGGGTCTTCCAGCACGACAATGACCCAAAACATACAGCCAAGGCAACAAAGGAGTGGCTCAGGAAGAAGCACATTAGGGTCATGGAGTGGCCTAGCCAGTCACCAGACCTTAATCCCATTGAAAACTTATGGAGGGAGCTGAAGCTGCGAGTTGCCAAGCGACAGCCCAGAACTCTTAATGATTTAGAGATGATCTGCAAAGAGGAGTGGACCAAAATTCCTCCTGACATGTGTGCAAACCTCATCATCAACTACAGAAGACGTCTGACCGCTGTGCTTGCCAACAAGGGTTTTGCCACCAAGTATTAGGTCTTGTTTGCCAGAGGGATTAAATACTTATTTCCCTCTGCAGAATGCAAATAAATTCATATACTTTCCACAATGTGATTTTCCGGATTTAATTTGTGATGTGCTATCTCTCACTGTTACCAATAACCTACCCTTCAATTATGGGCTGCTCATGTCTTTGTCAGTGGGCAAACTTACAAAATCAGCAAGGGATCAAATACTTATTTCTACCACTGTATATCTAATGTCAGCAAGATTCATGCAGACCAGTAGCAAACTGTAATCCAGTATCTTAATATATTCCAGATAGTACCAGCACATATTTGTCTAGTTTACTTAAGAACTGTTTATATTGCCTTATATCCTTACAAAGGAGAAACAAAGGGATTCAGTTAATATGGCCCTTATATCACAGACAAACAAGTTCCAACCCCCCTCCCCCAACAATTAATTGCATCATTGAGCAATATATTAACTATCCCCAAAAGGCTATCAAAAACAAATATGTCTTCAAAGCCGTCTTGATGCAGGTATAGAAAGCTGATTCCAGTACTGAAATCAAGTTGGGAAATATGTACAGAGTAGAGCCAACAAATCTGAAATGTAAGTGGGTATGCCAGTAAAGTAAACCTTATAGATTAAAACAATATCTTAAAACAAATCCTAACTGAAACCGGCAACCAATGAAGAGCTTTCTAGACTGGTGTAATATAATCAAATCTGCCTGTACCTAGAAGTAATCAAGTAGCTGAGTTTGCTGATTAATATAGGTCATGATATAGAGAATGATAGTAATCAAATTGATTTAAAATAAGCGCAAAAGCTAAGATTTTCAAACACTGAGAAAAAAATAAGGCTTAACCAAACATAATTGCCAAATAGCCTTACCACTGAAGTGATTTGTGCCTCAAAAGTAAAAAAAAAATATATATATATATATATATATATCTCCAAACGAGAAGTCCTTCCTGTATTTCACATAATATTTTTATTATATATTCTAGTTATCATTGCTTTTATTCTGTCATTATAGATTATAGGGCAGGTTTAATTAGGTCAAAAGTAAAAAATGCATCAAATTTAGCACCAGGTGTTTTAATGCAAACCAGAACTGACACAGGAACTTTGTTAAGCAGCAGTTGCATATCTGGAAGAGGAGGATGCCTCCTTATCCACGTTGCCCTAGATTTTGTGGGATTAAGTTTCATGCCATTCTGACATTACCAATCAGCTCCAAAACTGAACTCACGGCCAGATGCACTGAACTTAATGAGCCATTAACGAGCAAGTAGTAAACCCTGGCATGCACTAAAGACTTTTTTCCGACGATGGTAGCCGCTAACGAAAATGGAATGCAGATGAGCAAATTGTGTAGAAACCCCATTGTAATGAGTTGCACTAAACTTTTCCGATTGCCTTAACGCTGGAAAATTTAACGAGAGGTCTGTTCCTCTCGTTGGTGCTGCGCTGGAGCTACAAAAGTAAAGATTGGCAAAAAAAAGTCAAGTGCTCATCAGGGACATCCTTTATTGGCGTCCTTCACTCACAAACAACGTCTTCCCCCCCCGCCCCCCGAAGACGCCGTGCTGCTTACCCCCCTCCGATGCGGCTCGATCCAGAGGTGCAGTTGAGGACACCCATTCAAAAAAAACCGCCCATTTTGGCCATCTTTCCCCCCTCACAATAATAAAAAAAAGTCATTTTTGGCCATACTTAACTCAGCTCAGAGACCTGGAAGTCTGTGAGCCAATCACAACGCGTTTAGCTCAGCTAAACGTGCTGCGATTGGCTCACAGACTTACAGGTCTTTCAGCTGAGTGAAGCACGGCCAAAAAAGTCTTTTTTTTTATTATTGCAAAGGGGGAGTGACGGCCGAAATGGGCGTTTTTTTTTTTTTGGTTTTTTTTTGAATGGGCGTCCATTTGGCTGTCTTTCCCCCCTTGCAATAATAAAAACATCTTTTTTGGCCGTGCTTCACTCAGCTGAGAGACCAGGAAGTCCCTGAGCCAATCACAACGCGTTTAGCCAAGCTAAACGCGCTGTGATTGGCTCAGAGACTTCCAAGTCTCTCAGCTGAGTGAAGCACGGCCAAAAAAGACTCTTTATTATTGCGAGGGGGGAAAGACGGCCAAAATAGGCGGGGTTTTTTGCTGCTCTGCGCATACACGATTGGCCGACTGTTAAGCGATGGAATAGAGAATACAAGTGAGCTACAAGGAGCAGCTCATTTGCATTCCTATTCTTTGATGCATGCCCGTTCCTTACCGATTCGCTAAGGGAATCGGTAAGGGAAGGGCTCTAATGATTGTTTAGTGCATCTAGCCCTCAATTCTGTAAGATCAGGACTCAAATCATTAGCATAATAATGACAACTCACAAGGTAAACTTAAGTTCTGTTTTTTTTTCTTTTACCACACAGCTGTATACAAATTGCCCCTCCTCCAGAGGTATGAAGTCTATGAGTCACCAGGTGCTATGTAACCAAATTGATTGAATTAAGTCTCTGGCACTGAAGATTCAAAATGCAATTCTAATAAACACACCTTTAAGACAGACACCAGAGCCACCAAATTCTGTGTAACCAAATTGATTGGATTAAGTCACCTGGCATAGGTTCAAAACACAGTTCTAATGAGAGCACCTTTAAGACAATTCCAGCATAAAAATATGAAATCACTGGCACAGAAGTTCAAAAGACAGTTCATTAAAAGCACTTTTAAGATAGTACCAGCATAAAAATATGAAATCAGAATGCAACAACAATTTTAAGTTATAGGCAAAAGACAGTTTAGAAACTTTCAGAGGTCAGACCCTCTGCAAGTGAAAAAAGATTTTTGTTTTGTTTTTTTCTTTTAGTAAGATAGAATAGAAAGCAGGTAATCAGGAAGATATTAAGACACAGCTAACATCAGTTTACAATCAAACCAAGTCTGAAAATGCCCAGCGTAGCTCGGACTAAAAGATCAACTTGAATTGTCTCTTTTGTTTATGTTCAGGACAAGGATTCTGTCATGTTACTATTTTCGTTTTCAGAATAGAGAATTTTTTTATCTAAATTGTGGATTTTTCCAGATGTTTGTTTAAAACAAAAAACCATCCAGTACAGGCAAATTTTTTCTCTGTTTCCCATGTAAATGCATGGTTAAGGGCTCCTTTACAATACCACAGTAGTGATTACTGGCAGGGCAAATGTGACGGAGCCCATTCAATTCCTATGGGCTTCATTACATTTGCTATGCAGGAACTGAATCACTACCACAGCTTTGTAAGAGAAGCCGTAAGTTTGGTGAAGCTTTTTTTTTCTTTTGTTTTTGTTTTTTTATTTAACCAGCTCAACTGCTTACTTTTTTGGTTTCTAGAGCAAATATTAAACCAACTAATGTGACCTAATATTATTATGAAGGTTAAATACAAGGTTTAAGGAATAAGCTGGGAGTGTTGGTTGTACTTTCTTTTCTTTTGTTTTTGTTTTTGTTTTTTTGTTACATATATGAACTCTGGTGTTTCTGTTCTTGGATGCCTACTTTAAGGTCTAGGATGTCCTTTTTCTTGTAATAGAAACTATTATTATTTCTTTTTTATTTCCTTGTTCATACTGATTTTGTTAATTGGAACATTTTTATTCAAGATGTTTATCTTATTAAAATTATTGTAAACTTGAATAAATATTTTTAAAAACAAACAAAAAGCTGCACTAACAAGCAAAATTAATGCAGCTCAGCTTCTTTCAGTAATACATTTCTAATTCCGAGGGGTCACCAATGGAGTCTGACCGAATATCTCAACATAAAGCCAGATTGTTTAGGGTATAAAGCACTAGTTTTCTCCAAAAAAAAGTAGTAAACTGAAAATGAACAATTTTCTCCAAAACCTTAGATGGAAAAGGAAGATTTGAAATTGCTCTATAATTATCCAGTTGGGACTGCTCAGATCAGAACATTTCAAAATGGGTCTAATTATAGAATGTTTCAAGCTGAAGGGAAAAACACCTGCAGACAAATTAGTATTAATAATGGTAAGCAAAAATGGCAACAATTCAGACAAATTGTCTTTGATAAAAGATGATGGATAATTATCTGCTGACGTAAATGTAGATGACGTAGAAGAAAGTGTTTTCCTTAAAGATACTGAAGTGACCAACAAAAAAGAGGACCATGTAGAAGAACTGACATAAGCAATAGAATTCACAACAGAGACTGAAGATGGAACATTCATATAAGCCCCATTTATAGCAGAGGATACAAAAATCTGAGCAGTGAGGATTTAAAATCCAAAATTATTGTACGAAAAATCTTAGTTAGTTTGTACCTACTGATTTCTCTCTAACAAACATGCAACCAATCACACCAAACATACAAAACTCAAACAACATGCAATACAGAAAACCCCCACTGGGGAAAACCAGGGGTTGAGGTCTGAGATGTAAGTAAGCAGAGAACAGAATCAGCCCAAATCCAACACCATCATATAATAAAACAATAACATAATAGCCCATATAGACAATAGAGCAGGAGGTCGCATCAACTAAACCAAACCACTAGCATTAACCATACCTTATCCTGCCCCCATATTCCTTCGTCTTATTCTCTATACAATTTGTATCTCTGTAAAATGATGTATCCATAGCTTATATTATCTCTGCTACACCTTATTCCCATTTATTGTAAGCCGCACTGAGCCCATGTCATCTCTGTTACACTTTGTTCCCATTTATTGTAAGCCGCACTGAGCCTGCTATCGAGTGGGAAAAAGCGGGGTATAAATGCTACAAATAATAAAAAATAATAATATATTATGTACTAATATTGGTGCCAGTCAGACAAAATCTATACCTATTGATTTCTGGTCCAAAAATTATTGATCCAGCTGTTTGGGATCAACATATGTTTTGGTAACATTTCTGTGCATAGCTTTCATGTACATTGGAGCAAGGAGCACATATTTTGTCTCCAAGGCCTTAATGCCAAAAAGCATTTGCATGTATCAACTGTTGCTTTGGTTAAATTCACTAATATAGAGATTGCTGCTCCATTACAAAGGCTGAGCAGCTTTAGCAGCATGAAAGATCTTTAATACCTGAGGAAAATGGATCATTTTGAGGACAAACGGGTACGGGAGTTTGAATTGCATTCAGGCATGTTGGGTCTTCATGTGCCCTTTCAGTCTCAAGCGGATGCTTCAATTGCAATTTTAAAAGTTTTGGTAGACGTTCTTCCATAAACCAGAATAGATCCTCAACCTTACAACCTTCTGAAAGATCAAGGATTCTTACATTGTTGCGCTAATTTTGATTTTCTGCGCCCTTTATGGCTGCTTGTAACTCCATTGCCATGTTGGAAACTTTATGCCATGCACTAGCAGAGTAATCAAGATCACCAATCCAGTGCTCCACTGTGCAAATTCTGGCCTCAAAAGCAGAGACCCATGTATGCAGCTGATTTATCTCTATTTTAATATCCTTGATATCGGCACTGTTATCAGTAAGTAGCTTTGTAATAAGTTGCAGTTGTTCAGATATTGCTGCCATGTCTCCACTCTCTTTCTTTTCTTTAATGGGTTTACTTGGCATCTGTGGGTCCAGATTTATTGATTTGACACTAAAGCTCAATGCAAAAGCTACCTCGAGAGAGAGATATATATATATATATATATATATATATATATATATATATATATACACACACACACACACACACATACAGTACACTCCATTTAAGTGCACGTTGAATAAGCACATGCTCTGTTTAACTGCATGCTGTACTTCAGTCCAGTTTTTGGTGCCATCAATTTCTATGGGGACAAACTTTGGTTTAGCGCACCACTGATAAGTGCAAGATTCCCTTATATGCATGGTTTAATACCACTCTTCTGCAGGAAATACTCCGCATAAGCGTGCACATGGAATATGGAAGCCGATTGGCACGTGACAAAGGGGCGGTAAATTTGAAATCTAGTTGGTTAACTACCATAGGCAGAATAAGCGAAAGAATGTTGTTAGAGTGTACATTGGAGTCATCGTCATTGCGCAACTGTAAGATTTTTAACACTGGCTGAACAAATAAAAGTTCTTTAAAAATTAGAAAGCAAACAAAGTCAAGCATCTAATGCCAAAGAATATGGTGTCAATCCCAGTCAAATTTCACGTGTCTTGAAGCAGAAAGACCAGCTTCTGGAAGACTGGCAAAACAATACAAATCCACACCGGAAACGAAAATGGGCAGAAAAAGTTTAGGAGATAGAAGATGCTCTTCTTTGGTGGTTTTCTCAAGTCAGGAGCAGTTTCCTGTCAGTGGTCCACTGCTTATGGAGAAAGCTAATCAGCTAGCTGAAAGTCTTGGACTAACTGAATTCAAAGCCGCTGTTGGATGGTTGGAAAGATGGAAGGAGAGGAACAACATGAAATTCAAGAAACAGCATGGTGAAAAACAAGATGCTGATGACTTTGGTGCTGAAAATTGGGTTGTTTCAGTTCTTCCTACCATCTTGAATGAGTTTGCACCTCGTGACATTTTCAATGCTGACGAAAACGGACTCTACTAGCGAGCGATTCCTGGTGGAACACTTGCATTCAAACAAGCCGAAACTACAGGAAGTAAAACGTCAAAGGACCGACTGACGATCCTCCTTTGCTGCAATATGGATGGGAGTGAGAAGTTGGAACCACTCATCATTGGAAAGAACAAACAGCCCCGTTGCTTCAAGAATGTTAAGCGACTTCCTGTGTCATACGATGCTAACGCAAATTCATGGATGACTGGGGAAATTTGGAAGCAATGGCTAAAGAAGTTAGACACTAGAATGCGGACAGAAAAGCATCAGATTGTGATGGTTTGTGATAATTGAGCTGCACACAGTGATGAAGTCAGGCTGTCTAACGTGAAGGTGGTCTTCCTGCCACCAAACACTACCTCTCTGATCCAACCTATGGCTCAGGGCATAATAGCCAATTTCAAACAACATTATCGGGCTCTTGTGCTACGTCGTCTGATGAGCGTTATGGATGACCATAATGGCAAGGATAAACATGCTGTTGAACTGGCTCGTAATCTATCACTGTTGGATTCCCTACATATGCAGAAAGAAGCCTGGAATCATGTTACACAGGCAACCATTGTGAACTGCTACAAGCGGGCAAGCTTTGTCAGGGATGTGGAGAGGGACGAAACAGATGCAGCTGTTGCAAACGCGTCAGATGAACAGGCAATTGACATCCCAATCGGTGTTATTGAAGAGGAGTTTCATCACTACGTATCTGTTGATTACGATCTACAAACATCTGACGACAGCACTGATGTCCAGATATGCGCCTACACGCAGGCAACGGCTGATGATGAAATGAGCAGCGAGGCATATGCTGACAAAATTCAACAACCTCCTGTCATTTTTGCAAGAGCGCTGGAGAGTCTCAACACCATGCGGACCTATCTGGAGACCACTGGATGTCAGTGCTATGACAGTTTTTACCATCTGGCAGACGTAGTCTATGGAACTCACAGACACAAGAGTGTACAGAGGACTATGACTGATTACTTCAAGTAAGCCTAACGTCAGTTAACGGAGACTGTATACTGTATGTATAATAAACAGTACTGTACATATGTTTCTCCGAGGACAAGCAGGCTGCTTGTTCTCACGACTGGGTGACGTCCGCGGCAGCCCCCACCAACCGGAAGAAGCTTCGCAGGTGGTCCGCACGCAGGGCACGCCCACCGCGCATGCGCGGCCGTCTTCCCGCCCGTGCGTGACCGTTCCCGCTCAGTCTTGTTTTTTCCGCGCTGGAGAGAGTCGTGCGTCGCCGCTCTCTCTTGTTCAGCCCTAAAAACCGTCGCGTTTTCGCGAATTTCTTTAGTTTTGTTTGTTTCTAGGCGCGTTCCGGCCTTTCTTTTCTTAAAAAAAAAGAAAAAGTGTGAACGCGCTTGTTTCCCTCGTTTTCTAGCAGGGGCGTCGCGTTGTGGCCGCACGGCCGATTTATTTTTCGAGGTGTGATTTACCGCCACCATCGACGACTTTAATTTCGCTGACGCGATTTTTCCGTCGATGTCCTCGAAGGTCCCGAGTGGATTTAAGAAGTGTGGTCGGTGCGGCCGGCCTATCTCGCAGACCGACACCCACGCTTGGTGCCTCCAGTGCCTCGGGCCGGAGCACAATATCAAGTCGTGCTCTTTGTGTCTTGGTCTCCGGAAACGGAGTCAGGTTGCGAGGCAAGTTCTGCGGGACCGTCTTTTCGGAACTTGCGCCGGCCCCTCGACGTCGACCTCTACGGCATCGGTATCGACGGCCGGTTCTTCGGTACCGGTATCGATGCCCGCGAAATCGGCACTGATGGCATCGACCTCAGGAGCACAGGTCCCGTCGGCCCGCCGGTCCTCCGGTGAGGGTAGGGGTGAGAGGCCGCGTGGGCAATCGGCCCCGGTCACTCCCTCGGCCCATGGCCCTCGGGACCGAACCCTGTCTGACCCGGTTCCTCGAGACCGAGGGGGATCGACCTCCTCCTCCTCCATTCCACCTGGCACCGATGACGGGCACCGCAAGAAATCTAAGAAGCACCGTCATCGGTCGCCTTCGATGCATCCGGCTCTCGGTACCAGTGAGGAGTCGACGCCGAAGCGTCCGCGTCGAGAGGAGAGATCCCCTTCGGTAGTGGAGGTACCGACGCGTCAGGGTCCCAGCACTTTGGTGCAGTCTCCTGGACCCGAGCAGCTTCCGGCACCGACACCTCTACCGGCCCCACCGTCTTTCCCGGCAGCGGGCCTGGACGAGTGCCTCCGAGCCATTTTTCCGGGGATCCTGGAAGGGCTGATGCGCCAGGCTGTGCCGGCGCCGGGGGTGCTTGCGCCCTCGGCGCCGTTGACTGTGGCGTCGGCGAGCTCTAGCCCGGTGCCGAGGCCGCCGACACCGCCGCCGCTTGCGGCACCGGTCTCGACCGCCACGCAGGTGGAGTCCCCGTTGATGGAGGGAGCTTCGTCCCCGCCAGCGTGGGAGTCCACCGCTCGACGACACCGAGGCCTCGGTGCCTCGACGTCGAGCCGGGCCCGGTTAAGGACTCAGCTACATGAGCTTATGTCCGATACCGAGGAAGAGGCCTCATGGGGGGAAGAGGAAGACCCCAGATATTGCGTTGATCATTTTTGCTTGTCATTCAACTGAGCGGGAACGGTCACGCACGGGCGGGAAGATGGCCGCGCATGCGCGGTGGGTGTGCCCTGCGTGCGGACCGCCCGCGAAGCTTCTTCCGGTTGGTGGGGGCTGCCGCGGACGTCACCCAGTCGTGAGAACAATCAGCCTGCTGTCCTCGGAGAACACCTGCTACAGGTATGTATCATTCACTATATCAGATGTCACACTTCTTTTTTGGGTCGCAATGGTTAAGTGCACGCTCCGGTTAACTGCATGTACTTTTTGGGTCCCAGACCCTTGCTCTTAAGTGGATTGCATTGTATATATATATATTTTTTTTTATTATTATTATTATTTTTTTTTTAATTTAATTTAATTTTATTTATTACATTTGTACCCCGCGCTTTCCCACGTACAGCAGGTTCAATGTGGCTTACATAGTAAAGAAAAGCATTACAAAGTACATGTAAGAAGAATATTATAAACTGTGGTAAATATAATGGCAACAGTGCCCAAGAATAATGAATTGGAGTAGGGGAGGTAGACAAGGAAAGGATAGGTAAAGGGAAGGAGATTGGGGGGAATGGTATAAAAGGTAGAGAATAGAAGAGTGGATTGAGTATAAGGGGATTTGGAAATTAGGTCAGAGGTGTGATTGGTGCCAGATTTAGTGTCATCTTCAGATCAGGGGTAGTGTAGGTGGGCTGGTAGAATTAAGTTGGCTGGTTAGGGTAAACTTGCTTGAAGAAATGGGACTTTAACATTTTCCTTAATGGTAAATAGTTGTTAATTACTCAGATGGGTCTAGGAGGTAGTGCATTCCAAAGTTGACTAGCCAGAAAGGAGAAGCTGGATGCATAGTAGATTTTGTATTTGATAACCTTTGCAGTTGGGAAGGTGTAAATTGAGATACGTTCATGATGATATAGATCTGTTTCTAATTGGAAGGTCTATAAGAGGTGTAGAGGAGTCATCCGGTCCCAACAGCTGAGAGCACAGGGTGCGAATAGTGGCTGGAATGTCTTCCGTCTGATCTCCTTTGGGAATGCCACGAAAACTTAAATTCTTACAACGCTCCCAATTTTCCAGATCGTTCATCTCAAACTACTGCTTCTCCAGCTGCTAAGTATGAGAGGCATGGGATGCAATTGAGTCCGCATGCTCTTCCAGTAAGCTCCGTGTCTTCTGTTCGACCTACCAACTCACGTAGGTCAGAACTCAGCTTCATCATGCGTTCCAGTATCTCATATTTTTAAGATTTAATTTTGGACTGGATCTTGGACAAACACTGGCAAAGCTCATTAGATAGAGAAAGAGGAACTGGGGAAGCATTGTGCATAGGGCCCTTACCGGCAGCACGGCTTAAAGAGCATTCCTTATCTTTCTTTGTGGATAAAGAGGCTTTGCTCATGGTGATGCCAATTCCCCAGGACACTTTCAAGAAGGTAATTCAGAAAAACTTCCCAGGATGGAGTAGGATTAAGCTAATAATAGTGTGAAAGGACTGGAGCTAAGGAGTTAGGCAGACATTCGGTGCTGTGACGTCACTTCTTCCTAAGCTACCTCGATTTTTACCAAGCTTTCCATTACTCATAGTATCACACATAAGACCAAAAGTGGCACCAAAGGGCTTAATATTAATTAAAAAAATTAGTGGTGTGTTCTGGGGAGCTTTCGTCCTATTTCTCCATATTCCTTGAGCTCTTGAGGACCCATACTACCCTTCTTTTGAAGTTTTAAATATTAGTTTCAGTCCTGAGATACTGCGGCAGAGAATTGCGTGGTGCTGATTATATGTGTGCTAAATTTTACAAAAAAAGAAAAACAAAACAAAAAAACCCCTGAAACCTCATAGTAACAGCATGCATGCTTGTGTATTTATTTTTATAGTTCTTTTCCTTGAAGATGTGATGTTCTCACCAATAATTCTCATTGTATAGCAAGTCAGTTTACATCTTTCAGTCATAACTGCTAAACTTCTTAAACCCACAACTGAATGGGTCATATTCAGAAACTGCTTGACACAGATTTGGACTAATACTTTGATAAAAGCAACTGATCTAGATTAATGACAGAGGGATTTCAACTCAGATGATGGTACAAGCAATATAAGCATTTCTTATTGCTTATTAACAGAGAAATCCCAGAATTGCCTGAACGTGAAGAAGGAGAGGGAGAGGAAAGTGAACTTCAGAATGCAGCTTTTAGTAACTGGAATCAACCCAGGCGGTGAGTACCACACAACTAGAGGTAATTTTTATAGTGCGTGTTGTACAGATGTAAAGTGGGTTTTCCAAATTGCATATAAGTCTACATGCAAAACAAAGTAGGGTGGTACCACAAGATTCACCTATTTTTATGTAATCTGTGCATAGGCATTCCTGATGGCATAGTTTTGGGTGAAACTGAGGTGCAGTTGTGATATATATGAATGTATTTTACAAAGTACATGTGTGCATCATAGAAAATGCACATATTTATGCTTCCAGAGCAGATGTAAATTTGTGCAAGAGAATTTGTGCTCTTGTAACAGTTATTTTAGAAGCACACAACATAGTTAAAAGATGAAGTGAAAGAGGCTGTTAGAGCCAAAAGAGCATCCTTCAAAGAATGGAAAAAGGAATCTGAATGAAGAAGAAAAGAAGCAACATATCAAGCTAGATGCAAAGCATTGATAAAGAAAGCTAAAAGAAAATATGAAGAAAAACTTGCCACAGAGACAAAAAATGGATAGTAAAAATTTTTTCAGATACATCAGAAGCAAAAAGCCTGTGAGGAAATCTGTGGGACCGTGGGCACTCAGGGAGGACAAGGCCATAGTGGAGAGATTGAATTAATTAATTTTTGCTTCAGTTTTATGGAAGATGTAAGAGATCTACCTGTACCGGAAATGGTTTTCAAGGGTGACAGTGCGGAGGAACTGAAGGAAATCTCTGTGAAACTTTAAGTCTTCAAGTTAAAGAGTGATAAATCACCTGGAGCAGATGCTATACACCCCAGGGTACTGAAAGAACTCAAAGATGAAATTGCAGATCTGCTGTTAGTAATTTATAACGTTTTGTTAAAATCACCTGTAGTACCTGAAGATTGGAAAGTGGCCAATGTAACATTGATTTTTAAAAAGGGTTCCAGGGGTGATCCAGGAAATTACAGACCAGTAAGTCTGACTTCAGTGCCAGGCAAAATAGTGGCAACTATTATAAAGAATAAAGTTACAGAACACATAGAAAAACATGGTTTAGTAGGACAGAGTCAGCATGGATTCAGCCAAGGGAAGTCTTTTCTCACCAGTTTGCTTCATTTCTTGGAAGGCATGAATAAACATATGGACAAAGATCAGCCAGTTGATGTAGTTTATCTAGATTTTCAGAATGCTTTTGACAAAGTTCCTCAGGAGACTCCTGAGAAAATTAAAACATCATGGGATAGGATGCAATGTCCTTCTCTGGATTTGGAATTGGTTATTGGACAGAAAACAGAGGGTAGGGTTAAATTGCCATTTTTCTCAATGGAGGAGGGTGACTAATTGAGTTCCGCACTTGGACCGGTGCTACTTAACATATTTTTAAATAATATGGAAATCAAAATGACGAATGAGGTGATTAAATTTGTAGATGACACAAAACTATTCAAAGTTTTGAAAACACATGAGGATTGTGAAAAATTACAGGAAGACCTTAGGAGACTGGAAGACTGGGCATTCAAATAGCAGATAAAATTTAATGTGGACAAATGCAAATTGATGCATATTGAAAAGAATAATTTGAATCATAGTTACCTGATGCTTGGGTCCACCTTAAGAGTCAGCACTCAAGTAAAAGATCTAGGTGTCATTTTAGAAAATATGCTGAAATCTTCCCAGTGTGCGATAGCAACAAAAAAAAAAGCAAATGGGATGCTAGGAATTATTAGGAAAGGGATGCAAAATAAGACCAAGAATAATAATATGCCTCTGTATCGCTCCATAGGTCAACCTAACCTTGAGTATTGCATTCAATTCTGGTTGCCATATTTCAAATAAGATATAGTGCAAGTAGAAAAAGTTCAAAGAAGAGTGACCAAAATGATAAAGGGGATTTAACTTCTCCCATATGAGGAAAGGCTAGAGATTAGGGCTCTTTAGCTTAGAAAAGAGATGGCTGAGGGGGGATATGATTGAGGTCTATAAAATCCTAAGTGGAGAAGGACAGGTAAAAGTGAATCAATTTTCAAAGACCAGGGGACACTCAATGAAATTACATGGAAATATTTTTAATAGGAGGAAATATTTCTTTACTCATAGAATAGTTAAGCTTTGGAACTTGCTCATGGATGATGTGGTAACCACAGTTAACGTATCTAGGTGTAAAAAGACAAGTTCCTGGAAGAAAATTTAATAGTCTGTTATTGAGATGGGGGGGGGGGGGGGGGAGCCACTGCTTGGCCTGGGATTGGTATAATGGAATGGCCATTGTTGGAAGCAGAGTACCGGGTAGATAGACCATTGGTCTGAACTAGAGTGTCTATCCTTGTGCACTGCTCTCAATGAAGTTTAAAAAAACAACACAGTGCAAATAATTGCAATTGAAATTACGTCAGAATATATTGTGGCATGCAGTAATGCAGGATTTATCATCTACCATTTCATTGACCTTACTGCCCTGTATTTTGTGATATGTCACAGTATATCACTTATAACATCTTTCCAGTTGATTCTTGTCATTGTTTGTAATAATCTATTTGTAGAATTGAGCTTTGGAGAGAAGCTAGTAAAACACTTGGGATCAGCATTGTTGGTGGGAGAGGAATGGGAAGCCGATTAAGCAATGGTGAAGTTATGAGAGGAATCTTCATCAAACATATTTTGGAAGATAGTCCTGCTGGAAAAAATGGAACTTTAAAGACCGGAGATAGGATAGTGGAGGTACAGTACAAAAATTGTTTTATACAACTGATATTTATTCTTGAAATATGTGTTTGGTTCCCCTCTTTCTTCTCCATTCACATTTCCAATCTTCCTCTTTTTTTAATCAACAGCTTTACATTATTTGAAAAATTGTTCTTTTGTATTTGATGTCTGTCAAACACACATTTGTGCTCGCTTCACTTCGGTTATTGAAACAGATCAATCATCAGTTTCTTCGATTCCTCATATTCTTTTCTCCAAGCCTTTGAAAATACATTCCTTTTTAATCTTCCCCATTATTCCTATATTTCTCTCTTCTTGGATTCTGCACAGGTTCTGTGTGAAATACTGCTGTTACTTCAAAACTGTTCTTCTTGCTCAGGGTGGGAGTCAGGATGGTGCCATGATAAGATGTGTTTATTTCACACTCCTGCACTGAAAAATTTTTCTTTTTGTTGTTTCCTGCAAGATAGGTAAGAGGAAAGGGAAACAAACTCCTACCTTAACAAAATTGGTGTTTCGGGGGCTAATGTGATGCTCATGTGGTCCCTGTCTTGCCTCATGCTGTGAGTGGGAGCATGAGAGTGGCCTCACTAAGTAAGCTCAAATTTTTGTTGAGCTCTGACATCCCATGCCTACTGCCACAATTGCCAACCTGTGCAGAGGAAATTCTTGGATATTTTGTGACTGATTTGGAATGGGAATGAGCTGCTTCTGCCCCCTTTAGGAGGGGGGTGTAATAGCGGGAAGATAACGAGTTTAAGGTGTGAATCCAAAGGTGCTGAGGGGTGTTGAAATCGAGGTAATCATGAACCAGTTGCATGTTGTATGCATATTCCTTAGGGATATCCGGAAAACCTGACTTGTTTGATGACCTTCAAGACTGCAGTTTCATATCCCTGTTTAGAAGGATTAGTGTCTGCCTCAGCAGTAATTACAGCTCCACTTGTATACCACTACTGACCTTCCCAAGTGGAATAGATATCTCCCCCAAGAGTAATTTTTCCAGTGCCTCTAACTTAAAATGAATTCCAAGGCTATCTTAAAATGAAGGCTTCTCCAGATTTCTGTACTGTAACTACACGGTTTCCGTATTCTTCAATCATTGTTCCATTTTCTTTAACCTGTTTTTATGGTCTCCCGCACTCTGCCGTGAAATATCAAAGAAGAGAAACAGATTTAAGAAAAGCTTCAATTTTTCTCAAGGCTTTGCACAGATCTTCCAAGGAAACCTTCCTCCTCACAGAAGCCTTAAGCGCACACCCCCTGTATTCCAGGTGTTTCATTAAGTAATGGAACTGAAGCATGCAAAGTAAAAGGACCCGGCTTGAGTTGCCATCACATTCTCAGCATTCTCAATTTTAGACCACCTACTGCAACTTTGAGTCCTTATCGAGCCTTTGGTCTGGACTATGAAGTTAACACCCAGGATTCACACTTGATGCCCTTTTTCTGTTCAGGAAGAAAACTATCATTTCTGAGAATTCTAGGCTATAGTAGTGATGACTTAAGTCTTTGAGAGATTTAGGTGGTCAAATATGGTTGTTTGCATTCAGACAAACAGTTATTTTCTATTGGAACACACAGGGAGGACTAGGATCACTGATATTGAACTGGGATATCTCTCAAAGGACAGTTTTAATAGCCACATATGACGTGACATAAGATAGCTTCCTGGCTGACAAACTTAATTGAATTTGAGACCATCCCCCAATGGTCTGTGGACAAGGAAGTAGTGGACAAGATGTTTTTTTGAGTGGGGAATGTCTGGGATAGATCTATTTGGGACTTCATTAAGTAGGAGGGTCCTAAACCAATGCTCCAGGAGAGAACCAGAAAGCCGCCTTCCTTTATTGTCTTCTGTGTGTGTACCCTCCGTACGCATCTGATTAGAAGGAACTTGATAAAATTCTACAGAGATCAAGGAAGTATGATTTGTATAGCTCTAACTTGGCTGAGACAGATACAGTGGTGGAAATAAGTATTTGATCCCTTGCTGATTTTGTAAGTTTGCCCACTGACAAAGACATGAGCAGCCCATAATTGAAGGGTAGGTTATTGGTAACAGTGAGAGATAGCACATCACAAATTAAATCCGGAAAATCACATTGTGGAAAGTATATGAATTTATTTGCATTCTGCAGAGGGAAATAAGTATTTGATCCCCCACCAACCAGTAAGAGATCTGGCCCCTACAGACCAGGTAGATGCTCCAAATCAACTCGTTACCTGCATGACAGACAGCTGTCGGCAATGGTCACCTGTATGAAAGACACCTGTCCACAGACTCAGTGAATCAGTCAGACTCTAACCTCTACAAAATGGCCAAGAGCAAGGAGCTGTCTAAGGATGTCAGGGACAAGATCATACACCTGCACAAGGCTGGAATGGGCTACAAAACCATCAGTAAGACGCTGGGCGAGAAGGAGACAACTGTTGGTGCCATAGTAAGAAAATGGAAGAAGTACAAAATGACTGTCAATCGACAAAGATCTGGGGCTCCACGCAAAATCTCACCTCGTGGGGTATCCTTGATCATGAGGAAGGTTAGAAATCAGCCTACAACTACAAGGGGGGAACTTGTCAATGATCTCAAGGCAGCTGGGACCACTGTCACCACGAAAACCATTGGTAACACATTACGACATAACGGATTGCAATCCTGCAGTGCCCGCAAGGTCCCCCTGCTCCGGAAGGCACATGTGACGGCCCGTCTGAAGTTTGCCAGTGAACACCTGGATGATGCCGAGAGTGATTGGGAGAAGGTGCTGTGGTCAGATGAGACAAAAATTGAGCTCTTTGGCATGAACTCAACTCGCCGTGTTTGGAGGAAGAGAAATGCTGCCTATGACCCAAAGAACACCGTCCCCACTGTCAAGCATGGAGGTGGAAATGTTATGTTTTGGGGGTGTTTCTCTGCTAAGGGCACAGGACTACTTCACCGCATCAATGGGAGAATGGATGGGGCCATGTACCGTACAATTCTGAGTGACAACCTCCTTCCCTCCGCCAGGGCCTTAAAATGGGTCGTGGCTGGGTCTTCCAGCACGACAATGACCCAAAACATACAGCCAAGGCAACAAAGGAGTGGCTCAGGAAGAAGCACATTAGGGTCATGGAGTGGCCTAGCCAGTCACCAGACCTTAATCCCATTGAAAACTTATGGAGGGAGCTGAAGCTGCGAGTTGCCAAGCGACAGCCCAGAACTCTTAATGATTTAGAGATGATCTGCAAGGAGGAGTGGACCAAAATTCCTCCTGACATGTGTGCAAACCTCATCATCAACTACAGAAGACGTCTGACCGCTGTGCTTGCCAACAAGGGTTTTGCCACCAAGTATTAGGTCTTGTTTGCCAGAGGGATTAAATACTTATTTCCCTCTGCAGAATGCAAATAAATTCATATACTTTCCACAATGTGATTTTCCGGATTTAATTTGTGATGTGCTATCTCTCACTGTTACCAATAACCTACCCTTCAATTATGGGCTGCTCATGTCTTTGTCAGTGGGCAAACTTACAAAATCAGCAAGGGATCAAATACTTATTTCCACCACTGTATGCTGTGAGGTTAAGTTATCCACCGACTCTGATGATGCCAAACCAAATAAGGGATTTGGAAGAAGTTTGCCATCCTGTAAGAGTAAGCAAACTAGATCCTCTCTCTTTCACTACAAAAAATGAAAACCTACCTATATTTTTATTTTATTTTTTTAAGAATTTGGCTTCAAAACCAGTGTGATCACAAACATGTAAAAGGAAACTTCTTTCTATTTAGGTGTCGGAGTTATGCGAGGCTTCATTTTGTTGAAAAGATGTGCAATGCCATAGGGCCTCATCTTGGTATGGACCCAGCTAATGAAAGTCGTTCTTAGCCCTGATCTGTAGGTTCAGATGTCTAACCTCGAAGTTTGTTTTTGGTTGTGATCACTTTGGCCGGTAGATTTAGCATAGTGCTTTGTATGCATCCCTAATTCCTGCTAAGGAGGTGTCTGGTTTTTACATTAATCAGTCAGTTCTACCAACATTTTTCCCCAGTCCTCACTCATCTAAATATGAACAAGTTGTACATTATTTGGATTGCAAAAGAGCATGTGGCTTTCTACCTGGAGCAAACTAAAGCATATAGGTGGTCCACCTAACTCTTTTTTTTTTCCTTTTGAGCCCAACCAATCTGGGATTGCTCTCACTAAATGAACAATTTGTAATTGAATAATAGATTGCATTTGATTTGAGAAGGTCATATAATGTTGGAGCCATAGTTGCATTTGTGTTCCATCTGAAGAGATGTCTGAAACTTCTTTTCCCCCCACCCCCCTTTTGAGCCCACCAATCTGGGATTTTTCTCACCAAATGATCAGTTTGTAATTGAATAGTACGTTTCATTTGATTTGAGAAGGGCATATATTGTTGGAAACATGGCTGCATTTGTGTCCCATCTGATGTCCACAGCTGAGGCATTTTCCATTGACCCATTCACTTAACTTATTGTTCAGACGTTGATTCCCAGTGCATCAGTAGGTTTGGTCTTCTGTGGGCCTCTTTGATGGTAGAATCCAACTACATCCTGCCTAGGATCCATTTTTAATATTATAGGTTTTCTTACATGTGTTAGGTAAAAATAATGAAAGCAAAAATGTTATGAATGAAATGTATTCCACTAGTCTTATTTTCCTCTTTTTTGTTAACTAGGGATTCTTACTTGTGTGGCTGACTCATACTGCTTGTCGTCAGAGAAAGTAAATTTGCTTGCTTGTTATAGGTGATCTCTAAGGACAAGCAGGTATATTGGCCTCACATTCTTCCTTTCCTTCCATCTTAAAGTTGTTTAAGATGGAAGTAAAGGAAGAATGAGGCCAATGTACCTCACGTTCATATTAGCTATTATATGAGACTGATAATGATTCTGTGAGGTGGCATGTGGACAGGAAAATATGTAATTACTCAGAAAACTGTTTTCTGATTTTCCTAGAATTTTCTATGGGATCATCCATGTTGGTTTCTTTGAATATCATCAACCATTGATTATCCTGTGGTCCTTTGAGAACATCTGTGCATTTACTTTGCCAAATATTTTGAAGTATTTGTGTGCCAAGATTATACATTGTCTTTTTCAAATAGCATTTAGGACCAAATTTGTAGAGTAAAAATTTTATACTTTATGAATTTCTTTGTGATGTTGATCTTAAACTTCCATTCTAGGTGGATGGAACTGACCTCAGAGATGCTAGCCATGAGCAAGCTGTGGAAGCCATTAGAAAAGCAGGCAATCCTGTAGTCTTTTTGGTACAAAGCATTATAAGCAGATCAAGGGTAAGGCTTTAAAGAATGAAATGTGTACATCTTAGAAATATTCAGCACAGCAGTATTTATTTTTAAATCTTAAAATCTAATGTATCGTAAACTACAGAGATATAGTTGACTGTACATTACTAAGAGAGAAAATAATCCATAAATATTGCTTAATCCTAGGCAATTCAGGAGTGTCTATAAACAGTGTTTATATTTTTGTGTGTGTGTGATATGCCTAATTTCTGAAATCAGTTAACTGCTATAATTACCCTTACCAGTTGGCTTCTGCCAACAGCCACATGAATGTTGGTTTATAAATACTAATGTATATGAGCAAGGAGTTTTTATGGGTAATTATATTTCTCCGAGGTCAAGCAGGCTGCTTGTTCTCACATATGGGTCGATGTCCGCGTCTGCCCAGGAATCAGCATTTTGCAAGCAAAATATTTTAAAAAGTTTTTGCCAGAGTCTTCTGGCGCGCGTGCAATGCGCACCACACATGCGCGGACTGATTTCCCGCCCGTTACATAAACGTGTTCCCTCAGTTTTCTTTTTTCCGCGTTGAGGTGCAGTAGGTTTTTATCGCCGTTCCTTTCAGGCCCAGGAAAAGAGACTTTGCAAATTTTTCGCTATTTATTCTTTATTTTGTTCTTTATTTTACTTTTTGTGCAGTTTTCACAAAAAAAAAAAAAAATCCGTAGTGTCTTTTAGATCTCTTCACTTTTTAAAGTTTCCTTTAAACAGGCACAATTGCGTCTTTTGATTTCGCCGAAGCTGTTTTTCCTTTCATGTCATTGAAGACACCCAGCGGCTTCAAACGTTGTACTCGGTGCAACCGGACCATCTCAGGTACCGATACCCACGCCTGGTGTATCCAGTGCCTTGAGCCCAACCGTAGCACAGCCGCTTGTAGTCTGTGTCTTCGTATGAAGAAACGGACCCAAGCGTTTCGAGAAGCCCAACGAAAGAAGCTTTTTGGGGCTCGGTCCGGTCCTTCGACTTCGGTACCGAGGGCGTCGGGAGCAGAGATAATGACTGCTGAGAGACCAGTTCGCGCTGGGAGCATTGAGGTATCGAGTGGGTCTCCACCTGTCTCGAGGCCTCCTGTTATGCAGGCCCCCCAAGAACCGACCTTTGTCGGACCCAGCCCCGAGAAGGCGAAAGGATTCCACGTCCTCATCGGTACCGAGGAGTCTCGATGACGGGCGTCGAGCGAAGGCGAAGAAGCACCGTCATCGTTCTCCTTGGACACGGTGCCGGGAGCTCCAGGGCCTTGAGGGAATCGGCACCCGAGAAGCGTCAGCGCTGAGAGGATCTCTCCCCCTCTATTTAGGAGGTCCCGATGCGTCGGTCTTCTGACAGCCCGGTACCTGCTCCCGAGCTTCAACAGATTCTGCCACCGGCTCCTTTACCAACCCCGCAGCCTTGTCCGACGGCGGCTCTCGACGAGCGCATCAGGACCCTGCTTCCAGAGCTTCTGGAAGGATTGCTACGCCAGTCCGCTTCGGTGTCGGGGGTGCTTGCGCCTTCCGTACTGTCTGCTGCAGCGGCATCTGGCCCTTTGCCTGTGGTGAGGTCCCCTGACATCGGTGCCACCTGTGGCATCGGTGTCGGCTGCCACCCAGGTCAACTCCCCTTCGACATCAGTGGAGGAAGCTTCACCGGAGTCCAGGCGGACGTCGACTTCTCAGCACCGCCATCGAGGACATTGTTCCTCGGCGTCAAGGCGGGCTCTGAGGGATGTCTTGTCCGATACTGAAGATGAGGGTTCGTGGGAGGAAGAGGAAGAGCCCAGGTACTTTTCTTCTGACGAGTCCTATGGGATTCCCTCTGAACCTTCCCCTCCCTATGGAGGTTGAGGATAAGCCCAGGGCAGAGATGCTCGAGGTCCTGGATTATCCTTCTGCGCCTAGAGAGGCTGCAATGGCTCCTTTGCATAATGTACTGAAGGAAGTCCTTATGCGAAACTGGTCGTTCTCTCTGTCTAATCCCATGTTCCCGAAAAAAAAACTGAATCCCAATATCAGATCCACAGTGAGCCTGGATTGCTGAGGTCTCAGCTACCTCACGATTCCATGGTGGTGGACTCCGCCCTCAAAAGAACCAAGAGCACTAGGGACTATGCCTCGGTGCCCCCAGGCAGAGAATCTAGAACCTTGGACTCCTTTGGGAGGAAGACGTACCAGGCCACTGTGCTCGCTGCCAAGATCCAGACATACCAGCTCTTCACGAGCTTCCACTTGCGGAATTCAGTGAGGCAACTCTCCAGCTTGGTTGATGGACTTCCTCTGGAGCAGGCCAAGCCTTTTCACCAGCTGGTCAGGCAGCAGAAGGCGTGTTGAAAATTCCTGGCCAGGGGTACGTTCGAAACTTTTGATGTAGCATCCAGAATCGCTGCCCAAGTTGTAGTGATCCGCAGACTCTCATGGCTGCATGTCTCTAACCTGGATTATTTGGTCCAGCAGTGGATGGTGGATGTTCCTTACCAGGGGGATAATCTTTTTGGTGAGAAAGTAGAGGATCTAGTTGACCAGATCAAGAAGCGCAATGATGCTATGGATTGTCTCTCCCTCCGGGCGTCTTCTGCTTCTACCTCCTCATCTAGGAGGTTTTTTGGAGGGAAGAGGAGTGCTCCCTATTCCTATGCTAGGCGTAAGTACACTCCTGCTTCTCGGCAGCCTGTTCAGGCTCAATCCCAGCGTGCTCATTCTTGTCAACAGTGTGCGCCTAAGGCCACTGCAGCTCCCCAGCAAAAGCAAGGGACTGGCTTTTGACTGGCTCCAGTTCAGCGTAGCCTCAGTAAAAATGTCCGTACCGGATGACTTGCCGGTTGGGGGGAGGTTAATGTTTTTTCACCAAAGGTGGCCTCTTATAACCTCCGACCGGTGGGTTCTTCAAATTGTCCAGTTAGGATACACCCTCAATCTGGAATCCAAACCTCCAAATTGCCCACCGGGAGCTCAGTCCTACAGCTCCCAGCACAAGCAGGTACTTGCAGAGGAACTCTCTGCCCTTCTATAGGCCCAAGCGGTTGAACCCGTTCCACCGGGGAAGAAGGGCTGGGATTCTATTCCAGGTACTTCGTTGTTCAAAAGAAAACAGGGGGGATGCGTCCCATCCTAGACCTAAGGGCCCTGAACAAATTTCTTATCCGAGAAAAGTTCAGGATTGTTTCCCTAGGCACCCTTCTTCCCATGATTCAGGACTTAAAGGATGCTTACACACACATCTTGATACTTCCAGCTCACAGGAATTATCTTTGATTTCGGCTGGGAACACAGAACTTTCAGTACCGTGTACTGCCTTTTGGCCTGGAGTCTGTGCCCAGAGTGTTTACCAAATGCCTAGCTGTAGTCGCAGCGTCGCTATGCAGACTGGGAGTGCATGTGTTTCCTTATCTCGATGATTGGCTGGTGAAGAGTCCATGCGAATGACTATTCAGGTGCTGGAGCTACTGGGGTTCGTCATAAATTATCCCAAGTCCCATCTCGCCCCAGTCCAAAAATTGGATTCATTGGAGTTCTGCTGAACACTCAGACAGCTCGAGCTTATCTCCCCGAGGCAAGGGCGGACAACCTTCTGGCCCTGGTGTCCATGGTTCGAGCATCTCAGCAGGTCACCGCTCGGCAGATATTGAGACTTCTGGGTGACATGGCCTCCACAGTTAATGTAACGCCCATGGCACGTCTACTTATGAGATCAGCTCAATGGACCCTAGCTTCCCAGTGGTTTCAAGCTGTGGGGAATCTAGAGGATGTAATCCAACTATCCACCGACTTTCAGAATTCTCTTCAGTGGTGGACGTTTCTTTCCAATTTGACCTTGGGACTACCATTCCCTCAACCAAGGAAAGTGCTGCAGACGGATACATCTCTCCAGGGGTGGGGAGCTCATGTAGACGGGCTCCACACTCAGGGAGCCTGGTCCTTTCAGGAAAGAGGTCTGCAGATCAACCTTCTGGAATTAAGAGCGG
The DNA here is from genome assembly GCF_901765095.1 of Microcaecilia unicolor. Taxonomy (NCBI): domain Eukaryota; kingdom Metazoa; phylum Chordata; class Amphibia; order Gymnophiona; family Siphonopidae; genus Microcaecilia; species Microcaecilia unicolor. The sequence goes on from NC_044032.1 coordinate 296,550,799, forward strand.
TCTGGAACGCTCTAAATGCTTTCAGCGATCGGCTGTCCAACCGAGTTATCTTAATTCAGACAGACAATCAGGTTGCAATGTTTTACACCAAAAAGCAGGGGGCACCGGATCTCGGCTTCTGTGTCAGGAAGCCATCCAGATGTGGCTTTGGGCTTGTCACAGCATTTCCCAACTGTGAGTCTCCCGGCAGCGGCGTTAAGTATGGCTTATGGCGCCGTCCAGAGGTCGGAGCCCCCCTGCCATGCTTACCGGGTTGCGCCGGCCCTGTTGGCATTGAAAAATGCAAGCAGACTGGTCCTACCAGAAGTCTCCCTCACACAACGACAGCTCCAGACCTGCTGGAAAATTTTGCACATTGAAAGTAGACGGTCCTTTCTGTTTCAAGTTTATTTAGATGTACTAGTCCGCCTGCTGGTGTACTATCTAGGTGGCTTACAATTTATTCAAAAGATTAGAAAACAATAAAATGTGCGTATAGGCAGACAATTTAAAGTGGTGAAAGGGAGAGGAACTCCATGTTTTCAAGTAAAAGAGGGGGAAGGAGAAAACGATTAGAATGCACTTGGTAGTTCAGCTGGGCGCTCTTCAAAAAAGAGATTTAACTGAAAGCGTCTTTAGTTCAGATTTGAAGGTTAAGAGTGAGGTCTGATGTCACAAAGAGGTGGACAGAAGATTCCCGAGATGTGAGCTTTGAACTGAAAATAGTGAGATTCGAATGTGCTCACGGCTAATTTGTTTATAGGTCGTAACAATAAGTAGGTTTTGAACCTGTGAACAAAGAGAATGCAATGGAGAGCACGGGAGCAGAAAGCGGTAAAGAGGTTCCTTTGTAGCTAAGACCTTGAAAACTGTGAATCACTCGGAAATGTCTGTTCATCACTCAGCATGCTCATTTTAATACTAATGAGCTCTTTGTAATAGATTTGCATAGGATTATCGTTACCTGCTACCCCGGATGGTAAAAACCACACAGAACCCCTTTGTGCATTAGATGCTGAATAACGTGATCGCTAGACTGGCTAGAACCAGTTTAAATCAGACGTTGCTAGCACAGTAAGCTTTGAGCATCAGCCCCTGAGATGAGGTATGTTTTCGGGACACCTGGGAAGGCTCGAGATTTCAAAGAGTGTCATACAATGCCCTAATTGACAAAATTAGCAACAAACAATGAAGACATCACCCAGCTGTTTGGTGATTCTTATGTTTTAAGAGAGTGCCTGTTTCAGGTTGACATCTTTACTTTCTCACCTCTCCATCTTTCACCCAATTAATACTTAATTCTCAGTCACATTTACAATTTCCCAGCACTCCATCTGTTTTATTAGTTCCAAGGATTAATCCCAACCTTCCTCCCACATCTGTTTCATACCTACTCCTCCTGCAAGTTTTCCTCATCATTCTCTCTCTTTTCTTAAAATGCTGTAGATCCTCTACTAAGCAGTGATTAACACAAGTCCAGTCTAGCCATAATAAATAGCAAGTTTCTCTAGCAGCCACAATACCTCCATATCATCAATTGGCAATTCCTTTACTTATTGATGGCTCATTGTTGCTGCACATCTGTTGTTCAAGTTAAGTGTGGCTGCCTGCTTAGAGCAGGGGCTTCCTTGAGTTCCTGAAATCTCCTGCAGCAGATCACTGTTGGCATTCTGAATAAAAGCACTCCAAAAAAAAATGTTGTTTATGTTTTCAGTGTTGAGCATTCTAAGCTATTTTTTTTTCTTTGAGTAAAGAATGTATACAAAAATACACTGAATCATATTTGCATTCAGCTGAACTTCCTCATTATAGGTATGATGTGTTTATTTATCATTCATTTACTATGTATCACTTCCTCTTTGTAGATTAAGAGTATGATATTTATAGATTAGTCCTCGTTTAACTTTTGTTCTCCAGCCCGAGTCTTTGTTTTGTGCTTCATCATCTATTTTTTTTCCGTGGACAGAATTCCACTAACCCATTTTACCATCAGTCATCTCAGGTAATATTGCTTGCAGAGTATTACTAAATTGAGTTTTTGCAATTAGCTTGTTCTTGAATGATAGCAATGCTGCTTTATAAGTTGTTTGATATCTGGATGATGCTTTGCTGTGGTTCTCTCCCTTGCTCCTACGCTCTTTGTTATGACCCCTTTTCCTGTTTAAAAACACAAAGGTAACTGAGTTCATTTGTAAAAAGCATACACATTCTTTGCTCTTTGAAGAGAATTTTCAAAATATGTGCATACTTCCATTTTGAACATTATTTCAAGGTATTTATGTACTAACATTTACACCTACAGTACATTTGACTGTACACCAGTTTGCTGGGTTAATTTATTGAATATGCAGAACAGAGCATTCTCACAATTGGGTGATATCACCAACAGAGCACCAAGTCAAATGCTGCCCAGCATACAAAACATTCCTGAAGCCTTTGGCAGGTCTGACTGCACATGCGCAAGTGCCTCCTCACCAGGGATACTCATACGGGATTCCTCAATTTCATCTTTTCCCCTGGAACTGATCAGCTGTGTTGCCTCTTATCTGATGTGTTTTTTTTCTCTGGTATTTTTTTTGCTGCTTTCCTGTACTTACCATAAGTAGCAGGACACTTATTTCTTGTTTTATTTAATTTTTTTCCCTCCTTGCTTAATTTCTAGATTTTGCAGCCTGTTTTTAAATTTTTTGTGGCGTGTGGCCTCCCTTGTAAAGGGAACAAAAGGGAGGAGGAGGAGAAACCTCATGTGGATGTAGACAATGAACAAGAGAGTGAGGACAACTCAAAGAGGATGTCAAGAAGTCTTTAATGTGAACAGCTAAAAATCGACCCAACACTGCCATGTTTTGGCACCAGGACCTGCATCAGGGGTCAAATGTGTCTAAAGAATGAAAATAAAAATCAATAACGTAAGAAATAGAAATCGATAGCATAAGTAATAACAAATGCAAACATATATACAGTATGGGTTAAGCTTTCCTGCCACATCACACGAGGTGTATTTATACTTCATTTACAAGATACCGATTGGTGTATACACACAGTCCTAAGTGCAACCATTACCGATTATTATTATTTTATATTACCTTTTTACTTTTACATTATGTTCTTAACTTGGTATGCTTTATATGTTAATCATCCATATATTAGCATTTATTTATTGTTCTGTAACATTTTATTATTAGTTTTATCAGGTTAACATTGTTGTCCTTTTCATTTGTATTGTATGAAGGTTATTGTTCCTATAACATTTTTTTATTTGCATACACGCATTTTTTACCTTATGGTCCTTTTCAGAGTTCTTTTAATCTATGTGATTCATTTTTTATGATATTGTCCTATATTTTACACTATATGTATGTTTGCATTTGTTATTACTTACGTTATCGATTTCTGTTTCTTACGTTATTGATTTTTATTTTCATTTATTTTCACTTTTTAGATACATTTGACCCTCATGCAGGCCTTGGTGCTGAAACATGGTCATGTCGGGTCGATTTTTAGCTGTTCACATTAAAGACTTCTTGGCATCCTCTTTGAGTTGTCCTCACTCTCTTGTTCATCATTCACTTCCTTGTAAAGGCCCATACAGTCGAACCCATCCCACCAGAGGAAGAAGGGAAGGGATTCTGTTCCAAGTACTTCCTCGTGCACAAGAAAATGGGGGGGGGGGGGGGGGGGGGGGATTTCATCCTATCCTAGACCTCAGGGCCATGGTTAAAGAAGCTTCAGGATGATTTTCCTTGGGCACCCTTCTTCCTATTATTCAGGAAAATGATTGATATGCTGTCTGGACTTAAAGGATGCTTACACCCATATTCAGATATATCCCAGTCACAGGAAGTATCTAAGATTTTAGGTAGGGAAGCATGTACCATGTCCTGCCTTTTGGCCTCACTCTGCTCATAGTAACATAGTAGATGACGGCAGAAAAAGACCTGCACGGTCCATCTAGTCTGCCCAACAAGATAAACTCATATGTGCTACTTCTTGTGTATACCTTACCTTGATTTGTATCTGCCATTTTCAGGACACTGAAAATGCTCCCAGAGTCTTCTCAAAATGCTTAGCAATAGTCACAGTGTCGCTATGCAGACTGGGATTTTGTGTTTACTTATCTGGACAATTGTCTGCTCAAGTGGACATCAAAGGAAGGTGTTGGAGTTATTAGGGTTCATAAGCAACTACTGCAAGTCCCATTTACATCCCGTTCAGCAATTGGAGTACATAGAAGCTCTGTTCGACACAGTTCAGGCTCAAGCCTACCTTCCTCATGTACGGGCGGATGCCCTCATCTGCATTGCCACTGAGGTTCAACACAGCCTGCAAGTCACAACTTGGCAGATGTTGAGGTTGCTAGGCCACATAACCTCCACAGTTCATGTCACACCAATGGCATGTCTCCATTTGCAGGGCACCAAGTAGACCCAGGCTTCCCAGTGGTGTAGTGCCATATGGCATCTGAAGGATGCCATATCAGTCACCCAGATTTGCAACAATCTCTTCTCTGGTGGTCAGTTTGGACCATTATGACTCGAGAACTTTCATTCCAAATTCCTCCTCTGAAGAAAATTCTAACCACAGATGTATCCAACCTAGGATGGAGTGCTTAGGTAGATGGGCTTCACACTCAAGGTCACTGGTCCAAGTCAGGATTCTCAACTTCATATCAATCTCTTGGGGCTGCGGGCAATTTGGAATGCTCTAAGGACTTTCAGAGATTGGCTGTTGAACCGAATATATGTAAACGATCTTCCTCTAGACGAACTTGGTGAAAAGAGGAGGACATCCATTAGGCCAGTGGTTCCCAAACCTGGTCCTGGAGGCACCCCAGCCAGTCAGGTTTTCAGTATATCCACAATGAATATTCATGAGATAAATTTGCATGCAGTGGATGCAAATCTCTCACATTATTAATTCATGACTTTTATATCTCACATTAGCCTGAAATAGACTCAAGTTCAATGTGACTTACAAGCAAACAATAAAATGAATACAACATAATAATATACAGAATATAAAACAAATTAAAATAAGTTCAAGAAGCAAATTAATACATATACAATAAGTAACCAGGGATTTCAATTACCTCAAGGACAAATAATTAAGAGTGGATAGGTGAGAGCATAATTAGGCAGGACTAGATGGGAAATGAGATTAAGAAAAGGGTGTGGGTATCCAGAAAACCTGACTAGATGAGGTGCCTCCAGGACCAGACTTAAGAACCACTGCATTAGGCATCAGTACTCTGGATGGGCGATACATTTTTGACCATTGCTACTTGCCTAAAGGTGTTAAAGTCTAACAGTAAGTAATATCTTAAATTGAATTTACCAAACAATTCGAAACCAGTGACGTTTTAAAAGTTGAGGGGTAATATAATTGTAATGCCTCCGCCCACCCATGGTACGTGGGCCGAATGCCTATACGTCTGTTATTGCCTACCCGATGGTGTGGTCCAAGTATCTATGAACCTGTCACCGCCACCCAATGGGGTGGGCCAAGTATCCATGAACCTGTCACCGCCCACCTGATGGTGTGGATTGAGAATCTGCGAACTTGTCAGTCTTGTTCGCACAGAAATTTCTGGTTTTCTCATAATCAATTAGATCCTTGCCTCCATGCTGTTATTAGAGGGCCTCCGTCCAGTCAGGCCTTACTCCTCCTAGGGTTCAGTTCAAAGCAGCAGTGTCCAACAAAGTTCAAACAGTTCAGTATTATATATCTAAGCATCAACTATCCAGGAAGCTGGCCTTCTCTCTCTCTTATTCACTGAGAGCACACACAAGGATCCAGACAAAACCCATGTAGCTTTGCCTTCAGCTACCACCTTCCTCCTGGCAGCCTTTTAAGCTACTTCCAAAAAAACAAAAGAAAAACACACCAAAAAATAAGTATATAAATCTCTCTTGAATATTCCTTGTGGATATCCTGAAAAACCTGACTGGGAAATCCCAAAACAGATTTGGGAATCATTGACATAGGCTGTTGAGAGACAACATACAAGTAACATATTCACCATAAGCCTTTATAAAATTACTCCAGGAAAAATAGGTACACCCGATTACACCTGCTCTGAGAGGCATAATTCTATGTGTGATTGTGCTGAAGAGAATAGGCGTATATGCATGAATTTTATAAAGCACACGTGAAGGATAATTTTTAGGTACCAAGATTACACATATTTGTAGCCTATTATATAAAGGAAAGTAGTTGCCTACTTTTCTGTAAGGAATACTAGTGTAATAGATCAAATACAGTTCCTGTATTTTAGATGGAAGCACTTACACCAGAGCTAGTATAAATGTTAGTGCTTGGATTTTAAGAGTACATGCATAGATTGTAGCGTTTTATAATCTATATCAGTAAATGTGCCCCCCCCACAAGCTCCATCCATATGTAAAGTATGTGCATCATTGACTATTAGTGCATTCTTATAGAATAGTGTGTAGCCAGAAATGGTCATTTAAGTGGATATGTTTTTGTATATATGTAAATGACTAGAATACCGGTATTATGCATGTTCTTGGCAGCTCTTTATAGAGTTACTCTCATAGCACCAATTCCTTCACACAGCTATTCTTTACCTCCAGAAATGCGTACAGGTACATCCCATAAAAGTAGGTGATCTCTATCTTTTCAAATATTTTCTACATGTCTGTACCACAGGGCAATCTTGTAAGAGCCCATTTGAATGCATAAAACATAGCTATGCACACTCAAGTCCCTTTATAAATTTACCCCCCTGAATCGAAGAAGACCTAAAGTGAGTAAGTGTAAAATAGAAAACAAGGTTTTGCGGTTCTAAATTGGTACCTATTAAGCCCTATGAAGCTCACAAAGTTGTAGTTGTAGTCTAATTTAATCTGAGCCAAATTTCAAATGTGAGTTAGTTTTAGTCAGTTTAAAAAATACACTGTATTTTATAGCCTTCCAGCAGAATGCAGTAGCTTATCTTTGATATAAATATGAATCAGTTTTCAGAGCAGAGTGTTGCCACTTCCCTATGACAGACCTAATGGGAAATTTAGATAATCAGATGGAAGACTGTATTAGCTGTAACCCATATGAAATTTTATGATATCAATCTTGAAAAATAAAAAAAATATCTCAGACTCTAAAAATTCTACAAGAGAATTAAAATGATTGATTGGCATCCTGTGAGTTTTGCCATGAAGCTATAGAAATTCTAAAACTTATTAATATCATGTTCTGATTGCATATTCTGTAAATCCAAATCAAGTATTCAGAACATTGAACTACTTACAGGAGTCTACTTGAGGAGACTTATCACTGAATACAAAAAAGATCTTTGTCCTTACCAAGGAAGTAGAGGGATTCTGTGGGCCTTATATTTAAAAGTACAGCATTAGTTGTCTTTTAAAAATAGGGTCCTATCGAATTGTTCGCTTGTTTCCATGTAATATGTGTTAGTTCAGAACTCCTTGTTCTAAACTGGAGCTTTTCATTTTAATTTCAAGATTTGGAGAATGCCAGAGCACTCATACAATTTTTAGTAATGGATCTGCCATTAGATGTACTTGTATAACAAGCGAAGATCACTGTTAATTTGATATTTTCTCCGAGGACAAGCAGGCTGCTTGTTCTCACTGATGGGTGACGTCCGCGGCAGCCCCTCCAATCGTTGATCTTCCCTAGCAAAGACGTTTGCTAGGCCTCGCGCACGCACGCACACTGCTCATGCGCGACCATCTTCCCGCTCGAACTCGCTCGTGTTCGTCAGTCTTATTTTTTTCCGCGCGCGGGACGGCCGTGTTTATCGTCGTTCTGTGCCCTGAGGGAGACCCCCTTGCTTTTCTTGCATCCTTCCGTTTCGCAAGTCTTCTTTTTTTGTACTACTTCGCGTGTTCTTTAAAAAAGAAAACTTTCCTTTATTTTCGAGTTCTTTTTCCCGTACACGTTTCCTTTCGCTTTCGATAGCGGCCCTGTTGGCCGCCCGTACAGGTTTTTCTCCCTTTTTATTTTTGGTGCCTTTGCCATCATCGCGAATTTTGATTTCGCCGGCGTGATTTTTCCGCCCATGTCATCGAAGCCTCCCAGTGGCTTCAAGAAGTGCACCCAGTTCAACCGGGCTATCTCGCTCACTGATAGGCATGCTTCGTGCCTTCAGTGTCTGGGGGCTGGGCACCATCCTCAGGCCTGTACTCTCTGTTGTTTGTTAAAAAAGAGAACTCAGGCAGCGAGATTGGCCCAGTGGACCGTTCTGTTCGGGGCCTCGCCTGGTGTTTCGATGGTCTCAGTATCGAGGTCATCGGCCGGTGCATCGACGTCAGCGGTACCGAGGTCATCGACTGGTGCTCCAGCATCTACGGTACCGAGATCATCGTTGGTACTGATGTCGTCGGAGGGTGCATCTTCGTCCGGAGTGCAGGTGAGGGCTGTCCATTCCCCTGCTGTTGGCAGTGAACCCTCGAGTAGGTCTCCCCCTGCCTCGAGGGCTCCTGCGGTACAGCCTCCCCCCCCCCCCCCCCCCCCGGGATCGACATTCTTCGGCCCCGGCCCCGAGGAAGAGGCACTTGGATTCGACGTCCTCGTCGGTACCGGGAGGTTCCGGTGACATGCTTCGTGTGAAGGCAAAGAAGCATCGGCACCGGTCACCTTCCCGTCGTGGTACCGAGAGCTCTGGGTCGCCGAGGGAGTCGGCACCCACTAGGCATTGATGCCGGGAGGACCGCTCACCCTCTATTCAGGAGGTGTCGATGCGCTCTACCCTGGACAGCCCGGTACCACCTCCGCGCCCCGAGCAGATTCTCAGTTCGTCGCCTGTACCGGACTCCCAGCCTTCCTCGACAGCCGCTCTAAGCGAGAGCCTCAGGGCCATCCTTCCAGGGATCCTGGAGGAGCTGTTGCGCCCTTCTCCGGTACCGGGGGTGCTTGCGCCGCCGGTGCTGTCGAGTGAGGCGACGGCTGGCCCCTTGCCCGTCGTGAGGTCTCCGGTGCTGGTACCGCTTGCGGTGCCCGCGTCGGCTGCCTCCCAAGCAGACTCTCTGAAGACGTCGATGGAGGGAGCTTCATCGCCGCCGATGCGGGAGTCTACTTCTTGACGTTCCCACCGTAGCCATGTGTCTACGGAGTCGAGGCGGGCACGGCTTCGGACAGAGGTTCATGAACTAGTGTCCGACACCGACGGTGAGGCCTCGTGGGAAGCAGAGGAAGACGTCAGATATTTCTCAGATGATGAGTCTGACGGTCTTCTTTCTGATCCCACTCCCTTCCCTGAAAGACAGCTTTCTCCTCCTGAGAGTCTATCTTTCGCGGCCTTTGTCCGGGAAATGTCTACGGCAATTCCTTTCCCTGTGGTTACGGAGGATGAGCCAAGGGCAGAAATGTTTGAGCTTTTGGACTATCCTTCACCACCTAAGGAAGCGTCCACAGTACCTATGCATCATGTCTTCAAGAAGACACTGCTGGAGAACTGGGCGAAGCCACTAACTAATCCCCACATTCCCAAGAAGATCGAGTCCCAGTATCGGATCCATGGGGACCCTGAGTTGAGGCGGACTCAGTTGCCTCACGACTCTGGGGTTGTGGATCTGGCTCTTAAGAAGGTCAAGAGTTCTAGAGAGTATGCTTTGGCGCCCCGGGGCAAAGACTCTAAAACCTTGGATTCTTTTGGGAGGAAGGCCTACCATTCCTCAATGCTCGTAGCCAAAATCCAGTCTTACCTGCTCTACACAAGCATTCATATGCGGAACAATGTGCGGCAGTTGGCGGACTTGGTGGATAAGCTCCCTTCTGAGCAAGCCAAGCCTTTTCAGCAGGTGGTCAGACAGCTGAAGGCGTGTCGTAAATTTCTGGCCAGGGGGGTTTACGATACTTTTGATGTCGCGTCCAGGGCCGCTGCTCAAGGTCTGGTGATGCGCAGACTCTCATGGCTGCGTGCCTCCGACCTGGAAAATAGGATTCAGCAGCGGATTACGAATTCTCCTTGCCGGGGGGATAATATTTTTGGTGAAAAGGTCGAACAGGTGGTAGAGCAGCTCCACCAGCGGGACACCGCTTTCGACAAATGTTTCCGCCGGGCGCCTTTAACATCTACCTCAACTAGTAGATGTTTTTTATGGCGGAAGAAGGACTGTTACCTATTCTTCTAATAGGCGTAGGTACAATCCTCCCTCTCGCCAGCCTGCTGCCCAGGCCAAGCCCCAGCGCGCTCGTTCTTGTCAACAGCGTGCGACTCAGCAGGCCCCTGCGGCTCCCCAGCAAAAGCAAGGGGCGGGCTTTTGACTGGCTCCAGCAGAGCATAGCCGAAGTCAAAGTGTCTGTGCCAGACAATCTGTCGGTCAGGGGCAGGTTAAAATGTTTTCACCAAAGGTGGGTTCTCCAAATAGTCCGGCTGGGATACTCCCTCAATTTGGTTTCCAAGCCTCCAAATTGCCCACCGGGAGCTCAATCCTTAAGCTTCCAGCACAAGCAGGTACTTGCAGAGGAACTCTCCGCCCTTCTCAGCGCCAATGTGGTTGAGCCCGTGCCACCCGGGCAAGAAGGGCTGGGATTCTATTCCAGGTACTTTGTGGAAAAGAAAACAGGGGAGATGCATCCCATCCTAGACCTAAGGGCCCTGAACAAATATCTGGCCCGAGAAAAGTTCAGGATGCTTTCCCTGGGCACCCTTCTTCCCATGATTCAGAACAACGATTGGCTATGCTCTCTGGACTTAAAGGATGCTTACACTCATATCCCGATACTGCCAGCCCACAGACAGTATCTGGGAACACGGCACTTTCAGTAATGTGTGCTACCCTTTGGTCTCGCCTCTGCGCCCAGGGTGTTCACAAAATGCTTGGCTGTAGTAGCGGCGTCTACGCAAACTGGGGATGGTAGGGAAGGGAAGATCTTTGTTTTATGTTTTTGTAAGATGTTGTTGAATTGTGTGACCTGCTTAGACTTGCAGGGACAGTGTGGCATAGAAATTTAGTAAATCAATAAATTTCTAATTTTTGGTCCTTTATTCTGTAATTGATGAGGGTTGGTCTGTGGTCTGCATGTGATCGAGCAGGTGAGAGTTGCTGCTGGTATGTGGTTTGTATGGGAAACCAATGATGAAAAATTGTGGTAGTAAGCTGACATTTTGCTTGCTTGAAAGATACCACTTCAGATGGTTCCCTAACACTTATTTCAAAAGTTTATATTGTAGGCATCTGTATTTATTTAAGGTGGCAGGTGTTTCTCTAGTGCCCACCCATCCAACCTGTTGGCCCACCCAAAAATTGCCTTCTGGCTACGCCACTGCTGCAAAGGACATATTATAGAGGTACTGCAGTTGGTATATAAAAGACATCATTCTCTGGGAAGAGAAAAAAAAACCTCATTCACTTTCTCCAGACTAGCTGCGTGTCTGCTAAGAAGGTTAATGTTATTTTTGTCCTTTAAAGATTGCAAATCCAGTTGTACCTTAAAATGACAATTCTGTTTCTTGTATTTTTCCATAGAACTTGCATCTGTATTATGTGAATGCTTGTCATATCTCAGTGTTTTCCAGTTCCAAAGGCTGGTTATCATAGCATTGTCTTGTTCTTTACAGGCATCCAGTCAGTCTGATTCAGAACCAGAACAGACTTCATTTTGTAATTTGCCCCTGCCTCCTCCTTCAGAATTTTCTGGAATGAGCAGTGATCTTGCACAGTCAACCTGCAGCATTATCTCAGAAGACCCAGAAGTAGATGAGTTTAGCTACAGCTGGAGTAAGTGAAGTATAGAAGATATAAATTGCCCAGTATTAGTAAGAGTAGGGCTAAATTTTCAAAAATATACATGAGAAATTTCAGTAACCATTTCTGCATGTAATAGTGTCATATGCACAGATATGTGCACAAATATCTCAAACTGCAATTCAGAGATTACAATCCAAAATACTACTGCAAAAATTGTATTAGAGAAACGCAGATGGGAAAGAGCAAATCCTCTGTGTTAATTACATTGGCTTCCAGTGTTGGCACAAATTGATTTTAAAATTTTATGCTTTTTTAAATGTTGTTTGGTTAATTTCCATTTTATTTGGAAAAATATCGAGTCACAAAATTTGGTCTGAGATCTAAGAGATTAGTACATTTGAGCCAATTTAAATTACGATCAGCCATTATTTTCAGGAATCAAGAGGTTTCTAGGTGCAGTGATGGCAGATTTATGGAATTCCATGCCATATGAATTAAGATGCAGGTAGATTATTTGAGATTTAGAAAAGCTTTGAAAACTGTAAAGTATTTATAATTTTTTTTACTACTGTAATTGCTGAATTGAGCAAATTATTCTGTTTTTTAACCATCTTTTTATATAAACCATTATCTTTGTGGTTAGACAGTATATAAATACTATGTTATGTGTGTGTGTGTGTGTGTGTGTGTGTGTGTGTGTGTGTGTGTGTGTGTGTGTGTGTGTGTGTATAGATATAAATAAATAATGTTGGATTCACTGGTGCAGACAGGTTGTGATTCCCATGGTAATTAGCATGTAAACAATGCTATTTTGTAAATAGGGGCCCAGACTGTACATGAAGCGACAGATGATGAATGGGACAGCTGGTGGTGATGTGTCTTACACATGGTCATAGAGTATTGGTGGGATTTGAACCCTGACTCCCCTGGTTCTCAGCTTGATGCTCTATCCACCAAGCAGTAATACTACTATACATGGATGAAATCAAGAAAAAGTGATGCAACTTTGCATAAAATAATGTGAATAAAAAACATAGCAATGAAGAAAAAAATATTGTGCCACCTTGGGAAACGTTACATGTGGACCTCAAACCTTTCTCTTGAATCCAAACTGAGTCAATTTCTGGATCTGTATAACAGAATAATTTATTACTTTAAAGTTTTATATGCTATTTCAAGTTAACAAAAACTATTGAAGTGGTTTACAGTTATAATCACCCTACCCACCCATCCCAAATGCTTACAAACAATATTAAAGACCATTTATCTCCCAAGGATGCCCCACTCCACCTTTACATAGCAGCAAATAAGTAGGATATGCCCTAGCAATAAACAATAAAGTCCTTGCTTCTATCTGACTGCACTGACCGCCCCAGCTTGCTCCAGGTAAGGAACAGACATCTAGTGCGCCCTCTTAATACAAAGTTTTTTAACATTTTTATTTCTCATTATCAGAATAAATGTACAAGTTAAACCACTTGTGACAGAAAAGCAGAAAGAAACAATTTACAAAGGGGTTCTTTTAGTAAAGCACACTAACAGATTTAGCGCACACTAATAATTAGCGTGCACTAAATGATAAGACTTCTATTATATTCCTGTGGGTGTCTTATCATTTAGTGCACACTAATCTTTAGTGCGCCTTAGTAAAAGAACTCCAAAATTAAAAGTCAGCTTAATTATACAAGAAAAGAAAAAAAAAATTCCTCCTTAGACCACCAAAATTGGGAGAAGTCAGAAGTAAAACAAGGAGATCAAATAGAAGCAAACATAAAGTAAGGCTACAAATGTGAGAAACTCTGGCAATAAACTATGGGGCCATTTTACTAAACAGTTGCCATGCGGCAATCCAGAAATATCGCTGAGCTACTGTAGCAGCCCAGTGGTAATTCCACCACCAGTACACACTATTTCCAGTGCTTCCCCTCTGAAATGGCAATGCAGCAAGTGCAAACTTATTGTGTGGCCATTTCTTTTTTCAACCTTTTAAGGGGTCTCGGCGCACAGCAAAAACGCGCACTGCTGCTAGAGCAGTGTCCCTTTTACCGCAGCTTGGTAAAAGGGCCCCTATATTACTTTCTATGTCTATCCATTGGTGATCTTCTTAATGTCCAAGACGGCCTTCAACTGATCTGGTTGAAAAAAAGTATATTCCCAGATAGTTTGCTAAACACTTAACAGGGCTATCTGTCAGATGAAAGGTTTCCACGGGCGCAAGTAAAAATTGCAGCTTTGTAGATCAGCCTCATGGCGCCATCATGCCAGAGTTGTGTACAGCAGCTGGGACAGCCGTCAGAGGCCAGAATTGGGCTGGGTGTTGGGGGCAGGGAGAGTATTTCCTTGCTCCACGTAATGAAAATAACATAGTAGATGGCGGCAGATGAAGGCTTGTACGTCCATCCAGTCTGTCCAACATGATAAATTCATTACATAAGGAATGATGTGATACTTCATATGTATACTTGATCTTGGTTTGTCCTTGCCATTTTCAGTGCAAAGACCATAGAAGTCTGCCAAGCACAACCTTTGTTCTAAAATTTCAGACGTTATCAAAGCCCCTGAAAAGCTCCACTCCAACCCACCCAAATCTATTCAGCCACAATCAGGGTACAGACCGTAGAAGTCTTCCCAGCACTGGCCTAGTTCTCAACTTCTGAAAATGAATCTATCCAGCCACAGTCAGGGCACAGACTCCAGAAGTCTGCCCATCACTAACTTTGCTTCCCAATTACTGGTGTTGCCACCTAATCTCCGCTAAACGTTTTTGGATCCATTCCTTCTAACAGGATTCCTTTGTGTTTATCCCATGTGTTTTTGAATTCCAGCAGCATGCCCAATTAGGGCAGATGAAGATGTGGTTGCTGCACCCAATGCCTCAGTTCCATGGCCGGTTCATTTCGCCTTGTCTGTGATGGAGAGGCAGAGGGGCAGTTGGTTTCTTGTGTGGGCAGTAAATTTGAGCACGGCCAGGGCCTAGGAGGTGTGAAGATACCACCTGCTGTGTCAGTGATGTTTTTCGCATTGGCAAGAGCCATGGCTATTTTGTCAGTGGCCTGTGTGTTTCCTATGCAGTGGGAATTAGTAGGGTGGGGCAGTCCTGATGGTAGAGATACCCCCTGGGGATTCTAGGGGCAGTCGTGGATAGAGTAGACTATTTCTTCCCTTCTAGGGCAGTGTTTAGTGCAGAATATAGCGGACTGCCTCTACAAGGCCCAGGCCTCTCCAGGTTCTAGAATGGAGGGGTGGGGGATGAAGTGCAAATCTCCTGGGTATCGAAGGGAAGCACAGCAGACTCCTTCACAGAACCTAGATATTAAATGACTCAAAACTGGACAGGGGCATAGGAGAGGTTTTGGAGCCCCATTCTGAGATCAGCTCTTGAGGATGAGTGAACCTGAGTGGAAGGAGAAATTTCTCTTTCAGAGAGCCTTTCTCCAGAGGAGGAGGAGGGTTCACGCTCAGAGTTTGAGGAATCCCCCCGTGGTCCCCTTATTTAGGTGGGAGGAATCCTCCTCGAGATGGTAGAAGCACCAGTGGAAGGTGGACAGGAATCCAATCCTGGAGGAATTGCAGAAGCAATCAAGATCCTTCCCACTCCATAAGGCCCTCCGCAGGATTGTCTTCCAAGAGTGGCAGGCCCCAGAAGGGGTGTTCAGGGACACCAAGGCGGGAAAGCTTTATCTGTTTTGAGAAGACCTGGAGCAGCTCTTCTGGCTCACTAGAGTGGACATTCTGGTGAAAGCAGTGACCACAAAGGTCCTAGTTGTGGAGGATAGAATGACCCTAAAGGACTTGCAGGATAAGTCAAAGTGCTTCTGAAATAGACATTGGCATCTTTGGAAGTGAGGGGCCAAACTATGATCTGTGTATGTGGCCAAGAGCTTCCCTGTCAGAATCTCCCTAGTCAGGGAGCCTTTTTGACAGATGTGCAATATTATCTCATTCATATTAGGTCAGATAGGTTGCCTCTGTGATGGTGACATTGTAGGACATTCTGGTTTTTGAAATGGTCAGTAGACTGAAGTTGAAGTGGAGGAATGGCCTAGTGCAGTGGTTCCCAAACCTGGAGGCACCCCACCCAGTCAGGTTTTCAGGATATCCACAATGAATATTCATGAGAGAGATTTGCAATCACTGCCTCCACTGCACTGAAATCTCACTCATGAATATTCATTGTGGATATCCTAAAACCCTGACTAGCTGGGGTGCCTCCAGGACCAGGTTTAGAAACCACTGGCCTAGTGGTTAGAGCCCTGCTCTTGACATCGAGGTGCCTGGTTCAAATCCCACTTTCTGAATTTCACAAGTAACTTTAGGCAAGTCACTTAACCTTCCAATGCCTCAGATGCAAACTTACCCCCCTGTTTTCTAAGCTGTGCAAAATTGAGGCTATTATTTTATTTAACTTTTGGTTTTAAAAATGTTTTTTGGCGCCAGTTTATTAATGACGTTTAACCCACATAGTTGCTGGTTTGCCAATGTTCCTTTTGCAAGCAGTACTGTGGTTTGTCTGTGAGCACACTGCCATCTTCTGGAGAGTGATAGGCAAACCTTCTTTAACTTCTTGAGTTTCAATGGTGCGCTGCCCTCTCCTGGATATCAGCAACCATGACTTTCTTTTTAAATGCCATATTTCTTTCTCTGTCATTTTTGGCTTTCAGATTTTGCTAGGTGTATGATAACTTTGCTGTTTTGTCATATGATACGCTGCCTTTCCCAAAGGTTTCTTTTGGTGAGTTTTAAGTTGTTTTTGTGTATTCTTTGGTGGTAAACAGATTTGTGCACACCTTATAGTTATGTGTTCTATTTCTATTAATACGTTATTTATCACTTTATGGTTATGGGTGCTGATTGTTTGACATACATACATCATTGCTTATGTGTATTGACCCTGAGTTGGTGATTTTGTATTATACATGTCACATTTATATACTTTTATCTGCCTGTCATGGTGTTATGATCGTGGTCATAACCCCTCTCAAACTTACCTTTTTCCTGGGGGTTAGCTTCTTTGCTGGCTTCTGTTTCTTTTGTCTGTCCTTTCTGAGCAGCTGGCTCTCTCTCTCTGTGCTGGCAGCTTCCAGCAGCATGGGGTTAATTGTTTCACTTTACTACAGCTGTGTGTGTAGACGGAGTTAGCTCTAACTCTCTTTGGGTGTACTGGCTTCAAGTGCTTCACGGCGTTGCATTGGTGTGGGTTGGGCCTCTATGGGTTTCAGTGTGCTCTCTGGGTCAGTGTGCTGTTGCCTGGGTCTAGGGAGTGTGACATCATCAGGGAGGGCCTTGATAAGGAAGTGGTGGTGTTTCCTTCAGAGCCTTTGCAACGGTGGTGTTTGCTTTAGGTAGGGTGGTGCAGTGTGCACTTCTGACTTTGTGTCTAGTTTCCCTGCTTGCTTTTGCTAAGGTCCAGGTTAGTGTTAGTGCAGTGTGCACTGGTGTCTGTGTGTTTAGCTTTCCTGCTTTTCCCTTGTGGTTCCTCTGCTTTTCCCTCTTGGTTTTGGAAGCACCTTGTTAGTTTTGTGTCTAGCTTGCTAGAGTAGTGCTTAGGAAGCACCTTGATAGTTTTGTGTCTAGCTTGCTAGGGTAGTGCTTAGGAAGCACCTTGTTAGTTTTGTGTCTAGCTTGCTAAGGTAGTGCTTAGGAGGCACCTTGTTAGTTTTGTATCTAGCTTACTAGAGTAGTGCTTAGGAAGCTTGTTAGTTTTGTGTTTAGCTTGTTAGTTTAGGGCTTTGGAAGTCCTTTTGTTAGTGTAGGCCTAGGAGTGCCCTGGTTAGTCCAGTTCATTGGAGCACTGCTGTCTCTTCTGTTTCCAGTCCTGGTCCTTGTGTCATCCGGTATCCGGTAAGTCCTGCCGGCCACTCGAACCCAAGGGCTCAACTCTTGGGGGGGTAGTGGCCAAGCGCAGGTGAAGCTGTACGGACCAGTCCAGTGTGCTCCAGTCCAGTGTGTTCCGGTCTGGTGTGTGTTCCAGTCCTGTGTCCTCCAGTCCAGGGGATTGCAGTCCAGTGTTCCAGTCCTGTGTCCTCCAGTCCAGGGGATTCCAGTCCATGTGTTCCGGTTCACTGGGCAGTGCCTGCAGTCCCTGCCAGTGTGCTTGCCCAGTGTTGGTTGGTGGGTTTTGCCTGCTGCTGTCGCTCCTCGGCAGCAGCCCAAGGGCTCACGTTTGCTCCAGAGCCTGGCCCCGCAGGCTCTGAACCTGAGAACCTGACACATGGTACTTAGTCTTTGTTTTGTTGTATATTATTAATATATTATTTATTATTGTTTGGACTCTTCATAATTTTGACTATTTAATATTTTGTAGCCCTGTGTTCGGCATCAGTTTGGTTTGTGTTTTATTTATTTATTTTATTTATTTAAAGCATTTATATCCCACATTTTCCCACTGGTTGTAGGCTCAATTTGGCTTACATAGGCTAAATCACTAATAAAGATGTGTTTGTATTTCCCATTGATCTGCTTGGTTTGTTTCCATGTTGGAATTTGTAGATTGGTTGCCCTGGGACTTACCTCTAACTGCTGGCACCCATGACAGCGACCCTGGATCTAGTGCTGTGGGCTAGGGCTCACATGTGGTTGCTTATTTTCAGGTGGTCTCAGTGGTCACAGGACTACAACATTCACCTCCCACAGGACTCTTTCCTGATGGCATTCCCTCAGAAGCTTCTCAAAGGGGTGCCCCAGTGCTCCTCAAGTGATAGATGCTTGTTTTCTGGACTGGGATTTATTATCTGGAACAGGTGGCACAAGGGCCCTGGTCATATCAGGAGGATCATGTTCCATCAGCAGGTTGGAAGCCAGAATGGATCCTGTCAGACAGTATTTCAATGATGGTGTACCTCAACAAGCATGGAGATACCAGACGTGTGGCAGTAGCCTTGGAGATAGCTCTGCTGTGCAAGTGGATCGAGGATCATCTAGTGCCATCTCAGCAGCACACATAGTAGGCATGGAAAATATCCAGAAGAACTTTCTGAGTTGGAATGTTCTGGATCCAAGCAAGTGGAATCTTGGGGCTTAGGCCTACTAGCTTGTGGTAAGTTACTGGGAGATGTCAGTGTTCAGTCTGATGGCATGTATGTGGAATGCCAAAGCCAATCACTGTTTCAGTCAGTGAAAGGAGAAGGGCTCCAAGGACATCAATATGTTAATTCAGTTTTGGCTTTAAGTGGCACTGCTATATATGTTTTTCCTATGACTGTTCATTAGCCACATGGTATGTAAGACTGTGAACCATCCATCTGTGGTGATTCTAGTGGCTCAAGATTAGTTGTGGTGTTTATGGTATGCTGATCTAGTGAAACCTGGGGTTGGGGCAGCTTCTCTGGCAAGGACCTATCTTCATGGAGGATCCAGATCCCTTCTGGCTTACAACTTCACCCTTGAAAGGTGCAGGCTGATGTGAAAGGTTTACTCAGCGGCTGTAGTTTGCATGCTCTTGAAAGCATAGTAGGTTTCTGCCTTTCTGGCATATTATCAAATTGAGCAAGCATATGAGGCCTAGTGTAAATGGCAGGGGTCGGTCAAATGGCAAGCAGATGTTTCCTCGATGTTGGCCTTCTACAAGCAGGGTTTGAACAAGGCCTTGGTTGTGCAGGTTGTGGCACTAGTGTTCTACCAGGGACGAGTGGAAGGTTTCTTGCTGGCAGCGTATCCAGATGATGAACACTTCTCAAGGGGAGTTAAACAGCTGCATCTGCCACACTGGGTGCTCACAGTCTTCCTGGTGGTGATCTATTCAGCCAAACATGTGTCTAAGTTGCAAATTCTGACTTGTAGAGACCCCTAATTCTTCTTTTCACCATATAATAAAATAGTAAGTGACAGCCTTCCTTTCTTCCCAAGGTGATCTCTTCATTCAAATCAGACAATTTATCTCCTGGCCTTCTCTAGGAAAGACTATGATGGCCACATGAGTCCCCATGCTTTGCATGTCTACAAAGTTTTACAGAAGTTAGATCACCTTTTTGGCTTGTACAGTGTCCTGTGTAAGGGAGAGGCTGCCTCCAAATCTTTGCTAGCTCGCCGGATCAAGGAAGCAATTAGCTTGATCTATTTGTTACATAATAGGGAAGTTATGCCTTGTGCTGAGAGCGCATCTGACAAGGGTTCAGGTGACGTCCTGGTCAGAAGATAGAGCAGTGTGTCCAGTGAATATTTGCAGGATGACAATTTGGTCCTCCGCATTCCTTTTTTAAGCACTACAGATTAGACATGCAGGCAAAGGAAGTGTGGGCCTCATGGAGACTTTGTCTTCCTATCTGGTACAGTGAAACTTGGGTATGTCCCATTTGTCTGGACTGCTCTAGCAGGAAGATAAGGAAAGTGACATTTTATCTTACTTGCCAATATTCTGTATTATCACTTGGTCATGGCAAAGGATATGCATTAAATATCACTATTGAAGATGTACAAACAGTAAAAGCATTTTTTAGCGTTAGTGTAAACTGTAACTATAAAATAGTACCCATAGCAATAATGACTTCCTAATGAGATACTTTAGTGGTTAATGCAGGATTAGGTATATAAATGTGATTGTTTTGAAATTTGTCTGAATAACTAGCATAACAATTCTTCTGAGCCACCTGCTTAAATGTTCATCCAGAGCTAGACATCAAAACACAGGCACCAAACCAGATTATTTGTAGATTGTGATACCATTCATTCTACTAATATAAGAATAATTCAAATATTTTACAGTACATGTGCATTCTTGACCAAACCTGTTCTTTCTTCAGATGTAACCCAATAGTGATGTCATCTTTGGAAAAAATTAGCTCATGTAGGTATATTTTATAGGTCTTTGATGGCATCTCTCAGTTTTCTACTGCCAGAAACATTCTGTATGTTAAGTTACTAGATATCTCAGTTCAGTTTAAAGAAATATTCCGTAACAGTAAAACAAATTAGTTTCATTTCCTTTTGAATTGTATTTCATAATGCCTTTCTTTCCCTGTTCATTTATGTTTAGAAGGGATTTTGCAGCGTTATGGAAATCTACCAGGGGAGCTACATATGATAGAGTTGGAGAAAGGGAAGGCCGGTTTGGGCCTTAGTCTTGCTGGCAACAAAGACCGATCCAGGATGAGCGTTTTCATTGTAGGAATTGATCCAAATGGAGCAGCTGGCAAAGATGAGAGGTTACAGATTGCTGATGAATTGCTAGAGGTTAGTTTCAGTGAGTAATGACTTTAATTGCGACATACTGAAATTAATATAGGAATATTACCAGGTGGGTAAAAATAATGTGATAATATAAATCAATTTGAATAATAGAACATAAATAAGATGCCTGGGTTGGTTATTGCTAGTAAGTTACCTGTTGAAAAATGCCTTTGGCAGCACAATGTTGGTAGAAATTTCATTTTTCCATTAATAATAGAAATAATACTGTACAGGTCTGTAATTTTTAAAAGAGGCTATGTATTGTCATTCTACTTACTGTGGTTCATAAGTAAAAGCCCTCAGCTGTCAATTCTACTGTTTCTATTCTGTAATATCACAAAAGGCTTGTCAAAAAGTAAATAATGGAGTCTCAACTGAATCATAATATTAATGTAGCATTTCATCATGGAAGAGAACTTAAACCTTAGGGACATCTGGGTTTTCACAATTCATTCAAATGCTGATGTATAGGCAATTCTAAAAGCCATTTTTTATGTGTAAAGCATTGTTTTATGCTTAGATGTAGGCAGTTATAAAACTGCATGTCTGATCTGTGTGCAAGTTACATTTGTATAATCTATACATAACTCAGATTTAACTAAACAGAACAAAAGTGTTTTGATGTGATGTTGGGGAAAGTGTGCATTTAAGCACATATCTTTAGACATATGTGCATCTGTATAATATAGCCCCAAAATATGTTTGTGGTGAAGTTCATTTGCAAATGTAAGAACATAAAATATCTCTGGGGTAATGTTGAAAAACAGAAGTATGTGAATACTTAGTTTTGAAAATACACTAGTATCCACCCATGGAAAAATATGCATGTGCTGTCTACACCCACAACAGTCAGCATTTTTATATGCATTGTCTGCTATAAGTTGCATTGTACTTTTTTGGGATCTTGCCAGGTACTTGTGACCTGGATTGGCCCCTGTTGGAGACAGGGTTCTGGGCTTGATGGACCTTCGGTCTGTCCCAGTATGGCAATACTTATGTATTTTTCTATACCCCGCTATTCAGTGTCATAGAGGCAAGTTTTGGAAAGCTGTTTCTCTGACTTAACATTGGCGCTGAATATTTGTGGTACCCAGATAACTTCCAGCTCCACCTTAACTCTGTTCTCCAGACCACCTCAGCACTACCTGGATAGAGCCAAGGCAGTTAGACATGATATTCTAGAGAATTATGCAAATGGAAGGAATGGCCTTATGTTTAGTGCTGTGTGCTATGATCCTGGCAAACTGGGTTCAATTTCCACTGCAGCTCCTTGTGACCTTGGGCAAGTCACTTAACCCTCCATTTCCCCAAGTACAAAACTTAGATTGTGAGTCCTCTAGGGACAGAGAAAGTACCTGCATGTAATGTGTACCGCTCTGCATATGTCTAGTAGTGCTATAGAAATGATTAGTAGTATAATGCTGTTGAATATTACTGCCTGGGGTTGGTGAATGCTAGTTATTTGAGCGGCAGATAAACTGGCTTTAAATTTCAGCCCCAAAATTATGCCCTTCAGGTCCTAGAGTGGTTTCCAATGCCAACTAAGTCACTTTCTGCAAATTAGTTATTTATTGCATAATTTATTTCTAAAATGTTTAACTAGAAGTAGACATGAAAGGTTGTCATTGGTGGAAACTGTAAACCTGATTTATTGATATTCCGTGGCTATTCATATTTAAGTTTTGGGAAATGAGAAATATCTCGTGTTCTCATAAGCCTTTTTCATTTATGTAGATCAATGGTCAAATTCTTTATGGACGAAGCCATCAGAATGCCTCCTCAATAATCAAATGTGCACCATCGAAAGTAACAATAATTTTTATCAGGTAAATCAGATCTGTCTAATAAATATGTTTAAAGGTCATATTATATTTCATTTTTATATTAGTGAATTGGGCAACATGGCATGATTAAAGGGTTTATTTATTTATTACATTTGTACCCCACAGCCTCAATGTGGCTTACATGATACCGGAGAGGTGTTGATAGACTCCGGAGTAAAACAAATACAAATAATGTTTAAGTTGAGGTAGGAAGTTACTTACTTTTAATATGCATGTTTCACATTTTGCAGAAACAAAGATGCTGTGAATGAAATGGCTGTATGCCCTGTGAAATCAATGGAACCGTTATCTTCCACCCTAGTGGCTTTTCAAAACAAGGAGGTAAACAATATATCCTTTAAATTAAATATTCATAAATGTTGAGCAAGGAATTAGCAACAGTTACGTAGTAGACTATGCACTGATGAAATAAGTCTCATTTTGGTATCTTCAAGACTTTTGTTAAAAGACTTAATTTTGAATCTTCAACTCAGATTGCCAAAATCTGCGAAGAAAGCTTTTCTGATATAATGAGTAATTTAAGCCATTTTTCAGATAAAAGCACATTTTCCTTTTCTTTCCACCAGACCCCAGTCCACAGGCAGAGAACAACTAATGACGTCACCCTATGTAGAGTTCGCTTCAGTTCGGCTTTCCAGTATATTCTCTCTCTCTCCCTAACAGATGGTAGGACAGTACCCATAAAGCCAACGTTCTGGACAGAAGAAAAGAGAAATTAATTTCTGGGACACTGGTCCTTTGGGGATCTTCCTTCCCATTGAAGCAGAAATAGCTTGTAAATCTGTCGAGCACTGGTCATTCAACCTGGGGGAAGGCAGCAGTTGGTCTGGTTCCCTCACCCCCCCCCTCCCCCACACACACACACACACTATCCTGGTTGGTTTTTGTCACTAGAGCAGTAGGGCCTTCCTCCCTTGTGGCCTGAGTTTCTCTGAAGAACAAAAAGAAAAAACATCAAAAGAAAAGGAGGAGGAAGGTCACTGGAGATGAGCAGCAATAGATTAAAGGTACCCCAAGGAGATGGTGGTGGTAGCCACTCTGTGATCCCTGCTCGGAACAGGTGATTAAAACTCCCCAAGGCACACCACTATGAGGAAATTACCTTGGGCTGACAACAGCATGCGCCACACACCCTATGGTGACATCGATGAGCAGGCATTGCCACATTTTTGAGAAGTCTGGGAGAAGCACTCCAGGGACCTCTCCCATGCATAAGAAGCCTAGTGTATGTTCCCTGATGTCTTAAGTGGAATCAGCAGTGGCCCTGGGGGGACTCCATTTCAACAGGAATGTTGGTCATATTGCTCTGCCAGCCATATGGATGAGCAGGCTACAAGGTCTCCCCTATTATGGTCTGTGAGTTGACATATTCCCTTTTCATCTAGGATTGTGATTATAAATGAGGCAAGGGCCTGCTGAAATGCTTCCTTGTGTTCTATTGGTTCTAGTCTTGACTTCTTGTACTCTTAAGTCCTCCCAAACATCCTAGATGGGTGGAAGAATGGGATCTCAAAAGCTGTTTTTCAGCTCAGGATCAGACCCCCTCCAGGGAAAATGGACTTTTGGGACTTGGAGGAAGGATAGATCCTGACAGTAAAGAGCAGTGACCCTACAGTCTTGTGACTTTCTGTGGAGGAATAGAAATATGACAGCAGATAAGGGTCAAATGGCCCATCCTCAGTAACCTCTAACTCCTCCTCCTCCTTTTCCTAAGAGATCCCATGTACCTGTCCTGCGCTTTCTTAAATTCTGACACAATCCTTGTCTCCACTGTCTCCACCAGGAATATTTTCTTAGATTCCTCCTAAGCCTATTTCCTCTTATGACAGAGACCGCTGACCAATTTTTTAGCCACCCTCTGGACCGACTCCATCCGGTTTATATCTTTCTGTAGGTGTGGTCTCCAGAATGGGGCCTCACCAGAGACTTACACAAGGGCACTGTCACCTCTTTTTTTTCTCTCCTTATGCAACCGAGCATCCTTCTGGCTTTGACCGTCGCCTTTTCTACCTGTTTGACCAACTTAAGATCGTCAAACACAATCACCCCAAGTCCTGCTCTTCTTTCATACACAGAAGCACTTCACTCCCTATATTGAAACCCAGGTGCATGACCCTGCATTTCTTAGCATTAAATCTTAGTTGCCAATTATTGGGCCATTCTTCAAGCTTCAATATATCCTTCCTCATGCTATCCACACCCTCTGGGGTGTCCATCCTGTTACAGAATTTGGTATCATCCACAAAGAGACAAATCTTACCAGATAGTCGTTCCATAGTATAACTCACAAAGATGTTTAAAAAAGCTGGCCCTAGGACCGATTCCTTCAGTATACCACTGACAACCTCATTTACTGACAACATGATTTATCAGAAATCTTCAACGATGTCAAGAGTGGATTGAACACCATGCACTCATGAGCAAATTTATTCCAACTGAAGCTAAATACCGACAAAACGCATTGCCTTATCCTCTCATCCCAGCACAACAACTACAAACCCACAACCTTATTCGTATCAGATCTTTCCCTCCCCATCTCTGATAGTCTTAAAATATTAGGTGTTAATATTGATCACAGTCTTACATTTGAGACCCAAGTCAACTCCACCGTAAAGAAAATGTTTCATTCAATGTGGAAACTCAAGCATATAAAACCTTTCTTCCCAAGGGACGTTTTCCGTAATTTAATTCAATCAATGGTACTAAGCCACGTTGATTACTGCAATGGAATTTACGCGGAATGTAAGGAACAACTCATAAAGAAACTCCAGACGACCCAAAACACAGCAGCCAGGTTGATATTAGGTAAAACACGATTCGAAAGTGCCACACCACTCCGCGAAAAATTGCACCGGCTTCCTATCAGAGAGCGTATCGCTTTCAAAATCTGCACCTTGGTCCATAGGATTATCTATGGTGTTGTCCCAGGTTATATGGTCGACCTGATCAATCTCCCAATCAGAAATAGTATCAGTTCATCACGGTCTTACCTGAATCTCCACTACCCAGATTGTAAAGGACTAAAATACAAGACTATCCATGCGTCCAACTTCTCTTACATAAGCATGCGTCTGTGGAATGAACTGCCAAACATGGTGAAAACAACTCACGATCACCTAAAATTCAGAAAATTAATAAAGACTCACCTATTCGGAAGGCATATCCGAGTGACCCAACTTAAATGCCTCAACCCTGCAACACTTCACTATCAAAGATCGTATTGGACATTCTCCGAGGACAAGCAGGCTGCTTGTTCTCACGACTGGGCGTAAACAACAGTCTGGCCGACAGGCTGAGCAGAGTCATGCAACCACACGAGTGGTCGCTCCATTCCAGAGTGGTACGCAAGATCTTCCGAGAGTGGGGCACCCCCTCGGTGGACCTTTTCGCCTCTCAGACCAACCACAAGCTGCCTCTGTTCTGTTCCAGACTACAGGCGCACGGCAGACTGGCGTCGGATGCCTTTCTCCTCCATTGGGGGAACGGCCTCCTGTATGCTTATCCTCCCATACCTTTGGTGGGGAAGACCTTGCTGAAGCAAGACCACGGCACCATGATTCTGATAGCGCCTTTTTGGCCCCGTCAGATCTGGTTCCCTCTGCTTCTGGAGTTGTCCTCCGAAGAACCGTGGAGATTGGAGTGTTTTCCGACCCTCATTTCGCAGAACGACGGAGCGCTTCTGCACCCCAACCTTCAGTCTCTGGCTCTCACGGCCTGGATGTTGAGGGCGTAGATTTTGCTTCGTTGGGTTTGTCTAAGGGTGTCTCCCACGTCTTGCTTGCCTCTAGAAAGGATTCCACTAAAAAGAGTTACTTTTTCAAGTGGAGGAGGTTTGTCGTTTGGTGTGAGAGCAAGGCCCTAGAACCTTGTTCTTGTCCTGCAC
The DNA here is from genome assembly GCF_901765095.1 of Microcaecilia unicolor. NCBI lineage: Eukaryota > Metazoa > Chordata > Amphibia > Gymnophiona > Siphonopidae > Microcaecilia > Microcaecilia unicolor. The sequence goes on from NC_044032.1 coordinate 296,577,345, forward strand.
AGAACCTGCTTGAATACCTTCTGCACTTATCAGAGACTGGTCTGAAGACCAACTCAGTAAGGAATCACCTCAGTGCGATTAGTGCTTACCATCATCGTGTAGAGGGTAAAGCCATCTCTGGAGAGCCTTTAGTCGTTCGATTTATGAGAGGCTTGCTTTTGTCAAGGCCCCCTGTCAAGCCTCCTGCAGTGTCATGGGATCTCAACGTCGTCCTCACCCAGCTGATGAAGCCTCCTTTTGAGCCACTGAATTCTTGCCATCTGAAGTACTTGACCTGGAAGGTCATTTTCTTGGTGGCAGTTACTTCAGCTCGTAGAGTCAGTGAGCTTCAAGCCCTGGTAGCTTATGCTCCTTATACCAAATTTCATCATAACAGAGTAGTACTCAGCACTCACCCTAAGTTCCTGCCAAAGGTGGTGTCGGAGTTCCATCTTAACCAGTCAATCGTCTTGCCAACATTCTTTCCCAGACCGCATACCCGCCCTGCTGAACGTCAGTTGCACACATTGGACTGCAAGCGAGCGTTGGCCTTCTATCTGGAGCGGACACAGCCCCACAGACAGTCCGCCCAATTATTTCTTTTGACCCCAATAGGAAGGGGTCTCAGTTAGTTGTTCTTCGTAGGTCAATTTCTGTTATGCCCTCGCCGTTGCGAGGTTAAATTGACCTAGGTTCTTGTTTTGAGTGAGCCTGAGAGCTAGGGATACCCCAGTCGTGAGAACAAGCAGCCTGCTTGTCCTCGGAGAAAGCGAATGATACATACCTGTAGCAGGTGTTCTCCGAGGACAGCAGGCTGATTGTTCTCACCTACCCTCCCTCCTCCCCTTTAGTTGAGTTTTACTCATTCCTTTGCTTGTCATTCAACTGAGCGGGAACGGTCGCGCACGGGTGGGAAGACGGCCGCGCATGCGGGTCCGCCCGCAAAGTTTTGTTCCGGTTGGTGGGGTCTGCTAACTGAGAGTGCAGCCTGAACAGAATAAAATCGGGTCCTGGAGGGTGGAGTTGGATTCAAACCCCAAACAGATTCTGCAGCACCGACTGCCCGAACCGACTGTCGCGTCGGGTATCCTGCTGGAGGCAGTAATGTGATGTGAATGTGTGGACCGAAGACCATGTCGCAGCCTTGCAAATCTCTTCAATAGTGGCTGACTTCAAGTGGGCCACTGACGCTGCCATGAGGGTCGGAAAACACTCCAATCTCCACGGTTCTTCGGAGGACAACTCCAGAAGCAGAGGGAACCAGATCTGACGGGGCCAAAAAGGCGCTATCAGAATCATGGTGTCGTGGTCTTGCTTGAGCTTCAGCAAGGTCTTCCCCACCAAAGGTATGGGAGGATAAGCATACAGGAGGCCGTTCCCCCAATGGAGGAGAAAGGCATCCGATGCCATTCTGCTGTGCGCCTGTAGTCTGGAACAGAACAGAGGCAGCTTGTGGTTGGTCTGAGAGGCGAAAAGGTCCACCGAGGGGGTGCCCCACTCTCGGAAGATCTTGCGTACCACTCTGGAATAGAGCGACCACTCATGTGGTTGCATGACTCTGCTCAGCCTGTCGGCCAGACTGTTGTTTACGCCCAGTCGTGAGAACAATCAGCCTGCTGTCCTCGGAGAACACCTGCTACAGGTATGTATCATTCGCTTTATCAAACCCTTCTACCCTAACCCAATTTGACTGTATCTTATCTTCTCTATCCCATTATAGCATCTTTTGTACTTGTCCCCTATCGGACTTGGCGAATGCCTTTACGGTATTATGTAAGCCACATTGAGCCTGCAAGTATGTGACAAAATGTGGGATAGAAATGTAACAAATAAATTTAACCAGTTTTTAACTCAGTCAGTTGCTTTAAGTCCCATACCGAGGGCCCTCAGTTTATTTATCAGTCGCTTCTGCGGAAACCGTATCAAAGGCTTTACTAAAATCCATGTACACCACATCTAGTTCCCCTCCCATGTCCAACTGTTTGTCACCCAGTTAAAGAAATCAGTAAGATTTGTCTGACAAGACCTGACTCTAGAGAAACCATGCTGCCTCGGATCCTGCACTCCATTTGATTTGAGAAGCCTCACAATCCTCCACTTTAGAAGCAGTCTGTAATTTGCAACCTCCTCCTTACTTCCACTCATGTGCAGAGGGACCACATCTGCCCTTCTCCACTCCTCCGGGACCACTCCAAACTCTAAGGAGGCATTGAAGAGGTTACACAGCGGAGCTGCCAGAACTTCTCCAAGTTCCTTGAGTACCCTCGGATATATTCCATCAGGCCCCATCACTTTGCCTACTTGTTGTTAAGCAGTTCAGCTTTATCCTTATTAGCTTCTACATATTATGGCACTTTCTCCTGTCACATATCTAAAAAAATATCTTGTCCCCAATTTTACCATATCGGCTATGTTTTCTTCCATTTGCCTCTTTGCTTTCCTGACAGCTTTTCCAGATTCTCTTAGATTTTTCGGATATTTTTGCCTGTCTTCCTCTTTCTGAGTCATCTTGTAATGTATGAATGCTAACCTTCTTTCCCTTACTTTTCAGCTACTACATTTGAGAACCAGGGCAGCCTTCTTTTTGTCTTACGTTTAAGTAATTTTATAGCATAAAGTTTGTTCACCTTTAAAATATCTCCTTTCAGTTTTGCCCACTGATGTTCTACTTCCTTCAGCTGTTCCCATCCATCTAACTCTTCCTTGAGAAATTTCCCCATCTTGGCAAAGTTAGTTCTTTTGACATCTAGAACCTTCAATCTTGAGTAAGACCGCTCCTTCTTTGTCTTAATATTGAACCACACCATTCGGTGATGACTAGATGCGAAATGATCTCCCACCGTAACATCAGAAACATTGTCCCTGTTTGTAAGCACAAGGTCTAGAATCGCTCCATCGCGCCATGTATTCGTTACCCACTGCTGGAACAATTCTTTCTGTAGAAAATTAAGATCAAACCAGTATTCAGTGTTCAGGAATCCTTTATGGAGACAAGCCTTCAGGGTCTAGAATCACTTGCAGGTTATGAAATCTATGGCAGTGGATCTGGATCTGACCGTCTCAGCACACTGGCTATTTTCATGTTTTCTGTAAAAGCAGTAGTTCTAGCTGGCATTTGAATCTAGTACTAAAGAGCCTCCCTGTGAACCAATTTTAAGAATTTTAAGTTTTTCACTTTTAAAATGGTATGTTTAGTTGCACTCTGTTCAGCTGACATCTGTTTTTCAGCACTATCTTTGTTTTAGATTTCACCCTTGTCTGACTCCAGTTACATACTTTGCTTATGATGATAAAATTTGTTTTGGGTTATGTCCTTTGCTGAACAGGTTTTTTGGGCAGGCTGTGCTGACAGAAAGGCTCATGGGGTCCCTCCTGATTAAAATAGTAATTTGGGTGCATCCCACATGGATGGACAGGTCTGGTGGAAAAAAGATAAAGGGCTCAAACACCTCCCCCACCCCCAAAAAGAAAAACAGCTTGGTTTCATGGCAGTTCAAACTGTCTTCTCCGGGAGGCACAGTGTTGTAGTCAGTGTATCTTTTTCTCATCACATTCTAGTGTTCACCCCTGATGTAGCCCTTACTGAGATAAAACATGGCCATGTTAGGTTATGATTTTTAGGTGAATGAGTAAGGGAAAGGGAATGAGAGTTGATATACCACCTCTCTGTGATTACAGTCAAAGTGGTTTACATATTATATACAGGTGCTTATTTTGTTCCAGGGGCAGTGAAGTGGGAATCAAATCCAGTTCCTGGTTCTCAGACCACTGCACTAACCATTTGGCTACTCCTCCATTTTATGCTGCCCTGGGGAAATCTCTTCCTAAAGGCGGTTAATAAATCCCAATAAATAATAAAATTGTGTTGTATTCTTTGTTGTTTATCTTGGATTTGCTATAGATCTTTGGCTTCTGCAGATCTGTTGCCTTTTTTGCCTTTAATTTAATTTGCATAGTTATGTTTTGCATCTTATATGTAGACCCAGGAATAAAGCAGGTTGCAATACACAAATAGAATATAAATGTATTCCAAATAAATAAAATCAAAGAATACAAAAATGTGAAAGTATCAATTATTGAATGTCTTGCCCCTTAATCACAGAAATTGACAGTCCCAAGCAGAATCTGTGTAATGCTTAGGTGTCTTAGGTTTGCAGGTTTCTTTGAAAATCAGGGCAAACGTGCATATAAAACATAGCTTTAGACTTTGTACCAATGTGAGCAGTTAGAAAGTTCTGTCACAGAAAAATGGTTAATGTCGAGTTGAGCTGAGTACATGGATATTAATCTTCTTTCAACTTATTTTATGTTTCTGTTTTTATGGCTAAATTTTTCTATGTAAAACTGCAAAGCATTTATGGCACAATTCAAGTGAACAAAAGAAAATTTCATGGCAAAATTATAATAGCACGACGTAGGTCCTTTTTATTATGCATCTGTGAATTTGTAAAAAAAAAATTAAAATGAAATAAGTGTTATTCACAAACTGTTTACAAGGTTCATTCTCCATAGTTGGTGCTTTTGGTGTAAAAATTGCCACACATCTAATACAAAGTTTTGTTTGGAAATCTTTGAGCAATCTGTAGATGGTGCCACGTAAAATAATCATGCTACCCACCTCTACCCACAGGGTGATTTGACTAACTTTTTTGTTGTTCACGCTGGTTGCTGCCTTAATTAGGAGTTTTTCAGTGAGTTATTTGCCAAGTCAAGTTTTGTGCACTAGAGTTCTGCACGGGAACGGGGATTTGTGAGAATCCTGTGGGGATGGAATCAGTTTTGCGGGCTTCCTGCGGGGACGGAAGCAGTTCTGAGAGCTTCCCATGGGGACAGAAGCAGTTCCTGCAGGGTTCCCTTGGGAACGGAAACAGTTCCTGCGGGATTCCCATAGAAGTGTAAGCTGTACCTGTGCCAGTCTCTCACCTGCCGAGTACCAAGTTCTTTGAGTGCTGTTTCCTCCTCCTTGCTTCAACAGCACAGATGCGGAAAGCCTTTCATTAAGAAGGTGATAGAGATATCACCTCCTTAAATTGACACGGTTCCCCACAGGAGGCTCTTGATAAAACTTGACAGGCTGAAGATAGGACCGAACGTGGTGAGCTGAATTAGGAACTGGTTGACGGACAGATGCCAGAAGGTGGTGATTAATGGAATTCACTCGGAGGAGGGAAACGTGAGTAGTGGAGTGCCTCAGGGATCGGTTCTGGGGCCGATTCTGTTCAATATATTTGTGAGTGACATTGCCGAAGGGTTAGAAGGTAAAGTTTGCCTTTTTGCAGATGATACCAAGATTTGTAACAGAGTGGACACCCCGGAGGGAGTGGAAAACATGAAAAAGGATCTGCATAAGCTAATAGAATGGTGTAATGTTTGGCAGTTAAAATTCAATGCAAAGAAATGCAAAGTGATGCACTTAGGGAGTAGAAATCCACGGGAGGCGTATGTGTTAGACGGTGAGAGTCTGATATGTATAGACAGGGAGAGGGATCTTGGGGTGTGATAGTATCTGAGGATCTGAAGGCAAAGAAACAGTGTGACAAGGCGGTGGCCGTAGTGAGAAGGTTGCTAGGCTGTATAGAGAGAGGTGTGACCAGCAGAAGAAAGGAGGTGTTGGTTCCCCTGTACAAGTTGTTGATGAGGCCCTACCTGGAGTATTGTGTTCAGTTTTGGAAGCCGTATCTTGCTAAGAATGTAAAAAGAATTGAAGCGGTGCAAAGAAAAGCTACAAATAAGGTATGGGATTTGTGTTACAAGACGTATGAGGAGAGACTTGCTGGCCTGAACATGTATACCCTGGAGGAAAGGAGAAACAGGGGTAATATGATACAGATGTTCAAATATTTGAAAGATATTAATCCGCAAACAAACCTTTTCCAGAGACAGGAAGGCGATAGAACTGGAGGACATGAAATGAGGTTGAAGGGGGGCAGACTAAAGAAAAATGTCAGGAAATATTTTTTCACGGAGAGAGTGGTGGATGCTTGGAATGCCCTCTTGCGGGAGGTGGTGGAGATGAAAACGGTAACGGAATTCAAAAATGCGTGGGATAAACATAAAGGAATCCTGTTCAGAAGGAATGGATCCTCAGAAGCTTAGCAGAGATTGGGTGGCAGCACCAGTGGTTGGGAGGCGGGGCTAGTGTTGGGCAGACTTCTACGGTCTGTGCTCTGAAAATGGCAGATACAAATTATGAACAGGTATATATATATAAAGTAACACATATGAGTTTTTTGTGTTGCGCAAACTGGATGGACCATACAGGTCTTTCTCTGTCATCATCTACTATGTTAGATACAAATGGTGACAATTCAAAAAGGCGTGGGATGAACACGGTGTACAGCAAGAATATTCCTCTGTTCATTCCTCTTCTCCCCCCTCTCACCCAGCAAAAGTGTACCCCCCACCCCATTAGTATTGCCCACTCCAAAAGAACCCCTGTAGACTCTCCTTCCCCCAGAGAACGTACCTTGAGTCCCTTGTGGTCTAGTGTAGGAAGAGCAGGAGCAATCCCTGCACATCGTGGCTCAGTTCAAAATGGTACCACCTATATACCATAGATAACACGCATATAGGTCGTCCTCAAATGGCATCCTGACTTTCACCCTTGAGTATAGGCCACATTCAGAAGCAGTGGCACATGGCAGGAGAACATCTCTTTCCCATTCCTTATCCAAGTATATCCCCAGCATATCCCCTTTTCTTCTCTGCCCCCCCCCCCCCAATCCCCGGGTCCAGTATCTCATCTTCCATTCACTCCCCCAGTCTCTTGGCCAGCTTCTTCTCCCCTCTCCCTTCCCCATGCAGCCCACATTAACCTACCTATTCCTTCATATCTACTTGTGAAGAGCATAAATTCACTAGATAAAATATAGTCTGTCTCCATGTTAAGTTCACTAATTTATACATCCAGACCTTTGATAGAGCGTCCTTCTGTCCCATGACTGTTTATTGCAACATTGGTAAGTAACTATAAGTGAAACTTTCAGAGTAACTTAAGTTCATAAGCATATTTCAAGGGAAATGGCTATATTCCAGTGGATTAAACACTGTTTTAAAACAGGGTCAACTCGGGAAAGTGGCCACGATGGTGGCGTGGACTCTGGCTTTGGTTTCTTTGTCCGGTGCTTTAACTGGTGTTTCTTCTTTGTTTCCTTTCCTACTCGATGCCGCATACAAAAAGAAATGTGGTTGTCAAGACTTTGCATTCACTGGTCAGGACTTCCTCTCTTTCCAACACTTCCTCTACAACCAACACTTCCTCTCCATCCAACAGAAGATAGGCCAGTATGCTGCCAGAACCTCACAGATGAAATCCAGAGGTTTATGCCCTACATTTGAATCTTTAGAGCATAATATAACTTTGTTTGCTCTGGTGGACAGCTCTCCACCATGTCTAGCAGACTCAGCAGTTGTAAGCACGGGGATCCTTGCTTCAGAAGTTGTTCCACAGAAGATTCCCGACAAGGGTGTCCCGCTCAGTGAAAGGACTGCCAAGAGAGAAATCACCAGTGCTGAAATGTGTACAGAGGCTCCCATGATGGTTACTTTGGAGACTGTAGGGAAAGTTCTGTAGAAGTTGGATTCCACTGTTGCCAAGTCCACAGAAGAAGTAACTCTTCTTGTGAGTAAAGTGGATTTACTATCTAAGAACTTGGATAGGGCCTAAGTTAGCTTGTTCAAACCAAATAAAACATGTACAGGAAAATATTAAAGCCCTACAAGAGGCTACAGCTACTATTGTGAAAGATAAAATATTGTGAAAGATTGAACAAATTGAAAACTATAATAGGAGTCTTAATCTTGGTCTTTTGAATACTACTACTACTACTACTATTCAACATTTCTAAAGCGCTACCAGGGTTGAGCAGCGCTGTACAATTAACAAAGAAGGACAGTCCCTGCTCAAAGGAGCTTACAATCTAAAGGACAAAAAGTGCAGTCAATCAAGATTGAGGCAGTCTAGATTTCCTGGATAGAGGTTCAATGGTTAGGTGCTGAAAGCAACATTGACGAGGTGGGCTTTGAGCAAGGATTTGAAGATGGGTAGGGAAGGGGCTTGGCGTATGGGCTCAGGGAGTTTATTCCAAGCATAGGGTGAGGCGAGGCAGAAAGGGCGGAGTCTGGAGTTGGCGGTGGTGGAGAAGGGTACTGAGAAGGAGGGATTTGTCCTGTGAGCGGAGGTTACGGGTAGGAGCGTAAGGGGAGATGAGGGTAGAGAGGTAGTGAGGGGCTGCAGATTGAGTGTATTTGTAGGTTAGTAGGAGAAGCTTGAACTGTATGTGTACCTGATCAGAAGCCAGTGAAGTGACTTAAAGAGAGGGGTGAAATAACGTGAAGCGACAAAGGTCTCCATAGACGTCCCGCTAAAGGAAAATGCTATGAAGGTGCTATACAGGTGGTACCTTACTCCTGATCGCCTCCAGCGCATATACCCAAACATATCAGGTCTCTGCTGGAGGGGGTGTGGTATGAGGGGGACTATGGGGCATCTCTGGTGGAGCTGTTACAAAGTGAGAGCTTTCTGGAAGGCGGTTCAAAACAGGCTGCAGAGCTGGTTACAAACACCCATTCCATGGGCTTCGACGGTGTTTCTTTTTGCTGCGAAAGTAGAGGGCATGCCAGCTGCGCAGCATAAACTGCTGAGGCAGACGGTATGTGTCGCCCGAGTGACAATCGCCCAGCACTGGAAACGACAGGGGGTCCCTTTGGTTAAGAGATGGCACAATAAACTGAAACATGTGTGAGATGGAAAGACTCTTGGCAGTCAGGAAACATCAAACGCACAAGTGGCATGACATATGGCAGTTTTTTGTTAATGCAGCAGGCAATGTTTAGAGCAGGCACATACGAGAAATGTGAGTGGCACATAGTGAGACAGTTGTGTAGGGCGGGAAAATAGATGGGGGTGGGAGGGATTGGGCAGGATTTAGCAATAGAGGGGGGCTGTTGATAAGATGGGGGATAGGGGGGAAAAAATTTTTTTCAATAAAAAGTTGAAGTTTCTACAGTTTATATTTAATTGTTGTATTGTGGCAGTAAATTGCACTACCTGGTTTTCATCTTGTCTGGACTAGATTGTAAACATGCCAGTGTAGAGCGATAAATATTGTATGTTGTCTAATGAGAATTTTCAATAAAAGACTTCTTACAAATAAAAAAAAAAGAGAGGGGTGATATGAGCATATCGGTCTAGGCGGAAGACGCGCAGCAGAGTTCTGAACGGATTGAAGGGGGGGATAAATGGTTAAGTGGGAGGCCAGTGAAGAGTAGGTTGCAGTAGTCAAGGCGAGAGTGGATGAGAGTTCGGGTGGTGTGCTCAGAGAGGAAAGGGCGAATTTTGCTGATATTATAGAGAAAGAAGCGACAGGTCTTGGCTGTCTGCTGGATATGGGCAGAGAAGGAGAGGGAGGAGTCGAAGATGACTCCAAGGTTGCGGGCAGATGAGACGGGGAGGATGAGGGTGTTATCGACTGAAATAGAGAGTGGAGGGAGAGGAGAAGTGGGTTTGGGTGGAAAGACAATGAGCTCGGTCTTGGCCATGTTCAGTTTCAGGTGACGGTTGGACATTCAGGCAGCAATATCAGATAAGCAGGCCGATATTCCCAAATCCCGTGGGATATCACCTGGAGACTTATTAAAAAAAAAACCAATTGACGTTTTGAAGTGCTCCCCCAAATCTATTCCCCCTTTAAATAAGATTTGCTTCATTCCAGTTTCTACAAAGAATATACCAGTAGAGACTCCAGTGGATCAAATTCAGGAAGGAAGAATTGATGTGAATAATTTGCCAGCAATTTTGGAAGAATCCTTACTGGAAGAAACTGAAAGGGCCACTCTGTTGGCATTTTTTGTTTTTGGGAAAGATCTAAATGCAGTGTTAAGATTATGCTTCTGGAATTTTCATTATCTTATGACCAAAAATGTTGGATATATCCAGATGTGACTAAAAACACCCAAGGAAATGTTTTTCGGCCATAAGACAGAAAACTAGAAATTTTGGACTGTTTTTTCTGAGTTTTATCCATGTAAATCTTTGGTTCAATATGCTGGGACTAAATATATATTTCTTTGCCCTGGAACAATTAGCAGCTTTTTTGGACTTAAAATGATCTCAGGTGGAAATATTTGTGTTGTTGGTTGGCTGGCTATTTATAGTTATAATGGGGATTTGCTTCACATGAGGCCTTATGTTCTAGTCTATAATGTACTTAGTTCAATCTCCTTATTTTTTTTCGACTCCTCTATTGGATAGTGGTCTAATGAAGGGTGAATGATTGTTTCCTTTCCTTTTTTCTACTTATTTTATGTGTTTACTTTAACAAGTATATACTTGTGTTAATGTTGCTGAAATAAAAATAAAGTAAAACAAAATACAGATATAAAAACAGGATCACCCCTTCTTTACAAGTTTGAATATTGAATGTTCTGAATCCCATTAGCTTCTTTCACACTTAACTATAAAGCACATTTTTAACTTGAAGCACAAAGATAAATATTTTGTGTCCCTTTCCTTACCGTCTCACCCCAGATCCAGCATCTCCCCATCCCCCAAAGGTCCAGCATCTTTTTCTCATGTTCTCTCCCCTGATCCCACAACCAGCATTGTTTTCCCCTTCCCTTCCGCGTGCTTCCACTTTCAGCCTACCTTCTCCCATGATGCATTTCTCGTCAGGGAGGGAGTGGGATGTGGCTGCACTTGAGCATGGGCTTGTACAGGAATACCCCCACCCTAGTGAAGAGCACCTTTAGAGTGTCAGAAGAGGTATAGGGCACAGTAGCTGCATAGGGAAGGGAGGGGTGAGACGATGCTGGACCTGAGGGAGATACAAAGGGGAAGGGGAGGTGCTGGACTCAGGGTGGGTGGATAAGGAAAGGAAATGCTGGATCTGTGGATCAGCTCACCTATAGGTTGCCTCCCTGACATTTAATGTTCAAGTTGGTCATAAATTTTGCAGCCTATATGTGAGGATCTATGGTAGATTTCTGTGTCTTTATAAACTAGATTTCTACAGTGATTCTTACAGCCATAAAGATGCACTCTCATACATTTACACCTGCTTCAAATGAGGAGTAAATCTTTGCATGTAAACCTCCAAGATGTAGTTTTCAGTTGGCAGTTTATTACTTCTGGGAGTAGAGGAGTGTGGTAGCCGTGTTAGTCCACTCTTAAGGTTATCAATAGAAATCAAACAAAATAAAACATGGAAAAGAAAATAAGATGATACCTTTTTTATTGGACATAACTTAATACATTTCTTGATTAGCTTTCGAAGGTTGCCCTTCTTCCTCAGATCGGAAATAAGCAAATGTGCTAGCTGACAGTGTATATAAGTGAAAACATTCAAGCATTATTATGACAGTCTGACAGGGTGGGAGGAGGGGGGTGGGTAGGAAGTATGTATGGGGACATCAAAGCATATCATTGATATTCTAACAGGATGGGTGTGGATAGGTGAGGGGAGGGTGATCAACAGAGACATACAGCTTTATGGTTTATAATGGGCTAGGAACCCCAGATCCTTGTTAAGTCCTTTCTGTTGGGTGTTAAAATATTCAATCATTCTGACTTCAAAGGTCAGAATTAAGTATTAAGTTATGTCCAATAAAAAAGGTATCATCTTATTTTCTTTTCCATGTTTTACTTCTGGGAGAATTCTGTAAAAATCTTTGAACATTCTGCACACAGTATTTAAAGAATTCTGCAAAATTCTGCATTGATTTTTGTAGAATTTTTGCACAAAATTTCCCCATCATAAGGCTTGAAATTCCTTCTGTCTTTTCCCTTCTCAGCTCCAGCCTCTATAGTTCCATTGCTCCCAACAAGATCCCTAATTCTGCCACAAAAGACTGCTCCCACATGCATATCACCACCTCTCATTCTCCCTTCCCCCAGGCTTTCACCTCCACTTATTCTTTCTCCTGCTCTCCCCAGCTATCATTCTATTTCCGCCATCCTGCCTACGACACACCCTGAAGCTTAATTTCCCCCTTTCCCCACACCAGTGCCACAGTCTCAGCTTGTTCTGCACTGACCCCCCACCCGCATTGCACAATCTTGGCTTTCATTGTCCCCTTCCTCTGAAACCACAAGGTACATTCTCATCCCGCTTTGCGCCCCCTCCTCACCCACCCCGCATAGTGCCCCCTCCTTGTGCAGCACCCTCTTCCCCTATCCACTCCCACAGAGATCATGTGGCAGGAGGAGGAGAAAGTTAACCACTATGCACTGGGTTACTGCCTCCTCCTCTGCCATCTTAGACCCAAATGAGTACATGAATCAAGTGGTTTGTATACATAGAAGCCAGTAGAGAAAGCGACCTGATGTGCAGGAATACACTTCCTCCTCCTGCCATGTAATATCTGTGGAAGAGGGGGAAGAGAGACCCAATGCTGGCATTTTATAGAATTCTGCAAAAATTGTGCACTGCACGGTTGTGCAGATGTCTCCCTGGATTAGAATATCAAGTATTATATAAATAAATGTTACATAAAAAATTTGCATAAAAAAATAAATATTTCAAAAAGTGCCAACTCTCACTATTTGGAGAGTGAGGAGGAGAAAGCGGACCTGCTAAGCAAATACTTCTGTGTTCATAGAGGAAAATCCTGGAGAAGGACCACAGCTGGCTGCTAGGAGTCTATTTGGGAATGGAGTAGATGTTGCACCATTCACAGAAGAAAACATTTATGTACAACTGGAAAAATCAAAAGTAGATAAAAGCATGGGGCTGGATGGGGTATATCCTAGAATATTGAGGGAACTTGGAGAAACCTGGTGGGGCATCTTAAAGGTTTATTTAATTGATCCTTGGAGACGGGAGAGGTACCATGGGATTGGAGAAGAACAAATGTGGTCTTGCTTTACAAAAATGGGGACAGGGAAGAAGTGGGAATATACAGGTCAGTAAGCCTCACTTTGGTGTTTGAAAAAGTAATGGAAATTTTGCTGAAGAAAAGGATAGTGAACTTCTACAGTCTAATAGGCTGCAAGATCTGAGGTAGCAAGGTTTTCCCAAAGGAAAATCCTGCCAATCTGATTGATTTCTTTGACTGGGTGACCAGATAACTGGATAAAGTATATGCGCTAGATATAACCTACTTGGAGGTCAACAAAGGTTTTGATTCCGTTGCTCACAGGAGGCTCATGAATAAGATGAACAATATAGTTAGGACCTAAAGTGGTAAATTGAATTGGAAATTGGTTGAGTGACAGATGATAGAGGGTGGCTGTAAATGGAACCTGCTCAGAGGTAAGGAAGGTGAGTAGTGGGGTGCTTCAGGGATCGGTGTTAGGTCCAATTGTATTTAATATACTTGTGAGCAACATTGCTGAAGGTTTAGGAGGAAAGGTTTTGCAGATGACACAAAGATTGCAGACAGGTACCCCGGAGGGAGTCGAAAACATGAGAAGAGATCTACAAAATTAGTCTAAGGACTGGCAGTTGAAATTTAATATGAAAATGTGCAAAGTGATGAATTTGGGATGCAGAAATCCAAAGGGAATGTACCAGATTGACGATTTGAGACTGATGAGCCCAAGCCAGGAGAGGGACCTTTGAGTGATAGTGTCTGAGGATCTCAAGGCAGCAAACCATTGAGACAACGTAGTGGCTGTAGGCAGAAGAATGCTAGGATGCATAGGAAAAGGTATAACCAGCAAAAGAAAAGGTGTTGATGCCTCTGTACAAATCATTGGTGAGACCCCACTTGAAGTATTATGTTGAGTTTTAGAGGCCATATCTCACTAAGGATGTAAGAAAGGTTGAAGCAGTTCAAAGAAAAGTAACAAAAATGATGTGGGGTTTGGACCAAAAGATGTACGAGAAGAGACTCTAGGAACTGAATATATATATCCTAGAGGAGAGGAGGGATATGGGTGATATGAAATCTTATCCAGAACAGGGGGAGCAGTAGAACTAGAGGATATGAATTGAGTTTGCAGGCATGTCGACTTAGGAGTAATGTCAGGAAGTACTTTTTCACAGAGAGGGTGGTGGATGCCTGGAATTCCCTCCCTTGGAAGGTGGTGGAGGCAAAAACAGTAATAGCATTCAAAAATACTTTAGATAAACACAAAGGATTCCTATATAGAAAGAGAATAGAATCAAAACAAAGTGTAATGGTGCTTAGACAGTAACTCCAGTAATTGAGAAATATAGCTACTGCCAGGCAGACCTCTGTGGTCTGTGTCCCAATTATGGCTAGTCAGATCTAAATGGGATGGAGTGGGCTTCGACGGCAGCTCCAGTAGTTGTGGAGTATGTCCAGTGCCAGGCAGACTTCTAAAGTCTTTGCCCTGAAAATGACAAGAATAGATCAAGAACAAAAATATGTATGTTATATTGCATCATATGCTATGAATTTATCTTATTGGGCAGACTGGAAGGACTGTGTAGGTCTTTATCTGCCATCATCTATAGGGTGCGGCAAAAAAACAGTAACCCCCCTAGGGTTTTTTTTTTCTGTTTTCTCAGCAACCACTTGGAATTTAAACTTGACATTTTAAAGCTTTATTTGTTGTTACTATCTGCGTTTATATGCTGTGTGGAATGAGATCATCTTTAAACATGGTGGTTTGACTTTTTAGCATGACCACCCTGCAATTTTCGCATGTTCAAAAATATTTGCACTGTAAAACTACCATTATTTGAAAAAAAAAAAAAAAAAAAACCTGGCTACCAGCCAAGCTAAGTTAGTGACGTAGACTTTTGTCTAGCGAGCAATGTTGGATGTCTATCACAGACTCCACCCAACGCCGCAAAGAGTTGCTGAACTCAAAGAAGCTCTCCAAATAATCTGGGGCAGCCTGCCACAGGGAACGATCAACTGGAGGCCTGTGCTTTCCCCATTTGTTTTGCCCTACTTTTATTCAAAACTTAGGCTTGGCCCTTAAATTTAATACCTAAAGAGAGAAGATGGACACTTTGTACATTCACAATGACTGCAAAATTCTGACACACTATTAATTGTATCATTTGAATGACATTTTACTGTGTGTTAGCTCGAACATTTTTAATGTGCAAAAATCGCACGGTAACACTAAAATGTCAGTAATATCAACATAGCTTATGATAATTAAATATTGTTTAATAGTAATCTATAAGTATAATGAGTAAATAAGTGCATAACATTTCTTGTTGAAATTCAAAGCAGTTGCTGGGAAAATGGCGAAATGTCTAGGGTTTCTTTTTTTTTTTCCCCTCCTTACCCTGAACTACTGTGTTGCATTTCTGCTCCATCTCTACTCAAACTACACTTATAGGAACACTTATGCCCAGATTGTGTAAAGGTAGAATGCTATCTTGCGATGTGCTTATGTTTTGTGCATCTCTACTTGCATACAATTTTATAGGAACCTGTTTCTGCATTGTTATTACCAAGAGGGTGCCCGAGCCCAGGCTTTTGAACTGGCCTTTAAAAAAATTTTTTTAAAAGCCTCAGATGAAACACCCTTTCTTGAAGAACAGGATGTACAAGGGGACAGGGACGTACCTCGAGTTGGAGTAGGACTAGAAGGGAGTGGAGATCTCAGATGCCTAGAAAGCTTTTCTGTGGGAAGGCTAATGAGGGGATAAACCCTGGGGAGGGAGAACCTTCCTGTGTGTACAAACAGTATATAATGGCTTCCAGCAGGTCCAGAAGTGTGGAGCTCCTTCATATTCCTGAGACCCCTGTTGGAGCACAAATGACTGAGCCTGACCATATGGACTGTACTGATTTGGAAGCTAAGTTTGAGTACTAGTGTATGGAGATGTGAAAGGAGGGGGGGGTTAGAATTATAACCATTCTTTTGAGGAAAGACACATGCTGTTTTACCAGTGTTTGTCAGCTATGGTGTGGTGGATAGTGTCATTTGTTTGAAGTGAAACTATTCTAAGGGGAGTTGCTGTCAGAGGCCCAATGAGAAAACACTGAGGACTGTTTTTTTTTTCATTGATAGACTTGGACTGAGAAATGCCACAGGAAAAGACTGTTAAAAGCAACATTGGCTGGGCTAGAAGCCAGACAGCAGTGCTTTGCTTCCTTAGAGCCTCATTTGCATATACAGTTATGGACTGTTTGAGCCTTTGGAATTACAAGTTGTTTGCGGACATTATAGGTTTGAAATTGTTAAATAGACTGCTAAAAACACTTATCCAATGATGCAAAGTAAAAAGTCTGTCGCCAAATTTGAACTTATTTATTCACCCTAAGTGTGAAGACAGCAGAAAACAAGGATCTTGGCATGACAATGGCAGTAGCCTTGCAGATTCCTCAAGGTTGCCCAACAGTGATGATTAGTCTTGTTGTGGAGGACTCCTTACGTATTACCGAACATAAAACATGCTTTTATAAAATTATTCCTCACTACACTGTGGGAGTATGCAAACTAGTATACACACATTAAATGCATTTTGAACGTGCACATGTTACATTGTGAGATTTGTAACAGAAAACTTTTCCACTTTTCTCGGAGGATGACATATCGTATTTGTAGTAAAATCTATGAGGGACCTGGTTTGTGTGATTTATAGAAATCCAGTACAACATGATCATTTTTAATGAGAAAAAATACTAACAGCTACTGGTGCAATTGCCGTAAGAGATTTTCATCATTATTCTTTGATTAAAATTATTCTGGGATTTGGTACAAATTCTGTAATGGCTTTCAATGGGAAAGTATCCTGAATGATACGGTTACTATCCTTACAGACTAAACAGATCAACTGTTGAGAATGAAGCAACAGGTAAATTAGTGGATCACCCTTTTGGTTGCTGAAATACTACTAGAACTAGATTGCACAGCAACCAATCTCTTTTAAATTGGCATACGTTATTTTGCCAAATTATAGCAATGGAGAAGGTTAAGGCTTTGATTAGAGCAGTACTTGTCAATATTTTTGTGGCTGTGACCCCATGATTGTGACCAAATAAAAATGCGTGACCCCCATGAAAGTTCTGAATAGTGATACACCTGTGGAGAGCCCACACATTTCACAACCCCAGAAAAGGGGTTTTGTGACCTCATTTGGGGTCCAGACCCACAGTTTGGGAAACTCTGGATTAGAGATACCAGGAAGAAGTTGATTGAAGTTTGGAATGTGTTCGATATTTGTTTGCATCAACTAGATGAAATTGAAAGATAAATGCATCAGATGTGTTTCATATTGAAAGAAAATTAGTGCAAACGCATTTCTAAGATGTACACGTTTTCCTTGTTAATGTGATGCATGCTGACCTCCACATATAGCATTAGATTGATGTTTTAACTGTGTGTCCTCTGTACATAAAACCTGTGAATAAATGGAAAGTTAAAAGGGAAGAAACATTTTCCCAGGAAATTGTAGTACTTTTACACTCTCATTGGAAGCACTTTGTTTCTGGTTATTAGACCATTGTTTGTATGCACAACTACTACAAATCAAGCACAGTTCTTCCATGACCTATGCTGAGCAAATATTTCTTCTCCCCCTTCATCAGATTGAACAAAGTGCTGCAAATTCTGTAACTGCCACAAACTTCAGTTCATTCAAAAACGTCCAGCAAGTAGAGCTGCCAAAGGTAAATGTGTGTTATCTGTGTACATTGTCACATCAGTTCAGACAGTTAACTCTGTTACCTCCCAGTTAATTAATCTTTTGTGCTTATTGTGATCAATATTTTTTGCATCCATTATTTTGGTCTACTTTCTATGCTATTTGAAGATTAAGGACAACCACACTATCTCTATCATTACAGAAATCGAAACCTAAATAGTATCTCACCCTCTCAAAATGTTTCCCTTTTACCTTGATTTCTTGCTCTATTGATCATATTTCAAGACTTTCCTTCTTTTTTTTCTTTTAAGATGCTTTTATTATCTTTAGGGTTTCTGTATCTATAGACAATAAAAGGCATGCACATATTAAGAGCATATTTTCTAAAATGCATTTCTTATACATGCATGCTGATTTCCATGTCTGAATAAACTTTTCTATGTGGAAGTTTTGTGTAACCATTTACCTTCTAATGGGTTAATTTTATAACAGTGCACCTAAGCTTTCATGGCACATATTTTGTTCCTGTTTAAAAAAAAACATCACATATACACCTATGTCCTTTTTTACAAAACACCTTACTTGAAAGCTGCTACACAAATTTACACCAGCTACGAGGCAGAAGTAACTTTGTATATGTGCCAGCAAAAATCATTTCATATTTGTGTATTTTATAAAATAGACATCATAAGTGCTGGTCGTGTCTCTCCCCCCCCCCCCCCCCCCCCCCCCCCCCCCAACTCTATCCATTCTTTGCTCCCAGGAACATCTAATCTTATGTTGCTTAAAAGTAGGTGCTTTGTTTTCTTAATGCCTACTTTTATGTGGTATACCTCGGGCAGTTCCGGGAGCCTGTACTTGAGTGTGTAAGTGCTGTTCTATAGTCTCAAGTTGCTTATAAAATTACAACCTAAAAGATCTTTACCTCTTAGTATAGTCACATGCCAATTTATTAAAATTCCCCTTTCCTGAATCTGCATCTATGCTTTTTGTAGTGCAGACCTATTTTATGTGTATCAGTACGTTCTTTAGTTTTTCTGGATGTCTTTGTGTGTGTTCTAAAGTGGCTTTAGTGTCGTGGTCTATTGTAGTATTTCCCAAGTCGGTCCTGGAGTACTCCCTTGCCAATAAGTTTTTCAGGATATCTACAATGAATATGCATGAGATTGATTAGCATACACTGCTTCTATTGTATGCAAATCTCTTTCATGCGTATTCATTGTGGATATCCTGAAAACCTGGCTGGCAAGGGGGTATTCTAGGACTGACTTGGGAAACCCTGGTCTATTGTCAAACGACTGTGAACCTTAGGATAGTCTTGCTAAAAAGATGAAGTTTTAGGTTTAAAATGTATTTGATTTACTGCCTGTTTTAAATTATCTTAGCCGTTTCCAATTCTAAAACTAATTTTGCAATTCTCATAAAATAATAAGGCAAAGTAGAATGAAAAAAGGACTTCAGGGTGGAGAAACTTCATTCTCTTTTTATGCAGCTCCAAGTACATTAATTTACTAGCTCAACTGCTAAATAAAACTAATGCAAAGAAAGGCAGTGCAAGTTAAAAGTAAGCTTAAAGTACATCTTTAGATCTTATTTGATCCAAGAGTAAGACATTTCCAGCCTTATATCAGAGGGTAGCTCACAATAGAAAGAGAGCGCAACAATATTGAAGTCAGTGCACCTAGTGGTTTTCAGTCTGATTTGAGGGCCCCTTTTACAAAGCAACGGTAAGCCCAATGCGGGCTTACCGCTCACTAAAAGAGAAGTACCACTGGGCTACAGCAGCAGCCCAGTGGTATTTCCCACCCCCAGCGTGCCATCATATCCAGCACAACAAAAATATGTTTAGTTTTATAGAGCCAGTATGTACCCAGCAGTAATCGGGAGTGCCATGCACTGCCCGATTAACGCTGGGTTAGCACAGGAGC
This sequence comes from Microcaecilia unicolor, assembly GCF_901765095.1. Lineage (NCBI taxonomy): Eukaryota > Metazoa > Chordata > Amphibia > Gymnophiona > Siphonopidae > Microcaecilia > Microcaecilia unicolor. The sequence goes on from NC_044032.1 coordinate 296,596,768, forward strand.
CCATACCGCCACCTCAATGGTGCATGGCCATTTCCTGCAGCAAAGCAAGACCTATCTTTTACCCACTGTGGTAAAAGGGGGCCTCGGTGCACGTCGAAAATGCATGCCATTCCAGGCCCCCTTTTGCCACAGCTTGGTATAAGGGGCCCTTAGTGTATTTTGAAAAAAATTGATCTGAGATGAAGGGAGTTTGCAACAGGGTGTAAGGAACAAGTAAACATGGAAAAATCAGAGACATCAGAATAGAAAACCAAGTGAAATATGACTAAGATGGAGAAGACTGGGAGCTAGTATTGTTGTTTGAGCAAAGTAGTTATGTGGTCATATTTTCTGGCACCACAGAGGCGGATGATTGCCATATTTTGTACCAGCTGTAAGTGCCTAATAGGTTCTAGTATAGTCATTAGCAATGATCTAATCTATTTAGCTAGTTATTTATTATGAGATTGCTACCCTGCATTTTCCCAAGAAAGCTCAGGTTCAGTGTGGTTTGCATAACAAATTAAGAAGAAACATTACAAGGCAATTGATATTAATACAAAAATAGAACTATTAAAAGAAAATTGATTAAACAAGTATGGATAAGGATGTGCATGATCCTGGAGTCCAGAATTAGATGGGTAGAACATATTGGCCTCAGCGCATAGAAAGATCTCTATACTACTGTAGGTCTGAAATATGCTGATTTGATTTTAATAGAATCTTTATTAAGTATAGGTGGCCCTTTTATACAGAGGGAGCAAGCAATAGTTGGAGTGCCACTTCTTTAAAACAAACAAACCTTGCTTCAGTTTTCTCTGGATTCAGTTTGTGTTTTCTCAGCCAGCCAGTATTATGAAGGTTTGCCTTGGAAGTTGTATAAATCTGATTTAGTTAACAATTTAATGTCATCTGTATGCAGGAAAAGAATTAAGTCTAGATTGTGAAGCAGATTAAGATGTATGGCTAAAAAGATGTTAGCAAAGGATACCACAGTGGAGGAGGTATAAAACAGAGGTGGAATTATCCCAGTAAATATGAAACAGCTTGTTGTGCAGATAAGAATGGCACTAATCAAAAACAGGTCCTTTCAGACCCAGTTCACGGAGATAAGCAGAGAAGGATCCATGAGATTAAAAGCCACCAACATGTCTAGTGAAATGAATACTTAAAAATCAAGCAACTAAGTTTAAACATAGTGTGACTCTCAACTAGATGCCAGTGCAGTTTTACCAATAAAAGAGAAACTTTTTTCAAATTTTCTGGCATAACAGTAACCTAGCTGATGTCTTTTTGCAGCTTTTGTAGTTTGACAAAGGTTTTCATGTACATCTCACACACAAACCTTTACAATAATTAATTGAGTTCAGTTAACAGATTAAACTATAATTTTGAATTGGTAAAACTGAAAATAACTTCTATGTTTAGAAAGTTGACTCATCTTTCAAAAGATCTTTCTAATTAAAGCATTCTTTCGGTATTCCATTGAGAGCAATAGGTCAAGAATTAACCCAGCACTTTTAGTGAGATTTCAAATGGGAAGTGAGAGCAGCCAATATCTGTACTTCGATCTCACATTTCGCTTCTACTACATTAAAACATTTTTGAACAGTAGCTATATTCTTTGTTGCCAAAGAATGTAATGGGATGAGCAAAGTAATAAATGCATACCTATAGTAATACATCCATTTCCAAAGGTTTTGGAAGTAACCCCAAGAAAAATAAATTGTGTATACATGTAGTAAGCCAATTAAAAAAAAAAGAGTAGTTTTCGGTAAATAAGTAGGACAAATATCTAGTGAGCAATGCAGTTCAGTAAGTTAAGAGCTTTTGAACTTCTGTTAATTGAATTAGGGAAAAGAATTCCTCAATTTATCAGCTGGAACAGCAGAATCTAGAGTTAATTCTGAACAATTATTAGGAATGGACAAATGTTCTTTATTTCTTAAATAAACTGCCAATTCATCAGTCTTGGGAGTGGATGATGGTGATAGATGAGGTGATATCTAAAATCTGACACAACTTTATACAAGGATACTTGTGCCGGAAATGGTATTTAAAAGTGATGAGCTGTAGGAACTGAAACAAATCTCTGTAAACCTGGAAGATGTAATAGAGCAAATTGAGAAACTAAAAGTAACAAATCATCTGAACCGGATGGTATACGTCCTAGAGCAGTGTTTCCCAAGTCCAGACCTGGAGTACCCCTTGCCAGTCAGGTTTTCAGGATATCCACAATGAATATGTATGAACGTGATTTGCGTACACTGCTTCCATTATATGCAAATCTCTTTCATGCATATTTATTGTGGATATCCTGAAAACCTGACTGGCAAGGGGTACTCCTGGTCCAGACTTAGGAAACACTGTCCTAGAGTACTGATAGAACCAAAAAATGAAATTACAGATCTACGAGCAGTGATTTGTAATTTTATCTTCAAAATCAAGTGTGGTACCAGAAGATTGGAGGGTGGCGAAGGTAACATCAGTTTTTTAAAAGGGTTCTAGATGTGACGCGGGAAATTATAGACCTGCGAGTCTGACGTTGGTGCAAAATAGCAGAGACTATTATAAAGAACAAAATCATTGAACATGTACATAGGCATGTATAAATGGGACAAAGCCAACATGGATTTAGCCAAGGGAAGTCTTGCATCACCAATCAACTATATTGCTTTGAAGGGGCGAATAAACATGTGGATGAAGGTGAACTTTAGGTTGATATTATATGTCTGGATTTTCAGAAGGCATTTAACAAAGCATCTCATAAACGTCTCCTGAGGAAACTAAAAAGTAATGGGACAGGAGGCAGTGCCCTCTTGTGGATTAAGAACTGGTTTAGAGATTTAAAAAAACGTAGAGTAGGTTTAAATGGTCAATGTTCTTAATGGAGAAGGGTAAATAGTGGGGTTCCTCAGGGTTCTATGCTGGAACTACTGCTTTTTAACATACTTATAAATAACCCATAAAGAGGAATAGCAAGTGAGGTGATCAAACTTGCTGATGATACAAAATTATTCAAAGTTGTTAAATCACAAGAGGATTGTGAAAAATTGAAAGAGGATCTTACGACTGGGAGATGAGGCATCCAAATGGTGGATGATACTTAGTTTGAGCAAATGCAAAGTAATGCATGTAGGGAAGAGGAACCCAAACTGTAGCATCACGATGCAAGGTTTCATGTTAGGAGTTGCTGTCCAGGAAAAAGATCTAGGCGATGGTACATTAAAATCCTCTTCTTAGTGTGCAGCAGCGGCTAAGAAAGCAAATAGAAAATTAGGAATTGTTAGGAAAGGAATGGAGAACAAAAGTGAGAATATTATAATGTCTTGTATTGCTCCTTGGTGTGACCACACCTTGAATATTATGTGCAGTTCTGGTCACCGCATCTCCAAAATGATACAGCAGAATTAGAAAAGGTACAGAGAAAGGTGACCAAAATGATAAAGGGATTGGGACAACTTCCTTATGAGGGAAGGGTAAAGAGGCTAGGGCTCGTCAACTTGAAGAAGAGATGGCTGAAGGGAGATATGATAAAAGTTTATGAAATCCTGAATGGAGTGGAAGGAGTAGATGTGAATTTCTTGTTTGCTGTTTCCAAAATTAGAAGGATAGGGGGCATGCAATGAAGCTAATAAGTAATACATTTAAAATATATAATTAGGCTCTGGAATTTGTAATAAAATTAGTAAGCATTGTAAATTTAAAAAGGTTTGGACAAGTTCCTAAAAATAAGTTCTATGAAGATCCCTTGTAAAGAGGCAACCACCACTGGGGCGTGTGTTCAACTTCAGGTCTATCAGATCACCAGGTTGGTACTGCAGAGGTGGAGGAGTAGTATCTGAAGGAATCTACAGACAAGCAGTCTGTATCATGTCCCTAACAACAAACAGCTGAAAAATATAAAGCAAAATCATCATTTTCTTCCAGTCAAAAGCATAGGGGGGAGGGGTCAAACTGAGTGAGAAAGAGGCATATTCCTAAGAGAAAAATAGAGGGAAAGAGTGAGAAAGAGGCATATTCCAGGGAACGGGTAATGCTTGCAACCAGGTGAGATCAGTAGCTTCAAGACTCTTCCTTAATTTGTTTTTTTTTTTCAACAGGAAATCCAAACCTAGGAAAAAATTTCACTAAGTGAGGCATAAGCAACAAATTCTGCAGATTCATGAGTTAACATATTTCTACAGCAAAGTTTTCTTATCAGGAAGCCACCTGAAGTTGTTGCATCATACACAGCACAGAAGTATTTGGAAAATTTTGGTTGGACAAAAATAGAACCAAGATACTGACTACTAGAATCAGAATATTAAGAGCAACAAATAGTTCAAAATCACTATCCCTTCTAAGTACATAAGTAATGCCACACTGGGAAAAGACCAAAGGTCCATCGATCCCAGCATCCTGTCCACAACAGCGGCCAATCCAGGCCAAGGGCACTTGGCGAGCTTCCCAAACGTACAAACATTCTATACATGTTATGCCTGGAATTGTGGATTTTTCCCAAGTCCATTTAGTAGTGGTTTATGGACTTGTTCTTTAGGAAACCGTCTAACCCCTTTTTAAACTCTGCTAAGCTAACCGCCTTCACCACGTTCTCCGGCAACAAATTCTAGATTCCAGATTCTAGATAGGGTTACCATATTTTGTCCTCTCAAAAAGAGGACACATGTCCCACCCACCCACACCCACCCCTTTTGTATCCTTGCCCCGCCCCCTGTCAGATATTCCCCTCCCCCCGGGTCACATATCCACCTCCCCTCCCCTTACTTACTATCTACTGCCCTGGTGGTCTAGTGACCTCTTCGGGGCTGTCCTTGCACCGCATCCTGTTGCTTTGATGGTCTCGGGATTCAAAATGGGCACCGAGAGTTGAAGTCTCGCGTGGCCGCTTTAACTCTCGGCGGCCATTTTGAATCCCAAGACCGTCGCCGCAACAGAATGCAGGAAAAGGACAGCGTTCCGGGCAGGAAAGAGGGGATTCTTTCCTACCCCGAAGAGGTCACTAGACCACCAGGGCAGTAGATAGTAAGTAAGGGAAGGGGAGGCTAGGATAGGCCTGCCCACCCATTTGTCCAGAAATCCGGACAAACGGGCGGACTGGCAAAACACGTCCGGACGCCCGGACATGTCCTCAAAAAGAGGACATGTCCGGGTAAATCCGGACATATGGTAACCCTACTTCTAGAGCCCAACAACATTTAATTACTTAAATCATTCAGTTATTTATTTTCTTTTTCTTTTTTTTTCTTTTCCAAAGCATTTCTATTGGCAGTCAGTGGTAAAATTCTTTGTTATCCTTTCCTGTCACTAAAATAGGAAATTATCATCTTAAATCTAAGCTGATGTTTAAAACAGTCAGTACATGAGCCCTCCCCCTCCTTCCTCCCAATCCCCAGTTGCAATCCAGGGGAAAAGGAAGAAAAGACTTCCTTAAATCTGCTGTATGTTACATTTTAGTTATCAGACTTAGAACTCAGGGGAAAGAACAGACCAGGCACATTTAAATCATTGGATTCACTTCCTCATCCGTTCCCAGCACACAGACAAGACACTTATTAGCAAGCTTTATCTGTACTATTTTTACTAAAGGTTTTTTGTTCCTACATTTTGGCTTAGATCTTCTGACAGATGACAAAGTTAAACAAAGAGTTGCCAGCATGTGACTGCAAATCAGTTACAGGGACTGCACATAAGATTAACCACAATACATGACTTGTTTGTGTTGTAAAAAAAAATCATCTTATTTATTTTCAATTTCTATACCTCTTAAATGTAAGCGGTATACAAAATACAAACAAAATATACATTAAAGGAAATTAGAAATAAAATTACAAATAAAATAAACCCACACACTCTCTGCTGATAATGCAACATGCTGTTTTAACTACTCCATATATTACTGTTCCAATCTAGAATTACAGAAATACCTCAACAAATAAAAAGGTCTTCAAATAACATTTAAATTATGAAGCTTCTGTACACAATCGTAACTGCCCCTTCAAAGAGTCCACATGGAAATCCCAGCTATAGAAAAGGTTGAGAGCTTTGTATCATTGTATATCACACCAGCAGATGAATCAAGTGAAAAACGCATTGCTGCCTGTGACCTCAGAGTCCTACGTGGGCGATAAATGCAAAAACAATCCTTTTTGCATCTACCGCCCAGGTAGGACCTTCAGATATTGTGGTGCCGGCAAGTAAATCGCTTCATAAACAAAACAGAGTACTTTAAACTGTATACGGAAATAGACTGGCAACCATTGCAGTTGTTTCAAAATAGGGGTGATATGAGTAACCCTAGGCACACCAGTAACCAGCCTTGCTGCTGTTTTCTGTGCCAACTGCGGCACCTAATCCTGTATTTACATAATCCTAATCCTGGATTTACATAATCCAAGATGCAGAGCATTGCAGTAATCAATCTGAGACAAAACCATACTCCGTATCACACTACAAAAATCGCTTAATAGTAACATAGGCTTCAGCCTAAATAAGAGACAGAGTTGAGCAAAACAAGTCTAAATAATATTCACCACTTGATATGTCATTGTCAAGCCTGAGTCCAAAAACACCCCCAACAGTTTCACCACCCTTTGAACAGGTAAACTCATCCCATTCAACAGCAAGAAAGAGGGCCAAAATTCTTCAACATTTCTACCCAAATCATAACCTCAGATTTTTTTCAGTATTCAAAAGTAGACCACGTTCACGCATCCAAACATTAATTTCATTCATATATGACTGTACTTGTAAATCCAAGCAAGCATCCCATACAGTAATAGGGAAGAAAATTGGATATTGTCAGCATATAAATGATAACTGAAGCCTAAGTTTTGAAAAATGGTCCTTAAAGAGGCCATATACACTTTGAACAATAGGGCAGAACCCTACTTCACCCCTTTCTCTAAGTAAACCTCATGAGAAACTTATCCCTCACTCCTCCCACTCGAAGAATGTCCCACCAAGTAGGATGCGAACCAATGTAACACTCCATCTTTCATCCCTAATCTACTTAGTTTAGATAACAGCTGGGCGTTCACAGAATCAAAAGCCCCTGAAATATTCAACAATATGAAAAACAAGCAAATATTTTTATCAAACCCTCTCCTTATCTCATCTATTGTAGATGAGCCCATGAGCCCTGTGAAAACCAAACTGACACACAACCTACCTTCTCAACAAACTTCTCCAGTTGGCACAATACAATTTTTTTCAATACTTTCCTAAAAAAGGAACAACTGAGATTGGTCTAAAATTACTCATGACATCTAACCCCTCTTTCTTCAATAATGGTTTCACTGTCGCTCGCTTATAGTCCAATGAACAAGTACCCTTTACCAAAGATTTATTAACAATCAACAGTTGAGTTTCACTGATATTTCTCCCTGCTTTTCTTCATTTGTGCATTGTATCCATGTATCCATATGCATTTTATCCATGTATGTAATGTGTCTAAGCAGTACTTAGGGGTCCTTCTTTTGGCCAAGATGTGTATAAATGTGAGTGAAACATTTAAGGGTTTTTTTTTTGTTTGTTTCTAAGCGTTTAATAAAGGAAGCTTTTAGCTTGAATATGAGATCATAGGGCCTCTTTTACTAAGGTGCGCTAGGGTGTGCTAAATGTTAGCGACATCCATAGGATTATATGGATGCCGCTAACATTTAGCACGCCCTAAATATTACAGCGCACTAAAACACTAGCACACCATAGTAAAAGACCCACATAGTAACTTTTTGTGTTGGAATATTTACAATGAATATTCAAGAGAGATATTTGCATGCACTGCCTCCACTGCATTCACATCTTTCATATGAATATTCATTGTGGATATCCTGAAACCCTGACTGGCTGAGGTACCTCCAGGACCAGGTTTGGTAGCAACTGAGTCAAAGGATACTGTTTTTATAATGTCACAGTACATATGGTGCAGTTTGTAAGCCTATTAAGTAGTAAGAATACGTGGGTTTTATTTTATGATCTCCAAATATATTTTTCTCATTTTTATGTCAACTGTTAGAAGTTTGGGACTACTACAGTGTTCTCCACAGTGCTTTCTTTTATGTATTAGAAAGTTTTAGTTGTTTCTTACTGTTATCTCCAGACCATTCCCCACAAGTGGGTATATGCCTTCTTACCAGCAGTTGGGGGAGACTGAGAACACCTGAATCACATCACCTAATAAGGTGGCATGCAGCCCTAGGTCAGCCAGAATTTCTCAGTCTCCTCAGCAGATGGTAAGTGAGTGCAGCCCTGCATAGATATTTATTGGCATGGCCTATTGGTCCCATGATAAAGAGAAAGAGAAGCCAGTTCGTAAAGACCAGGAAGTTTTCCCTCTGACAACGGACTTAACCCATTAGTGCCCAGTGTTCCCATTTTATGGCTTATTATGGGAACATTGGGCACTAATGGGTTAATTTAAGAAAGAAAACAAAAAGAAAAAATACATCCGGGAACTCTGTGCAAACCTGGTTTGGGTCTGCTGCCACCGGTTGAGGCGTCTCACTTTGGAGCTTGGCCCCGGGGGTGCACACGCCAGACTCCAGGTCCCTTGACCTACTGTTTGAGCTTGCCTTGGCCTCCTCCCACTTCCTGAAAGGGGGGGTGGGGTTCCTTGAGACCTACTCTTTGGGTACTGGAATCAACCCTGACTGCTTGTCTGAAGGGAAAAAAAAGAAAACAATAAGAATGGAAGAGTCCAGTGGAGCTTTGAGTCTCACCTGTTTGTTCCGGTCTGGGGGTTGAAAGTGTCAGCACTATTGGCAGAGGGAGGCTGCACTGGGCTCTGTGTATTTTCTGTTGGTATGCAAATGGTGGCTATAGCGCCTGTGATGCTGCGCACCAAGTTTCAGCAATTACCAGTCTCTGCTGTGTCTATTCTGAAGCAGGTGCGGCAGACACAGCACTGAAAGACTGCTGGCAGTGGTCTCTCTGAACGCCAGATCAGTGTGGCTGAGAACCTATGGAATACTTAAGAAGCCCCCATTTCAGTGGCAATTTCAGCAATTTTTGGTTAGTTTGAGGGAGCAACAGTCTGTGCTCCAGAACGCTGATTCTATCCAGGCAAGTTGTGGGGGTGTGGACCATCCCCTTCCTGCAATTTGTGCTGCTGCTTCATCAGGCATTTTATTTGAAACAAGGCCTCCCTGTTTCCTCTGCTCTGCAACCTCTAGGGATTCAGGAATTCAGTGAGCCCTCAGGGTAAAAGCAGTGCCTGTCTCTGAGAGAAGAAGCAGAGGACTTTGATTCCATGTCCTCCCTTCCTCCTTTGGGGGAGGATGAGAACAGGTCTGGATGAGGACTTAGAGGACTCTGGACAATACTTCTCAGGGAGGACTCCTCTGCGGTCTGTATTTTCAGGAGACCAGAACTACCATATTCGATTTCTCAGGCCTCTTAGTTTAGAGGATGATCAGCCTCAGGTGCTCAGAAAGGGAGGGAATTTGTCATCCCTCCCAAAGCCTGTCCCTTCAATGAGGATCTCAAGGAAATGGTGGAGGCTGAATGGCAGTCTCCAGGTGCCACCATCAGGATTGATCGGGCTGTGGCAAGACTTTACCTGCTTCCCATACTGGAGAAGGAGAAATTCTGTTTGCCTACTGTGGATTTGCTGGTCACAGCGGTCATTAAGCAGACCACTATTCCAGTGGAAGGCTGCTATTAAGGACCCTCAGGATTGCCAATTGGAGGCACTCTTGAAAGAGGTCCTTTGATTTCTCCACATTGGCCTCGCAGGCAGCAGTTTTTGTTGTGGGGGGGGGGGGGTATATGGCCAGAGCCTGCTTTTACTGGGTGGAGAGGCTCCCTGATTGTCCATGGGAGAGTCCGGACATGGTCATTAACCTGGAGATGGTCACTGCCTTTTTGGCTGATGCCTTCTATGATTTAGTTCAGACTTCAGCCAGGAATTTGGCCTTGGCAGAGTCTAAGCGGCATTTTCCTTGGCTCAGAAATTGAGCCACTGACCTAAAGTGCATCTTAGTCAGTTGCTTTTTGGGGCAAGCCGATGTTTGGAGAGGATTTGGAGAAACTGGTGTAAGACCTTGGTGCATGCATGGTGGCCGCTTTAAGGAGGCCTGCAGATACCACCTCAGCAGGGCAGGTTCCTCCCAGAGGGTGCATTTTTAAGAGACAGTCCTTTCAGTCCTTTTGAGGGGGCCGCCAAGGTGATCGAGATCCTGAACAAGTGGTGTCCACATCCTCCCAGTCTGCCCAGTGAGGGTTTGGGGACTCATCCTACTATGATTCCCATTGCGGGTCATTTGCAATTAAGAACATAATAACATAAGAATTATACTGGTCTATGTAGCCAGGTATCCTGCTTCCAAAAGTGGCCAATCCAGGTCACAAGTACCTGGCAGAAATCCAATTAGTAGTAACATTCCATACTACCAATCCCAGGGCAAGCAGTGGCTTCCCCCATGTCTATTTCCATAACATACTATGGACCTTTCCTCCAGGAACTTGTCCAAAACTTTTTCTAAAACCAGATACGCTAACTGCTGTTACCACGTCCTCCAAGAAGTTCCAGAGCTTAACTGTTCTTTGAGTGAAAAAATATTTCCTCAGGTTTATTTTAAAAGTATTTCCATGTAGTTTCATTGTGTCCCCTGGTCTTTGTACTTTTTGAAAGAGTGAAAATTTGATTTACTTGTACCCGTTCTACATCACTTAGGATTTTGTAGACCTCAATCATATCTCCCCTCAGCCTTCTCTTTTCCAAGCTGAAGAGCCCTAACTTCTTTAGCCTTTCCTCATATGATAGGAGTTCCATCCCCTTTATCTTTTTGGATGCTCTTCTTTGAACCTTTTCTAATTCCGCTATACCTTTTTTTTTTTTAGATAAAGGCAGCACAGTACTCAAGGTGAAGTCACATCATGGAGCAATACAGAGGCATTATAATATTCTTGGTCTTATTTTGCATCCCTTTCCTAATAATTCCTAGCATTCTGTTTGCTTTTTTGGCTGATGCCGCACACTGACCAGAAAATTTCAGTGTATTGTCTAGAATGACACCTAGATCTTTTTCTTGGGTGCTGATTCGTAAGGTGGACCCTAGGATCAGGTAACTATGATTCGGATTATTCTTCCCAATCTGCATAACTTTGCATTTGCCCACATTATATGTCATCAGCCATTTGGATGACCAGTATTCCAGTATTTCTAAGGTCTTCCTGCGGTTTTTCACAATCCACATGTTTTTCTTTTACATCTTTCAGTAGTTTTGTGTTATCTGCAAATTTAATCACCTTACTTATTCCATTTTCCAGATTATTTATAAATATGTTAAATAGCACCTGTCCCAGTACAGATCCCTGTGGCACTCCACTATTCACCCTCCTACATTTCGAAAAATGGCCATTTAACCCTGTCTTCTGTTTTCTCTCCAGTAATCAATTCCTAATCTACAGAAGGACATTGCCTTTTATCCAATTAGTTTTAATTTTCTCAGGAGTCTCTCATGAGGAACTTTGTGAAAAGGTTTCTGAAAATCTAGATACACTATATCAACCGGCTCACCTTTATTCACATTTATTTATTTTATTTATTACCAGCCTTAATATTCCGCTATGGCCTAACACAAAGGCATAAAGCGGTTTACATGGTATAAAATTTACATAAAACAGCAGTTGAAATAACAAAATATACAATATACGGTGCAAACAGAGCCATGGAAAAATAAAGTTGAGCATTGTGAAGGAGAGGGGAAGGACAAGGAAAACAAAGGGGTCTTCAGGGCTCATTTAAAGGTCGGGAGAGAAGGTTGATTACGGATGGTAAATGGGAGGTTTTTCCAAAGTTTTTTCCTAGATAACTGAAAGCGGTCTCACGAGTGGTAGACAAATCTGTGTAGGGGAGGAGAGGGTGAAAGATTATGGTCAGCAGAACGAAGGAAATGTAAAGGTATATATGGAATGAGACAATCAGCAACATAAGAAGTGGTGGAAAAAAGCTTGGACTTAAAAAAAAAAACAAGAATAAAGATTTTATACTGTATCTGAGCTGATGATAAAGGGAGCCAATGTTCAGAAAGAAGAAGGAGGTGTAACCTGTTCAAATCTACATGCATTGTAAAATAGTTTAAGGGCCGTTGATTGAACTGTAATTCTTGAGAGAGTGTAAAGGGAGACCGGCATAAAGAGCATTGCAGTAATCTAAATGGGAAATGACTAAGGCAGGAAAGGACGCACAGCACAAATTTGGCGAAGAGTGAAAAAAAAGCAGACCAGAGAGCTTCATCAATTTGAGGTTTGAATGAAAGATCAGAATCAAAAATTTTGATGTCGTCTGCATAACAGAAGTGGGTACACCCTTGATCCTGAATAAATATTAAAAAGGGCTGGGGAAAGAATAGAACCCTGGGGGATTAAATCATGTACTGCTGCTAGCAAAGTCTCTGTACTTTGATGGTGATGAAAACCAGATTGAAATGGATGTAGAACATTACTGTTTTCAATATGCTGGTGTAATTAATTGTGAACTAGTTTTTCTGCAACTTTTGCCAGATATGGAATGTTAGAAATTGGTTGAAAACCAATGAAGCAGATTTGAGAGGCAAGACTTCCCTTGGCCAAATCCATTCTGACGCTGTCCCATTAATCTATGTTTGTCAATGTGCTTCTTAATTTTATTCTTTATAATATCCACTGTTTTGCCCGACACTGAAGTCAGTCTTTCCCTTCTGTAATTTCCTGAAGCACCCCTGGAACCATTTTAAAAAAGACATTACATTTGCCACCCTCCAATCTTTAGGTACTACGAATGATTTTAACGAAAGGTTACATATCACTAACAGCAGATCAGCAGTTTCATGTGTTCTTCAGTACCCTGGGGTATATATACCATCAGTCAATTTGACTCAGTATTTGACTCAGTATGTCTTCCAGGTTCACTGAGATTTTTTCAGTTCCTCGCATCATCACCTTTGAAAACCATTTGTGGTACAGGTAGATCACATCTTCCATAAAGAAAAAAAATCAAAGAATTCATTCAGTGTTTCAGCTATGGCCTTGTCCTCCCCGAGTACCCCTTTTGCTCCTTCATGATCTGATGCTCCCGCGGATTCCTTTACAGGCTTTCTGCTTCTGATGTACCTGAAAATGGTGTTACTGTGAGTTTTTGTCTCTTCGGCGAATTTTTCTTCATATTCTTTTTTTTTTTTAGCCTTTATCGATGCTTTTCATCTAGCTTGATAGTGCTTACGTTGGTACTCATTTGCTCTAACACTGGGGGACAGCGTTTTCATTTTGATGACCGTGCAGAAGAGCAAGTTTTACCACCATACACGGTCCTTATACCTTCGAGATCCCTGACGCAGGCTCTGTGCGCCAAAACACAGCCCATTGGGTTATTGTTTGAAGATTGTTTCCTAAGTTGTGTGATTAAAGGATTCTTGTCCCAATTTCTGAAGGCTCTTGGTGCTTTCTTTTTGCTACTTGGACTTTGTCTTGTGCTTTGTACTCTCTCTTTGTTGTATTATTTGGGTTTCTGCCAGGTCCTTGTGACATGGATTGGCCACAGTTGGAAACAGGATACTAAGCTAAGTGGACCATTGGTCTGACCCATTATGACTATTCTTATGTAATTGATGAGTGGGTTTGCCCGATGTGGAAGGAGGGAACTAACACCTCAGAAATTCTGTATCATTAGTTTGCTTCCCCCTAGAGCAAGCAGATAAGCTCCTTTTAAAAAAAAATCTAGATCCCCTTCTACTAAACAACAGAAGATAACCTCACAGCTAACCCTACAATATAAAACTAGAATTTCAAAAATCCCTTTTATAAAGAAATGCTCTTACTCTTAATTACACAGGATCAAGATGGATTAGGTATTGCAATTAGTGAAGAGGATACAGTTAATGGAGTACTTATCAAAAATATAACGGACTATGGAGCAGCAGCAAAGGTAAGACTTCTAAATGCTGGCCTGGTAAAAGGAAAGTATTATAACAGGATAGTATTTGTTTTAATGCTTTTTCTGATTGCTTTCATAGGATGGACGAATCAAGGTTGGTGATCGAATCTTAGCAGTGGATGATGAATGTGTTTTGGGCCATCCAACAGAAAAGGTGAATAAGGAAAATAGTTATTATGGCACACAGTCAGCACAGATTTTGACAGCAAGCGAAGTTAGGAACTCCTACATTAGTATTGAAAGATTTTGTTTTGCAATATTATTTTGCATAAGACCATCTTCCAGGGGCAAGATTTAACTTCTCTTTCACTTTCCAGACATGCATACTCTGCAGATTTATATAAATTGATATTTGTTGTCCTTATGTTGCTTTATTTATTTTTTTTTTTACATTTTGTTCTCTTTTCTGCACACGGGAGCAATTCTGTAAGTGGGTGCCTCCACTTAGGTGCCACGATGTCAAGTGCTGAGAGTCGGTTCTATAATAGCTTCTAGGTGCCCAGATTATGTTATAGAATATAGCGTAACCCGATTTCAATGCGCTTTACATTTATTTGTCCATAGTTATTCCAGCAGGGATGCGTGTAACTTACAGTATTCTGTAAGTTACATGTGTAAGTGGGAGACACACCGATATCCTGCCCATGTGAACCCCCCCTTACATTTATTGCACAATGCCACTTACATGCACTGTTACAGAATAGTACTTAGATGCCCTGCTGGCACTTTTCTGGGCAAATATGCTCTTACACATGTTAGCTTTAGTATTCTGAACATTTATACATGCAAGGGGTGTGTAAGGGTGAGTGCCCAGTAATTGAATTGCCCTTTACATGTATTACACTTTGCTCTTAGCAAATTAGATGTTTTTCTTTTGTGAACAGCAGAGCTTTCCAAACCGTGGGCCATAAAACCCATGCTTATGGTCGTAACCTGGGTGGGTGCTATACAGGACAGAATTTTTCTGCGCTCACCAGGGGTTGTTTGAATGAGGGTCGCAGCTGCTAAAATATTGGTGAGTGCTGATGTATGGCAAAGTAGTCATTTACTTCAAAGGTTCTAGTAACCTAAACAGCCCTTTCTCTACCTGTTGAAGCTATAGACATCCCAACCTACTGTAATTCTTTATTTTGTTTCCTAATTGTAGTTATTGAAAAGTAGACTTAAACAAAATCCTCACTTTGAAAGTTGCCGAATTAAGGGTCATTGACTTGATATTCTGCCTTTCTATGGTACAGCCAAAGCATTTACGTATTCTATGCAGGTACTTTTTCTGTCCCTAAGGGGCTCAAAATCTGTTTTTGTGCCTGGGGCAATAACAATAAAGGGTTAAGTGACTTCCCATAGTCATAAGGAGCTGCAGTGAGAATTGAACCCAATTCCTCAGGTTCTCAGCCCACTGCAGTAACCATTAGGCTACTCTTCCTCTAAATCATGAACGTGTTTTTAAATGACAGTCTGTGTGATTTTTATTGATGTCTCTTATTTGCTAACATGTTTCCTTATCAACTTGCTAGATGGGGTCATGTCACTCAGCCAATGGAGGCAGAGAACACTGATTTCCACTGACATTATTAGCAATATAAGGAAACAAGCACATCTTATAATAGCTGACCTAGATTCAGAAAACTCGAACGAGCATGGAGAAAAACAAAAGACGAACACACACGCAACACATGGAAACAATCACAAAGAAAATACAAATACTCAATAAGGCAGACCAAAAGATCATACTATAAAACTAAAATAGGGACAGATTACAAAGACACGAAGAAATTATACCAACTCGTGAACAAACTCCTAGACACCAACTTGGTCACTATATCGAATACAGACATCCCATCTGCAGACAATGAAAAAATTGCAAACCTACGCAACACGCTACCTCAGAACAACACTGACATTGAAATATTCCTTAATGATTTGGACCCAACCACGGGAGATTACCCGGCTGACCGAACCTGGTTAAAATTCGCCCTCCTTACCGTTGATGCAGTTGCACAGGCGATCATCAGGTTCTCCAACACTCACTGTAAACTAGATACCTGTCCCAACTACCTAATGAAATCCGCCCCTGACGCTTCATAGTAGACCTCACATCCCACCTAAACTACATGCTTCAGCAAGGTCTCTTCCTTAAGGAAAATGGCAATATCCTACTCATTCCAATACCAAAAGACACCAAGAAAAAAACAAATGAAATCACTAACTACCGTTTAGTAGCATCCATTCCGTTATCAGTCAAGCTGATGGAAAGCATGGTAGCCAAACAATTTACAGATTATATAAACAAATTCTCAATATTACACGAATCACAGTCAGGTTTTCACCCCCTCCACAGCACAGAAACAGTACTACTCACTCTCCTAGCCAAATTCAAGCAGGAAATAGCAATAGGCAAAAAACATCCTCCCTCTCCAATTCGACATGTCTAGTGCATTCGACATGGTAAAACCATAATATATTAATATTACTAGATAAGTTTGGGGTTGGTGTAAACATACTTAGCTGGATACCACAAGAACAAGTGTGAATAAATTCTGAAAGCCACATCTCACACTTAAAAAAAAAAAAAAAAAAAAAAAAAACACAACTCTCTTGGCTCCTCTAATTACCAATTAATGCTTTTTGATCATTTATCTTTGTTTTCACATTTCATTAAAGAGGCTTATGAAATCGGCTGATCTCCTTCATTTGAGGTTCCTTGATCTAACCAGTGAATTCCTAGCTCAGGGTACCACTGATGCTCACCTTCTGGGATCAGCTAAACCTTTTATTTTATGGGTGCAACCAGATGACTTGAGGAACTCCTGCTTATTGCCCTTGGAGGCACCTCTTCAAAGGCAGAATCACCTGTGAGATTGGAAAAGAATGGGTTAATTTAATGTGTTGCAGTGATGGATTTATGCGGAAAGTTGACAGTCCTAGACCTAGAGATGGGAATAACTAGTGAGGTAATTAAATTCGCCGATGACACAAAATTATTCAGGGTCGTCAAGTCGCAGGAGGAATGTGAACGATTACAGGAGGACCTTGCGAGACTGGGAGAATGGGCGTGCAAGTGGCAGATGAAGTTCAATGTTGACAAGTGCAAAGTGATGCATGTGGGTAAGAGGAACCCGAATTATAGCTACGTCTTGCAAGGTTCCGCGTTAGGAGTTACGGATCAAGAAAGGGATCTGGGTGTCGTCTTCGATGATACGCTGAAACCTTCTGCTCAGTGTGCTGCTGCGGCTAGGAAAGCGAATAGAATGTTGGGTGTTATTAGGAAGGGTATGGAGTCCAGGTGTGCGGATGTTATAATGCCGTTGTATCGCTCCATGGTGCGACCGCACCTGGAGTATTGTGTTCAGTACTGGTCTCCGTATCTCAAAAAAGATATAGTGGAATTGGAAAAGGTACAGCGAAGGGCGACGAAAATGATAGTGGGGATGGGACGACTTTCCTATGAAGAGAGGCTGAGAAGGCTAGGGCTTTTCAGCTTGGAGAAGAGACGGCTGAGGGGAGATATGATAGAAGTGTATAAAATAATGAGTGGAATGGATCGGGTGGATGTGAAGCGACTGTTCACGCTATCCAAAAATACTAGGACTAGAGGGCATGAGTTGAAGCTACAGTGTGGTAAATTTAAAACGAATCGGAGAAAATTTTTCTTCACCCAACGTGTAATTAGACTCTGGAATTCGTTGCCGGAGAACGTGGTACGGGCGGTTAGCTTGACGGAGTTTAAAAAGGGGTTAGATAGATTCCTAAAGGACAAGTCCATAGACCGCTATTAAATGGACTTGGAAAAATTCCGCATTTTTAGGTATAACTTGTCTGGAATGTTTTTACGTTTGGGGAGCGTGCCAGGTGCCCTTGACCTGGATTGGCCACTGTCGGTGACAGGATGCTGGGCTAGATGGACCTTTGGTCTTTCCCAGTATGGCACTACTTATGTACTTATGTCCTATTTTTCTCTGGTTCCCTGCATGATGTCTCTGATGCACTCCTGTGTTGTTTGCTCGTTGGGTTGCCTGGTACCTGGGACTGAAAAATTCTGGTACTGGTTTAACAGCTTTTCCACAGACTGTGTAGGTATCTAATGATTTTCGGTGTACGTTTCTATCTCCTGACCCATGAGTCAGAATTTCAGAGAGAAAATGGAAAGCACATATGTATAGTTAAGGATTTGTTTGCAGGGGAGAGGTATAAATCCTTAGCACAGATATTAAATAGTGAGGAGCATCATTTTTAAGGACTTTATGTATTAACAGTAAAATTTTGAACATCCCATGAAATTGTACCAGAAGCCAATGAAGGGTCTCCAACTTGGTGGGGGGGGGGAGGTAATATGATGATATCTAGAGACTCTTAAGCATGCAGCTGCATTCTGTACAAGTTTTAAAGACTGCATAGAATTCAAAGGTAAGCCTAGAAACAGAGAATTACAGTATTCGAATTCAGGAGGTATCATAACTTGAACAGATCTAAAATCCTCCTGAGAAAGATTGCTCATTAATCTTTCCAACATTCACAACTTGAATAATGCATCTCTTACCATATTAGGAGCAGCTTTCAAACACTGTAAACAAATGGCATCTTAGAAACTGAATACAAAACAAAATGAAATAGTTCTAACTAGTAAATCAAATATCTGATGCAGTTTATTCCTTTAAGGCTATAAATTGACCATCTGGAGATATCACTAAGTAAAAATTGGTTTTCTTGATTTTCTGTGTGACTGCTTTGTTATTTCCTACATGTTTGCTCAGTTTATTTCTATTCCCAGTTCCTGAACAGTGAACACAGGCATGCCAAGGTTAGATGTATCATTTTGTAGCTGAAACTAGTTAGGTAATGGTGATGCAATTA
This sequence comes from Microcaecilia unicolor, assembly GCF_901765095.1. NCBI lineage: Eukaryota > Metazoa > Chordata > Amphibia > Gymnophiona > Siphonopidae > Microcaecilia > Microcaecilia unicolor. The sequence goes on from NC_044032.1 coordinate 296,615,516, forward strand.
TTTGATAAAAGTTAAAGGAAAGTCATATTCTGTGAACTTCATATTCCAGCTGCACATTCATTAAGTAAATTGACATATGTAAGAGGGTTTGGGCTGTCCAGGTTACCCAATATATGCATAAATGTATAATCTAAAGGATTTGTATAGTTTGTTTGTTCTGTGGATGTCAACAAAGCTTTTGCATTGGTTTGATTTTGAAAGTTGCTATGGTTAAAAAAAAAAAAAAACTGCAGGGTAAATATTCAGCCTGCGGCAGTGAGTATTTTGCTGATCACTGCTGAAATTCAGTGCTGATCCGTGTTCGGGATTTGGCATTGAATGGCGCTGGCTTACACATAGATGGTTAAATCAGTGTTCAGAACTTAACCAACCATGGGTTGCCGCATAAATATATAACTGCTTTATGTGGTCCCATTTATGCTGTTACCCTTTGAACACCCCCAAAGTAGCCAGCTTTCATTTAGGAGTTAATCGCTAATTTTCAGTGGCGATAAACACTTAAGTGCTGCTGAAAATTAACAGATAGCCCCAAATAAGCAATTTTAACTGGTCAGAGGCTGTTTCTGGCCAGTTAAATCATTTTGAATATCGACCAGTGCAGTTCATATCTTCTTTATTGATGAGCTTATAATACGTTATTCATCAGGTTATCAATCTGTTGATAAAAGCAAAGAATACTGTAAAGCTGACAGTCAGTGCAGTTGAACCAGATATCGAGAAACCCCTTCCCTCAGCACACTCATTTGGCACCACCAAAATGGAGAGGAAGAATAGTCAGCAGCCTGCTGTAGCATCGTTCCCTGAAGCTGAACCAGTCGAAAGTAAGACTGTAATTACCTTATCTTTAATTACATTAAGGGAGAAAAAAGAAATCTCCTATGTTATACATTATACTCAATTTAGCTTAGAAGACCAAGTTGTAGTGCTGTTTTTTTTTTTTTTTTGGGGGGGGGGAAGTTACCAATGTGGGATACTATTAAGACTTGTTATCTTATTATTAATCTGAGTTATTAGTAACTAGGTCTCATTTCATAAAATGGGACCCGTGGTAAAATAGCGCATCATAACGATGGCCTACATTGATATCTGTGCCCCCTGTTGTTTGTGTCATTGCTGCTTTCATCTTTATCAATAATCTTCAGAAATGCAAAACCTCTTTAGTGAGCTTAAACAGGTACCGGCTATATCAGCATGTCAGTAATACTCTGATATATTCCATTTTGTGTTTCTAGGAACCATATCTCTAGGTTACCATTTATGTTGTATGTTTTATGATTTCAGGTGCAAGCAGATCATCAACCCCTGCCACTATAACCTCAGATCCAGCTACTTGTCCAGTTATTCCAGGATGTGAGACAACCATTGACATTTCCAAGGGGCGCACAGGGCTTGGACTGAGTATTGTTGGGGGTGCAGACACTTTGCTGGTGAGTTTGTTGTGCCATATTGATGTCCCATATCAGCACAGAACACAGTACTAAAATATTGGCATTTCATGTGTGTCTGACAATCCTTCTATATCAAATATTTTATTGACAAGTCATTAGTTTAAAAATTCTTTATGCTGCTTATCTGCACGTCTCCTGCATTCTGGAAAGCGACCATGATAAGGCGAGAACCACTAATTATATTATAATCTTTAGAGGGAATTGGTTCCTGTCAATTGTGGTGTCACTCATGATTCAAGTACAAGGTAGGTAAAACAGAGTCTTGCCATTCCTGTAGTTTAAGGAAATGGAAGGATAATACTGTCAAAAATTTTATAATGGTCGCAAAGTAAATTGTTTCATTGGAACAGAGTGGGTATCATATAGCAAGTACTAACATAAGTATTGCCATACTGAGACAGACTGGAGGTCCATCGTTCCAGTATCCTGTTTCCAACAGTGGTCAATCCAGGTCACAAATACCTTTCAAGATCCCAAAAAAGTACAAAACATTTTATACTGCTTATCCCAGAAATAGTGGATTTTCCCCAAGTCCATTTAATAATGGTCTATGGAGTTTTCCTTTAGGAAGCTTTCCAAACCTTTTTTAAACTCCGCTAAGCTAACCATCTTTACCACATTCTCTGGCAATGAATTCCAGAGTTTAATTACACGTTAAGTGAAGAAAACATTTCTCTGATTCTTTTTAAATTTACTACTTTGTAGCTTCATCGAATGCCCCCTAGACCTAGTATTTTTGGAAAGAGTAAACAGATGCTTCATGTCTACCCTTTCCACTCCACTCATTATTTTATGGACCGCTATCATATCTCCCCTCAGCCGTCTTTTCTCCAAGCAGAAGAGGCCTAACCACTTTAGCCTTTCCTCATAGGGAAGTCATCACATCCCCTTTATCATTTTCATCGCCCTGCTCTGCATCTTTTCTAATTCCACTATATCTTTTTTTAGATGCAGTGACTAGAATTGAACACAGTATTCGAGGTGCGGGTCGCACATGGAGCGACACAAAGGCATTATAACGTCCTCATTTTTGTTTTCCATTCCTTCCTAATATTACCTAACATTCTCTTTGCCTTCTTAGCCACCACAGCAGACTGAGCAGAAGGTTTCAACGGATCATCAATGAATACACCTAGATCCCTTTCTTGGTCAGTGACTCCTAACATGGAACCTTGCATTACGTAGCTATAATTCGGGTTCCTCTTTCCCACATGCATCACTTTGAACTTGCTCACATTAAACGTCATTTAGACGCCCAGTCTCATAAGGTCTTCTTTTTCACAATCCTCTTGGGACTTAACTTTGAATAACTTTGTGTCATCAGCAAATTTAATTACCTCACTAGTTACTCCTATTCTCTAGGTCATTTATAAATATGTTGAAAAGCAGCGGTCCCAGCACAGACCCCTGGGGAACCCCACTAACTACCCTTCTCCGTTGAGAATACTGACCATTTTAACCCTACTTTCTGTTTTCTATCTTTAACCCAGTTTTTAATCCACAGTAGGGCACTACCTCCCCATCCCATGACTCTCCAATTTCCTCTGGAGTCTTTCATGAGGTACTTTGTCAAATGCCTTTTGAAAATCGAGATATACAATATCAACCAGCTCACCTTTATCCAAATGTTTATTCACCCCTTCAAAGAAATGTAATAGATTGGTGATGCACAATTTTCTTTCACTAAATCCATGTGGCTTTCAGGCTTTTTTTTCAAAAGGAGAAGGGCGCCCATCTTTCGACACAAATCGGGAGATGGGTGTCCTTCTCCCAGGGTCGTCCAAATCGGCATAATCGAAAGCCGATTTTAGGCGCCCTCAACTGCTTTCCGTCGTGGGGATGACCAAAGTTCCCGGTGGTGTGTCGGAAGCATAGCGAAGGCGGGACTGGGCGTGCTTAACACATGGGTGTCCTCGGCCAATAATGGAAAATAGAAGGGCGTCCCTGACGAACACTTGGCCGACTTTACTTGGTCCTTTTTGTTTTTACAACCAAGCCACAAAAATGTACCCTAAATGACCAGATGACCATGGAAGGGAATCAAGGATGACCTCCCATTACTCCCCCAGTGGTCACTAACCTCCTCCCACCCTTAAAAAAAAAAAAAAACTTTAAAAATATTTTTTGCCAGCCTCAAATGTCATACCCAGCTCCCTGACAGCAGTATGCAGGTCCCTGGAGCACTTTTAGTGGGTGCAGTGCACTTCAGGCAGGCGGACCCAGGCCCACCCCCCCCACCCCCACCTGTTATACTTGTGGTGGTAAATGTGAACCCTTCAAAATCCACCAGAAACCCACTTTACCCACATGTAGGTGCCCCCTTCATCCCTTAGGGCTATGGTAGTGTTGTACAGTTGTGGGGAGTGGGGTTTTGGGGGGCTCAGCACCCAAGGTAAGGGAGCTATGCACCTGGGAACTTTTTCTGAAGTCCACTGCAGTGCCCCCTAGGGTGCCCGGTTGGTGTCCTGGCATGTGAGGGGGACCAGTGCACTATGCTGGCTCCTCCCACGACCAAAGGGCTTGCATTTGGTCGTTTCTGAGATAGGCGTCCTTGGTTTCCATTATCGCCGAAAACCGGGGACAACAATCTCTAAGGTCGACCTAAATGTTGAGATTGGGCGTCCACGACCGTATTATCGAACGAAAGATGGACGCCCATCTTGTTTCGATAATACGTTCCCCGCCCCTTCACCGGGACGGCCTGCGAGGACATCCTCAGGAAATCTTGGGCGCCCCATTCAATTATACCCCTCTTTGTCTCATTAATCCATGGTTTTGAATATGTGCTGTAATTTTGTTCTTTATAATAGTCTCTACCAATTTGCCCGGCACTGATGTCAGGCTCACCGCTCTATAATTTCCCGGATCTCCTCTGGAACCTTTTTTAAAAATCGGCGTTACATTCTCCACTTTCCAATCTTCCAGTACCACGCTCTATTTTAAAGATAAATTACTTATTACTAACAATAGTTCCACAAGTTCATTTTTCAATTCTGTCAGTTCTCTGGGGTGGATACCCATCCGGTCCAGGAGATTTACTACTCTTCAGTTTGTCAAATTGCCCCATTACATCCTCCAGGTTTATAGAGATTTCATTCAGCTTCTCCAACTCGTCAGCTTTGAATACCATTTCTGGCAAAAGTATCTCTCCTAAATCTTCCTCGGTGAAGACTGGAGTAAAGAATTCATTTAATCTCTCTGCTATGACTTTGTCTTCCCTGATTGCCCCTTTTACCCATTTTACTATTTACTTATCAAAATATTTCATAATGTAGAATAAGCTGTTTTCTTTTACATATCCTGATAAGTTGTTAACTACCTGTTCATAATAACTCTTCCTCAGCAAGAAATCTTTTGCGGATTGTATTTGAGGTTAATCCAAACTCTACCTAACACCTCCTGGTGACCTCTTTTATGACAATTATGTCCCACAGCAAATTCTAAATATAAAAGCTTATTTCTTTTAGCATTCTTCTAATATCTGAAGAAAGAATCTTTTCTGGTTTCAAAAATACATGTTCCACTTGTTTTGTTTGTTTGTGGTTGTTGGCCAAAGGTACAGAATCATGATTTACAAGATTATTACTTAAGGTACATTAATGCCAGATTTATTCTGTAGCTATGTGCTATGGTAAGTGCTGAAATCTTTGCAGATATCTTTGCTAGAAATTAGATATTTCCTGTTTGCTTTTTTTTGTACCAAATCTGTGTAATTTACTACTGCTGGAGACTTAAGTACTACTTAGCCAGATCTGTTAGATAATACTTTCTGTGGAAGCCATTGGTTAAGAGGGTCCAAAGGCATAATTGCTTCAAATTATGCTGGTATTTTTTTCTTATTTTCATTATTGTATTTATTTTGTTTCTGTTTAATGGCTGCTTTATTCTTATAACTAGCCATTCAGCCCGTAAAAACAGGCTAGTATAGGAGGGGGGGTTGAAAGGCCCCCACCACGCCGCCGAGTTCACCGCTGCCGCTCCCCCTCCAAGTTCGTCCCCCCCCCCCCCACCCGGAGTCGCCGCAGCCGCCACCCACCTTCCACCCAGTCGGGCCCTCGCTCCGCTACTGAAACAGCGAGGGCACGCAGCACACAACTCTACTGCTGAGCTGCCGTGGCCTTCCTTCTTCTCTGCCTGTGTCCCGCCCTCGTGTGACGTAACGTCGTCGAGGGCGGGACACAGGCAGAAGAAGAAGAAGGAAGGCCGACGGCAGCTCAGCAGAGCTGTGTGCTGCGTGCCCTCGCTGTTTCAATAGCGGAGCGAGGGCCTGACCGGGTGGAAGGTGGGTGGTGGCAACGACTCCAGGTGGGGGGGAGCATTAGCGACGGCGGTGTCCCTCGCAAATGCGCAGTAGAGACACTCTCTGTTCCGCCCTCGTCATCACGTATTGACGCGGGGGCGGGGCAGAGAGGGTCTCTACTGCGCATTTGCGAGTGAGTACGACACTTGCCATTTATATATATTGATTGTAATCCTCTTTGTGTTTTATTGAAGTCCAAAGGGTCCATACATATAGCTGTGGCTTTAGCATGCCTTTATGTAGGTCTTTCCCGCACACTAAGACCATTTCTACTGTAGCCGGTAATACCCACCCTGCTAGTACCCTGCGGGTACTGTACCCACCCTGCAAGACTGACTATGAGAGACTGTTATATACACTGTCAGCTACCACATTTGCTTATTTCTGATCTGACGAAGAAGGGCAACCTTCGAAAGCTAATCAAGAAATGTATTAAGTTATGTCCAATAAAAAAGGTATCATCTTATTTTCTTTTCCATGTTTTAATTTTGTTTGATTTCTATTGATTACTGTAGCCGGAAAATGGCCGATTTTCTATTTTCTCAATTAATGGTCATGTGGTAATGTTGCCTTTTACCACGTGGCCATTAACAAAAATTAGCACATGAGCCTTTACCTCTATCTATTTTGTAGACGGTAAGGGCACACTTGCTAATCTTGTGCTAATCAGTGTGTGGCAGTGCCGAACCACTATCTGATTAACGCATAAATGCCTACTCTCCACCCCCCCCCCCCCCAGATATGCTGCCCTCAGCCAAAAAAAAAAAAAAGCAAGTTGGTAATATGCGTGCATTTGGAATTTACCATGGACACCTCAGGGCATCCCTCAGTAAACCCTTTTAAACTGCTGTAAGCCCGCATTAGTTCTTATCGAAGCTTAGTAAAATGACACCCCCCCACCCCCAATTCAAACTTTCTATTGGCAAGCAGGATTGGATTGGGCACATAAGTGGACAGTATTATAGTGTGAAGTTCTGAGCATATGCATTCTCCTCTGTGCCTCTGTTTTGATTTTTTATTTTCCATTCAGCCTAATGGATGTGAAAACAAAACATTTATTTTGTTAAAATTTGTCTTTTTTTTTTTTATTGTTCAACTCTTTTATTAACGTCGTCAGAGAAAAGAATGACAAATTGAGAGGTCCTTTTACCAAGCTGCAGGAGAAAGGGCCCTGCTCTGTTGGCTGGGGCTGTTTTTCCTACACACCAGGGCCCTTTATAACGCAAGTAAAAAGCCCCCAGACAAACATGGCCATGCGATAAGAGAGCTCCTACCCCATGGCCATGCAGTGAAGAACCCTTACAGCCACCCTTTGAGGTGGCGATAAGGGCTCCTGCTGTAACCCTTACAGCCATTTCCAGGGGTTTTCTTTTTCCCCTGGAAATGGCACACACTCGGGGCGGAACTACCACTTGTCAATTGAGAAAGCCAAGCTTCTTATGTATTATAAGTGAGAAAGCCAAGCTGCGAAAGCCAAGCTGCTTATGTATTATAAGTGTGCTCCGTAGATAGCAGAATTAATCAGGAAGCTAGTCTCTTCCACATTCTCAGTAGTTTGTGTTAAGCTTTAGATAATCTGGCTAGACTCTGAGGACTGCTACAGATGGAAAGGACTGCACATGCTCATACATTTACATTAATTGTGACTTTTGAGAGAGCTGTTCCATCCTTTTGCCATGGAAAGACACCACCCACTTCTGCATCAGTAATCCTGCTGCCTACAGAGTAAACATCCATTACAGATAAATAATTTTATTTTACTGGCTTACTCCTAGGGCTAGGTTCACTAAACAATCGTTAGAGCCCTTCCCTTACCGATTCCCTTAGCGAATCGGTAAGGAACAGGCATGCATCAAGGAATAGGAATGCAAATGAGTTGCTCGTGTAGCTCACTTGCATTCTGTACTCCATCGTTTTATATATATATATATATATATATATATATATATATATATATATATATATAAAAAGACGAGCTGTGCCTATGCACGTCCTTTATGGACATCTCCCCCCCCCCCACCCCCCCCCCCCCCCCATAAAAGAAAGCCAAGTGCTCATCAGGGATGTCCCTGAAGGTTGTCCATGTAGGCAAGGACGTCCCTGACGAGCATTTGGGACACGCAACTTCTTTTTTTTTTTTTACATGAGTGTTAGGTCTTCATGGGTCCCTTCACAGCAGCCCCAGCCTAACAAGAGGTGCAATAGTTATGTACTTATGATGTTTTGCTGAAAATGTCTAAAATTCTCATCCTGAAGATAGCAATTTCTGAACGGAAAAAGTCTTTTTTTGTTTGTTTGTTTGTTTGTTTCAAAAATCGCTATTTTCCAGACATTTTTGTGCTCAGTATGTATTTTTTAGGTACTGTTTAAAATAAATAAATAAAAAGTCCTAGAGAAAAATGCAGAAAAACAAGTCATAGGTATGATTGTGTGCCACCATTCCTAGTAAACTGGCCACAGGGACATCCCAGCAGATCATAGGGGCAGCCTAGTGGTCAGTGCAGTGGACTTCACATACAGGGAACCAGGAGAAAATCCCACCTTAACACCCTTATTTTGTATTGTGAGCCCTCCGGGAACACCTACAATCCTACTGTAGTTTTCACCACTACAAAAGTCCTCAAGTCTGCAGTTGTCTCCTATCTCTAGGTACAGTTGGTATTTTGTGGGATTTGGACGGCTCACAATTTCGACCATAAGTGTACTAGTTAGAGTGGGATATGGGCCTGAGTCCCTTTCTCTGCAGTCCACTGCACTGACCAGTAACCTACTCCTGGTACCAGCTTGTTGCTCTAATAGGAGTATCCATAGTATATGAAGCTATCACAGAGCCTCAAATGTACTGTCAATGTCACATTTTTTGGGGGTGGGAGGGAGGTTGGTAGCCACAGAGGGGGGGGGGTCATGCCTTAGTCCCTCCAATGGTCAGTTAATTCACCTTTTTGTGACTTAGACCCAGATGCACTAAACTTTAATGACCCTTTAACAACCCTTTAAAGAAGAATTTTTGAACCGTGGCATGCATTAAAGGCCATTTTCCGACCACGGTAGCAGAAAACAAAAGCGGAATGCAGATGAGCAAATTGTGTAGAAACCCCATTGAAACGAGTTTTCCGACTACCCTAACGTAGGAAAACTGCCGAAAGCTAACGAAAGCTGTCGTTAGGGCTATCCGACTAAAAACTTTAATGTAAAAAACAAAAAAAAAAGTGAGGGGGCGAAATCGCGCGTCAGGAGCGTCTTTTATTGACGCCCAAGGTCGCTGCTGCTCCCCGCTCCCCCTGCATCACTATAAAAGTGAAAAAAAAGGTTCAGGAGGGGGCAAAGGCGCTCGTCAGGAGCGTCCTTTATGGACGGCCTTGCCCCCCGCCCGTGGTCGCCGCTGCTGCTCCCCGCTTCCTCCACCAGCATTAAATAAAGAAAACAAAAATCAAAGCTTTAAGAGCCCCGGACCCCCTCCCTTCCTGTCTCTCAACTCTTTCTTTCTGTACACAGCTCCGCCCCCGCCATCCTCCGCCCCCCCTGAGATCGTCGCAGTCGCTCCCCCCCCCCCCGGGCCCCCCCCCCCCCCCCCGCATTACCGGACCCGTGCAGCGCCTCTCACCTCTGTATGAAGGCGCTGCACGGGCAAGAAGACCATCAGATTGCTGCAGTCTTCAGGACGTCTCTCTCCTTCTCTGACCTGACCCCGCCCCCGTCTGACGTAAGAAACCTACGTCAGACGGGGGCGGGCCCAGGTCAGGGAAGACGAAGGAGAAAGACGTCCTGAAGACTGCAGGGATCTGATGGTCTTCTTGCCCGTGCAGCGCCTTCATACAGAGGTGAGAGGCGCTGCACGTGCCCGGTAATGCAGGGGGGGCCCGGTGGGGGGGGGGCGCGGCGACGACGACCTCAGGGGGGGCGGGGCGGAGGGAGGCGGAGCTGTGTGGAGAAAGAGTTTAGAGACAGGAAGGAAAGGGGGCCAGGGCTCCTAAAGCTTTGAGTTTTGTTTTGTGTTTTTATTTAATGCTGGGGAGGACGCGGGGAGCAGCAGCAGCGACCACGGGTGGGGGGGGGCAAGGCCGTCCATACAGGACGCTCCTGACAAGCGCCTTTGCCCCCTCCCGATTCACGTGTTTGTGGGTTTTTTTTGTTTGTTTGTTTGTTTTTTGACATTTGTGACATGTGCAGAGCAGCCAGCATAACGCTTGGCTGCTCTGTGCATGCTTTAGGGGCCGATTACCGACGGGGATTCCACCAGATTGATGCATAGTACTTTACAATACCGCACCGAACATGTGCGACTTGTTTTTTTGGAGCATTGTTCGTTTTTTAAAATTCGGTAACAGCTTTTACGTTTTTGCTTCTTTTACGTTTGGTTGATGCATCTGGGCCTTAGTCATGATTGAAACAGGTCTAGATAAAAATGTCCCAATTTTTGCCCTTTACATTTTTATCTTGTTCCATTATCCCTGAAAAACGTCCAAATTCTTGGCCTGCACGAAACATGCCCTCTTTCGATTTTGATGAACTGCAGAGAAAACCTTCTCAAGTCTGAGTTTTGAAAATCATTAATTTGGATATTTTCCTTTGAAAATGTCCATCTGATGTGTTGTTGTTTTTGAGACTTTTTCTCTTTTGAAAATGAGTGCCATAGTGTGTAATGTTGCAATTTGTTTTGTTGGGCAATTCCAGGGAGCAATCATTATTCATGAGGTATATGAAGAGGGAGCAGCATCCAAAGATGGAAGACTCTGGGCTGGTGACCAGATTTTGGAGGTACAGTAAATTTATGTACTTATTGACTAAAATTTCTGTAAATGATTTATTTTATTTATTTGTTACATTTGTATCCCATATTTTCCCACCTATTTGTAAGCTCAATGTGGCTTACATAGTACCGTAAAGGCGTTCGCCAATTCCTGTATGAACAAAAAACAAAGTGATATTGTGGTAGAATAAGGTTCATGTGTAACAGACACATTAGGGAATCGTGGAGAGGAAGAGTTATTATTTGGTTTCGTTGTGTTGCAGGGTTCAGGCATTTAAGTTGGGTCGGTAGGGTATGCCTTTTTAAACAGGTTAGTTTTTGTGATTTCCAGAAGTTTAGGTGGTCATACGTTGTTTTCACGGCTTTTGGTAGTGCATTCCATAGTTGTGTGCTTATGTATGAAAAGCTGGATGCAAAAATTGATTTGTATTTGAGTCTTTTGCAACTTGGGTAGTGGAGATTTAGGTATGTTTGTGTTGAATTACTTCGCCATATGTACAAATTGTCATGCCTATAGAGTTTCTTGAATCTGAAATATTTTTATGAAAAGGAAGAAAAATAAATAAGGGATTATGGGAGGTGTTAAGATGGCGGCCCAAGCTTGAGGTGTCGCAGGTTGTGTCGACTGTATTTCTCTCGAATTCACACAGAGAATTGAATCTTAAAATGCCACATACCAAGAGAAGGGGGTGGTAAAAGTTATTTATAGTTTAATATTAGCTTCATACAGTTTATCCAGAGAAAGTGGTAATTGGACCCCTAAATATCTGGTGACCTCACCTCCCCATGAAATGGAAATTGCGCCTCTGCTAAATCTTCACGAGTAACATTGATAGGAATAGCAACTGTTTTTTGCCAGTTAAGCTTGGAGTTCTCGTTTTTTCTGGATACCATGTAAATCATATTCCCCCGGATTCTGTACATGGCACCCATATATGTGCACAAAAATTAATTGAATAACGAGCTGTAAGCCATCAGTAATTGGTTGCTGTTGTTAATTGGCACCCATTAAAATTTCTATGGACATCTGGCTGTGCGCTATTCTATAAAGCAGGGCACCCAACTCCCATAACGTTCATCTCAAAAGGGGTGTGACCATCGGAAGGGCATGGGCGTATCAGGGACATTCCAAAATGTTACGCATGCAATTACAGAATTGACTCCTGTCTGACAACCAAAGAGAGAATTTTTAGTTTTTTTAAGAACAGGTTTATCTAATAGGAACATCTCTATATGAGTAAGATCAACATAAGAATAGCCATTCTGGATCAGACCAATGGTCCATCTAGCCCAGTATCCTGCTTCCAACAGTACCTGGCAGAAACTCAATTAGTAGAAGCGTGTAGAGGAGTCCTAAAGGAACATAGTAGAGAAGTTCTACCTCCAGCCTGGCAACGTTTGAGCTGCCATGGTGGAGCATAAAAACATAAGAATAGCCATACTGCGTCAGACCAATGGTCTATCTAGCCCAATATCCTGCTTCCAGTAGTGGCCAACCCGGGTCAAGAGTACCTGGCAGAAACCCAATTAGTAGCAACATTCCATGCTGCCAATCCCAGGGCAAGCAGTTGCTTCTTCCATGTCCATCTCAATAGCAGACTATGGACTTTTCCTCCAGGAAATTGTCCAAACCTTTTTTAAACCCAGATATGCTAACCACTGTTACCACATACCACATTCTCCAGCATTGAGTTCTAGAGTATTCTTTGAAAAAAATAATTTCCTCCTATTTGTTTTAAAAGCATTTTCATTTAATTTCATTGAGTGTCCCCTGGTCTTCATACTTTTTTGAAAGAGTGAAAAGTCGATTTACTTTTAGCCATTCTACACCACTCAGGATTTTATAGACCTGAAACATATTCCCTCAGCTGTCTCTTTTCCAAGCTGAATAGCCCTTACCACTTTAGCCTTTCCTCACATGAGAGGTTTTCCATTCCCTTTATCATTTTGGTCACTCTTCTTTGATTCTTTTCTAATTCCACTATATCTTTTTTGAGATAAGGCAACCAGAATTGAACGCAATACTCAAGGTGAGGTCTCATCATAATATTCTTAGTCTTATTTTGCATCCCTTTCCTAATAATTCCTATCCTCCAGCTCAGCAGAATCTGCATAGTGTAGAGGCAGTCTGTAAGAATGTTCAGAAGCACTATCTAGATAGAACCTCTGAATATCCCGGTGCTGTAATCCACATAAATGGTATGAAATATTGACCTGACAGATTTTAATTCAAATTTGTATGTAACTTTTCATAAAATTTTAAGCGTGCAGAAAATAGGTGCAAATATTTGTGACAGTTTTCAATGGAAAATTGCTTGTGAACTCTCCCTTTCTCTGTTAAGTCGTAAGAACATCTAGCCCAGTATACTGCTGCCATCAGTGGCCAGTCCAGGTCACAAGTACTTGGCAGAATCCCAGAGAGCAACAAGATTCCATGCTTCCAACCCCAGGGATAAACAGTGGCTTTCCCTGAATCTATCCTGATAGCAGTTTATGGACTTTTCCTCCAGGAACTTTTCCAGATCTTTTTTTTTTTTTTAACCCAGATATACTAACTGGTTTTGCCACATTCTCTGGCAATAAGTTCCAAAGCTTAACTATTGAGGGAAATAATATTTTTCCTATTTGTTTTAGAGGTATTACTATGTAACTTTATGATGTGTCCCCTAGTCTTTGTACTTTTTGAAGGCATAAACAATCCATTCATGTTTACCCTTTCTAATCCACTCAGGATTTTGTAGACCTCTATCATATCCCTCATCAGCCATCTCTTCTCCAAGCTGAAGAACCCTAACATCTTTTCTCATATGAAAGGAGTTACATCCCATTAATCATTTTGGTCGCCCTTTTTTTAACCTTTTTCATTTATTTACAGACATTTGATATACCACTAATCTCAAAGAAGTATCGAAGCAGTTAACAAAAAATTCAGAAAGAGGGAACATACGAGAAGAGAGAGAAAAAGAAAAATTTGCTCTTATTTTCATTTGCATTCCCCTCTCTTTCCTTTTCTCTTGTCTTTCTTTTCTCCTCCTCTCTCTCATCCTTTATGCAGAGAAAGCACAAGTAAAGAGAGGTTTTGAGAGATTTGAATAGCATAATATTTGAATATCATCGGCATAACAGTATGGACTGCAACCGGCGAATTGAATGAGTAATTAGAGATGAAAGACAAAAGATTAATAGTAATGGAGTGAGGATGGATTATTGAAGGACACAGTTGGTTTTCGGTGTGGGGGGGGGGTTTAAATTTTTTTATTTATTGCAGTTTTTACAAATCATCACACAAGTGTCCACTTGCTCTAGAAAATAAGACTAAATAACATAGTAACATGCATCAATTGAACCAATTGAATAAGAAAAAGACTCAGTCCTCCTTAGACCACAAAGTAAGGGAATGCTCAATTAAGGATAAGGAGATCCCAAAAAAAGTAACATTAAGGAAAAAGCTTAACATGAATATATACACAAAAATATTCTTAAACACAGTCTTCTTCATATCAGTGAAAGCTTATGTTGCTCTGGGACAAAGAAATTTTATTTAGTCCACCTAGCTTGACTAAACATTTGTAAGGCTATGCAAGAAGGAATGTGGCTCCTAGATCATCATTTCTTGTTGTATTGCAAGAATGTTTTCCTTCTCTCTTGTGTAGTCTTAGTAACATCAGGATAAATCCACATTTCTGACCACAAAATAATTCATTACAGTTTCGAAAGTAAAGTTTCATCACCAAATTTAAATCTTGCTCAAAAACAAGCTAACCAACAATGTGGCCCGCTGTGATATTGAGAGACTTGTTTTCAAAGCACTTAGGCTTACAAAGTTCCATAGGCTACTATGGAACTTTGTAAGTCTAAGTGCTTTGAACATATGCCTCATAGTTTTCTAAAATTGCGAAAATACTGTTTAAATTCACTTGAACATTTTGAACCCCTTGAACTGTTACCACACCCTGGGAATCTTTCAAGGCAACAGGCAAATACATTTTATTTAGAGGTGGAAGAGGATTGAAGAATTTTCAAAATTTCCAAAAGGTATTTTTTAAACAAATTCTGGGTGGGCATAACTGGATAAACTGGAAAATTTAACAAATGGTGGTTAAGCCTTCTGTTACAATTCTCAATTTGTTCGATTTTCCTATGGACTAAATGTCTATCTTTTGTCATAATTATTTGAAAATCCTGGAATACCTTCACATTCTCCTGCATTTGCTGAATCTTACCAGATTGGTCTATCTGAATTAAATAGTACAAGTTAAAGAATCAACTTTAGCAACAATTATTGTTACTTCCTGTGAAGTTTTAATAGTTGTCTGTCTCAAGTCCTGTAAGAGCTTCCATAAGCTTTCCATTGTCACCACCGCAGAGGGCACTGGCAATTCTGTCGGTGCTCCTTCATTGTTCAGCTTCCTTGTGGCATTCTTCAGCGTCTCACCTGTGCATGCAGGTGAGACGACTTCAACTTCCGGACTCTCTAGCTGCACTAAAAAAGCCATTGATGATAAGTACATAAGTAATGCCACACTGGGAAAAGACCAAGGGTCCATCGAGCCCAGCATCCTGTCCACGACAGCGGCCAATCCAGGCCAGGGCACCTGGCAAGCTTCCCAAATGTACAAACATTCTATACATGTTATTTCCCGGAACTGTGGATTTTTCCCAAGTCCATTTAGTAGCGGTTTATGGACTTGTCCTTTAGGAAACCATCTAACCCCCTATTAAACTCTGCCAAGCTACCGCCTTCGCCACGTTCTCCGGCAACGAATTCCAGAGTTTAATTATGCGTTGGGTGAAGAAACATTTTCTCGATTTGTTTTAAATTTACTATACTGTAGTTTCAATCGCATGCCCCCTAGTATTTTTGGAACGCGTGAATAGACGCTTCACATCCACCTGTTCCACTCCACTCATTATTTTATATACCTCTATCATGTCTTCCCTCAGCCGTCTCTTCTCCAAGCTGAAAAGCCCTAGCCTCCTTAGTCTTTCTTCATAGGGAAGTTGTCCCATCCCCGCTATCATTTTCGTCGCCCTTCGCTGCACCTTTTCCAATTCCACTATATCTTCCTTGAGATGTAGCGACCAGAATTGAACACAATACTCAAGGTGCGGTCGCACCATGGAGCAATATAACGGCATTATAACATCCTCACACCTGTTTTCCATACCTTTCCTAATAATACCCAACATTCTGTTCGCTTTCCGAGCCGCAGCAGCACACTGAGCAGAAGGTTTCAGTGTATTATCGACGACGACACCCAGATCCCTTTCTTGGTCCGTAACTCCTAACGTGGAACCTTGCATGACGTAGCTATAATTCAGGTTCTTTTTTCCCACATGCATCACCTTGCACTTGCTCACATTAAACGTCATCTGCCATTTATCTGCCCAGTGTCCCAGTCTTGTAAGGTCCTTATGTAATTTTTCACAATCCTGTCGCGAGTTAACGACTTTGAATAACTTTGTGTCATCAGCAAATTTAATTACCTCGCTAGATACTCCCATCTCTAAATCATTTATAAATATATTAAAAGCAGCGGTCCTAGCACAGACCCCTGAGGAACCCCACTAACTACCCTTCTCCATTGTGAATACTGCCCATTTAACCCCACTCTCTGTTTCCTATCCTTAACCAGTTTTTAATCCACAATAGGGACTTTTCCTTCTATCCCATGACCCTCCAATTTCCTCTGTAGCTTTCATGAGGTACCTTGTCAAGCGCCTTTTGAAAATCCAGATACACAATATCAACCGGCTCCCCTTTGTCCACATGTTTGTTTACTCCTTCAAAGAATTGAAGTAAATTGGTCAGGCAAGATTTCCCCACACAAAAGCCATGCTTACTCGGTCTCAGTAATCCATGTCCTCGGATGTGCTCTGTAATTTTGTTTTTAATAATAGCCTCTACCATTTTCCCCCGGCACCGACGTCAGACTCACTGGTCTATAATTTCCCGGATCTCCCCCTGGAACCTTTGTTGCTGGACACGGTGGAGTACTCAGCTGTGAAAAAGAAAGTGAAACATCATGTCCCAAGGAGGCAGCTGCTCCTTCATGCTGCCCCACAGCAGGACCTACAACTCCAGTAAAGTTTGTGGTTCCAGCAATGAACTGGTCTATCAAGCTGCAATGGGGAAGAGGCATGGGTAGGCATGGAAACTGCCCTCACCCTATCCATTTTCTCTTAGTATGGGGCATCGATAAAAGGTAAAGAATAGAAAACAGCTCAGGATAGCATTAACACAGTTCACCAGCCTGGAGTCGTGCCGTCATCTTGGCCATTCCTCAACCACAGTTGTGTCACAACTGTGGTCGTGACTCTACTTTCAGTCTCACCTTTTCTTCTGGTGGTCAGCTTCAGAGGGTAGCTCCAGTCTGTTCTTTTCTTGCATTGTTGCCTCTGCTAACGCTTCCTGTGTGTTCCAAGCCTCACTTTGGTGTTCAGTGTGTTTCCAGTCTATTTCCTGTAGTCTTGACATCATCATGGAAGGCCCTCATAAGGAAGGTGAGGATATTCATTCAGGGCCTTTGCAAAGTCAAGGTTCTCCAGGTTTGTCGGTGTGCTTGTGAAGGAGTTCTGCCCTGTTTCGAGTTGGTGTGCTTGTGTAGTTACTTTTGTCATGTTTCCTAGTTACTGTACTAGAGTTAGCACTTCTGCTTTAGTTCTTCTGTTTGTCTATGTGCTAGGGTTAGCACTTCTACTTGAGTTCTTCAGCTCGTTCTGTGATCAAGGGTAGCAATTCTGCTTGGTTTTTGCCTGTTTGATCTGTTTGTTTGTGTGGCCAGCCTTGAGCTCTGCCTATCTGGCCTTGCCTAGAGCTCTGCTAGTCTCCTTTGCTTCTGCTGTTGGTTGGGTTCCAGTTTGGCCTTGTGGCCCGCATGAGAGGGCTTTATGTGCATGGGTTCCAGGTCGGCCTTGCGGCCCATTTGTGTGTTTTCTGGCTTTACTTGGTTCTGTCCCTGTGTTTCCTGCCTAGTCCAGTCCTGGTTTGTATCTTGGTACAGCCTGTGTGCTCTGTGCACTTCTGGTCTGTTCCTGCCTGTGTGAGTATTGCACTTCTAGTCTGCTCCAGTCCTACTTGCTCAATCCAGTCCTGGTTTGTTTCTTAGTACTGCTTGTGTGCTCTATGCACTTCTAGTCTGATGCAGTCCTGCTTGTTCAGTTCAGTTCTGGTTTGTGTTTTAGTACAGCCTGTGTACTCTGTGCACTTCTGGTCTGTTTCTGTCTGTGTGCTTATTACACTTCTAGTCTGTTCCAGTCCTGCTTGTTCAGTCCAGTTCTGGTTTCTGTTTTAGTACAGCCTGTGTACTCTGTGCACTTCTGGTCTGTTTCTGTCTGTGTGCTTATTACACTTCTAGTCTGTTCCAGTCCTGCTTGTTCAGTCCAGTTCTGGTTTGTGTTTTAGTACAGCATGTGTGCTCTGTGTACTTCTGGTCTATTTCTGCCTGTGTGCCTATTGCATTTCTAGTCTGCTCCAGTCCTGCTTGTTCAGTCCAGTCCTGGTTTGAGGGGCTGCCTTCTGCTGCCATTTGTCAACAGCAGCCCAAGAGCTCACGCTGTCCCTGAGAATGTGACAGTTTGCTATGACCCTGACACCGTGACAAATTGTAATTGACTGACTCAGAAAGGGTATTATGAATTGAGATTTGAAAAGAGCAGTGAGATAGGTATAAAGAGAACCAAGAAGATACAGTAGATGAGATAGCCGTAGAGGAGAGGTGATGGAGGAGAAGCGAGTGGTCAACTAAATCAGAAGCTGGAGAGGTCTAAAGAAGCAACAACGACTGATGATTTTTTAGGCAAAAAGAAGTGACCCCCCTAGAGTTTTTTGCTGTTTTCTCAGCAACCGCTTGGAATTTGAGCATAAATTTTTACAGCTTTATTTGTTGTTACTATGTACATGTATGTGCCAAGTGGAATGAGATTGTCTTTAAACACAGCAAAGTTACAGACTTTTTAGCGTGGCCACCCAGCAGTTTTCACACATTCAAAAATATTGCACTGTAAGACTACTATCATTTGGGGAAAATAGGGTACCAGCTTGCTGTTAATGACATCTTAGTAGGACTTTTGTCTAGGGAACAAAGTTGGAGGCCTATTCAAGCTCCACCCAAAGCTTCAAACAATCGCCGAACTCAAAGAACACTGCAGATGATCTGGACAGCCTGCCACAGAGACTAGTCAACAAGGCGAGAACTTCCCAAAGCGGCTGAAGACCTGTGTTAAAGCTTGGGATGGACACTCTGACCATTCACACATATAAAATCTGATTTTAGAAAGCCAGTATTTAATACCTTTCAAGTGACTCTGAAATTCTGACACATTGTTTATATGACATTATTTTACTGTGTTTTAGCGCGAACATTCTAACTTGAAAAAGTTGCTAGTAATGTGAAAATGACAGTAACATCAACATAGCTTAAGATAATTAAATGTTTAATAGTAATACATAAGTATGATGATAAGTATGTAAAATTTCTAGTTGAAATTCAAAGCGGTTGCAGAGAAAACAGCAAAAAACTATGAGGTTATTTTTTTGTGCCTCACCCTTTACGTATTTTATTATAGAGTGCCACAGTAGAGTTTCAGTGTTATGGGCAGTACGGAAATCTGGCCTGCCTAGGATATAGAGCAAAAGTTTCATTTCAGAAAGAGATTAATTTGAGCAAAGATTATTTTTTCAAGTAATTTAGCAAAGGGGAGAAGATTGGAAATGGGACAATAGTTGAGGGGATCCTTGGATCTAAATTAGGCTTCTTCAAGATAGGGATTACAACAGAATGTTTCCAGATTACCGTCACCAATCTTTTTTTTAAATGCAGCAACAGAATTGCACACAATACTT
Source organism: Microcaecilia unicolor (assembly GCF_901765095.1). Classification (NCBI taxonomy): domain Eukaryota; kingdom Metazoa; phylum Chordata; class Amphibia; order Gymnophiona; family Siphonopidae; genus Microcaecilia; species Microcaecilia unicolor. The sequence continues at coordinate 296,634,859 of NC_044032.1, forward strand.
GAAGTCGGTCTAGAAGGTGGCTACAAAATTGGTCAGCGGTCTCAGTCATAAACATATAAGGACAGGCTCATGAATCTCAACATGTATATGCTGGAAGAGAGGCGGGAGAGAGGGGATATGATCGAGTCATCGTTTAAATACCTTAGTAGGGTTAATGTACAGGAGGTGAGCCTTTTTCAAATGAAGGAAACCTCTGGAATGAGAGGGCATAAGATGAATGTGAAGAAACTGTGTGTATTAAGCCTGTAAAATATATTAGATATTTTCCTGAAGTGTATTTCTCCTGTTTCGCCAGCAGGTGGTATTCTTTGCTGTAAAGCTGTTATAGGGAATTGAATTACAATTTATAATATTCTCCTTACAATACTTTGTAATTCTGATTACTATGTAAGCCACATTGAACCTGCTGTGTGTGGGGAAAGCGAGGGGCACAAATGTAATAAATAAATAAATGTTCTTTTTTCTTTAACACAAGCAGGAAGCAAGCAGCAGTATACCTTTAAAACTTATTGACTAGGTTCTGATTAGCATGGAGTTGAAATTACCCCAGCAGTTGTTGCTTCAGTTTCAACCCAGGAGAAGAGAGAGAGCTCTTTGCTGAAGCCCTGTAAAAAACAGTTATATTTGATAACTTGTGAACAGTGGAGGAGTAGCCTAGTGGTTAGTGCAGTGGAGTTTGATTCCCACTTCAGCTCCTTGTGACTCTGGGCAAGTCACTTAACCCTCCATTGCTCCTGATACAAAATAAGTACCTGAATATATGTAAACCGCTTTGAATGTAGTTGCAAAAAAACTCTGAAAGGCGGTATATCAAGTCCCATTTCCCTTTCCCTGTATATGTCCTGATCTCCCCAGGTACTTCTAGGAAGTATGCAGATGTTTAATTAGTTTTCTAATTGATCTATTTTTTTAGTTACTTGTTACTGTTTGCTATTTGCACATTTTTTGTCCATTGTTCCAAGTTCTGAGAATAAACACATTTGTTTGTTCGTTCTGCCTGTCGGGACTGATAAAGAATCCTGGTGGTTTGTGTGTTGAGTCTGAGTGCTTTCTGGAAACTATTGGATCACTGGGAGTGTGGCTTCAGTAACCTAGAAATCACAGGGGATAATTTGAGAGCAGGAGACACGCCTAGAGGTGGTTGTGACCCAGTCGGTGGGAGGAGGGTGCTAGTGTAGAGCACAAGTGGCGGGTGCAGGTGGACATGAGCTGTGCTGGGGATAGACCCTCTAAGGGGACATGGGGTAACCCCAGGCAGGTGGCTAGGCGTTTCATGACAATGAAAGAAATAGGCTTAGGACGAATCTGAGGAAGCATTCTTTCACTGAAAGGGTGGTAGATGCGTGGATTAGCCTCCCGGTGGAGGTTGTGGAGATGAAGACTGTGTCAGAGTTTAAGAAGGCATGGGACAGACACATGGGATCTCTTAGGAAAAGGAGGAGTTAGCGATTCCTAAGGATGGGCAGACTGAATGGGCCATACGGCCCTTATCTGCTGTCATGTTTCTATGTACCAATCCATACTAGTACTATTGTTTCATTGTTTTATTATTTGTTTTTTCATTGTTTTACTGGATTATATTTTAAGTAGTGCAGTCCAAGCTCTTATATTATGCAGTTTTTTGCCCATGTATTTTTTCTATTATGTATTCATATAATATTTTGCTTATCATGTGTTTATTTATGAAGCTTTTATATTCAGTAACGAGTGTTTAATGTATTTGATATATGTTTTTATACAGTCCTGTGACCCCTGAAGCAGGCGGCAAGTCCGCTGAAGCACAGACCCATGTCGGGTCTGTCTTTGGTGCCTTAATAAAGACTGTTCGTCTACTACCTCTGTCTTGAGAGTCGCGAGTCACCGTTCTACTTTGTGTTGCATCTTGAGTCCTTTGTAGAGGCTTTCTCCTGTTTTTCTAGTTTAAAAGCGGCCATCTCCTTTTTAAATGTTAGCACCAGCAGCCTGGTTCCACCCCAGTTAAGATGAAACCTTTCTTTTCGCAATAGGTTCTCTTTTCCCCAGAATATCACCCGTTCCTAGCAAAACTAAATCCCTGCACCATTGTCTCAACCATGCATTCAGACTCCAGAGCTGTGCCTGCTTCTTGAGTCCTGTGTGTGGAATTTGGAGCATTTCTGAAAATTCTCCCAGGAGGATCTGGATTTCAACTTTCTACCTAAGAGCCTAAATTTGGCTTTGAGGCCCCTCTCCCGCATACCCACACACAAACACATTTTCCTATGTTAATGGTACTCGCATATACCAAGACAGCCGCTTCTCCCCAGCACTAGGCAAGTGACCAAGCGATCCTCACTTCCTTCGGTCACTCAACTATCTCCATGCTTAATGATCTAATCACCAACTAAAGCGGCCTTTCTAATCCTTCCCTCTTGGATAGAAGCCCCTGTAGAGACATCCTCAGGGCAAGAGAATATTCTATCTCCTGGAGGATAGGTCTTGACTACAGGCTCACTTCCTGCTTCATCAGGGCAATGCTGTCCTTTCAGTTTAAGATACACATAGGGAAATCCACTTCTTGTCTACTATTTGGGATTCTGCCAGATACTTTTGACCTGGAGTGGCCACTGTTGGAAGCATGATACTGGGCTATGTCTGTTCTTGTGTTCCACCATGGCAGCACAGAGTTTTCCAGGCTGGAGGTAGGACTTCTCTGCTATGTCCCTGTATTCTACATACTTCTCTGTCTGCATTAGCTCATCCAAGTCTGCTACTCTAGGCTCCAGGGATCAGACTCATTCTCTGAGTCCTAGGATCTGTTTTCACCAAGATACACACATGACCTGTCACCAACTGACAGCCAGATTGCACAAAGATCCCAGTAAAGAATTGCTCTGTATTTCCACCTTGGTAAAAAAAATACTGATTTGGAAATACAGAGGGATTCACAAAGTGAATTGTATGCAAATGAGCTAGTCACTGCCTTTGCGATCAGCTCATTTGCATGTGATAGTGGGTGAACTCAGTCGGTGAGCTGAGCATGGTCAGAACAGCCAATCGCTAAGCATGACTGCTCTGCGCATGATACAGACTTCTTTCATATGAAGCCAGCATAGCTTTTTTTTCCCCTTAATGTGAGGGTGGGGTTGTGCATGGTGAATTGCTTTCCTCCACCTCCCTCAACAGGCAGCTTGGAACTACCCATCCACTTCTGATTGGCTATTAACATGAATGAGCCCCTGGATGAAGCAATGAGCTGCAGACACGGCTGGAGCACACACCCATTCAGCATGTGACTGATAATGGAGGCTTGTCACGTGTGGTGAGGTTAAAGTAATTGTCACTATCAGTGGGGAAGTGGCCTGTAGGGCAGAAGACTTCCAGCTGGATGAGGTTCTTCATGTACAGACTCTGCATTTACTTGGCGCTGCTGTGTGGGAATGTGTTCATTATAGTGCTGTTGGGGCCGGAAACTGCCACAGTCATGTTGCTGATGCCGGGAGTGTGTACTATTCGGTGCCTTCCACTCTCCTGCTTGCAGAGGTTGGGGGGAGGGGGGTTGCAGACCCAAATAGTGGAGCAACTTTAAGTGCTGATGCTGGCCCTTTAAGGAGCGTGCACTCTTCCCCTGCCCAGCCCACTGCAGAGCCTGCAGCCAGGTTTGTTGTTTGAAAAGGTGTATTTTTTTCTTGACTGGTGAATGGTGGGTGCCGGCAAGGCTGCTCCAGTGCATCTTGTTTCTCCCTGCGGGTCCTTCTCCTCTTGCAGGAGTGGCAAAGGAGGTGGCTGTGGAGCACTTGCAATGAAGGACTGTCATTACCGACAGCTCCAGACCTCCCATTAAATTTTCCACAATAAATGTAGGGACTGCTTGTATGCATTATTCGGAAAACGGGTGTGCATTGCTTTGCATGCACATTTATATAGTAATTAGCTTATTATTGTAAGCTCTTTGAGCAGGGACTGTCTTTCTTCTATGTTTGTGCAGCGCTGCGTACGCCTTGTAGCACTATAGAAATGCTAAATAGTAGTAGTAGTAGTTATTATAATACCTTGCATACGATTTCGTTAGCTTCTACCGTGACAGGAAAAGAGCTCGCAGAACCCTTTTGTTTATGGCTGTATTCTGTGCTTGCTGAACTGGCTAGAACCAGTGTAAAAACCACATTGCTGGCTCATTAGGTTTTGTGTATCTGGGAGTGGGAGATTATCAAACACAGGGCCGTGCCAACACGGTAAGCGAGGTAAGCATGGCAGGGGGGCGCTTCCCTCTGGGGGGCGCCACCGCACCATGCTCACCTCGCTCGCCTTCCCCCAACATCCCTTTTCTTTTTTTTTCTTTTTAAATTTACCTCCGTAGCGGTTCCGGCAGCGCTGCGTCAGTGAGGAGGCGGCGCTCCCGACGTCGCTAGCCTTCCCTTCGCTGTGTTCTGCCTTCTTCTGACGTCAAATGACGTCAGAAGAAGGCGGAACACAGCGAAGGGAAGGCTAGCGACGTCGGGAGCGCCGCCTCCTTCACTGACGCTGCCGGAACCGCTACGGAGGTAAATTTAAAAAGAAAAAAAAAAGAAAAGGGATGTTGGGGAAGAGAAGAGGGCGGGCAGTTGAACAATGGGAGCGGGAGGGGCAGGGGAGAGACGAGAGCATGGATGCGAGGGGGGGTCATGGAAGGGAGAGAGGGGAATTGCTGGAAAAGTTTGAATGGAGGGGGCAGGAGACAGAGGAGCATGGATGGGCATGGATTGGGAGGGCAGGGCTCAGGGAGAGAGGGGAATTGCTAGAAAAGGATGAATGGAGGGGGCAGAGGACAGAGGAGCATGGATGGGCATGGACTGGGAGGGCAGGGCTCAGGGAGAGAGGGGAATTGCTAGAAAAGGATGAATGGAGGGGGTAGGGGACATAGGAGCATGGATGGGCATGGATTGGGAGGGCAGGGCTCAGGGAGAGAGGGGAATTGCTGGATAGGGATGAATGGAGGGGACAGATGGGCATGGATGGATATGGATTGCAGGGCAGGGCTCAGGGAGAGAGGGGGATTGCTGGAAAGGGATGAATGGAGAGGGCAGGGGACAGAGGAGCATGGATGGGCATGGATTGGGAGGGCAGGGCTCAGGGAGAGAGGGGAATTGCTGGATAGGGATGAATGGAGGGGACAGATGGGCATGGATGGATATGGATTGCAGGGCTCAGGGAGAGAGGGGAATTGCTGGAAAGGGATGAATGGAGGGGGCAGGGGACAGAGGAGCATGGATGGGCATGGATTGGGAGGGCAGGGCTCAGGGAGAGAGGGGAATTGCTGGAAAGGGATGAATGGAGGGGGCAGGGGACAGAGGAGCATGGATGGGCATGGATTGGGAGGGCAGGGCTCAGGGAGAGAGAGGAATTGCTGGAAAAGGATGAATGGAGGGGGGCAGGGGACAGAGGAGCATGGATGGGCATGGATTGGGAGGGCAGGGCTCAGGGAGAGAGAGGAATTGCTGGAAAAGGATGAATGGAGGGGGCAGGGGACAGAGGAGCATGGATGGGAGGGCAGGGCTCAGGGAGAGAGGAGAAATTGCTGGACATAGAGGGGAGGGAAGAAAGATGAAGGAGATGAAATAAGGGAAAAGGAAGAGAGGAGAAAAACTGCACATGGATGAAGAAAATAGGCAGAAGCTGAGGACCAGAAATGAAGAAGAAAGGAGGAAAGGAAAGAAATAAATGGAAAGGAAGCTCTGGAAACGGAGTTAAGAGGACAGATAGCAGCAGAATCAGATACTGGGCCAGCATTATCAGAAAAAGAAAGTCACCAGACAACAAAGGTAGAAAAAAATCATTTTATTTTCATTTTAGTGTTTGGAATATGTCCACTTTGAGAATTTACATCTGCTATCTTGTTTTGCAATGTATAGCAATCTGTTTCTAAGAATATTGCTGACAATTCCTGTCAGTGTGGCAAGTGGTGAGCGATCATTTTCATGGGGGGGGGGGGGGGGGGGGGCGCGCGCCAACTGATAGTCTGCAGGGGGCGCCAGAGACCCTAGGCACGGCCCTGATCAAACATATGATACTCTGTGCAAAAAACTGGATAGCCCCCGTCTCACTATTGTACTGCTATCTGCATCTTAGTAACAGTGAGTTGTTAATTAAGTTGATAATGAAGTAGGAGTATGTAAACTAAAGTCCCTTATGACTACTATTTATATGCTGTGCTTTGCTGCTATTTAGTTATTTATGTTTAGCTTTCATTCTAAGACCTAAAAACACTGTATTGATAAAAGCTTACTACATACATTAAGAGTTCCCTGGACTTTATACCAAACAGGGTAGTTTAAAAATTGCTCTCTTAATAAAGACTTGCTGAACAGTCTACTTATACTATATTTGCATTGCAGGTGAACGGAATTGACCTTAGAAACGCCACTCATGATGAAGCAATAAATGTACTTCGACAGACACCACAGAAGGTCCGTCTGACTGTGTACAGAGATGAGGCCCAGTATAAGGAGGAAGATATGTATGACGTGCTTAGTGTGGAACTTCAGAAGAAGCCAGGCAAAGGACTTGGATTAAGTATAGTTGGGAAAAGGTAGTACTTGATCGCATATCTAAAAATGTTGAAAATTGCAATAAATATAATTTTAATCATAAACCCCAGGATTCTATATAATACGATGTAAGTTGTGCACGCAAATCCAGTCATATTCTAGATTTGCATGTGCAACTTAATTAGTTAACAAGGCAATCAGCACTGATAATTGCCAATTACCAAGCAATTATTGACAATTGGCATTAATTAAAATGTACACACAGAACTGTCTAAGTGTATTCTATAATGTGATGTTCATAAATTTTAAGTCGCATAGTTGAAAAGGGGGCGTGGGCATGAAATGGGCAGGTTCTGGGCATTTCTGAAATCTGCATGTGGTTACAGAATACACCCGGTATGCAACTAATTTATTCATCGGCATTTATACCAAGGTTTACTTGGCAGAACTTCCCACGACTAAATTTAGTCACACATATGGGCAGTATATTTTATAAACCACACAGAAATCTAGGCTTATGCTATAAAGCATGCCTAATACTTTATAGAATACGCCTAAGCATATTTCATTTTGGTGCTGATTTTTTAAACGTATATAGAATCTCGTGCAAAGTTTATAAAATAACATTGAATTATAGCCATATGACTTAGCAAATGTCTCAGGCTGATAGAAAAGTCTTAGGGCTGGCCTAGTGATTCAGTAGTATGTGTAGCTCAGTGAAGGTCCATCAAGGCGGAGGAACATTAAGATCCCATGACAAAATACTGGAGAAACAAAAGACGTGGAAAATAGACCATGCTAGCCTGGTCTATTTCCCACTTCTTTTGTCTCTGCGTAGCTCAGTAACATGCAGGCAGCCTATGTTTATTCCCAAGCCAGTAGTCTGCTTACCAGGTCATTTTGTGCTTTCCCGGGGAATAGCACTCTGTCAGTGGTGATATGTGAGTGATCATTTCATAACAAGATGACTAAGTAATATGTCTAAAAAAAGGTGCCTATTTTATAAAGACAGATCCAAGGTAATGTCCAAAAAAGGTGAAAATATCAAAAAGTCCTTTCAACCCACTTCTTTAACCAGATTTAGGGTCTGTGTTGGCTAGTTTTCATAAGAAATTATAGTTTGTAATTACTGATCAAGAACCTTGAGTGTGGTAAGTAAAAATAGATGAAAATTCTCTACATAATTGCAAGTTAAGGCTTATGGTGCTGCAGACTAATAGAAGCTAAAAGGAAAAGGAAGAAAATACCAGGACAAAAATGTTCCTATTATGCTATGTCAAACCATTCTAGACAAGTGGGTTATGTCCCTTTTCCAGCAGACAGAGAAAAAGAAGGTTCAGAGCTGACTTCCTATAGGCAGCTAAAGATCGTATGGCCTATCCAGTCCGTCTTTCCATGCCATCTGTTCTCCCTATCACTCCCTTAGAGATCGTATGTATTTGTCCCAAGCTCTCTTGAATTCAGATACTGTTTTCATCTCCACCACTTCCACTGGGAGGCTGTTCCACAAATTCACCATCCTTTCCATGAAGAAGTATTTCCTCGGGTTACTTCTGAGTCTATCCCCTTTCACCTTCATCGTATGTCCCATTGTTCCAGTACTTTGTTTCAATTGAAAGAGACTTGCCTTCTGTGCATTTATGTTGCATAAGTATTTAAATTCTCTATCATATCTCCTCTATCCTGCCTTTCTTCCAAAGTATACATTTTGAGATTTTTGCCCTTATATGCTTGATGACGAAGGCCACTGACCATTTTAGTAGCTGCCCTCTGGATCAACTCCATCCTGTTTATATCTTTTTGAAGGTGCAGTCTCCAGAATAACCTTGACCAGGGCAAGCTTGAAAGTTACTGGCTAGTACTTAACTTCCCATTTCTAGGAAACTAACAGAACAAATTATCTGCATTTAGCTGACCAACTAACTAGAAGAGAGAAACTGATTAGTTCCATGTCTATCTGGATTCAGATCCGGTTATAGAACGGAGATAATCCTTGTATCCCCTACTAGATGATCTTCATAAAAACCAAGACACGGAACTCACCTTTATATTAGTACTGCTAGATTTCTCAGCAGCTTTTGACACAGTGGACCTTATTATCATATTAGCATGACTGGCAGAAACAGTACTTGCCTGATTTAGATCCTATTTGCAGAATATTACAAGGATTAATACTGTTGCCTGTTTTGTTTAATATCTGCTTCAAGACACAAGCCAAGTTGATTGAATCAGAAAGCGCTCAGTTCTACATCTTACATCAATGACGTGCAGCTATTCTTATTCATTGAATCAGACTTACCTACATCCCTGAATAAACTGATTACCCGTTTAACAGCAATTCAGTAATAAAACTTTGCCAGAATCCAAGTAAAACTGAACTTATATGGGACCCTAATAGAAGCGGTCACATACCTGACATCAAAATTCCTTTTTAAAGCATTGTAAAGCAGAAGAATGGGTCTTGAAAATATTCGTCCTCCTCAGTGCAGAAGTTGGTTGACTGCACAGTCCAACGGGTTGTCTTCTATGGGTGATGCCTTCTTTCTCTTAGGGAGAGGCCTAACTAGAGATTAGCCATGTAGAAAAGAGATGTACCATATCTCTTTGGAGCAGACCATGTACTGGCTGAAATATCTTGACTGTCAGCACACAGAACCTCTGTCTGTGTACATTAGTCTTAGCAAGGAGCAACATGTCAAAGCACATACTTCCAAAGAAGCTGCTAAATGGTACTCAAGTGCAAAAGACAACAATTACAGCACAAACCAAAAACAAAAGAAAGTTCTTGCATCTCGTCTTACTTCTCTAGCACCCTAAAAGCTCCACCATTAGTATTCCCGTGCAAACCAAACTCTTGTGCCATATTAGGTTCTGAGATCCTTGGCAGTTGGTGCTGATTTTGGAGCTGTGCCACAACACAGAAAGTCATCAGGCCCAGATCAAGCACAGGAGTCCTTTCATCTCCATGGCCTTTGCAAATCTTTGGGAGGTCTCCAAACCTCGGTAAATTCACTCTTATACTAAAAAGCCACTGATACCAACTCAAATTTTAGTTATAGTAGCAGATGATTCCACTCCTCTCCTCTCATATCCTTGCCACCTCCAGAATAACTATTCTTAAAAAAAAAAAAAAACATATAATTAGTGATTTTAGAAAAGGATATTTCAAGGAAATGCCAGGAGTCACTATTCTCCAACTTGTGCCACAGCCTACTTAGTCCACTGAGATTACACAGACACAAAGAAGGGGCATGGTCTTCTCAGTATTCTGTGATTCCCCTCTCATCTTTATTGATTCTGGATCACAAGAAAAGCATTCCTTGTCTCCTCCTCCCTTAGCATACTCTCAAGCTATTCTGGAAGACTTTGTAGAACCACATTCCCTAGCTTATGACACTATCCAATCCAGTTCATCTCCACCTCCTACAAGAAACTCTTCACAGTATAAGAAAATATCATATTCTAGATTCATGTGAAAGATGATTAAGGAAGTATCTTTCTCATTGCAACAAGAAGCTGGACCCCAAGGATTGATTACTGTAACGTTATGTATTTAGGTTGTCCCAAATCCCATTAAAAAAAAAAACAAACTTCAAACTCTCCAGAACACCGCCATCCAACTTCTTTTCCATGCATGTTGTACAGATCATATATCACCATTACTCCAAAAACACCACTGGCTTCCTGTAGAACAAAGAATTATTTTTAAATTATTATTTCTCACCTTTAAGGCCCTGAGATCGGCATTCCTAATTACCTGTCATCCCTTACTATTCCCTACACTCCATCCTGTTCACTCCGCTCCCTTAGTGACCATTGCTTTATCCTCCCAAACCCTAAACAAACAATTCTACTCCAGATACTCAAAGCTGTGGGGACTGCAGCCCATTCTGGACATTAGGAACATCACCCTTTTCCTCCAAAAGAAGAGTTTAAAATGAGTACCCTAGCCACTATTCTCTCTTCTTCAACAAAATAGATTTGGCTGCATTTGCTGGATATCAGGAATGCCTACCTTCCTATCTTCATTCTTTTCAGTTGCAGACATTATCTTCCATTTGTCCTCTAGATTGATCATTATTAGTATATAGTCCTTACTTCTAGTCTTCTCTTGGCACCCAAATTGATCACCAAGTGTCTGCTGATACTAGCAGCTTATTTATGCAAACAAGGTTATCTCAACAGTTTACTGCTGATAGACCCATCCCCAGATCTGCTAATCTCACTGAGAAACAAAGCCTTAACTCTTTGGTCCTTAGAGTTCCTTATAAACTTTCTTCTGGAAGTCAGACTACAGTGCTGCTTTCAGATAGTTCAGTCTCATTCACAGCCTACTTTCAAATGCTGTATCATATGTCATTCACAGTACACATAACTCCTTTTTCTCATCTGAAGATGAGGAATCGGCAATGGGCCCTACAATTCCAATGGAATCAACTCTCGCCCATGTTTTCCAAAACGTCCCCTCTGCTCATTTGCATACCATGCTCCGGTGGTGGACTACAGAAGCCAGCCACCTTTGTGAATTTGTTTACCCCACGATCATCGATGTGTATTCACCATAGATGATTACTCTATCTTCGACACATACAAGGCATTTGGACCATGACTGAGAAGCTTCTTCACATCGTTCATCTGAGACTGAGAGCAACAGTTTACTCTCTTTGTATCAGTCAGTGCTGATCTAAACCAATAATCAGGTGGCAATGTTTGATATCAACAAGCTAGCAGAAGAGGAATCCCTTCAACTATCTGGAGAGGCAGCACAGATGGGATTTTGTGATCATAATTTAGATATCTATTCAGGGCGACATCCCTGGAAAACCAAACCACATAGCAGAGAGATTCGGCAGAGCCGTGAACCTCACAAGTGGTCACTGGACCTGTAATTTTTCCACTCTATCTTCCAATTCTTAGGAACTTCTCAAATAAACCTGTTTGCCAGCAGCAAGAATAACAAGCTAACTTATCTCTTGTTCAAGACATTTGTCTTCAGCTTGTCTTGTGGAAAAAGAATGGGCTTGATCGCTTCTCTATGCATATGCAGCAACATTTCTAATAGCAAAAACTCATCATAAGTTTCAATGTCCAAGCACAATGGTTCACATAGAACCTCATTGGCCTTGAAAGAACTGCCCTCTTAAGAGTTTACATGTTCAGATTACCACTGATCCCAGCCCTAATAATCCAAAATCAGTGAATGTTCTTGCATTGTCTTAATTCCCTATTGCTCAATAGCCGCACCTAATTGCTTACTTGGAATGCAACATGCAGTCCAAGAAATAACAAGTGGCTGCAAAGAGACCTTTCATGAGGAAATACTATTCAATCAAGGGGAAAAAGTTTTCCATTTGTTGTGTGTGACTAAGATCTTTAGATCTTTTCACATGCCCGCAGAATGCTATCCTACAATACCTATGCCTATTCTATCAGCAGAGTCTCCAAACATCTTCTTGCACCTCAGTACCCTATTGACCTATGAATCTGATTGTTTCCAAATTCATGAAGGGATGACTTCATATTAGTCCTCCACTTCAGAAACCTGAACTTGTACTTTATTCTCTCATGAAGCCACTTACTGAACCACTAGAACTCTAACCACTAGCACATATCTTAAGTGTAAAGTAAGTTTCCGAGTAGAAGTTAGTTCATCCAAAAGAATATTGAATTCATGCTTTCATCACATCTTAAGTTCCTATCAAAGGTAGTCATTTCTTTCCAAACCAATGAATAGATATCATTTCCTACCTTCTACCCAAGACCTCATAATCATGCACGTTGGAAAGTTTTCCATAACCTGGACTGTAAACAAGCTCTTGCTTACTACCTGAAAGACAGTCTGTCAGGATATCTGTGCAGCTGTTTATTGTGTTTTACTACAGTAGACTTATGTTAGTCTGGTTGTGAGCCCTTGGGCCCCGGCCGAGGCCTAGTATAGGGGTTAGGCCAAGGAAGAGGGTGGGCCGAGCAGGCACTACACACTACCCCAGCTACCAAGCCCTGTACACACACACGCAGCAACCAACTTGCACCTCAGAAAAGGGAAGATAGGGCAATCAGGCGGGCCTCACGGCCTATCTGGAACCGATTCACTCAGAATTCAAGCATGCGGGCCTCACGGCCTAACTGGAACCGACTCATACTTAGGGAGGGTAGATAACTGACGTCAGAAGAGGGCGTACACAGGAAGACAAAGGAGACATCGGAGGAGACAGAAGAGCTAAAGAATAGCTGATCCATCCTGTGCAGCACCTTCAAACTTAGGTGAGAGGCGCTGCACCGGCCATTGTGGTGGAGGGGGGGTCCGGTGGGGGGGGGGGGAGCAACGGGGACGAAATCGGGGGGGGCGGGGCACGGAGGTGGAGGAGGGCAGGAGGCGGAGCATTGCCGACTAAAGAAGAGAGACACAGGAAGGGAGGGGGAGCCCAGCAACTGCAAAGGTTTATTTTTAAAAGCTTTTATTTCTCAAACGGAGCAGCGGGGACTTCGGGGGGGGGGGGGGGGGGGGCAAGGCAAGGCAAGGCCATCCATACAGGACGCTGCTGATGAGCGCCTTTGCCCCCTCCCGATCCTTTAATTTTTGTGGAGACATGCAGGGGAAAGTGGGGAGCCACGTGTTTGTGTTTTCTTTTTTTTTCTTATGTTTCTGGCATGCGCAGAGCACCCAGCATAACGCTTGGCTGCTTTGCGCATGCTTTACGAGCCGATTACCGACGGGGATTAGTGCATCGTTCTTTCCAATACCGCACCAAACTTTTTGGGGCTGTGTTTTTGGAGCATGCTTCGTTATTTGAGATTCGGTAAAGGTTTTTACGTTTCTGATTTTTTTACGTTTGCTTGATGCATCTACCCCAAAGAGTTAAACCAAGCTCAGCACACAGCAACCAGAGGCAGGGAACACTGCAGACAACCAGTGAAAAACAAACAACCCCCACAGAGAGAAACAAAGGGCAGGACCTGCCAAGCAGAAAACAAACACAGCAGGAAGGGAACTCTGAAGGAAGGGGAAGAAGCAAAACAAACCAACTGGAACAGAATGAGGAGGAACTCACCACACAGCACCAGAGCAAACAGAGAAACCCAGGTGTAGTGAGAGAGGTAATTAGACACACACAGGCAGTAGCCGGCAGACAGAGACTGAGCAATAGAAAACTGCAAGCCAGGAAAGGAATAACAAGTCCACACAAGCACAGTGCTAATAGCTCAGACAGAGCAAAGGTAAGGCTTCAGAAGAATTGGAGAAAACGCCAAAGCAGGGGTTGACAGGAGAGGTGAGCTTAAGTAGATCAGACTGACATCAGCTCAGTCCCTGATGGACCAATCAGGAGTGGCTCCAAGCATTCCCCTGTCTGACTAGCAGAATTCTAACAGAATCATAACAACTTAGTTTTCAAGTGGCAAAGTTTTCTTTATCTATTTGGTTAGTGTCGTATATACAGCTGTGTTATGATCATGATTGTATTCTCTTGCCCAGCAGTGTCAAACCTCATCAAATCAAAGCCACTGCTTAACTGTAGCTCTTTTGAAATCTGAACTTTAATTTATTTATTTTAAAAACTTATATACCACTTACAGCTAATTGAAATTCTTGAGAGCATCTGCAAATCAGCTCCTCATGGCATGCTTTTACATTATACTACTGGCTGAGTCAGTTAGTTAGGCAGTGCCCTTGGTTAAGCTATACTAAATATGTCCATGTGAGCTTTTTAACTATTGTATATATAAACTATACAAGCAGCTTGCTGCTCGATAGTGGGTCAATTCTTTCAGATGTGGAGCATTCCTGAGCTGAAGTCATCCACTTGTGTAGCTAATTCAATCTTACTTGTTGAGAAAAAAAAAAAGCTACATTTCCTGACTGTAATAAATGTTATCCATAGTCAGCCAGGTTAATCAGGCACACAGCCCTGCCCACCTCACAGAGTTGGTTCTGATCTTTAAACTATAGAGGAGACTGGTGGTTCTGGGGTACATGAGAAGGACCGCAAATGTTCTGAACTTGTAGTTATGAACTTTGGGAGACCTATTTATCCCAGCATCATCAGATGATGTCACTCATTTGTGTGCCTGATTAATGTTGCTGTCTACAGAGAATACCCGTTACAAGTAAGCATCTTTGCGTTAAGGGATTCGTATAAATAAGAGGATGTACCATATCTTAAGTATGTTGCAGTGTGACAACAACTAGCTGTTGAAACCAAACTGCTATCATTCTCAAAAAGTGCTTGGAAGAAACAGTATAAATGAAAAATGAAATTTGTATGACTTCAGAGGTTGAAAATCAAGTTGTATACAAATAAAGAACTGTGTGTTTGCAGAAACGATACTGGGGTATTTGTGTCGGATATTGTAAAAGGAGGAATAGCAGATGTCGATGGAAGATTAATGCAAGGAGACCAGATATTAATGGTGAATGGAGAAGATGTTCAAAATGCCACTCAGGAGGCCGTTGCTGCTTTACTAAAGGTAATTGAAATGTAGTGATGTCATAGTGTCACATTGAGGATAATTCTGTAAGAGGGTGCTTAGATTTAGGAGTGAGAAAAGTGTCTGTGTGAAGCCTATTCTGTAAAGAAAAGTGTACTCCATTTTTTTTATAGAATACAGTGCAGTCTCGTTTATCCGACCTTTGCTAATTCAATCATCTGGCATATCTGGCAGCTCCCTCCCCCGGTTATGTCATCGCGTCACCGTTAAGAAGCAAGCAGTTTCTCTTTCCATTTTCGTTAAGAAGCAAGCAGTTTCCCTTTCCATTTTCCGGCGTAGCACAGAGGGAAGTTTCACACCTGAGACGATCAACTTCGAACCTTGGACTCTACTTTTACTGCAAAACAGCACCATTGTGACCCGGAACCCTGCTTTTTCTTCAAAAGAGCACCATTGTGACCCAGGACCCCGCTTTTACTGCAAAACAGCACCGTTGTGACTCGGGACCCCGCTTTTTCTGCAAAACGGCACCGTTGTGACCCGGGATCTCGCTTTTACTGCAGAACTGCACCGTTGTGACCCAGAACCCTGCTTTTACTGCACAATGAGTTTTATTCTTTTTTATTTTTTTTCAACATTTCTGTAGCATTTTTAATAGGTACATAATACACTACAGTACTGTATTTTTATTCTTCCCCTTCAGATCTGTAGAAGATCACTTCTGAAACAGCCAATCAAAATAGGAAAAAAGCTATTTTATTTATAGAGCAGAATCTTGACACTTAAACAGACTTTACAAGGATAAATCCATCCAAAAAATTGCAACAGAACTATGAGGGGGGAGAGTAACAGTTGTATTAAAGCAGCATGCAGTTCCCAGGAGTAGCCTAGTGCACTGTAGAGAAGGGTATATTATATTATAAAGTATATTATATTCCTGTTAAATATGCGGGGGGGGCCCAAGTGATGCCTTTGCAGAGGTGATACAAGAGGCTCCATTGGATGATTTGAACTTGTCAGCATTATTGGAAGCATCTTTGAATGAGAACTCAGAGTGGACGATGCAGGTTGCATCTTTTGTGTTTGACAGCAAACAAGAGAGGATCCAAAAGTACATAGAGGAAACCAGCACAAAAGGGCTTCCAGAACTGTAACAATGGTACAATCTTAAATATAATAGACCCGACACAGGCCTTGTTTTGGTGCTCAACAGCACCTACCTCAGGGTTTCTGTTCAGCAGATTGTACCAAGCACTCTCAACCACCATATAGGCTTCTGAAAAAAATTAAAAACATCAAAATGCAGGACACTGTTAAGAGACTGTACTTTAGGAATTCTCAGACTGTCTTCTATGGAAGAAAAGTGTGGATTTATTTGGACATAACTAAACAGACTCAGGACTACAGGAAGGCCTTTTTGGCCTTATGTCAACAAGTATTATCTTTGGGGGCCTCTTTTTCTATTGACTTATCCTTGCAAATGTTTAATTAAATTTATGGGGACAAAGTGTGTGTTTTTTCAACCTGAGCAGTTAAAAATCCTTTTTCGATTTCGAGAAGATGACAGGTGAAATGTCCTAAGCAAGTTGGATTAAGTTTATGTGGATGGGATGTATATCATGTTAATGATCTTTCTTTATATATTTTTTTCTTTTTGCCTCTTTAGAGCTTATCTTTATTTGCTATTGCAACTCCCTCTCTCAGTTTGTGGTCTAAGAAGAAATTTTTGCTTTGTATTGAAATGGGTTTTTTTTCCCCTGATATAATTATTTCTTTCTGTTTTTCTTAAGCAAGTGGTTTAACTTGTATTGTTATTTGGAAATTATGAATTAAAAAAAAGAGAGAGAAGGGGACCGCCCATATCATACTTTGTTGCATTTTTGGTGGAAAATGAAAGCCCTCTAAAACACACAAAAAACATACTGTACCTACTTATAGGTAACACCTGCAGCCATAAGGGCTTTTGTAGTTGGTACAGTAGGCTTTTGGTTGGTTTTGGAGAAAACACATTGAGCACAAAACATCTAGGAAAGGGCCATTTTTAAAATAAAAAGACATTTTTCTTATTCGAAAACACTATATTCACCACTTGATTCGTGGACATTTTCATCAAAACATACAAGATGGGATTTACATGTCATCAAAAATGTCCCTCTTAGAGCAGCTAAAATATGCCTGGGCTTCCCTGAGGGGTAATAGAGAATAGAAAAAAAAATGGGCTTAAATTTGATTTCCCCCCCACCCTAGCTATCCACAAAAGTAGCAAGTGTATTTAATATGTAGGCAAATGTACAGTAAATCACTGATTAGTTTGCCTTTGAAGGTACCTATGTACTTTACATTGTGTGAGCTATTGAGAATTGTCCCTTTAAGGTAGAAAATATAACTTAATGCCTGGTGCACAAAGTTTACCGTGCTGTCAACGTTTGCTTTAGACTGGTTGTAGCCAGTCTGAAGCAAATGTTATCTACTCAGTAATGCACAAAGGGTTTTTCTGTGGCTGTAACGTGTGCCGTTAGCAGCCACCGAGAACCCTATGCAAATTATTACAATTCCATGCAATGCAGAGCTCCAGAGTATCTTGCTTTAATGAACTAGATTTCACGGCTTCTCTGGCGCTGTCGAAGGGGAGGGAAACAGGCAGCTGTGAAGACTGGCTGCTTGTGCTTCCTACATTCCCCTCCCAACCCCCCCTCTCCCCCCCCCCCCCCCCCCCACACACAACCCCCCAAACCAAAAATCTCTGGTGGTCCAGTAGACCCTGACACCCCATCCCGACCCCCCTCCACCCAACCATCAATCCCTAGTGGTCTAGTGACAACCCCCCCCCCCCCCCACACACACACACACACACACTCTTACCTTAGATCTGCATGAGAGCAGAAGCAATACCTCTGGGCTCAGCTCTCTCAAAATGTCAATGCCCAGCCCCTGCATGGTGCATCCTTGAATGCACTGAGAGGGACTAAACACCATATAAGGGGGGGGCTCCTTATATGGTGTTTAGCCCCTCCCAGTGCCTCCTGCGGATCTAAGGCACGTGGGGGTGTAGGGGAGGTCATTCAACAGGGAGTGATGGCTATAGTGACAGGAGGGGGTTCTGCTTGGATGGGTCTGGGAAGGAGTAGGGGGGGTATCAGTTCACTGGACCACCAGGGAATTTTTAAGACATCATTGGGGGGTCGGGAAGCAGTCCGGGTCGGGTCAGGAGGCAGTCCACTGGTCCACCAGGGATTTCGTGCAAGCTGTTAAATGCATCTCATTTGCATGTGATCCCCTTTGTACATTGGTCACTGTTTGCAACAGGGTACGTTTTTCCAGCCGCACCCATATTTACTGGGTGCCTCTGTGCATCAGCCCCTTACAGGCTTATTTTCGAAAGAGAAGGGCGCCCATCTTCCAACACAAATCAGGAGATGGGCGTCCTTTTCTCAGGGTCGCCCAAATCGGCATAATTGAAAGCCGATTTTGGGCGTCCTCAACTGCTTCCCGTCACGGGTACGACCAAAGTTCACAGGGGCATGTTGGCACCGTAGCGAAGGTAGGACTGGGGCATGATTAACAGATGGGCGTCCTCGGCTGATAATGGAAAAAAGAAGGGTGTCCCTGACGAACACTTGGCCGACTTTACTTGGTCCATTTTTTTCTTGCGACCAAACCGTGAAAAGGCGCCCGAACTGACCAGATGACCACCGGAGGGTATTGGGGATGACCTCCCCTTACTCCCCCAGTGGTCACCAACCCCCTCCCACCCTAAAATAAAAAACTTCAAAAAAATTTTTGCCAGCCTCAAATGTCATACCCAGCTCCATGACAGCAGTATGCAGGTCCCTGGAGCAGTTTTAGTGGGTGCAGTGCACTTTAGGCAGGCGGACCCAGGCCCCTCCCTCCCTACCTGTTCCACTTGTGTTGGTAAATTTGAGCCCTCCAAAACCCACCTGAAACCCACTGTACCCACATGTAGGTGCCCCCCTTCACCCCTTAGGGCTATGGTAGTGGTGTACAGTTGTGGGGAGTGGGTTTTGGGGGGCTCAGCACCCAAGGTAAGGGAGCTATGCACCTGGGAGCAATTTGTGCCCCCTAGGTTGCCCAGTTGGTGTCCTGGCATTTGAGGGGGACCAGTGCACTACGAATTCTGGCTCCTCCCATGACCAAAGGGCTTGGATTTGGTCGTTTTTGAGATGGGCGTCCTCGGTTTCCATTATGGCTGAAAACCGGGGGACGACCATCTCTAAGGTCGACCATCTCAATATTTAGGTCAACCTAAATGTTGAAATTTGGGCGTCCCCGACCGTATTATCGAAACAAAAGATGGACGCCCATCTTGTTTTAATAATACGGGTTTCCCCGCCCCTTTGCAGGGCTGTCCTGCGAGGACACCCTCAGGAAAACTTGGGTGCCCCATTCGATTATGCCCCTCTTAGTGTGCATAAAACACCTTTGAAAGTTTATATGATATATTTTAATAACAGTATAGGATAATGATATTTTAAATGTAAATTATCTATAATGGTATGCCCTAGAAAATGTATAAAATGTGTTCCATTCTTTAGTGCTCAATAGGTGCAGTGAAACTCGATGTTGGAAGAATAAAAGCAGGTCCATTTCATTCTCAAAGGAGGACATCTCAGAGTAGCCAGGTTAGTAAAAAGAAAGTAAAATATGAACTGAAAAGTCTGCAGTTTAACTGTAGAAATTAAATTTTGTAGGTTCTCTTGTATTCTCCATGAATTGAGGACTTTGGTTTTAAGCTTATTTATTTAATAACTTATATTCCACTCTTATTAATAATCTTCTAGGCAGTATACACCAATAACAAGCATAATCATTAGATATCATAAACAACTCTAAAATCTATATATACAGACAAACAAAACAAACAATACAACACAGAGTCCACATACAACATCTCAATATTGCTAGCAACCCATCCCTCCCCAACTGCTCCCCCTATACAGCACCTTCACCTCCTAACATCATAGTTCAGTACACGCTTCTCTCCCTTCCCTCCAGCATCTCCCTCCCACGGGTCCAGCGCCCCTCTCCCTTCCCTCCATCATCTCTCTCCCATGGGTATAGCGCCTCCCCTCCAGCAGCCCTCCTCCATGGGTCCAGCAGCTCTCTCCCTTTCCTACAGCGCCTCTCTCCCCTTCTTCCAGGCCCCTTCTGCCATGGTCCAGCCACTCTCTACTTTCCCACCAGCCCTCTCTCCCTTCCCTCTTGCCCCCTCCTCTGTGGTCCAGCACCTCTCTACCTTTCCTCCAACCCCCCTCAGTGGTCCAGCAGCTCTTTACCTTCCTTTGTGGTCCAGCCACTCTCTCCCTTCCCTCCAACCCCTCTCCTTCACAGTTCATCTATAGTGTGTCCAAATCTCAAGGGAGCGTGTTGTGGCCATATTGAGGGTGGGATTTGAGCGTTCTAAGACCTGGGCATTTTTCAGCCATAATAGAACAAAACGAAAATGTTCAGGACTAAAACTAAGACGTTTTGAGCTAGACTTGTTTTAATAACAACTAAGCCACAAAAAAATACCCTAAATGACCAGATGGCCACTGGAAGAATAATGGATTGACCTCCCCTTATTCCCTGACCCCCTCCCACCCCCCAAAGATGTAAAACAAACAGTATATACCAGCCTCTATGACAGCCTCAGATGTTTTAGCCAGTCCTATTAGTGCAGCAAGCAGGTCCCTGGGATAGCCTAGTGGTCAGTACAGTGCATTGTGGAGGAGACCTAGGCCCATATCCCACTTGAATTGGTTACACATGTGGTGGAATGCATCACCCTCCAAAACTCACCAAAAACCTCCTGTACCCACATACAGGTGACCCTTCACCCATAAGGGCTATTGTAGTGGTGTACAATTGAGGGCAATGGGGTTTGGGTAGGTTTTGGGGGGCTCAGCAGTCAAGATAAGGGAGCAATGGTGAGATGTGCACCTGGGAGCTTTTATATGAAGTCCACACAGTGCCCCCTAGGGTGCCAATTGCTTTCCTGGAATGTCTGTGTGGTCAGTCTACTAAGAATGCTGGTTCCTCCTACATCCCAGTGGCTTGATTTTCTGTGTTTTGCACTTAGACGTTTTTGTTTGTTTGTTTTTTAAATGAGCCAAAAAGATAAACGCACAGAGCAGTAAAACACCTAGCATTTGACCATTTTCAAAAACACAAAACAAAAAAAGTATTTTGCTGTTTCAATAATGGCTATATTTCCTATTTGGATGTGGGACGTTTAGTGCAAAAAGTCCAAAATCCGATTTAGATTTCATATCAGAAATGCCTCTCATAGCAATCCAAGCAACCTATTATAAAATTATGGAAATAATTTTACAAGGCACTTGAGTTTTTGACATTGTATGTACATAAATGGTAAGCACAAAGACATTGACACAATATGGTGCTTAGTTTAGAAGTGCTGTTCACATTTTAGACATGCATAGACCTGCATTTACACATTTATATTACATAAATATCTAAATCTAGGATATACAGATCTAAAACTAAAAAAACATTCATATAGCAAGGAGGGTTGTGATCTGGATTTTTATTTTGGGTGGGACTAGGGCTGGCCAAAAAATAAATGATCCCTTTTCATCCTAACTAGACCAGTCGAGAACCAATGGGTTATGCCCATCACCCAGAAGATGGAAACAAAGATAAATGAGCTGAGATCTCTGTAGTAATAAATATTAATGCAACAACAGCTCGTCTATGTCTCCAGCAGATATTGTTGAGCATTCCATGTTGGTCTGGTGAAGAGCTCTTGGGCCCAGTTGAACTGGTTTCCCAGTAGAGCTGTTTGGGGCAAAGAGGATCCAGGGCAGCCAAGTATTCAGAGGAGATACTTGGAGTTAAGGTCCCTCCACTGCCTTACCAGTCATTCAGCAGTGGGATTGATTTATCCCTCACTTTATTATTTTAAAAAGAAAATTGCCTTAAGTGGAAGTTTTTAATTCCTCGTTTTCAGAAAGGTAGTAGTGATGTAGTTACTAAGCAAGCAAACAAGATGACAAAAGGGCAAGACCTCCAGAGAAAAGGGTTTTTTTTTCTTTTACTTTGAGACAGTATAGTAGTATTGAGGAAAATAGTTGAAACAGCTGAGCAACTGATTGGCAAGGACAGATGAGGAACAAATATGTGCATTTTATTCTACCATGTTAGGCAGAGATGGACTGTCCAGACCTTTATCTAGCATCATTTACTATGTTGCATAAAGGAACGATGATTGGAAAGACAAGAACAAAATAAATAATTAGATTGTTTAATTCCTGACCTATGCATGTTTTAAATTTCACAGTTAGGTTTGTGTACTGAAGAGCACAAACAATTTAAAATATGTTCTTGGGTATTATTTTCTTAGGTCAGTGAAGAAAGTAGCAGTCTGTCATCATTCAGTTTTCCAGTATTGGGATCAAACGTACCCGATACATTTGAAATTGGTCCAAAGAAGCTTGCTGGTAAGATTCCTGTTTTTATCTTTAAGATCTTAGTGGTTTGGTAAGCCACATTAAAATCGACCATTATCCGATGTTAGCAGCTAGTTTGTACAAGAACATTAGTAAATCTCAAGGAGGTTTGATTGAGAACAGGAAACGATACGAGGCTATCGTAGCTTTGTGTCAGTAGGCGAAGTCACAAGTACACCCAAAGCAAAAGCAAACACTATTGAAAGCAATAGTAAAAGATTATTTGAAATAATGGACTGCCTATGCATGGTCCATCTGAAAAAAAAGTCAAAAGCTGTTCCAGTTGGATAAGCAGTGCCTTAAAAGGTGGAGGACAAACGGATTTTTTTTTTTTTTTACTTGACAGCTTTTTAACTTATTTGAAAGCATCCCATATGTAGATATAAATATCATGAAATCAAAACTGAATATCACTAAAACAGCTTCAAAAATTATTGTAGCTGGTGTAGAGAGGTGTAGCTGGTGGAAACAGCACGAATAAAGGCTGTATTTTGTGCTGACTTTTCTACACTGTTCTATATAATACAGTAATACATGGCCAAATTTCAGTGAGGATATAGGTTCATCTTAACTGTTGTAATCTGTTTTGGGAAGTCTGGTGTTATAAAGATTGGAAGTAAAATTAAACTCTCCTTTCTTTGAGGCACATGGAATCACATCTTCACCTCATCTATTTTGTACAAATGGATTTTTCTGTTTTGAGCATGTTTCAGGGACAAGTGGTTTTCACAAGTCAAACTAATAAAAAATAAATATTTTCTTTCATGCAGATCTCTCATTTGTTTAAACATAACTAAATGGGCTATAAGCCCCTAATGCAGTCCATTGATTTTCTTATATTTTGTCCTTGTGATTACTTATACTGTGCCAAAACTGGAAATACAGTGAGACAGAATAATAGAATTCAGTAACATCAAAAACTTAATTAACATTATAATTGTGTCTGCATTTGAGTAATAAATAAGAAAATGTTGTTGAAAACTGACTTGAAGAAGAAATAAATATATCTCCCAGAACTGGAAAATGTTTGCACCTTTAAACTGACTCTGGACTTCTGCGTGAAGGTAACTCTGCCCTCATTTAATATCTTTCTTTTAAATAGTAATAAACTATATTAAGTGCATTTTTATAATATACCACTGCATTCCACAAAACAAAAGGAGCAAGTTCCCACAAACCATCTTTCTCTTTTGATCTAGGCACAGGAAAAAAAAAGATTTTAAATGCTCCCAGGATTCAACCTAATTCATGTTTAATGTGGGACATAGCTGCCATAAATAGATAGAAACTCTAAATGTTGAGCACTTGATTCTCATATCATAATGTTTGTTTTAGTTGCCCTTTACTGGGAGAAAAATATCTCTGCGAATATGACACACGCTAGGGTGTCCCTATAACCAGCCCCTCAAAATAACACACTGATTACGATTTATAATAAATTAGTACTCTACCTTTGAAAAGTTATTCTGTTATTATACTTCTTTTATGTACATCCGTATGCTGCACATTTGAAAATATAAGTGAGATTAAATAAAAATGGTACCTACAATAAAGAACAACACCATGAATGCAAAGCTCATAGGGTTTTTCTTTGTTTTGAGTGTACGCAGAAAGACTGCTGCATGAGGAAGGAGATACATAGACTAACCTAAGTGGCTTCAGCTTTTTGGTGTCATGCTATCTCCTGTTCTCAGTCAAACCTCTTTAGTAAATCTGGTTCCAAAATGGATTTTTCAACATTTGAAATACTCGTATATTGCTTTTGTGATAAAGTAAGGCCACATCTGCTATAGCTGTTGCGCGCTGTCTCGGCTTGTTGTCTGATGATAAAGGTAAAGAGCTGCGGCAGG
This sequence comes from Microcaecilia unicolor, assembly GCF_901765095.1. Lineage (NCBI taxonomy): Eukaryota > Metazoa > Chordata > Amphibia > Gymnophiona > Siphonopidae > Microcaecilia > Microcaecilia unicolor. Next base: position 296,659,087 of record NC_044032.1, read on the forward strand.
GAGGGAGGGGAGGTACTGCATCCAGAAGACAGCAGGCAAGTGCTCATATTTTGGGGGTGCCTATGTCCTTGGTTTTTCATGGTCAGTTACTCCATACTGGTTAGTTTAGCATATACCATGTTAGGAACAAACCTAATTCCTAAGCCATGGTCTTTTGGGCATGATCTGAATCTCTCAAATATTTTTAAAAAGCAAACCAAAGAATCCCAGTAAGATGTTTCCAAGATTATTCAGCAGGGGTAGCAACACGGAGGAGACAGTTTTCGGAGGTTTGCTCAACGCTATTCCAAAAGAAAATAAGATTTGCACTACAATACCCTGCCAAATTGCGGGTCACGCATAATGGCATTACTAAGACATATGAGACGGCAGGGGCGGCTAAAGAATTTCTACAACAGCTGGGAACATTATCTTCAGATGCAAGTTGAACAGCATAGAAAGAGAACACTCTGAGAACACTGAGTAATATCATACGGAGAGGTCAGCGGAGACCTGATTGGTCAAGATATGACACTACAGTAATCTCCCAGCCAAGAACAAAGATGGACCACTTATAGTAGCAGAAAGATTGGCAAGAAGGCTGCAGTTGGAAAGTTAAGGTCCTATGGTTTGTGAGTTAGACTTGAACGTTGATTTTTATTTTTTTTTTTTTTATTTTTTTTTTTTTTGCTGTTAATTAAGACACTATATGGCAGACACGGCCTGTGGGTGAACCGATTTGAACCCCTGGTAAGAGGGGGGAGACCCTGTAAGTGTCTGCTCAGCTTGACAAGAAAGTTATGTTTTATGTTTACTGTAACATTGTATAATGCGGAGGGGGGAGGGAGAGACGTAAGGAAGTCAAGGTCCTAATTGGTGGACCTGAGAATAAGGGATATAGGGTTTGGGGGGGGGAGGGGGTGGGGGGAGGGAAGAAGGATGCAAGCAGGGCACAAGTCTTAATTAGTAAGGATGTAGAACATAACAATGAAGTTGACACAGTGGAGGTGCAAGTGGGGGGGGGGCAGAGGCTGGGATGTCCCCCTCGAGTACAACAGTGGACATTTATGGAGAAAGGCACACACTTTCAAATCCAAGAATAGTAAGAATACTAACGTGGAATGTAGGCGGAGTTAATTCGCCAATCAAACGTTCTAAGATTTTACAGCAATTAAATAGGCAAAGGGCGGACATAGCACTCTTGCAGGAGACGCATCTGAACCAGATTGAACATGCCAAGCTCAGCACCTGGTGGGTCGGGGATTGTATAGCAGCAAATGCACAGGGTAAAAAGGGAGGAGTAGCGATACTAATTAGAAAAGGCATAGCCTCTGTAATTAATCCACTTCTGATTGATACTGAAGGCCGCTATGTTATATTGGAAGTGGTAGTTGGGAGACAGAAACTGCTAATCTGTAATGTTTATGCTCCAAATAGATATGATCGGAAGTTTTATCAAACTTTGATAAATTTTTTGCTTAGGCAACCGCACGCAGCTATAGTGCTGGGGGGTGATTTAAATGCAACTTGGGACCCCTCCCTGGACAGATCAGCCCCGGAGACGGCCTCTTCATGTTATAATAATAGAGGCCTCTTACAGTTGAGCCAGATGTTGGGCCTGGTTGATGTGTGGCGGGTGCTGCACCCAGGTGAGAAAGACTATACACACCTGTCGCGGGCCCACTCCACTCAGTCGAGAATTGACTATATTCTGACATCACGTCAGATGTTTGGGGAAGTGACAACAGCGGAGATAGGACCGTACATGGTGTCGGACCATGCCTGGGTTAAGATAGAATGGATACCAAGCGGTACAACTCCACAGGAATACAAATGGCAATTTCCCCTGGAGTTCAGTTCAGATCCAATGCTTAAAGGCAGGTTACAAGCTTGCTGGGCGGAATACAGTACTCATAATCAAGAACACATAGAAGACCCAGTTTTGTTTTGGGAAGCGGCTAAGGCGGTTCTTAGAGGTGAAGTGATAAGTCATGCACACTTTGTGAGGAAGACACGAGATAGAAACATCTTGCGTTTGAGTACCCAACTTTGTAAGTCACGGAAGAGATATGGGGAGACACACGCGATAGGTGATAAACAACAAGTGCTGGAACTTCAGACCGCCTTAAATGTACTTTTGCAAGAAAGGGCACACAAGTCACAGTTATACTATAGATATATGCTCTATAAACATGGTAATAAAACAGGCAAGTTGATGTCCAAAATAATTAACCCCCGGGGAGGGACTAAGAATATTTTGGCACTGAGACAAAGGGGGGGAGGGCTCCACACATCAGACAAAGCAATATGTGAAACTTTTCGGGCCTTTTATCAAGAGCTGTACGCTTCCCCAGAGGAAGACGGTCTGCTAAACCAGATGTATTTAGAAAATCTGGCTTTACCAAAGCTTACAATACAAGAGCTGGATAGTCTCAATCAATTAATTACTGAAGATGAAGTCAGTTTGGTTATTGCTCACAGCCCACGACTAAAAGCCCCGGGACCAGATGGTTTAAGGGGAGAATTCTATAAATTAATGGAAGGAGGGGTTATACCTGCAATTACTAGATTTTTGAACCAAGTGATAGAGAGACAAAGGTTACCCCCAGACTTGAATAGGGCTCAAATAATAGTTTTGTTGAAACCGGGGAGGGACCCTCTAGAGCCGACATCGTACCGGCCTATCTCCCTGTTAAATTATGATACCAAGTTATTGGCAAAAATCTTGGCTAATAGACTGGCGAGGCTGCTCCCAAGGTTGATTCATGAAAGTCAAGTAGGATTTGTGGGAGGTAGAGCTGTGAGTAAAAACTTGAGAGCAATATTGACATCACTAGAACACAGCTCGCAGGCGAAGGTAGCATCATTGCTGATCAGCTTTGATGCGGAAAAGGCCTTTGATAAGGTTCACTGGAAGTTTCTTTTTGACACGTTGGAACAATATGGATTTTCAGGGAGATTTGTTGAAGCAATACATGCTTTATATGCCAACCCATGTGCCACTCTGAGAGTAAACGGGATAGAATCGGAAAGTTTCTGTATTAGGAGGGGCACGAGGCAGGGGTGCCCATTGTCCCCTCTTCTCTTTGTTTTGGTTTTAGATCCCCTTATTAGAGACATCATGGCAAACCCTTTGATCCGGGGAGTTGGCTTAGGGACACACATGTTTAAGATTGCAGCATTTGCGGATGACATTTTGGTACATCTCACAAACCCAAGGGAATCCTTAGATACGTTATTGGAAACCTTTCGTGAATATGGCGACTACTCAGGTTTCCGTATTAATCTAGACAAGTCAGAAGCGCTGGCTTCGCCAGAGGTGAACCAGAGGGACTGGGCTCCCGAATTTCCGTTGAGATGGGCCAGAGAGTCCTTTAAATATTTAGGAATCCGACTCACAATGAATACATTAGATTTATATCAGTTGAATGTTAAAATCTTACTGGAATATACAAAAACTAAATTGGACTCTTGGATGAGTCTGCCACTGTCATTAATGGGACGGATACATGTAGTACAAATGGTGTTGTTTCCGCGCTGGTTGTACGTTCTTCAAACTTTACCCATACGTCTATCGCGAGTTGATTTGAAGCGGATGATGCGCCTTTTCAGTAGATTTTGTTGGGCAGGCAAAAGCCTAAAGTTAGCCAAAATCAGTTAATAGGGAGCTGGAGACAGGGGGGAATGGGTATCCCGGATGTGTTCCTATATAATCAGGCGTGTTTGCTGCGCCACTTAGTAGATGTGGTGAATGCCACGCAGTATTATACACCTACGGGCTTGGAGGAAGCTTTTTTTGCTCCCTATGATATATTAGCATTGCTCCACTTACCTCGAAGTCAGCTCCCCTCTAAATTTAAAAAAAGTATCATACTACAACCCCTTCGGGAGGCGTGGCAGTGGTGGATGCGGCAAATGGGGGGCCAACCACACGTTACAGATCAAATCCCAATCGTAGGCAATCCTGCTTTTGAGGCAGGGATAGATAACCCGACATTTGGCAGGTGGCAAGGGCTGGGCATCACAAGATTGGAACACCTATTGTTGGACAATGGGGAAATGATAACATTTGACGCTCTTCAAGATAAAGTGGGATCAGCTTGGGGTAATAGATTTGCCTATGCACAGGTCCGACACTATGTGAAGTCCCTGAGCCAAATATCCCTGAGAGGGCAGATGGGAGAGCTGCTAAGGGTTTTCTTTGAGGAGTTGCAGATGGAGAAACAATCTGTATCAGCACTGTATGGGGCACTGGCTAGGCGTAGGCCTCAGAGGCAATACGTTGATCTTAAGCGAAAATGGGAACAAGATTTGGGGATCTCCCTGGCAACATGGGATGTGTCAGCTACCTTGAAGGGCATACGGGCGTTGGTAACAGATGAGAGGCTGAGGGAGTGTGGTTATAGAGTGGTCTTACGGGGGTATATGTCTAGAACACAACTGGCTCATATGTTGGGGCCGGACAACTCGGGATGCTCTAAATGCGGAGGGGGTCCCAGCTCGTTATATCATGCATTGTGGCAATGCCCCAAGGTGCGCATGTTTTGGCAGAGGGTAAGAGGGTTTTTGATTCGATTGGGGAACAGAGTTCAAGGAACGGAGCGGCAGTTTCTGTTGGATCAACCAAGAGCGTTTGCCCCATTAGGAGCCCCCGCTATAATGCTATGCAGAAAGCTGAGCTTGGTAGCGCGAAAATGCATTATGCAATACTGGGTCTCATCGGAAGGGCCAGCTTACTGGCATTGGCGCAATCAGGTGCATCTCCTGGCCTCTTGGGAGGCTAGGGATTCAAACGATCGCCTAAACGAAGAGTGCGATTTCTGCAGATTTGGACACCATACCTGCAAATGCTTAGTCCGAGGGGACGTAGTCTGCTTGTTAATGCCTGATAAATAGTAGAATAATGGAGAATACGGATAGCCTGGAGTAGATAATTTAATCTAAAGTGGAATTCTGCTTGCAAGGGGGGGAGGTATTGGGGGGGGGGGGGTTTGGAGGGGTTGAGTGAGACGTAAATGGCTAAGCTTGGCAGTGATCTAGAGTTTTGATGTTTAGTTACTGATATTTTGTGATAAGCACTATTTTACCTAATGAAGTATTCGAGAGTATGATATTAGGAACAAGAGCCACTCAAAACCTAATGTTAGCATGGGACAAGGAATTATCAAAAGGGGAGGGGGAAGGGGGGGGAAAAAATTGGGGATGAAAAGTGTTTGGCGAAGTTGAATATGTTGTAAAAATGCTGTTTTATATATCAAACAATGCTATATGCATATTCTACATCACTTTGTATTGTGAGAATTGTTAATAAAACAGTTTAAACATAAAAAGCAAACCAAAAACCTAGTAAATGACAGCAGTTAAAGACCTGCACGGTCCATCCAGTGAATATACTACTACACATGCCTTAGTGTTTGCAGTTTGCCAAAGAAATCTATTTTATGGAGTTCATAGGATGTAATATGCAGGAGTAACATTGCTAAGTGTGCTTGGAAATTCCTTTTTAATCAGTCTATTGGTGCCAAGAACAATCAGAACAATTTTTGTGTTTTTCAGCCACTTCTTCCTAGTCTCGATTGGATTGCTTGGTACTTGTGGAGCTTCTCTTTCTCCATCCTTAGCATTGAATATTAGCTTGATACAAAAACTGCCCATTAATATCTTTCTTGTCATTTTCTTCTTTGCCACTGTGTCCAGTTTTTTTGCATCAAGCTTTTTAGCAGTTGAATTGAAAATGTTCCAAATGATCACAACCTCTTACTTCTACAGTTCTGTTAGGGTCTTGTTTCCAGTATTTCTCTGTTACAGGCAAAGTTAGTGCTGCTAGGACAGTCAGCACTGAAGTCCCTGCACTTTCCAATAAGACAAGTTTCTGCAAAGATACTAGGCAGCTCAGTAGAAGGGAACACTGTTAAACAGGGATAAATCAGATAAAAACACAAAGAGGAAGAGAAAGGAACAAAAAACAAGGCAGATTCCTCCCTTAATATATCAATGAGAAGAGGAGGGAAGGAATGCAGAGACTGGAAGTTAAGGGTTTCTCCTGACTTCTGAGACCCTGTTGGTCAGTCAGGAAAGGAGGAAGAGAATGTAACGAATAGCAAAAATACTGACTGATATCATTTCCTCAGAGTCAAGACAGGGTTCTTTGTCTGCCCTACCTGCTAGGGATTGAATCTGAAGCAGATGCTGTTCTGTTGTGCTACAGCTCTTTTATTGAGTAACCTATGTACAACAGCATTCCAGCCAACAAGTCCAGGTTTTCAGTGCTGCCATCAACGTCCTCTCCTCCACATTTCCTTTTACGTTTTTTGTACTGAAGCATTAATTCAACGTACTTTATCAACTAACTGGACACTCATACTATACAACCACTGCTGTCTCTGTCTGCCTGCCTTGCCTTAGTACCATTATGGTCTGATATGGTGTTGTGTACCTAAAGAAAGCACAGGCTTACTGTTCAGATGCATGTGGCATCCGTTATAATGGTTTTTGTGCCTGTTCTTTGTCACTCATACAGTTTTTGCTCAATTTGCCTGTCTGCCTGCCTCAATACCATGAAGTTTGGAGATGTGTTCCCAGATATGGAGGAGAAAAGAGGACTAACCCCACAGATGGACAATAACATAAGAACAGCCATACTGGGTCAGACCAATGGTCCATCTAGCCCAGTATCCCGTTTCCAACAGTGACCAAGCCAGGTCACAAGTACCTGGCACAAACCCAGTTAGTAGCAACATTCCATGCTACCAATCCCAGGGCAAGCAGTTGCTTTCCCATGTCTTTCTCAATAGCAGATTGTCTAAACCCAGATATGATAACCACTGTTACCACATCCTCCAGTAGATTATCAGGAAAGCAGGAGTGGTGGAGAAAATTGTATATTGCAATTGTGGATAGTCGATACCCTGCCCTCTTGGTTCTGGCGTAATAACTTTCATGTGCTCATGTTGCTGGAACTGAGAGGGGCCCGATTCACCCCCCAAGAGGAAGAAAAGTTTTATTAATTTGGAGTAAATATATTCAAATGCTTTCACCTAGAGCATGCAGCTTGGTATTAAATACTTTCTGAAGGAGTAATGATTTGAATGCTGCCCCTCCCCCAAAGGGAAATATAGGAGGGATAACAGGGAAGATATGAGGGGAGGGGCAGATGCAATGGAATGGGATATGTCATTGGTGGGAGATTTATGATTAAGGCGGCAAGAGGGATTATAAGAACCAAGGTTTCTCATGCCTCGATTACTCTACCTTGAAGAGAGGTGGGAGGAGGGGAATTTTTATTTTTATGTAATGTAATCAAATAGTTTTGGATTTTTTTTTTTACTTTATTTTTCTATATTTTCTGAGGGTACAACAAAGCATAGCGTTACAGTTGGGAAGAACAAAATTGTTTTTTGTCTCACTGTTGATGTTACATGTGTGACGTTTGTGAGCTCTTGGCCCAGAGGTGGCCACGTGAGAATCACTCAACCACCTCTGGGTAGACCAAGTCCCCTCACAACTAAGAGTCCTCCCAAGAACTGGACTGGACCACAAGTGGAGATGAACTGAGGCAGCTTCATTAGTAGCAAAAAACACAAGGCTAAAAGGTTAGCCAAACGGCACAGAAAGGAAAACAGGCAGCCTAGCTATACAGTCTAACCTAGCTGAAGCAAGGCAAACATAAAACATCGAATAAGGTAAAGTAGAACAGCCTAGCTGTATAGGGAAATCAAACATAAGCAGCCTAGCTGCGCATCTCAATACTGACAGAGCAATGCAAACATATGGCATACAGTAGAACACAATAGACTAGGCAACGGGCCCACCCTAGCGGGACAAAGACAAACAGGCAATAGGGTTCATACTGTCAGTACACTCAGATGAGCCGCTGAACAATTGTGGCAAGCTCCCTCAAAACTAGAGTGGAGCAGAAGCAAAACAAAAGGAAAAGAAAGAGTCTCTTGAGGACCTGCACTGCAGGTAGAGGCAAGAGCGAGTCACTCCGCTCACAGAAGACTAGGGATGTCGCCTAAGACAAGCAAACAGTCACAGAGGCACCCGAGCCGAATGCTCCCAAGGCAGGCAAGATAAAGCAACAAAGCCTGGGCCAACGCTCCCAAGACAAGCAAGGTGAAGAAGCCAAACCTGAGCCGATGTTCCCAAGACAGAAGACTAAACAGCCCTGCACAGCACCTGAGGGCAAGGAACCGCCCATACGGACCCCTCCGCGCTCCAAGCACCACTCCCTCGTCCAGAGATGCCTCGAGATGTGGCCTCAGCCGCTTCACCTGCAGCACTACCCGTCATCCAGCCCACACAGTCCCAAACAAAGTACAAAGCCTCTCTCTGCACACAGCGACCAAGGACTCACGGTGGGCGACAGGAAATTCAGCTGAGGCACGGAAGGCTCTGGACTCACAGGCTTGACAGGCAGGCTTCACTGGGTCAAAGCAAAGGTGAAAGCTGAAGACAAAGCTTTTACTCCTCAGGACTGCCAGGCTTGAAAGCAGGCTTCACAGGAACACAGCATAAGGTGAAAGATGTAGACAAAGCTTTTACTCCTCAGGACTACCAGGCTTGAAAGCAGACTTCCACTGGAAAACAGCATAAGGAGAAAGCTGTAGCAAAGCTTTACCTCTCAGGACTACCCAGCTTGGAAGCAGACTTCCACTGGAACATGGCATAAGGAGAAGCTGTAGGCAAAGCTTCAGGCCATGGCTTCGCAAAGAAGCAGAAGTTGGAACTAGCAGAGCCCCAGGCAGGCCTGGGCTGAATCAAGGATAAATTGCCAGAACACTGAGCACACTCATAAGCCAGCTTAAGAAGAGCTCAGTGCTGATGTCACCACCAGCTTGGCCTCCGCCACTCTACAGTGACCCCACAGGTCACTGACTGGAACTGCAGGTAATTTTAAAAGGTTGAGCAAGGCACGGATGTCGCCGATGACAACCTTGACAATATGGTTTAATATATTATATGTTAATAAAAAAATATGAAACAAAGTTACCATTATCAAGGGGCAAGGGGAAAAGGAAAGAGGGGGAAGAAGAGCCAAAAGAAGGGTAGAGAGGAGAGATGAATGGGAAATGGCAGAAGTGGTGAGAAGGAAGGAAAGTAAGATAAAGAAAAATGAGAAAAGGGGGGAATAAAAAATGGAACCTAGCAATAACATAAGCAAAAGAAAGTTGACAAGATAGAAAGATCTAGAAGAAAATTTGTGAGAATAAAATGGGTAACAGGAGAAGAAAACTTAGAAATGTGGAAAAAGAAAAATGCTAGAGATATGAAAATGAATCTAAAATTTAAAACAAAGAAATACTTCTGTTTGAAAATAGTTTGTGTCATGCTCCTACATACCCAACTGAACATATGGCAAGGTTGGGGCTGGTGGTGGCAGACCTGGGAGAAGGTGCATGTTATGGAAATTTTCCCTTTACCGAAGAAACTCGCAGAACTCTGGGCTCAATTATATAAAGATCTTTATTTGTAAATCAAACCTGCATGCAGGGAGACTGCCAAACATAAGGAAACTCAGTCAGCAGTCTGTCAATACTGATTTAATGTAACCTTAAATAGTCAGGAATATTATCCCACAATCACCAGGTGCTATAGTTCTGGTTAACAAATAATAAGAAAAAAGAAAATATAACCCTTCCTTGCCCCTCCAGCTATTTTTTTTTAGATAAGGCACATACACCTCCTTCATTCTCTCAGTTAATTAAAACATTCCAAACTCCTGAGATGATTCTGGCCTACTTCTCACTAACAAGCTAGTTAATTACAAGCATGACATATATGTGACCTTTCTTACTTTAGCAACTTATTTCAGTGATTATTATATTCTGCAGTAAGATCTGATACAATTTTATTCTACAGCGTGTAAATTCTATAACAAAGAAAGCATGATCATAATATATATATATATATAGAGAGAGAGAGAGAGAGAGAGAGAGAGAAAGAATGATCTTGATTTCCATTACAGTCCGGGTTGATAAAATAAGTGTGTGTGCCCATCCAAGAAAAGGAAGAGAAAGCTCATACCGCCCTCCCCGCCTGTTTTGCCCTTCAATGCAGGTAGACTATGCCTATATTATACCCTGTTCCTTTGTTATTTTTGATGCTTCTTTCAATTTTTAGGTGCGCGTGCTTTGTATATCCTCTAAATTTTAAATGTAGGTTTTAGGGCATGAAACTACTAGTATATTATCTCCTTTTTCAGTTCTAGCTAATGCTCTTGAACTTTAATAGTTTCTACAGACTGTCTCCTGCTGCATTAGGTTCATGAGTAGCTCCATCATGGCATATAGCTACACCAGGGGTGTCATTTCTACCTGAAGCATCTGCACTAGCTTTACCACCAACAGCCCCAGTGATTTAGTTAAGGGTATGCACATGTTTATCCTGGACAAGGATGTAATGGTTGGTGATTTCTTTGTCCCTTTTCTTCTCTTTTTCTCCTGTCCCCTTTCCTTCTTTACTCTCCTATTTTGCATTGTAATCCTTTTCCCTTTTCTGGATTCATTTTAAATTGTTAGCCACTTTGTGCTTACTGAAAGGTAGTATATCAAATAACTAATAAACATAAAGGAGTGGCCAGTATGAATTTTTTCTTTTTTTCTGTTGGTAATCATCAAAGTACTGAGAGTTGGTATAGATGTTAAACAGTAAAGTCACCATTAGGCACTTAGGAGCCTTTATACTAAAAGCATTAAGCCCTTACCTTGGTGATAGCATGGGAAAACAAGCTATTGCAAAACGTGTTAAGGTATTGTACAATATTTTGTGCCTGTTTTCACGTGCTAAGTGCATGTTAACTATTTTTTTAATATATATTTTTAAAGTGGGCATTCTGCTGGTGTTATCCAGTTTAGCACATTATGATTAGCACATGCTAACCGGGTATTGCAAGATTAACATGGGAGTATTTAGCACCTCCTAAATAGGATGCAGTAAGTGCTCACACATTAATATTTTGCAGGTCTCACATGCTAAAGACATTAGCACACAACCTGCAAATAAAACAAAGCGCCATGTTAAATCTGGGCTTAGCACATGGGAAAGTCCTGCCTTAGAATGTGTTGAGCTAAAATCATATCACAAAAATGTTGCTTTTAACTGACCTGTCACTGCCTGCTTTTTTTTTTTTTACCATTGTCTGTCATTTTTCACAGTATATTTTGTAGAGTGCTTTGGGTAAGAGCATCTCATAGATACAGAAATAAGTAAAAAATAAATGAACTTATTGCTATAGTAGATTTTTGAATTAATAGCTGAATAAAGCTGTTGAGAGACAATATTTTGAAAACAATTGAATATATTTTTACTAAATTATGTTTTATTGTAGCATCTGAAATACAAGGCCTAAGAAAAGTGGAAATAAAGAAGGTATGTATGAGCATGAAATGTGCATGCACTAGCCAACCTGATGATCCAGATGTTAGTGCTGCAGTGTCATATGAATGAAATTTGTCACCTTAATAGAGATGTAAAGTAGAAGTACTGCTTCCACACCAAGCTTCGTCAAATTCTGAAACAGATACATAGACAAAGATATATGTTAGCAAATTTCATCCAAATTTAACACTTCAGGAGACATATGGGAGCTCAGAGCCCCCCACCCCACCCTCAGTGGTCATAGAGGAAGTGAGCATCAGGTCTCTGAGCCCCTCCCTAACCATCTTCAAATCCTTACTCAAAGCCCACCTCTTCAATGTTGCTTTCGGCACCTAACCTTTTACCTTTCAGGAAATCTAGACTGCCCCAGTTTGAAGACCCCTACTTGTCTGACTGTACATTTGTCCTTTAGATTGTAAGCTCTTTGAGCAGGGACTGTCTTTCTATGTTAAATTGTACAGCACTGCATAACCCTGGTAGCGCTTTACAAGATAACATAGTAAATGACGGCAGAAAAAGATCTGCATGGTCCATCCAGTCTGCCCAACAAGACAAACTCATATGTGCTACTTTTTGTGTATACCCTACTTTGATTTGTACCTCTCCTCTTCAGGGCACAGACCGTATAAGTCTGTCCAGCACTATCCCCGCCTCCCAACCATCAGCCCCGCCTCCCACCACTGGCTCTGGCACAGACCGTATAAGTCTGCCCAGCACTATCCTTGCCTCCCAGCACCGGCTGGCTCTGCCACCCAATCTCGGCTAAGCTCCTTAGGATCCATTCCTTCTGAATAGGATTCCTTTATGTTTATCCCACGCGTGTTTGAATTCTGTTACCGTTTTCATTTCCACCACCTCCCGCAGGAGGGCATTCCAAGCATCCACTACTCTCTCCATGAAAAAATACTTCCTGACATTTTTCTTGAGTCTGCCCCCCTTCAATCTCATTTCATGTCCTCTCGTTCTACTGCCTTCGCACCTCCGGAAAAGGTTCGTTTGCGGATTAATATTTTTCAAATATTTGAACGTCTGTATCATATCACCCCTGTTTCTCCTTTCTTCCAGAGTATACATGTTCAGGTCATCAAATCTCTCCTCATACGTCTTGTAACGCAAATCCCTTACCATTCTCGTAGCTTTTCTTTGCACCGCTTCAATTCTTTTTACAACCTTCGCAAGGTACGGCCTCCAAAACTGAACACAATACTCTAGGTGGGGCCTCACCAACGACTTATACAGGGGCAACAACAACTCCTTTCTTCTGCTGGTCACACCTCTCTCTATACAGCCTAACAACCTTCTAGCTACGGCCACCGCCTTGTCACACTGTTTCGTCGCCTTCAGATCCTCAGATACTATCACCCCAAGATCCCTCTCCCCGTCCGTACCTATCAGATTCTCCCCGCCTAACACATACATCTCCCGAGGGTTTCTATTCCCTAAGTGCATCACTTTGCATTTCTTCACATTGAATTTTAATTGCCAAACCTTAGACCATTCTTCTAGCTTCCTCAGATCCTTTTTCATGTTTTCCACTCCCTCCCGGGTGTCCAATCTGTTGCAGATCTTAGTATCATCCGCAAATAGGCAAACATTACCTTGTAACCCTTCGGCAATGTCACTCACAAATATATTGAACAGAATCGGTCCCAGCACCGATCCCTGAGGCACACCACTACTCACCTTTCCCTCCTAGCGAATTCCATTCACCACCACCCTCTGGCTTCTGTCCGTCAACCAGTTCCTAATCCAGTTCACCACTTTGGGTCCTATCTTCAGCCTTTCCAGTTTATTTAAGAGCCTCCTGTGGGGAACCGTGTCAAAAGCTTTGCTGAAATCTAAGTAGATTACGTCCATAGCTCGTCCCTGATTTAATTCTCCTGTCACCCAATCAAAGAACTCAATGAGATTCGTTTGGCACGATTTCCCTTTAGTAAAACCATGTTGTCTCGGATCTTGCAACTTATTGGCTTCCAGGAAATTCACTATCCTTTCCTTCAGCATCGCTTCCATTATTTTTCCAATAATCAAAGTGAGGCTTACCGGCCTGTAGTTTCCAGCTTCTTCCCTATCACCACTCTTGTGAAGAGGGACCACCTCCGCCGTTCTCCAATCCTTCGGAACCTCTCCCGTCTGCAAGGATATGTTAAACAAATCTTTAAGAGGACCCGCCAGAACCTCTCTGAGCTCCCTCAATATCCTGTGGTGGATCCCATCCGGTCCCATGGCTTTATCCACCTTTAGCTTTTCAAGCTCTTCATACACACTCTCTTCCGTGAACGGTGCTCTATCCACTTCAATCTCATTTATACTTTTTGCAGTCCATCGCGGTCCTTCTCCAGGATTTTCTTCTGTGAAAACAGAACAGAAGTATCTATTTAGCAAATTTGCTTTTTCTTCATCATTATCCACATAGCGGTTCGCAGTATCTTTTAGTCTCACAATTCCCTTTTTAGTCATTCTCCTTTCACTTGTATACCTGAAGAAATTTTTGTCACCCCTCCTTACCTTTCTAGCCATGTGTTCTTCCGCACGCGCTTTCGCCAGACGTATCTCTCTCTTGGCTTCTTTCAGTTTCATCCTGTATTCCTCCTCGTGTTCTTTTTCTTTAGTTTTTGTGTATTTCTGGAACGCCAACTCTTTAGCCTTTATTTTCTCAGCCACTTGCTTGGAGAACCATATCGGTTTCCTTTTTCTCTTGCTTTTATTTACTTTCCTTACACATAAAGGTTTGTGGCCTTATTTATAGCTTCTTTCAGCCTGGACCACTGTCCTTCCACTTCTCGTATTTCCTTCCAGCCCATCATCTCCTTCCTCAGGTATTCCCCCATTTTACTAAAGTCAGCACGCTTGAAATCCAGAACTTTGAGTTTTGAGTGGCCGCTCTCCACTTTAGTTGTAAAATCAAACCAAACCGTTTGATGGTCACTGCTGCCCAGGTGGGCACCCACTCGGATATTTGACACGCTATCCCCATTTGTGAGCACCAGATACAGCGTCGCTCCCTCCCTCGTGGGTTCCGTCACCATTTGTCTGAGCAAACCGCTTTGTAAAGCATCCACGATCTCTCTACTTCTTTCCGATTCCGCAGACGGAACCTTCCAATCTACATCCGGCAGATTGAAATCTCCCAGCAACAGCACCTCTCTCTTGTTTCCCAACTTTTGAATATCTGCAATCAGGTCTTTATCTAGTTCCTCCAATTTTTTCGGAGGTCTGTAGACAACACCCACGTGTATAGAGGTTCTATCCTCTCTTTTTAAGGTGATCCATATCGCTTCTTCCTTTCCCCAGGTCCCTGTCATTTCGGTCGCCGTGATATCATTTCTCACATATAGAGCTACTCCTCCACCTTTACGACTCTCTCTATCCTTCCTAAACAGATTATAGCCTGGTATGTTTGCATCCCATTCATCCGAACCATTTAGCCACGTCTCCGTGATTGCAACAATGTCTAAGTCTGCCTCGAACATCAGGGCTTGAAGGTCATGAACTTTATTGCTTAGACTGCGAGCATTTGTGGCCATCGCTTTCCATGTACATTTCCTGGTATGTGCTTCAACATTTGTGATTTGGGGTTGTCTTTTCTCTTTGGGTACCTTCATATCCTTTTGTTCCAACTTCATTTCTTTCTTTAGAAATGTTAACTAGTAGTAGTAGTATTCTAGATAAACATCTATCACCAGACAATCAAATAGTAGCAGTAACATCAAAATGCTTCAGAACACTATGGAAATCGAGAAGGATAAGAGGCTACTTTCCCAGACAATCATTCCGGATAATGGTACAATCAATGATACTATCACAACTAGACTACTGCCACATGGCATACGTAGGGGTGCAAGGGAAACACTATAAAATCAATACAAACTGTCCAAAATAGAGCGGCAAGACTTGTATTCAAAAAGTTGTAATACGAAAGAGCTACCCCACTACTCAAAACACTACACTGGCTACCAATCAAGGCAAAACTACTTTTCAAAGCTAGTACCCTCATTTTCAATATAATATTTGGAATTTCACCTGTATAAATGCACAATATTATTAAACTATCTCCAGGGAATGCAAACCCAGAAACCAGAAGCTGGAAGACTGGAGGGTAGCCAATGTTACTCCGATTTTTAAGAAAGGTTCCAGAGGAGATCCGGGAAATTATAGACCGGTGAGTCTGACGTCGGTGCCGGGCAAGATGGTGGAGGCTATTATTAAGAATAAAATTGCAGAGCATATACAAAAACATGGACTGATGAGACAAAGTCAGCACGGATTTAGTGAAGGGAAGTCTTGCCTCACCAATCTAATGCATTTTTTTGAGGGGGTAAGCAAACATGTGGACAATGGGGAGCCGGTTGATATTGTATATCTGGATTTTCAGAAGGCGTTTGACAAAGTGCCGCACGAAAGACTCCTGAAGAAATTGCAGAGTCATGGAATCGGAGGTAGGGTATTATTATGGATTAAGAACTGGTTGAAAGATAGGAAGCAGAGAGTAGGATTGCGTGGCCAGTATTCTCAGTGGAGGAGGGTAGTTAGTGGGGTCCCGCAGGGGTCTGTGCTGGGTCCGTTGCTTTTTAATGTATTTATAAATGACCTAGAGATGGGAATAACTAGTGAGGTAATTAAATTCGCCGATGACACAAAATTATTCAGGGTCGTCAAGTCGCAGGAGGAATGTGAACGATTACAGGAGGACCTTGCGAGACTGGGAGAATGGGCGTGCAAGTGGCAGATGAAGTTCAATGTTGACAAGTGCAAAGTGATGCATGTGGGTAAGAGGAACCCGAATTATAGCTACGTCTTGCAAGGTTCCGCGTTAGGAGTTACGGATCAAGAAAGGGATCTGGGTGTCGTCGTCGATGATACGCTGAAACCTTCTGCTCAGTGTGCTGCTGCGGCTAGGAAAGCGAATAGAATGTTGGGTGTTATTAGGAAGGGTATGGAGTCCAGGTGTGCGGATGTTATAATGCCGTTGTATCGCTCCATGGTGCGACCGCAGCTGGAGTATTGTGTTCAGTACTGGTCTCCGTATCTCAAAAAAGATATAGTAGAATTGGAAAAGGTACAGCGAAGGGCGACGAAAATGATAGTGGGGATGGGACGACTTTCCTATGAAGAGAGGCTGAGAAGGCTAGGGCTTTTCAGCTTGGAGAAGAGACGGCTGAGGGGAGATATGATAGAAGTGTATAAAATAATGAGTGGAATGGATCGGGTGGATGTGAAGCGACTGTTCACGCTATCCAAAAATACTAGGACTAGAGGGCATGAGTTGAAGCTACAGTGTGGTAAATTTAAAACGAATCGGAGAAAATTTTTCTTCACCCAACGTGTAATTAGACTCTGGAATTCATTGCCGGAGAACGTGGTACGGGCGGTTAGCTTGACGGAGTTTAAAAAGGGGTTAGATAGATTCCTAAAGGACAAGTCCATAGACCGCTATTAAATGGACTGGAAAAATTCCTCATTTTTAGGTATAACTTGTCTGGAATGTTTTTACGTTTGGGGAGCGTGCCAGGTGCCCTTGACCTGGATTGGCCACTGTCGGTGACAGGATGCTGGGCTAGATGGACCTTTGGTCTTTCCCAGTATGGCACTACTTATGTACTTATGTACTTATGTACCTGCAGCTCCATCTACCCAACTGCATGAACATAACATACAAAACCAATCTACACAGCAGGTTTCAGCTACCTGGGATCCAAATGTTGGAACTCAATACCAAAAGCCACAAGAAGCATCACTAACTATCTTCAGAAAAAAACGGAAAACATGCCTCTTCAAAAGAAATTCTACAGCTAACCACATAAGCTACAAATGACATCTTTAAGTCACAACTGTACAACAATACTGTAATTTTACTGTAAACTGTAAGCCACTTTGAACTGAAACTTGTTTTTGGATAACACTGGGATACAAGTATAAACGTTTAGCTGCATGCCGTACTTCGGTCCCTTTTTTGGCACCATCAATTTCTATGGGGACAAACTTCGGTTTAGCGCACCACTGATAAGTGCAAGATTCGCTTATAGTAACATAGTAGATGCGGCAGAAAAAGACCTGCATGGTCCATCTAGTCTGCCCAACAAAGTAAACTCATATGTGCTACTTCTTGTGTATACCTTACCTTGATTTGTATCTGCCATTTTCAGGACACAGACCGTAGAAGTCTTGCCCAGAACTAGCCCCACCACCCAAACACCAGCCCCGCCTCCCAATCTCGGCTAAGCTTCTGAGGATGCATTCCTTCTGCACAGGATTCCTTTATGTTTATCCCACGCATGCTTGAATTCCGTTACTGTTTTCATCTCCACCACCTCCCGCGGGAGGGCATTCCACGTATCTACCACTTTCTCCGTGAAAAAATACTTCCTGACATTTTTCTTGAGTCTGCCCCCCTTCACTCTCATATCATGTCCTCTCATTCTACCGCCCTCCCATCTCCGGAAAAGGTTCGTTTGCGGATTAATACCTTTCAAATATTTGAACGTCTGTATCATATCACCCCTGTTTCTCCTTTCCTCCAGGGTATACATGTTCAGGTCCGCAAGTCTCTCCTCATACGTCTTGTAACGCAAATCCCATACCATTCTCGTAGCTTTTCTTTGCACCGCTTCCATTTTTTTTACATCCTTAGCAAGGTACGGCCTCCAGAACTGAACACAATACTCCAGGTGGGGCCTCACCAACAACTTACACAGGGGCATCAACACCTCTTTTCTTCTGCTGGTCACACCTCTCTCTGTACAGCCTAGCAACCTTCTGGCTGCAGCCACTGCCTTGTCACACTGTTTCGTCGCCTTCAGATCCTCAGATACTATCACCCCAAGATCCCTCTCCCCATCCGTAACTATCAGACTCTCCCCACCTAACACATACTTCTCCCGTGGATTTCTACTCCCTAAGTGCATCACTTTGCATTTCTTCGCATTGAATTTTAATTGCCAAACCTTAGACCATTCTTCTAGCTTCCTCAGATCCTTTTTCATGTTTTCCACTCCCTCCCGGGTGTCCACTCTGTTGCAGATCTTAGTATCATCCGCAAATAGGCAAACTTTACCTTCTAACCCTTCGGCAATGTCACTCACAAATATATTGAACAGAATCGATCCCAGCACCGATCCCTGAGGCACTCCACTACTCACCTTCCCCTCCTCCTAGCGAATTCCATTCACCACCACCCTCTGGCTTCTGTCCGTCAACCAGTTCCTAATCCAGTTCACCACTTCGGGTCCTATCTTCAGCCCTTCCAGTTTATTTAAGAGCCTCCTGTGGGGAACCATGTCAAAAGCTTTGCTGAAATCTAAGTAGATTACGTCCATAGCTCGTCCCTGATTTAATTCTCCTGTCACCCAATCAAAGAACTCAATGAGATTCGTTTGGCACAATTTCCCTTTGGTAAAACCATGTTGTTTTGGATTTTGCAACTTATTGGCTTCCAGGAAATTCACTATCCTGTCCTTTAGCATCGCTTCCATTACTTTTCCAATAACCGAAGTAAGGCTTACCGGCCTGTAGTTTCCAGCTTCTTCCCTATCACCACTTTTGTGAAGAGGGACCACCTCCTCCATTCTCCATTTGCACGGAACCTCTCCCGTCTCCAAGGATTTATTAAACAAATCTTTAAGAGGACCAGCCAGAACCTCTCTGAGCTCCCTCAATATCCTGGGGTGGATCCCGTCCGGTCCCATGGCTTTGTCCACCTTTAGGTTTCCTAGTTGTTCATACACGCTCTCTTCTGTGAACGGTGCTAAATCCACTCCACTCTCACATGTACTTTTGTCAGTCCATCTCGGTCCTTCTCCAGGATTTTCTTCTGTGAAAACAGAAAAAAAGTATCTATTTAGTAAATTTGCCTTTTCTTCATCATTTTCTTCATAGCGGTTCGCAGCATCTTTCAGTCTCACAATTCCTTTTTTAGTCTTTTTCCTTTCACTAATATACCTGAAGAAATTTTTGTCACCCCTCCTTACCTTTCTAGCCATTTGTTCTTCCGCACGCGCTTTCGCCAGACGTATCTCTCTCTTGGCTTCCTTCAGTTTCATCCGTGTTCCTCTTTTTGAGTTTTTCTGTATTTCTGGAACGCCAACTCTTTAGCCTTTATTTTCTCAGCCACTTGCTTGGAGAACCATATCGGTTTCCTTTTTCTCTTGCTTTTATTTACTCTCCTTACATAGAGGTTTGTGGCCCTATTTATAGTTTCTTTTAGCCTGGACCACTGCCCTTCCACTTCTCGTACGTCCTCCGAGCCCATCAGCTCCTTCCTCAGGTATTCCCCCATTTTACTAAAGTCAGCACGCTTGAAATCCAGGACTTTCAGTTTTGAGTGGCCACCCTCCTCTTCAGCCGTCATATCAAACTAAACCGTTTGATGGTCACTGCTGCCCAGGTGGGCACCCAGTCGGACATTTGATACACTATCCCCATTTGTGAGTACCAGATCTAGCGTCGCTCCCTCCCTTGTGGGTTCCGTCACCATTTGTCTGAGCAAAGCACTTTGAAAAGCATCCACGATCTCTCTACTTCTTTCCGATTCCGCAGATGAAACCTTCCAATCTACATCCGGCAAATTGAAATCTCCCAACAACAGCACCTCTCTTTTCTTCCCCAACTTTTGAATATCAGCGATCAGATCTTTATCTAGTTCCTCCAATTGTATCGGGGGTCTGTAGACAACACCCACGTGGACAGAGGTTCTATCCTCTCTTTTTAAGGTGATCCATATCGCTTCTTCCTTTCCCCAGTTCCCTGTCATTTCAGTCGCTGTGATATCATTTCTCACTTACAGAGCTACTCCTCCACCTTTACGCCCCTCTCTATCCTTCCTAAAAAGATTATAGCCTGGTATGTTTGCATCCCATTCATGGGAGCCATTGAGCCATGTCTCTGTGACTGCAACTATGTCCAAGTCTGCCTCCAACATCAGGGCTTTGAAGGTCATGAACTTTATTGCTTAGACTGCGAGCATTTGTGGTCATCGCTTTCAATCTACATTTCCTAGTATGTGTTTCGGTTTTAGTGATTTGGGGTGTCTTTTCTCTTTGGGTACCTTCATATCTTTTTGTTCCACCTTCCTTGCTTTTTCTTTTTCTTCCGCCTCAGTTTTATTTTCAGGAACATCACAGTGCTGTAGTGGAGCAAAAGAATTCTGTAGGGGCAACACTTGTGAGGGCACATGCTTCTGTGTCACATAACGAAGCCTGCCTGAGCCTACTGTGAACCATCTATTCTTAGGTGGTATTATCCTTTGAGGCAGTGGTGAGAATTTGGTATGATTCTGTGCAGTATGATTTTGTGCAGTCCTAGAAGTTGCTTTAAGTGCATTCAATTCCTGCTTTACTTTGCTGAGCTCCTGTTTTAAACTAGCGAGCTGAAGACAGATAGGACAAGCTTTAAGTCTCCAGATGCTTGGCCTTGAAACTAAAGCACCACAATTATTACAGAGAATAAATGTCATCCTGATTTGTTGAAATGGGTATGAGCAGGTGTACTATGATGGGGTTGTAATTAGGGTGGTTATATATGCATGGTTTAAGACCGCTCCTCTGTAAGAAAGACTCTGCATAAGTTCGCGCACGGAATATGGAAGCCGATTGGTGTGAGACAACCAACGAGATTTCAAATTTACTGCCCCTTTAACTTCCACAGGCAGAATAAGCGAAAGAATGTTGTTAGAGTGTACACTGGAGTCGTCGTTGCCGCGCAACTGTAAGACTAACACTGGCTGAACAAATAGAAGTTCTTTAAAAATTAGAAAACAAAGTCAAGCATCTATTGCTAAAGAATATGGTGTCAATCCCAGTCAAATTTCACATATCTTGAAGCAGAAAGACCAGCTTCTGGAAGACTGGCAAAACAATACAAATCCACACCGGAAACGAAAACGGGCGGGAAAAGCTGAGCTCTTCTTCGGTGGTTTTCTCAAGTCAGGAGCAGACAATTTCCTGTCAGTGGTCCACTGCTTATGGAGAAAGCTAATCAGCTAGCTGAAAGTCTTGGACTAACTGAATTCAAAGCCATTGTTGGATGGTTGGAAAGATGGAAGGAGAGGAACAACATAAAGTTCAAGAAACAACATGGTGAAAAACAAGACGCTGATGACTTTGGTGCTGAAAATTGGGTTGTTTCAGTTCTTCCTACCATCTTGAACAAGTTTGCACCTCGTGACATCAATGCTGACGAAAACGGTCTCTACTGGCGAGCGATTCCTGATGGAACACTTGCATTCAAACAAGCTGAAACTACAGGAGGTAAAACGTTGAAGGACCGACTGACGATCCTCCTTTGCTGCAATATAGTTGGAACCACTCGTCATTGGAAAGAGCAAACAGCCCCGTTGCTTCAAGAATGTTAAGCAACTTCCTGTGTCATATGAGGCTAATGCAAATTCATGGATGACTGGGGAAATTTGGAAGCAGTGGCTAAAGAAGTTAGATACTAGAATGCGGGCACAAAAGTTTCAGATTTTGTTGCTTTGTGATAATTGTGCTGCACACAGTAATGATGTCAAGCTGTCTAACATCAAGGTGGTCATTCTTTCGCTTCTTCTGCCTGTGGCAGTTAACCAGCAAGATTTTAAATTTACAGCCCCTTTGTCACGCGCCAATCGGCTTCCATATTCCATGCATGCGCTAATGCGGAGTCTTTCCTGCAGAGGAGCAGTCTTAAACCATGCATATAAGCGAATCTTGCACTTATCAGTGGTGCGCTAAACCGAAGTTTGTCCCCATAGAAATTGATGGCGCCAAAAATGGGTCCGAAGTACGGCATGCAGTTAAACAGTTAAACACGTCGCTTATCCGACGTGCACTTAAATGGAGTGCACTGTACTTTCATAGTAAAGTAAACTTTGTGTTAGACAATGAACTCCAAAGCATTTTAATTTTTAAGTAATTAAATACCAGATATATTTTCTAAAAATACTCAATTAGGTAAAGTACATAAATACTTTTGGCTGGTGTAGTCTTAAACAGATTTTGAAACACAAACTACCATATAGTTATATTTAAAATAGATATTCTATACAGATATGTACCCTGTATTATTTTTTAACTTCACCCCCTTCTAAAAGCATCTCCTATACCATCTCTCTCCCACCGTCCTTCTTGACCCCCCTGTCATACCAAGAAATCACTCCCTCCCTCAAATATAGCTACTGTAGCAGGAGGAAGTATGCTTGCTTGCTTGCTTCCTTCCTGTTCCAGCATCTATTACAAATAAGGGCATTAGTAGTGCAACTGTTTTCAGTCTATTGTGTCCATTAGATTAGTGTACTTTTAAAATGTTTATTTAAAAATTTGATTTACTGCTCACCTTTTTCAAACCAGAGCAGTTTACAGTTAAAATGTCCAGTAAAGATTTCATATGAAAATAAAAACTCCATAAAACAATAAGATAGACCTATTCCATACAAGCCAAGTCTAAATACCATAACTATACAACAGTTTTATAAGGGTGGAGTAGCCAGCATTAAAAAGATTCATAAAGCTTATCTGTTGCAGGAAATGTGTTGCCTTTCACATTGTTTCTAAAGAACAACATAGGCCATAGATAGAGCATTGATATGTAAGACCTTATAGCTACCTACTTGAGTAATTCTTAATAAATATTTTAATCAAATACAGAATCTGATATTGTTTCATTAACATACTAATAGGGCCCTTCTGATTCACTGGGAATTAGCATTGCCGGAGGTGTTGGAAGTCCCCTTGGCGATGTTCCCATATTTATTGCCATGATGTATCCAAATGGAGTTGCAGCTCAAACTCAGAAACTAAGGGTAAGTTTGACTTTTTCCATAAATTTATGGAGCTAAATCTATAACTTGAAATAATAACTGCATAGTTTTCTAAAAACTGACAGCCTATCCAACTGAAAATGAGTTTGTTTTGATGCAGACACAAAATAATTCAAAATCCCTTATATATTTTTTTTTCTACTGTTATCATATAAATGAAAATGTGGAAGGAAAAAGCCTCAAAATCCCAATCAGTAGTAGTAAACTGTTGACTTTAAGGAACATTATATCACTGGCTCAAAAAAATCTTACATTGTATTATATGAAAAAACTTGCATTCACTTATCTTAAATAACATTTTTTTAAAAATCACACATCTGTCCCACCAACGGTGGCCAGCGTTTCACTTTTCACTGCTTCTGGAAATAAGGGCTGTGCGCTCTAGAAATAAAAAACACAAAATTACTTCATAAGTACATAAGTAATGCCACACTGGGAAAAGACCAAGGGTCCATCGAGCCCAGCATCCTGTCCACGACAGTGGCCAATCCAGGCCAAGGGCACCTGGCAAGCTTCCCAAATGTACAAACATTCTATACATGCTATTCCTGGAATTGTGGATTTTTCCCAAGTCCATTTAATAGCGGTTTATGGACTTATCCTTTAGGAAACCGTCTAACCCCTTTTTAAACTTCAGTATGTCCAAACACCCATTAGAGAAAGCATTGCATACTTAATATATTCATATATCATTTAAATCACAGAATGTGATTCTTGTGCTCTTGACTCTCAAAAACCGCTGTTTGATCTTATAAATGCCTTCATTCTGTTAACATGCAACCTTATTTCCCACTTTTACGTCACATGTTGTAGATGCATGTTTCAATACATCAGTGTGTAGAGTGGTCTCAGCCTCAACTCCACAGCAGTTGTCTTTGTCAGAAAACGTATTGGGACAGACTTAAAGATCTCAATATGTATACTTAGGAAGAAAGAAGCGAGAGAGGAGATATGATATACCTCCGTGGCATAAATGCACAGGAGAGGAGTCTCAATTGAAAGGAAGCTCTAGAATGAGGGGACATAAGTTGGAGTTGTGGCTGACTGCATCTTCTGGTGATCTTTGTTCTCCTGGTGTCATAGATATGGCTGGAAAGTCAGCTTTGACTTCACTGACCACTATAGTTAATGCCCCCCTACATTTAAAGACAACCTGGCCAGCTGTGTTCACAACCCACCATGCTTTGTTTTCCTTTTTATGGGCTTGGTAATGTGTGCTGAATTGAGCACCCCCAATCATTATGAAAAGTTGGCTCCAATGATATAAATGCTTATTGATTGTGCATATCGTGAAAACCAAACTGGCTGAGTGTGCCCTAACAACTGGGCTTGAGAACCACTGGACTAGGGGAATGTCATTGATCACAGGAGGAGCAGGAGACACCAAATGAGGGGTGGGAAAGTAAATGGCTTCACATTTGGCTTGATTTTAAGAAATAATTTGTTGCCACTGAGGCAAGTAGTGACTGCTTTAAGGCAGGTTCTCACAGCCAAGGAATCAGATGCAGAAGCAGGGAGCATAAATAGAATTTGTAAGTCATCTGCAAAACAGTAGGAATGGGAGGCCTCCAAGCCTAATTTTTAGGTTTTGTTGAGTGCCTGGGGTTGAGGGCTCTTTTGAGCAAGTGCAAACCTGGTGGTGCCAGGTCCCTCCTTTTCTCCCCCCTCCCGCTGGCTCCGTTAAAAAAAAAAAAAAAAATTTTGAACGTCCTTAAAGGCGTTTATTTCGACGTTTATTTAAGCGTCTATTGCAGCTACTCACTGGGACACCAGGTCGTTACAACTCGGAGCGGACAGCAGGTAATTTTTACCTTTTTATAGCGGGCAGGGGGTTCCCCGATTCTTCTCCTCGTGGCATATGGCGTCGGAGGGCGAGGGCGCAAAGGGTCGCTCCCCGGGTCGCTTGAGCGCTTCTAGAGGGGATGCGGGGGTCTTCAAGCCTGATTCGCCCTTGTTGGGTGACAGTTTCGTGACCGATGAATGTCCCGGTCCTTCCTCCGGCGTGGCGGTTTTTCCCGCCATAAACGCCCATCCCCCGCTCCTCGCCTCCGCCATCTTGGCCGGCCACGCGGCTCGGACGGCTTCTTCTTGGGCCGCCCTTGAGGTTGGAGACATTAATGCCATGAACGCCCTTAATTTGGGCGACGGCACAGAAGCGGCTAAAGTTAAGAGCCGTTCTTCCCGCGCGGCTCCTTCGCGGAGTTTCGCGCCGGACGCCATTTTGGATGCGCAGCATGTCTCTCCCCCGCTATTGCGAGCGCCGGTTGAGGGTGCGTCTAGGGCTGTTGCCCAGACTGCGGAAGTGCACAGTCTGGGGGGTTTCTCCCCCGAGTTTGTTTTGCTGCTGCATCAGGCCTTCCTCATGCACAACGCTGCCCCTGCTCCCTCGTCTGGTAAAGAGGTTGAGGTTCCCAGAGGTAAACGCCCTCGGGTTGATTCCCAGGCCTTGGAGGAATTTGTCTCCTCCGATGTAGATGAGGGCAGCGTGTCTGAGGTCTCCCAACGGTCCTTTGCGGATTCCTTGGAGGAGACGGATCCCCGCTCGGATGGAGCGGATGACCCCTCTGCAGCGCGGCTGTTTAGCCCAGAGGATTTGCCCAACCTGTTGTTACAGGCCATGGACACTTTGAAGATTTCCTCTCCGGAGGACGTCTCTCCCTCAGCCCCTGTTGGCTCTGCCATTATGCTGGGGACGAAGCGCCCGCCTAGAACCTTCCACGTGCATGATGCCATGCACACCTTAATTTCGGCTCAATGGGATGTCCCAGAAGCGAGCCTTAAAGTGGCTAGGGCTATGTCCCGCCTCTATCCTTTGGCTGTGAGTGAACGTGAGGCCTATCTGTGGCCTACCGTGGATTCTTTAATCACTGCGGTGACTAAGAAAACGGCGTTGCCGGTGGAAGGTGGCACGGCCCTAAAGGACGCCCAAGACAGAAGATTGGAGGCAGCCTTAAGGTCGTCCTTTGAGGCGGCTGCTTTAAGTTTGCAGGCCTCAGTTTGCGGCTCCTATGTGGCCAGGGCGTGCCTGACTATGGTGCAGCGGGCTTCCCCCTCGGATCATTCCTTGAGGGCTGATTGGCCGGCCCTGGAATCGGGCTTAGCCTATTTGGCAGACTTGCTGTATGATGTCTTGAGGGCCTCAGCGAAAGGCATGGCTCAGACAATCTCTGCGCGGCGGTGGCTTTGGCTGAAACATTGGTCTGCTGACCACGCCTCTAAATCCCGCCTGGCTAGGTTGCCTTTTAAAGGCAAGCTGCTCTTTGGGGTCGAGCTGGACAAAATCGTGACCGATCTCGGCACGTCTAAGGGCAAGAAATTACCAGAGGTCAGGGCTCGGGCTAGTACTCGTCCCGGTACCTCCAGAGGACGGTTGCAGGAAGCCCGTCGGTACCGCCCGGGCAAGTCGGGCTCTGCCCCCTCTTCCTTCAAGAGGAATTTCTCCCCCAAGCAGCATTCCTTTCGCAGAGACCGCCGTCCCGGAGGTGCTCCCTCCGGTCCTCCCCCAGGGTCTCGTACCCAATGACGGGGTCTTGGTCCACGCCCCAGTGCAGATTGGAGGACGGCTGTCCTCGTTTCTGGGCGAGTGGACCACAATAACTTCAGACGCGTGGGTGCTGGAAGTCATCAGAGACGGCTACAAACTAGAGTTCTGCCGACCCTTAAAAGACGGGTTTGTACTCTCTCCCTGCAAGTCTCCGGTCAAAGCTGTGGCAGTGCAGCAGACCTTGGACAATCTGATCCGCCTGGGCGCGGTCGTTCCGGTGCCAGAAAGTCAGCTTGGCAAGGGACGTTACTCCATTTACTTTGTGGTACCAAAGAAAGGAGGTTCTGTCCGGCCTATCCTCGACCTCAAAGGGGTCAATCGGGCCTTGAAAGTGCGGCACTTTCGCATGGAGACTCTCTGCTCTGTTATAGCGGCAGTGAAGGCAGGAGAGTTCCTGGCATCCTTGGACATCAAGGAAGCGTACCTGCATATTCCCATCTGGCCTCCTCATCAACGCTTTCTGCGTTTTGCAGTCCTGGGACGACACTTCCAGTTCAGAGCCCTCCCTTTCGGGTTGGCTACTGCTCCGCGGACCTTTTCCAAAGTAATGGTGGTCATCGCGGCCTTCCTACGAAAGGAAGGGGTACAAGTCCATCCTTATCTGGACGACTGGTTGATCCGAGCCCCCTCTTATGCAGAGTGCGGCAAAGCTGTGGACCGGGTAGTTGCTCTTTTGAGCTCCCTGGGATGGATCATCAACTGGGAGAAGAGCCAGCTGCGCCCGACTCAGTCCCTGGAGTACCTGGGAGTTCGATTCGACACCCAAGTGGGCAGAGTGTTCCTGCCAGACAATCGGATTGTCAAACTTCAGGCTCAGGTGGACCAGTTCCTAGTAGCCTCCCCCCTTCGGGCTTGGGACTATGTGCAGCTGTTGGGCTCTATGACGGCCACGATGGAAGTTGTGCCCTGGGCCAGGGCTCATATGAGACCGCTTCAACTCTCTTTGCTGCAGCGCTGGACTCCGATGTCGGAGGATTATGCTGTGCGCCTTCCCTTGGACCCAGCAGTGCGCAAGGCGCTGAGCTGGTGGATGCAGACGGACAAGTTGTCTGCGGGAATGCCTCTGGTGACCCCAGAGTGGATTGTTGTCACGACGGACGCCTCGTTGTCGGGCTGGGGAGCCCACTGCTTGGGAAGGACAGCGCAGGGGCTCTGGTCTCCTGCAGAGGCAAAGTGGTCTATCAACCTCCTGGAACTCAGAGCCATTCGGTTGGCGCTTTTGGAGTTCATCCCGGTACTGGTGTTGAAGCCTGTACGGGTCCTGTCGGACAATGCCACGGCTGTGGCCTATGTCAACCG
Source organism: Microcaecilia unicolor (assembly GCF_901765095.1). NCBI lineage: Eukaryota > Metazoa > Chordata > Amphibia > Gymnophiona > Siphonopidae > Microcaecilia > Microcaecilia unicolor. The sequence goes on from NC_044032.1 coordinate 296,687,079, forward strand.
CCAGGGAGGTACCAAGAGCGCCCCTCTAGCCAAGGAGGCTATGAATCTTTGCCAGTGGGCGGAAGTGAACCTGGAGCAGCTTTCAGCAGCCCACATTGCCGGAGTCATGAATGTCAAGGCGGACTTTCTCAGTCGCCATACCTTGGAGCCCGGAGAGTGGCAGCTATCTGCTCAGGCGTTCTTGGACATCACGAAGCGCTGGGGCCAGCCGAGCCTAGATCTGATGGCGTCATCGGCCAATTGCCAAGTGCCGCGCTTTTTCAGCAGAGAACGGGACCCTCGATCCCTGGGAGTAGATGCTCTTCTCCAACAGTGGCCGACACAAGAGCTTCTCTATGTGTTCCCGCCCTGGCCCATGTTGGGCAGGGTGCTAGACCGGGTGGCAAAGCATCCCGGCAGGGTAATCCTGGTGGGTCCGGATTGGCCCAGGCGTCCCTGGTATGCGGACTTGATCAGGCTCTCAGTCGACGATCCTCTGCGGCTGTCAGTGGAGCAGGGCCTGTTACATCAGGGTCCCGTGGTGATGGAGGATCCCTCCCCCTTTGGTCTTATGGCCTGGCTATTGAGCGGCAGCGTCTGAGGAAGAAGGGCTTCTCAGACAAGGTCATCGCCACTATGCTGAGAGCGAGGAAGCGCTCTACTTCTACTGCTTACGCCAGGGTTTGGCATATCTTTGCAGCGTGGTGTGAAGCAGGCTCACTTTCTCCCTTCACTGCTCCAATTTCTTCAGTGTTGGCGTTCCTGCAAGAAGGTCTGGAGAAAGGCCTGTCGCTCAGTTCCCTTAAAGTCCAGGTAGCGGCTCTGGCTTGCTTCAGGGGCCGCCTGAAGGGTGCTTCCCTGGCTTCGCAGCCAGATGTGGTGCGCTTTCTCAAGGGAGTTAATCACCTGCGCCCTCCTCTGCACTCAGTGGTGCCTGCGTGGAATCTCAACCTGGTACTAAGAGCATTGCAGAAGCCGCCTTTTGAACCCTTGTCGAGGGCATCTCTGAAAGACCTGACGTTGAAAGCAGTCTTTTTGGTGGCTATCACTTCAGCCAGAAGAGTTTCCGAGCTCCAGGCGCTCTCATGTCGAGAGCCTTTTCTGCAGTTCACTGAGGCAGGAGTGACTATTCGCACAGTGCCTTCCTTCCTGCCCAAGATTGTTTCTCGCTTCCATGTGAATCAGCAGCTCTGTCTCCCTTCCTTTCGTAGGGAGGACTACCCAGAGGAGTACTCGGCTCTTAAATATCTGGATGTGAGACGAGTCATCATCAGATACTTGGAAGTGACCAATGATTTCCGGAAATCGGATCATCTGTTTGTCCTGTTTGCAGGTCCTCGTAAGGGTCTGCAGGCTGCTAAGCCTACAGTGGCAAGATGGGTCAAGGAAGCCATTGCAGCGGCTTATGTGGCCGCGGGGAAGGTGCCGCCTATCCAGCTGAAGGCTCACTCCACGAGAGCTCAGGCGGCCTCGATGGCAGAGGCCGGATCCGTCTCCTTGGAAGAGATATGCAAGGCGGCAACTTGGGCTTCGGCTCATACATTCTCCAAGCATTACCGTTTGACTGTGGCTGCACGGGCGGAGGCCCGGTTTGGAGCTTCAGTGTTGAGGTCAGGGATTTCAATGTCCCGCCCTGGGTGAGTACTGCTTCGGTACATCCCACCAGTCTATGGATTGATCAGCTTGATGATATGGAAGGTAAAATTATGTATAATCATACCTGATAATTTTCTTTCCATTAATCATAGCTGATCAATCCATAGCCCCTCCCAGATATCTGTACTGTTTTTATTCTGGTTGCATTTCAGGTTCAAGTTTAGTCTTCAGTTACTTCAGAAAGACTTCGTGTTCAAGTTTTTTCACTTGGATTCTTCAAGAGTTAAGACGAGTTTGGGTTACAGTGAGCTGCTGCATTCCTCTCCCCTCCGTTTTACGGGGCTGGATTGAGACTTAAAATTCTGCCGGCACTCCCTCCCGCTTCGTGCGGCTGTAGGGCAGCTTTGTACCCCTCCCGCTTCGGCGGTGTTAGGGTCAGTCAGCTCCTCCCGCGGTTGCGGTTGCAGGATAAGCCAGATCCCCCCGCATCGGCGGGTGTGGTGTCCCTCCCCCGCTCCGCGGGGATGAGCTGGACGGATTCCCCTCCCCCACTTGTGTGGGGATGAGCTGGGTTAATTCCCCTCCCCCGTTTCGGCGGTGGTGAGCTGGGCAGAGTGTCCCTTCGTGGGTGTAATTCTCTAAGTGCTGAGTCCTGCGGATGGAGCTTTGATATCGACATACTGAGGAGTTTCCGGCAGCACATGACCACATATAGGGAGGCAAAAGTTTGCTCTCTATCTCCACCTGCTGGTAGATGGACACAACCCACCAGTCTATGGATTGATCAGCTATGATTAATGGAAAGAAAATTATCAGGTATGATTATACATAATTTTACCTTCTTGATTCCGTGCTTATTTTTCGTTTTGCTAAGGTTATTAGTTCTGCCATATAACTTGGTGCTAGACCGAATATGATTTTTGTGTGCTATCTTACATAGTTTGAAGGATATTCTTGCTTTGACTGGGAGCCAGTATAAGGCCTTAAGTATTGGTGTGGCTCTGTCATAGCGTAATTTTCCATGAATCAGCCTTGCTGCAGTGTTTTGTGCCATTTGTAATTTTCTTTGGACTTGATCTTTGAATCCTGCATATATCCCATTATAGTAATCTAGGTGTGCTAAGATTAATGTTTGCAGTAGCTTGCGGAAGATTGTTCTTAGAAAGTAGCATCTTATGCGCCTTAGTTTCCACATTGTTCGGAACATGTTTGTTACGGCATTTGATGTCTGTTGTTCGAATGACATGTTTCTGTCTATTGTGATCCCTAGGACTTTCAGGCTGTCTGCTATCGGGTGGGTATATCCATTCAGAGTGATGCTGAGGAAGGTGTTCTTGCAGTAGGTGGATGTGGGAATTAAGAATTGTGTTTTCTCGCTTTTAATTTGAATGCAGTTGCCCAGGATGCTAGGATACTTACTCTTTGGGTTATGTTGGTTGCGATTTCTGTCATGTCTTTGTCAAATGGTACGTAGATTGCTACATCATCTGCATAAATGAATGGGTTGAATCCATATCTTGCTAGTCTGTTGGCTAATGGGACCATTATTATGTTGAAAAGTAATAGTGATATTGGTGATCCTTGTGGGACTCCACATTTTGCCATCTATTTGGGGAAGAGTGTGTTACACCTCTTTACTTGGTATGATCTGCATTTTAGAAATTACTTGAACCATTCTAGTACTTCTCCACCGATGCTGATTTTGTCCATTAGTCTTATCAGGATCTGGTGATGAACCATGTCAAAGGCGCTTGACATGTCAAATTGGCGGAGCAGGATTTTCTTGCCTTTGCTGATTTCCCTTTTTAAGTTGGCTAATAGTGTTGTTAGTACTGTTTCTGAGCTATATTGTGGCCAGAATCCCGATTGTGAGTTGTGAAGTATGAAGAAATTGTTGAGGAATTCCGTGAGTTGTTTGGCTACTAGGCCTTCCATAACCTTGGTTATGAGAGGTGTGGAGGCCGCTGGTCTGTAGTTGGGGCGTTCATCTAGCCAACAGAATGGAGTACTTTTTTACAGTTTGATTAACAGTGTCAAATGTGGTAGGATTGAATGATATCCAGATTTGGTCCGTGATGATGCCTTCATGTTTCTTTTCCATTTCATCTATGTATGTGTCTAGGTATCTGTGGTAGGTTGTTAGTCCCTCCTTTAGGTCTTCGATTTATATATATATATATATATATATATATATATATATATATATATATATATATATATATAAGTTTGACATAGATAAAACTAACGAACCTGTCTTTGAGCTTCTCACAGAATTTTCTGTGCCTTGGAGTCTCTCAGTTCCTAAACCTCCCCCCCACCCCCCACCACCATCTTCACTTTTGGGATGAGTCATTCCTTGGTCCCTCTTTCTGCCTCTGGGAGTGGGCCTTTGAGTGCTCTTTTGGGACTCAGAAGGAGAGAATGTGCAGTGGGAAGAGGCAGCATATTTCATCCAGCTCTGAGTTGCATGTCCCTGCCATGCTGCAAGAAATTCAAGAAGGTTGTGTGCCAGGTGTGTGGGGAGCCCATCCCTGGCACATTGGAGGCTCTTGTTGTGTGGCCCTAGCGCATGGAGGATATCGCCATGCTGTCAGAGATCCAAGCTGTTTGTGTCCCAAGTTTGTGGGAAATCCATCCATGGCAGTTCCAGCCTCAGTGGTGGGCTCAATTGCGGGTCAGAAAAGTGATTCCCTCAAGCTGTCTCAATTGAGGCAGTATCCAAGCAGTTCCAGCCTCGGTGGTGGCCTCACTTGCAGGTCAGAAAAGTGATTCCATCAAGCTGTCTCGATTGAGGCAGTATCCATTCCAGCTGCAGGAAACCCATTATTGGCAAGAAACTCCACAATTTTGCCTCGAGCTGCCTACACAGCTTTTTGTTTAAAGAGAGATGTGGTGCAGCTGGTTGACTGTCATTTATCCTGGCCAACGTTGAATTCTGAAGGCCAAATTCCATCTAAGAAGCTGAGGAACCTTATAAGGTAGTCTGTGTATGGTCAGGTGGCTCTCATAGCTTGTTGGAGGATCAGCCAGACATGCAGGAGGACCTGGTTTCATAGATAATGGTTTGATCCGTTCAGTTCCCCACCACCACCACCCCCCAAGTAAGGATTCCACTCTGATGAGAATATTTCACTGGGGGAGTTGCTGGCTTTAATTGTTCAGGTCTTGGCAACTTTGAAAATCTCTGATGAACATCCTGTGGACTCAGGCAAAGGGCAAGATCCTCTCTTGGGTGGAATTAGAAAGTTTTTGAGGGCATTCCCTATCCATAGTGCCATTAAGAAAATGATTGAGGCAAAATGGGAATCCCCAGATGCAGGTTTTAAGGTTGGTCATTCACTTAAGTTCTATTTAATTTTGACCAATGTAAAAGATAGTTATTGTGTTTATAAAGTAGATACTCTAGTATCGACAGTTACCAAAACAATGCTTATTCTGGTGGAAGGTGAAATTGCTTTGGAAGACCCTCAGGATCATCATATGAGGCTATTTTGAAGCAGGTGTTGGTGGTTTCTGCCCTGGATTTACCAACAGTTGTTTGTGGTGGTTACACTGCTAGGGCTTGTTTTAGATGGTTGGTGCAGTTACCTGAGGTGTCAGTCCAGGATTCTGTGGATAGAGCTTCTGTAGCAGATTGGCAGATATGTTGTATGACCTGATTCATACTTCTGTTAAAAGTATGATATTGGCAGTAGCTGAGAGAAGGTTTCTTTGGTTTAGGAATTGCTCAGCAGACATAGCATCTAAAACAAGGCTTAGTAAGCTTCCTTTTAATGGGTGATGTCTCTACAGAGATGAATAAGTTGGTGAAGAGCCTATGAGGTACCATGGTTCCCGGAAGACCATGGTGAATGTCTGCCTGAAGGGCCTCCTATTGGAGATACTGTAGAGAATTCAGGAGGTATAGACTGGGTAGAGAAAGTGCAACTCAAACATCTTAGTTTGTGGGCAGCAGGGGTGGCATTAGGAGGTAGCAAACATGGCAATTGCCCTTGGCCCCCATGCCACTGGGGGTAACAGGGTGCCCCAATCTGCCTGAAGCTAAAGGAGACATAGCTTGCAGGCAGGCTTTGGAAGTCTCTTCCTAGTTTCTGCCCCGGACCCATCTATGTCTAACACCTGCCCTGGAGGACAGAGATTAGTACTTTCATGGTGGATGCTAAAGGTGGATGAGATTCCAGAGCAGGAGTTTCAGGAGCTGTTTCAGCACAACAGTGAGGCCTTAGAGGCCCATGCTGTATTTCACATAGGGGGCAAAATTTGACATTTTTACCAGAGGTTGTTCCACTTCAGATCGGTGAGATCTCAAAGTTATTTGGGAAGGCTGTGCTCTAGAGTTTTCCCACCCTCTGTCTCTTTGTCATTCTTAAATCAAAGCAGTTGCAGTGAGGAGCACCTTGGACAGACTAATAAACCTGCAGGTGGTAGTGCCAGTTCTCCTAGGTCAGAGAAGAACAGGAAAGAAATCCATCTTATCAGTACTTCATAGTACCCAAGAAAGAGGGTTTGTTTCATCCTATTCTTGATCTCATAGGTGTAAATCAAGGCTTAAGAGTTCCACATTTCCCAGGGAAATCTTGTGATCAGTAATAGTAGCTGTTCAGTGGGAGAATTTTTGACATTCCTGGACTCATGGAGGCCTTTTTACACATTCCCATCAGAAGGGAGCATCAGCATGTTCTCAGGTTTGCTATTCTAGGGCAGCATTTTCAATATCAGACTCTGGCATTCCATTGGGCTAAGCGCAAAGGGCATTTTCCAAAGTGATGATAGTAGTTGCTGTAGATTTGTACAACGAAAGAATGTTATTGGATCCCTGTTTGGATGATTGACTCATTCAAGAATGTCCTTCAGAAGAATTGAGAATGCCACATATCAAGTGGTTTAAGTTCTCCAAGAGCTAAGGTTAGGTAATCAAACTGGCCAAGAGCAAATTGCCGGAATATCTGGGGACACGGTTCATCACAAAGCAGTGGGAAGTTTTCCTATTAGAAGATCATATCAGGAAGCTTCAATAAGTCAAGACCTTAGGCAACAGTCTCAAATTAATGGTGTGGAATTATCCCTAGGTTTTGCATTCCATGGCAGCAACTCTGGAATTGGTCCCTTGAGTTCAGTCACATGTGAGGTCTCTTCAAAGAGCTCTTCTTTCCTGATGTTTGCCTCAGTCACAAGACCTGAAACAGATTTTGCCTCTCCTATTGACAGCAGTTTTACCTGGTGATTGTGCACCATCAACTTGAAGTGAGGAATTGATTTGGAGTTTCCACAGTAGCTGGTAGTTACAATGGATGCCAGCCTCTTTGGTTGATCAACAATAGAGAGGTCCTGTTCAGTTATCTTAAAGCGAGAGGCATCCAGTCGGTGTTGCTGAAATTCCAGTCATGCCTTCTGAGCAAGATGGTGCAAGTGTTATTGGACAATGCAACAGTGATGTTGTATGTAAGTGCTAAGGAGGAACAAAGACTCAAGTAGTAGCACCGGAGGGCGATCTGTTGATGCATTGACAGAGAGTCATCTTTGAGTCCTGTCTGCATCTCACATAGCGGGAATAGAAAATGTTTGGGTAGGTTTTCTCAGTTGAAATGTTCTGGATCCAGGCAAATAGAGTCTGACCAAACAGGCATTTGGCAATATAGTACTACGCCGGGGACATCTAATCATGCATCTGATGGCTACTTTCCAGAATGTGAAAGCACCCAGGTTATTCAATCACAGGAGAAAGTGGAATTAATTTGATAAGAGGTTTTACACTGTCATCCCTTAGTGTTCAGTTAGCAGTAGTGACATATCAAGGTTTAGTGCAGGATTGGTCTTTGGAGGCTCACCCAGACGTTAACAGGTTTATCAAAGATGTCAAATTATTCAGACCATCAAGACATCTGATGGTGCCTCCTTGGAATCTCAGTTTAGTAAATGTAAAGGGTTAAGGGTAATGTATTTGATATACTGCCTTTCTGTGGTACAGCCAAAGTGATTTACTTTTATTGTATACAGATTCTTTCTCTGGCCCTAGAGAGCTGCCAAGCTAAGTTTGGGGTTTTTTTCTATTCAGGGCAATCAAGGGTTAAATGACTTACCCAAGATCAAAAGAAGCCACAGTAGGAATTGAACCGACTCCCTCAGGTACTCAGCTCACTGCACTAACTATTAGGCTACTCCTCCACTCTTCATAGCTATTTACCTCTTTCAGCTTTGGTATAAGCTCCCTCTGAAACGATACCTTGAAATCTTACCTTCAAGCCAATTTTTCTGGTTTCTGCCTTCCTGTCTGTTCATCAAGAAGAGTGTCACAGCTGTCACAAACTGTTTTTATTTTAATTTTATTTTTTGGGAGGGAGGGAGGAGAAAAAAGTGGTAATTAGACCAGTTCGTTCCTTTCTTCCTAAAGTAATATCTCACTTCAATCATCCTTCTTACCAGACTTTAAACAGTCTGGAGATGGGAATGGGAACCTTCGTGGTTATCTCCATAAGTTGTATATGGGATGGATGCTTCATTGTTACTTATCTGGAACCTGTAAAATAAGGACATCAGAGAGGCTTTTTGTGCTATTTGGTGGGCCCAGAGTGGGAGAAGTTACCTCGAATGCTGCTGTTGCTCAATGGATTAAGGAGGCAATTGCTTCAGCATACCTTTTATCAAGCAGACCAGTTCTCTCAATTTTCAAGTCTCATTCGACTCGAGGGCAAACATTGTTGTGAGCAGGTTGATTCTGCCTCAAGAGGTTTCCAAGACGGCCCCTTGGTCATTCTTGAATGCCTTCGTTCAACATTAGAGGCTAGATGTTCAGGTAAGGCAAGATGCTTTTGGAGCTGTGTGTTGTCAGCAAGTGGCTCTAATTAACGCCGTTAAAGAATATAGCTTTGGTACATCTCATGTATGTAGACTGGCTGGAGAGATAAGGAAGGTGAAATTAGGTCTTATCTGCTAATTTTCTTTCCTTGAGTCCCTCAGTCAGTCCAGAACCTGCCCAATGACTCGGTTATAAATAGCTATGGTGGTTCTCTTGCTCAAGTCTCTCGATTTGTAGTTCTGTTAATTGATTCTTCAGATGTTTACATTATATGTGTAATTGGGTTCTCATAGTGTTTATAAAGGGTTAGATTCACTGCTTTTTTAAGAAGCTACTGGCTGATGCTAGGCTGCACAGAATGTCATAATTTAGTAGTTCTCAGTCTCCACTTGCTGGCAGGAGATCATATACCCAAGTGTCTGCACTGTTCTGGATGGACTCAAGGAAAGAAAATTAGCAGGTAAGACCTAATGTCACCTTTCTACCTGTTACCATAATTGGAGTTCATTGAGGCCTGTTGGCCCAAATAGGGAGTCTGAAACAACATGGCCTGAGCAAAGGAGGCAGTTGAAATTTATTAGGCATCAATACTTAACTTTGGCATCAGTATTGGTTCCAGAGGACTAGAGACAGGCAATTATTTTTTCCACCTCACGAAAGGTAAAGTGGGGAACAGACTAAACACTGTAGGCCAGTTAATATGACCTTAGTGGGGAATGAATTAACAGAATCGCTGTTAAAACATAGAATAGAGTGATTTCTAGAATTAATACAATACAGTCTCTGAGGTAGGTATTGTCAGACAAATCTGATTTCTTTGACTGGGTGATTAGATAGTTGGATCAGACATAAAACTATGTGCATGAAAGAAGAGTGAGATCTGGGATTGATCATGTCTGATGGTCGTAAGATGGCCAGACTGGTAGATAAATACTTCTATTTTAAAAGCATCTCTACATGTAAAATAGCAGCATTTACATGTGTAACATAGTAAATAAATAACGGCAGATAAAGACCTGTACAGTCCATCCAGTCTGCCCAGTCTTAACAATAGATGACACATGCATTTTGAACGAACCTTCCAGGTACTTCAGATGGCAGAAATCCAGTAGATTGCACACACCTGTAAAAGATGATTTTAGAAAGCCATTGTTTATATGTGGAGATCCACACCATGTAGAAATTTCATGGGGATATGGTTTGGGCAGGGCTTGCTTGAGGCACAGATCTACACATGTATTCCTCGTTTCACAAAGGGAGTAATTGTCTATGGGGTAAAATATTTCCTTTGGGTTTTACCCCAGTTCAAAGCCACTTACAATGTTTTTTTAACTGCTCATTTTGGCAAGTGCTTTACACAAAAAATTGAGGCGCCTTCAAAATACTGCAGTTAGACTCCTTTGCCATGCCCAATGGCTTGATCATGTTTCCCCTCTACTCCACAGCGCCCATTGGCTTCCAATTGAGCAGCATATATCATTCAAGCTTTGTATGCTGACCTTCAAGGCAAGACAGGGTTACTGCCATATCTGTCTTCCTTTAAAATTCCATATTCTCCAACCCGGTTACTTTGTTTGTTAAACGACCATTACCTAGTCCTACCTGGCCCGAAACAAGCTCTTTTGGAATCTGCCAGACATCATGCCTTCTTTTTTGCTGCACCCACTGTATGGAACTCTTTGCCTCCCCACGTTTGAGCTGAATTCTCACTTGAAAAATATAAAATAGCCCTTAAAACTTGTCTCTTTCACTGCGCTTTTGATGCTACCTAAATTGCTTGTAGGACTCCTGTCATTCAGTTAACCCCTTATTTTATTTCTTTGCTTTTCACCGTACTCTTTCTCCCTTTTGCCGCCTTCTCCCAATTTCTTCCCTGTACTTCTCCATGTTGTATGATTATTGTTCTTTCTTGTCATTTTTTGTACTTTCTTTTCCATCCATTTTTATCTTTTGTTTTTAAAATTGTAAAATTGCTTTGATCAGCAAGTTAGCAAATGCCAAGAAATAAATAAACCGGAGCTTCATTACTTAATTGGAGGCATTTACATATGTAGGTTTGTAAAATGGGGCAGCTGACTCATATGAATGCTGCCACTTAAATGTGGTATTTGTGGTTTCATGCCATTAGTTTTATCTATGTGTGTATTCTTAAATTGGCTGCTTCATGTATGTGCTCACAAATATATAGAGAGCCATTTCTAAAATACTTTTCATACTGAGCACATCCCAACCTGAACATCTCAGACTTGATTTGTACGTTCTGTGTAAAATGAGCCTTCACATGACAGTAACAGCCAGAAGAAAGCTTGGGTGCGAAGAGAGGAAAATGGCCAGCAAGGAAATGGATGTGAGAATGCCTCTGTATAGCCTCTGTTGAGACCTTACTTTGGAGTTCTATGTGTAATTCTGGAGTTTGTACCTTCTGAAGGATATAAACTGGGTGGAACTGGTCCAGATGGTGGAGACTAAAATTGTCCTAATGCAAATCAGGAACAAATATAGGCACCTGCAATTGCAGCAGCCATGGTCTTGGCATAACTGCAGATTCTTAACATAAGTGGCAGCATCGTCCATACCCCTCTCATGCTCCATGATAATTTCTCCTTGCATTTCAGTGCTATGCCATTAACAAATGCTCTTACAGAATAACATTTTGGTGCCACTTACGCACATAATTGTACACTTATCTGGGAAAGTGATGGTATTCTAAACATTTACATGCATAACTGGTGCTTCAGTGTGGATGTCCAGTTATAGAATTGCCTTTATTGTGAACCAAGTTGTTTTTCATATGATGATCCTAAGGGTCACTTGTTTGACAGGAAGTGAAGATACCCTAGCAGATAAATACTAGCAATATCCCTCTAAGAACTGATGTCTTGTATGCAAAATTTTCAGCCTATGTGCAGAAATTTCCACTGACCAAATTTGCAAGCAGTTCTATGCAGAAGAAGCTCTTGATTTAAAATCATAATCAAAACAAGGCACAAAATTTGGAAAAATATAAAATGTGTATTATTACATTAGTATAGTAATAGCATGTATGTCTGTCTTTAACATAGTAGTGTAGAACAGGTAAACATAAATCAGTTTTCTTACTCTTTCAGAAAGTGTAAAGACTAGGGGGCACTCAAGGAAGCTATATGGTACTATTTTATTTTTTCACTCAATGAATAGTTAAGCTCTGGAACTCATTGCCGGAGGATGTGGTATCAACGGTTAGTGTATAGTGTATCTCAGGGGTGTAGCTATGGGAGGCCACGGGGGCCTGGGCCCCCACAAATTTCATCCGGGCCCCTGGTTTGGCTGACTGGGATCCCCAACCCCCCCCCCCCCCCCCCGCCAGCTGAAGCCTTCAGCACGGTCTCCGGCGCAGCCGTGTTCACTGCCTGCCCCCTGCTTTTCTTTCTGAGCGTCAGCATGCACAGGAGGAGCAAGGAGAAAGAAGAGCAGGGGGCAGGCAGTGAACGCGGCTGCGCCGGAGACCGTGCTGAAGAAGTTTAAGGAGTTGGGGACCCCCACCAGCAAAGATATTTGTTTGTGAGGGGGCGAGGTGAAGCGGTGGGGGGGGGGGGGTGAGGCGTGGCGGTGGAGGGATGGCACTCAAAATGTGTCCCCAACTTCGGGCTCTGGCCCCCTCCCACCTTGAGGTCTGGCTACGCCCCTGGTGTATCTGGGCTTAAAAAAGGTTTGGACAAGTTCCTGGAGGAAATGCCCATAGTCTGCTATTGAGATAAACATAGGGAAAGCCACTACTTGTCCCTGGGATCGGTAGCATGAGTCTTGCTACTGTTTGGAATTCTGTCAGGTACTTGTAACCTAAATTGGCCACTGTTGGAAGCAGGGTACTAGGCTAGATGGACCATTGGTCTGACCCAGTATGGCTATTCTTATGTTCTTAAGCCACCTTCTTTCTTCTATCTATGATAGCAAAAAACATAATGAAATCAGAACCTCATCGTTATTATACCACACTGACTGAGATAGGTGTGATTCCCTTTCTTAATATTTGTCAGAGAATGCATTATGCAAGGACCTTCTCCAAGCCAAATAACTCTAAACCAAGGATCATAAATCCCATCCTAGTATTACCCTCTAGGTCTTACAGCCTGTTGTTGAGATTGTAGTAATAATGAGCAGAGGGCTTTCTGAGGAAGAATCGCTGGGCCTTCTGGCTCAGAGTCAGCCTATCAGAAGGTCAAAACTGCTTAGGTAGTTTCTACACCATGTTAGTGCAATTGGTGTATCCCACCATCTTGGAGAAGTGAGCAAATTGTATTCATCATTATTTGACAATATATGTAGAGCATGCTTTATTTGAAGCCTCCTGCAGCACAATGTCTTTGGTATCAACTTTGTTGAAAAAAAAAACTTCCTTTGATGGTCTCAACATGAGGGAGGAGCTGTGCTTCACATATTAGATTACAAAAGAAGACTTCCCATGTGTTAGTTTGTCCATGGAAAATGCAAAGTTACTTGCCTATAGCAGGTGTTCTCTGAAAACAGCAGGGTACAAGTGCCCATGATATCCACTTGCCTCTTGTAGGTCAAGACTTCTAGCAACTGTATGGCTATAAACAAAATGAGTAACCATGCATAACCATACATATGCATGATAACCTTTCTGATCACTTCACCCATGTTTGAGCATTTATATTCTGTTGTCTTCAGAGAACCCTTGCTACAGAAATACTTTGCTGTATCTTTTTGTTAGACCATGCAGTCTTACATAAATGGGTAAACTTAAACAGATAGCAGCTTAAAATCATCACTATCTGTTAACTCACCCCAGCTTTTTCTAAATGGGTAACTTTTGGCTGAAAATCAAGTTGTCTAGCTTAGAAGTAATACGCTAGCTAGCCCCAAATTTAGAAAAAAATAAAAGCATTGATATGGCTAACTCCTTTAGAATATCAACTCCAATGCGTTCATTTAACATGTACATCAGAGTTCTGTTTTCTTATATTTAGTGTTTTTCGATAATGAGAACCCACCATTCTCTTTCAAAAACTTATCATCTGCAATAGAATGTTAATGGGTATGACATGATTTCACAATACTGAGCAAGAATTTACAATTGTCTTCCCCCACCCCAAAGGTTGGAGATAGGATTGTGAGTATTTGCGGAACATCCACTGACGGCATGACACACTCCAAGGCTGTCAGTTTATTGAAAAATGCTACAGGCACTATTGAACTACAGGTAAGAAGGTTCCTGGTAGAAACATTTCAGATAAAATTTATTTTGGGACTGCAAAATAAAAACATAAATGCTTTAATCAAAACATCTAGTAAGAAGAATTGTATCTTGATCTTTTGCAAGTAAATTCCTTCCATGAATGTCATGTCAGTAGACAAGGTAAATTATGCTTTTCTTAGGGGTATGTTTGCTAAATGTTAGTTAATGTATGGATACAGTAACTGTTACCACACTGGCACAACAGCACATGCTAATTTGTGTGTTAATTTCATGCCGTGTTACAGGCCAGGGAATTGACGGAGAATGGGCATGGACTGCACATTACAGTTAGCACATAGTACTTACTGCACAGTGTCACCTGTGCAATTAGCATGAGTACACTTACCACCTCCTGAAGAGGAGGCATTAAGCATATCTATGCCTATTTGGGGAAAAACGCACAACAAATACCCTTTTGTGTAATAACGGCAGAGGATGAGTTGGGCATGCTCTCAACAGTTACCGCATAGCCTTTGCACTTACCATGCAGTAACTTTCCCCGTTAAAGTGCAGTGCGTGTGGAACTTTACCACACTTTACTAAACAGGATCCTTAGTCTAAGATACCACAGAGCAAATCTATAAGAGGAAAACTTAGCTATTTCTTCATCTTGGATCAAGAAACACAGAATCAGACTTTGAAATGGTTTACAAATGGATATTTTGATTGTATGTGATGCATACAGAATACAGCTTGATCTAGGTTAGCTAAATTGGTTTTGTAATTGATGAGAGTAAAAGAATTGTATGGTGTAACTAGTAAACAGAACCAGACGGCATGAAGGGGAATTTTATGGTCACACCTAGTTAACATACTGTATGTTTTAACATTCCTTTTTTATGTCTCCTTTATAAAATACTAATGTAGGTGCCAAAGAACACATGTGCATGTAAGTGCTGGCATGTGCATCACCTCTTTGGCTGGTGTAAATACTAGCATGTACTTTACACACATATAACCATAAATTAAGGAATTTTATAATCTACACACGTAAGTGCAAACCCTTGAAATTTTCATGCTTGCTTTCATTCAAATCGGTATTTTATGTCACTTACATGCATTAATAGTCATTTATGTGTGTAAGTGGCTAAAATACTGGCATTTGCACTTACCTCCTAATACTAGGTGCTCATGGAAAATTACCCCCTGGGTGTCTATTTTTATTAAGGAGGACTTCTTTTACAAAGCTGTTCTAGCGATTCCCATGCAGCAAATGAGAGGAAGCCCATAGGGATTGAATGGGCTTCCTCTCATTTGCCACACTGAGAATCAGCAGCGCAACTTTATAAAAGAGGCCCTTATTTTGCTAAATGATTTCTTTGATGTTATGTACTTCAGGTCCTTTGTGTGATTCATGTGAAATGTATTGATGAGGTGCCTTTGGTTTCCAAAGGTAGAATGTGATACTTGTAAGGAAAAAAACACAGCTGGCAATAATTGGCACCCTAGTGAGCAGTCCTTACAGATGAAAAATTAATCAGCAGGACAATTGAACCACCATCTCAATTAAAATATGATTCTTCTAGATGGTTTTGAGGCACTATACAACACCTACACTGCCAGGCTCTGGATCTGGATAGAAAGATTATGATTTCCAGTGTGGTCAGCCTGGCACATTGAATATGCAATTATTTCACTAGAAAAATAAACAGTACTTCATGATTTTAAGAATTAGAGGCAGTAAGTATTTTCTTGCCTAGTGTTTTAATGGAAGCAATCAAAATTGACATGTAGGAGGAGGTACAGCTCCTGCATTTGAAATATGCAGAAATTATGGAAAATACAGGATCATGCGTTAGGATGTAGAAATTCAGGGAAATATTATATAATGAGGACAGAAATAATGTTGGTCACCAAGCAGGAAAGGGACTTCAGCATGTTCATATCTGATTATCCCAA
Organism: Microcaecilia unicolor; assembly: GCF_901765095.1. Lineage (NCBI taxonomy): Eukaryota > Metazoa > Chordata > Amphibia > Gymnophiona > Siphonopidae > Microcaecilia > Microcaecilia unicolor. The sequence goes on from NC_044032.1 coordinate 296,702,588, forward strand.
GGTGGCAAAACAGTAAGTTTTGCTTCTGACTCTGACTTCACAGCCCTGGTTGTGAGTGCAAGGTTCTGAACAGTGTTTCCCAAGACCAGTCCTGGAATACTTCTTGCCAGTCAAGTTGTCAGGATATCCACAATGAATATGCATGAAAGAGATTTGCATATAATGAAGGCAGTATATGCAAATCAAGTTCATGCATATTTATTGTAGAAATCCTAAAAACCTGACTGGCAAGAGATACTCCAGTACTGAACTTGGGAGGCATTGATCTAACCTATCAACATATTTCTTGAATTTGATAGGTACACTTCCGATTGCGAGAGAGCCATCACCTTTTACCTGTGGTGACCTAAAAACCTCAGAAAGGCAACCTAGGTTCTCCTTCCCAAGACTGAGATAATCATGTAAAAATTGGATTGTACCAGTTTAGATAGATTGCATATCCTTCATTTATCCCCAAGTGGGTTTAACCTTAGAGTGGTATGTCAATTTTCCTAATACCACAGCCTGCATTGGTAAGCCAATTTAAGTTCAGCCTCTGTTGATGAAAAGATTTTGCAAGTTTGGGTGGTCATTAAGTTTTCCCAGCTTTATTTTGAGCATATCCTTAGGGTAACACACTTTTTGCTAGACTTGCCCTCAAAATTAATTAATTAAGCTACTTATTGTAATGGGTAGTCTTTGAGGACAGTAGTTCACCAATCACTTTCCCTTCTGGAGCTGAATTCATTGGCTTAATGAGAGGAATGAGTTAAGCTATGGGCCCATGGCTGCACATGAACTGCTACACTTTACTGGAACTGAAGAAGCTCCTTGAAAGCTCAGGAAGAGAATGCATCATCCAGTTGTGTGACTGGTGAACCATTATCCTTGGAGAAACCCGTTAAAAGCATGTATCATCATTTACATACCCCCTAAGACATGTAGTCCTGGTTTGGATAGACAATTACACATTAAATGAGGCTAACTAATCAAGAGTTAGGAATAAAGCAACACCAGCAAGGGTTGTTCATTAATACTTAGTAGTAGTATTAGGACTAAAATTGACACTTGAACTTGGTGGTTTATGATTTTGGTGGAATAGTGTATAGATTTGTGGCCTAGGTTTCTGATTAATTTTAGAACACATAAAACTATAATTCCTGAAGATCTATTAACAGTAACAGTAATACCAATATGCATGATTAATATTAAGGACACTGGGGGGTTTTCTTATATATAGGATAGGAGTTTATAGAACCTTAAATGTATTTATTTATTTGTTACATTTGTACCCCACATTTTCCCATGTATTTGCAGGCTCAATGTGGCTTACATAGTACCGTGAGGCGTTAGCCACCTCCGGTGATGAAACAAATACAAAGTGTTGTATTGTCAATGAGATAAATGTGTTACAGACACATTAGGGAGTCGTACAGAAGAGGAGTTGTATAGTGTTCATAGTGTTCATTACAAGTTTTGGTTTCTTTGTGTTGCTGGGTTCAGACACTTAAGTTGGGTTAGTAGGGTATTCCTTTTCGAACAGGTTGGTCTTTAGTGATTTCCGGAAGTTGAGGTGGTTGTACGATTTGAAACCTTTGTTTATACTTTATTGTCCTACATTATTGGTGATTATTGTAATGTGAAAGGTAAAAGTGAAATTAGAATATTTCAACTTAACGTAAATAAGTCTTCAGCTATTGAAGTTTTACTGCTATACTTCTGTACTATCATATCTTTGCTTTCTTTGTTGTAATTCTTCTATTTACAATTCCAAGGTGGTAGCTGGAGGTGATGTCAGTGTAATAACTAGCCAGCAACAAGAACCAGCTGGATCCAGCCTCGGTTTTTCTGGTCTGACTTCAAGCACCATTTTTCAGGATGATTTAGGGTAAGCATCTATCATGTATTTTTCAGAGCCTTCTATGTTACATTATTACATATGTATATAATATGTCTAATAGATGACAACTGTGGTAACTTTCTCTCCATCGATGTTTTCTGATTCCGGCTGAGAAGGGGTGCTCTGTGCAGTATAATGTACATACATAGAACAGACAGCACACAGTTATTGAAACACCATGTAGGATGAGGGAGAAAGCTGCAGGGAAAGAGACAGGCATCAGGAACACCAAGCAGGGTGGAAGAGGATAGTCAAAGCAGAAGCCCAGAATGAGAAGGTATGCTGGAAGCAGCCTGGACTGGTAGGGGAAATATGCTGGGGAGATGAGGGAGTGAACCAGTTTTGGACATGGTGGGGCCCAGGGCAGAAATTAAGGAGGGGGGCCCTGATCCTCAATTCCCCCTCCCCACTAGTATCCTCACCTGCATTGCAACTATACATGGTCCAGGCATCTCTTACTCTTCTTACCATCACAATCCGTCTCCCTCTCTCCCCCTCACCTTGTGGTTGCCTTTAAAAAATGTATTTCCCTTCTCAGAGGAGCCCCATCCTCACAAGCTGCCTCGAAGCTTTCCCTCTTTGTCGCCTGCAATTTGCCCAGGTGGAAACAGGAAATTGTGTCAGAAGGGGGCAGATCATGGTAGATAGGGAAAGCTTCAGGGTAGATAGAGGTAGCTTGTGAGGATGGCCGCACCGGGGCCCCTCTGAGAAGGGAAATACATTTTTAAAGAAGATCGGGAAGGTGAGGGGAAAAGAGGAGGAGACGGACTGTGGTGGGGAGAAGGGGAAGAGATGCCTGGACCGCAGGGCCCAGGGCAGCTTCCCTGTATGCCCCCCCCCCCCCCCCCCCAAATGCTGACCCTGTGAAGTGCAGTTGCTGACATCTGCCTAAGGAAGTAATGTTTTAAGGATCTCCTATCTCTTATGATGTTCATGGAGCTGAGAAGTATCTTGACAGAATGAAGATCTATGATCAAGACTTTATAATCATATGTTGATATGATTATAAAGTCTTGATCATAGATTTTCATTCTGTCAGTAACATATGTTGTTTCTTCATGTGGCAAAAAACCTGTCTCTCTTCACAGGTGCTTTACTGGATATTATGATATCACCATCATAGATTGGGAATGTGTATGCTTACCTATATGGAATATTGGCTAGTCAAAGACAGTTTTAAGGCAAAAGCCAACAGATCTGTGCAGATTGTAAGCTCCTTTGAGCAGGGACCGTCCTTCTTTGTTTATTTTGTACAGCGCTACGTAACCCTAGTAGCACTCTAGAAATGTTAAGTAGTAGTAGTAGATTGTCACAGAGATGTTGGTGTTTTCAAGGGTCATGTCTCTGATTCCCATCTAAGACAACCACCCTCATTGTAATTTATAGATGCTCTGGATGATATCTCAAGCCAAGAACTGTCTTCACCAAACAAGAGCACAATGCATCATTACCTAAACTAGGAATAATAATATAATGTCAGTAGACTTCAAATAAGTCCCCAACAAAAATGATAGGTCACACCTATTATCATTCTTATTGTTAATCATTTGTATAGTGTGTACCAGATGTGCAGAGATATTTCCTTAGGTGAATCTTCTGCCTTACACCCCCTCCCCCTCCATTAACTTTCAGACTCCAAGCTTCTGTCACTCTTAATACCACTCCTTCCCCTGAAAGATCCTATTAAAATGCATAAGTAGATTATATAAATATAGATAGATATAATACATACACAGATAATGAGGGAGATTCCAAAAGCCATGCTCCCTATGGGTAAACATATGTGCTAATGCATCTGTTAGTGAAGGTTTAGGTTTATTAACACTTGATATACCGCAAATCTTAAAGTCTTGACGGTTTACAAATCAACATAACATATTAAAAGAAAGAAAATAAATCCATTACTGATAAGATAGACCTATTCACACACACAACCAAAGAGCCACTATTAGACATCAATAGTCCACCAACCCCACCCCCTACCATCTAAACATATTTACTGTCTGTTTCTCATTCTGAAAGCATTGACCAGCTTGTGCTTGCATCAGTGAACTAAGCTCTCCTTGTTGTGTCAAGTGACTCACTACCTGTGTTGGTAACCAGTGTACAGTGCACCTGTCATGAACGATTCAGCTCTATTAAGGATGTTTTGATGTGCTCTCTGTAAAAAAAAAAAGGGGGGGGGGGTTCATTATAGGCAAATTAGGAATGTTCCCTCTGCCATAGCTTTTCAACAGTCAGGCAACTTTTTCTGAGAATCTACTTTTAATACTGAAACATGATCCATTAAAGATCTGAAATGTGTACACTCATGCTCAGAAGGCTATTTGAGATCATCATATAGGGCAAACAAATTTGGATCTGAAGTATACTCTTCTGATTTCCATGTTTAAGCACTCTATGCCACAGCCTAGGAATAGTTCCCCACTGAGTATATCCCTAACTGATTTTGTTTACATAATGTCAAAGGCCATTCCTATAGAGTTGTAGGTTGAGGGTGAACCCGGTTGTACCCCTTTTTGACTACCTCAAATATATGGATGCACTAAAAGGTCTAGTGGTATTAAGATAATACAGGAAACTCCATACCCTGTTTCCTGTTAGTAAGGAAGCAGTTATGAAACATTGTATCTGGGCAACTGAGTGATTTGGCAAATCCCAACTTCCATGCCTGGTTTTCAAATCTTCCCTAAAACCCAGTGGCGTTCCTAGGGTGGCTGACACCCGGGGCAGATCGCCGATGCGCTCTCTCCCCCCCCCCCCCCCCCCCGGGTGCATTGTGACCCCCCCCCCACCCCCCAGTGAAAGGACACCTCCCCCCGGTGAAAGGACACACCCCCCCCCCCCCCCCCCCGGGTGCATTTTTACCTGCTGGGGGTGTGCCGCGCGCCTGTCTGCTTCGCTCGTTCCATTCTCCCTCTGCCCCGGAACAGGAAGTAACGTGTTCCGGGGCAGAGGGAGGACGGAACGAACGGAACAGACAGACACGTGGCACCCCCCCCCCCCCCCCGCCCCAGCGGCGTCCTCCCGGGGGCAGACCGCCCCCACCGCCCCCCCTTGGTACACCACTGCTAAAACCAGAAAATATATTTTCTGTTCCCACTCATGAGAGACTCCTGAGAAAATTAAGGAGTCATGGGATATAGGAAGCAGTGTTCTGTTGTGGATTAGGAATTGTTTATTGGACAGAAAGTGGGTAGGGATAAATGGTCATTTCTGTCAATGGAGGAGGATGAGTAATGGAGTGCCACAGAGATCTGTACCGGGCCCGGTGCTGTTTAATATATTTATAAATGATCTGGAAATTAGAACAAGTGAGGTGATTACATTTGCAGATGACACAATACTATTCAAGGTTGTTAAAATGTATGCAGATTGTGAAAAATTGCGGGAAGACCTTAAGAAATAGGAAGACTGGGCATCCAAATGGCAGATAAAATTTAATGTGGACAAATGCAAAGTGATGCATCTCACAAAACTCCTAGCAGCCCACCTGAGACTACCCCGCAGCCACTTAGAGGGTCTATCCCCAGCATAGCTAAGGTCTGCCTGCACCTGCCGCTTGTGCTCTACACTAACACCCTCCTCCCACCGACTAGATCCCAAATGCTACTCTCAAATTATCCCCATTGATTACTGAGGCCATACTCTCAGTGGTCCCACAGTTCCTAGAAAGCACCCACAGGATTCTTAGGCCAGACAAGCAGAGGCAATAAACTAAAAATATTTATTGTCATGAAAAATTAGAACAATGAACAGAAAAGGTGCAATCAGCATACAATAACAGGTAACTGAAATATGGATCAATTATAACACTATCTAAACAATTAGTCACTACCAGAATAGTGCCTGGGGAGACCAGGACCATAGAGCTGCTCACGGGCTATCAAATATAGCTGTTCACAGGGCCTCAGCAAAGAGATTTTTCTCGCTTTTCTCCCTGGCTAAGACTGAATACATCCTAGATGAATTGCGCTCCTGGGCCAATCAGAGCCCAGACCACCAAGTTTTGAAAGTAGCTGGCCACAGCACTGCAGGTTAGTTCTTATGTGTGTTAACTAAAGAGGGAACTGTCATTCCTCTGCAACAGCTTTAAAAATAAACATGCACCACCTGCTGGCCAAACTAGAGAAATACACTTCAAGAAATAATACAGTTCTATAGGCTTAAAAACCTACTGTTTCATCACAGTGCACATGGGGAAGAATAATCTGAATCATGGTTACCTGATTCTAGGGTCTACTTTGGGGGTCAGCACCCAAGAAAAAGATCTAGATGTTGTAGACAATACGCTGAAATTTTCTGCCCACTGTGCGGCGGCAGTGAAAAAAAACAAACAGGATGCTAGGAATTATTAGGAAAGGGATGGTAAATAAGACAGAGAATACTATAATGCCTTTGTATCGCTCCACGGTGCGACCTCACCTTGAGTATTGCATTCAGTTCTGGTCAACGTATCTCAAAAAAGGTATAGCAGAATTAGAAAAGGTTCATAGAAGAGCGACCAAAATGATAAAGAGGATGGAACGCCTCTGTGTGAGGAAAGGCTAAAGAGGTTAGGTCTCTTCAGCTTGAAAAAGAGACTGCTGAGGGGAGTTATGATTGAGGTCTTGATTTTAATTGCTTATGGGCTTGTAGAGTTTTTCTTTCAAAGTGTCATGCCTGGTGGGTACTATGTCTCCACAGAATTTGTAGGTGCAAACTCCAGAGGTTGTTGGAGACGTCTTAAGGTTGAAATTAAAGCTACATTGTTGGATTATTAGTTTGTGTGATTGCATCATATATAGCTGCCTATATGTGGCTGGCATGGTGATGAATCACCAACTGCCCTGTTTGTAATTGGGAGGGGGGAGGGAATGGGACTTGATATACTGCCTTTCTGTGGTTTTTGCAACTACAATCGGTTTACATAGTATATACAGGTACTTATTTGTACCTGGAGCAATGGAGGGTTAAGTGACTTGCCTACAGTCTCAAGGAGGGACTGCAGTGGGAATCGAACCCAGTTCCCCAGGATCAAAGATCGCTGCACTAACCACTAGGTTACTGTTCTGTTGTGAATAAGTGTAACCTACACAGAGCAGCGGGTTTGGCTCGGGCTGCCTTGTTGGGCAGACTGGATGGACCATGTGGGCCTTTATCTGCTGTCATTTACTATGTTACTGTAAACTCCATATATACTTTTCAAGGACAGCCCTGGTACCACACCATTCATCTGAAGTTGGGGATGGGAATAACTGAAATGAGTTTTCTTTGCAGGCAGTTGAGCCCTGTAATACAGTCCTCTAACTTTTTAAATATTCTCTGTTGTAGACCTCCCCAGTATAAGACCATTACTCTGGACAGAGGACCTGATGGCCTCGGCTTCAGTATTGTAGGAGGATATGGAAGCCCTCATGGGGATTTGCCTATTTATGTGAAGACAGTATTTGCTAAGGTAAATGCTTAGGCATAAACAGTACTTCATTATTTGTGGTCAAGAATTGGTTTATTAGTTCATGGCCTGGGGTGACAAGTCAGTGATGATTATCAGTCTACCACATTGCCTCAGCACTCTCTGCCACAGTATTTCATGAAAAATAATCTAGATTTGGAGACATTAATGAGATACATTACATTTGTGAGCTTTGTAAATAAGTTTTACAAGTTACATCCCTTGACCTACTTGTGTATTTTTATGATGGATAATGTACATGGGAATATACAAATGCATGTTTCAGTTTTATATAACAGTGTCAGTCAAAATAGTTGGGTTTGTTTACAGCAATATCTACAGTCTGTAGTTTTTGTTTATTTACGTGTTACCTGAATAGAAAAGGACAGAAATATGTTGACTGCATATAACCTCCATTTTACTGGTGAAATATGTGCAGTCAAAACTGACACATGAGCCTCAGTTTGGTTTTAATGAGCAGAAACTGATTCTACTTAGTAAAGAGAAATGAGGAGAAACATCCGTATATAGTACTATATTTGCAGACACCTTTGACACCGAGAATCCCAATTTTACTTCCTCAGTAAGAATCTGTTGCAGAGAGGCAATATGGGGAATGAAAGTTTATCGATAGTATTCAAAAATTAACAATGTCATTAATTTTTACACAGTTCTTTGTACAGTCAGTGCAATCAGGTTAATATAGAAATGCATAGGTTTGCACTTCTAAGCAGTTTGTTATGCTTCTAGGGTGCAGCCGCAGAAGATGGACGCCTGAAGAGAGGTGATCAGATTATTGCGGTGAATGGGCAGAGTTTGGAAGGGGTCACCCATGAGGAAGCAGTTGCTATTCTGAAGCGAACAAAAGGGACCGTCACTTTGACTGTACTTTCCTAAGCTGGCAATCTCATAGCGTATTGATAGTTGAACATATATATTTAAGTAAAGAGATTTGGAAATGCTTATGTAGGATTCCTGCCATTGCAGTATTACCAGACTAGGTTACAAAATGAATGTGTTGCCTACATGTTTATTTCTAGTAGGGATTTGTATGCTATTTTCATTTACTGGAATTAATTTATGTACACAGCGTTAATTTTCTTAGCAGAGTAATGTATTTAAAAATACAGGTAAGCTTATATTAATGACTGCACTGCAAAATTAGAATATTTGCAGTTGTTTAAAAAGTTGAATAATTGTTACAACAAAGCAGACTACCTGAAAAGAATAAAGGTCAACAACATAAAATCACAGAGAGTAAAATGAATTAGAACAAAATATAAGCCAGAAACTAAAATAAAGCAGAGCAAGTACTGAGCAAATTGTTTGCTACCGTATAGAAAAGACTCCAATGCTTAGAACAGGTATATCCGACATTTAAAAAAAAAAGGGGGGGGGGCACTGGCATTTTTTATTAGCACATATCCTGTAAATTAACTTTTATAGCTGTGTGTTAGAATATTCTGCACTTTGTAGCAAGCAGAACAATATGTAGATCATGGATTATGTTAGTGCTGATTTTGAATATAACATTAAAACACTAACAGGGCAATATAGAAATACATCATTTAAAGGATGCACCCTTTATTTTTTTACAAGTGATCAATACAGTACTAAAATATTTGAAAACAGAATCATTTTACATCTGAGTGTTAAATACAGAGAAATTTGCCATTAATTTACATATAAAGTACATACTACACCAGAAAATTCAAAAAGAGAGAATTTCCACTAACCAAAAAAATGACCACTTCAGGAATGAAAAAGGCCTTAATATATTGCACTCAGCATGAATATTGACACTTAACTTTAAAGTCTGTACTGGTCTGGGGATCTCTTTGCCACATAGAGTGCTCTGCTGCACTATCTTCGCCCTCTAATCCCGAGCCGACGATGGCCAGAGTTTCGCGCTGCTGCTTCAGGGTCTCGGTCAAGGTGCTGATCTGCTGACAAATCAAAAACACATGCCAGTCAGTACAGAAAAAGTATCTCTAGACTTATTCACAGACAAGTACACAAGCACCAACATTAACAGTACTTGGAGCAGCCACAACTCCTCTTTCCAGGGTTCCCCTCAACATCTGATCAAGCGCACTGCATCTGCATGATATGGCTATTGTGACATCAGACGCCATCTGAAAATCTGCCAATAGGTAACTCAGAAAAAATAATAAGTGCCTATTGGGAACTCAGAAAAAATGACACCACTCTATGTGGGTAAAAAAGTATAACAAATCAGTATTTCCCCTTTCTTTCAGTGTCTGTTTACGAACTACTTTGACAATAACACACATAGTAACATAGTAGATGACGGCAGAAAAAGACCTGCGCGGTCCATCCAGTCTGCCCAACAAGATAAACTCACATGTGCTACTTTTTGTGTATACCTTACCTTGATTTGTACCTGTCCTTTTCCGGGCACAGACCGTATAAGTCTGCCCAGCACTATCCCCGCCTCTAAACCACCAGTCCTGCCTCCCACCATCGGCTCTGGCACAGACCGTATAAGTCTGCCCAGCACCATCTCAGTCTCCCGCCACCGGCTTTGCCACCCAATCTCGTCTAAGTTCCTTAGGATCCATTCCTTCTGAGCAGGATTCCTTTATGTTTATCCCACGCATGTTTGAATTCCGTTACCGTTTTTGTTTCCACCACCTCCCGCGGGAGGGCATTCCAAGCATCCACTACTCTCTCCGTGAAAAAATACTTCCTGACATTTTTCTTGAGTCTGCCCCCCTTCAATCTCATTTCATGTCCTCTAGTTCTACTGCCTTCGCATCTCCGGAAAAGGTTTGTTTGCAGATTAATACCTTTCAAATATTTTGAACGTCTGTATCATATCACCCCTGTTTCTCCTTTCCTCCAGGGTATACATGTTCAGGTCCGCAAGTCTCTCCTCATACGTCTTGTAACGCAAATCCCATACCATTCTCGTATCACATCTTAGACAAAGCAGACACCTTGGATTTTGTCATAATAAGTAAGAACCACCACCAATGGATTAAGTCTGAGATTTGTCAAAAGAGGTTTTACAATAATAATTTTGACTTTTATGTGGGACTGTATTCAGGTTGCCCTGAAATAACTGTAAGGAAAGGCAACATAGCAGAAAGCTGTGCTTAGATATAAGGATTTCCCAAGAATACAGAAGATTGGAAACATCTCGCTTCTTATACAGACATGTCAATTATGGTCACTGTAGCTTGAAAAACTCAAAATAACCACCAAAAAACCTAAATTGGCTATTCAAAAAAAGGAGGACAAGACCTCAATAAACTGGTGCAAAGTCCCCTGATTACTTGGAACCTTTTTTCTTAATCAATCATGGCTGCAGCCAGTTCAAGTGGAGCAGTGCTGTGGGAATAAACTGCAGCCGTGTGGAAAGAGAGTGCTTTTGCTACAAGACTTCCACTAAGCTAAGAGTTTTGTTTTGTTTTTGAATAGCCAATTTAGGGTTTTTTTGTGATTATTTTGAGTTTTTCCAAATTTCACTGTATTCACTATTTTGATTTAAGGTTGCACCTGTAAGTATTTCAGTGAATAGATCTTGTGTATCGAATTCTGGTCACTATCCAAACAATCATTTTTTGGTCATCTCTCCTATACCACACAGTTAAACATGTTGTAAAGTTATTCCGGTAAAAGTCATATTTAATTGAAAGCATTTGACTTGTCCTTTTGAGAGCACTGTATATGATATCCGTTATTATATGAACATCTTTTTTTTCCAAATGTACTATGATTTTGATTATGTCTCTATAGGAATAATGGTTGGAGCACTGAACTATAGTTTAACAAAAGTCCTAGGAAATGAATTGAATCCTCCCCTCTGCCTCCAAATGTCTTTGTGATCTGAGACAAGTTACTTATCTCCGTTTGGATCCATTGCCCAACTACAAACATGATGTTGGCTACAGAATAGCTTGTCCTGTTGAAACAAAAACCAAATAAAGACTAATAGGAGTAATTAGCTTAGGATTAGTGCTATAGCACAGTTTCCAAGCATAACCAGTCAGAAAACCAAAATTTCTTTAGTTATTCAGCAATTTATCACTGTGGTACTTCTCATATAAGAGAATCAGGTTTCATTCCTTCTTCCACCTCATACTTTGTAGTAACCTCTTTGGGTTATATAACTTGGAATTATGCATTTTATGTTGTACAAGGCTGTATACACTGGAAGTAGAGTTTAAAATGAGTTGTAAACCTACCCAGCCCTGTGACTGCATTACTATAAAAATAAAATACAATTAATTTCTGCTCTGAGTCTCTGATGTTTTGCTGTTGTTTAGTCTTGTTTGAAACAAATACAATTTAAAGAAGAATGAGCAAAAACTGCCATCAGTTTCCACAAAACTCAGCCTCTCATAATGTTTCTTAGATGAAAGTGTCATAGAGCACAATACTCAAGAATATGTGGATGAATGCCGAACATATCAAAAAAGAATTTGAGACATTAAGGAGGCAATTTTAGAAGGCTTTTATATATAAACAAGACTATCTAAATGTGTAAGTTGTCATACATGAATAAGAAGCAATATTAGAAGAGGTGCACATGGAACATAGCTTTGAATAGACTTTGAAATTACATATCTATACCTTAAAGGCCTATTCAAAGTTTGGACGAGTTCCTGAAGGAAAAGTCCATTGTCTGTTATTGAGATGGACATGGGGGAAGCCACTGCTTGCCCTGGGATTGGTAGATGGAATGTTGCTACTAATTGGGTTTCTATACTAAAGTAAAAGGGCAAACAAAAATATATGTATATACACACCCTCCCTTAATATAAGTCAATAATAATGAAAAGAAATGTAAATAAGTGTAGCAAACTCCCAAAGTAAATGAATTACAAAAACTTTTTTGTTGAATGTACCGAGAAGGCAAGTTGGCATCAGATATACATAAGAACAAGCTATAACCACACAGCTATTTCAGGGCGCACAGCTTATGTGAAAGCATCAGTCATTTGCCTACATGTCTCTCAATAATTTTTTACTTTTATTCAATACTTGACAAAAATGATAATCTCCAAAAATTATATATATATATATATATAATCAAAACAGAGACTACTTATCTTCAAGAGTGCCCACCACACTGTATGCTACCAACCAAACAATATTATGTATTTGTGTGTTAGACATTTAAAAACCAGCATTTAGATGTCCAATTTTATAAAGCCAGGAAAGGGGTGTCTAAAAATACAGTATGTCCATATGTGAAGGGGTGTGTTTTGGGTGGGTCGAGGGAGGAACCAAAATATGGATGTCTATCTCTGATTTCAGAAGGGGAAGAGATGTCTTATATCCAAAAAAATGGACTTTGCCATTTAGACCTGCTTCCCCTGATGACTAAGTGATTGAGCATCACTCCACTGAAAGGAATGGAAGTCACCCACTTAATCCCTCCAGTTGTTGCTGGCCCCCCCTGAATGCTAAACTGGCAAGATGTAGTGGGGTCTGTGACAGCATCAGGAAATATGGACATTCATGGAACTAAACTGGTGAGTGTAAATGTTCACAGTGCCGGGCAGTGGATGTTCCTGTGCTACCACGTTGGCAGCCATGTCCCTATTATTGCCCTGTTCATATATTAGGTATGTTAGATCAGGCTCTACCATCAACAAATCTCGTTCTAAAATACTAGCACCACCAGTGCAGTATTGACTTGGACGTTCTTGTTAAAATACCATTCTGTATGTCTGGGTGAACAATAAATATACACTTTGCTATCTCTCCACACATTTCTATGCAGGCTTTTTCCAGGCCATAAATGATTAAGCATGTAAGCATTGCCTTACTGGGACAGACTGAAGGTCCATCAAGCCCAATATCCTGTTTCCAATCCAGGTCACAAGCACCTGGCAAGATCCCAGAACAGTAAAACAGGTGCTGGTTATTCTAGAATATGCAGTGTATTACTGGTTCTCCTGCATTCAGAAGCTTTAGGCGTCCTACATAAATCATGATGTAAAGTTTTTCACTTTAAGGTGGAACTTAATATTTTTAAAAATGTAAATTTACAGAAGAAATAACTGGCCCTTTTTAACATCTTTGTAAGTGATATTGTGGAAGGGCTGTCTGGTAAGGTTTGTCTTTTTGTGGATGTTACCAAACTCTATAATAGGGTGGACACCCCGGAGGGTGTGGATGGCATAAGGAAGGATCTAGCGAAACTTGAAGAATAGTCTGAAAATTGGCAACTAAGATTTAATGCTAAGAAATGTAGGGTTATAATAATCCAAGGGACTGGTACAGTGTAGGGGGTGAAGTGCTTCTGTGCATGAAAGAAGAGCGGGACTTGGGGGTGATTGTGTTTGAAAATCTTAAGGTGGCCAAGCAGGTAGAGAAGGTGACAGTCAAAGCCAGAAGGATTCTTGGGTGCATAAGGAGAGGGATGACCAGCAGGAAAAAAAGACGTGATAGTGCCCTTGTATAAGTCTCTGGTGAGACCTCATTTGGAGTACTGCGTGCAATTCTGGAGACCGCACCTACAGAAAGATAGGATGGAGTTGGTCGACAGGGCGGCTACCAAATTGGTAAACTGTCTCTGTCATAAAACATATAGGGACAGGCTTATGGACCTCAACATGTATACGCTGGAAGAGAGGCGGGAGAAAAGGGGATATGATAGAGAAGTTTAAATACCTCAATGGTATTAATGTACAGGATGTGAGCCTTTCTCAAATAAAGGAAAACTCTGGATTGAGAGAACATAGATTCAAGTTAAGAGGAAATAGGCTTAGGAGGAATCTGAGAAACTATTTCACAGAAAAGGTGGTGGATGCGTGGAATGGCCTCCTTGTGGAGGATATGGAGATGAGGACTGTGTCGGAATTTAAGAAAGCATGGGACAGGCATGTGGGATCCCTTAGGAAAAGAAGGAGCTAGTGGTTAATGAGGAAGGGCAGACTAGATGGGCCATTTGGCCCTTTTCTGCCATCATGTTTCTATATCCACAATGAATGTGCATATAAGAGATTTGCATGCATTGCTTTCTTGATATGCAAATCCTCATCCATCTTCATTGTGGATATCCTGAAAACCTGACTAGCTAGGTGCACCCTTACAACTGGGTTGAAAACCACGGATTTAAACTAAACTGTACATTTCATAAGTGCATTGCAACTACAACTCCTATTACATAAGTACATAAGTAATGCCACACTGGGAAAAGACCAAGGGTCCATCAAGCCCAGCATCCTGTCCACGATAGCGGCCAATCCAGGCCAAGGGCACCTGGCAAGCTTCCCAAACGTACAAACATTCTATACATGTTATTCCTGGAATTGTGGATTTTTCCCAAGTCCATTTAGTAGTGGTTTATGGACTTGGCCTTTAGGAAACCATCTAACCCCTTTTTAAACTCTGCTAAGCTAACCGCCTTCACCACGTTCTCCGGCAACAAATTCCAGAGTTTAATTATGCGGTGGGTGAAGAAAAATTTCTCTGATTTGTTTTAAATTTACTACACTGTAGTTTCTTCGCATTCCCCCTAGTCCTAGTATTTTTGGAAAGCGTGAACAGACGCTTCACATCCACCTGTTCCACTCCACTCATTTTATATACCTCTATCATGTCTCCCCTCAGCCATCTCTTCTCCAAGCTGAAAAGCCCTAGCCTCCTTAGTCTTTCTTCATAGGGAAGTCGTCCCATCCCCGCTATCATTTTAGTTGCCCTTCGCTGCACCTTTTCCAATTCTGCTATATCTTTCTTGAGATGCGGCGACCAGAATTGAACACAATGCTCAAGTTGCGGTCGCACCATGGAGCGATATAACGGCATTATGACATCCTCACACCTGTTTTCCATACCTTTCCTAATAATACCCAACATTCTATTCGCTTTCCTAGCCGCAGCAGCACACTGAGCAGAAGGTTTCAGTGTATTATCAACAAGGACACCCAGATCCCTTTCTTGGTCCGTAACTCCTAACGTGGAACCTTGCATGACATAGCTATAATTTGGGTTCTTTTTTCCCCACATGCATCACCTTGCACTTGCTCACATTAAACATCATCTGCCGTTTAGCCGCCCAGTCTCCCAGTCTCGTAAGGTCCTTCTGTAATTTTTCACAATCCTGTCGCGTGTTAACGACTTTGACTAACTTTGTGTCATCAGCAAATTTAATTACTTCGCTAGTTACTCCCATCTCTAAATCATTTATAAATATATTAAAAAGCAGCTGGCCTAGCACAGACCCCTGAGGAACCCCACTAACTACCCTTCTCCATTCTTCATGTGTGTGTGTGGTTTACGGTAAACCTTTCTATGCTTCTCCAAGCATTAATCAAATTAGTGCAGAGAAGGGCGACAAAGATTGATACAGGGGATGGGACAACTTCCCTATCAGGATAGGCTGAAGAGGCTGGGGTTCTTCAGCTTGAAGAAAAGGCGGCTGAGGGGAGATAGAGGTCTATAAGATAATGAGTGGAATGGAACGGGTCGATGTGGAGCGGCTGTTTACGCTTTCCAAAAATACTAAGACAAGGGGGCATGCAATGAAGCTGCAGTGTGGTAAATTTAAAACGAATCGGAGGAAAACTTTCTTCACTCAACGCGTGGTTAAACTCTGGAATTCGCTGCCAGAGAAGGTGGTTAAGGTGGTTAACTTAGCAGACTTCAAAAAAGGGTTGGACGGCTTCCTGGAGGAAAAAGCCATAGAATGTTATTGAATGGACGATGGAATACAGTATTTCTAGGATGGGCGGGACAATTGCTTGTTCTTTTGGCCGCGGTCAGTGACAGGGTGCTGGGCTCGATGGGCCCTTGCTGGCTTATTTTCGAAAAAGAAAGACGCCCATCTTCCGACACAAATCGGGAGATGGGCGTACTGTCTGGGTCGGCCAAATCGGCATAAATGAAATCCGATTTTGGTCGTCCTCAACTGCTTTCCGTCACGGAGATGACCAATGTTCACAGGGGCGTGTTGGAGGCATAGCGAAGGCGGGACGGGGCGTGGTTAACACATTGGCGTCCTCGGACGATAATGGAAAAAAAAAGGGCGCCTCACGAGCATTTGGCCGATTTTACTTGGTCCCTTTTTTTTTCACTACCAAGCCTCGAAAAGGTGCCCAAACTGACCAGATGACCACCAGAGGGAATCAGGGATGACATCCCCTTTCTCCCCCAGTGGTCACCAACCCCCTCCCACCCCAAAAATAAATATTAAAAAACATTTTTCCAGCCTCTATGCCAGCCTGAAATGTCATACCCAGCTCCATCACAGCAGTGTGCAGGTCCCTGAAGCAGTTTTTAGTGGGTGCAGTGCACTTCACCCATCCCCCCTACCTGTTACACTTGTGGTGGTAAATGTGAGCCCTCCAAAACCCACCACAAACCCACTGTACCCACATCTAGGTGCCCCCTTCACCCATAAGGGCTATGGTAGTGGTGTGCAGTTGTGGGGAGTGGAGTTTGGGGGGCTCAGCACACAAGGTAAGGGAGCTATGCACCTGGGAGCTTTTTCTGAAGTCCACTGCAGTGCCCCCTAGGGTGCCTGGTTGGTGCCTGGTTGGTGTCTTGGCATGTGAGGGGGACCAGTGCACTATGAATGCTGGTTCCTCCCACGACCAAATGCCTTGGATTTGGTCGTTTTTCAGATGGGCGTCCTCAGTTTCCACTATCGACGAAAACCGAGATCGCCCATCTCTAAGGCCTGCGATCTCAACATTTAGGTTGACCATCTCTAAGGTTGACCTAAATGTTGAAATTTGGGTGTCCCCAACCGTATAATCAAAATGAAAGATGGACGCCCATCTTGTTTTGATTATACAGGTTGTCCCGCCCTTTTCCAGGGATGTCCTCAGAGATGGGTGCCCTTAGAGATGGTCGTCCCCATTTGAAAATGCCCCTGTTGGTCTGTCCCAGCATGGCGATGCTTATGTACTTATGATCAATCTACTACTATGGTTGGCAATGAGTGCAGTTGATGTGGCAGCCACCAAATCAGGAGACCTAACCTAATATGGTCCCCTGAATGTTTGCAGGCAAACAGATGATGGTTCCAGTTAATCTCAATTATGCTTCCAGCTAAGAGCCAGAATTTGCTACTGCTATTCAGAAGTATGTGCTGCCTTGTTTTCATTGTCATTATTTAAAAGACTTATACTTTGGTGTGCTGGTGGACTTGTGAGGTATACACTCCATATGGACCATAAAGAAATAACCACTTATTACATGTAGCAAGATCTGTTTCATCTTCTTTCTAAAATTTAATAGCAGTGCTTACTTGCAAGAGTTGTGTTGGCATGGCTTTAAGTGAAGTGAAGGAAAACTCAGGTAATTCTTTTCAGTGGCTCAAACCATGAAGAGCTTCGAATATGAGCACACTTTCTCTTTGAAAATCAGTGCAAAGCATTCAGAGGTGGAGATGCGGGCCATATCCCGAGGCTCACGCTGGCGTCTCATTTGCATACATCAGTAATCAGGAGCTAAAAAGTGGGGCTTTGTATATAAAGCACAGTGGTTCATTGAAAGGTCCAACTCCGTTTTTGGCACCATCAATTTCTATGGGGACAAACTTTGGTTTAGCGCACCACTGATAAATGCAAGATTTGCTTATATGCATCGTTTAAGACTGCTCCTCTGCGGGAAAGACTCCGCATAAGCCCATGCACGGAATATGAAAGCCGATTGGCACGTGACAACCATTGAGATTTCAAATTTACTGCCACAGGCAGAATAAGCAAAAGAATGTTGTTAGAGTGTACACTGGCGTCGGCGCGCAACTGCAAGACTTTAACACTGGCTGAACAAATAGAAGTTCTTTGAAAATTAGAAAACAAAGTCAAGCATCTATTGCTAAAGAATATGGTGTCAATCCCAGTCAAATTTCACGTATCTTGAAGCAGAAAGACCAGCTTCTGGAAGACTGGCAAATCAATACAAATCCACACCGGAAACATAAACAGGCGGGAAAAGCTGATGATTTATTTATTTATTTTGGTGCATTTTTACCCCACATTTTCCCACATGAGCAGGCACAATGTGGCTTACATAAATTCAAGAGGATACAATACAATACAGAGAAGGCACAGATTCAGAGTGTGACAGGAGGGGAAGGAACATGGATGGCACAGGTTAAACATTGGATTAGCTAGTGGAATAAGCCTTGTCGAAGGAATGTTTTTAAGGACTTCTTTGAACAGTTGAAGGTCAACTAGCTCTTTGAGCTGTTTTGGCAGGACATTCCAGGATTTTGGACTGATGTAGGGGAAGGACGAAGCATAAAGGTTCTTGTATTTAACATTCTCCGAGGACAAGCAGGCTGCTTGTTCTCACAACTGGGTGACGTCCGCGGCAGCCCCCACCAACCGGAAAAAGCTTCGCGGGCGGTCCGCACGCAGGGCACGCCCACCGCGCATGCGCGGCCGTCTTCCCGCCCGTGCGTGACCGTTCCCGCCAGTCCTTTCTTTTCCGCGCCTGGAGAGAGTCGTGCTGTTGCCGCTCTCTCTTCGTCAGCCCCGGAAAACCGATCGCGTTCATCGCGAATTTGTTTATTTTTTGTTTATTTTTGTTTCTGTTGCCGCGCGCTCCAGTTTTCTTTTTTCCTTAAAAAAAGGAGAGCACGCGCTTTATTTTCCCTCGTTTCTAGCGGGGGCGTCACGTTGCGGCCTTGTGGCCGCGCGGTCGATTACTTTTCGAGGTGTGATTTACCGCCACCATCGACGACTTTAACTTTGCCGACGCGATTTTTCCGTCGATGTCCTCGAAGGTCCCGAGTGGATTTAAGAAGTGGTCGGTGCGGCCGGCCTATCTCGCAGACCGACACCCACGCTTGGTGCCTCCAGTGCCTCGGGCCGGAGCACAATATCAAGTCGTGTTCGCTGTGTCTTGGTCTCCGGAAACGGACTCAAGTTGCGAGGCAAGTTCTGCGGGACCGTCTTTTTGGAACTTGCGCCGGCCCCTCGACGTCGACCTCGACGGCATCAGTATCGATGGCCGGTTCTTCGGTACCGGTATCGAGGCCCGAGAAATCGGCACCGATGGCATCGACCCCAGGAGCACAGGTCCCGTCGGCCCGCCGGTCCTCCGGTGAGGGTAGGGGTGAGAGGCCGCATGGGCAATCGGCCCCGGTCACTCCCTCGGCCCATGGCCCTCGGGTCCGAACCCTGTCTGACCCGGTTCCTCGAGACCGAGGGGGATCGACCTCCTCCTCCTCTATTCCACCTGGCACCGATGATGGGCACCGCAAGAAATCCAAAAAGCACCGCCATCGGTCGCCTTCGGTGCTCGGTACCGCTGAGGAGTCGACGCCGAAGCGTCCACGTCGGGAGGAGAGATCCCCTTCGGTTGTGGAGGTACCGACGCGTCAGGGTCCCAGCACTTCGGTGCAGTCTCCTGGACCCGAGCAGCTTCCGGCACCGACACCTCTACCGGCCCCCCCGTCTTTCCCGGCAGCGGGCCTGGACGAGTGCCTCCGATTTATCCTTCCGGGGATCCTGGAAGGGCTGATGCGCCAGGCTGTGCCGGCGCCGGGGGTGCTTGCGCCCTCGGCGCCGTTGACTGTGGCGCCGGCGAGCTCTAGCCCGGTGCCGAGGCCGTCGACACTGCCGCCGCTTGCGGCACCGGTCTCGACCGCCACGCAGGTGGAGTCCCCGTTGACGTCGATGGAGGGAGCTTCGTCCCCGCCGGCGCGGGAGTCCACCGCTCGACGACACCGAGGCCTCGGTGCCTCGACGTCGAGCCGGGCCCGGTTAAGGACTCAGCTACATGAGCTTATGTCCGACACCGAGGAAGAGGCCTCGTGGGGGGAAGAGGAGGACCCCAGATATTTCTCCTCAGAGGAGTCTGCGGACCTCCCCTCTGACCCCACGCCTTCACCAGAGAGGAAGCTCTCGCCTCCTGAGAGCATCTCCTTTGCCTCCTTTGTAAGGGTCATGTCCATTTGCATTCCCTTCCCCGTGGTCTCTGTGGATGAGCCGAGGGCTGAGATGCTCGAGGTCCTCGACTATCCATCACCACCTAGAGAGTCCTCCACGGTGCCGTTGCACAATGTCCTCAAAGAGACACTGCTTCGGAACTGGATGAGACCACTATCTAATCCCATCATTCCCAAGAAAGCAGAGTCCCAGTACAGAATCCACTCGGACCCAGAGTTAATGCGGCCCCAATTGCCCCATGACTCGGCGGTCGTGGATTCTGCTCTCAAGAGGGCACGCAGTTCGAGGGATACCGCCTCGGCGCCCCCAGGGCGGGAGTCTCGCACTCTGGACTCGTTTGGGAGGAAGGCCTACCAATCCTCCATGCTCGTGACCCGCATCCAGTCGTACCAGCTCTATATGAGCATCCACATGCGGAACAATGTGAAGCAACTGGCGGACCTGGTCGATGAGCTCCCGCCGGAGCAGTCCAGGCCTTATCAGGAGGTGGTCAGGCAGCTGAAGGCGTGCAGAAAGTTCCTGTCCAGGGGTATCTATGACACCTGTGACGTGGCATCTCGTGCTGCGGCCCAAGGTATAGTGATGCGCAGGCTCTCATGGCTGCGTGCCTCTGACCTGGACAACCGCACCCAGCAGAGACTGGCCGACGTCCCTTGCCGGGGGGATAATATTTTTGGTGAGAAGGTCGAGCAGCTGGTGGACCAACTGCATCAGCGGGAAACCGCCCTCGACAAGCTCTCCCACCGGGCGCCTTCAGCATCCACCTCAGCAGGTGGACGTTTTTCCCGGGCCCGGCAGGCTGTGCCCTATTCTTTTGCAAAGCGTAGGTACACCCAGCCGGCCCGAAGGCCTCGTCAGGCACAGGGACAGCCCCAGTGCGCTCGTTCTCGTCAACAGCGTGCGCCTAAGGAGCCCCCTGCGCCTCCACAGCAAAAGCCGGGGACGGGCTTTTGACTGGATCCACGGGAACATAGCTGCCCTCAAAGTGTCCGTACCGGACGATCTGCCGGTCGGAGGGAGGTTAAAATTTTTTCACCACAGGTGGCTTCTCATAACCTCCGACCAGTGGGTTCTCCAAATAGTGCGGTGCGGATACGCCCTGAATTTGGCCTCCCTGCCACCAAATTGTCCTCCGGGAGCTCAATCCTTCAGCTCCCATCACAAGCAGGTACTTGCAGAGGAACTCTCCGCCCTTCTCAGCGCCAATGCGGTCGAGCCCGTACCACCCGGGCAAGAAGGGCAGGGATTCTATTCCAGGTACTTCCTTGTGGAAAAGAAAACAGGGGGGATGCGCCCCATCCTAGACCTGAGAGGCCTGAACAAATTCCTGGTCAAAGAAAAGTTCAGGATGCTTTCCTTGGGCACCCTTCTGCCAATGATTCAGAAAAACGATTGGCTATGTTCCCTGGATTTAAAGGACGCATACACTCACATCCCGATACTGCCAGCTCACAGACAGTATCTCAGATTCCGCCTGGGCGCACGGCACTTTCAGTATTGTGTGCTGCCCTTCGGGCTCGCCTCTGCCCCACGAGTGTTTACAAAGTGCCTCGTGGTGGTAGCGGCGTACCTACGCAAGCTGGGAGTGCACGTGTTTCCATATCTCGACGATTGGCTGGTCAAGAGCACCTCGGAGGCAGGAGCCCTCCGGTCTATGCAGTGCACTATTCAACTTCTGGAGCTGCTGGGGTTTGTGATAAATTACCCAAAGTCCCATCTCCAGCCAACACAGTCTCTGGAATTCATAGGAGCTCTGCTGAATACCCAGACGGCTCAGGCCTTCCTTCCCGAAGCGAGGGCCAACAACCTCCTGTCCCTGGCTTCGCAGACCAGAGCGTCTCAGCAGGTCACAGCTTGGCAGATGTTGAGACTTCTGGGTCATATGGCCTCCACAGTTCATGTGACTCCCATGGCTCGTCTTCACATGAGATCTGCTCAATGGACCCTAGCTTCCCAGTGGTTTCAGGCCACCGGGAATCTAGAAGATGTCATCCGCCTCTCCACCAGCTGCCGCACTTCACTGCTCTGGTGGACCATCCGGACCAATTTGACCCTGGGACGTCCATTCCAAATTCCGCAGCCCACGAAAGTGCTGACGACGGATGCATCTTGCCTGGGGTGGGGAGCTCATGTCGATGGGCTTCACACCCAGGGTCTGTGGTCCCTCCAGGAAAAGGATCTGCAGATCAACTTCCTGGAGCTCCGAGCGATCTGGAACGCACTGAAGGCTTTCAGAGATCGGCTGTCCTGTCAAATTATTCAAATTCGGACAGACAATCAGGTTGCAATGTATTACACCAACAAGCAGGGGGGCACCGGATCTCGCCCCTTGTGTCAGGAAGCCGTCGGCATGTGGCGTTGGGCTTGCCAGTTCGGCATGCTCCTCCAAGCCACATACCTGGCAGGTGTAAACAACAGTCTGGCCGACAGACTGAGCAGAGTCATGCAACCGCACGAGTGGTCGCTTCATTCCAGAGTGGTACGCAAGATCTTCCGAGAGTGGGGCACCCCCTCGGTGGACCTTTTCGCCTCTCAGACCAACCACAAGCTGCCTCTGATCTGTTCCAGACTACAGACACACGACAGGCTAGCGTCGGATGCCTTTCTCCTCCATTGGGGGACCGGCCTCCTGTATGCTTATCCTCCCATACCTTTGGTGGGGAAGACCTTACTGAAGCTCAAGCAAGACCACGGCACCATGATTCTGATAGCGCCCTTTTGGCCCCGTCAGATCTGGTTCCCTCTTCTTCTGGAGTTGTCCTCAGAAGAACCGTGGAGATTGGAGTGTTTTCCGACTCTCATCTCGCAGAACGACGGAGCGTTGCTGCACCCCAACCTTCAGTCCCTGGCTCTCGCGGCCTGGATGTTGAGGGCGTAGACTTCACTGCGTTGGGTCTGTCTGAGGGTGTCTCCCGTGTATTGCTTGCCTCTAGGAAGGATTCCACTAAAAAGAGTTACTTTTTCAAGTGGAGGAGGTTTGTCGTTTGGTGTGAGAGCAAGGCCCTAGAACCTCGTTCTTGCCCTGCACAGAACCTGCTTGAATACCTTCTGCACTTATCAGAGTCTGGCCTCAAGACCAACTCCGTAAGGAATCACCTTAGTGCGATTAGTGCTTACCATTATCGTGTGGAAGGTAAAGCCATCTCTGGAGAGCCTTTAGTCGTTCGATTCATGAGAGGCTTGCTTTTGTCAAAGCCCCCTATCAAGCCTCCTGCAGTGTCATGGGATCTCAACGTCGTCCTCACCCAGCTGATGAAACCTCCTTTTGAGCCACTGAATACCTGCCATCTGAAGTACTTGACCTGGAAGGTCATTTTCTTGGTGGCAGTTACTTCAGCTCGTAGAGTCAGTGAGCTTCAAGCCCTGGTAGCTCATGCTCCATATACCAAATTTCATCACAACAGAGTAGTGCTCCGCACCCACCCAAAGTTCCTGCCGAAGGTGGTGTCGGAGTTCCATCTTAACCAGTCAATTGTCTTGCCAACATTCTTCCCCAGGCCGCATACCCGCCCTGCTGAACGTCAGTTGCACACATTGGACTGCAAGAGAGCATTGGCCTTCTACTTGGAGCGGACACAGCCCCACAGACAGTCCGCCCAATTGTTTGTTTCTTTCGACTCTAACAGGTTAGGGGTCGCTGTCGGGAAACGCACCATCTCCAATTGGCTAGCAGATTGCATTTCCTTCACTTACGCCCAGGCTGGGCTGGCTCTTGAGGGTCATGTCACGGCTCATAGTGTTAGAGCCATGGCAGCGTCAGTGGCCCACTTGAAGTCAGCCACTATTGAAGAGATTTGCAAGGCTGCGACGTGGTCATCTGTCCACACATTCACATCACATTACTGCCTCCAGCAGGATACCCGACGCGACAGTCGGTTCGGGCAGTCGGTGCTGCAGAATCTGTTTGGGGTGTAAATCCAACTCCACCCTCCAGGACCCGAATGTATTCTGGTCAGGCTGCACTCTCAGTTAGTTGTTCTTCGTAGGTCAATTTTCTGTTGTACCCTCGCCGTTGCGAGGTTCAATTGACCTGGGTTCTTGTTTTGAGTGAGCCTGAGAGCTAGGGATACCCCAGTCGTGAGAACAAGCAGCCTGCTTGTCCTCGGAGAAAGTGAATGATACATACCTGTAGCAGGTGTTCTCCGAGGACAGCAGGCTGATTGTTCTCACCTACCCTCCCTCCTCCCCTTTGGAGTTGCGTTTTCATCTTTTGCTTGTCATTCAACTGGCGGGAATGGTCGCGCACGGGCGGGAAGACGGCCGCGCATGCGCGGTGGGCGTGCCCTGCGTGCGGACCGCCCGCGAAGCTTTTTCCGGTTGGTGGGGGCTGCCGCGGACGTCACCCAGTCGTGAGAACAATCAGCCTGCTGTCCTCGGAGAACACCTGCTACAGGTATGTATCATTCACTTTCTAGCAGTGGGAGATATTGTGATGCAAAGTGGGAGATAAGCGGTGCAAAGAAAAGCTACGAGAATGGTATGGGATTTGTGTTACAAGACGTATGAGGAGAGACTTTCTGAGCTAAACATGTATACTCTGGAGGAAAGGAGAAACAGGGGTGATATGATACAGACGTTCAAATATTTGAAAGGTATTAATCTGCAAACGAACCTTTTCAGGAGCTGTGAAGGCGGTAGAACAAGAGGACATGAAATGAGATTGAAGGAGGGCAGACTCAAGAAAAATGTCAGGAAGTATTTTTTCACGGAGAGAGTAGTGGATGCTTGGAATGCCCTCCCGCGGGAGGTGGTGGAAATGAAAACTGTAACGGAATTCAAACATGCGTGGGATAAGCATAAAGGAATCCTATGCAGAAGGAATGGATCTTCAGGAGCTTAGTCGAGATCGGGAGGCTGGCTAGTGGTTGGGAGGCGGGGATAGTGCTGGGCAGACTTATACGGTCTGTGCCCTGAAGAGCACAGGTACAAATCAAAGCAGGGTATACACAAAAAGTAGCACATATGAGTTGTCTTGTTGGGCAGACTGGATGGACCGTACAGGTCTTTTTCTGCTGTCATCTACTATGTTACTAGAAATTCTTAAATAAATAAAAAGATGCTGCCATTGGAAAGAAACTCCAAAGCACTACATGGCTACTTATACATGTATTTTCTACAGCGCTACTAGACATACACAACACTGTACACAGTATATGCAGGTACTTTATCTCTAATGGGCTCACAATCTAAGGTTGGGGGGGGGGGGTAGTGCCTGTGGCAATGGAGTGACATGGCCAGCATCACAGGGAGCTGCAGTGGGACTCGAACCCAGTACCCCAGGATCTCAGCTCACTGCACTAACCATTATGCTAGTGCACTACAGTAGAAGTGATGGGGGGATAAGGTGTACTCTTCCTCACAGCTACTACTCTTACTCATAGTATAAGGACTTGCTGGGAACACCACTGGAATCACACGGAAATGCGCTCTTGCCATCTAAATTTCTCAGGTTAGTTTCCACTGTGCCCCCAAAAGCATTAAATGAAGGACATATGGAAGGTTGTAAATTGGTCTCCAGTTTTCAGATCTGGTGACATTTATTGTCAGTTTATCTCACAGCTTTTCAAATTTGGAACTAGAACCCCAGTGTATCCATATCTGAAGGGAGCATGTTCTGGATATGTTTTAGGCGGAACTAGCAAAGGGCCAAAATATGAATGTTCAATTCCAATCACAGAAGAGGAAGTGATGGAGTGCTCTATCTGAGGTCCCACCCTATTGAGAGGTAGTTGTGGAGGAGGATAAGACACTGTTACTGCAGTTCTATCTTGCATTTCCAAAACCATGAACACACCTGAGAGGATGCTGCACACTTCAGTGTCTCCTCTCTTCATGCAGTTTCTCATAAGTTTATCCATGGACTGCTCCCCTCCCCCTTTCTCCATACATGAGAGAGCAATTAATATCCCCTAATCTAAACTCATGTTGTTTCTGCTGACCAATGAGTCAAATGCTATTTTGTCTCCTTTGTGTAAAACCATTAACAGTAATTCATGTCACCTCTCCTTACCTCCTTAGAGCAGCCTCTTTTTTCTTCTCTGTAACATCTGAGGATCCCCCTTTGGTAATTGTTCGGTTGTCCAGTACTACAGAGCGCAGCACAACTTCTGACATAGCAGCCAACTTTTCAGAATGATTAGTTGTGCTAAACTCACCCCAAATTATTCCACCTTGGACAAAGTGAAGGGTGCTCAAGCACCTGATTTAATTCTGGCATTTATAATCCGTTTAATCATCAAGTTCAAGGCAGAGAACAATCACACAGTATGAGCAGGTACTTTCTCAGTCTAGTAGGCTCTCAATCTAAGTTTTTGTACCTGAGGCTATGGAGGGTTAAGTAACTTGTCCAAGGTCACAGGGAGCTACAGTGGGAATCAAACTTGGGACCTCAGTATCACAGCCTTCTACACTAACCATTAGGCCACTCCTCTCAGCCCTGCCCATGGGGTGCTCCTGATGGCCTAACAAGGATCAAAGACTGCAGGCCCATCCCTGAGGCTCCCTGAGGTTGGAAAGAAGAAATTAGAGTTCTGCCTCACAGCAGATATAAAACTGTTTAGGATGCACTCACTTTAGAGGGGTTGCATCTGCCTACTGACAACAATACCCAGAGGTAGGTTCGCTAGGCTGGAGTAGGGAGAGAGAGGAAATGTCCAGAAGCTGCTTGTCAATTAAGAACAAGAGAGAGTAAAGTGAAGGAAGACTAGAAGAGAAAGAAGGAAGGGTGGGTGGAGCAGGTGAAAGAAAGCACTTGGGAGGGGGGAGGAGTTAAGGGCTCCCGGGCAGAGATGGGAGTATTTGAGGGGGTTATTGAAAAGGAATAATTGGGAGAAGTGAGGGGATGGTTGGTGAAGAGGGTCAATGTGAGGATGGTGGTGGCATTAAGTGGAAGCAGGGTTGGGGGCAATAGGCTAAAAGATCCAAAATAAATGTATTATGGAAATATCCTTTCCTACCCCCCCCCCCCCTTCTTCCCTTGCTCCCTGTAGCCCTAGTAGGTCCTTTCTCCCAGCCTACTGTTCCAGTTATTAGTGGTGAAGTGGTAATTGGAGCAGGAGCGATGCCCACTCGCTCCTTCCCGGGCTGGCTCCATCATCAAAATGGCTGCTTCGAGAAAGCTGCTAGAGGTCATTGCAGCCGTTTTGAGGATTGAGATGGCCTGGGCAACAGCAAGTGGACATTGCTCCTGCCCCAAAGACCACTTCACCATCAATGACTGGAACAGTAGGCCCGGGGGGGAGGAGCCTACTAGGATTGGGGGCTACTGGGGGAAGAAGGAAAGAAGGTGGGCCTTGTTCATGCGGGAAAGGAAATAGTGCATCCCCTTATGTGGGTCACAACTGAATATTGGCCAATACCTGCATAAGTCCTGGCACCAAGAAGCAGTCCAGTCATCCCTGAATATTCAGTGTCCGTGGCTGGACATTGCCCAGCATTGAATATTAGGGCCCTATTTTGCCCGTGGTCATCAGTGTTTTAAAAAATGATCACTGCCACCTGCTGAATATTGACTGGAGACTTTTTTTATGATAAGTTCTATGGGAAATGTCCTAGTCTGCTCATTGTTTAGGGGGGAGGGGGTTGTGGATGCAGAGTATATGTTTAAATTTAACATTGTTATGGTCCTTTGTACAGCATGCCACATATATGAGTGTAATCTGTTAGTTATGTCTTGACAATGAGAAAGTTGAGAGCCACTGGATTAGAGGATAATCATGGGATTCACACAAGTAATATAGGATGCCACTCTTGTCATAGGATAGAAACAGCCCTAGGGTCTTTGGTAGATGATCTAAGAAGGAAGCTAAATAAAAGGATATACTATCTAGTGGTTCTTTTGTATTTAAGATTGGCTTTTCAAACAATAACCCATGCTATTTTGATATACCAACTGATTCTGTCTGCCTAACAGAGGTGTAGCTAGTTTGGATGCAAGGGGAGCAGCCGCTCCCTTAAATAGATTTTGAATGAAACAGCGCCTATGCGTAGCAACCCTTCAGCCTCACACTGACACCTATTTTACTATGTAAAAACTATAACATGACTTATGGTGAATACTAGGTGCATACTGCAAGTCATGTTATGGCCCTAAAATGACAGCAAAATAACGCCTAGTTTTAGCTGAGGTTATTTTACTGCCTTGGAGCATCAGATCACCAAGTCAAGGCCCGATGCTCCCAGATATCACTTTATGGAGTTCTGCCACAGCCCTGATGTCCTCACCGCCCAAGTCTCCTCCCTCTTGAGCAATTCACCTGCTCCACCCAACCTCCCACCCCACGGTCAATCCCTCTCCAGGCAAGCTTCTTACCCCATGGACATACTATATGGCCTTGTGCTCCAGTGGGTGTTTGGGCAGGATCAATCCCCAATCACCCTCTGCCCTTCTGCCACTGTTCCTCAAAATGGTGCCCCAGCCATAGTCATACATTAGTACCACTAGGGGTCATGTTTCCTTATAAGTAGTACAAGACTACCAAATAGTTTGTGATGCAGGATGCTAGCATTATGGGTGTGCTCATGAGAATCAGGCTTTTGAGGCCTACATGATTGCCAGAAACACTGTTTTTTTAAGAATCATATTCTCTGATCTAGCTGAGAGATTTCTAAGCTGTTGCCAAGGCATATTTTTTCCTTTCCTGCATAGTTTACATTCCCAAATAATACATGCTAGGCCCTTTTGTTATCAGCTATGCCTGGAGCAGTGGCATAGGCACAGGTGGGCGCAGACGGGCAGGGGCCCACCCAGTGGCGGCACACATCATTAGTGCAGCTGGCAGGGACCCTGAGCTACACCATCTGAAGAGTCCTCTTTGGAGTTCCCCCTTCCTCCCCCCCCCCCTCCCCTGGGCAGTCAGCAGAACGTTTCCAGCTGCCGATGCTGGCACTCCACCTCCCACACATGCTCAGTTCAGTTGGCACCCCAACGCATGAGTGCATTGGGGATAGAAGTTGAACTGAGCATGTAGGGGGGGGGGGGGGCAATGCTGGTGACAGCATCCTTAGCAAGATACAGCCTCCAAAGTGGGACCTCACCAATGACTTATATAGGGTCATCAACACCTCCTTTCTTCGACTAGTTATACCCCTCTCTATGTAGCCTAGCATCCTACTGGCAATGGCCACTGCCTTGTCACATTGTTTCCTCACCTTGAGATCCTCAGACACCATCACCCCAAGGTTCCTCTCCTGAGCCGAGCTTACCAATCTCTCTCCTCCTATCTGGTTCATCTCTTTTGTATTTCTGCACTCCAAGTTTATCACTCTGAACTTCTTGGCATTAAATTTTAACTCTATTATCAAGAACTTTACTACTTTACAAAAATCATTTATAATCAAACCATCCATTATCCATTATTGCCAGGCATCATTGCACCAATTCCCTCCCTACATGCCTGTTCTTGATATACCACCAGCTGCTTGATAGACCAATTTGTAAATTAATGCAGTATATATCACTTAGCTTAGGTGAGATAGTTGATGTCCTACGTTCATGCAAATGATGTTGATACTCTTGCAAAATTGCTTCAAAGGAGCACTTTGTGAAATGTGACCCTCGTCGATCCTGTTCTCAATATGAGTCCATGTTTTGCTATACGAAGCATCTTCAGGAGAACAAACTCAAATGAATCTATCATTCACTTCTTTACCATGAACCCAATCTCCGTCTCCTTCTAACAGCGCTCTCAACCAGAAACCGTAAATGCCTGGCAATAGTGGATGATTCACGAAATTGGAAACATTCAGGGCGAGTCACTATAATCACTATCACTCTGAGCACCACATAAATTAAAAAATTAAGATTTATATAGTTTGAACTTGAATATAAGTATATTATGAGAAAATGATTTGATGATTGTGAAGTAGGAAGGTTCTTGATAATAGAGATAAAACTCATATAGAACTTGGTGTTATTTGATATCCCAGAAATCTTCATGTCATCCGCAAAAAGACAAACTTTTCCTTCTAACCCTTCAGCAATGTCTCTCACAAATATATTAAACAGAATTGGCCCCAGCAGCAACCCCTGAGGCACTCCACTGCTCACCTTCCTTTCCACAAAGTGGATTCCATTTACCGGAATCCCTATGTCTCTTCTGAGACCTCAGCTAAATGCTATGATTCTCTGCTGTGAATATATCCTATCTGCTTATCTAATTGTTTGCTGATGAATAATCCAGTGGCCCAACCGATTCTTTTGCCGGCTTCCTGCTTTTAATATACCGAAAATAATTTTTGCTATGTTTTTTTGCCTCTAATGCTATCTTTTTTTCGTAATCACTCTTGGCCTTCTTTATCTGCGCCTTGCATTTGCTTTGATACTCCTTATGCTGCTGCTTGTTATTTTCAGGCGGTTCCTTCTTCCATTTTCTGAAGGCGTTTCTTTTAGCCCTAATAGCTTCCTTCACCTCACTTTTCAACCATGCTGGCTGTCTTTTGGACTTCCGTCTTTCTTTTCTAATCCGCGGAATTATGCAGGAACATTAGTGGTAATCAGGTATCATTACTAAATAACATGTGTTATGTATCTGAACCAAAACATTCTGTTGTCAATACAGGGACAGCGTCAATGTCTTACTTGGACCCTGAGTTGGTCTCTGCTAAAGTGAAAATGCAGGATGCACCCTGTAGCAACTCCTTGAACCCAATTCAAGAGCTAGCCAATCTCTTGAATCATGACCATATGTCAGGAGTGCCTGTTAACTCAGGAGAAGGTACACATGGGAGATTATCACCACAATGTGTGTAATCATTTTTGTCAAGTAACAACATGCTAACCACTTCTGGGTTTCCTTTCTCTACTAGCCTCAGGGACTTGTTGTTTGTGATGGGGCTTATCAGAGATATCAAATTGCTAGGTTGTCTCAGATCTTACAGCCAGTGGGTGGAATCTCACTGACCCCGCAAACATCAGCAATAATTGGCTGCACCTCCTTGGTATCACCAACTGCAAATAAAAAGCTTTTACATTTTCGGTGAGTCCAATGTGAATTTGTTTGCTCCTCATCTACGAGCCATGCATAGAATTGTGAGCTGTGGCACTATCTGGGTTATCGGTGGCCACACAGCAGTGTAAACCAGTATATCCATGAGATATGGGGGAACTTGACTTTTACAGCTGGGGAACTTGAGGGGGGCAGATAAGAGGTGTCCAGATTGGAATGGGTTATTGCTGGGGGTGTTGTCCAGAAGGGGATGCTCAGATCAGGGTGAGGAGTTGCTTGGGGGGTGTATGGCTTGGGAGGGCTTGCTCAGAGTTTGCAGGTGCTAATTGGGAGGTTGTGGTTGAAGAACAGCACTGTGTGTCCTTTCAGATGTGGCCTGGGCTGATGGGCAATGCAGTACATGTACACATTGATAACTTCCCCTCTTAATATTTAGGTTAAACCTTTGCCAATGGATTACCAGAGTTGGACTAGCAGAAACTCAACTCCGGGCTCAATCGGTGGGCGCCGGAGAGTAAAGCTGTCTATTGTCCGCTGTTTAGGAGAGGATGCAAGAGCTGGAGAAGGTAAAACTCTAATAATCCCCTTTCTTTTGGTATGCGGCATATTGGCACAAAGAAAAAAGTTTAACTGCAGCAAGCATTCGATCACCTAGGCCACTCCCCTCCTGACAGAACTTCCTGTTTCAGACAGAGGCTTGGAGCTGGGTGACACGCAGCGTGCTTTGAGTGCAGTGGCTGTGAGAAGCAGGGAGAAGGAGCTGCAGAGGAAAGGAGTGTGCTGGAGAAGAAAGAAAAAGTGCAGACAGAGCAATGCTGGATGTTTACAGGTGGGGGAGAGAGAGGCGTTAACTTACATTAAAACTTTTAATGAGAGTTAAACATTTAACGTGTTAATCATGTTATTAACATATTAAATGCACAGCCCTAATTAAAAAGCATATTATTTAACCCACAGCCATGTACAGCTGTGCTCTGAGGTATACCACAGGGACATAATAACCAGAAACCTACAGTGAGGTCTGAAACATGCAGAGAAAGCCTCTGCAGTTTGTATCAGCCCTATCAACCACTCTTTCAACCCAACCCCCTGCCCTACCAGAAATAAAAATAAATTCCCTTATGTCTAGTGGTACCCTCCCACCCACCAACATGATTCCCTGCTTCAATCTACTTAAACAGTTAGCACCACCCTCCACCCTCTCTCAGACATCACCCCTTCCCTGACTTTAAAAAACACTGGTGTTTAAAAAGCACTGGGCACACCCTACCTCTGACCCTGACTTGACTTTTCAAAAAACTTCCTGATGTCCACTGGCCCCAACCACCCCCCCCCCCCCCCAGGCCTATCTGTGTCTGAAAGAGGAAGGAGTGATACCCACTTTCTCCTTCCTCCAGTTCTGTCAGCTTGAAAAATGGTGGCACCTGGCCTCCCCACCCCATGGTTCATCTGCCTGACTACCAAATAAGAGACAAATCCCTTATATGCAGACTGACCCTGCCCAGTGAATCGTAGGATGTACTGCATAGAGACAAGTACTACCGTTTTTCAAAGATGGCAGCACCAGGGCAGCTCAGATCAGCTCAGAGTCTTTCCCCAATGATCATAGTAATCCTTTACATTGTTTCCTTGAAGTTGGTTTCAGTGAGTGCCAGTAGAGCTGTAATGAAGGTGTGTATTGGACATGATTCTTCCTCTCTCCCTTCAGTAACCTGAGTTTTGATTCCCCCAGGAGTCAATGTTGTCTTTACTTTTCATCCAATGATCCAACCCATATCTGAGACCTCCCCAACCCCCCACCTGCAAGCTAGGTAGGCTCTCCCAGGCCTACCTGTGCTCTCTGGTGATCAAGTGGGGCACTGGGGGCAAGAGCAAAGCTCCCTCACTCCTGCCCCTTATTCCCACAGGGGTCATTGACCCCCATCCCACCCCCCCAAAGATGCGAATAAAAATAGTACTCACTTGCCTCTATGACAACTGCAGCTGTTATAGCCACTTCTGTTAGAGCAGCAAGCAGGTCCCTGGAGTAGTGGAGTGGTTGGTGCAGTGGACTGTAGAGAAGGAGACCCAGGCCCATATTTCATTCTACCTATCACACTTCTAGTGGAAAGTGTGAGCCCTCCAAAACTCACCAAAAGCCTACTTTAGCCACATATAGGTGACCCTTTCACTCATAAGGGCTAGTGTAGTGGTGTACAGTTTGGAGCGATGGGCTTTCGGTGGGTTTTGGAGGGTTCAGCAGACAAGATAAGGGAGTGACGATGAGATGTGTACCTTGGAGCTTTTATAAGATGTTCACAGCAGTGGCCCATAGGGTGCCCCATTGCTTTCCTGGGATGTGTATGTGGCCAGTCTACAAAGATTGCTGGCTCCTCCTACATCCCAATGGCTTGATTTTGTGCATTTTGCACTTGGACATTTTTTTTTAGTAGACCAAAAAGATAAATGCATGGTGCACAAAACTATCTAACGTAGCCATTTTTGAAAAAAAAGTTAGACATTTTGCTTTTTCAAAAATGGCTATATTTCCTATTCGGATTTGGGATGTTTAGCACAAAATGTCAAAAGTCCAACTTAGACGTCATATTGAAAATGCCCCTCATATAGTCACTATGTAATGAATTCAAACTTACTTTTTTGTTTATTAATGTTTGATAGAACCTAATTATCTTTGATGATTCTCTTTATTCATCTTGACCTATCATAAGATTATTTTTTTTCCTTTAGTGTTTTCTGTACTGTTTTTATATACCCTGATGATTTCAGGAAACAAAAGGACTGATCTGTATCGAACATCCTAGGATATCTGATGTCCTTCAATGTCTGTTGCAATGCAGATTCTGTAGTAACTTTCAGCCAGGCAAACCAAAGCCAGAGAATCAATTCTGGCTGTCCTACAGCCATGCATGAAGCTCCAAAAACCAGCATAATATAAATTGGTTCCATGGAAGATTAATGAGGATATGGGTACTAACATGTGCTTAATGCCATCAATATCATCTGCCCATTATACAACAGATGGTTCTTGAAGCTGAACTGTGCTCCAAGGAGAAATATTCATGCCATTTGTGAATACACAGTATTTATGACAATACAATCTGCACAGTTCACCAAGTTGCCTGGTGTTAAAACTGGTGTCCCCACACTAGGAAATTAATACATAAAACAAATTGTATTCTGAATCCAGGGAAAGCACATTCTTGGCAGAAGGAGATTTAATTTCCTCACTGGAGCACATCAACCTGGTTGTTCCAATCTAGTTTAACAGTTGCAATTAGTATTCAGGGTTACACTTAATGTAGATAGATTATATTTGTTCTGCCATCCTGAAACTGGTATTCTTTTCTCACTTATTAGATTACTGGAACAATATATATCCTTTTTTTTTTTTTGGCTTATCTGGGAGCCTAATTTATCCAACTGAAAAATTAAAATCTGTTTGTTGTTGTTTTTTTCTTAAAGTTCAGCTATGTTCAACTGATCAGATTCTATTAAATGTACGTTTTCTGTTGCATTGAAGCCTATTCTTATGAACTGGAAAGACTGTATACCAAATGAGATACAAATCACTGACTGGAACACCATCTGTAAGGTATAGAAATATCAGGCCCCTGCAGCTGAAACATGGGAACCTGCAAATGTCTTCAGTGGAATATTGCAATATTTTCTTTTTCTCAATTAACATAGTAACATAGTAGATGACAGCCTGTACGATCCATCCAGTCTGCCCAACAAGATAACCTGATAGCATAAGGTATGATGTAATACTGCATATATCACAATTATAGAGGAAATCCCAATATAAAAAAATTCAGTACCAAAGGAAATTTAAAAATATATATATATTTTTATGGACAATCAGATGGTGGGTTCTTCCAGGTTTTTTTCATGTGTGTGACCAACACACACATAATCACCTCACCCTTTTTCCTCATCGGTCCTTATTTTTAGCCATATTAATTTCAAACTTCTCTTTCATTGATACTTTCCTTTTACTAATGCTTTTTCATTTACAATGTACATATTATTCAACTTCTTCAATAAGTACTTATCTGAAACAATGAAGTCTTCAGCGTCAGCCTCAGCCTCATCACTTATCAGGTCGTCTTACTATACAGAGACTATATCAGTATTACAACATAAGAATAGACATACTGGGTCAGACCAATGGTCCATCTAGCCCAGTATCCTGTTTTCTAAACAGTGGCCAAGCCAGGTCACACATACCTGGCAGAAACCCAAATTGTGGCAACAGAATCGGCCCCAGTACTGACGCCTGAGGCACTCCACTACTTACCTTGCTTTTCTTTGAGTGTATTCCATTTACCACCACCCTCTGTCATCCCTTGGTCAACCAGTTTCCAATCCAGTTCACCACTTTGGGTCTTAAGTTTAACCCTTGAGTTTAGCCCTTAATTCTCATCTCTTTGAATAAACTGAGAACTTTGTGGACCATTTTCCACTCCAGAGACTCAAAGACTTTATGTTGTTCATTTTTTGTGTTTTCTGTCTCTTATTTCACCTCCTGCAAGACCTGTAAGAGAGAAGTCACCAGAGCAATGGTGAACCAGAGACAAGCAAGAAGTTGCCAAGCTTTAAGATCCAGATATAATTGGACTTTTGCATGCTTATAATGTTTTTAGTTTAAAAACACCAGGCAGGTAGTGGTCTGTACAGAGGGGATTAGTGACCACTGGGGGAGTAGGGGGAGGTCATCCCCGATTACCTCTGTCACTTAGGGCACATTTGTGTGGTTTGGACATAAAAAAAAGGACCAAGTAAAGTCGGCCAAGTGTTCGTCAGGGACGCCCTTCTTTTTTCCATTATCGGCCGAGGACGCCCATGTGTTAAGCACGCCCCAGTCCCACCTTCGCTATGCTTCCAACATGCCCTCATGAACTTTGGTCGGCCTCATGACGGAAAGCAATTGAGGGCACCCAAAATTGGCTTTCGATAATACAATTTGGGTAACCCTGGGAGAAGGACGCCCATCTCCCGATTTGTGTCGAAAGATGGGTGCCCTTCTCTTTCGAAAATGAGCCCAATAGTAGATCAAGAAAGGGATCAGGCACTAGAACAGATGCTGATCACAAAGGTATGCTAGAAATATTGGGCTCTCTTCTACAGTCCCCAGGGGAAGACAGAAGTCTGATCCTAGCCCAGAACTAAGAGCCAATAGAGAATGTCCACAATACACAGGAGGCAAGGATACATGCTCAGAAGTAGTCAATCATAGGAAACTGTGAACTATAGGGATAGTAGCCTAGTACACAATACTATCTATACACAGACAATGCAATTGAAAACAAATAATACTTATACTAAATATACATAACAGTGTACCCTGCTCCCACCCTAAAAAAAAATGTTAAAATATTTTTCCAGCCTCTATGCCAGCCTCAAATATCATACCCAGCTCCTTGACAGCAGTATGCAGGTCCCTGGAGCAGTTTTAGTGGGTACTGCAGTGCACTTCAGGCAGGCGGACTCAGGCCCATCCCCCCCCCCACCTGTTAAACTTGTGGTGGTAAATGTGAACCCTCCAAAACCCATCAGAAACCCATTGTACCCACATCTAGGTGCCCACCTTCATCCTTAAGGGCTATGGTAGTGGGGTACAGTTGTGGGAAGTGGGTTTGGGGGCTCAGCACACAAGGTAAGGGAGCTATGCACCTGGGAGCTTTTTCTGAAGTCCACTGCAGTGCCCCCAGGGTGCCCGGTTGGTGTCCTGGCATCTGAGGGGGACCAGTGCACTACGAATGCTGGCTTCTCCCATGACCAAAGAGCTTGCATTTGGTCGTTTCTAAGATGGGAGTCCTCGGATTCCATTATTGCCGAAAATCGGGGACAACCATCTCTAAAGTCGACCTAAGTGTTGAGATTTGGGCATCCCCGACCGTATTAACGAAACTAAAAATGGACGCCCATCTTGTTTCGATAATACGGGTTTCCCCACCCCTTCGCTGGGATGTTCTGCGAGGACGCCTTCATTAAAACTTGGGTGCCCCGTTCGATTATGCCCCTCCACGATTCCATCAAGATTCTTCAGCACATTTATGTCCCTTTTGAGTATTACAGTTCTTCCACTCAGCTAGGATGCATCAGGAGTCTAAAAATGACCAAATAAAATATCATAAAACAATTTTGTATTTTTATGCATTTATGTATTTATTTGGTTTGCAAGGGTTATTGTTGACTTCATGTATTAAGTCAGCACTGCTGCCAGTTTCTATGGACATAATGTCATGTTTTTGTCACCTCCTTTTATAATTGTTTTGATTTGTTGTGTACAAGAATCTCTTTTCTTTTAATTTGGTTTCTGTACATGCTTCCACAGACTGGTTGATGACATCTTTTTATCAACTATGAATCTCTTTGATGTTAATAGAACTTGTTATCCCTAGTTTTTTATATGCTTTTCTATGGACATCCAATGTTTTAAATTATTGAATATCTATTGAACATCAAAGTCCAGTTTGGTGTCTATTCAAGGACCATATATGCATTTATCCACTATGAGGAATCTTTTATTTAAATGTTTATGTTCCTTTTCTAGTCTTACTCTATTTACTTCAGTATCTCCTTCATAATTATTAACCTTATATACCATACACAATTATTTACTTATTTCCGCTATTTCCTTCAGTAGACTGGATGAACTCTGTTTATTTCCTTTCCACTAACTCTAGCAGAGATGATTCTCTTGTATTTTTTGCGGTTCACACAAAATGGGTAACACTCTTTGAGCTGTCGTTTGTTTAAAAGGATATTGCTTGACATAACCACAGATATTTTGGTCTTTTAGCACCTTCTTGTTCCATGGAGTTTTTTTTTAAAGAATAAACTATTCTTTTGGCAGGTTGACACGTTCAGACTTACTTTGAAGGTATTATAATATCATGCAAACATTTACACCCCTGTTTACTAAGCCACGTGGCAATGCTGACACAGCCCATTCAAAGTGCATGGGCTCTGTTTTAATTAGCGCATTCAAAGTGCATGGGCTCTGTTGGAATTAGCGCACATCAGCCGCTACAGCGATTTAGTAAACAGGGGGGTTAATGTTCTACCAGAGATCTCGATTGCATAAGCATAGTGTCATTAACATTTCCATTACCATGTCTTTAAATCTCCTGCCAGAAGACCAGGCTAGGTTTTGCTAATACTGGAATTCAGCATTGAACTGCATTGAATGTGTCAGATGATAAGAATACAAAATTTGAGTATAGAATGTGCCCTTGCAGTTCAGTAAAATGGCAGGTTCTTTTTCTATTTACTGTGAAAAAGGAGTTTTGCTTAGGGGCTTTGCCAGTGAGTTTGCTTAGCATTTGGTTATTTTATTGTACTCGCAGAGAATTTTCCACTTGTGATTTTTGCACTAGTCAAACCATTGAGCTGACACTATAACAACATCTGGCGCAAGCCCAGATTGTCCATATTTTTTGCGTTGTTAAAAACGTTAAGTCTGTTTCTGTTTAGGTTCACTTTATCAACATGAAAACAAACAGGAGGCAGCCTACTGCAGAATAGAAGCAAACAGGACAACAGCAACAGCGATCCAGAAAGTTTTTTTAAAGTTTTTTTTCAAGTTAAGCACTGTTTGCAGATAGTTTTTACCAACTCTGTGGGTTTCTTTTAGTTTTTTTTTTGGTTTTTTTTTTTGGGGGGGGGATTAGAGCTTTATACTAGTTTTTTTTTTACCATTGTGCAAGGATTACTGTTTTTAAGTTACATTGATCTTTGTTTTATACATCTTTTTACTTATTGTGTTTCGGAAGTTGTACAAGTGTACCTTGGTCTAATATAAGTTTTTATATAGCGTTTTTAAAACTCTCTTTGCCTAATAGCAGCAGTGCATATGTTTCTTTCTGTAGCACAATTTTTTCATCATATCTTTCATTATGTTTATCTATTGCACTATTGTAATGTATATTGTTAATGTGTAAGCTGGCATTATATCATTAGTGTTGTGCCGATTTTTAGTACTTTTTTTTAAAAAGCACAGAACAGTCTTATGTTGATATATTGGCTTTGAGTGTGGTAAGATATGCTGTGCTATAGTTTTGCACAGCATTATTGAGCATGAAAGATCATTTTAAATTGAAAATGGCACATTGTTTGACAGCTTGAAGAATTTTAGCACTTTTTTGCAGATTTATTTTTTGGTAAGGAAAGAAAAAGACATCTGTGACATCAGAATGGATATGGATGTCTTTTTTTTTTTTAAGAGGTCCCTTTACAAAAGCACACTGAAAAACAGCTTGCGATAATGTAGGGGCAGATTTTGGACACACGCCGATCCATTTTTTAGCGCACCTGTAAAAAAGGCCTCTTTTTTGTGAAAAATGGACGTGCGGCACAATCAAAATGACCACGCGCTCATTTTGGGTCTGAGACCTTACCGCCAACATTTGACCTAGTAGTAAAGAATCTGGGCGGTAATGACCTACGTGCATCAATTGCCACTTGGCATGTGTCCGTTACACGCGCCAGAAAATAAAAAAATGTTTTTCAGACACACGTAGCGGACACATGCCAAAATTGAAATTACCGCAAGGGCCACGCGGTAACCGGGCGGTAACTCCAATTTGGCGCACATTTAGTAAAAGACCCCTAAATTTGTTGCATTACTAATTTACTTGTATTCGTGGCTGTGTTTGTAGCAGTTTTGTGATATCATCTTCTTTAAGATTATGTGATTGGGTCATATAGATTGTCTGTTTTGGCATGTTTTTATTACAATGCATTCACAAAGTTTCTTCATGAAAATTCTTATTATTATTTATTCTTACATCCCACATTATCCAAAAGGCACATTTCAGTTCAATGTGGCTTATTTATTTTATTTATTTATAGTACATTTCTACCCCATATTTTCCCACGCATGCAGGCACAATGTGGCTAACATAGGATAAGTAAAATGACAATACAATAAGAGAAATGGTAAGAGACAAAAATTAGGCAAGGAAGGGGAAGGGGGCATAACAGTTTCAGGGGTATGTAAATGGGGCTATTGATCTCTAAGAGTGTAAGGGGAGTAGACCATTCCAAATAGGTGGGTTTTCAGCAGCCTCTTGAACAGTTGGTGATCCATTTGCAGTTTTAAGTATTTTGGCAGGACATTCCAATTCTTGGCAAAGGAGTATTGGAAAGACGAAGTGAAGATCTTCTTGTATTTGACGCCTCTGCAAATTGGGAAGTGCAGGTTGAGATACGACCTCGAGGTGGCTACTGCCTTTCTGGGTGGGAGGTCGATAAGGTGAAGCATGTATTCCGGAGCTTGTCCGTAAATGATTTTATTAGTTAGTGAGCAAATTTTGAAAGAGATACGTTCCCTCATGGGCAACCAGTGGAGAAGGAAACGCAGAGGTTGAGCATGCTCAAAACGTGATTTGCCCAGGATTAGTCTCGCCGCTGTGTTTTGTGCAGTCTGGAATTTTTTCAAAAGATATTCATGGCAACCTGCGTAAATCCCGCTGCAGTAATCTAGGTGTGATAGCACCAACCAATGAACAAGGGTGCGAAACAGTTCTCTAGTTAGGCAATATCTAACCTGCCGAAGCCTCCACATTGCAGTAAACATTCTCTTGGTGACAACTAGTACCTGATCATCCAGATGCAGATGCTTATCCAAGGTCACCCCAAGGAGCTTTAGACTGCCAGAGCCGGTGGTTGGGAGGAGGAACTGGTGGTTGGGAGGCGGGGATAGTGCTGGGCAAACTTATACGGTCTGTGCCCTGAAGAGCACAGGTTCAAATCAAAGTAGGGTATACACAAAAAGCAGCAAACATGAGTTATCTTGTTGGGCAGACTGGATGGACCGTGCAGGTCTTTTTCTGCCGTCATCTACTATGTTGCTATGTTACTATGTAAGTGATTGGGACAAGCATCCAGGCCACAGTATTTGCTAGAGAACTTACGCAGGGCTTTGGATACCGTATCAACCGGGACTCCACTAAAAACAGTGAATATAACAGTATACATATATTGGAATGAGATTTCTGCATTAATGATTATATAAAGAAATATATTTTTTAACAGATAAGTTTTTAAAGCTTTTAAGAATACAAGACAGGAGCTTATGCTTCTGATTTTATTTTGGAATGAGATTCCACCATTTGGATCCTAGATAACCAAATCCAGTTGTATGTTACATTTTTACAACTAGGTAGATGTAATAGCAAATGATATATACCAAACATTGGTTATGTTGTGGGATAAAGATGTACATTGTGTTTCCATCAGGTGGTTCATTTGTAATTATGAAATTTGTTATTTGTATAATATTTTAATATAAATCATACTAGTAAGGATTACTTATTGTTGGAAAGAAGCAGAGAGATCATGAATGACTGTCAAAGTGCTGACAAACTACAAGAATGAACATTTCATTATGTTATATAATAAATTTCATAATCCCCATAGTTCCTACCTTAAAAATGAAGGTATCGTTACTAAGGGCCC
Organism: Microcaecilia unicolor; assembly: GCF_901765095.1. Lineage (NCBI taxonomy): Eukaryota > Metazoa > Chordata > Amphibia > Gymnophiona > Siphonopidae > Microcaecilia > Microcaecilia unicolor. The sequence continues at coordinate 296,744,195 of NC_044032.1, forward strand.
TGTTTACTAAGGTGTGCTAGCGTTTTTAGCGCATGCTAAAAATTAGCATGTGCTAACACTAGAGACACCCATGGGTGCTTCTAGCATTAGTATGCACTAATGTTTTGGTGTGCACTAAAAATGCTAGCGCACCTACAGCACAGCTTAATAAATAGGGCCCTTAGCATCTAAGACAGTGGCGTAGCTATTGGTGGAGCTGGGTGGGCAGAGGCCCACCCAATTTTGGCTCAGACCCACCCAACTTCAGTGGTACACTACTCTCTTCCCGCCTCTCCTCCGTGACATCCCTTTCCCTCCACGGTGTCAGTACAAGTGTCTTCGGTGCCTGCAGCGATTCATTCTTGCTGCTTGTGCCGGCCCCGCAGGCTTCCATCTTCCACATTCTGCCAGACTGGAAACAGGCAATGACATCAGTGAGGGCGGGACATGGCAGATAGAAGCCTGTGGGGCCGGCGCAAGCAGCAAGAATGAATCGCCGAGGACATCTGTACTGACATTATGGAGGGACAGATTTCAGAGACAGGAGCGCAGATGCCGGGATGCCGCAGAGGAGAGGGAGAAGATGTGGGGTAAGTGAAAAAAAACCCCTCTATGTTCTTAAAAAATAGCTCTAGGAAGATATTTGTAGTATGTGGTTGGGGGGGGGGGGGGGGGCACATGAGCGTGGAAGGGTCCATCCAATTTACCTTTGGGCCCATCCAAAATACCGAGTCTGGCTATGCCTCCGATCCAAGGCATCTCAATGAGTTAGTCGTATCAGAGAGCATATATAATCATCCACCCACTTAATAATGAAAATTTAATTGAAGTATGATATTCAGAATTACAAAATTGAAATTGAAATTATCAATGCTAAGAGGTAAAACTTCAAAGCATTGTACACCAAGGTCTGCCTCTTGCTGTGTTCCTGCCTTCTGGTGCTATGTCTCTGGTGCTGCTCTCGAATTTGTTGTTGGAGAATGTAATAAAATCAGTTAGTGTAGCTGTGTTTGAAAAAGGGTTGGATAAGTTATTAGAGGAAAAGTCCATAAACTGTGGGATGATTTTCCATGAGATGCTGAGCAGAGATGGTGACAATCTTTCAAAGAAGGGAATAAGTGTCTCCAGCAGCAGAATGGTTAACTTATTGAAAAGGGTTTTAATGTAGAATTGAGCCTGCAAAAAGGTGGGAAAATGTGGGATACAAATGCAACAAATAAATTTATAATTCTATTTCCAGGAATTACTTATTGCATCTTTCTTTTTATCTCACCTTCATGTGGGCAATGTTACATTAATTCTAATATTTATTTTATCATTTATTTATTAGGATTTATCACCTTTTTGAAGGAATTCACTCAAGGTGGTGTGCAGTAAGAAAAAAATCAAACCTAAGCAATAGACAATTACAGCAGTAAAAATATTCAAATAACAATACAAAGTATGGCGTGGAGGGGCATAATTGAACGAAAACGTCTATCTCCATGGGCGTTTATCTCTGAGAACGGGTCCGTGAAGGGGCGGACCGAACCGTATTTTCGAAAAAAATAGACGTCCATGTTTTATTCGACAATTTGTGAGCTGGGCGTTTTTGTTTTTCAGTGATAATGGAAAATGAAAGCGCCCAGCTCAAAAATGAATAAATCCAAGGCATTTGTTCGTGGGAGGGGCCAGGATTCGTAGTGCACTGGTCCCCCTCACATGCCAGGACACCAACCGGGCACCCTAGGGGGCACTTTTACAAAAACCAAAAAAAGGTAAAAGAGCTCCCAGGTGCATAGCACCCTTCCCTTGTGTGTTGAGCCCCCCAAATCCCCCTCAAAACCCACTGCCCACAAGTCTATACCATTACTATAGCCCTAAGGGGTGAAGGGGGGCACCTACATGTGGGTACAGTGGGTTTGGGGGGGTTGGACGACTAAGCATTAAGCAGCACAATTGTAACAGGTAGGGGGGGGGGAATGGGCCTGGGTCCACCTGCCTGAAGTCCACTGCACCCCCTAACAACTGCTCCAGGGACCTGCATACTGCTGCCAGGGAGGTGGGTATGACATTTGAGGGTGAAAATAGAAAGTTGTGAAACATCATGTTTTGTGGTGGGAGGGAGTTAGTGACCACTGGGGGAGTCAGGGGAGGTCATCCCTGATTCCCTCTGGTGGTAATCTGGTCATTTAGTGCACTTTTTGGGGCCTTATTCGTGAAAAAACAGGGTCCAGGAAAAGTGCCCTAAATTCTAGCTACAAACGTATACTTTTTTTCCATTATTGGCGAAAGGCGCCCATCTCTCCTCGGCCGATAACCACGCCCCAATTCCACCTTCACCACGCCTCCGACATGCCCCCGTCAACTTTGTATGCTTCTGCGATGGAGTGCAGTTGAAAACGTCCAAAATCGGCTTTCCATTATACCGATTTATTCGTTTTTGTGAGATAAACGTCTATCTCCCGATTTGGGTCGAAATCTAGGCGTTTTTCTCTTTCAATTATAAGGTGGATAGTATACTACTTACAAAGTCAACACAATATGTAATAAAACATTTTCATAGACCGCTTAGGGTATAAGCAAAGACAGATCATAGATAGGTAAGAGAGTAAGAGGAGTAAGAAAACAAGGGGGCCCTTTTACTAAGGGGGCCTACGCATGTCCAACGCGTGTCAATTTGGAACTACTGCCTGGCTGCTGCGAGCTCCAGGCGGTAATTCAATTTTTTATGTGCGTCTGATATATGCAGCAAAAAATATTTTTTATTTTTTACAGCATGGCACTAACTGGGCGGTAATTGGCAGTGCACACACTCTTATGATTACCACCCGGTTAACGTGTGAGACCTTACCACTAAGTCAATGGGTGGCAGTAAGGTTTTAGGCCCAAAATGGACGCGCTCCAATTTTTATTTTGCCGCACATCAATTTTCGGCAAAAAAAGGCCTTTTTTGCATGTGCACTGAAAAATGGACCTGAGGTTGTCCAATACACACGTCTATACCAGCGCAGGCCACTTTTTGACACACCTTAGTAAAAGGACCCCAAGGGGACCAATTTAAAGAAAATTGTACATGAGATCAGAAAGGTGATTAAATATTATCTCGGCTAGGGTAGGAGTGGATAAACATTTTGTTTAAAATTTGACAATACTATCTTGCCTATTATATGCTGTAACTCCAATAAAGAATCTAATTTCATAAGGAAGATATTAGTTTTTTGTATTGTTTCAGACCACTAGATAGCACTAGAGAATAACTAAGGAACTCCTGGACCGTGCATCAAAAAAGCTGTATTTTTCCTGCTTTCTCTTTCTGTGTTGTAACGAGGCCCAAAGGCATAGGCATGCACATTGTTGAAGGTTATTGCATCTGTTCTTATGTTTCCAGCTTCTGTAGCATCACTTCAAAGTTAAAGTGGAATATTAAATGGAAAAAATTTGGGGGGAAAAAAAGAAAAGAATCCAGAACTCAGCATTCCGGTTTACATCATTCTGAATGCTTCAGAGGAGCTATAGAAAAGACCATATTACAGCCCAGTGGAAAAAAAAGTCCATGCTTTCCTTTAACACTTGGAACAATAATAAGCCCCTAGTGTAAAAGTATACTCTATAAAAATGTGGATGAATAACAGAAACAATTATTATCTAGGAGAAAAGTCAGTTAGTCTATTTTATTCAACTTTTTCCTGTATAACAAGGGGCCCTTTTACTAAGCTGTGGTAAGTGTCCTGTGCTAGTGTGGGTGCGTGAAAAAATTAGCACTCACTGGGCCAATTTGTACTGTGGCAGGTAAAAAGGCCTTTTCTTAATGGGGCAGTAAATGGTCGTGAGCTAATATTAAAAGTAGTGTGTGGCTATTTACTGCCTGAGCACTTACCACCACCTGCAAGGGCTCACACGCTACTTGTGCGGTAATCAGGTAGAGTGCAGCAATATGGCCGTGCTGCTGATTACCACCAGGAATGCTCTCCTATGGTACAAAATAAAAAGTTATTTTCTATCAAGGGGAACATTGCGTGCTAACTTCAGAATTACCGCCAGGTGCCCGCACTACTCCCAACAGTAGTGCTGATTTGGCGGGCACTACCTACATGTTACCCCTACCATAACTTAATAAAAGGGCCCCTAAATATTGTAAAGAAAATTCTATAATCTAGGCACCCGCATTTATCCACCCCTTGCTTATTTTTATTATCTGACTTTATATACCGCTTTTCATAGTACATAACAAAGCAGTTTACAATATAATATATATTTAGAAAAATGGAACACAATTATAGTAAAAGGACTACAGAGCTAGAAAAGTGAGAAGCAGAAGCAGTGGCGTAGTTAGGTGGGGCCATGGGGGCCTGGGCCCCCCAAATTTCATCTGGGCCCCTGGTTGTGCTGGTGGGGGGTGTGGCAGGGCGGTGAGGTGGTGGTGGTGGTGGGGAGGTCGGTGGCAGGGCGGCAGACTAAAATGTGTCCCCCACCTCGGACTCTGGCCCCCTCCCACCGCGAGGTCTGGCTACGTCCCTCAGCAGAAGAGAAGGGGAAAACTAATGACAGAACAGGAGAAATAAAGGCTACAGATGAACAGAAGGTTTAGATCTGTTATCTTGATCCCATGCAACTTGCCAGTTCCCTGAAGGCCAGATTAAACAGGGGAGTCTTAAGGGCAGCCCTAATTTTCATAAGAGAATGTTCAGATTGTATTGAAGAAGGGAGAGCATTTCAAAGCAGGAGAGCCAGGCAGAAGAAAGCACTCCATTGGGCTGATTTAAGACTTACTTGAGAAATCGATGGGATACATAAGTGGTGATTGTGCAAGGAGAGCAGGGTATGAGCTGGTGTATGAGGAATGGAGGTGTATGGTATGAATTATCTTACAGATCAAGGTTAGGATCTTAAATCATGCACAGACTCAATAAGAAGCCGGTGATGAACTAATAATGTAATGTCATTTTTTTAGCTTAACAGGGAATCCTTATAGACGTAGAAATGTTTCAGGAGAGAATAATCGATACCTGTTTGGATAACTTTGTAATAATCAAATCTAGAGGCCACTAGAGCATAAAGTAAGGTCAGGTTAGGCAGATTTGTTAAGAAATGATCATACTGCATGGAACTGTAGCAAGGCTAAGAAGCAGCTACCTGATAACCAAATGAGAGTTGTTAGTCCAATAGGATTCCAAGCATCTAAAATGATCAACCAGGATGGGAGGGGCAGAGAATAGAGGAACATCTGTGGGTTGAAATAGATGCCCAGTTAACCAGGAAGCTACAGTCTTGGAAGGATTAAGAACTAAGGGGTCCTTTTACTATGGCATGCTGAAAAATGGCTTGTGGTACTGTAGGCGCAGGTTTTCGGCATGCACCGATCCATTTTTTAGCGCGCCTGTAAAAAAGGCCTTTTTTGCCAAAAATGGATGTGTGGCAAAATGAAAATTGCCGCGCGTCCATGTTGGGTCTGAGACCTTACCGCCAGCCATTGACCTAGTGGTAAAGACACATGCGGTAACTGGGTGGTAATGACCTACATGTGCTAAATGTCACTTGGTGCTTGTCCGTTACGCGCGCCCAAAAATAAAAAATATTTTTCAGGTGTGCGTATCGGATGTGCACCAAAAATGAAATTAATCACAAGAGCCACGCAGTAGTCAGGCGGTAACTCCATTTTGGCACACATAGACGCTTACACGGCTTAGTAAAAGGACCCTTGAATCACTCACAAGTACAACCGTGAAACAAAATAGTAAATATAATGAAATTTGAAAAGCCTAAAAAAAAAGACCTAAATTATCCATTCAAAAAATAGGAGGAAAAAAAGACCTCATCAAACTGGTGCAAAGTCTTTTGGTTACAAGAGCCTTTATATATAATCACTCTTAATCATCAGTCAGCAAAACCTCCTTTAAAGTGTCCAAAATCAGTTAAAATGTGACCTTCTATACACCAAAATCCAAATAATAAATAATTGTGTCTAAAAGTCAAAAGCACACTCAGCTTTGTAGAGATCTTTCAGCAAAAGCAATCTCATTCTGCAACAGATTTCTAAGCATCCAGGCAATGCTGTGGCTTTCCATGCAGTGCTGCTCCACTTAAACAGAGAGGCAAGATAGCATTGGTCCCGACAGGGACCCTTCGCCAACGGCTTCTTCTGGAGACCACACCACTGATTCTCTGCCGCTCTTTCTAGCTCAATGTTGCAGAATGAGATTATATTCACTATTTTGTTTCAGGGTTAAGAACTAACCAGTGATAATGTAGCCAAGATGCATCTGTATCAAGTCAGAGACAGATACAAGCCAAATCTGGATTGTAAAGATCCATGTAGAAAAGAAGGAAGATGTTATCAGCATATAAAACAGCATTAATTCCAAACTTTTGAATTAATGTGACCAAGGAACCTAGGAAATATATTGAACAATAGGGGAGGCCAGGATGGAGCCCTAGGGGACCCCACTAGTGAGACTGATTGGGGAGGAAATAGACCCAGAAAAAGAAAGAGTGAAAGCATGACCTTGCATGCAAACCCTCAAATTCTGTATGGGTAACCCAAAGTTAGGTGTGCAATTTAGGGCACAGATCACAGATACACGTATAAAGTAATTTATACATGTATCTGTGATCTGTGCCCTAAATTGCACAGTAATTGGCTAAAATGGTGATAAGTACATCTAGCCCAGCATCCTGCTTCCTGCAGTGTCCAATCTAGGTCACAACTACCTGGCAGAAACCCAAATAGTAGCAACATTCCATGATACCAATCCCATTGCAAGCAATGGCTTCCCATGACTGTCTCAATAGCAGACTATGGACTTTTCCTCCAGGAACTTGTCCAAACGTTTTTTAAACCCAGATATGCTACTCGCTGTTACTGCATTCTCCGGCAATGAGTTCCAGAGTAATAATATTTCCTCCTATTTATTTTAAATGTATTAGCATGTAACTTCATTGAGTGACCTCTTGTCTTTTGTACATTTTGAAAGTGTAAAAAAATCAATTCACTTCTACTTGTTCTACACCACTCAGGATTTTGTAGACCTCAATCATATCTCCACTTAGCCATCTCTTTTCCAAGCTGAATAGCCCTAACCTCCTTAGCCTTTCCTCATATGCGAGGAGTTCCATCCCCTTTATCATGTTGGTTGCTCTTCTTTGAACTTTTTCTAATTCCGCCATATCTTTTTTGAGATACAGTGACCAGAACTGAATGAATACTCAAGGTGAGGTCACATCATAGAGCAATACAGAGGAATTATAGTATGTTTGTTCTTATTTACCATCCCTTTCCTAATAATTCCTAGCATCCTATTTGCTTTTTTGGCCGCTGCCGCACACTGGGCAGAAGATTTCAGCGTTTTGTCTACAATGACACCTAGATCTTTTTCTTGGGTGCTGATTCCCAAGATGGACCCTAGCATCAGGTAACTCTGATTTAGATTATTCTTCCCAATGTGCATCACTTTGCATTTGTCCACATTAAATTTCATCTGCCATTTGAATGTCCAATCTTCAATATTGCTAACAAAGCAATATAGGCATTAACAAGATGCTAATTGGAACTAATTACTGGTTACATGCATATCTGTTCTGCCCCCCTATTCTATGACCTATGCACCAAATGTATCTCATGTTCAACTCTAAAGGGGTGTGGCCAAGGGAGGGGCATGGATGGGTCATGGGCATTCTCAGATTTTAGGTGCAGAGTTATAGAATACTTCAATTTCTGCACCTAAATGCAAATAGTTAAGCGCAAGCATTTACACCTGCCTTTGGCAGGCGTTAATGCTCACATCTAAATTTATCTACTAAATACTCAATGCAACTTAATGAATGAGTGAAACCAGCTTCTCTACAGATGTCTTGTTATAATTTGATGTGAAGGGCTGTAAGCCTCAGCCGTGCTGCACTGTGTCCATACACTTTTATGCAGAGACTTATGCGCTCACCTTGTCATTGGCTCAACAACCCCCACAACCTCCAATTATTAATTCAACATATGTAACTACTTTTCTTAGTTTTCTAGTGAAATTTATGCTCATCTTAAATGTGAACTTTAGTATATTGTCGACAATAGGGGTATAGTGCTCTGACATGGCACGTGTTTCGCAAATGCTTTATCAAGGAGGTCCCCTACAAAATACAAGGGTAAAATGTTAAATACACCCCATTCATATTGAAATAACCCACCATCTATCTTTTCCCACTACATTACTTTACCTAGTAATCATTTTATTCCAGCCTACCGACATCCTGCTTTGATCAAGATGACGGCGGTGTCTACTCACAGGTTCTTATAGATTCAAGACTCACGATCCCCCACCAATCACAGGACAAAGAATTTTTAAAGGGACATCTATATTGAAGACATCCACTCAATTTCCGCATTCAAGCCACTAGGGGCAACAGTATTTAGTGTGAAAATCTGTTGTTGTTCCTTGTAATTCAACCATGATTCCTGATTCCTGCCCTCCCACCCGATCTTAACCTGATCAATGACTCTCCAACGGAGGTCTGCCACCGAATGATTTTTTAATAACCAGTGGGTGACCAGAGGTGCCTGTTCAGTCCTAGTGCTGATCTTTGACTTATGTTCATTGAGACAAATTTTTATAGGTCTACTGCTCTGTCCCACATATACCAATTTACACGGACATTGTACGATATAAACTACATTAGAACTAATACAAGAGGTGTGTCCTCTAGCTTGTATTTCCAAACCTATCTGGTCATCGATCCACAATGGTCCCATCATAGTTAATGGGCACCATTGGCATCTATTACAAGAAGTATGTCTCCCTATATCTGTGTCCACACTATCTTGGCCATATCTTTGCTTGGATACTATCTCCCCTATAGTTCTCCCCCAACTGTATGGAATTAACGGAAAGATATCAAACATTGGGAGGACCTGCAATATATGCCAATGGGACCATAATATCTGAACAAATTTTGGAGATAATGAATTAAATGGCATGACATAAGTTAGAGTGTCCTCTTGAACGGGATGTTTATCCTACTATATAAATGAGCTCTGACCGAAGTGTTTGGAATATGTCCAATTTGAGAATTTACATCTGCTGTCTTATTTTGCACTGGGTATATTGGAGCTGTAACAGCTTACAGAAATTATTTATAATGAAAAAAAATCACGTTATTTTTTTTCTCCTGTACTAGTATAATATTTTCAATGATGTCTGTTATATTTGCCATATTTGCTTACTTTATTTATTTTTTGTCTATTAGATTGTAAGCTCTTTGAGCAGGGACTGTCTTTCTTCTATGTTTGTGCAGCGCTGCATATGCCTTGTAGCGCTATAGAAATGCTAAATAGTAGTAATAGTAGTAGTAGTAGACTGGTAAAGGGGGTGTGGTTAATGTGGGCATGGCTATCATAGGTGTGTAGCCATATGTGGTGACCCCGCCCATAATGAGTACCGGCACACTTTTTTCTACAAAAAAAGCACTGAGAATATGGTGCCCAAAATTAGGCACTTGGATAATGTGTACCAAGCACAAATTCTATAAAAGAAGTTCCATGTGGAACTTTCTTTATTGATTGCTAGCTTAAGTCATTATCATGTCTAACTTTAAATGTGCAATAAACCAGTACCTGGCATAACACCACCTTTTGCTGGTTCCTCACAAACACATCTACTAAATACTCAATGCAACTTAGAAAACTAAGAAAAGTAGTTACATATATTGAGTGAAACCAGCATCTCCACAGACATCTTGTTATAATTGGATGTGAAGGGCTGTAAGCCTCAGCCGTGCCGCACTGCGTCCATACACTTTTATCCAGAGACTTATGCACTCACCTCAACATTGGCTCAACAACCCTCACCAACCTCCAATTATTAATTCAAAATACGTAACTACTTTTCTTAGTTTTCTAGTGAAATTTATATTTATCTTAAACATGAACTTTAGTATGTTGTCGGCAATAGGGGTAAAGTGCTCCAAAACGGCATGTGTTTCGCAAATGCTTTATCAAGGATGTCCCCTACAAAATACAAAATAAACTGTTAAATACACCCCTTTCATATTCAAATAACCCACCATCTTATCTTCCCACCACATTAATGCTGAGAAAACCCATTGCCTAATTCTCTCCTCTCCCTACAACAAATTCACGCCCCCAATATTAATCACTCCTGAGCTTGTCTTGTCAATCTCAGAATCCCTAAAAATATTCTGTTTCCCCGAAAGTAAGACATCCCCTGAAAATAAGACCTAGTAGAGGTTTTCCTGAATTGGTAGATATAAGGCTTCCCCCGAAAGTAAGACCTAGCAAATTTTTGTTTGAAAGCAGGGCCGCCGAGAGCTGGACAAGGCCGCCCCCCCGGGCCGTCCCCCCCACCCGAGGTCGCCGGGCCCCCCCCCTCCACCCACCCTCCATCGCTCCCGGAACTAACCTTAAATGCCTCCGTTCACCTTCGCAGCAAGCAGCAGCAGGGCAGACCTCTCCTTCCTTCCATGCCCTGCCCTCACGGACGTTACGTCAGGCGAGGGCGGGACACGGAAGGAAGGAGTGGCCTGCCCTGCAGCTGCTTGCTGTGAAGGTGAAAGGAGGCGTTTAAGGTTAGTTCTGGGAGCGACGGAGGGCGGGCGGGCCAACCCCGATGTTTCCCCGAAAAATAAGACAGCCCCTGAAAATAAGACCTAACGCATTTTTGGGGGCAAAAATTAATATAAGACATTGTCTTATTTTCGGGGAAACATGGTATTAGGTGTCATTGTTGATAAAACCTTAACCTTGGAGCAGCAAGCGAACTCTACAACCAAGCAAATGTTCTTCTCTCTTTGGAAGCTTAAGCATATACAACCTTATTTCCCTAGAGAAGTATTCCGCAGCTTAGTTCAATCACTAGTTATAAGTCGCCTTGATTACTGCAATGGAATCTATGGGGGATGCACAGACATGCTTCTAAAAAAACTACAAACTGCCCAGAAAGTATATCGTAGTGATAGGGTGGACCGGACTGGTGGAGGGGTAGCATTGTATATTAACGAGAGCCTTGACTCAGATAGATTACAAATTCAGCAGGACACAAATCACACCTTTGAATCATTGTGGGTTGAAATTCCATGTATAAAAGGGAAAAAAACAGTGATAGGAGTGTACTACCATCCGCCTTGCCAGGATGAGCAGGTAGACACAGAAATGATAAAAGAAATCAGAGACGTAAACAAAATAGGCAATGTGATAATAATGGGTGACTTCAATTATCCAAATATAGACTGGGTAAATGTAACATCAGGACACGCTACAGAGATACAATTCCTTGATGAAATCAAGGACAGCTTTATGGAGCAACTGGTGCAGGAGCCGACGAGCGAAGGAAAAATTCTAGACTTGGTCCTTAATGGAGCGCATGATCTGGTGAGGGACGTTATGGTACTGGGGCCGCTTGATAACAGTGACCATAATATGATCAGTTTTGATATCGACCTTGAAGTAACTGTACACAGAAAGTCAAATACATTAGCGTTTAACTTTAAAAAAGGAGACTATGATAAAATGAGAAGAACGGTAAAAAAAAAACTTAGGGGGGCAACTGAGAGAGTAAAAACTGTACAACAGGCATGGACGCTGTTCAAAAATACCATCCTGGAGGCCCAGGCCATACACATTCCGCAAATTAGAAAAGAAAGACGGAACTCCAAAAGACAGCCGGCCTGGTTGAAAAGTGAGGTGAAGGAAGCTATTAGGGCTAAAAGAAACGCCTTCAGAAAATGGAAGAAGGAACCGTCTGAAAATAACAAGAAGCAGCATAAGGAGTGTCAAAGCAAATGCAAGGTGCAGATAAAGAAGGCCAAGAGGGATTACGAAAAAAAGATAGCATTAGAGGCAAAAAAACATAGTAAAAGTTTTTTTCGGTATATTAAAAGCAGGAAGCCGGCAAAAGAATCGGTTGGGCCGCTGGATGACCGAGGGGTAAAAGGGGCGATCAAGGAAGACAAAGACGTAGCGGAGAGACTGAATGAATTCTTTGCTTCGGTCTTCACTGAGGAAGATTTGGGTGGGATACCGGTGTCGGAAATGGTATTTCAAGCGGACGAGTCGGAGAAACTTACTGACTTCACGGTAAACCTGGAGGACGTAATGGGGCAGTTCGGCAAACTGAAGAGTAGCAAATCTCCTGGACCGGATGGTATTCACCCTAGAGTACTGATAGAACTGAAAAATGAGCTTGCGGAGCTACTGCTAGTGATATGCAACTTATCCTTAAAATCGAGCGTGGTACCGGAAGATTGGAGGGTGGCCAATGTAACGCCCATTTTTAAAAAAGGCTCCAGGGGAGATCCGGGAAATTATAGACCGGTGAGTCTGACATCGGTGCCGGGGAAAATGGTAGAGGCTATTATTAAAAACAAAATTACAGAGCACATCCGAGGACATGGATTACTGAGACCGAGTCAGCATGGCTTTTGTGTGGGGAAATCTTGCCTGACCAATTTACTTCAATTCTTTGAAGGAGTAAACAAACATGTGGACAAAGGGGAGCCGGTTGATATTGTGTATCTGGATTTTCAAAAGGCGTTTGACAAGGTACCTCATGAAAGGCTACAGAGGAAATTGGAGGGTCATGGGATAGGAGGAAATGTCCTATTGTGGATTAAAAACTGGTTAAAGGATAGGAAACAGAGAGTGGGGTTAAATGGGCAGTATTCACAATGGAGAAGGGTAGTTAGTGGGGTTCCTCAGGGGTCTGTGCTAGGACCGCTGCTTTTTAATATATTTATAAATGATTTAGAGATGGGAGTAACTAGCGAGGTAATTAAATTTGCTGATGACACAAAGTTATTCAAAGTCGTTAACTCGCGACAGGATTGTGAAAAATTACAAGAGGACCTTACGAGACTGGGAGACTGGGCGGCTAAATGGCAGATGATGTTTAATGTGAGCAAGTGCAAGGTGATGCATGTGGGAAAAAAGAACCCGAATTATAGCTACGTCATGCAAGGTTCCACGTTAGGAGTTATGGACCAAGAAAGGGATCTGGGTGTCGTCATCGATAACACACTGAAACCTTCTGCTCAGTGTGCTGCTGCAGCTAGGAAAGCGAATAGAATGTTGGGTATTATTAGGAAAGGTATGGAAAACATGTGTGAGGATGTTATAATGCCTTTGTATCGCTCCATGGTGCGACCGCACCTTGAGTATTGTGTTCAATTCTGGTCGCCGCATCTCAAGAAAGATATAGTAGAATTGGAAAAGGTGCAGCGAAGGGCGACTAAAATAATAGCGGGGATGGGACGACTTCCCTATGAAGAAAGAATAAGGAGGCTAGGGCTATTCAGCTTGGAGAAGAGATGGCTGAGGGGAGACATGATAGAGGTATATAAAATAATGAGTGGAGTGGAACAGGTGGATGTGAAGCGTCTGTTCACGCTTTCCAAAAATACTAGGACTAGGGGGCATGCGATTAAACTACAGTGTAGTAAATTTAAAACAAATCGGAGAAAAGTTTTCTTCACCCAACGTGTAATTAAACTCTGGAATTCATTGCCGGAAAATGTGGTGAAGGCAGTTAGCTTATCAGAGTTTAAAAAGGGGTTGGACGGTTTCCTAAAGGACAAGTCCCTAAACGGACTTGGAAAAATCCAAAATTCCAGGAATAACATGTATAGAATGTTTGTACGTTTGGGAAGCTTGCCAGGTGCCCTTGGCCTGGATTGGCCGCTGTCGTGGACAAGATGCTGGGCTCGATGGACCCTTGGTCTTTTCCCAGTATGGCATTACTTATGTACTTATGTACAGAACACAGTGGCGGGGCTCATCTTTGGTAAATCAAGATTTGATAGTTCACGACCACTGCGTGAGAAGCTGCACTGGCTTCCTGTGAAGGACCGAATTGCTTTTAAAATTTGCACTTTGGTGCACAAAATCATCTATGGTGAAGCCCCTGCTTATATGGACACCCTAATTAACCTGCTGCCTAGGAACTCTCACAAATCAGCTCGTTCGTGCCTAAACCTCCATTACCCAGTTATCTATGGCCTCAAGAATAAGACCACTTATGCATTCTCCTTCTCCTTCTCCTATCTCAGCACTCAGTTCTGGAATGGGCTGCCTCAATTGGTCAAACTTACTCTTGATCACCCGACCTTCAAGAAGCGCCTCAAGACCTTCCTCTTTAGTAGAGCATACGCTTCAAACCCGCCTGGCATCTCTTCCTTCTGAATTCCAAGTGACGTAGCGACACATTGTTCACCCCTACTCTTTCCCCTTTTCCCTCCTTAGCTTTTTCCCTTACCCTCAGTGGTGTACCAAGGGGTGGGGGCGGTCCGCCCGGGTGTCAGTGGGTGGGGGGGGTGCTCCGCTAGCGCAGGCGCTGCAGTCAGCACTCATCTCCTGCAAGAAAAAACAAGTGGCGTGGCAGGCAGCGCCTCGCGTCTGCCCTGCTTGTAAATGAACGAAGTAAATCTCGTCATCGACTCGTCGAGGGCGGGACCCAGTGAGGGAAGGCCCGACGAGTCGACGACGAGGAGATTTACTTCGTTCATTTACAAGCAGGGCAGACGCGAGGCATGGCCGCAGGACAACTGTGAAGGAAGGGCCTGAAAGTGATGGCAAGAAGAGAACGGTGTGGGGGACCTTCTGGGAAGCGCCGTCGTCGTCGGGGCTCTGAGGCAGCTGCTAGGCGCGCGCGCTGTGCGGATTGGCTCCCCTTGGTTTCAGATGGGAGAGGGAGGAGTTTCAGATGGGAGGGGGGTTTCAGATGGGAGAGCGGGGGTTTCAGATGGGAGGGGTGGGTTCAGTGGAGCTGAAACTGGGGGTTGAAAAGGGGGGGCTGGTGGGAGATGTGGGCAGGGGCTAGAACTAGGGGCAGGTGGGATAAGGGGGCTGGAACTGGGGGCTGAAAAAGGGGCAGAGAGAGAGGGGATAGATCCTGGATGGATGGATGGATGGATGGATGGGGGGGGGCAGAGGGAGGGCAGACCCTGGATGGATGGATGGATGGATGGATTGGGGAGGGGGAGGGCAAATGGTGGATGGAAGGGATAGAAAGGGCAGACAGTGAATGGAAGGGGGAGAGAGAGAGGACAGATGGTGGATTGAAGGGGCAGAGAGAAAGGGCAGACAGGGGCAGATGGTGGATGGAAGGGGCAGAGATAGAGGGCAGATGTGCGTGGAAGGGGCAGGGAGAGAGGGCAGACATTGGATGGAGGGGACAGCAGAGAGGGCAGACACTGGATGGCAGAGAGAGAACAAAGACAGATGCTGGATGAAAGGAAGACAGTGAAAAGAAGATGAGGAAAGCAGTAGCCAGAGACAACAAACTGTAAATTAAAATATATATATATATATTTTTTTTTCTTGCTTTAGGATAAAGTAGCATTGTAGCTGTGTTAATAAATGTCTATAATAGAACATGTAAATAAGGTAATCTTTTTATTGGACTAATTTTAATACATTTTGACAAACTTTCGGAGAACAAAACCCCCCTCCTCAGGTCAGGTTAGGACACTGTAACACACTATACTGTATTGACCTGAGGAAGAAGGTTTTGGCCTCTGACAGCTAAATGTATTAGTCCAATAAAATGGTATTTTATTTTCTATATTTGTTTTATTTCTATTTGTTAATTTGTAAAGTGGTGATTGGTATTTGTTAGTTTTTTTCAAATTTACATCTGCTGTCTTTATATTTTGCACAGTACTAGGGGACAGTTTCTGTTTCTGTGGCATTGCATTGTATGCAGAGTCTGGCATCTTGGGGGTTCAGTTTAATTTTTGTCTAAATAGAAAGTTTATGATTACTTATTCTATAGTGGATAAGGGTTTATCTGTGTTTGTGAAAAACACATGGCTTTCAGTTGGCATTGACTGTGCAGGATCTACGATCTGTACTATTCTGTCTGGTTTCGTTTTACAATAGGTGAATTGATGTTCTAGTGCTCACTGTAGTGTTTAAGATGCTTTCCTTTTCCTTGTGTGACTCGTAGAAATGACTGCTTATGGTATGGTAGAATTGCTCTATAGGTCATGAGTGTTTTGTATTCTCGGTATGCCTAGTACTGGATTTTGGAGGGGGGGTGTTAAAAAATGACAGGCCCCGGATGTAACTACCCTAGGTACGCCACTGCTTACCCTTTTACGACATTAATTGTTTGTTTGCTGAATTGTTATATGTTTTTATAGACAGTTGTACGCCACATTGAGCCTGCCCTTGGGTGGGAATATTGTGGGATATAAATGCTATAAATAAATAAATAAGTTTACCCAGTCATCATTTTATTCCAGCCTGCCAACATCACTGAAATGCAGCAGTCGCTCCAAATATTTAGAGATACGATTAGACTGACCAAAATCAAGAAGTTCAGAAGGGATGAAATGGACTATCAGATTGGGTCTATTTGTGGGCTCAGTAAAAGCATCTGCCTGGGAGAAAGAAGAAGGTAGCCTTTGAGGGCTCATCGGGGGATTCCAAGGGTCCGAGTGAGGAAGGGTAACCCTTAGTGAACCCTATACGGAAGCCATGTGGAACAACAGTGATAGGCAGGCCCCAGGAAGGACTTGGGCCAAAGAGAAAGGGAGAGATCGACCCGCTCAGGTGACGAGATTGTGGACGAGATCGAAACCCAATCAGCGACGCCTGTGATAAATTTATCATCAAAACATTTGTCAGAGGAAGAGATGGCAGTATTATCTTTAGGTTTGGGTTTTGTTCCAATGGTTGCATATGATCTGTTCAAGATGCGGATTGCCCTTTTTCAGTTTTTACATAAGCTACAGTTAAAAGTGTATTTCAACGAGAATCTGCCCTCTCCTGATATATCAGTATGCTACTCGAAGTCAAGCTGGTGTCCTCCAGGGACAATGAACCCTTGGATCTGCACTTTTAAAGAACTTGTGCTGAGAGACCTTTCACAAATTGAATACACATCCCCTCTGCCTCGGTGGGAGGGCTAATCTCACAGGATTGGAAGCCAGAGGTTTGAAACAATTACAAACATCCACTTCACTACTGGTGTTGAAAGCCTATAAAGGAGGGGCAACTGCATAGGCGTAGTTTGACTGTTTCATTTGGGGGGGCAAAAAATGGGCGGAGCATATTAGCATATCATTTGCATATATACATATGCAAATGAATATGCTAATATGGAGGAAGGAAATGAAATTTACAGGCAAAATATCACAGATGCACATTTCAAAAAGCTGACACATTTCAATTAATAAATTATGAATAAAATAAACTTTTATTTACCTTTGTTGTCTGATCATGTAGTTTTTCTATTCGCTTTGATCCCAGTGTCTTCTGTTTTATGCAGTGTCTTCTTTCCAGTAGGCTTCCCTCTGCTCCCCACCCTCCCAGTCCCATCCATCTCCTGCTCCTTCCCTCTGCTCACCTCCTTTCCCAGTCCAATCCAATTCCTGGTCCTTCCCTCTGCTCCCCACCCACCCCTCCCAGTCCCATCCATCTCTTGCTCCTTCCCACCCCTCCCAGTCCCATCCATCTCCTGCTCCTTCCCACTGCTTCCCACCCTCCCAGTCCCATCCATCTCCTGCTCCTTCCCACTGCTTCCCACCCTCCCAGTCCCATCCATCTCCTGCTCCTTCCCACCCTCCCAGTCCCATCCATCTCCTGCTCCTTCCCACTGCTTCCCACCCTCCCAGTCCCATCCATCTCCCACTGCTTCCCACCCTCCCAGTCCCATCCATCTCCTGCTCCTTCCCAGCCTCCCAGTCCCATCCATCTCCTGCTCCTTCCCACTGCTTCCCACCCTCCCAGTCCCATCCATCTCCTGCTCCTTCCCACTGCTTCCCACCCTCCCAGTCCCCTCCATCTCCTGCTCCTTCCCACCCTCCCAGTCCCATCCATCTCCTGCTCCTTCCCACTGCTTCCCACCCTCCCAGTCCCATCCATCTCCTGCTCCTTCCCACCCTCCCAGTCCCATCCATCTCCTGCTCCTTCCCACTGCTTCCCACCCTCCCAGTCCCATCCATCTCTTGCTCCTTCCCTCTGCTCCCCACCCCTCCCAGTACTATCCATCTTCCCTCTGCTCCCCACCCCGCGCGAGGTCCAAGATGGTGACTCCGTTTACCCCCTCTCTTCCTCCCTCCCTCC
The DNA here is from genome assembly GCF_901765095.1 of Microcaecilia unicolor. NCBI lineage: Eukaryota > Metazoa > Chordata > Amphibia > Gymnophiona > Siphonopidae > Microcaecilia > Microcaecilia unicolor. Next base: position 296,762,220 of record NC_044032.1, read on the forward strand.
GGCGCAGGCAGCAGTCTTTTCCAGCGTTCCTGGCAGCTGTAGCGATATACACGCTGCCTTCGGTCTGCCCCGGAAGCCTTCTCTTCAAGTTCCTGTTCCCACCTATGCGGGAACAGGAACTTGAAGAGAAGGCTTCGGGGCAGAGCCAAAGGCAGCGTGTACAACGCTACCGCTGCCAGGAACGCTGGAAAAGACTGCTGCCTGCGCCGGATGGAGGGAGGAAGAGAGAGGAGTAGACGGAGACGCTCCTCTCCGTCCGATTGGCTTCCCTGCCCTCTCTGTCTGCGTCCCGCTGAAAGGAAATGACGTCAGAGGAAGGCGGGACGCAGATAGAGAGGGCAGGGAAGCCAATCGGACGGAGAGGAGCGCGTGCCTGCATGTGTTTTTTTTTTTTTTTTTAACTTTTTTTTTTTTTTTTTTAACTAATGGAGCGGCAGCGCCTCGCGTCGTTTGGGGGGGCACTGCCCCCCCTCGCCCCCCCCAGTCTACGCCTATGGGCAACTGTGGTACAATCCAGAAGTGATTATCATGAGGAGGCTTTAAGGCATTTGCCTGATGCTACCACATATTTTAATCTACAGGTGGATCCAGTGCAAAATCTACAGGAATGTATTGAATCTTTGGTGATGCCATTGTTGAAGCGGGGCATGCTTACTTCTAAGGAAGCCACTTTTCTTATGGAGCAGGGGCGTAGCCAGACACCCAATTTTGGATGGGCCTGGGACCAAGATGGGTGGGCAAAAGAACCCCACCCCATCCCACAGGTGATTTGGTCTCTCCCTCTCTCGCCTGCATGCCATATGGTCTCTCAAATATCCCCCCCCCCTCTCCTGCACACCTTTTAAATAGCAGATTTTCACCGGCAGTAAGCAGCAACTAATACACAGTACTTATGTTGGCCCCACATCCTTCCCACTGATGCAGCTTCCTGTTTCTGCATAGGCGGGAATAAGTCAGAGGGGAAGGCTTTGGGGCCAGTGCAAGCAATATGTATCAGTCACTGCTTCCTGCAGGCGAAGATCTGCTATTTAAAAGGTATGCAGGAGGGACAGTTGTTGGGAGTTTTCAGCTTGGGAATCTCTGCCAGCCACATCATAGGTGTGCTGCTACTGGTGGGCCTGAGCTCAAAGTGGGTGGGCCTGGGCCCACCCAAGCCCACCCTTGGTTACGCCACTGTTATGGAGAAGCATCCAAGGACACCAAAGATCTATTTTGTACCCAAGATTCATAAGAGTTTGGAACATCCACCAGCATGTCCCATTGTCTCTATAAGAAATTCCATTTTGGAGCCTCTTTCACAATTTGTGGATTTTTTTTTTTTTTTGAAACCTTTAACCTTTGAAATTCCATCCTATATAACAGATTCTACTCACTTCCTTCAATTATTATAACAGGTTGATGTCAATATGGAAGGGTTATGGTTGGGATCATTTGATATCATTTCATTATATACTAATATCTCCAACAAGGTGCTCTGAATACCCTCAGGGTAGCTTTATCTGAAAGACCATTAGATGCTTGGATTTCCACTGACTTTTTGGTAAATCTCTCAGAGCTGGTTATTAAGCATCACTATTTTTGGTATGAGGAGGAATTTTATCAACAAATACAGGGGGTGGCCACACTAGCCCCATCAGTGGCCACCTTATATGTGGCTCAGTTTGAGCATAAATTATTGTACAACTCTCATCAGTTCCAAAATGTGGTATTCTGGAAGCGGTTTTTGGATGATGTATTTTTTCTTTGGAAGGGCTCTGAGGAGGATTTACAATTGTTTGGAAGATGGATTAATACTTTGGATATCCATCTCCAGTTCACGTTGAAATATGACTGGATTAAGTTGGAATTTTTGGACATTTCAGTATCCAAAGATTGTCATCAAATTTTTCAGACAGCCAATTGAAAGAAACATCTTTTTGCATTTTTGAAGCTTCCATCCTTACACTCTCAAATTTAACTTGCCCATTAGCCAGTATGGTAAGAAGGTTATGTAGTGACTTGTTGGACTTTAAAATACAAGCAAGAAAATTGACTGCTAGATTTCTATGAGGTTATCCTCATTAGGCACTACGTCAAGCCTATCTTAGAGCAAGCTATGCTAATAGAGATCTTTTATTACAGGACAAACCGTAAAGCCCGTTAAAACGGATGACATTTTTGTTGTGAAAAATGTAATGAAATAGCCAAAGCAAGAAGTGAGAGTGGATGTCTACAGTACACTTTTATATTCTACGTTCTTTGTGAAAACAGAATTTGAACCTTGTTATTGTTTGACTTATTTGATTTCCCATGTCCCTTATTGTTCTAATATTTTGTGTGTGTGTATGAGAGAGAGAAAAAAAAAGTGTGTGTGCGTCTGTCTGTCTGAAAGAGAGAGAGAGAGAGAGAGAGAGAGTGAATTCAGAGAGAGCGAGAGAGAGTGTGAGAGTGAATTCAGAGAGAGAGAGAGAGAGAGATGCTAGGAGTCCCTGTGACAGTGGAGGGTCAGTCGCTCCGTATAGCCAGTTGTTTGAGGCAGCAAAGCAGGGCTCGTTTTTGAGTTGCCTACCCCCCCCCCCCATACATCTTCCTGTAACCTATATGGGGTATGTTGCGGTTTTGTTGGACTTCAATGAGTTCACTGTATGTGTGGTGTGTGTGAGCAATGTGCCTCGGATCCATTTCCGGCGTCGCTGTCCCACTGTGTGTGTGTGTGAGAGAGAGAGACAAAGTGTGTGTGTGTATGTGTGTGTGTGTGTGTGTGTCTGTGTGAGAGAGAGAGAGAGTGAGAGTGTGTGTATGTGTGTGTGTGAGACAGAGAGAGAGAGAGAGAACGAGAGCTGCTAGGAGTCCCTCTGACAGTGGAGGGTCAATCGCTCATTGTAGCCAGTTGTTTGAGGCAGCAAAGCAGGGCTCATTTTTGAGTCTCCTGCCCCCCTCCCCCATACATCTTCCTGTAATCTATATGGGGTATGGTGTGGTATTGTTGGACTTCAAGGACTTCACTGTATGTGTGTTGTGGGCGAATGACATCCCTTATGGTTGTAATAATATTTTGTGTGTGTGTGTGATAGAGAGTGTGTGATAGAGAGAGAGAGAGAAGTGCCTCTGATCCATTGCCGGAGTCGGCTGACTTGCGCTTTCGTTGTTGAAACTCAGCGGGTGCTTTCCAACTGCACCCAGTAGTGGCTGCAGTTGAAAAGCGCGAGCCAGCGTCAGAGGTACTGGGTGCATTTGAACAGCAAAAGCACGAGTCAGCCGAAGGTGCGGGACATCGATGCCACATTTGAACAGTGAAAGTGCGAGTCAGCTGAAGAGGTGGGACAGCTACGGTGGCAATGATACGTCAGTCAGAGCTGAGACCTGCTGTGTTTGGCGCATGCGCAGCACGATTGGAGGCACATGGCTCAGAGCTCAGACTTGCTGTGTTCGGCGCATGCGCAGCACGTTTCGAGGCACGTCGGTCAGAGCTTGCGGCGTCGACCTCGTGGGATTGGAGAGGGGTGGTAGCGGCGGCGTTGTGGGTGTAGTGACGCTGTTCTGCACATGCATGGCACGTCAGGAGAAACCTGTGAAGTGACATTTACGCCAAATGCGTACGCCTACGCCTAAGTTAGGCGCAGAGTGGGTGTTTCTGTAACAGTGCACATTGTTTCCAGAAATGTCCACGATCTGCCCATTCCTTGCCCATACCCCTTTTTCCAATCTGTGTCTTAGAATTTACGTGCATCACTTCATAGAATACTCTTAGAAAGTTGTGCGCGTAAATTCTTATTAAAGCCAATTAGTGTCAATAATTGCTTATATGGCGCTGATTGGCTTCTTAAGATAATTAAGTTGCACGTGCTAGTCAGAATATGACCTGATTTGTGCACACAACTCAAAGTCACACTATATAGGATCTGGGGGTTAATGCAGAGAAAAAGTTGTCTTCCGTTGTGCAGGGGCATCTAGATAGATAGGCCCAAAAGTGAGATATCTTGCATAAGGATTTGCTATCTGCTATGTTTTTCTCTAACACTCAGTCATTTTGATATGTTTTAGTTATGTTTACCTTTTTTGCCCTTTGAAGTGCTTTGCACCGGAAAACCTTTGTACTTTGGGGAGAAATATAGCCTGTTATGAGCCTACTCAGGGTAGTTTGCAGAACATTCCTACTAGACTTTAGGTCCATCTGTAATATTGAAGGTCTCATGGCTTTATAGTAACTGCACTGTTAATATGAAATAGGCTTTCTTTTGTCATGAGAAGTGAGACTAATCATTTAGGGAAAAGCTTACTAAAAAGTGCTACTTTAAGTAGTTACCACTTATAATGGCTACCATGCCTTAAAAGGGACACCAAGAGCAGAGGTGGTCAAACATGGAGTTGCAACCACAGGTCCAAGTGTAAGTTTTTTATTAATAACTGACCCGACACGGCCGTGTTTTCACACAATGCCTGCATCAGAGGTCATTGCCTTAATGTACAGCAGATATCTGTACCACACTCATGAAATCCAAAAATCAAATAATCTGAAAAACAGATATGTATGAAGTAACTCAATGCTTAATGTAGCGTGGTGCTTCAACAAAAGCAGTTCTCAGCCTGGTATCCACTTCTTCTTCAGATTTTTTCCTATTCTCAGTTATATTTGCATAATGACGAACAGCATGTAAGTACATCTTTCATTGTTCTCTGACTATTACTGATATGATTGTTACAAGCCACTGTTATCCAGTCAGTAATGTTGTATTATAGCCAGATTTAGTTAAGTTCAGTTTCCGTACATGCATATGAAATATCATCATCATGCTGGCATCTTTCCTTTCATTCCTGTTATCCCTTTCTCCTTTTGCCGTTTAGCATTTAAGAGGAGTTTGTAGAATTGTTTCTTATTTTTATTCTGGTCAATATTCAAAGAGATTTAAGCAGGCCAGGAGAGGCTTCTGTCTGCTTAGTTTGGAACCAGCTAACCACCTAAATTCAGCGGCACTTAATCGAGAAGTGCCACTGAATATCAGCACAAAAGGGCCATTTTTGAGTTAGGCTGCATAGGGGCATTACGGGGGCAGAGCTGCTGGCAACATTCAGTGCCGACAACCACATAGCTAACCGGGCAAATTTAGGACTGCTGTAGGTACTTTGGTAGTACTGTGGTCTCACAACAATCATGTTTTAGAGGCAATCGCTAGGGGCAGGAGTCAGGGGGATTCGCTACTGCCCCCCCCCCATCGCACTGCTGGACCACCAAGGAATTTAGATAGGCATAATGGGGGGGGGGGGGGATTGGGAGAAGGGGTTGGACCTCTGGGGTTGGGAGGGGGTGTAGACCTTGCTGAGGGTGGTAGAGGTCTAGGCCTTACCAAAGGGGGGGAGGAAATCAGGGCCAGAGTGGTGGAAGGGTGAGAATCGGATGGGCCGAGAGCGCTTTTTTATGTGATATGGGTCTCGGTCAATATTCTGCTGAGGCCCCGGCTGAATATCAGCCAGGACCCACGTATGCTCCGCTGGCCATTACATGCTCGATTAGTCCCGGATATTCAGTGCTATGTCCCGGACATGGCCTGGCACTGAGCATCAGGAGCTAATTCTGCCCACAGTGGTCAATGTTTAAAAAATGATGATCGCTGCGGGCTGAATATTGACTGGACTACTATTTTGATTATTTCTCTGTTTCTGGAGGGTGTTTGGCATGTTCAGTTTTAAGCTTCCTTCTTTACTTTCTTTCCTGTTTTTTTCTTTGCACCTGCAATGGCCATTGTATCTAAAACTTCCTGCCAAGACACGCTCATTTTAGTACTGTAAAAACAGCAAGAAGACTGGATCAAACAGGCTACTCACGAGATAGAGCTTGGCACTGAATCAGAGAAGGACAGCTTAACCGAGCTAATATTCCAGATGTGCTGGACTATGTCTCTGTCATGTTTGACATATGTATAAAGGAGGACAGTGCCTGGTAAAATAAGGATCAACAACAGTTCAAGTTTTCATGAGTTATTAAAGTAAACTTATTCATAAGCAATTTGCATGGATAATAGTTAGTGGTTTCTACGTAATAAAGATATTTTAAAAAAATTGGGGAGAGGTAGCCCTTGAAAAATGTGAGTGCTTGTTGCTAGGGTGTCAAAATCCATACGATCACCAAAAATGCTCTATAAATGGCTACACCACATCCTAATAACTGAATGACACTGCATGTGATAGAGATGTATGGAAACATACTTAATTCATTTTTTCATCATTTTCAGATTTTTGGCTGGTTTCCTGACATTTCCTTGGTTTGGTTCAGAATTCAGTGCTTATAAAATATGAGTAGTGCATGTAAAAATCATTTAATGCACATAAATCCACTTTATATGCATTATGGATGTTTTATGCAAGTAAAGTTGATTTACTACACATTGCTTATCTGCAGAAACTTTTCTGAACCAAAATGAAGAAGGGCAACCTTTGAAAGCTAATCAAGAAATGTATTAAGTTATGTCTAATAAAAAAGGTATCATCTTATTTTCTTTTCCATGTTTTATTTCTATTGATAACCTGAACCAAAATTGGAACCCGAATGCACATCTCTAACATGTGGAGTCTATATGGGTGGAGGCAAGGTTTCATGGACATAAAAATCAGTTCTAGATTCATTGAACTACACAAAATTTAAATGTGGCTGAAAATTCAAGATGGCTGCCACAAGAAATGCACGGTGAGTTATAGTCTTTCGTGGATTCTCTCTTGCCACAACAAATGGTAATTTGCCTTAGCTTTACAGCTAAAAAAATATTTTTCAGCAGCAGTTTTTCCTTTTTAACTGTTCAATTTTTAAGAAGGTAAATGTCAGTAGAGAAATCATAAGTGAATATTCTAAAAATCTGTATATATAAAATAAGACTTCTGTTGTATACTAATTACACAAAGAGTTTAAGAGAAAAATACAACACATGAGTTTCTTTTACTAAAGGGTATATAGGAAGTATACAGAACACTGCCCCTCACCCTTGAGGATAGTCCCTCAGATAGCCTGAGCCACCTTAAACCCATTAGTCCTACCTAGCTGGAACCAAAGATACAGGAAGGAGGAATATAAAAGAGAGGGCCAGACTGGGGTAAAAAAGGCCCAGAGAAGAAAGTTGGTATGGCCATCTCCCTCTCTCTCTCTCTGGCAGCCCCTTACTCAGAATCTCTCACTCTTTGCTTCCTCCTGCCATGGCTTCCTCCTTCCCTGCATCTTTGGCTCTACTCCTGTTTGGCCCTGTCAGCCATAGGCCCTGGATAAGACTGCATTCGTTAAACCAAAGAGTTTTCACCTTGTGTTCCTGGCCCAGTGATGTAACAGGCTTCAGGTTTTCCATTAATAAAGTACTTATTTTAAGTTTACATCTTTGTCTGACTGTGTTATGGTGCAGGCCTACCCCCACCCCCCCCCACCCCAACCCTCACTTGCAGTATCACAGGGTAATACTTCTATAAAAAGCTGCCTAGATTTAGATGGGAAGCACACATGTAAGTTCCAGTAGTCTGGTCATCTACATGTCTAAATGATAATATTCCAACTATGTGTTATGCTATAAGTATGCACCAGTCTTCGGTGGTACATACTTTGCAGGTAAGCATTCATATGGGAAGAGTTTAGGCAGATACACAATTATATGCATAAATTATAGAACATTTTTACTTACGCATATCCGTTAACAATTTAGGGCGAACATTTATAGAATCCGGCCCATAGCACCTTTAAAACTTCCCCCTTCACATGAAGTCAGGCCACTATTATATACTACCAAAGCCAGGAACAGGCAAAGTTTCTGACTGTGACAATATTTTATTTATTTCAATACCCTACGTGGCCTGGGAAGTATTTTCATTTTTTACGCACGCCAGAAATTTTCTAGCGTGCGGCGCTAACCGGGTGGTAATCAGCAGTGTACGCGCACTGACATTTACCACCCAGTTAACACGCAAGACCTTACCACTAAGTCAATGGGTGGCAGTAAGGTCTTGGGCACAAAATGGACGCGCGCCAATTTTTATTTTGCCACATGTCCATTTTCAGCCTTTTTTTGCAGGCGTGCTGAAAAATGGACTTGTGCGCATCCAATACACGTGTCTACCCCTCAAATACTGTGTGCAGTTCTGGTTACCGCGTCTCAAAAAAAGATATAGTGGAATTAGAAAAGGTACAGAGAAGGGCGACAAAAATGATAAAAGGGGATGGGACGACTTCCCTATGAGGAAAGGCTAAAGCGGCTAGGGTTTTTCAACTTGAGAAGAGATGGCTGAGGGAGGATATGATAGAGGTCTATGAAATACTGAGTGGAGTGGAACGGGTAGATGTGAATCGCTTGTTTAATCTTTCCAAAAATAGTACGACTAGGGGGCACACAAAGAAGCTACTAAGTAGTAAATTTAAAATGAATTGGAGAAAATATTTCTTCACTCAATGAGTTGTTGCCAGAGAATGTGATAAAAGCAGTTAGCTTAGCAGGGTTTATAAAAGGTTTGGATAATTTCCTTAAAAGTCCTTAAGCCATTATTAAGATTCACTTGGGAAAATCCATTGCATATTCTAGGATAAGCAGCATAAAATCTGTTTTGTTGTTCTGGAATCTTGTCAGGTACTTGTGACTTGGATTTGCCACTGTTGGAAACAGGATACAGGGCTTGATGGAACTTCATTCTATACCAGTATGGCAATGCTTATGTTATGTTATGAATGAGCAGTTTATTGTTTTAATGCTGTGCCAGTATTTTGCTCTGACTGAAAATAATTTAGCATCATAAAATCTGTTTTGTTGTTCTGGGATCTTGCCAGGTATTTGTGACCTTGGAAACAGATACTGATGGGCCTTTCGGTCCGTCCCAGTATGGCAATGATTATGTTATGTTATGGATTAGCAGTTTATTGTTATAATGCTGTACCAGTATTTTGTGCTGACTGATGATCATTTAGCTGAATATTATGAGTATTAAACTTGTCTCCTGCCCTTATTGACTTATTCATTTTCTATTCTGATAGCTCCTTTTTTGGGGGGCTCTTGGATGGTGAAGTTGACCCTTTATATTTACCAGTATAGTTTCTGTTCACTCTGTGGTGCATTAATAAACCCCAAGTTAAATACAGAGGACAGACTTGTAATTAAGGCAAGAAATATGACAGTCACTTAAGACTGAGACTCTCGATTTTAATTTTTCTCTCAGCATTGACCCAGCTGAAATCAAGACATTACTAAAAGTGGACACAACCATTCTTTTTGGGTGTTCTCATAATAAGGTCTCTGGAGACTCTGTCCAGGCTGTTTCACTCTTATCATAAAATCTTCACGCAGATTTCCTCTAATGGAATAACGTAGATAGCTACTGGCTTGGCAGAATCATCTATATTCAGATTAATGTATTGCCAGGGATATATGGCTGGTTCCAAGCACTACCAGTCAGGGTATCTACAAACATTGCAGGATTTGCAGAAGAACATTCTAGTTGTTTGAAATCCTGAAAATAAAGACCCACAATGCTAAAGATATTGCAAGAAGCAATAGTTTTTTTTATTGCTGTAAACCAGCATTTCCCAAACTGTGCGCCACAGCTCTCTGGTGTGCCGCAGCTAACTCTCAGGGGTGCCATGGCACCTCTTGACTTCCCTCTCGCTGCCTATAATCCAGCATCACTCCCTACTTTCCCCTCCCGCAGGTCCAGAATCTGCCGTTTCCTGCTTCTTCCCCCACCAGTGCAGTGCTTGCAGCTTACATTTTCAGGCTATCTGTGATTCATTCAGGCACTGCGGGGACTTCCCTCTTCCACATCACAGAGGGCCGGACACGGCAGACTGGGAAGGCCCTGGAGTGTCTACCTATGTGAATTGCGGATGGCCAGAAAATGTAAGCTGCAAGCACTTCAGCGGCAGAAGGAGAAAAAAGTGGCAGTGATCCTGGACCTGCAGGAAGGAAGGTAGCTTGTGATGCTGGATTTGGGGAAGGTAGAGGTGTGCTGGACTTTCTGAGAAGAGGGAGCTGCAGGGAAAGGGAAACTCATGTGGCCAGGGGGAGGGGTGCGGAGACCCATGTGGCCAGGGGGTGCTGTGAAAAATTGCTCAGACACTAAGGGTGCCATGAGCCCCAAAAGAATTGGGAACCCCCAGTAGAGGAGTGGCCTAGTGGTTAAGGTTGTGGACTTTGGTCCTGGGGAACTGAGTTTGATTCCCACTTCAGGCACAGGCAGCTCCTTGTGACTCTGGGCAAGTCACTTAACCCTCCATTGCCCCAGGTACAAATAAGTACCTGTATACAATATGTAAGCCGCATTGAGCCCACCATGAGTAGGAAAGCACAGGGTACAAATGAAACAAAAACAAATAAACACATTTCTTGACTAGCTTTTGAGAGTCCAGGGGAGGGGGTGCGGAGTCCCATATAGTCAGGGGGGCTACCACGAAAAATTGCTTGAACACTAAGGGTGTCATGAGTTGAACATGTTTGGGAACTCCTGCTGTAAACACATTTCTTGACTCGCTTTTGGGAGTTAACACACCCTTTCTCAGGTCCCAATAATATAGGCAACTTAGAGAGAAAGACAACATGATAGGCAAATTTCATGATTCCAATACCTGATAATACTTTCTATTATTTTTGTTCTAAATAAATATTGGATATATTCATGACACAGATAATCTATGGGGGTCTTTTACTGAGCCGTGATAGCATTTTTAGCTGTGGTAGAAATCAGCTGGCAGTAAACGCTGAGACACTTGTGAGTGGGCATCTCAGCATTTACCGCCAGCTGATTTCTAGCACAAGCTACCACCAGTAGCTAGCCTTCCGACAGCCACCCAACTTAAAACACAAGCTAATTAGAAGTAAGCTCCCAACACAGACTCAAAAAGAAAAGAATAGCACACATCCTTGCAATATATCCTCCTGCAAACTATGCCAAAACATTTCACAGGACCCCACGGCCATTCACAAAGGAAAAATATTCAACATTAAGGAATCTTTCACGTGCTCATCTTCCAATGTGGTATATATCATTCAGTGTAAAAAATGCAATGAAGGCTGCTACATTGGAGAAACAAGTCAGATGCTAAAGAAGAGATTTAATTTACACAGACACCATATGAAAAATGCTAGTACCAATAAAGATGTCATGCCTGTGGGGCAGCATTTTACAAAACCAGAACACTGTACCAGTGATTTCATGGTAAGAATCCTAAAAGGGAACTTTAAAACAATACAGGAACGTAAGACCTTTGAAGTCAGAATGATTAAATATTTTGACACCCACCAGACAGGACTTAACAAAGATCTGGGTTTTCTAGCCCATTATAAACCATAAAATTGTACTGCTTTGTCACCCTCCTGTCTCCATGCATATCTCCCTGTCCCTCATCCACCCGACTCTTCCTGTCTCTCACCTATCCACCCCCATCCTGTTCGACTGTCACTGGAATGCTTTGATATTTTACTTATATATACTGTCATCTACCACATTTGCTTATTTCCGATCTGACGAAGACGGGCAACCTTCGAAAGCTAATCAAGAAATGTATTAAGTTATGTCCAATAAAAATGGTATCATCTTATTTTCTTTTCCATGTTTTATTTTGTTTTATTTCTATTGATTACCACAAGCTAAAAATGCTACCGTGGCTTAGTAAAAGACCTCCTAAACACCCCAAATCCTTGGGAACTATGTTTTAATCTTATATGTTGTTTTCTGTATGATTGAATTCTGCATGTTATTTAAAATGGTTGAGGTTGTAAATAAATAAATAATAAATATGGCAGAATTTTACATTTTATAGGTTATTGGTACTTTCTATACCGCTTGGACTGGCCAAGTAAGGCTAAGTGGTCGACATACTAAAATACAAATAGGAAAGGAAAGGAAAGGAATGCCATTGTTTAATAGAAAAGGACAGTCATTCACTCTCTATAGAACACTCACGAAAGGAAGTGAGAGGGAAATAGAAGGGAAGGGAAACTTTTTTAAATATAAAGGGGGACAGAAACAAGAGGGTGGGTGATAGAAATAAAGTAAGTATTAGTGAAATGTATGCTCAAGAACTGTGAGGTATTGGCCTCACTGTATTTGTTTTAAGGCTCCTCTCCACCCTTCGCCCAGTGGATTAACCCTCTCCACTATATTCCCCTCCACCGTCCCCTAGTGTTTTTCTGGATTATTTCAGGACTAGGTCAATTATATGAGAATGGTATAGGCAGTCAGTAAGGCTTCACTCTAATCAGTCAGCACACAATAATATAGCATAAGAACACTCACTCTCTGTCCATGACATGTCCCCTGAAAAAAATTTATTTAGTGCATGGTTAGCACGTGCAGGTTTTACAGTTACATAGGGGACCTGAGCGTATCCCACAGTACTTTAAATTTTTTTTTCTGTTTTAGGTACATATCATTCTCCGAGGACAAGCAGGCTGCTTGTTCTCACGACTGGGTGACGTCCGCGGCAGCCCCCACCAACCGGAAGAAGCTTCGCGGGCGGTCCACACGCAGGGCACGCCCACCGCGCATGCGCGGCCGTCTTCCCACCCGTGCGTGACCGTTCCCGCCAGTCTTTTCTTTTCCGCGCCTGGAGAGAGTCGTGCGTCTGCCGCTCTCTCTTAGTCAGCCCCGGAAAACCGTCGCGTTGTTTGCGAATTCGTTTATTTTTTGTTTCTGTTTTCGCGCGCTCCAGTTTTTTCCTTTTTCATTTAAAAAAAAAAAAAAAAAAAAGAGAGCACGCGCTTTATTTTCCCTCGTTTTCTAGCGGGGGCGTCGCGTTGCGGCCTTGTGGCCGCACGGTTGATTATTTTTCGAGGTGTGATTTACCGCCACCATCGACAACTTTAACTTCGCCGACGCGATTTTTCTGTCGATGTCCTCGAAGGTCCCGAGTGGATTTAAGAAGTGTGGTCGGTGCGGCCGGCCTATCTCACAGACCGACACCCACGCTTGGTGCCTCCAGTGCCTCGGGCCGGAGCACAATATCAAGTCGTGTTCTTTGTGTCCTGGTCTCCGGAAACGGACTCAGGTTGCGAGGCAAGTTCTTCGGGACCGTCTTTTTGGAACTTGCACCGGCCCCTCGACGTCAACGGCATCGGTATCGATGGCCGGTTCTTCGGTACCGGTATCGGTGTCCGCGAAATCGACACCGATGGCATCGACCCCAGGAGTACAGGTCCCGTCGGCCCTCCGGTGACGGTAGGGGTGAGAGGCCGCGTGGGCAATCGGCCCCGGTCACTCCCTCTGCTCATGGCCCTCGGGACCGAACCCTGTCTGACCCGGCCCCTCGAGACCGAGGGGGATCGACATCCTCCTCCTCTGTTCCACCGGGCGCCGATGATGGGCACCGCAAAAAACAGAAAAAGCACCGTCATCGGTCCCCATCGGTGCGCCCGGCCCTCGGTGCCGGAGAGGAGTCGACGCCGAAGCGTCCACGTCGAGAGGAGAGGTCCCCCTCGGTAGTGGAGGTACCAATGCGTCAGGGTCCCAGCACTTCGGTGCAGTCTCCTGGACCCGAGCAGCTTCCGGCACCGACGCCTCTACCGGCCCCCCCGTCTTTCCCGACAGCGGGCCTGGACGAGTGCCTCCGAGCCATCCTTCCGGGGATCCTGGAAGGGCTGATGCGCCAGGCTGTGCCGGCGCCGGGGGTGCTTGCGCCCTCGGCGCCGTTGACTGTGGCGCCGGCGAGCTCTAGCCCGGTGCCGAGGCCTTCGACACCGCCGCTGCTTGCGGCGCCGGTCTCGACCACCACGCAGGTGGAGTCCCCGTCGACGTCGATGGAGGGAGCTTCGTCCCCGCCGGCGCGGGAGTCCACCGCTCGACGACACCGAGGCCTCGGTGCCTCGACATCGAGCCGGGCCCGGTTAAGGACTCAGCTACATGAGCTTATGTCCGATACCGAGGAAGAGGCCTCGTGGGGGGAAGAGTAGGACCCCAGATATTTCTCCTCAGATGAGTCTGTGGGCCTTCCCTCTGACCCCACGCCTTCACCAGAGAGGAAGCTCTCGCCTCCTGAGAGCCTCTCTTTTGCCTCCTTTGTAAGGGACATGTCCATTTGCATTCCCTTCCCCGTGGTCTCTGTGGATGAGCCGGGCCCGGTTGAGGACTCAGCTGCATGAGCTTATGTCCGATACCGAGGAAGAGGCCTCGTGGAGGGAGGAGGAGGACCCCAGATATTTCTCCTCAGAGGAGTCTGTGGGCCTTCCCTCCGACCCCACGCCTTCACCAGAGAGGAAGCTCTCGCCTCCTGAGAGCCTCTCCTTTGCCTCCTTCGTCAGGGATATGTCTATTTGCATTCCCTTTCCCGTGGTCTCTGTGGATGAGCCGAGGGCTGAGATGCTCGAGGTCCTCGACTATCCATCACCACCTAGAGAGTCCTCCACGGTGTCGTTGCACAATGTCCTCAAAGAGACACTGCTTCGGAACTGGATGAGACCTTTATCTAATCCCATCATCCCCAAGAAAGCAGAGTCCCAGTACAGAATCCACTCGGACCCAGAGTTAATGCGGCCCCAATTGCCCCATGACTCGGCGGTTGTGGATTCTGCTCTCAAGAGGGCACGGAGTTCGAGGGATACCACCTCGGTGCCCCCGGGGCGGGAGTCTCGCACTCTGGACTCGTTTGGGAGGAAGGCCTACCAATCTTCCATGCTCGTGACCCGCATCCAATCTTACCAGCTCTACACGAGCATCCACATGCGGAACACTGTGAAGCAACTGGCGGACCTGGTTGATAAGCTCCCGCCGGAGCAGTCCAGGCCTTATCAGGAGGTGGTCAGGCAGCTGAAGGCATGCAGAAAGTTCCTGTCCAGGGGTATCTATGACACCTGTGACGTGGCATCTCGTGCTGCGGCCCAAGGTATAGTGATGCGCAGGCTCTCATGGCTGCGTGCCTCTGACCTGGACAACCGCACCCAGCAGAGACTGGCTGACGTCCCTTGCCGGGGGGATAATATTTTTGGCGAGAAGGTCGAGCAGCTGGTGGACCAACTGCATCAGCGGGAAACCGCCCTCGACAAGCTCTCCCACCGGGCGCCTTCAGCATCCACCTCAGCAGGTGGACGTTTTTTCCCGGGCCCGGCAGGCTGCGCCCTAAGCTTTGCCAAGCGTAGGTACACCCAGCCGGCCCTAAGGCCTCGACAGGCACAGGGACAGCCCCAGCACGCTCGTTCTCATCAACAGCGTGCGCCTAAGCAGCCCCCTGCGCCTCCACAGCAAAAGCCGGGGACGGGCTTTTGACTGGATCCACGGGAACATAGCCGCCCTCAAAGTGTCCGTGCCGGACGATCTGCCGGTCGGAGGGAGGTTAAAATTTTTTCACCAAAGGTGGCCTCTCATAACCTCCGACCAGTGGGTTCTCCAAATAGTGCGGTGCGGATACGCCCTAAATTTGGCCTCCCTTCCACCAAATTGTCCTCCGGGAGCTCAATCCTTTAGCTCCCATAACAAGCAGGTACTTGCAGAGGAACTCTCCGCCCTTCTCAGCGCCAATGCGGTCGAGCCCGTACCACCCGGGCAGGGATTCTATTCCAGGTACTTCCTTGTGGAAAAGAAAACAGGGGGGATGCCCCATCCTAGACCTGAGAGGCCTGAACAAATTCCTGGTCAAAGAAAAGTTCAGGATGCTTTCCTTGGGCACCCTTCTGCCAATGATTCAGAAAAACGATTGGCTATGTTCCCTGGATTTAAAGGACGCATACACTCACATCCCGATACTGCCAGCTCACAGACAGTATCTCAGATTTCGCCTGGGCGCACGGCACTTTCAGTATTGTGTGCTGCCCTTTGGGCTCGCCTCTGCCCCACGGGTGTTTACAAAGTGCCTCGTGGTGGCGACGGCGTATCTACGCAAGCTGGGAGTGCACGTGTTCCCATATCTCGACGATTGGCTGGTCAAGAGCACCTCAGAGGCAGGAGCCCTCCGGTCCATGCAGTGCACTATTCAACTCCTGGAGCTGCTGGGGTTTGTGATAAATTACCCAAAGTCCCATCTCCAGCCAACCCAGTCTCTGGAATTCATAGGAGCGCTGCTGAATACCCAGATGGCTCAGGCCTTCCTTCCCGAAGCGAGGGCCAACAATCTCCTGTCCCTGGCTTCGCAGACCAGAGCGTCTCAGCAGGTCACAGCTCGGCAGATGTTGAGACTTCTGGGTCATATGGCCTCCACAGTCCATGTGACTCCCATGGCTCGTCTTCACATGAGATCTGCTCAATGGACCCTAGCTTCCCAGTGGTTCCAAGCCACCGGGAATCTAGAGGATGTCATCCGCCTCTCCACCAGTTGCCGCACTTCACTGCTTTGGTGGACCATTCGGACCAATTTGACCCTGGGACGTCCATTCCAAATTCCACCGCCCACGAAAGTGCTGACGACGGATGCATCTTGCCTGGGGTGGGGAGCTCATGTCGATGGGCTCCACACCCAGGGTCTGTGGTCCCTCCAGGAAAAGGATCTGCAGATCAACCTCCTGGAGCTCCGAGCGATCTGGAACGCACTGAAGGCTTTCAGGGATCGGCTGTCCTGCCAAATTATCCAAATTCGGACAGACAATCAGGTTGCAATGTATTACACCAACAAGCAGGGGGGCACCGGATCTCGCCCCTTGCGTCAGGAAGCCGTCGGGATGTGGCGTTGGGCTTGCCAGTTCGGCATGCTCCTCCAAGCCACATACCTGGCAGGTGTAAACAACAGTCTGGCCGACAGGCTGAGCAGAGTCATGCAACCGCACGTGTGGTCGCTCCATTCCAGAGTGGTACGCAAGATCTTCCGAGAGTGGGGCACCCCCTCGGTGGACCTTTTTGCCTCTCAGACCAACCACAAGCTGCCTCTGTTCTGTTCCAGACTTCAGGCACACGGCAGGCTAGCGTCGGATGCCTTTCTCCTTCATTGGGGGACCGGCCTCCTGTATGCTTATCCTCCCATACCTTTGGTGTGGAAGACCTTACTGAAGCTCAAGCAAGACCACGGCACCATGATTCTGATCGCGCCCTTTTGGCCCCGTCAGATCTGGTTCCCTCTTCTTCTGGAGTTGTCCTCAGAAGAACCGTGGCGATTGGAGTGTTTTCCGACCCTCATTTCGCAGAACGACGGAGCGTTGCTGCACCCCAACCTTCAGTCTCTGGCTCTCACGGCCTGGATGTTGAGGGCGTAGACTTCGCTGCGTTGGGTCTGTCTGAGGGTGTCTCCCGTGTCTTGCTTGCCTCTAGGAAGGATTCCACTAAAAAGAGTTACTTTTTCAAGTGGAGGAGGTTTGTCGTTTGGTGTGAGAGCAAGGCCCTAGAACCTCGATCTTGCCCTGCACAGAACCTGCTTGAATACCTTCTGCACTTATCAGAGTCTGGCCTCAAGACCAACTCAGTAAGGAATCACCTTAGTGCGATTAGTGCTTACCATTATCATGTGGAAGGTAAAGCCATCTCTGGAGAGCCTTTAGTCGTTCGATTCATGAGAGGCTTGCTTTTGTCAAAGCCCCCTATCAAGCCTCCTACAGTGTCATAGGATCTCAACGTCGTCCTCACCCAGCTGATGAAACCTCCTTTTGAGCCACTGAATACCTGCCATCTGAAGTACTTGACCTGGAAGGTCATTTTCTTGGTGGCAGTTACTTCAGCTCGTAGGGTCAGTGAGCTTCAAGCCCTGGTAGCTCATGCTCCATATACCAAATTTCATCACAACAGAGTAGTGCTCCGCACCCACCCAAAGTTCCTGCCGAAGGTGGTGTCGGAGTTCCATCTTAACCAGTCAATTGTCTTGCCAACATTCTTCCTCAGGCCTCATACCCGCCCTGCTGAACGTCAGTTGCACACATTGGACTGCAAGAGAGCATTGGCCTTCTACTTGGAGCGGACACAGCCCCACAGACAGTCCGCCCAATTGTTTGTTTCTTTCGACCCTAACAGGCTAGGGGTCGCTGTCGGGAAACGCACCATCTCCAATTGGCTAGCAGATTGCATTTCCTTCACTTACGCCCAGGCTGGGCTGGCTCTTGAGGGTCATGTCACGGCTCATAGTGTTAGAGCCATGGCAGCGTCAGTGGCCCACTTGAAGTCAGCCACTATTGAAGAGATTTGCAAGGCTGCGACGTGGTCATCTGTCCACACATTCACATCACATTACTGCCTCCAGCAGGATACCCGACGCGACAGTCGGTTCGGGCAGTCGGTGCTGCAGAATCTGTTTGGGGTGTAAATCCAACTCCACCCTCCAGGACCCGAATTTATTCTGTTCAGGCTGCACTCTCAGTTAGTTGTTCTTCGTAGGTCAATTTTCTGTTGTATCCTCGCCATTGCGAGGTTCAATTGACCTGGGTTCTTGTTTTGAGTGAGCCTGAGAGCTAGGGATACCCCAGTCGTGAGAACAAGCAGCCTGCTTGTCCTCGGAGAAAGTGAATGATACATACCTGTAGCAGGTGTTCTCCGAGGACAGCAGGCTGATTGTTCTCACCTACCCTCCCTCCTCCCCTTTGGAGTTGCGTTTTCATCTTTTTTGCTTGTCATTCAACTGGCGGGAACGGTCGCGCACGGGCGGGAAGACGGCCGCGCATGCGCGGTGGGCGTGCCCTGCGTGCGGACCGCCCGCGAAGCTTCTTCCGGTTGGTGGGGGCTGCCGCGGACGTCACCCAGTCGTGAGAACAATCAGCCTGCTGTCCTCGGAGAACACCTGCTACAGGTATGTATCATTCACTGTACCTAATGCAGCTTAGTAAAAGGGCCCCTTAGTTATTTAGGACCAGATATACCAAACGTTTGTCCCATAAACACCAAGGGGCCTATGCAATAAACTCAATGGCTTATGCTATTCATGACATTTTGCTTTGCACGCTAGCAAACAGGACATTGAGAAAACAAGACCCATTTGTTCTCAACCTTTTTTTCCAAAGATTATTTAACCACACTATCTTTTTCCATCTTCTCCTTTCATCTCTTCCCTTTTCTTTAAAGTCCCCATATTGTTTGTAAACCACCTTGACGCCTATGTGCAGATCTTTAGCGGTAGGGTATTGAACTAAATATAATATTGTCACAGTCAGAAACTTTGCCTGTTCCTGGCTTTGGTAGTATATAATAGTGGCCTGACTTTATGTGAAGGGGGAAGTTTTAAAGGTGCTATGGGCCGGATTCTATATAACTCACCTAGAGATCTGTTCCAAAATCAATGTACATTATTTAATTGACTTAACAAGCTAATCAGCATTGATAACAGCACTTAGGGCCCTGTTTACCAAAGTGTGTCAGTGTTTTTAGCACTCATACACTTAGTGCATGTGCTAACCATGTAGGTGCCTATAGGGATATTGTAGGCACATACATGGTTAACACACGTTAAAAATGTTAACATGCCTATAATGCTGCTTAGTAAACAGGGCCCTTAACAAGCAATAATGAGCACTAAATTGGCAATAATTAGAATTTATGCGCACAACTCGCTAAGTGTATTCTGAAATGAACTGCGCCTAAATTATAATGTGGGCAGTTCAAAAGGGGTGTGGCTATGGGCAGAGAAATGGGGATTTCATGGGCGTTCCAAAATTTATATTCATAGTTATAGAATATGTCCCAAAGTGCATAAATATACAAGAAGACATAGCTGCCGAGAGGGGGGGGGGGGGGGGGGGGGCAGGGGGGACAAAATTCTCCAGGCCCGGGCCTCCAAGGGGGACCCGGCGGCACAGTCCCACTCGCCCTCCGTCTTCGACTGTCTGCCACTGGGCCGGGCCCCCTGCATTGAAATCACAGTGCCTCTCACCTCCATGTGAAAGCGCTGCAGGCAGCAGGGCAGCAGATCGCCTCCCTTTGGGCCTCCTTCCCTCCTTGTGCCCCGCCCTTGAGGAAGTTACATCAGATGAGAGCGGGACATAGGGAGGGAAGGAGGCCTGAAGGGAGGTGATCTGCTGCCCTGCCTGCAGCGCTTTCACACGGAGGTGAGAGGCGCTGTGATTTCAATGCAGGGGGCCTGGCCCGGTGGCGGACGGAGTCGGGTGGGTGGTGGGGGAGCGGCGGGGGCGGGGCCCCGGGGGCTGCCTTGCCCCAGCCCCGGCCAAGTCTCTCGGTGGTCCTGCAAGCAGAGCCACATTTTCATTTGTGTAAATAGATGCACATAGTTTTAGGTGCTTGGATTTCAACTAAGCAGATTCTATATACCGTGCCTAAATCTAGGTGCCACTTATAGAATACGTTTAAGGTGGCCCTTTATGTCAAACTTCCTCCTTCCCCAGTTGCTGAAATCTGTAGTGGGTCATAAGAAGGAGTAAGGAGCACCCTTTCTTTCTTCACTCACTCACAGCCATGGCCTAGGCAATGCCTAAAAATATCCTCTTTATTGAAGCCCTACCTCTCTGAAACCTCACTCTCTTAAATACAAATGACAACATAGTTTCTACCAAGCATACTCCAAAGTACCACAGCAGTAGAGGGCTCCTGCCAACTTGGAAAATGGCACTAGCTATTCCCTAGCACTTCTTTTCAATTTAATGCTAGGGATAAGTTGGCATCAGTGGGGTAGGAGTGAATAGGATTCACTCTTACCCTTTGGGCCCTAGGGATGTGCATAGTTTGCCTAATAGGCAATTATTTCAAGGGTACCCGGAGGTATAACACTGCTCTTGATTCTGGATGATTTTACCAACATTACTGTGTGTGGGAGATACTTTCTAAAATTTTTCTAATGTGTTTGACAAATGACAGATTGACAGGACTAGATACAAGGTCCTTCTTTTATTCACAGAACTCATATGTCATGGAAGACGATAAAAGAAAGAGGAAGACCACAGAAGCGGAAGACAGAGGTCCACTACATATAAAAGTCCACACAAAAGGAGTAGTGTGACCAGCAAGGCTCTCTCAATAACAACAGGAAGACATAACTACAGTGGAAAGACTGTATTCTTATAGTGCCCAACACATAACCGTGCTTCGGCCAAGTGCCTGCCTCAGAGGTCTTAAATAGCCAAAGTAAATAGGCTTAAAAGTATAATACACTTGTTGTCTTGAAAAAGGCGCAAAGTACAGATAGAACCCAAAAGTCCACAATGAGGATGATGGCTGCAGGAAGATGATAATGCATACCTCCTCACACTGCCCTACCAAAGTGCACTGGACCCATCTCCAAGTGTGAGACAGGAATAAGCCGGTCTTCATGCCTGTGCAATTTGTGGTTTCTCTTCTGAGACTACCAACAGTGTCCTTTAATTAATGCCACACTGCAATGAGGTTCTTTTGGATCTAGGCTGCCACTTCCTTTTCCATAGACCATCAAACGACTTTCAGATGCTAATGGCTTTTGGTCACTTCCTACCAGAGATGGATTTGAAGTGGTGACATAGGAAAGCTCTGACAACCCTGGGCCAGTTCCCTGAGCTACTATATGTGCTCCCATGCAAATTCTTATTTCTTTTCTATTAAGGATAAGTACTTTACAGTGTATTAGCAATTACAATGTGAAACAATGCTTTCTTGAGCTGAAGTAGGTTTTGGTTTTGAAAGCTAGTCAAAAAATATATTAAAGTTAGTCTAATAGAAAGTATCACCTTATTTTCCATTTTGGAAAAGAGATGGCTAAGGGGAGATATGATTGAGGTCTACAAAATCCTGCGTGGTAAATGTGAATTGACTTTTTTACTTTTTCAAAAAGTACAAAGTCTAGGGGACACTCAATGAAGTTACATGGAAATACTTTTAACAAATAGAATGAAATATTTTTTTCACTCAAATAATAGTTAAGCTCTGGAACTCGTTGCTGGAGAATGTAGTAACAGTAGTTAGTGCATCTTGATTTAAAAATTTTGGACAAGTTCCTGGAGGAAAAGTCCATAGTCTGCTATTGAGATAGACATTGGGGAAAGTCACTGCTTGCCCTAGGATTGGTATCATGGAATGTTGCTTCTATTTGGGTTTCTGCCAGATACATGTGACCTGGATTGCTCACTGTTAGAAACAGGATACTGGGCTAGATGAATTGGTCTGACCCAGTACAGCTATTCTTACGTTCTTATTTATTAATGCATGGCAATGACAAAGTAAAACTACATCATGAAGACAAAATGATTCGCCAGTCCTAAAACAATTAGGTGGGGGACGTTATCAACATAAGCTACCATTAAGACATGTTATTTCACTATTAACTCCAGTTATTAATAACTAGGTTTCATTGCATAAAATGGGACCTGTGCTAAAACATTCACTAGCAACGGATATGATACATTGTGATATGAGACAGTATAATATATGGTTTGTTTTATGTTGTGTGGCTGTCTATGCTTTTATACCTATGACATTTGCTCGTTTCCATTTTGATTTTCATTCTTTTCTAGATAGACCTTGTCGACTTGCCACCCAGGAATGATAAAAGATCAGCCCGCACATTCCTCAATCTGCACTTCCCCAGCTGTAAAGGTCTAAAGTACAAACTAACACATGCATCCAGCTTTTCCTATATGGGCACGCAATTATGGAATGCACTACCACGTCACTTAAAAACTATCTATGAACTAACTAACTTTCGCAAACCTCTGAAGACCTATTTCTTCAGTAAGGCATATCACAACGATTAATAATCGAAACCGTAACACACCACCACTTTACCTTAAACTCTGACTGATTCTTTCAATGCCTTTTTACGTAACTCTACTATACCATCCTACTCTTATGTAACACCAACTGTAACTATTACTCTGGAATGGCGAATGCCATAGCGGAACATTGTAAGCCACATTGAGCCTGCATATAGGTGGGAAAACGTGGGATACAAATGCATCAAATAAATACAGTGGTGGAAATAAGTATTTGATCCCTTGCTGATTTTTGTAAGTTTGCCCACTGACAAAGACATGAGCAGCCCATAATTGAAGGGTAGGTTATTGGTAACAGTGAGAGATAGCACATCACAAATTAAATCCGGAAAATCACATTGTGGAAAGTATATGAATTTATTTGCATTCTGCAGAGGGAAATAAGTATTTAATCCCTCTGGCAAACAAGACCTAATACTTGGTGGCAAAACCCTTGTTGGCAAGCACAGCGGTCAGACGTCTTCTGTAGTTGATGATGAGGTTTGCACACATGTCAGGAGGAATTTTGGTCCACTCCTCTTTGCAGATCATCTCTAAATCATTAAGAGTTCTGAGCTGTCGCTTGGCAACTCGCAGCTTCAGCTCCCTCCATAAGTTTTCAATGGGATTAAGGTCTGGTGACTGGCTAGGCCACTCCATCACCCTAATGTGCTTCTTCCTGAGCCACTCCTTTGTTGCCTTGGCTGTATGTTTTGGGTCATTGTCGTGCTGGAAGACCCAGCCACGACCCATTTTTAAGGCCCTGGCGGAGGGAAGGAGGTTGTCACTCAGAATTGTACGGTACATGGCCCCATCCATTCTCCCATTGATGCGGTGAAGTAGTCCTGTGCCCTTAGCAGAGAAACACCCCCAAAACATAACATTTCCACCTCCATGCTTGACAGTGGGGACGGTGTTCTTTGAGTCATAGGCAGCATTTCTCTTCCTCCAAACACGGCGAGTTGAGTTCATGCCAAAGAGCTCAATTTTTGTCTCATCTGACCACAGCACCTTCTCCCAATCACTCTCGGCATCATCCAGGTGTTCACTGGCAAACTTCAGAAGGGCCGTCACATGTGCCTTCCGGAGCAGGGGGACCTTGCGGGCACTGCAGGATTGCAATCCGTTATGTCGTAATGTGTTACCAATGGTTTTCGTGGTGACAGTGGTCCCAGCTGCCTTGAGATCATTGACAAGTTCCCCCCTTGTAGTTGTAGGCTGATTTCTAACCTTCCTCATGATCAAGGATACCCCACGAGGTGAGATTTTGCGTGGAGCCCCAGATCTTTGTCGATTGACAGTCATTTTGTACTTCTTCCATTTTCTTACTATGGCACCAACAGTTGTCTCCTTCTCGCCCAGCGTCTTACTGATGGTTTTGTAGCCCATTCCAGCCTTGTGCAGGTGTATGATCTTGTCCCTGACATCCTTAGACAGCTCCTTGCTCTTGGCCATTTTGTAGAGGTTAGAGTCTGACTGATTCACTGAGTCTGTGGACAGGTGTCTTTCATACAGGTGACCATTGCCGACAGTTGTCTGTCATGCAGGTAACGAGTTGATTTGGAGCATCTACCTGGTCTGTAGGGGCCAGATCTCTTACTGGTTGGTGGGGGATCAAATACTTATTTCCCTCTGCAGAATGCAAATAAATTCATATACTTTCCACAATGTGATTTTCCGGATTTAATTTGTGATGTGCTATCTCTCACTGTTACCAATAACCTACCCTTCAATTATGGGCTGCTCATGTCTTTGTCAGTGGGCAAACTTACAAAATCAGCAAGGGATCAAATACTTATTTCCACCACTGTAAATAAAATAAAATAAAGGGAAATGGGACTTGATATACTGCCTTTTTGAGGTTTTTGCAACTACATTCAAAGTGGTTTATGTATATTCAGGTACTTATTTTGTACCAGGAGCAATGGAGGGTTAAGTGACTTGCCCAGAGTCACAAGGAGCTGCAGTGGGAATTAAACTCAGTTCCCCAGGATCAAAGTCCACTGCACTAACCACTAGGCTACTCCTTCACACCACTCAGAAGGTCTGTCCTATGGGCAATATATCAAATTTTAAATAAACTTGGAAACTTGGTAAAATAACGTCTTAACAGTAGTTTTAGGTACTGGCATATCAACTAAGCCTATTCTATATACAGTGGCTAAAACTAGGCGCCGCTTATAGAATACAGTTAGGTAAAACATTTCCACATGGATTTTTTTTAGGAACCATCTATATACATAGAATCCCCCCCTTAGTGGTTAGCCTGGTCACTGACTATGTTGCACGACGTAGAGGGGCATAATCGAACGGCGCAGGCCAAATAGATGGCCGGCCATCTATTTGGCTGACGCCGCAAAGAGCAGCCCCGAACCGTATTATCGAAAAAGATGGCCGGCCATCTTTCGTTTTGATAATACGGTTGGCAAATGTCAGAGATAGCCGGGTTTGAGATGGCCGGCATCGGTTTTCGCCGATAATGGAAACTAATGCCGGCGATCTCAAACCCGGCCAAATCCAAGGCATTTGGTTATGGGAGGAGCCAGCATTTGTAGTGCAGTGGTCCCCCTGACATACCAGAACACCAACTGGGCACCCTAGGGGGCACTGCAGTGGACTTCAAAAATAGCTCCCAGGTGCATAGCTCCCTTACCTCGGGTGCTGAGCCCCCCAAACCCCCCCCAAACCCATTCCCCACAACTGTACACCACTACCATAGCCCTTAGGGATGAAGGGGGGCACCTACATGTGGGTACAGTGGGTTTTGGAGGGCTTAACATTTACCACCACAAGTGTAACATGTAGGGGGGGGGGATGGGCCTGGGTCTACCTGCCTGAAGTGCACTGCACCCACTAAATACTGCTCCAGGGACCTGCATACTGCTGTCAGGGGAGCTGTGTATGACATTTGAGGCTGGCATAGAGGCTGGCAAAAAAAATATTTTTTGGGGAGGTGGGAGGGGGTTGGTGACCACTGGAGGAGTAAGGGGTCATTGGTCAGTTGGGGCACCTTTTTAAAGCTTGGTCCTGAAAAAAAGGGACCAAGTGAAGCCAGCGAAATGCTCATCAGGTCCGGCTTTCTTTTTTCCATTATCGGGCGAAGCCGGCCATCTCGTGAGCACGCTTTGTCCCGCCCCCGTCCCGCCTTCACTACCCTACCAACACGCCCCCTTGAAGTTTGGCCGGCTCCACGACGGAGAGCAGTTGGCGCCGGCCAAAATTGGCTTTCGATTATACCGATTTGGCCGGGTTCAGGAGATCACTGGCCATCTCCCGATTTGTGTCGGAAGATGGCTGGCGATCTCCTTCGAAAATAAGCTGGATAGCCAGCTAGCACCAATATTCATTGGCTGACCGGCTAAGTTTAGTGGCCAGATAGACCTGGTGAGTTGATAAATATTAGCTTAACTGACCTTTTTTAGCAGGGGGGTGGGAAGGAAATTCAATGCTGGTCACCGGATACAGCCTTGGCATTGAATTTTGGGGTTTGTTGCCAACAGCTGGAGTTAGCCAGGCTCCCTCCACAGTCTCAATATTGGGCCCTGTGAGAACAAATGACTTATAACAGCAGGTGAAACACATGCTGGTGTCAGCCCTGGTTTTCAGCGAATGCCGGTTTATATTATTCATATATTCTAAGGCATTGAAATCAGGCAGATTCATACTCATTGTGACAAAGATGATCTTGAGGATACGCAAGTGGATGTACCACTATTGACTTTTTCTTCTGTTAGTCTAATTATTGTTTTATCCCTCTGCTTTTGGAGTGCTACAATTAACAGTTTGGCAAATACCCCATATAGCTACAATTAAGTCAAAAATAGAGCAAGCAGCTGTTTTTGCATTAATTAAATCAGGCAGCACAAATTTAGGAATGCGGAAAACCATATTTGTAAAGCATAATTTTGACTCTTGGCATTAAAAAAAAAAAAGGCTCAGCCGTACACCCTACACCATCTGTTTGAAGCAAGGTTCCAGTAGTCACAGTATAAATAACCACACATTCCTCCTCTTGACAATAGAAGAACATGCACAGATTCTTGAAGCCTATATTTAAGGATTCTTTTTTTCCAGCGGCAAAGCAAAACATATTCCAAGCTGTTATCTCTTTGAGGACTTCAGTACGGTGTGCTTCCAAATAAAACTCTGGAACGATATTTTTCTTTCTAACAACAAAATCATTGTCATCACAAAAGTCACAGAGAATCAGTTTCGTTACTAAGTCACTGAAGGCCTTTGGAGAGTTGAACATGCTGGATTCAAGCTTTCAAAATGGGTTGCCTATGTCCCACATGTCAGCTGGGAGAAATATTTCCAAAACAGTCACACTAGGGTACCGCAGTTGCTCCTAAATGAGGCTAGCTGCAATGAATATTCATGAGACATATTTGGACATCTCTGATCCAGGGAACTGGGAAATTTGTATACTTTTGATATTTTGTAAACCAGACATGATTAAGGGTCTCTAGGTCAGGGTTTGAGAACCACAGCTGTGTACGAGTCACATACAAAAGACAAATGGTCAGTTTATTCTGCCATGCTTCCTAATCAAGTATTTTAGCAAATGAGGATAGTCCACAGGAAGAGAATCAGTCAACCACCATAAACACTGAAATTATATGCCATTGGAAAGTTTTCAGTTCTTTTTTTCTTTTTAAGTTTAAAAAGCTCAGCAGAAAAACCTGTCCACTAACTTTGCAGTGCTGTACTCAGCTTTCTATCTCTCAGTATTCAGCAGCTGGGGTATCATACATTTTGCTTCCCTCTTCTCCATTTCTCCTAATATTCAGGTCAAACCTAGTATGGCTGTGATGTTCCATTAGTCATATATAAAACTTGAAATCAGCCAATCATGTCGTCTCTGCCTGACTTTAGGGTCTATGTTTCAACCTGTATTGAAATTAGCAAGACAACACACATTATCTGCTGCTTATAATGTAGTAGGAAGTAGGTAGTGCACGTCCTCAGGACACATTTAGCCAACCAGAATGAAAATGAACGACATAGATTGCATGAACTATCTTCATTGTATGTAAATCTATTTCACTGTATGTAAATCTATATGATGTATTGTTATATTTCTGGGTTGTAAGCCAGTAAACTACTGTAATCCCCTGTTAAATTAGGATTACTAATGAGAGTAAGTCCCTGAGAGAGAGTCGCTGAGGGGAGTGACTGCAAGTTCCCTGGATTGGAGAAAGCCCCAGCCCAGTGGGAGTGATTAGGGAATAAGATGCAGAAAGATAGTGCATAGGTTGGAGTTAGTAACAGTTCTGGGAGGAGATTGGAGGAATAAAAGTTTTTGCCTGTGTAAACACAGGGTCCTTGGTTGCCCAGAGGTCTTAGGATCACCTACAAACCCCTATCAAGTGACCAATGAGGAGGAAGGGTGTCCTGGATTGCAGGGTAAAGTTTGGGCTGAAATTAAGGAGCAGTTATTGTTCTATTCACAGTAACTGGAGAAGAAGCCAGAGCTTTGGGAAGATTGGGGAGTCCTGCCCACAAACGGGGTTCAGGGCAGGATGGTGCCTGCTCAAGGCTGGGGTGTAGCCCTGCGAGGTGCATCCTTGGAAGGAGGACAGCCGGAAGGGTCTGGGCCTTAAGGTACATCTGGATTCCAGGATAGGCATGGACAGTGTTGCTGATATGTACATATCCTTGTAAATAATCTCAAGAAGGGCAGTGGTAAAGGTGTTCCTCCTGGGAGCAACGGAAGTCTGGATTTAACATATTTAGAAACTAATTAAATGACTGGTTGGAGATAAATTTAATTTGCCACCTGCCTGTTGCAGAAAGTTCAATAAAAGTTGAGTTATTGTTTAAGCCGCTGGAGTGCGGTGTGGTTCCTGGACTGTACAGTAAGTGGAACCCTGAATGGACAAGTATCTCCCAGACCCCCTGGATTGCTAATCCAGACCATCACCCACTCCCAGCTCAACTGGAGATCAATTATAGCCTGAATGAGTGGTATATGTCTATGTGCCCAGGAGCAGAGCTAGAACCGGGTGAGACCTGGGTTACACTACGATAGATTGATCTCATGCCAGCTGGCCAAGGAGAGCAGCTATGCCTCAGTAGGTCAGGGGACGGGTGGACAGGCAGGATGAGGAGCTAGGCCCCACTGATCATGGACAGATACAGTGGGGGAAATAAGTATTTGATCCCTTGCTGATTTTGTAAGTTTGCCCACTGACAAAGACATGAGCAGCCCATAATTGAAGGGTAGGTTATTGGTAACAGTGAGAGATAGCACATCACAAATTAAATCCGGAAAATCACATTGTGGAAAGTATATGAATTTATTTGCATTCTGCAGAGGGAAATAAGTATTTGATCCCTCTGGCAAACAAGACCTAATACTTGGTGGCAAAACCCTTGTTGGCAAGCACAGCGGTCAGACGTCTTCTGTAGTTGATGATGAGGTTTGCACACATGTCAGGAGGAATTTTGGTCCACTCCTCTTTGCAGATCATCTCTAAATCATTAAGAGTTCTGGGCTGTCGCTTGGCAACTCGCAGCTTCAGCTCCCTCCATAAGTTTTCAATGGGATTAAGGTCTGGTGACTGGCTAGGCCACTCCATGACCCTAATGTGCTTCTTCCTGAGCCACTCCTTTGTTGCCTTGGCTGTATGTTTTGGGTCATTGTCGTGCTGGAAGACCCAGCCACGACCCATTTTTAAGGCCCTGGCGGAGGGAAGGAGGTTGTCACTCAGAATTGTACGGTACATGGCCCCATCCATTCTCCCATTGATGCGGTGAAGTAGTCCTGTGCCCTTAGCAGAGAAACACCCCCAAAACATAACATTTCCACCTCCATGCTTGACAGTGGGGACGGTGTTCTTTGGGTCATAGGCAGCATTTCTCTTCCTCCAAACACGGCGAGTTGAGTTCATGCCAAAGAGCTCAATTTTTGTCTCATCTGACCACAGCACCTTCTCCCAATCACTCTCGGCATCATCCAGGTGTTCACTGGCAAACTTCAGACGGGCCGTCACATGTGCCTTCCGGAGCAGGGGGACCTTGCGGGCACTGCAGGATTGCAATCCGTTATGTCGTAATGTGTTACCAATGGTTTTCGTGGTGACAGTGGTCCCAGCTGCCTTGAGATCATTGACAAGTTCCCCCCTTGTAGTTGTAGGCTGATTTCTAACCTTCCTCATGATCAAGGATACCCCATGAGGTGAGATTTTGCGTGGAGCCCCAGATCTTTGTCGATTGACAGTCATTTTGTACTTCTTCCATTTTCTTACTATGGCACCAACAGTTGTCTCCTTCTCGCCCAGCGTCTTACTGATGGTTTTGTAGCCCATTCCAGCCTTGTGCAGGTGTATGATCTTGTCCCTGACATCCTTAGACAGCTCCTTGCTCTTGGCCATTTTGTAGAGGTTAGAGTCTGACTGATTCACTGAGTCTGTGGACAGGTGTCTTTCATACAGGTGACCATTGCCGACAGCTGTCTGTCATGCAGGTAACGAGTTGATTTGGAGCATCTACCTGGTCTGTAGGGGCCAGATCTCTTACTGGTTGGTGGGGGATCAAATACTTATTTCCCTCTGCAGAATGCAAATAAATTCATATACTTTCCACAATGTGATTTTCCGGATTTAATTTGTGATGTGCTATCTCTCACTGTTACCAATAACCTACCCTTCAATTATGGGCTGCTCATGTCTTTGTCAGTGGGCAAACTTACAAAATCAGCAAGGGATCAAATACTTATTTCCCCCACTGTACAAGCAACAAAGTGGGAACCCACTCACACACAGGGGCTGATGGCTTATCAGGAATCCACTCTTACACTGAAGCTGGCAGTTTCACTGGAACCCACTCAGACAGAAGCTGAAAGCAGTAGTCACATTACTGTCCCCATAATTGCATAAACTTGGACACCCAACTGTACAATTAACATGCAAAGCTTGGTGCCCAAGTTTCACAATAGTCAGTTGCATGCCTTTTGTGTGTGTGGGTTCCAGCTATGTTGTTTGCTCTGTGATGTTCCCTGTAGCCTGTATCAACCAATTACCAGAGAGATACAGCCAGTAATAGCCAGAGCTGGTACAAGGTAGTGGATGCCCTAGTCTGCGCTAATTTTTAAGCTAGGGCCATTGTGGGTCCAAAAATGCTGAAGGAGAACCAACAAATATCTTCATACTTGGGGTTCCTACCAGAACACTTGGCCTTGGTCACACATGCAGAACACAGACAAGACCTCAAACAACACTCTAAGATGTCAGACTCTGCAAGCTGTACAACACCAGAGAAATACAAAGAAATGCATTTCTTCCTGACAGGGTCACCGAGGTGGGGGGAGGGGGGGGGGGTGGCATCAGAGTCTCTCTCTCTCTCCTACTCCTGACAGGATCCAGGTGATCATGTCCCAACTGGAGCAGGAGAGACAAGAGAGAAAGAGCAGTCGCAGGGGCAGGCCAAGTGGCAGAATGAAGAAGAGCAGTGCTGGAGGAAGATCTCTTCTGCTGGTGGGGCCTGGGGATCCCCGGCAGCCAAAGTATTTACAGTTGCAGTGGGTGGGGGACGGCAGCAGTGGCGGGGGGGCAGTGGCAGTGGTGTCAATGATGATCCTTGGGGGAGGGGCGGCGGTGCTGCCCCGGCCCGGTTCAGTCTCTCGGCGGCCCAGCTTCCTGAACAATGTATTGTTTATTGTTTATTATTTACTATACCGTTACTTATTGCTAGCAAAACAGAACGGTTGACATAAAAGAAAAAATTTAAAACATATAAAAACACTCATAATAACATCTAGGAAATCCAATAATTGATAGGAAAGCACAGCAAATCAAATATACAATAATTAGTAACAAACTAATAATCCTAAATAACCACATGCTTAACATGCATCATAATTCAAGCTATAAGACTAACATCTCTTTCCTAATTTTTTTTTATCCTTTATTCTGCATTGTTATTAAATGTATTTTGAAAAAGGTATGTTTTTAGAGCTTTTTGGAAACAAATATATGTATCTTCAAGTCTTAGTAGTTTTGGAAGACTATTCCAAAGTGAAGGCGATAAATAAAAGAAAGCTGACTTTCGTGTGGATTCTCATCTAGCCCTTGTTAATGGAGGAATAACTAATCTGTTATCTGTTAACGATCTAAGGGTACATATCGGTGCGTAAGGTATAGAGGGGCATAATCGAACGAAAACGTCTATCTCCATGGGCGTTTATCTCCGAGAATGGGTCCGTGAAGGGGCGGATCGAACCGTATTTTTGCAAAAAATAGACTTCCATGTTTTATTCGACAATTTGTGAGCTGGGTGTTTTTGTTTTTCAGCGATAATGGAAAAAGAAAGCGCCCAGCTCAAAAATGAATAAATCCAAGGCATTTGTTCGTGGGAGGGGCCAGGATTCGTAGTGCACTGGTCCCCCTCACATGCCAGGACACCAACCGGGCACCCTAGGGGGCACTTTTACAAAAACAAAAAAAAAGGTAAAAGAGCTCCCAGGTGCATAGCACCCTTCCCTTGTGTGTTGAGCCCCCCAAATCCCCCTCAAAACCCACTGCCCACAAGTCTACACCATTACTATAGCCCTAAGGGGTGAAGGGGGGCACCTACATGTGGGTACAGTGGGTTTGGGGGGTTGGACGACTAATAAGCAATAAGCAGCACAATTGTAACAGGTAGGGGGGGATGGGCCTGGGTCCACCTGCCTGAAGTCCACTGCACCCCCTAACAACTGCTCCAGGGACCTGCATACTGCTGCCAGGGAGGTGGGTATGACATTTGATGGTGAAAATAAAAAGTTGTGAAACATCATTTTTTTGTGGTGGGAGGGGGTTAGTGACCACTGGGGGAGTCAGGGGAGGTCATCCCCGATTCCCTCTGGGGGTAATCTGGTCATTTAGGGCACTTTTTGGGGCCTTATTCGTGAAAAAACAGGGTCCAGGAAAAGTGCCCTAAATTCTAGCTACAAACGCATACTTTTTTTTCCATTATTGGCGAAAGGCGCCCATCTCTGTTCGGGTGATAACCATGCCCCAGTCCCGCCTTCACCACGCCTCCAAAACGCCCCCGTCAACTTTGTACGCTTCTGCGATGGAGTGCAGTTGAAAACGTCCAAGTTCGACTTTCGATTATACCGCGTTATTCGTTTTTGTGAGATAAACGTCTATCTCCCGATTTAGGTCGGAACTTGGGCATTTTTCTCGTTCGATTATAAGCAGGATAGTAAGATTAGCCAAATATAATGGAGTTAGTAAATGTAGCGCTTTATATGTCAAAATATAAATATAAAAGCTAAAGACAACAGATGCAAATTTTCAGAACTCACATATTTCAAAAACTAAATGGAATTTGAAATCATATTTCCTACCTTTGTGGTCTGGTGATTTTATTTTTCTACATAAGAACGTAAGAGTAGCCATACTGGGTAGGACCAGTGGTACATCTAGCTCAGTATCCTATTTTCTAAACAGTGGCCAAGCCAGGTCACAAGTACCTGGCAGAATCCCAAATTGTGCCAACACTCCATACTATAAATTCCAGGGCAAGCAGTTGCTTCTCCCTGTCTGTATCAATAGCAGGCTATGGACTTTTCCTCCAGGAAATTGTCCAAACCTTTTTAAAACCCAGATATGCTAACTGCTGTTACCACATCATCCGGCAAAGAGTTCCAGAGCTTAACTATTTGTTGAGTGAAAAAGTATTTCCTCCTATTTGTTTTAAAAGTATTTCCATGTAACAAAGATTTACTTCTACTCGTTCTACACCACTCAGGATTTTGTACATCTCAATAATTTCTCCCCTCATTAGTCTCTTTTCCAAACTGAAGAGCCCTAACCTCTTTAGTCTTTCCTCATGCAAGAGGAGTTCCATCCCCTTTATCATTTTGGTCGCTCTTCTTTGAACCTTTTCTAATTCTGCTATATCTTTTTTGAGATACGGCGACCAGAACTGAATGCAATACTCAAGGTGCGGACGTACCATGGAGCAATACAAAGGCATTATAGTATTTTCAGTCTTATTCACCATCCTTTTCTCATAATTCCTAGCATTATATTTGCTTTTGTGGCCACCGCCGCACACTGAACGGAAGATTTCAGCATATTACCTACAACGACACCCAGATCTTTTTCTTGAGCGCTGACCCCCAAGGTGGACCCTAGCATCAGGTAATTATGATTTGGATTATTTTTTCCAATGTGCATCACCTTGCATTTGTATTCACCATCTCTTTTCTAATAATTCCTAGATATCCTATTTGCTTTTCTGGCCACCACCGCACACTGAGCGGAAGATTTCAGCATATTATCTACAATGACACCCAGATCTTTTTCTTGAGCACTGACTCCCAAGGTGGACCCTAGCATCAGGTGATTATATTTCACAGTCTGCATGTGTTTTAACAACGTTGAATAGTTTTGTATCATCTGCAAATCTGATCACCTCACTCATCATTCTGATTTCCATATCATTTAGAAATGTGTTAAATAGTACCGGTCCAAGTACAGATCCCTGCGGCACTCCACTGTTCACCCTCCTCCACCGAGTCTCTGGTTGCACTTCTCTTTGTATGTGCTCTTAATTCTGTTTCCATGGCCTCCTTGTTCATTTGTTGTTTCTTTTCTCTTCTTCTTCACTTTCTGCCCTACATACGTCCACTTTTAGCACTGATTTTTCACTTTCTTACATTTTTCTGCCTCTTCAGATCTATCTACATTTCCATCTCTTCACTTCTCCTGCATCCATGTGCACCATCTTCTTCCTTTCATCTCTCCTGTTCTCCAGCCTTAGTGATCCTCCCTTTCTCTTCACGTCCCTTGCATCCAACATCACTCCTCTGCATCCCTCCTGTCTCCTTTTCTCGAGAAATGTCCCTCTGTGTCCCTATTGCTACATTCTCTCCCCATCCAGCATCTCTTTGCTGTGTCTCTTCTCCTCCCCCCAAAGTCCAGGTAGTCCAACATCTCTTTCATTTTCCTGCATCCCATGGTAAGCAGCCCCTCATCCCCTGTCTGGCATCATTCATTCTAGCTCTCCCTCCCCAAGGATGGCATCTTCTCATCTCCCCCCCTCCAGGGCAGATCTTTGTGACTCTGGGTAAGTCACTTTGCCCCAGGTGCAAAATAAATACATATCTATCTATCTATCTATCTATCTATCTATCTATCTATCTATCTATCTATCTATCTATCTATCTATCTATCTATCTATCTATCTATCTATCTATCTATCTATCTATCTATCTATCTAAATATATATGTAAACCACTTTGATTGCAACCACAGAAAGCTGGTATATCACATCCCATCCCATCCCCTTTCCATAGTTGCTGGATTTGCTCCTATATGTAATTGCAAAACCTCCAAAGCATTTTGGATGGAAATTAAAACACACTGATTCTCTCCTTTTCCTAATGTACTGCCTCAGGGCATGCAACCTTAGTCTAATAGCCTGTTTCCAAAAACCATCTTTCAGCACCATTTAAATTGGCATGAAATTGAATTTCTGCTTGCTCCATGCTGTTTTGTTGCACAGATTTTGTACTTCCACCAGCCTTAAGAAACTGTTACTTCTATTTGTATATTTTATCGATGAGAGGTTTTCATTCCTGACTTGCTTTCCAAATGTTCTTTTTTTTCTCCCATTTCTTCTAATCATTCTGACTGTTTTAGCCCTTTTTATGAAGTTGCCAACAACAATAGCAGTTGTTCTGTTTCTCTAACTTTGTAAGCAGAGGTCTGTGTTTTTAATTGTTTTTCAAAAGACTTTCCTCTTGAAAGAAAGAAATCTCCTTGACCACATCAGTTCTCTGGTGTTGTTTTCTTTCTTTGATTTTGATCTGAGGCTTTCATATCATGTTGGAATAATCTATGAAATATCCAGTGTTATCCAGAGGTTACGGATTTTGAACATCTGGATCACCTTGAGATTCCATAGTTCTTTTCTGATTTATGTTGATAGAAAAGTTGGCCAGATCTGAGGGATAAAAGTTTTATCATCACATTATGCCAATTGTAGGCTCTAGCCTTCACATGATCCTACTCCCTGGTGTCTTTCATTTCCATCTCTCCTGTGATTTTTCCTTAAGGGTACTCTTTGAATTTGTACACTAGGTGAATCCGATTGCACTATTGAAACCTGCGGTGGTTTCTCAGGGGCCAGTACAATCATCTAATTTTACCATGTTTGGGGTTTATTGGGGTGATAGTATCTGAGGATCTCAAAGAGGTGAAATAATGTGACAAGTCAGTGACCAAAGTCAGACGGATGCTCAGCTGCACAGAAAGGGAAATAAACCAGCAGAAAAGAGGCGATGCTAATGTCTTATATAAATCATTGATGAGGCTTCCCTTGGAGTACTGTGTTCCGTTTTGGAGGCTGTATCTCAGTAAAGATATAAAGAGACTGGAGGAAGTTCAGAGGAAAGTGACCAAAATGGTGAGAGGTCTGCATGAGAAGCCATATGAGGATATATTAGAGGTCTTAAATATGTATACCCTAGAGGCAGAAGGGTCATAGGAGATATCATACAGACCTTTAAATTCTTGAAAGGTATTAGAGAATAAATAAATCTTTTTTCAAAATAAAGCTTTAGAACTAGATAACATAATATGAAAGGTAGCTGACTCAATAATTGCACTGGGAAATATTTTTTCACAGAAAGGGTGGTAGATGCCTGGAATGCCCTCTCAGCAAAGGTGGTGGAACAAATATAGTGAATGAATTCAAAAAGGACTATGATGTACAGAGAGGATCCTTAAAAGACAAGAGAATGGAAACCAAGCATAGAATGTGTCAGCTTAGAAGAGCAGTGAAATGACATTTTTTGCACTTCTAAGGTTACACCCCTTACTGGGCCAGATTGATCTTATCTGCCATCATTTACTATATTACTCTATGATCTATCATCATTTTGGTCCTGTACCGCCAGTGCACAACTCGAGCTAACACTCACTTGTGAGGTTCACCTTCTTCACCTCCACCTCTGTGATGGGTGAAGTGTACCTAATTAATTCTCACACAACCGGTTGTCAATTCAGCAAATAGCAGTCAATAATCATAAGTGAAACCAAAGTGCAAGCAACTACTAATACATAGAAAAAGAGGAAAAAATAGATTACAATTGGGAAGAGCTAGGAGACACCTGGCTTCCCAATTGCCCGGTTGGAAATACATAGATAAATGAATAAATTGGTGAAAATATACATCTGAAGTAAAGCAAAATAAAATGAAGTAAAACAAACAGGTTCTAAGCATATAAAATGCACGATATGACATATAAAACTAATGGTAAAGACATTTAGAATATATAAAAATATTATTGATTATATAAAATAAATATTGTTACATGTATTAATGTTATTGGATATACAAAATAAAGGATATTTGTATCCAATTTGTATAAAAATCTTATAGACATCCATTATGCAAACACATGGGTAATATTGTGATTAAAAAATGAAAAACGGGTAATCAATAATAATGAGTGATGATAAAAAATAATAATAAGGAAAACAAATATAAAAAGTTATATGAATTCTAATAAAGTAAGATGAAAGTGGAAAACATGTGTGGCAAAAAGAATAAATGAATTGGTAATAAATTGTTTTGTGGTACCTCTGGTGTTGCAGTGTAATATTAAACACTGGAGAGAGATAAACACCCTGGTCTTGGAAGCAAAATCCTTCATTTGTCTATACTGTATATAAGTGAACAAATACATGTCATTACATCAAGATCAAAAAATGGTTCCTAAAAACAGTGTGTTATGATAAGCCAACATCAACAGAAAGTGTTAATGTACAGCTGACACAAACGACGTGGGTGAAAATATGTAAAATATATGAAGAGTGGGTGGATTCAAAATGGCCGCCAACTAGATTGGACGCTCAGCAGCTCTCGGAGAAAATGCCGAAGAGAAGGGGCCGCGTTTCCTCCTCAGCAGCCCCGCCGTGGCAAAATCCTCAATTAACCCAAACCACCATGACCGCTCACCTCCGAAGGATAGAGATACTGACGACATCGGGACCGGACCCGCTAGGTCTTCCGGATGTAGATGGAAACGCAACGGAGACCTCTGGGTTGGAGCTGTTGCTCAGCCCCGATGCTAGAGCACCTCCCATGCAACACTCGGGAGCGAGCACGTCGACGCCGGTTTCTAGTGGGACGCCGCCGATGAGTGAAGCAGTCCTTTGGACTGAGGAGGGGAGACATCACGCGGAGACTGCAGGCCTACGAGAACAAGGCACCTTGAAGAGGGTTGAAACAACGTCTAATTCCCATGAACAGATGGCAGCTGGAAGTCAAGAAAGAGTGCAACAATCCACAGAAGCTGCAGAGGTACTATTTCCTTTTTTTCAAAAACACACTGAAATTACACTAGAGTCTCTTTGGACATTGATTGTGGACTTGGGGAAATCCCTAAGTCCACAAGTAAAACAAATCTCACAGGACGTTGCTAGTCTTGACCAAAGAGTTCAAGTCACTGAAACCAGGGTAGAGACTATGGTGAACCGACAAACAGAAATGGAGAAAGAATTGAAAATTGCACAGTTACAACAAGACACTATGATGAAAGATCTGACTAATTTAAGGAGAAGAACTGAGTTTCTGGAGAATGTAACTAGAAATAATAATAATATCCGCTTCTTGAATTTCCCCCCCAAAATTGGGGTTTTACCAAGGGAAATGTTAAGGAAGTATATCATAGAGATATTAGGTGTCTCAGAAGAAATGGTTCCACCATTTACGCAAGTATATTATATACCTCAAAAAAATCAAACACCTCAGACAAATACTGCATTAGATATCTCGAGGATCTTGGAATCCTCATATACTGAATTCGTTAATGTTTCCACTTTAATTGCCACAGTAGCTCTGTCGTCAGATAAAAACTGGCTGATGAGGCTTTTCTTTCAAAATAAAGACAAAATTTTCCTTGGCTTGAAGGTTCAACTCTTCCCGGATGTTACTAAGGAAACTCAAAAACGCCGACAGAGATTTTTACTTTTGAGACCTGGAGTACTTCAGATAGGGGGGACATTCTTCTTAAAGTACCCTTGCAAATGCCTAATAAAGTATGATTCTAATAAGTATGTATTCTATGACCCCTCATAGCTGTCCTCTTTCTTGGCGGCAAAGAGGCAAGGGACTAATTAGATCATAGCTTTAGGTTAAATGAATGGTATCCTAATGAGCAACTAATCTAGTGAGGTTTTCCTAATTTTTATTTTATTCTAAAATTCCATATCATAAATTTTGAATCACCATATTGTGGACTTTAATTAACTAGCTGTACCCACTTGACCTAAATAGTTTATTTCCTTTGTTTTTGAATGTACAACATAGTTATTTTCTTGAGAAGTGAATATTCTTGTTTGATGATATATGTAAATGAATAAATAAATAATAATAAAAAAAATATATGAAGAGTGCATGAAAACAACTAGTAC
Source organism: Microcaecilia unicolor (assembly GCF_901765095.1). NCBI lineage: Eukaryota > Metazoa > Chordata > Amphibia > Gymnophiona > Siphonopidae > Microcaecilia > Microcaecilia unicolor. The sequence goes on from NC_044032.1 coordinate 296,801,128, forward strand.
ATGAATTAGGCAAATTGGAGACCTGACCATGTTAAAATAAATGGTCCTATTAGAATGAAGAGTTGTATGATAAAAGTTGTGTTGATGGTTTGAGTGCAGCATGAATAAAGAGTGTATATTGGAGAAGAACGGACAATTTGAATAGCATGGTAAGAAAAGACAACAAAGCTGATACTGATATAACAGTGAATTTTAAAATACAAAGACATCAAAACAATGTGAAGCAAAACATATGTGTATTAATGAAAATGGAAAACTATAACCGCTATATAAAAAATGTGCTATATACATTTTTACTAACAAGATCTTAATAGCGGTGGGACCCTGTGCTTTGATTGATAGAGAGGATGTTGATGACGTATTTTGTGAAAAAGGTGCTAAAAAAACTGAGATAGTAAAGTGAATACTATATACGATGCGCAACGTTGTGACTTGAAATTGAAAAAATCTATTTGGAAAATATGGATTGTGAAATGATATATTAAAACCTTTTATTTATTTATATACCGTGTCTGAATGACTCTCGGATACTGTACTTTATTGGTTAAGAGGATGTTGACGTCAAAGTTTTGGAAAAGGCGCCAAAATCAGGAATGTATTAGTCGAAATAAAGCTATATCAATACCATGAATGAAACAAAATGTGGCTTGAAGACCTACCTTCAAATCAGACAAGTATAAATTTATTCTATACTTTTGTGTTGTCTAGTGGCAACGAAAATGTGAAAGTTGAAAGAAGTCTAACCAAGTCAATACCATTGGCTGTTATTATTATTAAATAAAAAACGGAGTAAGTGCAAGCTTGTAAAAAGGTGAAGCCCTTACCTCCTCTCTTGTAAAGCCGCTGAGTACCAAAACAACGTGCTGTTTGCTACAACCAATGATCCAAACTGGTGTAATCGGAATGAAGTTAATTAAATAGACTGAATGAAAGGACATGACGTCTATCCAAAGAATGTTAATGGAAGGACATGACGTTTGTGTTGATGACGTGTTTGATGAGTAATTGAAGTGAATGATAGCCAGTCGCCAAATACAAGAGATTGGAATCAAGACTATCGACTTTGAAGATGAGCTTCACAGGTACAGGTCTGATCATAAAGTCATTGAATAGCTTAAAATGGATCTGGAGAAAACTAATAATAGATCCTGATGCAATAATATTTGTCTACTTGAAATCCCAGAGGGTGAAGAAGGCACTCAGTCTATATCTTTTATGGAGGAATTTATACCAAAAATGTTTAATCTGAATTTTAAATTACCCTTTGAACTGGAATGTATGCATAGAGTTCCCACTCACAAACTCACACCTATGAGGGGACACAGACCTTTTGTGATCAAGGTTTTACGATACCAACAGGTAGTAGAAATACTCAATAAAATAGAAACAATTCCGGAGATTATTTGGAATGGATCCAAAATCACAGTGGGCCCTGATATTCAGACTGTGGGAGCTCTTTGTTGAACCTTTTCTAATTTCACTGTTATCTTTTTTGAGAAACGGCGACCAGAACTGAATGCAATATTCAGGGTGCGGTCGCACCATGGAGTGATACAAAGGTATTATAGTATTTTTGGTCTTATTCATCATCCCTTTCCTAATAATTCCTAGCATCCTGTTTGCTTTTTTGGCCACCGCCGCACATAGAGCAGAAGATTTCAGCTTATTATCTATAAAGATAGTTAGGGAAATTCAGTGAAATAAATTAGTTAGGGATTTGGTTTCTCCCTTTAATTTTGTAAAGAATAGTGTAGTAGGTTCAGCCGGACCTGGTTCCAGTTATTATCAACACATCGTGATCTTACGGTCCCACAGATTCTCTTACAAGCTTTCTGCTTCTGATGTACCTGAAAAAGTTGTTTCTATGAGTTTGTGTACCTGGGAACATTTAAGTGACGTCTACTGCAGTGCACCCTGGGGTGCCCCACTGCTTTTTTGGGATGTTTGTATGGCCAGTCTACTAGGAGTGCTGGCTTATTCTACATTCCAATGGCTTGATTTTGTGCATTTTTCACATGGCCATTTTTTTAATGAACCAAAAAGTTAAATGCAAAGAGCACAAAAACTTATTGCATGTGGCCATTTTTGAAAAAACAAAATAGACGTTTTACTGTTTTGAAAATGGCTTTATTTGCTATTCGGATTCTGGACATTTTGAGCAAAATGTCCAAAGTTGGACTTAGATGTCATATTGAAAATGCCCCTCTCTATGTACAATTTACATCAGTTTTGGATAGATTTAAGTTTATATATGTTTAAATATTTTTGAAAACAAAAACTTAATATTGTAGAATATTCTGCTCTTCCATTTGCTGGTGTTGACTTTTATCTATTGGCAGATTATAGTCATTGGGATGAACAACGCTTTTTTTTTTAGGTTATAAGGGATGATGTAGTTTCAGGTGAATAATTGTGCTACAAGAAACTGTCCTCAGACCACAGCTCAGTAACTTGAAATCATTCTCCACAGGGTATCAAGTGCAAAACATAGCTTTTGAAATCCATGTATAATCCTCTCCTTTATCCACACCAATGTTGTGGGAGAGCTCAGGAATCTGAAAATCTTTCTGGGAAAGGATGTGCCAAGCTACGAATGTCAGCAAAGGGGCATAATCACTTTTAAATTGCAGTTTCTCCTACTTTCTGTTTTCTCCTCCCTCCACCCCACGCTACAACTTTGGAGCTTTGAAAATTTTGAAAAAGCTGGTTCCCTGGGTAGAAAATTTAATTTAAATCTCCTATCTGATCTGTAATAATCTTTTATGGTAAAATTATTTAATGATTTTAGTTACTGACTTTTCTTTCCAAAACAAGCTAGGATGTGGCCAAACCTAAAGCCCTGTTTGCTTTACAGTGGTCAAAATCCTTGCATAATTACAGAGGTAATCTTAGGAACTAAGAGCTATAAAAAAAAAACTGTGGGCACCTCTGCAATGGAGTAGTCAAATGGAATCTCATTTACTGGGACATTGGTGTATGTTGCATTGCACTATATCTATCATGATGGTTTGTTATAGCTTTTTAACACAGGGAAATATGACCTTTTTTTTGCAAGATACTGGCCAAAAGTTTACACTGTTTTATAAGTCGGTTATACCTCTGGTATAAATCAGATTTAGGGCTTTTCAATACACATCCTCACTTGGGACAGGGTGCAATTTGATCATGTAGTGTGCCTGATGCCATTTGTCATATCACAACCAATGTATTTTAATCAGAGTGCCTGAGGTAATTTCTGGCTCATGCTGACATGACAAGTTGAGAGGAACTGTATAAGAACTACTTTTAAGCACTTGGGGGTCTTTTACTGAGCTGCATCAAACAGCTAACTGGAGTTTTACTGCATGGTAGATGATAGTGTAGACCTGCAATAATGTCTACTACATGTTAAAACTAGCAGTTTGGCAAAAAACCTATGGGCCCCTTTTACAAAGCAGCGGTAAGCCCAACGCGGGCTTACCGCTCACTAAAAGGGAAGTACTGCTAGTCTACCACAGCAACTCGGCAGTAGTTCCCTCCCCCAGCATGCATCATATCTGCTGCTACACAAAAAATGTATTTTTGTAGCGCTGGTGTGTACCCGGTGGTAATTGGGCAGTGCCGCGCACTGCCTGGTTACCGATTGGTTGGCACAGGGGACCTTACCGCCACCTCAGTCAGTGACAGTAAGTGCTCCCCCCTCAAATGGTCATGCGGCAAGTGCTTCACTTGCCGCACGGCCATTTCCTGGAAAAAAAAGAAAGACGTTCCTTTTACCCGCTGTAATAAAAGAGGGCCTCGGTGCATATCAGAAACACGCACTGACACCAGCACAGCCCAGTTTTGCTACAGCTTCGTAAAAGGGGCCCTGTGATAGCTGCCTAACATGAGTAGGGGTGGGAGCTGGGTGTGACACAGATGGGTCAGAGAAATGGCCTGCTGTGACAGCTAGCATGTGGGTGTATACCACACACTAGCTTTCGTGAATGTGATAGCGCAGCTGCACTTACTGCTGACTTAAGAGGGGGCCTTTTTACAGAGCGGCAGTAAGCCCAATGTTGGCTTACCGTTTGCTCTTCTGGGACTATCGCTGGCCCAACGAAGCCACCGGTGGTAGTCCCACCCCGAGCGTGTGCCATGATGTCCAGGGGGAAAAGAAAACTCCCGGAAATTCACGGCGATAACCCAGCGGTAATCAGGCATCGCCATGCACTGCCTGGTTATCGCCATGTTAGTGGAGGAGTCCTTATCATCACCTCAATGGGTGGTATGGACTCCCCACTGCATGGCCACACAGTAAGTGCTCACTCACTGCATGGCCATTATATGGGGGGCTTTTACCGGCTGCGGAAAAAAGGGCCCTGGTGTGCGGGAAGAACAGCCCCTGTCGCCAGCGCAAGGCCCTTTTTCCTGTAACTTTGTAAAATGCACTAGTGTGGCCAACGGAACTAATGTTGCCAGTCCTCCACCCCCGGCTGTGGTAAAAATCGCTTTAGTGTGTGGGAGAAGCTATGTAAATGTGTGCTAAGGCCTATTTTTATTGTAACTTAGTAAAAAGGACCCCTTTAGTAAGACACTCCCTTAAAAAGACACAAAACAGCACTTTTTCATTGGAATAGTGTGAATATTAATGGTTTGACATGGGTATGCCTGAAATACTTCATAATGTGTTGCATATTGTTTAGACTGCAGTCCTCTTTCCCAGTGTGTGTGTAAGGAACTACATGCTTAGTCATAAACCTCTGCTGGAACAAAACATTTATGTCAACAATTTTAGAATCATAAACATTTATTTTTCTTGAAACTGTCACAGAACTCAGTATCCCTCGTCAGTTTTAGCTTTTGGGTTGGGGTGTGGGGGTGGGGAACCATCAACCACTGAGCTACTAAGGGAGTGACCTCCCCTAATCCTTCTAGTGGAGGTTCAATTAACCTAGACATCCTGGGTAGCAGGTATTTATTTATTTATTTATTGTTATTAATATCCCACATTATCCGATTTAAGATTATCAGTTCAATGTGGCAAACATACCATTAAAGTATTACAATGAAAAGAATATTAATGAACATATAGATTACAAGAGTAATTAGATATGTCAAGCAAATGAAAAAGTTATAGAAGCAGTCATGATAGGATTAGACATCTTGTAATAGAAACTTTTTAAAAAGGAAAGTTTTCAGGAATTTGCGGAAGGTCAGATAATTGTTGATGAGTCTTATTTCCTTTGGAATGGAGTTCTGCCATTTAGAACCGAGATGAGAAAAGCCTTTGTTCAGTTTTGACTTGTATTTTATAAATTGATGGGTTGGAAAGTGGAGGATCATCAGATAGTCCCTGGCACCTGGTATAGTATTGTGAGTTGGGAGGTCTATTTGGAATCTGCATGTCATTCTGCTTTCTACTTTCTTGGTCCTAAACTTTGGAACGATTTACCTCCCTCTATTCAGTCTGAATCTTCCTTTAAGAAATTAAAAACTTTACTTAAATCCAATTATTTCTCTATTGCGTTTTGAAGGGTTCAGTGTTGATGTTTTTCTTGACTGGGAGGATAATGTATAATGTATGAATTTTTTCAAAAAAATTTTAAAGTATTGCATGTTTTCTGGAGTGTACGTTATCTTTACTGTCCTAATGGAATTCATGTTTTCTTCTCTTTTTTTATCTCTTGTTTTTATTTCTGTTGTTTTTATATATCCTGTAAATGCCCTGACCTCTTTGTTCAGATAGGGTGGTATAACAAATTTTAATAAACATAAACATATTATATCTTGCATGTAGTCAGGTGCCAGCCCATATAAATCCCAATGTTGATCTTTCTGGATATACATGTGCATGCCCCTTCTAAGATGTGAAATACATGTTTATATCTACCCTAGTCCCACCCAAAAAAAAAAAAGTCTAAGCAATAACCCCTTGCCAGATGCACATTATTCACTTTTAGACACATATATCCAAGCTTTGTAAAATTGGGACTTAGATGTTTTTCGCAATATAAGAGGCCCTTTTACTAAGGCACACCCAAAAGTGACCTGCGCTGGTATAGGCATGTGTTTTGGACACACGCTGGCCCGGCTCCTGAGCAAGCCTGGAAAAAAGGGATTTTTTTAATGTGCCGGAAAATGGACGTGTGGCAAAATGAAAACCAGCTCGCGTCCATTTTCGGCCTGAGAACTTAACACCACTCGATGACTTAGTGATAAGGTCTCATGCGCTAACCAGGTAGTAAGCATTTAGCGCGCCAGCTGAAACACCCTGTGGTAGAAAATAGAAAATATTTTCTACCGTGTGTTTTGGGTGCACACCAAAAATGGAATTACCACCTGGGGCATGTGGTTGCCGGGCGGTAGTGCCAATTTGACGCGCGTTGGATACGCATAGGTGCCGCCTTTGTAAATGCTGGTTTATGTACACCTAAAACCTAAATAGTACTTCTAAAATAAGTACCTTTGACTAAAGATTAGTTGCTTTGCATGATTCACAGCTCATTATTACTTAATGTATGTTGTGGCTAATGTGGTAAAAATTCCTGCATTAATGGCAAATATAATATATTAGTGCCATTACACAGCTTAGTTTAATAGGCTTTTATGTTTTGTATTTGAAGCTAGAGAGGATGAAGTGATTTCCCAAAGGTCAGTCAATGGGAGAAGTGGGATTTGAACCCTTTTCCAGACTACTGTTCTAACATTTAGTCTATTCCTTCTTCTTCAGAGCTTAATGTTGCAATCCTTGTCTGTTGCAGAGTGAATATACAGGCAAGAGGCAGCTGTGCCAGAGTTCAGGCAGCTAGAATGAATTTTCCTATTCAGAATATCATTGGTTGGATGGGGGAGTTGAGAGGTATTGTGTGTTTTGGCCCATGTTCTGCCACGTAAACTTAAACTATTGTAGGATCAGATGGTTTCTCCCTGACCAAGGTACAAGTTCCATCAGAAAGACTCGAATGACTGCATTCTGCAACAAAGCTCACTTATGAATTCCTTTACTTGCTCGTATTTGGCATTAAGACTTATTTGAAGCCCATGGGGAAACAGATGTAGTTTTCCTTAAACAGAAATGTGATTTGCAAGTAAGGACTGATCCATACTTTGATGACTGGTCCATAGGTCCCATATAGAAAGGAATTAAGTATTTAAAAAAAAGTAGAATTAGACAATCAGATTAGTGAGTTTGGCTTATCTCAGTATAAGTTCTTCAAAATGCTAAGCAATTTACAATAAATATCAATCAAAATCAGATATGAGAAAGACAATGTATATGCAAGAAATGTTGCATAGAGTTCTAGAGAGTGGGGGAAGGGTGCATGGCAGTGTTTAATTACCATATGTTATTATTCCCAGAAGAAGAATCAAGTAATACCTATTGGGAATTTTGCACTTCCTCCAAACATCTGGTTTTTATGCTGTATGTCATTATAATAAGCAAAATTTAATTACTTCCACTTTTCTATGCTGTGCATCCTATTTTCTGGATTTCTGTCAATTGTCCTGCAGGTTTTCGTGTTTTTATTGCAGACAGTAGAAAAATCAGCAAATAAGGCATTTCTTCATGCACCTAGACCATGTGTATTTATCCTACCTTCCCATCTCTAGAGAGCATTTTATCTAGAATAAAATGCCTTTCCTTAGTTCTAAGGAGCTCTGCCCAGTAGACAGCCTCAAAATAAATACATGGGAGTTTTGGTATTCCTTCATAAGAACATAACTATTGCCATACTATAACAGACCAAAGGTCTATCAAGCCCAGTATCCTGTTTTCAACAGTGGCCAATCCAGGTCACAAGCACATGGCAAGATCCCAAAACAGTAAAACAGATTTTATGCTGCTTATCCTAAAAATGAGCAGTACATTTTCCCAAGTCCATCTTATTAATGTCATATGGACTTTGCTTTTAGGAAATTAGCCAAACCTTTTTTAAACCCTGCTAAGCTAAATGCTTTTACCACGTTCTCTGGCAACAAATTCCAGAGTTTAATTACACATTGAGTGAAAAAATATTTTCTCCTGTTTGTTTTAAATGTACTACTTAGTAGCTTCATTGCATGCACCCTAGTCCTAGCATTTTTGGAAAGAGTAAACAAGTGATTCACGTCTACCCGTTCCACTCTACTCAGTATTTTATAGACTTCTATCATATCTCCCCTCAGTAATCTCTTCTCGAAGCCGAAGAGCCCTAGCCACTTTAGCCTTTCCTCATAGGGAAGTCATCCCATCCTTTTTATCATTTTTGTCACCCTTCTCTGTACCTTTTCTAATTCCGCTATATATTTTTTGAGATGTGATGACTAGAATTGCACACAGTATTCTAGGTGCACTCGCACCATGGAGTGATACAAAAGGCATTATAACATTCTCATTTTGTTTTTCATTCCCTTCCTAATAATTCCTACTATTCTACTTGCTTTCTTAGCCATAGCTGCACACTGAGCAGAGGGTTTCAACATGTCCTCAACGGTGACACCTAGATCTTTTTCTTGGGCAGTGACTTCTAATTTGGAACCTTGCATCACTCCTAATGTGGAACCTTGGGTTTCTCTTTCCCAGGTGAATCACTTTGTACTTGCTCACATTAAAAGTCATCTGCCATTTAGATGCCCCGTCTCCCAATCTCGTAAGGTCCTCTTGCAAATTTTTACAATCTTCTTGCAATTTAACAACTTTGAATAACTTGGTGTCATCAGCAAATTTAATTACCTCACTAGTTATTCCCATCTCTACATCATTTATAATTATATAATTAAAATGCAGAAGTCCTAGCAAAGATCCCTGGGGAACCTCCCTATCTACTCTTCTCCATTGAGAATATTGACCATTCAACCCAACTCTCTGTATTCTGTCTTTTAGCCAGTCCTATCCCATGACTTTCTAATTTCTTCAGCAGTCTTTCATGAGGTAATTTGTCAAATGCCTTTTGAAAATCCAGTATAACTGGCTAGCTGCTAAATATTGTCAGATAGCCGGTTATAAGGCATCACTTTTATCTGCATGGTTATTCATCCCTTCAAAGAAATGTAGTAGATTGGTGGGACAAGATTTCCCTTGACGAAATCCTTTACAAATCACCGCCTTCATACTCTGCATGAACTCTGATCCCTTGAAAAAGCTCAGCGAAACAGGAGCCTGTTGGGATTTGGAGAGCTTGCAGCAAGCAGAGATAAGTGACCCGATAGAGAGCATTATTACTCACTGCCATTGCCTGTCATAATATGTACTAAAATATTTCAAATTCAAAAGAAAAAATCTGTTTGTATAAATATAGATATACATTTGGTTGGAAGGGGTTTTTTTTGTCAATGATTAAGCCAGTCACAAAAAGGGTTCCATCCATATATTGGGTGCCGATTGTGAGAATCATGACCCTGTGACAAGTATGAGACTTTTTCTCCCCCCATATACCAAATTTGTAGTGAACCCACAATCTACTGTTTTGGAGTTATGTGGACTAATCAGGGATGACATTTGAAGATTATTATTATATGTGTTGTGTGGGGTAATGGCTGATGATTTAATATATCTGTGTTAATTTTAATAAAGATGCAGCTGGTTACTGTCACATGTCAGTAGTTGATTTATTCTGGTAGAGCGGGAGGGAAGGGAAGAATACTGAAAAGATAAGAAGGGGAAGTGTGAATGCTTATATTAAGTATTATAATAATATGCATAACCCTGTATCCCACTCACACTCAAATGTATACACATCTGCAAACAACATGGTATTGATGATATTTCCTTAGTTATAGAATAGTGCATAGGTGTGTATCCAGCATTTGCATGTGTATGTACACATATATTCTAATGTTCTAAACAGTTACATGTGTAACTGGTACATAAATATTAGTACTTACTTTACAGGATTGTCCCTATACTGTATATACCTGTCTTTGTGTACTTTGCAATGAAGTGTAAATTGCTCCAGTTCTTACCAGGATGTCAAAGGTTTCTTGTCTTATTGATTACCTTAAGGTCTTGATGGAACCTGATAACTAGTTGTGCTAGGTAGCTTACAATGAAATTTCTGCTGAACTGGAAAAAGATTGTCATATAAGGCTAATTAAATGGGAAATTACAGCCTGGACAGAGATAAATCACTAAAGCACATTACTCACTATATCCATGATACTTCCTCTGCAGATGTACTCAGCTATGTGTCTCCCTGGGTTTAGGATATAGAAAAACTTTATTATTTTAGTTCTTTCAGTTCCAACTTTCCAGGCATTGATGCTGTCTGGTTTCTTGCAAGAAAAAGGAGTGACCTCAGAATGCCCCACTGATTCCTCATGCCTTTCCGAATCTAGTAACAAAAAAGAAAAAAATCTTTCATGCATAGAAAATGTTATGTGACCTTAAAATTCCTTCTCCTGTCACAGTTGCTACTACAATTCCTGCTTCTTCTCCCCACTCTACCCCCAATCTGAAGGCAGGGTGTTATCTGCATCTCCACCAAAAATATCAACTAGCTTCTATCTGACCAGTTCTTTCCAAATACTGGTTCAAAGTTCATCTTTTCCCATGACTTTGATTTTTGCTGTAATTTCTCCAGCAATCCTCTCTCTGATCCAATTTTTTTAAAGGTCTCAGCTTTTACCTTGTTCCTTTACTGTCTTGTGTTTACACTCATTCTACGTTTCCCTCTCTCTGAACTATTTTACTCACATTGTTATCATTTCTGGAAAGTGTTTTGGGATGCACTAGAATGAAATAAAATATTACATTGTTTTATTATTTATTATTATGTACAGCTGTGACTCAAGGTAGTTCCTAATGTATCAACAAGCTATTCTATGTGGTGTTATGCATTGAAAAAAATGAAATGGAAACCATCAAGCTTTTCGTGCTAATGTTCCAATTACTGTAATGCTTTGACTGTAAGAATGTACAGTACTGCTTAAAGGATGCCTCAAGATTTAACTGATGTATGAGAGATTGCTTTAGAAATGACAACTTTTGTCCTAGTGGGAAGAGTAGTGCCAGATGAGATTTGATGTGAGCATGTATGAAGTCATACAGTTGGGGCACAGAAATAGACAACTTCATTACACTTTGAAGATGTTAGTAATCGATAACACTAACCAGGAGAGAGACCTGGCAATAACGATGGTGATAATTGCAAAAACCAAGAAGGAGCAACTGAAGTAGGGAACATGGGTACAGGCAAAGCAACAAAGCAGTCAATATCCGCGGGAGGTGGTGGAAATGAAAACGGTAACGGAATTCAAACTTGCGTGGGATAAGCATAAAGGAATCCTGTGCTGAAGGAATGGATCCTCAGGAGCTTAGTCAAGATCGGGAGGCGGGGCTGGTGGTTGGGAGGCGGGGATAGTGCTGGGCAGACTTATACGGTCTATGCCAGAGCCGGTGGTTGGGAGGTGGGGCTGGTGGTTGGGAGGCGAGGATAGTGCTGGGCAGACTTATACGGTCTGTGCCCTGAAGAGCACAGGTACAAATCAAAGTAGGGTATACACAAAAAGTAGCACATATGAGTTATCTTGTTGGGCAGACTGGATGGACCGTGCAGGTCTTTTTCTGCCGTCATCTACTATGTTACTATGTTACTATGTAATATGTAATTAGGACCTGAATGCATAACTTCATAAGCTCAAATCAGACAGCTTATCCATATAAATGCACCCTTTCTATTTCTAGGATTGGATTTAAATGCAAAGTTATCTATAGAGTGGCTGAATATTGTTGCTGTATGCCACAAATCTCAACCAGATTCGAAATGTATATTTCCGGACATTCAGAAGCAGTTGTCTGGGTAGCAGGTACTGCTATCCGAATAAATACTGCTGATGGGGTCCACTCCAGCATTTTCAGCAACATTATCTGGACAGTGAAGTTAACAATCTCTGCTGACCTCCTGGGCGCTGTTGGGATTGTGCTCAGGGTGGTCTGGGTCAGAGTCCGGGCAGTTACCCAGACACCAGTGATATTCAGCACCTGTATCCAAATACATATCTAGATAACTTAGGAAAGCAAAATAGAGGCCCTGTTTACTGAGCTGCGCTACACTAGCATTTTTAGAATGTGCAAAAAATTAGCACGCGCTAAACACTAGAGAAGCCCATAGGAATATGGGTGTGTCTAGCATTTAGCGCGCGCTAATTTTAGTGTATGCTAAAAAATGCTAGCACACCTTAATAAACAGGGCCCTTGCTATCTTAAGTTAATCTGGATAGTTATCCAGGTAATACCTCTAAATATTGTCATTACCTGGATAATCATGGCTTTGCTTATTAAACCTAGATATTCAGTGTGATGTAGAGATGACATCAGATGCCAAGGTTTAAAGTTGTTATCAGTACGGCATTTGGATTGAATATTCACTCATGTGCTTATATTTTATTGTTTTATTGCTTTTGGTTGTTTTAGAATCTGCATTCTGCTAATTTGAAAGAAAAACACTAGATATTTTATGCATGGATTTTACTGAACAACTAAAGTCATTTGGAATGAAAAAAAAATCTCAAAAGATTTTGTCTAGGAGAGAGGTGGCAAACTTTAATCTATAAAGCAGATGTCTTTCAAAGTTTTAAGGAAACCTATTGACTTCAAGCAAAATAGCATATTTTTCATTGCCACTTTGCCCATCCTGTGGTTCAGTCTGGCAAGGTTTGAAGGGCATATGAAAGCCATTCTGTAATACTGCATATATTTAAAATGCACTTTCCATGTGAGAGTCTCAGCCTGATTATATTTTAAAAAAATAGTTGCTGGTGTTTCTTGGAGTCAGGTTTAGTTATGATGCATTAGCATTTTTTAAAGATGACATAATTTGAATCTGCTAGACACTCTTCATTTCATGTCTATGTGGAGTACAATTACAGCCTCTTGTTACCTCTCCTACATGAAATGGTTTATCAGAGTTTGGGATGATCAAAACAATATCCTGTTTTATGATGATTACTAGAAAGGCTTAATTCTGTAATAAATCTTTGTGTCTACTGCAGGAAACAGATCAGTTTTATTACTTTCAATTGGGCTGACGACAGGTTTCACTTCAATGGTCACAGCAAATCTGTGGTCCATTATGGGGAAACAAGCATTTTCCATTGGTGTGATATAATTTTTGCATAGGAAAAATGTACTGTATTTTCACGCATTGATTTTTACAAACCATACATACCCCCTGTGTGCTATATGCATGGGTGCATTGTAGCAGTTATTTTTACTAAGACATATTTACTAAAAAATTAGCAAATTAGTTTTTAAGGCTTTTTCTTTTTAGGTTTTTGCAGGTTTCATGCAGTAATAATGCCTGCAAGAACCTAAAAAGGAAAGCCCTTAGAAACCAATGTGTTATTTTGGCAATTAGCTTGTCTCAGAAAAATAAAGCAATATAGTACATGTTATGGACCAAATTTATAAATGTCACCAAAATATTGGCGCCAAACAATAGCAATAAGCGATATTCTATAAATGGTGCTCCAAGTTGGGATCCATGACTAACTTTACCCACGAGGATTTACACCAACTGAGCCTTGGTGTAAAATCCTCATGCCTAAATTAGGCACAGATCCCCCTTATTCTATAACAGTGCGCACAAATGGCGGGAATGTCCTGATCCACCCATGACCCTCCCATGGCCGAGATCCCTTTTTGGAATCATATATAAACATTACGCGTGGATCCCGGCACATAAATAGGTGTGCGTAAATTTAAATTAATCCAAATTAGCACCGATAATTAATTATTAGGACCCAATTATTGGCGTTAATTGGCTCATTATTCAATTAAATTGAATGCACACCTAAATATGCATGCAGAATTCCAAGCACTATGTCTAGAATTCTGGAGTACATGTGGGTGTTATATTAATTTATTTTTACATTGACTCACAATTTGGAGCATTATGCCCGGGATTCTATATATCATGCCTTAATGTCCGTGTGGAAATTGAAGCGTATTCTATAACAATGTGCATAACTGGTTAACTAGATAATCAGTGCTGTCAACTGGATGTTAACAAGCAATTATCAGCATTAATTGGCATTAATTACGATTTAGTACAGAATTCGCTAAGTGTATGCTGTAATGTGGTGCACATAAATTCCAAGTCGCACAGTTGAAAAGGGGGCATGGTTATGGGCATGGAATGGGCAGGTCATGGGCATTTCAAAAATCTATGCACATTGTTATAAAATGCACCCGCTCTGCACCTAATTTAGGCATCAGGATTTACGCCAAGTAAAACATGGCCTAAATAGAAGCAACCAAATTTGGTCACGTGCAGAAGCATGCAGTGTTATTCAATATACCACATGGAACTTAAAGCCTATCCTATAGCATTTTAGCGTACTTTAGAGAATAAGCCTAGGCATATTTTTTTACCGCGCAGATTTTTCAGGCGCCATATATAGAATCTAGCCCTATGTGTGTGGGTGTATTATGGGTCACATTCCATATATGGTGCCAAAAAATCATGCCAGAAAAACACATGCTTAGAGATATTCTATAAACCTCACCTAAAGTTAGGCACAGTTTATAGAACATGCGTAGCACCCATCCCAAGATTAAAATTTAAGCGTAGCCATTTACTCAGGGAAATCCAGAAAAGGAAAACAAAAGTTCTGCAGAAAGAGCAGTACAGTCCACAGAAGCAGAACATACATCTTCTAACAGTTAAAATCTATTTTCCCATTCATATTTCTGATCAAAATATCTAGAAAGGGGTTCTCTCTCTTATCATAACTCATCTTAAACTTCAAATTCAGATCACATTGATTAATCCATAAATGGAATTCATATTTTTGTAGAAATGCTTCTTTAAAACGTATGACATGTAAATTTGCAATAGAAGGGGCCATAGATGACCCCATTGCGGTGCCTTTAGTCTGTTGATAAGATCTTTTAGATTGTAAGCTCTTCGAGCAGGGACTGTCCTTCCATGTTAAATTGTACAGTGCTGCGTAACCCTAGTAGCGCTTTAGAAATGTTAAGTAGTAGTAGTAGTAGTAATCTTCTTTCAAACATGAAATAATTTTCTTTGAGTGCTATGCTTGCCAACTGTAATTTAAATTCTGTTGGTATTCTCTTAACCTCTTTACGTGTAATCAAAGAATTCTTTATAATATCTAGTGCTTCATCTAACGGAACATTCATATACAAAAATTCTATGTCCATAGTTACCAAGTAGTGTCCCTCATCACAATTAATGTTTAATAGATCATGTGAGATCTATTTTTCACAAAAGAAGGTATTGTTGGTACTAATGGATTCAGAAACTTGTTCATGAATACTGATAAAGGTTCTAAAACTGAACTGATACCTGAAACAATAGGTCTTTCAGGGGGACACTCTAAGGACTTATGTATTTTGGGAAGTGCATAAATATCTGTCCCTCTGATAAACCCTCCCTCTGCCTCTTCCTCTTCCCCTTATCCCAAATAGATCGAACCTTGGTCTCTCTTGATCCCTCTTTGCTTATCTGTCAGTCGTCGAATCCCTTCTCCACAATTCTTCCATCCGAAAAACCTGAGGGTTTATATTGTTCTTTGTGGGCGTAGTGTATCATGAGGCAGAAGGGTCAAAAACCTCCTCAGAGGGACAGATATGGCTACAATCAGAATGTGAACAGGAACAATCAGTATATGAATCAAGGCAATTGGAACAGTTACAACAGGAATCAAGGCAGTTGGAGCAACAAGTACCTACCATTAGCAGAAGACAACCTCTAGAAAGGGTATATAATTTATTTGATAGACATCTTTCTATAGATGAATATGCAGTTTTGGACAAAGGTATGACATTTGCTCCAGCCCCTCATTACAATGCTTTCAACAGAAGGACTGATTTATTCAAATTAACTAGGACGCAGTATTGATATGTCTATTGTTAAGAAGGACAGTAGATGGATTCCTTCAGGTAATACACACCATGCCATCCAAACATATGAAAGCCTTGTAACAATGCATGCAATTTTCAGGAATGCCCATGACCCGCCCATTCCCCCACCCATGGGCATGCCCCCTTTTGTGATCCATGCATTAGAATTTATGCAGGCCATTTTACAGAATACTCTTAGTAAGTTGCATGCATAAATTCTAATTAGTGCCACTAATTCAGAGGCGTAGCTAGGTGGGTCTCCAGGGGAGTGATCGCTCTCCAAAATGGACTTCTGATGGCACCGGCGTCTAATTTTCACGTGATCTGTCACGTGAAAAAAAGACACCAGTGCCATCAGCAGTCTGCTCTCCGCTTCTTATGAAACCTCAACCTGGCTACGCGTCTGTGATAAATGCTAGTTATTGGCCAATTATTGGTGCTGATTAGCCTGTTAAACAATTAAGTTGCTCAAGTAGCATAAAAACATGATAATCATTTCTAGATTCCATCTCTGGGCACAGCTCTTATATTTGGATATTCTCTTTGTTCTATGGGCCTCCTCACTTTAAGTTACTCTGATAAAATGGCTCCTGCCTTCTTGCCCAACAGCTTCAGACTCAAGTGAGAGACTTTCTGTTTAAGCCCAAATAGGACAATTCTGTAAAATGACATTTACGTGCATATTATGTGGGTAAATGTTTAGAATATTAGCATATACACTGTGACGATTCCAGGCTGTCTTGGACATGGATCCTCAATGTTCTAGTGTCTTCTATAGGCCAGTGAGACAACCCTGCCAGCAGTCCCACTACTTTCAAGGGCCTCATACATAGCAGAACCACACTAAAACTTTCCAATATCAAAAACTTTTATTGTTCTTAACAACAAAAAAATTCATGCCATCTCTATATCACTAACTTGGGATCCTTTCCTTTCCCAGTTATAACCATTCAACAGGTAATTCCTTATATCCCCCTTTTACAATTCCTGTTTTACATGGCATTCTAGTCCAGGTTTTCTAACACACACAGCAGTGCCTTGATACAAAGTCTATGCACTGAACTGCAGTCCCCCTTTCCAGTACTGCCCAGCTTTAACAGACCTTCTTTATTGTATACCTGTTCTTCATATTTCAGCCTGGGGCAACCTTTTTCATCTGCAGGTGCACTCTTAAACTTTCAATCTCTTATCCCCTCCCTTCTAGAATCTGGATAAGAGAGCAAATCTCCACAAACTAGAAGCAAAGTTTTCTGTGAAGCAAACTCACAGATAGCTTCCTGGACACCTCTTTCTTCCTGGACTGTTTTTTACCCTTTCACCCACAGGCTTTTAAATACCTTAAACTTCTTAAGCAGTTGACATGAAAGCCTGTTGGAAGCTAACCGCTTCTCCTTCCACAGACTCCCAGCTACCTACTGTGGAGACCAAACAACTTAATCTAGGGGAAATCCTTCCTCCTTTCCCTGTAGGCTGTGTACCCTGGCTGTGCCCCTTCTAAAAGACAAAACTTTCTTTTAAAGTCCCCTCAGAGCAAGATATGGGTCAGTAATCAGGCACTTGGGAGCTTGCTAGTTAGCTGTCTTCCCAGGTTCCTGAAACACATGCTTCCTCCAATTCCAGCCCTACTGCCTTCTGGGAAATGCAGTCCAGCTTTCTGAAAGAAGTCTATGCTTTATATTTCCTTATGCTTAAGGAGTGTAAGTTAACCCTAAGTTTCTCCCCACCCCAACCTCCTCATATGACAAGTGCTTCCTAGCTGCTTTTCACAACACACAAAAATGCATATGTACATACGTATATGCCAGCATGCTGCATAAGCTCTATTTTCCAAATACCCATTTAACTTACCAAGTGTATTTTTACAAGGGGTTGTAGGCAGGGGTGGAGCATGGGTAGGACATAGACAGGGCTCCCAACTTAAAGAATTCTGTACATTACACAGGTACTTCCCACATTTAGACACTTTCACACCGAGGGGTGGCCCAAGACAATCTGCCACATGAGACAAGAATTGAGCTGTCATCCTGGCTCCTCCACCACCACCACGCCTGCCCGCCCTGCCTTCCCCAACCCCCTTTTCCGAAATTACCTTTTATTTTTTTCTCCCTTGTTTTTCAAAAGAAGGTGGTGGCAGCGACACCCATAGGCTGCCCTGCCTCTGGTCCCAGCCCTTTCTCTCTACTGCATGTGACCTGCCTCTCTGATGTAATTTCCTATTTGCTTGGAGGCGGGCCACCTGCAGTAGAGAGAAGGTCTGGGACCAGCAGCAGGACAGCCTATGGGAATCGCTGCTGCTGCCTTCTTTTGAAAAATAAGAAAATGAAAAGGTAATTTTGGGTAAGGGGGTTGGGGAGGGAAGGGTGGGGGTGATGCCACCTTACAAGAGTGCTGCCTGATGCCCTTGCCTCAGGTGGCCTAATGATAGGGCCACCACTGTTCACAGCAGCTCAATGGCTGGCATAAGAGCGAGCACCTAAATGGTAGGCCCATTGATACCTAGTTGTGCTAGTATTCTATAAAAGAATGTAGGTACCTATGTACCTTTATAGAATAGGGTCCTAATGGATGTCCTCTGGGTACTTAAGTCCAGGCATCCAGTTATAGAATTGCTCCTGAACTGTGCAGAATAGTTAAGGCCTGTGGCAATTCTCTTCTAGATTGAGACTTGATTCCTTTGTAGAGATGTCCAAGTTTGTAAAAATAATTTTCCTGAGTTTCAGTGATGCTAATGAAGCAGATTTGCAGGTGAAAAGAAATATTTTTATGGCTTCATGCTGAGGGAGCAGCAAAACGTATATACAAATTGTGGAGGCTGAAGATTAGGCAAGATTAATATTTTGCCAGTAGAGGGAGACCAACCAAAAGGAGAGGGAGTCAGTGGCACAGTACAAACAGCACATCAAAGAGAAAGCACAATGGGCCTCAGGAATGGGGCAGTCTTTATTTAGAAACCCGACATAGGCTGTGTTTCGGCAATATGCCTGCTTCAGGGGTCAATTGTTGTTATTGTTCCAAAGATACATAATCCAATGATTTATGGGTCAATATGTATTCAACTGAGCTGCAAGCACACTGTGTGTGATGCTAAAACAGTTTGAACTGTGGAGCACAGTGTATGTCAAACTAAAACAGCTCTCAATGGCGATGCGCCTGATGCGATCGCTGCCAGAAAAAAACTGGATTACTTATCACTGAAACAATAACAACAGCTGACCCTTTATGCAGGCATATTACCGGAACACATTCCCTTGTCAGGTCTTTTAATAAAGTCTGTTCCATTCCTGATGTCCATTGTGCTTCATGTCCAGTAGAGGGAGACAACAGAAAGAACAGATCCTGCTAAACTGGGATAGACAATGGGATATTTGGTAATGATGTGAGTGTGTGTGTGTGTGCAGGGCCACTAAGAGGAGGGGCAAGGGGGGTAAAATTCCCCGGGCCCGGGCCTCCAAGGAGGGCCCAGCGCTGGGGTCAGGCTGCTGGCGCTGCAGTTCCCGGTCTCACTTGCCTGCCTCCTTGGCTCCGGGCCCCCTGCAATCGAAGTGGTAGTCACAGATAGCCTCCCTTCGGGCCTTCCCTCCCTGTGTCCCGCCCTCGTGGAAACCGGAAGTTACATCAGACGAGAGCAGGACACAGGGAGGGAAGGCCAGAAGAGAGGCGATCTGCGACTCAAGTGAGGCAATCTGCGACTGCCGCTTGGAATGCAGGGGGCCTGAAGCCGTGGAGGCAGGTAGGTGAGACTGGGGACTGCAGCGGCAGGGGTGCGACGGGGGGCGGCAGCGGTGTGGGGAGCGACAGGGAGCTGCAGCAGCGGGGGTGGGGTGGAGTGGAGGCAAGGCAGCCTAGCCCTGGGCCCGGCCTAATCTCTTGGCAGCCCTGTGTGTGTGTGTGTGTGGGGGGGGGGGGGGGGGGGGGCAAAGGAGCCAAAATATGATTCTAAAGAAGGGTCCTCAAACCCAGTTCTTGAAGTCCACAACCCAGCCTTGTTTTCAGGATTTCCACAATGAATATGTACGGGATTTATTTGCATTCACTGCTTGGATTGCATGCAAATAGATTTCATATATATTCATTACGGAAATCCTGAAAACCAGGCTTGGTTGTAGATCTTGAGAACTAGATTTGAGGACCCTTGCTCCAAAGTAATGGCATTATTAAACACCAACTGGTAAGACCATACTTTGTACCACAGGAAGTAATAGGAAGCCGAAAGGAGAAGATAGAGGTCAGGAACACAAATGAAGAGATAGTGGGGAGTAAATCAAACATGCAGCTAGACAAAGGGGAAGAGGTCAAAGGTAGAGAAACAGATCTGGTTGAGGTTGACTTAGAGGTGATATTTAAAACTAGAGTGTTTGATCCTGCAGTGAAGTGAAATTTCCTGTGGTTGTATTTTGAGTTACCAGTATATCTTGTGCTCTGACTTGAAGGAGAGGAGCGGTTGTGAGAGAAAGCATAAGAAGAGAAAACCTGTACAAGATAAATAAAAATATCTTCAGAACAGGGGAGAACCACTGTGAGGTAACTGAATCTTTTATGTGGGTATGGTTCACTCAGTGTCATCAGTTCAGAGAAAAACCAATACACTTTTGCCAGTTTACTTGACAGACAGAAGCCTAAAGCTCATGAAAACTAGTGCAAATTGATTTGGGGATAAACACTTCCTGAACCTGTTGGAATGTATTAGGGAGTGCTCCATTTCTATTAATCTTCCTTTCTTGCAATCCGTAGTTCTAAAAGGATAAGGTTCATTTCCAGGCTGCCTAGAGGAGGAGTCTTACTCTTTGATTTTAGCCCAAGGATAATGTTAACAACATAATATATCCCAGTGTCAGCCAGTGTTACAGAGTGACTCAGATTTTGAAAGTGATTTAACAAATTGACTGTGGTCATTCATGCTCGAAGGAAGCAGTGGAGAGGAAGGATGAGAAGCAAATTGTTCAAGTGGAACAGCAATAACTTAACCAAAGCAAATTTGAGGTCATCGAGGTAATGTAATAATCAATCTCATTATTTCGGGTCAAAATGGTCAAGCATACTAAAGTCAATGTCAGATAGGTTATCTCCCTATTCGTTTAGAAGACCCAACAAATAAAAAGGAAAGATTATTTCATGTTTCAAAGCAGAAGGTCACAGAAGGAGAGAGACAAATTAGCTGCCTGTTTTGGAACTATGGGGATCATTTTCAAAAGAGAAAAATATTCAAAAAGTGGCATAAAGCAGCATTTGGACGTTTTACTTGCCAAAACATTCAAACCAATATTTTTTAAACCTATTTTGCAGACGTTTATATATGCATTTCATCTGCAGTGTATCCAAATCACAAAGGGGTGTGTCGGGGGCAGGATTTGGGTGTTTCTAACAGACATTTTTCTGCCGTAATGGAACAAAACAAAACAAAAACATCCAGGACTAAAACTAGGATGTTTTGAGCTAGACCTTTTTAAAATAATGACTAAGCCTCAAAAAAGTGCCCTAAATGACCAGATGACCACTGGAGGAATAAAAGTATGACCCCCTTCCACCCCCCCCCCCCAAAGATGTGAAAGAAACAGTACATACTAGCCTCTATGACAGCCTCAGATGTTATGGCCAGTCCTATTAGAGCAGCAAGCAGGTCCCTGCAGTAGCCTAGTGGTTGGTGCAGTGCATTGTGGAGAAAGGGACCCAGGCCAATTATCCACTGTAACTGTTACACTTGTGGTGGAAAGTGTCAGCCCTTCAAACCCCCCCCCCAAAAAAAAATAAAGCCTACTGTACCCCAGGGGCATAGCTAGGTGGAGCCACGGGGGCATGAGCCCTCACAGATTAAGCCCTGGCCCCCTCTACTTTGGACCCCCTCCTATCACCGACCCCCCCCCCCCGCTGCTACCGACCCTCCTCTGTCACCGCTGCCGCCAGGTACCTTTGCTGGTGGACTCCTCAACCCCCGCCAGCAGAAGTCTTCTTCAGCGCCGGTCGACTCTGGCGCCTTCGCTGATGATCTGTTTCTGACTCCTGACATCCTGCGTGCACGTCCTGCACGGGGCTACATACAGGACGTGCACGCAGGACTTCGGGAGTCAGAAACAGATCATCAGCAAAGGCGCCAGAGTCGACCGGCGCTGAAGAAGACTTTGGCTGGTGGGGGTTGGGGACCCCCGCCAGCAAAGGTACCTGGTGGTGGCGGCGGCGACGGGGGGGGGGGGGGGGGGGGTTGGTGTGTGTGTGGGGGGGGTTTCGGCGGTGGGAGGGGGTCCAAAGTGGCGGGGGGGGGGTCGGCGGCTGGGGGATGCGGGCTAAACTGTGCTCCCCATCTCGGGCTCTGGACTCCCTCCTGCAGAGGTCTGGCTACGCCCCTGCTATACCCACATATAGGTGACATCTGCAGCCATAAGGGCTATTGTAATAGTATATAGTTGGGTACAGAAGGCTTTTGGTGGGTTTTAGAGGGCTCACTGTACAATATAAGGGAGCAACGGTGAGATGTGTACCTGGGAGCTTTTAAGTGAAGTCCACTGCAGTGCTCCCAAGGGTGCCCCATTGTTCTGCTGGGATGTCTGTGTGGATAGTCTGCTGAGAATGCTGACTCCTCCTACATCCCAATGACTTGATTTTGTGCCTTTTTCACTTGGATTTTATTTTTTTTTTCAAAAATGGACCAAAAAGATAAATGCACAGAGAATGAAAACATCTAGCAAGTGGAAAACAAACAAGCAGATCAATAAAACATCAAAAGATTATATTAGTGATAGTGTATACCAGAAAAATGCCCGACACAGGCCGTGTTTTGCCCAAAGGGGCTGCGTCAGGGGCTAAAATAGACAAACACATAAAATTACAGACAGGTAGACCCAGGCCCATACCCCCCTACCTGTTACATTTGTGGAGGAAACAGCGAGCCATCCAAAATCCACCAGAAACTCTCTGTACCCACATATAGGTGCCCCCCTTCACCCATAAGGGCTATAGTAGTGGTGTACAGTTGGGGGTAGTGGGTTTTGGGGGGGCTCAACACACAAGGTAAGGAGCTGGGTACCTGGGAGAATTTTATGACGTCCACTGCAGTGCCCCCTAGGGTGCCTGATTGCTGTCCTGGCATGTCAGGGGGACCAGTGTACTAAAAATGCTAGCCCCTCCCACATCCAAATGGCTTGACTTTGGACGTTTTAGACTTGGACGTTTTTGTTTTCGAAAATGGCCAAAAATCAAACACGCCAAATGCAAGGACGTCCAAATCCAAGGACTTCCATGGTATTTTCGAATACAAATATGGATGTCCATCTTTTTTTGAAAATGATCTTCTCCCCACCTCCGAATATGAACGTTTTACAAAGACGTCCAAATTCCAACTTAGACGTTTCTTTCGAAAATGCCCCTCTTTGTGATATTAGCCCATGCTTCTAAGCACGAAAATTCTAAAGTGTGGATCTCAAAAGAGGGCATGGCCACGGGAGGGTTAATTAATTAATTAGGATTTATTTACCGCATTTTTGAAGGAATTCACTCAAGGTGGCGTACAATAAGAATGTGGGCATTCTTAAAAATGATGTGCATTGTTATAGAGCATTCCCAATTCGCGTATAAGTTAGGCACAGGCATTTGTACCAGGTTTTAGCTGGTGTAAATGGTCGCACCTAAATTTTAGTCACAGGAATGGGCGCTATGTGTATTCTATAAACTGCGCCTAACTTAAAGTGAGGTTTACAGAATAATGCTAAGTGCATTTTTTTCTGCATCAGTTTTTTAGGTGCCATATATAGAATCTGGTCTCATATGGGTTGTGGACACTAGGCTATTTAATAGTTTAACTCTTCAAAGAAATGCAGTCAGAATCTCTATTAAGAGGAATTACAAAGCTGTTGATTACATTTTTTTTTGAGTGGGGAGCTGTGCTGTGTGTGCTTATTGGAGAATTAGACATGCTTTTTTTCTGGTGGATTACAAAGCACAGTGGAGTGCTGAGACGTGCCTGTGCACCCTCCCTTGAGGAGTAGGCTGAACAGCTTTGCAAGCAGTTGAACCTATTGAATTTAAGGTGGATTGCTATTTGTAGCCCAGGAGGAAAGAGATTGTTCCTAGTTAGGAAGTAAAAGGGAAAGTAAAAACAAAAAAAGTGGGAATATAAAGGCCAGGCTATCCAAAGATTGGAACCAAACTGAAATTAAAATAACCAGTGTTTAATAATTTTCAAACAAATATTAATAAAACAATTACACATAAATATTGACTCGACACAACGTTGTGTTTCAGCCGGATAGGCCTACATCAGGAGTCTTATGCTAAAATACTGAAATGAGAACATCAACTGATATAATGATTGAATCTCAAAACATAAGTGAAGGATTCCAAAAATAAAAGAACTGCAGACAGAACCTAACAAGTGGTCTTTAAAAAGACCGTTGTGCAAATGATCTGTCTGTCACGCTTTTGCGGAGTTTCGCTGTGACAGACAGATCATTTGTTCCCGTTACAGACTGCAGTTGGAGGTGCCCAAAATCGGCTTTCGATTATACCGATTTGGGCGCCCATGAGAGAAAGGCGCCCATCTCCCGATTTGGGTCGAAATATGGGCGTCTTTCTCTTTCGAAAATAAGCCTGTAGGGCTTTCAGCTTGGAGAAGAGACGGCTGAGGGGAGACATGATAGAGGTATATAAAATAATATGTGGAGTGGAACAGGTGGATGTGAAACGTCTGTTCACGCTTTCCAAAAATACTAGGACTAGGGAGCATGTGATGAAACTACAGTGTAGTAAATTTAAAACAAATCGGAGAAACTTTTTCTTCACCCAACGTATAATTAAACGCTGGAATTCGTTGCCAGAGAACGTGGTGAAGGCGGTTAGCTTAGCAGAGTTTAAAAGGGGGTTAGACGGTTTCCTAAAGGACAAGTCCATAAACCACTACTAAATGGACTTGGGAAAAATCCACAATTCCAGGAATAACTTGTGTAGAATGTTTGTACGTTTGTGAAGCTTGCCAGGTGCCCTTGGCCTGGATTAGCCGCTGTCGTGGACAGGATGCTGGGCTCGATGGACCCTTGGTCTTTTCCCAGTGTGTCATTATATCTACTTATAACTACCCTCTCCGTGAAAAAGAATTTCCTGACAATACTCCTAAGTCTACTACCCTGCAACCTCAAGTTATGCCCTTTAGTTTTATCGTTTTCCCTTCTCTGGAAATTATTTTTTCTATATTAATATCTTTCAAGTATTTGAATGTCTGTATTATATCTATTAATATCTTTCAATTATTTGAACATCTCCCTTGTCCCTCCTAGGGTATACATATTCAGGTCTTTCAGTCTCTTTTCATATGTCTTTTAGCGTAAGCCCAAACCATTTTTGTCATCTTTCTCTTTACCGCTTCAAGTCTTTTTGAATTCCTAGTAAGATATGGCCTCCAAACTGATTACAATACTCCAAGTGGGGCCTCACCAACAACTTGTACAAGGGTATCAACATCTCCTTTCTTCTGCTAGTTACACTTCTCTCTATACAGCCTAGCATCCTTCTGGCTATGGCCACCGCCTCGTCACAATGTGTCATCACCTTCAGATCCTCAGATACTATCACTCCAAGGTCCCTCTCCCTATCCAGTTATAATCCAGTTTTACCTGCACTTGGATAGGCTTGTCTATTTACTATGCTGCATTATGGTAAATAGTACATGTTTGTAAATTAACATGTGTTAATATACAGTAGAATGCATTGCTAGCCAATAATTCAGTTTGATCCCCTGCTAGCATTCTGGGGTATCCTTGTAGGTACTGTGGGGCAGAAGTGATGCCCAATCAATCCTGCCTCAGCAGTTCCTTCTTCAAAAATGCTCATCAAGGATCCTACAGCAGTAGTATTTTGAGATTACTGCTAAGGGCCTGATGCTGTCATTTTTCAGGTGGGATCAATCTGGACAGGAGCACCTGGGGATCGTTCTGGGGATATTCTAGAAGGTGAAGGGTCACCAATGTTGTGAATTGAGGGGTCCAGAGCCCCCCAAGAAGGCTGGAGTGACCTTAAATCTGACTCCATCTCTAAATAGCATTAATACTGGGGTAATCAAGGAGTTGTGAAGTTCTAAAAGGAATTGCCACTAAGAGAGATGTTAGGTCTAAGGAAAAGATACCAGCCTTATGACAAACTGGATTTAGATTACAAGTTATACAATGCAGAGAAAGATAGCCTGATACAGCAAAAGCATTTAAACTTACAGCCTTTCATCATTAAGTGAAGCCCACAAATCATCATTTGGAATGAGGAGTTTATTTGCCAAGGTACAAGTCAAATCAGTGATTGACAACAGGCACGTACAATCAATTAGTTATAGGAATATAATAATCCAGCTGCAAACAGGTGTTAATTAGTTCCTAATCTTTTATAATTTCTCTTACCAATTAGAGGTTTTACAAGGGAAAGCAATTTGTCAATTCTGCTGGACACATTGGTTTCCCTTGGAGAGAGAGAGTGGCAACCCTTTTCTCTCTAACTTAAACCAGGAAATACCCTGATTTTTATAGGTGCCCTCAGGATATGGATAATATGACAGTAGATATACCTGATTGGATGTATGCTAATGTCATGGTTGTCACTGATTGGCTCATGCTAATGAGTAGCTTCTATCTTGCTAACATGGTTTTGTCTTTAGCTCGCTTGACCCTGCATCCAGCTACACCTTTCCTTTCTCACACCATGGCTGACCACAATCCTGCTCACAGGAAAGTCTCATTTCTCAAGAGAACAAAGGAATTTCCTTTAAGCAATATTTTAAAGAGTCATTTTTATTTTTTAGCATTATGAAAAAGATGGGAGTGGGGGATCTGATTGGTTAGGAACTGTTCATTTGTGTACAATTTTATACTGAAGAGTTTGTGGTTTAGGGTTGCTTTAGCTTTAATGTATACTTCACATACTAATGAAGCCAATTTACTTTTTGCTTCTTGACAGAGTTTGCAAAGTTAGCTGAAGGGGCTCTTATTTTACTGGGGATTTTAATATGATCCAATACCCTTCATTGTACACAGCCAGCCCAGTTTCAAAGTCTCTTGCAAAGGAGGTAAAGTTCTTTAGCAATCATTTATTGGCTTTTGGTATCTTTGATGCCTGGCAACATCTCCATCTGAGAGATATACACTTTTTAACCATCCCTGCATGATTCATATTCAAGGCTGGGTTTTTTTTTTTGCTGCTAAAACTACATTATTCAGACTTATGTAAGTATCAATTGCCTCTGGTGATGCCCCTCTGTGGCCTGAGTTGGGAAAATTTGCAAGCTGGAAACTGGAAGATTCTTTTCTTAAAGATCTGCAATTCCATGACTCTATTGTGGAGACCATTGCTGAGTTTTTGATATAACTGATACTGGAGAAGTATTGTTACTAGCCCTGTGAAATGCTGCTAAATTTGTTATAAGGGGCAAGGTTATTGTGCTTATTCTTTCCAAATATCTTGGAGCTCCTCAGTAAAGTGAGCTAGGGTATGCCCATAACAGCTACAAGAATGCACTGGTCTTCCTTCTCTAAGGACCTTTAAAAGTGCAGCACTTCAGGACTTTCTTCTTGAGAAAGCTGTCAAGATTATTTTAAGGTTGAAATAGCAGTTCTAAAAAGGGGACAATAAGGTAGGGAAATTTCTGGCGCATTGTTTTAGATTATCATGAACAATAACCACAATCATCTCCCTATGGACTTTAAAGTCTGCCTTGGTCACAGATAGTACAATAATTTTACCATGTTTGTCAAACTTTAGAAGTCCTCATCCAAGAGAAACTGTTTTCTGGTTAGTCTGACTTACCCAAACTTCCAGAACAAGCTAGGGACAAAATTACTCTCCCTGAAGTGCTCCTGGCAATTAAAGCTCTTAAGATAGGAATAACCCTGGGAATAGACAGATTTAGGCTGATGTTGGCTTTCACCTAATAGTTAGCCCCAATATTTGTAAGGGTCTTTATCTCTGTCCTGGTAGGTAGTGGGCTACCTGACTCAGGGGGGAAGTTATCATTGTGGACCACCTGAACTTGATTGGGATAATGCGGGGTACAATTGTCATAAATAGATAAATAAATATAAGTACATAAGTACATAAGTACATAAGTAGTGCCATACTGGGAAAGACCAAAGGTCCATCTAGCCCAGCATCCTGTCACCGACAGTGGCCAATCCAGGTCAAGGGCACCTGGCACGCTCCCCAAACGTAAAAACATTCCAGACAAGTTATACCTAAAAATGAGGAATTTTTCCAGTCCATTTAATAGCGGTCTATGGACTTGTCCTTTAGGAATCTATCTAATCCCTTTTTAAACTCCGTCAAGCTAACCGCCCGTACCACGTTCTCCGGCAATGAATTCCAGAGTCTAATTACACGTTGGGTGAAGAAAAATTTTCTCCGATTCGTTTTAAATTTACCACACTGTAGCTTCAACTCATGCCCTCTAGTCCTAGTATTTTTGGATAGCGTGAACAGTCGCTTCACATCCACCCGATCCATTCCACTCATTATTTTATACACTTCTATCATATCTCCCCTCAGCCGTCTCTTCTCCAAGCTGAAAAGCCCTAGCCTTCTCAGCCTCTCTTCATAGGAAAGTCGCCCCATCCCCACTATCATTTTCGTCGCCCTTCGCTGTACCTTTTCCAATTCTACTATATCTTTTTTGAGATACGGAGACCAGTACTGAACACAATACTCCAGGTGCGGTCGCACCATGGAGCGATACAACGGCATTATAACATCCGCACACCTGGACTCCATACCCTTCTTAATAACACCCAACATTCTATTCGCTTTCCTAGCCGCAGCAGCACACTGAGCAGAAGGTTTCAGCGTATCATCGACGACGACACCCAGATCCCTTTCTTGATCCGTAACTCCTAACGCAGAACCTTGCAAGACGTAGCTATAATTCGGGTTCCTCTTACCCACATGCATCACTTTGCACTTGTCAACATTGAACTTCATCTGCCACTTGCACGCCCATTCTCCCAGTCTCGCAAGGTCCTCCTGTAATCGTTCACATTCCTCCTGCGACTTGACGACCCTGAATAATTTTGTGTCATCGGCGAATTTAATTACCTCACTAGTTATTCCCATCTCTAGGTCATTTATAAATACATTAAAAAGCAACGGACCCAGCACAGACCCCTGCGGGACCCCACTAACTACCCTCCTCCACTGAGAATACTGGCCACGCAATCCTACTCTCTGCTTCCTATCTTTCAACCAGTTCTTAATCCATAATAATACCCTACCTCCGATTCGATGACTCTGCAATTTCTTCAGGAGTCTTTCGTGTGGCACTTTGTCAAACGCCTTCTGAAAATCCAGATATACAATATCAACCGGCTCCCCATTGTCCACATGTTTGCTTACCCCCTCAAAAAAATGCATTAGATTGGTGAGGCAAGACTTCCCTTCACTAAATCCGTGCTGACTTTGTCTCATCAGTCCATGTTTTTGTATATGCTCTGCAATTTTATTCTTAATAATAGCCTCCACCATCTTGCCCGGCACCGACGTCAGACTCACCGGTCTATAATTTCCCGGATCTCCTCTGGAACCTTTCTTAAAAATCGGAGTAACATTGGCTACCCTCCAGTCTTCCGGTATTACACTCGATTTTAGGGACAGATTGCATATTTCTAACAGTAGCTCCGCAAGTTCATTTTTTAGTTCTATTAATACTCTGGGATGAATACCATCAGGTCCCGGTGATTTACTACTCTTCAGCTTGCTGAACTGACCCATTACATCCTCCAAGGTTACAGAGAATTTGTTTAGTTTCTCCGACTCCCCCGCTTCAAATATTCTTTCCGGCACCGGTGTCCCCCCCAAATCCTCCTCGGTGAAGACCGAAGCAAAGAATTCATTTAATTTCTCCGCTACGGCTTTGTCCTCCTTGATCACCCCTTTAACACCATTTTCGTCCAGCGGCCCAACCGACTCTTTGGCCGGTTTCCTGCTTTTAATGTATCTAAAAAAGTTTTTACTATGTATTTTGCTTCCAACGCTAATTTCTTCTCAAAGTCCTTTTTTGCCCTCCTTATCTCCGCTTTGCATTTGGCTTGGCATTCCTTATGATCTATCCTGTTACTTTCAACTTATTGCATAAAATGGAACATATTCTAAAATTGCACAAATTGATGTTAAAATAACACATCTTAATGCTATCCCACATTACTAATGCCCCTCAATATTGATTGTTCATATTCAGTCATCTATAAGGTGTACAGTTCTCTCCTAAATTATATGATGCTAAGATCTGGGCAAAAGTCCTGGCCATTGCAATGGAGAACTTTCTCCTGTTGCTGGTGCACAGAGACCAAGATGGGGTTTATTCACAGGCACCAAGGCACTGATAACGTAAGGCATATTGTTAATTTGATCCACCATAGAGATAAACAGAGGGATTCATGTTAATTTTATTGGACACTGAAAAGGTGTTTGATAAGGTAGAATGGCCTTTTCTTGTCGCAACACCCAGGGCATTTGGGTTTAGACACACTTTCTGAGCTGAGTTCAATCTATATTAGGCTCTGAAGGTACAAATTAAGGTTAAAGGCTTTATTTTTCACTTGTTTCAGCTATCTAGAGGCATAAGACAGGATTGTTCTCTGTCCCCACTTTTCTTTGGCCTAGTCATGGAGTTGTTCATGATAGTGACCCGTGATCACTCTGAGTTTTGGGGGATTGTGGATCTGGATGGTGAATAACATCCATCTTTATGTTTCTTTTCCAACCCTATCTCATGTAATTCAATTTTTAGTTAGTTTACAGGTTATAAAGACTAACGCTTCTAAAAATGAGATATTGGTTATGCAAGTCTCTCCTAGGCTATAAGTATATTTACAAGACACTTTCCCTTATATATGTTATAAATCTTCTCTGAGATATTTGGATATTCTACTCTGTGTTGATGTGAATCAGTTATATAATTAGAATTTTCTTCCCTTGCTGAAGAAAATTAGTGTAGATCTAGAAAAATGGTCATTCTTCAACTTTCATGGTTTTGGAAGATTGCAACTATCAGCACAAGTATTCTTTTTCAAATAAACTTCTCATTTGACATACTGCCTATCTTCATTTCCCCATAATTTTTTTAAGAAACTCCAAAAAAATCATTTGTATGGAATCAAGAAGCCAAGGATCTCTTAAAAGATTGCTTTCCTTAAGGACAAAGGAAGACAGGGTATTCTGAAACTCAGGAGATGTTATCAGGTGACCCTACCTAAGAGAATTTACTAGTTGGACTCCAGATATGTCGACAATCACTGGATCTTGTTAGAACTTAGCATGATTTCAGAGGCCAAGCTGTTCCCCCTTTATCTGGGGACCATTCTGATTCTGATGGTCTACAGTAGCCCATCACATTAACCATATGCTTATTTTTCCAGTTCTAGATGTATGGGGAGATTCCTTCTCAAGATTTTCTCTCATTCTTACTGATAAGAGGTGGCCTAAGTTTGTGAGGCCTTCTGTCGTGATGCTTTCCAAAAATATCCCCTCCCGCATTCTGAAGGTTGCTTCTATGCTCTTTCAAGGACAGCACTTTATTCTCTTTGATGTGTTCAGGGCTCAGTTCTAAGCTAAGGGTTGGTCTTTTTTTGGATATATGCAGCTTCACAACCTCCTCTTTAAAGAGCTATTTAAGTCAGGTTACAGCCAATCATTGATTCCATTTGAAAAGTGGTTGTTCTTGCTCACTATGAATAAAAACTTGATAGAATTTGCTAGATTTTAGCCTCTTGTGATATACCTACATTGCAGAGGTTAAAGCTGACTTAGGTAGCCAAAACAGGTGGCAGCCTTTCAGATAGAGGGACATGATAAATGCTACGGTGTAGGAGAATGGATATAAGATCTTTTATAGGTGATACTATTCCACTGAGAGGCAGGATAAGATGTATTGGCTTTCATCTCCTGCATGCTAGTGTCTGTGTGGGAAGTTAGTTTTGGAGTTTCCATATTTCATAGTTGTGCCCAGTGGTCTGAAATTATATCTTGGATCCATAAGACCACTGGGCTCCAACATTCTTTCCAGCCTGCTCTCGTGCTGCTTGGCCTTGATTTGTAGAAATTTAGACCTAATGTTGACAGAAATGCATGAGTAACTGACCATCTATTGGTTGCATGCAGGTGGATCATTGCTTCTTCCTGTAAATTACCCACAAAGCTCCTCATATCTTTATG
Source organism: Microcaecilia unicolor (assembly GCF_901765095.1). NCBI lineage: Eukaryota > Metazoa > Chordata > Amphibia > Gymnophiona > Siphonopidae > Microcaecilia > Microcaecilia unicolor. The sequence goes on from NC_044032.1 coordinate 296,833,094, forward strand.
GCTGCATTACACACACTCAATGAAGAAACTTTTGCTGTTAGTTAAGGATAATAATCCTAATGGTCATTTCCATTAGAAACCCATTACAGACTTTTTAAAAAAGTTGAATAATTAGATTGTAAGCTCTGTCGAGCAGGGACTGTCTCTTCATGTTCAAGTGTACAGCGCTGCTTACGTCTAATAGCGCTTTAGAAATTATAAGTAGTAGTAGCAGTAATTCTGCAACAGTCTTGTGATAGCATGTGTCTTGCTTTAGTGCTCACTGTTAGACATTGCTTAGGATTATGTATGGAAGGGTAGAGCATGGTGATATTTTTATCTGTAGTCAGGAGAGTTAAATCTTTGTTTAGTTTATTTCCTGATTGTGGCCCTCAAAGGCTGTGTGGAAAGGGCAAACCTCTTTTTGTTTGCATTTCCATTGCAAGAACTGAGCTTACCCCTCCTTCGACTGGACTAGGATACGTTAGTGTATTCCTTTCTGGTGAAATATTGTGCTTCCTCCAGCTGTATGTTTGAATAAAAAAATGACAAAAGAAGCAATCACACTGTAAGAAGTAAAATGACTTTTAGAAATAGTCCTTATAACAATTTAATTTTAGAACTGTTAACAGTAAGTTTTAGCTGCAATTTTGTCATTTCCTAGTCAGAGTATCAAAGGTAAGTCAGTGGGAAACAGAAGAACACAGTTGGCCATGATAAGATTCCTAAAATGTAAATAAAGTTACAAGTTAGTATATAAAAGCAAATGCAAACAGCTGTTACCTTGGTGAAAAGACAAACTCAAATAAACTTCCCTGAGTAGTAGCATTAAGCAAACATTTGTAATATTAAATTGCACATTCCCAGTGACACCAAAAGACGCAAGCTTTTGTCCTTGGGCTATTGAGAACTCTATTGGCTTTTCAGCTAAGGGTCATGGCAGACTTGAAATGGGAGCCTCTTCAGTCATCTGTGATCCATGATGATGCTCAAAGAAGCTTTTGCAAACAGAATCTACACAAAGACCACAAGTGCCTTTTCTGGGGAAGTTGGAAAAGGTCTGCTGTGGTTGGAGTGCATTCCTCTTGCATACTCACAGTTCATGGGCAGGTATGTTTGCCAATTCAAACAGTAACATTTTTTGTGTGTGTCTTTATTGGAAGGGGTGGAGTGTGTTTGCAAAGAGTATTTGGCAGGATGATAACAGGGGGCTGGGGAAGAATATTATACTTAGAACATGTTGCTATTATTGAAATATACCGTAAAGCATGTTAATAATGCCCTACAACATGACTACTGAAATGATATCAATCAAGGAAGTGATGTCCTCTCTAATGCTGCTCAGAAGCATCAAATATATTCTAAAGGTTAGTGAGGGCAAATTATACATGCTGCGTTGGCTTATAGTAAGCGGTACATTTTCAGCGTTAACTGTCTTTTGCTGTAATAAGAATAATAGACTGAAATAACAGGAAAGAAGACACCCACCCACCCACTGAGTAAAACCATAGGATTTATGGATGTACATAGGAAAATGTTTAACATGATTTATTTTCCAATCACTCACCCATTCAGTTCATTTTCAGATAGAGGGGCATAATTGAACGCGAACGCCCATCTGCATGGGCGTCTATGTCCGAGAATGGGTATGTGAAGGGGCGGAACAGACCGTATTTTCGAAAAAATGGGCGTCCATCTTTTTTTTCGATAATACGGTTTGTGCCGGGCAAATGCATCGGATTTGTGCGGATTTGAGCTGGGCGGTTTCGTTTTCCAGCGATAATGGAAACCGAAGGCGCCCAGCTCAAAAACGAACAAATCCAAGGCATTGGGTCGTGGGACGGGCCAGGATTCGTAGTGCACTGGTCCCCCTCACATGCCAGGACACCAACCGGGCACCCTAGGGGGCACTTGTAAAAAGTAAAAAAAAAAAAAAATTAAATACCTCCCAACTCCATAGCTCCCACCCCTTGGGTGCTGAGCCCCTCAAATCTCCTCCAAAACCCACTGCCCACAACTCTACACCATTACCATAGCCCTTATGGCTGAAGGGGGCCACCTACATGTGGGTACAGTGGGTTTTGGGGGCGGTTTGGAGGGCTCCTATTTACCAGCACAAGTGTAACAGGTAGGGGGGGATGGGCCTGGGTCCACCTGCCTGAAGTGCACTGCACCCACTAACAACTGCTCCAGGGACCTGCATACTGCTGTGATGGAGCTGGGTATGGCATTTGAGGGTGGCATACAGGCTGGAAAAAAGTTCTTAAAGTTTGTTATTTTATGGTGGGAGGGGGTTATTGACCACTGGGGGAGTCAGGGGTGATCATCCCCAATTCCCTCCAGTGGTCATTTAGGGTACTTGTTCGTGAAAAAAAAAAGGTAAAAAAAATGACCCAAATTCTCGGTAAAAACTCCTTTCTTTTTTTGATTATCGGCCGAGGGCGCCCATCTTTCCTCGGCCGATAACCACGCCCCAGTCCCGCCTTCACCATGCCTCCGACATGCCCCTGTCACCTTTGCCCGTTTCCGCTACAGATTGCAGTTGAAGACGCCCAAAATCGGCTTTCGATTATACCGATTTGGGTGCCCACGGGAAAAAGGAGCCCATCTCCTGATTTGGGTCGAAATCTGGGTGCCCATCACTTTCGAAAATAAGGCGGATAATCATTCAGTTCTATTAAACTCAATTGGACAGGCAGTTTTGTACTATAGCAGGGGGTTTTACACTCGTGTTCACTGAATCTTGCTTGAAACTGGATGAGAGGAGTAGCCTAGTGTTTAGAACAGTGGGCTGAGAATGAGGTAATACAGGCTTCAAATCCCACTGCTGCTCTGTTGTCTCAGGTACAAACATGAAGGGCAATTCTGTAACTGTGTAGTTATGTGCTTGTAAGTGCACAGAATTGCACCACAAGCAAGTAAGGGCACTACCTGCTCTTCTATGAGTTGGCATGTAATGGCACGTGGGCATGGACATGAAACCAAAAACATTATAGGAAAGGATAATGGATGATACTAGGAAGTGCAAGTCAATAGATTTACGAAGAAGTCTATGGGAAGAGAAAGGTTTTTAGCCTCTTCCTGAAGCTGTTAGCTGTTTTCTGTTCTGATGGCAATAGGTAGAGAGTTCCATATTTTAAGTCTAGAGAGCTGAAAATCTTCTGATTTCTTTTGAAATGATGAGGCTAGCATCAGTTGTTCTTTTAATTTGTTAGACTGGACCAAACATAACGAAGCAGTCTTAGTCAGCAGTTCAGAAGTGAAACTCTGTATGATTTGAAAATCTAAACAAGCAGCTTTGAACCTGAGTCTTTCTGCTATGGAAAGCCAGTGCAGTTTGTTAAGATGAGTTGAAATACTAGCAGGGCCGGTCTTAGGGCGAGGCGACTGAGGCGACCGCATAGGGCCTCGCGCTCAAGGGGGCCCCGCGCAGCGTGCCTGAAGTCGCCCCTCCCCGACCACCCGAGCTTCAGTCCCCCCTCCCTTTGGATTTTAAAAGTTACCTCGCGTTGACGTCGGGATGGGTTACAGCGCCGGCAGGTAGCAGCAGCAGTCAGTAAAAGTGTGTGAGCTGCTCGGCGCTTCCTTTCCCTCGCTCAGTTCTGGTCCTGCCCTAATTTCCTGTTTCTATGAGGACGGGACCAGAGCTGAGCGAGGGAGGGAAAGGAAGCGCCAGCAGCTTGCACACTTTTCACTGACTGCTGCTACCCGCCGGCGCTGTAACCCGTCCCGACGTCGATGAGGTAACTTTTAAAATTCAGAGGGAGGAGGGAGGGAGCTGGATGGGAGGGAGGGGGGCCTTTGGAGGTGGAGGGGGGGCCTGTAGAGCTGGGAGGGGGGCCTTTGGAACTGGGAGCTGGGCCTTTGGAGCTGGGATCTGGGAGGGAGGGGGGCCTTTGGAGCTGGGCCTTTGGAGCTGGGAAGTGGGAGGGGGGCCTTTGGAGCTGGGAGCTGGGCCTTGGGAGCTGGGAGCTGGGAGCTGGGCCTTTGAAGCTGGGAGGGAGGGGGGCCTTTGGAGCTGGGATCTGGGAGGGAGGGGGCCTTTGGAGCTGGGATCTGGGCCTTTGGAGCTGGGAGCTGGGAGGGAGGGGGGCCTTTGGAGCTGGGAGCTGGGAGGGGGGCCTTTGGAGCTGGGAGCTGGGCCTTTGGAGCTAGGAGGAGGGAGGGGGGCCTTGGGAGCTGGGCCTTTGAAGCTGGGAGCTGGGAGGGGGCCCTTGGAGCTGGGGGCCCTAGGGGGGAAGCCCTGGAGCTGGGGCCCTAGGGGGGAGGGGGCCTTGGAGATGGGAAGGAGCGGTGGCTGGCCCTGGAGCTAGGGTGGGGGCGGGGCTAGGGTGGGGCCCCTTCAAATTGGTCTGCATAGGGCCCTGCACTTGCAAAGACCGGCCCTGAACACTAGTATATCTATTCAATCTGTATATTAGTCTAGCAGCTATATTCTGTATGATTTGCATTTTTTTATGATATTGACACTTAATACCAAGAAATAGAACATTACAATAATCCAAGTGAGGTAGGACTAACATTAGTAGTGCAAAGCATTTTGGTCGAAGAATTATCTGACTAGACGTAGCTGTCTCATTTTGGATAGTGTTTTCTTCCATAACTGGTTAATATGGGATGAGAAAGTGAGTGAAGAATCAAGCAAGACCCCTAGTACTCTGGTTCCAGACTCGACTGTAAAGCTTTGACCATTGGACAAATATATTGATGATGGGACCTCAACTCCCTGATTTCAGAACCACAGGACCTTAGTTTTTTGTGCATTCAGTTTCAGACTAGACTCGAGACAGGCCGTGTTTAGCCAATAGGCTTATATCAGGAGTCTAAAAAGCAAATAAACAAATAAAAAACACCCATATGAAAACTATATACATACTTCATAGATATTGAATGATATTGTATGCAAGGCTATTGACCGAAACAAGACCCATGTCGAATCTAGTCTTATCTACAATAAAAAGCTTTTCAGCACCCACAGTATTGCTTTGTTTTTGTGTCACCTCCGCTGTTCTGTTGCCTAACCTTAGGCATGCCAGTGCCAACTTATGACAGTAATCTGTAGTTGAAATCCAAAAAATGTGGTCACAAATTCTCCACAACAAAGTAACTTTACATACAGAAATCAACCAAAAAAGTTCCCTTATAATCGCTATTTCAATAATATTTGTAAAGGACCATCAGAAGGTGAAAGTGACAGTTGTGACTTGACTCTTTTTACACACCTCATATCGTCATCGGTCCATTTTTTTTTATTTTTGCATACATTTTTTTCATATCTTCTGCTGCATTGTTAGTTCAAACTTTTATAATTTCACTTACCTTAGAATACTGCGCTTGAAACCACATTTCTCCTACTGGTTCACAGAAACCCAAGCTACTTGGTTGCACTAAACCATTCCGACAAAGCGCTACGTTTCGCTAGTCCAGCTGCATCAGGAATTCAGGGTTTCATTTAGTTTTACTTCAGGCATATACTTCTGATATCAGCAGAATTCAACAAGAAATTTTCTGTAGTGGCATCTTGTGACAGATGTGGTTATAGAATTGGTGCTCAGTGTGCAGCATTGGTGCCCTGTTATAGAACTGGCACCTTAGAATGTAACTCACTTTGACCTACTACTGAAAAACTTTGAGCTAAATCCAAATATTTTTTAAACTTTCTGACAGATATGGAGGGGCATAATTGAATGAAAACGCCTATCTCCATGGGCGTTTATCTCCGAGAACGGGTCCGTGAAGGGGCGGACCGAACCATATTTTTGAAAAAAATAGACGCCCATGTTTTATTCAACAATGTGTGAGCTGGGCGTTTTCGTTTTTCAGCGATAATGGAAAATGAAAGCGCCCAGCTCAAAAACGAATAAATCCAAGACATTTATTCGTGGGAGGGGCCAGGATTCGTAGTGCACTGGTCCCCCTCACATGCCAGGACACCAACCGAGCACCCTAGGGGGCACTTTTACAAAACCAAAAAAAAAGAGCTCCCTGGTGCATAGCACCCTTCCCTTGTGTGTTGAGCCCCCCAAATCCCCCTCAAAACCCACTGCCCACAAGTCTACACCATTACTATAGCCCTAAGGGGTGAAGGGGGGCACCTACATGTGGGTACAGTGGGTTTGGGGGGGTTGGGACGACTAATAAGCATTAAGCAGCACAATTGTAACAGGTAGGGGGGATGGGCCTGGGTCCACCTGCCTGAAGTCCACTGCACCCCCTAACAACTCCTCCAGTGACCTGCATACTGCTGCCAGGGAGCTGGGTATGACATTTGAGGGTGAAAATAAAAAGTTGTGAAACATCATTTTTTTGTGGTGGGAGGGGGTTAGTGACCACTTGGGGAGTCAGGGGAGGTCATCCCCAATTCCCTCCAGTGGTCATCTGGTCATTTAGGGCACTTTTTGGGGCCCTATTCGTGAAAAAACAGGGTCCAGGAAAAGTGTCCTAAATTCTAGCTAAAAACGCATACTTTTTTCCCATTATCGGTGAAATGCGCCCATCTTTGTTCGGCAGATAGCCACGCCCCAGTTCCGCCTTCGCCACACCTCTGACACGCCCCCATCAACTTTGTCCGCATCCGCGACGGAGTGCAGTTGAAAACGTCCAAAAATCGGCTTTCGATTATACCGCGTTATTCATATTTGTGAGATAAACGGCCATCTCCCGATTTAGGTCGGAACTTGGGCGTTTTTCTCGTTCGATTATAAGCAGGATAGTAACAGAGACACAAGAATGTCATGAGGACCCCATAGCACTAATGGAGGGACAAAGAACACTAATAGTGGCATCTCTAAACTACCATGAGAAGGGTAAAGAGGCACAGACAGTGGAATGAACACATCAGAGCAAAGTGGAAAAACATCTGCAGGAAGACCTCAAAGTAATATAGAAAGGATAAGGTGGTAACAATATTGGCAGTGTTCTTTCCAGTATATTTTCTATCAAGTTTTTCACTATAGAAATGTCACTATAGAAATGGTGTGCTCTGAAAAACTAAACAAGCAGCTTTGAACCTGAGTCTTTCTGCTATGGGAAGCCAGTGTAGTTTGTTTAGATGAGTTGAAACACTAGTATATCTATTCAATCTGTATATTAGTTTAGCAGCTGTGTTCTACATGATTTGCAATTTTTTCTGATATTGACACTTAATACCAAGAAATAGAATGTTAAATTAATCCAAGTGAGGTAGGACTAACATTTGGACTAGTAGTGTGAAGGCATTTTGGTCGAAGAATGATCTGATTAGACGAAGCTGTCTCATATTAAATAGGGTTTTTTTCCATAGCTGAGTAATATGGGAAGAGAAGGTGAGTGAAGAATCAAACTAGTACTCTGGTTTCAGATTTGACTGTAAAGATTTGACCATTGCTCAAAGATATTGATGATGGGACCCCAACTCCCTGATTTCAGAACCACAGGACTTTGTTTTTTTGCGCATTCAGTTTCAGTTTATTGGTCAGGGCCCAGGTGCTAACAGCAGTCATAACATTTGCTACAGACTGAGCTGGATCTATGTTTGAAGATGTCATGAGTTGATGGTTTCCTTAATGGCATGCTGTACTTGCATTATCCCCTGAGTTAACATTCAGAGGAAAAGTTTGTTTGTTTTTTATTCCACAACGCACATGTTCAGAGGGAATTCCCCAAGCTAACACATGGTGTGAATTTTATCTGTGATCCCTGAGGCAGGCGCTCTTTGCGCCAAAACACGGACCTTGTTGGGTCCTTTGTGCAAGTTGTTTTATTAAACGTCTTCAACATCATTTCCCGAGTTGGTCTGTCTATCAGTCAGCCTCTACTCTCGTTGGTTTGCTTTACTTTTCGTGGAGGCTACTCCTGTCCCTTTGGTCCTTCCGCATAGGATAATAGTTCATTAAGTCCTAGGTTTATTGAGGCAAGGGATGACATAAAGAGATTGATCAGGATAGGTGAGAGGGAAGATCCCTGTGGGCCCCCACAGTTAAGAGACCAGAAGTTGGAAAGTTGGTTGTTTTGCTTGACAGAATAGCTTCAAATTGATAGGAATTCATTGAAGCTCAGGTATTGAACTATAAGGATCAGAGAGGTACAATAACACATCATCTGTTAGGTTTAGGTATTACAGTGATAATTGCTTCAGAGAATAAACTGTGTGATACGTTATCTGGAGATAAAGAATTAAAGAGAGAAAGGAGAATAGTGAGAGATCAGTTTTGAAAAGTTTGTAGAACTCTATCGGAATCCCGCCTGGTCCTGGAATTTTCTTTTTGGGGGGGTCTCTAATTGCATGGTGAAGCTCTTGCTCTGTGATCTGTTTCCTGAGGGATTCAATATCATTTTCCGACCATCATGGTCGCTCCATTGAGGATAAAAAGTTATTTACATTACCACGAGTATTAAGGGATTCTGATTGATACAAGTTGGAATAGAAATCATAAAATGCCTTAGAAATGTCCTCTCTCGATGTGCTAGTTGTTTGTTTGGACAATTTAATAGCAGGAATTTGAACTTTGAGTCGTTTTCTTTTCAGGTAATTTGCTAGTAATGGAGTTCTTTTATCTTTTTCAGCAAAATATTTAGGATACAGCTCAAATATTTGTTGTGCTGCTTTAAGACTAAGCAGTTTATTGAATTTGTATTTTAAGTTGCAGAAGGTATTGAGTAAAATATTCCCTGATTGAATATATTTAGCTTCTGTAACTTTGATTTGTGATTCCAATTCATTAATTTGAGTTCTTTTTTTGCCTTGTATGAAGCCAAAGAAATAAATTCACCCCTCAGGGCAGCTTTAAATGCTTCCCAAACCGTATTGGTGTTTATTAAAGTAGGAGTATTATTTTGAAAAAATTGCTCAGTAAAAGATTTAATTTTTGAAAGAGCTTCTTCATCACTAAGAAGACTAGGAGATAATCTCCATAATGGAGACTTCTTGGGAGAAAAAGCTGACCAATTTATAGTTAAGGAGACTGGTCCATGATCAGAGACTAATATCAGGGCCGCTGAGAGGGGGCAGGGGGGACAAAATTCCCCGGGCCTTCAAGGGGGGGTTCAACGCCGCAGTCCCACCCACCCTCCGTCGTCGATCGTCTGCCACCGGGCCGGGCCCCCTGCATTGAAATCACAGCAACTCCGTGTGAAAGCGCTGCAGGCAGCAGCAGATCGCCTCCCTTTGGGCCTCCTTCCCTCCCTGTGTCCCGCCCTCGTCTGATGTAACTTCCGGTAGGGAGGCGATCTGCTGCTGCCTGCAGCACTTTCACACGGAGGTGAGAGGCGCTGTGATTTCAATGCAGGGGGCCCAGCCCGGTGGCGAACGGAGGAGGGCGGGTGGAGGGGGAGTGGCGGGGGCGGGGCCCCAGAGGCGGCCTTGCCCCTGACCCGGCCCAGTCTCTCGGCAGCCCTGACTACTATAGGTGAGATGGAGGAAGTCTTAATTGCCTCAACTAGAGAACTGGAGATTAAGAAGTAGTTCAATCTGGAAAAACTTTTATGTGGAGCAGAGAAAAAGGTAAATTCTTTAGTGGTAGGATTGCATAATCTCCACGGGTCAACAAGGTGTAACTGGTCAATAAATGAATGTAAAGTGGTAAATGATTTAGAAGGTAATAGTTTGATTTGTGAGTTTCTATCTAGGTGATAATCCATAGGAATATTGAAATCTCCAGCCATAATAATGGGAATAGGATCTTGTGACTGAATAATTTGAAAATTATTAGACAAAAATTCAGGGGAGTCAACATTGGAAGCATAAATGTTGACCAGCAATATTATTTATAGAAACTTTAACAATTATCCATCTACCATCAGGATCAATATACTGGTCCAGGATGGATGAGTTGCTATCTTTGTGAAATAAGATTGAACTCCCTTTTTTCCTGCCTTGTGCTGGAGAGGCTAATTATTTATTTATTTATTGCATTTGTATATTGAGGTGGAAATCCAATTAAATTGCTTAATAAATTATGTAGTGTTTGGAGAATGAGTTTCTTGTAAGAAAATAATTTCTAGTTTGAGTTTTTTAAGATATATAAGATCCTCTAAATGTCTTATAAGGGGGAGCTAACTATTATATAATAATGTTGAAAGCTCCCACGGCTGTCTGTGAGAAAGAGATGGTATATAGTCACGTAGTATACCTACAGAACTTATTTTATTGAAAACTTATGGGGGGGGGGGGGGGGAGCCTAAAAGTGCCTGGATCGAAAACAATCACACAAGCAATGATAGATCCTGTTGACCAATCACTCGGTCTTAAGGGGATCTGCTCTTCATCATAGGCAAAAAAAAAAAACACCCCAAATGAAAAACAAAAGAGGAAAATGCTGGGAACCTCCATAATAATTCCTCACTCAATCAAAAGAGGAAAGATACTAGGAACTTCCCTAATAATTAATTCCTCCTTACTGTCCATCGTTAAGGTCTTTAACACAGTGTAGGTTGCTGCTCCATATGTATCCATTCTTCACATACACAGACGTTGACCAGCATTTCGCTGTGCTTACAGCAAGCTCTAGCTGCTTCAGGGTCCGTGTAGGAAGATCAATGTCTTCAAGAAATAATGACATCTCCTGAAATCCCACGCCTATGCTGACTTCATACATGTCAAATTCTTGATGACCTCCTTCCAGTCTGCTCTTTCACTTGCCAAACAGGACTACTACATCAAGTTGACAAACTCTTTTGGCTCCAACCCTTGGCGCCACATAGAGCCTGCCTTGGTTGGATTATGCAGGATATAAATGTTCACAATAAATAAATAAATAAATAAAAAGTCAATTTTTTGGACACCACAGTCTCAATCAGTGATGACTATATACAAATATCCATATACAAGAAACCCACAGACAAATGCAGCTACCTCCACAACTCCAGCTTCCACCCTTCACATACAAAAAGATCCATTATTTACAGCCAAGCCACAAGGTACCACCATATCTGCTCTGACCCAGGGGACAGAGACAGACACCTCGGGATCCTGACTGCATCCTTCGAACAGAAAGGTTACAACCCCAAAATAATCTCCAAGAATATTGCCTCCTCCCTCAAAACACCCAGGGAAAATCTGCTACAGTACAAGGAAAAGAAAGCCACAGACAGAATCCCCCTTATAGTCACATACAACCCAGAGCTGGAAAATTTAAGAAAAATCATAAAAGATCTACAGCCTCTACTCCAGGAGGATGAATTATTGAAAGAGATATTCCCATCCCCACCAGTGCTGGCCTTCCGACAGCCACCCAACTTAAAACACAAGCTAATTAGAAGTATGCTCCCAACACAGACACAAAAAGAAGAGAATGGCACACATCCTTGCAATATATCCAGCTGCAAACTATGCCAAAACATTTCACAGGACCCCACAGTCATTCACAAAAGAAAAATATTCAACATTAAGGAATCTTTCACATGCTCATCTTCCAATGTAGTATATATCATTCAGTGTAAAAAATGCAGTGAAGGGTGCTACACTGGAGAAACAACTCAGATGCTAAATTAATTTACATAGACACCATATGAAAAATGCCAGTACCAACCAGGATGTCACCTCTGTGGGGCAACACTTTACAAAACCAGAACACTGTACCAGTGATTTTATGGTAAGAATCCTAAAATGGAACTAAAAAACAATACAGGAACGTAAGACCTTTGAAGTCAGAATGATTAAATATTTTGACACCCACCAGACAGGACTTAACAAAGATCTGGGTTTTACAGCCCATTATAAACCATAAAACTGTACTGCTTTTTCACCTTCCTATCTCCATGCATATCTCCATGCCCCTCATCCACCCGACTCTCCCTGTTTCACCTACCCACCCTCATTCTGTTAGACTGTCACTGACATGCTTTGATGTTTCACTTATATACTGTCATCTACCAACATTTGCTTATTTCCGATCTGACGAAGATGGGCTACCTTCGAAAGTTAATCAAAAAATGTATTAAGTTATATCCAATAAAAAAGGTATCATGTTATTTTCCTTTCCATGCTTTATTTTGTTTTATTTCTATGGATATTAAGAGAAATTTTAGCAGCAGCAGTGTTCGCATCAAGAACAGATACAAATGTTAGAATGTATTGTCTTAGGAACTGTATTGTCTTAGGAAAATGTGTTCCTTTTTTGAGGTAAAGCATTTTTCAGTTCTGGCTCAGGTGGTAATTCTATTTAAACTGGACTACTGTAATGGTTTATATTGTCTCCTTTCAGCTAGTTTGATTTTGAGATTACAAGTGATTCACAATACTGCAGCTAAGATGATTCTGGGACAGAAGACGTCAGATCATGGTATGCCCACATTGATAAAAATTCACTGGTTACCTATTAAAGCACATATTATTTTTAAATTTTCATGTTGGGTTTATAAGATGTTTAGAGGTAAATGTCCAGAATATGTATTTTTTTAATTCTCCTTTCTACTGTCTCCTTCTTCATCTTGAACCATAGATCCTTATCAAATCTATTTTCCATCTTTTGTGAAAGTTAAATATAAAAAGTCTTCATCAACTTCATTTCCTTACCAATCAATTTCTGTGTGGTGTTCTTTACCTGCTGATCTCAGAATGATCTCTTCATATCTACTATTTCATAAAAAATTGAAGGCCTGCTGTTTGTTTAAAATTTATTTTTTATTAAGGCGGTATCTTATACAGCTTTTATATCTCTTTTATTCTATTTGCTATTTTGAAAAATTTTAACTGTAATAATATTATCCACTTTGAACCTATATAAGGGAAATGGTGGACTATAAGAAACATTACCATTACCATATTTATGAAATGCATTTGTAAATCATGATTTTTCCACATTCTACCTTAGTTCCACTTCTATGCACAACTACTGTAAAACTGCCTGCCAGCTTTCACTGTACACTATAGCCCCCCGAGCCTCAGTTGGACCCTCCCCGGTCCCACCTTGAAGGGCCCTGGTGGTCTAGTGGACTCTGTGGGTGCAGGAAAGAACAACACTCCTTCCTGTCTGCAGCCGCTATTCTGCCTGGAACCATGCTGCTGTGTTTTAAAAATGGCTGCCAAGACTCCCTGTGGCAGCCTTGCGAGACTGAGACCCACGAGAGTACTACGGAAAGTCTCGGCAACCATTCTGAAAACATGGCAGCACTTGGCTGAATACTGGTAGTGGGCAGGAAAGAGTGGGGTTCTTTTCTGCCCTGGAAGAAGGCACTAGACCACCAGGGCTCTTGAAAGTTGGAACGGGAAGGGCCCACTGAAGCTCAGAATACTGTAGTGTATGGGAGGGGGGCAGCAGCTGCTGCGGTAGGGGGGGGGGGCTGTGGTGTGTAGGAGGGGGCGGTGCAGCATGGCTGCGGGCAGTGGCCAGGGGGGGTCCAATAACCTTTACTGCCTGGGGGCCCAGTTTACTGTCGGTCTGTGCTTGACTATGTGTACTTATAGGATTGGCCTAATTTTTATAAAAGCCAATTGACACACCTAAAACTTTATTTTAGGCGCAAACCCCTGGATTCTATATATGGCGACTAAAGTAGCACATGCAAATCAGCGTGTATAACCAATTTGTGCACACAAGACAATTGATTAATGAGTCAGTCAGAAACAATAATTGGTTGTTAAAAACCAATTATTGGCATTTAATTGGTCTTAATTGGGAGTTAAATGCACATCATTCATTCATTCAAGTATTTACGTATATACTGCTTAGACCTAAGCGGTTTACAGCTTCACTTTACAGGTACTCGATCTGTCCATATTGGGCTCACAGTCTAGGTAGTACATTGTACTACTGTTGTACCTTGTGCAATAGAGGGTTAAGTGACTTGCCCAGGGTCACACGGAGCTGCAGAAAGAATTGAATGTGATTCCCCAAGATCTTAACCCACTGCCAACCATCAGGCGGATGGTCGAAGTAAGACATCTGGTAGTCCGAGATCGCACAGCAAACTCCCCTTGACAAAGCCAGGAGGGCGAAACAGGCTCCTGTCGGGGTGTGCTGAATTCCAGACATACAGATAAGTTATGTACTAAAGTCTTAAAGCCATCTCCAGCTATGATGTGAATAACCAGCTAGTAGTGCGCTAAAAAATTTATAAAAATAGTGAACACTGTAATTATAAGTGCCAAAAAATAATAGCGGGTTACGTACTTTTAATCGATGGTAGGAGGGCGGGCATGAGTCAATGATTAGAATGTTGACAGCCATAAGGATATGAATATAGGCTGCTACCAGTATATGAGATCTTCCCTAAAAACAACTCCACCATATTAACTCTCCCATAGATCTCTACTTTTGCTTTTTGGTGTTGATATTAGATAAACTAGGTAGAGTGTTACTGCGTTGTTTTGGCAACCATCAGGCAGTAGCAGGAATTGAAACCAGTTCCCTGGGTCCACAACCTACTACACTAACCATTAGGCCACTCCTCCACTCATCATATTCAATAACTGCTATAGTGCATCATTTCAAGGGGTATGTTTAGGGGGCATTTCTATGAGTTGCACCTAATTTATTGGATATTTTCCTGTATTGTGTTCTGAAGTGTATTTCTCCTGTTTGGTGAGCAGATGGTGCATGTTTATGCTTAAAGCTGTTACAGAGGACTGACTTCTCTTTCATTATTTGGCACACAGATAATAGGAAGTGTCTGTAGTGATGTAATCAGGTTTTATTTGAAACTAGACTGTTCTGATTGGCCTGGAGTGTTGAAAATTACCCAGTAGAGTTGACTGTTGCGTCAGTCTTAGCCTGGAAGAAGAAAGATACCTTTTTGCTAAGGCTCTGTGAACAATTATATGTCCTGATCTTTCCAGGTACTGATTAGACAGAATATACATGTTTAGTTAGTGTTCTAATTGATCCATTTTTTAGTTGCTTGTTACTGTTTGCTATTTCCACAGTTTGGTTCATTGTTCAATTTTTATGAGAATAAACAAAATTGTTCGCTCTGCTTGTCTGGCCTGATAAAGAATCCTGGTGGTTTGTGTGTTGAGTCTGTAAGTGCTTTCTGTGAACTGTGGGATCACTGGGAGCATGACTCCAATAACCTAGAAATCACTGGGGATAATTTGAGAGTGAGAGACTTACCCAGAGGTGGTTGTGACCCAGTTGGTGGAAGGAGGGTGCTAGTATAGAGCATGAGCTGCAGGTGCAGGCAGATCTGAGCTGTGCTGGGGATAGACCCTATAAATGGCCATGGGGTAACCCCAGGTAGGTGGCTAGGTGTTTCATGACATGTGGATTAAGCACTTATGTGCTATTCTATAAAGTGCGGATACCCTTTCTAGAATAGCGCTCGACGTGTAAATATTTCTACAATTGTTTGGCACAATTTACTGAATCTAAGATAAAATGGTTTATCAAATTTCCCTTTGCCTCCATTTAATACGTTTGTTGAATTTGATACCTTTATTGGGTTCATTTCTTGAGCTTGATATTCAGTATTGAAGTTTGCATATACATTTGTCTATTGGGTTGGTTTTTTTTCTTTTTAAATCTTGATGTTATTTTTGTTCATGTGGACTTTGATTTAATCCAGTTTTGTGTGACTGGTGTATACTCTTGCAGTAGTATCATCAAAATGACAGCATTATGCAAGTTTTCTCATACAATAGCTGAATCTATGTAGAATCTCTTGATGTATAACCCAGTTAACAGAGAAAAGTCCTCATATCATGAAACTATGAGTCCTTTTTACTTTTATTTTTTTTATTAGTAACATATTACACATAGACACAGAATCAGCAGATTTTTAATGTTGCACTTCAGTTCAGTCTAAGCATGCTCAGCTATTCTGAAATGTTCCCCATGGATGGAAAGCAGAAAAATAGCATTAGATATCTTTAGTTAGAGGTCATAGCTTTCTAATGAAAACGTAGGATTTCAGAGCTTTCTTTTGGCTCCCATACAAACAGCTGCTATAAGAACTCAAGATTGCCTCTAATAAACTCAGCAGGTGCCTAGAGTGCCACCAAGAATGGAAGGATACGTTTTCTCAAGTGTGCTTTTAGTTGTGTTATATTGAGAAAATGATTTCATAATCAAGATGTTCTCTTTTCGACTCAGTAGTTTCTTCCTGCTCCTCTGGATTTCCAACTCAGTTGGAAATGAGATCTGTTCAACACAGCACCACACTTTTTATTCTTTTTTAAAAAATATGTTTAATATATCTGATTTGTTTATTAATTGAATGGTTTATGTTATATATATATATATATATTTTTTTTTTATTGCATTTGTATCCCACATTTTCCCACCTCTTTACAGACTCAATGTGGCTTACAATACATCATGAACAGTGGAAATATATAAATTTATATATAAAATATATAAATTTACGTTCAGTGTGGCATAAGGATATTGGGTAACATGTATATATAACATAATTCTAACTCAGGTTCAAATATAGACAAAGGTTGCACATAAGTATCAAACTATAAACTATCAAGCAACTGTACAGCACTTATTAACCAATTCAATCTTTATTAGTTATCAAAATATCAAAAAAACTAAACATAATATACTGTCATCCTTTCACATTTACACACTCTCATTCATACCCACATGCACAACCTAAAATCACTACACATAAACATTAAAGGATTTAAAACTTATACAATAACTACTATATGAAGATCTGCAGCAAATCTTTTCATAATGTTGTGGAAAATCTCTTGCTCAACGTGTAAACTCCTTTTCTGAGCAGATGTAAATAGTCATTGCTTGACGCATAAACTCTGAAATGAGCTCACTCTGCGTGTTCACCGCCAAATCATACCATACGCTGTAAAGTGGCTCAATGCTCAAGGATCTGCAGGATCTGTTGCATAATAGTCAATAAGCACTGCAAGAGTCAGTCACAAAGGTAGCTGCACACTCAATAGTAGTGCCAATTCAGCTTAAGCAATCTTGTTCACTGCCTTCTCAGCAGTAAATTCAGCTTAACTCAACTGGTGATAATGTTCAAAAAAGACCGACATGGCCATGTTTCGCTAGCCAGCGTCTTCAAGGGTCTTTCACTCTAAATCAAGAGACAATATATGTAAACTTAACCCACCTTATATAAACTTCACAAACACAGTCAAACAAGGCAATAAAATTACTTACTAACTACTCTCCGTAGTCAGGAACTCGTCCCAGCAAGCAGCCGGTGGAACCATCAAAAGGACGCCCATGCCTGCGCACTAGCTGGTTGAGACTCCCAGCGGTTTAAATATACTCCTAGATGCTCAGCCAATCAATCTCTTTATTGAGCCCACCTGGGGGCACCCTAGCCTTTATTTGCTGTCTTGGCAGAAGCTGCTCTTAGAAGGTCAAGCTCTCTACTGAGAACTTACTGCTGAGCTATCAAATCTGATAAAGATAGTGTGACAAAATTGGAGGCAGAAAGCTCTAAAACTACCCCAGTCTCATTGTCAGCATGAATCACCCTCTCTACAGAAACTGAGGATAAAAGAGGAGCAGCCTCCACTACAGATGTGGAAGGGGAGAGAATTCCTTTTCCCTGGTGACAAGAGCATCCCACTCTTTCTGAGAAAGTTAAACAGACAAGTGAAAGAAATGACAGCTCCTCAGATCAGGTGGAGCAGTTCTCAGAGCTTGTATGCTCCATTAACTTTTCCAGCCAAACACATGCTACAGCCATAAGTCCGTTTCATATACAGAGCATTAGTAAGGGATGTGCTAGTGCCTCTTCATTTATTTATTTATTTATTAGGATTTATTTACCGCCTTTTTGAAGCTATTCACTCAAGGCGGTGTACAGGAAGAATAGATCAAACATGAACAGGAGGCAATTAGAGCAGTAAAAATATTCGAACAACAATACAAAGTATGGCATGTTTACTACTTGCAATGACAACACAATATGTACTAGAACATTATAATTGGTAGTGAAGGGTAAGGCAAAGTTGTAGCATATAGATGAGTAAGAAGGTAGGAAGAATTAGAAAGTAAGGTGATTGATTTGAAGAAAGTTGCATGTGAGGTCAGAGAGATGGTTAAATATTATCTCAGCAAGGGTAGGAGTGGATAATCATGTCCCACTGCAGTATGAGCAGCCCGAGTCGATCCTTTTTTGTGTTAGTTACTACTACTACTACTATTTAGCATTTCTATAGCGCTACAAGGCGTACGCAGCGCTGCACAAACATAGAAGAAAGACAGTCCCTGCTCAAAGAGCTTACAATCTAATAGACAAAAAATAAATAAAGTAAGCAAATCAAATCAATTAATGTGAACGGGAAGGAAGAGAGGAGGGTAGGTGGAGGCGAGTGGTTACAAGTGGTTACGAGTCAAAAGCAATGTTAAAGAGGTGGGCTTTCAGTCTAGATTTAAAGGTGGCCAAGGATGGGGCAAGACATAGGGGCTCAGGAAATTTATTCCAGGCTTAGGGTGCAGCGAGACAGAAGGCGCGAAGTCTGGAGTTGGCAGTAGTGGAGAAGGGAACAGATAAGAAGGATTTATCCATGGAGCAGAGTGCACGGGAAGGGGTGTAGGGAAGGACGAGTGTGGAGAGATACTGGGGAGCAGCAGAGTGAGTACATTTATAGGTTAGTAGAAGAAGTTTGAACAGAATGCGAAAATGGATAGGGAGCCAGTGAAGGGTCTTGAGGAGAGGGGTAGTATGAGTAAAGCGACCCTGGCGGAAGACGAGACGGGCAGCAGAGTTTTGAACCAACTGGAGAGGGGAGAGGTGACTAAGTGGGAGGCCAGCAAGAAGTAGATTGCAGTAGTCTAAACGAGAGGTGACAAGGGTGTGGATGAGGGTTTTGGTAGAGTGCTCGGAAGAAAGGGGCGGATTTTACGGATGTTGTAAAGAAAGAAACGACAGGTCTTGGCAATCTGCTGGATATGAGCAGAGAAGGAGAGAGGAGTCAAAGATGACCCCAAGGTTTCGAGCTGAGGAGACAGGGAGAATGAGAGAGCCATCAACAGAAATAGAAAACGGGGGGAGCGGGGAGATGGGTTTGGGGGGGAAAATGAGAAGCTCGGTTTTGGCCATATTTAATTTCAGGTGGCGTTGAGACATCCAGACAGCAATGTCAGACAAGCACGCTGAAACTTTGGTTTGGATGCAAGGTTAGATATCAGGGGTAGAAAGGTAGATTTGGGAGTCATCAGCATAGAGATGGTAGGAAAAGCCATGGGATGAGATTAATGAATCAAGGGAAGAAGTGTAGATAGAAAAGAGGAGGGGACCAAGAACAGAACCCTGAGGTACGCCGACAGGCAGAGGGATAGAAGTAGGAGGATCCACCAGAGTGAACACTAAAGGTGCGGAGGGAGAGGTAGGAAGAGAACCAGGAAAGGACAGAGCCCTGGAATCCAAGTGAGGACAGGGTATCGAGAAGTATGCTGTGATCGACAGTGTCAAAAGCAGCGGAAAGATCAAGAAGAATGAGGATGGAATATTAACCTCTGGATTTAGCCAGTAATAGGTCATTGGAGACTTTATTAAGCGCAGTTTCGGTTGAGTGGAGAGGGCGAAAACCAGATTGTAGTGGGTCAAGAATAGCATGTGGGGAGAGAAACTTACTTCTGACTACCCCCCCCCCCCCCCACATTGTCCAATAGTGAAAGTTTTTTCCATTACGCTAATGTCAACAAAGCAATTAACTGTCCAAACATATTCAGTGTTTCCCAGTGATTCTTTTGCACAGCAAAGAAAGTCCAGAAGCAAACCCAAACACACATTCTGTCAGAGAAGAGGTCAGAATGAATGGGTGAAGCTAGGTTACCGAGAATTCATATATGTAAAGAAGCAACTGCTAAAGAATTTTCCCTGATCATCCTAGCATTGTGAGAATCAGGGGTGTAGCCAGACCTCGAGGTGGGAGGGGGCCAGAGCACAATATGGGGAGGGCATATTTTGGTTTCCTTCCTGCCGCTGCCCCCCTCCGCCACTGGCTTGCTGCCCTCCCTCCGCCACCCATTGCTGCCGCTGTAACATCTTGGCTGGCGGGGGTCCCCAACCCCCGCCAGCTGAAGACTTCATCCAGTGCTGGTCTCCAGCACCACCACATTCCCTGCCCTGCTCTCTCTTCTCCTCATGTCCAGTATGCTGCTTTTAGTAAAACTGAGCATGCTCAATTTCACTAAAAGGAGTGTGCCTGATGTGAGGGGAAGAGAAAGCATGGCAGGCAATGTGGCGGCACCGCCGCAGACCAGTGCTAGACGAAGTCTTCAGCTGGTGGGAGTTGGGGACCAGAGCAAATTTGGGAGGCCCAGGCCCCTGTGTCCCCACCTAGCTATGCCACTGGTGAGAATACATGGAAATTTTCAAACATTTAATCTGCTGTGCCGTATTTCATTAGGTAACGAATCAGAGCATTTGCAATTTTAAGAATCAAGGTTCCACAATCTATGTAATAGTTATTCCTAATCCAGTTTTGACTTTATTCACAGAATCAAAGAAGATTGTATTACCACCAGACTACAAGCATGTTTATCTAGTGTGTGAATGTGAATAATTAATTAATTTTTCTTTTTCCTTTTTCAGCAGAGCTGACCTGAAAACATGACAGGGGCCATGGGGTGGGGTGTTAATATGCTAATATCCGAATCTGGGAATGAGTCACATGATGATGCTTACTAACCTACTAACATCTAACATGTGGAATTAACAGGATAACTTCAAACATAAATTGATCAGGGCCGCCAAGAGATATAGCTGGGCCTGGGGCAGAACTGGACTGCCGCAAGCTGCCCTCCACTTGCATCGCCTTCTGTCTTTGCCTCCAAGGGGGGCCTGATCTCGGCGCCGGCAAGCCACTTCCTGCATGCCTGCTCCCATGGTCTGTCCTCTCCTGCTTCTCACTGTGCCGGGAGTCAGGACCCAGTTGATTGCAATAATGTGATATGCTGATGCAATTATCCAGGTCCTGGGCAGCATGCAGGAGCAGGGGAGGACAGACCCAGAAGCAGGCAGCAAGAAGAAGCTTGTCAATGCTCCCCTTAGAGGCTGGGTCAGGGGGATTTGTCACCCCATGCCCCCCCTTTCGGTGGCCCTGAAATTTGTAACCTTGTAGTTCTACTTTTACTATAGTTTTCATGTTTCATATGTGCATATACCCCTTTGAGGATCCGCTTTTATCTTGTACCATTTGTTTTTTTGTTTTTGATTTTACTTGGGGCTTTTCCCATTGGTTTTCCTTTTTTGTTCTAGACAGAATCACATAATGTTTTTTTTTTCTCCTAAACTGCCCAGTCTATTTTTCCAGGCAGATTTATAGTTGCTGTTTTGTGTCACAGGATCCATGACACATTACATAACTCATTTTTGCCTTTAGGCATGTTTTAGTTTTTACCATATGTAAATGGTTACTGGTTATCTGTTTTATGCTATAGGAAAGAAATGGCTCAAAAGTGGAAATTCATATCCCAGTTTCAATGCCAGTGCATTCCAAATTTGAATTCAAGTGTCTCAATGATCTGAGAATTGTAGAAACAAAATGCTATGTGAAAGATTTGAACCATTACTGTTATATGTGTACACAGATATACCTGCCTATCCTTTCTGCATCTACTCTGCATAATTACCACAGATCCAGGTACTGCTCAGTTACACATACCTAGCCAGCACATCTGTCTTTCTTGGGTATCTCAAAGAGGCTCTCTCTCTTTACACATATATGTTCTTTCCTAAATTTTCCTTTTCTTGACATTTTATCTAAGGTTTTTTAAAAAGGTTAGGTCACATATATGTTAGGTGCAACTTGTATGTTAGAAAATGTCATTTGATGCGCTAAAGGCAGGTTAGCGTTTTTAGCGCACACTAAACATTAGTGTTTGCTTAATGCTAAATACACCCATATATTCCTAAGGGTGTCTCTACCATTTAGCGCATGATAATTTTAGCGTGCACTAAAAACACTAGTGCGCCTTAGTAAACAGGGCCCTGTGGGGGTCTTTTACTAAAGATTAACTGAAGTTGTCTGCAGCAGGGTCCATTTTATTCCTGTTGTCCCTACTGCGGATAACTTGAGCTAATCTTTAGTAAATACCACTTAAGTTTTTACACCACACACATTTCTGGTACAAGTTACTTTCCATATTATACTGCATATACACTATGATTATTATTTCTTCTGATACCAGTGTAACTTGAAAAAAGTCTTACACATCTTAAATGTGTTACATGTTCTTATATCAACACCAACAGAAGGTAACCACTACACTGAAGATCAAATGCCAAGCAAAGGATAGTGGAGCAAAAAACCTCTCTCACTTGGTGTTCACAGTAACATCTTTATTCAAATGAACAAAATGGGAGACCCGACATGAGTCGTGTTTCGGCCCTACTGGTCTGCATCAGGGGTCTACAACAAGTAATAAGAAATATAAAAATGTCAATGCATAAACTTATAAATAATGAAACAAATAATAAAATGAAACAAAATAAAATATATATCATTCATATAAGGAAGAAAACATACTTAGGAATTTGTGAGACAATATATATTCCTAGAACAGTCGTATTACAGCCAAATCTCCTATAGTGTATAAATAAAAACGTAATGTTGATCAAAATAAATATACATATATAAACATAGGATAAAGCACATAATATACAGGTCACAAATATAAACGAAAATGTAAAAGGCTAGGTCATTATCAGGCTTATTTTTGAAAGAGAAGGGCGACCATATTCCAACCCAAATCGGGAGATGGCCGTCCTTCTCCCGTGGGCGCCTAAATCGGTATAATCGAAAGCAGATTTTGGGCGCCCCCAACTGCAGTCCGTCGCGGAGACGAACAAAGTTCCCAGGGGCGTGTCGGAAGGGTAGTGAAGGCGGGACAGGGGGGTGCAGGGGTGTGCTTAAGAGATGGCCGCCCTCGGCCGACAATCGAAAAAAGAAGGGCGGCCGTAGCAAAAATTTGGTCCGCTTTTTTTGGGCACTTTTTTTTCACGACATAGTCCCAAAAAAGTGCCTGAACTGCCCAGATGACCACCGGAGGGAATCGGGGATGACCTCCCCTGACTCCCCCAGTGGTTACCAACCTCCTCCCACCAAAAAAAACAACTTTAAAAACTTTTTTTGCCAGCCTGTATGCCAGTCTCAAATGTCATACCCAGCTCCATCACAGCAGTATGCAGGTCCCTGGAGCAGTTTTTAGTGGGTGCAGTGCACTTCAGCCAGGTGGACCCAGGCCCAACCCCCCCCCCCCCTACATGTTACACTTGTGGTGTTAAATGGGAGCCCTCTGAACCCCCCCCCAAAACCCACTGTACCCACATCTAGGTGCCCCCTTCACCCATAAGTGCTATGGTAATGGTGTAGAGTTTTGGGGAGTGGGTTTTGGGGAGGAATTGGGGGGCTCAGCACACAAGGTAAGGGAGCTATACACCTGGGAGGTATTTTAATGTTTTGTTTTTATTTTTAAAAGTGCCCCCTAGGGTGCCAGGTTGGTGTCCTGGCATGTGAGGGGGACCAGTGCACTACGAATCCTGGCCCCTCCCATAACCAAATGCCTTGGATGTGTTCGTTTTTGAGATGGCCGCCTTCAGTTTCCATTATCGCCGAAAACCGAGGCCGGCCATCTCAAATCCGCCCAAATCCTAGGCATTTGGCTGGCTCCAACCGTATTATCGAAAGAAAAGATGGCCGCCCATCTTTTTCGATAATATGGTTGGGACTGCCCCTTCTCGTAGCTGTTCCTGGAGATGGGTGCCCTTAGAGATGGGCGGCCCCTTTCGATTATGCCCCTCTATATGTATCCATTTAGATTACAATTTATATATAGACATCTAAAATTGAAACATATTAACAAATAAGCCAAATAACAAATATGCCCGATTACCGCCAGGTACATAGAGGCGCTACAAAAATTGAAATATTTTTGCAGTGCCGCAAATGGCATATGCTGGGGCGGAACTATCACCGGGCTGCTGTGGTAGCCCGGTGGTACTTCCCTTTTAGCAAGCGGTAAGCCTGTGTTGGGTTTACAGCCACTTTGTAAAAGGGCCCCAACTGTTGTGGTAAAAATGGCCTTAGCCAAGGGGCACTAAGACCGCTGTTTACTGCAGCTTAGTGAAAGGACCTCTTATTTCGCATGCGCATTAGTTGTCAATTGAAGCAACAAACTTATCAATAGCTAAATAAAATTCCTAAAACACTGGTTCCAAAACACTCTTTCCAGTTTAGAAGAAGACATTCTATATGGGAAATAAATCTAGAGGACAAATGAATTAATAGACATTAGCTCCCCAGAAAGATAAAACAATGATATTTGCATGACATCACTTTCTCCAGAAGACATTTCCATCTTCATATAACATGCAATTAGGGCAAGGGGCATGGAAATTACAGCACATACACGGCTTTATATTTTTCTTCACATTCATCATGCTGCAGCAGTTTCTTGAAAGGAATATTTATTTAATATAGCAGTTAAATAATATAGCACAGGGATGCTTAACCCACTCTGGAGAGAGCAAAGAATTCTGTTCTTGAAAGCAGTCTTTTGGTAAAGAATCCAAGAGAAAGAATGACTTAGTTCAATTATAATGATACCTCCTCCCTAGTATGCTGAGGAAAATGGAGAAGGGGGGAGGAGATAATAGATTGGTAAGGTCTGTTATTTTTATTATGTGATGTAATGTTTAAGAGGTTATGATCTCTTGGAGAAAGGAAGGAAAGAAAGTACATTAGTGTTACTATTGTAGGTTTGCACTGCAGGACATAAACAGTAGCTATGAAAAGCCTCATATTTATTGATGTATACGTTAGTGACAAGTCATCAATCCCACACATCTCTCCTCCAAAAAGTTCAGATTTAATTCAGACTTTTATGATTACCTTCCTGTTTTTGCAATGTAGATGTTAAAAATTTGCTCCCAGAAAAATAACTACCGTGTATCCTTGATCCCTTTAAAAGATAAGAGTACCCTCTGGACTGCCCCTCAACTGACCACACTGATGATACCTGTAACATTAAAACATTCTCCAAACCACCAACCTCAATCCATGTTAAAATAGAAGACATCTGTACCCTTCTCCTCCACTGCCGACTCTAGACTCCGTTCTTTTTATCTTGCTGCATCATATGCCTGGTATAGACTTCCTGAGTCAATGAGACAAGCTCCGTCTCTGGCCGTATTCAAAGCTAGGCTAAAAGCCCATCGTTTTGAGGCTGCTTTAAGCTCCTAACTCCTATTCACTTGTTCAGTACCCATGTCTGTTGTAATCATTCCCACTATAAGTAATTCCCTAATCTCTTATTTGTCCTGTTTGTCTGTCTTGATCAGATTGTAAGCTCTTACGTGTTTACCCCAGAATTCTATAAAAGTCGCTAAAAATTGCATGTGCAATTTTATTGAATAACAAGCCAATTAGCACAGATAATTGAGCCCTAACAATCAATTATTGGCTTCAGTTAGAAATTATAAGCTAGATTCTATATATGGCACCTAAAAATTCCACGTGGAGGAAAATTCTGCCTAAGCATATTCTATAAGATGTAGTTGCGATATTTAGAATACGCCTAGGGGCCAACAAGCATGCACGGTCCGTGACTTTCTGTTTATGTGACTAAATTCCCTTGTTCCACACAGTATATAGAACATGCTTGAATTTATGCACCGTATATAGAATACGCCTACCAATCAGTGCGGATATGATGTCACAGCATTATATCCGCAGGGATATTTGTAGCAATGGCACCAAAGAGAAGAATGCCCAATTTCTGCCTGGATGACACCAAAGCCCTTGCAAGTCTGTTCCTCCGCAGGAAGGAATGGTACTTTGTCAACCCAGACCACAGAAGGGCGTACTTATGCTACAGAAGGGCAGGGCCACCGAGAGACTGAGCCGGGCCCGGGGAAGGGCTGCTGCCCCCCCCCCCCAGGATTGTTGCAGCCGCTCCCCCAGGATCACTGCCACCCATCACAACTGTAAATACCTTGCCTGGAGGGGATCCCAAGGCCCCTCCAGCAGAAGAATCTTCCTTCAGTGCTGCTCTTGTTCACTCTGCCGCAGGGCCTGCCCCTGCGGCTGCTTTTTCTCTTATGTCGCGCAGGCTTGGTTTCAAAAAACAGCTCTTCTGCCATTCTTAAAAAGCAGATGATCCAGCTTAAAAAGGTGCTCTTTTTTGGAAAGAAAAAGAAAAAAGAAAAACAAATACTTATTTTTCTGTGTCCTTTTTTAAAAAGAATAAAAGAAAAAACAAATGCCTATTTTTCTGTCCTGTGAGATAAAAAGGTTAAGGTACACATGCACATCTAAATTCCACCGAGGCTATAGGGGGCGGTGTCATTTTTTTAAACTTAACTTCCTATCACATGCCATCTTAAAAAGGGGGCATGGCTGTGGTGGCCATTTCTGTGACATCACCAAAAGGGGTGGAGTTTGGGGTGGAGTTATGAAATGGGGTGGGGGTCATGGCAGGACTGTGCAAATAAGGTGTAGCAAGGGTGTGTTTATGCAAAGGGGTGGGCTTTGGCAGGGTCAAAGTATCATATATGGTGATGTCATCCAAGGGGGCACGGAGTGGGCACGGCTGGGATGTGGTTCAGGCTGTGACATCATCAAATGGCGGAAGTGGCACGGCTTGCGCATATCCTCACTTCTGACTGCCTGAAAACCCAGAAGTGGACAAATGCTGGTGAGGTACACTACTAATTTGTTTGTGTGCGCATCTTGGATCCGTGCCGAAAGTTTGGTGCCATACATAGAATCTGGGGTACAGTGGCTAGGGAAGCAGGAACCAAAGATCTTTCCCTGCACTGTGTGGTTTGATGGCAGTGGAAGAAGGAGCCAGAGACAATGGATTTGAAAATGGGCTGGGTATTTATGCCAGCATACTTTCCCTCAGAATCTGTGGGCACTGTTCCCTCTAAGGCAGGGGTTCTTAACCCAGTCCTCAGGACACACCTAGCCAGTCAGGGTTTTAGGATATCCACAATGAATATGCATATGAGTGTGCACTACCTCCATTCTATACAAATGTATCTAATGCTATTCATTGTGGTATCCTGAAAATCTGACTGGCGAGGTGTGTTCAGAGGACTAGGTTAAGAACCCCTGCTCTAAGGTAAGTTGAAGTCCTCCACCTACAGTCCTGCCTGTGGGTGGTGCTGTTTCACTATCACATTCTCAATAGTGAGGGAGAGGCAAACACTGCAGGACTCCAGGGAACCTGCCTGTCTCTAGCAATTGAAAACAGGAAGTTGAAGCACCACCCCCCAGTAGAAGCAATGCAGTTGGAGGGAGCTCAGCTTAGAGGGAGCACTGTCCATGGGGTACGCAAAAGCTAAATTATAATTCTCAGGTAGAGCCAATGAAGCATGAAGGTCTCTGCAATTCCTTAAAGAAACAGAATCTTAAATCCTCTGCAGTTTTTTTTTTGTTACTTAGTAGGCAGCTTTGAGAAGAGAGTGTCCCAGAATAATATAACTGTACCTAATATATATTTTAAACAGGATGGTCAAATTGGAATTGAGATGTCCAAGACACGATGTCTCAAGTTCTACTGGTATTTTAGAACAGAATCTCCCAACATAGAGCCTGTTCTAAAATACATAGAGAAATGGGTGTTTTTACAGTGGAACATCCATTTAGGAAAAATAATAGTGAAATATCAACATGGTGAAATAGGCAAAATGGGCATATACATGTTTATATACTGGCACATGAACATTTAGTACTACTACTACTTAACATTTCTAGAGCGCTACTAGGGTTACGCAGCACTGTACAAATTAACGAATAAGGACGGTCCCTGCTCAGAAGAGCTTACAATCTAAAGGACGAAATGTCAAGTTGGGGTATATGAGATTTCCTGAGAAGAGATGTAGTGATTAGGTGCCGAAGGCGACATTGAAGAGGTGGGCTTTGAGCAATGATTTGAAGATGGGTAGGGAGGGGGCCCGGCGTATGGGCTCGGGGAGTTTGTTCCAAGCATGGGGAGAGGCGAGGCAGAAGGGGCGAAGCCTAGAGTTGGCGGTGGTGGAGAAGAGTACTGAAAGGAGGGATTTGTCTTGAGAGCGGAGGTTACGGGTAGGGACGTAAGGGGAGATGAGGGTAGAGAGGTAAGGAGGGGCTGCAGATCGAGTGCATTTGTAGGTGAGTAGGAGAAGCTTGAACTGTATTCGGTATCTGATCGGAAGCCAGTGAAGTGACTTGAGGAGAGGGGTGATATGAGTATATCGGTTAAGGCGGAAGATAAGACGTGCGGCAGAGTTCTGAATGGACTGAAGGGGGGATAGATGGCTAAGTGGGAGGCCGGTGAGGAGTAGGTTGCAGTAGTCAAGGCGAGAGGTAATGAGAGAGTGGATGAGAGTTCAGGTGGTGTGCTCGGAGAGGAAGGGGCGAATTTTGCTAATGTTATAGAGGAAGAAGCGACAGGTCTTGGCTATCTGCTGGATATGCGCAGAGAAGGAGAGGGAGGAGTCGAAGATGACACCGAGGTTGCGGGCAGATGAGACGGGGATGATGAGGGTGTTATCAACTGAGATAGAGAGTGAAGGGAGAGGAGAAGTGGGTTTGGGTGGGAAAACAATAAGTTCAGTCTTGGCCATGTTCAGTTTCAGGTGGCGGTTGGACATCCAGGCAGCAATGTCGGATAAGCAGGCCGATACCTTGGCCTGGGTTTCCGCAGTGATTTCTGGTGTGGAGAGATAAAGCTGGGTGTCGTCAGCATAAAGATGATAGTGGAAACCATGAGAAGAGATCAGGGAGCCTAAGGAAGAGGTGTAGATTGAAAAAAGAAGGGGCCCAAGGACAGATCCCTGAGGAACTCCAACAGAGAGCGGGATAGGGGAGGAGGACGAACCATGAGAGTGTACTCTGAAGGTACGATGGGAGAGATGAGGAGAACCAGGAGAGGACAGAGCCCTGGAACCCAAAGGAGGACAGTGTGTCAAGAAGTAGGTTGTGATTGACAGTGTCAAAAGCGGCGGATAGGTCGAGGAGGATGAGGATGGAGTAGTGACCTTTGGATTTGGCGAGGAACAGGTCATTGCAGACCTTAGATAGTGCTGTTTCTGTCGAGTGTAGGGGGCGAAAGCTGGATTGAAGTGGATCGAGGATGGCATGAGTGGAGAGAAAATCAATGCAGCGGCTGTGGATGGCGCGTTCAAGTATCTTGGAGAGGAAGGGTAGGACGGAAATGGGGCGGTAGTTGGAGGGACAGATAGGGTCAAGTGATGGTTTTTTGAGGAGTGGTGTGACCACAGCATGCTTGAAGTTGTCCGGGACAGTTGCAGTGGAGAGAGAGAGGTTGAGGATATGACAGATGGTGGGGGTGATAGTAGGAGTGATGGTGATAAGTAGGTTGGTGGGGATGGGGTCTGAGGAACAGGTGGTGGATTTCGAGATGGAGAGGAGATGGACGGTTTCCTCTTCGGTGATAGCAGTAAAAGAGGAGAAGGAGGCCTGGGTAGGTTGGTTGAGAGAGTGGGTTATAGGATGAAGAGGAGGAGAAGGTTTGGTGGTGAATTCGAGGTTGATCTTCTGGACCTTGTCACGGAAGTAGTCGGCCAGAGATTGAGGAGAGAGTGAGGGGGGGGGGGTGGGAGCATGAACATTTAGCCCCAGATTCTATATACAGCGCCCAAAATTGCGCATGCAAATTTGACCGCATGCCCAATTCGTGTGCACAGTTTAATTAACAAGCTGATAACTAGCAAGAATTGGGCATTAACAACCAATTATTGCACCTAATTGGTTCCAATTAGGATTTACACATGTATCTTGCTAAGTGCTATTCTATAAAGATGTGCATGCAAATGTTTTAGTGCACAAATAAAATGGAGGTGTGGCCATAGGGGCATATGTAGGCCATGGGCTTTCTCTAAAGATGCATGCAGTAGTATAGAATTTGGGGGTTGTGCCTAATTTATTTGTGAGGATTTACACCAGGTTTCAGTTGGTGAAAATCCTCATGCCCAGAGTTGGGCGTGGATCCCGGCGCTATGCACTAGTCTATAAATGGTGCCCAACTCGGAGTGCTGTTTATGGAACAGCGCTCAGCATGCATTTTTTCCGTTGCTCAAATTTGGCGCCATTTACTGAATCTAGTCCTTACTGGATGTTGTGGAATAGCAACATAAATGTTTTTGTCCCTGAACATGGACATTTGTCACTACCGTTTTAGAAACAAACTTTTCTGAAACTGTCACACAGTCCAGCATCCCTTACCAGTTTTGCTTTCGGGGGGGGGGGGGGGGAAGGACATCAAGCACTAAAGGATTAACAGAGTGATCTCCCCTTGTTTCTGTAGTGGAGTGCTACTCAATAGGAACACGTTTCCAAAATCTAGACGTCCTAGATAGCAGGTGTAAATCCAATACATTGATCTGTTAGTATGAAGATGTTAATTCCCCTTCTGAAATTGGGAATAAACATTTGTTTTTTTAGGCCCATTC
Organism: Microcaecilia unicolor; assembly: GCF_901765095.1. Taxonomy (NCBI): domain Eukaryota; kingdom Metazoa; phylum Chordata; class Amphibia; order Gymnophiona; family Siphonopidae; genus Microcaecilia; species Microcaecilia unicolor. The sequence continues at coordinate 296,863,382 of NC_044032.1, forward strand.
TAGTCCCACCGAAAACATACCCAGACCATGCTCTCATGCCGTTTGCCAGAATCCACAACAAACAGGAGAAACACCTCTACGGAGAGTCAAAGGAAAGCAGAAATGTAGAGAGTGCAAATATGAGCTTCAACACAGGAAGTGCTGAACAAATCACCTTTATTAAACCAACGGCGCCAAGGAGACTTTTGGATAGTGTTTTTGGATCTGGGTGATTCCATTACATATAACTAATCTAGGATAACATCACCACAGACACTGAAAACTTCCTTGTCTCACCAGCAGTGGAATTCTTGACCCACTGATGCAGGCAGCTCTTTCTGCTGAAACACGGCCCTGTGTTGGGTCTCTGTTTGGTTCAATAAAGGTGATTTGATCAACACTTCCTGCATTGAAGTTTGTGTTTGCACTCTCTACTTTTCTGCTTTCCTTATACCATTTGCACCACCTTCAGCTTTAGATATATGTACCTCTGCTTTGTAAAATTGGAATTTACAAACAACAAAAAAAGGAACCAAGGGCCTCCAGAACTGGTATAGCAAGTAGATCTTTATTGTCAGATCCTACACGGGCTGTTTCGGCATCTACACCTGTGTCAGGGGTCAATGTGGTAATTCTTCAGAAAGATTAAAAACTATCTGAAATGGAATGGTCCAGTCAATTGATATGATGATCAAATCCAAAGGCATCAGGTCCACCTTGAACAAGCATTAATAAGCCAAGCAAATCATGACAAAACTGTGAGCTGTTTGGCGTATTGACGATTGTACAAGGTGGACTTCTGACGCATTTAGATTTGATCATCTTATCAATTGACTGTACCATTCCATTTTGGATAGATTTTGTTCTTTCTGAAGAATTACCACATTGACCCCGGATGTAGGTGTAGATGCCGAAACACAGCACGTGTCGGGTCGGGTCTGAGAATAAAGATCTATTTGCTATCCCAGTCCTGGAGGCCTTTGATGCTTTTTTAGTTGTTGTTTCATGTGTTGTGCTTTGGTTTCCCTCTCTCTGTGCCAAAATTGGGACTTAGACATTTATGCATGATTGACGTTTAAGGGCCAGTTCATGCATATGTAAAACATGAATGGTGCTTGTAAAATAAGCACCTTAGCAAATAAACCTACACGGAAGTAAAGAGCAGTGAATATATATAAAAATAACAGGTCCATTTTTTCTATAATTTGACTGTAGATTTTAATAAATGTTCTAATATAGCTTCAGTGCAATAAATCTAGTAAGTATGCTGGTATTTCTGCTATTTCTGTTTTCAGCCCTCTCTATTCAGTCAGTTTAGCTAGTTGTTAACCTTGATCATAAATATACTTTAATGGCCTACTGTAATAAATAAGGCTGGATTGTGTTGTCAAGTTTCCCTTAACACTCTATTACACATCTGGGTATGCTGACTTTACCTTTAGATGTACCTATCAAAATTAAACTTGCCCTGTCAAACTACTTGAATTTTGTTTTCAGCAAATATGTAAATAACTTAAGCTTTTTCCATTTACAGACATCATAACACCAAGCTACTCATTCGAATAATACAACACAGCATGGTAAAGTCAGGATGAAAGCTAACTTTTTTCCTACTTGAGTATGGCATTTCATTCCAGAGCTGGTATCAGTTTAAAAAATGTAAATCCTTCCTCGGCATTAAATTAATCAGCTTACCTAGCTTCCATTCATATTTCTGTTTTACTAGTTTGCTTTGAACTGATTGCCATCTCTTTTTGTGTGTGTGCTGAGGAGGAGGGAGATGGATATAGCAACATTTTTAACACTGACACAGGGAGGATACTTTTCAAAGCCTTTATGGGGGGAGGGGGATTAGAACAGTGCTTTTCCTATGGAAATGTGATAAAAATTGTCCTGCCCCCCATGCAGGTAAAATTCTGAATATAATTACTAATGCCAAAATGGCACACCAGCTAAAAATGACCACCTCCCCATTTTTCTGAGGAATTATCTCAGCGAGAATGTCATCTTAAGCATTATCACAGTTCATGAGATTTGTTGATTTCTCAATATAGGTAAAGTTCTTGTGATTCAGAAGGTCACCACTAGGGCCGACTCAACCTATGGACCAGCTGAGGCACTGGCCCAGGGCACTAGTGCTAAAGGGCGCCAAAATCCCAGTTTGATCTACCTTCAGACTCCTAGAGGGATAGATGCCAGACTGGGATTTGGTTCCCCACATCACCAGCATCCTGAACCAGTGCCTCATCTGCTCCAGTATGAGGAGGGGACTTCAGAGAGAGGGGGAGATACTGGATCATAGGCAGGGGTGGGTGAGAGTAGAGAGAGAAATATCAGATTGAGGTGGGGGGGCACCAATGAAAAACTTGGCTCAGGGTGCTAAGTCCCTTGAGCCGACCCTAGTCACCTACAAACCTAGAAGGGACTCGGAGTGTGCTTGTATCAGGATCATAACTGGTTATTTGATCCCCTGGGTGTGCCTCAAGGGAAATTATGGCCCCTGTTTTCTATATAGTTATATGGAGCAGCAGACAAATACAGATGTGATGAACATTTTACAAAGTGTGTATGCTAAAGTGGGGGAAAGAATTATCTGACAGAGATTTTACATGTTAATGGTGCCTGCTAATGTAGTACCACATGTCAGAAGGTCTAGCTGTTGTCTCTATGGTAAGTCTACTGACACCATTCAATAGCTGTAGCTCAGCAAGTTGTCTGGAGTGAATTTCTAGAGAGAAGTACATTACCTGATTCGTTTGCTACCTTTCTTGATTTAAAAAAAATGGAGATGAAAAGAAAAAGAATTACAAAAATTGGGGGATTGGTGTAGTGCAATGGTTATGAGGAACAGGGCAAGCTGAAGAGGATGAGCTGCCCTGTGCCAGCTTTTGCTCTGGGGCCCCATCTTTGGGCCAATGATGCATCCCAATGATGAGCTGTGCAGATAGGGTACATTTTCAGCTAGAGGAGTCAACCGGCTTGAGTTAGATGCTGACACCAGCATTTTAATTAATATATTTGATGTCACTTAGGGGTCCTTTTACAAAGGTGCACTAGCAGTTTTAGGGCACGCTAATCATTAGCGAACGCTAAACGCTAGCGATGCCCATAGAAATATATGGGCGACTCTAACGTTTAGCATGTGCTAAAATGGTAGTGCACCTTTGTAAATGGATCCCTATATGAATTAGGAGTGGTGCTGAAAATACAGGTACTCTAGCCTTTCTCCTCTTCTAATCACATAGAAGGGCATGTTTGAAACAATGTCCAAGTCAGAATTGGGACATTATGAGCTGGGCCATCTCCCAGACATTTTCGAACAGGAAAGATGTCAGGAATTCTTGTTTGAAAATACGTAGAGCGTTCTTTCCCTGAAATATCCAAAATGAGCAGTCATTTTTCAAAATGAAACATACAAAATACAAATGCCAAAAATGCAGCATTCGCACAAAAATGGACACACAGACGTCTTTGCAGAGCAGAGGGGCAGCCTAGTGGTCAGTGTCCAGTGCACTTTGAACAATAGGACCAAAGTAGAAATCCCACCTTTACGTGCTATTGTGAGCCCTGTAGGAACAGTCAAAAAACTACTGTACCTAAAGATGCACCACTATAATAGCCATCACACTTGCAGGTGTCTTACAAATGCAGGTACAGTAGGTATTTTTATATTCCAGGAGGGCTCCCATATTTGTACATAAAAGAGTTAAAAGTGGGAGCTACATCTGCTCAAAGTCCACTGACCATTAGTCTACTCCTTATAGTTGCTTACTGCTCTATTAGGAACGCTCATAATACCTGAAGCTGTCATGGATCCTGGTATCCACTGTCACTTCCACTTCTCAGGGGGGTGAGAGGAGGTCAGTAAACAGTCTATCCAAATCTGTCTTGTCATTTATGGGACACAGATCATAAATGTCTGCCTGGCCCTGTCTTCACGTTCCAAATTACTGGAGTTTGTTGAAGCCCTCTCCAGTTTATCCTAAACTGGATTGCCATATACAGGACCCAGACCGCACAAGCCTGCCCAGAACCGTCCTCAGTTCTTCACAGCCAGAGATACCATCTAAAGCGCTACTCAACATGCAAATCCACATGCAACCATTTAAGTTTCATTTTTTATACCATTCCATTCATTTTCTAATTAGAGATGCTCTGTGTTCTTCCCACGCCATTTTGAATGCCACCACCATTTTTTTCTCCACCATCTCTCTTTGGAGAGCATTCCAGGCATCAACCACCCTCTCCGTGGAAAAGAATTTCTTGACATTAATCCTAACACTGGATCACTTACAGGCTTATTTTTGAAAGGGATCGCCGGCAATCTTCTGACACAAATCGGGAGATCGCCGGCGATCTCTCAATCCTGGCCAAATCGGTATTATCAAAAGCCGATTTTGGCCGGCCCCAATTGCTTTTTCGTTGCGGCACCAGCCAACCTTTAAGGGGGCATGTTGGTAGGGTAGTGAAGGCGGGAAGGGGGGTGGAGTGAGGCATGGTTATGAGATGGCCAGCTTCACCTTATTATGAACAAAATAAAAATGCCGGCTCAAACGAGTATTTCGCTGGGCGGACTTGGTCCATGTATTTTTAGGACCAAGTCCCAAAAAAGAGCCCCAACTGACCAGATGACCACCGGAGGGAAGTGGGGATCACCTCCCCTTACTGCCCAAGTGGTCACCAACCCCCTCCCACACACACACAAAAAAATTAAAACATTTTTTGCCAGCCTGTATGTCAGCCTCAAATATCATACCCAGCTCCCTGACAGCAGTATGCAGGTCCCTGGAGCAGTTTTTAGTGGGTGCAGTGCACTTCAGGCAGGTGGACCCAGGCCCATCCCCCCCTACCTGTTACACTTGTGGTGGTTAATGTTGAGCCCTCCAAAACCCACTGTACCCACAAATAGGTGCCCCCTTCACCCCTTAGGTCTATGGTAATGGTGTAGACTTGTGGGCAGTGGGTTTTGGGGGGGGGGGATTTGGGGGGGCTCAGCACCCAAGGTAAGGGTGCTATGCACCTGGAAGCTAATTTTGTTTTGCTTTTTTAAAGAATTTTTAAGTGCCCCCTAGGGTGCCCGGTTGGTGTCCTGGCATGTCATGGGGGCCAGTGCACTACAAATGCTGGCTCCTCCCATGGCCAAATGCCTTGCATTTCGCTGGGTTTGAGATGGTCGGGTCCGGTTTCCATTATGGCTGAAATTTGGACCTGGCCATCTCATCTAAACCCGGCGATCCGCTGGCGATCCTATTTTAAACCCGGTGAGCGATTTGGCCGGAGCCAAGCGTATTTCGAAAATACGCTTGGCTCTGCCTGCTTACGGCACTGGGCCCGAAGATAGCCGGCCATCAATTTCGCTGGCGCCGTTTGTTTATTCCCCTCTTAGCGACTCCTATATAGGAGGTGCTAAGCTATTCAGCATTAACTCAACTGTTATCTAGTTAGCACACGTTATCTAAAAAGTGCTACCTAGCAGGACGTGTCCATGCCCATGCCACACTTCTCCCAGACAAATTCTCTAATGTACACACTAACAGGTATATTATTGCTGAATGCTTTAGCGTGGTTATGCAGTACTCCTGTTAGCATGCATTGAGGCTTAAAACCCTTTAGTAAACATAACCCTTTACTGAATAAATACTAGGGAATCTGCTGGAAATTCTGCCTATCTTAAACATGAAAGATTCACCATTCCTTTTTTTTTTTTTTTTAATCTACAGAGCCATGCAGTCTTCTGCTATTCTGAAATTTACTACTGATATATCCAAAACAGTTAAATCATAATAAAAAACAAAACAAAACATTACCAGTTCAACTGCTATGTGTGTGTGAGAAAAAATGGGGAGTAAGAGCTTCTCTTTACAAACTGACCCTTTCAGTGACCTAACTTTGCAAACTGCAGAAAGGAAAATCAAATACATCAACATAGGATACTCTTAAGATGGAACCCCTCCCCCATCAGTTGACACAGTTTTTCCCACAGTGATTCTGTAGCATCAATCTTTCTGAACCTGAGGAGATCAGCAGAAAGGGGAGTTTTGTACCTGTGCAATCTCTGATGGGATCCATATGTCTTGTGTTGAGAATTTTACAGCCTTAAGTTAGGAAGTGTGAGTTTTAGATGGATATACTGTATATAGTGTGTGTATCTGTCTATCTAGTTACACACAGAGAGACAGAGAAATAAATACAACTTCAAGGATTTGTTGGAAAGTACTAAGGAGTATCATATTAATCCACCAAATAGTAAATGACGGCAGAAAAAGACCTGCACGGTCCATCCAGTCTGTCCAACAAGAGAAACTCATATGTGCTACTTTTTGTGTTATCTTACCTTGATTTGTAACTGTCATTATCAGGGCACAGACTGTGCAAGTCTGCCCAGCACTATCCCCGCCTCCCAACCACCAGCCCCGCCTCCCGCCACCGGCTCTGGCATAGACCGTATAAATCTGCCCAGCACTATCCCCGCCTCCCACCACCGGCTCTGGCACAGACTGTATAAGTCTGGCCAGCACTATCCCCGCCTCCCAACCACCAGCCCCGCCTCCCACCACCAGCTCTGCCACCCAATCTCGGCTAAGCTCCTGAGGATCCATTTCTTCTGAACAGGATTCCTTTATGTTTATCCCACGCATGTTTGAATTCCGTTACCGTTTTCCTCTCCACCACCTCTTGCGGGAGGGCATTCCAAGCATCTACCACTCTCTGTGAAAAAATACTTCCTGACATTTTTTTTGAGTCTGCCCCCCTTCAATCTCATTTCATGCCCTCTAGTTTTGCTGCCTTCCCATCTCCGGAAAAGGTTCGTTTGCAGATTAATACCTTTCAAATATTTGAACGTCTGTATCATATCACCCCTGTTTCTCCTTTCCTCCAGGGTATACATGTTCAGGTCAGCAAGTCTCTCCTCATATATCTTGTAACGTAAATCCCATACCATCCTCGTAGCTTTTCTTTGCACCACTTCAATTCTTTTTACATTCTTAGCAAGATAGGGCCTTCAAAATTGAACACAATACTCCAGGTGGGGCCTCACCAACGATTTGTACAGGGGCATTAACACCTATTTTCTTCTGCTGGTCACTCCCCTCTCTATACAGCCTAGCAACCTTCTACTTACAGCCACCGCCTTGTCACACTGTTTCGTGGCCTTCAGATCCTCAGATACTATCACCCCAAGATCTCTCTCCCCGTCGGTACCTATCAGACTCTCATCACCTAACACATACGTCTCCCGTGGATTTCTACTCCCTAAGTGCATCACTTTGCATTTCTTCGCATTGAATTTTAATTGCCAAGCCTTAGACCAATCTTCTAGCTTTCGCAGATCCTTTTTCATGTTTTCTACTCCCTCCCGGGTGTCCACTCTGTTACAAATCTTAGTATCATCTGCAAAAAGGCAAACTTTACCTTTTAACCCTTCGGCAATGTCACTCACAAATATATTGAACAGAATCGGCCTCAGCACCGATCCCTGAGGCACTCCACTAGTCACCTTTCCCTCCTCCGAGCGAATTCCATTCACCACCACCCTCTGGCGTCTGTCCGTCAACCAGTTCCTTAACTATGAATACTGAATGAAATCTAAGATTTTCTTCTTATAAAGTATTATAAATATTTTTTGAAGTTTGTTTGTTGGCTTATTTATCTTGAAAGCTCACTGAAACAATATGAGCTAGAAACATTATTTTCTAAACAGATACTACTTGTGACCCAGGTTGCACTTAACTGGATTTGTTATATCTTGAAATCAGTTCCCTCAGATCCTGAAAAAGGACACACATTCATCCACACACACATACCCCATGTTGGAACCCTGCACCCACCCCAAACACACTCATTGACACAACCACGTACTTCCATTTATGCACACCAACACATTAACCCTCCATGTTTACTAAGCTGTGTTAGCGACTGCCACGCGGCAATGCCGGCACAGCCCATTCACTTTGAGTGGGCTGTGTCATCATTATCGTATCGCAGGCACTAGTGCAGCATAGTAAACAGGGGGGTAAATATCCATAGACACCCATTCACCTTCCATGCACAGACACCACCCATATACAGACAGCACACACAAACTCTTACATACCTCTACCCTCCAGTCTTCCATTGGAAGCCCCTATACACAAATCCACAACCTACACATGACTATACTTTAATTCCCATCATCCACACAATCACATATGCCTATCCATCCAAATGTACATATACACATCTCCTCATGAATACAACTCCACCCCCCACATAATATACACCCCTATACATCCCACCTACATCTCCCCATTTGCCTTAAATAGACTTCCAACACAAATCATACTCAAGCTTTACATACAACCCTTTTACAAATCCGTGATGGAAGTCATAGATTATCTTCTGCCCACTATTTTCCCTCAGGTGTTATTTCATCACACAATGGCACTCATTTCCATTCCCCATAATGCCCCCCCCCCAAAAAAAAAAGTCCATCTGCCAAAATGTCCAAACTGTGATTTTTGAAAGGCAGAATTTGGACATCCTACACTGCAGTCCGTCCAAATAGCAAGGTGGCAAGTTGTTGGCATATTTAGGGCATGTCCAAATTTAGGACGTTCCCAAATTTAGAATGTCCAACAGCAATAATCAAATGGGAAGAAATATTCAAGTCAAAAAAGAAGGGTGCCCCATGTTACACCTGCTTCAATCATGTCCAGGGTATAAAAAAAGTGCCTAGATGTTGCTAATCACTTGGGGGGAATTAAGGTATGACCCCTCATGAATTCCCCAGTGGCTACTGTCCCCCTCCCTCACCACTAAAAATGACCCAGGAAAGGGAAATAGGCTCCCTGACAACATCAGGTGCTATGGGCATTTTGAACACAACAGCAAACAGGTCTGAAGGGTAGCCTAGTGCATAAGTACATAAATACCTTGCCATAGTGGGAAAGACCAAAGGTCCATCAAGCCCAGCATCCTGTTTCCAATAGTGGCCAATCCAGGTCACAAATGCCTGGCAAGATCCCAAAAAAGTACAAAACATTTTATACTGCTTATCCCAGAAACAGTGGATTTTCCCCAAGTCCATTTAATAATGGTCTATGGACTTTTCCTTTAGGAAGCTGTCCAAACCTTTTTTTAAACTCTGCTAAGCTAATCACCTTTACCACATTCTCTGGCAACAAATTCCAGCGTTTAATTACATGTTGAGTGAAGACAACTTTTCTCAGATTCGTTTTAAATTTACTACATTGTTGTAGCTTCATCGCATGCCCCCTAGTCCTAGTATTTTTGGAAAGCGTAAACAGACGCTTCACATCTACCCGTTCAACTCCGCTCATTAGTTTCTAGATCTCTATCATATCTCCCCTCAGCCATCTTTTCTCCAAGCTGAAGAGCCCTAGCTGCTTTAGCCTTTCCTCATAGGGAAGTCGTCCCATCCCCTTTATCATTTTGTCGCCCTTCTCTGCAGCTTTTCTAATTCCATATTTTTTGAGATACAGCTACCAGAATTGAACACAATATTTGAGGTGCGTTCACACCATGGAGTGATACAAAGGCATTATAACATCCTCATTTTTGTTTTCCATTCCTTTCCTAATAATACTTAACATTCTATTTGCTTTCTTAGCCGCAGCAGCACACTGAGCAGAAGGTTTCAACGTATCATCAACGACGACACCTAGATCCCTTTCTTGGTCCGTGACTCCTAACGTGGAACCTTGCATGACGTAGCTATAATTCGGGTTCCTCTTTCCCACATGCATCACTTTGCACTTGCTCACAATAAACGTCATCTACCATTTAAACGCCCAGTCTCCCAGTCTCATAAGGTCCTCTTGTAGTGGTCATAAGGTCCTTTTGTAGTGGTCAGTGCAGTGGATTGTAAACCAGGGGGCCCAAGTTCAAATCCTACTTGAACTCTTGTTTGTTTGTTTTTTTACACCTTTAAATTGTGAGCCCTCCAGAAAAAGAGATATACCTACTGTACTTAAATAGTAAAGATACCGACAAGCCTCAGGGCTATTGAAGTGGTGTACAGTAAAGTACAATATGTATTTCCCTGTCTCTGGAGAGCTCACCATTTGAAATAACAGAGTTGCGGTGGAATATGAACCTGGGTGTCCTGGATTATAGTCCATTACACTAACCATTAGACTGCTCCTCTGCTCTGCAGGGACATCTGTGTGACCATTTTTGTACAAATGCTGCCAGACAGATGTCCTTGTCCCAAGCTTTTTCACAGTCATAATTTGGCTGTTTATTTTGTAAAATGGCTGTTCATTTGGGATGTTCTCATGTATTTTTGAACAAGAAACCTTGACGTTTTTTCTTTAAAAAATGGCTGTGAGATGGACATTTACTTGGACATTATGGGGTAAATTTTATATATGGCACCAAAAAAATCAGCACTGAAAAAAGCACTGTTCTACAAAACGCACTTGAAGATATGTGTTTTTTTAATAGAATAGCGCTTATGCCCTGGAATTGCACCTAACTTTAGGCGTGGCCAATTGCACCAATTAAAATGTGGCGCAAATACCCCCACGTAAATTTAGGCATGGATGCCCTTATTCTCTAACTACGTGTGTAGCTTAAAGAAATGCCCTGACCTGCCCATCACCCTCCCATTTCCACACACCCTTTTATGACTCAAGCATAAAATTTAGGTGCAGATCCCACACCTAAATGTATGTGTGTACATATCAATTAAATCTAATTGGTGCCAACAATTGCTTGTTAAAAAAGTCAATTACTGGTGCTAATGATCTCATTATTCAACTAAATTGCATACTTAAATTGGGCACGTGCCCAAATTTGCTCGTTCAATATTAGCGACTTGTACAGAATTAGGGGGTATAAGTGGGATGTCTCAATTCTGTCTTGTATTTTATTTCGGAAATACCCTTTCATGCATGTTGTAACCCGTGTTTCAAAATTGACTTTGAGGGGCATACTCGAACGTCGCCAGCGAAATAGATCACCGGTGATCTATTTTGGCGGCGGCGCAACAGCTGGCCGGAACCGTATTATTGAAAAAGATGGCCGGCCAGCTTTTTTTTTCGATAATACGGTTTAGCCCAGCCAAATGCCAGAGTTCGCCGGGGTTGAGATCACCGGTTTTGTTTTTCAGCGATAATGGAAAAAAATGCCGGCCATCTCAAACCTGGCGAAATCCAAGGCATTTGTTCATGGGAGGAGCCAGCATTTGTAGTGCACTGGTCCCCCTGACATGCCAGGACACCAACCGGGCACCCTACACCCTAGGGGGCACTTCTAAAAATGTTTAAAAAATACACAAATAGCTCCCAGGTGCATAGTTCCCTTACCTTGGGTGCTGAGCCCCCCAAATCCCCCCCAAACCCACTCCCCACAACTCTACACCATTACCATTGCCCTTATGGGTGAAGGGGGCACCTACATGTGGGTACAGTGGGTTTAAGGGGGGGTTGGAGGGCTCAACACTTAGCACAACAAGTGTAACAGGTAAGGCGGGGATGGATCTGGGTCTGCCTGCCTGAAGTGCACTGCACCCATTACAAACTGCTCCAGGGACTTGCATACTGCTGTCAGTGAGCTGGGTATGACATTTGAGGCTGGCATACAGGCTGGTAAAAAAAGGTTTTTATTTTTATTTTTTTAGTATGGGAGGGGGTTGGTGACCACTGGAGGACTACGGGGAGGTCATCCCCCATTCCCTCCGGTGGTCATCTGGTGAGTTGGGGCACCTTGTTGAGGCTTGGTCGTAAAAATAAAAGGACCAAGTAAACCCGGCGAAATACTGCTTAACGCCGCTTTTATTTTTTGCATTATCCGCGGAGGCCGGCCATCTGGTAGCCATGCCCATACCCGCCCATGTCCCGCCTTCGCTACGCCACTGACACGCCCCCTTGAACTTTCGCCGGCATGGCGATGGGAAAGCGGCGATGGTGTAAAAAAAGCCGCTTTTGATTATACCGATTTTGCTGCTTTTGAGAGATCGCCGGCCATCTCTCGATTTATGTCGGAAGATCTCTGGCGATCACTTTTGAAAATAAGCCTGTTTATCACACACAAAAAATTTACCAACACTATAAAATAAAAGCATCACAATTTCTGTGGAAAATATTGTTCTTATAGCTGTAATAATTGGGTGAATGTTATTGTGAATTCAAATCCCCATTTTTTTAAATTAGGGAACTCCATTTCCATGTGAAACATGTAGCAAATGAAACAAGAACAGTAACAGGGCTGCACAAAAGGGGAAGACATATTAGATCCAAGAATACCAATGATACCTACAGATGAAAGATTACAGCTTCCCCTCTGCCTAACATTTGTCATGTCTATTAATAAATCACAAAGACAAACATTCAAAGTTGCTGAAGAAGACTTTCAATTTGATTAATTCAAGTCACGTGGAACTATGCATTGTTACTTTAAGGGCTGAAATGGGGAATATTCTGTATGATCTTCCTTGAAAGGAGGGATATGAAGGCTCAAGCTTAAGGTTCAGAAGCAAAGCTTTCCAAAGTTGTGGGCCAATGTACGCAAAGGCAACAGCTTAAGTGGTATCCAAGAGTATCACAGAGGGAGGGGGAAGGTGAAGAAGGTGCTGCTGAGAAGAATGTAGTGAATGGAGGGAATAACATGGTATGAGTAATCTTGAAATATAGCCTGGGGTTGAAGGAAGCAAAACTTTATATACCAGAAGTGGCTTGTAAGTAATCCGGAAAGAAACAAGCAACCAATGTTCGAACTGTAGGAGGGGGGTAACGTGATCAAATTTCGGAGTGTTATGTAAACGTTTCACTGTAGTAGACTGTATAAGTTCCAAACGTTGTAATAAGGATAGAGGGAGGGAGTTGCAGTAGTCTAGATAGGCAATAATAAATGAACATAAAAGAATATGGATATATGAGGTGGAAATGTAAGACCTAACCGATCGGATCTTTGTAAAGCAAGGAAGGATAATTGAATGATGCTATTAATATGGTGTTTGAAAGAAAGAGTTGGATCAAAAATGACCCCCTACACATGGACCTTATCAGTAAATATGAGTGTGTGACCTTGAAGAATTAGGGGGGGGGGGGGGATGGAGGTGGGAACAGCACAGTAGGAGTTATCAAAATGTAGTACTTCAGTTTTGGAAATGTTCAGTGATAGCTTATGCTTGTCGAGCCAGGTAGCTACTTGCTCAAAACAAGAGTTCAAGGAAGAGGAATCTTTGGAATCTGAAGCATAGGAAAGTAGAATTTGGATGTCATCCATATAGAAATATGAACTGCAGCCAGAAGACTGAATAAGTAAGACAAGATGCGAAAGAAAAAGATTAAATGATATTGGGGAAAGAATAGAACCTTGGGGCACATCTAAGGTGCAGTGGTATACATCAGAAGACAGGTGTCATGATCCAAATAGGAAAGAATGATGGTGTAGATAGGAAGTGAACCAGGCTAAAACCGTGCCTGAAATTCCCAGAAAAGCATGACAACCCAGAAGAAGATCGTGATTTATCATGTTGAAGGCAGATGACAGATCCAAAGATTCCAGAACCACAAACGACTTTTATTCCAATGAAACAAGTATCTTGTTATAGAAGGCAGTGAGTAGAGTTTCTGTACTGTGTGATGTGCAGAAGCCCGCTTGTCTTGGATGAAGTATTAATATTTTATCTGAAAAGGAGATTAATCATTTAAGAACAGTTTTTCCAGGATTTTTGAAAAGATTGGTAAATTAGAGATGAGACGATAGTTAAGAGCCAAGGAGGGGTCTAAATAAGGTTTTTTTTAAGGATGGGTGTGATAATGGCCGATTTCCATGTGTGGTGAACTGAGCCTGAATCCAGGCTCTTTACAATGAGAGAATGAAGAAAAAGCATGAGGACCAATATTAATTGCTTCACTAATGTAGCTTACCAAGAATCGAGAGCTGAGGAGGTCAGATGGATAGAAGACCACAGGTCAAGTAAATCTTGAATTGATGGAAGAGTAAAAGTGTGCCAAACTGCAGTGGGCATGAAGGTGGAGTCTTTGGTATTTAGAGGAGAAACTGACTGATTCATAGTACTTCTGTGGTTATCAATTTTACTTTGCCAAGCCAGAGCGATAGTATCAAGGAAAGTAAAGAACTGTGAGAGAGGCAGGGGAGATAAATCAGGAAGAGAAATAGATTTTATTATTTGAAATAGTTTCTGTGGTTTATTACTGGCAAATTTAATAGTCTCTTTTGGCAGCAAATAAATAAATAAACATTGGAACACAATATTCAGTGTATCTAAGCTTGAAATGATTGTGAGACTTACGTCATTTCCTCTCTTCCCTAGTGAATGCTTCTGTAAGCACAGCACTAATTGTGCTAGTTTTTTTCCAATAAAATATTCTTTGTTAATGTAATTAATGTAATTCATTCATTACTCTTTTTACTTTATTTTCCATGGAAAATACCAGCCATTTCTGCTAGTAATAAAATTAATTAGGGATGACATGAGAAGCAGAAGTTGATCAAATAAAAACACAATCATAAGGGGACCAAAATCAGGGGCCCTTTTACTAAGCTTCGGTATGCACTAGCGCATGCTTACCGCAGGTTAAAAAGGCACTACCTTGGAATGTGCTCAGGCATCCCACTGTAGTTTTGGAATTGGTGCACATTTCTCACACACTAAAAAATTGATTTTATTTTTTGCTGCAGGGGCGTGTTTGGAAGCAGAGAGTAGGCATACCCTGTGCAAATTGGTTAATGCGTGGGCATTAGTACAGGATTAGTGGGGGAGTTCCTACTGCTTACAAAAATAGGTGGCGATAAGGGCTCTTGCAGCAATGCTAATTGGGAAATTAGCGTATAGCCATTAATGGAAATAAAAAATTTGCATCCATTTTTTAGCCATACTAAAATTGGTCTCAGTGCATGAGAAACCCACGTGCTAAAAATAGAGCAGCCCGCTTTTTAACACAGCTTAGTAAAAGGCCCCGCAAAGAGGTAAAAAGAAGGAAATGGAGATTTCTTGAATATTGATACTCAATCCTATTATCGGGATTTGTCCGGCTAGTCTGGCATTCAAAACAATCACTATAAATATGCATGAGCTATGAATATGGATGGATACAGAGTGGAGGGAATTCAGTAAATGGCACTCAAAGTTGGGCATGCAAATATGGGCATGGACCCTACTACTACTACTATTTAGCATTTCTATAGCGCTACAAAGCATATGCAGCGCTGCACAAACATAGAAGAAAGACAGTCCCTGCTCAAAGAGCTTACAATCTAGTAGACAAAAAATAAAGCAGACTAAACAATTAATGTGTAGAGGAAAGAGGAGAGGAGGGTAGGTGGAGGCGAGTGGATACAAGTGGTTACGAGTCAAAAGCAATGTTAAAGAGGTGGGCTTTCAATCTAGATTTAAAGATGGTCAAGGATGGGGCAAGACGTAGAGGCTCAGGAAGTCTATTCCAGGCTTAGGGCGCAAGACCCCGGATAAAAGCCTGAATTATTTATTTAATTAGGTGGTAACAATTAATTATTGGCGTTAATTGGCACTAATTAGGAGTTATACGTGCAACTGTCCTGCATCCTATTATATAACATGCATGCCTAATTATCATGGCATTTAACTACAAAGACAGTGTGGCCATGGGAGGGGTGTGGGCAGGTCAGGGCCATTTAATATTATAGAATACTGTCATTTCTGTGCCTACGTTGGGTGCCAGGATTACAACAGCTTTTTGCCGGCCTAAAGCTAGTACCCAAAGTTGGGCATGAGATTTATTTATTTATTTGTTACATTTGTATCCCACATTTTCCCACCTTTTTGCAGGCTCAATGTGGCTTACATGGTACCGTAATTGGCGTTAATCGATTTTGGTATGAACAAATACAAGTTGCGATTAATATCAAGGTGATATTATGGTACAGTGAGATACATGTATGGTAGAAGACAATTGGGGAGAACTTAGAGAGGGAAAGGAAAAGTTAGGATAAGCCCGTTACGATCTTTGGTTAACTTGTGTCACAGATGTCTAGGTTTTTTATGTTGGGTTGGTGGGGTATGCCCTTCTGAACAGTTCTGTTTGCGCACCAAAGTAGTATTCTGTAAAGATCATTCTGCATACAGTACCCTTTACAGAATACTAGCTTAGCTCAGATCATTTCGGTGTCTAACTTTGGGCATCATTTACTAAAATTCCCCCAGTATGCAGATATTCTCATTCATATTCATTGTGGTTGATTCTAATCTAATCATATCTAATTCATGTCTTATATACCGCTCTATCCCAACAGGAAGTTCCAGGTGATTTACATAAAAAGAAACTCAATCAAAGATAAGAAATTTACATAATGATAAAAGTAATTAAAAAATATATAAATTTTAACCATCACAATTATCAAATAAAAATGTTTTCAGCATCTTACGTAAGTGCATATAAGTTTGAACTGTTCAAATTGTACCCGGTATATTATTCCAGATAGCAATTGCTTGAAAAGAGAACATACAGCTTAGTTGACGCTTGAATCGAAGATTTTTAAAACAGGGAATTTAAATAACAAACTATCATGAACGCGGGTTGACATACAAAAAACACTGAGAAAAAAAGCTGAATATTACCAAAGTATTACCATATAAAATCTGGAAAACTATACTTCATTGATTTTCCATTTCCTCACCTAGAAAATCATCCGAACTGCTGTATTCTGTAATAATTGCAATTTATAAAGTAGCTTATTACTCAAGCCAACATATAAAGAGATACAATAATCTAACTTAGACATAACCAACATCTGAACCAGAAGAGCAAAGTGAGAATTATGAAAAAAAAAGATCTAATCAGCCTCAATTGACATAAACGAGAAAAGGACTTCTTCCAAACTTGATTGGGTTGAAACCTGGAGAATATGCTAGAGGAACCAGGAACAAATTATAGTTTATAGTTTATTCACGCTTTCTATGCCACCCAAGTTGACTAGGAGAATTGGGCAGTGTACAAAGCTAAAAAATGAAGTGAAAAACTTTAGGAAAAGAACTACAATGTATTGACAGGAAAGGTAGTATCACTCAGACTGTAGCAGGCACTCAGCAAGGTGAAGCAACATGTTGTCATAAATTATGGGTATGCTTTCAGTAAACTGAGTCAAAGAGCAGCCCTTGTAAACACAGTGAATTGCAAAGAAGGGGAGCAAAGTGGATGAATGACAATAGCATCAGGGTATGAGAACCATTAGAAAAAGGACAGAATATACAAGGAGAAATATGATGGAGGTGATAGATGGAAGATGAACTTTGCAGACTCCAAGAGAGAAAGATGATGAGCTTAACTAAGGTGTATCCCGAGTCAGGAGTAGAGCAATGACAGGATGAAAAAGGATAAAAAGCACTGTATAGGGCATTTGAGAAGAAAAGAGCATCCAGTTTAAGATAAATTGAGAAGGCAATGATTGTTCCAACATTTTTGCAAGATTTCTGCTGGCAAATCTTCAAACACCACTTCTATTATGAATGCATTTGAAAATGTTTGACCTGAGGGAACTAAATTCCCTGGTTCACTTTCATTATTAAATACATCTACTTCACAAGTCTGTCAACTTGTCATACAGGTATCATCTTTGTGAAGCCACTGAATGTGGTAAACTGTATCAGGTATATTCTGAATAATGTACAATAACTGCCTTAACATGTTAGGAAGAAAGTCAAGCTGTCAAATGAAACAGAGATGAATGTGTCATCCTGGAAATCCGAGGGAAATGCTACAGAAAGAATGTTTTTCATTGTATATTTTGTGTGGATGAACAAGCTTGGTCCAGGATCACTGAGAAAAATGGATTGAAACAAATTCAATTAAAGTTGAATAAAATGTAAAATTCACTCTCTTCTCATTTTCTGCTTTCTCAAATCTTAAAGCCCCTCTGATCTTACTTTCTCCCATCATATCCTCTCCACCTCTAATTTCTTTTCACACCCCAAAAGACCTCTGATCCCCTCTCTCTTTGTTTCTCACTTCTACCCATTCAGCCATCCACCTGCACCATCTCCAATCATCTCAGTCTACTCACCTTCCTGCATGACCTCTGCTTGCTTTGCCCTCTCTCCCTTGAATCTTATCACTCTGTCCCTGCAACCTGCCTCTAATCCCTTCACTTGCATCCTGCAGCCCTCTGATCACCTCATTTATTTTCTTTCCTCCCTGAAACATCCCCAAAATTCACCAATCCCTGTGATTTATTTATTTATTGCATTTGTATCCCACATTTTCCCACCTGTTTGCGGGTTCAGTGTGGCTTACAATATGAGATGAGTGATGGAAATACAGTTTGTTACAAATTGGTTATGGATTACATTGTGCAGAGTTATGCGAGACAATCGAGGTGTCGTTAAGGAATGTAACAATGGAACACAAACATTGAAACATTGGAAGGAGACAATGAGAGCTTAGAGGGCGATAATAAGGCATAAAGACATATGGGGTCTCTTGGTTAGGGGGTGGAACATAGGAGACGACTCTGTGGGTGCTGTGGGTGCTTGAGCACCCTCAATATTGAGAAAAATTCTTGTATATGTCTAGGGAGGAGTTATTTCCACTGGGCATAGCACCCCCAATAATTTTGAAAAGTTGGCTCCCATGGGGTGGAAGCATGATTCAGGGGCTAGGGAGTTCTGGATCAGGGGATGGAAGTGCGATCAGTGGGGTAGGGGGTCTTGATAGGTGTTGGGAGTGTGATCAAGGGGTGGGAGTGTGATCAGGGGTGGTCTGGGTTGGCATCACATTCCCTTAAACCTATGTCCCAGGAGAATTGGGCCACGGTTTTAGCACTGCTTGTGAGGTGGCTCACAAGCAGTTATTCATTTACCATGGTGTTTACTGCATCTTGATAACTCTCCCCCACTATGGCAATTATATCCAAGGCCAAAAACCAAGAAAGCTGATATCCCAGTTCTATCCATTAAAGAATGCCTGCTGAAAAAATAAGTTCTACATTAGGAGCAAAATAATTCCAAGTTAGTCAGCATAAACCTTTATTCGGCATTCCTCTGGCTCTGCTTTGAAAAAAAAAGAAAAAAGAAATAACCCTCAGAGACCAGAAAAATGTCATTAAAGCAACCCTATTACTGTATTGTAATTCTGTATTACTCTACGTCTGAGGAACATAGAAAAACATGTCATACAGGAACCTGGTCTGTAAAGCTAAGTAGGGGCACTATTTGAGCCCTGTCCTCTACAACTTGTGTTTTCCAGATGCTTTGTGGTATGCCAAGACTTGGAGCTGCTAAGGCAGTACTTCAGGCACATATGCCAAGAACACAGGCCTCTCATCCAGTGCATGAGGCAGCACTTGGCAGAGGAAAGTGACTAGCAGCTACCTTGCATCACAATAACAGCCATATCCTGAAGCTATGTATGTGTATGCAGCAACCTCAGCACAGTGCAGCTACAAACCCCACATACACTACAATGTATTGGCGCTAACACAAAACATTGATAAGGCGTTTAAAGGGTGGAGGGATGGTATGTGCCCTGACATTCTTCAGTACTAAAAATCAAAGCACTGAACATCCCACATACAGGTACATATCACATAGTGGCAGCTAGGGTGGGGGAAAGGAACCTGTCCAGATTCATAAGGAGCTGCAGTGGGAATCAAACCCAGTTTCTCTGTGTGCAGTGCCCACAATCCTATCCCTTAGGCCACACTTCACCCATACCTTACAAGGTAGCATTCACAGAGGACACAACAGGGACCACAGGCACTATCACAGCATGGGCAAAAGTCTATTATGTAAAATATCTAGCCATCACACCTTTCATCACCCTCAGTAGGAGCCATTAAACTTCTAAATAGATAGGTTTCCCCCCACTATAGCCAAAGCACAAGGTTGGAATAATACCCCCACCCCCACCCAGAACATGCTCCTTATTTTGATTCATTTAGTAGATCTTTTTGAAGATTAAATGAAGAGAATTCACAGTGACTTTCTGGGGGAAGAGAGAAAGTTTCCCATGTATGAGAAGAGAGTATCCAGAATCATTTACTCAAGTTCGTAGACTAGAGTTTCAGTTACCTTTATAAAAGATTAAACTGGGGTATTATAACCTGGATCACTTGTCAGATTATGGTTTATGGTTCATTACATTTGATATACCACCTTTCCAGAAGGCATCACAAGGCAGTGTGCATATCAAAGAAAGAATGGAAAGGAACGTCAAACTAGATTAGGAAGGAAGCAATCATTCAAATATCATAAATCAAAGTAGTAATCCAACACACAATGCATACGCCATGCACTCTTGATCAAGTCTTTTAGGTTTGAGTTTTTGTTGTATTCAGTTCATGTGATTAATAAGTCTGTGACCTTAGGGTTGGTGCCTTAAGTACTGAATAACTCAATTATAAAACTGATTAAACACTGAGTCATCTTAGGTTTATTTTAATGAAAGCTGTAGACAAGAAATAAACCAACCACTCTGGGCTGAATTACTGTATAAAGTGCAATTAGGCTTGTACGCTACTGTAGGTGTGTTCAGGGATGAAGTTGGGCAAAGTGTGCTTAGAACTGCAGTTTACTTACATAGTTTATAAAATATGCATGCAACATGAGTAACTAGTAGATCACGGCAGATAAAGACCTGTATGGCCCATCCAGTCTGCCCCTTCAGACCCCACATAGCTACGCCACTGGGGCACAGACAGTAGACATCTGCCCAGAACTGGTGTTGCTTCCCATTACTGGTGTTGCAATTAATTACTGCTAAGCTTGTTTGGTTCCATGCATTCTATACAGGATTCCTTTGTGTATTTTTTTAATTCCGTTACTGTTTTCATCTCTACCACCTCCTATGGGAGGGCATTCCAGGTATCTACCATCCTCTCCGTGAAAAAGTACTTCCTGTCATTATTCCTGATTTGGCCCCCTGCAACCTATCTGTATCATATTACTCTTATCTCTCCTTTCCTCCGGGCTATACATGTTCAGGTCCTCAAGTATCTCTCATATGTCTTGTGACGCAGACCTCATATCATTTTTGTCACTTTTCTCGAACTGCTTCAAGTCTTTTTACTTCCTTAGCAAGATACGGTCTCCAAAATTGAACACAATACTCCAAGCGGAGTCTCTCTAACAGGGGTATAAACATCTCCTTGTTTCTGCTGGTTATACCCCTCTCTATGCAGTCTAGAATCTTTCTGGCCATGGCCACTACCCTGTTGTATTGTTTGCCACCTTGAGATCCTCAGATACCATCATCCCAAGGTCCATTTCCCGAGCTGGTGGATAAATGTCCATTTCTCCATGTATTTTAAAACAGACTAAATATGAGCCGATCTTATCCTAAAATACTAGCTAAACTTGATACTTTCTGACCAGGACATCTCAATTCTGATTTGTATATCCTCTCACCTGTTTAGTCACTCTGAATATACAAATTGTTTTTAAATGTATTTATTCAACAGAAAACTAACACTCTAATATTGGAGAGGGGGGGGGGGGGGCACACTCTATATCAAAATTTGTTGTACATCTATTCATATTTTTAAACATTTTTGAAATCCAGCTTAACAAATCAACCAAATTCATCTGGTTCTCCCCCCAAATTTCTCCAAAAATTAAAAATACGATGAGAAATTATTCAATTTAGCAGAATTATTAATTGGCACTTTACATGACAACACCCTGCCCCCTCTTCCTCATTACAATTATTGCAACTCTCTCCATTTCTGGTAGGGCTACCAAATTTTTATGAAAGGCCCTATATTATTCCATCATAGTGCAGTGAGCTTTGACATTAAATATATGTATCGATCTTGGCTAGAACTTTATCCCTTGGGGATACTTTGCTTTGTTTCCATAGTCACTTGTCTGCAGTAGCCATTAACACAATCAGCCTCTATACTGATATAGTATTTTGTAGCCATGCTCTATCAAGTTACTAGCTATGGGAACTTTAAGGAACCTTCTATACAGTGGCGTAGCCACAGGTGGGCTTGGGTGGGCCAGGGCCAGGGCTTTTTTTGAGGGGGTACTTGGGGGTACTGAGTACCGGCACCTTTTCCACTGTCTGCTAAACGTGATCCATGGTTCTCATATTTTAATGAAAGAGCTCAGGTTCTACATGCAAATTCTGCCTTGGCATAGATTCTATAACTGGTTGCAGGGGTCCTGGCTATTGTGGGGTGAGTCCCTCAATGATCACTCCACCCCTGAAGGGTGGCCTGGTATTTGAGTACCGGCACCTTTTTTGCTAGACAAAATGCATTGGCCAGGGCCCACCCATTTATGGTTCAGGCCCAGCCAACAGTAGCACATGTTTAGTGGTAACTGGTGGGAATCCCAAGCTCCGCCAGCTGAAGATTTCCCCCTGATGGTAACGAAAATGCTACTCTCCACAACACCGGCACCTGCGCATACTCAGTTTACAGTGCATGCTTCTGCCAAGGTGGAAAGAAGTGTTTTCCCACCAGCTGAGATTTTTTTTTGGGGGGGAGGAACACTTGGTGCCCACCCAATTCTTGCCTAGGCCCACCCAAAATCTGTTGTCTGGCTACGCCCCTGCTTCTATACACCTGCTTTCACTGTTTATCCTCTAGAGTAATGGTTCCCAAACCTGTCCTGGAGGCTCCCCAGCCAGTCAGGTTTTCAGGATATCCACAATAAATATTCATGAGAAAGATTTGCATGTTCTGCTTCCACTGCATACAAATCTCTCTCATGAATATTCATTATGGATATCCTGAAAACCTGACTGACTGTGGAGCCACCAGGACAGGTTTAAAAATGTGCAGCTGCTTACAACATTTCTTAATCTTCATACTGCTTTACCAGATCTGTCCTAAAAATCCTCTACTGGCAAGAGGCACTTTTCTGCTGCTTTTGTCTATGATTATTATTATTACTATTGTATTTATATAACTCATGCTAGATGTAAGCAGATCTGTTCAGAGACACATAATAACTCATCGTAACACTTTGGAGTCAACAACCTAATCGAGACAGACAAGACACACAACGAGAAACAAAAAAGTGACTTAGAACTAAAGGCAGTAAGGCTATGAAGATGAAAGAAGGGTTAAGTCTGCACAGAAGTACATCACAAGTCACTTTATTAAATGCTGAAATGGAAACCTGCAGACAAGTCAAGCACTGACCCCTTTTACCAGAAGAAAACTAATCCTACACTGAAGGAATTTAAATTATCAGTAAGAGCCAAGGTATCTTACTTTGATGGATGGGCTCTATCAGTAACATGTCTAAATGTTGCTGCTTATTCAGTGAGATGACATGAAACATGTAAGCGATAAATACTAGCAGGTAAAGATACACATATCAGTGCTGGATTTCTTCATTGCAGAAATGGCTAGCATATGCTTGTAAGACATACCTACATACACACAAGCATACTGAGCCCTACATGGCTGAATTTCTTCAAAGAATGCTGGCACAAGGGTAGTACTGAGAATAATTTACAAAATATGAAATTGTAAAAGTACAAAAATGTTAAGACTCCGTAAAATATAAAATCATAAGCAGATGGGAACAACAAAAAGTTAAGTCCCATTCATATTGAAATAACTCACCGCATATCAGCTGGTAAGAACACAACAAAAATTCAAAAGTAATGAAAGGTGAAATGCTGAAAAAAATATAAAATTCTGAAAACTGATCTAAAAACATTTTAAAGGAAGCACTGGCTGGGGAAGTTGAGAAGACTTGTCCAACATTCAGCCATGGCGTCTTCTATAACACAATTCAAGATGGCGCGCCAACAACGTCACTCTGCAAAAATAAATAAATAATTAGAACATGATGTCACACAATAACTTTATTTAAACTCAAAGTTAAATTAAAGCACAATAGTCCTTTCAATATCATCATTAAGACCCGTGAGTGTCATGACTGTGGTCGTGAGTCCTCTCTGACTCACCTTATGTCCTGATGGTCAGCTGCTCTGATGGCTAGTGTCTGCATGGTTTCTTTCCTGTGTGTTTAAAGCCTCACTTTGGGTTCTATGTATTTCCTGCCTCTGTCCTGTAGGGTTTACACTTCCTGTGTGTTTCAAGCCTCACTTTGGTGTTCAGTGTGTATTTTCTGCCTCTGTCCTGTTTATAAGGAAATGGTGCACTTTCATTCAGGGCCTTTGCAATGCCAAAGGTCTCCAGGTTAGTCTGTGTGCAGTGTAGCACTTCTGCCTTGTTACTACTACTACTTAGCATTTCTATAGCGCTGCCAGGGTTACGCAGCGCTGTACAAGTTTAACACGGGAAGGACCGTCCCTGCTCAAAAGAGCTTACAATCTAAAGGTTACAAACTATGTAGTCAGTGTAGGTATCAAGAGTGGGGAAGGTGGTTATGCGCCAAAAGCAAGGGAGAAGAGATGGGTTTTGAGTAAGGACTTGAAGATGGGCAGGGAGGGCGCATGACGTATGGGCTCGGGAAGGCTGTTCCAGGCATATGGTGATGCGAGGCAGAATGGGCGGAGTCTGGAGTTAGCGGTGGTGGAGAAGGGTACAGATAGGAGTGATTTGTCCTGAGAGCGGAGGTTACGGGTGGGAACATACGGGGAGAGGAGGGTAGAGAGGTAATGGGGGGCTGCAGATTGAGTGCATTTGAAGGTTAAAAGGAGAAGCTTGAACTGTATACGGTAGCGGATCGGGAGCCAGTGAAGTGACTTGAGGAGAGGGATGATATGAGAGTATCGGTTCACGTGATAGATAAGACATGCGGCAGAATTTTGGACAGATTGAAGGGGGGATAGATGGTTAAGCGGGAGGCCAGTGAGAAGAAGGTTGCAATAGTCAAGACGAGAGGTGACGAGCGAGTGGACGAGGGTTTGGGTGGTCTGTTCAGAGAGGAATGGGCGAATTTTGCTAATATTATAGAGGAAGAAGCGACAGGTCTTAGCTGTCTGCTGGATATGGGCAGAGAAGGAGAGGGAGGAGTCGAAGATGACTCCGAGATTGCGGGCTGAAGCGACAGGGAGGATGAGGGCATTGTCAACAGAGACAGAAAGTGGGGGAAGAGGAGAAGAGGGTTTGGGTGGAAAGACAAGGAGCTCAGTCTTTGCCATGTTCAGTTTCAGATGCCGGTTGGACATCCAGGCAGCGATGTCTGAAAGGCAGGCCGAAACTTTGGCCTGGGTTTTGACCGTGATGTCGGGAGTGGAGAGATAAAGCTGGGTGTCATCAGCATAGAGATGGTACTGGAAACCATGTGATGAGATCAGCGAGCCCAGGGAAGAGGTGTAGATCGAGAAAAGAAGCGGTCCAAGGATAGAACCTTGAGGAACCCCAACAGAGAGCGGGATGGGGGTGGAAGAAGAGCCATTAGAATATACTCTGAAGGTGCGATGGGAAAGATACAAAGAGAACCAGGAGAGGACGGAGCCCTGGAACCCGTATGAGGACAGTGTGTCAAGAAGTAAATTATGATTGACGGTGTCAAAGGTGGCAGATAGGTCGAGGAGGATGAGAATGGAATAGTGACCTTTGGATTTGGTGAGGAACAAGTCATTACAGACTTTAGAGAGTGCTGTTTCTGTCGAGTGCAGTGGGCGAAAGCTGGATTGGAGGGGATCGAGGACGGCCTGCGAGGAGAGGAAATCAAGGCAGCGGCTGTGGACAGCGCGTTCAAGTAATTTGGAGAGGAAGGGTAGAAGAGGGGGCGGTAGTTGGAGGGACAGGTGGGGTCAAGTGATGGTTTTTTGAGAAGTAGTGTGACTACAGCGTGCTTGAAGGTGTCAGGGACAGTAGCAGTGAAGAGAGAGAGGTTGAGGATGTGACAGATTGCGGGGTTGACTGTAGGAGAGATGTTGTTAAGCAGATTGGTGGGAATGGGATCAGAAGAACAGGTGGTGCACTTAGAGGAAGAGAGAAGGCGAGCAGTTTCTTCTTCGGTGATCTCAGGGAAGGAGGAGAAGGAGGAGGAGGCCAGGCTAGTTTGGTTGGGGGAGTGGGTTAAGAAGTCACAGGGAGGAGAAGGCTTGGAAGTGAATTCAAGGTTTATCTTCTGCACCTTATCGCGGAAGTAGTCAGCTAGTGTTTGAGGAGAGAGTGAGGGGGGGTGGGGTGGGAGCGGAGGGCACTTTAAGTAGGGAGTTGAGGGTGGCGAAGAGGCGACGAGGGTTGGAGCCGAGAGAATTAGTTAATTGAGAATAGTATTCCTGTTTGGCAAGGAATAGGGAGGACTGTAAGGAGGATAGCATGAATTTGTAATGGGTGAAGTCTGACAGGGTGCGAGATTTCCTCCAGAGTCGTTCAGCAGATCGGGTGCAGGAGCGAAGGTAATGGATGCAAGGGGTTAACCAGGGCTGAGGATTGATGCGCTTAGTGGGTCGAGAGACAGATGGTGCTAGGGTACCCAGAGCAGTGGAGAGAATTTCATTGTAGGCAGAGACAGCCGTGTCGACAGATTCGGAAGACGAGATGGAAGGGAAGAGATTGGAGATGTGAGAGGATAGGGTAGGGGGGTCAACGGCCTGGAGATTCCTGAAGGCAGTGGCTATAGTTGGGCGAGGTTGAGGGGGAGGGTGATGAAGTGTGAGGGTGATTAGGTGATGATCTGAGATAGGAAGGACTGAGGTGCAGAAATTGGAAGGTGAGCAGGAAGAAAAGAGAACGAGGTCGAGACAATGGCCATTACGGTGAGTAGGGGTGGTAGAGCATAGTCGGAGGTTAAAGGAGGATGTCAGAGTGAGGAATTTAGAAGCGTAGGAGTTGGATGGGTCGTCAACGTGAATATTAAAATCACCAAGAATGAGGGATGGAGATGAGGGGTCAAGAAAGACGGTGAGCCAAGCGTCGAAGTCAGTAAGGAAGGAAGAGAGGGGCTTATCAGGGGGGGCGGTAGATGACTGCAACTCTGAGTGGTGTCGGGTAGAATAGCCGGATGGCATGAGTTTCGAAGGATGAGAAGCAGTGAGACTGTGGCAGGGGGAGGGGTTGGAAACTACAAGAGGGTGAGAGAAGAAACCCAACGCCTCCACCGTGTGCGTCTGGGCGGGGAGTGTGGGAGAAAAGATATCCTCCATGGCATAGGGCTGCGATGTTCTAGTCTGTGTGCCTGTGGGCACTTCTGCCTTGATTTCTTGTTGCTTTGTTCATAGCCTGTGTGCCTGTGGGCACTTCTATCTTGATTCCTTGTTTAGGGTGCCTGTGTGCACTTCTGCTTCTGTTCTTCTCTGTCTGTTTGTGTGCTAGGTTCAGTCTTCAGCCATAGTTCTGTTGTTTGTCTGTGTGGGTCAGCCTTGTGTCCTGCCTAGTCTGCCTTGCTTGTTCTAGTCCCCTCTACCTTAGCTTCAGCCTTAGTTCTGTTGTTTGTCTGTGTGGGTCAGCTTTGTGTCCTGCCTAGTCTGCATTACTTGTTCTAGTCCCCTCTATCTTAGTTTCCGCCTTAGTTCTGTTGTTTGTCTGTGTGGGTCAGCTTTGTATCCTGCTTGTGTCTGCCCTGTTTGTCTTCAGATCCAATCCCCTTCCTGCTTGTCTCTGCCCTGTTTCCTTTCAGCTTCTGTTCCTGCCAAGCTTGTTTGAAAATCCTGAATCCTGCTTGAGTATCCTGAATCCTGTTCCTGCCAAGCTTGTTTGAAAATCCTGAATCCTGTTTGAAAATGCTGACTCCTGTTCCTGCCAAGCTTGTTTGAAAATCCTGAATCCTGCTTGAGTATCCTGAATCCTGTTCCTGCCAAGCTCGTTCACGTATTCTGAATCCTGTTCCAGTCAAGCCAAGTCTGTTCCACTTTTTGGTTCCAGCCAAGCCAAGTCCTTTCCGGAATCCGATTCCAGCCAAGCCAAGTGCATCCTGAATCCTGTCCAGTCCTGCTTGGGGGGGATTTTTGCCTCCTGCTGCCGCTTGACGACAGTAGGCCAAGGGCTCATGTTGTTCCAGAGTTTGTGACTATTTATTTAAAGCCTGGGATCGTGACAGTGGGTCTAACTGTATGCAAGGTGAAGATCCAATACTGTTCACAAGAAAGCAAAAACACTTTCATGTCTGCTGATATGAATCCAAAATCTGTTCAACAACAAACCAGACCAACTGAGAAAAGGAGTGGTTATTGTCTAAACAATGGGAAACCATTGGAGCTGTGAATCAGAGAGTATTCATGCGACTGTGATGTTCGCAAATTCTGATTTTGACAGGTCTAATGGTGCAATCCACATAGAATATTTTACAGGGGCACATAATTATGTAAACTACAAAAGAAGAGGTATAAGATGTAATAGATGATAAACAAAAAAGGGTTTTTTTTTTATCACTGCTACATTCTATGAAAATAGAATGTCTGTCTATGAAAATGTTTTATTATGTATTGTATTGACATTGTAATATGCCATACTTTGTATTGTTGTTTGAATATTTTTACTGCTGTAATTGTCTAATGCTTCTGTTTGACTTATTCTTGCTGTAAACCACCTTTAGTGAATTCCTTCAAAAAGGCGGTAAATAAATCCTAATAAATAAATAAATTCTGAAATGAGGATTTCAATGTACTTTCTCTGATGACCCTAAGACCTTTTTTTTTGGGGGGGGGGGGGGGGGGGGGGGGTGGGGGGGGGAGGGGGGATGATGACTCCTAATACAGAACCTAGCATCTTTAGTTAGGATTATATTTTCTTATATGCATCACTTTGCACTTGCCCACATTAAATTTCATCTACTCTTCTGGGAGCCCTTAACTCTTATCAGGTCCTACTACAAAACTCCCAATCTGTTTGTGATTTGAATAATTTTGTGTTATCTGTGGATGTAATCACCTCAATCACTCTTCCTTTTTCCAGAAAAGTAATAAATATGTTAAAAAAAAGCTGAAGTCCAAGTACAACCCCACAGTCTGTCATGTGCCTGGAGCCTGGAACAGAACTGAGGGTCTCTGTGATTGAATTGTGTTGCAAAAAGATCCACTGAGGGGGTGCTCCACACTCAGAAGATCTTGTGGGCAATGCCCATGTTGAGTGACCACTCATGTGGTTGCATGACCCTGCTCAGTCTGTTGACCAAGCTGTTGGATTTGCCCACTAGGTAGGAGGCTTTGAGGAGCATCCCATTCTGGACTGCTCAGTGCCACATCTGGACAGCCTCCTGACACAGTGAGCATGATCTGGTACCCCCCCCCCCCTCATTTGTTGGTGTAGTACATTGCAACTTGATTGTTTGTTTGAATGAGTACAGTTTGGTTGGACAGCCGATCTCTGAAAGCCTTTAGTGCAGTGGTTCCCAACCCAGGTCCTAGAGGCACCCCAGCCAGTCAAGTTTTCAGAATATCCACAATGAATATACATGAAAGAGATTTGCATGCACTGACTCCACTGCATGCAAATCTCTCTCATGAATATTCATTGTAGATATCCTGAAACCCTGACTGGCTGAGGTGCCTCCAGGACCAGGTTTGGGAACCACTGCTTTAGTGCACCTAGAGCTCCAGGAGGTTAATCTGAAGATCTGATTCCTGAGCTGACCAAGCAGCCTGGGTGAGAAGCCCATCTATATGAGCTTCCCACCCTAGGTGAGATGCATCCATCATCATCACCTTCTGGGGCTGAGGAATTTGGAATAGAAGTCCCACAGTCAAATTGAACTGAATTGTCCCCAAAGGAGAGACTGAATCAACTCTGGTGTTACCTGGATGACATCCACTAGGTTCCCCCGAGGCTTGATACCACTGGGAAGCTAAGGTCCATTGGGCAGTTCTCATGTGAAGATGTGCCATGGGCATGACATGGATAGGGGAGGCCATGTGGCTTAACCTCAACATCTTTTGAGCTGTGACCTGGAGGCTGGCTTTGACCTGACTAGCAAGAGCAACAAGAGTGTCTGCCCTCAGCACAAGGAGAAAAAAAGCCCTTGCCTGCTGTTTGTCTAGCAGGGCTCTGATGAGCTCCATTTGCTGAATGGGATGGAAATGGGGTAGTTTGAAAGGTACCCTAGTAGCTCTAAAACCTGAATAGTTCTCTGCATGGACTCTTGAGAACCATCCTTCAACGTGCTCTTCACTAGCTAATCATCCAGATAGGGGAACACATGGACTCCCAGTCTGAGTAGCAATGTTGTGACTATTGAAAGACAATTGGCAAATACTCTGGGAGCTGACGCAAGGTCAAAAGGCAACACGCGGTACTGGAAGTGAAATGTCCCTACCTGAAACTGACCTGGAAGTATTGGGATGTGAATGTAAGCATCCTTTAAGTCCAGAGCGCATAGCTAATTGTTTTCCTGAATCATGGGAAGAAGGGTGCCCAGGGAAATCATCCTGAACTTTTTTATTTGACCAGGAATTTCTTCATGGCCCTTAGGTCTAGGATAGGATGCATCCCCCCTGTTTTCTTAGGCACAAGGAAGTAGCTGGAATAGAATTACTGCCTTTCTCCCCTGGTGGAACTGGCTCGATTGCATAGGCCTTTAGAAGGGCGGAGAGTTCCTCTGCAAGTACCTGCTTTTGCTGAGAGCTGAAGTGAGACACTCTTGGTGGACAATTTGGTGGTCATTGATGCTAATGCAGGGCATAACCGAGATGGACTATTTGGATAACCCACCTGTTGGAGGTTACAAGAGGCCAACTTTCTTGGAAAAAATTCAGTGTGCCCCCAACCGGTAGGTCATCTGAGATAGTCACTTTGACTATGGCTATGATGTGCTGGAGCCAGTCAAAAGCTTGTCCCCAGCTTTGACTGGGGAGATGACTGGACGTTGGGTACATTCTGTTGATGAGAATGAGTGCACTGGGACTGAGCCTGCTGAGGCTGAAAAGAAGAAGGAGCATATCTAAGTCTCTGAGAGTACTAAGAGACTTAAATATGCTCTTTCTTCTTTTCAAGCACCCTTCTTTGACTTGCTCAAGACATCCAACGAGAGAGAGTGTCAATAATGTCAGTGTGTTTCTCCTCCACCTTGTCTCCAATAAGATCATTTCTCCTGTGCGTGGTATCTGGACCACAGGGTCCAAGTAAGAGACACCAAACCATGAGAGTCTGTGCATTGCTAAACTCTGTGCAGAGATCCTGGATGCTACATCAAAGATGTCATAGGCACCTCTGGCCAAGAACTTTCTACACACCTTCTGCTGCTTGATGAACTGGTGAGGCAATGATGACGTCACTGCCCTCGGTATAAGTAAAAGGCGAAACGGGATTAAAATGGAACAAAATGCAAACATTTTTTATATATAAAAAACTGTAAGGACATATTGAGCATACCATAAGCTGTTACACCAGATGGCAAAGCAAAAAGATCAAGCCTTGGGAGCGCCTGACGAAATGCTGGCGGCATTGCAAAAAGATAAAGCCTTGGGAGCGCCTAACGAAATGCTGGGTACTAGATAACGCTCTGATTGTTCTAAAGACAAAATACCTTCGCAAAATCAGCACTGGTTAGTATGAAAACTTAATGAAAGCTTACTGAACACCTGAAAATAAAAATCAAAATAAAAATACTCACCATGCACGAGAATGCGCTGTACAGCTATGTGTACACGATTATAAGCAAAACGTCGAACAGCTCACAGCCGCCAGCATTTCGTCAGGCGCTCCCAAGGCTTGATCTTTTTGCTTTGCCATCTGGTGTAACAGCTTATGGTATGCTCAATATGTCCTTACAGTTTTTTATATATAAAAAATGTTTGCATTTTGTTCCATTTTAATCCCGTTTCGCCTTTTACTTATACCGAGGGCAGTGACGTCATCATTTTTTATGGCGCAGCGTCATGTTCATAGATGCCGATATTTTCTCAGTTTTCTTCTCATTTTTCTTGTTCTTGCACGAATTATGATCATAGGATCGTTTAATGTAACATCTGCAAGGGTTCATATATAGGGCATATAGTTGTTTTCCCTTATATCACGTTGTGTTTTTATTGCAGTTTAATGTGTGATTTGATAGGTCCTTTCCAGTACACGCCACATATTAGTTTCATTATATTTTTATTGTCATCTCCATATTTTACCACTATTTTAAGTGTTATTATTTTTTAAAAGCAATATTAGTTATTTTTGTTTCACCATTGTTTTGTCAGGCATTTATACTGCCTTCGGCATTTGCCAAAAACTTTTTTCGGCGGATCGCCATAGTCTTGCTTTATTCCCATTCTCATTTTCATACATTTTTTATTTTTGATTTGTCATCTTCACACGTTTGTGTTTACCAACATTATGTTTTATAGTTCATCATTTCATGAATTAATTGGTTCTGAGATCCCGGTCCATATTTCTATTCCCTGCTCTCATTATAGTTATTCTATCATTTCTGTATCCTGTTATACATGATTGAATGGACAGTATGTATTTATTCATTTCATTGTTTTACATATTTATTATAGATATCGTTTTTAGCAATTTTAGTGCTATTTCTTTACTTGACCTACGTGGCACTTTTTTCTACAGATACGCTAGGTATGTTCCTTATTTTGACATTATATAATGCTGTGTATTATAATTTATTTCCTGTCTTCATTATCTCTGCATGGATAAGTTCATACCATTTATTTACATTTATATTTCCATATTCCTTTTATAATTTATTTTTCATTCTGATGTTTTAATTGGTTCATATATATAAATTAGTTTATGTTGATGTTCATGTTTGTATTCGTTTTTAAGTACATTTGTATTTTTATACATTTCTATGTTTATTATGTTGTTGATTATTATTTTATAGACCCCTGACGCAGGCCGTACGGCCGAAACATGTCACGTGTCGGGTCTATAGACCCCCGACACAATTGGAAGAACTAGATAAAGATCTGATCGCTGATATTCAAAAGTTGGGGAAGAAAAGAGAGGTGCTGCTGTTGGGAGATTTTAATCTGCCGGATGTAGATTGGAAGGTTCCGTCTGCAAAATCGGAAAGAAGTAGAGAGATTGTGGATGCTTTCCAAAGTGCTCTGCTCAGACAAATGGTGAACGAACCCACAAGGGAGGGAGCCACGTTGGATCTGGTGCTCACGAATGGGGATAGTGTGTCAAATGTCCGAGTGGCTGCACACCTGGGAAACAGTGACCATCAAACGGTTTGTTTTGATGTAACGGCTCATGTGGATGGCGGCCACTCTAAACTCAAAGTCCTGGATTTCAAGTGAGCTGACTTTAACAAAATGGAAGAATACCTGAGGAAGGAGCTGATGGGCTGGGAGGACATACGAGAAATAGAAGGACAGTGGTCCAGGCTAAAAGAAGTAATAAACAGGGCCACAGAACTTTATGTAAGGAGGGTAAATAAAAGCAAGAGAAAAAGGAAACTGATATGGTTTTCAAAGCAAGTGGCTGAGAAAATAAAGGCTAAAGAGTTAGCGTTCCAGAAATACAAAAAATCTCAAGTAGAGGAACATGGGGAGGAATACCGGATGAAACTGAAAGAAGCCAAGAGAGAGGTACGTCTGGCGAAGGCGCAAGCGGAAGAACAAATGGCTAGAAATGTACGGAGGGGAGACAAAAACTTCTTCAGGTATATTAGTGAAAGGAGAAAGACTAAAAAGGGGATTGTGAGACTAAAAGATACAGCAAAACGCTATGTAGAAAATGATGAAGAAAAAGCCAATTTGCTAAATAGATACTTTTGTTCTGTTTTTACTGAAGAAAATCCTGGGGAAGGACCGAGAGGGACTGGCAAAAGTACACCTGAAAACGAAGTGGATAGAGCACCGTTCATGGAAGAGAGTGTATATGAACAACTTGGAAAGCTAAAGGTGGACAAAGCCATGGGGCCGGACGGGATCCACCCCAGAATACTGAGGGAACTCAGAGAGATTCTGGCGGGTCCTCTTAAAGATTTGTTTAATAAATCCTTGGAGACAGGAGAGGTTCCGAGGGATTGGAGAACGGCGGAGGTGGTCCCTCTTCACAAAAGTGGGGATAGGGAAGAAGCTGGAAACTACAGGCCGGTAAGCCTCACTTCGGTTATTGGAAAAGTAATGGAAGCCATGCTGAAGGAAAGGATAGTGAATTTCCTGGAAGCCAATAAGTTGCAAGATCCGAGACAACATGGTTTCACCAAAGGGAAGTCGTGCCAAACGAATCTCATTGAATTCTTTGACTGGGTGACGGGAGAATTAAATCAAGGACATGCTATGGACGTCATCTACTTAGATTTCAGCAAGGCTTTTGACATGGTTCCCCACAGGAGGCTCTTGAATAAACTAGAAGGGCTGAAGATAGGACCCGAAGTGGTGAACTGGATTAGGAACTGGTTGACGGGCAGACGCCAGAGGGTGGTAGTGAATGGAGTTTGCTCGGAGGAGGGAAAGGTGAGTAGTGGAGTGCCTCAGGGATCGGTGCTGGGGCCCATTCTGTTCAATATATTTGTGAGTGACATTGCCGAAGGGTTACAAGGTAAAGTTTGCCTTTTTGCAGATGACACCAAGATTTGCAACAGAGTGGACACCCCGGAGGGAGTGGAAAACATGAAAAAAGATTTGAAGAAGCTGGAAAAATGGTCTAACATTTGGCAATTAAAATTCAATGTGAAGAAATGCAAAGTGATGCACTTAGGGAGTAGAAATCCAAGGGAGGCGTATGTGTTAGGTGGGGAGAGCCTGATAGACACGGACGGGGAGAGGGATCTTGGGGTGATAGTATCTGAGGACCTGAAGGCGATGAAACAGTGCGACAAGGCGGTGGCCGTAGCGAGAAGGTTGCTAGGCTGTATAGAGAGAGGTGTGACCAGCAGAAAAAAGGAGGTTTTAATGCCCCTGTATAAGACGTTGGTGAGGCCCCACCTGGAGTATTGTGTTCAGTTTTGGAGGCCGTACCTTGCGAAGGATGTTAAAAACATGGAAGCGGTACAAAGAAAAGCTACGAGGATGGTATGGGAGTTGCGTTCCAAGACGTATGAAGAGAGACTTGCTGACCTGAACATGTATACTCTGGAGGAAAGGAGGAACAGGGGTGATATGATACAGACGTTCAAATATTTGAAAGGTATTAATCCGCAAACGAATCTTTTCCGGAGATGGGAAGGCGGTAGAACGAGAGGACATGAAATGAGATTGAAGGGGGGCAGACTCAGGAAAGATGTCAGGAAGTATTTGTTCACGGAGAGGGTGGTGAACGCTTGGAATGCCCTCCCGCGGGAGGTGGTGGAGATGAAAACAGTAACGGAATTCAAGCATGCGTGGGACAGGCATAAAGGAATCCTGTGCAGAAGGAATGGATCCACAGAAGCTTAGCTGAAATTGGGTGGCGGGGGGAAGAGGGGTTGGTGGTTGAGAGGCTAGGATGGGGGAGGGCAGACTTATACGGGGTCTGTGCCAGAGCCGGTGATGGGAGGCGGGACTGGTGGTTGGGAGGCGGGAAATACTGCTGCACAGACTTATACGGTCTGTGCCCTGAAAAAGACAGGTACAAATCAAGGTAAGGTATACACATATGAGTTTATTGTGGGCAGACTAGATGGACCGTGCAGGTCTTTTTCTGCCGTCATCTACTATGTTACTATGTTACTATGACTAAAAAGGGGCACTCACCAGAAAAAATTGAGGGACAAACGCCCGACTGGAATGCAGGTCTAAGAGGGCCTACAGAGTGTGCTAAAAATAAAGAAAATTTAAAAGTGGGAAAAATTAAACTAAAACTCTATAGGAAGGGAGAGGAACTTTTCCAAAGAAAAGAAAAGAAAAAAGCAGTGTAAAAAACCCCGAAGGGAGGGCACAAAATCAAAAAAATAATGTTCATGCACTAGATGCTGTGAGGAGCACGGGACAACTGCGGTCTCTCCTCACTGCGGATGAGAAGAAACTGATGGTCCCGCACTCTCGCAGCAAGTGGGAAGGCACTCGTGCATGCACAGTGGGGACGCTGCGCATGCTCTTAAAGCTGTGAAAGCTTTGCACTGGGCGGTGTGGATGATATCACCCACATGTGAGAATATGAAGAAAGGAGGTGTTGATGCGCCTGTACAAGTCGTTGGTGAGGCCCCACCTGGATTATTGTGTTCAGTTTTGGAGGCCATATCTTGCTAAGGATGTAAAAAGAATAGAAGCGGTGCAAAGAAAAGCTACGAGAATGGTATGGGATTTGCATTACAAGACATATGAGGAGAGACTTGCTGACCTGAACATGTATACCCTGGAGGAAAGGAGAAACAGGGGTGATATGATACAGACGTTCAAATATTTGAAAGGTATAAATCCGCAAACGAACCTTTTCCAGAGATGGGAAGGCAGTAGAACGAGAGGACGTGAAATGAGATTGAAGGGGGGCAGACTCAGGAAAAATGTCAGGAAGTATTTTTTCACGGTGGATAATTGGCATGCCCTCCCGCGGGAGGTGGTGGAGATGAAAACGGTAACAGAATTCAAACATGCGTGGGATAAACATAAAGGAATCCTGTTCAGAAGGAAGGGATCCTCAGAAGCTTAGCTGAGATTGGGTGGCAGATCCGGTGTGGGGAGGCGGGGCTGGTGGTTGGGAGGCGGGGCTAGTACTGGGCAGACGTATGGTCTGTGCCCTGACAATGGCAGATAGAAATCAAGGTAAGGTATTTATTTATTTTTATTTATTAATTGCACTTGTATCCCACATTTTCCCACCTATTTGCAGGCTCAATGTGGCTTACAAAGACCTGTTATGGCATCACCATTTCAGGGTACAGAAATACAATTGGAGTTACAAATATATTAAGAGTAACAAGGCTAACAAGTCAATCTAATCAAGCAATTGTGGAAAGAAGGCAGTTATAGTAAGGGCGGAGTGGTGAAGTGTTGTGGTTGGTTATGGATTTTCATGGTAGGCTTTGGTGAAGAGATAGGTTTTCAGCGATTTACAAAAGTTTGTTATTTCGTTAATTGTTTTCAAGTGATTTGGAAGTGCATTCCACATCTACGTGCTTATATATGAAAAGCTGGATGCGTGAGTTAGTTTGTATTTTAATCCTCTGCAGCTGGGGAAGTGAAGATTGAGAAAGGTATGGGCAGATCTTTTAGCATTTCTGGGTGGGAGGTCTACAAGGTCAAGCATGTAGGATGGGTAAATAATTTTATGAACAATTGTACAGATTTTGAACGTGGTCCATTCTTTAAGTGGGAGCCAATGTAATTTCTCTCTTAGGGGTTTTGCGCTTTCATATTTTGTCCTTCCAAATACAAGTCTGGCTGCGGTATTTTAGCCTGTGTAAAGTGCATTGCAGTAGTCCAGGTGACTTAATACCATTGACTGTACCAGGTTTCGGAAAATGGCCCTTGGGAAGAAAGGTTTTACTCTTTTGAGTTTCCATATGGAGTGGAACATTTTCTTAGTAGTATTCTTCACGTGGTTTTTAAGCGTGAGATTTCGATCAATGGTAACACCAAGAATTTTCAGAGTATTAGAAGCACAAATGAGTTTATCTTGTTGGGCAGACTGGATGGACCGTGCAGGTCTTTTTCTGCCGTCATCTACTGTGTTACTATGTTACTGTGTATGACCTGCTTGTCCTTGAAGAATTCTCTTTTCACTTTTTTTGAGCTTTATGTATTATTCTTTTCTATGCTCTTCTTTTTGAGTTTTTCTGTACTTCATAAATATCATCTCTTTTGCCTTTATTCCTTCAGTTTTTTTGTGAACAATATCCATATCCATTTCCTTTTGTTTACTTTCCTTACATAAAGATCTGTTGCCATTTTTATAGCTCCTTTCAGCTTGGACCACTGACTTTCCACTTTTCTTATATCCTTCCATTTTGCTTAGTCTTTCTTCCGGTACCCTTTCATTTAACAAAAGTCAGCATGTCTGAAATCCAGAACTTTGAGTTTTGTGTGTCTGTACTCCACTTTAACTCTTATATCAAAACTAGCAGTTGAGCCCGTAAAAACGGGCTGGTATTGGGGTTTTCCTTCCTTCCCCCTCCCTCCCTGCGAGGTTGCCACCGCTACCGTACCCCCCCCCCCCGGAGTCGCCGCCATCCCTCCACCTGGCCCGGGCCCTCTCTCTCTAGTCCGCTACTAAACTTACACATCCATTCGCCGGAACACAGCACGCGCATCAGCTGAGCTGCCGTCGGCCCTTCCTTCTCTGCCTGTGTCCCGCCCTCCTGTGACGTAACGTCAGCGAGGGCGGGACACAGGCAGGGAAGGAAGGCCGATGGCAGCTCAGCTGATGTGCATGCTGCGTTCCGGCGAATGGATGTGTAAGTTTAGTAGCGGAGAGAGGGCCCGGGCCGGGTGTGTGTGGGGGGAGTAACGGTAGCGGTGACCTCGGGTGGGCGGGTGCAGTATCAACCTCGGCGGCGCAGTTTCCCTCTCTGTCCCGCCCTCGTCATCACGTATTGACGCGGGGGCGGGACAGAGAGGGAAGTCTCTACTGCGCATTTGCGAGTGAGTCGGTCACTCGCCGTTTATATGTTTGATATATGGTGTGATGATCACTATTGCTTGGGATGTACCCACCTGGACATTAGACACATTTTCCCAGTTCGTGTGCACAAGATCTAGTGTTGCCCCTTCTCTTATGGGTTCTGTCACCATTTGTCTGAGCAGAACACTTTGAAAGACATCCACAATCTCTCTACTTCTTTCTGATTCTGGACAGGGAATATTCCAGTCCACATCCAGCAGGTTGAAATCTCCCAGCTACAGCACCTCCCTTTGATTTCCAGCCTTTGGATATCTTTAACTAGACCTTTATCCAGATTCTCAGTTTGTGTTGGAGGTCTGTAGACGACACCTGTGTGAACAGAGGTTCCATCTTCTTTCTCCAAGATGATCCATATCACTTCCTCTTTTTCCCAGGTACCCTGCATTGCAGATGTTTTAATGTTGTTTTTCACCTTTCTGGCCATCTCTATCCTTCCTAAAATGATTATAGCCTGGTATGGTTGTGTCTTATTAATGGGAGTCATCAAACTATGTCTCTGTGATAGCATGAAAATCTAAGTCTGCCTCTAACATCAGGGTTTGCAGATCCTGAACTATGTTGCTTAGACCTGTGAGCATTTGTGCTCGTTATTTTACAGCTATATTTTACT
Source organism: Microcaecilia unicolor (assembly GCF_901765095.1). Lineage (NCBI taxonomy): Eukaryota > Metazoa > Chordata > Amphibia > Gymnophiona > Siphonopidae > Microcaecilia > Microcaecilia unicolor. The sequence continues at coordinate 296,902,227 of NC_044032.1, forward strand.
GTCTCTCCTATTTCATAGTTTTTTTCCTAGTCTCCTTTCCACTTTGTCGCTGATAAATGATTTGGTAAGATAGTTTATGTTATTATTTCTCTCACTGTTGTCCTACTTTTGCTTTGCTGGGGGGTGACTTCTTGAATTCAACTGTTTCTGTGTGCCGTACCCACCAATTAGCTTTCTAAAACATGAATCTATACCAGAATTGTTGGTGGGAATATTGCTTGAGTTATTTTATTTCCTGTCACTGTTTGTCTTGTCCAAGCAGTTGAAAGAAACAGTGTGCTTACTAGCACTCAGCTGTCTCCCGAAAACACCTTAATGCAAACACAAGTGCACAATGTATAGATAAATAATGACAAAGACACACAGTTTTAAATAAAATGTTTTATTCTAAACAACCCTGTCGCCTCTTCTTCAGCAATTTTTCTTTTCTTTTTTTTTAATACTGAATATGTTGACACAAATACAGAAGCCAAATTGAGGCATACCATTCACTCGATATGTAACATAAGAATCCCATCGTGCCTTCTACAAGTCTATGTAGGAAAGTATTACCAAACACATGCTGCTACATATTTCCCCATTTGTTTTGGCTTACTTTGCTTTATTTTGGCTTTCCTCATACTCTCTTTTATCTCTCTAGCCATTCCCCCCCCCCCTTGACTTGGATCATTCCAGCTTCTACTTGTCTGTGGTTCCTTCATCCCTGGGTTCACCACTGCGTTGGTTCCTTCATAACTGGTCTGCCAACCACACTACTGAGGCACAGCTCCCAAGGGCAGAACGCCCGTGATCCGTTTCCTTCACTTTCTCAGAAGCATTAGCACAGCTCTTCCTTTTTCCATAACCTCATTCCCCCAGCAATGCCACACTCATAAACTTGGTGAACACATAGACATAACACATAAAAAAGAAGTGTATCCCTTCAAAGAACCCAAATTTAAAGAAGAACTATACTTTAAGGGAAAGGGGATGTGATTTGAGATTCTACCTTTCTGTGTTTACAGTCAAAGTGGTTTCCATATTATATTCAAGTACTTTTTTTTGTACCTGGAGCAATGGAGTGACTTGCCCAGAGTCACAAGGAGCTGAATTTATCCTGAACAGTCTGCTTATAAGATTTTGTGAAGCATGCTTGTCATTCATAGTTTGTTAGGGGTTTGCAGTGAAAAATATGTTGTTTTTTTCCATTTTCATGTTTTTTTGTTGCTTTTTCCTTTTCTTTCTTCCTGCTTGTTGGCTTTTTCATTTCATTATGGGGGAAATTCATCAAGCAGCGTGAGGGCCTTAAGTCGCATTAACCTGATTTAACTACTACTACTACTACTTACCATTTCTGTAGCGCTACTAGACGTACGCAGCGTTGTACACTTGAACATGAAGAGACAGTCCCTGCTCGACACAGTGGCGTAGCCAGACTGCCAATTTTGGATGGGCCTGAACCCAAAGTGGGTGGGCACAAAATTTTCTCTCTACCCCCCTCCCCCAGCAAAATTTAGTCACGCTAATCAGATGCATTTGTCACACAGGGTAAAGTGCTGCTTTTCAGTGCATCAGATTTCAGAAAATGTATTTAATAGCCTAACACCCTTTTCAGTGAGCTTTCAGAGGCCAAAACCTCCTGCCTCAGGTCAGTATAATGCTGTTACGGTATCCTCGCCTGACCTAAGGAAGGAAGTATTGGTCTCTGAAACTTTATTAACACCATATTACTTTATCCTAAATTAAAAATACAATTATTTTCTTTACCTTTGTTGTATGGCCATTTACTTTTTCTCATTGTGTTGCTCCCAGTCTCTAGATTCTGCTTTCCTTCGTTTTCACTTAACTCTTCTGCCACGGTTTCCTGGCCATTTCTCATTTTTCTCTCCTTTTTCTTTGCTTTCTTCAATATTTTTCTGCCTCTCTCTCTCTCTCTGTCCTGATTTAATTCATTCTTACTATCCATTCTTTAATTTCCTTCATCTACTTATGGCTTTTCATCTTTTTCTCACCCTTGTTCTCCCCATGCCCCTTCCTCTTATTCTCCAGTCTTTCACTACTCTCCTTTTCCATCCTGCAGTTCTCTTCTTTCTCTCCCCATCCTTCCAGTCTCCCCTCTCTTGCCCCATCCTTCCAGTAGTCTCCCCTCTTTCTTTCTGCATCCTTCCGTCCAGTGTCACCTTTCTCCCTACCCTTCCATCCAGCGTCTTCCCTTTCTCTCCCCATCCTTCCATCCATCTACCCTCTCTCCTGATCCTTCCATCTAATGTCTCTCTCTCCCTCTTTCTAACCAGTGTCTCTGTATCACTCTACCCTTTTCTGTTCAGTGTCCCTTCTCTCTCCACATCCTTCCAGTCTCTCCCCTTTCTCTCTGCATCCTTCCAGTCTCTCCCATTTCTCTCCCCATCCTTCCATCCAGTCTCTCTCCCCATCCATCCGTTTTCCCTCTTTCTCTCCCCATCCTTCCATCTGTTTTCCCTCTTTCTCTGCCATCCTTCCATCTGTTTTCTATCTTTTCTCCCCATCCTTCCATGTTTTCCCTCTTTCTCTGCCATCCTTCCATGTTTTCCCTCATTCTCTGCCATCCTTCCATCTGTTTTCCCTCTTTCTCTGCCATCCTTCCGTTTTCCCTCTTTTCTCCCCATCCTTCCATGTTTTCCCTCTTTCTCCCCATCCTTCCATGTTTTCCCTCTTTCTCCCCATCCTTCCATCTGTTTCCCTCTTTCTCTGCCATCCTTCCATCTATTTTCCCTTTCTCTGCCATCCTTCCATCTGTTTTCCCTCTTTTTCTCCCCATCCTTCCATCTGTTTTCCCTCTTTTCTCCCCATCCTTCCATGTTTTCCCTCATTCTCTGCCATCCTTCCATCTGTTTTCCCTTTCTCTGCCATCCTTCCATCTGTTTTCCCTCTTTTTCTCCCCATCCTTCCATCTGTTTTCCCTCTTTTCTCCCCATCCTTCCATGTTTTCCCTCTTTCTCCCCATTCTTCCATGTTTTCCCTCTTTTCTTCGACGAGGCCCGCCCTGCGTGCCAGCGCCAGCCCCAGCTCCCATTGCCAGCCACTGCTGCTTTTCCTGTTGAGCAGCAGGGCCGGCGCTACAAAAAGAAGAAGCGCTAACGGCGCTAAGGAAGACGAAAAATGTAAAAAAAAAAAAAAAAGCGCGGCACCGGCAGGCACTGTCTAGGCAGCCTTGAGGCATTGGCTGCTGGCTCGCAGGCTCCTCCCCTCTCCTACGTCACTGCAGTGACATAGGAGATGGGAGGAGCCTGCGAGCCAGCAGCCAATGCCTCAAGGCTTCCTAGACAGTGCCTGCCGGTGCCGCGCTTTTTTTTTTTAAACATTTTTCGTCTTCCTTAGCGCCGTTAGCGCTTCTTCTTTTTGTAGCGCCGGCCCTGCTGCTCAACAGGAAAAGCAGCAGTGGCCGGCAATGGGGGCTGGGGCTGGCACTGGGTGGGCCTGGGCCGAAATTGGGTGGGCCTGGGCTCAGCCAGGCCCACCCGTAGCTACGCCCCTGGCTCGACAGAGTTTATAATCTAATTAGGACAGACAAACAGGACAAATAAGAGATAAGGGAATATTAAAGTGAGGATGATAAAAATAAGGGCTCTGAACAAGTGAATAAGGGTTAGGAGTTAAAAGCAGCATCAAAAAGGTGGGCTTTTAGCTTAGATTTGAAGATGGCCAGAGATGGAGCTTGACGTACCGGCTCAGGAAGTCTATTCCAGGCATATGGTGCAGCAAGATAAAAGGAACGGAGTCTGGAGTTTAACACCTCTTGAACAAAAATACTGCACTAATATTTAAGCTGTCACAGGTTAGATAGTAATGAAAGGCAAAATATGCATGTTTTCATCTCATTACTATGCACATATTTTAACCTACCATGTGGTGATACACCACAAGTTGCATTAGGGCCCAGAAATCACAGTAAAATAAACCTGAGCCACCAGATCAGGGTCATCCCAGGATTCTGTACTCCCTGACTTACCCTCCTCTGTATAAGAATCACCCATCCCCCACAAGAACTAGTCCCCTACTCCTCCTCCCCCACTCCCACCAGTTGGTATCATTGGTGGTCCAGAGGGGTCCAGGGGTCTTTCTGGGGTTTGGGGGCCTTCAGGCAGGAGCAATACTTAGTCACTCCTGCCCAATTCTGTGTCAGCTTCAAAATGGCACCCTTAGCGGTATCTCATGTGATTACCACTAGAGGTCATATTTCCATATAAGGAAATTGTAGTTGTGCCATTTTGAAGCTGGCGCAGAACTGGGCAGAAGTGATTGGGGATTGCTTCTTCCCAAAGACCCCTCAAGGACTTCAGGAAGACCCTGCCCTGGAATTCCTCCTGGACCAACAATGATACAAAGAGGTGAGACTGTGTGCTGACAAACTGCATAGCAAATGGTTTAGAAAATGGGTTTTGAAAATAGCAATTTGAATATTTTGGTAAGCAAAACATCCAAATGCCACTTTATATCACTTTTTAAACATTTTTCTCTTTCAAAAATGAGCCCCTTAGAGATACAAGCTGACAGAAAGTGGTTAAACCTACAGTGTGCAGATTTGAATCAGAGATGTGTAATAAATGTATTTATTTATAGCATTTATACACCGCTCTTTCCCGCTCGATAGCAGGCTCAGTGTGGCTTACAATGTCTAGGTACATATTGGCATATTTTCAAAGCACTTTGGGAGGCTAAGTTCCATAGGTTTCTATGGAACTTTGGGAGGCTAAGTGCTTTGAAAATGAGCCTGATAGTATCACAGGGTTAGCACATTTTAAGTGTACGAAGTATCACAGAGGTACTACAATGTATGGGTAAAAAGTATCATTAGGATAATACAGTTTTATAGAGAAGGATAAAAGGAAGAGATGTGGGGGAAGGATTGAGGCATGTTTAATGTTAGTGGTGTGGGTTAGAGTCATAACTTAAGTTGGGTTGTTTGGTTGGAGGAAATCACTTGGGATTAAGTCATGCAAGTGGATATAAAAGTAGCTGTATGTTAACTGAGGAAAGTTGTTAATACGTCTAGGAAAGATTCCCCTCTAAAGTACTGGGTCGATATTCAGAAGGTTAGGTGCAAGATAAGTGGACAGCTGTGGCATTTATGCCGGCAGCAGTGCCATAATCAGACAAGTATGACATACAGTTGTGCCGGACAACAGAATATTTGCAGTGACTGCCATCAGAAGCCTTGATAAGTGCGGAAGTGTGTCAGGGCATTCCAGGGGCATTGTCACAAGTTAGTGTAGACCATGTCAATATTCAGCGCTGCATCTGCAGACAGCTGTTGATGCTGACCCGGTCATACTTAGGACAGCTTTTTCTGCAGTTGCCTTTTGTCAGTTTTGAATATTCAGGCATAGTTTGTGCAGTCAGATATACTCTGACTTTGAATATCCAGGTCTAAGCTACCCGGCATCAGTGCCTAGATTCTTACTTCATCCCATCCATGTTTTTTTTTTCCATAGAAAGTGTGTCCTTATCACAGTGCATCAGTGTTGCAGCAACTGCACTCATCCAGTCCACTTCATGACCACTATCAGCCTGCTGCATAGTAGAGCTTGTTGCTATGTACAGATTGCCTCTTGTTATTTTGACTTTGTGCTAAACTCTTACCTCTGGTTGGACCCTTAATATTTGTGTATGGCAGTCTGTTGTGTTAGGGTTTTCTTTCAGCACTGAACCAAGCACACATGTTTGGGAGCCATATTGATCTACCCATGTATCACAGCCATACAACTGCAGGGGTCAGTGTGAAAAAGCTGCAATTGGCAGATGACACATGGATTCCATACCTCCTCCTCCTTTGTATAGCACTACTAGATGTACACAGCACTGTACACATTATATGTAGGTACTTTCTCTGTCCCTAGAGGGCTCACAATCTAAGTTTTTGTACCTGGGGCAATGGAGGGTTAAGTGACTTGCCCAAGAAGGCACTGCAGTGGGACTCGAACCCAGGTCTCCAGAATCAAAGCCCACTGCACTAACCATTAGGCTGATCCTCCACTCCATACCTCATACCCAACATGCCTTACCCAGCTTAGGAAACATACATGCTAAGATGAAAAACTGTGGGAGTTTATCTTACCTTTCAAGCCTGCTCTGGAACCTTCGCTATAAATTCTGGGAGGTGTACATACAACCCCTCTGATTTTCCAGGTACATTTGTGCCTCATGCCAGAGAAACAGTTTGCTCAGCTGTAGGGCCTCCTCCTTTGAGAAATTCAGGAATCTCTTATGAAAGGGCATCTCGGTGTTTGTCTCCAAGCCACAGAGGATGGGTGGAATTTAGTAAATAGCACAAAATGGCACCCAAAGTTAGGCACCAGGATGATTTGTGTGAAGCTAGCATTCTATAAAGGGAGCTTTGCACCAAGCATCTCTATAGAATACTAGCTTAGTGCTCATTTTGTATCTAACTTTAGTTGGCAACACTTATGCCTGCCAAAACCTGCTGTTGGAAGTTGGGGGAAGGCACGCCCCTTTGGAGTTGCATGCTATGAAATTTAGGCACTCGTGTTCTAGAATAGTTTACAGGGCAGACACACACCTAAATCCTAATTAATGCCAATGAACACCAAAAATTGATTGCTATTGGCTGATCAATTAGTTTAGATGTGGATCTGGTATCTGTGCCCAAAATTACCCGTTCAACTTTGGGCGACCTATATAGAATCTGGGGAGAGATGCTAGAAAGAGGGCAGCACAGCTCCACAGAGTACAGCATGCCCCCAGATATGAAGCATCGTATACCCTATTATGTAAGCAAATACCCGCTTCCCAAGCCACCTGCACCTGGGAACAGGGTACCACCTACCTGGTTACACTGGTACTAGCAACCAGTTACAAATGGCCACATATCTGGTTACAACACCATATGCACCTGTGTACATGGTGGCGGGTAACATAATTTCATCGTCTGGGTGGCACTCACACAATGTCTGGTGGAGGAAGCTCAGCTTCTCGTTCCCTGGTTAGAGGTTCTTTCTCAAATTTATTTTGTTTGGCGGGCTGCTGTGTAGGCATGCAGATCTAGTTTGGCTTCTAGTGGAGCTTCTCTGCAACCACTACTTCCTTCATCCAGATCCCCTTTGGTCATTTGGTTTGGCCTTTCGGATGCTACGGCTTAGGTTGAAAGACTGCTTAACGTGGTCATTGCAACTGCTTTGCCTCTGAATTGTCTGCTCTAATTGGGGCATTTTTCAGAAATGGTGCTCCAAGTGGATCATATATTCCTTTTGGGTCTTGTTGGAGTGCATTTTGGCTTCTTCCAGGTGGACTGGACTCAGGGATCGGTTGGCACTTCTCTCCAAGTGTAGGTGTCATGGTCGTCGTCGGTGACATCTGTGCCTTGCTCATCAGGGCACTCGTCAGTGCCCTGTTCCTCCTTCTAAACCTTCAAATATTACCTGCAGTTCCAGTCAGTGACATGCAGGGTCACTGTAGAGTGGTGGAGGCCATGTTGGCAATGTCATCAGCACTGAGCACTTCTTAAGCTGGCTTCTGAGTGTGCTCAGGGTTCAGGCAATTACCCTTGATGGGGCCCAGGCCTGCCTGGGCTCTGCTAGTTCCAACTCTGTTTCTTTGTGAGGCCATGGCCTGAAGCTTTGCTACAGCTTTCTCCTTATGCTGTGTTCCAGTGGACGTCTGCTTCTAAACCAGGGAGTCCTGAGGAGTAAAGCTTGGCCTACAGCTTTCACATTATGCTGTGTTCTAGTGGAAGTCTGCTTCCAAGCCAGGGAGTCCTGAGGAGTAAAACTTTGCCTACAGCTTTCACCTAATGCTTTGTTCTTGTGAAGCCTGTTTTCTAGCTTAGTGGTCCCGAGGAGTAAAAGCTCTGCCTACAGCTTTGCTTGGGTCCAGTGAAGCCTATGAGTCCAGAGCCTCCCATGCCTCAGTTGAGTTTCTATTCACCCACCGTGAGTCCTTGGTCGCTGTATGCAGCGAGTGGCTTTGTGCTGTGTTTGGGACTATGTGGGCTAAATAACGGGGAGTGCTGCAGGCCATGTCTCGAGGCATCTCTGGATTAGAGAGTGATGCTTGGAGCGCAGAGGGGTCCGCGTAGGCTGATTCTGGCCCTTCGGTGCTGTGCAGGGCCATTGAGGTTTCTGCCTTGGGAGCATCGGCTGAGGTTTGGCTTCTTTATCTTTCTTGCCTTGGGAGCGTCGGCTCAGGCTTTGTTGCTTTATCTTGCTTGCCTTGGGAGCATCCGGCTAAGGCGCTTCAGTGACTGTTTGATTGTCTTAGGTGACATTCCTAGTCTTCTGTGAGCGGAGTGACCCGCTCTTGCCTCCACCTGTAGTGCAGGTCCTCAAGAGAATTTCTTTTCTCTTTGTTTTGCTTCTGCTCCACTCTGGTTTTGAGGGAGCTTGCTGTGGTTGTTCCGCGGCTCATCTGAGTGTACTGACAGAATGAACCCTTTCCTTCACTAGTGGTGTTATCTCTGTCAGCCAAGTATTGTCTGTTTGTCTTTAACCCGCTAGGGCAGGCCCTTTGCCTAGTGTATTGTGTTCTACTGTATGCCATATGTTTGCAGTGCTCTGCTAGTATTGAGTGGTGCAGCTAGGCTGCTTATGTTTGATTTCCTTATACAACTAGGCTGTTCTACTTTACCTTTACTGTATACTTTATGCTTTGCATTGTTTCTGCTAGAAGTGAGATGCACAGTTAGGCTGCTTGTGTTTGATTGCCCGATACAGCTAGGCTATTCTACTTTAGCTTATTCTATGTTTTTGCCTTGCTTCAGCTAGGTTAGACTGTATAGCTAGGGTGCCTGTTTTCCTTTCTGTGCCGTTTGGCTACCCTTTTAGCCCTATGTTGTTGCTGCTAATAAAGCTGCCTCAGTTCATCTCCACTTGTGGTCCAGTCCAGTTCTTGGGAGTACTCTGAGGGGACTTGGTCTACCCAGAGATGGTTGGGTGATTCTCACGCGGCCACCTCTGGGCCAAGGGCTCACAAACGTCACAGAAGGTGGCTGTTCCCACTTGTACTCAGGGTAGAATTCTGCTTTTTTCCCCACACATTGTTCCCATTGGCGTTCATCTCTTAATAGGGGTACTAGGCTCTGCCCTTCTTTCAGTCAGCCAGATCCTGACTTACCACTTATTCTGGTGCTTTGTGTTCTGAACTTTTTGAGCCTTTGCAACAGATGGCTCAGCAGTCATAGCCACTGCAGTCTGTTTCCTAGTTACTCACTCATGGGCACATCGGGAGCAGCCCTGCAAGCTGTCTTAGCAGAGGCAGGTGCATGCTGTGCACGGTCTTTCCTATCTCCAGAAGTTTCCTCCTTTTCTTTCAGACACCTCTTTATGTCTTTATTCCTGTTTCAGGAAGGTTAGGCATGGAGGTGATCTTCTGCCAGTTCTGGAGGGTTGGTGCGTTTGACTTCAGTACCTCATGTTTACCATAGAGTTTTTGCCATTCAGGTCCCGTGTTACTTTTCTTCCCTGGACCTCGTGGGAGTTAGGTGACTTTTCAGTGACTTTTGTTTGTGTGGTCACAGGCTATTGTGTCTCGGTTTCTTCTGTCGGGGTGCCACATTCCGGGCAGTCTTTGATGCTTTCTCTCCGTCCCTGGTGCTCGCATTTGTTTGTTGGCTCATTGGGTGAAGGTATGCTCTGCTCGGCATCTTGTTACTAGGCACTTTCACCTAGAGGTTGCTGCGAGGTTGGAAGTATCAGTGGAAGCGTCAGATCTTTCCGCGAGAGTTTTAGCTTCCCACCCTTCCTAAGGACTGCTTTGCTATATCCCACGTCTCTGGATTCATCTGCTGCAGACGCTAAGGAACAAAAAATGATACCTTATCTGATAATTTTCTTTCCTTTAGTCAAAGCAGATAAATCCAGAATACCACTCTGGCTTTCATTTGATGTCATTTGTTAGTTGCTATGGCTGGGTTGGGACAATTCTCTTTCTTTCGTAGGTTACGAGTTTACTATGGTTACAGTTTTTTTGTTTTTTTCTGTACTGTGAGGAAGGAGAGATGTTATGATGAATGTTTTCTTCTGCTTTGTTATGAGAAATACTGACTAAACAAGGAGCATCCCATCCTATAAGGCAGAGTTCAATTCAGTGCACTCTATCTCCACCTGCTGGTAGATAAACACAACCCACAACCCCTGCCATGACTAAAGGAAAGAAAATAATGAGGTAAGGCATAATTTTTCATTAACAGCATTAGCATGTACTAGTGCAGTAGCTCACATTCATAACTCTAGGTGCAAATTTGTTAGCATTCCTAATTTCTTTTACCATTTCACCATCTGTCCTTTCATTCTGTGCAGAAGGATTGGAGTATACTTCCACCACTATACTCTTTCCCTTTACACATGGAATTTCTATCCATATAAATTCCACATTTCATTTTATGCATCTGTACACCAGATAATTTTAGAAAGGATGACTTCTATGTATAAAACACAGTTTTACATGCTGGAACAAATTTTTAAATTTGACTCATAATTTGTGACCGCCTCATTACTTTAGTGCTTTCTGCAGTTTTTATGTTTAGTATGCCTTGCTCAATTGAATTTTACTGTAATGCTGCTACATATTTCTCATTCAGAATTGGGCTAACAGACACACAGAGAACACAGAAACTTGTTTAGACTGAGCTCCATACTTGCTCTTGTACCAACAGTCTTAGAGAAGTCTGTAACGGAGGTTGAGCTGGTAGTTCACCTTAGTTTTCAGAAAAATCCCTGGAAAAAAAACTGCTCCCTTCAAAAGTCTGATCATAATCTAGTATTTCAATCAGTAAAATATGCAGACTAGTCTGCCTCTCCTTTATTGCTGTGCTAGAAACCATTTAGGGTAGCATCTTACAATTGGGAGTCAGTCATAAATTCAGTCTCTCTCAGTGCAGCTTCAGCTTTTACAGAATGTCCACTAAATGAAGGAGAGTAAATAAAATGAATACTGCTATTAATAATTATAAACAAATCTGTAATACCTCATAACTATACACACAATTCATACCCCCTATGGTACTGGTGCATGGTACTATGAGAAACTACAAGAACGTGTCTGGTTTATTTCTAACCTCTGCCTACAACATAGCTATTTGATGAAAACAGTGACCACACACTATTGAATAAACTTCTTCTCAATGGTATTTATGGTATTTCAAAGTTTATTTAAAAGATATTTTCACATGCTATGCTGCAAAGGAGGATTCCAATTGTGTACTTAGCCAAACAGCAATCTACTGGAGTATGTATGCAACTGAAAGAAAAGAAATTGTACGGATTAGAACAAGACAGACAAAGGGATATGATTTAATATTATTCTAATGCAATATCATTTCCTTATTTAAAAGATATTGGAAAAATGAAATTAAATGACCCATAAGACATTGTTCAGGATAAAATATTCATGTTATTTGCTGAGGTCTTCAGATAGCAATGGATGAAAATCATCATTAATTGTAATTATTACAAATTAAGGGGCATGCTTAACAATCACTACTGTGGGCCGCACTCAGGCATCCCGTGGTAATTTTAGCATCTGTGCATGCTTCCCAAGCGCTAAAAAATACTTTTTATTTTTAATGCTGGAGGTGTGTTTGGGGGCAGAAAGTAGGCATGCCCAGCTCTAATCGGTTAGTGCAGCTACATTGCCGCATGCTAACCGATTAGCTCAGTATTAGCGTGGGAGCTCTTACTGCCTAGAAAATAGATATTGGTAAGGGCTCCCACACTAATGACCACACACTAATTGGGAAATTAGGAGTCTTTTTACTATGGTGTACTAACGGATGTAGCGCACACTAATTATTCATGCTCACTAAGGGCCCTGTTTACTAAGCTGCATTGTATGCGTGCTAAAAATTAGCACGCTAATGCTAGAGACACCCATAGAAATATAATGGGTGTCTCTATCATTAGCGCGTGCTAATTTTTAGCATGGGCTACAAAGTTAAAGCGCCTATAGCATGGCTTATTAAACAGGGCCCTAAATGATAAGATGCTATAGGAATATAATGGGCATCTTAGCATTTAGTGCATGCTAATTGTTAGCGTGCACTAAATCTGTTAGTGCGCCTTAGTAAAAGGACCCTTTAGTGCATGTCCATTAATTTGAGGAAATAGAAAATGAGGCCATTTTACAGCTACATTAATAGTGGCTTCAGCACATGGGAAACCCAAGTGCTAGTCACAGCGCAGGCCACTTTTTAGTGCAGCTTAGTAAAAGGGTCCCTAATTGTCTGTGTCTGGTTATAATTGGAACAGGTTTTGTTTGCCTCTATACCAATGATGGCCAGTGGTTTGCTTAGCTGCTTTAGGGTCCCAAATGGAAGGGCAGTTCTAAAAGTAAAAAGGAAGAATCACAGAGGGTTCTCCATACTGTAAACTGCAACCTAATTCACTCACAATCTCATACTTCTATAGAAAGCACTCTGGAACCATGATAATGGTCGTATCCACCCAAGTGCATCCAAAATGGCTTCCCATTTGTAGAACAGTGATGTATAAGATATGCAGAACCCTCTGTGATTCTTCCTTTTTCCTTTTAGAACTGCTTTGCCGTCTGGGACCCTGAAACAGCTAAGCAAAATGCTGGCCATTGACCCAGGGGTGAGTGAAAAGTTGGAATGATTCTGCATAGTCACCTGGATGTTTATCCTGCAGCTTATTTTCTACTAATGATAAGTGCTTTTTCATATTTGCATCATTAGTCATTGATAAAAGACATTGAATGCTTGAAGATTATCAGGAGTGCACTATCTTGATTTTTTTTTTTTTAATTAAAATGGTCAAAAGAGACTAAAAAATTTTTGGAAGGTTTTTATCAATGATAAAGTGAAGATCAGTTTGATCACAACAGCTCTGTAAATCATTTTGATTTTGAGCTTCTTTGAGGCTTTTCCTTCCTTCCTTTTTTTCTGAAAATATTAGTTTGTTTGGGTTGTATAGGTATGCTCTGTATGTTTATATTGCGTGGATTATTTTGTGTTTGTTTTTTGGTTAGTTTCTCATAACCATTCCTTTTAGCAGGGTCTGCTGAAACTTTGGATAGCAGTGGGATAATAATGCTTCCTCAAAGGTACCTTATCATTCTATGAATATTTCAGCTTGGAAGGTTAAATGGAAGCTGTGTTATTTATTTTGCATAATAACTTGTATTGCACTAAGAAATCATTTCATCATGTGTTCGGGGCAAATGACACACAATTTTGCCAGTTAACACATGTTATTTGGCAAAAAAATGCATTATTCTCTAAAGACACATGACTAACTTTCCTTCACAGCTGTTTAAAGTTGGCCAGGTAGAGGAAGCCAGTTAACCAATTAAATGTTTAAATACCTACTGCTTGGTGACTAGGCTGCTGTTCACCTATTTTCTTTTCTATACACTTTAGTGACTCAGCATGTTTGGGGAAAATTCTTAGGACAAGTGCACCCATGGCACTCTGATTCAGCGTTGGTTCTGTGTATTGCTATGTGGAAGACATGGATTCAATCTGTGAGCCACAAATCTACTTCCTGGGCTTGCTGGAGATGCTGCAGAGGACGTACTAGCAGTGCTTATGGGGAGGGAGTCACTGCCTTTGCTTTATGGTTCTACCTATTGGTCAGACTCAGGGGCCATATTGGTCAGAATCTGGGGGAAATTATGGTCAAGGAGTGTTGCTATGACGGCATGGCAGTATTAGGAAGGAATATAAAATAGGAATAAAGAACCTCCCTGAATTTGAAGGCTTATGTAACATAATCCAAAAGAGACTGATTGCAATTATACTGTATGACCTAAAAAGAGCAGAATTTATTTATTTAAGACATTTATAGCCCACATACTCAAATTCAATGTGACTAACAATTGAGATTAAGTAGGCAATAATAAGTGTACCACAATCATCTTACAATACAGTCAATATTTGAAGCACTGACAAATAAGAGAAGATGCAACATGCACTATTTGGATAACATAGTAACGTAGTAACATAGTAGATGACGGCAGAAAAAGACCTGCATGATCCATCCAGTCTACCCAACAAGATAAACTCATATGTGCTACTTTTTGTGTATACCTTAACTTGATTTGTATCTGTCATTTTCAGGGCACAGACCGTATAAGTCTGCCCAGCATTATCCCTGCCTCCCAACCACCAGCTCTGGGACAGACCATATAAGTCTGCCCAGCAATATCCTCGCCTCCCAACCACCAGCCCCGCCTGCCACCACCTGCTCTGCCACCTAATCTCAGCTAAGCTATTTGGATAAGTAAGGACATAGTTCATAGCTGATATGAAACATAACATGCAAGTTAATTAATCCTGGAATTCATAAACCATTGATAAGAAACTGTGAACAGAAATGTTTTTAACATCTTATGAAACTGTGTGTAATTATGTTGATGTCTACCAGATTTTGGGAGAGAGTTCCAGCATTTGGTGTCCTGATAAGTGAAATAATTGATTTGTACACAACATTTTTACAATTTGGAAAGCAGAGTCTTAGGGTAATCCCTTGCACCAAGGAAAGCATTACACAGGGGAAGATCAACAAGATGGTGCATGTAATCTGGGGCCAAGCCATGTAAAATTTGGAAGATGAAAACACAGAGCTTGAAGGTGAGATTTGATGGGGAGCCAATGTAATTTAACTGCTAAACTGTCAAGCAAAAACAAAAATGACCCCAAAAGTCTAAGATTAGCAATATAAATGAGTCAAGTAAGGTTGCCAGCTGGATTCAGATTTGCCCAACAGGGATGATCCAGTTCAGGGTTTATCCCATTGCATGCAGAGACTTGTAGTCTTGCTTTGGTTAGGGAATGCAATGGGGATATCAGAACTACAAGTCCCTGCATGCAATGAATTAAATTCAGGACTGGATGAACTCTGCCAGGCAAATATGGATCCGATTGGCAACTCTAAAATCAAATAAGTCACAAAATGATGTAGGGAAGGTTGTACTTTAAACATAAAAAGAATTCTACTGTTAAGAAAGAAAGCTCCATAGTAATACGATAAAAATCAGTAATAAGAAAAAGACCAGTATTCTGTTTCACTATCTTTTAGCTCATAAGCACTCAAAGTCACAGTTCGCTGATCTACTTCCTCTAATTTTAATTAAAAGTCATTCCTACCCAAAGCCTAAACTAATCCCCAAGGGTTATAGATACTAATCCAAATTAAAGAATGGCCTAGCTGACAGAATTCAGGATTTGCCATAGGTAGGGATCTAAGATTTGATTTCACTCTGGAATGAGTAACCGCCAAAGTCTGTAATTCATCTTTTGGTTTGATTTATTTGACTGTCACAGCTGGACGCCACTGAAACCTCCCACTGCAAGTTTTATATTAGACAAACAGAATCTGAGCAAAACTCAGTTGAAACTCTGAGAGTTCCCAATGTAGTGACTGAACTGCCATAGCTATTGCACCTAGTGTGTTGTTTTCAAGTACTAATTGAATTCTAACTTGTTTTCCTTCCATCAGGTCATTAAACTCTGTAGGAAGATTGTCACATTGGTATTGTTTTACACAGCATTCATGACCTTGAAATTTATAGTACTATATACATAAAACATAGTAGATGATGGTATATAAAGGTCTGCATGGTCCATCCAGTCTGCCCAAGAAGATAAACTAAAATAGATGATCAAATATAAATAAATTTAAAAGAAAAAAAAAGAAAGAAAAGTGAAGAGAGTTGGAATTAGATATCAAAGTAGTCTCCTGTATGCAGGTACCACACCATGAAGAATTTATGATGGCCACCACCTACATGACAGTTAGGCAGGCTATTAGTGGGGTGGCTTGCCATTTCCTTCTCTGGTCATCTTTACCCCTCAGTTCAGATTGGATAGTCATTTACTAACCAAAAGTAGATACATGGCTGATTGGACAATATCTTGCTACCTGATGAAATCCCAGTTTGGAATCTGAATTCAAGTTGTGGGTACAGTAGGCAAGCAAGTAAGTAAGTCGGTGCTCCATAAAGTCTCATGGATAATAAGACAGTATTGTTAATACATGGTGTCTTCCACTGCCTTTACCATCAAGCACCAAGGTTGTGTGATACTTCCTGCTCCTTTGCCTGTTCAGTTCAGCCATGGCTCCTTTAACATCTGGTTATAACTGCACCTGCTCCAATGGGATTTTAATAGCTCCTGTCCCCACTCATGCCTCACTCCTGTCTCCTGATGGATTGCAGTGTCTAGGCAACATGATCAAAGTCCAGATTATTTTTGAAGGAGAAGGGCGGCCATCTTTCAGCACAAATCGGGAGATGGCTTGCCTTCTCCTAAGGCCGGCCAAATCGGTATAAATGAAAGCCGATTTTGACCGGCTTCAACTGCTTTCAGTCACAGGGACAGCCAAAGTTCAAGGGGGTGTGTCGGTGGGATGGGGGCATGGTTAAAGAGATGGCTGTCCTCGGCTGATAATGGAAATAGGAAGGGCGGCCCTGACAAACATTTGGCCGACTTTAATTGGTCCCTTTTTGTTCATGACTAAGCCTTGAAAAGATGCCTGAACTTACCAGATGACCACCGGCAGGAATCGGGGATCACCTCCCCTTACTCCCCCAGTGGTCACCAATCCCCCCTCCCAAAAAAAAAACAAAAACATTTTTTCGCCAGCCTCTATGCCAGCCTCAAATGTCATACCCAGCTCCATCACAGCACTATGCAGGTCCCTGGAGCAGTTTTTAGTGGGTACTGCAGTGCTCTTCAGGCAGGCGGACCCAGGCCCATCCCCCTACCTGTTACACTTGTGGTGGTAAATGGGAGCCCTCCAAAACCCACCCGAAACCCACTGTACCCATATCTAGGTGCCCCCGTTACCCTTTAAGGGCTATGGTAGTGGTGTACAGTTGTGGGGAGTGGGTTTTTTGGGAGGGGGTTGGGGGGCTCAGCACACAAGGTAAGGGAGCTTTGCACCTGGGAGCAATTTCTGAAGTCCACTGCAGTGCCCCCTAGGGTGCCCGGTTGGTGTCCTGGCATGTGAGGGGGACCAGTGCACTACAAATGCTGGCTCCTCCCACAATCAAAGGGCTTGGATTTGGCCGGTTTTGAGATGGCCGCCATTAGTTTCCATTATTGGCGAAAACCAATGTTGGCCATCTCTAAGGGCGGCAATCTCTAAGGGCGGCCCAAATGTTGAGATTTGGCTATCCCCAACCGTGTTATCAAAACGAAAGATGGCGCCCCTGTTCGATTATACCCCTCATATGATGCACAACTTATTAGAGTTCTCTATTTCAACCTGCTGGTGGATAGTCACAACCCATTTGTCTGGACTGATCCTTTGGGACTAAAGGAAAGAAAATTATCTGGTAATTAACTAATTTTTCTAAGATAAGTGTGCTTGAAGTTTTGATCATATGAACTATGTTGGATGTACTATGAAAATGCTTTTTTATTCATAAGAAATGTTATTAAAAAGGAAGATGTTATATATAATAAAGTGACTGTATATAAAAGGAGATTTTTAAGGTTTTTTTTTGGCCAATGATGATTGCAAGTCTTGGTGGTGAATTTATGTGTGAAAGCACTGAAGCACCACTGCGCAATAAATTAAACCTAGCGTCTAAGATGAAGCCATTGAAAATAGTATTTCATAGTATGGATCTATTTTTATATTGCAGTACATTTGCACAGATACAACTGTAGCTTAGAAAGAATACTGTAAGAAAGTGGGCATAGTTGATTAACAAGAATGGTATTGTGATCTGTCTTCCATTACTCAGTAATGCAAAGTAAGTCTGGTAGATTATCAGTGTACAAAATCAAAGAATAAAGTAATCTTGTTCCTAACCAATCTTGCACCAACTAAAGCAATAAGACATTTATTGAGCGAGTCAAGCTCACCATTATGAGCTCTCAATGGGATAGAAATAAACACAGGTCTTTTCCTCTGTAATGGATAAGGAAGAGGAATCCTTTCTTATTGATTCTGGCCAAGTATAACTGGAAAACTCTGAATATCTAAGTTAGTCTCCATTATAAATATTTTGTTAAAGAAACTGGCGCATAAATCATGTATCAGAAACCTAATTCTGTACAAGAGGCTGCTTTGTCATGCTCCTTCATTGGCATGATGCAGTTTCTACCTCTAGCACATTGAGTCTCTGGTGTCAGTGTCTCAGGTTTCTCTTGGTACCAAAAGTGCCCGAACTGACCAGGTGACCCCCGGAGGGAATCGGGGATGACCTCCCCTGACTCACCCAGTGGTCACTAACCCCCTCCAACCCACAAAAAAGAACTTTAAAAACGTTTTTTTCCAGCCTGTATGCCAGCCTCAAATGTCATACCCAGCTCCATCACAGCAGTATGCAGGTCCCTGGAGCAGTTCTTAGTGGGTGCAGTGGACGTCAGCCAGGTGGACCCAGGCCCATCCCCCCCTACCTGTTACACTTGTGCTGGTAAATGGGATCGCTCCAAACCGCCCCCAAAACCCACTGTACCCACATCTAGGTGTTCCCCTTCAGTCATAAGTGCTATGATAATGGTGTAGATTTGTAGGCAGTAGGTTTTTTTTGGGGGGGGGGATTTGGGGGGCTCAGCACCCAAGGGAAGAGAGCTATGGACTTCGGAGGTATTTTAATTTTTTTTTAATTGTTACAAGTGCCCCCTAGGGTGCCTGGTTGGTGTCCTGGCATGTGAGGGGAACCAGTGCACTACGAATCCTGGCTCCTCCCACGACCAAACGCCTTGGATGTGTTCGTTTTTGAGCTGGGCGCCTTCGGTTTCCGTTATCACTGAAAAACGATACCGCCCAGCTGAAATCCACACAAATCCGATGCATTTGCCTGGTACAAACCATATTATCGAAAAGAAAGATGGATGCCCATCTTTTTCGAAAATACGGTCTGTCCCGCCCCTTCACGTACCCGTTCTCAGAGATAGATGCCCATAGAGATGGGCGTTCGCATTCGATTATGCCCCTCCAGGTGTACCAGTCAGAAAATGTCTGTCAGATAATCTTTGGATCTAAGAGAAGCGTGAATCTGATTTTACAATATGTAAACCGGATTTCATGCTTAATATTTAAAATTTTATATGGCTTGTGTCTGGATTATCTTGGTCATCTTATTTATTTATCACACTAAGACTCCCGTAGTATATTTTTACAAAACACCTTTTATTGCATCTACTAGTAAAAAAGGCCCGTTTCTGACACAAATGAAACGGGCGCTAGCAAGGTTTTCCTCGGAGTGTGTATGTTTGAGTGTATGTAAGAGTGACTGTGTGTGAGAGAGAGAGTGAATGTGCAAGTGTGTGTGTGTGAGTGAGAGAGAGTGAGTCTGGGTGTGAGTGTGTCTGTGAGAGAGTGTGTGTGTGAGAATGAGAGTGTGTGCAAGTACGTATGTGAGACACAGTGTGTGAGAGAGAGAGTGTGTTTCACACAGATGCAGTGTGTGCGAGAGAGAGAGAGAGTGTGTGTGAGACACAGACTCTCAGTGAGCAGTGGTGTTCCTAGGGCGGCTGACACCTAGGGCGGATCACCAATGCGCCCCTCCTCGGGTGCAGCGCCCCCCCAGCAAAATGACACCTCCCCCCGGCGAAATGACACCCCCCGGGTACATTTTTACCTGCTGGGGGGGGGGGGCGCGCGCCTGTTCCGGGGCAGAGGGAGCATGTAACGAGCGGCGCCAACAGGCGAGTGGCACCCCCCCCAGTGGCTTGCACCCGGGGCGGACCGCACCTACCTCCCCCCCCCTAGGAACGCCACTGTCTGTGAGACTGAGTGTATGAGACCAAAAGAGTGTGTAAGTGACTGTGTGACACATAGAGTGAATGTGATACAGTGTGAGACATACAGTGTGTGAGAGACAGTGTGTGAGAGTGAGAAAGACATTGTGAGAGAGAGAGAGAGTGTGTGAGAGAAAGAGAGTGTGTGTGTGACAGAGATACCCCCCTCTCTGGTGTCAGGCCCCCCTCCCTCCCTCTCTCTGGTGTCAGGCCCCCCTCCCTCCCTCTCTCTGGTGTCAGCCCCCCCTCTCTCTCTCTCTGGTGTCTGAGCGTTACTGTGCAGGATGCTGAGCTCTGGCTGTTGTCAGGATTGCGGGAGGTCTTTTTTGTCTATTAGATTGTAAGCTCTTTGAGCAGGGACTGTCTTTCTTCTATGTTTGTGCAGCGCTGCGTATGCCTTGTAGCGCTATAGAAATGCTAAATAGTAGTAGTAGTAGGTCAAAATTATTGCTGGACATACATATGCATAATATCAAACCAGCTTCTGACCTCTGATAAACTCTCCCCCCTCCCCTTCAGGAACCACTGAGGATGGCACCAAATGGTGGTCAGAGGCCTGATAGCCCTTTGATTTCTCAATTACTCTTGATTAACATACCTTTTGTTCTGTGAGCAGGGATTCAGAGCAACCAAGGCCAGACATAGAGGCTCCATCACTAGGGATTTCAAAGAGGTACAACCTATGAAATTTGTCACCTTTCTTCCTGACTTCAGAGAAGCTTTCCTGACTTCAAAAAGTAATTGGAGTTCAGTAAAGGAAATAAGTGGGAAGGAGAGAAGTTATTTGATCTCTTTCTGCTCCTGTTCCCTCTCAGTTCTTATTAGGTATAAAGCAGAGCTCAGGGCACTACGTGGGGGCTGTCTTTCTCTGTGCAGCAGAGCACAGAGCTCTGCTTGGGGTTTACTGTCTCTCTCTCTCTGTCCAGGGCACTGCTCTCTGCCCGGGGGGCACTTCTTGCTCTGTCTCTTGGCCGCAGAGCACAGGCCTTTGTTTCTTCTTTTTCTTTCTCTGCACACCTCCATCTTTAGCCACCAGAGCACCTGGCTCTGCTCCCCCCATTCTCAGACAGCCCTATTCCAAGTTTTCTTTCTTCTTCTGAACAAACACCCTATCCTTTCTTTCTCTCCCTAAACACACACAGATACAGCCCTGTACCAGTTACCTGTACTAAGTGCTGTGAGCCAATACATATATGCAAATATAATATACTTTATATATCCAAATCCGTGTGGATTGCGTATTCGTTGGGAACCCACTGCCTCTGTGAACTGGACCCCGGGACCACCCTAGACAACGATAGCTGACAGCTGTGCTTCAAGGAACTGACCAATCCTATTTAATAGAATGCACCTCCAACATTCTGAAGCCGAGAAACCTCGTGTGGTTGGTCACTTCTGCTTGTGACGAACCCGGAAGTACGTGATGTCAATTCAGGAGATGGATACAGATAGCAGGAATGCCTCAGCCATGCAGTCAGCTTCAGAATGTTGGAGGTGCATTTTATTATATAGGATGTGCCCTTACTAATCAATTGACACAAATAATACATAAAAGCATTCATTCATCCCCATTCATCCACCACTCAACCATTACACCTAAATCGTTGATTTAACTATCAGTAATCAGCCTACATATGCTTGAATATATCATAAACATGAAAACTCAATGCTATACTCGTTATGGGTCACAAATGTCCACAAAGTGAACTACTATATATCTTAATTAGCAGTGTGTGCTCTATAAATTATTGTCCAATGCAGCTAGTCCATGAATCAAACATCAAAAAGCATGACATTTATCACAACGCCAGTCAGTTTCTGTCGATTAAGATGTCATCAACGTTCAAATTGCAAATGTCAATAGCACGCTGCCCAATGCCATCCATTGTAATCAATTGTAGGTCATGGAAGAGAGGTGCTTAAACCACCTTCAGGACAGATATACTTCTCCTTCTCAAACCGGTTCCCCAATGCTGGACCGTATTTCATATCACTTCCTCAGGAGGAACCACGTTTCATCTATAACATTGTAATGATAATATCACCGTTGAAATAAACCTTTTTTTTTATATACAATGTATACCCATCATTAATCACTTTAAATAATACTTACTATCTTGCTTATAAGCAACTGCTTGCCAGAGGGATACTTGCACAAGCAAGGGTCGAAGACCACATCACTGAAATTCACTGCTAGGGCATATACTTCCTGGTTAAATAACTGGCGTTTAACACCACGCCCACTGAAATTTAAAGCCACACAGCATTACACCCATTCGATCTCTTGATTGAGGCCGTACGGAGCCACCGTACCCCATGTAAATATATATCATTGTTCAATGGCCAATAAACGAGCACTAATATCACTCCCTCTAACAAGGGGAGGAACCTGCACCAGTATAACACTACGAAGCTGGTCAATGGAATCATTACATTCCCTCCAATGGGCTACCAATGGAGTTTCCAATTTATTAAGATGCAAGTTGCTGATATGTTCAGCTAACCTATTTTTCAATTGTCTTTTCGTGTGGCCGATGTAATACAAACTACATGAACATATGATACAATATATCACTCGTTCACTGGTACATGAAGTATTTTGTCTCAATAGATACCGTTTATTAGTACGGGGGATGATGACCATACTGGTGTCACAGGCATACTGGCAATACACGCATCTGCCACAAGGGGAGTGCCTTGTCACTCTTGTCACCTCTCGTTTAGACTACTGCAATCTCCTTCTTGCTGGCCTCCCACTTGGTCACCTCTCCCCTCTCCAATCGGTTCAAAACTCTGCTGCCCGTCTCATCTTCCGCCAGGGTCGCTTTACTCATACTACCCCTCTCTTCAAGTTGCTTCACTGGCTCCCTATCCGTTTTCGCATCCTGTTCAAACTTCTTCTACTAACCTATAAATGTACTCACTCTGCTGCTCCCCAGTATCTCTCCACACTCGTCCTTCCCTACACCCCTTCCCGTGCACTCTGAACCATGGATAAATCCTTCTTATCTGTTCCCTTCTCCACTACTGCCAACTCGAGACTTTGCGCCTTCTGTCTCGCTGCACCCTACGCCTGGAATAAACTTCCTGAGCCCCTATGTCTCACCCCATCCTTGGCCACCTTTAAATCTAGATGAAAGCCCACCTCTTTAACATTGCTTTTGACTCGTAACCACTTGTAACCACTCGCTTCCACCTACCCTCCTCTCCTCCTTCCTGTACACATTAATTGATTTGATTTGCTTACTTTATTTTTCGTCTATTAGATTATAAGCTCTTTTAGCAGGGACTGTCTTTCTTCTTTGTTTGTGCAGCGCTGAGTATGCCTTGTAGCGCTTTAGAAATGCTAAATAGTAGTAATAGTAGTAGTGCCTGCCATTGCCAATATCTCTGTTCTTTTCAATAGCTCTCCTATGTTAGAATAGCCGTTGAGCCCAGAGATATTGGCAATGCCCTCCACCTGGCCCGAGCAGCACTGTAAACTTACATCAGCATGCAGCAGCAGGCACATCAGCAAAGCTGCCGTCAGGGCGGGCTTCCTTCTCTGCCTGTCCCGCCCTCGTATGACGTAACATCGGCGAGGGCGGGACAAAGACAGAGAAGGAAGCCCGACGGCAGCTTTGCTGATGTGCCTACTGCTGCGTGGTGATGTAAGTTCACAGTGCTCAGGCCAGATGGAGGGGCGGCGGCGACTCCGGGGGAGGGGGAGGGGGAGCGGTTCCGACGTGTGCAGCACGCCAGTAGAGACTTCCCTCCCTGTCCCGCCCCGTCATCACGTATTGACGCGGGGCGGGGCAGAGAGGGAAGTCTCTACTGCGCATTTGCGAGTGAGTACGGTCACTCGCCGTTTATATGTTTGATTGACGTCTGTATGCCACTTTCGGGTGTTCACTAAATTCGGGGTGAATTGCAAGAACATGCCAATACTTATGTATAATGGAAGCTATGGGATACAAATGCAATAAATAAATAAATAAATAAATAAATAAATCCCAGCACCTCTTCGAGAAAATGGAATGACACATGCCATACTATTTCGAGGGGTTTGTTGCCTAGGCAAAAGCAACCACTGGCAATGGGCATACAGGGCCCTTTTAAATGCGCTTCTAAGGACCCCCATGGAGTATCCCCGGGCTACAAATCTAGCCATCATAGCCCTTGCTTGTTTCTTAAATTCAGCTGTGGAGGAGCATAAGCGACTCGCAAAAATTGACTGACAGGAACACCCCTCCTCAGAGTACCATGATGGAAACTCTGATAATGCAGTAGGGTGTTCTTGTCAGTGGGCTTACGAAAAATGGTGGTAGTAAACTCACCTTCTATCGATCTAATGATTTTAATAGCTAAAAAATCAATCTCTACTTGATCTATTCTCAAAGTAAATTTTATATGAGGATCTGCCGAATTTAGTGCCCCCATGAAAACCTGCAACTCACTCAAAGGACCCCGCCAGAATAAAATCACATCGTCGATGTATCTTTTCCACATGGCCACATACTTATATAGAGGAGAAGTGTACACATGGTCCCTTTCAAATTGGGTCACATAGAGGCATGCCAATGAGGGCGCTTTAGTAGCCCCCATTGATACCCCTCGAATTTGCTCGTAAAACTGATCACAAAACTCTAAATAATTACGACAGATAACAAACGTCATAAGTTTTTTTAACACCTCAGTTTTAGGATCAGGTACATGTATCTCAGCAAAATAACTACAGGCCAGCTGTATGGGCTTATCCTGGGGAATATTAGTATAGAGAGCGGTAACATCGAGCCCTATCATTAGGTGTAATGGTTGAGTGGTGGATGAATGGTGATGAATGAATGCTTTTATGTATTATTTGTGTCAATTGATTTGTAAGGGCAGATGCAATAAAAGGTGTTTTTGTAAAAATACTACGGGAGTCTTAGTGTGATAAATTACAACTGTGTAACTCCAGTTTTTCAATATTACCACCTATCAGTAAGTTTGTCATCTTATTTCTTTACCAGCTACTCACCATACAAGTAGGTTGCTTCATAAAAACAAATTTTTCTTTCCAAGTTCTGTATTCTTCACGTAGGAAGACTTTCTGTTGTGCTGCTATAAGACTTTGAAACTCTTTTCCCTTGGAATTATGGACTAAGCATGATTACCTGAGGTTCCATAAATTACTTAAAACTGGGCTATTTAACAAATATTTAAACATCAGATAGATGACTGCTATTAGTTAGTGATTTCTTAGATTTGTTTTTTGTATATTGGAATATTGGAATGTTTTTATGAACTGTTCTGAGCTCTTAGGGTTTGGCACAATACTGATTGTTCATTTTAAAGGGCTAGTAAGCAAAACAATATTATTGAAGAGGTGAAACTTACTATGATACACTTAAGTATACCGGAAAATAGGGTTTTCTTTCCTTTTATTTAATTAAAGTTAGGAAACAGGTGAAACTTTTCATCCGCAAGTCTCTGGAGATCGGAGGACATCGTACAAACCTAGCCAACACAAGAGAGATCAAAGAAGAAGGCTAAAGGCCCTGTTTACTAAGTCATGCTAGAGACACGTTAGCGTTTTTAGCGCACACGCTAACTATGTAGATGCCTTTAATATTCCTATGGGTGTCTACACGGTTAGCGCACAATAATATTTAGCACGTACTACAAATGCTAGAGCTCCTCAGTAAACAGGCTCTTTGTGATTGAGCTATTGATAGATGAAGTATGCACAGTGGGGTGAAGTGATATAAATACTAGGAATAGATAAAGGGGCAGACGCATGAAAGAAACATAGAAGAACCGAAAACGTAAATGTGCACGTTACAAGATACCGATTCTGAAAAAACGCCGGATGCTAAAAAAAAGAAGTGCATGCAAATAAGCCAAGCGGTAGTACAAAGGTGGATGCATGAAAGTCTCGCTAACCTGTTGAAATCCCTGATAGCAGTGTAGCAGACACATGCGCACAATAGTTATTCACTAAGCAAGGCAAGCGTTGTAGCTGTTGTAAGCATATCTAAAAAGATCACATCATAGACATGTGTCCTGGGTCTGTGATATAGACGTCACTCATAAGTACAGCCTTATAGGTCCCTATCTGTGCTTGATTTTTAAATTGCTCTGCAAATGGCTACTGTCGTGTGGTTGTTTCTTCAGCTCTTCAACCTGGAAAGCAAGAGGGCTGCAAGTGTCATTATGATCCCAAGCATGACAAAAGAAATAAAGGACAGAAGAAATCAATAATATGCTATCATTTTGGTTTTTTTTTTGGTTAAACACACATTATGAACATCCATGTTATGTGTATATATCTATATCTATATCTATCTATCTATCTATCTATAGATAGATAGATAGATAGATAGATAGATAGATATCAATAAAATTTAATGTATAATATTCAGGGAGCAGTACAAATGTTTGATAAGGAAGGCACGAGGAAGGAGGAAAGGGGAGAGGAAGGGACATGGCAAAACTACTTACAGATCTCGGGTATGAAGACTGCCTGTTGAAGAGGTGCTGGCACCTCCCATCCTTCATCCATTCTGTTTATGTTTCTCCTCTTCCACTGTCGGGGGAAGAGGCGCTTTTCATTTACCACAATGAGCTGCACGAGCCAGAGAACATCCATGTCGGAGAAGTTGGTCTTTCTCCCGCGGGGACCATGTGTAGCCATGGCTTCTCCAACCCAGATGTGCATGCATGCACGTGCGTATACACGCATAAATACCACGTCAATGGCAGGGCTTATGCATTCACTTTATGGACGTGTTATGATGGCAGATGACAGCTCTCTAGTTACCGGCAGCCCCTGAGCACCCGTTAAATATATCACTTTAAAGGTGTGCAGACCTTTATGTACATTGTCTGTAAATAGCTGTGAATCATGCGTTACCTTCATTTAAATGAGAACCATATTATTACAATACATTTGCATAGCGTTTTCGTTCTGCGTTCGCTATGGGCTTTGACACATTTGTAGCTAGATACCGTGATTGCTAAGCCGGTTCAAACTGGCTCAAGACGATTGGTACTGGCACAGTGAATTTGATGCATCTGGGCCAATGTTAGCACAGAGGTAGAGAAGTAACAGACAGTAAAAAAATACATACTTACCTGTTGGAAACCTGTGATTGAGTTAAAACCAATGTAGAATCTATAAAACAAAAAGTGGGAAAACAATTGAAAGAATCTAGTTTTTAGATGAACAAATGATTAAATTATAAAACTTATGTGAGAATGTTCTTATTGTGCTGGAATACATTGATGATTTAGTCTGGAAGTGCTGTAGCTGGACAAAAGCTATTAATTTCCAGTATTGTGAGAGTAAATTTTTAAAGAGCTTCAATCTTATTTATTAAACATGTAATAAAATCTCCCTGTCTCCTCAGCTCGAAACCTTGGGGTCATCTTTGACTCTTCTCTCTCCTTCTCTGCTCATATCCAGCAGATTGCCAAGAACTGTCGTTTCTTTCTTTACAACATCCGTAAAATCCGCCCCTTTCTTTCCGAGCACTCTACCAAAACCCTCATCCACACCCTTGTCACCTCTCGTTTAGACTACTGCAATCTGCTTCTTGCTGTCCTCCCACTTAGTCACCTCTCCCCTCTCCAGTTGGTTCAAAACTCTGCTGCCCGTCTCATCTTCCGCCAGGGTCGCTTTACTCATACTACCCCCTCCTCAAGACCCTTCACTGGCTCCCTATCCGTTTTCGCATCCTGTTCAAATTTCTTCTACTAACCTATAAATGTACTCACTCTGCTGCTCCCCAGTATCTCTCCACACTCGTCCTTCCCTACACCCCTTCCCGTGCACTCCGCTCCATGGATAAATCCTTCTTATCTGTTCCCTTCTCCACTACTGCCAACTCCAGACTTTGCGCCTTCTGTCTCGCTGCACCCTAAGCCTGGAATAAACTTCCTGAGCCCCTACGTCTTGCCCCATCCTTGGCCACCTTTAAATCTAGACTGAAAGCCCACCTCTTTAACATTGCTTTTGACTCGTAACCACTTGCCTCCACCTACTCTCCTCTCTTCCTTCCCGTTCACATTAATTGATTTGATTTGCTTACTTTATTTATTTTTTGTCTATTAGATTGTAAGCTCTTTGAGCAGGGACTGTCTTTCTTCTATGTTTGTGCAGCGCTGCATACGCCTTGTAACGCTATAGAAATGCTAAATAGTAGTAGTAGTAGTAGTAATATTTTAATATTAAATTCCATAGTTGGTGTTGAGTTTTTCTGGGAAACTCATTAACTGTGGTCATGACTCACTAACACCAATATTATTATCAAGTGCAATACCTTTCGTTGCCACCGGGGGGGGGGGGGGTCTATATTATGCAGGTAGGATCCTCTCCTGCCCACTTAAATTGTTTTGAATATTGGCCAGATCAGACAGAAGCTTCCAGTGAAATATGCCCCCCCCTCCCCAAAGAATACCCAGTGCATTTATATGGGAAAAGGAGTTCCAGCTTCTGTAGCATAGAAACTTACATACAGAGATACAAGTTAGGCAATTTTTCCATTCATACTGCATCTCCCCAATCTCCACTGTCCCAACCACCCAAGCTATCCCTACCCCCAAAATATTTCCTTGCACAGCCCCACCCCCTAAAAATACCATCTACAACTTCCCCACCATCCCACAAACTGGCCACCCCTCTCAAACTACCCCCATAACTGTCCCACCATCCTGTAAACCATAAAAACTGTCGCACTTAGCTGCCTCACCTCCTAAATTTCCTCCTCATAATTGTTCCAATCCTTTCCAAATTGTCCCATGACCAAGAATTACCCCTTCCAACTACCCTAAAAGTACCATTCCACAACTATCCCAGCACCCTTCAAACTGCCCCCCCAAAACTACCCCTCAGACTTGCTCAAACTTCCTCAAAATGCTCCCTGCAACTGTACCACTATCTTGCAAACTGCCCCACTCCCAAAAAACTACCCCCACTAATACAGCATCACGTCACAAACTGCCTTAACCCCAAAATCTACAAACTGCTCCAACACCACCCCCTCAAATTACCCCATGCAAACTGCACAACCACCTCCAGTTTTGCCATAGTGGACTTAGAAAAAATATCATGAGCCATGTTATGCGTACTTTCCCCTCTTGTTTCTTTATACATTATTTTCCTTCCTTCGATTCAACTCTTTGTCTTTCTTGATCTCCCTTTTCTTTTGTTCTATTGGGACGCATGGGTTGGGGTTATAACTATTTTCCTGTTTTTTAAATTGCCTTAAATATTTACTTTTCTTTTGTCTCTTTTCTATTTCAAATTGTTTTATGAATAAAAATTAGAATACTATATAAATTAAAATGTTATGTTAGAGCAATGAGGAAATAACAGGAAGTGATCCAACTTCCTTTAAAAGGTTTAGAGACTGTGCTTGAGTTGATCATTTCCACTGTTACACATTTTTGGAATTTTTATATAGTTAGTTTTCACATATATTTGAGAGTTTTTGAAATTTGAAATAAGAACAAGTTTGCCTCTGGGTAACGTTTATAAACTTTTAGGATATAGTAACCTTATGGATATTTTCTTGGGGTCAATGAAAGAAGCTACAAGTGAACCTGGGCAGTCGTCACCTTTGACCACATATATTCAGTACTTCTTGCTATCTGGATGGAAGTGCAGAATAAACAGAATATATCTAAATTGCATGGATATAGGACTCGTGGAGGGGCATAATTGAACGCCCCACCCAAGATTTCCTGAGGATGTCCTCGCAGGGCATCCCCACGAAGAGGTGGGGAAACCCGTATTATTGAAACAAGATCTTTCGTTTCGATAATACGGTCAGGGATGCCCAAATTTCAATATTTAGGTCAACCTTAGAGATGGTCGTCCTTAGAGATGGTCATCCCCGGTTTTCGGCAATAATGGAAACCGAGGACGCCCATCTCAGAAACGACTAAATCCAAGCCATTTGGTCATGGGAGGAGCCAGCATTCATAGTGCACTGCTCCCCCTTACATGCCAGGACACCAACCGTGGACTTCAGAAATTGCTTCCAGGTGCATAGCTCCCTTACCTTGTGTGCTGAGCCCCCCCAACCCCACTCCCCGCAACTGTATACCACTACCATAGCCCTAAGGGATGAAGGGGGGCACCTACGGTTTCTGGTGAGTGTTGAAGGGCTCATATTTACTAACACAAGTGTAACAGGTAGGGGGGGAGGTGGGCCTGGGTCCGCCTGCCTGAAGTGCACTGCATCCACTAAAACTGCTCCAGGGACCTGCATACTGCTGTCAGGGAGCTGGGTATGACATTTGAGGCTGGCATAGAGGCTGGCAAAAAATATTTAAAAAGTATTTTTTTTTTTTAGGGCAGGAGGGCATTAGTGACCACTGTGAGAGTAAGGGGAGGCCATCCCCAATTCCCTCCGGTGGTCATCTGGTCAGTTCGGGCACCTTCTTGAGGCTTTGTCATAAGAAAAAATGGACCAAGTAAAGTCGCCCAAGTGCTCATCAGGGACGCCCTTCTTTTTTCCATTATCGGTCGAGGATGCCCATGTGTTAGGCATGCCCCAGTCCCACCTTCGCTATGCTTCCGACACGCCACCTTGAACTTTGGCCGTCCCCGCAACGGAAAGCAGTTGAGGATGCCCAAAATCGGCTTTCGATTATGCTGATTTGGGCGACCCTTGTTAGAAGGACGCCCATCTTCCGATTTGTGTCGAAAAATGGGCGCCCTTCTCTTTCGAAAATAAGCCTATAAGTATATCAGTGTTAAATCATGAAGACCTGGAAGTTGAGAGAAGATCTGCATGGCAGGGGAGAGAGGCTAAGAGAAGATGCTGGATGGCAGGAAGGAGAAGGAGATAGACAGGCAGATAAATAGGAGATTCTGGTTGGAAGGAGGGAGAGAGAGAGACAGACGAGGAAATCCTGGTTATTTGCGGAAAGAGACAGTTGACAGATCCTGGATGGCAAGTTGGAGAAAGAGATGGAGATAGAGGATGCTAGAAGACAGGGAAAGACAAAAGATGCTGGATGGCTAGGAAAGAGAGAGATGCACACATAGATGAGATCCTGGATGGCAAGGGGAAGAGAGAGGCACAGTGAGGAGATACTGGATAGCAGGGGGAAAGAGGGAAGAGTTTGTGAAAGACTGGGGAGTATGAGGGAGCAGAATGAGAGGGCTTGGGTGAGGGAAAGAGATGTAAAACTGTAGGTAAATGTAGTAAAAAAAAGTTAGATTGAAGACTCAATGGTAAAAATGAATAGAAAATTGAATGGATAGAGAGTCAGATAAAGACTGGAAGAAAGATGAAAGGAAACTCTCAATGTTGTAGATGGATGTAGTAGAAGAGTTGAATAAGACATGAGGAAAGTAAAAAAATGGAATGAGTTAAGAGAAGACAGAAAAGCAGTAACCAGAGAATGGGACCTATATGATTAGAAATATTAAATGATCAGACAACATATTTTATGTGTTCATCCAGAGTGAGTATAGAGAGGTACAAATATGAAAACAGCATTTTCCCCCCAGGAACTAAGGCAGGCACGTGTTGCTCACACTAGGTGAATCAGTGTTCAAGGCTATCACCGCTTTGTACGCAAATACAGACAAAGGGTGTGTGCATTCAATTAGAATACACTTTGCTGCCACCTAGTGATAGGAGGTACTATTTACATTGCTTAACATATTCCATGTAGGGTCTTATACTCTTTCGTGATTTATGCAGCCATTGAGGTCTTTCCCCCTAAATAATGCTATATCAAATAGTCAGGGGTTTGGACTCTATATTCTGTGTTGCACACAGAACTTTCTAGATTCCTTTTTTCTCATCAGTTGTGATTTTCAGGCTATATCATCTGACACCTTTATTACTAAGACATTTCAAACTGTGTAGAGGCACATCCTTTGAATACTTCTAGAAGCATTAATTATCAATGGTATTTCTAAATGTTAGGTTTCCTGCTAAGATGCAGTTTGATCATGTTCTTGCAAATGGATTAGTTAAGCTTAGTCTTACAGGATTTCAAGACAGGATGTATACTGATTTTAGCATGTCAAAGTATTTTAAAAGATATTTTCTTATGAATTTCCTGATTTCTTAACTGTACAGACAAGACAAAATTATTATTTTAGTATCATAGAATTTACCAGAACAGTCCTCAGGAACCCTGATATTTCCAGAATTAGGTATATCATCAGCAAAATGTGCATGTTGTCTGGTATCCAGGCCAGGAGTTGAGTGATAATATATCAATAACAGGTGATTAAGTTCCTTTTCCTGGGAGCACAATAGACAGATTGTTTAATCTTTAAACAGCAAAACATCCTCATTGTAAAAGCAAAGACAGGTGTCAGATACCTCTGTAGGCTAGACAAATGTTTAAGCAATGAAAGACCTCCCAGAAAGAAACAAATAGCCCATATGGTGGATGACAGAGATTAACTAAGGGTGGTGGTGGAGGGGGGGGGGGGGGGGGGAACCTTCCCTGTTTAAGTCAAGCTTTACTGGAGTTCTTTTTCAAAACACGTGCTTTGATTCCCTGGTCCTGTCTTGCCACCACCAACCACAATAAAATGCAGAGACAAGGGGATTTCTATAAAGAATAACACAGGAAAATAACTGTAAGCTAAAGAAATAAGATATGGAGCTATGTCTGAATGCACATATAGGCAAGAGAAGTGTCAAAAAATAACATTCACTGAATTTTTTTAGATGGTTTTTAATGGGCATGTAAAAATAAAAGATTCAAAGTTGATCATTCTCCCTGAAAAGTTGGGTAGGTTTAATTGAATTTGGATTTCTTTGACCCCAAACCATTTGATATAAATTCCACGGTCTATGGATATATAAACTCATAAACTGTTGTTTCTCAAACACATATGAATAGCCTCTTCCCTGGGCTCCCTGATCTCATCTCACGGTTTCCAGTATCATCTCAATGCTGATGACACCCAGTTGTATCTCTCCACACCAGACATCACCACTGAGACCCAGGCTAAGGTATAAGCCTGCTTATCCGACATTGCTGCCTGGATGTTCAACCGCCACCTGAAACTGAACATGTCCAAGACCGAGCTCATCGTCTTTCCACCAAAACCCACTTCTCCTCTTCCTCCACTTTCTATCTCAGTTGATAACACCCTCATCCTCCACGTCTCATCTGCCCGCAACCTTGGAGTCATCTTTGACTCCTCCCTCTCCTTCTCTGCGCATATCCAGCAGACAGCCAAGACCTGTCGCTTCTTCCTCTTTAACATCAGCAAAATTCGCCCTTTCCTCTCTGAACACACCACCCGAACTCTCGTCCACGCTCTCATTACCTCTTGCCTTGACTACTGCAACTTACTCCTCACCGGCCTCCCACTTAGCCACCTATCCCCTCTTCAATCTGTTCAGAACTCTGCTGCATGTCTTATATTCCGCCAGAACCGATATACTCATATCACCCCTCTCCTCAGGTCACTTCACTGGCTTCCAATCAGATACCGCATTCAGTTCAAGCTTCTCCTTCTTACTTAGAAATGCACTCAGTCTGCTGCCCCTCACTACCTCTCTACCCTCATCTCCCCTTACATTCCAGTCTGAAACCTCAGTTCACAGGACAAATCCCTCCTCTCATTACCCTTCTCCACCACCGCTAACTCCAGGCTCCGCTCATTCTGCCTCACCTCACCCTATGCTTGGAACAACCTCCCCGAGTCCTTACGCCAAGCCCCCTCCCTGCCCATCTTCAAGTCTTTGCTTAAAGCCCACCTCTTCAATGCTGCGTTCGGCACCTAACTCTTACCTTTCAGGAATTCCAGACTGCCCAATTTGACTGCCCCTATCGGTCTGACTGCTCACACGTCCTTTAGATTGTAAGCTCTTTGAGCAGGGATTGTCCTTCTATGTTAAATTGTACAGCGCTGCGTAACCCTAGTAGCGCTTTAGCGTTAAGGTAGCGTTAAGTAGTAGTAGTAGTAGTAGTAGTAGTAATGTTTAAATGCAAAATCAGTAGGGGCTAGGTTTACTAAGCGGTGCTATGGGCATGTTAGCGTTTATAACGCGTGTAAATGGTTTAGGCGCGTTAAACGCTAACGTGCCCATAGAAATGTATAGGCGCTTTAGCGTTAAATGTGCCTTAAATTTACAGGTGCGTTAAAAATGCTAACGCACCTTAATTAACATACCCCTAGATTTGTTCTTGGTCTTTCATGGAACAGTTTTCCTTAAAATTTCAGTTTGTGCCTTAATCTATTTCTTCCAACATGCTTTATAGATATGGAGCAGAATTCTCTGATTCTTGGTAAAATGTACAGTAAATTTCTCATTTTAAAAAGAATAGTTTCTGGATATTTTTAGTTTACTATGAAGTATGGCAAATCTATGGATTTTTTTTACAGAGAAGAAACAGGCACCTACTTGAATTCTGTATCAAACGTACACTATTCACACATCCTTTCCCTCTTGCCTTACGAAAGAAAAAGAAAAGCCAAAATATTGTTTTATAGTTTGCTTATTTATTTTGCTTAATTAGATTTTATAGCACACTTTCACCTTATCTTCTCAGGATGCTCAGGATGATGAATAATAAAACTACAAAAATACAATATGAACATTAATAGGTTCACACCATAACTACTACTACTACTACTACTATTTAGCATTTCTATAGTGCTACAAGGCGTACGCAGCACTGCACAAACATAGAAGAAAGACAGTCCCTGCTCAAAGAGCTTACAGTCTAATAGACAAAAAATAAAGTAAGCAAATCAAATCAATTAATGTGTACAAGAAGGAGGAGAGGAGAGGAGGGTAGGTGGAGGCGAGTGGTTACAAGTGGTTATGAGTCAAAAGCAATGTTAAAGAGGTGGGCTTTCAGTCTAGATTTAAAGGTGGCCAAGGATGGAGCAAGACGTAGGGTCTCAGGAAGTTTATTGCAGGCGTAGGGTGCAGCGAGACAGAAGGCGCGAAGTCTGGAGTTGGCAGTAGTGGAGAAGGGAACAGATAAGAAGGATTTATCCATGGAGCGGAGTGCACGGGAAGGGGTGTAGGGGAGGACGAGTGTGGAGAGATACTGGGGAGCAGCAGAGTGAGTACATTTATAGGTTAGTAGAAGAAGTTTGAACAGGATGCGAAAACGGATAGGGAGCCAGTGAAGCGACTTGAGGAGGGGGTAGTATGAGTAAAGCGACCCTGGCGGAAGACGAGACGGGCAGCAGAGTTTTGAACCGATTGGAGAGGGGAGAGGTGACTAAGTGGGAGGCCAGCAAGAAGCAGATTGCAGTAGTCTAAACGAGAGGTGACAAGGGTGTGGAGGAGGGTTTTGGTAGAGTGCTCGGAAAGAAAGGGGTGGATTTTACGGATGTTGTAAAGAAAGAAACGACAGGTCTTGGCGATCTGCTGGATATGAGCAGAGAAGGAGTATACAGAAGGCACAATAGTGCACAAATAAAAAAATGAAATAAAGGCATACTGCCCTTACTGCAGCAGACATGTTTAGCCACTCCTATCCTAGCTGAGATAATATTTAACCATTTCTCTGACCTCATGTGCAACTTTCTTTAAATTAAGTCACCTTATTTTCTAACTCCTCTTACCTATCTATATGTTCTATCTTTGTTTTACCCTTCACTATCAATTAAAATGTTCTATTACATATTGTGTTGAACTGTAAGTAGTATACTATCCAGCTTATAATCGAAAAAGAAAAACGCCTATATTTCGACCCAAATCGGGAGATGGGCGTTTTTCTCGCAAAGGCGTCCAAATCGGTATAATCGAAAGCCGATTTTGGGCGTTTCCAACTGCACTCCGTCGCGGAAACAAATAAAGTTGATGGGGGCGTGTCGGAGGCGTGGTGGAGGCGGGACTGGGGCGTGGTTATCAGCTGAGGAGAGATGGGCGTCTTTAGCTGATAATCGAAAAAAAGGCGTTTTGACCGCGATTTTGGGTCACTTTTTTGGACCCTTTTTTCTCACGAACAAGTCCCAAAAAAGTGCCCCAACTGCCCAGATGACCACTGCAGGGAATCGGGGATGACCTCCCCGGACTCCCCCAGTGGTCACTAACCCCCTCCCACCAAAAAACCCCCCACTTTAAAAACTTTTTTTCCAGCTTGTCTGCCAGCCTCAAATGCCGTACCCACCTCCATGACAGCAGAATGTGTTCGATCCTGTCACAGCCTTTCCCTGGGTCAGATGTGGCTGTCGGGTGCACTACAGGGTCACATCAGCAATGCATTGTGGTGGGTGTAGGGTATTGGGCTCCGTGATTTCATTAGCTTGTGTTACAGTCTCACGATGTTGGTAGTTGGTAGGCTCTTCTCCCATGGTGCTTTCCCCCCCTGCCTACTGGGTCAGAGTGTGCCCTGTTGTGTTTCCTGTTGTAGTCCATGCGGTAGTGGCCATTTTTGTAAGCCAGTTTTAGTTCCCTTTCCTGTGTTAGCCACGTTAGAGAACTTAGTTCTTCCTTTGAATGTGGCTGAAAGAGGGCATTGTACAGCATTCTGCCAGCTCTGACCTACTGCTAATCTCAGTACCAGGGAGACTTGTTGCCAGTGGTGCACAACCTCTGATCTGCAGTTAACTGTGAGTAAACGCGGTTATTCCAATAAAGGACATTTTCTGAGAGATTAATCTTCAGGTGTCAACTGGTGTGCCAATGTTATATAGCAGCAACAAGTCCTAGAGTCCTGCGTGTATGCAGGTCCCTGGAGCACTTTTAGTGGGTACCGCAGTGCACTTCAGTCAGGCGGCCCCAGGCCCATCCCCCCCACCTGTAACACTTGTGCTGGTAAATGGGAGGCCTCCAAAATCCACTGTACCCACATGTAGGTGCCCCCTTCACCAAAGGCTTGTTTGAAGTAGTAAGTTTTCAACAATGCTTTAAACGTAATAAAACTCCCTTCTGCTCTCATTTCCTTAGGGATGTTATTCTATTATGAAGGTGTCACTTGGCTTACAGGGAACAGTAGTTTCCTTGGCAGAAACTTAGAGCTTCTCAGTGGTAGTTTGGCTCATTATGCTAGTTGGCTGTCCAATCCTTAGACTTTGGCTCTGTTTGTCGACCTCTTGTCTAGGATACAAACTCAGGAACTGTTTTTATATTCTGGTTCTTCCAGATTCATATGCTTCAAGGACTGGAATTTTGAGCCCCTCCTCCATGACCACTACGAACACGGAGTTAAAGTGGGGCCTATGCCCTCCATAGAGCTATCTGGGGGGGAAGAGGTCTCTTCAGTGTTTTTGTTTTCTAGGTGCTTCCTCACTGAAGACCCTAAAGTCACCATTGAATCTGAGGAAATGCTCTACACTCACTGGAAGTTGCTGTGAGCTATAATAACTCCCAGTCATATAACTGGCTGATATCTTCTGAAAGCCTAAACCATTGGTGACCCCTTGTTTCAGGAGTATGGTGCTGTCACCCAAAGGCCAGGATTTTCAAATCACAAAAGCAGATGAAGGGTATAACACCCTCTCCTTCAGCTTATACAGTAGCTCCCAACAGG
Source organism: Microcaecilia unicolor (assembly GCF_901765095.1). Lineage (NCBI taxonomy): Eukaryota > Metazoa > Chordata > Amphibia > Gymnophiona > Siphonopidae > Microcaecilia > Microcaecilia unicolor. The sequence continues at coordinate 296,939,356 of NC_044032.1, forward strand.
AAAAATAGTGGAGCTGTACCAATATAGAGGCCTGCTGCAGATGGCAATGGATGCACTGCATTTGTTTCATGTCATCCAGCTTATCCACCACCACCCAAGTTCACAGAATAGGCATTAAAGGGTTCACACAATTTTCATGACTAAGAATACATTTTTTAAAAAATCTACATTGTGTCATACATCATATCTGTGTTATATAGGGACAATTTTGGCATTTAAGAGTATGCTGAATAAATGTAAAGGAATGTGATTGATCCACTAATTCCTTGTTCAGTCAATGATGGTAAGTCATCCAGGTCTTGATACAGTAAAGTAGCTCTTTTTTATTGCAGGTGATTTGAAGATTCATGGATCAATCAGGAAAATAATGAATAGAAATGCTGTGTATGTGAGAGGATAGCTTAGAAAAGTAACCACTGTGCTCTATGTGCTCTATATTGAACACTGCCAGGTTTGCCCAAGAGCATCTGGATAATAGATGCATCAGAATTGACATTTGTAGTCAAATAACTTTTTTTTTTTTTTTTTGGGGGGGGGGGGGGGGGGGGGGAAGGGGGTAAAAATCAAACTCAAACCAAATCAAGAACCATATCCCAACTGTTAAGAAGAATGTAGATGTTTTATGATGTGAGGATGCTTTACTGCTTTAGGACCTGGATGGCTTAGCACCATTGATGAAACTACAAAATCTGCTTTATATCAGAAAATTATAGAGGGGAATGTTAGGTCATCCATCCATGAGATGAAGGTGAGATGAAATTAAGTCATGCAGCAAGGCAATAACTTTAAACATTCAAATAAGTCTAAAATACTTCAGTGGCAATGTAAGATACAGATAATCTGTTATAAGAAATCTTAGTTGAAGTTACTGCTGCCTAAGGAAAAACCTTGAGTTACTGAATGAAGGGTTGAGAGCATACTTTTTCACACAAGGATACTTATTATCAGTGCTTTTTTTGTAGAAAAAAAGGTGCCGATACTCATTATGGGCGGGGTCACCACATATGGCCCCACCCCTATGATAGCCACACCCACATTAACCGCACCCCCTATACCAGCCATGGTGCATATAAACAGACATCATTGAAAATATTATAGTACTATAGGAGAAAAAAATAACCTGAATTTTTTTCATTATAAATAATCTCTGTAAGCTCTTACAGCTCCAGTATACCCAGTGTAAAATAAGACAGCCAATGTAAATTCTCAAATTAGACATATTACAAACACTAAAATGAAAATAAAATTATTTTTTTCTACCTTTGTTGTCTGGTGACTGTTTTTCTTTCCATATTGGTCCCAGTCTGTGATTCTGCTTTCCTTTCTTTTCGCTTAACTCTTCTGTGCCATTTGTCATTTTTGTCTCCTTTTTCTTTGCTTTCTTCAATATTTTTCAGGCTCTCTCTCTGTCCAGATTAATTCATTCTTACTATCCATTCTTTAATTTCCTTCATCTACCTGTGGCTTTTCATCTTTTCCTCACCCTTGTTCTCCCCATGCCCCTTCCTCTTATTCTCCAGTCTTTCTCTATTCCCCTTTTCCATCCAGCAGCTCTGCTTTCTCTCCCCATCCTTCCAGTGTCTCCCCTATTTCTTTCTGCATTCTTCCATCCAGCATCTTCCCTCTTTCTCTCCCTATCCTTCCGTTTTCCCTCTCTCTCGCCCCATCCTTCCATCTGTTTTTCCCTCTCTCTCTCTCCCCATCCTTCCATCTGTTTTTCCCCTCTCTTTCCCCATCCTTCCATCTGTTTTCCCTCTCTTTCCCCATCCTTCCATCTGTTTTTCCCTCTCTCCCCAATCCTTCCATCTGTGTTTTTCCCTCTCTCTCCCCATCCTTCCATCTGTTTTCCCCTCTCTCTCCCCAATCCTTCCCTCTGTTGTTTTCCCTCTCTCTCCCCAATCCTTCCCTCTGTTGTTTTCCCTCTTTCTCTCTCTCTCCCCAATCCTTCCCTCTGTTGTTTTCCCTCTTTCTCTCTCCCAATCCTTCCCTCTGTTGTTTTCCCTCTTTCTCTCTCCCAATCCTTCCCTCTGTTGTTTTCCCTCTTTCTCTCTCTCCCCAATCCTTCCCTCTGTTGGTTTCCCTCTTTCTCTCTCTCCCCAATCCTTCCCTCTTTCTCTCTCTCCCCAATCCTTCCCTCTGTTGGTTTCCCTCTTTCTCTCTCTCCCCAATCCTTCCCTCTGTTGGTTTCCCTCTTTCTCTCTCTCCCCAATCCTTCCCTCTTTCTCTCTCTCCCCAATCCTTCCCTCTTTCTCTCTCTCCCCAATCCTTCCCTCTGTTGGTTTCCCTCTTTCTCTCTCTCTCCCCAATCCTTCCCTCTGTTGGTTTCCCTTTTTCTCTCTCTCCCCAATCCTTCCCTCTGTTGGTTTCCCTCTCCCTGCCAAGTTTCCCGCGAACGGCGCGAAGTCGCAACGCACGTGGCACCAGCCCCTATTTCCGCCCGCTGCTGCTTCTCCTGTTGAGCAGCAGCGGCCGCTACACAAAGAAAAAGAAGATTAAAAAAAAATTGAAACCTGGCTGAAACGCGGCACCCCGGCACTGTAGACAGCCATTAGGCATTGGCTGTTGCCCCACAGCCGCTCCTCCTCTTGCCTCTACGTCACTGCCCCTGGAGGAAGACCCCGGAGGAGCGCAGTGACGTAGAGGCAAGAGGAGGAGTGGCTGCGGGGCAACAACCAATGCCTAATGGCTGTCTACAGTGCTGGGGTGCCGCGTTTCAGCCAGGTTTGAATTTTTAAAAAAATCTTTTTGTTTGTGTAGCGGCCGCTGCTGCTCAACAGGAGAAGCAGCAGCGGCCGGAAATGGGGGCTGGCACTGCGTGCGGGACATGGACTCACGGGGCGGGGGGAGCAAAAAAAAAAGGTGCCGGTACGCCGTACCGTTGCGTACCGGCACAAAAAAAGCACTGCTTATTATTGAATCTTTCTGTTGAATAAATAATCCCAAACAGCAAGAAAGAGAGGGTCCAAAAGTACACAAAATATAACAACAAAAGAAACAAAGCAAAAAGGCCACCAAAACTGGAACGATGACACTGAGGGGTATAATCGAACGGGGCTTCCAAGTTTTGCTGAGGGGTGGGGAAACTCGTATTATCGAAACAAGATGGGCGTCCATCTTTTGTTTCAATAATACGGTCGGGGACGCCCAAATCTCAACATTTAGGTCGACCTTAGAGATGGTCAACCTAAATGTTGAGATGGGCGACTTTAGAGATGGTCATCCTCAATTTTCGGTGATAATGGAAACTGAGGACGCCCATCTCAGAAATGACCAAATCCAAGCCATTTGGTCGTTGGAGAAGCCAGCATTCGTAGTGCACTGGTCCCCCTGACATGCCAGGACACCAACCAGGCACCCTAGGGGGCACTGCAGTGGACTTCAGAAATTGCTCCCAGGTGCATAGCTCCCTTACCTTTGGAGAAAAAGCAGCTGCAGGGGCAGGCAATGCAGCAGAGTGAAGAGCAGTGCTGGAGGAAGACTTCTTCTGCTGGCGGGGCCTCAGGATCCCCAGCCAAGGTATTTGCACTGCATTTGCGGTGGGTGGCAGCAGCGGTGGCGATCCTCCTGGGGGGCGGCAGTGGTGACATCCTATAGTATATCTCCTATCAAACTGAGCTCTCTTTTTCATCAAGCACTGCCATTTCCTCCCCTCACCCTCCCCACTGACAGTTTGAACTTCGTGGGTGTGGCTTGGATCTCTTTCAGGGAGAGAAAACTAACAACTTATAGCAGCAGCTTCAGAGAGCATTTTCCATCTCACAGATAGGCTGCAGAGAATACCTTCTCCTGCTTTAGACTTAATCCTACCCACCCTACCCCTCTACCCACCCACCCCTAGAGTGACATGTCTTATATAACCTCCCTATCAACCCACTCATTACTTTACCTCACCCATTTCTATTCTTCTATCACCTTCTCCCACTACTCCAACCAGAGTTACACCTAATCACACTGACCACCCTTCAACATCTTCTGTCCTTCTGTGACTGTTCTCTTGTGCTTGACTGCTTAAATATTTTAAATTTAAATGCTTTACTTTTTGTCTATTAGATTGTAAGCTCTTTGAGCAGGGACTGTCTTTCTTCTGTGTTTGTACAGCGCTGCGTACACTTTGTAGCGCTCTAGAAATGTTAAATAGTAGTAGTAGTAGTAGTGACAATCCTAGTGGGGGAGGGGGGTAGCAGTGGTGGCAATCCTCCTGAGGGCCCAGCTCAGTCTCTCGGCAGCCCTGATGGGGAGTAAGGTCTGTGGAAATCCATCATCCAGCAGTATAGTGGGATCAATAACAGGGGCCATGCAAGATCTGCAGGATTTCCAGAGGATCTATCTATAACCTGGCATTGCTGCAGTGCCCCTGATTAGATTAGATTAGATTTATTGGTTTATAAACTGCATTTCAAACAGATTTTACTGTAAAAAGTGACAATCAACATTCAATGAAAATAGACACATAAAAAAAAATCTCGATCAGTAAAGGTACAGAATAAATCCATCAATATTAACATTATAAGGGGCCCTTTTACTAAGCTGCGTAGGCATGTATGCGTGTTCTACGTGTATCAATTTGGAGTTACTGCCTGTCTACCATGTGGCCCAGGCAGTAATTTCATTTTTTACATGTGTCTGTTGCGTGCGCCGGAAAATAATTTTTATTTTCCTGTGCACAGTAGAAACCAGGCGGTAATTGTCATTCTACGAATGTAGACGATTACCGCAGAGTTACCACATGAGACCTTACCGCTAAGTCAATGGGTGGCGGTAAGGTCTGAGTCCCAAAATGGACATGTGCCAATTTTTATTTTGCTGCACGTCCATTTTTGGCAAAAATTTTAAAAAGGTCTTTTCTACAGGTGTGCTGAAAAATGAAAATGCGCATGCCCAAAACACACGTCTACACTAGCACAGACCATTTTTCAGCAAACCTTAGTAAAAGGACCCCTAAGAAATTTAGTGAATTGTAGAGATGTGTTATCTGAGTGTTGTTAAAGCTATTAGCCTCTATAACTGTACCTACCATATATGTACCTCATTCTACAACAATATTGCTTTGAATTAATCCAAACCATGTATTTGTTCAGACCGGAATCAGCTAACGCCGTTAACGGTAATATGTAAGCCACATTGAGCCTGCAAAAAGGTGGGAAAATGTGGGATACAAATGCAACAAATAAATAAATAAATAAATTATTAATTGACCCTATACTCAAAGGAATCCTTTTTTTAAGCTGAAGTAATCACTAATGCATGCTTACCACAATTTAAAATGCCTTATCATGAGGCGCACTCAGGTGCCATGTGGTAATCTTGGCATTGGCGTGCACTACCCATGTGCTAAAAGTAGATTTTATTTTTTAGGTCAGGTTTAGGAGGTGGAAAGTAGGTATGTTCTGTGCTAATTGGTTAGCACAGCTACATTGCCATGTGCTAACCAATTAACATGTGCTTAGTGCGTGAGCTAATGGCCACATGCTAATAGAAAAGAGCAGAAATTTGGCCATTCTATCTATGCGGGAAAAATGGCCTTAGCTCATGGGAATAACCCATGAAAGCACACACTAAGGCCACTTTTTACTGTAGTTTGAGTAGAGAGGTGTGGTAGCCGGGTTAGTCCATTTTAAAGGTATAATCAATAGAAATAAAACAAATTAAAACATGGAAAAAAAAAGATGATACCTTTTTTATTGGATATAACTTAATACATTTCTTGATTAGCTTTCGAAGGTTGACCTTCTTCGTCAGATCGGAAATAAGCAAATGTTGGTAGATGACAGTATATATAAGTGAAACATCAAAGCGTTTCAGTGGCAGTCTAACAGGATGGGAGTGGATAGGTGAGAGACAGGGAGATATGCATGGAGACAGGAGGGTGACAAACAAAGCAGTACATTTTTATGGTTTATAATGGGCTAGAAAACCCAGGTCTTTGTTAAGTCCTGTCTGGTGGATGTCAAAATATTTAATCATTCTGACTTCAAAGGTCTTATGTTCCTGTATTGTTTTAAAGTAATCTTTCAGGATTCTTATTATGAAATCACTGGTACTGTAATAATAACATCTATTTCTATTCTATATTCTATTCTCCACCAATTACCTTTAAGGTAATAAGATTTACACTTGTAAGAGAAAGGGGGAATTAAATATTATATTTGTTGAATTACATTAACCTGCACTGCAAGGTTTAAGGACATGTGCTCAGAACATAAAGACCATATATTTAACTTTAAAAAGGTTTATTTACAATACAGGTAATGTAATAATGTTACAAGAGAGAGGCAGTTTTTAAGAATCTTATCACAAGTGGAAATGTGCTTTCAAGATAAGTAGTCTGAATTATAAATTATGCTGGATATTAATTCACTTTGATAGAAGTTGGTAGCTGGTTGGAGTGAAGAAGGAAGCCTCTCTGCTAAAGAATTCTTTTGTTGCAAAGTTATTTTCTGGAGCCTGGAGAAAATCTTGTCAGGGTGTCTGTGAAGTCCAGCAGAGAGGCAGGAGGTCAGTCCAAACAGAAGCAGATCCCAAGAGAGAGACCTGGGCTTTTTCCAGTCTTTTTATATTTTCTTGCTGGACCCTAGGCTGCTGTCAGGTAGGGTGAACTTGATCCAATAAAAACTCAGGGATAGCTGAAAACTGGTTTCATCTAGTTTTGAGATGGGGCATGGTAACTGGTCCCATGTTTAATGACATCATAAGACTTCCTGTCTGGACATTTGTGGCAGATACACATCCATAAGGCATCTGACAGGATTACAAGAGTCTGTCTGAGGGGCTTCTTTTGTCAGATAGCTAGATGGGCTTTTCAGTCTTTTGTTAGGTGTAGTCTCTGTGTTTGATTCTTTGGAGATGTGTTAATGGGTTTAGGTATACACTCAGATAGTTTTTTGTTATCAGTAGTCAAGGTGGAAGGGGGAATGTGAAATGAAAGCCAGACCAGTTTACCAATAAGTCATTAAAGCTGTATATATATTGGTATCAGATCCAGCAAAACCAATAACTCATATTATGCTACAGTACAGTGTTCTGGTTTTGTAAAGTGCCGCGCCACAGGTGTGACATTTGCTTATTTCCGATCTGACGAAGAAGGGCAACCTTCGAAAGCTAATCAAGAAATGTATTAAGTTATGTCCAATAAAAAAGGTATCATCTTATTTTCTTTTCAGGTAGGCCGCCGAGGGGCATGCTGAGCAGCCGCACATAACATGGCGGCTGCTGCCCGGCAGCTCCTGCGTCAGAGCGACCCTTCCTTTCCGGCTTCCCCATCGGTGATTGAGATGATGTGGCAGGAGACCCCCTTGCTGTTGGTTGGGAAGCCGGAAGGGGCAGGGCTACAGGGGAAAGCATAAAAGCTGCCAACGAGGGCTAGGGAGCCTCTTGTTGGCAGCGAGCGGCGCGGGAGTTTCCCTCCCCCATTCCCTTCCCGCGCCGCACCGGGGGAGCTAGACATGTGTACTAATGGGGGTCATGATCATCTTATTTTCTTTTCCATGTTTTATTTCTATTGATTACTGTAGTTTGGTAACAGGGACCCAAAGACTTTTATTACAGGAAGATATACAGTGGTGGAAATAAGTATTTGATCCCTTGCTGATTTTGTAAGTTTGCCCACTGACAAAGACATGAGCAGCCCATAATTGAAGGGTAGGTTATTGGTAACAGTGAGAGATAGCACATCACAAATTAAATCCGGAAAATCACATTGTGGAAAGTATATGAATTTATTTGCATTCTGCAGAGGGAAATAAGTATTTGATCCCCCACCAACCAGTAAGAGATCTGGCCCCTACAGACCAGGTAGATGCTCCAAATCAACTCGTTACCTGCATGACAGACAGCTGTCGGCAATGGTCACCTGTATGAAAGACACCTGTCCACAGACTCAGTGAATCAGTCAGACTCTAACCTCTACAAAATGGCCAAGAGCAAGGAGCTGTCTAAGGATGTCAGGGACAAGATCATACACCTGCACAAGGCTGGAATGGGCTACAAAACCATCAGTAAGACGCTGGGCGAGAAGGAGACAACTGTTGGTGCCATAGTAAGAAAATGGAAGAAGTACAAAATGACTGTCAATCGACAAAGATCTGGGGCTCCACGCAAAATCTCACCTCGTGGGGTATCCTTGATCATGAGGAAGGTTAGAAATCAGCCTACAACTACAAGGGGGGAACTTGTCAATGATCTCAAGGCAGCTGGGACCACTGTCACCACGAAAACCATTGGTAACACATTACGACATAACGGATTGCAATCCTGCAGTGCCCGCAAGGTCCCCCTGCTCCGGAAGGCACATGTGACGGCCCGTCTGAAGTTTGCCAGTGAACACCTGGATGATGCCGAGAGTGATTGGGAGAAGGTGCTGTGGTCAGATGAGACAAAAATTGAGCTCTTTGGCATGAACTCAACTCGCCGTGTTTGGAGGAAGAGAAATGCTGCCTATGACCCAAAGAACACCGTCCCCACTGTCAAGCATGGAGGTGGAAATGTTATGTTTTGGGGGTGTTTCTCTGCTAAGGGCACAGGACTACTTCACCGCATCAATGGGAGAATGGATGGGGCCATGTACCGTACAATTCTGAGTGACAACCTCCTTCCCTCCGCCAGGGCCTTAAAAATGGGTCGTGGCTGGGTCTTCCAGCACGACAATGACCCAAAACATACAGCCAAGGCAACAAAGGAGTGGCTCAGGAAGAAGCACATTAGGGTCATGGAGTGGCCTAGCCAGTCACCAGACCTTAATCCCATTGAAAACTTATGGAGGGAGCTGAAGCTGCGAGTTGCCAAGCGACAGCCCAGAACTCTTAATGATTTAGAGATGATCTGCAAAGAGGAGTGGACCAAAATTCCTCCTGACATGTGTGCAAACCTCATCATCAACTACAGAAGACGTCTGACCGCTGTGCTTGCCAACAAGGGTTTTGCCACCAAGTATTAGGTCTTGTTTGCCAGAGGGATTAAATACTTATTTCCCTCTGCAGAATGCAAATAAATTCATATACTTTCCACAATGTGATTTTCCGGATTTAATTTGTGATGTGCTATCTCTCACTGTTACCAATAACCTACCCTTCAATTATGGGCTGCTCATGTCTTTGTCAGTGGGCAAACTTACAAAATCAGCAAGGGATCAAATACTTATTTCCACCACTGTAAACAAAAAACACAGCACCTTTTTCTAAAAGAATCACACTTAAATGCATTTTTTACATACTTGTAAGGTTTTTATATGCAAATAAAAGTACACTAACAATTAGGCTACTCCTCCACTCTATTAAAAGTGCTTAACAACAATTATTGATAGCACATAATTAGCTAATTAGTTAAGTGCAAATCTATGATCTGCACCAAACTTGCACATTCAACTTTGGGTGACTTTTACGGAAATTCCCCCCCCCCCCCCCCCCCCCCATTGTGCTATTTGTCAAATAAAAGAGAGCCTTTGCAGTTAACTCAAATCACTGCATGCTAACATGTTAATACATGTTAGTAAATGACGCCTATGCAGATCAATTCTATAAAGTACACTCTCTCAGTAACATGCCAGTTATTAGGCTTATTTTCGAAAGAGAAGGGTGCCCATCCTTCGACACAAATCGGGAGATGGGCATCCTTCTCCCAGTGTTGCCCAAATCGGCATAACTGAAAGCCGATTTTGGGCATCCTCAACTGCTTTCTGTGATAGGGAAAACCAAAGTTCACAGGGGCGTGTTGGAAGCACAGCGAAGGCGGCACTGGGGCGTGCCTAACACATGGGCGTCCTCGACCCATAATGGAAAAAAGAACGGCGTCCCTGACGAGCACTTGGGCGACTTTACTTGGTCTTTTTTTTGTTACGACCAAGCCTCAAAAAGGTGCCCGAACTGACCAGATGACCACTCCCCCAGTGGTCACCAACCACCTCCCACCCTCAAAAAAAATCTTTTAAAAGTATTTTTTGCCAGCCTCTATGCCAGCCTCAAATGTCATACCCAGCTCCATGACAGCAGTATGCAGGTCCCTGGAGCAGTTTTAGTGGGTGCAGTGCACTTCAGGCAGGCAGACCCAGGCCCATCCCCCCCACCTGTTACACTTGTGGTGGTAAATGTGAGCCCTTCATAACCCACCACAAATCCATTGTACCCACATGTAGGTGCCCCTTCACCCCTTAGGGCTATGGTAGTAGTGTACAGTTGTGGGGAGTGGGTTTTTTGGGAGGGGGTTGGGGGGCTCAGCACACAAGGTAAGGGAGCTATGCACCTGGGAGCAATTTCTGAAGTCCACTACAGTGCCCCCTAGGGTGCCCGGTTGGTGTCTTGGCATGTCAGGGGGACCAGTGCACTACGACTGCTGGCTCCTTCCATGACCAATTGGCTTGGATTTGGTCGTTTCTGAGATGAATGTCCTCGGTTTCCATTATCGCTGAAAATCAGGGACGACCATCTCTAAGGACGACCATCTCTAAGGTCAACCTAAATTTAGTGATTTGGGTGTCCCCAACCGTATTATCGAAACAAAAGATGGACGCCCATCTTGTTTTGATAATACGGGTTTCCGTTTCCTGCGAGGACATCCTCAGGAAAACTTGGGCGCCCCTTTCGATTATGTCCCTCCACGTGTGTAATTCATTAAAATAATACAAAACGGATGTGGATTACCAAAGCACTACAGCAAAACCACTCACTAGAAATCCACTCAAAGTAAAATAACCAATGTGTTTGACAAAGGAAGGAAAAAAGCCTCAAAGAGCTCAAAATCTATGCATATTCGCAGAGCTGCAAGGATCTAAGTGATCTCTTACTCTTTCATCATTAGCAAAAAACCTTACAAAAATATTTTATGGGTACTTCAAAATCTTCCCATAGTATTTCCCAATTTTCTCAATATTCTATTTCATTTTATTTCTCATTTTCACTTATTCATTATTACAACAATGCCCATATCAAAATGCAGCACAAAAAAAAAATCACTTATCTTTAAAGAGCTAGAGGATATGCAGGAACAGAGTCAAGCTGTCACTTCACAAACGGTTTACAATGCCCTCAGGCCAACAATGACCAGCGTTTTGCTTTGCTGCTTCAGGGTCCCGAATGGCGAAAAGTCTTAGGTTTCATCACAGTACTCTGCAGAACTTAATGCAATACTCAGTGTAAAGCATGGAGCACCCCTTATAGTATACGAGCTTAGCACGGATTTTTCCGGCACCTAACCTTGTGCCCCATTTACTGTTCCCCCCATTTGTGTGCATTCTTATCGGTGAATATTTGTTTCAAATGACAGCCCATCCCTAGAAGCAAGCAATACAAAAAAACCCCCCACACATTTAAAAAGATTTATGTGTTTTTACTGGCGACATCCACTTAGTTTATAGACCATAAATCATGACTTGTTTTTCTATTGTAATTTTCTTCCTGCCAGGACATCAGTTCACTTGGCAAATCTTATACTTTAGGAGCATTCATTCAACTATCTCAGGATATAATGCTTGGCTACTCATTTTAGTGTGCCAATAGGATTTTCTATTACTCTTGCTTGCTCCAGCTTCCGATCTAGTTTAACCGCTTGGTTCCATAAGCTGTCATGAATCTGTTTTCGTTCTGCAGAATGAACAAATCGTGAGAATACATGTCTTTTCACTCACTTTCAGTAGCATGCTCTCCCTACAGTGACTCTATTGTTAACCGAAAAGGGGAATGCAGTTGAGAATAACGTGAAGCCGAGGTAACCTCTACTCACTGCTTCACATTGAGTGATGAAGGACAGGACTGGTGTTTGCTAACACGGGTGCGGTTAAAATCCTTTTGTGGTCTTGAACAAAAGGATACATACAAAGCTATGATGGTGAAATGGAAACACAAATGTGTTTTGTAACCCCCAGAGTTCTAAGGAATCAAAGTTCTGTGGTGTAACTGGTTCATTTCATTGTACTGTGCCATATTTTCCACAGTTCAGGTTGTGAACAGGTAGTAGTGCCTTACATTGCACAGATATTTGTGAGCTGAGTTTTATCTCCTCTGATATAAACAAACCTCAGAAACAGATGCAAACGTGGACATTTATAGATTGGTTTTGGATCATAGAAATGTGAATGAATAAAGTTTACAGGCTAATTAGACCAGTTCGATAACAGAGGAATAGAGCTGCAAAGACTGTGTCTACAATTCTTATTTTCAGTAAATGTCTTTGATTGTCTTACTGTACTATTTCTTTTGGAGGATCTCCAAAAGTAATCCTGAGCTCAGATTCCCAAAGTCTTACATGGCCTGGTATTCTACCAGTGAATTCCCCAGAGTTCACTGATGAAGTGGTCCTTCTGGCAAGTTGTAATCTTTCACGGATGGAGGAAAACACAAATCTTGCAATAGTATTAGGTCCTCTGCCAGCAATATGGCATGATACTCTTCAAATGTGTCTTGGCCTTCTGCAGATGACTGGAAATGCTGCTCCTCTGTATTGTCTCCATATTCCACAGCTACGGAAGGAGCTACTCTTCTGGAATCTTTCTGTTTATAATGTTAGACATACAGACTAGCTCCAGGGGGTGAACTAACACACCTCCAAAACAGTGGCGTAGCCACAGGTAGGCCTGGGTGGACCAAGGACCATCCAGTTAGGGCTCAGGCCCACCCAACAGTAGCACACGTTTAGTAGTAGCTGTTGGGGATCCCAAGCTCCGCCAGCTGAAGACTTCATCCTGATGGTAACAAAAACGCTGCTCTCCACGGTACTGGTACCTGCGCATTCTCATTTTTCAGCGCATGTCTGCTGCAGGCTGCCAAGGTGCAGAAAAGCATTGTCCCGCCAGCTGAGATATTTTTTGGTGGGGGGTGGGGGGGAGAACACTTGGTGCTCACCCACTTCTTGCCTAGGCCCACCCCAAATCTGTTGTCTGGCTACGCCCCTGCTCCAAAACAAGACTTGTAGAGATTTTTCCCAAACACCTTAACTCATTCCTTAACTTTACAATCTAATTCTTACACGTTATTTACATATTTAAGGGGTAAGAACTTTCCACTATGCCAGGGAAAGATGCAGAAAATGGTGTGTTAGAAGCATGAGGGAATAGAGAAAGCAACTGGAGGTGAGCAGGACGAGAAATGGCTGAGCAGCTGCTAATTTTGGGAAGGGCTTGGATATGAAGCAGCTATAAATAAGGAGGGACAGAGGAGCAATAACTGCTAATAAAGGAGAGCTGAAATAGTGGAAGTTGGAGGCTAGGATGGAGAGAGGGGTGGTGACTGGGAACAATTACTAACACCTGACAATGCTTTCTGATGAATAATGCAGCTCTCAGAACGCAGAGGAAGCAACCCTCTGATGTCACTTTGGGGTCCTTTTACTAAGCCACGGGGAAAAGAGGCCTTAGCATGCCCTTGTGCAGGTTTTTCCCACACACTAAGGCCATTTTTACAGCAGCCTGGCCAATTTTCTATTTTTTGTATTAATGGTTATTTGCTAATGCTGCCGTTAGCGCACAGCTATTTAAAAAAATTAGTGCATGAGCACTTACAGCCACCCATTTTCTTGCAGTAAGGGCTCAAGTGGGTGTGTCATGCCATACCTGTTGGACTTGGATCACTAACCCTGCAGTGTGATGATGCTCCAACACAGAGACATCAGTTACACCTGCTCTAAAGTCAGACTTCTGCATGCTCGAGCAGAGCAGAGACTACTGCGATTGGAAACATGTCCAGGTATACTTGCCTAAAAAAGACCTGTGACCCTGCTATCTGGCTGTTGAGAGGCAAAGGGATATGGACAATGCAAAGAGAAACATCCAAAAAGTGTCATAATGCACCATTTGGAAGATTTTCTTCTCAAAACGTCAAATCGGTATTTTCAAAACCTATTTTGCATACATGTATCTATGCAATTCATCTGCACTGCATCCAAATCACAAGGGGGTATTTCAAAGGTGGGTCCCTAGAGTAGTGTAGTGGTTGGTGCAGTGCACTATGATGTCAGCAAAATAGGTTTTGAAAATACTGATTTAGATGTTTTGAGAAGAAAAACGTCCAAATGGTGCTTTATGACACTTTTTGGATGTTTTTCTCTTTCAAAAATGAGCCCTATACTAACCTATGGAACTTTGTAAGTCAAAGTGCTTTGAAAATACGCCTTCACAGTTACAACTTGCACATCTCTGTCCTACCACTAGGTGGTGGATATTTTGTTACTTCTACAGCACCAGCTGAAAAAAGGTAAGTTAGCTACAAGCATGCTGATTCCAAGGCTAAGAAAGAGAGCAATGTTCAGCCCAAGGTGATGATTACCTTGTATTTTATTTTTATTTACAATTTACAATAAATCACAAGTGAAACAACAACACTTGAAAGAAAGGTTTGTGACAGGGTGTTGTTTGCTGATCGGTTTGCTGTTCTTTTGTTTTCTCCGTGGATTAATTTGTTTTACAACCATGTGCATACATTAAGGATTTATCCAAGCCAATCAGCTACTTTTCAGAGAAAGTTGTTTGTGACCCCTGAGGCAGGCGCTTTGGCGCTGAAACATGGACCGTGTCGGGTCCTTGATATGAATATTCTGAATAAACTGTTTTTGATATTATCTCCCTATTGGTTTGTATATTTGTCAGCCTCTACTTTTGCTGTTTTGTTTTGATTCTCCGTGGAGGCTATTCCTGTTCTCTTGGATTTCCCCTTCAAAATCTACCATTCGTGGGGAAATTGATGAGGCAATATCAACAGCATGGGTGCTTTATTCTATGCTGCTAGGATCATGATCTAAGGTGTGACTCTGAAAAGGAAAACTGTTAAGCTGAAGTTCCCATGGAGTTTCAGGTTTGTGCTTTACTGAGCTGGACATAAAAATGATGAACCAATACTCAAGTAAGACATGGACTATTACCCACAACTTAAGGGAAATATTTCTTAAACAACCAAGTTTTTCAGGCCTCTCCGAAATAAAGGGTAACTCTCATACTGTCGAATAAATAAAGGCAATGAGTTCCATACATTAACTCCCACAAAGGAGAAGGCCGATTGACAAGATTTTATAAATCTAATTCTTTTGACAGAAGGTAAGTGTAAAACCAAAAAAATCTCTACCTTTTATATAACAACTTTGCACATTATCAGGCTTGATTATTAATAGGAGAAAAAAAACTGATTTTATCTTTACAGCAAAACTATAATCATTGTCTTCCTGCCATTAAGGGCAGACACACAATACAGATGAAGAACAAGAAACACTCAGCCAGTCTTACTTAATGAGGATTTTTCTTTTGAGCTCAAATGTTTTTATTAAAATTTTTGAAACAAAGAAAAAAGAATAAGAAGAACATTAACTAAAAACTTTTAAGAAGCCCTTGGTGATTTATAAAGATTCACAAATATAATCAAATATACAATCCTCAATCAGATAATCAATAGAAATAAAACAAAATAAAACTTGGAAAAGAAAATAAGATGATACCTTTTTTATTGACATAACTTAATACATTTTTTGATTAGCCTTCGAAGGTTGCCCTTCTTCATCATATCCTCTACCCTGAGTTTGACGTTATAATGGATTTATAAAGATTGTCATATTGGAATCCTTTCTGTCTGTGTTTTGTTCCCTTGTGCATCATTATTTCAACATAACACCATTTCTGAATTAAGCTTAGCTTCTGGTTCATAGTGATGTTCAGTGTGTCATTAATCTAGGGATTTCTTACACTTGGAAAGTCAAACCCCCACCAGCACAGCACTTAGCGGATAGATGGTCATATCA
Source organism: Microcaecilia unicolor (assembly GCF_901765095.1). NCBI lineage: Eukaryota > Metazoa > Chordata > Amphibia > Gymnophiona > Siphonopidae > Microcaecilia > Microcaecilia unicolor. The sequence goes on from NC_044032.1 coordinate 296,955,061, forward strand.
TGCAATAAAACAAGCTATCAAACCTATAAATGGCAAGTGACCGACTTACCTGCAAATGCGCAGTAGAGACTTCCCTCTCTGTCCCGCCCCCGCGTCAAGACGTGATGACGGGGGGAGGGGGCGGGACAGAGAGGGAAACTGCACGGAAGGGGAGGGAGGGAACCGCTGACGTAGCTACCGCTCCCCCCCCCCCAAGGTAGCCACTACCGCCCCCCCCCCCCGGAGTCGCCACCACCCCCCCTTCACCCGGCCCGGGCCCTCTCTTCGTTATTCAACTTACAGCAGCGCCGAAACAGCAGCAAGCAGCTCAGCTTCAGCTCCCGTCGGCCTTCCTTCCCTGCCTGTGCCCCGCCCTCGCCGACGTGACGTCACACGAGGGCGAGGCACAGGCAGTGAAGGAAGGCCAACGGGAGCTGCTGCTTGCTGCTGTTTTGGCGCTGCTGTAAGTTGAATAACGAAGAGAGGGCCCGGGCCGGGTGAAGGGGGGGGGCGGGGGCGACTCCGGGGTGGGGGAGGCGGTAGCGGCTACCTTGGGGGGGAGGGGACATGGGAGGTCTCAGAAGGAAGGAGGGCCTTGGAGCTGGGAGGGCTGGACTGAAGGGGGCCTTCCAGCTGGCTGGGAAGAAGGCACGGGGGGGGGGCAGGGGGCCTTGGAACTGGGAGGGAGGGCAGGGGGGCCTTACAGTTGTGAGGGAATGGGGCCCCTTACAGTTGTGAGGGAGAGCAGGGGGCCTTGGAACTGGGAGGGAGGGAAGGGGGCCTTGGGAGCTGGGGGGGAGGGCCTGGGGCCTTGGAACTGGGAGGGAGGGAGGGCGGGCAGGGGGCCTTGCAGCTGGGAAGGGGGGAGGACTGGAGCCTTGGAGCTGGGAGGGAGGGACAGAGGGGGCCTTGGAGCTGGCAGGGAAGGAGGATGGCAGGGGGCCTTGCAGCTGCAACGGGAGGGGGGCCTTGGGAAAAAAAAACATTCCAATACGCGCCCGTTTTAACGGGCTTAATGGCTAGTCCACTTATATTCAGCGCATTGCTGGCTAAGGGGCCTTTTTACTAAGGCGCTCTGAAAAATAGCCTGCGCTGGTGTAAGCACATGTATTGGACGTGTGCAGGTCCATTTTTGAGTACGCCTGCAAAAAAGGCCTTTTTTTGTCCGAAAATGGATGTGCGGCAAAAAAATAATGAGCGTGTGTCCATTTTGGGCCTGAGACCTTACCACCACCCATTGACTTAGCGGTAAGGTCTCATGCATTAACAGGGTGGTAATCGTCAGCACACATACACTGCCGATTACTGCCCGATTAGCACCATATGGCCCAATATTTCTGTCCAAGGGGGAGTTCCAGCAGCTGTAGCATAGATATATTGGAACATGACAGCTAGGAAATTGCTCCTATTAAACTGTGCCTTCCCTTTCCTGGTCATAAAGACACATAGAGCAAATACGGACACTTACACAACACTCCTATTCAAAATATACCCCTCCCCTCACACCACACACACAAATAGTGGATTAAAGGAGTAGCTTTGTGGTTAGAGCATTGTGCTGATAACTTGCTGCTACTCCTTGTGATCTTGAGCAAGTCACTCAATCTTCCATTGCCTCCAGTACAAAATTAGACTGTAAGCCCTCTGGAGATGGGAAAATGCTTCCTGTACATGCTGTGATTCAGCAAGGTGCCTGCGTCAGGCGTCTGTACTGTTTTCCTATCTCTCCTGATGCTATGCCAAAAAAACTTCTGTATAAAAGAACTTCAAAACAATATACTGCAATCACAAGCACATAAACATCATTAGGTATATAAAAATCTTCAGATTGCATGTCTCCAGCTACTGTCAACTATGGCACATACATAACAGCTTAGCATGTTAAACCGTATCAGGAGAAATAGACCCCTGAAGCAGGCACCTTGGCGAAACATGGGCCATATCGGGTCCCTTAATGAAGAAACATCTTTACACCAACCCATTTCTGAAGGCCCTTTGTGCTTTTTTTTAATTTGTTGGTTTGTCTTGTCATGCTCTGGACTCCTTCTCTTTTGGCTCCTGTACATGAATGTCGCTCACCTTCAGCCTCTGTTAAAATGGGGGTGTCAGCTAAATATAAATAAACATACACAGACATAGAGGGATATTCATGCATGCCTACAGACATGAACATGTATGCAGATGGCATTCCTTTTAGTGGTTTAGGTGTATATTTCATTTTCTTATGGAATCTCCTAGGAAAACTGGTGAGAAGGGAACATGCTGTGAGAGTTTCTGCCAGGGGTAGGCTCAACTCTCATAGTGCTTTTCCCCCTGCTTACTGGGTCAGAGTGTGCCCTATTTTGTTTCCGGTAGTCCATGAGGTAGTGGCCATTTTTGTAAGCCAGTTTTAGATCCCTTTCAAGTGTTAGCCGCGTTACAGAACTTAGTTCTTACCTTGAATGTGGCTGAAAGAGGGCATTGTACAGCATTATGCCAGCTCTGACCTACTGCTCATCTCAGTACCAGGGAGACTCGTTGCCAGTGGGGCACAACCTCTGATCTGCAGTTAACTGTGAGTAAGCATGCTTATTCCAATAAAGGACGTTTTCGGAGACATTAGTCTTCAGGTGTCAACTGGTGTGCCAATGTTATATAGCAGCAACAAGTCCTAGAGGCCTGCGTGTATGCAGGTCCCTGGAGCACTTTTAGTGGGTACTGCAGTGCACTTCAGCCAGGTGGACCCAGGCCCATCCCCCCTACCTGTAACACTTGTGCTGGTAAATGGGAGGCCTCCAAAACCCACTGTACCCACATGTAGGTGCCCCTTTCACCCCTAAGAGCTATGGTAGTGTTGTACATTTGTGGGTAGTGGGTTTTGGGGGAGGGGGTTGGGTGCTCAGCACCCATGGTAAGGGAGCTATGCATGTGGAAGCGTTGTCTGAAGTCCACTGCACTGACCTCTAGGGTGCCCAGTTGGTGTCCTGGCATGCCAGGGGGGCGAGTGTACTATGAATCGTGGCCCATCCCACGACCAAATGGCTTGGATTAGGACGTTTTTGAGCTGGGTGTTTTTGGTTTCCATTATCGCAAAAAAAAACAAACGCCCAGCTAAAAAACGTCCATTTTTTCGAAAATATGATCTGTCCCGCCTCTTCACGTATCCGTTTTTGGACATAGATGCCCATGGAGATAGGCGTTCGTGTTTGATTATGCTCCTCCATGTAACTCCTGGTCCGAATGCCCAGAGTGTTTGAAGGCTACACTTAATTGTAAATTCTGTTGGGAAACCTAATGAATGAACTATATAATTTACATGTTGAAAGTGTCCTTAAACAAAATGTCTTTAGATGCCTCTTAAACATTAGATATGATTTTTCCAAATGTAAAAATTTGGTAGATACAGTGGGGGAAATAAGTATTTGATCCCTTGCTGATTTTGTAAGTTTGCCCACTGACAAAGACATGAGCAGCCCATAATTGAAGGGTAGGTTATTGGTAACAGTGAGAGATAGCACATCACAAATTAAATCCGGAAAATCACATTGTGGAAAGTATATGAATTTATTTGCATTCTGCAGAGGGAAATAAGTATTTGATCCCCCACCAACCAGTAAGAGATCTGGCCCCTACAGACCAGGTAGATGCTCCAAATCAACTCGTTACCTGCATGACAGACAGCTGTCGGCAATGGTCACCTGTATGAAAGACACCTGTCCACAGACTCAGTGAATCAGTCAGACTCTAACCTCTACAAAATGGCCAAGAGCAAGGAGCTGTCTAAGGATGTCAGGGACAAGATCATACACCTGCACAAGGCTGGAATGGGCTACAAAACCATCAGTAAGACGCTGGGCGAGAAGGAGACAACTGTTGGTGCCATAGTAAGAAAATGGAAGAAGTACAAAATGACTGTCAATCGACAAAGATCTGGGGCTCCACGCAAAATCTCACCTCGTGGGGTATCCTTGATCATGAGGAAGGTTAGAAATCAGCCTACAACTACAAGGGGGGAACTTGTCAATGATCTCAAGGCAGCTGGGACCACTGTCACCACGAAAACCATTGGTAACACATTACGACATAACGGATTGCAATCCTGCAGTGCCCGCAAGGTCCCCCTGCTCCGGAAGGCACATGTGACGGCCCGTCTGAAGTTTGCCAGTGAACACCTGGATGATGCCGAGAGTGATTGGGAGAAGGTGCTGTGGTCAGATGAGACAAAAATTGAGCTCTTTGGCATGAACTCAACTCGCCGTGTTTGGAGAAAGAGAAATGCTGCCTATGACCCAAAGAACACCGTCCCCACTGTCAAGCATGGAGGTGGAAATGTTATGTTTTGGGGGTGTTTCTCTGCTAAGGGCACAGGACTACTTCACCGCATCAATGGGAGAATGGATGGGGCCATGTACCGTACAATTCTGAGTGACAACCTCCTTCCCTCCGCCAGGGCCTTAAAAATGGGTCGTGGCTGGGTCTTCCAGCACGACAATGACCCAAAACATACAGCCAAGGCAACAAAGGAGTGGCTCAGGAAGAAGCACATTAGGGTCATGGAGTGGCCTAGCCAGTCACCAGACCTTAATCCCATTGAAAACTTATGGAGGGAGCTGAAGCTGCGAGTTGCCAAGCGACAGCCCAGAACTCTTAATGATTTAGAGATGATCTGCAAAGAGGAGTGGACCAAAATTCCTCCTGACATGTGTGCAAACCTCATCATCAACTACAGAAGACGTCTGACCGCTGTGCTTGCCAACAAGGGTTTTGCCACCAAGTATTAGGTCTTGTTTGCCAGAGGGATTAAATACTTATTTCCCTCTGCAGAATGCAAATAAATTCATATACTTTCCACAATGTGATTTTCCGGATTTAATTTGTGATGTGCTATCTCTCACTGTTACCAATAACCTACCCTTCAATTATGGGCTGCTCATGTCTTTGTCAGTGGGCAAACTTACAAAATCAGCAAGGGATCAAATACTTATTTCCCCCACTGTAATTCCAGGGGGTTAGCGCGGGAGCTCTCACAGCCACCTCAGTGGGTGGTAGTAAGTGCTCCCCCTACATGGCCACATGGTAAGAGCAATCTTACCTCATGTCCATATCTTTTTTTGGCCTTTTTATTTGCTACGGTAAAAAAGGGCCTCAGTATGCAGTAAAAATGACCCCTGCTGCTATCACAGGGCCCTTTTTACTGCAGCTTAGTAAAAGGGGAGGCAGACTTTTTTTAAAATGTTATTTAAAACCATAACATGTTTAACAGGAAGAAGATAAAGATGACGACTCAAGACAGATGAAGCAAAAAAAAAAACAAAAACAAACAAACCAAAAACAAGAAAGATAAAACATAAATAAAGAAAGAAGAAAAGATTTAAGGGACTTTTGGACATTTAGAACATTTAAAGAATGAAACAGGCAACATATACACATACTTACCTGGCAGGATTCTTTAAAATAATTCTGGAAAGGAGTCCTGTAAAAGAAAAATAAATATATCACACAAAAAAAAATTCTAAATATTAGTTTATGAAAATAATTTAAATTAAAGTAATTTTGGAATGCTTATCTGACAATTGTTCTGAAATTGAAGCAAAAATTGAATCATAATTCACTTTTTCAGTTCTGCTGTTTGAAAATAGAAAAAGCAAGGGATAGCAGGATTTTAACTTACTTGTTTTTAATTACACTATTTGTTCAATAAATTCCATCATTTGCACTTTTAATTCAGTGTCTATTCCACTGTGTAATACCATAATTGATTCCCCATTAGAAATGTAATTACACATTAGATTATTTTCCTTCGGATTGGAGTTAGCCCATCCAAAAGTGGTCAGTTTCTTTTCTTCACTCCCATCTTGAACAAAAGTATTGGTCTGAGGTGTCTTGGCCATTGAAGACCAAAATTGGTAAAGCAAGGCCAAGTATCCTGTCTCAGCTGACCTGGGATGACCTGAGTTATGACACTTCTGGCATGACTCAGGTCATCACAGGTCACCTTTTGCTGGCTCAGGGTTTTAATTCACTCTGGGGAAACCCTCGGAGTCTTTGGGCATTTCTGCTCATTTCTGCGCATGCGCAAATGATGAAGGCAATGACATCATCACATGTGGCATCATCGTGCATGCACATAGATGTCTCTGGTAACTTGCCCCAGGCTTCAGTTCAGCCTGGGGCTTTTCTGCCTCAATCCTCTGGGCTTTCTGTGTTCTCAAATGGACCAAGATGGCTGCAGTGAGGCCGGACATGTGACCTGGATGACCCCCACACCCAGAGTCTCCTCAAAGTCTTCTCCATCCCCGCAGACCCAGGTACTCTATATATTATGTTCTGTAAGTGCATGCTCATTAAGAACAGATAAGAAGCTATGGGGCCCTTTTACAAAGGCGTGTAAGCACCTCAAATCAGCATTATTGCCCAGTTAGCATGTGTACCTGGTGGTAATTCCGAGTTTGGCATGTGCCGAAAATCCATAGTAAAAAAATAATTTTCTATTTTCTACCGCGGGGTCATTTCCAACAGTAATAGGCAGTTGGAGCATGTTGGACAGTTACTGTGTGGCATAGGAGCCAACTTTTCAAAATTATTGGGGGTGCTAAGCCCAATGGAAATAACCCCATTCCTGGATATATACAAGGAATTTTCTCAATATTAGGGGTGGTCAAGCACCCACAGCACCCACAGAGTTGGCTCCTATGCTGGGCGGGTAACGTGTGAGCCCTCACCGCTAAGGCAATGGGTGGTGTTAAGGGCTCAGGCTGTAAATAGACACAGGCTGGTTTTAATTTTACTGCACGTCCATTTCCCAGCCCCAACCCTCTCCCCCTTTTTCCAAATGTGATAAAGAAATTGTCCAGTGCACGTCCATTACACACACCTACACTACTGCAGGACACATTTTGGTGTGCCTTTGTAAAAGGGTCCCTTTGTGAGATACTAGATTAGCAGTACTGTGTCAAGTCTCCAACAACTAAAAGCCTTTTTGAGAAGTTTCAGACTGTTGTCCTTGTCTCTTGAGTCCATGGTCGACTTCTAACTTTCTTCCCTCCTTGTGCACTGTTTGTAGGAATTCAACACTCTTCCACCCTGGTGGATTTTCCTGTGAAGTATGTTGAATTCCCACAAACAGTGCACAAGGAGGAAAAAAAGTTAGAAGTCGACCATGGACTCAAGAGACAAGGACAACAGTCTGAAACTTCTCAAAAAGGCTTTTAGTTGTTGGAGACTTGACACAGTACTGCGTTTCGGTCACAGGCCTGCTTCAGGAGTCTTAGGAACCTGGTTTGATATGCAAAAACTCTGATGTATACTGTGGTGGAGTAATAATTGGAAAGCCTGGTCTTGAAAAAGACCTTGGGTATCGGTGTGGTGCCAGAAATCAATGTGGTGCCAGAAAGTTTCACACTGTTGTCCTTGTGTCTTGATTACATGGTTGAATTCCCACTCATAACCTTCCCATGACAATGCCCCTTTTCATTTTGCACTAAAGAATTTGCACATGCATCTTTATAACATAGTGCTTAGTAAAATACACGCACAAATCCAAATTGTTGCAAAATTAACTCTCATTATTCAATTAAATTGCATGTGAAAATTGGTGTGCACCCAAGTTTGCATGCTCAGTTTTGAGCAACATATGTAGAATCCAGGGGATAGTGACAGGGTCGCCAAGAGACAGAGCCAAGCCTGAAGCAGGCCCGTCACCACAGTCACCAGCCGCTGCCCCCTGCCTCCTTACCTTCCTGTGTCTGCTCCTCTCCCATCATCTGCCTCTCTCCTGCTCTGGTGTGCTAGGACCTGGGTTATCGCGTTAGCGCCATCACCCATTTCCTGACACACAGGAGCAGGAGAGAGACAGACCCCGGTGCCAGGCCCGGGGATTCTTGCCCTCCCTGTCCCCCCCTCTCGGTGGCCCTGTATAGTGTGTAAAAACAAGGGAACATTTGCTTGGGCGGAGCATGGCAAGGACATAAGCATGTCCCCCACTTATGCATGCAACTTACAGAATCATGTAAGCTATGTGTACCCTTGCTGCATTTACATGACCACAAGTTATGTCAGGTCTATGGCTGGAGTAACTTTGGCCAGGTAAATGTTAGGTACCCCGATGCCAGGTTACTCTAGTATTCTGTAACAGAATCTGGGCACCCAGGTGTTGTTCTAGAATAGGATTTCACTAGGCAGCACTTGAGCTCCTGAAAAGGGGTTCCCAGTTTTAGAACTGGGTTAAGAGGGTAAGTAGGCATCTACAGTATTTAGGTGCTATCTTATAAAGTTACATAGGTGCCTATGGTGTCTTCATAACATATCAGCGTAAGAGGCAGAAATTGTTCCTATCTTGTAGGTGCAGATATTTACACCTGTCCCTGAATTATTCAAGTAGACACATGTAATTTGGCACATTTTATAATCTACATGGGTATTTGTGAATTCTGCCTACACTTTGCCCAAATTCCACTCCTGTACACATGTACTAGCACAGTACACACCATCATGTTAAAGTGCATGTTTTAACCCTAGTTGATATTGTATAAGAGGTCATTTATGCTATATGTGGCCACTTAGGCATAAAGGGCTAGATTCTATATAATCACACCTAAAAATTGGCACTGAAAAAAGCACCTAGGTGTATTCTATAAATTGTGCCTAAATTTAGGTGCAGTTTATAGACTACACCTAACTCTAGGCATAGTTTATAGAATGCACCCAATACCCATTTTCTGCCACTATTTTTAGGTGCAGCCATGTACGCCAATGAAAATCTGGTGTAAATGTCAACGCCTAAATTATACATGGAATGGACATATTCTATAATACTACACACAAATTCTAGAAACGCCCACACCCTACCCATGCCCCTCCCATGTTCACACACCCTTCTGAGATCCGCACAGAAGAATTTATGTGGACTACTTTATAGAATATGCACGTAAATTCTAATTTTTGCCAATTAGTGCCGATACCTGCTTGTTAACATCCAATTATCAGCGCTGATTGGTTCTTTAACCAATTGAGTTGCATGAGCAAATTCAGAATACATTCAGAGTTGCCCACACAACTCAAGTTGTACTATATAGAATTGGGGGGAGGGGGAAGGAAATGACTTCATAATTTAGCCCCCAAATATTGTTCTTCTACTTCTAAAGGGGATATAAAGAGTTGTTACTGCCTATCTTTAAACTAAAAAAAGAAATTCTTAATTTTTTTTTCTAAATTCTCTTTGGTACAGAAATGAGGCAGACATCGATCACTCTGGGGGGGGGGGGGGGGAGTTATCAACATGGGCTACTGTTATCTTGGGTTATTTTAGTACTGGGTCTCATTTTATGCACCAGCCCACCTCAATGAAGTTATTATCACTTGCAGCATTAGCCAGAATGAGCCAATAGTATGGCTTAGCAAATTTTAAAAAAATATTTTACCAAATTAACTCTGAAGAGAAAAAAAAATGTTATGAATATTAGAGGAACAAACTCCAACTTAACATGTACTCATTACTGCAGTGTACATCGATCCATTGCGAGCATGTCATGATGGATGCAGTTTGAAAAGAAGGACTTAAATGAGATGAGGTAGAATGTGAGTTAGTGAAAGAAATAAAACCAAAGGGGTTGGAAGATTAAGGGAGATAACTTGTGGGAGAACAAGCAGAGCACAAAGATAATAATCCTTCACAAGCGCTGCAAAATGAGATGAGGACTGAGAGAGGCACTTAAATATCAATTAGTTTAGTGACAGAAGGCAGCCAACCTTTATCTGCTTAGATTTAAATTGGCTGCTGAGGGGAACATGGTAACAGAGTGATTTCAACATTCTATAGTAAAGTCATTTTGTCCTTGTCACCATCCGCCTTTCCTGATGTGAAAAGAAACAAAAAGTAAATGGAAAGCCGAATGTTAGTAACCTGCAGTCTGAAAGGGAACACTACAGGATAAATGCTAATGTCATTCTTTCAAGATAGAGACACGGAAACGTTATAACGACACAAGGCCGCAAGAATGGATAGTTCATTTTTTCAAGACCATGTTAAAATGCTGGAAAGGCACAATGAATGAGCCCCATTCATGGGCACACAAGACTTTTGCAAATGTGACGCTGGCTGTTAGCCTTTCTCTCCTATAAATAAACTTTAATGTGACTCTCTATTCATCCTAAACAAATTAGCATTTGGGAAATAATTTCCCTGCTTCTAATGAAGTCTTTTTTTTTGTTGTTGGATAGTGTGAGAGCCTTATGTGGAGAAACATGGGTATATCGGACTAGTAGACATTTCAAATTAATGTAAGACCTTTCAAGAAATCTTTTTCTGAGATGCTATATAAGGCTTATTTTTGAAGCCGATATTTTAAAAATATAATTACAAATGTTAAAATGATTTTTATAGAACTGTACAGTTTAGGAATCACCTCTATAATCTCACAAGCATCTGGATCAGTGTAAAGGAAGGATACTAAGTAATTTCAAAAGCAGATGTAATCTCAAACTATGGGCATGAAATCAAAATTATTTGCCTGCAGCATGATGGTTGCCTCACTACCCCTCCCAGATTAGAGGATGTTGATTGAAATCCCAAGAATGCTTCTTGATGAAATTGTATGACTTATGTGAATAAGAAAAAAGTCACTACTAGTTGTTTATTTATCAGCCCAGCTGCAGTATCTCAATGTGTAGAACATAAAAATTAGTTTATAATTTCAATTACACTAAAGTGTCTATTCCACTATAAGCCACAATTGGATCAATATGGATTTCAATGTACAATAACAGCTAGGTCAACATAGGAATAATACAACATCATACATAATCTACCAGAACTGACTCAATTCATCACAGATAATTTCAGTAGACTATTTAACTTCAATATATAGAAAATAACTAGGCTTTTAGCAACTTGCAAAATTTCAGGTAGGATGAAATCAATTTCTGCTCCAAAGGAAGAGAGTTCCAGCCTTGCACCGAACAATAAACAAAACCTAATTCATGGATAGATTTATACTTCACATTTTGAGAGTAGGATACTGCAGTAAGATCCCTACATCTAAGTGAACACCCTACAGTATCTAAAACAAATGACTCCACCAAATAATCCAGAATATAACCATAAAACATCTTATGTACTAAAGCGCAGAGCTTAAACATACATTGAGCCTCTATTGGAAGCCAATGAAGGGTTCTCAAGAGGGGAGTCACATGATCAAATGTACACCTGCCATAAAAATCAATTTTGCTGCAGTATTCTGCAGAGTCTTCAGGCCCATAGGTCCAAGTCCCCCAGTAGGCATCAACTGATGGTCCTTACCAAAAACAATAAAAGATTTCAAGAAAGCATGGGATCAGCACTGAGGAGAAGAAAAGATAGAAAAGCCAAGTTCAACTATAGTTTATAGCATTTACACTAAAATACATTAAGGAAACAACACACATTTTTTGGCAAATAATATGTGCTTAATGACAAAATTGTTAGAGATGGGCAGCCAAAAAATATTTATGTTGTTTTTTTTAAATTTTTTTTTTCATTCTAGAATGAATGTTGTCAAGAGTAGACGTTTTATGTACACTCACTCTTTCCTGATAGAGTATTCCCTCTTTGCACGAGAGGCAGTAATCTGCAAGACTTGGAAATGTAGACAGGAACAGACCGGGACCAAGAAAAGATAAAAATTAAACTTTATTACTACAACATATGGAGAAACAGGTAAGCCCATGCAAGGGCATTAGACCCATCAGCAAAGACTCCTCACAGGTCTAATGTCTTGGTAGAATAGACAACCAAGCCTTGCAGCAACTATATGTGCAGAGCAGAAGGGGTCAAAAATGCATTCACAAAATATAATTCTAAAACCTCTGAGTGATAGTACAAATCTCAAATGAGGAAAAACAAAGTGAAAAAGGGGGCAATAGACTCACTAGCAAAGTCTCCTCACATCCATAATGTTGTGGTAGAATAGGTAGCCTCTGGTTAAACAAATTGAAGACAGAATGCAAGAGCACTTAAGGATAAATTATATGGGGGTTTGCCTAAAGGTGGCAATTTGGGATGGCTTGAAGGTGGTGATCCAAGGGCAATGTGTCAGTTTACCAGTGAGCCAAGATGGAAGAGGCAGTACAAGGAGGTCAGATTGAGCGCTTTGAAAGGCAATTTGGAGAAACAGCATAAAGGGGCAAAGGGGAGGGGAGGGGTGCTGAAAGAGGTATGTAAATATCTGATAGAAGCCAGGGAAAAGCTAAATGACCTCTTTATGGAGAAACCAAAGGAGTAAATATTCAGCTGGCAGTTCCCCTACCTAGTGTTGTTCCTTTTCCCTTGCTTTCCTATTATGATTATTGTAGGTCTCCCCCCCTTACCCTTCTATGCTGTCTGTCTTTACCTGTTCTTTCTTTTCCTCTTCACTATTACTGTTTAGTCTGTAAGCCGCCTAGCAGGCATCACTGATAGGCAGGATAGCAAGTTCTAAATAAACTTGAAGCTTGAATTAACATATCATCATAATTAAAATGAAAAGAATGCCAATTAAGATAGGATAGAACCAGTCATACAATGCAAGAATTAGGGAAGAGACAGAAACATTTATTTAGTTATATATTTATGTAGTCCTATATATATCTGTTAAAGCATAACACACATATATATATATAGGACTACAAAAATATATGTATAAATAAATAAATATGGGTCAGTGAATCTGCAGAGCATCACCATTGTTTGCTGGTGCAACATCAAAGGCCTTCTGGAATAGATATGTTTTTAAAGCAGAATGGAATTTGGGATATGATAGTTCTTAACGTAGTTGTGAAGGAAAGGCATTCCAAAGGGAAGGAGCAGTGTAATAGAAAGTACTGTTTGTTGTGGATTCCAAAAATGCATTTCTAGGAGAAAAAATCTGTAATTTGTAATAATTTAGGGATTTAATAACCTAGGTGGTGTACATTGAACAGTCAATGCCACAAGATACGACGGAGTGGTACAACAGAGAGCAGGTCTGACTCACGAGATTGTGGCATTAGAGTTACCATTGATCGACACCTAACATTTGAGAGTCATGCGAAAAACACAACCAAGAAGATGTTCCATTCAATGTGGAAACTAAAAAGAGTAAGACCTTTCTTCCCAAGAACCGTCTTCCGCAATCTGGTACAATCAATGGTACTCAGTCATCTAGATTACTGCAATGCACTCTACGCTGGCTGCAAAGAGCAAATAATCAAGAAACTTCAAACAGCTCAGAACACTGCAGCTAGACTCATATTCGGAAAAACAAAATACGAAAGCGCCAAACCCCTACGAGAAAAACTGCACTGGCTCCCACTCAAAGAATGAATCACGTTCAAAATTTGCACCCTAGTCGACAAAATTATTCACGGAGACGCACCAGCCTACATGTCTGACCTGATAGACCTACCACCCAGGAATGCTAAAAAATCATCCCATACATTCCTTAATCTTCACTTCCCAAATTGTAAAGGTCTTAAATACAAACTAACGCATGTGTGAACCTTTTCCTACCTGAGCACACAATTCTGGAATGTGTTACCACGAAACCTAAAAACGACCTATGAACAAGCCAACTTCCGAAGTCTACTGAAGACCCATCTCTTCAACAAGGCATACAACAATGATCAACAAATATGAATTCCTGTACACACAGCCAGAATTACCCCTACAATATTTGCTTGCCAAACTACTATCTTGTTTTTCATTATCATGTTACCCAAGATCTTCTACTATTACTAAATGCATTGGAGCCGACTCTGTGGGTGCTGTGGGTGCTTGAGCACCCCCAATATTGAGAAAATTCCTTGTATGTGTCCAGGGGAGGATTATTTCCATTGGGCTTAGCACCCCCAATAATTTTGAAAAGTTGGCTCCTATGACTAAATGTATATTTTCTTTATAATTCTTATATATTTCTTAAATTTCTATTAATATGTTTGCTTGTTAAATAATAGCACCACGGGCCTTTAAAAATGGAACACAGTTCTTTAATGAATGAGCCTTGACAAAAAGACCCGACACGGGCCGTGTTTCGGTGACTAGCACCTGCGTCAGGGGTCCCCACGTCTCATATAGTAAAAGCTACAAAGGAACAAGGCACTTTCACTTTCTGTATCCAAATGGATACAGAAAGTGAAAGTGCCTTGGTGCTTTGTAGCTTTTACTATATGAGACGTGGGGACCCCTGACGCAAGTGCTAGTCACCGAAACACGGCCCGTGTCGGGTCTTTTTGTCAAGGCTCATTCATTAAAGAACTGTGTTCCATTTTTAAAGGCCCGTGGTGCTGTTTTATTTTGTTTGAACTTTAGTTTGTACTTCGTTCCCTCTCTTTTGTTATATGCTTGTTAAATAATACCATGTTCTATCATTATCATATTACCCAAAAATTCTTCTGCTATTACTAAATGTATACTTTCTCATGTATTCTCATTATTCATGATGTATTGTAAGCCACATTGAGCCCGCAAAGAGGTGGGAAAATGTGGGATACAAATGCAACAAATAAATAAATAAAATAAATAAGATGCGACGGAGTGGTACAACAGAGAGCAGGTCTGACTCACGAGATTGTGGCACCCTGAGCCAACTTTAGCATCTGCAGCCCCCCCCCCTACCCTCGGGTACTTCCCTCTCTCTCAAGTCCCCCCCCCCCCCACACACACACTCTGGTACTTCCCTCTCTCTCAAGCCCCACCCCCCGCTGGTGATAAAGGGCTCCGAAATCTCAAATCCGAGCCTGCCATCTCTCCTTCCCCCCACTTGTAGTGGGGATGGAAGAGAGAGGGGAAGATGCCAGATTGGGATTTTGGCAATTTTTATCATGAGTGCCCTGAGCCAGTGCCTCACCTGCTCCATAGGTTGAGCCAGCCCTGATGAAGAGCTTTCAACATAAGGATGAAAATCTTGAACTGTATGCAATAGATAATGTGAAGTCAATGGAAGTACTCCTTGTGAGAGTCCAAAGTGCAGTATTTTGAACTATTCGTAGTCGATACAAAGAAGATAAGGGTAATCCTGAGTAAATGGTATTACAGTGGTCCAGCTGGGAATCTATGAGAGAATAGAGAAGTGTTTGTTGACTGCGGTCATTCAGAAAAGACTGAACAGTACGAAATTGATGGAGGAAGTAAAAAGATGTCTTAAGCAGTAGTGCAATCTCTTCCTTAAAAATTAGTTCTTGGTCCAGGATAATTTCAAGATATCTCAAAGAATAGGCAAGTTGAATAGGCTGACTATTAATCAAAGGAGCTATAGTGGGCGTGTAAGGTTTGCCAGTAAACCAAGTGTAACTGTTTTTGAGGAGTTAAGAAGCAAAAAATGCTCTTTTAGCCAGGCTGAAATAGTTTTCAAGGCAGCACTGAGTTTAGAGAGATCAGGGTGAAAGGAATCAGTGCGGAATACTATCAGGATTTCATCTGCTCTGCCTGGGCAGCTAGGGTGGTTAAGCAAATTCAATAAACTATCATTATAAACTATATGCATAATAAAACACATGCCCCCCCCCCCCCCCCCCAATATTCAAAATTATTTAACTGGCTATGGTGAATAGCAGGCCTATCTTTGATCGCTAAAAGGTTAACCAGTTAGTGCTGAAAATCAGCAAAGCTGGTTAATTTTTTTAGCAGCCAAAAAAAAATAAAAAAAAGTATATTCAATTGCAGTCACTGGAAATGACCCAATTCTGAATATCTGACGTTAGCGCTGTTCAATGCACTTATGAGGGCTGCCTCCCATGGACTGAATATCAAGCCCATGAAGTCCAAGACCCTGTATGATGGTTGCAAGGGGACTAATGAAAAGGTTGAACAGCAAGGGGGCCAACACTGAGCCCTTGGTACACCACAAATATATGGTTGTCCTTTATGACATGAATTCCATGGTAGACTATAGCCATGATTTTCTGTACCCTTAGCGACTGAATTATTTCAGCTTTGGGGCCCAATATACCACCATTGTAAAGACTGCTCTTTCCTTCCATTGTGATGTGTGAAATCCAGGTTTCCTCACCAGTGACAATGTGATTGAGAAATTCATCACCTTCATTATGATAACATGGCAAAAAGGTCAATGCAGTCATCACATATATCTGTTTGTGATCGTTTGTCAACATTTTTGGCACCTATCTGGTGTGATGTTTCCTGTAATGGAAGTGCTCCATAACAATTTTGTGGATCAGAGCTCAAGACATTAGCATAATTGCCTGTTTTCCCAAATTTTTGCAAGCTATTTCAGCCATGATCAAAGACGGGTACCTGCTTTGTTCTTCATGCACATTTGTCCTGCCTTCATTAAACAACCTATATCATTTCCTCAAATTCTCTTCAATCATTACACTTCACCATACTCTTCAACAATCTGCCTGTGAATTTCTGCCAGATGAACATTTTTAGCTTTTAAAAATCGTTTCACTGACTGCTCTTCACAAGTAGTGGGATTTTTAAATTTTCTTGTCCATTTTTATGACTACTGTACAGCAGATGGGGGAAAATATTTTATGCTACTATGCTAGCCAATACACATGTTCCCCTTGAGATACCACAGGTGGCTGACTTCGCATGAAGTATGCGTGCCACCTGAGTGGTTGCTATGCACAATCAGCTCTTACTTTCTGGATGTGCCTCAAGTCTATGACCCTTTATTGGATACATTATCTGAGTCTGGTGTGAATGAATACTCTATGGGTTTTATGCTCCATGCATAACAGTGTTTTAAGCTGATTGCCCTTTTTCAACTTAGCAAAATTGTAGAATTCTAGGTCCTATGCCATCTACCTTGGTCAAGGTTCCTGTTTTTGGCCTTAATCCTTTTATCCTGGGTATGGTTCACTCTAGCTTGCAGAAGGGCTCCATCCCTTGCTTTTAGAAGGAGACAATTCTCTGTCCTCTTTTGAAAAAGTAATCCATGGACCCGTTGTCTCTATCAATATACATGTAATGCTCCCTTTGTGAGTGCCCCTGGGTTTGGGGCCCATCCTGGCAGGAGTCCCCCATTAGGTAAGCTCCATTGTCTCCATTTGGGGCAAAAAGGTGTTAGTGAATGAGATTGCCCTCCCTTCTCTCCAGGAAAATTAATCCAATATTACTGTGAGTTTAGCTCTCTTAGGATTTCAGTCCTCGGTTATCTATAATTTATACTGAGGTTTTTCAGTTCAGAGGAATCTCTCTATATTAACTCCTTTAGAACCTCAGCCCTCTTTTGGCCAAGGTCTGTAACTGCAGCCTTTTTAGCACTAAAATATCCCTCTAGTATGGGGGTGGGCAACCTTGGTCCTGGAGAGCTGCAACTCAGTCGGTTTTCAGTATTTCCCTAATGAATATGTACGAGATCTATTTGCATATACCTATTGTATACTAATAGATCTCATGTATATTCATTGTGGAAATCATGAATTCGCGACTGGGTGGTGGCCCTCAAGGACTGAGGTTGCCCTCTCCTGCTCTAGCAGCTCCTTCAGGATCTGAGCCCTCTTTTGGCCAAGACCTGTAACTGTAGTCATTTCAACACTAAGAAATACCTTTAAGTTAATGCTTCCCAATCTGTTTTGTGCCATGACCCCATGATTGAGACCATATAACATTGTGTGACTCCCCTGGAGGTGCAGAATAATGACGTAGCTATGGAAAGTTCACCTAGGTCGTGACTCCAAAAGCAAGTTTTGTGACTCCATTTGGGGTCTCTGACCCACAGTTTGAGAACTTCTGCTCCAACTCCTTCAGGATCTGAGCCCTCTTTTGGCCAAGATCTGTAACCACACCTTTCTAGCACTGAGGAACCCCCCCCCCCCCTTCTCAGGCAAAGTGAAAGAGATGGAGAATTTCCATCCTTTTGAATTCCAGCCCTCTGTAGGCTTTCAGCTAAACCCTGCTTCTATTTTCCTCCATTTCTTTCCAACCATAATCTGTTCTAGTAATAATCCAATTGAGTGCAATCCCATTCTTATTCCTATCAACTTTTCCCCTAGCCAATCACTGCATTCATCATTCCATCACTTAAAGAACCCCCCTCCCCCATAGATTCTATTAGAGGTACCTCAGCTGTCCTCTTTCTCAGGATGAAACATTTGTTTTATCACCAAAAAATGCTTCCATTTCCCATGCACAATAACAGGGGAATTCTATATATGGTGCAGAACATAAGACACTACTTTCTCACTGAATGTTTGGACTGGAATAGCATTCTAATGGATGCAAGGCACCAAAATGGGGCAGAAACAGCAGATATGCGCAGAATCACACTTACGCACCCATTTATAGCATAGCACCTAGGTATTTCTACGTGCATCTGCAATGAGAGCATGGCCATGGGAGGGGCATGAGTAGGTGAGGGAATTCCTTTAAAATGCATGCACTGTTCTACGGTACTGCGGATCTGAGCTGAATTTGAATGCCACGATTTACACCTGATTTCAGTTGGTGTAACTCCTTGCACTCAAAGTTGAGCATGGATCTTGACACTACGCACTAGTCTATAAAGGGTGCTGATCCTGGAACACCTGTTAGAGAATACTGTTCAGTGCTGATTTTTTCCAGTGCCAACTTCGATTTCCTTGTAAATGTTTTTGTGGTATATCAAAATGTTCAGTACATTTTTTATGATTTAGCTCAGTTAAGACTTTTTTTCTGGAAGGGAAAGGTGCTATTCTTCTTTGACACCCAGCTTTTTAGGGTCAGTTTGGGTTTATTAGGTGTTCAAAAGGTTTTTTTTTCCCTTTTATTCTATTTATTTTCCTATATCCATCTTCCTATTGGTTTACTATTTTGAGTGCCATTTACTGAATCCAATCCCATGTGCCTTTCTTTAAACATATTCTGGTCCTTTCCCCTATTCAGGCATGCCTAAGGTTCACATGGAATTCTACATTCTACATAATAGCTCTCCTCTGGAATGCATTGTTTCATTACCTTCAGCTAAAATTGCCTTTGCTAAGATTTAAGGCTGGATTAAAAACATACTTGGGTTGGAGATGCAAGGTTAGTGCCTATGGGAGCTTTTGTTTACTGTGTTATTTTTCTTCTGTTTTTTTCTGACTTTTATGTGTTGTAGTTATTGTAAACATCTCTGATGCAGAGTGAAGGATGGTATGTAAAGTCTGGTAATAAACAGTTTAGTTTATTGAAGTCGATATTCTGCTTCTCAAACATATGGCACAGCAAAATGGTTTACAATTGGAAAATAAAAATAGGTAGAAACAGAAGGATATATGCAGAAGTGAAAGAAGGAAAAAATCAGCAATTACAATAGAAGACATTCAAAGACAGTAGATAAAACAGAGAAGAAACATTGATCTGGGAGCTGTGTCATCACAGATAGGAGTTCTGCCTTTTGCTTCGGATGTTGCTCCCCTCTTGAAACCACTGGTAAAGCCGGATACAAAGGCCTTGGATAAGCTGTGGACTGCCATCAAGAATTTGGATAAGGTTTACTCCTCAATGGTTTCAATTTCTACAACTTCTATTAAACTACAGGACTTGGAGACTAAAGTTAACTCCTGCACCGTCAGGGTTGACAAGTTGGATAAATCTGTAGCAGATTTAAAACCTTCTCAATTGCTTTCAATGCAGGAAAAATCATTAATGTTGACAAAAAATGAAAACTAGGAGAACTCTCAATGAGGTCTCAACTTAAGATTTTTAAATTTTCCACAATCTAGATTGATGCTGATGAGAGATCTTTTTCACAATGTCTTGGAAACTGTCTTAAAATTTCCAGAAGTGGCTTTTCCACCCTTGCAAAAAATATTATATGTGACTTCAGTTAAAAGGAAAGTGACCCAAGTCCCTTTTGATCTGAATATTTCAGAAATTTTGGAATCTAGAGTTGGAAGCAGCAGCTAGAGCTACTTGATTGGTTTCCTTTGTTTTCCATCAAGGGACCCTTTTACAAAGGCGTGTAGAAACAGGCATATTTTCAAAGCACTTAGCCTCCCAAAGTTCCATAGAAACCTATGGAACTTAGCCTCCCAAAGTGCTTTGAAAATAAGCCTGAATTTGTGTGTTCAACGCATGTCAAATTGGCACTACCACCCAGCTATCGTGTGCCCTGGGTGGTAATTCCATTTTTGGTACACACCCAAAATACGCGGTACAAAAATCAGCAGTTGACATTCATTGGACGCTTACCGCCCAGTTACCGCATGAGACCTTACCGCTAAGTCAATGGGTGGCGGTAAGGTCTAAGGCTGAAAATGGATGCGCGCTGGTTTTCATTTTGCCACACATCCATTTTCCAGCACATAGAAAATTGCTTTTTTTCCAGGCACACTGAGGAAATGGACCAGCGCACTTGCAAAGCATGCGCCTAAATCAGCGCAGGCCAGTTTTAGGCATGCCTTAGTAAAAGGGCCCCCAAGATAGAGATTCGGTATTGAGATTGTATGGGTGAGAAAGTGCAAGTGTTTCCTGATATGTCCAAGTGGACACAATCCAGAAGGAAGACGTTTTTGGAATTACATTCTGCAGTTACTTATTTAGGAGCTTCCTTCCAATTTAGATTTCCTTTTAAATGTTTTTGTGGTATATCAAAATGTTCAGTATATTTTTTATGATTTAGCTGAGTTAAGACTTTTTTTCTGGAAGGGAAAGGTGCTATTCTTCCTTGACACCCAGCTTTTTAGGGTCAGTTTGGGTTTATTAGGTGTTTGAGAGGGGATTTTTCCCCCTTTTACTCTATTTCTTTATTTATTTTCCTATTCTTATATCCATCTTCCTATTGGTTTACTGTTTCTTGGTTTCCTTCTTTAATGTGGACTTAGTTAAAGATATGTTTCTTTTATGTGTTCTTTATGGAACAATTAGTTTTGTTTTTTGATTGTATTATAATGTTCTGGAATTTCTTATGAAAGTGTTTTCTTTGATGTATTATTCTAAATGCAAACTGCCCGGTTTAAGAAGGGCAGCCTTACAACCCAAAGGCCTGGAGAAAACGATAAGTCTTGAGAACAGCTTTAAAGTAAGAATGGCAGGTCTTAGACCTTAAGGCAGTGAGTTCCATAATACAGGAGCAAAATAACTAAAAGCAGTAACACCTAAGTATATCTGGGTAGGATGAGGCAATGCAAGCTAATTGATATATTGCATGAAAAGAGGCCTATCACAACTGTAGGGGACCAGTATCTGGGAGAGGTAGGCAGGTGAATTTGAATACAGCAGTTCATGAATCAGTAAGTGAACGCTGAAGTAAATCCTGCAGTCAATTAAAAGCCAATTAAGTCTGCTAAAAGGGTGGAAATCTCAAAATGGCTAGCTCCAGCAAGAAGATGTGAAACATTATTTTGCACAATTTGAAGTCTATGAATCGTAAATTGTCTAATACCACAGTACAATGAATTACAATAATCAAGATGATTAAGAAGCGACACAAAGACTAAAATTCTATGGCCTTTTTGATCAAAAAACAGTTACACAGATTGGATTTGTCTGTGTGAAAAAGGATATTTTAATAATCACTGCTGAAACTGGTTGTCCAGAGGTAACAATTGGTCAAAACAAAAGTCCAAGATAGTCATGCATTCCATCAGGGATATAAGGTTCCTTTAATGGAAGGAACCATAGTAGGAAGAGGGGAATTCAACCAGCATAGCCTTAGACTTCAAAGTGTTCAGTTTCAGACCATTCTCTAACAGCCAGTCAGCAATACATTCAAAGCAATGATCTAGATGGGAGAGATCCAAAGAAGCTGGGTCCAAGAAGGTTAGAATCTAAGCATCATCAGCAAAGTTGTAACTGCTGAAGCCCAGACTACAGATAAGGGTCACCAATTCTCAACCAGGTCACCTCCACCTCTCCTTTCCTTAGTCCATTCTCTCAACCCTCCAACCCCTGCCTCCTTTTCTTCTTTTTCTGAAATCACTGAAGAGGAAACTACGCATCTTCTTTCCTCCTCAAAACTAACTACCTGTTCCTCTGATCCTATTCTCACCCATCTATTTACCACTATCTCTCCTACTGTCATCCCGTTTATCTGTCATATCCTCAATCTTTCACTGTCCACTGCGACTGTTCCTGATGCCTTCAAACATGCTGTAGTCACACCACTCCTTAAAAAACCTTCATTAGACCCTACCTGTGCTTCCAACTATCACCCCATCTCCCTCCTCCCTTTCCTATCCAAGATACTTGAACGTGCTGTTCACCGCCGTTGCCTTGACTTTCTTTCATCTCAAGCTATTCTTGATCCACTTCAATCTGGCTTTCGCCCCCTTCATTCAACTGAAACAACGTTTGCTAAAGTCTCCAATGATCTGTTCCTAGCCAGATCCAAAGGTCTCTATTCTATCCTCATCCTTCTCGATCTATCTGCTGCTTTTGACACTGTTGATCACAGCTTACTCCTTGATACGCTGTCTTCACTTGGATTTCAGGGCTCTGTTCTTTCCTGGTTTTCTTCTTATCTCTCCCAGCGTACCTTTAGTGTATACTCTAGTGGATCCTCTTCTACTTCTATCCCACTGTCAGTTGGTGTACCTCAGGGATCTGTCCTGGGACCTCCATCTATACTTCTTCCCTTGGTACTCTGATCTCATCCCATGGTTTTCAGTATCATCTTTACGCTGATGACTCCCAGATCTACCTCTCCACACCAGAAATCTCAGCCGAAATCCAGGCCAAAGTATCAGCCTGCCTGTCTGACATTGCTGTCTGGATGTCTCAGCGCCATCTGAAACTAAACATGACCAAGACTGAGCTTCTTATCTTTCCCTCTAAACCAACCTCTCCTCCTCCCCCATTCTCTATTTCTGTGGATAACACTCTCATCCTTCCTGTCTCATCAGCTCGTAACCTTGGGGTCATCTTCGACTCCTCCCTCTCCTTCTCTGCACATATTCAACAGACTGCTAAAACCTGTCGTTTCTTTCTCTATAATATCAGCAAAATTCGCCCTTTCCTTTCTGAGCACACTACCAGAACCCTCATCCACGCTCTTATCACCTCTCACTTAGACTATTGCAACTTGCTTCTCACAGGTCTCCCACTTAGCCATCTCTCTCCTCTTCAATCTGTTCAAAATTCTGATGCACGACTAATATTCCGCCAGGGTCGTTACGCTCATATTAGCCCTCTCCTCAAGTCACTTCACTGGCTTCCTATCCGTTTCCGCATACAGTTCAAATTCCTCTTATTCACCTATAAGTGCATTCACTCTGCAGCTCCTCAGTACCTCTCCACTCTCATCTCTCCCTACATTCCTCCCAGGGAACTCCGTTCACTGGGTAAATCTCTCTTATCTGCACCCTTCTCCTCCACTGCTAACTCCAGACTCTGTTCCTTTTATCTTGCTGTACCATATGCCTGGAATAGACTTCCTAAGCCGGTATGTCAAGCTCCATCTCTGACCGTCTTCAAATCTAAGATAAAAGCCCACCTTTTTGATGCTGCTTTTAACTCCTAACCCTTGTTCACTTGTTCAGAACCCTTATTTTATCATCCTCACTTTAATATTCCCTTATCTCTTGTTTGTCCTGTTTGTCTGTCCTAATTAGATTGTAAGCTCTGTCGAGCAGGGACGGTCTCTTCATGTTCAAGTGTACAGCGCTGCGTACGTCTAGTAGCGCTATAGAAATGATAAGTAGTAGTAGTAGCAATGGAAGAAGGAACAGATTCAACAAAGGGTTCCTAATATTTAATCACCTTGGGACCAGGGGAGTAGCTAGGTGGGGCCACGGGGACATGGGCCCCCAAAGATTTAGTCCGGGCCCCTGGTTTTGCTGGCGGGGGTCTCTGGCATGCCACATTTACTGATCTGTGCTGCTTTCTTGAGTCCTGATATCCTGCACATTCTCTTAAGTGAAACTGAGCATGCTCAGTTTCACTTAAAGGAACGTGCAGGCACGCCACGTTCGCTGATCTGTGCTTTCTTCCTCCTGACGTCCTGCACGTGGTAGTAACTGCTATTACAGATTATTATTATTATTCATCTTATTAAAAATGGTACTCTGATTTTCCTTTTCCCATGCACATTTTCTCTACAATAATTATAGCCAATGATTATTTAGTTACAGTTGTGATACTGTACTGTTTTATCCTAAGTTTTTCCATCTTATGTCATTAGATGAACAGATGAAACAGGTTAAGTTACTCAGAGGCATGGAATAGTTGAAAGCTGCAGCTCTCCCTACTCTGGCAGGATTCTCCACAGCAGGCACAGAAACTTCTACAACACTGATGCCAATCGAGCGATTTATGGTCTGGCTAATGGTTGCCATGGTAATTGGCGACACTACGCTTGATCTGGCATTGACTGGAAAGAAAAGTGATGAAATGGCAATAGAGTTTCAAATCGGTCAGAGCTGAAACCCATGGAATCACACAGCAGGAGATGAATCAGAGCAGTCTGGTTTGAGCAGACTGGTTTATCCGCTTAAGGAATGCAGTCTTGCAGGGTGCTATAGAAGATGCTGGAGTTGGACTGATTGGGTATTCCAGGGAACCATGCCCTGGCAAGTGGTCTACTTGGCTGCTTGTGAAGTTCTAGCCACAGATGAGGGTGAATGTAATAGAACTAAGTCAGGCTATTTTGCTTATCAAAAGAATCTTAAATATGTTTGTCTTAATGGATTCTAAACTAATAACATACTTTGTTGTATTACTCAAACATCAGAAAAGGCAATAAACAATAATACTAGAAATTATTAATCCTCACTCAGTTTGAAAGTGCTAAGGTAGCACAAAGAGGCTTTTTCATAAGCGATGAAGGATGCCTTCTCTTTTTTGAAGAAAGAAATACATTTGAAGAGGCCAATGTACTAAACTGGGACTGGCTTTGCAGAATAGCCCAGTACAAGATTTTCTCATGATATCAAGACATGACATTTACATGTGTAAATAGTGGTATTTATATATTTAAATACCCATAAAAGAACAGGGTTTTATATTCAAACCCCAAGTGATGCTGTTCTTATTGAACAGGCTTATCAAAGTAACTGTTTCTACTGGTTATAATGGTACTTGGACATGTATTTCCTGAGATCTTTATATGCTTTTTATAAAAGGCTTTATATTCAGTGTGCCTTCTGTAGTACACCAAGGGAACTGTGCTCATCCCAACTTGGATGTTGTAGGGATGCTTCCCTTCTATCTCACCTTTGCTGGTCTAAGATCTGTTAGGCATGAACCATCTTTTCTGAGCCAATATGGATTTTGCAGCCTGAGGCCAGGTTACAACCTGACAGGGGCGTAGCTACGGGTGGGCCTGGGTGGGCCCAGGCCCACCCAATTTCAGCCCAGGCCTGCCCAGCGCCAGCCCCAGCCCCCATTGCCGGCCACTGCTGCTTTTCCTGTTGAGCAGCAGGGCCGGCGCTACAAAAAAGAAGAAGCGCTAACGGCGCTAAGGACGAGAAATGTAAAAAAAAAAAAAAAAAGCGCGGCACCGGCAGGCACTGTCTCGGCAGCCTTGAGGCATTGGCTGCTGGCTCGCAGGCTCCTCCCGCAGACGGGAGGAGCCTGCGAGCCAGCAGCCAATGCCTCAGCAGCCAATGCCTCAAGGCTGCCGAGACAGTGCCTGCCGGTGCCGCGCTTTTTTTTTTTTTTACATTTCTCGTCCTTAGCGCCGTTAGCGCTTCTTCTTTTTTGTAGCGCCGGCCCTGCTGCTCAACAGGAAAAGCAGCAGTGGCCGGCAATGGGGGCTGGCGCTGGCATGCAGGGCGGGCCTCGTCGAAGAAAAGAGGGAAAACATGGAAGGATGGGGAGAAAAAGAGGGAAAGCAGATGGAAGGATGGGGAGAAAGAGGGAAAACATGGAAGGATGGGGAGAAAAGAGGGAAAACAGATGGAAGGATGGCAGAGAATGAGGGAAAACATGGAAGGATGGGGAGAATGAGGGAAAAAATGGAAGGATGGGGAGAATGAGGGAAACATGGAAGGATGGCAGAGAAAGAGGGAAAACATGGAAGGATGGGGAGAAAGAGGGAAAACATGGAAGGATGGGGAGAAAAGATAGAAAACAGATGGAAGGATGGGGAGAGAAAGAGGGAAAACGGATGGATGGGGAGAGAGACTGGATGGAAGGATGGGGAGAGAAAGGGGAGAGACTGGAAGGATGCAGAGAAAGGTGAGAGACTGGAAGGATGTGGAGAGAGAAGGGACACTGAACAGAAAAGGGTAGAGTGATACAGAGACACTGGTTAGAAAGAGGGAGAGAGACATTAGATGGAAGGATCAGGAGAGAGGATAGATGGATGGAAGGATGGGGAGAGAAAGAGGGAAGATGCTGGATGGAAGGGTAGGGAGAAAGAGGTGACACTGGACGGAAGGATGCAGAAAGAAAGAGGGGAGACTACTGGAAGGATGGGGAGAGAAAGAAGAGAGCTGCTGGATGGAAAAGGAGAGTAGTGAAAGACTGGAGAATAAGAGGAAGGGGCATGGGGAGAACAAGGGTGAGAAAAAGATGAAAAGCCATAAGTAGATGAAGGAAATTAAAGAATGGATAGTAAGAATGAATTAAATCAGGACAGAGAGAGAGAGGCAGAAAAATATTGAAGAAAGCAAAGAAAAAGGAGAGAAAAATGAGAAATGGCCAGGAAACCGTGGCAGAAGAGTTAAGCGAAAACGAAGGAAAGCAGAATCTAGAGACTGGGAGCGACACAATGAGAAAAAGTAAATGGCCATACAAGAAAGGTAAAGAAAATAATTTTATTTTTAATTTAGGATAAAGTAATATGGTACCTGTGTTAATGAAGTTTCAGAGACCAATACTTCCTTTCTTAGGTCAGGCGAGGATACCGTAACAGCATTATACTGACCTGAGGCAGGAGGTTTTGGCCTCTGAAAGCTCATTGAAAAGGGTGTTAGGCTATTAAATACATTTTCTGAAATCTGATGCACTGAAAAGCAGCACTTTACCCTGTGTGACAAATGCATCTGATTAGCGTGACTAAATTTTGCTGGGGGAGGGGGGTAGAGAGAAAATTTTGTGCCCACCCACTTTGGGTTCAGGCCCATCCAAAATTGGCAGTCTGGCTACGCCACTGGAGTGGTATAATGGCAGGTGTCCCTAAAAACGTTCCCTCACTGATGTTGCAATCAAGCCACCTTAAAGCAGATGGTGCTAATCTGTCATGTCAGAGACTGAGTGACAGGGGCAGGGCTCAGGCCAGGAGGTGGTTAATGCCCTGGAGCAGAGGAGATCAGAGAGGTTCCCAGGGAAGAGGTCTCCAGGAGAAAGAGCCCGAGTACAGAGCAGTGGCATAGCCAAGGGTGGGCTGGGGTGGGCCCAGGCCCACCCACTTTAGGTTCAGGCCCATCAAGTAGCAGCACACCTATAATGTGGCTGGCAGGGACCCCAAGCCCCACCAGCCAAAAACTCCCAACAACCTTTTGCTGCCGGTGAAAATCTGGTATTTAAAAGGTATACGGGGGAGAGCGGATGTTTGAAAGACCATATGGCATGCAGGCGAGAGAGGGAGAAACCAAATCACTTGTAGGACAAGGTGGAGTGATGCCCACCCACCTTGGGTCCAGGCCCACCCAAACTTGGGTGTCTGGCTACGCCCCTGCAACCTGAACCATCTTTTCCACATGAAAAACAACATGGATTCTGCATTTCTTCCTGGCAGCAATGTGCTAGTGACTTTATTCAAGGACATATTGTTTACTGATTCTCCTTCCCATTTATCTCCTGGGAAGTTGTCTAGGAGAGCTTCACAGAGTCAGTGTCTCTGATAACATCTGTGAACTGTGCAGGGGAGTTTGGCACTGCCAGACTACTATTGATAATATGTTTTTGCTGGAAGCCCACCAGGCTCCTCATTGCCATGACCGTATGTAACCTCTTGGACAGAGGTACACAGTTCGTGATTGGTCCCTGTTTGTCTTCTGGACCTGGAAGGTGGGGCCAACACTGGACTTGGGAAAAGGAAAGCAAGGAACAAAGGAGAAGAGAAGAAGATCTCATGGTGTATGCATCTGTCCTGGAGGAGGAAGACTGAATTACCCACGGGGACACCTGTGACCTGTAATTCTTTGTGCTAAGTGCAGCACAAGGTCAAGTTCAGAAGCAGCTCTGTGGCTTCCCAAACACTGAGTATATACTGTGCTGGACAAGATCATATCTGACTATGACCAGATTACAGGGGTTCACTGCCAGTAGCTAGCTGGAGCCCTGAAGAGGGACCGAGTCTACACCCCATCTGGAGCTGTTACTGCATACCATTGAGTGTGAGAGAAAAGGGATTTCTTCCTACAGAGAGGGAACTTTGAATAGAGACCTGTGTTTTTGCTAGCGAAGAATTGGTTATTTCTCAGGTACACGGTCTAGCCTAATTTGGCTGCTAAGATGCTAATATCTTTGCAGGATATAGTACAGTTGTATAACCATATGTAATAATCAGTATATGTGGACAGCCTAGCTAGAACTAAGGCCAACAACTTAGGTACTCTCACACCCTTAGCCACACATGTCCAGTGTAATTGCTATCTGAGTGATTACCTGTCTAGTACTGCCTACATAATGGGAGCTCATCCCTTGGAGTTCTGTCAGTTGAAGGGATTTTTGATGTGTGCGTTTGCAGTATTGCATTTCTTGCACCTTTGTTGTCCGAGTTGGAGATTTCTGTTTTTTCTAGGATTGCCTCTGTTGTTTTGGGCCAGTCTATGCCGGATGGTTATTTTGACTCTCTGCTGAGACAAGATAGTAATTTTATAAGTCCATTTTCATGCTTTTGTGGCCAGAGACACATGTAATGGCCTCCAATAAAATACTGACAAGAGTAATGTACACACATAGTAACGTGGAGGGGAATAATCGAACGTCGCCGACGAAATAGGTCGCCGGCGATCTATTTTGGCGGCGGCGCAACAGCTGGCCGGAACTGTATTTTCAAAAAAGATGGCCGGCCATCTTTTTTTTTCGATAATACGGGGCCCGGCGAAATGCCTTGGATTTCGCCGGGTTTGAGATCGCCACTTTTGGTTTTCCGCTATAATGGAAAAAACTGCCGGCGATCTCAAACCCAGCTAAATCCAAGGCATTTGGCCGTGGGAGGAGCCAGCATTTGTAGTGCAATGGTCCCCCTCACATGCCAGGACACCAACCGGGCACCCTAGGGGGCACTTCAAAAATCTTTTATAAACAACCAAATTAGCTTCCAGGTGCATAGCACCCTTCCCTTGTGTGCTGAGTCCCCCAAATCCCCCCCCAAAACCCACTGCCCACAAGTGTGCACCATTACCCTAGCCCTAAGGGCTGAAGGGGGGCACCTACATGTGGGTACAGTGGGTTTTGGGGGGTTTGGGAGGGCTCAACATTACCCACCACAAGTGGAACAGGTAGGGGGGGATGGGCCTGGCTCTGCCTTTCTGCAGTCCACTGCAACCAACAATAACTGTTCCAGGGACCTGCATACTGCTGTCAGGGTGCTGGGTATGACATTTGAGGCTGGCATACAGGCTGGCAAAAAATGTTTGTATTTTAATAATTTTAGTGTGGAAGGGGGTTGGCGACCACTGGGGGAGTAAGGGGAGGTCATCCCCCATTCCCTCCGTTGGTCATCTGGTCAGTTGGGGCACCTTTTTGTGGCTTGGTCGTGAAAATAAAAGGACCAAGTAAACCTGGCAAAATACTGCTTATCGCTGGGTTTTATTTTTCCATTATCCGCGAAAGCCGGCCATCTGGTAGCCACGTCCAAGCCTGCCCATGTCCCGCCTTCGCTTCGCCGCCAACACGCCCCTTTGAACTTTCGCCGGTGAGGCAAAGGGAAAGCGGCAAAGCTATCACAAATGTAGCTTTCGATTATACGCTTTTCGCCGCTTTTGCGAAATCGCCGGCGATATCCCGATGTGTCGGGAAATAGCCGGCGATCACTTTCGATTATAAGTTGGATAGTAACATAGTAGATGACGGCAGAAAAAGACCTGCACGGTCCATCCAGTCTGCCCAACAAGATAAACTCATATGTGCTACTTTTTGTGTATACCGTACCTTGATTTGTACCTCTCCTCTTCAGTGCACAGACCGTATAAGTCTGCTCAGCACTATCTCCGCCTCCCAACCACCAGCCCCGCCTCCCACCACCAGCACTGGTACAGACCGTATAAGTCTGCCCAGCATTTTCCCCGCCTCCCAACCACCAGCCCCGGCACAGACCGTATAAGTCTGCCCAGCATTTTCCCCGCCTCCCAACCACCAGCCCCGGCACAGACCGTATAAGTCTGCCCAGCACTATCCACACCATGATATAATTACATTTACTTTGTCAGTATGCATGTACAGGAGCAGAACATGGGAGGAACATGGGCAGAGTTTGAAGTAGGCATGTAGATCAGTGATTCCCAAACTGGGTAGTACCTCCCCCTGGGGGGGGGGGGGGGTGTTAGACTAGTCTAGGGGGGCGTTGGAAGACAAGGCGGTGGTTTGGGGGCACTGGAAAGATAAACACAATGTGGAGATGTTATTTACATGGCAGCTAATAACAGACGCAAAAGGAGAGTCATTATTTGGTGTTGTTGAGCAATTCTTTAAGGACAAGGAAATTCTACTTACTAATATACTCACATTAGCAACTAATGAAGCACCATCAATGATAGGCCATTACTGTGGATGTATTGCTTATTTGAAAAATGTAATACCAAATGTTTGTGCCATTCATTATTGGGCTCATTTTCGAAAGAGAAGGACGTCCATCTTTCGACATAAATCGGAAGATGGATGTCCTTCTCCCAGGGACGTCCAAATTGGTATAATCGAAACCCGATTTAGACTGTCTCCAACTGCACTCTGTCGCAAGGACAGCCAAAGATCAAGGGGGCATGTTGGAGGCATAGCAAAGGCGGGACTTGGGCATGCCTAACACTTGGACGTCCTTGACCCATAATCGAAAAAACCAAGGACGTCCCTGGCAAACACTTTGACTTTTTCACCTGGACGTGTTTTTGTTACGACTAAGGCATGAGAAGGTGCCCAAAATGACCAGATGACAACCAGAAGGAATCGGGGATGACCTCCCGTTACTCCCCCAGTGGTCACTAACACCCTCCCACTGTCAAAAAACATCTTTAAAAATATGTTGTGCCAGTCTCTATGCCAGCCTCAGTTGTCATACTCAGGTCCATGACAGCACATGCAGGTCCCTGGAACAGTTTTAGTGGGTGCAGAGCACTTCAGGCAGGCGGACTTTGGCCCATACCCCCCTAGCTATTACATTTGTGGAGGAAACAGCGAGCCCTCCAAAACCCACTGTACCCACATCTAGGTGCCCCCCTTCACCTGTAAGGCCTATGGTAGTGGTGTACAGTTAGTTGTGGGTAGTGGGTTTTGAGGGGGTTTGGGGGGCTCAGCACACAAGGTAAGGGAGCTATGCACCTGGGAACTTTTTCTGAAGTCCACTACAATGCCCCCTAGGGTGCCCGTTGGTGTACTGGCATGTCAGGGGGACCAGTGCACTACAAATGCTGGCTCCTCCCACGCCCAAATGGCTTGCATTAGGACATTTTTGACATGGACGCCTTTGGTTTCGAAAATCGCCGAAAGTCAGAAATGTCCATGTCTAGGGCAATCCAAATCTAGGGATGTCCAAATTTAAGGATTTTGAATTCCCTGACGGTATTTTTGAAATGAAAGATGGACGTTCATCTTGTTTCGGAAATATGGGTTTCCCTGCCCCTGGATTTCACCCTTTTGCAAGGATGCAACTTGGTCGTCCCTTTCGAAAATGCCCCTCCACATGATTCATCAACATTTGGTTGCAAAAAATCTGAGTGATTGGCTGCAAAAGCATTGCTCTATGTTATTACTGAAGTTAATAAAATCAAAGCTTATTCGCTCAATGACTGATTATTCCAAAAGCTGATGAAGATTTTAAGCATTTGCTCCTTCATACAGAAGTTTGATGGTTCTCAAAAGGCAACTGTGTGAGCCACTTTTATACCCTTTTGACACTGTTGTTGAATTCTTTGATGACAAGGATGCTTTGCTAAGAGACAACCTCCAAGAGATCAGGAGTCACACTTTGTCAGATCTACTTGCAAAGTGTAATGAATTTGCAGCTGTAAGGGAATGACATCAATCTTATTAAGGTCAAGACTGTTGTTACTACATTTATTTGAAAGCTAAGTCTGTTCAAACGCAATATGGGATGTTGTGAGTTATACCAGTTTCAGAACTTTGCTGGTCTAGAAGAGAAAAGAAAGAGACAAAGAGCTGATCTTCAAGTCTATCGTAACCATTTGGATATGCTGCATAAAGACTTGTCTGGATGATTTGAAGATCATCTTTTGATGGAAATTCCAGATTGGGTTATCAATCCATTTGCAAGAATCGAGGAAATTAGAGCAATAACATCGCCATTGGAAGAAGAACTAATTGAATTACAAAATTATTTGGAACTAAAACCAAAATTTAAGAACAGTTATCAACAGTTTTGTTTACAGAAATAAATTTCAGATCGCTATCCTATACTATGGACCATAGTGAAAAAACTGCATTTTGCATTTCCAACATCATATTTGGTAGAACATGATTTTAGTGCAGTGGCCTAACTTCTGACCAAACAAAGGCATTGACTCCAAATAGTTGAATGTGGAGATCTAGGGATCCTATTCATTAACTTTAAACCAGATGTGTTCAATAGATCAAGTAGTTACACTATTTTATTAAAATTGTTTTTTAAAACATGTGAATTGCTTTTGTGTTGTAAATTAAATAAAAAAATTAAATTCCATCATTAATATTAATAAATGATATTTTATATTATTAATGAAATAAAAACTTTTATTGACATTTTGAATGAATTTTTTTGGAGTAATAGTCTCAGTGGGTGAGGGGGGAGCACTGTAATAAATTTATGGAACCAAGGGAGCAGTGGGCTGAAAAAGTTTGGGAATCACTGATGTAGATGATAAATTATGCTATCCTATACATGTGCATCAATACAAAATTACATTCACAATGAAACTCAGTCCAAAAAAACAGAAAAAGAATGGATCCCTATCCCAGGGTTCCCCTCTAATAAAGACTCAATGAGGGGCATAATCGAACGGAAAAGCCTATCTCCATGGGCGTTTATCTCCGAGAACGGGTCTGTGAAGGGGCGGGCCGAACTGTATTTTCGAAAAAATGGACGTTTATGAGCTGGGCGTTTGTTTTTTTTATCGATAATGGAAACTAAAAACGCCCAGCTCAAAAACATCCTAATCCGAGCCATTGGTCGTGGGAGGGGCCAGGATTGTTAGTACACTGGCCCCCCTGATATGCCAGGACACCAACTGGGAACCCTAGGTCAGTGCGGTGGACTTCAGAAAAAGCTCCCACATGCATAGCTCCCTTACCAAGGGTGCTGAACACCTAACCCCCCTCCCCCAAAACCCACAAATTTTCAACACTACCATAGCTCTTAGGGGTGAAGGGGGCACCTACATGTGGGTACAGTGGGTTTTGGAGGCCACCCATTTACCAGCACAAGTGTTACAGGTGGGGGGGGGGGGGGGATGGGCCTGGGGCCACCTGGCTGAAGTGCACTGCGGTACCCACTAAAAGTGCTCCAGGGTCCTGCATACACGCAGGCCTCTAGGACTGGTTGCTGCTATATAACATTGGCACACCAGTTGACACCTGAAGACTAATCTCTCCGAAAACATCCTTTATTGGAATAACCGCCTTTACTCACAGTTAACTGCAGATCAGAGGTTGTGCCCCACTGGCAACGAATCTCCCTGGTACTGAGATGAGCAGTAGGTCAGAGCTGGCATAATGCTGTACAATGCCCTCTTTCAGCCACATTCAAGGGAAGAACTAAGTTGTCTAACGTGGCTAACACAGGAAAGGGAACTAAAACTTGCTTACAAAAATGGCCACTACCGCATGGACTACAACAGGAAACACAACAGGGCACACTCTGACCCAGTAGGCAGGGGGAAAAGCACCATGGGAGAAGAGCCTACCAACTACCAACATCGTGAGACTGTAACACAAGCTAATGAAATCACGGAGCCCAATACCCTACACCCACCACAATGCAATGCTGATGTGACCCTGTAGTGCACCCAAGAGCCATATCTGACCTAGGGAAAGGCTGTGACAGGATCAAACACATTCTGCTGTCATGGAGGTGGGTACGGCATTTGAGGCTGGCATACAGGCTGGAAAAAAAGTTTTTAAAGTGGGTTTTTTTTGGTGGGAGGGGGTTAGTGACCACTGGGGGAGTACGGGGAGGTTATCCCCGATTCCCTCCAGTGGTCATCTGGGCAGTTGGAGCACTTTTTTGGGACTTGTTCTTGAAAAAAAAGGGTCCAAAAAAAGTGACCCAAAATCGCGGTAAAAACGCCTTTTTTTCGATTATCAGCTAAAGACAGCCATCTCTCCTCGGCTGATAACCATGCCCCAGTTCCGCCTCCACCACACCTCCGACACGCCCCCATCAGCTTTATTCGTTTCCGCGACGGAGTGCAGTTGGAAATGCCCAAAATCGGCTTTTGATTATACCGATTGGGCGCCTTTGTGAGACAAACGTCTATCTCCCGATTTAGGTCGCACTATAGGCATTTTTCTCTTTCGAAAATAAGCTGGAATGTCTCGTAAGGACTCACTGCCGGATTCTATATAGTGCGCCCAGCATTCCATGCTGAAATCAAAGAGTATTCTATAACAACACACATAACTTAATTGGCTTAAAAAGCTAATCAGCATTGATAACAGCACCTAACAAGCAATAATGAGCATTAATTGGCAATAATCAGAATTTACACGCATAACTCACTAAGGGGTCCTTTTACAGAGCAGTGGTAAGCCCAATGCAGGCTTACTGCTCGCTTTTTAGGGATTACTGTTGGCCCAATGCAGCCGCTGGAGGTAGTCCCACCCCAAGCGAGCACCATTTGCAGGGGAAAAAGAAAACCTCCGGAAATGGCTTGTGCGGCGGTAACCCGCTTGATTAACGTGGGAGCCATTATTGCCATCTCAATGGGTGGAAGTAAAGGCTCCCCCTGCATGGCCATGTGGTAAGAATTCTCTCACCGAGCAGTCATTCTTTTTTTGGGGGGGGGGGGGGCTTTTACCGGCTGAGGAAAAAAGGACCCTGGCACACAGGAAAAACAGCCCCCACCGCTACCGCAGGACACTTTTTCCCACAGCTTAGTAAAAGGACCCCTAAGTGTATTCTGTAATGAACTATATCTAAATTCTAATGTGCGCAGTTCAAAGGGGGCGTGGTTATGGTAGGGGAAATGGGCATTTCGTGCGTGTTCCAAAATTTAAACATATAGTTATAGAATTTGGCCCATTGCACAGGGATTTACACCACATTTTTGTTGGTATAAATGGAGGTGCGTAGTTTTAGGTGATGGGATATAAACGAAGCGTATTCTATATACTGCACCTAAATCTAGGTGCCGCTTATAGAATTTGCTTAGCCGGAAATGTTTACTGCAAGGATTTTTTTAGTTCCCTTATATAGAATCTGGCCCTCAGTGTCTTATAAATATGAAATACAGCAGATATCTCTAATTGCTACAAAATTATCCTACCACACCACTTTCAAAAACCTTATCTGAAAGTTGTTTACAGCATCCCATCTGCAGCTGTTTAAAGCTTTACTTTATTTATTTTTTGTCTATTAGATTGTAAGCTCTTTGAGCAGGGACTGTCTTTCTTCTATGTTTGTGCAGCGCTGCGTATGCCTTGTAGTGCTATAGAAATGCTAAACAGTAGTAGTAGTAGTAAAGCTGCTTCTTGTATTCATTGTATTATCCACTGTATTCATGTTAAATGTCAGTTGTAGTTGCTGGAAGCCTCTTGTGCTGATTCTGTGCTATTGCATCAGAGATCAAGGTTCCCACCAATGCTCTGCGATAATGGTGGCTGAAACAATGTGGTCCTTCAATCACAGATGCTAACTACACTCACATGTAAGATCAGCATGCCGTCATACTATCCACATCTAGCAAGCATTAATATAGTGGATATTGTTTCACTTCAGAGTGTGCATCCTGTGATTGTCATCGGTGGAGCTATAAAAAAAACATTGGATGAAACATCCATATTGAATACTTCCGTAGTTGTTATTTTTAAATGGGAAAATGTCTGTATTGCCTTTGAAAGTCCTTTGGATAGAAGAATCTTACAGGCTCATTATCCAATGACATTTCCTACTGTATAAAATCAAAATTGATTCTGAACATCTGATACATGTGAATATTGACTAGGCAGAGAACTCAAACAAACATCAAACTGTAAGACAGTAAGTACACCGGCTGGGAACAATGCACAATTCATTCCTTTAATAATGTTTAATTTCCCCTTCAGACAAATAATTTCATCAGTATATAATACAAGGTTTTCAGTCAGGATCATTGACAAATTGGACATTTTCTTGGATTGATGCCATCATCTTGGATCTAAACATGTGGTTTTTTTTCTTTCAGAGCTTTCTCACACTGAACCCTGGAGAGAGAACACACACTTCTATCAATTCTAGATTATCAGATCAGAATCTAAGAGACTTTCTGTTTGTGTCATGGAAGGGTAATTTCTTCATTCTCTTTATCTTAGCTAGGAGGATAATTTCAGGAGCAAGGAAATAATGGGATAATGGATGCTGCAAGAATAATGTAATGTCACAAGACTTACAGTGGTGGAAATAAGTATTTGATCCCTTGCTGATTTTGTAAGTTTGCCCACTGACAAAGACATGAGCAGCCCATAATTGAAGGGTAGGTTATTGGTAACAGTGAGAGATAGCACATCACAAATTAAATCCGGAAAATCACATTGTGGAAAGTATATGAATTTATTTGCATTCTGCAGAGGGAAATAAGTATTTAATCCCTCTGGCAAACAAGACCTAATACTTGGTGGCAAAACCCTTGTTGGCAAGCACAGCGGTCAGACGTCTTCTGTAGTTGATGATGAGGTTTGCACACATGTCAGGAGGAATTTTGGTCCACTCCTCTTTGCAGATCATCTCTAAATCATTAAGAGTTCTGGGCTGTCGCTTGGCAACTCGCAGCTTCAGCTGCCTCCATAAGTTTTCAATGGGATTAAGGTCTGGTGACTGGCTAGGCCACTCCATGACCCTAATGTGCTTCTTCCTGAGCCACTCCTTTGTTGCCTTGGCTGTATGTTTTGGGTCATTGTCGTGCTGGAAGACCCAGCCATGACCCATTTTTAAGGCCCTGGCGGAGGGAAGGAGGTTGTCACTCAGAATTGTACGGTACATGGCCCCATCCATTCTCCCATTGATGCGGTGAAGTAGTCCTGTGCCCTTAGCAGAGAAACACCCCCAAAACATAACATTCCACCTCCATGCTTGACAGTGGGGACGGTGTTCTTTGGGTCATAGGCAGCATTTCTCTTCCTCCAAACACGGCGAGTTGAGTTCATGCCAAAGAGCTCAATTTTTGTCTCATCTGACCACAGCACCTTCTCCCAATCACTCTCGGCATCATCCAGGTGTTCACTGGCAAACTTCAGACGGGCCGTCACATGTGCCTTCCGGAGCAGGGGGACCTTGCGGGCACTGCAGGATTGCAATCCGTTATGTCGTAATGTGTTACCAATGGTTTTTGTGGTGACAGTGGTCCCAGCTGCCTTGAGATCATTGACAAGTTCCCCCCTTGTAGTTGTAGGCTGATTTCTAACCTTCCTCATGATCAAGGATACCCCACGAGGTGAGATTTTGCGTGTCGATTGACAGTCATTTTGTACTTCTTCCATTTTCTTACTATGGCACCAACAGTTGTCTCCTTCTCGCCCAGCGTCTTACTGATGGTTTTGTAGCCCATTCCAGCCTTGTGCAGGTGTATGATCTTGTCCCTGACATCCTTAGACAGCTCCTTGCTCTTGGCCATTTTGTAGAGGTTAGA
Source organism: Microcaecilia unicolor (assembly GCF_901765095.1). NCBI lineage: Eukaryota > Metazoa > Chordata > Amphibia > Gymnophiona > Siphonopidae > Microcaecilia > Microcaecilia unicolor. Next base: position 296,992,795 of record NC_044032.1, read on the forward strand.
GTCTGACTGATTCACTGAGTCTGTGGACAGGTGTCTTTCATACAGGTGACCATTGCCGACAGCTGTCTGTCATGCAGGTAACGAGTTGATTTGGAGCATCTACCTGGTCTGTAGGGGCCAGATCTCTTACTGGTTGGTGGGGGATCAAATACTTATTTCCCTCTGCAGAATGCAAATAAATTCATATACTTTCCACAATGTGATTTTCCGGATTTAATTTGTGATGTGCTATCTCTCACTGTTACCAATAACCTACCCTTCAATTATGGGCTGCTCATGTCTTTGTCAGTGGGCAAACTTACAAAATCAGCAAGGGATCAAATACTTATTTCCACCACTGTATCTGTTGCAGCCTTAATTAGGACTTGGAGAATAAGTGAGTAAAAGTATACTCCTTTTTAGAAGACACAGAAATTCCAAAGGTATCCTTTGTCAGCAGAGCAGCACATGCATGTACAGCTTTGATCTGCACCAAGACAGAGTGATGAATGAACTAATATAGGTTCTGTAGCAGCATGGGTGAGAGAGTAGCATGGCACCCCAACAAACACAGTCTCTCAGAATGGTGAAAGTAAAACAAAAACATTTTAAGTTCACAAGTATGTCAAGCCTGTTTCATTCACAGGCTGGATAAAATAAGCACAAAGGTCTCATTAAGTTCATTTAGTATTCTTTCTGCAGCTCAGTCCCTGACAGGGCCCCACAGTCTCAGTGTGAACTGGTCTTGTCTTAAAGGTTAATCAAAATCAGGCCTGGCTCTGGCCTGGCCTCCAGGATCAGCAGTTCATAAGGTTTCAAGCAGGTAAAACTTGGCCTACCTGAATTAAGCTTCTACTGCTTACAGATATATGTGGTGAAAAGGCATCTGCTGAAGAGCTTATCTTGTCTTCCCTGGGCCTCTCTGGCTTAGAAGTGCTGAGGAATTTTATCCTTTCTGGACCACACCCTCCCTGCTGTGCCCTCACTGAGCTATGCCCTCTCTGATCTGCATTCCACAGTTTAAAGTAGCTCTATGAGGGAGTATTATTAAGGGAGACTTGTAACTTCCTATACACTCCCTTACAGGTTTTCTCTACTGAGTTCTTTGCCTATCCCACATAGAACATGTACAGTGGGGGAAATAAGTATTTGATCCCTTGCTGATTTTGTAAGTTTGCCCACTGACAAAGACATGAGCAGCCCATAATTGAAGGGTAGGTTATTGGTAACAGTGAGAGATAGCACATCACAAATTAAATCCGGAAAATCACATTGTGGAAAGTATATGAATTTATTTGCATTCTGCAGAGGGAAATAAGTATTTGATCCCCCACCAACCAGTAAGAGATCTGGCCCCTACAGACCAGGTAGATGCTCCAAATCAACTCGTTACCTGCATGACAGACAGCTGTCGGCAATGGTCACCTGTATGAAAGACACCTGTCCACAGACTCAGTGAATCAGTCAGACTCTAACCTCTACAAAATGGCCAAGAGCAAGGAGCTGTCTAAGGATGTCAGGGACAAGATCATACACCTGCACAAGGCTGGAATGGGCTACAAAACCATCAGTAAGACGCTGGGCGAGAAGGAGACAACTGTTGGTGCCATAGTAAGAAAATGGAAGAAGTACAAAATGACTGTCAATCGACAAAGATCTGGGGCTCCACGCAAAATCTCACCTCGTGGGGTATCCTTGATCATGAGGAAGGTTAGAAATCAGCCTACAACTACAAGGGGGGAACTTGTCAATGATCTCAAGGCAGCTGGGACCACTGTCACCACGAAAACCATTGGTAACACATTACGACATAACGGATTGCAATCCTGCAGTGCCCGCAAGGTCCCCCTGCTCCGGAAGGCACATGTGACGGCCCGTCTGAAGTTTGCCAGTGAACACCTGGATGATGCCGAGAGTGATTGGGAGAAGGTGCTGTGGTCAGATGAGACAAAAATTGAGCTCTTTGGCATGAACTCAACTCGCCGTGTTTGGAGGAAGAGAAATGCTGCCTATGACCCAAAGAACACCGTCCCCACTGTCAAGCATGGAGGTGGAAATGTTATGTTTTGGGGGTGTTTCTCTGCTAAGGGCACAGGACTACTTCACCGCATCAATGGGAGAATGGATGGGGCCATGTACCGTACAATTCTGAGTGACAACCTCCTTCCCTCCGCCAGGGCCTTAAAAATGGGTCGTGGCTGGGTCTTCCAGCACGACAATGACCCAAAACATACAGCCAAGGCAACAAAGGAGTGGCTCAGGAAGAAGCACATTAGGGTCATGGAGTGGCCTAGCCAGTTACCAGACCTTAATCCCATTGAAAACTTATGGAGGGAGCTGAAGCTGCGAGTTGCCAAGCGACAGCCCAGAACTCTTAATGATTTAGAGATGATCTGCAAAGAGGAGTGGACCAAAATTCCTCCTGACATGTGTGCAAACCTCATCATCAACTACAGAAGACGTCTGACCGCTGTGCTTGCCAACAAGGGTTTTGCCACCAAGTATTAGGTCTTGTTTGCCAGAGGGATTAAATACTTATTTCCCTCTGCAGAATGCAAATAAATTCATATACTTTCCACAATGTGATTTTCCGGATTTAATTTGTGATGTGCTATCTCTCACTGTTACCAATAACCTACCCTTCAATTATGGGCTGCTCATGTCTTTGTCAGTGGGCAAACTTACAAAATCAGCAAGGGATCAAATACTTATTTCCCCCACTGTAGTAGCCAGTAACACAGACTTATCCAGTTAAAGTTAAAAGGATAAGTTATTCAATTAATTTTAATTAGATGTTTAAAGATATAGCAGGTTAAAGGGCATTGCTGAATATACCCAGATAAAGAGAATCAGATAACACAGCTTTATTTTTATACGTGAAATTTATGTAGCACTACCTGGTTAAAAGTTTACTTTGCGCCCTATGATGTCTCTAATTCATATTCTTTTTAACCAGCTAACCTTTTTATTGAGTTATTTAGCCAAACACTAATTGGTCTGTGACCTCAAATTTTTAAAAATCCATTCTATTCCATTTATTATATTTATAGTTCACCTCTACATTAAAAAATGCTCTCACATAAATAAAATCTTCAACAGAGAGGGGAAAATCTGAACACAGGGATTGGTAGGGACACAGAATATTGATGCTGGGTATAGGAAGAGCATAGGGACAGGAATGCAGAGGGGCAAATATGAATGGGGAGAGGATAGGGATGCAGAGGAACAATGCTGGACCTAAAGGTCATATGGGCAGAGAGAGGCAATGCTGTACATGGGGGTGGGGAATATGGACACAGAGGTGAGATGCTGTATGTGGAGGATCATAGGGACAGGGGCTCAGAGGTAATAAGTGGAGGACAGGGACATAGACAGGTGATGCTGGACACGGAGTGGACAGGGACATGGGGCAATGCTGGATAAGGGGGACAGGGGCACAAACAGGCAGTGCTGGATACAGGAATAGGTACAAAGATGGGTGATGCTGGACATGGAAAGAGAGGAACTCAGAGATGGGAGATTCACCTTAGATTGGTTGAATATCGATCTCTTTTTCTTTTCCATTTGTTCTACATTCATTACTATCACTGCTTTCTTTAAGAAAGCATGTAGAAACGTATTTTTTCAAGAAGCCTTCTCTCTTTCATAGGGTTTAGTTGTCTTTTTCATTAGGATGCTGTTTTATTTATAGTACTTACTTATAGTAGTTGTGAAGTCAGGTGTTTTTGCAATATATTAGTATGATATAATGTGGTATTGAAGCTCTCTAATATTTTTGGCTGTCGTGTTGCTTGTTATTTTTTTATTGATTTTATTTTAGTGATTTTAATGTATATTTGTTTTAGGTTTTTATTATGTATGTCCTTTGTTAGCTGCCTAGAGTTAGAAATAGTGTAAGATACAAAGAGGGGCATTTTTGAAAGAAATGTCCAAGTTGCGATTTGGACGTCCTTGCAAAACAGCGAAACCCAGGAGCGGGGAAACCCATATTTTCGAAACAAGATGAACATCCATCTTTCGTTTTGAAAATACCATCAGAGACGACCAAATCCTTAAATTTGGATGTCCCTAGACATGGATGTTTCTGACTTTTGGCGCTTTTCGAAACCAAAGACATCCATGTCAAAAACATCCAAATGCAAGCCATTTGGGCATGGGAAGAGCTAGCATTTGTAGTGCACTGGTCCCCCTGACATGCCAGGACACCAAGTGGGCACCCTAGGGGGCACTGCAGTGGACTTCATAAAATGCTCCCAGGAACATAGCTCCCTTACCTTGTGTGCTGAGCCCCCCAAAACCCACTACCCCCAACTGTACACCACTAACATAGCCCTTACAGGTGAAGGGGGCACCTATATGTGGGTACAGTGGGTTTGTGGTGGGTTTTGGAGAGCCCGCTGTTTCCTCCACAAATGTAACAGGTAGGGGGGTTAGGGGGCTGGGTGCGCCTGTCTGAAGTGTACTGCAGTGCCCACTAAAACTGCTCTGGGACTTGAGTATGACATCTGAGGCTGGCATAGAGGCTGGCATGACATATTTTTAAAGATGTTTTTTGAGGGTAGGAGGGGGTTAGTGACCACCAGGCGAGTAACGGGAAGTCATCCCCGATTCTCTTCAGTGGTCATCTGGTCATTTCTGGCTCCTTTTTGTGCCTTATTTGTTAACAAAACATGTCCAGGTGAAAACGTCCACGTGTTAGTCAGGGACGTCCTTGTTTTTTTCGATTATGTGTCAAAGACGTCCAAGTGTTAGGCACGCCCAAGTCCCGCCTTCGCTATGCCTCTGACATGCCCCCTTGAACTTTGGACGTCCTTGCAACGGACTGCAGTTGGAGATGTCCAAAATCGGGTTTCCATTATACCGATTTGGACGTCTCTGGGAGAAGGACGTCCATCTTCCGTTTTATGTCGAAAGATGGACGTCCTTCACTTTCGAAAATGAGCCCAAAAGCCAAACAGAGGGAGATAAAGAGGACAAAGCAAACAATCCAAAACAAAAAGCACCAGGAGTCTTTAAGACCGGAACATAACATCTGATCTTATATCCCGCTTACACCTTGCAGGTAACAGTAACATCAAGAGCCAGAACAATCCTCTGGGAGGATAGTTAAAAAGAGTGACAATTAAAATTAAATTATGCTTAAAAGCTTTTTGGAGTACACATTTCTGAAAGAGCACAGTCTTAATATTCATCTTAAATGACAGATAAGAATGAGATAACTGAGATGTCCTGGCAAACTTTTTCCAATCAGTGACAGCTTGAAATGCCAGTGTCATTTCAAACATTTTTAGTCTATTCCTTTCTCTTGGCAAAAGAAAGGAAAACACAGTTGGATAATTTAGCCTTCTGTCTCTTAAGGAGACAGCAAATTGGAAATGGGAGTATAAATACTTTGGCATCAGTCCATGTGATATCTTATATATAAAACAGGCCATTTTAAAAAGAACTCTAGTCTCAATGAAGTTTAACATAAGATAAAGAAATACTGTCGTATTTAGTTAAACAAAAATCAGGCGAACTAGTGAGAAGCAAGATCTCAACAGAGACCCAAAAAGAAGAGAATGGCACACATCCTTGCAATATATCCAGCTGCAAACTATGTCAAAACATTTCACAAGACCCCACAGTCATTCACAAAGGAAAAATATTCAACATAAAGGAATCCTTCACATGCTCATTTTCCAGTGTAGTATATGTCATCCGGTGTAAAAAATGTGACGAAGGTTGCTACAGTATATTAGAGAAACAAGCCAGATGCTAAAGAAGAGATTTACATAGACATGATATGAAAAATGCCAGTGCCAATCAGGATGTTACCTCTGTGGGACAGCACTTCACAAAACCAGAACACTGTACTGATGATTTTATAGTGAGGATACTTAAAGGAAACTTTAAAACAATACAGGAACGCAAGACCTTTGAAGTCAAAATGATTAAATATTTTGACACCCACCAGACAGGACTTAACAAAGATCTGGGTTTTCTAGCCCATTATAAACCATGAAATTTCATTGCTTTGTCACCCTCTGATCACCATGCATATCTCCCTGTCCCCCATCCTCTCAGCCCTCTTTGTTTCTCACCTAGCCCTCCCCTCCTTCATCCTTTCAGACTGTCACTGAAATACTTTGATGATTCACTTATATATGCTGTTACTTATCAAAATGTGCTTATTTCTGATCTGACGAAGAAGGGCTACCTTCGAAAACTAATCAAAAAATGTATTAAGTTAGTCCAATAAAAAAGGTATCATCTTATTTTCTTTTCTCTGTTTTATTTTATTCTATTTCTATTGACTGGCTTTAGAAGTGGACTAACATGGCTACCACATCTCTCTAAACAGCTGGAGAATCTGAAGGTGGACAAAGCTATGGGGCCAGATGGGATACATCCCAGTTCACTGAGGGAGCTCAGAGAGGTACTGGCGGGACCTCTTAAAGATTTATTTAATAGATCTTTAGAGATGGGAGAGGTTCTTCGAGATTGGAGATGAGTGGAAGTGGTCCCTCTTCACAAAAGTGGAGACAGGGAATAAGTGGGAAACTATAGACCGATAAGACTCACATCGGTGGTAGGAAAAATAATAGAGTTGCTGCCGAAAGAAAGGATAGATAACTTTCTAGAAGACAACGAGTTACAGGACCCAAAGTAACATGGCTTTATCAAAGGAAAATCCTGCCAAATGAATCTTATTGACTTCTTTGACTGGGTGACCAAAGAACTGGATGAGGGACGTGCATTAGACGTAATCTACTTGGATTTCAGCAAAGCCTTTGATATGGTCCCACACAGAAGACTCATGAATAAGCTAAAAGGGCTGAACTTAGGAATAACGATGGCCATGGCCAGAAGGATGCTACTTGCAGTATTGTGTTCAGTTTTGGAGGCCGTATCTTGCTAAAGATGTAAAAAGACTGGAAGCGGTGCAAAGAAAAGCTACAAAAATGGTATGGGATTTGTGTTGCAAACCGTACGAGGAGAGACTTGCCAACCTGAACATGTATACCTTGGAGGAAAGGAGAAACAGGGGTGATATGATACAGACATTCAAATATTTGAAAGTTAGTAATCAGCAAACATATCTTTTCCGGAGACAGGAAGGCAGTAGAACTGAAGGACATGAATTGAGGCTGAAAGGGGGCAGACTCAGGAGTAATGTCAGGAAGTATTTTTTCATGGAAAGGGTGGTAGATACATGGAATGCCCTCCTGCGGAAGGTGGTGGAGATGAAAACGGTAATGGAATTCAAATATGTGTGGGATAAACACAAAGGAATCCTGTTTAGAAAGAATGGAGCTACGGAATCTTATCAGAGATTAAGTGGCAACGCCGGTAATTGGGAAGCAAAACCAGTGCTGGGCAGACTTCTACGGTCTACGCCCTGATTGTAACTGTATAGATATGGATGGGATGGAGTGTAAATTTTAAATGGCTTCAACATTAGCTTCAGAACTTTTAGTAGAAGAACAGCGCTGGGCAGACTTCTACGGTCTGTACCCTGAGAATGACAAGGACAAATCAAACTCGGGTACACATATATAGTATCACATTCCATGTAAAATTAGTTTTATCTTGATGGGCAGACTGGATGGACCATTCAGGTCTTTATCTGCCATTGTTTACTATGTTACTATATGTTCAGCATCTGTCACATCTCTTTGAGACCCATTATGATGTCCAACTGCTTGACACATCCCTTTAGAAAACTGACTCCAAGGGGACTAGAATAGCAGTGAAGGAAAAGACCACATAGATCAAATGAGATGTGTGACAACCAGGGGCGTAGCCAGCATTGGCTTTTGAGGGGGGGGGGGGGTACCCAGGGGTAGACTGGAGGGGGCAACACATTTTCTCCCCCCTGCCACTGCTATTTCTGCCATGATCTTACCTTCTCTGGCAGGGATGCCAATACCCACCAGCAGAAAAGACCTGCTGCCCGAACTGCCTCAGCAGGAAGAAGTCAGTGGCCTTCTTTCCAGAAGCCAATGTGTGTACTCTCCATGCATGCTCAGATCATACATGAGCCAGAGATAATTTCTGTGAGTTTGTAGGTAAGGTGGTGTTAAATTCATCCTACAATATGTTATTAGGGGACATAAATCTACATTTTGAACTAGCAAATAATACAAATGTAACTTAATTAAAAGCATTTTTGGAAGGATTAGACTTTATACTGCATGTATTTTCATCAACTCATGAGAAGGGCCATCATTTAGATCTACTGGTTCATTCCCATGGGTTTGCAAAGGATATTACTTTTTCTGATCTAGAATAGAATCAGATTATTTGGTCTGTTCACTATTGGGCATCCTTCACCGTATAATGGTTGAAAGTTTCACAAGATAGAGAAGGCACTCTTAGCTCTAGCCCAATGACAAAATTTTGTAGACAAAAATATGATCCATTTCATTTTTGAAATGATATAAATCTGCTAATTCCTCTGATGAAGGAAGATCAGATTGCTTGGATAAATGATTGGAATAAACACAGTATAACAGCGTAAAATAAACTAGCTCTTATTTGTGAGGAAAAAAAATCAAACAGGCAGGCAATAAATGGTTTACATCAGAGTTAATGGACCTAAAGTGCAATTGCAGGTCTTTGGAGGGACTGTGGAGAAGAGATAAAACTAATTTATGCAGGTCGAATTGGAGGAGCGCTATCAAACATATAAACGGCAAGTGACCGACTCACCTGCAAATGTGCAGTAGAGACTTTCCTCTCTGTCCCGCCCTCGCGTCAAGACATGATGACGCCAGAGAGCGGAACAGAGAGGGAAACGGAGTCGGAGTCACTATTGGACGCTGCCGCCTGGAAACGAACATCGCACACACCAACCTCCCCCCTCCCCCCATCCCCGCCGCCGCTCCCACCCTCCTCCGTATTGGGCCCCCTGCACTGACCTGACAGCGCCTCTCACCTCCGTGTGAAAGCCCGGCACGGAGGGGGGAGGGAGCGGCGGCGAGGAGGGTAGCTGGAAATCTTGCCCGTTTCAACGGGCTTAACGGCTAGTAACTTTATATAAGAAGGCTATAGTTAATGCACATCAGTCTCAAACATCCTAAGTTATATGCCTAGTAAAAGGGAATATTTTGCACTGAAGTGAGAGCAAAGAAAATACATACTTGTAGCAGAAAAATTCAGCCACTGAACTTATAGATTATATTTAAGTGATGAGAGGTAAATGACACGTTTAAAGGTTATGCTTGGATTGTCAGCACTGTCACTTATACAGATAACGTCACTGAAAATATGTATAACTTCAAAAGTTAAACATCCTTTTAAAGGTAAACATTTGGCAACCTGTGGAACATTGACCTGAGAGGTTTTTTTGCCTTTAAAACTTTTGCCCCCACTGAGCTTCTAATTTTAACATCCTAAGGGTACATTTATTAATATATGTTAAAATGGCACTTTTTCAGTGATATTTTACTGCTGAAAAATTATGTTGGGATTTATAACTCATGTTACTGTGGCTGGGAAGAATGTGTATTCTTAGCTATATTAATGCCAGATGCTGGGCCCATCTTTTAATGGGCTATGGGGCCCTTTTACTAAAGCTACATTAGCACTGCTAAATACTGTGTATCTTATTTTATACCTATGGGCTACATGACACTTAGCACATTCTGATGTCCGTTAGTGCAAGCTAATGTAACCAATCCCAGGGCCAAATATATCAGGCCAAAAGTTTTGCTGATGTTTTCAGTCATGACCCTTCAAACCAGGCACAGTATGGTCGAGGTGTATGTTTCAACTAACCTCGCTCCCAAATTTCTAAAATAAATGAGGGACAATAAACTAAGAAAAGGATTCTTACCCTCAGGAACCAAGTTAGATTGTTCAATGGTTTTATTTGCTTTTCCCAAATTTCTAACATTCAGCAATATTTTATAAAATAAGAGTTCCTGTAACAAGTTGCTTTTGGTAAGTCTGAAAAGCTTGTTTAACTTAGCTACTATAACTCAAATATTGAATAGAGCTGTAGTCTTCAATTACACCAACCGGACCATACGACCATTGACCAACAATGAAATTTATGGGCCAAAAATGGCTTGAAGACATCCCCTACTACCTGGACCCCACCCCAGGTAAAATTATCTTTTTTTTACACTAAGCTTTGTGTTCTATAATTTTATTTTTATAATAGTTTCCACTACTTTTCCCAGTACTGATGTCAGGCTTACAAGTAACAATCATCACCAGAGGACGGATCGACAAAGAAAGATTTTGGCAATAAATATATAATTGCAACTGGTCTACACAACCCAACTCAAATTACTTCCTCACTGAATGGGACAACAGATACAAAAACTATACTAGATGAAATAGCCCTATTACGTACAAAAAACCTACACAGACGCAACCCAGCACCATGGTTCAATGACCTACTAAAAACCCTAAAATCACAAACCAGGAAACTAGAAAAAGCATGGAACAGATCTAGAGATACACCCACCTACAATAAATGGAAACAGTCACATAGGAATTACAAGAATGCCATCAAACGAGCCAAGAGATCCTACTACACATAAACAATTATAACCAGCGGCACAAACATAAAAAACAATACCAACTCATAAAATATCTTCTCAACACCAACCCAGTCACATCATCTTCCTCAAACTGCCCATCGGCCAACCAGCTGGCAAATTACTTCAATGACAAAATTACTAATCTTTGCAACACAATTCCACAAGACTGTACAAGTATCGATTCCTTTCTAGATGAACTAGACCCTCAAGGAGACGAAATTCCAGCCGACCGTTCATGGACTAACGACAGAAGTCTCTGTGGCAATCAACAAACTTTCCAAATCTCACTGCCATCTTGACCCATGTCCCAACTACTTAATGAAAGATGCCCCAGAACGCTTTATCATAGATCTTACCTCCCATCTAAACTTTCTGCTACAACAAGGTTTATTCCCCTCTGATCACGGCAACATACTACTAACACCAATACCAAAAAATCCTAAGAAGCCAGCGAATGATGTCACCAACTACTGCCCTGTCGCCTCCATTCCTCTACTAATTAAACTGATGGAAAACAGGGTGACCTCTCAAATCAACAAATATATACAAAAATTCTCCATTCTACACGAGTCACAATCGGGTTTCCGCCCAGCCCACAGCACAGAAACTGTCCTACTCACCCTAATATCCAAATTCAAACAAGAAATTGCATTTGGAAACAACATCCTCCTTCTACAATTCAATCTATCCAGTGCATTTGACATGGTAGATCATAACATACTGTACTAACCAAACTACTGGACAAACTTGGAATCGGCGGAAGTATTATTAACTGGATAAAAGGATTCATCACCTCAAGATCCTACCAAATTAAATCACCCACTGCTATTTCATCACCTTGGTCTCCAATCTGTGGTGTACCTCAAGGATCCCCCTTATCACCGATACTCTTCAATCTGGTCCAGGTGATTTACTACTCTTTAATTTGTTGATTTGGCTCAGTACATCTTCCAGATTCACTGAGATGTCTTTCAGTTCCTCCACATCATCACCTTTGAAAACCATTTCCGGTACAGGCAGATTTTCTACATCTTCTTCCGTAAAGGCCGAAGAAAAAAAATTCATTCAGTTTCTCTGCTATAGCCTTGTCCTCCCTGACTACCCCTTTTGCTCCTTTGTGATCTAACAGTCCCATAGATTCCCTCACAGCCTTCCTCCTTCTGATGTACCTGAAAAAGTTGTTATTGTGAATTTTAGCCTGTGTGGCTAGGATCTGTTCATATTCTCTTTTAGCATTCTTTATTAATGCTTTGCATCTGACTTGCAAGAGCTTATGTTGTTTCTTATTTTCTTTATTTCAGTCCTTTTTCTATTCTTTGAAGAACATTCTTTTGGCTCTAATAGCCTCTTTCACTTCACCTTTTAACCATGCTGGCACTGTTGTTTTCTCTTCTTTCCACCTTTGCAAACATGTGGAATGCATCTGATCTGGGCTTCCAAGATGGTATTTTTGAATAATGTCCATGCCTGATTAGTGTCCTAACCTTTGCAGCCAATCTTTTTAGTTTTTTTTTTAACTATCTTCCTCATTTTATTATAGTTGCTTTTTCAAAAATTAAATGCAGCTACAGTAGATTTCCTTTGTGGGTTCAACCCAAATAGTAGTTCAATCTTCATTATGTTATGATCACTATTTCTCAGGAGACCCAACACCACTATGTCTCACACTATGCCCTGCATGCCACCAAGGACCAAATCCAAAATGGCTTCCCCTCTTGTCAGTTCCTGGACCAGTTGCTCCAAGAAGCTGCTCTTTATTTTATCTAGAAATTTTATTTCCCTAGCACTCTATCTTAACATTTATCCAGTCAGTACTGGGGTAATTGAAATCATCCATTATTACAGTGTTGCCCAATTTGCCAGCTTTCCTAATTTCTGTCTGTTTATTCTACAAGATGAATAGTATTAAGAAGGTCATTTTACAATCATCTACACTCATAAAACAGCAGCATTTACATATGTAGATTGGTTCAACATAATAGTAATTAATTTTATAGTAGGGACCATGGTTAGGCATCTACTTATCTTTATAAAATGCTAGAGTTCTTGGCAGCCATTTTTAAGACCAGGAGGCCACAATACAAGAACAAGTGGGCATTGCCCCAGCCCCACTAGACAACAGGGGCACCTGATAAGCTGGGGTCTAGGTCAGGGAATATGAGGTGGAGGGTCATGTGACCCAAGGTCCATTTTTGAGGACCTTGGGTCCTGAGGGGAAGAATTAGGAGCAAGTTGTCACATGTCAGGCTAGTGAGTAGTCTAGTGGTTAGTACAGCAGACTTTGATCCTGGGAAACTGGGTTTGATTCCCACTGCAGCTCCTTGTGACTCTGGGCAAGTCACTTAACCCTCCAGTGCCCCAGGTACAAAACAAGTACTTGTATATAGTATGTAAACTGTTTTGATTGTAACCACAGAAAGGTGGTATTATCAAGTCCCATTCCCATAGTGCCAACATGTGGGTGCTTCTGGAGGGGGGAACGTATTTGATGTTGGAGAGGTTCAGGAGTGATGTTGAGTGTCTCAGGTGTGATGTCGGAAGGATTGGAAAAACTGGCATTGGGGTGGGGACATGATCAGTTGGGGGGGGGGGGGGGGCTGACATTGCAGGGACCAGACATGGGATTTACAGCTGCACCTACAGAGGGCATTTAGATGTGCCTCACAGCAGGTGTAAATTTTAATGTTCAGGTTCCCAGGGCAGCTGTGCATTCCCTAAGTGAAATAGAGAATGCGCATCTGTATTGTTGCTTTGCCCAGATCACGCCCTCTCCTCATCCTTGCCACCTAGACATACTCAGTTTCTCCATAGCTGAATGGCCCCTGTTCTGAAATGGCATTTAAATGTCTTATCCTCTCCAGACATTTCAATGCTCCCATTTAGATGTGAGAATGCTTCTAAAATAAGCACCCTAGTAAGATGCACTGAATACACATGTTGTACAGTGATCCCCCACCGCTATGAATTTAATTTATGCTAGATGGAAAAGTTCAGGGTGTTAGTTTTTATTTCAGACTGTTCTAGTATAGTGGCTTATCACTAGTAGTCAAAATATTGTTCACAATTGCCAGTAAGATACTGAAAGTAGAGCCACACAGCAATTGAAGTTAAACAGAAAACTGGTAGATTTCGGTTGTTTGGGTTCTGAAATTTATTCCTGTCCCCACCCCCACCCCCACCACCACCACCACTACCACCACTACACGTGCACATTTCTCCTGAGGAAGTCATATTTTCCATGCTGAATCTGTGAAAAAAAGAATAAAATAACTGAAAAAAATTCTGAAGCATGTCTGCTGAGTCAAAGCAATCTGTTTTAGATTCTCAACCACTGGAAGCAAATTTTTCTGCCAGAGGTTTTCTTTAAAAAAAAAAAAAAAATTATATTGACTAAGAAGTTCTACTGCCATTTTTGCACCAGACCCTATAATCTAAAATTAATATCCAGAGAGCATTATACAATGTTCCTGAAATCTCTGGTGCAGTGAGGCTGGGGCCTCTCAGACTTTATGCCACCATTTAGTTTCATTTGGGAGTTGTGACTGCTTCCATTGCTTAGCCAAGGTAATTCTTGCAACTGAAACCAAGTATACCACAATGTTTTCATTTAGCTAATGGCCACACATCCCCAAGCCATAGTTTTGGTAAGATTATCTCATGATCAAGGGGAAAATCTAATTACAAAATACCTACAATATTTGTGTGAACCATTTCCCAATAAGCCTGAATTGCATGGCAGCTGTACCACATGTGAAAAAACATTCCTTGCTCACCACAGTCTTTTCATAATAAATTACATACTGTATCATTCCATTTGGGGGTTGTAATTTCACTGGTATTTAATCGGTTCTGAACAAATGTTTAATGAAAATAACCTACAAAGGAGAATCATTTGGAAATTTAGTGAAGGCCTCCCAGGTGTTTTTCTTTCTTGGTACAATGTAAAATACAATCTTGAGACCGGCTTTGCAAGACATTTAAGTTCTGTATATGCAAAGCCATGAATAGTGCAAGATTAGACCCCTTTCCACAAATATAGGACTAGATTCATTAAATGGTGCCCAAATTTGGGCATCAGAAAAAATGAGAAGGTTCATTTACTAAGCAGAGGTAAAAAGGGGCCTGTGGTAGTGTGGGTGGGTGTTTTTGGCACGCTCTGGGCCATTTTTTACCACAGCCAGGAAAAAGGGCATTGTTCAATGGGCTGTGAAATGGGTGTGGACTAAAATGATAAATAGCATGTGCCTATTTATGGCCTGAACCCTTACCGTCAGCCATTGACCTGGCGGTAAAGGTTCATGCGCTACTCACATGATATATTCCTATGGGAGTCTCATCGTTTAACGCCAGCTGGCTTTTAGCGTGAGCTAAAAATGCTAACGTACCTTAGTAAAAGACACCTTTAGCCCTCTATTGCCCCAGGTTCAATATATAACTTAGATTTTGAGCCCTTTAGGGACAGTGCAAAGTACCTGTAATAGAAATTGTAAACTGCATAGTTGCCTCAAGGATCATTGCGGTATATCAAGTGCTGAATATAAGAATAAATAAATAAATAATATACAAATAAAGCTGTACAATTTCACATTGAAATTCCAAGCAGTTGCTGAAAAAGCAGCAAAAATCTCACCCTGTATATCTAAAAGTAATGTGTGATTTCCCTGTTAAGCTGAATGAGAATGATGATATGAATACCAAGTGGAAGTGTTGGATGTGAGTTTCTGAATATTTTTCAGAGATAATGCCAAAAAAAAAAATGTCCAAAGAACTGTTGGAGAGTGCCGTCAGTAAACTAATTAATCATTAGCAACACTCTTTCTGCCAGAAGAAAAAAACAAACAAACCAACCAAAACTGACCTTAGTGGTACCTGCATCATCTTTCACTGTTTATAATTTCTTTTCACTTGTAAGGATGAAGCAGTTGCTTGTTGTTCTTATCTTTTAAACTTTTCTACACATAAAAAATATCGCCTTTCTTCTCTAATTTTCTTTCTCGCTGAACTTTCGTCCTGCAGCACAGCTGTTGTTAAGTAAAGCACAGCTGGAACAATACCACATGCTTTTGCTGCTGTATCTTCCATCCCTCGCTGCTGTCAAACTCTTGATCTGTAGCTGTATTTCACTCTCTGTCTTTACTGTCTCCATCAAACAGCTATGAAATATGCTCCCTGCTGGAAGACTAGGGTGTAAACGAAATCTGGATTTCATCTGACACCTACCAAATACACATTATCACTTTTCCATGTCTTTCTTTTCCTGCATATGTACAGATTAATAATGGCTGTCTGGCACAATGACAAAATACAGTACATTTTTGTGAGAAGATACTCTTGGTACCATGGTCACTATCAGTGTTGTTTGGTATAGCTTCCAGCACATTGCAATGTTGAAGCACAGAAAAAGGAAAAACAGACTTGGAAGAGGAACCTAAGACTCTTCATTGAATCTGTGGTTTTATAATTTCTTGTAAACATTCGGTCTGATATTCAAAAACAATTTAACCAGGCAGGAGAGTCTCCTGCAAGCTTAGTTCATGAATTTATTAGTTTTGTTTAAGCACTAAAACAACTCAGAAACTGTAACACAACATTGCCAGATGGTGTGGCCCACACCCTACCCTACACCCACCCTCTTCTGACAACCTCAGCAAAAGTCCACCCAACTTAGTCCGGTAATGTTAAGTAGTAGTAGTAACCCCATATGACACTGAAAGGGAGCCCAAATGACAGAGAAGGTGTCAAATGTTCAATTCATTCTGCAGCTATCGCCTCATATTTATATAGCAAACACACAGATTTCCATCAGAAAGTAACATTCAGTACTGATGCATTTTTCCAATTCCTCAATATTTCTTGAAAAGCAACTGGTACCATCAGGAGCGGCCCAAGGCAATCTGACGCCTGAGGCAGGGATGAGATGCACCCCGCCTCCATCCCCATGCCACGACCGATCTAGCATCACCCCCCTTCCCCACGTTATCTCAATTTTCTTTCCAAAAGGTGGCAGCGGCAGTGGCAGTGATTTCCATAGGCTGCCCTGCTGCCGGCACCAGCCTCTTTGCTACTGTGTCCTGCCTCTGAGAAAACAGGAAGTTACATCAAGAGACAGGCTGCAGTGGGAGAAAAGACTGGTGCTGGGCAGCCCGTGAGAATCACTGCCACTGCCGCATTTTGGAAAAGAAACAAAAAAGGTAAAGGGTTGAGGAGGGAGGGGAGAGTGCCGCTCCTGGAGCATGTCGCCTGAGGCCCTTGTCTCAGATGGCCTAATAGTAGGTCCGCCACTGACTACCATAAGTGTATAAGGTTTGCCACTACATGGGAAGTTATTCACAAAGAGGGGCATAATCGAACGCGAACGCCCATTTGTAAAAACGTCCATCTCCGAGAACGGGTCCTTGAAGGGGCGGGCCGAACTGTATTTTCGAAAAAAATGGACGTCCATCTTTTTTTTCGAAAATACATTGGATTAGGGCATTTTTTGAGCTGGGCATTTTTGTTTTTTAGCGATAATTGAAACCGAAGCGTCCCAGCTCAAAAACGACCAAATCCAAGGCATTTGGTCATGGGAGGGGCCAGCATTCGTAGTGCACTGGTCCCCCTGAGATGCCTCTATGCCAGCCTCAAATATCATACCTAGCTCCATGACAGTAGTATGCAGGTCCCCAAAGCAATTTTACTTTAGTTGGTGCTGCGCAGGACCCATGCAGAGAGGAAAAATCGGAAGAAAAAAAAAGCAAGCAAGCAAGTGCAGTCAGGGACGTCCAAATTAAAAGATAGTAAAAGGGGGAATTGAACCAGCAACCTTTTGATTACAAGCTTAGTGCTCTAGCCAGTGCACCACTGATTAGACGTCCTTCCTTTTCCATTAAGTCTCTCCAAGTTTCTGTCAGCCAATCACAGCTCATTTAGCTGACATCTGTGTCAGCTAAACAGCGGTGATTGGCTGACAGAAACTTGGAGGGACTTAATGGAAAGGGAAGGACATCTAAGCACCTGAATAATGTGGCTCACTGGCTAGAGCACTGTGCTTGTAATCAGAAGGTTGCTGGTTTGATTCCCCCTTTTACTAGCCTGGTAATTTAGACGTCCCTGACTGCACTTGCTTGTTTTTTTTTTTTTTCTTCCGATTTTTCCTCTCTGCATGGGTCCCGCACAGCACTAACTAAACTAAAATTACTTCGGGGACCTGCATACTGCTGTCATGGAGCTGGGGATGACATTTGAGGCTGGCTTACAAGTTGGAAAAAAGTGTTTAACATTCGTTTTTTTTTGGTGGGAGGGGGTTAGTGACCACTGGGGGAGTCAGGGGAGGTCATCCCCGGTTCCCTCCGGTGGTCATCTGGTCATTTAGGGCACTTTTTTGGGACCTGTTCGTGAAAAAAATGGGTCCAACAAAAGTGACCTAAATTCTCTCTGAAAACGCCTTTCTTTTTTCCATTATCGGCCGAGCACGCACATCTCTGCTCAGCCGATAACCATGCCTCAGTCCCGCCTTCACCACGCCCCCATCAACTTTATGCGTTCCCGCGACGGAGTGCAGTTGGAAACGCCCAAAATCGGCTTTCGATTATACCGATTTGGGCACCCACAAGAGAAGTACATAAGTACATAAGTAGTGCCATACTGGGAAAGACCAAAGGTCCATCTAGCCCAGCATCCTGTCACCGACAGTGGCCAATCCAGGTCAAGGGCACCTGGCACGCTCCCCAAACGTAAAAACATTCCAGACAAGTTATACCTAAAAATGCGGAATTTTTCCAAGTCCATTTAATAGCGGTCTATGGACTTGTCCTTTAGGAATCTATCTAACCCCTTTTTAAACTCCGTCAAGCTAACCGCCCGTACCACGTTCTCCGGCAACGAATTCCAGAGTCTAATTACACGTTGGGTGAAGAAAAATTTTCTCCGATTCGTTTTAAATTTACCACACTGTAGCTTCAACTCATGCCCTCTAGTCCTAGTATTTTTGGATAGCGTGAACAGTCCATCTCCTGATTTAGGTCGGAATTTGGGCGTTTTTCTCTTTCGAAAATAAGCCTCAAAGTCTCCAGGAGGACCAAATAAAAGGCCAACACACATCAGTGGAATTGCAAACTGAAACAGTTTGCAAATTCTACTCTGCACCTGCTCCCAAAATGCCTGCACCATCTGGCAGGAGAAAAACATATGCTCCAATGTCCCGATAGATGATGCAGAGGTTCAATACTGATTAGAAACTGTAGGGTCCACACGCTGCAGATGAACTGGCATCCACATTGCCTATGCATCAAGAAAAACATGGATTGTGTCAAAGATTGTGAGGCAGTACTCCGCATCATTTTTGTCTGGTCAGCCTAACCACTAAAATCCAGCAGCACTTAACTAGATCATGCCATTGAATATTAACACAAACTAGCATGGATTGTGCTGGGGTGGTCTGGGGGCAGAGTTGAGATGGACCCAGAAGTTATCAGGTGTTGGATAGCTAACTTGGCATATTGGATCTCGTTTAGGGGCCCTTTTACTAAAGGGCGGTAGGGCTACCGAGCAGGTAGTGCGTGGTGAAATAGCACTACCGTGGGGCGTGGCCAGACACCCTGCAGTAGTTCTGGCTTCAGCACGTACCATTTCCCATGCTAGAAAATACAAATTATTTTCTGGAGCGGTGGGTAGGTGTTCCCAGTGGTAATTGGGTAGCGCACATCCATCACCATGCACTGCTTGATTACCAGCAGATTAGCACACCAGTCCTTAATCCCAAGTAAATAGGTAGTGGTAAGGGCTCAGGCAGTAATAGCCACCCGCTAATTGTGAAATTAGTGCATGGCCATTAAGGACGCCAATGGAAAAAAAGGCTGTTTACAGTCATGATAAAAAGTAGCCTTGGCACACGGCAATCCCACACGCCAACACTACTGCAGGCCACATTTTAATGCGGCTCTGTAAAAGGACACCATGATGCAGTCCTAACTATGCCCTATTAATTATATAGGCTCTCAGCATCAGCCATGCTCAGATTACTTCTGGGTGCCAGCAACACCCGCATATTAACTGCTGTTACCCGGATAGGCGGCGGAACAGGATATCTAGACTGAATTCTGCTTGTGCTGGTCAGCATTATCAAAAATGCTGAACACTGCAGATGAATATCAGCCAAATTATACCATTATTTGATTACACATCTGAAATTCCAGACATCAAAGGAGGCTTAGAATTCAAACATCAAAAATAAGTCTCTAAAATTAAGGAGTGCTTTTACTAAGCTGTGGTAAGCACTAATATGTGTTCACCGCAGGTTAAAAACCACTACCGCAGGGTGCGCTTAGATGTCCTATGGTAGTTTTGGGATCGGCATGTGATTCCCATGTGTTAAAAAAACAGATTTTACTTTTTTAGAATTAGGGGCATGTCTGGGGCGTGGAGAAGGTGTGCACTGCCCTAATCGGTTGATGCAGCTACATCATTGCAAGTTAACCAATTAGAAAATAGGTGTTAGTAAGTGCTCACATGCTAATGGCTACATACTAATGGGGAAATTAGTGAATGGCCCTTAATAGAAACATAGAAACATGATGGTAGATAAGGGCCAAAAGGCCCATCCAATCCGCCCATCCTCTGTAACCACTAAATCTTCCTTTCCTAAGGGATCCCACATGCCTGTTTCATGCTTTCTTACATTCTGACACAGTCCTCATATCCACATCCTCCACTGGGAGGCCATTCCTCCCTTGGCATCTGTAGATATAGGCATGTTGACATTTGTAATAAAAGTGAATTTTAAAGATTGTTTTTCAACTCTGCCTTGACCGACCAGTGCACTCGGGGTCTGTATTTGTGATTAGAAGTAATTCTGTTTAAAAATGATTGTTTAACTTTGATTGTGTGAAACTAAGTTGGAATGTAGAAGATAAGACACAGCTCTAATTAATTTGTTATGTGAAGGGAAAGATGGGGCCTGTTTTCGAGTTCAGACTGGCCACCTGCACTAGGAAACATGTGACCACATTCCCACAGTATGGCTTGTTTACCTAAACAGAGAAGCATCCTGTAATTTTCCTTAGCTCTGAACATGAGTTCTAAGCCTAATAAAAAGGGGAGTTTCTTTCAGTGAAATTGGGAGCTCATCTGTGAGTAACATATGAACTGCGCAGAGAACCATGTTTCCTGGTCAAAGAAACTCCTGGCTTTCACTGTGAACAGGGCCCCCCCTCAGCTGATGATAAGAGCCTGGATGATGTAAGGACCAGTGATGATTGTTCTATTGCTTCTTTTCCTGGTCTAGGAACTCTTAGCATTGATTAGATGCAGAGACCAGTGATGTAATGATTGTTTATAGATATGTATTGTTTCTTTTTAGTTATATAGCTAATCATTGTGTGTGTATATAGCTAATCATTGTATATATCTTAATCATTGTAGATTTTAGCACCTCTCATTTACCTAATACAAATCCAAAAGAATCCACAGTAATTATTGAATAGTCTGTGTTAGTGAAGCAGGTTGTAAATCCATAGCAGTATAAAATTGGATTACAATCATCCATGGGATTGTCAGATGTTAGCACTGAGGGAAAATTGTGATGGTATTTGTAGCAGTGGCAATAGACAGAAAGGGGAGATTTTTCTTCATCTACTACTGATGACTGTTCTGTAACCGCAGTTGTGGCCTTTAGCATTAGAACATCATGAAAGTTCTAAGCTACTGTATCTACTACTACTACTACTACTACAGTGCCTAGAGGATGTAGAAGGAGATGGCCATTCATTTGGAGCTTCTCTACACAACTCAGAGCTTCCACAGGGGCCCTCTTCACCTAAGACACACTCCAATTATCTCTCATCAATCCTCCCATCTCTCTAAACTCTGGAATGTCACCCTTCTATGACATGCCATGACTTGCTGACTCTGGCGCTTTGATATGACATTCCAACTCAGTAGCAAACAGATTCTCAAAGCACAGTTCTCCCTCACAACTATGGACTGCTTCAGGAGTCTTCATCCAGGAGACCCAGTTGCCTCTAAATAATCTCGTGATTTACTCCTTGGCCTCAGTTACCTGGCCCTTATCTCTTTAAAAGAAATGTTAAAATAATACTAGATAGACAACAAGGATAAGAAGTGATTCAAGTTCTTATTGAAAAAGGACTTTTCTTTGTGCCTCAGGAAAAAAAAAAAAAAACAGAAACAAACATTTACCCAGAGCAAAGCAATAGTATGTTGGCTGTATAAAGCTGTATTTGTACTAAGGGTTATATTACCCCTTAGCAAAGTTTTTCTCTCTCTTTGGATAATGCATAAAGAATTTTAATTGCTCTCCTTGTCATAGTAAAAAGTTTTTCAGATTACTTTCCCTAAGTAATCATGTGACAGCAAATTGTCAGACAATAAAGGACACTGTATTCTCAAGAGAAAAAAGTCAGAACCCCTTTGTCAACAAAGCCTTAAAACTCTTAAGAATGAAGGAGGAAGAAATAGCTGAATTAATGGTATTCAATTATATTGTTTTCTCTATTCTATATATGTTCTTTGTGCTAGAGGAATAGCTCATACAGTAAGTATCTGTAGGGAAATTATTTCATAATTAGAAGACCTGGACATGAAAAGCAGTTTGAAACCAATATCAATCTAAATTGGGTAATAAAAGATTATTGGTTAGATTTCTAATTATTTAAAAGGGGTGAAAGAAAGAAAAAATCCAAGTTGAATGTAATAATATCCAAGGATTTTATCTATATGCTTCTATATCTTTATTTATTTTTATTAAGAAACAAACAGAAACAAACATTACATACACTACGGGATCGATCCCAACTCCTTTGCTATTAAAATAATTCTGGGACTTTTAACCCCAGGAGATATGCCTTTTTTATGGGCCCTTCTACTAAGTCATGTTAAAATATGGGCTTCACGCGTTTTAATATGGGATTTTCCCAAGTGCTAAGCCCATATTTAAAGCACCAGTATATTAAGAGGTACTTTTACTAAGCTGCGCTAAAATGTGGCCGGCGCTGTTGTTAGTGTGTGTGGGTTTCCCTTGCGCTGCAGCCATTTTTAGCATGGTGGTAAAATGGGTGCATCTGTATATTTTTCTGTAATGGCCACACAGTAATTTCTCAATTAGGGGTCCTTCTACCAAATTGTGGATAGTGGCGGGGGCCTTTTTTCCACACACTGTGGCTCTTTTTACCGCAGTGGGTAAAAAGGCCAAAAAATGGCATGGCCATGTGGTAAAATTTCACCTGCCATGTGGCCATGTAGGGGAGAGCACTTAACACCACCCATTGAAGTGGCATTAAGGGCTCCCACACTAACCTGGTGATAACTGGGCAGTGCACGGCGCTGCCCAATTACTACTAATTTAGCACTGCACTAGAAAATAGCTAGCTATTTTCCTGGCACTGTAAATTGCGCACGCTAGGACTGAAATTATTGCTGGCACCCGTGTTGGGCCAGTAGTAGTCCCAGATTAGCATACAGTTGTCACGATTGTGCCCCTGTTTCATGCTCTCATTCATCTCGCCACCTGGTGGTCTGACCTGGTAACTGCAATGGACTGTCTGTTTGCTGTTTCCCATGTTCCAGAAGTCATGCTGGTCCGGACCTTCCAGCCTTCCAGACTTTGCCTTGGCAACAGAGGTCTTCAGTCCTGTTCTTGTCCTTGTTGGTCTGTTGTGATTCCTGCCCTGAAAGCTTGTTTTGCCTGTTTTTGACCTTGCTGGTTTCCTGGTTTATTCTGCTGTCTGCTGCCTGCCCAAGACTCTGCTTGCTTCCTAGTTTGCTCTATGGTCTGCTGCCTGCACAAGACTCTGCTTGTTTCCTGGTTTGTTCTACTGTCTGCTGCCTGCCCAAGACTCTGCTTGTTTCCTGGTTTGTTCTACTGTCTGCCGCCTGCCCAAGACTCTGCTTGATTCCTGATTTACTATTGATTGCCGCCAGCCTACAGACTCTGCGTGGTTCCTGGTTTCCCTGCTGCTTTGCTGCCTGCCGGTAAGACTCTGTGTGATCCATGGACTACTCTTTTGCTTCTGCTTAGTGCTTCTGCTCCAGTCCAGCTGCTCCAGTCTGGCCTGTGCCCGTTTGTCTGTGGTCTGCCTTGCCTCCTGTTTGGGTGATTTGCCTGCCGCTGCTGCTCCTCGGCAGTGGCCCAAGGGCTCACTTTTCCTCACCAGCGTGATAACAGTAAGCCTGTATTGGGTTACCGCCACTCTGTAAAAGAGTCCCTTAATGTGTGTGTTCATTATTGCAAGTCACTTACCGCCACCCATTCTGTAGGTGGTAAGGGCTCCCACACTAACCCTGTGCTAATCGGGCAGCACACAGCAATGTGCCCATGCTACCTGATTAGCACAAGGCATGCCTACTCTTTGTCCATTTACAAGCCTCCCTCAGTAAAAATAAAAAATATTTTTTAGCACCTCAGCGCGACCCGTGGCAGTGCTGTAGTATAGGTCATTCCTGTGCGGTAAGACAATTTTTTTTCTGTAGGGTAAAGGGGCCGATTTTTCTATTTTCAGTATTGACGGCCAAGTGCTAATTTTCTCATTAGTGTGTGGCCACTGGTGCATGAGGCCCTACCAATGCCTATTTTGCAGATGGTAATGGCTCACGTGCTAACCATGTGCTACTCGGTTAGTCTACAGCAATGTAGCCGCACTAACCAATCAGAGCAGAACACGTCCGCCCTCTGCTCCCAGACCCACCCCCAGCACTGGGAAAAAAATTCTTTTTAGCATGTGGGCAGTGCACATACATCAAAAAATTACCACGGGATGTCTCAGCGCGCCCTGCCATAAGGCAATTTTTGCTGTGGTAAGCATACGTTACTGATTAATGCAGCTTAGTAAAAGAAACCCAAAGTGTTCCCACATTAAGTTCACATTATCCAGTTAGAACGTGCTAACTCAGAACACATGAGCTGGATAATGCTGTCAAGTCTATTCATGCCCCATCTCCCCCCCCCCCCCCCCCAAAAAAAAAATAGCATATGATTAGTTTATGCAAACAGGCAAATTACTGCAATATGCTTTAACACACTTTTGTTGTCTTTATTTGTGTGCTTACTAAACGCTTGGGCTTAACGCCCTTTAATAAAAGGTCCCCTATATTCTCATGCCTCAGTTTTGCAAAGAATGTTTTGTCAGTTCGCTGATACCTGCATTACTAGTCTTACAATCAAGACTTTCCTAAGAACAATGAAAAGTTAACAAAACATGTTCCGCGGCATTATTAATTACAGCTGTGAGCTCACCCAGCTCTGGTTTGCAGAATGGATTTGTTTAGTGCTGGGAGGCTGAGTTTCAAGGAAGTTCAAAACAGTCATGGCAGGCAGAAGAACTGGATGAGCCAGCAGCCTTGAGTGACAACTACCAAGAACTGGTCAAGTTCCTTTTCAACAGTCTATCATCTTACATTAATGCTTAAGTACAAGGATTATCAGTCATCTGCATTTTTTAGAGACATTTCTGGTGCCTATTTAGATTTGAATGAAAACAAACTTTAGATGTTGTTATCATGTCATTTGTTCTCAGAAAACGTGTTCTTTCCAATAAAAAATATTCAATGCTATATACTTTAGTAAAGTTAACCCTAACTTCAAAAGCCTGTGTGACAACAATTTCCTCAACAAGGACTTACCCCCGGATTCTATATAGTGTGCCTAGAGTTATGAGTGGGTCTGTGCATAAATCTAGGCATATTTTATAACTATGCATATAGATTAATTGTTCTAACAAGCTGTTAAGCATTGTTATCAGCTCTTAACAAGCAATAATGAGTACTAATTGGCAAAAATTAGAATTTATGCACGTACATTGCTAAGTGTATTCTGTAATGTACTGCACCTAAATTCTAATGCGCGCAGGCAAAAAGGTGCGTCCTTAGGGGTGTAGAAGTGGGCATTTCATGGGCGTTCCAAAATCTACACCTGTTATAAAATATGCGCGGGGTACAAATGTAACAAAAAAAACCTACATGCAGCAATTTACGCCAGTTGGTATAAATGGATGCATGTAGATTTAGTTGCACGAACTACACTTAAGCGTATTCTAAGTACCGTGTGTAGATTTACATACGGTATTTAGAATACGCTTAGGCGTAATTGCCTAATGCACGTTAATTTTAGGTGCCATATATAGAATCAGGCCCTTAAGGAATAGTTTTGCAAAGAATATTTTGCATATATATATAGTTGTATACCTATGTTGAATGCTACTTATAAACTTTCCCCTACATAAAATTGCAACCAGAAGACAATTCTAGAACTGGGTGCCAGCACACTGAATGGTATTTCTATAATGGCATCTGTGCACCAAGATTCCATTCCAGAACACTAACGTAAATCCACATTTATGAGTCTACAGCTAGGCATGTCCACTAAGGCTATGTCAATAAGGTTAAGGTTATTTTATTTGATAGGCCACTTAAGGACAACCATTAAAGTGGGGGTACAAAAAATTACACCTGTACAAGTAAAACGATCAAGAAAACGAACACCAAACAAATATAAAAGAAAGTAGATATAATATTAAAGAAAACAACAGGAGAGGCAAAGCACCAACTTCCCGGCACTCAAGGCTGCCTGAATATAAGTGATCATGCCTAGTAATGTCAGCTCAGCATTATGACCTGGATGAAAGCCTGTTTGATGTGAATGGAGAACAGATTTTTCTTCAACGATGGCAGAAAGGTGCTCTAATAACAGGTGAAAATGTGTTCACTTAAATGGGACACTTTCGCCTGGATTTTATATATAGTGTTAAAAGTTGTTCATGTAAATTTGTACACATTCCCCAATTTACATGCACAATTTAATTGAGTAACAAGCCAATTAGCACTTATAATTGGATGCTAACATTCAATTATTGGCACAAATTAGCAACAATGTGGATTTATATTGCTAGTCACTATTCTATAAATATGCACATGTAAATCTTTTAGCGGGCAACTGAAAAGGGGGCATAGCTATGGGAGAAGCATGGGCCAGTCAGGGGCATTCAATAAAGATGCTATGTTATGCTATGCTATGCTGTGCTACAGTACTTATAACTCACAAAACTCCCAGCAAAAGCAGATTAAGAACAAAAAAACAAATACGATTTTTCATATTCCTCCAATCTTATTTTGAAAAAGAATATTGATAGGAACTAATTGAATAGTCAGAGGTATGGAATTCCAAATCTTTACTGAGAAATATGGAAAGGATCTTCTATAAACTGATGTTAATTTTTTACCCTTCATAGAACGAAAGGTCATAAGTAGATGAGAAAAATTAACCCTACAACTGATTAACCTAAATGAGACAAAAGAACCAAAATCTTCAGGAACCTGTATATACAATGTTTTTTTAAAACCATACAACAAATCTTAAAATCAATACGTGCTGTCACAGGGAGCCAGTGAAGCTTCAACAGCATAAGTACATACCTACGTAAGTATTGCCATACTGGGACAGACCAAAGGTCCATCAAGCCCAGCATCCTGTTTCCAACAGTGGCCAATCCAGATCACAAATACCTAGCAAGATCCTGAAAAAGTTCAATACATTTTATGCTGCTTATCCGAGAATTAAGCAGTGGATTTTCCCCAAGTCAATTTAATAATGGTCTATGGACTTTTCCTTTAGGAAACCATCCAGACCTTTTTAAAACCCCGCTAAGCTAACTGCCTTTACCACATTCTCTGGCAATAAATTCCAGAGTTTAATTACACATTGAGTGAAGAAAATTTTTCCTTGATTCGTATTAAATTTACTACTTAGTAGCTTCATCACATGCCTCCCTAGTCCTAGTATTTTTGGAAAGAGTAAACAAATAATTCATGTCTACCCGTTCCACTCCACTCATTATTTTATAAACCTCTATCATATCTCCCCTCAGCCATCTTTTCTCCAAGCTGAAGAGCCATAGCTACTTTAGCCTTTCCTCATAGGGAAGTTGTCCCATCCCCTATATCATTTTCATTGCCCTTCTCTGTATCTTTTCTAATTCCACTATATCTTCTTTGAGATACAGTGACCAGAATTGAACACAATATTCGAGGTGCGGTCACACCATGGACCGATACAAAGGCATTATAACATCCTTACTTTTGTTTTCCATTCCTTTCCTAATAATACCTAACATTCAGCACACTGAGCAGAGGGGTTTCAACGTATCATCGATAACAACGCCGAGATCTCTTTCTTGGTCGGTGACTCCTAATGTGAAACCTTGCATGACGTAGCTATAGTTCGGGTTCCTCTTTCCCACATACATCACTTTACACTTGCTCACATTAAACGTCATCTGCCATTTAGACGCCCAGTCTCATAAGGTACTCTTGTAATTTTTCACAATCTTCCCGCAATTTAATAACTTTGTGTCTTCAGCAAATTTAATTACCTCACTAGTTACTCCCATCTCTAGATCATTTATAAATATGTTAAAAAGCAGCAGTCGCAGCACAGATCCCTGGGGAACCCCACTATCTACCCTTCTCCATTGAGAATACTAACCATTTAACCCTATTCTCTGTTTTCTATTCTTTATTTTTGTTACATTTGTACCCCGCGATTTCCCACTGATGGCAGGCTCAATGCGGCTTACATGGGGCAATGGAGGGTTAAGTGACTTGCCCAGAGTCACAAGGAGCTGCCTGTGCCAGGAATCGAACTCAGTTCCTCAGTTCCCCAGGACCAAAGTCCACCACCCTAACCACTAAGCTGATATCATTTTAATTGTCAGGATTATTGAAATATGTAGCATAATTATTGATTATGCTGAATCAGATATACCCATATAAAAATACAGCTTTAAAAACATATTGAAACTGCAGCAATGAAACTGGCTTTCATGTCAAGTCCCTCTTTTCCCCTCCCTTTTCCTGGGAACTTCTGATAGCAGGGCTAGTCAATTACAAACACTTAACAGAGACAAAAGGTACTGGCTTCACAGAGATATAACTTCCTCTGCCCTCCTACCTAAAAGACCTAACAAGGACTGGTAACAAAAGCTGACTGGGTAGATCACCAAGACACCTCCAAAGATCAAAGATACAAGGAGACAGAAAGTCTGGAGAAGCGATTGAAGACAAAGGCTTCAGAGAAAACCATAAACAAAACATTTGCCTGTCATCAGATGTATACCTGCCCCCTCCCATCAGCTATCAGACAGGAAGATGCCAGGACATGTGCAGAAAGGAAAGACTTATAATGTAATCATGTGAACAGACTACATTAACCATAATGCCTTGCAAATTATCCAGTGCAAACCAGGAAGCAAGTGCAGAGGTTCATGTGATCATGTCCTGCTGCAACTTGCAATGTATAAAAGGCAGAAGTTGTTCCACACAGCTCTCAGATCTCTTCTACCCTGCTGCAGCCCTGATCGTCCCCCTGCCACTGCTACAGAGACTTTCCCTCCTCCTGCAACCATGTGCTTACCTCATGCTGCTTATGCTTTGTAACAAGGACTTGTAAGTAACTTATAACTATCTACTATAATAAAACACACCCTGAACGTTCTGAGGACAAAGGTTTCTGAACTCACAGCACAAGGGTTTGTAAGTTCATGGTGGTGAAGCCATCCCACTATGACTCGGAGCCCCGCCCTCACGTCAAACGTCATGATGTGAGTTCAGAACCTTAGCAAAAAGAACCTTCAGGGAGCGTTTAAAAATAAAAAAAAGTCAAGGAAAAACAAAAAACAAACAAGCAGGGGGAGCAGTAGGGAAACACACGGAGCGTGTTTCCCTACTCCTCCCCCAGGATGTGCAACACCCACCCCCTGCACCGCACAGCCCCCACAAAGCCACACACAGACACGACAAACCGCAAAAAAAAAGAAAAAAACCCAGCCAACACATGCTACAGGTGCAACAAACACACCCGCGCCCCCCCCCCAAGGCCACCCACGAAAATCCTGCAAAAAAAAAAAACCACGCAACACAATCCACATGAAGGAACCCCCACCTCTACCCACCCACCGACGTGTACCTTTGCCGCCGGCACCAAGAAACCCAAAACCCCACAAGAACACATCTGGCGTGATCTGCCGGCAGGGCTTATGTGCATCTGACGTCATGCACGTGCACGACGTAAGACGCACATAACTCCACCCTGCACAGCCTAGATGCAGAACATCAAGCGGCACTCAGCAGAGCCCATGACGAAGGACTTCTGCTGGCGGGATTTTGGGTACCCCGTGTAAATTTTAAAGGCCCTCTTTGCGCCCCAGGAATACCCTTCTCCAGGGACAAAGGGTCTGCGCTTCCACTATCTGTTGGGCCGCCTGCCTAAATTCTTTTGATATTCCATCCCAGTGATATTTCCGTTGTGGAGGCACCAGAAGGCGTAACTCTAGGATAATGCCCATGACCTTGCCCTTCTGTCTATCAGGATCTAAGTGAATCCTTGGTCATCTATGTTCCCACATATATTATGAGTCCTTAAATTAGTGCAAAGAGTGTGTATTATTTGTATGTGGCTTAGTTTGTAGTATAAATGACAGGTGGAGAATACTAGAAAATAGAGACAGAGATAGATTTCAGAAAGAAGGCTTTAATCTTACCAAGTTTTCAATCAAGTACAGACATCAAACAGATTCTGGGTTCAATAGCACAGAGCTCTGCCGTCCGAGAAGTGTTGGGGAAGGACTCCAACTCTATGTCAAAATCTTATCTCTTTTATAGCCCCAGATCCCAATGCAAGCAAATGGCAGGACCCATTTTTTCTAATATTTCACAATTTCTGAGATCATATTTTCCTATCCGGCCAGGTGCTTCCGTTCTAGCTATTGCCAGTTATTGTGCAATTTCCTCTTTTGTCAACATGTTTTCTCTTCTGCCAGAACATCTTATTTTTAGCATATCAGTTTCACTTCCTCTTTTTTTTTATCATCTTATGATCTAAGTTTCATCTTATAGAAAGACAAACTCCATTTTAATAAGTGCTACATTCAATTTGTACCTGATTTTGTTAAGACTCATCTATAAGGCCATTAGTAGGTTATCAGGCCTAGTCAGTGCTTTTCAGCTGTACAAAGCTATGTAGCTTGGCCCACCACTATTCCAGTGGATAGATCTTAAACTAGAACGCATATTAACTTGCAGGAAAAGCAAGTCCTTGCTCAGCCAGTCATAGATTTTTAAACCTAGCTGGTATTTTTACAGCCTGAGTCCTAAAATCTGGCCTTCCACCCTTCCGGTGGGCATCCAGTGAGGGCCTCTTGCTGTAGTATAATTATACATTCCCCACTTGTCACCCCCTCTGGAGAGGGGTGACACAAAGCTCGTCAAGCTTGTCATCATCCATTCCAGAAGGTGGTAAGCTATCAAACCAGAGGGGGAGCTTTGGTCTTACAAATTGTTAGAAGGTATGGTGCAAGATAGGAAACTTCATTCTCAGGTGATATATTATTTGGGCATATGGAATTCCCTTTTTATTACCCAACCCCTTGGGCCTTAATCTTGATGTTACCCTCTTGAGGTAATAGCAATTTCAGGTGGATCATACTAATAAACACTTTCAGGTCTTTCTATGGCTTCTATTATATCTGTTGCATAGCGCATGGACAGATAATCTAATGTATCTATCTCAGTGGTCTTGGGAAGGAATAGTGGTTTTGATTAAGCATTGTTATGGGCTCAACAAATATATGGTTAGTACTCTGATTGCAGGCTGTTTTAGGTTGTAGGTATTCAGAATCCTTAAACAAGTATGAGGTTGTCTTATACAGCAAAAAGGGTCAATCCTAGGAAAATTTATATTAACAAAGGTCATGCATGGATTTTGACATATGCATAATGACCTGGAAGTATGGGAAGCATTTTATATATCCGTTACCCCACTTGGAGCTTAGTCAAAGTTAAACAAATGCATAACTGGTTGATACTAACAGGGTTTACACCTACATTATGATCTCATAGCCAGTATTAGGGTTTGATGTTACCCTTGTATCTGAGCCATATCAACTTCAATTTAAATTACATAAACAGAAATAACGGGAAAACTCTTAGAAAAACAATTAGAACAAAAAAGGAAATAATAGGAAAATAAAAATAAACCTTTTCAATATCTAGACAGGATTACTGCTAAACTGAAAATAAAACGAAATATGAATCTATAATGTCCATAAACAGCAACAGTAAATCTCAAATTAAGTATCCGTTCTGAATTCTCTTTCATCGATCATGGTTGAGGCGGTGGAAGCGCTGAAGAATCTGGACGGAGATCTGGGTTTTCAGGCTGGCCTGCTGAAGGAAGTGGCCGGTCTTGAGATGGTTAAGCTGGTAACATCTGGTTCTGCGGCTGAGTAAACCCGTATATCTTTCACATGGACCCAAGACTTGTGGTCCAGTAGTTTGCAAGGTGTAAAGATTATTGCCACAACCTTGGGGGATCTAACATCATTTGGGCCTGGATAGATCTTGAAGACGTACTTACCAGGGATCTGAATAGATGTCAGATCACCAGTATCTGGTGTTGGATGCGAAGAGGAAGATATGATATAATGGGTAGTGAGCAACATCACCTAATATATATAATGACGGAACCTGGTAAGCAAGTGGTCTACAAATAAGCTCCAGACCTGTAACATGCTATAGAAAAATGAATTAGGGTAGTAATATATATATTGATTAGATCTAGAACCTGGTACAAGGTCAGTGGTTCAAAAGGCAGCTTCAGGGATAGCAAGTAGACCTAGAAATGAGAATGTGCTAAAAGTTTACAAAAACATGCAATGATTATCCTGATAGTAGAACATGCAGAGACATAACACATTCATACTCACGCATCTGCTAATGTACTCCAACATAGGGACCCAAAATAAAAATTACTAATTGGCGGAAAGCTCAACGCTTTTACTGCAAGTTACATTAGGAGAAAGCAAGACAAAAACTGCAAACAGAAATGCAACTAAAGAGTGGGTGTATAAGTGAATAAATACCTAGTGTCAGCTTACGTATGTATCCTACTCTAAAATAAAGAAAACTGTTTCCCCAGGGTAGGCTTCTACAACTAGGATTCTGCTCTACTGGTCGCCAAGATTCAACTCCATTGGCCATGATTCACTCCAATGGTAGAACCCTCAAAAGAGGGGAGGCTACTACCCCTGAAAGGGTCCAGGAAGCTGCGAAACAAGTTCCCTGAACTCGGAGAACAGATACACTATGGATTTTCGCTGGTTAGGAAGATTCTGCTCTATTCAAATGAAGATTCCACTCAATTCAACTAACCTCCACAGGATATTTTAATTTACAGCTAAAAATTTAGAATGAAGATTCTGCTCAATTCAACTGAAGATTCTACTCGATTCAACAAACCAAAATACACTTAAGAATTTAGATTCGCCCGAGTCACCTTGTACGCAATCACAACTAAAGTCTTAGACGTCTCTTTATTGCCCTCAGCGGTCATGTATACAAGTAACTCCTATGTGGGCAATAATACCGAATCCGCAGGCCACTCCGAAAATGGAATGGAATTCTGCTTTAAATCTAATAATTGAGATACCGTCATCCATTGAAGGATCACCTCCAATGGGTGTAAGCCCCAGGCATCGATATCAAACCCAATAGTTATAGCGTGACACTGGTATACAAGAAAATAGAAATAAAAAGCAGAATAAAAATATAGCCTATCCCAGGGAAGAGCCCCTGAAACAAACTGCAAAGATAGTAAAAATTTAATAGATCTTATTAAAAAAAGAAATTGAAAGAAAGAATTGTAACACTGAACACATGTAAGCTCTTGGGGGATGGCACCATAAAAGAGTCACTAGACAATATATTTTCCACTCAACAAAGCACGAGAAGGAAACTCAAAAGCATTATGGTACCGGATAGGTTGGAAGTAGCATCTAAACAGGAAAATGTAAGAGAAGCATATTCTTACACCAAAAACTTCCAATGATACGGCATGAAACATACATACTACTCAGTGACTGAAATGATATGTCTAAATGATGACAAACAGAACAGCTGCAGCATTAGAAGGAAAGAGAAGGTGGGTTGGGTTATAAAGAACCAACAGGAAATAACTGAAGAAGTGAAGCAACGCTGTATTCTCATGGCACACAGCCATCATCTTCTCAACCGGAAAGGTAAAACTTATTTTATATACATATCTATTAAGATAAAAGCAAAGAAATGTTTCTATATAGTACAGAATACTTCCACTATCATATAAGTTATATAAGGGGTTATCTAGCTCTTAATGTAACAATTAACCATTGTAATTTCAAGTAACTTTCTGTGTTGGATCCGAGTTCACAATGCTGTCGAGTAAAAACAGAAAACTTGTTATAAAGACTTACACAATTTAATTCTTTATGGAACCATATCATTTAAAAGTGATTGTCATTCTCAGGACGTGGAAATATTCATTAAGAAACATTATAACATAAGTCATTACTGCAAGTGTTAAAAATAAGCCAGTCCAGGCTGTATGCACTCGGAGGACAAAAACCACAATGCAAGCGAGGAAGTGCAGCATTTCCTGTAGATAACGTTATAATATAGTCAGGCTCACCGATTATTAAAATTATCAAAAAGCATCCTTCAAATGAGACATAAATATGAGGACAATTTATAATTTTGACAATCTATAATACTGTTCAAAACCAGGATTCAGAAACCCATGTTTCCTGAAGATAAACAGGCTTGTGGTATTATTTAAAGTCAAACCATTAACTAAAACGATATTTCTTTTAAACGAGTACGCCATTAAAACAGAGCACAAGAAACCAGAACTATATGAGTATCGGAAATGCAAAGCATATGAGAATCTTATCTAGAGAGTGAATGAGATCCCCTCATATCTAGCGCAGTATAACACAAACAGTAAAATGTCCATATATAGTACAAGCAATAGAATCTAATGGGCGGGGACAGCATAGCCCCTAGCTTATAACGAGAGCAAGATATAATCTATATAGCGTCTAAACAGCAAACTGTAAAGGTATGTTTCCTAATTATGTCACAATGAATACCCATTTCAAACTACAAATTCAGGGAAACCTCGGCAATTATATATGAAATTATGCACAGCTTGGGAGAAAGAAACATCTGCTGGCATTGTCAACAACAGGAAACCTTAATATAAAAGTGAATTCAGAACCGATTACACAAGCTAGAAGGGTCCAAAAGCAAATGTCAAATAGGAAAATAAATGACAAACCTTAAGCATTATTAATTGAAAGCATAACATTGTCCCAAAACAAATTGTAAATTAAAAGGGTGTGATAACAGCTACTAGGACAAGTACAAATTTAAAATTACAACTGAAAATAATAGCCAAGAGACCTTTTGCAAGGAAAAAGTATAGGTGGAAGCGAGATAAATTTAACAGTCTTACAGCCGAGGCTGTGACAGGAGAGAGGGGGTACAGAAAAAAGTGGCAAATTCACTCAGAGAAGCAGTAACAACGGGAGCTTAAGGCAGACAACTGTCAGGATTAGTGCAGGACTTTTAGCAAAGACAAAATACAAAGGTAGAAGGCTTAGAGCATAGTAACAGTTTCATATATAGTGAGTATGGCAAAAAGATGTCGAAAGTGGCAGAGACGGGGTCTATGCAGCGAAAATTAAACCCGGAAGCATCTTAAGTGGCTGCGGGGAACAGAGACAGAATACAGACCGGGACTTCTCAAGCGGAGATTTCTAATGTTATGAAAGTTTCAGACGGGGGGTTTCCAAAGCAGGCATAGAAATAAATGTGGTTTATCAAGTATAAAGCTGTATGACAGGAAGGAAGAGGGGGGGAAAGGAGTTATCAGAGCGGAAGATGGTTACAGCGTACGAACGGACAGCAAGCTCTCAAGGCATGAGACGCACTTGCAAAATAGAGACACCGGTTAACAATACTTAGAACTGGCAACAGACCTGTCATAGGGAATATTTATAATCAAAGAAATAACTGACAAAATGGTATGGCAGAGAAATAACTAACATAGAAGAAAACGTAACCTTACTGACAGATAGCCTGTATATAGGAGCAGGGAACATAGCCAGAAGAAAAGGAAGGTGCCGTAGCAGTAACCAACGGAGGCAAATACAAAGTACAGGGCAAGACGTTATTACAAAAGATTATGATAGATTCCAAAGCTAGAGATTAGTAGATACGAGAGGAAGAAAATGCAGAGAAGAGGAAGGAAGTGGGCACCACCCAAGGTGGGGGTTCTGTGGGCTGTCAGTTTTGAAGAGTAGTTCAGAAAACACACGGAATGATTTTAAAGGAGGGATATAGGATTTCAGGGAACTGCAGTGAATAGGAGCGCAGACAAAAGTAGGAACACAAGATCTACAGGTAGGGATGGAGGGAAACATAACGGGGATAAACTTCAACATACACTGAATAGCCTAAAAAGACAGAAGAAGCTTCGCTCAAGGGAGAACGGAGACTTAAGACACGAAATGTCAAGGCGTTAGGCTAAGAATAGCCAGCATGAGACCGCTAATGACAATCGTGGCGAAACGAGAAAAAACAGCCAGCATCTGCTAGGCGTGGTCTCCCAGCCTAGAACCTAGATGCCACTCATACCCTTACACACACCAAACACTCGAAAGGGACAGTATATAGATGATGAATAAAAGAAGAGATATAAGGACAGTTATCAGATGGACAGAATCACAAAAGGACAGGAACAGAGAAACAAGTGCGGCAGTCCAGCGCTGGAGAATAAGGCGTTAAGGGAACAAAGGAAGAAGGCAGAAAAATAGAAGAGTATTTGAGGGAGGGGTGAGAAAAAGAACGGACAGAATACCAGTGCCCAGTACCCCTCAAATGGGCAATGTCCGTGAGAGGCAGGAAAAGAAAAATAAGGAAAGACAGAGAAAGGACATCATAGGGGGGGGGGAATATGAGAGAAAAAGAGAAAGGAATATTGAGTGACAGAAATAAAGCATTGAACGCACAGATTAAAGTATCCCCTCTTGCGTTCAAATGGCGGGCGGGAAGGTAAGCGGTACCAGTCAGCGATCGGGAGTCACCAAATGTAAATTTTAAAGGCCCTCTTTGCGCCCCAGGAATACCCTTCTCCAGGGACAAAGGGTCTGCGCTTCCACTATCTGTTGGGCCGCCTGCCTAAATTCTTTTGATATTCCATCCCAGTGATATTTCCGTTGTGGAGGCACCAGAAGGCGTAACTCTAGGATAATGCCCATGACCTTGCCCTTCTGTCTATCAGGATCTAAGTGAATCCTTGGTCATCTATGTTCCCACATATATTATGAGTCCTTAAATTAGTGCAAAGAGTGTGTATTATTTGTATGTGGCTTAGTTTGTAGTATAAATGACAGGTGGAGAATACTAGAAAATAGAGACAGAGATAGATTTCAGAAAGAAGGCTTTAATCTTACCAAGTTTTCAATCAAGTACAGACATCAAACAGATTCTGGGTTCAATAGCACAGAGCTCTGCCGTCCGAGAAGTGTTGGGGAAGGACTCCAACTCTATGTCAAAATCTTATCTCTTTTATAGCCCCAGATCCCAATGCAAGCAAATGGCAGGACCCATTTTTTTCTAATATTTCACAATTTCTGAGATCATATTTTCCTATCCGGCCAGGTGCTTCCGTTCTAGCTATTGCCAGTTATTGTGCAATTTCCTCTTTTGTCAACATGTTTTCTCTTCTGCCAGAACATCTTATTTTTAGCATATCAGTTTCACTTCCTCTTTTTTTTATCATCTTATGATCTAAGTTTCATCTTATAGAAAGACAAACTCCATTTTAATAAGTGCTACATTCAATTTGTACCTGATTTTGTTAAGACTCATCTATAAGGCCATTAGTAGGTTATCAGGCCTAGTCAGTGCTTTTCAGCTGTACAAAGCTATGTAGCTTGGCCCACCACTATTCCAGTGGATAGATCTTAAACTAGAACGCATATTAACTTGCAGGAAAAACAAGTCCTTGCTCAGCCAGTCATAGATTTTTAAACCTAGCTGGTATTTTTACAGCCTGAGTCCTAAAATCTGGCCTTCCACCCTTCCGGTGGGCATCCAGTGAGGGCCTCTTGCTGTAGTATAATTATACACCCGCCAGCAAAACTAAGACACGGTAGGCTGGAATGACGGCGGGAGGGGGGGGGAGCAACGCGTGGCGGCAGCGGGTGCATCACGCGGAGGAAGCGGAGACGGAACACAACAAACAACCCCAGAAAGCAGCCTCCGCTTCCTTCGAAATTCAACACAATACAATCCCCCACCCAAAATGAAAGAAAAAACACACACACACACTCTCACAACAGGCACCGCTCCATGAAACCCCAGCCCCCACCCCCACACACAATCAAGCACTCATCTGGCAGCGGTCCCAGAACCCACCACCCAAAAAACAAAACAAAACACTTACTCTTAATTGGCCACAACTCCTCAACGCACCCCCCCCCAACAGACACACACACACTCACTCACTCTGTAATCTGGCAGCACTTCCTCAAACCCCTGCCCCCCCCCCCCCCCCACACTCATACTCTCATTTTGCAACAGTTCCTGAACACCCCCCCCCCCCCCAACACACACACTCACTCTCTCATCTGGCAGCGCTTCCTGAACCCCACCACACACACACTCTCTCATGTGGAAATGCACAATAAACACACCCTCACACACACACTCATCAACTGCCAGCGCTTCCATAACCAATCCCCAAACCCCTCTTCTTCCCTGCTGAAACCCCAAACACACACACACCCCGACACCCCTACAACACACACACACACTCTCTCTCTAACTATGGCAGCGCTTCCCCCAAACCACTCTCTCACATCTGGCAGCGCATCCTAAAACCCCGTACACACACACACTCTGTCACTCATCTGGCAGCGCTTCCTGAAACCACTACTACTACTACTACTACTACTTAGCATTTCTATAGCGCTGCCAGGGTTACGCAGCGCTGTACAAGTTTAAACACGGGGAGGGACAGTCCCTGCTCAAGAGAGCTTACAATCTAACGGTAATAGACTGCGCAGTCAGTGTAGGTAACAGGAATGGGGAAGGTGGTTAGGCGCCAAAAGCAAGGGAGAAGAGATGGGCCTTGAGTAAGGACTTGAAGATGGGCAGGGAGGGCGCATGGCGTATGGGCTCAGGAAGTCTGTTCCAGGCATAAGGTGCTGCGAGGCAGAAGGGGCGGAGTCTGGAGTTAGCGGTGGTGGAGAAGGGTACAGATAGGAGTGATTTGTCCTGAGAGCGGAGGTTACGGGTGGGAACATACGGGGAGAGGAGGGTAGAGAGGTAATGGGGGGCAGCAGATTGAGTGCACTTGAAGGTCAATAGAAGAAGCTTGAACTGTATACGGTAGTGGATTGGGAGCCAGTGAAGCGACTTAAGGAGGGGGGTGATATGAGAGTATCGGTTCACGCGGTAGATAAGACGTGCGGCGGAATTTTGGACAGATTGAAGGGGGGATAGGTGGCTAAGCGGGAGGCCAGCGAGGAGAAGGTTGCAATAGTCAAGACGAGAGGTAACGAGTGAGTGGACGAGGGTGCGGGTGGTCTGTTCAGAGAGGAAGGGGCGAATTTTGCTAATATTATAGAGGAAGAAGCGACAGGTCTTAGCTGTCTGTTGGATATGGGCAGAGAAGGAGAGGGAGGAATCGAAGATGACTCCGAGATTGCGTGCTGAAGAGACGGGGAGGATGAGGGTGTTGTCAACAGAGACGGAAAGTGGGGGAAGAGGAGAAGAGGGTTTGGGTGGAAAGATAAGGAGCTCAGTCTTTGCCATGTTCAGTTTCAGATGCCGGTTGGACATCCAGGCAGCGATGTCGGAAAGGCAGGCTGAAACTTTGGCCTGGGTTTCAACTGTGATGTCGGGAGTGGAGAGGTAAAGCTGGGTGTCATCGGCATAGAGATGGTACTGGAAACCATGACATGAGATCAACGAGCCAAGGGAAGAGGTGTATATCGAGAAGAGAAGCGGTCCAAGGACAGATCCTTGGGGAACCCCAACAGAGAGCGGGATGGGGGTGGAAGAGGAGCCATTAGAAGATACTCTGAAGGTGCGTTGGGAAAGATACGAGGAGAACCAGGAGAGGACGGAGCCCTGGAACCCAAATGAGGACAGTGTGTCAAGAAGTAAATTATGATTGACGGTGTCAAAGGCGGCGGATAGGTCGAGGAGGATGAGGATGGAGTAATGGCCTTTGGATTTGGCGAGGAACAGGTCATTGCAGACTTTAGAGAGTGCTGTTTCTGTCGAGTGTAGTGGGCGAAAGCCAGATTGAAGCGGGTCGAGGACAGCCTGAGAGGAGAGGAAGTCAAAGCAACGGCTGTGGACAGCACGCTCAAGTAATTTGGAGAGGAAGGGTAGAAGAGAAATGGGGCGGTAGTTGGAGGGACAGGTGGGGTCAAGTGATGGTTTTTTGAGAAGTGGTGTGACTACTGCGTGCTTGAAGGTGTCAGGGACAGTAGCAGTGGAGAGAGAGAGGTTGAGGATGTGACAGATTGAGGGGATAACTGTAGGAGAGATGTTGGTAAGCAGATTGGTGGGAATGGGATCCGAGGAACAGGTGGTGCACTTGGAGGAAGAAAGAAGGCGAGCAGTTTCCTCTTCGGTGATCTCAGGGAAGGAGGAAAAGGAGGCCGGGTTAGGTTGGTTGAGGGAGTGGGTTAAGAAGTCACAGGGAGGAGAAGGCTTGGAAGTGAATTCAAGGTTGATCTTCTGCACTTTATCGCGGAAGTGGTCAGCTAGTGATTGAGGAGAGAGTGAGGGAGGGGTGGGAGCGGAGGGTACTTTAAGTAGGGAGTTGAGAGTGGCAAAGAGGTGACGAGGGTTGGAGCCAAGAGAATTGGTTAATTGAGAATAATATTCCTGTTTGGCAAGGAATAGGGAGGATTGGAAGGAGGATAGCATGAATTTGTAATGGGTGAAGTCTGATAGGGTGCGAGATTTCCTCCAGAGTCGTTCAGCAGATCGGGTGCAGGAGCGAAGGTAACGGATGCAGGGGGTTAACCAGGGCTGCGGATTAGTGCGCTTAGTGGGGCGAGAGACAGATGGTGCTAGGGTATCCAGAGCGGTGGAGAGAGTTTCATTGTAGGTAGAGACAGCCGTGTCGACAGATTCAGAAGACGAGATGGAAGGGAAGAGATTGGAGATGTGGGAGGATAGGGTAGGGGGGTCGACAGCTTGGAGATTCCTGAAAGGCGTGGTTATAGTTGGGCGAGGTTGAGGGGGAGGGTGATGAAGTGTGAGGGTAATTAGGTGATGATCTGAGATAGGAAGGACTGAGGTGCAGAAATTGGAAGGTGAGCAGGAAGAGACGAGAACGAGGTCGAGACAATGGCCATCACGGTGAGTAGGGGTGGTAGAGCATAGTCGGAGGTTAAAGGAGGATATCAGAGTAAGGAATTTAGAAGCGTAGGCATTGGATGGGTTGTCAACGTGAATGTTAAAATCACCAAGAATGAGGGAAGGAGATGCGGGATCAAGAAAGACGGTGAGCCAAGCGTCGAAGTCAGTAAGGAATGAAGAGAGGGGTTTGTCAGGGGGGCGGTAGATGACTGCAACTCTGAGTGGTAATGGATGGAATAGCCGGATGGAGTGAGCTTCGAAGGACGAGAAGCAGTGAGACTGCGGTAGGAGGAGGGGTTGGAAACTACAGGAGGGTGAGAGAAGTAGCCCGACGCCTCCACCGCGGCCATCTGGGCGGGGAGTGTGGGAGAAGAGATAGCCTCCATGACAGAGGGCCGCGACTGAGGCAGAGTCGTCAGGGGAGAGCCAGGTTTCAGTTAGGGCGAGCAGTTGGAGGGAACGAGAGATGAAGAGATCGTGGGTGAAGGCCAGTTTGTTGCCGATCGAGTGGGCATTCCACAAGGCACATGAGAAGGGGAGGGAAGAGGGGGGGAGGAGGGGAATAGGGACGAGGTTGGAGACATCACGGAAGCGTTTGAATGGAAAGGAGGAGGACAGGTGGGGGGGGCCTGGATTAGGGTTAATGTCTCCCGCGGATAGCAGGAGGAGGAGCAAGAGAGTGCGGAGGAGGGTGGGGGAGGTCGGGGCGACGAAGGCGACGAAGACGGGGTGCACATAGGAGGAATGGTGAAGGGTTAATGGTAGGAAGGAGATGTTGGAGATTAAGGGCTAGGAAGGAGGAGGGGGACAGGAGAGATGGTGAGGTGGTGAGGGATGCCGTAGCGGGCAGGATGGGAGGGAACACAGGAGGGCAATGGGTTCCAGCGGTAGACAGCGGTAAGGGGAGGGGAAAAAGATTAGGAAGGGACAGGGCAAGGAAGAAGATGTGGACAGGGGCCATAAGTAGTGGTTACAGTGTGACAGGTGTAAGTGTAGTGACAGAGCGAAGAGCCGGAGGCTTGGAATTGGTGGGATTGATGTACTGGAGAGTGGGTAAGTGCGTGGCTGGCAGGTTAGGAGGCAGGCAAGTGTGGCAGTGGCTGCAAGCTTGTAGGCGGGGTGAAGCAGGCTGGTGCGGATGGACAGGAACGAGCAGGGAGAGGCAGGTGGGCTGGAACAAGCAGTGAGGCAGGTAGGTTGACAAGTTAGCAGGTCAGCAGGTAAATCAGTGGGAGACAGGTTAGCGGGCGGGTTGGGGCATGCTGGTGCCGATGGATAGGAATGAGCAGGGAGACGCTGGAGAGCAGGTAAGTTAAGGGCTGACAAGTTAGCAGGCGGGCTGGAGCATACTGATGCAGGAGGACAGGAGTGAGCAGGGAGAAACTGGAGAGCAGGTATGTCAATGGCTGGTGAGTTAGCGGGCTAGTAAGCTAGTAGGCAAGTAAGTCAATGGCTGACAAGCTAGCAGGTTGGCTGGAGCAGCTGGTGCGGATGAATAGGAACGAGCATGGAGAAGCTGGAGCAGGCAGTCTGGAGCAGATGGACTGAGACAGGCAGGGAGAAGCTGGTTCAGGTGGATTGGAACACGCTGGAGCAGATGAGCTGGAGCAGGCAGGCTGGAGCAGGTACTGGAATAAGTAGGGAGAAGCTGGTTCAGGCGGACTGGAACACGCTGGAGCAGATGTGCTGGAGTAGGTAGGCTGGAGCAGGTGTACCGGAGCAAGTAGGCTGAAGCAAGCAAGGAGAAGCTGGAACAGTCGGACTGGAATGCTGGAGCAGGTGTACCGGAGCAAGTAGGCTGAAGCAAGCAAAGAGAAGCTGGAACAGTCGGACTGGAATGCTGGAGCAAACAGGGAAGCTGGATCGGTGGACTGGAACA
The DNA here is from genome assembly GCF_901765095.1 of Microcaecilia unicolor. Taxonomy (NCBI): domain Eukaryota; kingdom Metazoa; phylum Chordata; class Amphibia; order Gymnophiona; family Siphonopidae; genus Microcaecilia; species Microcaecilia unicolor. The sequence continues at coordinate 297,035,434 of NC_044032.1, forward strand.
AGCTGGGATTGGAGCAGGTGTATCGGAGCAAGTAGGCTGAAGCAGATGGGCTGGAACAAGAAGGGAGAAGCTGGAACGCTGGAGCAAACAGGGAAGCTGGATTGGTGGACTGGAACAAGATGGGATCATGCAGACTGGAACGAGCTTGGAGCAGGCGGACTGGAACACACTAGAGCGTTTGGACTGGAACAAGCAGGCTGGAGTAGATGGACTGGAACAAACAAGGGGGACGCTGGATCGGCGAACTGGAACAGGATGGGCTCAGGCGGACTGGAACAAGCTGGGAAACTGGAGGGCCGGAACAATCTGGGGTCAGGCGGACCGGATCGGAACAAGCCAAGCTGGGATCAGGCGGACTGGAACACGGTAGACCGGCTGGATTGCAGCAAGCAGGGGGGAGCTGGATCAGCGGACTGGAAGAAGCTGGAACCGTCAGACTGTAGCAGGCAAGCGGAGAGAGGCAGGTTTGGGTGGACCAGGGAAAGCTGGAGTAGCTGGGGTGTTCTCAGAGCAACCGAGCAACTGAGCTGGGCTGCCCTCAATCAGCAAACGAGTTTTGCTGGAGCGTTAATACTTCCTCCTGATGCAGGGAGATTTGCTGATCCGTGGTGCCTGTGGTGCCTGTGGACTGCTTCGTTGTGCACCGACAGCCCCACACACACACGCACTCACTTAATAATCTGGCAGCCGTCCCTAACCCCCCCCCCCCTCCACACACACACTCACTATCATTTGGCCCTGCTACCTCAAACTCCCCCCCCCCCCCCAAACACACACACTCACTCTCTCTTCTGCAAGTGCTTCATGAACCCACGCCACAAACACACACACACTCATCTGACAGTCACACAATCACTCACACACTCGCTTGGTTTCATACACTCAGTCTCACAGAGCATCTCAGTATCACACACACTCTCTCTCACGCACACACTGAATCTATGTGAAACACACTCACAATCACACTGTGTCTCACATACGCACTTGCACACACTCTCATTCTCACACATACACTCACACCCACACTCTCTCTCTTACACACACACACACACACACACACACACACAAACACTTTCACTCTCTCTCTCACACACACTCACTCTCACATACACTCTCCCAAACATACACACTCCGAGGACAACCTTGCTAGTGCCCGTTTCATATGTGTCAGAAACGGGCCTTTTTTACTAGTAATTCATATTTAAACCTGTTGCCTTGCTTTAAAAGCACAGATTCTCTGTAAGAACTACCTCTCACTTGCAATATTATCTACATGATTTGTATTTTAAATAAATGGTCTTTACGTCCTGAATACATGTCTTTTTAAAACTTGCACTGCAGGTTAATGCACAATAGTTAATTCCTCTCATCATTGCAATTGTGAGTCTCATCACCTTAATAGGTGAATAAATTCTTTTTAAAGTTAAAAGTGCACAGCCTTTGTGTGAAACCACATGGTCGGACCACATGCTCTTAAAAGCTTATAAATATTAGCGAGTGCCCTGGAGCAATATCCCCAAGTATAAATTCTTATTACATAACCAGTTTTTAATCTACAATAGGACACTACCTCCTAACCCATGACTCTCCAATTTCTTCTGGAGTCTTTCATGAGGTACTTTGTCAAACGCCTTTTGAAAATCCAGATAGACAATGAGGGGCATAATCGAACGCGATCGCCTATCTCCATGGGCGTCTATGTCCGAAAACGGGTACGTGAAGAGGCGAGACAGAAAGTATTTTCGAAAAAATTGACATTTTTCAGCTGGGCGTTTGTTTTTTTTTAGCGATAATGGAAACTAAAAACGCCCAGCTCAAAAACGTCCTAATCCAAGCCATTTGGTCGTGGGAGGGCCACGATTCGTAGTACACTCGCCCCCCTGACATGCCAGGACACCAACTGGGCACCCTAGAGGTCAGTGTGGTGGACTTCAGACAACACTCCCACATGCATAGCTCCCTTACTACGGGTGCTGAGCACCCAACCCCCTCCCCCAAAACCCACTACCCACAAATGTACAACACTACCATAGCTCTTAGGGGTGAAGGGGGCACCTACATGTGGGTACAGTGGGTTTTGGAGGCCTCCCATTTACCAGCACAAGTGTTACAGGTGGGGGAATGGGCCTGGGTCCACCTGGCTGAAGTGCACTGCGGTACCCACTAAAAGTGCTCTAGGGACCTGCATACACGCAGGCCTCTAGAACTTGTTGCTGCTATATAACATTGGCACACCAGTTGACACCTGAAGACTAATCTCTCCGAAAACATCCTTTATTGGAATAAACACGCTTACTCACAGTTAACTGCAGATCAGAGGTTGTGCCCCACTGGCAACGAGTCTCCCTGGTACTGAGATTAGCAGTAGGTCAGAGCTGGCAGAATGGTGTACAATGCCCTCTTTCAGCCACATTCAAGGTAAGAACTAAGTTCTGTAACGTGGCTAACACGTGAAAGGGATCTAAAACTGGCTTACAAAAATGGCCACTACCTCATGGACTACCGGAAACAAAACAGGGCACACTCTGACCCAGTAAGCTGAGGGAAAAGCACCATGGAAGTACAGCCTACCAACTACCAACATCGTGAGCATTTGCCACAAGCTAGTGGAATCACGGAGCCCAATAATCTACACCCACCACAATGCATTGCTGATGTGACTCTGCAGTGCGCATAACAGAAAGGTTGTCACACTCACCCGAGAGCCACATCAGAACCAGGGAAAGGATGTCACAGGATAGAACACATTCTGCTGTCATGGAGGTGGGTACGGCATTTGAGGCTGCCACAGAGGCTGGAAAAAAAGTTTTTAAAGTGGGTTTTTTTTGGTGGGAAGGGGTTAGTGACCACTGGAGGAGTCCGGGGAGGTCATCCTCGATTCCCTCCAGTGGTCATCTGGTCAGTTAGGGCACTTTTTTGGGACCTGTTCGTGAAAAAAAGGGTCCAAAAAAAGTGATCCAAAATTGCGGTCAAAACGCCTTTTTTTTCGATTATCAGCTAAAGATGCCCATCTCAGTTCCGCCTTCACCATGCCTGTGACACGCTCCCATCAACTTTACCCATTTCCTCGACGGATTGCAGTTGGAAACGCCCAAAATCGGCGTTCGATTATACCGATTTGGGCGCCCACGGGAGAAAGACGCCCATCTCCCGATTTGGGTCGCAATATAGGCGTTTTTCTCTTTCGATTATAAGCAGGAATAGCAACCAGCTCGCCTTTATCCATATGCTTTTTCACCCCTTCAAAGAAATGTAATAGATTGGTGAGGCAAGATTTTCCTTCACTCAATCAATGTTAGCTTTGTCCATTAATCCATCCTTTTCAATATGATCTGCAATTTCGTTCTTTATAATAGCCTCTACCATTTTGCCCAGCACCGACGTCAAGCTCACTAGTCTATAATTTCCTGTATCCCCTCTGGAACCTTTTTTAAGTATCAGCGTTACATTGGCCACCCTCCAATCTTACAGAACCACATACGATTTTAAAGATAAATTATATTTTACTAACAATAGTACTGCCAGTTCATTTTTCAATTCTATAAGTACTCTGAGATGAATATCATTTGATCCAGGAGATTTGCTACTCTTCAATTTGTCAAATTGCCCCATTATATCCTCTAGGTTTATAGAGATTTCATTCGGCATCTCCGACTCGTCAGCTTTGAATACTATTTCTGGCATTGGTATTTCTCCCAAATCTTCCTCGGTGAAAACCAAAGCAAAGAATTCATTTAGTCTCTCTGCTATGGCTTTGTCTTCCCTGATTGCCCCTTTTACCCCTTGATCATCTAGCAGTCCAAAAAAGTTTTACTATCCAGATTATTTTCGAAAGAGAAAGACGCCCATATTTTGACCCAAATCGGGAGATGGGCGACTCCAACTGCAGTCTGTCGCGGGAACAGACAAAGTTGACGGGGGCGTGTTGGAGGCGTGGTGAAGGCGGGACTGGGGCGTGTTTATCGGCCGAGGAGAGATGGGCGCGCTCCGCCAATAATGGAAAAAAGAAGGGCGACAGAAGCGAGAATTTGGGTCACTTTTTTTGCACCCTTTTTTTTCACAAACAAGTCCCCAAAAAGTGCCCCAACTTCCCAGATGACCACCGGAGGGAATCGGGGATGACCTCCCCTGACTCCCCCAGTGGTCACTAACCCCCTCCACCCAAAAAAAAGCACTTTAAAAACTTTTTTTCCAGCCTTTATGCCAGCCTCAAGTGTCATACCCAGCTCCCATCACATCAGTATGCAGGTCCCTGGAGCAGTTGCTAGTGGGTGCAGTGGACTTCAGGCAGGTGGACCCAGGCCCATCCCCCCCTACCTGTTACACTTGTGCTGCTAAATCGGAGCGCGCTCCAATCCGCCCCCAAAACCCACTGTGCCCACATCTAGGTGCCCCCCTTCAGCCATAAGTGCTATGGTAATGGTGTAGAGTTGTGGGCAGTGGGTTTTGGGGGGGATTGGGGGGGGCTCAGTACCCAAGGTAAGGGAGCTATGGACTTGGGAGGTATTTTAATTTTTTTCTAATTGTTACAAGTGCCCCCTAGGGTGCCCAGTTGGTGTCCAGGCATGTGAGGTGGACCAGTGCACTATGAATCCTGGCCCCTCCCATGACCAAATGCCTTGGATTTCTTCGTTTTTGAGGTGGGCGCCTTCGGTTTCCATTATTGCCTGCTAAGTGAAAGCCTGCTAAGCCTGCTAAGTGAAAGCCTGCTAAGTGTACACAATCCAGGAAGGAACTAAGCCATAAGGGTTTGTGTAGCTGCATCTCTCCCCTTCTTACTCTCTCTCGCTCCTCCTCCTCTGGTCTGCCATCTTCCGCTTCTCTTCCTGCTTTCCATCTTCATAACACCAGGCTTCCCAAAGCAGATTACACTAGTTAACATAAAGTTTAATTTATCAGGAAACAGGATATCCTCACTGAAATTTGGCCATCTGTATAATATTGAGCAGTGTAGAAAAATGAGCACAAAATACAGAGTTTTTTTTAGTGCTGTTTCTACCAGCTACAATAATTTTTAAAGCTATTTTAGTGATATTCAATTGTCATTTCATGATATTTATATCTACATATGGGACGCTTTCAAATAAATAAAAAAGCTGTCAAATAAGTTAAAATAAAAAATATTTTGCCCTCCACCTTTTAATGCACTACCTACCCAACTGGAACAGCTTAAACATTTTAGGATGGACCATGCATAGGCAGTTCCTTACTTCTAATAATCATTTTTTATATTGTTTTGGGTCAAAAGGCTAGATAGCCTCACCCAGTCTCCTGTTTTGTCTAACCTCCTTGCCTTCAACCCCCCTCCCTGTGTCCAGTACCCTCTGTTTCCCCTCTCTCTCTCCCCCCTGCCACCATCAATCCCCCTCCCCAAGTCCAGCATCCGGTTTCCCCTTTCTCTCTCCACTGCCATCAATCCCCCTCCCCAAGTCCAGCACCCTCTGTTTTCCCTCTCCCTCTCTCTGCTGCCACCATCAATCCCCCTTCCCAAGTCCAGCATCCTCTGTTTCCCCTTTCTGTCTCCACTGCCATCAATCCCCCTTCCCAAGTCCAGGATCCTCTGTTTCCCCTTTCTCTCTCCACTGTCATCAATTCCCCTCCCCAGGTCCAACATCCTCTGTTTCCCCACTGCCACCATAAATCCCCTCCCCGAGTCCAGCATCCTGTTTCCCCTCTCTCTCTCTCTGCTGCCGCCATCAATCTCCCTCCCTGAGTCTAGCACCCTCTGTTTTCCCCCATTACTGCTGACGCTGCCACCTGAACCGTCAAGCCTGCTCTGTTTAGCTGTTCCCTACAGCGATAACAGGCTGCTTGCCTGAGCCGGCGTTGGATCCTCCGCACCTCGACGCAAGTGTACTTTCTGTTTACGTGAGGGTGGGTCACGCAAGCAGAGGGAAGGATCCAACACCGGCTCGCTCAAACAAGGAAGGCAGCCAGTGAGCATGTTATTGCTGCAGGGGCTGCTAAAGAGTAGGCTTGACAGTCCGGGAGGGGAGGGAGGGGGGTTGGAAGAGGGAGAAGAACAGAAAGTGGTCTTGCACTTGCTGGAATGGTGGGGTGAGAAGGAACGGAAATGGAGGGGAGAAAGTTACTGCAAATTTTTTTTTTAAATCTTTGCTGCAGTGTGCCGACCATGCCGGTAACTGCATAGGCGCCATTTTTTAAAAAATCCATTTGGGGGAGTGACCACTCCCCCTGCGCCCCACCTAGCTACGCCACTGCTCAGTTCCCCAGGACCAAAGTCCACCACCCTAACCACTAGGCCACTCCTCCACATCCGAGTTGTACTCCTGGATGTCTTTGTTTTGTTCCAATATGGCTCAAAGCTGTCCAAGCCTTAGGAACGCCCAAGTCCCACCTCGAATACGCCTCCGATACACCACCTTGAGATTTGGATGTCTTTGCGACAGACTTCTGACAAAGACATCCAAAATGCGGTTTCGATTATACCGATTTGGACGTCTCTGTGAGAAGGACATCCAAGTGCCGATTTATGTCACTTTTTGGATGTCCATCTCTTTCGAAAATGAGCCTGATAGTATACTACTTACAATGTCAACACAATCTGTAATAGAACAGTTTAATTGATAGTGAAGGGTAAAGCAAAGGTGGAACATATAGATAGGTAAGAGAGTAAGAATAGTTATAAAGTAAGGTGACTAATTTAAAGATGGTTGCATATAAGGTCAGAGAGATGGTTAAATATTATCTCAGCTAGGGTAGGAGTGGATAAACATGTCCTGATGCAGTATATGCAGCCCGAGTCACTCCTTGTGTGTGCGAGTGAGACTAACAAGATTAGTTACTTCTGGTTGAAGAGCCAAGCTTTCACCTACTTCCTGAAGTACAGATAGTCTATGAAAAGTATCTACCATGAAGTGGTGTATCTGTGTTGTAGTCTGCAGCACAATACAAATGGTGTTGAACATCACACCATCATTGTGGCACAGGGCCTCACTTCACTAACTATAGCAGAGAATAATATATGCACTGAAATCCTTCAGACCAGTTGGCAGTGGAGGAGTAGCACAGAGAAGTTGTGCACCTGGGAATATGGGATTCAAATCCTACTTCTTTCATTGATATATATATATTTTTTTTTACAAAGCCATGCTAGTGATTCCTGCATGGCAAATGAGAGGAAGCCCATTCAGTTCCTATGTGCTTCCTCTCATTTGTTGTGTGAGAATTGGTAGTGCAGCTTTGTCAAAGAAGTCCTCTGTGTTCTTGAGCAAGTCACTTCACCCAACTTTGCCTAAGGCACAGCTTAGACGTGAGCACATTTGAGCAGGCAAACAATGCATGTACCTGAATACAATTCATCTTAACCTTGGATTTGGAAATGACAAGCAATGCATCTAAAAATACAGTAATGCACCCCAGAAACTTCCATTGCTAGTTATCCAAACACCAGCCCATGCTTGAGAAATGTCATTAAAAAGAGCTAGGAAAATGATCTGGGGAAATGTCATGAGCAAGAGATCTTCCAAAGCAGCATACTAGTAGGCCAGATGCTTTCTGCTTCTTTCTAAACAAAGATAGGCAAACATCCAGCTGCAAGGAGAGTTTTGCCTCAGCTATCCATGTGGGAAAGAACTTGTTTACTTTTTCCAAACATACAAGGATTAGGGGGCACGCAATGAAGATACTAAGTGGTAAATTTAAAACAAATCAGAGAAAATATTTATTCACTTAATGTGTAATTAAATTCAAATTTGTTGCCAGAGAATATGGTAAAAGCAGTTAGCTTAGCAGGGTTTAAAAAAGTTTTGGATAATTTCATAAAAGAAAGACGAAAAGCTATTTTTAAGATGGACTTGGGAAAATCCACTGTTTATTTCTAGGATAAGCAGCATAAAATCTGTTTTATTCTTTTGGGATGTTGCCATGTACTTCTGACCAGGATACTGGGCTTGATGGACCTTCGATCTGTCCCAGTATGGTAACACTTATTTATTTATTTATTTATTTAGATTTTGCTCGCACCTTTTTCAGTGGTAGCTCAAGGTGAGTTACATTCAGGTACACTGGATATTTCTCTGTCCCAGGAGGGCTCACAATCTAAGTTTGTACCTGTTCTTAACTGTGTCCTGCACAATATGTACCAAGTAGGATGGCATAGTGTTTAAAAGGTGCAAAATGTAGCTCTAAGGCAACAACAGAGTGCTGAGATGTAGAAGTTGCAATGTCTAGAAAACCTGGGACATCCTAAGTTCTAGTTGCAAATAATAACATTGGTGTGTCTTTTGGTGTCTTCCGCTGGTGTTTGTAAGAATATAAAATAATAAACTTACAGAACTTCAGCTCATGCTGCTGTTAGGAGAATTAAGAGACAAGCATTCAGTGGTTTTCCTCAACTCTCATACTGGCCAAGTATGCACTATCTCAGTCATGCTCTTTGTTGCAGCTTGTCTGCTCCACGTCATATACAGAAATCTGCTATTCTATTGACACTTTGATTTTCTTCTTTGTAATTGCTGGGTACTCCTTTTAATTATCACCTTTATTTGAATGTTTAGCTAAAGTTTTTGTGCCAACAAAATATTTACACAGTTGGTAGAAGTTAATGTTTTTAGTGACTGTCTAGGGATTGTGTGGGCTGCCTTTTACCTGTCTCCACCTGTTTTGAACTATACAGTTAAGGACACCACAAACTATCCAAGTTTACTCATGATCCTCTCTCTTCTCTCTGTGGCCTTAAAGAAAGCTGCCACTACATATGGGATACTGTATATGTTTCTCCCAGGATGGAGGGACCACATTTCCTGAATACAGGTGCATTGTGTGGTGGTACAGTACCATCAGACATTTTAGAACAAGCTGTAAGAACTGAATATTATGAGATCCAGTTATGTGAACTGTAAGTTCTTACTGTGTCTTCAACTGGGACTATGGAAACATATAGTATTTTAAACATATGGTTGAGCAGTTTTTGAGATCTCATAGTTAGAGTTTCTTTTCCTGATATAGTTAGACTGATCCCAGGCAGAGCATTCCTGCACCTATGCTTACTAAGGTAAACTATGGGCACGTTGGCGTTTTTAACGCATGTAAATGGTTTACACATGTTAAACGCTAATGCACCCATAGAAATGTATAGGCGCATTAGCGTTTAATGTGCCTTAAATTTAAAGGTGCACCTTAGTTAACATACCCTCCTCAGTCTTTAAACCAAGAATTCTTGCACTGAGGGGTAATGTTTTTGTTTAAAAAAATTGTGCATGTGTTTTGTAATATATGGTGGGATTGATTACTTTTTTGTGATCCTAAACAGCTAGTAGAATTTTTGTTAGTGAGAGAATTATCAGTTGTGATTGGTTTCCTACGAGTATCCTTAACGAGCTGTCATCAAAACTCTGCTGTCTCTTCTGGTTTTGATTTTTATTTCCTTAGATTATATTTTTGTCTTGGTTCCAAAAATATGGTGGGCAAAAGTTTATTGATGATTGCATTGATATTCCCTTTAAGCTTTGTCTTTTTTTCTGTTTCATTCAAAGTTGTTTCTTTGGTTGTTAATTTAAAATGAAAAATAAAAAAAATTTGCACAGGTTATTTCTGATGGAAAAAGCAGACACAAATCTCTTAGGTACCCACACTAAACCCCATGGGATTTGCCAGACTACAGATGATTTGATTATCTAGATCTGTGAATAAATAGAATTAATTAAATGAAAATGAAGAAGTTAATATTATCTTTGATTGATTTCAGTTCTCATTTCCACTGCTATGCTTCTATGCAGACCCATCTTAGAACATAGAAATCTGAATTGATATGTTCAGATCAGGATGTGTACTATTCTGGCAGGTTTTGAGAAAAGGATCCACTGATACGGAGCCTTTTCTAAAATACATGCAGGAATGTGCATATGTTCACCTACATGAGCAACAAGAGTAGCTATTTTACAAAGATACACGTTGAAAAAAATGAATGGAGGAAGCCCCAACTTACACATGTAAATGACATATGTACACCTACCATTTTGGAAGCCTACATGTATACCTACCACTAATTAACAGCTGAAGCTGCAATCCTTACTTATTTTTATTTTGGAGGGGGGAAAAAGCAATGGTGATTAAGAGGGAGAACTTCCTTAATCCCTTCTGTAATGGGCTGGACCAAATGAATACTTTTTACAAGACGTAGCTGTAAATCCTGACATTGATATTTTGACATATAGATGTGCACTGTTCTTCAATGCATGGTCCGTAAGCCAATAGCAGCTCTAGTAGTCCTCTTCGGTAGCTCTCATCCATCCCCCCACCCCCAGATATCCCCAATCCTCTTATTATCATATTGACATTCCCCTGATTCCTCTTAAACATCCCTTCAGATATTCTCCCAACACTCCCCCAATTGCCACCCCAAACAGTCCCCTAGACACTCTTCTGATCCTCCCACCTAAGGACACGTGTCTTATTTCCTAACTCCAGCTGTTTCTAAATGCAGGACCATCTTTCGTTTCGATAATACGGTTGGGGCCGGCCAAATGTCACAGATGGCCGGCATCAGTTTTCGCCGATAATGGAAACCGAGGCCGACAATCTCAAACCTGGCCAAATCCAAGGCATTTGGTCATGGGAGGGGCCAGCATTTGTAGTGCACTGGTTCCCCTCACATGCCAGGACACCAACCGGGCACCCTAGGGGGCACTGCATTGGACTTCAAAAATTGCTCCCAGATCCATACCTCCCTTACCTTGGGTGCTGAGCCCCCCAAATCCCCCCCAAAGAAACCACACCCCACAATTGTACACCATTACCATAGCCCTTAGGGGTGAAGGGGGACACCTACATGTGGGTACAGTGGGTTTGGGGGAGTTGGAGGTCTCCCATTTACCACCACAAGTGTAACAGGCAGGGGGGATGGGCCTGGGTCCACCTGCCTGAAGTGCACTGCACCCACAAAAAACTGGGTATGACATTTCAGGCTACCATAGAGACTGGCAAAAAAGGTTTTTTTTAATTTTTTTTGGGTGGGAGGGGGTTGGTGACCACTGGGGGAGTAAGGGGAGGTGAGCCCCGATTCCCTCCGGTGGTCATTTGGTCAGCTGGGGCACCATTTTGAAGCTTGGTCCTGAAAAAAAAGGGGACCAAGTGAAGTCGGCAAAATGCTTGTCAGGGCTGGCTTTCTTTTTTCCATTATCGGGCGAAGCCAGCCATCTCCTGACCACGCCCCGTCCCGCCTTTGCTACCATACCGACACACCCCCTTGAAGTTTGGCCGGCTCCGTGACGGAAAGCAGTTGGTGCTGGCCAAAATCGGCTTTCTATTATACTGATTTGGCCATGTTCAGGAGATCGCCGGCCATCTCCCGATTTGTGTCGGAAGATGGCCGACGATCTCCTTCGAAAATAAGCAGGATAGTCACTTAATGGAAGATTTAAAGCAGGCAAAGGATGAGGTGAGAAAGTACATGGGGAAGTGCAATTTTTATGATGTTTATTGAATACTTTATTTATTCATTTATTTATTTAACTTTCTGCATGTTTATCAGTTAAAATCTAAAGTCGGAAAGTCTAATAAGTGAAATCACTATAATTCTTCATTGATGAAGAGAGATCTAAACTTACCACTACTCTGTAAAAGGGACCCTCAGTAACTACATCTAAAACAGATTCATTAAATTATGAGAAGTATGATAAAATCATTGACCAAATAGAACATTTATATAATAAAGCCAGAAAAAGTTGTAAAATATAGTTTACAATAATCATCATGGCTGCAAACATGAACTTAATCCAAACAATTCATACATTGGAATTTAAATAACAGACTGAACTAGAGGCCAACAATCTCCAACCTAACACTATTTCTTCCCCACCAAAAGTGGTGACAGCCTTAGGTTGTCACCATTCCCTGCTAGTTGTGGCCTGTTTGCCTTTAACATAAGCCTCCAACAAATCTTGAATATCACTTAAAAATATAACATCCCCAATAGTGGATAAATGCACATTTTCTGAGCAGTTTTTTGACAACGAATCATGAGACAGGATCATTCCTCTTAGAGCAATAAGAAAACAGACAATTTTAACTTCCACCCGTTTTCTCAAATGTTCTATCATTCTTATGTATTTATTTACAGAAACTTGATATACCGCAAAGGTCCAAAATGGCATCCATATGGTTTACAATAAAAACAGTTACAATTTACTACCACCACAAAGTAAAAGTACAGTTGAGATATAGATTAGTACTAATTTGAACCACAAACTGTAGTAAAGAGATGAGTTTTTAAAGCTGCTTTAAATTTTGTGTAGGATGACTGGGAATGGAGGGGAGGAGGAAGCATATCCAAAGCGTTTAACTTTTTGAGCATCCTTCCATACCAACCTAGGTACAATATTAGACCAAACAAAGCATGTGAAAGGAAAATAACAAGTTGCAACAAACAAAGTTCTCTTAATCATTTGTATCAACTCCACACAAATGGAACACAAATAATTACCCTCAACATTAATTACTATTAATTCAGGAGAAGAAAAACACCTGGCTTGCAGAAACAAAGGCAGCAGTTGTTTCTGTAACATGCCACGTAGGCCAAGCCATTGAATCTGCACCCCAAGCGCAGCTAATCCCAAATTACTTCCAAATTTCGACTCTCTCAATCTCAGCCCAGTGGATGTAGGAATCCCTGAACAGCCATACACAATGATCAACTGGCAAGACATCTGGAACAGAAACTACAAAATATGAAATTAGTATGTCATGTCCAACTCACCCAACCTCACATATTCCTTAAAACAGATTTCCAGCAATAGATCCTCCTTTTTGAGCAGCAACAGAAGCTGCCCCAATACAAAATGAATGGGTTCCATAAACACTTGGATCCCTACCTATCGCACCTTATCCCTTCTTCAGGGCAGCTGAAAGCTGAAAGCATGTCAAGGGAGAGCCGTCATGGTGAATTAATCAAAATAATCCACTAACCAGGCAACTTTCATATATTCTTTTGCTAACTGCACAGGGCAAACAGATAGGAAGGTGCTTGCTGCAACACCATTAAATTCCCTTTTCCACGCTGATCAGTCTTAGATCTATGAATACAAAGTTGTAACCTATGCTTCTCAATCAGTACATCATTCAATAGCAATCCATAATAGAAACAACTAACTCTTCCAAACAGAAAGCTAAAAAAAAAAAGCCACTGAAAAAAGCCAATTTAAATAAACACATAGTAGATGACAGCAGAGAAAAACCTGTAAGGTCCATCCAGTCTGCCCAACAAGATAATGTGCTACTTTATGTGTGTACCTAACTTTGATTTGTATCTGCCATTTTCGGGGCACAGACCGTAGAAGTCTGCCCAGTACTAGCCCCGCCTCCCACCCACTAGCCCCACCTTCTGCCACCACCAGCTCTGCCACCCAATCTCCACTAAGCTACTGAGGAACCATTCCTTCCGAACAGAATGCCTTTATTTTTATCCCACACATTTTTGAATTCCGTTACCATTTTCATTTCCACCACTATCTCCGTGAAAAAATACTTCCTGACATTTTTCTTGAGTCTGTCCCCCTTCAATCTCATTTCATGTCCTCTAGTTCTAACACATTCCCATCTCCGGAAAAGGTTTGTTTGCGGATTAATACTTTTCAAATATTTGAACGTCTGTATCATATCACCCCTGTTTCTCCTTTCCTCCAGGGTATACATGTTCAGGTCAGCAAGTCTCTCCTCATATGTCTTGTAACACAAATCCCATACCATTCGTGTAGCTTTTCTTTGCACCGCTTCAATTCGTTTTACATCCTTAGCAAGATACGGTCTCCAAAACTGAACACAATACTCCAGGCGGGGCCTCACCAATGACTTATATAGGGGCATCAACACCTCCTTTCTTCTGCTGGTCACACCTCTCTCTGTACAGCCTAGCAACCTTCTCGCTACAGCCACCGCCTTGTCACACTGTTTCGTCGCCTTCAGATCCTCAGATACTATCACCCCAAGATCCCTCTCCCTGTCTGTACATATCAGACTCTCATCGCCTAACACATACGTCTCCTGTGGATTTATACTCCCTAAGTGCATCACTTTGCATTTCTTTGCATTGAATTTTAATTGCCAAACCTTAGACCATTCTTCTAGCTTCTGCAGATCCTTTTTCATGTTTTCCACTCCCTCCTGGGTGTCGATTTTATTTATTTATTGCATTTGTACCCCACTTTATCCCACCTTTTTGCAGGCTCATTCTGTTACAAATCTTAGTATCGTCCGCAAAAGGCAAACTTTACCTTCTAACCCTTCGGCAATGTCACTGACAAATATATTCAACAGAATCGGCCCCAGCACCGATTAACACACTTCAATGTGCGCTAGATAAGTGATTTGTATCTGCATTGTTGAATAATAGAGATAAGAGACTTTGATACAATATTAACAACTTGTAGTAATAGGAAGGACACGCAGGCCCAGTGCTGTGATGGATTGATGTTGTGGTGCTAAATGAAGTTACCATTACTAATGGTACAAAAGCACAAGGATGATACTGACTCAGCAGTTCATATTAAAAACTAAAAAATTTAATTGAGCAATATAGATATTTGATTTGTACTGGTGGTAATTGTAGTTAAAATTTAATGCCAAGAAATGTTGCGTGATGCACTTGGGGGTGCAGAAACCCAAAAGAGAGATACTGAATCGGAAGGGAGAGATTAGTAAGCTCGACTCAGGAGAGAGACCTTGGGGTGTTGGTGTCTGAGGACCTAAAGGTGAAGAAACAATGCAACAAGGCGACGGCCGTGGCCATAAGGATGCTAGGCTGTGTAGAGAGGGGCAAAACCAGCAGAAGAAAAGAGGTGTTGATGCCCCTCTACAAGTCATTGGTGAGGCCCCACTTGGAGTATTGTGTTCAGTTTTGGAGGCCGTACCTTGCTAAAGATGTAAAAAGAATTGAAGCGGTGCAAAGAAAAGCTACAAAAATGGTATGGGATTTGCTTTGCAAACCGTATGAGGAGAGACTTGCTGGCCTCAACATGTATACCTTAGAGGAAAGCAGAAACATGATACAGAACAGTGCTGGGTAGACTTCTATGGTCTGTGCCCATAGAAAGGCAAGGACACATCAAACTTGGGTATACATATAAAGTATCACATACCATGTAAAAAGAGCTTATCTTGTTGGGCAGACTGGATGGACCATACAGGTCTTTATCTGCCGTCATATACTATGTTACTCTCAGGCTTATTTTCGAAAGAGAAGGGCGCCCATCTTTCGACACATATCGGAAGATGGGCGTCCTTCTCCCAGGGTTGCCTAAATTGGCATAATCGAAAGCTGATTTTGGGTGTCATGAACTGCTTTCCGTCGCTGGGATGACCAAAATTCATGGGGGTGCGTCGGAAGCATAGCAAAGGCGGGACTGGGGCGTACTTAACACATGGGCGTCATCGGCCGATAATGGAAAAAAGAAGGGCGTCCCTGATGAGCACTTGGCCGACTTTACTTGGTCCATTTTTTCTTGTGACCAAGCCTCAAAAAGGTGCCCAAACTGACCAGATGACCACCGGAGGGAATCGGGGAAGACCTCCCCTTACTCCACAAGTGGTCACTAATCCCCTCACACCCTAAAAAAACTTTTAAAATATTTTTTGCCAACCTCTATGCCAGCCTCAAATGTCATACCCAGCTCCCTGACAGCAGTATGCAGGTCCCTGGAGCAGTTTTAGTGGATGCAGTGCACTTCAGGTAGGCCTGGGTCCATCCCCCCCCCCTACCTGTTACACTTGTGGTGGTAAATGTGAGTCCTTCAAAACCCACCAGAAACCCATTGTACCCACATCTAGGTGCCCCCCTTCACTCCTTAGGTCTATGGTAATGTTGTACAGTTGTGGGGAGTGGGTTTTGGGAGGCTCAGTACCCAAGGTAAGGGAGCTATGCACCTGGGAGCAATTTGTGAAGTCCACTACAGTGCCCCCTAGGGTACCCAGTTGGTGTCCTGGCATGTGAGGGGGACCAGTGCAGTACAAATGCTGGCTCCTCCCATGACCAAATGGCTTGGATTTGGTCGTTTCTGAGATGGGCGTCCTCGGTTTCCATTATTGCTGAAAACCGGGGATGACCATCTCTAAGGTCGACCTAAATGTTAAAATTTGGGTGTCCCCGACCGTATTATCGAAACGAAAGATGGATGCCCATCTTGTTTCGATAATATGGATTTCCCCTCCCCTTCCTGAGGATGTCCTGCGAGGACGCCCTCAGGAAAACCTGGGTGCCCCGTTCGATTATGCCCTTCCACGTGCCATTTCTGCAAGCCAAAATCCACATCACGCTACCCACAAGTATCATACTTATCTCTAGCTAAGTCTTTATGGAACACTTCATCATAATTTATCCAGGTCAACCTCCATAAGACTTATAGGCCCTTAAAATGACATCAGAATGCCTCAAAAGACCTAGATGCTTTGCCGGCTTAGCTTCCCCAAGACCACTAGAAAAAAGTATGTAAACCCAATAGCCAATTGAATTTTTTTTTTTTGGCACTCCATTTTTTTCTCTTCTTGTTCTCGTCTTTACCATCATTTTTCATCTTAGAAATATCAGGGTCAATATTTGGAGCAATTTAAGTGAGCTGGAGAGGTTCTGGCCTGCTTAAATCATTTGTCCGTGCTTAACCGCCGATATTCAGTGGCACTAAACTGGGCAGTGCCACTGAATATCGCCTCTGACGACTCAAAAAAAAGTGAGCCATTAGAGGAGGGCCAGAGGGCGTGTTGGGGAGGAGCCAGGGATTATGCGGGTGCCAGCAATATTCAGCTGATGCCCACATAAGCTTAAGTGGGTGAATTTAGGACAGCTCAAAAGCTGTCCTAAATTCACCTGCTTAAACGGGCCCCATCTGAATATCGGGCTTGGACCCACATAATTTATTTTTAATTGAAGTCCTCCCTGAGCCCCAGACATGTCGCATCCCCTCCCTCTCCCCCTGCAAACCCATGGCCACAAGTCACTCCCCCTTGCAAGCACCAGAGAATACACACAGGAGTAAAACCGTTCACACGTGCTGAGTGTGGTAAAAGCTTCTGTCAGAATATACTGCTCACTATTCACAAAATGAAGCATAAAGGATTAAAACTATTGTGAGCACGTACTGAGTGTGGTAAAACTTTAAGCATGGAAGGGCAATGAACGTGGCCAAACTGATGACCTCTCCAGAAATGAAAAGCCAGAATCGCCCTGACACTGGACTATTGAGACCCGATCAGCGGTCTGTAGAGGCCGCAGTCCGGGTCTCTCTCTTAAGTGGGGAGGTTTGTATTTTAAGCCTGTAAAATGTATTGGATATTTTCCTGCAATGATTACGTTCTGAAGTGTATTTCTCCTATTTGGCCAGCAGGTGGTGTTTCTTTGCTGTTTCAGAGAACTGAGTGTGTTTTCTTTAGTTTGACACAAACAAGAAGCAAGAAGCAATATATATTTGAAACTTTGTTGACTGGGCTTTGATTGGCCCAGGAGCTCATCTCATTTGGACTTTATGGACTTTACTGGTTTTGAGTTCAGTTTCAGCCTGGGAGAAGAGAGAGAGAGAGAGAGAGAGTGCTCTTTGTTGAAGCCCTGTAAATAACAGTTGTATTTGATAACTGGTGAGCAGCTATATGTGTCCTGATCTCCCCAAGTACTTTCTAGGACATATGCAAATGTTTAGCTAGTATTCCAATTGATCCATTTTTCAATTTCTTGTTACTGTTTGCTAATTGCACATTTGTTGTCCACTGTTCCAAGTTCTGAGAATAAAAACATGTGTTTTTTCATGCTGCCTGTCTGGACTGATAACGAATCCTGGTGGTTTGTGTGTTGGGTCTGTGAGTGCTTTCTGTGAACTTTGGGACCACTGGGAGTATGGCTCCAGTAACCTAGAAATCACTGGAGATAATTTGAGAGCGGGAGACCCACCCAGAGGCAGTTGCGACTCAGTCAGTGGGATGAGGATGCTAGTGTAGAGCACGAGTGGCAGGTGCAGGCAGACCTGAGCTGTGCTGGGGATAGACCCTCTAAGTGGCTTTGGGGTAACCCCAGGCAGGTGGCTAGGCATTTCAGACAGACACATGTACTTTACTGGAATATTAACTGAGCATATTTATTTATTTTAGATCATTTATACCCCGCTTTTTGCCACTAAAGCAGCCCCAGAGTGGCTTATAATGAACTAATGAAAAGAATTACAATGACAGTTGGAGGCAGAAGGGAGGGAAGGGAAGATAAATATAAAATATAAAGAAATAAATATGCAGCAGGTAGGGGAAGGAAGAGAAAGTAAAGAGAAATGAGAAATGAGTCCAGAATCAGATCTTGACTTGCCGAGACACAGAACATCAGATCTTGCGACCAGGAGTCGGGAAGGCAAAAAAAGTCCCATCATGGCTAGGAGCCATTCTCCAACTTCTCCAATCAGACAGACAAATAATGAAGGCAGAGGTAGTGCAGTGCAGGAGGCAGTCTCAAACTACGAATGGCCGAGAAGCTTGTCAGCAGGAAAGAGCTCTTCAGCGATTAGTCCATTGCAGAGGAGGCGGTACAGGTCGAGGGGTGAAATGAAGAGGGCTCAACCAATTCGGGATACCAGAGGCGATCGGAAGCCAGGCGACCCCCAACAGCAGGGCGACGATGATACCGAGAGTCGAGGGGTGAAATGAAGAGGGCTCAACCAATTCGGGATACCAGAGGCGATTGGAAGCCAGGGGACCCCCAACAGCAGGGCGACGACGATACCGAGAGACAACACCGGGAGAAATTGCCCCCACCACAAAAGTGCACAGGACAGGCCTCAGATGGCCAGCGGTTGGGCTGCAGGAACGTCAGTGAAGAGCAGGGCAGACTAGGCTAGGCAACGGTTCAGCCCACCTTCTATACCACCACTCCGTGCTCCACTCCCGCTGACAGGATCATGACTCCGCAGCTGCCGGGACGCCTCCCGCGTTGCAATCACCCAGCCATCCTGCGACAGGACCGCTGATGAACCCCACACAGAGCCCCACAGATGAGTCATCCTGTGGCACTGCAGGCCTGGACGCCGACCCTCCCGACATCGGCCACCCTCAGTGTCGCTGATGGTGACAGAAAAGCAAGCAGGAACATACCGCACCTAAATGAAGGCACAGCTTATAGAATATGATTAGTGGAGTTTTTAGGCACCATATATAGAATTTGGCCCATAGCGACTTTATGTTCATGGATACATTAGCACTTTGAATCAGTGGCATAGCCAAGGGTGGGCCCGGGTGGGCCTAGGCCCACCCACTTTGGGCTCAGGCCCATCCAGTAGCAGCACACCTATGATGTGTGGCTGGCAGGGATCCCAAAGCCCCACTAGCCAAAAACTCCCAACAACTGTCCTTCCTTCACACCTTTTAAATAGTAGATCTTCACTTGCTGCGAGCAGCGACTGATACATACTTCTCGCACTGACCCCACAGCCCTCTGATGTATTCCTACCTATGCGGAAACAGGAAGTTGCATCAGAGGGAAGGCTGTGGGGCCAACAGGAGCAGCATGTATTAGCTACTGCTCACTGCCAGTGAAAATCTGCTACCTAAAATGCATGAGGGGGGAAGGGGATGTTTGAGAGATCATATGGCATGCAGGTGAGAGAGGGAGATACCAAATCACTTATGGCACAAGGCGAAGTTCTTCTGCCCACTCATCTTGGGCCCAGGCCCACCCAAAATTGGGTGTCTGGCTACGCCCCTGCTTGGAATATGTCACTTCTTATGGTCAATCAAAAATAGCTAAAATGGTTAAAAATTAGTATTATTCACATGGCTGTTATTGATTGAGCATGAGTCTAAGAACGTTTGAATTGATATAATTGAGGTTGATTTATTGATATCCAAACTTCTGAAAGATTGTTAACCCTCTTTAAAGTAATTTATGTATATTCATTCAGCACATGCTATTGAACCCTAGGAGAATTAAGAAGATGTAAAGATTTTGTTCCACAGTGATTGAGCTGTGCTCTATTTATCATTAAATACATTTAAAGACATTTCAAAAAGAATAAAACGAAGCTCAGGATTGTATGCAATGGTAATAAACTCTTTTCCCAGTGGAGGGTCTGGAGAATGAAATGAGAGCCTAAACAGACAATTGATGTAACACTGGTAGGCTTGGAAGTCAGCCTGCAGAAACCAGACTGCACCTGTGTGGCCTTCTCTATAGTGTTATTTGTGGAGTCTTCCCGTCCTGTCTCTCCTTTTGTTCTTGCGCTCCCTCCATATTTCTCTCTGCTGACCTCTTTTTTTCTTTTGCCTTTCCCTCATTTCTCTTCTCATTCTTTCCTTAAGCCTCTACTGCTACAACTTACTGAACAGCACAATAAAAGGCTTGACACCTTAGTGAAACAAATTGTCCTGTTAAGTGTAGACTTTTATTCTTTAACACAATGTATATTTAATGCCACTCCCTAAGTGCTATGTGTTGGGTTTTTTTTCAAAACCAGGACTGCCTTAGCTTGTCCATTATGACCTTGACAGTTCTGATAACCTTCTAAATGCTGATAACTTGCCCCTATCTTTCACCCCGTGTTTTCCACTGTTCCATTCCCTGCCTGTCTCAATTTGAAACTGACTCATCTTTGCATTGTATTTTTTTCCTCTTGAATTATTGTAAGCCACATTGCACCTGCTCCTGTGGGAAAATGTGTGGTACAAATGCACCAAAATAAATAAATAAATAACTTGATCCCCAAAATAACAGTCTTGGCCAGGGTACAGTGGCGTAGCCACAGGTGGGCCTGGGTGGGCCGGGGCCCACCCACTTAGGGCTCAGGCCCATCCAACAGTAGCACATGGTAATGAAAATGCTGCTCTCCACAATACTGGCACCTTCGCATGCTCAGTTTGCAGTGCATGCCTGCTGCAGACTACCAAGGTGGAGACTGGAGAGAAGCATTTTCCCACCAGCTGAGATATTATTTTTTTGGTGTGGGGGTGGCGGAGAGAACATTTGGTGTCCACCCACTTCTTGCCTAGGCCCACCCAAAATCTGCTGTCTGGCTACGCCCCTGCCAGGGTATATCACATTCAACTTCAATTGACTGCACAAAGTGGAGGTAATTCTATAGGAGTCATCTAGATTTAGGTAGCCAGTATGCACGTAAACTCTGGAATTCTAGGGGTCACTATTCAACATGATTTAATCGGCCAGAAATGGCTCCTGGCCAGTTAAATCACCTGTTCAGGACTAACCAGTCATTTTCAGCAGCACTTAATGGGTTAACACTCCTAAAACAACCGCTTAGGGCCAAACTCCAAACTCCTTTGCACGTCCTGTGGTTGTGTTCTTTTAGTGTTCAGTAGGCCCGCGTTAGGTCTACCATACTTTACCAAAAGGACTCCTAAGTGCTGAATATTGCTATGTGTTAGATGGCTCCACAAAACCAGATATTCAATGCCAAAGCCTGGACAGGGCCCAGCATTGACTATCTGGGAATAATGCTGGCAGTGGTCAGCAAAATGCTGAGGGCCATAAATATCAACCCATTAGTCACTTCCATGTATATGTGAACACATCTGCATGTAAGTGTCAATATCCCAGCTATACACTATCCTGTAAGTACATGCCTAGAAGTGATGACATATTACTAGCATAATCTATTTTGGAGCCTAGAGTATGCTGATAATTTAGGAGCATAAATGTGTCCCATAAATTTAGGAATATAAATTTTAGGAGCATAAATTTAGGAGCATAACCTTTATAGAATAAGGCCCTTAGCGCATAAACTGAAATCAGCTAATTTGTGACTGGTCCTGGGGTGGAGTCGGCACTTAAGCAGTTAAATGCCAATATTTAGCATTTAGCTGCATCTACAGTTCAACTTATGCAGTTAAGTGTTGAATATTGCACCTAACCACACAATTTTATTTTATTTTTTTATTTGTTGCATTTGTATCCCACATTTTCCCACCTTTTTGCAGGCTCAATGTGGCTTACATATTACCATTGACGGCATTAGCCGATTCCAGTCTGAACAAATACATGGTATGAATGAATATAAGGTGATATTGTAGTAGATAAGGTGCATGTATGGTAGGTACAATTGGGGGGAACTTAGAGAGGGAGGGGGGAGGAAGAGTCAGGTAATGTCCTTTACGTTCTTTGGTTGCATTGTGTCGCAGGTGTCCATGTATTTTTATGTTGGGTCGGTGAGGTATGCTCTTTTGAATACATGTTGTTTGCCTACGTATACCTGGATATTCAATGCTAGTAACCGGACATGGCCCAACATTGAATATCCAGGAATAAAGCCGGCAGCTTAATATTGGCAGGAGTGCTTTCTAAGCATATACCATGGATCAATTGAGTGCAGAGCTGATAGTAAAAAGTAGGTTCATCTTCAATCAAATGTACTGTATTTGATCCTATGTACAAGGATATAAAACAGAATGTGTACATTTTATTCTACCCAGTCTATCAACATTCTCCATCTATGCACATGCATCTGAACTAAAATATTATTATTCTATTATTTCAACATTTTACTTTGTACTCTGTGGCGTGGTAGCCATGTTAGTCCACTTTTAAATGTAATTAATGGAAGTAAGACAAAACATAGAAAATAAGATACCTTTTTTATTGGACTAATTTAATACATTTTTGACTAGCTTTCAAGGGTAACCCTTCTTCTTCAGATCAGAAATCAGCAAATGTTGACAAATACCAGAATATGTAAGTGAAACACAAAAGCATCCTATGACAGTCTTACAGGAAGAGGGTGGGGAAGGTTAGGTGAGAAACAGGGAAAATTGGGTGGGTGAAAGACAGGAAAAGATGGATGACTGATGAGAGGGTGACACCCACCAGACAAGACATAACAAAGATCTGAATTTTCTATCCTATTATAAACCATAAAATTCTACTGCTTTGTCACCTTCTTATCAGCCATCCATCTCTCCCTGTTTCTCACCCACCCAACACTCTTTGTTTCTCACCTAACCTACCCCACCCTCTTCCTATGAGACTGTCATTGGAATGCTTTTGTGTTTCATGTAAATATTCTGATATTTGTCAACATTTGTTCATTTCTGATCTGAAGAAGAAGGGTTACTTATGAAAGCTAATCAGAAAATATATTGTTGGTCCAATAAAAGAGGTATCATCTTATTTTCTTTTCTCTGTTTTGTCTTATTTCCAGTTATTACTCTATTGCTATCTTTGCGACGGTTGAAGAGAAGACTCTATATGCATTGGAACTTTAACTCAGAGATGAGACACAGCAGCAGTACACATTAGACGTTTTCCCAGGCCAATAAGTATTAATGTGATGACAGGTAGAAATTTCCTTGGAGAAAATCCAAGGCTCACAACGTCTGGAAGGTATAAAATGCTCCTCACACGTCACTGCATGTTGTTATTTTGGAAAAATAATCACCTGCTAGTTGATGTTAATGGTATGAAAGCTGCGGGAAGAAACCCAGACTTCAAATAGTCCCATATCAATTCTGTCCCTGCTGTGAGACAGTAAATACTGCTGAAGATACCTAGCAGACAAGTGAATAACTTGTGCAGGCCTGGGCAAGGATACCGTGACACACATTCATCTCATATTTGTAATAGTTTGCTATTGAGAAAGTGATCTCATAAACCTCATTCGATTGAATGATCCATTGCCACACAGTCTGGGACACAAAATAAATGAGGAAGGAATGCTCAGCCAGTTCAATCTAGAAGACTCCCTGGTTCTTTACAATGTACTTGCATGGCATCCTTTTGCCTGACAAAGACTCCTTTTTTATTTAGACAAATGCTATAAGATTAGCACATTACTTACCCTCTGATACTTTTAAAGTATAAACAACTCAAAGATGAAGAACAGTAGAATCATATGGAACTTAATGTAAATATATCTACGTAAGCATGTGAGATACCTGTCATTAAGTATCCAGTAATTATATTGTGAGCCTCAGTATGTCCTCAGCGCTAAGCTATTATTTTTATTTATTTATTTTTAAGTATAGGTTTCAACAAAATACAACCAAATAAATCCACTTTGAACTGATAGCTATATATATATATATATATATATATATATATATATATACAGTGGGGGAAATAAGTATTTGATCCCTTGCTGATTTTGTAAGTTTGCCCACTGACAAAGACATGAGCAGCCCATAATTGAAGGGTAGGTTATTGGTAACAGTGAGAGATAGCACATCACAAATTAAATCCGGAAAATCACATTGTGGAAAGTATATGAATTTATTTGCATTCTGCAGAGGGAAATAAGTATTTGATCCCCCACCAACCAGTAAGAGATCTGGCCCCTACAGACCAGGTAGATGCTCCAAATCAACTCGTTGCCTGCATGACAGACAGCTGTCGGCAATGGTCACCTGTATGAAAGACACCTGTCCACAGACTCAGTGAATCAGTCAGACTCTAACCTCTACAAAATGGCCAAGAGCAAGGAGCTGTCTAAGGATGTCAGGGACAAGATCATACACCTGCACAAGGCTGGAATGGGCTACAAAACCATCAGTAAGACGCTGGGCGAGAAGGAGACAACTGTTGGTGCCATAGTAAGAAAATGGAAGAAGTACAAAATGACTGTCAATCGACAAAGATCTGGGGCTCCACGCAAAATCTCACCTCGTGGGGTATCCTTGATCATGAGGAAGGTTAGAAATCAGCCTACAACTACAAGGGGGGAACTTGTCAATGATCTCAAGGCAGCTGGGACCACTGTCACCACAAAAACCATTGGTAACACATTACGACATAACGGATTGCAATCCTGCAGTGCCCGCAAGGTCCCCCTGCTCCGGAAGGCACATGTGACGGCCCGTCTGAAGTTTGCCAGTGAACACCTGGATGATGCCGAGAGTGATTGGGAGAAGGTGCTGTGGTCAGATGAGACAAAAATTGAGCTCTTTGGCATGAACTCAACTCGCCGTGTTTGGAGGAAGAGAAATGCTGCCTATGACCCAAAGAACACCGTCCCCACTGTCAAGCATGGAGGTGGAAATGTTATGTTTTGGGGGTGTTTCTTTGCTAAGGGCACAGGACTACTTCACCGCATCAATGGGAGAATGGATGGGGCCATGTACCGTACAATTCTGAGTGACAACCTCCTTCCCTCCGCCAGGGCCTTAAAAATGGGTCGTGGCTGGGTCTTCCAGCACGACAATGACCCAAAACATACAGCCAAGGCAACAAAGGAGTGGCTCAGGAAGAAGCACATTAGGGTCATGGAGTGGCCTAGCCAGTCACCAGACCTTAATCCCATTGAAAACTTATGGAGGGAGCTGAAGATGCGAGTTGCCAAGCGACAGCCCAGAACTCTTAATGATTTAGAGATGATCTGCAAAGAGGAGTGGACCAAAATTCCTCCTGACATGTGTGCAAACCTCATCATCAACTACAGAAGACGTCTGACCGCTGTGCTTGCCAACAAGGGTTTTGCCACCAAGTATTAGGTCTTGTTTGCCAGAGGGATTAAATACTTATTTCCCTCTGCAGAATGCAAATAAATTCATATACTTTCCACAATGTGATTTTCCGGATTTAATTTGTGATGTGCTATCTCTCACTGTTACCAATAACCTACCCTTCAATTATGGGCTGCTCATGTCTTTGTCAGTGGGCAAACTTACAAAATCAGCAAGGGATCAAATACTTATTTCCCCCACTGTATATATATATATATATATATATATATATATATATATAATATCTAAAGGGGTCCTTTTACTAACATTTAGCAAACACTAATGTCCATTAGCATGCTCTAAGCTTTAGCAAAGGGCCCCTGTACAAAGAAACTAAGAAAAAGTTCTAAATACACTTTTTCTCAATAAGCAAAATTCCACCATAATGAGAGGTCTAATATATTTAGAGGTAGCTGCTATATTTGAGACTTGTTATATTTAACTGCTGCTTGTACATTTTATTTTATATTAAATTTTAACTTGTGTCTGAATGTCTTCTGATTATTTGTTAGCATTTTTTATTATGTATGTTCTTTTGGAAACTGCCTAGAATTGCGAGATAGCGTGGTTTATAAGAGGGGATCTTTTATAAAAGGCACACTAACATTTTTATCACACAATAATAATTAGCATGTGCCACATGCTAGAGACGCCCATAGGAATATATGGCCATCTCTAATATTTAGTGCATGCTTATTTTTAGTGCATGCTAAAAATGCTAGCGCACCTTTCTTAAAGGGCCCTTTAAATTGTTTAAATAAATAAGATTGAAAATTAAGAAAAAATTTGAAGAAACAAATTACGGGCTCCTTTTACAAAGTCAAGCTAGCAATTCCTGTGTGGCAAATGCAAAGAAGCCTATTCAATTTCTATGGGCTTCATTGCATATGCTGCGTCAGAATCACTAGCATGGCTTTATGAAAGGAGCCCTATGTGTTAGAAGTGAGAGAGAGAATTCATTGCTAATCTATTCTGTGTGATTATTTTAGTAGGACTCTCACTTGCCTTTGCCTATATACGTGTGGTGTGACATAGTAGAAAGGGAAGTACTTATAGTAGTTGGCATTCCCCACTGAGAATGACTGAGGGAGGAGCTGATGGTATCACTTGGAGCATTTATAGAGGAAAGCTTCTCCTTTCTGCCAATCTAGCAAAAACTACTACTACTATTACTACTACTTAACATTTCTAAAGCGCTACCAGGGTCACACAGCGTTGCACAATTTAACAAGGAAGGACAGTCCCTGCTCAAAGGAGCTTACAATCTAAAGGGCGAAGTATGCAGTCAATCAAATTGGGGCAGTCTAGGTTTCCTGAATAGAGGTAAATGATTATGTGCCAAAAGCTACATTGAAGAGGTGGGCTTTGAACAAGAATTTGAAGATGGGCAGGGAGGGGGGCTTGGCGTATGGGCTCAGGAAGTTTATTCCAAGCATAGGGTGAGGCGAGGCAGAAAGGGCGGAGCCTGGAGTTGGCGGTGGTGGAGAAGGGTACTGATAGGAGGGATTTGTCCTGTGAGCGGAGGTTACGGGTAGGAGCGTAAGGGGAGATGAGGGTAGAGAGGTAATGAGGGGTTGCAGATTGAGTGCATTTGTAGGTTAGTAGGAGAAGTTTGAACTGTATGCGGTATCTGATCGGGAGCCAGTGAAGTGACTTGAGGAGAGGGGTGATGTGAGTATATCGGTCCAGGCGGAAGATAAGATGCACAGCAGAGTTCTGAACGGATTGAAGGGGGGATAGATGGTTAAGTGGGAGGCCAGTGAGGAGTAGGTTGCAGTAGTCAAGGTGAGAGGTGATAAGAGAGTGGATGAGAGTTTGGGTGGTGTGCTCGGAGAGGAAGTGGCGAATTTTGCTGATGTTATAGAGAAAGAAGTGACAGGTCTTGGCTGTCTGCTGGATATGGGCAGAGAAGGAGAGGGAAGAGTCGAAGATGACTCCGAAGTTGCGGGCTGATGATACGGGGAGGATGAGGGTGTTATCGACTGAAATAGAGAGTGGAGGGAGAGGAGAAGTGGGTTTGGGTGGAAAGACAATGAGCTCAGTCTTGGCCATGTTCAGTTTCAGGTGGCAGTTGGACATCCAGGTAGCAATGTCGGATAGGCAGGCCGATACTTTGGCCTGGGTTTCCGCAGTGATGATTGGTGTGGAGAGATAGAGCTGGGTATCGTCAGCATAAAGATGATATTGGAAACCATGAGATGAGATCAGCGAGCCCAGGGAAGAGGTGTAGATTGAAAAAAGAAGGGGTCCAAGGACAGATCCTTGAGGAACACCAACAGAGAGCGGGGTGGGGGTGGAGGAAGATCCATGAGAATGTACTCTGAAGGTACGGTGGGAGAGATAAGAGGAGAACCAAGAGAGGACAGAGCCCTGGAACCCAAATGAGGACAGTGTGGCAAGAAGTAAATTATGATTGACAGTGTCAAAAGTGGCGGATAGGTTGAGGAGG
Organism: Microcaecilia unicolor; assembly: GCF_901765095.1. Lineage (NCBI taxonomy): Eukaryota > Metazoa > Chordata > Amphibia > Gymnophiona > Siphonopidae > Microcaecilia > Microcaecilia unicolor. The sequence goes on from NC_044032.1 coordinate 297,063,305, forward strand.
ATGAGAGTGGAGTAGTGACCTTTGGATTTGGCAAGGAACAGGTCATTGCAGACTTTAGTGAGTGCCGTTTCTGTCGAGTGTAGAGGGTAAAAACTGGATTGAAGTGGATCGAGGATGGCATGAGAGGAGAGAAAATCAAGGCAGCGGCTGTGAACAGCGCGTTCATGTATCTTGGAGAGGAAGGGTAGGAGGGAGATGGGGGCGGTAGTTGGAAGGACAGGTAGGGTCTAGTGATGGTTTTTTGAGGATTGGTGTGACTACAGCGTGCTTGAAGGTGTCAGTGGAGCCCTGGGTGCTGAACAAAAACTTGGACAAGGGGAAGAAGAGGTGGAAGGTTTTGCCTCTTTTCACATATGCATCCTTCCTCCCTTCAATCCCCCATGGAATACACCCCAAAAAAGTGACTACAATGACATTACAATGCAGGGCTTCTGGCATTTTGGATTTATTGACATGCATTTCTGGACACCCACATGGTCAAATACTACTACTACTACTTAACATTTCTAAAGCGCTACCAGGGTCACGCAGCGCTTTTCAAAACTCAGCTGCATATTTTACCAGCTGTATGAAATACCTTGCATGGCTACACAATCATATTAATATGGTAATTGTAACAACTGTGGTTTTTAAATGAAAATTATTTTTAAAATAAAAGAATGGGTATTTGCTAAAGTTTCATGTTGCTCACATAAACATTTATTTCAAATTAATAAAGGTTCAATTAAAATAAAATAAATCCTTTTATTTTCTTTGGTGCAAGAGTTTCCAATTTGGTGGACTTTTATTGGTTTTCAGAATACTCACAATGAATGGAGTGGCCTAGTGGTTAGGGTGGTGGACTTTGGGCCTAGGGAGCTGAGGAACTGAGTTCAATTCCCACTTCAGGCACAGGCAGCTCCTTGTGACTCTGGGCAAGTCACTTAACCCTCTGTTGCCCCATGTAAGCCGCATTGAGCCTGCCATGAGTGGGAAAGTGCAGGGTACAAATGTAACAAAATAAAAAAATATGCACACAGCTTTGGAATACACTACCAAAACACCTGAAATCCATGAATAATCATCTTGAATTCTGAAAAAGCCTAAAGACTCACCTTTTCAAGAAGGCATTCCCCACAGATCTGACATGAATACCGAATAATGTAATATAAAACAATCAAAACATACACTTTAAAAATGTTTAAAACAAATTCAAACCCAACATGGCTGTGTTTCAGTAAACAACTGCATCAGGGTTATATACAATATGATGCATCTTTTAATCAGTCTCAATACATATCTATGATGTCTCTCAACAGGATCAATTTTCTAACCTTTTTGGCCATGAGCAACGTTTCAAAAGTGGAAATAATAGCTCACATGTGAATTCAACAAGAAGATTAACCCTCAGATTTTATATAGTGTGCACGCAATTTAAGTCATATTATGTATTGTGCATGCAACTTAATTATCTTAAGCCAATTAGTGCTGATAATTGCCAATTAACAAAAAATTATTGATACTAATTGGCTTTAATTAGAATTTACATGTACAACTTGCTAAGCGTATTCTATAAAGTGATGCGCGTAAATTCTAATGCGTGCTGCCAAAAAGGGGGGCATGGCCATGGGCATGAAATGAGCAGATCATGGGCTTTACTAAAAATTATATACGCTGTTATAGAATACACCCGCTCTGCGCCTAATTTAGTTGCTGGCATTTACACCAAATACTTGGCATAAATTCCTTCTACTAGATTTAGTCATGCAGACAGGCCTTAGGCATATTCTATACATCACTCTTAACTTTAAGCATAGTTTATAGAATTTGCTTAGATATAAATTTTTGGTGCTGATTTTTAAGGTACCATATATAGAATCTAGCCCTAAATGCCTATTTTATATGTATGGAAACATCTTATATGAACTATTAATTGTATAACATAGGGCTCCTTTTACTAAGCCATGGTAGTCATTCCCGTGTGGCAAATGGAACGAAGCCCATAGGAATTGAATGGGCTGCATTACATTTACTATGCTAGGAACCAGTAGCGTGGTTTAGTAAAAGGGGGTCTATAATCTTTCACATATCTCAACAAAACAACATTTATACATAATCCCTTGGATTCTATATATCACACTGAGATTTCCATACAGAAATCGAAGTGTATTCCATAACAACCCACATAACTTAATTAGTTAACAGGCTAATCAGCACTGTTAATTGGATGTCAGCAAGCAACTATCAGCACTAGTTGGCATTAATTGAGATTTATACTTACAACTCGCTAAATGTATTTTGTAATATGGTGTGTCTAAATTGTAAGTCGTATAGCTGAAAAGGGGGCATGGCCATGGGTGAGGCATGGGTGTTTCTGCAATCTATGTGCATTATTACAGAATACACCTGCTCTGCACCTAATGTAGGCGTCAGGATTTACACCAAGTAAAACATGACCTAAATGGACATGATTAAATTTGGTTATGTGGAGAGCCGCTCGATGTATTCTATACACCGTGCAGAACTTTAAGCCAATTCTATAATTTAAATGTATTTTAGAGAATACACCTAGGTGTATTTCTTTCCTGGGCAGATTTTTAAGGCGCCATATATAGGGGTATGTTTACTAAGGTGCGTTAGCCATTTTAATGACCCTTTAAAGGTCAATACATTCCTATAGGCGCATTAGCATTTGACACATGTTAGCATTTAATGCATGTTAAAAATGCTAACGCGCCTATAGCGTGCCATTGTAAACACAGGCGATAGAATCTAGTGCAATACTCTTATGTTGCATTCTTTAAAAGTTATCTCCTTGATTTTGTGGCTGAAGTGGTTTTTAGGGCCAATAGGTGCCTCCATTTTTGCAGAAAAAGCTAATCCAGTTTGGATTTTACCCCACTATATAGAGGGGCATTTTCAAAAGAAATGTCTATGTTTGGTTTTGGACGTCTTTGTAAAACGTCCAAATCCAGGGGCGGGGAAAACTGTATTTTCAAAAAAAGATGGACATCCATCTTTCGTTTCAAAAATACCAAGGACGTCCTTGAATTGGATGTCCCTAGATAGGGACATCTTTGGCTTTCGGCGATTTTCGAAACCAAAGACGTCCATGTCAAAAATGTCCAAATGCAAGCCATTTGGACATGGGAGGAGCCAGCATTTCTAGTGCACTGGTCCCCCTGACATGCCAGGACACCAACCGGGCACCCTAGGGGGCACTGCAGTGGACTTCATAAAATGCTCCCAGGCACATAGTTCCCTTATCTTGTGTTCTGAGCCCCCCAACCCCCCCCCCCAAAAAAAACCCCACTATCCCCAACTGTACACCACTACCAAAGCCCTTACGGGTGATGGGGGCACCTATATGTGGGTACAGTGGGTTTGTGGTGGGTTTTGGAGAGTTCGCTGTTCCTCCACAAATGTAACAGGTGGGGGGGGGGGGGGGGGGTATGGGCCTGGGTCCTCCTGTCTGAAGTGCACTTCAGTACCCACTAAACTGCTCCAGGGACCTGCATGTGCTGTCATGGACCTGAGTATGACATCTGAGGCTGGCATAGAGGCTGGCACGAAATATTTTTAAAGATGTTTTTTGAGAGTGGGAGGGGGTTAGTGACTATTGCGGGAGTAACAGGAGGTCATCCCCGACTCCCTTCGGTGGTCATCTGGTCATTTCGGGCACCTTTTTGTGCCTTATTTGTTAAAAAAAAAACACGTCTGGATGAAAATGTCCAAGTGTTCGTCATGGACGCCCTTGCTTTTTTCGATTATGGGTCAAAGACGTCCAAGTATTAGGCATGCCCAAGTCCTGCCTTTGCCTTTGAAATTTGGACGTCCTTGCGACGGACCTCAGTTGGAGACATCCAAAATCGTGTTTCGATTATACCGATTTGGACGTCTCTGGAAGATGGACGTCCATGTTCCGATTTATGTCGAAAGATGGACGTCCTTCTCTTTCGAAAATGAGTCTCATAGTCTTGTAATTGTCTTTTATAAGGAAAAATAAATCAACAGGGAGATTGGGACCACAAGTTCACACAAGTAAAAGGAGGAAAGACTTAGACTGGATCGGTCTGCTCTGAAATAAAATAGACCCAGCTGGCAAATATACTTGCGATGTCCTCGACATATTATTACTGCCTTTAAAAAACAATATTGCTTTTCATCTGTTTTAAAGAATCTAAGCAGCACTTTTACTAAGTTGCGCAGGTGCCTACGTGCACCCAACGTGCATCAGTTTGGAATTACTACCCAGCTACCGTGTGGTCCGGGCAATAATTTCATGCGACAGAAAATAATTTTTATTTTCCGGCGTGCGGCGCTAACCGGGTGGTAAAAGGCATTCTACACATGTAGACCATAACTGCCCGGTTAACGCATGAGACCTTACTGCTAATTCAATGGGTGGCAGTAAGGTTTCAGACCCAAAATGGACTCGTGCCAATTTTCATTTTGCTGCACATCCATTTTTGGCCAAAATCCTTTTTACAGGTGTGCTGAAAATGGATCTGCGTGTGTCCAAAATACAAGCCTACACCAGTGCAGACCATTTTTCAGTGCACCTTAGTAAAAGGACCCCTAAACTTGTCATTCAGTTTTCGTTATATCTGAATTAAACTCATTCCCTTGAAATTGAAAATGGTTCAAGAAAATGCAAGAGAAAGCAGGGTTCAAAAACTCTCAAAAAGAGGCCAGTTACTGAAAGATTTCTGAAGTTATGTGCTCCACTCCTCCTACAGACTGCATTTTTCTGGCAAGAGTATTGTGGAAAAGTGCCAGCTCTGTGATGCTAGTGGGATATTCTTTGTTGTTCATACAGAACACAGATACATTTTAAACACTGCAGCCTTTGAGGGAAGTGGGAAGATGACTCTTGAACATGATTTATGATTACATTTTTCTGCATTTGGGCCTAATAATTATGCTCTTGGGCCCTTTATGTGCATGATTTTTAATGAGGAAAACTTGTGGAGGGGCTGTACCCAATCAGACAACTAGATGATTTAAACTTCTAAGGACAGAAATAATTGACACTAGTCCTTATAACTCCCCATAAGACTGTGTGGTGTTTTACAAGTATTATTATTGAATACCTTTGTTAAAATAAAGAAGAACACAGGTCGCAGATCTAAGAAATCAGTCACACAAAGCAATGTTTGAAATAATTTTGTTTACTGTCAGGGTCATTTTCAAAACAGAAGGACGCCCATCTTTCGACAGAAATCGGAAGATGGGTGTCCTTCTCCCAGGGTTGTCCAAATTGGTATAATCGAAAGCTGATTTTGGACGTCCCCAACTGCACTCCGTTGTAGGGACGGCCAAAGTTCAAGGGGGCGTATTGGAGGGGTAGCGAAGGTGGGACTTGGGCGTGCCTAACACATGGATGTCCTTGACCCATAATGGAAAAAAAAGGGCATCCCTGATGAACACTTGGACGACTTTACCTGGTCCTGTTTTTCTTATGACCAAGGCACAAAAAGGTGCTCGAAATGACCAGATGACCACCGGAGAGAATCAGGGATGACCTCCCCTTACTCCTCCAGTGGTCACTAACCCCCTCCCACCCTCTAAAAACATCTTTAAAGATATTTTTTGTCAGCCTCAGATGTCATACTCAGGTCCATATCAGCTGTATGCAGGTCCCTGGAACAGTTTTAGTGGGTGCAGTGCACTTCAGGCAGGTGGACCCAGGCCCATTCCCCTCCCTACCTGTTACGTTTGTGGAGGAAACAGCGAGCCCTCCAAAACCCACCAGAAACCCACTGTGCCCACATCTAGGTGCCCCCTTCACCTATAAGGGCTTTGGTAGTGATGTACAGTTGTGGGTAGTGGGTTTTAGGGGGGGGTTGGCGGGCTCAGTACACAAGGTAAGGGAGCTATGTTCCTGGGAGCATTTTATGAAGTCCACTGCAGTGTCCCCTAGGTTGCCCGGTTGGTGTCCTAGCATGCGAGGAGGACCAGTGCACTACAAATGTTGGCTCCTCCAATGACCAAATGGCTTGCTTTTGGTCGTTTCTGAGATGGGCGTCCTTGGTTTCCATTATCACCGAAAATCAGAAACGACCAAGTCTAGGGATGACCATCTCTAAGGACGACCAAAATTTCAAGATTTGGGCATCCCCAACCGTATTATCGAAACGAAAGATGGATGTCCATCTTGTTTCGATAATACGGGTTTCCCCACCCCTCCATCGGGATATTTTGCAAGGACATCCTCAACAAAACTTGGGCGTCCCTTTCGATTATGCCCCTCCACGTGTGATAAAGGAATAAAACTAAATAGTCTAGTGGTTAGAGCAGCCTGGATTCAGAACCTACTAGTGTTCATTGTAACCTTGGATAAATCATTTCACCCTCCATTGCCTCAGTTACAAACTGACTTAAGCTCTTTGAGGATAGGAAAATACCTGCTGTACCTAAATGTAACTCACTTTGAGCAACCAATAAAAAGATGTGAGCTAAATAGAAATAAATATATAAGGAGCCCTTCTACTAAAAGATGTTAAACGCGTACAGGTAAATTCTATAAATGACGCCGAAAAAAAGGCTTAAGCAGTATTCTATAAGCCATGCCTAAACTTTGGCAGTGTTTAAAGAATATGCAATTAATCGGAAAGTCGTATGTAAATTTAGGCATGGCCATTTCCACCAATGAAAATGTGGTGCAAATGCCCACGTTATTCCATAATTACGCAGGTAACTTGAAGCCACGCCCTGTTCTACTCCAAAATGCCCATGGCCCTCCCATTTCCATGCCCTCATTATTGGAGCACATGTCAATTTTAGGCATGGATCTCACGCCTAACTTTACACACAATGGTCTCAATTAAGTCTAATTAGTGCCAATAATTAGTTATTAAAAAGTCGATTATTGGCACTAATTGCCTTCTTATTCATTTAAATTGTGAACACAACTCAGGAATGTGCCTACATTTGCGTGCACAATTTTTAGCGACCTTTACAGAATCAGGGGGTTAACACGCAGTTAATGTACAGCAACAGGGGTTTTGCAATGTGTATTACTGAATTCTTTGAAATTTTTCTGTTGGGGGATGTGGTATGGGCTGAGAGTGGGCATGGCAGCATTGGTCAGTTAGCGTATTATACTTACCACGCACTAACTGGCTAACACAGGACCACTTACCACATTCTAAATGGTAGGCTCTAAGGGATCCTTTTACTAAGCCATGGCAAAAAGTGGCCTGTGGTAGTGTGAGCACCTGTTTTTGGTGTGTGTTGGGCCAGTTTTTACCACGTCTGGGAAAAAGGGCTTTTTTTCAATAGGCCGGGAAAAGGGCCTATGGTAAAATTGAAACCAGTGTGAGCCTGATCCCTTAATGCCATCTACCAGTAAGGGCTCACGCGTTACATATGCGGTGACTGGTCGGCGCTTGCCATCTGCTGATTAATGCTGGAAATGCGGCACGTGGTAGGAAATGAAAAAATAGTTTGTCCCAGTGGTATGGGCACATATCAAATCCCAGAAGGCAAAAGTAGAGACTAATAGACGATTCACCACTGGAGACGTGAGTCCAACAGTCTTTATTATATCAAAGATAACGACCCGACACAGGCCGTGTTTCGATGCTAAAAAAGCGTCTGCATCAGGGGTCAATAAATACACCAAGTAGTGAATGCAAAATGAGGAGTCCTACTTGTATGTGTGTTGTCAACTCACTAATCACATAGCACGGAAGTATCAAATCCAAAATTACCACCAGGACAGCGTGGTAGACTTGTGGTACTCTTAGTTTGGCATGCACTGCATGATCATAGAGCCTACTGTGCCTTTGTAAAAGGGCCCTTCTGTACTTCCGTGTTAATCAGAAGCAGGTACCATGCATTCATCCAAATGATAATGCATGACCTATAATAAAAAAAATACAGGGAGCACCCCTTCTTGATGCAACATTAGTTTTGGGCTTGCTGCTTTAAAATCCACTTTAAGGTGCATTAAGCCCAAAACTTAACACCCTTTAGTTGAAGGGTTTATATTGATTCTCTTTCAGAATAGAAAGGGGAGACTCAGTGGTTCCTACGACAGGAAGAATTACTGTGAGTTGGCTTATGAGACATTTGAAATCTTCAAATTTGTCCAAACCTTTTTAAAACCCAGAAATGCTAACCGCTGTTACCACCTCCTCCGGCAAAGAGTTCCAGAGCTTAACTATTTGTTGAGTGAAAAAATATTTCCCCCTATTTGTTTTAAAAGTATTTCCATGTAACTTCCTTGAGTGTCCCCTAGTCTTTGTACTTTTGGAATGAGTAAAAAATCGATTTACTTCTACTCGTTCTACACCACTCAGGATTTTGTAGACCTCAATCATATCTCCCCTCATTCGTCTCTTTTCCAAGCTGAAGAGCCCTAACCTCTTTAGTCTTTCCTCATACAGAGGTGTTCTATCCCCTTTATCATTTTAGTCACTCTTCTTTGAACCTTTCTAATTCCGCTATATCTTTTTTGAGATACGGCAACCAGAACTGAACGCAATACTCAAGGTGCGGACACACCATGGAGCGATACAAAGGCATTATAGTATTTTCAGTCTTATTCACCATCCCTTTTATAATAATTCCTAGCATCCTGTTTGCTTTTTTGACCACTGCTGCACACAGAGCAGAAGATTTCAGTATATTATCTACAATGACACCCAGATCTTTTTCTTGAGTGCTGACCCCCAAGGTGGACCCTTTGGCACTCCACTGTTCACTTAGGCAGTTAAGTGCTGAATATCACATAACCATATAAGAAATAGCCAGTCACATAAACCTTGATATTCAATGCTGGTGCCTGGATATGGCCCAGTATTGAATATCTGGGAATAACACTGGCGATAGCTTAAAAAAATGCTCACCACCCCATGGAATTTGGCTACTGTCCAAAGTCATCTATAAGGAAGGCCACAGTATGAAATTACTACTGTCATATATTATTAAAAGATCGCACAGTATGTATTTAGGGTGTTCATATAGGGGAAAGAGTGAAGGGTGGACAATGCTGTTGTCATATGTGAAATACACATGGCTGCCAAATGTACTCAGAAATGAGTGCTGAAAAAAAATAAGCACTATAATTGGTACTTTGCAACCAATTAGTGACACTAATTGGCTTTAATTAGAATGTATACGCACAACTTTCTAGGTGTATTCTACAATGCGGTGCATGTAAATTCAAATGCATGCAGTCAAAAAGGGGGTGTGGCCATGAGTGGGTTGTGGGTGTTTCAAAAAACTATGCGCATTATTATGGAATACACCAGATCTGCACCTATCTTAGGCGCAGGTAGTTAGGCCTGGTTTTAGGTGGTATAAATATGTGCGCCTAAATTTTAGTCACATGAATAGCATGTGAGCATTTTCTGTAAACTACGCTTGACTTTAGGCGTAGTTTACAAAATCATGCTAACTGCATGTTTTTTGGCGTCGATTTTTAAGGCACCATTTGTAGAATTTAGTCCTAAGTCTTATTCTATAAAGGGCATATGCACTTTATAGAATGGTGCACAGAATTAGTACCCTGCCTAACTTTAGGAGCCAGACTTAAGATTGCTGAAGCCTGGTGTAAATGCTGGTACCCAAGCTAGGCACACTAAGGCAGTCTTCTCTAATTATGCATGCAACTTTTCGGAATGCATTGACACACCCATGATCACGCACCCTTAGGAGTTATGTGCTATTAGAATTAGGCACCATGTCTTATAGAATAGCATGCAGCTAGATGCACGTGCAAATTTTAATGTGTTAATTAACATTAGCAATTGTTAGCACTCAGTTATTGATGGTTAAGCCAATTTATTTGTGTGTACATATCAGCATCATGCCCAAATTTGGATGCCATATATAGAATCTGGGGGAATGTGGATAAGAACCAGGTATGGCAGTACAATAAGATGGGAGGAATACTTTGTAATGTGCCAGAAGAAAATTATAGAGTCAGTAACTTTCTTTAGTTAATTTTTTTCAGTCTAATTGCTGTTCCTATATATTATAAAGATACAACTATGTACTCATTCTGTAGTGTTAAATTTATATCCCTGGGTAGTTCAAACATTTTTTTAGTCACACAGCAAGTTAAATTGATGCTTCGAATACATACGATGAACAGAAAGTACAGTGTGCTTCAGTCCATCCACACCCCTTTATCCCAAAGGGACATTCAACATAATATCAGTGCTCACTTGGCACACCATAGCTTTGATTTAAAAAAGAACAAGACTTTATTTAGTGGTTTCCTTAACATCAGTGACCTAGAAAATTAGCAGAAAGAATTGGCAGGCTTTCTGAATCCTCTGAAATATCTCAGTTAAAAGAATGTGGATTATTGTCATTAGTTAGTGGTTTCATATACAACACAATTTATTCATAAACTTTTCCAGCCAATGTCATCCCACCATTGAATGTGTTCCACAATTCTATGGGGAAAAAGATTTTAATCTAAGCTACATGCACTATTTTCATCACATTGAATTCATGCTGTCAAATGCATGCAAGGTCCTTCTGGCTGCAGTTAAGTGAAACCTTTGCTCTAGGGTGAAATGGTAAGTGATTTAATACAGGAAAAAGTGTATGAGGATCCTGGGGAGATTTCTAGAGAATTTTTCTCCTGAAGACCTATGAAGCTACTAGGATCCCTGAGGAATTAGGAGGGTATTTGGAGATTCTGATACCCCTAAAATCACATAAATCTTTCCGGCAGGACCCTAGAATAGATACTGTGAACAGGATCCATCCTAGCACTGGCAGTCCTGAGGTGCCACTCTACATGATCATGTGCAAAACTCTCCTAAGATCTTTGGCATGATGGCCAGACAGTAGCATGTTTTTGGATCTATCCATGTGAACTGGGCACAGATGGTGTCTTTACTGTCCTAAACTAAAAGATTTCCCCCTGTAATTTTGAAAGCTCATTCAACACTCTAGCTAAAAGACCAGTACCTGATTTCTGAGGAGCTGGGACTGGAGTGAGAAGGCATCTGTATCAAGAGGGACATAATCGAAAGGGGCGCCCAAGTTTTCCTGAGGACGTCCTCGCAGGATGTCCCGGTGAAGGGGCGGGGAAACCCGTATTATCAAAACAAGATGGGCGTCCATCTTTCATTTTGATAATACGGTCGGGGACGCCCAAATCTTGACATTAAGTTATCCCTAGAGATGGTCGTCCTTCGACTTGGTCATTTCTTATTTTCAGCGATAATGGAAACTAAGGACGCCAATCTCAGAAATGACCAAATGCAAGCCCTTTGGTCATGTGAGGAGCCAGCATTCGTAGTGCATTGGTCCCCCTGACATGCCAGGACACCAACCGAGCACTCTAGGGGGCACTGCAGTGGACTTCAGAAAAAGCTCCCAGGTACATAGCTCCCTTACCTTGTGTGCTGAGCCCCCCAAAACCCACTACCCACAACTGTACACCACTACCATAGCCCTTATGGGTGAAGGGGGGCACCTAGATGTGGGTACAGTGGGTTTTCTGGTGGGTTTTGAAGGGCTAACATTTACCACCACAAGTGTAACAGGTAGGGGGGGTATGGGCCTGGGTCCGCCTGCCACAATTGCACTGCACCCACTAAAACTGCTCCAGGGACCTGCATGCTGCTGTCATGAAGCTGAGTATGATATTTGAGGCTGACATAGAGGCTGGCAAAAAATATTTAAAAAATTTTTTCAGGGTGGGAGAGGGTTAGTGACCCCTGGGGGAGTAAGGGGAGGTCATCCCTGATTCCCTCCAGTGGTCATCTGGTCAGTTCAGGCACCTTTTTGTGGCTTGGTAGTAAGAAAAGAAGGACCAGGGACACCCTTTTTTTCATTATGGGTCAAGGACGCCCATGTGTTAGGAATGCCCAAGTCCCACCTTCACTACTCCTCCGACACGCCCCTGGTAACTTTGGTCATCCCCATGATGGAAAGCAGTTGGGGATACCCAAAATCTGCTTTCCATTATACCAATTTGGGCGACCCTGTGAGAAGGACGCCCATTTTGCGATTTGTGTTGAAAGATGGGAGTCCTTCGCTTTCGAAAATAAGCCTGAAAGTGATTGCACACGGGCTATTCTTTTTTTTCCTATGTAAATATCTACAGCTGCTTTACCTAAAAATTAAATAGAAGCCTTTGAAAACAACAGCACAGTGCATGGATTTTAAAACTTATTTTGGGCAGAAGACCAGATGCTTTTGTGCCGGCAAAAGAATTGGTTGGACCGCTAGATGACCAAGGGGTAAATCAGGGTAGGCAAAGCCATAGCAGAGAGATTAAATTAATTGCTTCGGCCTTCACTGAGTAAGATTTGGGAGAGATATCAGTGCCAGAAATGGTATTCAAATCTGATGAGTCGGTGAAACTGAATGAAATCTCTATAAAACGGGAGGATGTAATGGGACAATTTGACAAATTGAAGAGTAGCAATTCTCCTGGACCAGATGGTATTCATCCCAGAGTACTGATAGAATTGAAAAAAGAACTTGCAGAACTAATTTTAGTAATATGTTATTTATCCTTTATCAATAGAAATCAAACAAAATAAAACATGGAAAAGAAAATAAGATGATACCTTTTTTATTGGACATAACTTAATACATTTCTTGATTAGCTTTCAAAGGTTGCCCTTCTTCGTCAGATCGGAAATAAGCAAATGTGGTAGCAGATAGTATATATAAGAGAAACATCAAAGCATTACTTTGACAGTCTGACAGAGTGAGAGGGTGGGGGTATGCATGGGGACATCAAAGCATTTCATTGATATTCTAACAGGATGGTGTGGGAAGGTGAGAGGAGGGTGATAAACAGAGAAATAAACAGAGAAATACAACTGGGGCCCTTATACAGAGGGGCGGTAAGTCCAACATGGGCTTACTGCACGCTAACCTGGAAGTACCACCAGCCAAATGTGGGCACCAGCGATAGTTCCAGCCCCGGTGCACACAATTTGCTGCGCTATGGAAAATAGCTATTTTTTAGTGCGGTGCTAACCCGGCAGTAATTGGGCACTGCCACACACTACCCACTTAATGCAGGGTTAGCACAGGAGCCCTTAATGCCACCTCATTGAGTGGCATTAATTGCTCTCCCCCTGCATGGCCACATGGTAAATGAAATATTACCGCATGGCCATGCCACTTTTTGGCCTTTTTACCCGCTTCGGCAAAAAGGGCTGCAGCACGTGGCAAAAAGGGCCCCAGCCGTTAGTGCGGGGTCCTTTTTACTGCAGCTTGGTAAAAGGACCCCTTAATCCTCCATTGCCTCAGGTACAAACTTAGGGGCCCTTTTACTAAGCTGTGTTAGGCGCTAATGTGGTAAGTTTGGAATTAGTGTGTGCAAAAGAACTTTTGTCGTTTTTCCATGGAGGGGAGTGTCAGGGGATGGAGAGTGGTTGTTTCTGCACTTATCAGTCAGTGCATCTACATTACCTTGTGCTAACTGAATAGTGCAGGATAAGTACATGAGCCCTTTCCAACTACAAACTGGATGGTGATATATGTTTACATGCTAATTTTTGTTAATGGCTATGCATTAATGGCAACATGAATGGCCATTAATAGAATAATTAGACAATCAGCCGTTTTCTGGCTAAGGGGATCACCCGGGAATAACTGTCCCTGCTTACAGAGGCCTACGTTCAAAGAAGTATTTTACAGCTGTATTTTCACATCAAGCTTCTCAAATTTGGAATCTTCTACCAACTTTGGTGAAAAAATCTCAATCATGCTATTTAGCTTTTCATAAGCTTCTAAAAACAAACATTTTTAGAAAATATGTGCTTTTAGTTAGACATTGACATTTTACATGCATTCCATTACCAACTGCCAGAACTGTTCTTCCTGTAGTGAATACAGGATTTCCCTACTTCTAGATAGCACTACAGCCACAAGGTCCCAGTCAACCTCTGGCCAACTCAAATGACCACTAGCACTTCCCCTTTCACAGCAATATTGTGAACATTTTCAATTATATCTCTATTTCTTCTGCCTCTGAAGGAGGTCTGTATATCAGATACGACAATCCAGATTACTACCACTACTAATAATTTCTATAGCGCTACTAGACATACGCAGTGCTGTACAATGAACATGTAAGAGGCAGTCCCTGCTCGACAGAGCTTACAATATAATCAGGACAAACAGGACAAATAAGGGATAAGGGAATTACTTTAGGTGGGAATGATAAAACAGACATGGATACTGAACAAGTGAATAGGATTAAGCCACAGTGCCTCCTCCCTATCTCATAAACTATTCATCCTTTTCTTCCTACCGTTTCCTTCATGAATAGATTATAGCCTAGTTTAATGACAGTATACCCAGTCATGATTCTCCATGTCTCTGTATCTGTCACAGCTTGTAGATCTTGATTTCTGCTCAGCTCTTGAAACTTTTTTTATTTAAAGATGCTTTTCCCTCCTCACCCTGCCAGCATCCTTATTTGAAAAGGATCTTCCTTGATCACAGCTGCATCAGGTCCTGCATAGACTCCATAACCAAGCTTTAGTGTTCTCCATCTTTATGCTATCTCTTTTCTTTCTTTCCTTTTAATGACATGGCGTTCCTTTTTTTTTTGTGCTTCTTTCCATGTTTCTGGGGGTCTTTTACTAAAGCTTAGCTCGAGTTATCTGCAGCAGGGTCCATAGGAATAAAATGAGGCCTGCTGCAGATAACTCGAGCTAAGCTTTAGTAAAAGACCCTCTCTATTTACTATTTACCTTGAATATTATTTTACTTTTAGTTAGTTTTATTTTATCTGTATATTGTACATCGCTCTGAAGGCTCCCCACCCTATGGCGGTATACTACATTTTTAATAAACTTGGAAACTTTACTTCCCAAACTACGGGCATGCATATACACAGCTTTTCAGATGTTGCTATGACTCCTTTTATATAGACTTGTGTATTGTTTTATTTAAGTGTGCAACTCTGGTTCTCCAGAACAAGCACATAATGTATTTCTAGTCTTGGACATGCTTTAATCCAAGCAAGTACAACATCTGCAGGTCTGCAGCACTGGAGAAAGTAATGATAGCAAAGTGAAAATAGAACCCAACAATCTAGAGGAGTATGTTTCCTTTTTTAGAAAAATCATATTTTGTATGTCAGAAAGAGGAACCTACAAGTTCATATTAAAGATGTTTGGAATACTGGACAGGTATAAATCTTGACTGTTTCCCTTGTTATTACTATAAAAGGTCTATGTTATTAAAGTTGACAAAACAGAGAAAATAGGCCAATCACATGAAAAACATAATTTGATACTTCATGCTGTAATTTGCTGTGGTTTGCTCATCAAATCACAGGCTTACAAGATTCATAAAGTGCATGCAGAACTTTCCAACATATACTGAAACTCCAAGCACTGGAAACCTGCCCAAGTTTCAGGATTACATTTTGTATCCACCATTCCAAATTTCAAAGAATGGGAGCCTTCAGTTAAGACATTCTGCAGGCACTAGTCTTTCAGGCAGAGGGCTTTATACATTAGACAAGTGAGTTAATCAAAGATAATGGCGAATATGGACTCTTCCTGGAAACAAAAGCTTCAGGTCAGGACAACTCTTCATTTGTAGTCAGTTATAGTAATTAGGGTAACAAGCAAGGAGTGATCTTACAGAGTTTTAAATACATTTCATTACCATCTAAGAAGGAAACACTAAATAAATCATACAATACACTATATAAACTAAAAGACACTTTTTATCAGGCTAATATCCTTAATACTGTAGCAAGTTTTAAATTATTGAAAAACTCAAAAACACTAAGATGGAGTCAGCAGTCCAGCAGCAAGAGGGGTGCTATCTAGTCTTTTGCATTGAGTGTCATATGTATGATTATCCCCCAGTTGGTGAGATGTCATATGTGTGTGCCCGATGCAAAGAGATCCTAGCTCTTAGAGAACGTGTCCGTTCTCTTGAGGCTAGAGTAGCAGACTTAGTGGAGCTGAGGGAGACAGAGAGGTACATAGAGGAGACCTACAGGGATGTTGTAGAGAAGTCCCACCTCCAGTCTGGTAGCCCTTGTGCTACCTTGGAGGAGGGAGGTCTCCTAGAAGGAGAGCATCACCCTGGTGAAGTAGGAAGTACTCATGTAGCCAGGACCTGCCCACCAGGGGATGTACTATCCTCTCGCACCGAGGATATGTCTCCAAGTGCTGCCCGGGAGGGAAAAGTTAGGACAGCTGTTGTAGTTGGTGATTCGATCATTAGGCATATAGATAGCTGGGTGGCTGGTGGACGTGAGGATCGCCTGGTGACTTGCTTGCCTGGTGCGAAGGTGGCGGACCTCACGCATCACCTAGATAGGATTTTAGATAGTGCTGGGGAGGAGTCGGCTGTCTTGGTACATATGGGTACCAATGACATAGGAAAATGTGGGAGAGAGGTTCTGGAAGCCAAATTTAGACTCTTAGGTAGAAAGCTCAAGTCCAGATCCTCTAGGGTAGCATTTTCTGAAATGCTACCTGTTCCACACGCAGGGCCAAAGAGACAGGCAGAGCTCCAGAGTCTCAATGCGTGGATGAGACGATGGTACAGGGAGGAGGGTTTTAGATTTGTTAGGAACTGGGCAACATTCTGGGGGAAGGGGAAGCCTATTCCGAAAGGATGGGCTCTACCTTAACCAGGGTGGGACCAGGCTGCTGGCATCGGTATTTAAAAAGGAGATAGAGCAGCTTTTAAACTAGAAATGGGGGGAAGGCCGACAGTCGCTCAAAAGTGCATAGTTCGGGCTAAGGTATCTTGCAAAGATACCTCACAAACAGGGAAGATAGGGTTTCTGGATAGTGAGGTTGCACAACAGACCTTGGTAGGCCAGGTGCCCTTAAATACAACTAAAGATCAGACAAAAGATGGCAAATCAATCGTGGCAAGTACTAAGCATCATGCAAATAGGAACAACAAACATACTCTGAAATTTCTATATGCAAATGCTAGGAGTCTAAGAAATAAGATGGAAGAGTTGGAATATATTGCACTAAATGAAAAATTGAATATAATAGGCATTACTGAGACCTGGTAGAAGGAGAATAACAAGTGGGACACTGTCATACCGGGGTACAAAGAATATCGTAGTGATAGGGTGGACCAGACTGGTGGAGGGGTAGCATTGTATATTAACGAGAGCCTTGACTCAGATAAATTACAAATTCAGCAGGACACAAATCACACCTTTGAATCATTGTGGGTTGAAATTCCATGTATAAAAGGGAAAAGGACGGTGATAGGAGTGTACTACCGTCCACCTCACCAGGATGAGCAGGTAGATGCAGAAATGATAAAAGAAATCAGAGACGCAAACAAAATGGGCAAAGTGATAATAATGGGTGACTTCAATTATCCAAATATAGACTGGGTAAATGTAACATCAGAATACGCTAGAGAAGTACAATTCCTTAATGAAATCAAGGACAGCTTTATGGAGCAGCTGGTGCAGGAGCCGACGAGAGAAGGAAAAATTCTAGACTTGGTCCTTAGTGGAGCACATGATCTGGTGAGGGACGTTATGGTACTGGGGCCGATTGATAACAGTGATCATAATATGATCAGTTTTGATATCAACCTTGAAGTATCTATACTCAGGAAGTCAAATACATTAGCGTTTAACTTTAAAAAAGAAGACTATGATAAAATGAGAAGAACGGTTAAAAAAAACTTAGGGGGGGCAACTGAGAGGGTAAAAACTGTACAACAGGCATGAACGCTGTTCAAAAATACCATCCTGGAGGCCCAGGCTAAACATAGTCAGCGAATTAAAAAAGAAAGACGGAAGTCCAAAAGACAGCCAGCGTGGTTGAAAAGTGAGGTGAAGGAAGCTATTAGGGCTAAGAGAAACACCTTCAGAAAATGGAAGAAGGAACCGTCTGAAAATAACAAGAAGCAGCATAAGGAGTGTCAAAGCAAATGCAAGGCGCAGATAAAGAAGGCCAAGAGGGATTACGAAAAAAATGATAGCATTAGAGACAAAAAAAACATAGCAAAAATATTTTTTCGGTATATTAAAAGCAGGAAGCCGGCAAAAGAATCGGTTGGGCCGCTGGATGACTGAGGGGTAAAAGGGGTGATCAAGGAAGATAAAGACGTAGCGGAGAGATTGAATGAATTCTTTGCTTCGGTCTTCACCGAGGAAGATTTGGGTGGGATACCGGTGTCAGAAATTGTATTTCAAGTGGACGAGTTAGAGAAACTTACTGACTTCACGGTAAACCTGGAGGACATAATGGGGCAGTTCAGCAAACTGAAGAGTAGCAAATCTCCTGGACCGGATGGTATTCATCCTAGAGTACTGATAGAACTGAAAAATGAGCTTGCGGAGCTACTGTTAGTGATATGTAATTTATCCATAACGTAGAGCGTGGTACAGGAAGATTGGAGGGTGGCCAATGTAACGCCGATTTTTAAAAAAAGGTTCCAGGGGAGATCCGGGAAATTATAGACCGGTGAGTCTGACATCGGTGCCAGGGAAAATGGTAGAGACTATTATCAAAAACAAAATTACAAAGCACATCCGAGGACATGGATTACTGAGACCAAGTCAGCATGGCTTTTGTCTGGGGAAATCTTGCCTGACCAATTTACTTCAATTCTTTGAAGGAGTAAACAAACATGTGGACAAAGGGGAGCCGGTTGATATTGTGTATCTGGATTTTCAAAAGGCGTTTGACAAGGTACCTCATGAAAGGCTACAGAGGAAATTTGAGGGTCATGGGATAGGAGGAAATGTCCTATTGTGCATTAAAAACTGGTTGAAGGATAGGAAACAGAGAGTGGGGTTAAATGGGCAGTATTCACAATGGAGAATACTGCTTTTTAACATATTTATAAATGATTTAGAGGTGGGAGTAACTAGCGAGATAATTAAATTTGCTGATGACACAAAGTTATTCAAAGTCGTTAACTCGCGACAGGATTGTGAAAAATTACAGAAGGACTTTACGAGACTGGGCGGCTAAATGGCAGATGACATTTAATGTGAGCAAGTGCAAGGTGATGCATGTAGGAAAAAAGAACCCGAATTATAGCTATGTCATGCAAGGTTCCACATTAGGAGTTACGGACCAAGAAAGGGATCTGGGTGTCGTCGTCGAAAATAAACTGAAACCTTCTGCTCAGTGTGCTGCTGTGGATAGGAAAGCGAATAGAATGTTGGGTATCATTAGGAAAGGTATGGAAAACAGGTGTGAGGATGTTATAATGCCGTTGTATCGCTCCATGGTACCACCGCACCTTGAGTACTGTGTTCAATTCTGGTCGCCGCATCTCAAGAAAGATATAGTAGAATTGGAAAAGGTGCAGTGAAGGGCGACTAAAATGATAGCGGGGATGGGACAACTTTCCTATGAAGAAAGACTAAGGAGGCTAGGGCTTTTCAGCTTGGAGAAGAGACGGATGAGGGGAGACATGATAGAGGTATATAAAATATTGAGTGGAGTGGAACAGGTGGAAGTGAAGTGTCTGTTCACGCTTTCCAAAAATACTAGGACTAGGGGGCATGCGATGAAACTACAGTGTAGTAAATTTAAAACAAATCGGAGAAAAGTTTTCTTCACCCAACGCATAATTAAACTCTGGAATTCGTTGCCAGAGAACATGGTGAAGGCGGTTAGCTTAGCAGAGTTTAAAAAGGGGTTAGACGGTTTCCTAAAGGACAAGTCCATAATCCACTACTAAATGGACTTGGGAAAAATCCACAATTCCAGGAATAACATGTATAGAATGTTTATACGTTTGGGAAGCTCGCCAGGTGCCCTTAGCCTGGATTGGCCGCTGTCGTGGACAGGATGCTGGCCTTGATGGACCTTTGGTAGTTTCCCAGTGTGGCATTACTTATGTAAAATATGGACAAGGCTTCAATGAACAGATGAAATTTACCCCCCTCCCCTTTTTACAAAGCCGCACTAGCGGCTGCCAGTGTGGTAATGCTGACACGGCCCATTGAAAGTGAACGGGCTTGTCGGCATTACTGCGTAGCTTTGTAAACTTATGTACAAAGATTAAAAAAATAATCCAAACCTGGATCTTGAAGACATTGCAGATAATATGTTGAAATCCACAGCACAGTGGGTGGTGACAGAAAAAAAAAGCAAATAGAATATTAAAGAATTATCCAGAAAGAATGGGGAGGACAACTTTGGTATATATTTATGGTATGACTACACTGTAAGTAATGCACGCAGTTTTGGTCACCGCATCTCAGAAAAAAAACACAGTGGAAGATACAGAGGGGCCCCTTTTACTAAACTACAGTAAAAAGTGGTCTTAGCGTGCCTTTATATGGGTCTTTCCCACATGCTGATGCCTGATCCACACCTACCTCATCTGACCACAATATAACTTTGTATCTGCTATCAACCGAATTGGCAAACGCCTCTACGGTACAATGTAAGCCACATTGAGCCTGCAAATACGTGGGAAAATGTGGGGTACAAATGTAACAAATAAATGAATAATAAATAAATAAACAAGGCCATTTCTATGACAGCAGGAAAATGGATGCGTTTCCATTTTCCCAATTAATAGCCATGCGCTAATATTGCCATTATCATGCGGCCAATAAAAACAAAATAGCACATGAGCCTTTACCACCACTTATTTTGTAGGCGATAAGGGCTCATGCGATAATCAGTTAGTGTGCAGTAATGTGGCTGCGCTAACTGATTTACATTGTCTTGCCCACTTTCTGCCCCCTAGGCATGATCCCTCTGAGAAGAATTCAGGCAATATTTTTAACATGTAGTTTGCGTGCGCACACATCAGGATTTTACAGCAGGACGCCTCAGCGCGACTCATAGTAAGCCTTTTCAAGTTGTGGCTGACGCTTACTGCAGCTATGCAAAAGGACCCCAGAGAAAGGAAAGTAAAATAAGGGGAAGGAGCAGCTCTCCACTGTTTTATGAAGTTAGGGCTCTTCAACTTGGAACTGAGATATCTGATATGGGAAACTATAGACGTTTATACCAGTAGGAAACAGTTATAGTACAAGGACTAGGATATATTCCATGAAAATGGTACCAGATTTAAAACAAATTTGACATGGAGGGGCATAATCGAACGGGGAACCCAGGTTTTCATGAGGGCGTCCTTGCAGGATGGCCCTGTAAAGGGGCAACCCGTATTATCGAAACAAGATGGGCGTCCATCTTTCATTTCGATAATACGGTCGGGAATGCCCAAATCATGAAATTTAGGTTGACCTTAGAGATGGTCGTCCTTAGGTCGTTTTTGAGATGGTTGTCCCCAATTTTCGGCGGTAATGGAAACCGAGAACACCCATCTCAAAAACGACCAAATCCAAGCCATTTGGTCATGGGAGGAGCCAGCATGTGTAGTGCACTGGTCCCCCTGACATGCCAGGACACCAACTGGGCACCCTAGGGGGTACTGCAGTGGACTTCAGAAAAAGGTCCCAGATTCATAGCTCCCTTACTTTGGGTGCTGAGCCCCCCAAACCCCACAACTGTACACCACTACCATACCCCTTAGGGATGAAGGGGGGCACCTACATGTGGGTACAGTGGGTTTCTGGTGGGGTTTGGAGGGCTTACATTTACCACCACAAGTGTAACAGGTGGGGGGGGGGATGGGTCTGGGTCCGCCTGCCTGAAGTACACTGCACCCACTACAACTGCTTCAGGTACCTGAATACTGCAGCGATGGACCTGTGTATGGCATTTGAGGCTGGTATTGGGGCTGGAAAAAAGTATTTTTAAAGATTTTTTTTAGGGTGGGAGGGGGTTAGTGACCACTGGGGGAGTAAGGGGAGGTCATCCCCGATTCCCTCCAGTGGTCATCTGTGCAGTTCGGGCACCTTTTTGATGTTTGGTCGTGAAAACAAATGGACCAAGTTGGCCAAGTGCTCTTCAGAAACGCCCTTCTTTTTTCCATTATCGGCCAAGGACGCCCAGCTCCTAAGCACGCCCCAGTCCCGCCTTCGCTACGCTGCTGACACCCCCCCGTGAACTTTAGTCGTCCCCCGAACAGAAAGCAGTTGAGGGCGCCCAAAATCGGCTTTCGAATTATGCCGATTTGGGCGACCTTGCGAGAAGGACGCCCATCTCCCGATTTGTGTCGGAAGATGGGCGCCCTTCTCTTTTGAAAATTCAGCTTATAGTGTATTTTTCATTCAGTGTAGAATTAAGCTGTGGAATACATTGCTGGAGGATGTGGGTAAATTCATTTAGCATAGTTTGGCTTAAAAGAGGTTTGGAAAGTCTCATGAAAATCCATAAACAATTATTATTAGGAACACAAATTTCAACCTCCTTGGTACGAAGATCTAATGTCATGTACTTAATAGTATAAATGCGCATACATTGAGAAAGCCATCAAAGCATTAAAAATGTCCTTTCCATTCTGTTCATCCTGTAATTTTCTGAATAAGGCAAAAAGATGTATATTAAAATGTAATGCAAGAAAGCACAGAGGGTGACAAATGTTTTCTGATGAAGCTCTGTGTATACAGACAATTTTCAAATCCTTCTGGATTTAGGTTGTGAATTGTCAGTAAGCGAAAAGACGTTTCTGTCTGAATTTTGTACCACAGTGAATGGTTAATAGCAGATTAATAGTAAATACAAGAAAGACTGAGGTATCAGTAATGAGATGTGTTTTCATATGTTATCCTCCACCTAATGTAATAGTTGAGAGTTGGATTCTAATTAAACAAGAAATTAAAAATTTGGAGGCTATTTACAGAGGTGTAGCCAGGTTTTGACATAAGGGGGAGCAAACCTTTGTAAAATAGGTGCCAATTGGTGTCGTTCAGGCAGCAGTGCCAGTGTTGTCATTCAGGTGTGGTAGCTGTGGACAGCACTGATTAACACAGGTTGCCCCTGCTGCATCTGGCCTAAGAGGAAACAAGAAATTACATCAGAAGGCAGGATGCAGCAGAGATCTCAAGACCAGCCAGAGAAGGAAAGCCTGTCTTCTTAACTATAATTAAAAATATTGATATTGTGGCCATCACCTCTGGAACAGCGTACACACTCCTATTACATAAGAACATAAGATAGCCATACTGGGTCAGACCAATGGTCCATCTAGTCCAGTATCCTGCTTCTAACAATGGCCAATACAGACACAAGTACCTGGCAGAAACCCTAGTAGCAACATTCCATGCTACCAATCTCAAGGCAAGCAGTGG
The DNA here is from genome assembly GCF_901765095.1 of Microcaecilia unicolor. Taxonomy (NCBI): domain Eukaryota; kingdom Metazoa; phylum Chordata; class Amphibia; order Gymnophiona; family Siphonopidae; genus Microcaecilia; species Microcaecilia unicolor. Next base: position 297,086,403 of record NC_044032.1, read on the forward strand.
CTTCTCCCACATCATTCTCAATAACAGACTATGAACATTTCCTCCAGAAACTTGTCCAAACCTTTTATATACCCATATACACTAACCACTGTTACCACATTCTCCTGCAGCGAGTTCCAGAGCTTAACTATTAGTTGAGTGAAAAAATATTTCCTCCTATTTGTTTTAAACATATTTCCATGTAATTTCTTTGAGTGTCCTCTGGTCTTTGTACCCGTTCTACACATCTCACGATTTTATAGATCTCAGTCATATCTCCCCTCAGCTCAGTGGCGTATCTGCATGGGGCCACAGGGGCCTGGGCCCCCGCAGATTTTGCCCTGGACCCCCCTACCGCCGTCAACCCTCCCCCATGCTGCGACGTCAGACTTCGTCCGAAACTGGAAGGGAAGGGATGCAGCTTTTAACAGCACAGCACGAGGAAGAAAACTTAAACAACACCTTGGCTGGGCTGGCGGGGGTTGGGTCCCCTGCCAGCTGAACTAAAAGGCACTGGCAGGCAGGAGGAAGCGGACCTCGGCGGGGATAGTTGATGGGTGTAGAATATAAGATATTCCTATGACAGTATGAGACTTTCCCCTTAAAACATATTAGTTGCACACTCAAGAAGGAATCATCTACTATTTTGTATTGAATTCACGTAAGAACATAAACATTACCAAACTGGAGCAGACCGAAGGTCCATCAAGTCAAGTATCCTGTTTCTAGCAGTGGCCATCCAGGTCGGAAACAGGATACTGTATAGAACTGTTGAGCACACATCTCACATGCATGTGAGTGTTACATTCACCTGCGCTAAGTGCTAGAATTTTATAATCTTAGAAACTAATTCAGTTACTTGTCCGAATTTTGGCACTGAAAAATTGGCACCCAGCTCTATTCTATAAAGGGTGCTCCGGATTGAGCACACTCTGAAAAAATAACATGTAGAGCCAATTCCCACACCCAAATTTGGGCACTAGGACTAGCACCTGCTGAAATTAGGTGTAATTCCTGGCACCCAATTTGGGCATGCGTCTATAGCATAGGCGCCCGGTATTGAAGGCTTGGGGAGGCTAAGCCTCCCCAGCCGCAGCGAGCCGGCTCCTCCCCCTCCCTCAGGATCCGGTCCCGGTCCCTCACGTTACCGACCTGACTCTTCGTCTTCGGAGCTGTCAACGCTAACTCTCCCCCGCTGTGCTAGCGCTGCCGGCGTTCGCACTTTAAAAATGGCCACCGAGACTTCCAGAGGCAGCCTCGCGAGACTTCTGCTGAAGTCTTGGAGGCCGCCCTGTAAGTCTCGGTGGCCATTTTGAAGCGTGAACGCCGGCAGCGCCAGCGCAGCGGGGGAGAGTTAGCACTGACAGCTCAGAAGAGTCAGGTCGGTGACGTGAGTGGACCGGGTCCGGAGGGAGGAATTCGCCGAACAACTCGGGAGGGGGTGGCAGGGGAGAGAAGGGAGTCGCTGGGCATTTGTGGAAGGAGGGGAGAGAAGGGTCGCTGGGTATAATGGGTGCATGCAGGGCAGGGGAGAGGAGGATCATTACTGGACATGGGTGTATGGAGGGCAGGGGAGAGGAGGGTTGCTGTGTATGGGTGTAGGGCAAGGGAGAGGAGGGGAGAGAGAAGAAATGCTGGACATGGATGGAGGGGAGGGAAGAGTGAGGAAGGAGATAAGATAAGGGGAAAGGAAGAGAGGAGAAAAACTGCACATGGATGAAGAAATTAGGCAGAAGCTGAGGACCAGAAATGAAGAAGAAAGGAGGAAAGAAATAAATGGAAAGGAAGCCCTGGAAACGGAGGTAAGAGGACAGATAGCTGCAGAATCAGATACTGGGCCAGCATGATCAGAAAAACAGTCACCAAACAACAAAGGTAGAAAAAAAATCATTTTATTTTCATTATAGTGTTTGGAATATGTCCACTTTGAGAATCAGGTGCTCAACATTAAAAGTTTATATTTATTTACTTATTTATGGCATTTTATCCCACATTAAACATGAATTAGGGTGTTTTGTGGCTCTACATGAGAATTGTGATGATATGATCTCATATTGTTGACAGTCTGCATTTTCCGTATGGGTGGTATATTGGTGTATTAGGTTCTGCCCAGTGTAATATTTATGGTACAGTAAGGTTCTGAGTGTGTTTTTGCACAAAATTGTGCATAGTGTTTTGCAGTTGAGCGATTGTGGTTAGTATATGCTTTGAGCAACCACTTTATTCTTTGACATATGATACATATCTAATATCTATATTTAATAAAAGGTATTAATTGTGACTTTTATTTTTTTCTGTGTGTTATCAGACAGTTATGGATTTAAGCTCCACCCCTGGCTCCACCCCTAACCCCGCCCCCTTTAGCCTCCCCAAACAGTTGAGCCACCGACCGCCTATGGTCTATAGTATTCTATATCACTGTGTACAAATTTCTGGAATGGCTCTGACCCACCCATGCCCCTCGCCTGGCCATGCCACCTTTAGGTTTGCACACTATGGGATTTGGTTGTACACTGTATAGAGCAGCCCACAGAAAGATGGATTGTGCCAATTAGCATCAAATTTAGTTGCATGTGCATCTCAGGATGGTGCCCAAATTTGTGTGTGCAATTTTGTGTGCCCTTTACAGAATCCCCTTGCTACTGGCTGAAACCGAATCCTCAGCTACCATAGTGAGATTGGCACTGGCATAAGCAAGACCAATCTGCAATCGTTCTTACTTATGCCGGAGCTAATCTCAAAATGGCTGTCGAGACTGCTGGGGGAAGTCTAGGCACCCACCATAAGAGCTTAAGGTAGGCCCGAGGAAGGCCTACTGATTGTCAGAGGTGAGGGGCAGCTTGGTGGGGAGATTCATTTTCTTTCGGGGATGGGATGGGGTGACAGGGTAGTCAGTTGGGAGGCTTACAGGAGGGAGGTGGCATATTTGGCTGAAACCCAAACCTGGATTTCGGGTCAATTTTGGTGCTGAATCAGAAACCAAAACTGAAATTCGGTCGGCCTCCACTAAAGTTATAGAATTAGGGGGCACCTGTATAATCAGCAGTGCTGAATATCTGGATAGTGAGTCATCACTTAGCCTCATCTACTTAGTTTAGGCTTGCTATTCAGCTGAATATTTGCACTAATTGGAAAATTTCTTGGCATATCTTGGCTCCACCTTCTTTTTGCCCCTTTTTATTATTGAGCTGATCAGACAGATTTTTAGCTCAATACTATCCATATAATAATTGATCATACAGTGGTGATAGACCGATTTCACCAAAATCGGAAAATGTTTTGTATTATTGAATTTAGCTCACATACTTTGCCTGAATGTAACTCTTGAGCTACTGCAAAAGAATAGCTAGCTCCCTTTCCCCAGAGGGCTTAAAAACTAAATTTGTACATGAGGCAATGGAAGGTTAAGTGACTTGACCATGATCGGAAGAAATCTTCCCTCTAAGCTGTGTGGAAGTCCTCCACCTATATTTCTGTCAGTGGGAGTGCTGTTTCAGTATCACATTTTCAATAGGGAGGGACAAGCAAGAACCTAGCAATTAAAAACGGAGTACTGAAGCACTACCCCCACTGGCAGAATTACAGTTGCAGGACTCCCACACAGCTTTGAGGGAACCTTGATCACAAGGAGCAGCAGTAGGATTTGAATCAGGCTTTCTTGGTTGTCAGCAAAATGGTCTAAACACTAGGCTACTCCTCCACTCCACATTATCTACAAGAAAAGCTGGGAGGAAATGAGCACTTAGATAAAATAATAAAAAATAATCCTTGCAGAGGTGTGTGTATGGGGGGGGGGGGGGGGGTGAGAGTTTGTAAACCTGGAACCAAATTAAGGGATCCTTTTATAAGGAGTGGTAGCGTTTTTAGCATACACTATAGATAAGAACATGCTAAACGTTAGAGACGCCCATATATTTCTATGGGCGTCTCTAGCATTTAGCACACGCTAATCATTAGCACACACAAAAAATGCTAGCACACCTTTGTAAAAGGACCCCCAAGTCACCAACTATGCTCTAGCAAAGACAGCAAATTATTACATTTACATTTGCTAATAGGGAAAAAGAAAGATGTGGAAAACAAAAGTTGTTGGATCCTAAGATTTAAACAGCGATGCAGTTCAAGCATGTTGTTGGCTTTATGTAGGGTTACCATATGTCCGGATTTACCTGGACATGTCCTCTTTTTGAAGACATGTCCGGGCAACCGGGCGAGTTTTGCCAATCTGCCCGTTTGTCTGGATTTCTGGACAAACGGGCAGATTGCTAGCCTCCCCTCCCCTCCCCTTACTTACTACTGCCCTGGTGGTCTAGTGACCTCTTCCGCCTTTGGTGCAGGAAAGAGCCCCCTCTTTCCTGCCCGGAGTGCTGCCCTGCATGCATCCTTCCTGTTCGTGATCTCAGCGCCGATTCAAAATGGCCACCGAGAGTTGAAGTGACCTCGCAAGACTTCAACCCTTGGCGGCCATTTTGAATTGGCGCTGAGATCATGAACAGGAAGGATCCATGCAGGGCAGCGCTCCGGGCAGGAAAGAGGAGGCTCTTTCCTGCCCCGAAGAGATCACTAGACCACCAGGGCAGTAGTAAGGTAAGGGGAGGGGGCGGAGCAAGGGCATCAAAGGGGGTGAGGTGGGGTGTGAAAGGGGGGCGGGGCATTTGTCCTCCTTTTGGGGGGACAAAATATGGTAACCTTAGCTTTATCAAGATCCTGGGGATGGAATAGAGGGGAAAGTGAGGCTGTAGTTTTGTGCTGAAAGTTGGATTTTCTTTGAGGTATTGGGGTGGGTGTTGGGGGAGTGTGGAATAACAACTTATGTACTATACAAGGGATTGATCCCATGTGATTAGTTGGGATGGATCATATCACTTGCATAGGTTGTGCATGCATTTTAGTTAGAGGAATGTGATAATAATTACAATCATTATGGAAGCTGAATTATCTGTACCTTACATTGTACTGTAATTACTATTTATTTGAAAATGTTCTATTCCACACAATCTGAAATTCTTGGCAGATCACAAAATAACAACAACAACAAAAATTTTTTTTTCAAAACAAAACAATCAATGTATTAAAAGAACGAGAAATGCAAGATCCAGGTACTTCAGGCAGTTTTATTGTCAAACAGGATGATGGCAATTTTTCCTTGTAAAGGAATCCCTGATGCTTTAGAAATGATGCTTGTTTTAACATTTTTTTTTTGGAACTGCAGTATGGCATTTTAAAATAAAGGAAATAATTACAACAATAAATTAAGAAAACATACAGAAGAAAACAAAAACCACCCAGACTAAGAAACAGAAAGGACAGTAGTAAAGCTCCCCCAGGTGCTTCACGATACGATCTCCTCAGAGGAGCCTTCTTTTGATCTTATATTTGTATGTAAAGAAAAATTTTCATTAACCACCTTATTTTTTTTCAAATGATATCTAAAAACGTTCAAATATCAGCAGATGAAAATATATGACTTCCAGAAGATTTTCTTTAACAACTCACAATTTGATTGAGCAAAGAGCATAGTAGCAGCAGGAATGGGAGTAAGTACAAATTATATGTCTGTAAGATCCATTTTTTTTGTTAACCAAAGCAGTAGTACTCATCCGAATTATTTTTGCTATGCTTTTGAAAGGATTGACTACCTATGGAATCTCCAATATGATGGGTATCATCAAACTGGTCCAATTCAGAAGGGGTGCAATGACCAGGAACATCATCGGCCAAAGTATCCAGGTAACTCCCCACTGATATTCCATCCATCCCATCGCTGCAATCTTGTAAACTGTTATAGCTCCCATGTAGTGATGTTTCTTGGCTCTCCAATAAACTGCACAGACTGCCACATAAACTGCTATCCCTGCTAGTAATTATACTCTTCTCTTCAATCATCCACTTGATGGACTCAATGCTTTCATTGATGATGAGTAGCTGGCGCATCAGTTTGACATCAGTGGCTCTCAGATGAACCTGTGTGCAAGACAAACACGATTCAATGATGTTTGACCCCAATTATTATATACCAGTAAACAATGACTACAAAAAGGATTTAAAAAAAAGTTGACTAGTCAAATAAAACAGTTTCAAATCCTGTACAGAAAAATCACCATTTATTTCTGGGCAAATTAATTCACTACAGGTACCATGAGATTGCTGACATTCCATCCATCATGATTTATACTTTCGATGCCACTATTCCAAAAAGAGCAATTTCTATCGTAAGTCCCTTTTCCTGAACATTTTAACATATCATGCCATGCCAATACAAAAAAAGTCAATGAGTGCTAAGTTAAATCTCACACCTTGATTAATGGATTGAACAGTATTTCTTCCCTGAGCAAAATATTGCTTTGCCCCATTGTAGATGACACAGATCATTTTCTTTGATTATCATTGCCTCAGAACCCTACATTTAGCTTTGAAACTGTTTATCCACATAGCCCTTGATAACTTTGGTGATACTTCATCCATATACCATGGATGACAATTCTGATTTCATTTCATTTTTTTCTCTCTTTTGAATTTTGCACATCTGGTGATAATTTAGGGGCCCTTTTACTAAGGGGGTGTTTTACTAAAGATGAGCTCGAGTTATCTGTAGCAGGGTCCATAGGAATAAAATATACTTATATATACTGTTATTTATCAACATTTGCTTATTTCTGATCTGATGAAGAAGGGTTACCTTTGAAAGCTAATCAAAAAAATGTATTGTTAGTCCAATAAAAAAGGTTATCATCTTATTTTCTCTTCTATGTTTTATTTTATTTTATTTCTATTGATTAACTCATCTTAACAAATTGCACTGGCTTCCCATAGCAGAAAGACTCAGATTCAAAGCTGCTTGTTTAGTTTTTCAAATCTTTCAGAGCTTCACCTCTGAACTGCCAACTAATACCACTTCGCTACATTTGTTCCAGTCTAACAGACTAACAGAACAACTGTTGTTAGTGCCACCGTTTCAAAAGACAATTTAAAATCAGAAGATTTTCAGCTCTCTATTCCCTACTTGGAGTTAAAATATGGAACTCTCTACCTATTGCCATCAGAACAGAAAACAGCTACCTTAGATTCAGGAAGAGCTAAAAACCTCTTTCCAAAGAGTGCTTCATAAACAACCCATTTACTTTTACCTCCTAATATCATCCATTATCCTTTCCTATAATGTTTTTGGTCTCATGCATTACATACTCCTGCCAGAATTCTGCGTGGCTACGGAGTGCAGAATTTGTCCAGAATTCCCCAGTTGTACAGAATTCAACCTTTTCCCGCAGAATCTGTGGGCCACAGTAAAGGATGGACCCCCCCCCCCCATCACTCAGCTGACTCCTCGCCCGACTCTCCGCCCGTTGCCTCCCGGCCTACCTGTGCATTTCCTGGTGGTCTAGTGGCCTCTTCAGAGGGATGGGGGTAGGAAAGAACCCCACTCTTTCTTGCCCCACTGCTGCCACTATCTTGCTGGTGCTATGCTTTTTCAAAATGGCCACTGACACTTCAACTGGTAGTCTCATGAGACTACCGCTTGAAGTGTCAGCGGCCATTTTGGAAAAGCATGGCACCAGCAAGACAGCGGCGGCAGCAGGGCAGGAAAGACTGGGGTTCTTTCCTGCCCTCAAAGAGGCCACTAGACCACCAGTGAATGCACAGGTAGGCCGTGCAGTAGTGGGTGGAGAGTCGGACGAGTTGGCAGGGAGTCAGCTGAGCTGCGAAGATAGAGTGGCTGTCAAAAAAAAGGGAGGATGCTGTGGGTGGGTGGGTGGGTGGGAGGGAGGGAGAAGGCTGCAAAAAAATTGAAAACTTTGTGTGCAGAACTTTGCAGAATTTGGAAACTTTGTGCACAGGATTTTAAATTTCTTGGTGCAGAATTCCAGCAGGAGCATTACACCAATGGTCTCTAATTGTTCTTGTACCTCACACTAACATTATCAGCTTTTGTCACACCTAGAATGTAAACCGCACTGAACTCTGGAAAGGGAATATCATCGGTACACAAGAATTGATTTGATTTGAGTTATATAGAGGCTCATTTTCAAAGCACTTAGCCTCCCAAAGTTCCATAGAAACCTATGGAACTTAGCCTCCCAAAGTGCTTTGAAAATATGCCTCATAGTATTATAGGCTTTCACTGTGCCACCTTTATTTAGGCGCCCACTTTAGAACTGCCTCCTAAATTCTGGATGACTTTAAAAAATGATCATTTGATTAAAATAGCCATTTTGAAATAGATGCTAACTTGTTAAAAAAATAGTGCATGTATTATCTCAAGTAGCGCTAATGACTTTCCATTTCCAGACACTAAAAATTTACTGATTAAGGAGCTAAAATTACAACGCTTCCAATAAATGCACGCATCACTTTCAAATTATGTGTATTCACCTATCAAATAATATATTGTATTTCTCCATCTTATAAGCAGAACCTTATTGAGTTGCCAATGCACAACGCATTGAAATCTTCCAGAGATGTCCTTGTTCTCCACTTCTCAAATTGCAACAAAACTCAATATGAAACAATTCATAATGCTGGATTCTCCTATCAATGTACTAAGAGATGGAACTCCCTTCCGAAGTGATTATGCTAGTGATTCCCAATCCTGGTCCTGGAGGCACCCCAGCCAGTCAGGTTTTCAGGATACCCACAATGAATATTAATGAAAGAGATCTGCATGCACTGCCTCCACTGCATAGAAATCTCTCTCATACAAATAAGCCTCCAGGACCAGGTTTGGGAACCACTGGATTATGTCATACAACTTTCTATTTCATATTTCACAAATTGTTAAAAATGTACTTATTAAGATGATCTCTCATTGATGAAAGCAACTAATTCACCATTCAGTCTCTAAGATGTGCTATTCCTGTTGATTTTTGTATTCTATTATTGTATTACATTGTATTGATATAAGTTTCTGTCTTTATAACTAACATAACTTGGATTTGTTATCAAATGTTCTACTTTTGTGAGCCACATTGAACCTGACCTTGTTTGGGATAATTGTGGAATACAAAGGTCATAAATAAATACATCATTTAAGGTGGTATAAATTTCAGAGAAGTAAGCACAGTATGCCCAGATGGGAAAGCAAATTAATTGGCTAATGAGCTAATTAGCATCAATAATTGGGTGCTTACAACCAATTATTGACATTAATTGGAAGGCATTAAAATTTGTGCGTGCTTATGGCTGCACGCTACTCTATAAAGCACGGCGCTTGTAATAATGGGTAACTCACAAGCGGGTGTGGTCATGGGCATGTCAGCAGTGTTCTATAAAGGGTGCACATCCTTTATAAAATCTCACTTAGCACCAATTTTTGAACTATGTGACTTAGAATTTAGGTGCACTGTGTTATAGAAAACACTTACCCCCCTCTTTATTAAACTGCGTTAGCAGCTGTAGTGCATTAATGCTGACACAGTCCATTCACTTTGAATGAGCTGTGTTGGCATTGCCGCGCAGCTTAGTAAACGGGGGGGGGGGGGGGGGGGCTAGTGAGTTGTGCCCGTAAATCTCAATTAATGCCAATTACTGTTGATAATTGCTTGTTAACATCGCTGAATATCTAGTTAACCAATTAAGTTATGTGCACTATTATAGAATACGCTTCGATTTCTGTGCGGAAATTCAGGTGCCATATACAGAATATTGGGGTAAGTGCTATTCTATAAAATGCACTTATAGAAATCTAATGTAAATGCCAGTGCTAAGGCAGTATTCAATAATAACACTCTTCAGATATGCACCATGACAGGCGCCAATCATTATGGAATGGAGCGCAGCTAGATGTCAACTGCAATAATTGGTTGTTAGTACCCAATTATTGCTAGTTAAGGGCTCATTAATTAAGTTGTGCATGCAACTTTGGGCACCATATATAGAATCTGTAGGTAAATGTTGTATCTCTACAGGTGTCTAAAGATCTGATGGAAAAAAGGGACTACAAGAAGATTCTGTTGTAAGGAGCGAAGTGTACATGAATTTGAGTACAGGATTAATTGGCAGGAAAGAAATTTTGGTTGACTTGAATAACAGACTTTAGGAAACAAAGTCAAAATTTGATAGTTAATGCAAGAGTCAACTGATAGCCACTGTTCTCTTTTCAGAAGCAGGGTGATGTGGTTGAATTTCTGGCCACCAGTCACAAGCTTTATTGTGATGTTTTGTATAAGTTGAATACGTTTGTTTCTTTTTGGTGTAAACTTTTGAACATAGCATTGCAATAATCAGAGATAACCAAAGCATGTACCAGGATACACAAGGCCTTGGGTTCTAGCAAACTACAGATAGAACAAATTTGTTGCATCCTTTAGAAACACTTCTTAATAACTGAGAAAACATGCTGGCAAAAATTCAAGACTGAATCTAGAATTACACCAAGAATTTTAATAGAGTAAGAACAGTGATAGACTTAGGAGGTTCAGTTTTTTGGATTCTTAATAAATAACACAGCTTTGGTCTTAAGATTTAAATGTAGCTGGTTGGTTTGTAGCCATTTAGCAACAGACGATAGTACCCGCAAGGCCTGCAAACCCCACAGAATTTTTAAAGATATCCCCTAAAAAGTAAAAGCAATTTATCCCACTCTTAACAGATGCATTTATGGATAATAAAAGTTTATTACCCTTTAGTACATCTACTGTAGAATCTGTAGCCTAGTCCTGACTTCCCTTCCCACCTACAATGCTAACAAAGGAATAATATTCAAGGCATTATACCCATTCTCAGGAATGTTCTCAAACGCTTGTTAGTAATAGGGATTCATTATGTTTCTATATTTAAATGAGAGGAAAAGAGATCCGTTTCACCTTAGTCTGTTGATGTAAGTGTCTTGCTTACAAAGCGTAAACAACATTTCTGAAGACATAACAAAAAGTGCACCTGAACTGGCATCATGTCAGACAGGAAATATAACAATCCCTGTAATCTGCACTTACAATGCCAGACCTTTTAGACATTCACAAATCCATCGCATTTTACGGATTTGCTGTGGGTTGTTGTGGCAACCTTCTATTGGGTCCATTCAAGTCCACACACTGCTAGAAGTCTACAAATCTGGCACTGTTTATCATGCTTTTTATCCAACATGCAACGTTAAATATCAGAAGAGTGCGGATAGTCACTGCATCTAAGGCTACTAACACTGGTATCTCAATTGTCTGGCCACTTTCAAAAAGGACAAGGAAGATGGAATGAAGTTAATTTTATTAGAAGTCATTCCAGTTGAGTATGCACAAGTACAAAATGATAAAGATACAACCATTACAGGGGGTCTTTTACTAAGGAGCATTATCGTCTTTAGCGCTTGTTAAAAATAGGTGCATGCTAAATGCTAGAGATTCCTATGGGCGTCTCTAGCGTTTAGCGTGTACTAAAAATGCTAGTGTGCCTTAGTAAAAGAGCCCCACGGTCTTTGATGGAGTATATATGAATGCAGGACATTTGAGAGTAAGGAAATTTTCAAATGGGGAGGGTAAATCAATTTGCAGTTCTAAGAGCTGGATGGAGCCTTTTAAACTCAAGGAAAACTTAAGAAATGCTACCTCTTACAGTTAACAGGGGGGGGGGGGGGGGCTGTCCACATCCTGGTACTCGACAGGCAGGACATTCCAAAGGACCAGATAAATCCCAGTGATAGTTATTAAAATAAAGCTGTAGTCCATGTGGTTGTCTACATAACAAGACTCCATGTTTCACAATACAATTGGGCAAAGGGAATTTTTTTTTTTCTGGGGGGAAGGGTGGAGGATCTAGTGAAGGAAAGAAAAAGGAGTCCCATGGGTGTGGCTGGATAGGGTGGTCAAAATATGCATATCAAATTCCAACCTGGTAGTTCCTTATTGTAAACATAGAAGAATGATGACAGATAAACATTTGGCCTATCTAGTCTGCTGATCCACAACCCCTTCTTTACCCTCAGGATATCCTTTATGCTTGTCCCATGCTTACTCAGATACAGTCTTCTCTCCATCACCTTCACTGGAAAGTTCTTACATGCATCCACCACCCTTCCCATAAAGAAATATTTCCTACTCCAGTCTATCCTCTTTCATGCTCATCTTATGACCCTTTGTTCTAGAATCTCTCTCTCTCTTTTTTTTTTTTTTTAAACTAAAAGAGGCCTGCTTCTTGTGTATGTATACCTTGGAGGCATTTAAATGCCTCACCCTACGTTTCCTCCAAAATCTACCTGTTTAGATCTTTAAGTCTCCTACTTTATGATTTATGAAAAAGGTCATTCATTATTTAATAGCCATCCTCTGGGGCTAATGCAGAAAGCTACCAGAAGCCGAACAGCTCATTTAACATGGTATGTATGTTACCAGCCAAACAATGCAGAAAAGGGCTCAGCATAGGCATTAACTCTCATGGTTCACATGGGTGCATTAACATAATTGGCAATGAAGTCATACATATACATTTAGAGAGAGAGTGAGAGAGGGAGAAAGATAGACAGACAGATATATTGAAGGCAATTTCCAAAACTGCAGGTGAAAGTACATTAAGAAGATTCTTTGGGTTTGGATGGTTGTTGTAAGTTATTATTTTCCTTCAACTGCAGCTGTCCTTTGCTTCTCCTCCCTAATGTTGCTACCTTAGACTCCCATTTAGTCTGCCTGGTGGTTAAGCCTGTTCTGTTGAGATCTCATCTACAAATGGAACTGCAGTACTGTAGAGAAGAGTAGCAAGTGTGAAATTCTACTGTATATGCTGCATATTGGAAATGTAACATTAGAAATTAGAACCAAGACTGAAACTGCTGCTCCACTGACACAGCTAACAGCACTGCTGACAGTAAACTTTTTCTTACTTTTTTTCAGCTTTTATGAAAGAGTGCCCTCAGCAAAAAACAAACACTTTTTTAGGCAATACATTTCTTTGCCAAGTGGTATAGCACTTCATTCATTGGTCTACTCTTTGTGGTAATGTGTGCTATAGCCAGTCTAAATAGTGCTACAACGTAAGTATTCAAATAAATCAAAACATGAACTTATCTTTAAACGCTCTCAACAACGTGCATAATGTTGCTCACTGGTCACTTCACTCTCCTCAGTCACTGTCTCTGAACGATTAACTGGCTTCCCCTGGAAACGCCCGACTCCGCGGGTTTCAAACAATCTTTCATAAGGGACTTGGGTTAGAGCCAGACAGAAAAATCAACGTGGGGGTCCTGTTTTTTCCAGACAAATACTTCAAACTGAGGGGCTCTTTTATTAAAGTTTAGCGGATACTAATTCCGTTAGCACATGCTAAATAATAAGAAGCCTATTCTATACCTATGGGCTTCTTAGCATTTACCCCCGGATTCTATAAAGTTATTATTTTCCTTCAACTGCAGCTGTCCTTTGCTTCTCCTCCCTAATGTTGCTACCTTAGACTCCCATTTAGTCACCCAGTTTTAAAGGTGCTCTGGGTAGATGTGTGCACAAATTAGTTAATGAGTGATTAACAATCAATTATTGGCATTAACTGGCACTAATTTGGATTTACGTTTGCATCTGCTTACATGATACTCTATAACGCTGCGTGCCCAAAGTGTCTCAAAAGGGGGCATGGTCATCAGAGGATGGGAGGATGGGGGTGGGTCGGAGGTATGTCCCCATGCATACCTCCGACCCACCCCCATCCTCCCACCCTGTCAGACTGTCATAGTAATGCTTGAATGTTTTCACTTATATACAGTCAGCTAGCACATTTGCTTATTTCCGATCTGACGAAGAAGGGCAACCTTTGAAAGCTAATCAAGAAATGTATTAAGTTATGTCCAATAAAAAAGGTATCATCTTATTTTCTTTTCCATGTTTTATTTTGTTTGATTTCTATTGATATACTACGCAGAAATTTAGGTGTACTTTAGAGAATATGCCTAGGCGTATTCTTTTTTTCCATGCAGAATTTTCAGGTGCCATATATAGAATCTAGCCCTCTCTATATAATTTTTTGTGGTATCTCTGGCTGTGTCAAATCCCCTCCCTTTACAATGCATGAATTCTGGCTGTTCAGAGACCCTGAACAGCAAAAATTTATGTGTGATATGTGGGTGGGAGGAGGGATTGTGAAATTTTAAATAAAAGCATATGAACTCAGTACCTGCTGGTTACATAAGTGCTTTTCATTATTGTCCCAGAAGTTTCTAACTTGCAGACGACATCTATAAGGCTCAGTTATTTCTGTAAGAAAATTGCATTTTTCTCAATTGCTGACAGCACTGAAATTTCTACCTTAGAAAAAAAAAATCGGTAAAATAAAAAAAATTGAAAATGTTGCTGTTTCAAGGAGGTGTAAAAAATAGTACTTTGGCTTTTAGGCATAATTTAATACCATAACTTCCTATGAACCCCTTGCTAAATTATTTTATGAAAACAAAAAGCGTCTCAATGGGTGACATGCCAGTGGCAATGAGTCTCTTGATATGACATCAATAACTCATCCCAGCAAGGAAAAACCATAGGAATTCCCAGTCTTTGGCAGAACGTTGACTTCAATATCATGTGCTATAGAGTAGACAGTAATTGTACTTTTTAAAAAGTAAAACAAAAAACATTTGCGTATTCACAGCACTATTTTGAGTAAGCAGTGTAAACATATATTTAAGGTGCCTTGCCTCCTGGAAAATTAAAGAGGGGGGGGGGGGGGGGGGCGGTTGCACCATGGCATGTTTATTCTTCAGAATATAATTATAGCCAAACAATATATAATACAGCAGTGGATAAATGAGCCAGATTACTGTCATATCCAGAAAGGAATACAATGTTATACTATATTTGCTTAAACAGTATGTATTTTATCTTTTTTCTTAGTACACTGTTTCTTTTGGCCTGGCAGTGTGCTCCTGTTCCTTTGGGCTTCCAGTTCACGGATTTGATATACTGCCTTTCTATGGTACAACCAAAGCCATTCAATCGGGATTTGCCTCTTGTAGGCTATGGAATGGAGTGGCCTAAAAGCACATTGCTTCTTAACCCTCATCTGAAGGCACACCTTTCAGGATTAGCAAAATAAATATGCACGAGACATGTTTGCATTTGAGGCCCTTTACAGAATACTAACTTAGAGCACATTTTCCTGCGGATTCTATATATTTATTTATTTACTTATTTGTAACATTTATACCCTGCACTTTCCCACTCACTGGCAGGTTCAACTAAAGTTATGCATGCAATTTCAGCCATGCGGCTAAACTGTGGGTGTAACTTAATTGCTTAAAGAGCCAATTGGTGCTGATAATTGGCCACTAAAAGCAATTATTGGCACTAAATTAGAATTTGCATGTACTGCTCGCTAAACACATTCTATAAAGTTGTCCACGTAAATTCTATTGTGTGGATCTCAAAAGGCGGTGTGGCCATGGGAGGAGCATGGGGTCATGGGCATTCCTAAAATTAATGTGCAGAGAATACACCTGATCTGTGCCAAAGTTAGGCACGAGTTATTTAGCCTAGGTTTCAGACACAGGAACTGGCGTATTCTATAAACCACGCCTAACTTTACATGAAGTTTATAGAATAGCACTAAGCACATTTTTTTTGTCTTTGATTTTTATTGGTGCCATATATAGAATTTGGTCTTTTGTGCCTAACCTGGGAATGAGCGTTAACACCTGCCAAAGGCTGATGTAAATTCTACTGCCCAACTAATGGCACTTAGGCGAGCAAATGCAGGTTTAACATTGAGCCCCTGACCTGCCAATGCCCCTCCCATGGCCATGCTCCCTTTGAATTTGAGACCTATGAAATTAAGGCACGCATGTTACAGAATACAGCATAGGGTGGATCCACACAACTCCTAATTGATGCCAATTAAGTACTTGTTAACACTTAATTGACTAAGTTTACGCACGCATCTGGGGGTTACTGGATCCCCAATATATGCAAATCTATTACACACATACATTCATTGTGGTAATTCTGAAAACGGCTAGCTAAGTGAGCCTCCAGGTGATGCCTGAGGTGCACTAAGCTAGTGATTAGTGCACTAGGCTGAGGAGTAATGAAGCCAGGGTTGCAATCCTGTTTATGCTCCTTGAGATCTTGGGCAAGTCACTTCACCTTCCACATCTTTATGTACAAACTTAGGCTGTAAGGCCACTTGGGGAGGGAAAGTACTTGAACATCTGACTAGAACTCATCTGATCTTGGATTTGGAAAACACAAGTTGTTGAATCTAAAATCCAAATGGCAGCATGAGCCTTTCTTAAAAACTACACAAAGCTTTTTCCTTATTTTTATATCCCCATTTTCCACAAATCTAGTCCTAACATTGCAATGCTAGCCTTTAGCCGGATGGCTGCAGATCAATATTCCCTCTAGAACAGGGG
The DNA here is from genome assembly GCF_901765095.1 of Microcaecilia unicolor. NCBI lineage: Eukaryota > Metazoa > Chordata > Amphibia > Gymnophiona > Siphonopidae > Microcaecilia > Microcaecilia unicolor. The sequence continues at coordinate 297,102,691 of NC_044032.1, forward strand.
TGAGTAACCACAGTCCTTGAGGGCCACAATCTAGTCAGATTTTCAAGATGTCCCCAGTGAATATGCATGAGATTATTTGCATACAATGGAAGCAGTACATGCAAATCAATCTCATGCACATTCATTGTGGAAATCTTGAAAGCTAGACTAGGTTGTAGCCCTCGAGGACCAAGGTTGCCCTGCAGTGGGTTTTGCAGAAATAAGTGCTTTCATGTATAATTAAGGTCAGTACTATAATTGAACTTTTGGTTGATTTTAATGATGTAGCTGGCTTCTCACTAGTAGGTGAGGTTAGCTCCTGAGGTCCTATACAAAGGGGATTTAGAAGGTTGACTACTGCTTTTAAACAGAAAAAAAAAAGCAACCCAGTGAATCTAAAGTAAAATAATGGGCCTGATAGGTAGAGGGAGATAGAGCTTAAGGACTAAATTGGAGGTAAAAGAAACAGACATAAAACCCACAAAAAGGTTATGAGGACACCAACAGATATTATTTAAGAAATTTAATTTGATGATCCTCAAAAAAACAATTTTCAAAAGTTATGCAAAAGAACTACAAAAATCAAAACTAGAAATTTTAAGTTCTCCATAACACTTTTCCATTCTATTCTAGCGATGGCAGCCACAAATTTTTCATTTTGTATTGTTTCCCATACTATTAACAGGCGCTTTCTTTTTGCTCAGTCGTCCCCCCCCCCCCCCCCCAATTTCTTTCATTACAGGAGCAATATCTTTCACATAGATGGGGGCCCAATTTCCAAAAGAGGCACCCTCTTTTCCAATAGTGCATGCATGAACACACTATTAGGAAAGAGGATGCATTATTAATGACAAAACACACATACACAAAACAATTCAGATTTTCCTGTTGTTTCAAGCAGAAAGCGACATGAAACATGGGAAATATTGAAATGAATGCAAATCCTTACACTATTCTCCCTTCCGATGTTCTCTCGGTGGATACCTGTCTTCTCAATCTTCACCAGCACTTTGGCTCTTCCTGTAAGAGACTGTAGATATTTGGGCACCTACTTCCCATAGTGTGTATCTCAGAAGGGGGGGGGGGGGTATGGCCATGGGAGGGACATGAGTGTGTCAGGGGCATTCCAAAATGTTGCTCATGTAGTTAAAGAATAAGTACACCTAACTCAGGTGCTGGCATTTATACCAGGTTTCAGCAGGTGTATGTTTGGTGCACAAAGTTAGGGCATGGGAATCGACGCTAGGTAGTATCCTACAAAAGGCTGCACACCCTAGGCCCTGCAATGCCTTACCTAAGCCCTGTTGGTTCTTTCACTGCAGACGACATGAAAGAACAACAATCCTAGTCAAGACAGAACTGCTTATAGATTACGCTACAACCCCCCCCCCCCCCCCCCACACACACACACAACCCAAATTCAGTTGGACTATGGCTTTAATAACTGTGACATGATGCTGCTACCATGCCAGAAGCAGGTCAGAAACACTAAATTAGTTGAGTTCTGCAGGAGAAATACAGACATCTAACATATGGTGGAAATGAAACCACAAGAAATCAGATATTTCCCCAATGGTCCTAACTTTAACAAAATACAAATTTGAAGGTGGGATTTAGTATCAAAGTGATCCTAACTTAAAAGGAGATAGCCTTGGCGTGCTTTACTTCATATGTAAATGGTTACTCTAAAATGTTTATTGTTTTAGCAGCTGCACTTCAAAGGACATGGAAAAAATGACAAATGTGATTGCATGATTTCCTGGCAGGCATCATAACGCAGGTGCAAACATTCCATACACAGTGGCAAGAAATGGCTACCGGTGTCAAAAAGTGTTATAGCAGATGATGTATGATTAAGTCATTAAAATGTGTTTCTGGCTCGACATCTGTGAACAACCACTCCCCCTTTTGTATCATCTGCACACTTCAACACATCTGCTTACACAGGTGAGCAGATTTTCATGGCTGGCAAACCAGCCACAGCCCTGAAGTGATGGCAGCTTCTCCAGCATGGTCAGTGATGGCGGCATTAGCCAGACAGGGTCTGGAAGGCGGCAGCAGCAGAATAATGGGGCAAGCTGTGGAGTGTGTGAAGACTAGATGGGGATGAGACAGGGAGTGGGCTACATTGGGTGGGAGTGAGAGTTGGTTGAGGGAAGAGAGTAGTACAGGAGCCACTGTTCCTAAGTGACAAATTCCTAAAGGAATTTCTGAAACCCTGATCATATGGCACATTAAAATTTTAAGCTGGGGCTTCTAATGAGTTGAAGGAGAGCCATCACATACCTTTCCATGTGGGGCCACAACACTGTTGATCAGTCTGTGTTGATGACATCCATCCCTAATAGCGCACCTTCAAACTTCACTGGGGCGTGTCCTCAAAATTGTGAACATTTCCAAATGAATTCTTTTCAGTCTATTAAGAAATGCCTTGTCCTTCAATATGTGGCTCTTCCCCTATCCACTTTCATCTTTCTATCCTGAGCCTGGGTAGAGAGGCAGAGTAGCAGGGGAAAAAAATAATAATAAAAAATCTCCAGAGAGATTACGGGAGCTGCCCCAGAGGTGTCCAGGTGTTGCATTGATCCCTGGGCCTTGCATTGAAGAACACTCATCTACATCATCAACCTTTACTCTGTCACATATACTGAGAATATTGGGCTATTCAGTCATATTTTCAGTTCAATATTATTTGTATCATTTTTGAAAATAAATGGCTAGAGAAGTTAAAATGTTCACTGGCTGCTGTCTTACATTTATACATATAGCTATACGGACAAAGATTATGTATCAGTGGCTATCCATATACCCCCTAATTCTATAAAAGTCACCAAAAATTGTATTGCAAATTTTGGCACACACCCAATTTGCATGTGCAATGTAACTGAATAAAAGTTAATTAGAACCAATAATTGACTTTTTAAACAATTATTGGCACTAAAATATTTCATTGGCATTTACATGCATAAATTTAGCCGCAATCTGAAAAAAGGGGTGTGGAAATTGGATGGCCATGGGCGTTCCATGTTTTTAGAAGAATTTTGAATAAATTTTGGTTTGAACATCAGCTGTGAGAAGTTTCGTTGCTCTACTTTTCTACCTTTTTAGTGCCCTCTTTTTTCAGTAGAGCACTTTCCTTCTGTTTGCGACTGCAGTGCGCACTGATCCCAAGATTACTGTGGGATGCCTGAAGAGGTAAAGCTTTTTTGCTGCAGTAAGCATGCATTAGTGTTTACCTCAGCTTTATAAAAGGGCACCTAAATATATTAGTAGATAACCAGTATATGGTATTTTTTTTCAGATATTTGGGATGGCTGGAGGGATATCTATTTGTATCTCACAAAAATATATTCATTCCTTGACTACTGCTACTGTATCTTGACAAAGGCCTCCATGTTATCTTGGTGAAGATATTAGTCATGGACCTACCTAGGATGCTAATTACAGGCACAACAAATCTTCCTACTCACACCCTACCTGGTTTGCCAGCTAGAAGAAAAATTGCAGTTACTGTGTGTCATCACCTAAGACAAAATGAAGGAAGTTCAAGTTCGTCATAAAAATTTAGGTTTCAGTTCTGTCCTAGCTGCAGGAGGGGAGAAGCACACTAATAATAGTAATAACAATTGTTCCAGTTGACTCCGAAACCTGGGCAAAACTCCAAGCTTTGATGCACTCTTGATTCAGAATGTAGCCAAAAATACGAAACTTAGCTCCTCCCCATTACTTTTCTTTTTACTGTTCCCACAATGCACTTTAGTGACATATAAAACAAAGTGAATAAGTGGCTAATGTACTGCAACCAAGCTACCAATTTTATTTATACATAAAAGTGTTTGACATTTTCCACTGCCAGCACTAGTTTTTGATTGCCACAGGACTGGTTTTTCAAGTTATTTAACACCATTGATGCAGTCTGTGAAGAGCAATCACACGTTTGTAACACAATTTTGATGTCGTTATATAAAGCTAATCGTAAATAAGTTTCTCATAATCTGCTGGCAAAATCATTCCTGTATTTTGGTGAACTCAAAATCTTTCTTAAAATAATCCGTCACTTTAGTCTACAGTGCTTTAACAAATATGGAAAACCCTTTTCTTTGTGAGCCTTTTTTTTTTAGGTTTTTCTGAAATTTCTTAAAAAGTGAAGGCTTTCCAATTTTCCAAAGTATCTGATTAGTAACTGGGGGGGCCCTTTTACTAAGCCGCGTAAGCGTCTATGCGCGCCCACTGTGTGCGAAAATGGAGTTACCGCGTGGCTCTTGCGGTAATTTCATTTTTGTCACATTTCCGACACGCAAGGCTGAATTATTTTTGACGCGTGCCAAGCAGTATTTGGTGTGCATAGGTCATTACCGCCTGGTTACCAAATGAGGCTTTACCGCTACGTCAATGGCTGGCGGTAAGGTCATAGACCGACAATGGATGCACGGTAATTTTGATTTTGCCGCACATCCATTTTCGGCAAAAATAAAGAGAGGCCTTTTTTTACAGGCCCACACTCAAAACCCATGCCTACACTACTGCGATACTGGAACCAAGACTAAGTATGCTGTGATATAAATTGGGCTAGCAACCTTATAAAAAAGCTTAATTTCCTTTTTTGAGCAATAGAAATGAAGACTTCACATTGAGTTCCTGTTCGGCTTTAACCCAAGTCCCTGATGAAAGAGGTGTTGAAACCCGCGGAGTCGGGCGCGTTCAGGGGAAGCCAGATTTGGTCAGAGAAAGGGCCGACGAGAGAAGTAACAAGCTGAGAAACACAGTGCACAACGCAAGAACGTTAAGAGATAAGTTCACATTTTGAGTTATTTATTAGTTTAAGCGCTATATTATTGGCTACAGCACACACAAAAATTTAAGAGTGGCCCGATGAAAGAAAGTGCTATACCACTTGGCAAAGAAATGTATTGCCTTGAATAGTGGTTTTATACTGAGGGCACTCTTTTATGAACTGTAAAGGAAAATGAAAAAAGTATAAAGAAAAGAAGCTTTTTTATAAGGTTGCTAGCCCAATTTATATCACAGCATATTTAGTCTTGGTTCCAGTATTGCATGGTATCATCATTTTCCAAAGACTGTGGGATTTGATTTGATATATGTCCATTGTTACACTACTGCAAGCCATTTTTTCCGACAACGTTAGTAAAAAGACCCCTGGATTTCCAGAATTGATAACACTTTCAAAGGCAATTTTAGTGAAACTAGGAGACATAATATTGATTGTATCTTAGGCATTGGTGACTTTAATATTCCTGCTAATGATCCTTCCAACTCTTATATTTCCAAGTTACTCGCTTTAACGTTCTCCTTTAATCTCCAACTATGCTCCACCTCCCCCACTCATCAAAATGGTCACTGTCTTGATCTCATCTTCTCCTCCAACTGTTCACCTTCTAGTTTCCTTGCCTCTGATCTTCCCTCCTCTGATCACCATCTTATAACTTTCACACTTAAATCTCCTCCCTCCCAGTCCCGTCCTATCTTATCTAATTTATCTAGGAATCTTCATGATATTGACCCTTCATCTCTATCCTCCCATGTTTCAAACCTCCTCTCTACTGTGGCACCATCCACGTCTGTCAATGAGGCTGTTTCTTCTTACAACAATACTCTATCCTCTGCTTTACACACTCTTGCACCTTTGATGACCCGCCCCGTAAGGCGTACAAAACCCCAACCTTGGCTGACTTCTAATATCCGCTACCTACGTTCCTGTACCCGCTCCGCCGAACGCCTCTGGCGGAAATCTCGGGCCCTTGCTGATTTCTTACACTTTAAGTTCATGCTGACCTCCTTCCAATCTGCTCTTTTACGTGCCAAACAGGATTATTATATCCAACTGACCAACTCTCTCGGTTCTAATCCTCGACTTCTCTTTATCACATTGAACTCTCTCCTCAAGGTGCCCCCTCCCCCAACTCCCCCTTCATTATCTCCTCAGACCCTTGCTGAATTCTTTCACAACAAGGTTCAAAAGATAAACCTTGCTTTCTCTACCTCACCACCTCTCCCTCCACTAGTCCGTTCCCCTCTCTCTCCTTCCCCTCATTCCCTTTCCTCCTTTCCTGAAGTTACTATTGAGGAAACTACACTTCTCCTTTCTTCCTCAAAATGTACCACCTGTTCCTCTGATCCCATTCCCACCCACCTTCTTAATGCCATCTCTCCTGCTCGTATTCCTTTTATCTGTCACATTCTCAACCTCTCACTTTCCACTGCGACTGTCCCTGCTGCCTTTAAACATGCTGTGGTCACACCTCTCCTTAAGAAGCCTTCACTCGACCCTACTTGTCCCTCTAATTACCGACCCATCTCCCTCCTTCCTTTTCTCTCCAAATTACTTGAGCGTGCTGTTCACCGCCGCTGCCTTGATTTTCTCTCCTCACATGCAATTCTTGACCCACTACAATCTGGTTTTCACCCTCTCCACTCAATCGAAACTGCACTTACTAAAGTCTCCAATGACCTATTACTGGCTAAATCCAGAGGTCAATATTCCATCCTCATTCTTCTTGATCTTTCCGCTGCTTTTGACACTGTCGATCACAGCATACTTCTCGATACCCTGTCCTCACTTGGATTCCAGGGCTCTGTCCATTTCCTGGTTCTCTTCCTACCTCTCCCTCCGCACCTTTAGTGTTCACTCTGGTGGATCCTCATCTACTTCTATCCCTCTGCCTGTCGGCGTACCTCAGGGTTCTGTTCTTGGTCCCCTCCTCTTTTCTATCTACACTTCTTCCCTTGATTCATTAATCTCATCCCATGGCTTTTCCTACCATCTCTATGCTGATGACTCCCAAATCTACCTTTCTACCCCTGATATCTAACCTTGCATCCAAACCAAAGTTTCAGCGTGCTTGTCTGACATTGCTGTCTGGATGTCTCAACGCCACCTGAAATTAAATATGACCAAAACCGAGCTTCTCATTTTCCCCCCCAAACCCATCTCCCCGCTCCCCCCGTTTTCTATTTCTGTTGATGGCTCTCTCATTCTCCCTGTCTCCTCAGCTCGAAACCTTGGGGTCATCTTTGACTCTTCTCTCTCCTTCTCTGCTCATATCCAGCAGATTGCCAAGACCTGTCGTTTCTTTCTTTACAACATCCGTAAAATCCGCCCCTTTCTTTCACAGCACTCTACCAAAACCCTCATCCACACCCTTGTCACCTCTCGTTTAGACTACTGCAATCTGCTTCTTGCTGGCCTCCCACTTAAGTCACCTCTCCCCTCTCCAGTTGGTTCAAAACTCTGCTGCCCGTCTCATCTTCCGCCAGGGTCGCTTTACTCATATTACCCCTCTCCTCAAGACCCTTCACTGGCTCCCTATCCGTTTTCGCATCCTGTTCAAACTTCTTCTACTAACCTATAAATGTACTCACTCTGCTGCTCCCCAGTATCTCTCCACACTCGTCCATCCCTACACCCCTTCCCGTGCACTCCGCTCCATGGATAAATCCTTCTTATCTGTTCCCTTCTCCACTACTGCCAACTCCAGACTTCGCGCCTTCTGTCTCGCTGCACCCTACGCCTGGAATAAACTTCCTGAGCCCCTACGTCTTGCCCCATCCTTGGCCACCTTTAAATCTGGACTGAAAGCCCACCTCTTTGGCATTGCTTTTGACTCGTAACCACTTGCCTCCACCTACCCTCCTCTCTTCCTTCCCGTTCCCATTAATTGATTTGATTTGCTTACTTTATTTATTTTTTGTCTATTAGATTGTAAGCTCTTTGAGCAGGGACTGTCTTTCTTCTATGTTTGTGCAGCGCTGCGTATGCCTTGTAGCGCTATAGAAATGCTAAATAGTAGTAGTAGTAGTAGCATTGCTTTTTGCTTGTTGATTGGTAGAGAGTAATTTTAATGGTGGTGACATTATGGGGCCTTTTTACTAAAACGTGCTAGAATCAGAGAAGGCAGGATTTTTCCACGTGCTAATCCAAGATTCAATACAGCATGTCTTAGAATGTTTTAAAAATATTTTATGTGGGTCATTTGTTAATGTAGCCATTAGTGCATGCATCACGTGCTTGGGTTAACAAGGGAGCACTTACTGCCTCCTAGTTAGGCCGTGCTCAGTGCTCCCACATTAACAATGCGTAATCCAGTAGTCAGATAGCACACGAATGCCTGCTTTCCGCCCATGACAAGCCCCCTCCAAAAAAAAAAAATTTGTAAAAGTCAGTTAATCCATACGTAGGAGTGAATTCTATAAATCGTGCGTAAAAAAAAAATAAAAGTCAGTGGAGATGCAAAAATACTCTAGAAGCTGAGCCTAGAGTTAGGCATGGTTTAGAGACTAGCACTTAAGCGCAAGGGTCAAACATACATTTAGGCAATTTGAACCAAGTGCACGTGCCCCAGCCTAAATTTACATGCGGAACAACCTTATTCTATAATTGCATGCATAACTGGAATCCATGCCCTGCGCCGAAATATCCATAACCCTCCCATTTCCGTGCCCCCTTTTCTAGAACATGTGTAAAATTTGTGTACGGATCACACACCTAAATTTACGCACATAGCTGTTAATCGATTTCAATTAGCATCAATTATTGGCACTATTTTGCTCATTATTTAATTAAATTGCGTGTGCAAATTGGGAACATACAATTTTTGGTGACTTTTATAGAATTAGGGGGTCTGTGCATGAAATCTAGAAAAATTACCGCAAAATGCAGGAGAAGGCTGAAGAGAGATAGATATCAAGCAGCATATTTATCGACATAAGCTACTGTTAAGAAGGGTTATTTTTTTATCATTAATTTGTACTATTTTAGCACAGGTCCCATTTTATGCAATGAGACATCATTACTCATAACTGGGGTTAACAGTAAAACAACATCTTAACAGTACCTTTGCATCACTGAATGGAATAGCAGATTGAAGATTTTGAAAGAGGCGCTTCTTGAACTAACTGCTCCTAACCATTAATAGCTGGTACATAAGATCATTGCCAAAAGTGAAGCTCAGTGCAAATAGCTCGTATTTATTTTTAATTTATTTATTTATTCATACTTGTATCCCACAATTATTTAAAAACGAGTTTCGGTTCAATGTAGCTTACATTAAACAGCTGTTAGAGATTACATTGATTTAATTACATTTACAAGGTTCTATGATGCTGTGTTTTACAGTGGTTGGCAAGATAACTATTAGTGCTTATGGATCAGTCATTGGGTTTCTTCAGAAGGTATGTCTTAGTTCATTTCTTATATGAAAAGATGCGTTACAGTTAAAGGCTGTGTTGTGTATTGTTGTTCCAGAATGATTTGTGCATATTTTACTCATAGAATTTCCTGAAGAGGTAGGTCTTTAGGTCTTGTCTGAACTGGAGATAGTTTGCGATGCTTCTTATGACTATGGGAATTGAGTTCTACCATTTTGAGCCCAGGTAGCTAAATCCTGCCGTGTAGGTGGACTTGAGCATAGATGTTTAGATCTAAGCCACTTAGGGTTCCTTTTACAGGCAAAAGAGGGCCTGTGCTGGTGTGTTTTTGAAACGCTGAGGCCCCCTTTTACAGCAGCATGTAAAAGGCAGGTCTATATTTTTTTCAAGAAATGGCCATGTGGCAAGTGAAGCACTTGTCGCATGGCCGTTTTTTTTTGGGGGGGGAAGGAAGGGGGGAGAGCTTATTGCCACCCATTGGGGTGACGGCAAAGGCTCCCAAGCTAACCTGATGGTAACCGGGCAGCACAGGCCACTGCCTGATTAACATCAGCTACACACCGGTGCTACAAATATTTGAAATATTTTTGCAGCGCTGGGAATGGAACGTGCTGGGGGAGGGAACAACCGCCGGGCTGCTACGGTAGCCCAGCGGTACCTTCCCTTTTAGCGAGCGCTTCATAAAAGTGCCCCTAACAGGCACATGCTGAAACATGGCCAAGTTGGGTCTATGAACTAGTAAAATTTCTCAAAAGATGACTTCTGTGGCACTTTAGTCTTCTTAGCCTTCTCCACTCTGCCTTCGGCACCTAACCACTACACCTCTATTCAGGAAATCTTGACTGCCCCAACTTGACATTTCGTCCTTTAGATTGTAAGCTCCTTCGAGCAGGGACTGTCCTTCTTTGTTAAACTGTACAGCGCTGCGTAACCCTAGTAGCGCTCTAGAAATGTTAAGTAGTAGTAGTAGTAGTTAACAGTATAACAACATATCTAAATGGTAGCCCATGTTGATAACTTTCCCCTTCAGTTGTACATGATTGTTTGAATCTTTGTGTGTGTTTTACATTGCAGACCACCATGGGACCATATGGGTAAGGTGATATATCAAATTTGATAAAAAAAATAAAGATCACTTAGAAAAAAGAATGGAAAGAAAAAAAAAAAAAACAATACCTGGAAGCACAGATGAAAGCTGAGTGGGAAGGAATGTGAGGACAGTGAAGCTAGAAGTGGTGTGGGGGGAGGGCAAAGCATGGAGGGATAAATGAAAAAAAGAGAAAGAATGGAAGAGCAAGTAAAAAAATAATTAAAAAAAAAAAGAAGAGCGAAACAAACCTAAACATATCAGATAAGGAAAGCAAAATTAAAAAGCCAAATAAAAACAGCAAGCAAACTAACCCCACCTCCACATATCCTCCCTGCCAAAAAACGAATAATAATTAAAAAAAAACCATAACAAAACTAAAGAGTGAGGAACATGAAGGAAACAACTATCTGGCTCCTAAAACATTTTGACTGGTGCCTGCATTTTCTACATATTTTTCAACCATTGCATATCTGAATTATAAATCAATCTCTAATATTTTGTAAGGTAGGCAAAAAAAAAACACAATTTGTTACAGAAAAAAATCTACTTTGTGGAACAGATGTGGGAAATGTGCCTGTAAGAATACTAAGGATATAAAAATAGTTCAAATTAGATGCTTGTGGTTACATGGAATATGATATTCTGTTATTTTAAACTTCCAGACTAGTTCTGTAATATGTTTACTTGAATGTTCTACTAGGTAAAATTTTGAAATGCAAATGAGGCTTTTGAAATGAAGAAAGAAGCATTTATCACCAGGGTTAAAATACACAAAATAGCTAATGTATTATCTGAACTTACAGAGATTTAAAAGTAATGACTGGTTTACCCTTCCAATTAGAACTGAAAAGATAGCACACACACACACCAAAAAAAAATTTATTTAGGATTTGGAACCATAGAACTTGATTAAATATGGTGATAGGATGCAGGCCTCAAAACTGAAAATTTGGTTTATGAGTGTGGGGGACAAGATAACAATGGAGTAGGACATTGGTGTACAGCACTCTCTCTTAATGTCACTGTTTCCTTCTTCTATTACCTGAAACAGGAAGGAAGAATTTAGGGATTTCTCCCACTTCTGTATCTGCTTCAGTGCCTCACCAGATGGCCACCAACAGCTATGTTCAACTTCAAACATAAGGAGGAAGGGAGTAGGACAGGTAGGCTCCTTCCAAACACGAAGGAGATGTATGGATTTCCAAATCTTTATTGAGGAACGATCAAATGACTCAACATAGTTGCCATGTTTCGGCACAGATGCGCCTGCATCAGGAGTCTTATAATGGGATAACCAGGCTTTTCCTACTTTACGTAGGAAGCAGCGGAGAAGGCAGATGACGATATTGCTGAACTGTCAGCTGATAGCCTAGACCTGACTAGATTATTAGAACAATCTGTGGATAATATGAAGGCTTGAGCAATGTTACTGTTGTCTTTTGTATTTGTGCAAGATGAAGAAGCTGTTCTGTGACTGAATTTTCACCATCAGGAGGTCATATTTTTGGGTGGAAAACTACAGATTATTTCCTGATATTTAAAATGGAATCACAGTAGAAGACAGCAATTTCTAGCTCTCTGCCAAGAAGTGGTTTCTATAGGATCAAGATATGCCTTACTCTTTTCCCATAACTAGTAGCCTAATGGCTAGTGCAATGGACTGAGAACTTGGGGAACTGGGTTCAATTCCCACTGCAGCTCTTTGTGACTCTGGGCAAGGTCACTTAACCTTCCTCTAGTAACTTGGCTTGTGGCTGGCTGCAGGACATCACAGACACAGGCAGACAAGAGTGTAAGAGTAAAACAGAATAATTATTTTACTGGGTTCTAGTGTTCAAACGCCAGTCACATCACAGCTTAGTATAGTACTCAGTGTTCTTGTAGAACCTTAAGGAAGTAGTCTCATTAGGGCTTTTTCTGGCCACACCCCAAACACAAGGTGTGACAGAACAGTAGGTTTTAAGCCTGTAAATTGTATTAATTATTTAGTTTGGCCAGCAGGTGCTGAATGTTTATGTTTTGGAGCTGCTGCAGAACTAAGGCTGTTTTCTTGGTTTAAGCCTTTTGGAAAGGCAGTCTGCCGTATACTTTCAAATATTGTTGTTCTGATTGGCCCAGGATCTCATTTCATTTGGATTTTACTGACTTTTCCCCAGTCTTAGCCCTGGATAAGAGAGAAACAGATCTCTTTGCTGAGGCCCTGTGATCAGTTATATTTGAAAATCCGTGAGCAGCATATTTCCTGATCTTCCCAGGTACTTTTTAAAAAAGTAAACAAATGTTTAGATAGTTCTATAATTGATTCATATTTCAGTTATCTGTTATTGTTTGCTGATTGCACTTTTTTTGTTCATTGTTCAATGTTTTAAAGACATTAAACACTATTCAGTTTATTACCTTTGCTGTCTGATAAAGAATTCTGGTGGTTTGTGTGTTAGGTCTGTGAGTGCTTTCTAGGAACTGTGGGACCACTGGGACTATGGCCTCCAGTAACCTAGAAATCACTGGGGATAATTTGAGAGCAGGAGACTCGCCCAGAGGTGGTTTAGACTCAGTCAGTGGGAGGCGGGTGCTAATGTACAGCACAAGCGGCAGGTGCAGGTGGACCTGAGCTGTGCTGGGGATAGACCCTCTGAGTGGCTGTGGGGTAACCTCAGGCAGGTGGCTTGGTGTTTCATGACACAAGGTTACAGTTCCAAACCAACACAGACCAACACAGGCTTGCCTTCAGCCTGTACATACAACATGTGAGTCTTCAAGGTAACTGCAGAAACATCCTATCTTGATTGTTTTCCCACATAGACTCTGGAGATATAAGCTTGAGGGCTACTCTGCTTCCCTGAGCCTCCCCCCCTCCACATTATAGGCCAATGAACTCCTGGGAAGGATTTCTTCCCTCACAGTCTTCCTCCATGAGACCTCTGCACTTGGAGGACTCGATTCTGAAGACCTCTTGCCTCCCTAAACTACTCAACTGCTGGGCATTTAACCACTTCCCGGCTTGAGCTCTGTCCCTCTTTTTCAGCCTCTGAGGTGGCTTGTTAGCGCCACCTGCCATAAGGTGGTTAAACTGCAGTCTCAGTGAGGGTGTGTTCTCAGGGCTACCCGCCACTATATCACTCACTCCCTCACACCTCCATTGCTCCAGGTACAAAATAAGTACCTGTATATAATATGTAAACCACTTTGACTGTAATCACAGAAAAGTAGTATATCAAATCCCATCCTCTTAAATGTAAGATTTGGCATAAAAAAGTACAGTATATTTTCTATGAACCCTCTCAACTGTTTAGGGAGATATCAAAACCCAGTTTATTCAGAATATTCATATAAAGGACCTGACACGGTCCGTGTTTCGGCGCCAAAGCGCCTGCCTCAGGGGTCACAATCAACTTTCTCTGAGAAGAAGCTGATAGGCTTGAATAATTCCTTTATGTATGCAAGTTAATCCACAGAGAGAACAAAAAAACAGCCAATCGATCAGCAAACACCTATCAGCTTCTTCTCAGAGAAAGTTGATTGTGACCCCTGAGGTTTGCGCATTTGTCAGCTTTGACTTTCCGTGGAGGCTTCTCCTGTCTTCTTGGATTTGCCCTCTCAACTGTTTTACAACTTTGGCTCTTGCTCCCTCCTCATGACTGTAGACTGAAATGCTGGAAAATATTAGTATTGTATTTTTGATTTATTATACACAATTGGATTTTTCTTTCTTTTTTTCCTCTTCATCTTTTCCTTATCAAAGTGTAATCTTGTTATATATGTTTTAGAAATTTAATTTTAAAAGAATCTGATTTATGAAAGGATGGGGATATTTTTATATCATTCCTTTGTTATTCAGAGTGAGTGTACAGATTTTCTGTCATACCAATTTAGTGAAAAAAATGACACTGAAGAGCAACATGGTCAAACACCTTGGCCTAAACCCAAGAAACCAAATTAAATTAGCAGCAATGGAAATATCTTCTAGAACCAGTAAATGGTTACATTTGGGATGCAGTACATTTCAGTAGGTTTTCCATCAATGGGTCTTAGGTGTTTAAACATGGCTTTTAATGCATGCTAATGCTGTGGCATCCTGGTAACAGTTAAAGCAATGCTAAACATCCAGAGGTTAATTTTATAAAGCTTTTTCCATGCGAAAATCCCAATTCACATGCCCAAAAGGGCTTTTATAAAGTTGCATGCCTGCATATGCACCGAAAGACTGCACCGATCTTTACATGATCTGCGTGTAGGTTCTTCAGGAGATGTAGTTTGGCCAAAAGAGAGGTATTGTTACAACATGCATATTTTATAACCTACTTGAGTACATGTAATATTTATACCTTGCTCAAAGCAGGATACAGTACATTTGTATATTGGTGTGCTTGTGTTATTAGAGCACAACCTGAGAGCCTGTCAGGCTCATTTTCAAAACAGAAGGACGACTATTTTTGACACAAATTGGAAGATGGGCGTCCTTCTCCCAGGGTTGTCCAAATCAGTATAATCGAAAGCCAATTTTGGACGTCCCCAACTGCTTTCCGTCGCAGGGATGGCCAGAGTTCAAGGGGGTGTCTCGGAGGTGTAGTGACGGCGGGACTTGGGCGTGCCTAACACATGGATGTCCTCGATCCATAATGGAAAAAAAGGGCGTCCCTGACAACCACTTGAACGACTTTACCTGGTCCTGTTTTTCTTATGACCAAGGCACAAAAAGGTGCCCGAACTGACCACCAGAGAGAATTGGGGATGACCTCCCCTTACTCCCCCAGTGGTCACTATCACAAGTTTGATTCTAACTCTTGATCCAATTATTCTTTAATACAGTTATTCAAAGGATATGGAAAAACAAGACTTACTATTGAGATGTACTGGAATAAGAGTTGCTGCCTTCTACAAACTAAGAGTTTGTTTTTTAACCAGCCCTCCTAGGCAAGAATGCCGCACACTGGGGGTGGAACTTTAGTAAAAGGGCCCCTCTGTTTCTTATGAATCGCAACATACCCAACAGAGTTCAATGTGATTTATGTGGCAAGAAAGCTGGACATACATTTTAGAAATAACAATAAAAGCACCTTGAACTATGTGAGATGCCTGGGCAGACAGCACGGAAGCCTGTGCTATCAGCCCAGTCATGTAACAAAGCTCCAATGCTAACTCTCAAAATGACAGCTGGCTGGCGCAGCGTAACCAGTTTGCTCTCCCCCTAAGACAGCTATGACCCCCCCAATCTCTTCCCAAAGACAGTTACTACTCCCAACCCCAATACAGCATCCTCTTCTACTCCCCTATTGACACTTCAGTCCTTTCTTCAAGCACAAGCCCACTCTATTCAAGAAACCTCACCCCTAGAGCCCCTCCCTCTCCTGGGACTTACCCAGTGGTCAGCACTGGTGGGACAAGGGTCCCAAAAGGCAGCAATCCCCCCACTGCTGCCATCTGGGTTGGCACCTGAATCCAAAATGGCAGCAATGACCCCCAGTGGTAGTCTCCACTGAATGGTAAAACTCATGCTAGCTATTTAACGTAGTTTAGTAAAAGGGCTTTTTATTATTTGGGGGGGGGGGGGGGGAGTTACCTGCTACTGAAAATAAAGCGGCACAAGCAGTGAAAGGACTGAGTCCTTCTGATTAAATAGCCTCAACATTTCAAAGTGGAGAATTACATTTCAAGTACAAATATAACACCACTATCCAGTTGAACCACTTATCAAGGCTTAATACAGGTGCTACTCATAATGGTTTTTTGGGGGGGAGAAAGAGACCTCAGAGACCTATCAAAAAGGCCATGTCCATGCTTTTTGCACTGGAACATTTCTCTTTCATTGGTCTCAAAAACTCCCTCTTTTATCTAATCAAGTGTTACCAATTTTCATGCACGTTTTTTTATGCTTAAAATTTGAGTGGTGAATCTGAAACAGTACAGAGTCCATAAGGAAGCTTTAAAAAGTGGCCGGGCAGAAAAAGACAGATAAGTGCTGGATTTATAGCATTGTTAAATCACCACAAAGAGCTAATGGTTGTTCAGTATGGTTAAAATTTAAGCATAAAAAGCAGACCCCAACTGGGACAGCATGTGCCTGGAGAATTCAGAGATTTAGTCAGGGGACAGCAGTTTTCTCAGTGAAGATATGAAGCAGATAAAGCTTAGAACCAAGGCCTTCTCCATGGTTATGGAATGAACTGCCAGATGATCTGAGATATGAACTGAATTATGGAGCATTCCATAAGAGGAAAAAAAAATTAAATATCTCTTTCCTGAAGAGGGTCATCTTGGAGGAAGTAATTGCCATGCTGCTGTGATCTGCTATTAGTTGGGATTAAGTGGGTAGTAGAGATACATTTGATAGCACATATTTGGGGCTGCTTATTAAAGGGCATTACAGTTTGGACTTAGTGTGACTTAAAAGCTGGACTTTCTTGTATGCTGGGCCCAGATTCAATACGGTACTTTAAAAAAAAAAAAAAAAACATTTTCCTTTTTTTTAATTCAGGCCATGCACTGATGCTAACATTAGTGTGTATATCTTCAAAAACTTAACACTGGAGCACTAAGGGGCCGATGATCAAAACTCCAGCGCTATTAAGACCAGTGCCATATAAAATACTGCCATAACAGTGCAGAATAACATCCTAATGCTCAAAGCTAATGAGATGCAAATATAGGCCCCTTCATAGCTTTGAACATTAGGGAGATTGGTGGGAAGATTGTGCTTGGCACATGCGCAGTAGAGTTCAGCGGTAAGCTCAGCTCCTGTGTGCATGTGCCTGGTAAAACCCGAACATGAAGCACACACTGGCATCTGTTTTCTGCAGCATAAATATAGGCATTTTAATTTTTTTCTAGGATGCTTAGATTTACATGCAAGTAACAGATTGCAAAGTGTGCTTTGAATTTTTTTTTTTTTAAGCATGGCCACGTTAATTTAGATGCAGGACAAGAATGCCAATGTGTGCTTCACGTTTGGGTCTGCTGTTTCTTACAACCAATGCTCAAGGGCTTGGCAGGGGCTTCCTTCTGCTTCCAAAAGCCATCAAAATTGGTAGATTTTGAAGAAATAATCATGAGAGAAGCATGAGAATCATAGGGAATCCTCTCTTCTAACACCCTAACGCATGCACGGACCTGGCATTATTTTTTTACAGCAGTAAGGCACCTCTGATTAGGGCGCTCTTTTCTGATCATTGGGGAGGAAGAGAATGACCTCATTTAAATGAGCTTGACTACATTTACATGCTATCTGCACTAAGGCTGTGTAGACTACTCTGATCACTCTGCACGTAAATGCGGGTGTTAGTACGGCGCTAATGGCCTCTAGCGCCCGTGTGATCCAGTTAGTGCGCAGTAATTAAAGAAGTGTTAGTTGAATAACACTTCCATGCCCACTCCCCACCCATGACATTTTTAAAAATTAAAGCACAATTAGAGGCCCTTTTACCATGTACTGCCACGTTGTCATGTACCAAATTGGGCCTACCGTCGGGCTCGTTCAGGAGTATGGCGGTAGTTCCGGTTTGTAGTGTGCGGCAACTAGAGTGCTAGAAAATACTTTTGCATTTTCTATTGCCAGGGTTGTGCCCAGAGGTAATCGGACAGAAAGGGAAGGGAAATGGAACTTGATATACTGCCTTTCTGTGGTTTTTGCAACTACATTCAAAGCGGTTTACATAGTATATGCAGGTACTTATTTGTACCTGGGGCAATGAAGGGTTAAGTCACTTGCCCAGAGTCAAAAGGAGCTGCAGTGGGAATTGAACCCAGTTCCCTAGAATCAAAGTCCACTGCACTAACCATTAGGCTATTCCTCCACCTAAATATGAGGTGGTAAGGGCTCCCCCAAGAAATGGCCATGTGGCAAATGCTAAACTTAGTGCAGGGCTATTTCCTTCTTTAAAACAAACAAGAAAAAAAGCCTTTTACTGGTGGCAGTAAAAGGGGGTCTCAGCTCACGGCAAACCCACACACCAACGCCACTGTAGAGATCCTTTTACCACCACTTAGCAAAAGGACCCCTTAGTGCGCAGAAAAGGAGAAATTACCACAGAGACTTTAAGGAGTTTTGCCATTAAGCATTCTCGCACTTCAGGGCTTAATGCCCTTAAATAAAATGGCTCCTTGATTTGTTAGTGTACCTTAAACAATGCAGTGCATGCAATATCAATTTATTGGCCATTAATCTACAGAGTAATGCACTAAAAAGTTGTAATGTATGTCAATCATTTATTAGAAAAATGTGTGAAATAAATGAGTGTTGTATATGGATCTAGTATGTGTTTTAATCATCAACTTTAATTTAATTCTTTGTTTTAAAAAAAATGTATGTACCACTCTTCCAATTCAATATAAAATGTGAAGCAGTAAAAAAGAAAACAAATTAAAAATGATATCAAACCACCATTAGGGATGCAAATAGGCATAAAAGTTTTGGCTATGTACACGGGATCAGTGTAAGGAATAGGCGTTCCTGACAACCCTTCAGACTTCCATCCTCCAATTAACTTTAGACCCATTGCTGCTGCCCCCCCCCCCAAAAAAAAATTGAGATTACCATAATAGCACCCCTCTCAGAATAACATAAGAACATGGTCTATTTGACAAATGCACAACTTGTCTGTCTGTCTGTCTGTCTGTCTGTCAGTGGAGGAGTAGCCTAGTGGTTAATGCAGTGGACTTTGATCCTGGGGAAATGGGTTCAAGTCCCACTGCAGCTCATTGTGACTCAGGGCAAGTCACTTAACCCTCCATTGCCCCAGGTACAAAATAAGTACCTGAATATATGTAAACCGCTTTGAATGTAGTTGCAAAAACCTCAGAAAGGCGGTATATCAAGTCCCATTTCCCCCTCCCTTTCCCTCTACTGCTTCCCCCGCCTCCCCCCCCCCCCCCCCCCCGGGGCTGTTGTCTAGTCTTGCCAAATGGTTGGCCCAACTTTGATTATTCATGTATCAGATATTGGTTTGTGGTTGAATTTAATATGCTTCAAATGCCAGTTAAGTAGTGTGGAAATAAAAAATTACCTTTCATGTCTGCAAGGGGTAATAAAGAGTCTCAACATCATCGTGCAAAGCCAAAAGTAATTTTAACTGCTGGGCTTCGCATCAACAATGAGAGCAAAACAGTATGGTCTATTTGGCTGTCATCACTGAATAACAAACTATTACCAGTAGAGATCTGTGCTTGCTTTTACTGGGTGCATTTTTTGTAAGCAAGGTGAGTTGCAGTTTTCAAAAGTCATTGTTCTAATATTATGGCCAGCAGAGTGGCGTAGGAACTCTGAAAAAAGGAAGTATAAAGACAGGCCCCTTTGAACTTCAGTGAACACCAGGATCTTTGAAGGAATGGTAAAAATGGCAAAAATTCAGGCATACTCGAAATGTATGAAGTCCCATCTAGGGAACAGAATTGCTCTTTAAATTTTTTTATTTTATTTGTTGCATTTGTATCCCACATTTTCCCACCTATTTGCAGGCTCAATGTGGCTTACATAGTACCGTACAGGCGATCGCCAGTACCGGTATGAACAAATACAGGGTGAGGTTATGGTAGAGTAAAGTTCATGTGTGACAGACACATTGGGAATCATAAGAAGGAAGGGTTAAGTTATGTCCAGTACAAGCTTTTATTTTGTTGTGTTGCATGATTAAGGCATTTAAGTTGGATCGTTGGGGTATGCCTTTTTGAACAGGTCAGTTTTTAGGAGTTTCCGGAAGTTTAGGTGGTCATATGTTGTTTTCACGGCGTATGGTAGTGTGTTCCATAGTTGTGTGCTTATGTAGGAGAAGCTTGGGGGGGGGGGGGGGGGGGGGGGGGATGGGCTAAAACAGCCAATGCATGAAAGACTAGAACAGGAAGCAGTTCTGAAAAGAGGGCAGAGTCTTCTGGGAGCTGTCATACTGAGCCTAGCTATCTGGCAGATGAGGAGGAAGACTTTCTGGCTGCCCTATCAACTAAGGAGAGAGAGGTGCGGCTGAAAATTTTCATACTGGCCAGTATATCAGAGGGTGGAAGTAAGTCAGCAAGCAGCATCGGACTTTTACCTAACTGAGAAAGATGGAGCAGACATTATCCTGAGCCAGGAGCACCTCTATAGGGAAAGGAGGAGGAAATAAAAAGGGCAGACTACTGAGGTAGGGACTTTTCATCTGGCAGCCCTGTTTTGGGGTTAAAGAGGGAAGCCCTTGACAGAGAGGTAGAGAAGCGGGCAAAAAGGGTAGATGTGTGATGTCCCTGGTGTTCCAGAAGGTTTAGGTGTTATTTGCAAGTTCCTTGCTAGCTGGGTGAGAGACCTTGGTTCAAACCCAACACTCTACCCTGAACAGTGGCGTTCCTAGGGGGGCTGACACCCGGGGCGGATTGCCGATGTGCCCCGCCCCCGGATGCAGCGCGACCCCCCCCCGGTGAAAGGACACCCCCCCCGCGAAAGAACCCCCCCCGGGTGCACGCCGCTGGGGGGTGCCGCACACGCCTGTCCTTCGTTCGTTCGCATGAAACGAAGGACAGGCGCGTGCGGCACCCCCCCCAGCGGTGTGCACCCGGAGCGGACCGCACCCACCGCCCCCCCCTAGGAACGCCACTGACCCTGAAGGTTCTAGTGGAAACCCAGTAGACCCCTAAGAAGTCCAATGGAGCCAAATTGCAAATAGCAGAAGCACTAGGGAGTGCAACTGTAAACTAGAGAGGGCTCTTCTGGAAAAGGGGTGAGAGAACAGAAAGAGTTTGGGATGGTTGACTCTGGGATCAATTAAGCAGAGTAAGTATTAAAATCATTCCTGGATATGGTGATGTTGCAAGCAGGAGTGGTAAAAAAGGCGACACTCCTGTATGTGTTTGATATGATGAACTAGAGGCAAAACACTAATAACGTTCTTGTTTGTGTTTTATGTTGAAACAGATGTGAACCAAACATGTAGTAGTTGGTTTTGGCCTTAAACTGAGTTGGAAATTCAGGGTGTGGTTTTGGCCAGGTGTAACCTGAAGAGACTTCCTTGTCCATAAGCTAGGTGCAGCAGATGTACAGACTGAGTGTTCTTTGTAGATACAAGAGGAAGCAGACCTGTACTGAATTGTGTAAGGGGGATTAAGGAAATGCACTGAAGAAATGATTAATGTATCCCTGGAATTAATAAGGAAAGACATTGAGAAATGTGTAATATTTTCTTTGCTGTTAAAAAGGAAAGCCACAAGGGTTAGGTCTAAATAGAAACATAAAAACATGACGGCAGGGAAGTGCCCATCCTCTTTAACCCAATAACTCATCCTTTTCCTAAGGGACCCACATGCTTATCCCACACTCTTAAATTCTGACACAGTGCTTGACTCCACAACCACCACCGAGAAGCCATTCCATACTTCCACCACCCTATCCATGAAACAATACTTTCTTAGATTCCTCTTAAGCCTATTCCCTCTTAACATCATCATATGCCCCCTCGTTCCAGAGTTTTCCTTCAGTTGAAAAAGGCTCACTTCCTGTACATTAATGCCATTGAGATATTTAAACATCTCCTCTCTCCCTCCTCTCTTCCAGCATATACATATTGAAGTTCATAAGTCTAACCCTAGTTCAAGACCGCTTACCTATTTTGTAGCTGCCCTCTGGACCGACTCCATCCTGTTTTTATCGTTCCGTAGATGTGGTCTCCAGAACTGCACACAGTACTCTAAATGGGGTCTCACCAGTAGTCAGCATCAATAAAAGGTTGGTTCCTTACACTTATGAACTCTCAGGTGTGAAGTTATTGAGTGTGCTTTAAGGTAGCAGCCCAGTTAAAGAGGCAGGATAAGCAGTCTCTTAGAATAGCCCAGAGGGCTAGGATTGAAGAGGAACTGGTTCAAGAATAGCAATAAGGCTGTGGTAACAGGGCTAAGAGGTGCCTACAAGGTAATTAAGTCTCACCGAACCATAAAGGGAGAAGTGTCCTGGTCCTTCTAGAACCTTCTAGTCCTGTGCACATTACAGGGGTGGAATACAGATCACACAATCCAGCCTTGCTCTACTCATGTGACTGCTTCTTCAGTCCATGAACTGCAGCATTGATGTTATTTTACATCATATATAATTTTACCCACAGATTGAAAATTGCTTATCCTAAGCCCTGACTTCCACGGATAAAATGTAAAGATGTGCATTCATTAGTGCATCCTGAAAGTTTTGCATATGAACTTCATGGCTCTGAAACGTGTAGAATTTGGGCTAGACTCAGTAAATGGTGCTCAAATATCAGTGTCGAAAAAAAAAAGTAAGCGTTCAATGCTATTCTATAATAGACAAAGATGAACAGTTAAATTTGGGTACCAAGACTTATGCCTGCTAAAACCAGGTGTAATTCCCAGCACCTATTTTTGGCATACATCCCTGATATTCAATATTGATTAACACTGCATACAAATTTTATGAACACCACTGACCCACCCTTGAATCTCCCATGGCCATGCTCCCTTTTGGATTACGCACATTGTTATAGAACAGCGAGTAGCAAGATGTGCACCCAAATCCAAATGGGTGCCAATTAGCACCCAATTATTGGCACTAATTGACTCCTTAGCCAATTTTGTTGGGTACAAATCTTGGATCGGCACCCAATTTTGGATGCCATATATAGAATCCAGGGGTTTTGTATGCACTGAAAATTTTTAATGGTCATTTTCTTTTTAATAAATAGATTAAATGAAAAACACCCTAAAATCAGGAAATTTAAAAAAAATCCAAAAAGAAACAAAAAACAACATGTCTATGTACAACCTCCTTTAATACTCTTTACCCAAGATGAGGGCTTTTATTATTTACATCCCTTGGGTACAACACTAGACTCAAGCCCTGGCACCTAAATTCACACGTTGATTGTGTAAATTTAGAGAATACTAGCACTTGTGCATGCAGGTGCTAGTTGAGCACTCAGCGCTTTTCTATAAATGACATTTGCAACTTCCTCAGCACGTAAATGCGGGGAGCAACACAGGCAGGGCATGTGCAGGACCAACACCTGTGCATAACTTACAGAATCAACAAGTTACATACTAAACAGCCATATTTAGTCACACCCATTTACTCCTGCTATTGACGTGGTGTAAGTGGGCGTGCCTACATATAGGCACATTGATGCTGATTTACACTAGTATTATATAATGGAATCTTGCAACCAGATGCCATTAAAAAATTAGCTCCCAGTACCCTGCATCTACAATCTCGATTATTCAACGTAAATGGGATAAGTGAAAATTTGGATAATACGGAAAATAATGATAATCCCTTAAAAAATGCACGGAAAATACAGTTTATGCATAAAGAATCTGTATTTAAAATGCTATTAATACTAATCTGCAATGAAAAAAATTGTATAGTATAGGGCATGACAGTTTGTCTTGTACTGCAGGCAATTTGAGCACAATACAGAGCAGTATAGAGTATTTCAAAACAGAACAATTGTATAGAGGCAATGTGAACAGAAATATAGAACCGAGCGAAGGAACCATGTTTATCTACTATATGTTCATCCTCACTTGAGTTGTCTTCTACAGCAGGCAAGGTGAACAGAAATACAGAACTGAGCAAAGCATGATTGGAGCCCTATTTCTCAAGCTATTGCTTTGTCTTCTCCAGTCAATAACAGTATGAAGCAGACATCAAGACAGCAGAACTGAACCTAAAAACTCTCCACATTCCCGAGTTCAAAGGCAAAACAGATCTAAGAATGAGAGTAAGAATAAAGAAAGTGCTGTAAATGAAAAAAACAGGAATATGCATACATACAGTACTGCATAAACCTCACCGTGCACAAGAATCTTACCATGGTTTTGTTTCTACAAAAGCATGGCCTCAGATTAAAAATGGTTGCCTGGCAGGAAAAGCAAGTTCTCAGCTGAAATCATGTTTAATGTTTACTTTCATTTAGGACTTCCTTTACCATCATCTGATGCTCAAACAAGCATTGCAAGAAGCAGCATCTCAGATAAAAAATGGTTCCTCGCTCCAAAAACGGAATCCCAGGTCCAAAAATTGCTGCTATGCTATAAAAGCAAGGTCTCAACTCAAAACTGGAAGAGAAACTGCGGGCCTCTTAATGGCGATAAGGGGTGCATGAAGGAGTATCAGTTGCAAAGCATGGTTCCCTCGCACAGAAGCACGGTTTCAGCTCAAACATGTCTTCCATGCAGCATGTGAAGCCAGAAAACAGGAACAGAAGCTGCACGCATTTTAACGGAAACGTGATGATGTCACTGGGGGGGGGGGGGTCTGTCGGATATGCCAGATGGTCGGATTAGCGAAGGTCAGATAATTGAGACTATACTGTACTTAAACTGTGGTGCCCAGTTATAGAATAGCCGCCATGATGCTTTATTATATATATATTACCAGTGACTTATCTAATTCACAGGCTTAGGACTAGGTCTACTAAATTGGACTATTGTGCTGGCTCGTGCTAATATACAAAATATTATTTACCATGGGCCTAATTTTATTTAAATAGGATCTATTTACCAATAAATCATGCTAATGGTGATTATTCATGTACTAACACTATAGCAGACTTTAGCAAATCTAGCCCTTAGTGTGTGAGACATTTTTGTCTTTGTAGGCAAATCATGGGAATATTCTGCTTTTGAATTTGGCCAACATCATTCTTAGGTTTTATCAAACATCCCCTAGGGCCTGATGCAATAAATTTGTATGCTAGAACCCTTGCATATGCACTGCAAATGAATTATGCAGGAAAGCCCTACCAGGCATGTTAAAGTGATCCAGAAAGACGTTGGCTGGAGCACACTAAAAAATATGCATCTTCCTGCGTGCAAATAGATATACTTCATAAGCAAAGAAGACTTTAGTGTGTGCTTAGCAAATAACAATTGTAATTTTACCCTCTATATTTACCAAGTGCTTGTTAAATGAATGCTATTCAATACTTGTCTCAGGTAACTGCATGATATAGAGACAGCTCCACTAATTACAAAATGAGAGCCTGAAAACTGAAGGTCATAGAAAGGAGATAGCAAGGTTTCACCTTAAGAATCACCGCCCAGGAAAAGGATCTAGGTTGATGATACGTTGAAACCTTCTGCTCAGTGTGCTGCTGTGGCTAAGAAAGCAAATAGAATGTTAGGTATTATTAGGAAAGGAATGGAAAACAAAAATGAGGATGTTATAATGCCTTTGTATCACTCCATGGTGCGACCGCACCTCGAATATTGTGTTCAATTCTGGTCGCCGCATCTCAAAAAAGATACAGTGGAATTAGAAAAGGTGCAGAGAAGGGCGACGAAAATGATAAAAGGGATGGGATGACTTCCCTATGAGGAAAGGCTAAAGCAGCTAGGGCTCTTCAGCTTGGAGAAAAGGCGGCTGAGGGGAGATATGATAGAGGTCTATAAAATAATGAGTGAAGTGGAACGGGTAGATGTGAAGCGTCTGTTTACGCTTTCCAAAAATACTAGGACTAGAGGGCATGCGATGAAGCTACAATGTAGTAAAATTAAAACGAATCGAATAAAATTTTTCTTCACTCAATGTGTAATTAAACTCTAGAATTTGTTTCCAGAGAATGTGGTAAAGGCAGTTAGCTTAGCGGAGTTTAAAAAACAGGTTTGGGCGGCTTCCTAAAGGAAAAATCCATAGACCATTATTAGATGGACTTGGGGAAAACCCACTATTTCTGGGATAAGCAGCAAAAAATGTTTTGTACTTTTTTGGGATCTTGCCAGGTATTTGTGACCTGGGTTGGCCACTGTTGGAAACAGGATGCTGGGCTTGATGGACCTTTGGTCTTTCTCAGTATGGCTGAGAGGAGATATGACAAGGTCTGAGTGGAGTGGAACTGGGTAGTACTTATGTATGGCTGAGAGGTGATATGATAAGGTCTGAGTAGAGTGGAATGGGTAGAGATGAATCGCTTGTTTACTCTTTCCAAAAATATTAGGACTTGGGGGCATGCAATGAGGCTACCAAGTAACTGAACTCAGGAATTCGTTGCCAGAGAATGTGGTAAAAGCAGTTAGCTTAGCAGGATTTAAAGGTTTGGATCATTTCCTAAAAGAAAAGTCCATAAGCTATTATTAAGATGGACTTGGGGAAAATCCACCGTTCTGCCCCCATGTTCATGGTAGCAGGGGCTCATTGTTATATATATTTAATATGAGTATTATTTATATTTAATTGTATTGACTGTGTATAAATGAGCTTTCCCTATTGGCTCCTTTTGAGCTTTCCCTATTGATCTAGGGCCAGCCCTCTCTCTCTGCCCCTGTGGGCTGTGCAAGAGTCTCCCAATTTTTGCTACCATGCCTTTGTGATCAACAGCTGTTCTAGGGGTTGATCCCTCCTTAATCTACTGTAATACCATCAAGATTTTTCAGCATCTCCCAAAGTCATTCCCTATTCAATTTTTTTGTTACATTTGTACCCCGTGCTTTCCCACTCATGGCAGGCTCAATGCGGCTTACGTAGGGCAATGGAGGGTTAAGTGACTTGCCCAGAATCACAAGGAGCTGCCTGTGCCTGAAGTGGGAATCGAACTCAGTTCCTCAGGACCAAAGTCCACCACCCTAACCACTAGGCCACTCCTCCGCAAGTTACTCCACTGTATTCCCCTTTTTGAGTGTTACAGCTTGGATGAGGTTCTTGCCATCTCTTTGCCTCTGAGGTGGGTAGGTGCAGACTCTATGTGCAGAAGGCAATAATTCTGTCCATGCAACTGAACCGTAAATTGGATTTTCTTTGTTTATTATGAGTACTACAATAAAAAGATTTGCTTACGATTTGAGAGTCTACTCGTAAAGCTTCTACTTGGTGATGGTTTAGCTGGCTGTTTAAGCTACACTATACTTTGCCTAGAACAGCACGAGCAGCATAAAATCTGTGTACTGCTCTGGGATCTTCTTAGGTACTTCTGAGCTAGATTGGCCACTATTGGAAACAGGACACTGGACTTGATGGACCTTTAGTCTGTTTCAGTAAGGCAACGCTTATATTCTTATGTTCCAACTGAACCCATAGGCCCCTGAAGATGAATACGTACCAGTGCATTTCTTTTAGCAAAAAAGGTGCCGGTACTTAAATGCTAGGTCACCCTTCAGGGGTGGGGTGATTACTGAGGGAACCGCCCCACAATAGCCAGGCCCCCTTCAATCAGTCACAGAATCAATGACAAGGCAAAATTGGTGTGTAGAGCCTGAGCTCTTTCATTAAAACTTAGGGACCATGGGTCAATTTTAGCAGACAATGGAAAAAGTGCCGGTACTCAGTACCCCCAAGTACCCTCTCAAAAAAAGCCCTGCGTATAACCACAGTTCTCTTTGCCAAAACAAATATACAGCTAGTGCACACTTTTGTCACAACGTTTTACACAAATATCTTTTCCCACAAACACGTTATACATCATAGAGCTTCTTCAGGCATTGCCCCACACCTCACAAAATAAACAGTGTTGAGATGTCATTCGGGTGTGGAAAAAGACAGGTTCCAATTTATTGGTATGATTCTGATAATCATTCTCATCACTGCTGCAATCAGTCTGGATACCAAGATCTATAGACTTTCAGACACTTCATCCTCAACAACAATGCTTGTGGGGAACCCAGCCCTATACTCAGGCTAGTGGGCAAGTGATTAGCCAGTGGATTCACACCTTTCTTTTGTTCCCCTCTGCAAAGTGAAAAGAAAGTTTCCATGGGATAGCAGCACGAGAAGAGTGGGAGAGAACAGAGGAAAATACACAGAAATCCACACTTACACAAGGCAAATGTATCCTCAAGTGGTAGGTTAAAAGAATACAAAGACTTTTGCTTTTTATCATTTATTAAAATTTGACATATCATCTAGCTTTATCAGATCAAGGTGTAGTTTACCATAACCTAAAGTATAAACACTAAAAGAAAGGAACTCCATAAAACAAAAAAGATACATATGCAAAATAAAATAAAAGCAAAACAGGTACCTTAAAGTACCTCCCCAGACACACTCATTGAATCCTATCCTCTCCTTCCAGTTGATTACTAAAAGCCTGGGTAAAGTAGTAAGCTTTTAGCCTAAGCTTTAAATCTTTTGAAATTTCCTTCATTATGAATTAATCTTGGAAATCTAATTCCACAAAGTAGGAGCTAACAAAAAGAAAGTACTTTCACAAGTGGATTCCCAGCATGCTTTTCAATAGGTGGTGCCACCATTCTGTGATCTTGGAGACACCTTAAGATCCTAACTGGTATATAGGGAATATAGTTAGAGACTGTAAGTATTGGGGGAGAGTATGAGTATAGAAAGCATCATGAACAATAATCAAAATTTCAAAACCTTTTCTACAATTGAATAGGTAACCAAAGGTAATGTTTAAACAGATGTGTGATATGAACATATTTTTAGATGTCCCCTAACACCAAAATGGCTGCATTTTGCAATATCTGTAAACATTGTCTGTCTAATGATTTGGAATACAATAAGTTCTATATTATGTCATCAGTTTCTGCTGGGATGTTTTTAATTGACCCTTAAGGGGTTGTGGGGGGTGAAAGGGGTGGGGTGATATGTGACAGGTGGCGGAGTGGGGTGTGACAGGGGCATGTGTCCTTTTTTTTTTAGGGGGGGGGGACCAAATATGGTAACCCTAGGAAAAGAGAACATGTTGGACTGCTACCGTTTCCTACACAGAACCCACAAGTTAACAGAATCCTGCATCCCGGTTACATATGGAAAACAAAAGACCATCACATAGAAAAGAATAAGATTAGGAATTAGAAATAAATATACAGATTAAAAAATGAAATTGAAACACAACAAAACAAACCCCCATTAGCACTGATGAAAGGGAAACAAAACATTTCCTTCTTCAATGAACAAAATACAAGATATGCACATTTTCAAAGCTGACATTTATTTTCAATTTTTAAAGAATGAAACATTTCGTAACTTTGTCGGGAAAAACAAAATGATCAGTTGGGATAGTCCTGCCCTCCCTCCCAGTTTTGCTTGTTTTTCTCATAAGCCCTTTTCCAAGATCTGAATTCCATTTCCAATATTTTTTTTACTCCGTCTTCTTCCCATCCTCCATTACACCTGTCTTCCTCTATCCTGTCTCATTTGCCTCTGCCTCTCCTGTCACTCATCCCCTCTCCACCTTCAGTTCCTTCCTTATGTCTTACCATCTTATCCAGCTCCCATTCCCTTTTCTACACTCCCATTTCCACCTTCTCATTTCCTAAGACCAGCCCTCTTTGATTATCTCACCTTTTCTATAGCTTTTTTTCCTCTTTGTCTCCTTTCCACAACATCCATTGCCCATCTCTCCTACATCCCTAGCATCCATTCTCTGCCTCTTCCCATATACCCCATCACCAGCATCTGCCCACCTACTCATTTACCTTGCCTTCTTTCATCTCCCCCTCCCCCAAACGCATTCTTCTGCTCTTCCATGTCCACACTCTACTACATATACCCTTGCTTTACCCCCTCCCAGTTACATCCCTACTGTTCCTTTCACTTCCCTGCATCAGCCTCCTTCTTACACTGCCACCTGCTAGCACCAGTCTCATCTCTCAGCCTCATCACCTGCCTGATTTAGCCCCTTCTCCTATCCCCAGCCTCCTCCATCCATCCTGAGCATCAGACCCCTTCTTTTAACATGATGCCTCCCTTCTCCCATCCCCACCATCTGTCAGTTAGTCCCCTTATTCCTTCTCCAGCCTGCACATGGTCTACCATCTCCCCATCTTGCCTCTTCCTGGCTCCTCCTTTCTCCTCCCCAATCCGCCTCGCCCCTCAAACCTCCTTTATTCTTGCGATTACAAAGCGAGGGTCTATTTTAAATAAAGAAGAAGTGACAGCAGAACCTGGTGCTGAAGCACTGTGCAAAGCTCTTCCTGCCCTGCCCCTGGGCAGCAGGAAATGCATGTCAGAAGGGGTGACACAGGAAGTGCTTTGGCATTAGGCTCCACAGCTCGTTTATTCAATTAAATTGTGCGCGCAAATTGGGCACATATCCAAATCAGCATGCCTAATTTTTAGCACTTTATATTCAAGTCAGGGATTAGTGACTTAAGTCAATAATCAGTCAATGTTAAAAATGCCCAAAAGACAATGCAACCATCCCTTGAACTTAAATTGGCCCCATGGTTTGGATAATATCCCTCTTCTAGTGTTTAAACTGGTCAGATAAGTTTTTCTTTTATGTGCCTTTCTTCCAAAAAAAAAAAAAAAAACGACAGTAATTTTTCTTGTTCTGAGACAGGTAGTCAAATAAAACTGCTGTCAACATTCAGTGTAGCACAGGCCAGCTTACAAGCCTTGTCACTTATTATAAAGGAGAAAGCAAACAATCAAAAAGGAACAGAATGAAAACAATACAAACAGGCATTAAACCCACTGGTCGTATTTACTATTTTAAAGATTTGAAAATATACCTTATTCACCTTAATGTTAAGCCGTGATGTGAACAGTGAGAAAAGCCTCACCCAATATGGCAAAGGGCCTATATTCAATCACTCTTTCCTCTCTCGAGTAGCCTATTGGTTAGTGCAGTGGACTTTGATCCTGGGGAACTGAGTTTGATTCCCACTGCAGCTTCTTGTGACACTGGGCAAGTCACTTAACCCTCCATTGCCCCTGGTACAAAATAAGTACCTGAATATATGTAAACCGCTTTGAATGTAGTTGCAAAAACCTCAGAAAGGCGTATATCAAGTCCCATTTCCCTTATATCCTGGGATGCCCGATGTTTCAAATTTCATGCCAGAGAGTGCATATTAACTTATCATCCCAATATGTTTTGAGAGTAGGGAGGTGGTCAGTGGAGGAGCAAAGGAAGTTCAACCAATTTTATGGGGGCAGGTGCACTAGCAATAACTCACAAGTGTTGAACCATATTGAACGTGACCTGGGCTGGTGCAAAATAAGTGTGGATTGGAACCAGAGTAATGTACCTTCTTCACCATGCTGAGGAAGACTGGAGCCAGGATAGGAACTTCTAATCAAACAGCCCTTCTCTTTCATACTCCGAGGTCACAAGATGCCATGAACCCAGAATTCAAGCAGACCTTACAGAGAAACTGCTGGTAAATGAACTATACAGATCCTGGTGCCTCCATTCACCGTAGCTGAGGCAGGTTGCTCAGCTTAGTTCACTGTGCTGAATTCCTCAGTGGGTGATGATATTGGCATGCATGTGCATGAGCATCTGCAGCTGGCACACGACGATGCTGTCATTAATCAGTGCCTGGAATTAAGTTCTCAACCGATATCAGAACAAACTCAAAGCTGTCCACCTAGAATTTGCCAACTGCCGGCAAGTTATCTTGCAGTCTCTTGAAGCCTCAAGTATGTGAGAGGTGTACTAATGCTCCAATGCAGAGCTGCAATGACCAGGGCTGGTGCTACTTATTTTCATTGCCCTTTGCAAACGACTGTTGTTCTGCCCCCACCCCTATGGATTATGGAGGAGCCCTTATTAAGTTACTGCTGGGGCAGAAGAAAAGCTTGTTAAGTACATAAGTATTGCTACACTGGGACAGACCAAAGGTCCATCAAGCCCAGGATCCTGTTTCCAACAGTGGCCAAACCAAGTCACAAATACCTAGCAAGATCCCAAAAAAGTTCAGTACGTTTTCAGATGCTTACCCCAGAAATAAGCTGTGGATTTTCCCCAAGTCATTTTCCTTTAGGAAGCCACCCAAACCTTTTTAAAACCCCGCTAACCTAATCGCCTTTACCACCTTCTCTGGCAACGAATTCCAGAGTTTAATTACACGTTGAGTGAAGAAACATTTTCTCCGATTTGTTTTAAATTTACTACTTTGTAGCTTCATTGCATGCCCCCTAGTCCTAGTATTTTTGGAAAGAGTAAACAAACGATTTACGTCTACCCGTTCCACTCCACTCATTATTTTATAGACACATAAAGCTAGATTCAATAAATGATGCCCAAAGTTAGGCACTAGAGAGTTGCACGGGGACAGAAATCTAACCCGTCCCCACCACAAATAATCTCCTCCATCCCCAACCCACCAAGGCGCACCACATCACACTCCGCCGCTCAGTCACCTTGACCCCCCCAAGAAATCAAGATTCTATAAGCAGTGAAAATACTGTGAAAAGTAACAAATGCATTTTCTTCTTACCCTGCTAAATATATAATTTAAAAAGATGTACATTTTCAAAAGAACCAAACATCCATGAGCAGCATATCCCCCTTTCCTTTCCCATGGGCTTTATTTCCCCCTTTCCCCTAACCCTTCCATATACCACTCTTTATCCAGCTTCCCTCCCTGCTCCCACACTCCATCCATTTTTTTTACACAGCCCCCTCCCACCTATCTTCCCAATCTTATTTTCCAGAACCCCCTCCATCCACCCACCTTTTTTTACAGTCCCCTCCCACCTACTTCCCTTTCTCCACCTTTTTCTTATAGCCCCTTCCCACCCACAAAGACCCCATTCATCCATCCAATCCACCCATCACCCATAACTTTGTCTCCATCTCTCCATCATTGGGGTGGTTCTGCAGGCAACCACCCCAAAGACAAACCAAAAATTCACTTTTTTGCCCTCCTGCACATACCTCTATGCACCCTGGTGGTCTAGTAGTCTCTTTGGGGCAGGAAAGATCCCCATTTTTTCCTGCCCCACTGCCACTGCTTTTTTAGAATTGCTGCCAAGAATTCAAGTGGAAGTTTTGCAAAGCCGCCGTTTGAAGTCTCGGCAACCATTTTAGTAAAGCGGCGGCAGCAAATGGATTAGTGGCAGTGGGGCAGGAAAGAATGGGGTTCCTTCCTGCCCCAACGAGACCACTAGACCACCTGGGTGTATAGAGGTACGTGCAGGAAGGGTATCCTGAGGTTCGGGTGGGGGAGACCTGGGTTCATCCCCACAGAATCCCCATGGGCCTGGATCCATCCCCATGGGATCCCTGCTGTGACCGTGCAGCTCTCTATTAGGCACCAGGATGATCCGTGCTAAGCCAGTATTTTCTAAATGGCATTGTGCACAGAGAGCCCTTTGCAGAATACCACCTTAGATGCCATTTTACTAAGGTGCACCAAAAAATAGTTTGTGCTGGTGTAGGCATGTGTTTTGGATGCGTGCGGGTCTATTTTTCAGCGTGCCTGCAAAAAAGGTCTTTTTTTTGTGGCCGAAAATGGACGTGCGGCAAAATTAAAAACAGCACGTGGCTAGTCTCAGCCTGAGACCTTACCGCCACCCACTGACTTAATGATAAGGTCTAATGCATTAACCGTGCGGTAATCGTCAGCGTGCATACACTGCCGATTACGCATATCAAAAATGAAATTACCGCCCGGGGCACACAGTAGCCAGACGGTAGTTCCAATTTGACACATGTTGTAC
The DNA here is from genome assembly GCF_901765095.1 of Microcaecilia unicolor. Classification (NCBI taxonomy): domain Eukaryota; kingdom Metazoa; phylum Chordata; class Amphibia; order Gymnophiona; family Siphonopidae; genus Microcaecilia; species Microcaecilia unicolor. Next base: position 297,136,230 of record NC_044032.1, read on the forward strand.
TTGTGTAGGTGCCTATGCACCTTAGTAAAAGGGCCCCTTAGTGCACATTTTGTGCTTAAATTTGGGCATGAGCACTTAAGCCTGCCAAGGGCTGGTATAAATTCTGCACCCAATGGAAGTCAGGCACCCAAATGAAGGCAACATAACATAACTGATGATTACCAAACTTTTAGAAGTCTTCTAAAAACACATTTCTTCAGTCTGGCCTTTCGGAATACAAAGAACTCTATTTAAATTTTACCCACACCCTTTTCGTAATCTCGTTTCCCATCTAGTCCTGCCTAATTACGCTCTCACCTACCCACCCTTAATTATTGGTTTGTCCTTGAGATAGTCTAAATCCCTGGATACTTACTGCACATGTATTAATTTGCTTCTTGAACTTACTGTAATTTGTGTTATATTCTGTACATTATTATGTTTTTATTCACTTTATTGTTTGTTTGTAAGCCACAATGAACTTGAGTCTATTTCAGGCTAATGTGGGGTATACACGTCATGAATAAATAAATAAGGATAACAATATTTCTTACATTCTCCTACTTCCAAAATGAGTTCTAAGCAGATAGCAAACAAAGAAACTAGAAAATCATCTAGGAAATACATTAAAAAATCATTCCAATTATAAAGCCCCTGGCCATACCCCCTTTGGATTTGCACAATATGAAGTTTAGGCATTCGTGTTAGGGAATAGGGCACAGGGCAGAGATGTGTATTCTCTTAATAAACTACCAATTAAGTGCATGTTAACACCAATAATTGATTATCATTACCTAATTAGTTTACGCATGGATCTGCGATCTACACCCAAATTTGGGTGACCAGTAGAATCTGAGGGTTAATGTGAGTGTGTGAATACAAATTTTAAATTTTGCAGTGGGGTTAGAGTAAAGCTGCCAGATTTCTACATGACTTCCCTTCAGAGCCAGCTGTCAGGTGCATTAAGAAGTACTGTAGATGCTGAGTGCAGGGTTTTAGAGTAAATCTGCCATATTGTATCAGCACTGCCTAGACTCACACACTACCAACCATACCTCTGAAAAGGCAGCATTACAATTATTACAGTTTACCCTAGAACAGCAACACACCTATAACTGGGGAAACAGAACAAAGGGGATTGCTACAGCCTAGGGGGTCCTTTTACTAAGCCGCGTAGGTGTCTATGTGTGCCCAAAGCGCACCAAAATGGCGAATTGCTGACCAGGTCCAGTTGGGATGGGAGGGTGGAAATGCTGGACGTTTATTAAATTATAAAGAACAAAGGTGGATTTTTCATTTACAAACTTTGCATCCGGGGGGACTGAACTCAGAAATTGATTGGTGGTCGTGTATTTGATTGATGGTAGCCTGAGATCCATGGCCCTATCAGAAATGAGCATTATGATCAGCTGGGAGCTATTTAAAATATGGCGTCCGCGTCAGACGCCGCAGTCATTTTTTTTGCATTTGCAAGAGCAGACCATGAGTTGGTAGAGTTACAGTCCTTATAGAAAATAGAAAGTGTTTTTTTTTTTTTTTTAAAGGATAGCAACAATTTACTAACTTTACTTTCTTTCACAGCAAACCTCTACCCTGATGGAGAATTACGAAACCTGGCCATGTCGGCAGAGGTTTGACTCGGTGGTACAATTGCTGCCAAAGTTAAGTACAACTAATTGTAGTTTAAAAGCTATAAGTTATATAAGTTACATGCTCTTTGGAATGACTGTTGAAGATGGTAAAAACAAACAAAAAAATGTGAAAATATCGAGTAGATCTATGAAGATGTACACAGCGCCATCATTGTATGGGACGCTGTGCCCAAATGGGAAATGCTGTTGATTATTCTGATGATCCCCGTTCTTCAAAAAATTTTTAAAAGAAAAGGACTGTGGAATATATAAAATTGTGCATGCCTAAATTTAAGCATGATTCCCAGATATAAGTGCTATTCTATAAACCACACCTAACTAAGTGCAGCTTATATAATAGTGCTTTTTCGGCACACTATATAGAATTCAACCCTAAGGTGCCCCTTTGTGGCGTGACTTTAGAGAATGGTCACCTTAGTGAATAATGTCCAGAGCTTACAACAGTACCACTGCTTGCAGGATCTGTACCAGCTCCCTCCCTAAGGCAATGTTAATTTTATCAGAATTGTTATCTGTTTGCTTAGTACAGGCTAGATTTGCTCTTGTCACCTGTCTTTATGGATCAGGACCTTCTTCCTTACTTTAAAAACATCTGTCTGCAGTATACCTTTAAAATATTTTATTTCAGTACAGGCTTGTTTGCTGGTGGTGGTGGGGGGGGGGGGGGGGGGGGGGACAACAACTCCACTATCCCTGGGTTTCATTCACAGGATCTCCTTTTGCTAAATAATTCAACTGCTTTAACTCCTTCCACATCATTGTTTGTTGTTATTTTGATTTTCAAATGGGCCTCAATCTTAAATTTTACCTTCATTTGCATGGGCCTCAGTTACAATACTGCTCACTGCATGAGGTTCACCCAGAATCCTCCCTCCTAGCAGGGGTCCACTCTCAGCATTCTCCATCCCTACCCTCATCCTCTCATGGGATGCCCTCTCAATATCCTCTCTCCCCCTACAGAAACCTTATGCTCAGTATCTGTGTGGCACTCAACTGTAGCAGCCTAACTTTGGCCCTTCTGAATTTCTGGACAGTTTTTAACTGAAATAGCAAGACTCACAAAACAAAACAGTTAGGAAAAATATTTAGAAATCCTGGATGTCAGCCAGGAATTGAGGAGCCAGCAATTTTTTTGTTTTGTTTGGTCTATTGGCTTTTATGATTTATTGTTGTAGCCAATTTTGGCTTCCCCCCCCCTACTTTTGACTGACTTCTCTCTTCTTCCACTAGGTACTTTTTCTTTTCTAATTCTGGATTCTGCCCCCCCTCCCCCCCCCCCAACCCACTGCTCTGCCTTTCACCCAGCTTTTAACTGTATCAGGGATGGAGTGGACGAGCAGACTACGAACCAGGGAAAGTGGGTTCAGTTCCTACTGCAGGTCCTTGTGACTCTGGGCAAGTCACTTAACCCTCCATTACCCCAGGTACAAAATAAGAACCTGTATATAATATACAAAATTGCTTTGATTCTAACTACAGAAAGGTGGTATATCAAATCCCATTTCCTTTCCCTTTCTTGCTCAGGCCCAAAGGGCTGCAGTGGCAGGTCATTAGGCACTCCAAATTTTTCCAGCCCCCAACACAACCTTTTTTTCTGTGTGAAAACTGGCATAAATATCTGAGCTGCCAAGGGGGACTGATCTTTGAGAGGATTTTAAGCCACACCCTCTGCTTTGCCCCACTCTGCCCAGCCACACCCCCTGACCCACCCACTCCTTCCTTGGCTCCACCCCCTGACAGACCTCAGCAGTGGTACCAACAAGCCCCCTCTCCCTAGGGCAGCAAGAAGTACCTTAATATAATGTCATATTCTGCTGTTACAGGACCAGTTTCATGATAAGAGCTGTGTGATTTTGCAGTTCTTATCACGAAACTGGTCCCATGGCAGCAGGAGATGACATTTTATTAAGGCATCTCCTGCTGCTGATGGAAGGGGAGGCTGCACTGTGGGGGTTCTTAGCTCCCCAGTGGGACTGCAGGAGATGACCCATGAAAGCAAGAGTCTCTCACAACAGGCCCAATGCTCAGAAGGAAATGCGGACGCTAGAGCCCATTAGCGCCCGCAGTTGCTAATGCTGAATGCTCAGAGCTGGCAGGCACATGAACCAACAAGATCGTCAGCTCCAAGCACAATGAGCATAGAAATGCATGCTGATTAGGTGACTTCCTATTCTTCCGTAATGCAAAAAACAAAGGCTGCCCTCTGCAATCTTGGCGTCTCTGCGTCGTGATGCTCCACGCGTTTGTATAGCTCCGCTCTCTATCGTCCCGCGTGGCCTTTCAGGGTTCTCCCTTTCCCTTGCTCCTTTCCTATTGGCTACTGCTTGTTCCCTCCTCCTGCTCTCTCCCTATGGCTGCTCTCTCTCACCCTGCTAGGCTCTTGCTGACATCAGACACCAGCACTTTCTGCTGATCTTCCCTTGGGCTCCATGCTTCGGCTGCTACTCTGGTAGGTGTTTTTGCGCTGTTTGCTTTCTAACTGCTTGCTTCCTCGTTGCTGACTTCTGTCTGTATCCTGACTACTCTCTGTGCCTACTGCCTGCCTATTTGACCCAGCGTGTCTCCTGTCTACTTTCGGTGCCTGTTCTCTAAGTCCTGTCGGCCGCCTGCACCTGGGGGCTCAACCTCCGGAGAATGGCTTGCCGACCTCCGAGTCAGGACCTGGGTCCTCCTCTTTTCCAGTGTTCTACTCGGCACAAGAACTCACGGGTCTGACACATTTGCAATGAAAGGTGACACTTTACACAGAATAACTTTTCTATATCAGCCCTTTTGGAAAAAAGCTACAGCTCTATTCACTCAACAGGTGAGCTCAGGAACTGCTTCAACATTAAATAGAATAGGGAGTTACTTAAGGTGGGAGCTTCTAGGGAGGGCAGCAAAGAGCTGGACAGTCAAAGCAAAACAGCTTTTGATGCCACCCTAACTCCACTGGTATATATGGAACTTTAACCTACAAGGAGGCCTATCAATAACCTATTTACCTGGGTATATGGAGTTTAGAGATTGCCCTCATATATACACGGGGGCCGATATTCAGACCGTGGGAAGCAGCCCAGCTACGTCCCATGGTCAAGAGTGAGGTCAGATATTCAATGCTGGATCATTTCTGGTGACTGGTGTTGAATATCCAGCCAAGCCAAAATTCAGCCGTATAAGTGTCTACGTGTGCCCAACGCGTGCCAAAATGGAGTTACTGCCCGACTACCACGTGGTTCTTGCGGTAATTTCATTTTTGGTGCGTGTCCGATATGCGGGTCTCAAAAATGTTATTTTGGGGGGGGCGTGTGTAATAAATGCGCGCCAAGTGGCATTTGACGTGCGTAGGTCATTACTGCCAGAATTCTTTACCACTAGGTCAATGGCTGGCGGTAAGGTCTCAGACCCAAAGTGGACGCGCGGCAATTTTGATTTTCCCGCACGTACGTTTTCTGCAAAAAAAAAAAAAAAAAGAAGCATTTTTTGTAGGTGTGCTGAAAAATAATTTTGCGTGTGCCTAAAACATGCGTCTACACTACCGTAGGCCACTTTCAGCGCACCTTACTAAAAGAGCCCCTAATTTTATAGTGGCCAAAGATAGACCTGCCCTGAATATTTGCAGATAGCCAATTATATCATGCGATATTACTGGTTAGCCACTAGGAGCCAGATTCCATATATGGCGCCTGAAAATTCCAGTTGGGAAAAAAGTACACCTAGGGATATTCTCTAAAGCACCTTATATTTTATAGAAAAGGCCTAAAATTTCCACGCGGTATACAGAATACGCCGAATGCCTCTCCACGTGACCAAATTTAGTCGTGGCCATTTACGCTGTGTTTTACTTGGCGTAGATCCTGATGCCTAAATTAGGCGCAGAGCGGGTGTATTCTATAACAAAGCACATATATTTTAGATTGCCCATACTCCGCCTATGGCCACACCCCCTTTTCAACGATGCAACTTAGAATTTACGTGTACCACCTTACAGAATACGCTTAGCAAGTTGTGCGCATAAATCTTAATCAGCGTCAATTAGTGCTGATCATCCAATTATCAGCGCTGATTAGCTAGTTAACCAATTAAGTTACACGCACAGTTATAGAATACGCTTCGATTTCCATGCAAAAATTAAGGTGTGATATATAGAATCCTAGGGTAAGCGCTGACCAGGAGGTATTCAACAGGAGATAACCGGCTATCTGCTGCTGAATATTTGCGGATAGCTGGTTAAGCACTGTTTAACTGGCTAGGAGCCATTCCTGGCCAGTTAAATAGTGCTGAATATTTGGGGGGGGGGGGGAGAATGACTATATACTGTAGAAAAAAAAATTAATATTTAAAAACTGGTACCAATTATGCATTTTTATATGTTTGCTCTGGGAAGGCTGATGTTGGGGTGCCCACAATTACCAATAACTTGATAATTAAATTGAACAAAGAGGTTAGGGGCCTGAATGCTTATTTATGAGGGCACAAGAAGACAGACAGTGAACTTACAGTAAGTTATCTAATATCCGTGCACAGACTGAACTCGGTATTCACAATGTAGCACCCTTCACGCACCCCTAAAGTCCACAAGCACCTTTTAAGATATAAGAATTTTAACTCATTATCAAAAATTGTGCGCAACGGTAGTTTTTAATTCCTGCCCCTAACTTCCAAAACAGTATGTGCACTAAGAAAAAGCCAGAAAAGTCATTCAAAGCAATACCACAATAATGCTAAAAATCTCTTTTATATTAACCTGTAGTACCTTAAGGCAAGACACCTCACTCAACAGGCTGGCACTGCTCCCGTCAATTGCAGGCTCTCAGCTTCATATTAACAGCAAGTCCAGAGACTGGGCCAAATGCACTTAAAGCTTTTCACAACAGACACCGAGGGTCATACGTGCTAAAGCGCATCGGCACCAACATTTCAAAATAATTGGAGGGTGCCAACAACACAGGCAGTCAGTGCAAGAGTACTGGGCACTCTAAAACAAACTGTCAGCCTTATACCCCTCCCCCTTTCAGGCCTCTAATCTGCTTCCTCCACACATCTTGCTTTTAAATATTAAATTAAACACCAATAGTGAGGGCAGCCAGTTTCTATGCAGATAAAAATATGTACCAATTGTGGAGTTTGTGTGGCTCTTAAGGCCTATTGTTTTGCTTATGACTGTGGCTGTGCTTTGCTGCACCCTCCTGAAAAAAAAATTCTGCTGCCCTAGGCAACCACCTAGTCTTGCCTAATGGTTGGGCAGGTCCTACATATAAATTACTCCTCTCTGAACACAATGGAGCTTGCTTAATATTGGGATGCTCAGAACCACTGGCACTCACAGAGCTGGTTCTTATGCTACAGGAGTCTTCTTATTTGTATCACCGGGGAGGGGGGGGGGGCGGAGGCTGGGGAGTGGAGCACTTGACTCCTAACCACTACTCACTTGCCCTGTCCTTTAACCTCACCTATTTATTCCCTTCCCCTTAATTGTTCTGTCTGTTTACCTGTCTTATCTAGATTGTAAGCTCTGAGCGGGGACTGTCTTTTTTGTGTATGGTGTACAGCGCTGTGTATGCCTTGTAGCGCTATAGAAATGATTAATAGTAGTAGTAGTGGTACACCTGAACCAGAACCTCAGAAAGTAATGTGATTCTGCCACTGTCACATGGAATTGCTAACTGTCTGGAAGCCATCCCTCTCGCCTATCACTCCTGGAAGCCTTACCTGTCTGTGCACTGCTAGGGAAAAAAAAAAAAGTATTTACTCACCATTTCCTGTTTTAAAAGGTGGATCCTGGTCTCCAACCTCTCCAGCGCACTGGAGCTCTGTAAAGCAGCCGGCGCTTGAGTAAACTTGGGATGATCCTCCCTGGCTTCCTTCAGGCGGCTGCCTTGCTCCTCTCGCAGGGATTTCAGCAAGCTCTCAGGTACCTTACGCCCCAACTTGATCTCTATGTCCCTCAGGTCAGGCAAGGAATCTTCCATTTTTCCTCTCCCAAGGGGGAAAGAATACTTAAACCGAGTAGGACTACTAGTAAAATAAATGATCTGTCAATGTTTACAACAAATCAGGGTTGCGCTCCATACAATCAGCTGTAATGATTGCTGCAGCCTGCTGTCTCTGGTTTTGTTTAGTCCTTAGCGGCATGCGTCAGATGGCAGCCAGAAAAAAAATGATTTGTTAACTTTCTGACTGTTTCAAGTAGCCATGCAACAGGACAGGCAACTTCCTTCCTTCCTTTCCTTAATATTATTTTTGAACAGCGAAGGAGACGGACGGCAAACAGGGCTCTGCACTCGTGCCTTGGAAGGAGGCAACTGTCAGCTCGTCGCTGTCCATGTGGATCGGAAAACAGTGCCTTCAAAGGGACTAAAATGCCAGTTGAATGCACTCTTCGGCGCTTCTAGTTCTTCATTTCAGTGCCAGAGACGTCCGGTCATGTACACTGGACACCCGATACTACAGCAGGTCAGCAGCCGGCTAACCTCCTCCGTGATGTAAGCAGACTGTGCTGCTACACATCAGACAGTTTGATCCCAGGCATTGTGTTTCCTGATCTGCTGTAACTTTACACCCCACCCTCCCCAGCAGGTGGAGAGACAAGGCTGACCCTCCTACCGTAATCCTCAAAGCAAAGGAGCACACGCTGCCTCTGCACGCTTCTTTGGGCTGCAACAGCAAAGCGTAGGGCAGCTCTTTAACTTTGGTTTGTGTTAAGACTAAGAAAATAGTCAAGGGTTAATATGTACAAAATAGGGGGTTGCATATAATTCTTCTGGGTTTGGCCCAAATAAATAAAAGAGCTGGCACAAGATAAAACAAGCATGTGTTACTTGCCTACCTCCTTCTTTTTAACCTGGAAGGGCTGGGTGTAGTCCAGAAAGCAGTTAAGTAAAGCCAGTCACGTGCAGCAACCAAGTCAAGTTTTAAGGTTCTCCTAGGACAAGCAGGATGCATCAGCCACATATAGGTGACGTCATCTGACTGCTCCCATTGGATAGAAAAAGCTCTCCAATAGCTTAGAGGGGTTTTTTTTTAACCCTATGAACATGTGTAGAGTTCCCCCCTCCCTTATAGTTAGAAATGCCCCTGTACTTCCCCTTCCTTTTCCAGTCTAAGGGGCCCTTTTACTAAGCCGTGTGGGCGCGCGTCAATTTTGAGTTACCACCCGGCTACTGTGTGGCCCTTGCGGTAATTTCATTTTTGACACACGTGACGGAAAATATTTTTGTTTTCTGGTGCGTGGGCGGTAATCAACATTTTACTCGTATAGACCATTACTGCCCAGTTACCACATGAGACCTTACAGCTAGGTCAATAGCTGGCGGTAAGGTCTCAGACCCAAAATGGACGCGCGGCAATTTTCATTTTGCCGCACGTCCATTTTCGGCAAAAATGTTAAAATACATTTTTTACAGGTGCACTGAAAAATGATTCTGCGCGTGCCGAAAAAAACACATCTACACTACCGCAGGCCATTTTTCAGCACACCTTTGTAAAAGGGCCCCTAAGTTTTCCACCGTTCCCAAAGGTTGTTTTTTTTTCTTAGCTCTCAAAAAAAGAAAGAAAGAAAACTGAAGCAACACAGCTCAATCATGCTGGAGAAGGAGAAAACCAGCTTCAAAGGGTGCCCGGGCTGCAGCAAGAGGATTAGCACCCAGGATCCACACAATTCATGCATCCGGTGCTTGGGCCCAGATCACGAAGCACAGCCCTGCTTGCAATGTGACCACATGTCTCTGCATGCATGCAAACAAAGGAAACACACCCTCCGGGACTACTTGAAGAGGAAGAGCACAGCAGAGTAACCGACCACGTTCCCGGTACCGGTACATTCCCCTGAGCATCTCCAAGTCGCATAGCATGTGCTTTTCCCCTTGCACGCCACACCAGAGGCCTGTGACATGGGAACCATCTCTATGCCTCTTCTCACCACTGCGATCCTCCCCACCGCCCAAGGAACCAGCCGCGCCTCCTGCTGTGACCAAGCAATAACTCCGGGCATGCCCATCAGCCCCGCCACCGCAGAACTCATCCCCCAGCTGCTGGGCCACACTAGCAGCCCTGCTACCACCGGAGCACCTCCCCCGCTTCAGGGAATCGCTACGGGCGCACTCCCAGCTACTGCTTCTCTCCCGAACCAGCACAGACAAGCCACAGAGGAAAGATAGCCTCTTCAGCCTATCCCGGACCCTTGCAACGCCTCCTCCATGTCGGGAGCACAGCAACCAGGACCCGCACTCCCCCTCTGCATCAATGCTGGCACCAACTTCAGGACCTGGGCCACGCCCCCTGAGATCGCCCCGGAGGCTCTCTCTGGGGAGCTCTGAACAACCGCGGAGTAACTGTGTATAATTGTCCTTGAAGTATTTATTGTAGAGTGACTGAGTTTTAGTAGCAGAGGTAGTGGAGGGGCGAAATGACAATCAAGTAATAATGTTTGAGATGTCTTGTGTTATTGCAGAAGTTGGATTGGGGTCTTGGTAATCCTATATAATAATTCTCACCTCCAACAGGATGTGCCTGGGACCGTGCCTGCCGGAAGTGGTCTGCTAGGCAGGCACGCACTGACCTCAGTGACATCAGTGACAGACAATTTGGCAAAGCAAAACAATCTGAGTGCTGGCCATTAGGACACAGGGTTGATAGGAGAGTTTTAAAAGACTGAAGGAACCCAAAGTGTTAAATGGAGGGGAGGGAGAGAGTTCTGAAGGACTGAAAGACATGAACATTTGGGAAAGGAAAACAATCTGAATGCTGGCCATTAGGACACAGGGTAGATAGGAGAGTTTTAAAAGACTGAAGGAAATGAAAGTGTTAAACTGGAGAAGGGGGGGGGGGGAGTTGTGAATGACTGAAAGACATGCAAATTTGGGACAGGAAAACAATCTCAATGCTGGCCATTAGCACACAGGGTACATAGGAGAGTTTTAAAAGACTGAAGGAACCAAAAGTGTTCAGGGGGGGGGGGGGGGGGGGCAAGTTCTGAATGAATGAAAAAAATGAAAATTTACGAGAGGAACACAATCTAAATGCCGGGCATTTGTACACAGGGTAGATAGGACACTTTAAAAAAAAAAAAATGAAGGACGTGAAAGTATTACATCTTGGGGGAGGGGTGAGGAGGAAAGCAGTGGGGTATCCGGATACTGGGTGTTAGGGCCACGGGGTACATAGACTTTTGAAAGCCTTAAGGAACCCAAAGTGTGGGAAGGAGGAGGAAAAGGAGGGGAGGGAACGGGGTGAGGGGCATTAAGAACAGGGGAGGGGGCCCTGTCACACACTCTCATTCTCACACACACACTGTCACACACCCGCACATTCACTCTGGCTCTCTCTCTCAAACATACACACTCCCAGGAAAACCTTGCTAGCGCCTGTTTCATTCGTTCCAGAAACGGGCCTTTTTTTTACTAGTTTTTATTATAAATATGAATATCTTATTGCTTTTGTAATTTATTACAAAGTATTTAACATGTTGTACTATCTCTGTTTAATACCATCAAACATTAGCAATTGATACAAACTTAAAGAAACATATACAAGTGTTTCCATTTAGTTTATTATTTAATAAAATATCTAATATTTTTCTTGTCAAACCCCTTGGTTGTGTGGAGCGTATTTGGGAACCCTACTTGAAACTGTGACATCTCTATTTTCCTCTATTCTTTTATTTACTTGTTGTAGATACTCACTCCACCACTAGGGGGTTTACAAAAGCAGTGATCGAGATCAGAGCACTGGTACTGAAGCTCTGATGTTTGAGAAGTAAGGCTCAAAGAGTGTGAGAGTGAGAAAGCTTTCAAATGAGTGTAACACACTTCTAATGAGTGAGACTTGGTATCCCTGTATACAGGGCAGGATTAACCCTTTGGTGGATCTTAGACAAAAAAAAAAGTCTGTTGGTCCCCCCATGGTAATATAAATACATTTTGAAACGCCTGAAAAAGAGCTTTGTGTGGTTGAGAAGAAAACTGGCAGGGTAAGAAGCAGCAGATAAGTATGATTGCCAACTCCTTACGCTGAATGAAGGACAATGTGAAGAGGTAGGAACATAATAATATAAAAATAGCCATACTGGGTCAGACCAATGGTCCATCTAGCCCAGTATCCTGCTTCTAACAGTGGCCATTCCAAGTCACAAGTACCTGACAGAAACCCAAATAGTAATAACTTTCCATGTTTCCAATCCTGGGGCAAGAAGTGGCTTCCCCCATGTCTATTTCAATTGCAGACTATGGACTTTTCCTCCAGGAACTTGTCCAAACCTTTTTAAAACCCAGATAGGATAACTGCTGTTACTACATCTTCTGGCAACGAGTTCCAGAGCTTAATTATTCTTTGAGTGAAAAAAAATAGTTCCTCCTATTTATTTTAAAAGTATTTCCATGTAACTTCACTGGGTGTTCCCTTGTCTTTGCACTTTTTGAAAGAGTAAAAAATTGATTCATTTTTACCCATTCTACATCACTCAGGATTTTGTAGACCTCAATCATATCTCCCCTCAGTCATCAAGCTAAAGAGCCCTAACCTCTTTAGCCTTTCCTCATATGAGATGAGTTCCATCCCCTTTGTCATTTTGGTGAGTCTTCTTTAAACCTTTTCTAATTCCGCTATATCTTTTTTGAGATACGGCAACCGAAATTGAATGCAATACTCAAAGTGAGGTCACACCTTGAAGCGAATATAGAGGATTTATAGCATTCTTGGTCTTACTTACCATCCCTTTCCTAATAATTCATGTATGCTTTTTTGGCCACCGCTGCTCACTAGGCAGATTTCAGCATATTGTCTACAATGACACCTAGATCTTTTTCTTGGGTGCTGACTCCAAAGGTGGACCCTATCATCAGGTGATTTGGATTATTCTTCCCCATGTGCCTCAGTTTGCATTTATCCTTATGAAATTTCATCCGCCATTTGGATGCCCAGTCTTTCAACTTCCTAAGGACTTCCTGCAATTTTTCTCAGTCCGCTTGTGTTGTAACAACTTTGAATAGTTTTGGGTCATCTGCAAATTTAATCACCTCACTTGTTCCAATTTCCAGATCATTTATACATATATTAGATAGTACTTGTCCCAGTACAGATCCCTGTGGCACTCCTCTATTCATCCTCCTCCATTGAGAAAAATGACTATTTAACCCTACCCTCAAGCGTACCAAGGGTGGGGCTGATCCACTGCTCCGGAACAGGAGGCTGATCTCAGAGGGGGCAGGGGACAGGCAGAGCCAACAGCTGCTCCACGCAGCCCATTGGTGGGAGGAGGGGGAGGGTGCTGTGCCTGGTGGAGTGTTCCACCCCAGGTGGCAACTAAGGTAGGTATGCCACTGACTCTGCTCTCTGTTTTCTGTCCAATAACTAATTCCTAATGAACAACAGAACATTGCCTCCTATCCCATGACTCTTTAATTTTCTCAGGAAGACTTATAATGGCAATGGATTCTCTCTCATCTCATCCCCCCCCCCCAAAAAAAAAAAAATATATATATTTTTTTCTACCAGCAGCTGATTTACCTGGGCAAAAATCTACCTTGGGAGCCACTGAATTAGCACATTTCAGACAGGGGCGTAACCAGACCTCACGGTGGGAGGGGGCCAGAGCCCGAGGTTGGAGGCACATTTTGAATGCTGCCCCGCCACTCCCCCACCGCCTCGCCTCCTCGCCCTCCCCACCACCACTGCCTGGCCTCCTTGCCGCTTCCCTTCACCGCCTCTTCGTTCCCCCCGCAAAAGCAAATACCTTTGCTGGCGGGAGTCCCCAACTCCCGCCAGCCAAAGCCTTCTTCAGCGCCGGTCTCCACTGCAGCTGCATTTGCTGCCCTGCTCTTCTTTCTTCTTCCTCCTGTGCACGCTGACACTCCTCGGTTTCACGTAAAGGAGTGTCAGTGTGCACAGGAGGAGCAAACCAGGTGCCCGGATGAAATTTGCAGGGGCTCAGGCCCCTGTGGCCCCCCATAGCTATGCCCCCTGATTTGAGAGTGCCTTTCCTAAATATTTGAGTCCTAGGCACTTACCTAATTCACCTATTCCAGTGGTTCCCAAAACCTGATCCTGGAGGCACCCCAGCCAGTCATGTTTTCAGGATATCTACAATGAATATTCATGAGATAGATTTGCATGAGGTGGAGGCAATGCATGCAAATCTCTCTCATAAATATTCATTGTAGGTATCCTGAAAACCTGACTGGCTGGGGTGCCTCCAGGATCAGGTTTGAGAACCACTGGCCTATGCCTTAATCCTGCCCTGTAGGCCTAAATGGATGATGCACTTTATTTCAAAACCAAATGGTGGATGAACCCTTGCAGCATCTACAGCATCCTATCAAGTGGTCACGTCACAGCAGTTCAAGGGTGCCTGTAGGCAAATTTGGCACTCCTATCTTGGAATCAGTCTTGTGGTATGAACCATGCAGATATCAGTATTCGTCCCACAAGAAAGGTTCCTCACCAGAAGAAATTTGGGGGCCATTTTACAAAGTTGTGGTAAGCCCTAATGCATACTGACCATAGCAAGAAATGGCTTATGTGCCTTGCGGCAATTTTGGGATGTGCATGCGCTACCCCTGCAGGGGTGGATCTGGGAGCAGAGACTTGGCATCTTCTGCACTAATCGATTAGCGCAGCTACATTGCTGTGCGCTAACTGATTAGCGACTTCTTAACATGTGAGCCCTTGCCACCTACATCAGTGTTTACCCAAGTCCAGTCCTGTAGTACCACTTGCCAGTCAGGTTTTCTGGATTTCCACAATGAATATGCATGAGAGATTGTCATATAATGGAAGCAGCGTATGCAAACCAAATTCATGCATATTCTTTGTGGATATCCTGAAAACCTGACTAGCAAGGAGTACTCCAGGACTGAACTTGGGAAACACTGACCTACATTAATGGGTGGCAGTAGAGGCAGTAGAGGCTCACATGCTAATGGGAATTAATAAAGAAAATAGAAAAATTGACCATTTTATCCTAGCGATAAAAATTGACTTTGACACTCAGGATTTACCTGCGTAAGGGCATGCTAAAGCCACTTTTTAATTCTGTTTGGTAAAAGGGCCCTTGTTGTAGCTTAACTGCCACTGCTTAGCCATTTTTGAGCTTAAAAGTACTCCACACATTTAAATCCCAGAGATGGACCCACTCCAGAAAAGAGCACTTTCTTAACTTCTGTTGTTGCTGCCATGTCCTGCCTCCTTATCTGTGCATGTGCAGACTCAACACCTTCTCTCTCAAGCTTCCCTTACAGCTCCAGTGAGTCTGGTAGCAGTGCCCAGCAAGCTCTAACCACAGCCATAGGAAGAGAGCAAATTGTGCAAGTGAAAATGCAAACCCAGCTCCAATTGGCCACTGAGCTTGCACTTTTGATTAACCACTTTTGATTGTATTTCAGCAACCCATTAAAACTACCTTTATAATTTAATGTCATTCCAATGTATATTTTTAATATAAATCATATAAAATAATTATTCCTTCACAAACCAAACAATAAAACTCCTCTGACAACTCAACATGAGAACAGAAAGTACCTGTTCTTGTGTTTAAACTTGCAGTGGTGCTGGTGGAAGTGTAAGATGGAGAGTACAGCAGAGAGAGCAAAGCCACTGTGAAGGATAAGCCAGGTGAGGCAGGCTTCTGGACCCTTGAGCTTTGGGCCAGTTCATATCTTAAGCCAGCCTTGGGTTGTCATCCCGATTTAGGGAGGGGGGGGGGGTCTATTTAAAATACCTTCTCAGGAGTTGCAGTAGACGTACAGGTGAACTCTCATTCAAATTGACCAGTTTTCTCTCTGAAATATGCATCTCTCTGGGCTCTCTGAATCTCTAAAGGTTTTTATGGGGTCCTTTTACTAAGGTATGCCGAAAAATGGCCTGCACTGATGTAGCTGCGTGTATTGGACGCACGCAGGTTCATTTTTCAGCGCACCTGCAAAAAAAGGCCTTTTTTTTGGCCAAAAATGGGCGTGTGGCAAAATAAAAATTGGCACTTATCCATCTTGGGCCTGAAACCTTACTGCAACCCACTGATTTAGTGGTAAGGTCTCATGTGTTAACCGGGTGGTAATCGTCAGTGCATGTACACTGCTGATTACCACCCAGTTAGCGCCACAAGATAGAAAATAAAAAATATTTTCTGCTGCGCATATCGGACGCGCGTAAAAGATGGAATTACCACCCAGGGGATGCGGTAGCCGGGAGGTAGTTCCAAAATGACGTGCACTGGACGCACATAGGCCGCTACGGACCTTAGTAAAAGGGCCCCTTAATTAATTATTGTTTTTGTTTTGTTGCTGATCTGTAAGCTAAAAATACAACAGTCTCTCTCTCTCTCTCTCTCTCTCAATCCATCTCATGGTCCTCTTAATGTTCACATACCAAATGGAATTTCTTTCTGGCGATCATAGGTGTACTGTATACATGCAACATATTAAATGTTTTTTGGGGTTTTTTTAATGAGGCCCATGGCATCAACACAATTGGGCTTCATTCTGTATCTTTTAAAAATGTCTCTGTCTCTGATTGCATCCTCTGGTACAAGACCTTCTGTCTCTCCATATGCTGTATGGAGCAGCCACTTGGCATTGACACTGCGATTAACCATGTCATTTTTGTGTTGTTGTTTTTTTCCTTTATCAAAGTGTTCAGTTTTTTGTGCTTCAAGCTTTCTCCTGGTTGGCATGAGAATGTCTCAGGTGATTACAACATTTCACTCTCTGCAATTCTGTTATCATCAGGATCCCAGTGTTTTCCTGATACAGTGATGTTCTAGTGACTTTCAGTGGAAGAGCTGTGCTACCTTGTTGTGCCTCTTTGACATCAACATGTTGCATCAGGGGATGAGATGTGTAACCATTTCCAGTTCTGCTTCACAGAATCTACATTTATATATCTTACACATTATTTCTATGCTGGCCTTTAACCCTTTTATCTGTAAGTGAATTCAATTCCAAAAGCAATTCCTTAGTTCTGACTGCCCAGACTGAATATTGGGCTGATAGGTTACTGGGTAGAGGGGTCCTTTTATTAAGGAGCAGCTAAACTCTAAAGTGGGTTTAAGAGCGCTAAAACATATGTACCACATGACATGCTATAAAGCATTTTGTGGTAGCTTTCCTCTTTGCTAGTGCTATTTTTTTTTTTTTTCGGAGGGGGTGTGGCATGGGTAGGGAATGAGTGTGGAAGCATTGTCCAGCAGGGGAGCAGCCTAATGGTTATTGCAGTGGACTGATAACATTGTGACCCTGGACAAGTCCCTTAACCCTCCATTGCCCCAGGTACTACTGTCTCTGACAAACAGTCAAGGTAGTTTACAATAAAATGTTAAATTAAAAAGAGAGAGAGGAAGTCCATAATTAAAATATAGGGTAGAAGTAGAACCAACTCACACAAGCAAAGGCAAACTAGAAAGAGCACACAAATACCAGGGAATCCTGGGGAGAAATCTCAGTACCAGCAAAACTAGCCACCAAAGTCCAATTTAAACTAATTAGTTTTTAATAAAAATAGGTGTGGTAGCCGTGTTAGTCCACTCTTAAGGTTATCAATAGAAATCAAACAAAATAAAACATGGAAAAGAAAATAAGATGATACCTTTTTTATTGGACATAACAATACATTTCTTGATTAGCTTTCGAAGGTTGCCCTTCTTCGTCAGATATAAACTTTTTAAAGGACAATTCCTTTTTCAATGGAATAGGGAGCAAATTCCACATAGAACAGGGCAAGAAAAAAGAAAGCTGTATTCCAAGTAGACACCAAGTGAGCTTGAAATGGAGATGGAAGAATAAAATGTTCACGTAGTGACCGGAGAAAATGGTCAGGGACACGAGAAAAGATTAAAGGTACTAAATATGAGAGAATCCCTTCGTTCTGAGCCCGATGAGCCAGCATAAGAACTTTAAACTGAAAATGAATAGGCAACCAGTGAAGTCTCTGAAGAAGTGGAGAAGAATATTCATTAACTACTTCACAAGCAGGAAAAGTAGGAAACAAAAGCAACATGTTAAAAATACAGGATAGATGCTGACATTCTTTTTTTTTTTTAAGTGATTGTAATTATAATTATTTACTATGTAAGCCGCATTGAGCCTGCAATGTGTGGGAAAGCGCAGGGTACAAATGTAATAAATAAATAATCTTTATTGAAGAATGAGATAGAACACATAACAAATGAAGCATAATATAGCATTCAATTCCAGTAAATTGACTAGGCTAAACAATAATTCTTAAGGATATATTTAATTGATCTTTAGAGATGGGAGAGCTTCCGAGGGATTGGAGACAAGCAGATGTGATCCCTTTTCACACAAGCGGGGACAGGGAAGAACTGGGAAACTATAGGCAGGTAAGCCTCACATTGGTGGTAGGAAAAATAATGGAGTCACTGCTGAAGGAGAAGATAGTTAACTTTCTAGAATCCAGCAGGTTGCAGGATCTGAGGCAACATGGCTTCACCAAAGGAAAATCTTGTCAAATTAATCTGATTGACGTCTTTGACTGGGTGACCAAGGAAATGAACGAAGGATGTGCACTAGATGTAATCTACTTGGATTTCAGCAAAGCTTTTGAGAGGTTCCACGCAGAAGACTCATGAATAACCTGAGAGGGCTGAACATAAGACCCAAAGTAGTGAACTGGATAGGAAACTGGTTGACCGACAGGTGGCAGAGGGTGGTGGTAAATGGAATCCGCTCGGAGTAAAGGAGATAAGCAGTGGAGCCCTCAGGGGTCGGTGCTGGGGCCGATTCTGTTTAATATATTTGTAAGAGATATTGCTGAACGGTTAGAAGGAAAAGTTTGCCTTTTTGTGGATGACATGGAGATAGCCAATAGAGTGGATACCCTAGAGGGAGTAGAAACCATGAGAAGAGATCTACAAAAATTAGAAGAATGGTCAAAGGTCTGGCAGTTAAAATTTAATCCTTAATAATATGCAGTCACCCCACAAGAGACTAACTGACCAAGAACCATCATAGCACGTCAGATGTTCTTATATCATATTGCCAAATAAAGTCAAACAGTGATAATGATACCCACATGCTGTCAAAATTGATGCAGTGGACACAGTTCAGAATACGTACAGTTCATAGAGTCTGCAATTCTAAACACTCACAGTGATGTCTCTAAAAGAAGTAAGCAAAAAAATGGAACTTAACCATCAGCTGTCTATGTAAAGATAAGTTCCCGCAAATCCACATGCACCCGACACTGTGCAAAGAACAGTTAGCTCTTGTCCCAAAACCTAAAATATAAAATTAAACAAAAATGCTTCATGCATTCTTCATCTCCTCTTCATCTCCTCAACCCAGACCTGAGTTTCGCCAAAGCTTCATCAAGAGGAAATATATATCTAAAAATAAATTTATTTTTTGTTATATTTGTACCCTGTGCTTTCCCACTCATGGCAAGCTCAATGTGGCAATGGAGGGTTAAGTGACTTGTCCAGAGTCACAAGGAGCTGTCTGTGTCTGAAGTGGGAATTGAACTCAGTTCCTCAGGATCAAAGTCCACCACCCTAACCACTAGGCCACTCCTCCACTCCTATATAAACCATACCCACAAAACCTAAGCAGACTTCCAAATTAATAAGCAAATTTTTAACTACAATGCACACAAATCAGCAACACTAAAATACAGATTCTAATAACATTGTTAATTTTTATTCCATTACATCTGCTCAATGGGCAGGCACCAAATGCTGGACCGAGCACATCACTTTCATTCTTAATTTGATCTTCTTTTTTATATTTTTACATATTGCGTTTGTATATTGTTATTTGTTAGTGCATATAAATAAAAAAAGAAAAAATTTTTGGATCTGTACCAGTTTATTAAGGATTTATATATGGTGGGGTACAGTATTGTAATACATTTACTCCCTGATGTTATTTGCTTGAGTTAAAATTTGATGCCAGGAAGTGCAGAGTGATGCACTTGGAGTGCAGAAATCCAAAGGAGATGTACTAGATAGGAGGAGAGAGAATGATAAGCACAGCTCAGGAGACGGACCTTCAGGTGATGGTGTCTGAGGATCTCAGGCTGTCGAAACAATGCAACAAGGCAGTGGCCATGGCCAGAAGGATGCTAGGCTGTATAGAAAGGAGTATAAGCAGCAGAAGGAAAGAGGTGTTGATGCCCCTTGGAGTATTATGTTCAGTTTGGGAGGCCGTATCTTGCTAAGGACGTAAAAAGACTAGAAGCAGTTCAGAGAAAAGTGACAAAAATGATAGGGGGTTTGTGTCACAAGATTTATGAGGAGAGACTTA
Source organism: Microcaecilia unicolor (assembly GCF_901765095.1). Lineage (NCBI taxonomy): Eukaryota > Metazoa > Chordata > Amphibia > Gymnophiona > Siphonopidae > Microcaecilia > Microcaecilia unicolor. Next base: position 297,156,091 of record NC_044032.1, read on the forward strand.
AGGAATTGAACATGTATACCCTGGAGAAAAGGAGAGACAGGGGTGATGTGATAAAGATGTGACCCAGGTCTCACGCTCCAAACCGTGTCAACTCAGTCTGACCAGGGTCACAGGGAAAACATATTTCTCGCAATACTCCATTCTTTCTCCACTCAGCTCACCATTTATGCAGTCACAGGTTCCACCACCAAGCTTGGGGAGTGGGTCAGTGTTCCAGAATAGAGATCCTGGGGTTTGGGAGTACCAAAGAGACCTTTTGGGTTGTTGCTGCTTTCACTTTCTTACCAATAACCACGCTGTACACTGGTCATTTTATCAAATGCAAAACCAACTTTACTGGAACTTCTCCAACCAACAATGAAACTTTTCAACTCTTCATAAACACCAATCTCTTCAAGATCCTTCTAGGTAATCTTGATCCTTTCAGTTCTGCCACTCAGGATAGTTCATAACTATCTGGGTTTAAAAAAGGTTTGGACAAGTTCCTGGAGGAAAAGTCCATAGTCTGCTATTGATATAGATATGTGGGAAGCCACTGCTTGCCCTGGGTTTAGTAGCATGGAATGTTGATGCTATTTGGATTTCTGCCAGGTACTTGTGACCTGGATTGGCCACTATTGGAAGCAGGCTACTGGGCTAGATGAACTGCAGGATACTGGGCTAGATGAACCTTTGATCTGACACAGTGTGGCTATTTTTATGTTCTTATGTACTCATCCTTTTATTAGTAGGAGGAAATCCAAGGCAGTTTCCACTCTTCCTAGTATCAACCCAAATTCTTTAGACTGTCCTTCTTCCAGTAGTGCAACTCTCAGGGCTACAGTCCAGCCTTAGACAGGCTTCCCCTGTCCCAATCCTGCTTCCAGGCAAAACTCCCCTTGTCCACATGAAGCTCAAATTCTCTTTCTCATTACCACTTAGAGAGGTAGCAAGTCCTCCTAAATCCAGCCAGCATTTACTTCTTTCACTCCAGGATCCCTCAATGCTCCCAGTGGTTCTAGTAAGGGTACAGGCAACCAAAGACCTAGTGTACCTAACTGCAGACTCTTGTATGACTTTTTACTCTGCCCCAGCTGTCACTCTTTACAGGGAAACCACTTTATTTCTGCAACTTCTCTGCCAATCCCTCCCCTTGGCAGGCCTCCTAACACACACTCCAGCCCTCTGGCAAGGACCTTCCTCCCCCCAGGGCCTCTGAAAAAACTCCAAAACTGTAGGCTCTAGTAATATTTATATCATGGGATATTGTACAGACATTCAAATATTTGAAGGGTATAAATATACAAACAAACCTCTTCCAGAGACGGGAATGTTGTAGAACTAGAGGATGTGAATTCAGGTTACAGGGGTGCTGACTCAGGAATAATGTCAGAAGGTACCTTTTCACAGATAGTGTGGTAGATACCTGGAATGCCCTCCCATGGCAAGTGATGGAGTTGAAATCGGTAACAGAATTAAAAAATGTGTGGGATAAACACAAAGGAATCCTATTTAGATGGCATGGAACCAAACAAGCTTAGTGGTGATTAGACGGCAACACCAATAATTAGGAAGCAAAGCCAATGTAAGGCAGATTTCTATGGTCTGTGCCCTGATCGTGGCTGGACAGATTGAGCTTCAGTAACTGGAGAACAAGGTCAGTGCTGGGCAGACTTCTACGGTCTATGCCCTGAAAATGACAAGGACAAATCATGATCAAGTATACGTCTGTAGTTCAAATACTTTATGCGATGAGTTATCTTGTGGGGCAGACTGAATGGACCAGATACAGGTCTTTATCTGTGGTCATCTACTATGTTACATTAGAAAACAACTAGAAACAAACAAAAATTTGTCTCACAATTTTGAAAAAATAACATGAGCATTACCATCTGTCCAGTTTTCTAAGAGTCCTCTTCCACTATCCCTTCTGTGTCCCAGCTGATCTCCCAAGCCACCCACCAACCCATCTGAGGTAGTCATGCCATCTGGGGTATCATGAAATGTATCAGTGTATGAATGCCAAAGAGCACAATGGGGTGAATTCTATAAATTGCGCCTAACAAATCGGCGTGGAAAGAAACCTCTTAAGCACTATTCTATAAGCTGCACCTAAAGTTAGGCATGGTTTATAGAATGGCATTTAAGTGCAGGGGTTGTGCATAAATGTGGGCGTGTCCATTTGCACCAATGAAAATGTGGTGCAAATGCCCTGCCTAAATTTATATGCAGAACCCCCTTATTCTATAATTGTGCATGTAACTCACGCTCCACCCCGAAATGCCCATGGCCCTCCTATTTCCATGCCCCCTTTTCCACACCACATGTAAAATTTATGAATGGATTATGCACCTAAATTTACACACGTACATAATTGATTTCAATTAGCGCCAATTATTGCTTGTTAATTGGCTCATTATTTGATTAAATTGTGCACCCATATCTGTGCACACAATTTTTGGCAACTTTTATAGAATTAGGGGGAATATGCTTTAAGAAGGTCCTACTTACAGTATTGATATCCAGTGAGTTTCCAGGGGGTCCATGTCTTTCTGTTAGTCCTCCTTCATGGATCAAGGCTCTCCTCATTAGAATACTTCTCTGTTCTGTCCTCTTGGAAATTTCTCAGTAGGGCTTCTTGGTTCCTTATTGCTCACTGGGCTCTGAGATGACACCTCACACAGTCAATGCTGTAGGTTCCTGGAACCCAGACAAAATCCCTCTTTGGATATCTGCCCCCCAAAATAGGGCAAAATTCTTGTAAGACAAAAAAGAAACAAGGAATTGTTAGTCCTCTCCCCCAGCTGATTATAGGCAATGCACAGTCTTCCTTTTCCAATAACTCTTACTCTTTTGCCAAGACATCAGGCCAGTACTGCAGGATCCAAACGCCTATGATCCCTCTTCAGCTTGGCTGACAAAAAACTAATTACGAATATTTATTTCTTTTCATCTTCTATGTTATTTTCTAGGTCCTGGTCCTTCAAATTTGGAGCTTTAAGCAGGTTGGGCTTACAGCCTTAGGACAGTAGAAAAGAGGTGCAAAACATCAATTTCTCTGGAAATTAGTGTATTTCTCTTAATTGCCCCAAGGCTGAGTTAGCACTTTGGAGCCTGCCCTCTTGTGGCACCTGGCTAATGTACAGAAAAGAATAAAGAAGACTGTTTCCTTTCAAAACATCTCTGTCTAGTAATTCTGTTGCCTACATAACTCTTCCCTTGATATTCCATGTAGGAAAGACAGCTAGAAGACTCTCATATCTTATATTTTTGGCCTAGAGCTTGCAGCAAGTGATATCACAGCCTGCTAACTAAACACATTGCACCAACAATGGGCCATCTTAAATCGGTATCATAACATCAGGGTCAGTATACTACAAATGAGTGTTCATGGAACCTTCAAAATAATCACAAATTGCAGCCTAAGCCCATAGGTGACCATCAAAAGTATCATCCATGAATGCTCCTTACTCAGTAAGTGGAGCACTGAGTATTCTTACTGACTTGGTACAATCTCCCCCCCCCCCCCCCCCAAGTTCAAGGAGGGCTGGAGATCTGGTGGGTCTCCAGCCCCCCCAACCCCCCAGCAAATGGTCCGTGGTGGTCCAGTGGGCGCCGACCAAGCCCCCCCCATTGACGCGTGATAGCCATTTAGAATGTGCATTTCTTAAAATTACATATGAAGCATTTCCCCATTGAAAAACGTAACACTTGGGAGTGATACATTCCTTTTCTTTACGTTTTCTGTTTTGTTTTGCTTTTTAACCTTAGATTGGTCATCTTTTTATTTATGAAACGCTCCCGATTTTTGTCTTTACATTTTTTAACGCACATTCAGGTGTTCAGCTTGTCTGGCTTCCCTCCTTTTTGGTTACAAAACATTTTTAATGCGGTTTTGTAAGCGTCTCTGCCCTTTCTTTTTTGAGTTTGGTCAATTTTGAGTATATATTATCATTTCGGTTTGACATTAGACTTTCCTTTTTATGTTAGCACTCTGTTTTGTATTGACACTTTGTTTTATTTTGAAAATCTCTATTTTTACACTTTGTTGCCCCCCCTTTTTGATAATCTTTTATATTTCCTTATACAACAACCGGAATATATAAGGAAGTTTTGTATTTTATGTTTTTTAATTTTTTATACCTTTGGAACATCATAAGGTCAGTAGCCTAGAGCACGCTCTATAATCTATGGCATAAGATATAAGTGTATGCCTACATGTAAATAGGTATTTTTTTTACATTTATAGAGCTCTGTTCCTTACTTGTTTTTAGAGATTACACATATTTCATTTTATTTCATTGTACTCATTTTTAAGTAATATCTTATAGCCATATATACACTGGTTTTACATTTATATTTTATTGGATTTCATTGGATTTAAGTGTAAGTCATACACTAGAGTCATATCTTATTTTTTAGATGATTTTGTATTCATGTTTTTCACTCATACATGTGTGTGTTTTGATTTATAATCTTTTTATATATTTTAGTATTTTTTTGTATATGTTTTTCTAGACTGCTGAGGCAGGCACGTAGGCGCCGAAACACAGCTGCTGTGATGAGTCATTTGATGTTTGCTAATAAAGACTGATTTTCTAGACGTCTCCCTGGGTAACATAGTAGATGACGGCAGAAAAAGACCTGCACGGTCCATCTAGTCTGCCCACGATAAACTCATATGTGTATACCTTACCTTGATTTGTACCTGTCTTTTTCAGGGCACAGACTGTATAAGTCTGTCCAGCAGTATTTCCCGCCTCCCAACCACCAGTCCCGCCTCCCATCACCGGCTCTGGCACAGACCCCGTATAAGTCTGCCCTCCCCTATCCTAGCCTCTCAACCACCAACCCCTCTTCCCCCCGCCACCCAATTTCAGCTAAGCTTCTGTGGATCCATTCCTTCTGCACAGGATTCCTTTATGCCTATCCCACGCATGTTTGAATTCCGTTACCGTTTTCATCTCCACCACCTCCCGCGGGAGGGCATTCCAAGCATTCACCACCCTCTCTGTGAAGAAATACTTCCTGACATCTTTCCTGAGTCTGCCCCCCTTCAATCTCATTTCATGTCCTCTCGTTCTACCGCCTTCCCATCTCCGGAAAAGATTCGTTTGCGGATTAATACCTTTCAAATATTTGAACGTCTGTATCATATCACCCCTGTTCCTCCTTTCCTCCAGGGTATACATGTTCAGGTCAGCAAGTCTCTCTTCATACGTCTTGGAACACAACTCCCATACCATCCTCGTAGCTTTTCTTTGCACCACTTCCATTTTTTTAACATCCTTCGCAAGGTACGGCCTCCAAAACTGAACACAATACTCCAGGTGGGGCCTCACCAACGTCTTATACAGGGGCATTAAAACCTCCTTTCTTCTACTGGTCACACCTCTCTCTATACAGCCTAGCAACCTTCTCGCTACGGCCACCGCCTTGTCGCACTGTTTCATCGCCTTCAGGTCCTCAGATACTATCACCCCAAGATCCCTCTCCCCGTCCGTGTCTATCAGGCTCTCCCCACCTAACACATACGCCTCCCTTGGATTTCTACTCCCTAAGTGCATCACTTTGCATTTCTTCACATTGAATTTTAATTACCAAATGTTAGACCATTCTTCCAGCTTCTTCAGATCTTTTTTCATGTTTTCCACTCCCTCCGGGGTGTCCACTCTGTTGCAAATCTTGGTGTCATCCGCAAAAAGGCAAACTTTACCTTGTAACCCTTCGGCAATGTCACTCACAAATATATTGAACAGAATGGGCCCCAGCATCGATCCCTGAGGCACTCCACTACTCACCTTTCCCTCCTCTGAGCGAACTCCATTTACCACCACCCTCTGGCGTCTGCCCGTCAACCAGTTCCTAATCCAGTTCACCACTTCGGGTCCTATCTTCAGCCCTTCTAGTTTATTCACGAGCCTCCTGTGGGGAACCGTGTCAAAAGCCTTGCTGAAATCTAAGTAGATGACGTCCATAGCACGTCCTTGATTTAATTCTCCTGTCACCCAATCAAAGAATTCAATGAGATTCGTTTGGCACGATTTCCCTTTGGTGAAACCATGTTGTCTCGGATCTTGCAACTTATTGGCTTCCAGGAAATTCACTATCCTTTCCTTCAGCATGGCTTCCATTACTTTTCCAATAACCGAAGTGAGGCTTATCGGCCTGTAAATTCCAGCTTCTTCCATATCACCACTTTTGTGAAGAGGGACCACCTCCGCCGTTGCTAAGGCCAGACCATCCTACTCCTCTTTGCTGTACTATTTTTTTGTAGGATTGTGGGTTCCTCAACTCTCTGTGGTCGTTCCTTGCACACAAGAGATTATGCCATTTGGGCTCTCCAATGCCCCAGCTGTCTTCCAAAACTTTGTGAATGACATCTTCCAAGATCTGCTGCAAAGCTGCATTCTGGTTTACTTAGATGATATTCTGATATACTCCAAGATGCTTGTACAACACTGTAAACCTGTAGACCAGGTCCTGCAAAGGCTCAGTGAGAATCACCTTTATGCAAAACTGAAGAAGTGCATTTTTAAATGGAACGAGTTGGATCTAGGCCTAAAGATGGATCCCATGGAGATATCTGCCATCTGTGATTGACTGTGACACACTAGAATTGTCTTCAACACCATACAGTGTGAACCAAGCAGAGCTCACAGTTTTGTCTTCTCCAGTCAATAACAGTTTGAAGTAGAAAAATCTGTTGTCTGGCTACACCCCCGGCCGTACTATAAAATCAAGGTCTCAGCTTAAAGCTTTTTCAATGGTTCCCTCGCTGTAGAAGCAGGGTCTCAGGTCCAAAAACTGCTGCAATACTGTAAAAACAAGGACTTAGCTTAAAACTTCTTTGGTGGTTCCCTCGCTGCAATAGTGGGGTTTGAGGCCCAAAAATTGCAGCTGTGCTATAAAAGCAAGGCCTCAGCTTAAAACTTCTTCAACAAAAGAGAAGCCGCACATTTCTTAATGGCAATGAGAGGCACATGAAGGAGTATCAGCTGCAAAGCATGGTTCCCTTGCAGAGAAGCAGATCTCAGATCAAAAGCATGGCTTCCTTGCAGTGTGTGAAGCCGGAAAACAGGAAGAGAAATCACATGCTTCTTAACAGCAATGTGATGATGCTACTGGGGGATTTGTCAGTTATGCCAGATGGTCGGATTAGCAAAGGATGGATAATTGAGGCTGTGCTGTACTTTGTAATTTAATAGCATGTCCCCTAATCTTTTTTCTTATTTTTATTTAATAAAACAATTTATGTTTACCCATTCCACTCCACTCTAGCATGTGTAGATCCCTGAGCCTTCTTTTCTCCAAGTTGAAAAACCCTAACCTCTTTAGCCTTTCTTTATTGGAGAACTGTCCTATCCTTGCTAAATTCTGTCACAGTTCAGTTCATTTCATTTCATTTATTCATTTTTATATCCTGCATTATCCAAAACATGTTTGTTTCAATGTGGCTTACATCATAACAAATTCAACAGTAACATGAGTAACATTGGCAAGCTCAAGAATTAACAATAAAAACTTAAACAATTTGACATTGTGACAGGTTCAATAGTGACATAGGTAAAGCTTACATAGACAAGGCTTAATATGTAGCAGTAAAAACAAAAGAAAAAGGAAAAATTCTACTCACCCCAATACCCAAAGACACAAAGAAAAACACAAGCGAAATAACAAACTACAGACCAGTAGCATCTATACCACTAATAACTAAAATAACCGAAGGGATGGTCACCAAACAGCTCACAAACTACCTCAACAAGTTCTCCATACTACATGACTCCCAATCAGGATTCCGGTCAAATCATAGCACAGAAACAATGTTAATTACCCTAATGACCAAATTCAAACAAACGATTGCAACCGGCACCAATATACTCCTACTACAATTTGACATGTCAAGTGCCTTTGATATGGTAGACCACGAAATCCTATTACACATTCTCGAATACTTTGGCATTGGAGGTAATGTTCTAAACTGGTTCAAGGGGTTCTTAACCTCACGTTCATATCAAGTCACATCAAACTCAACTACGTCAGCTGCATGGACACCTGATTGTGGAGTACCGCAAGGATCCCCCCTCTCACCAACTATTTTCAATCTAATGATGACCCCCCTGGCAAAACTTTTATCTAACCATAACCTTAATCCACATATATATGCCGATGATGTAACGATATATATACCATTCAAAAAAGACATCAATGAAATCTCTAACGAAATCAGCCAAAGTCTACACATCAAGAATACCTGGGCAGATGCTTTCCGACTGAAACTGAATACAGAAAAAACTAAATGCCTCATACTTACCTCCCAATACAACACGAATAAATTTACCACCATCAATACACCTAAACTAAATCTGCCAATCTCAGAAACCTTAAAAATCCTTGGAGTCACTATCGACCGCCACCTAACTCTCGAGACTCATGCGAACAACACAACAAAAAAAATGTTCTACTCCATGTGGAAACTGAAAAGAATTAGACCATTCTTTCCAAGATCTGTCTTCCGCAGTCTAGTGCAATCACTCGTACTCACTCACCTGGACTATTGCAACTCATTATACGCAGGATGCAAGGAACAAATACTGAAGAAACTTCAAACAGCCCAGAATACAGCAGCCAGACTCATCTTCGGAAAACCAAAATACGAAAGTGCAAAACCCTTACGGGAGAAACTACACTGGCTACCACTCAAGGAACGCATCACTTTTAAAGTATGCACCTTAGTCCACAAAATCATTCACGGTGAAGCCCCTGCATACATGTCCGACCTAATTGACCTGCCACCCAGAAACGCTAAAAGATCGTCCCGAACCTTCCTCAATCTCCATTTCCCTAAGTGCAAAGGCATAAAATACAAAGTACTGCACGGATCGACTTTCACATACATGAGCACACAATTCTGGAATACACTACCACGCAGCCTGAAAATGACTTACGAACTGACCAACTTCCGCAAACTACTAAAGACTTATCTCTTCGAGAAAATCTATGGCAAGGATCAAAACACATAAAGCCCATACAATCTCATAGACACGCACCAATACACTCTCTGAACCTCTACTCCCGCATTCTCACCGCTCTTAAACCCTACCCACAGATAAAATTGTCAGACCTCCCTGTTCCCTCGATGATGCTTTGCCCCCCTCTCAACTCACCACTGTTATATTCCACTGTTCTATCCCCAAGAATATCCTGAATTTACTCTGTCTTATATAATTCTTCACAATGTAACCCATAATTGTACTGCAACCAATTGCACTTCTATCTTTTACAATGTATTGTAAGCCACACTGAGCCCGCAAATAGGTGGGAAAATGTGGGATACAAATGCAAATAAATAAATAAATAAGTTTTAACAACTCTAAATAAGGAACCAATGTGGGTCTAACATGTATGTTTCTATATTGTACAGCATTCTTGAATTATTTTGTGCAAAAGTAGTCATAGTATTTTAGAAGTAGCAGTAAAATGACAGTGAACGTAAGTAAGAGAAATATACATTGGGACTGTGAGCAGATAAGGATAAGTGAGGATAGAAATATGTGCTATCCAGAGGTGTAGCCAGATCTCAGTGGGCGGGGGGGTCCAGAGCCCGAGGTGGGGGGAGCACAGTTTAGCCCGCTGCCACCCCCACCACTTTTGACCCCCCCCCGCCAACCCTCCCCCACCACTTTCGGCTCCCCCCCCCCCCGCTGCCGACCCTCCCCCGTTGCTGCTGCCGCCAGGTACCTTTGCTGGTGGGGGTCCCCAACCCCTGCCAGCTGGTCTCCTTCAGCGCCGGTCTCGGGGCACGTTTGCTGATCTGTTTCTGTGAGTCCTGACTCCTGACATCCTGCACGTGCTCAGGACATCAGGACTCAGGGCTCACAGAGACAGATCAGCGAATGCGCCGGAGACTGGCGCTGAAGAAGACATCTGCTGGCGAGGGTTGGGGTTCCTCACCAGCTAAGGTACCTGGCGGTGGGGGAGGGTCGACGGCATAGGGGGGGTCGAAAGTAGAGGGGGGCACAGCTAAATCTGTGGGGGGCCCATGCCCCCATGGCCCCACTTAGTTACGCCCCTGGTGCTATAGTTCAGTTTGTGTAATTTGTTTTTGTAGTTAAATGATCTTGAAGAAACTGAGAACTATAAGAACTCATTGGGGCACTTTTGTTAAGCTGCTAACCTCTAACGCACATTAAAACAGCCAGAGCAGCAAAGCCGCTTAACACAGTGAGTGGGCATTACAGGGGCAAAGCAGAGGAATGGCCATCAGGGACAACTTATGCGCAGATCGGTAATGCATGCTAACTCTCACAACTACCCATAGTGGGGTAAATTCAGTAAATGGCACCTAAAAAACTGCTCCTGAAGAAAACCTCTTAAGCATTATTTTATAAGCCACACCTAAAGTTTGGCATGATTTATATAAGTACATAAGTAATGCCACACTGGGAAAGACCAAGGGTCCATCGAGCCCAGCATCCTGTCCATGACAGCGGCCAATCCAGGCCAAGGGCACCTGGCAAGATTCCCAAATGTACAAACATTTTATACATGTTATTCCTGGAATTGTGGATTTTTACCAAGTCCATTTAGTAGTGCTTTATGGACTTGTCCTTTAGGAAACCGTCTAACCCCTTTTTAAACTCTGCCAAGGTAACCGCCTTCACCACATTCTCCGGCAATGAATTCCACAGTATAATTATGCGTTGGGTGAAGAAACTTTTTCTCCAATTTGTTTTAAATTTACTACACTGTAGTTTCATCACATGTACCCTAGTCCTAGTATTTTTGGAAAGCGTGAACAGACGCTTCACATCCACCTGTTCCACTTCACTCATTATTTTATATGCCTCTATCGTGTCTCCCCTCAGCCATCTCTTCTCCAAGCTGAAAAGCCCTAGCCTCCTCAGTCTTTCTTCATAGGGAAGTCGTCCCATCCCCTTTATCATTTTAGTAGCCCTTTGCTGCACCTTTTCCAATTCTACTATATCTTTCTTGAGATGTGTCGACCAGAATTGTACACAATAATCAAGGTGCGGTCGCACCATGGAGCAATACAATGGCATTATAACATCCTCACACCAGTTTTCCATACCTTTCCTAATAATACCCAACATTCTATTCGCTTTCCTAGCCACAGCAGAACACTGCTGTACATGGTTGTACATAAATTTAGTTGACCATTTGCTCCAATGAAAATGTGGAGCAAATGTCTGTGCCTAAATTTACGCATGAGCACTATTATTCTGTAATTATGAACATAACTCAAAATCATGCCCCAAAACACCCATGACATCCCCCTTTCATGTCCCCTTTTTTTTGGGCAGTGTACTGTATATCATACAGTGAAATACTTAATCGAGGAAAGGAAAGATTAATTCACACAGAATGTTAATCCTCAGGATTATGCAATTTGGCTACATCAGAAACTGGATACTAAAAAATCAAACTCAGATTCTGATAATTTAGCTTTGCCCACATCCAGAGAAGAAGTAGTGGATCAAGCTTGGAATTCCTTCCGCATGGTGGATGAGGATACCATAGAGAAATTTGTAAAGAGCTTATCGCCCACCAGAGCTCAGGTAGATCCCTGCTCCTCGATAATACTTAGATCAATGCTAGAGAAAATTGTTCAATTTTTGAAAAATCTAGTGAATAAATCTCTCCAAGAAGGTTTACTAGTGGACTTGATTAAAGAAGCGACTATTAAACCGTTACTAAAAACATCAACACAATTCAAGAATAATGAATAATTACAGACCGATTTCTGTTCTTCTGTTCTTAGCAAAAATCATTGAGAAAGTTGTGTTACACCAACTAATAGAGTTTGTTGAAGAAAATCACTTGTTAAATTATTTTCAATATGGCTTTAGACCCAACCATAGTAAGGAATGTTTGCTGCTATCAATGGTAGATGAACTCAGGATTGGAATGGACCAGAACATTAATTTCTGTGCTATCACACTTGATATTGCATTAGTATTTGACACGATTGACCATCAGCTCATAATTAGCACGTTGTCAGATTTTGGCATTGGTGGTCAAATCTTATCCTGGTTTCTTTCATACTTGCAAAGAAAAAAATGTCATGTCAAAGTATATGACTCAGTTTCCATGAGTTTCCCGTGCGGTGTGCCGCAAGGTTCATCCCTATCAGCAGTACTTTTTAACTTATTTATAGTGTTTTGTCATCTCTGTCAACAAAAATGATCAGGATTTATATATACAACTGAAGAATATTTTTGACAAAATAGTTGATTGGATGATACAGGCAAAAATGTCATTAAATGTTGCAAAGACAGAAATAATATATGTAGGTAGGACTATTGACTCATCTCTACCAACAATATTTGAATATCAGGGTGAAAAAGTGATCATGAAGCCCTTTCTCTATAGTCTGGGAGTTTTCCTAGACATCAATTTAACAATGCAAAAACACATAGACCATGTGATCTCTGCCTCTTTTTTTCAACTTTGTGTGTTGAGCAAGTTGAAAGATGTGGTCACACCATATGACTTAAGGATGATAATACAGAGCCTAGTACTGATAAAAATTGATTACTGTAATTCTTGTTTAGTCTTTTTGCCCTCTTCAGATAAGAAACTACTAAAAACCCATAGCCTGGAGTGTCCACCATGCCAGGCAATAAAGAATTTATCACTCACCAAATGAAGAGACAAAAAGATGCAGAAGCCTATAGATATATGAGAATAGTATTTTTATTTTACTAACCAATCGATGATACAGGATATAATTTGATAAGCTGAGTAGTACAATCAATTCTCATGTGAGAGACTAACCGTGACACGTGTGACCACTGGTATTAGTTCTCTGGCAACTCTGATCCATGGTTCTAACTTTTATAACTTTGTTCTCCATATACTTATCATTGAAAGTGTATAATCATCATGTAAAAGCATATTTTATTAGACTTACATGTCAATCAAATTATAAGTGCAAATTCATCATGTTAAAGCATTTTTCTTAACATCATCAAAGTCATTCTGATTTGCAAAATTATCTTCCCTGCAACCATATTTGGGCTGCTTCCGTGGTTAACAGAAAATTCCCCTTACATTAGCAAAGTTATAAACCATATTCTCTAGTCAAGCATATTTCTGTTATATCTCCATGTCAGCTCATTTTTCCCTTTCATAAGCAGAAAAGGACATGAGACTCTGTGTCACCCTTGTTTACCAGCTTCTCAATGACTTGCTCTTTTGACCTGTACTGTGAGGCCTAGCTTTGCTCACAACTGTCAGGCTGCCATAGCAGGCCTGTCATTTAGGTTCATGTCCAGCATGTCCTATTTCTACATTCTCTATTTCTGGGAATACCATCATCCTGAATCCAAGCTCTGCAGGTCATCCAAAACACAGCTGTGTGATTGATTGATTGATTGATTGATTGATTGATGGAATTTCAAGGTATGAACACATCACTTCAACATTTAAGAAATTACATTGGCTCCCTGTAATGTACAGCATTCAATTCAAGACTCTTGTGTTGACTCATCAACGTATATTTGGGACTGCAAATCATATAAACCGAAACAAACACTGAGATCTGAGGTGTTCTATCAGCTCTATTTACCTTCCATGAAGTCATATAACTATGTAGACAAAACTACAGGTCTTCTCTATCACTGCCCCATCCTTGTGGAATGCTCTACCTAGATACCTGAGATCATGCAAAGATAGTCAACAATTTAAGCAGTTGCTAAAAATACATCTGTTTGTAAAAGCCTTTTTGCTACATAAGGACTTACCTGTTTTTTGTTCTGGTTTTTCTATGATTACAGCCATGTTATTGATCATGTTTCATCATCATATGCTTAGTGATTGCTACATGTCTAGGACCATGTATGGACCCATTGTTTAAGTGAAGGAGTGGCCTAGTGGTTAGAGCACCCATCTTGCAATCCAGAGGTGGTCAGTTCAAATCCTGCTGCTGCTCCTTGTGATCTTGGACAAGTCACTTAATTCTCCATTGCTTCAGGAACAAACTTAGATTGTGAGCCCTCCTGGGACAGAGAAATATCCAGTGTACCTGAATGTATCTCACCTTGAGCTACTACTGAAAAGGGTGTGAGCAAAATCCAAATAAATAAATATTAATGTGAATATTGTTACTTGCCTTGGATTAAGGTGGGATAAAAATGTAGTAAATAAGTACATGCATAAAACACCTAATTAAATCTAATTAGTGCCAATAGTTGCTTGTTAAAAGCCAATTATTGGCACTGATTGGCTTGTTATCCTATTAAATTGCATGTGCAAATTGGAACAGCACCTAAATTTGCATGTACAATTTTTGGTAAGCCTTTATAGAATCAGGTGGAATGTGTCTGCACTTACCACCACCTCACAAACAGGTAGTAAGTGCAGCCTGCCATCTGATCCCTACTGCATTTGAAACAAGTAGATCACTTATTACTATCACCCCCCACAATTCCAACTATAGCTCCAACCATGGTTTGGCTCATTTAGAACTTCTTCGGGAGATCAAGTCCTAGTATTCTTTGCTCACTCAGCACTTCACCAGGGAGAAGTCTATAACAAGTCATACATTTTGAAAAGATTTTTTAATTTTCATATAAATTGTTCATAAGATTCATCTCATTTCAGAGTCCAGCGTCATGGTTATTTTCACAAGTACATAAGTGTTGGACAGACCGACGGTCCATCCTGTTTCCAACAGTGGCCAATCCAGGTCAAAAGTACCTGGCAAGATCCCAAAACAGTGCAATACATTTTATGCTGCTTATCTCAGAAATAAGCAGTGGATTTTCCCATGTCCATTTTAATAACGGCTTATGGACTTTTAAGAAGCTATCCAATCCTTTTTGAAACCTCGCTAAGCTAACTGCTTTTACCACATTCTCTGGCAACAAATTCCAATTACACAATGAGTGAAGAAATATTTTCTCTGATTCATTTTAAATTTACTATTTTATAGCTTCATTGTGTGACCCCTAGTCCTAGTATTTTTGGAAAGGGTAAAGAAGCGATTCATGTCTACCCATTCCACTCCACTTCACTCAGTATTTTATATACCTCTATCATATCTCCCCTCAGCCATCTTTTCTCCAAGCTGAGGAGCCCAAGCCATTTCAGCCTTTCTTCATAGGGAAGCCATCCCATCCTCTTTATCATTTTCGTCGTCCTTCTCTGTATCTTTTCTAATTCCACTATATCTTTTTTGAGATGCAGCGACCAGAATTGCACACAGTATTCAAGGTGCGGTCACACCATGGAGCGATACAAAGGCATTATAACATCCTCACTTTTATTTTCCATTCCTTTCCTAATAATACCTAACATTCTATTTGCTTTCTTTGCTGCCACAGCACACTGAGCAGAGGGTTTCAAATTATCATAAATGATTACTCCTATATCCTATTCCTGTACCCTTCTATCAGACTACACCACAGGATGACACTTTCACCATTCTTTCATCCTCATAAAAGGGCTGCAGGACTGGAAACATCAACACCTCAGGGTACTGAGTGAGGTATTTTGCTCTTTCATTTTTAATGTTTTTGTATTTTGGGGATACAAAATCTTAGTGGAATAAAGATAGCAGTCTGAGTTGCAGCAGCAGCAGCAAGAGTGGCAACAACATAGCAGGGCAGTGAGTGTCATCAGTTGTATTGTCATTCATGTGATAAATGTGGAAAACCAAAGGTTTATTTTAGAGAAGGTCAACTTTTCTAGCTTCACTTCCAAAGCCCTTCCTCTTCCTTAAAAAGGGTCTGGCCCATCTACACCTGCCCTGGCCCAGACTTTCCCCTAAGTTCTCAACTTACCCCAGAGGATTCAAGAAGCAATGGGGTCACAAGGAATCCCCACTCACACCTGACATTGTGGCTGTCTTTCCAAACTGGCACTGTTGACCCCTAATGGCAGTCTTGTCTACTGTAAGATGACCAAATAAGAAGTGTATAGCCTAACTTGAAGCATATCCCTACCAGCCCTTAACAACTTCCTCTGATATCCATAACAGAAGTTTCCTACCCCCTAGACCCCTCCCAGAATCAGCAGAACAACCTTCTCATTCCTCTTGGGAGGCTCCAGCAACCGCCCCCCCCCCCCCACACACACCATCCTCTTAATCCATCCCTATTCTTTTATTGGAGGTCCCTACTGACTAGTGAAAGGCTTCTACCCCATTGGTGACCTGGGTTCAAAATGACAGCCTTGACCCCTACTGATAATCCCACAGTACCACTAGGATTCAAGGTGCCAAGTAAAGACATACTACTAGTATTGGTAACTAAGGGTCCCTTTTACCAAGCTGCAGAAAAAAGGACCTTGTGGTGACATCGGTGTGTGGATTTGTAGATGAAAGAGTTAACAAAAAGGAAATAGCTGCGCAGTACATTAAACACTTGCCATGTGGCCATTTCCTGGGGGAACCTTTATCACCACCTATTTAGAAGGCAGTAAAAGCTCCCGCACTAACCCGGTGGTAACCAGGCCACCACCGCCGGGTAAGCCCCCGATGCTAAAAATAAAAAAATATTTTTGAAGCGCCGGAAATGGCGCATGGTGGGGGCAGGCAGAATTGCCGGGCTCCTGCGGTAGCCTGGCAGTAGTGCTGGATTGCTGCCCTTTAGTAAAAGTGCCCCTAAAGGATGATATGAAACCTTTCTCAGCAGTAAGTGAAAGCAAACATTTTTTTCTTAAAGAGCAGATATTTCAAAATGTAAATGTTTCTGTTATCCTCAGTCCACACAAAGAGAAATTCAGGAGTACTTCTATGGGTAATCATTCTGGGTTATATTTACTGAACAATCTACTGCCTTAACACATGCTAATGTCATCAAAGCACATATTATCCTTTTTGTTAAGTCTGTCCTCTGTTTTATTAATCTTATTAAATTTTAGACTTGTCAGAGAATGAGAGAGAGAGAGAGAGAGAGAGAGAGAGAGAGAGAGAGAGAGAGATTCTAAAACTTGTATGTTTAATTATTTCTGAAATTAACTTATCTATACTTCATTAACTATGTATGATAACATTTCGATCTCCAGAGCTGTATCTGGAGTGAGAGCCAGCAGATGTTTGCTAAAACGTTTCATTCCAGTTATGAATTGTCAGTTCCTGATAGATTCATTTGGCATTTGGGTCAAGGTTTCTTGAATAGAACGGTGTAGTTGATATTTAACCTGGTATTACATCACCTTGAATTGTGCATGAATAGGGATTAAAAAATAGATTGGTTAGTTTTCAGGAATGCAGCCTCTGTATTGCAAGACTTGAATTTCAGGCGGTAAGAATAGCTGTTCTTTTGTGTTGTAAAATCATTCCTAATTATACGTGAGCAGTCTACTCTTAAAATGATATGTCAGGACAAATCACTCTTATTGAAAGGCAGTTCATTCACATTGTTGAACTGAATTGTTGTAGACATATGAAATGCTTGTGACATTACTGAACTTGGAACATCACAAGCTTTTGATTTCAGATCCTTTCTGCAAATGTCCTGAGTGCCCTTGGGGCAGCTTGGGTACAGTGTCTTTGAACAGAGAGTTTATAGTCATCCGGTCTTACCTGTGCTGCTCATTACCTGGCACAGACTCACTGGATAGCAACACAGTCCTAACATGCTTGAAAAGAATGACTGTAGGGAGGAGCATTTAAAATAATTGAGGGAGGTTCTCTGGCTAGGGAAAGCACATTTTAGTCACTGTTGCTTGGCATAATCCTTTTCTAAAGTGAGCTTGTCTTTATGTGTATGCAGTAAATCATGACAGCTTCCATATTTCAATAAGTAAAAGACAACCATGGAAGTGCTCAGGGAAAGTGTACGAAACAGTTTGTTTCACTCTATTGCTACATATAAGTCGTGGGACCCTCAAGTTTAAAACAAATGTTTATTGTAATCCTTTGATATTAGGTAGCTAGTTATTAATAGTCAAGATCACCTAGAAGTGGTTCTGCTGAATACCTGATCAGTAAGGAATAAGATCCCTGTAATTTGTGATTGTATTGAAAACTATACCCCTCATTTCATAACATGGAATCTAAATTGGTGCCCAGGTTTTGTTATCGAATTAGCACTTGCTTCAATAATGGCACCCACCAGGGCTGATGAAGTGGGGGGGGGGGGGGGGGGGGGAAGATTCCCTGGGCCCAGCCTCCAAGGAGGGGGCCCGGTGCCAGCAAGGCTCCTGGAGGCAGGCAGAAGGTTCTGCTCCCTCAGTCTGTCTCTCTCCTGCTTCTGTGTGTCGGGACCCGGGTGATTGCATTAACATGAGAACCTGGGTCCCGGCACACAGTAGCAGGAGAGTGACAGACCGAGGGAGGAGCACACACAGGTAGATAAGGAAGGTGGGGGACGGTGGTAGCCCAAGTGGGGAGGGCGGTGGCAGGCAGCGGTAGCCCAAAGGAGGAAGCAATGGCGGCCTGTGATTGTGTGTGTGTGTGTGGGGGGGGGGGGGGGGCAGCAGCAGCAGCTCAAATTGGGGGAGGGGGTGGCCCTGCCCTGGGCCTAACTTTCTCTCTCAGCGTCCCTGGCACCTTTTTATAAAATTGCTTCTTATAAACCTGATTTTTTTTTATAATTCCAACATAAGTGGGGTCTGCAGCTGTGATTTTCAGCCAAATCTGTCTACCACACTATGAAATATTTTGTGAACCATGAGGGAATGGAAATTGCTAAGAAGAATATAGGTTTTTGTTGGTTGAATATGGGGTTGAGATCATCATGATTGTAACCCAAACCAACCACTATCCCCCTAATTCTATAGTAGTCCACAAAAATTGCACATGCAAATTAATTGAATAACAAGCTAATTAATGCTGATGATTGGCTTTTTAACAAGCAATTATTGGCACTAATTAGATTTAATTGGAACTTACGCACATAATTTAGGCACAGGATCCATGCCTAAATTTTACGCATGAGAAAAAAAATGGGGGAAAGGAAATGGGAGGGTTATGGGTGGAACAGGGGTTTTCCTAGCATTTACATGTATTGTAATAGAATATGGGGTGCAAATGGCCATGCCAAAAGTTAGGCGTGAGTCCAAGGCATAAGCGCTATTCTATAAACTGCACCTAAGTTTAAGCACAGCTTAAATAGCACTTTTTGGCGCCAATTTTCTAGTTGCCATATATAGAATGCACCCCTATATTTTTATTATCAATCTCCCAAATTAGGTTAATACACTTTTTAAATAGTGATATTGATTTATCAAGGTTGATCTTATTAGGTGACTTCATTAGGATCTGTTTTTGAGAGCTACATAGCCTTTTGACTTTGATCAAATTGTAAAGCGACCCATGTAAGCACTATCGTTAATCAAATCTCTGCTTCCTCGCTCTCCAGGCATCTAGGAAGTGCAAATCTTGATTTCCACTTCATTCCTGGATGCCTGGAGAGGGAGGCAGCAGAGATTTGATTAAGGATAGTGCTTATCCCATGGACAGATCATTATCTAGTATGTTTTTAACATGCTGTTGAATAAACCACAAGAGTGGAAGTAGCCAAACACAATCCGCAGATGGATCACAAAAGTCATTTTTTGGGTGTAAAAATATTTAATCATTTTGACTTCAAAGGTCTTACATTCCTGGATAGTCTCTTTCGGTATTCATACCATAAAATCATTGATGCAGTGTTCTGATTGAAAATAGAAAAAGACAGTATTATAGGATGTTACACTTTGAATTGACCCTGAGAATGATTTGAAGAATTGCATAATAGTCAGTTCCGATTGTTAATGTAGATATGGTAAATCCTGATGAGTATCTACAGATGAGTCATTTGAATTTGTGCAAGAGAAGAGATGAAACAGTACCATGTGAACAGAGTGGAGGTTAAAGGATCTATTTTGTGATCATAGTTTGTTTGTTTATTTATTTATGACATTTATATCCCACAGTATTCCCACCCAAGGGCAGGCTCAATGTGGCGTACAATAGTTAATAAGCAAACAATAGTACAAAATACAGGTCACAAGAGAAAGAAAGGAAGTTAGAATTGAAAAGCTGGAGTAGAGGGTAGCAACTTTAAAAACAACAACCTCTCCACTGGACCCATGTCCAACTGGATAGATATAGGTAATAAAGTCTGAAATTATTCTTTAGGGATGCACATTCATTTGAAAGCACATAGGAAATGAAAACAACATTTCCCATGTTGTTTCATATTATTCTAATCCAAAACAGGAAAACTTCCAACATTTCAGATTTTTTCCAGCATCATTAATAGATGTCAGGTATGAGTTGACTTCAAAGCAGTGAATCTTGAGTTGAAGGACATCTGTTTTCTAGGAGAAGTCGTTCTGCCTTTGAGGAATCAAGCTCTAGCTAGTTCACTGCTAGTTGTGTCTTGTGTTTCTGGTAAAATTAGTTCCTTTTTCCTAATTGGCCCAGTGGGAACCAGCCTAAGACAGGCTTGGAAATTTCTGCCCTGCGTCTGGACTTGTTCCCTGCTGGTTCACTGCATTTGGTTCTTGTTTTTGTTTTCTTCCTGATGCTTCAGAATTCAAACTTCATGTCAAACACTGTTTGCCCTTCTGTGTTCTATTCACTTCTTGGAGATAACAGTGATGTCAAAACTTACCTTGAGTACTCTTTCTCATTTTATTCATGTCTTAGGAGTTCCTGTCTAGGAGCTACCCTCGTCCCATCTTGGAACTCTGTGACAGAATGGACAGCCAATGTAAAGTTACTGATAGACTGGCACAGTCACCTAAATAAAAAAGTTGATAAAGGGACTCAGCTAAGAATGAGTGCCCACAGAGCTGCCAAGTTACCCAGTTCGAGGAGGAAGACTTTTCAACCAGTCCAAGTTTTAAACTTATATCCCAAAGCAGTGTGGAGTCATTGATTCATTTCTGTAAGTCAGAGAGGCCTACAGAAATCAGTTTACAAAGCATGCTTATATTATCTTCAGCAGCAGCGAGGGGGACATTAGTCCCCTGGGCATTTCCTTTCGCATGAGTAGAGGCTTCACTAGAACAGATGAAGACCAGATATAATACATTCCTTGCATATTAATACTGATACTACCAAAGGCCTCACAGTGCCTTCTGATGAGGCCATTAACATATCAGGTGGTACAAAGAAACATAAAGAAATGGGTGGTTTTCCAACTGCCTCCAAATATGCCCAAGGTACTGATCTGGTCCATGTCTTACCTCATACCATGCTAAGTAAGTTATGTTTTAAATCACAATTTTTTTTTTTTTTGGGGGGGGGGGGGGGTGGAAGGGGGTAAGTGACCACTTGGGGGAGTAAGGGGAGGTCATTCCTGATTCACTCCAGTGGTCATCTGGTCATTTAGGACACTTTTTAAAGCTTATTCTTTAATAAAATAGGTCTAGACCAAAACATACAACTTATAGCCCTAGATGTTTTTGTTTTGTTCCTTTATGTCAAAAATTGTTCATATCCTGCCCTTAACATGTGCCCAATAATGATTTGAACACACTTCTGACAGACTTCATAGCAGATTTATGCCACTTTTTGGACGTTTTTATCTTTTGAAAACGAAACCCGTGGAGAGGCATAATCGAA
Organism: Microcaecilia unicolor; assembly: GCF_901765095.1. NCBI lineage: Eukaryota > Metazoa > Chordata > Amphibia > Gymnophiona > Siphonopidae > Microcaecilia > Microcaecilia unicolor. The sequence continues at coordinate 297,177,596 of NC_044032.1, forward strand.
TGGGGACAACCATCTCTAAGGGCGTCCATCTCTAATGATGTTCTGGCGAAGGGACGGGGAAACCTGTATTATCGAAACAAGATGGGTGTCCAACTTTCCTTTCGATAATACAGTCGGGGACACCCAAATCTCAACATTTAGGTCGACCGTAGAGATGGTCGTCCTTAGGTCGTCCTTAGGGATGGTCGTCCCTGGTTTTCGGCCATAATGGAAACCGAGGACGACCATCTCAAAAATGACCAAATCCAAGCCCTTTGGTCATGGGAGTAGCCAGCATTCGTAGTGCACTGGTCCTCCTTACATGCCAGGACACCAACCTGGCACCCTAGGGGGCACTGCAGTGGACTTCTAAATTGCACCCAGGTGCATAACTCCCTTACCTTGGGTGCTGAGCCCCCCAAACCCCCTTAAAACCCACTCCCCACAACTGTACACCACTACCATAGCCCTTAGGAATGAAGGGGGACACCTACATGTGGGTACAGTGGGTTTCGGGTGGGTTTTTAGAGGGCTCACATTTACCACCACAAGTGTTACAGGTGGGGGGGATGGGCCTGTGTCCGCCTGCCTGAAGTGCACTGCAGTACCCACTAAAAACTGCTCCAGGGTCCTGCATACTGCTGTGATGGAGCTGGGAATGACATTTGAGGCTGGCATAGATGCTGGAAAAAATGTTTTTTAATTTTTTGGGGGTGGGTGGGAGGGGGTTGGTGACCACTGGGGGAGTAAGGGGAGGTCATCCTCCATTCCCTCCGGTGGTCATCTGGCCAGTTCAGGCACCTTTTTGAGGCTTGGTCGTGAAAAAAAAGGGACCAAGTAAAGTTGACCAAATGGTTGTGAGGGACGCCCTTCTTTTTTCCATTATCGGCCGAGGATGCCCATCTCTTAACCACGTGCCCATCCTGCCTTCGGTACACTGCCAACGCCCCCGTGAACTTTGGTCGTCCCCGCAATGGAATGCAATTGAGGATGCAAAAAATCGGCTTTTGATTATGCCGATTTGGGTGACCTTGGGAGAAGGATGCCCATTTCCCGATTTGTGTCGGAAGATGGGCATCCTTCCCTTTCGAAAATAAGCTAGCTAGTAACATAGTAGATAATGGCAGGTGAAGACCTGCATGGTGCATCCAGTCTGCCTAACAAGATAAACTCATATTTTATCCTGATCTGTCCACCCCATTTCCGGAGCATAGACTGTAGAAATCTGTTTGGCACTGGCCTTGTTCTCCAACCACTGAAGTTGTCATCAAAGTCCCACTCCAACCCATCCAAATCTGTCCAGCTACGATCAAGGCACAGAACTTAGTTAGTCTGCCCAGTATTGGCTTTGCTTCCCAATTACTGGTGTTGCCATCTAATTGAGACTAGGCTTGTTTGGTTCCATTCTTTCTATACAGGATTCCTTTGTGTTTATCCTATGCATTTTGAATTTCTTTACTACTACTACTAATCATTTCTATAGTGCAACTAGACGTACACAGCACTATGCACATTACATGTAGTTGCTTTTTCTGTCCCTAAGTTTTTGTACCTGGGGTAATGGAAGGTTTAGTGACTTACCAAAGGTCACAAGGAGCTTGCAGTGGGAATCAAACCCAGGTTGCCAGGATCAAAGCCTGCTGCACTAACCATTAGGCTACTCCTCCACCCATTACTGTTTTCATCTCCATCACCTCCAGCAGGAAGACATTCCAGACATCTACCACCCTCTCCATGAAAAAAGTACCTCTGTAAATTCCTGAGTCAGCTCCCCTGTAACCTCAGTTCAGTTCATGTTGTCTAGTTCTACCACCTTCCTATATCTGGAAAAGGTTTGTTTCTAGATTGGCACCTTTCAAGTATTTGAATGTATATATCATATCACCCCTATCTCTCCTTTCCTCCAGGGTATACATGTTCAGGTCCTCAAATCTCTCATACATATTGAGATGCAAACCCCATACCATTTTCATCTCTTTTCTATGAACCACTTCAAGTCTTTACGTCCTTAGCAAGATACAGCCTCCAAAACTGAACACAATACTCCATGTGGGGCCTCACCAATGCCTTAAATAGGGGCATCAACCCCTCCTTTCTTCTGCTGGTTATACCCCTCTGTGCCATGGCCACTACCTTGTTGCATTTATGATCAAATCAGTTAATGTTAAAATAAGCAATTAAGGGCCTCTTTTGCTAAACCACACTAGCGATTCCTGCGCAGCAAACGTGAGGCAGCCCATTCAAAATAAATGGGTTTTGTTGCATTTGCCGCATTGAGAATCACTAGCGTGGTTTAGTAACAGGGACCCTAATTTTTGCCCTGGATTATGTGTTTACTTTAAATGTCTACATGTTTGAAGAGATAGAAAAGTTGCATTTATAAATACACTTTATAATAATGTGCACCATATATTTTTAAAATAAAATATACAAATTTTCCAAGTATATTACATACCAGCATTCTTTTTAGCCACAAATGGATCCATAAAAGGAAGTGATGTGTGTATAAGAGAAGTTCACTTCTGGCCCTGGCCAGGGTTGCCATATAAAAAAAAAATTCCGACCCAAAACAGCCCAAAACCTGCCCAAAAACCGCACACACCCCACCCCCGCCGTCATCAACCCTGCCCCTTCCGCCATCACCCCCGCCGTCATCAGCCCCACCCCTTTCATCATCACCCCCGCCATCATCAGCCCCGCCCCCACCGTCATCGCCCTGCCCAATATGTCGGCAAACCCCGCCCAAAACGTCATAAACCCCGCCTCTATCACCATTAGCCCCACCCCCTGCCGACCGAAAAACCGCCCCAAAACCCGCCCAAAAAACCGCAACCCACCGCGGGCAAACGTTTCCTGCGGCGGGTTGCGGAAAACTGCCCAATCTGGCAACCCTGGCCCTGGCCCTTCCTCTACTTCTGGCCCCATCCACACTTCCTGCCCTTGCTCCACCCCCAGTTCCACTTCCTTTTCATCTAAGCTCTGATCTGCACTATTGCTGTTCCTACTGTGTAAGCTATAGGTGGTCCCCTTTCTATCCTGGGCAATGTGCAGCCAGTATATATTCTTCCTTTTCTTTTCAACCATACTTCAACTGTACTGTCACCTTGCTGAGATCTGATAAAGATGTTATACAATGGAGTCACCACGTGAAGGTACTCAGCAAGACTTGAGAGAAATCATTCTTTCTCCTTCAGAGACACAAAGTTGCTAGGGTTGAACTCCATGCTGTATGCCCCCTTGATTGCTGCCTGTGCAGAATGCCTGATCTCCCCGAATGAAAGGATGGTGCAGGAGAAAGTGAGCCTTGCAGATCTGCATGCACAATGAAACATTTATTGTGGATGATAGCAGATAAAAACACCACATTAGTTCCCACCCTTCCTTTCTCTCATTTTCTTTCTTCCTCCTGTTTCCCTGAGTTTTGTCACTCTTCTGCAAGGCTTCTAGCTGTTAATTTTGCCCTCCACCAGCTGTAAGCCCTGGCCAGGGCCGTGCCTAGGGTCTCTGGTGCCCCCCTGCAGACTATCAGTTGGCGCCCCCCCCCCCCCCCCAGTGAAAATGATCGCTCACCACTTGCTACACTGACAGAAATTGTCAGCAATATTCGTAGAAACAAATTGCTATACATTGCAAAATAAGATAGCAGATGTAAATTCTCAAAGTGGACATATTCCAAACGCTAAAATGAAAATAAAATGATTTTTTTCTACCTTTGTTGTCTGGTGACTTTCTTTTTCCGATCATGCTGGCCCAGTATCTGAGTCTGCTGCTATCTGTCCTCTTAACTCCATTTCCAGGGCTTCCTTTCCATTTATTTCTTTACTTTCCTCCTTTCTTCTTCATTTCTTGCTCTATATCCATTTCCAGCAATTTCTTCTCTCTCCCTGGGTCCTGTCCTCCCATCCACGTCCATCCTTGTCCCTCTCTGCCCTTCCCTCCTCCATCCATAGCCAGCAATCCTCCTCTCTCCCCTCCCCTCCATTTCCAGCAATTTGTCCTCTCCTTGGGCCCCCATGTCCATCCTTGTCCCTCTCTGCCCTTCCCTCCTCCATCCATAGCCAGCAATCCTCCTCTCTCCCCTTCCCTCCATTTCCAGCAAATTGTCCTCTCCCTGGGCCCCTATGTCCATCCTTGTCCCTCTCTGCCCTTCCCTCCTCCATCCATAGCCAGCAATCCTCCTCTCTCCCCTTCCCTCCATTTCCAGCAATTTGTCCTCTCCCTGGGCCCCCATGTCCATCCTTATCCCTCTCTGCCCTTCCCTGCTGCATCCATAGCTAGCAATCCTCCTCTCTCCCCTCCCCTTCCAGCAATTTGTCCTCTCCCTGGGCCCTGCTGCTGCCCTCCCATCCATGCCTGTCTCTCTGCCCTCCCATCCATGCCTCTCTGCTCTTTCCTCCGCGCCCTGGGGCCTTTAAATCTTTTACTTCTGGTCACAGCAGCGTCAGTGAAAGCGGAGTGCTGCCGACGTCTCCCTTCCCTTTGCGCTCTTGGTTCCCTCAGTGTCCACCTTCTTCTGACGTCAGAAGAAGGCGGGACACTGAGGGAACCAATGAGTGCAAGGGAAGGGAGACGTCGGCAGCGCTTTCACTGACGCTGCTGCGACCAGGTAAAAGATTTAAAGGCCTCGGCGGCGCGGGGCGAGGGGAAGCACCGTGGCGGCGCCCTCCAGAGGTGGGCGCCCCCCTGCGGCGCTTACCCCGCTTACCGCATCGGCACGGCCCTGGCTATGAAGTACCAGATGAAGTAATGTTGTTCTTAGAGGCTAGGATTCCCCCAGACCACTCCATTGCAGTTCCCAAATAGCCCAGCTGCTGCTCTCCAGGGGTTGCTGTCCAAGGTCATGGAAGCCCACACAAACCTTAAGTACTATAAACTTGCAGATTGTAAATAAAGTCACATTTACTCATTAAAAATGTTTCAAAATCAAAGCATAACTTACTGCCTCTGCCTTCTCCTATCATGCCTTACATGTCTTTAGCAGCCTCAAGCATATTTCTGGGGCTCTGGCTGATCCTCTTCATAAGGAAGCTGCCTGAAGGTTAAGGCAAAATCATAGAACTTGTGATATGTTTATGTTTATTAAATATTTGATATACCACTTTTCAAAAAAATGGTTAACAGTACAAATCAAGAATTTAGAACGGAAAAGAGCTACAATCATGGACAAGAGAGAGAAATAACAGAAGTTAGAGCAAATTAGAGAAAAGGAACAGGAAGAGAGACAAAAAACTGCTCACACAGCACATACAGCTACTGGACTATGAACTCTGGAAGGCCAGAGAGAAAAAAATGGATTTTCAGTAAATTTCTAAACCTGTGGTAAAAGTTTAAAAATGTCACCTGTCTTTGCGGAGCTGTAGAGTAGATCCCCACTAAAATCTATCCAGACACTCAAAGAATGTTTTGAAAAAGCCAAATGTCTTGTATGTCACATTCTTTGTCGGCAGTGAGCTACATTGAAGCACTGTTCAATTGTACACCCTGCTCTAGAGTTTGACAGCTAAGATGTAGGGCATAGTCATTAATGTGGGCTACCATTAAGATGTCTTATTTTACAACTAGCTTGTGGTGTTTTACCACAGGTTCCATTTTATGAGACCTAGTTACTAATAACTGGGGATAGCAGTAACATAACTTAATGGCAGTCCATGTTGATGACTATGCACCTTCATGCTAAAAAATGCAGAGTCATGTATTTGGGATGCAGAAATTCAAGGTAGCCATATAGTATTTGGGCTACCTTGAATTTCTGCAGCCCAATTTTCTGAACACAAAAGAAGAGCAGGACTTGGAGTTGATTGTTTCTGATTATCTAAAGGTGGTCAACCAGGTAGAATAGGCAGTGCATATTTTCTAGCAAAAAAGGTGCCGGTACTCAAATGCCAGGTCACCCTTCAGGGTTGGGGTGATCACTGAGGAACCCACCCCATAAGAGCCAGGCCCCCTGCAACCAGTAACAGAACCTATGATAAGGCAGAATTGTTGTGTAGAGCCTGAGCTCTTTCATTAAAACTTGGAGACCATGGGTCAATTTTAGCAGACAATGGAAAAGGTGCCGGTACTCAGTACCCCCAAGTACCCCCTCAAAAAAAGCGCTGAGAATAGGTGAAGGCAAAAGACAGAAGAATGCTTGAGGAGAGAATGTACGGGGAGAGAACTGATCAGCAGAAAAGAGGAGGTGGTACTGCCTATATATAATTCTTTGAGACCTCATTTGGAGCACTGTGTGCAATTCTTCATAAACATACAGAGAAGATGGAGTCAGTCTAGAGGATGGCTGCTAAAATGGTCAGTGATCTTTGTTATAAAACATACGGGACAGACTTAAGATTTCAATATACATAGTTTAGAAGAAAAGCAGAAGAGGGAGAACGGGAAATGGGACTTGATATACTGCCTTTCTGTGGTATTTTGCAACTACATTCAAAGCGGTTTACATATATACTGGTACTTATTTTGTACCTGGGGCAATGGAGGGTTAAGTGACTTGCCCAGAGTCACAAGGAGCTGCAGTGGGAATTGAAGCCAGTTCCCCAGGATCAAAGTCTGCTGCACTAACCACTAGGCTACTCCTCTACTCCTCCAATGATAAAAACATTTAAATACCTCAGTGGCATAAATGCACAGGACTTAGACCTCTTTCAATTGAAAGGAAACTCTGAATGAGGGGGCATAGAATGAAAGTGAAATGGGATGAACTCAGGAGTAATCTAAGGGAATGCTTATTTGCCGAAAAAGTGGTGATGCATGGAATGGCTCCCAGTGGAGATGGTAGAGACCAGGACCAAATCTGAATTAAAGAAAGCATTGGATAAACACAGAGATGTTTAAGGGAAAGGAAAGGATAGCAAGAGTAGTAGCTGGTATGGATGAGCAGACTGGATAAGCCATATATGGTTTTTATCTGCTGCCATTTTATCTGTTTCTTTGTAGTTCTCACACAAACTAAATATTCAGTCCATTAATCCTAAACATCATCCAACACCAACACAATTAGACGCACCAAGACACCCAGAGTTACCACCAATATACCCAAGAACTATCACCAGTTCTACAGCCACACACAGATATAGAGACCCAGACACAACCAGAGATGCAAACATGCACACAGAAGCCCAGGCACATGCTCACATTCACAACCACCCATAGCCTCCTAGAGGCTTAGTCACGTACTTCAAGGTTCATACAGAGAGGTTCAGTCTTCTACAGAATCAGGCAGCCAGATACAAAACAGAGACACTCAGATGCACAAAGAACAAGCTGGTAAAATATAGAAACATAAAAACGTAGAAAACTGACAACAGATAAAAAAAATACAACCTATCCAGCCTGCCCATCCATATTTTCTTTAAGCTCTACAATCCCTTCCTCTCCTCAGAGATCTTCTGCAGTTGTCACATGCTTTCTGGAATGTAGATATTATCCTCATCTCCATCATTTCTACTAGAAGGCTGTCCCACATGTAAAGATCTTTTAAGACGCCCACTAGCCCAGTAAGTTTCTGGGCAGCAGGACCATACCACCTTAGGGTTGTGAGGAAGCATAAACCATTTTTCTACGTCCTCTCCTTTTGGAATGGCTACAGTGGTTGTACCTAAACCTATATTTGCTATCTGAGAAGAGCAGTGTTTTTCTGTTTGGGCTTTGCACTAAAAAGTGTCCTTAGCGCACCCTTACATGGGTCTTTCCTGCATGCTAAGTCAATTTTTACAACAGGCAGAAAATGGCTGATATTCCATTTTCCAAATTAATGGCCATGCACTAATGTTGAACTACACAAAAAGTTGAAGAAGAGAACCACACAAGCACAAATCAGCAACAACAACCCCCCCCCCCCCCAAAAAAAAGATTCTCTTATAGAACTAACATGAGCAATACCCACATGATTCTTATTGACGATTGTTATACATTGACCATGTTTTCCATTATCCTTATTTCTGCTACCCCATATCCATTCCTCTCCATCTTCCTAAGCCTACCTCCCAACACTCATTTCCTTCTGCACCCTATTCCTCCCATGTTCAATTTACTTATCTGTTAACCCCATTAATGTTGTGTTTACCACAAATTGTACATTCTTCTTACGACCTTGTAATTATTTATATTGTTACTATGTAAGCAGCATTGAGCCTGCAATGTGTGCGAAATCGCGGGGTATAAATGTAATAAATAAATAAATAGGCATATTGAAAATGAGGAAAAAGCCTCAAGAAGCTCCCAGCTACAAGCAGCGGGAGCAGGACTGCGTCATCACTGGCAAAAAACCTCCTTAAAAATGATTACAGTATTTTGAGAAGGACAACCTCATCAAAAATATCTTAAACAGTTCATCAAAATGACTTAACCAGCTATCAATTCTTAGCTGTATAGTGCTTCCTTCCTTCAATAAACAGATCGTGACCTGGCCAGTGTTTCATCTAGCTGCATCAGGGTCAAATGACCAGAAATCTGTAGGAGAGAATAGCTCACGGTCTGTTTGTTAAAGGAAGGAGGTTGTTTTTTTTTTTTTTTTTTTTTTTACCAATGATGAAGCAGTCCTGCTCCTGCTGCTTGTAGCTGGGAGCTTCTTGAGGCTTTTTCCTCCTTATTTTTAATATACTTATTTATTGATCTTGTTTAGTTCCATAAGAGAATCTTTTTATATGCACTAATGTTACCATTAGCACATAGCCATTAACAGAAATGAGTGCATGAGCCCTTACCGCCACCTATATTGTAGGCAGTAAGGGCTCATGCACTAATCATGTGTTAATCAGTGAATGGTAATGCAGACATGCTAACTGATTAGCACAGAAATGCCCACTCTCCACCCCCAGACACACTCCCTCTGTGTTTGCATGTGTAGATTGCTAAATTACCACAGGACGCCTCAGCGTGTCCTGCGGTAAGCTCTTTTAAGCTGTGGTAAGAACATGCTAGTTCTTACCACAACTAAGTAAAAGGACTCCTTAGATTTTTAAAGTGTCCTTTTATTAAGGTGAACTAACAGATTTAGCGCGCAGTAATGATTAGTGTACACTAAATGATAAGATGCCCATAGGAATATAATCATTAGTGTGCGCTATATCCATTAGCACACCTTAGTAATAGGACCCCTAAGTCTATCCCCATAGACTTCATGATGAAGACATTGCCCGTTATAACAGCCATCTTCTGGATCGGCAGCATTTGGTTTATATCCTTTTGAAAGTGCATCCAGAAAATGGCTGCCCGCGACCTCTCGCAGCAGTCTCACAGTCCTTCTGTAGTAGCATGGGCACATAATTTTATAGAATGGTCACGCTGGCTTAAAATGAGATACATTGTTTCTGGGGAAAACTTATCCTTGTAGGTTCTAATATCTGTCAATAAAACCAACAATAACAAAAAAAACAGGTTGCAGGAAATGAGCTTTGGGAATAAAGAATTGTGTATATCATCGAGAACAGATATATCATCCAATGAAAAGATCTTTCCACTCTCAAGAGCTCATGATCCACAAAATCTTTTCTTTGTTGATGTTTTATGTGTGTCAAAAAAAACCCAAAACCCTATATATATTCTGTTCGTTTAAGAGCCAAACATAATCCCATTGACATTATTTGTGAAATTATATTTGGTCCTAAATTCTGATTTCAAAAAAGTCTAATTCACATGTGTTTAATGTTTTTTTTTTCCATTTCATTTTAATTTCAGGAAATGGAACACACCCTTACAATGTCTTAATGATTTTACTTGAATCTGATTAATTGGTTCATCAGCCATGTAAGCTAAATCATAATTACAGGGTATGGAGCTAAAGAATGCTTTCATGTCATCCAGCATTCCAAAAGCACTGGAAATGTCAGTTCTAGTCATATTTCGTCAAAAATGTAGCCTAAAGAGCATGATCCTCTTTTAATTTGTGGAATTAAACTTAGAAAATACAGATACCATCTTACTTAACAAAATCATGTTTATAATTGTAACACATTACAAGAGTGAAATTGAGATGCAAATAGAAATACCTTGCTGTATTTTTCCCCACCGCATTGCAATGGGTGTAAAGGCAGAGTGTAACTGTTTAATTTGATGAGGGCATAGGAGGTTAGGGAGGTCAAATTGATGGTGGGTGATTGCTACCTGCTCCCTACTCTGACATGGAATAGCTAGGAGACCACTATTTCTGTGCTCCCTATTATTATTATTAGTAACGTTTGTATAGCGCTACAGACGCACGCAGCGCTGAACATCCAACACAGAGAGAGATAGTCCCTGCTCAAAAGAGCTTACAATCTAAAAATAAGACAGACAGACAGACAAAAACAATTAAGGACAAGGGAAGTACTGGGTGAGAAGGAACAAGGGGAGGGCAAATTGAGTAGTGGTTAGGAGTCAAAAGCAGTGGTGAAAAGGTGCGTTTTTAGCATAGATTTGAAAACGGATGGAGATGGAGCTAGACGTATAGGCTCAGGAAGTCTATTCCAGGCATAAGGTGCAGCGAGGGAAAAGGAACGAAGTCTGGAGTTAGCAGTAGAGGAGAAGGGGGACGAGAGAGATTTGTCGAGTGAGCGGCGTTCACGGGGAGGAATGTAGGGAGAGATGAGAGTGGAGAGGTAATGGGGGGCTGCAGAATGGAAGCATTTAAAGGTCAGTAAGAGAAATTTGAACTGTATGCGGAAGCGGACAGGAAGCCAGTGAAGTGACTTGAGGAGTGGGTTAGTGTGGGTATAACGATTTTGGCGGAAAATAAGTTGTGCTGCAGAATTTTGGACAGACTGGAGAGGAGAGAGATGGCTGAGAGGAAGACCAGTGAGAAGTAAATTGCAATAATCCAAGCGAGAGGAAGGGGCGAATTTTGCTAATGAAACTACAGGTTTTGGTGATCTGTTGAATATGCTGTGATAAAGTCATATCCAGGATAGTTGGGTTAAGGCAGTTTCAGTCTGAAATACAAGTCCCAGAAGGCATTGCAGGCAAGGAGCCAGAGGGGGAGATGAAGAACCCGGACTGGACTCCTAGCTACAATCAGGGAAGACATGGGTGTAGGCTGGCAGGTTGTGTAGAGTGGCTGCCACTAGGTGGAAAGAGAGTTAGGAAACCCTGTGTGCAGGAGCTCATCATTGGTCTCATTAGTTTAATGCTTAACTCAGCTGGTTTGGGTGTGAGGAAGCTAATGAAAGGAGAATGGTTGGTTGTGGTAGCTGAAGCCAGGGATTGATTAGGCAGGTGGGAAGGAGTCCCAGGGTGGAGTTCAGTTCAGTTCAGGAGAGAGAAGCAGAAGGAGAGAAGGAGTTGCAGGCAGAAAACCCTTGGGCAAGGAGGTCCCTAAAGTACTGGTAGTTACAGGCTGAAAATCCTTGGGCAGGGAGGTCCCTAAAGTACTGAAGCAGGCTGAGATTCCTTGGGCGAGAGGAAGTCCCAAAAGTATTGAATTCACTGGGAAGCTGATGCAGGGGAAAACCCTTGGGTAGAAGGAGTCCCTAAAATATTGAACTCTCCTGAAGGTAAAGAGGATAGAAGGTAGAAAATGCTGCTTAGTGACTGAACTGTGATGATGAACTGAAAGAACTGTTTGTCTTGGAAATTGAATTACTGTTTACTGTGCACTGGATAAAGAGCCCAGACTGGAGCCTGTAAGCCTGTATTGAATCCTGGTATGTGCTATGCTGCTGTTGGAACTGTGTACTAGAAACCTGCATAGAATAAAAGTCCTTAAGATTGAAGTTACTGGTGGACATCTATTTCTTCATTGTGCCGGGAGCCTGTGGCTGAAGGAGATTGTTCTATCCTTGGCTGCACCTAGGGGCACCTGGTTACAATGCACAGAGAAGAAGAGAGAGGAATCAAAGATGACTCCAAGGTTACGAGCCGAGGAGACAGGGAGGATGTGAGAGCCATTAACAGAGATAGAGAAAGGGGGAAGAGGGTAGGTTGGTTTAGGAGGAAAAATGAGAAGTTCAGTTTTAGTTATGTTTAGTTTGAGATGGCGTTGAGACATCCAAGCAGCAATGTCAGACAAGCAGGATTAAATTTTGTCCTGGACTATGGTTGTGATTTCCCTACCTCAGTCTGTCACAGTTTTTCCCTACCTCCTCACCCCTGTCTCCCAATCTTCTTCCACCCCCTCCTAAATTTCTTAATCTCCCAGACTCCCTTCAACCCCCCCCCCCCCCCATTCTTCAGTGTCCCACCACTCCTCAATCTAGTGTGCTAGCCTCCCTCCTTCCTTTACTACAGTCTCTTTCCAACTGTCACTTTCCAATTGTTTCAGTCTCTCTGCACCCTTTCCAGCAAGATCCTCAGGTTTTCTCCTCCCTATCTTAAGGAAGACCTGCCACTCTGGCTCACAATTGATATCATGACTGCCACTGCTCCGGTGATGCCAAGTTTTCTAGTTTTAGGAAGAAGGATTTTTGGCCTTCTCAATTATATCCCAATGCAGTGTGGTATTTGTAGTCCCTGATTCCAGGCATTGATATTAGTGCTGCAGATCCCATAATGCTTCAGGATGGCATTGTCAGAAAAAAAAGGACTAAAACTCTGCTTCCTGGAACTGGGTAACTTGGCAGCCCTGTGGCTGCTAATGACTAGCCCCACCTTGCTTATGACCCCTCTACAGCCCAGTTCTACACCCTCTGAGGCACATGGTCTCATGGACCAGTGGCAGTTCCAATTCCTTTAGCCTGCAAGCCTCTGTGTTTTTAAAAGAGAAAGGATTGGTTGAGCACATGTGGTATATATTCCATTAATGTTTGTCAGTCACTGCCATGTGATGTGTTCAGTGCATGCACAGACATGCCACAGTGGACAACCAGACTCCCTCTATGTTACTATTTTGATATTACGTTTTATGTTATGTATTTGTTTCTTATGATAACTAGGATGAGGATTGTTATTTCCTTTGGATAAGTACTGCATTGTAGACGTTATTGTTTTTTGAAAAATTCAATAAAGATTTTTTTTTAAGCTATGTACATTATGGAATGTTATAATTAAATTTACAAGATCAATTTTGAGTCCACTACCAGTGAGCAAGTGCCCACATTGATAAGTACCTTTACAATCTAGACTCTATCCCTTGCAGAGGGGATGGAGTAAATAAACAAGATAAACCAGATAAGAAGCCTCAAGCTTACAGAAAAATACACTGGTGTCAAGTCAATATTTAGCAGTACTTTCACTGGGAATTTCTGCTTTCATTACCAGGGCCAGTTTAAGGTATGGGTCAGTAAGGTATTGGCTCACGATGTAAAAACTTAAAGGCACTAAAAGCCTGAATCACTGGCTCGTCTTTTGCAGTGGCAAGAACTTGCTTCTTCTCTCCTACAACTCTGCTGTTACATAGGCCAGGCCAGGCTGCCTCTGGCATTGTGGCAGGTTAGAAATGTGAGAATAGGGCTCAATAGAAACAGCAAGTCAAGAAGTGCCTGTTCTCAAGTTTCAAAACTGCTGCAATGCCAGCAGCAGCAGCACAGTTTGTGGAAGGGCAGAGTGAAGCAACCATAGGAACAGGCTACTGTTGCTGAGCATGGATTAATCTGGCCTGGGGAGGGGGTGTAGGCAGGTTGTTTGACGCAGAGACAGGGATTAGAAGGGTGTGATGCTGAACCTGGGACTGGGAGAAAGGGGCTGGGCCTTTGGATGGCATAGAATGTGGCTAATTTTGAGGCTGGATGGGGAAGATAATGATACTAAGACTTGGAGAAGGGGGTTGAGGCTGGAAGGGTGCCGATCCTGATACTGGGGCTGGAATGAGGCTGATGTTAGCAGATGCTGGGAGGTAGTAGAAGAGGCTGATGCTGACAAATGCTTGGGGAGTGAGAAGAAAGAGGAAGATAGATATTTTATGGGAGAAACAAGGACATATGCAGGGGAAGGTTTATAGGGAAGGGTAGAGTAATGGATACTGGGATAAGGAAGAGGAAAGATGAGGTCAATGAGTACTGATGAAGGAAGTAGATGAGCAGGTGCTAGGGAGGGGGCGAAAGAGGTATGAGGAGAAGGCAGGTACAATGGATGCTAGGGTAAAGACAGAGAAGTGCAGAAGGGAATTCTTTAGAGCCATTGGGGCTACATGAGAGCAGGGACTCAGACTTTGAAACTCTGGGAGTGGGAGAGAGATCAGAAAAAGACTCTGAGATTGATTATTGGAGGTGTAAGTGAGGACAGGGCTTGGGTGGAATTGTGAGTAAAGAATCAGTGGTTGGGTAGGATGGGAGAATAGGGACTTGAGGATTGCCTGGGGGATAGTGGTGGAAAGAAATTGAACAAGGATTAGGAGCACAAGGGAGATTAGGTGACTGGGTAAGTAGTATGAGTTGGGCTATGAGGCAATACAGAAAGGTAGGAAGGGGAGGATTTGGGAAGCATTTGAGATGGGCAGAGGGCCATGGAGAGGGTGAGAAATAAAGAAAATGGACAGGTCGTTGAAGGAGGTGAGAGATAGTGGAAATAGGGAAGGAGTCATGGGCAAGGGAACACCTTTGCAGTTGGTGGGGCCAAACAAAACATCTTTCATTCTTCACCCCCAAGCTCCCTAATTTCTGAAGCTTTGTGGGGCAAAATGTTGGACAGGTCATGTCTCCAGTAGTCTACCCATTTCACTGCTTATGAGGGAAACACAAGGTGAATGGGAGTCTGGATAGAGGGTAAGTCATAAGAAAAGAACAGATGAGTGACATGGAAAGAGCTTGACATGGAAAGAGCTTGGGTGGGTGAGGGGATGAGAGGTAGGTGAAGGTAGACTGAGGAGGGGATGAAAACAGTGGAAATGTGGACTACAAAGTTGGTGAAAGATGGGAGAAATAAGAGACTGGGAAGGAATAAGATATTGGTAGGAAATGAAAGCACTAGGGACAAAGAGTAGGAAATGGAAAGCAAGTAAATAAGTGGAAGGTGAAAAGAAGGAGGCTGAAGACTGGAGGTGAAGGAGGAATGAACTCTAGCTTTAGTAGATTAATTTAACTGAATTTGATTTACTGCTTATATTGCTAATATCATGGCAATTTACATTAATCATGGTTATAACACATGATCAGTCAAAAAGGAGAAAAAAGAAAGAGAAGGCATAGGTAGGACGGGAGGGTGGCTAGAATGGAGATAACATGAAAATAACATCCAAGGAAGTAAGTAAGAGGTTATCGCTCTTCAGTTTGGAAAAGCGAAGGCTGAGGGGGGATATAATTCAGGTCTACAAAATCCTGAGTATGTAGAATGAGTGAAAGTGGATCAATTCTTTACTCTTTCAAAAAGTACAAAGACTAGGGGGCATTCAATGAAGTTGCATGGAAATACGTTTAAAACAAATAAG
Organism: Microcaecilia unicolor; assembly: GCF_901765095.1. Lineage (NCBI taxonomy): Eukaryota > Metazoa > Chordata > Amphibia > Gymnophiona > Siphonopidae > Microcaecilia > Microcaecilia unicolor. Next base: position 297,192,846 of record NC_044032.1, read on the forward strand.
ATGAAATATTTTTTCACTCAATGAATAGATAAGCTCTGGAACTCTTTTCTGGAGAGTGTGGTAACAGCAGCTAGTGTATCTGTGTTTAAAAAAGGTTTGGACAAGTTCCTAGAAAAGTCTATAGTCTGCTATTGAGACAGACATGGAGAAACTTGTCCTGGGATTTCTGGCATGGAATGTTGCCATGATTTGGGTTTCTGCCACGTACTTGTGACCTGGCTTGGCCACTGTTGGAAACACGATACTGGGCTAGATGCACCATTGGTCTGACCCAGTATAGCTACTCTTATGTTCTTATGTGTGTATATGCAGCATGCAATCTAAATGCTATTCTGTAAATACACATTATGCAAGATAGTCACATATTTGCAAGAGGGTATACACAGGGGTGGAACATAGACACGGTTCCCACTCATGAGTGTAACTTGCAAAATAATATGTTAGGTGCGTTCCTGCTGCATGTAGATGCACTGATACCAGGTTATTCTAGTTTTCCATAATGGAACCTAGGAGTATAATAGGCTCCTACCACACAGCTTCAGGGTGCCTAAATGGAGATTTTCAGTTATAGAATTGCTGTATACCACCTTAATTAATTAATTATTTATTTCAAACTTTTGCTATACTGCTGCAAGGCCTACACATAGGCATCTGAGCGGTTTACATAAGAATGTAATAAGAGCGGTTTACAAAATACACTAACAGCGGTTTACAAAAATACAGCAATGCAGGGGAAAATAAATCATCAATCAGGCAGTGCTAGGGAGCAAAAGAGAGAAGAAGTGATCCAGAAGGGAAGAGGGTGTTAGCAGCAAGGAGGGACATGGGGTATCCACTGTAGGAAGAGCAGAGGAGTAGCCTAGTGGTTAGTGCAATGGACCTTTAAACCAAAGAACACAGATTCAAACCCCACTATAACCTTTTTTGTGTTTGTTTGTTTGTTTTTTGTAAGTATAATCCCTCCAGGTCCTGAAAAATACCAACTGTACCTGAATATACCCAACTTCAATAGTCTTCAGACTTGCAGATATCTTATATATTTAGGCATAATGTTTCTGTTTTTGGAAGGCTCAAAACTATTTTTTAAAAAGTTGAAATGGAATTTGAACCTGGTTTATAGTTGAAGAGCAAAGAATTAATAAGTATAATAAAAAACCAAATTCTTGCTCCAGATACTAATGACAGAGGTCTGCTGGCTTATATCAATTAAAAAAAAGGGAACCTCAACTGCCTAGGAAGCCTACAAAGATGACATTCCACTACTAGCTTTTATCATTGGTTCCAAGAGACACTCAGAAAAAAAGCCAGAATACAAAACAACTCCATCAAAAGGAGAAAAAACTATTGTAGCCAAAAAATAAAGAAGTCTCTTATCAAACGAGAGCACAAGCAGAACTCTATTCAATTAGTATCATTAGTTCAATAACTGAAATACTTTAACATACTGTGCACAGTAAAAGATAAATAGCACTGAATACATCAGAACACGGTGATCTAACAATCAAAAATCAAAAATATCAAACCAGTCCTTTTCTAAAAGTATTCCAACTATAGCACAGATCAATCCCCCCGGTTTGATATTTTTGATTTTCCATTGTTTGATCACCGTGTTCTGATGTATTCAGTGCTATTTATCTTTTACTGTGCACAGTATGTTAAAGTATTTCAGTTATTGAACTAATGATACTAATTGAATAGAGTTCTGCTTGTGCTCTCGTTTGATAAGAGACTTCTTTATTTTTTGGCTACAATAGTTTTTTCTCCTTTTGATGGAGTTGTTTTCTATTGTGGCTTTTTTTCTGAGTGTCTCTTGGAACCAGTGATAAAAGCCAATAGCGGAATGTCATCTTTGTAGGGATCACTATTTACATCCCATTTTCCAAAACTCTTGTGATATCATTAACAAAGTCAGATTAGGTATCACATTAACTGAATCTTGGACTTCTAATTTTAAATTATCATCTGACTATTTTCACAGATTTTCGAATTGATAATATAACCTATCCTCTTGTATCCTCAATGAGAATCTTAGTGGTAAAGTCTCACGCGTTAACCGGGTGGTAATCATCAGCATGCGTACAATGCTGATTACCACCCGGTTAGCACCATGCAGCAGAAAATTTCCAGGGTGTGTAGTGGGCGCACATAAAAAATGAAATTACTGCCCGGGCCATGCAGTAGCCAGGCGGTAATTCAAGGCTGATGCACTTAGGATGCACATATGCGCCTATGTGGCTTAGTAAAAGGGGCCCCTAGAGATCCGTGCCAAACTCCAGGCGTATTCTATAACAGTGCGTGTAACTTAATTGGCTTAACAAGCTAATCACCATTGAAACAGTACTTAACTAGCAATACTAAGTACTAATTGGTAATAAATAGAATTTTCATGTACAACTCACTAAGCATATTCTGTAATGAACTGTGCCTAAATTCTAATGTGCAGTTCAAAAGAGGCATGGCTATGGGCAGGGAAATGTGCATTTCGTGGGCATTCCAAAATTTACACGCATAGTTATAGAATATGGCCCAGTGTGTGTAAATCTATGCGCAGATATTTATGCCACATTTTCATTGGTGTAAATGGAGGTACATAGTTTTAGGCGCTGAGATATCAACTAAGCATGTTCTATATTCCACACCTAAATCTAGGCACCGCTTATAGAATACACTTAGGCCGAAATGTTTTCTGTATGGAGTTTTTAGTCGCCTTATATAGAATCTGGCCCTTTGTCTGTATTCCTTCAGAGGCTCCAAAGAACAGCCACTATCATTTAATGCTGCCTTGATTCATTTGCAAAGCAATAGTACACTTAAATCATTTTAGATTTATACCCTGGATGAATTGTCTGAAAAATGTTACTCTTTGGCCTTCAATTTCACTCTTTGGGATGGTTCACCCTTGGCTTGATTTTGTGCATTTTTTACTTGTACTTTTTTTTTTTTTTTATGGTCCAAAAAGATAGACACACTAAGCACAACGTTATCTAGGAAATAGTCATTTTCAAAGAAAACGTAGACGTCTTTCTGGTTTGAAAATGGTTGTTTTTCAGTACTTGATTTTTGGACATTTTCAGCAAACCATCCAAAGTCAGATTTAGATGTCATATTGAAAAAGCCCCTCTTTGGGACTTTTCACATAGGTGCCTAGTTATAAAATTACCCCCCCCCCCCATGGCCTATTCCAAGGAAGTTCAGTTATTTTTAAGTTGCCCATCTAGACTTGACTCAAAGCCTTCTAAGGACCCTCAACATCAGCACATAGTCAGTAATACCAAAATAGAAAATAGGTCATTTTATGGCTGAGGTAAGAATGGCCTTAGCATGTAGGATAAACCCACATAAGGGCACAGAATGGCCACTTTTTACTGCAGCTTAATAAAAGGACCCTCACGTTTCCTCTGTTTTAGCTCTTATCCAGAGGAATATCTGATATGTTTGCTGTAGTTTTACCCTATTTCTCCCTTCCCCCATTCAATAGAGCTATTCAGCCCTCTCATTCACCAGCAAGGGGATGATCAGAAGCAAACAGCGGCGCTGGAGGCTGTTAGCTCCATACTAGCGCCGGCGATTGCTACTGCCCCATGATCAGAGCCCTCGAGTGCATGAAACAACGCGCTCGAGAGCTGTGAATGCAACTAGCATGCAAATGCATGCTAAACAGGGCTAAACATATTCATCTCCAATGATCAGCAGCCAGCGCACCAAAGATTGGGTCACTGGCCGTGGCAAACCCTACACCAGCTCCAAGCTGGCATTAGGGTTTGCAGATCATTGGGGAGGAATGGTGAGCCCTGTCCAGCATGCATTTGCATGCTGGCAGGCCCCCATTCCCCCCAACAGCAAACCTGCCAGCGACAGGGGGCTGGAGGTCCAGTGAACCTCCGGTCCCCCCGAAGATCCCCCCCCCAGGTTCAGGGAGGGCTGGAGATCCGAGGAGTCACCAGCCCCCCCTAATTCCCCTCAACAAACAGTCCCTGGTGGCCTAGTAGGCGACCAACCAACCCCCCTTCTCCAGCTACAGGGGGACTGGAGGAGGGAGGGTAGCCTGCCACCCTCCTCTTCCTGCAATGCTGCAATATGGCAGTGCCCAGCCCTGCCCAGTGTATCCTAGGAGGCACTGGGTGGGGCTATACACCATATAAGTGAGAAACTCCCTCATATGGTGTGTAGCCCCACCCAGCACATCCCAGGATACACTGGGCAGGGCTGGGCGCTGCCATTTTGTGGCATCGCAGGAAGAGGAGGGTGGAAGGCTACCATCCCTCCTCCAGCCCACAAGGTAAGGGGTAGGGGGGATTGGACCACCAGGGACCCTTTGCTGGGGGACTAGGGGAGGCTGGAGACCCACCAGATCTCCAGCCCTCCCTGAACCTGGGGGGGGGGGGGATCATCGGGGGGACCAGAGATCCACCGGACCTCCAGCCCCCATTGCTCGGGGCAGGGGTAGTTGGGGCCTGGTGGTCCCATGGACCTCCAGCCCCTGTGTTTGACAGGTTTGGGCTTTTTACAGCCCAGACCTGTCAAACAAGTGCGGGAGGATTGTGCTGAGCACAATTCTCCCTCACTTCTACCCCATGATCAGAGATAATTGCATGCTTAAATTTGCATGCAACTATCTCTGATCATTAGTGTGGTAAAGCCCCGTGCTGTTCCAGTGCTATCTTAGAGCACTGTTTGGAACAGAGCGGGGGTTTTTGATCATCTGCTTGCAAATGCTCTTTTAAATGCTGATTAATTACAGTGCCTTCAACAGTGGACTTTTAATAGTGGGAAGGGAAGCAAACCAGTGCAGGACATGTTTTTCAGCTTGTTTTGTCAAAGCTGGTGGGCATAAATAGAAAATATTACAAATGGGGAGGGGGAAGGGAAATTCCAATGGCATGAATCTTTTTCCTGTTATCAGTAACAATCTGGTTAACAAGCATATTCTCTGGGATAATGAAAATAATTGCCAAGCACATCAAGAGCTCAGCTCACCAGTTGCAACAAGTATATGATAGCACCTGGGTGAAATTCAGGGACACTCCTTAGGCAGCGCCCTCTTTTCAGCTTGCTTTTGATCTCTGTGTAGGAAAAAAGTAAAAGGTGTAATAAATAAAATGGTTCAGCACATATTATTTTCCAAAATAGCTATTGCAGCATGCCTAGTTTCCTTCCTGTCTTAGATGTGGAAACTGATCTATTTTCTCACACTCTGATGTTCCTGTGTGAGAATGAGGGGTGGCATTAGTTTATGCGGACACCTGCAGTATCACAGTGTCCAGTTCTTTATATATTTTAATACGTAATTTCTTCATATAAAGAGAGAGAGAAAAAAAATGGTTCATAAGAGCCAATATTGCAAAACAATTGGGGATGCTAAACTGAACAGAAATGACATCTTCTTGACACAAGGTCCCAGTATTTAGACTGCGGAAGATAGCTGGGCTGTCTCCTGCGGTCAGTGCTGAACCCAGATATTCAATGGTATGCCGTTTCCAGTGACTGGCATTAAATATCCAGTTTAAATTTGGCCAATCCCAACTTAATGGACCAAGCCGATTTTCAGTGCAAGCTGGTCAAGTCGGAGCTGGCCAAAGTTATTCCACCTATTGTGGCTCACTGGCTAATTGGTGGATAGCCTGTTATATTGCGCAATATAACTGACCATCTTTCAGCTGCTATTCAGCAAGATTCGGCACTGGATAGCCGGTTAAGTGCCGTTTGGGTGGTCAAACCATTTAAAATATCGGGCAGAAGGAGTTTGCTCAGTGCTGGGGATGTTCAAGCATCTTCTGTTGAAAAACATAGTGTTAAGCACTATTCTATAAAGGGGAGAAGTTAGGCATAAAGAACAGCGATTAACACTGAGAATCACAACTACATTTAGGCATGACCATTTACACTAATGAAACCTTTGAGTAAATTCCCACACCTAAATTAGCCGTGGATGCCCATAATTTTATAATAACGCAATGATCTGCCCACAGCCGCACCCCTTTTTGGATCCTGTGTCTAAATTTACACACATAAATGTTACTTAAATCTAATTAGCACTTGTTAAGATTGCAATTACCAGTGCTAATTGGCTTGTTGTTCAATTAAATTGTGCACTTACATTTGGGACATTTCAGAATTTCCACAATGAATATTTATGAGATCTATTTGCACACAATGGAAATAGGGAAAGGGACTTGATATACTGCTTTTCTGTGGTTTGTGCACCTACATTCAAAGCAGTTTATGTGGAGGGGCATAATCGAATGAAAACGTCTATCTCCATGGGCGTTTATCTCCGTGAACAGGTCCATGAAGGGGCGGACCGAACCGTATTTTCGAAAAAAATAGACGTCCATGTTTTATTCGACAATTTGTGAGCTGGGCGTTTTTGCTTTTCAGCGATAATGGAAAATGAAAGCGCCTGGCTCAAAAACGAATAAATCCAAGGCATTTGTTCGTGGGAGGGGCCAGGATTCGTAGTGCACTGGTCCCCCTCACATGCCAGGACACCAACCGGGCACCCTAGGGGGCACTTTTACAAAAAAAAAAAAAAAAAGGTAAAAGAGCTCCCAGGTGCATAGCACCCTTCCCTTGTGTGTTGAGCCCCCCAAATCCTCCTCAAAACCCACTGCCCACAAGTCTACACCATTACTATAGTCCTAAGGGGCGAAGGGGGGCACCTACATGTGGGTACAGTGGGTTTGGGGGGGGGGGGGTTGGATGACTAAGCATTAAGCAGCACAATTGTAACAGGTAGGGGGGGATGGGTCTGGGTCTACCTGCCTGAAGTCCACTGCACCCCCTAACAACTGCTCCAGGGACCTGCATACTGCTGTCAGGGAGGTGGGTATGACATTTGAGGGTGAAAATAAAAAGTTGTGAAACATCATTTTTTGTGGTGGGAGGGGGTTAGTGACCACTGGGGGAGTCAGGGGAGGTCATCCCCGATTCCCTCTGTTGGTAATCTGGTCATTTAGGGCACTTTTTGGGGCCTTATTCGTGAAAAAACAGGGTCCAGGAAAAGTGCTCTAAATTCTAGCTACAAATGCATACTTTTTTTCCATTATCGGCGAAAGGCGCCCATCTCTGTTCGGGTGATAACCATGCCCCAGTCCCGCCTTCACTACGCCTCCGTCAACTTTGTACGCTTCCGCGATGGAGTGCAGTTGAAAACGTCCAAGTTCGGCTTTCGATTATACCGTGTTATTCGTTTTTGTGAGATAAATGTCCATCTCCTGATTTAGGTCGGAACTTGGGCGTTTTTCTCGTTTGATTATAAGCAGGATAGTATATACACATACTTATTTTGTACCTGAGGCAATGGAGGGTTAAATGACTTGCTCAGAATCACAAGGAGCTACAGTGGGACTTGAACCCAATTCCCCAGGATCAAAGTCTGCTGCACTAACCACTAGGCTACTCCTCCATATACATTCATATATATTCTTTGTGGAAATTCTGAAAACCAGGCTGGGTTGTGGACCTCGAGGACTGGAGTTTCGGTCCCCTGCTCTATTGAATAGATTCCTACTGTGCACCTTTGGGGTTGCTAAATGGAGGCACCCAGTTATAGAACTGTCCTCATAGTTTATAAAGTATAGGTGTAAACACATACTTTCCCCCTAATTGTGTAAAATTTGCCCAAAATTGCATGCACAATTTAATTAACCAAGTTAATTTGTGCCAATAATTGACTTTTAAACAAGAAATGATTGGAACTAATTAAATTTAATTGAACTTTACACTTGTAAATGTAGCTGCGGAATATGCATCTAAAATTTCTGCACGCTTTGAAAAAGGAGGCATGGGAATGCGAGAGTCATGGGTGGAATGGGGGAGCTACTAAAAGAGATATTTGCCTAATGTAGGCATGTATATTTGTACCACATTTCAGTTGGTGAAAATGGCCAAACCTAAAGTTAGGTGCGATTTCTGGGCATAAACGCTATTCTATAAACTGTACCTAACTTTAAGCACAGATTATAGAATAGCCCTTTTTTCGGCACCAGGTTTTTTGGGTTTTTTTTGTGCTATATACAGAATCTAGGCTTTATGTGTAAATATTTTCACTTGCTCCTGAACAGGCATAAATGTTGCAGTATCAATCTAGGTGTGATTTCTGTTGCTTTGGTCCAAGTATTTTGTAAAGACACAGAGGTGCCTATGGGGCTCATTTTCAAAGCACTTAGACTTACAAAGTTCCATAGATTACTTTACTATGTAACTTTATAAGTCTAAGTGCTTTAAAAATGTGCCTCTACGTCTTCATAAATTAGGCTTGAAATCATGGGCGTAGACTGGGGGGGGGGGGCGAGGGGGGCAATGCCCCCCCAAACGACGAAGACGACGAAAACAACTTAATCTTCTTTCCCGCAGTGGCGAACGGGCAAGTGTAAAAACAGCAAGCAAGCGCAGCCAGGCTCAAGTACTCCGTCCTTTGCTTTCTGAATCCTGACCTCTCAGCGTCCCGCCTTCCTCTGATGTCATTTCCTTTCGGGCGGGACGCTGAGAGGTCAGGATTCAGAAAGCGAAGGACGGAGTACTTGAGCCTGGCTGCGCTTGCTTGCTGTTTTTACACTTGTCCGTTCGCCGCTGCTAGAGAAGAGAAGCATTTATTTAAAAGTAGATGGGGTGGGGGGTGGGGGGTGGAGAGGAGAGCTGCCGTATTGGTGCGGGTGAGAGAGAAGGAAGCTGGTCGATGGATGGAGTATTTGAGAGAGAGGGAGCTGCTGGATTGCAAGTGCTGGTGGGGAGGCTTGAGAGAGAGGAGAGTTATTGGAATGGGGGGGGGGGGGGGTGTTTGAGAGAGGGAGCCACTGAATCACAGGGGCAGGAGGGGTTAAGAGAGGGGGAACTGCTGGATCACACAGGCTGGGAGTGATTGAGATAGGGGGAGCTGCTGGATTACAGGCACCTGGGGGGTTGAGAGAGGAGAACTGTCGAATTGGAGGGGGTCAGAGAGAGGGAAGCTGCCAGATCAGTAGGGGGGAGGGTGAAAGGGGAGAAGCTGTTGGACTAGGGAGGTTGAATGAGCTGAATCACAAGGCTGGGGGGGGGGGGGGGGTTGAGAGAGAGAAGGCCTGCAGAATCAGGAGGTGAGAGGGAGAAGGATGAGCTGCTGGACAATTGGAGGACAGTTGAGAGAGAGGCCAGCTGCCAAACTGCAGAGGAGGGGATGCTTGAAAGAGAGGGAACTGCAAATTAAGCATACATATCATTTGCGAATAGAGAAACTAAATGATCAGACAACAAAGGTAGAAAAAAGTATTTTATTCAGAATTTATTAACTGAAATATGTCAGCTTTTTGAAATGTGCATCTGTGATATTTTGTCTGTAAATTTCAATTCCTTCCTCCATATTAGCATATTCATTTGCATATGTATATATGCAAATGAATATGCTAATATGCTCCGCCCCATCCTTTGCCCCCCCAAATGAAACAGTCAAACTACGCCTATGCTTGAAATGGGTGTTCAGATAAACCAGTCCTTTACTGTGTATTGTACTTCTGATAGAGATTTACTAGTCACACAGCACATTCTGGGTCTCTGTCTCTTCCTATGGCCTTTGTTCTGTAAATTCACAAATGGAGCTAATTGTTTTATTTGCCTGATATTTAGCACCTGTTGCTAATAAGTGTCACAGTTGTGCAGTGGGAGATGTCTGTCCCCTTACCTGGAATTTCTGTTGATTCTAAAGGGATTTTCTCCTGTGCTCCAAGCCTGTTGATTGATCCTATTTACTCTGGTGGAGGCACAATTTATCTGAGGTGGTTTTGTTGCTCCCATTTGTTTTCTCTCTCTTTCTCCAAGGATATGTATTCATTTTGAAATGCAATAAAAACACAATTCAATAAGCTGTATCAGTTCATTATGTAATAAAATGCATGAAATCTACTAGTTGAATTTTTTTCCTTTAATATTTCATTTTGTTTTCTATTAAAACATAGGGGGGAAATGATTAGGGATCTTTTTCATTCTTTCCAACCCAAATAAAGTTGGAAAGAATTATACAAAAGTCTTGAAGAACATTCTAGACTTTGTTCATTTGTCTGTCTATCTGGGGGCAATATAGCTCTCCAGAAATGTAACAGAATGAGATTAAACTTGGCACGAGGAAAAAAAAACAGTAAAACAGCACAACAGCTGCCTTATCTTCAAAATACAATATGGTAAAATTGGGGGACAAGACATTTTTCAGATATGTTAGTAATAGGAGGAAGTGCATTACTTTCAGGCTTATTTTCGAAAGAGAAGGGTGCCCATCTTTCGACACAAATCGGGAGATGGGCATCCTTCTCTCAGGGTCGCCCACATTGACATAATCAAAAGCCGATTTGGGGCGCACTCAACTGCTTTCCGTTGCGGGGACGACCAAAGTTCATGGGGTGTGTTGGCAGCATAGCGAAGGCGGGACTGGGGCGTGCCTAACACATGGGCGTCCTCGGCCGATAATGGAAAAAAGAAGGGCGACCCTGACGAGCACTTGGCCGACTTTAATTGGTCCATTTTTTCTTGCGACCAACATAGTAGATGACGGCAGAAAAAGACCTGCACGGTCCATCCAGTCTGCCCAACAAGACAAACTCATATGTGCTACTTTCTGTGTATACCCTACCTTGATTTGTACCTGTCCTCTTCAGGGCACAGGCCGTATAAGTCTGCCCAGTACTATCCCCGCCTCCCAACCACCAGCCTCGCCTCCCACCACCGGCTCTGGCACAGACCGTATAAGTCTGCCCTGCACTATCCCCGCCTCCCAACCACCAGCCCTGCCTCCCACCACCGGCTCTGGCACAGACCGTATAAGTCTGCCCAGCACTATCCCCACCTTCCAACCACCTTCCCCGCCTCCCACCACCGGCTCTGCCACCCAATCTCGGCTAAGCTCCTGAGGATCCATTCCCTCTGAACAGGATTCCTTTATGTTTATCCCACGCATGTTTGAATTCTGTTACCGTTTTCATTTCCACCACCTCCCGCAGGAGGGCATTCCAAGCATCCACCACTCTCTCTGTGAAAAAATACTTCCATTTTTCTTGAGTCTGCCCCCCTTCAATCTCATTTCATGTCCTCTCATTCTACCGCCTTCGCATCTCCGGAAAAGGTTCATTTGCGGATTAATACCTTTCAAATATTTGAACATCTGTATCATATCACCCCTGTTTCTCCTTTCCTCCAGAGTATACATGTTTAGGTCAGCAAGTCTCTCCTCATACCTCTTGTAACGCAAATCCTATACTATTCTCATAGCTTTTCTTTGCACCGCTTCAATTCTTTTTACATCCTTAGTAAGATGCGGCCTCCAAAACTGAACCCAATACTCCAGGTGGGGCCTCACCAACGACTTATACAGGGCCATCAACAACCTTCTAGCTAAGGCCACTGCCTTGTCACACTGTTTCGTCACCTTCAAATCCTCAGATACTATCACCTCAAGATCCCTCTCCCCGTCCGTACCTATCAGACTCTCACCGCCTAACACATACGTCTCCCGTGGATTTCTATTCCCTAAGTGCATCACTTTGCATTTCTTCGCATTGAATTTTAATTACCAAACCTTAGACCATTCTTCTAGCTTCCTCAGATCCTTTTTCATGTTTTCCACTCCCTCCCGGGTGTCCACTCTGTTACAGATCTTAGTATCATCCACAAATAGGCAAACTTTACCTTCTAACCCTTCGGCAATGTCACTCACAAATATATTGAACAGAATCGGCCCCAACACTGATCCTTGAGGCACTCCACTGCTCACCTTTCCCTCCTCCGAGCGAATTCCATTAACCACCACCCTCTGGCATCTGTCCGTCAACCAGTTCCTAATCCAGTTCACCACTTTGGATCCTATCTTCAGCCCATCCAGTTTATTTAAGAGTCTCCTGTGGGGAACCATGTCAAAAGCTTTGCTGAAATCTAAGTAGATTACGTCTATAGCTCGTCCCTGATTCAATGCTCCTGTCACCCAATCAAAGAGTTCAATGAGATTCGTTTGGCACGATTTCCCTTTGGTAAAACCATGTTGTCTCGGATCTTGCAACTTATTGGCTTCCATGAAATTCACTATCCTTTCCTTCAGCATTGCTTCCATTACTTTTCCAATAACCGAAGTGAGGCTTACTGGCCTGTAGTTTCCAGCGTCTTCCCTATCACCACTTTTGTGAAGAGGGACTACCTCCGCTGTTCTCCAATCCCTCGGAACCTCTCCCGTCTGCAAGGATATATTAAACAAATCTTTAAGAGAGCTACCAGGTACTTCTTAGCCAGGATCAGGTGACCCTCAGGGGGAGGAATGCTGGCTTCGGCCTAACCCCTGGTAAGCCTTTTCTTGGTTGAGAGGTGCCCAGCTCTCCCACCGGTTGCCTTCTCAGGTGCCGTGGAGGACTTGCAGCTCATCTGCATATCCTCGGAGCCTTCGCCAGAGTGACTCCCAGGTCCGTTCCGATCCACTCGGGGCCTCTGCTCAAGGTGCACAGTGCTCCTACCAGGTGCTGTGGAGGACTTGCAGCGTTCTGCATATCCTCACAGCTGCATCCGGGGTGACTCCCAAATCCACCCCGACCTTCCCAGGGCCTTCGCCACAGTTACCCAGGGCTTTCGCTCCACCTACCCAGAGCTACCAGGTACTTCTTAGCCAGGATCAGGTGACCCTCAGGGGGAGGAATGCTGGCTTCGGCCTAACCCCTGGTAAGCCTTTTCTTGGTTGAGAGGTGCCCAGCTCTCCCACCGGTTGCCTTCTCAGGTGCCGTGGAGGACTTGCAGCTCATCTGCATATCCTCGGAGCCTTCGCCAGAGTGACTCCCAGGTCCGTTCCGATCCACTCGGGGCCTCTGCTCAAGGTGCACAGTGCTCCTACCAGGTGCTGTGGAGGACTTGCAGCGTTCTGCATATCCTCACAGCTGCATCCGGGGTGACTCCCAAATCCACCCCGACCTTCCCAGGGCCTTCGCCACAGTTACCCAGGGCTTTCGCTCCACCTACCCAGAGCTACCAGGTACTTCTTAGCCAGGATCAGGTGACCCTCAGGGGGAGGAATGCTGGCTTCGGCCTAACCCCTGGTAAGCCTTTTCTTGGTTGAGAGGTGCCCAGCTCTCCCACCGGTTGCCTTCTCAGGTGCCGTGGAGGACTTGCAGCTCATCTGCATATCCTCGGAGCCTTCGCCAGAGTGACTCCCAGGTCCGTTCCGATCCACTCGGGGCCTCTGCTCAAGGTGCACAGTGCTCCTACCAGGTGCTGTGGAGGACTTGCAGCGTTCTGCATATCCTCACAGCTGCATCCGGGGTGACTCCCAAATCCACCCCGACCTTCCCAGGGCCTTCGCCACAGTTACCCAGGGCTTTCGCTCCACCTACCCAGAGCTACCAGGTACTTCTTAGCCAGGATCAGGTGACCCTCAGGGGGAGGAATGCTGGCTTCGGCCTAACCCCTGGTAAGCCTTTTCTTGGTTGAGAGGTGCCCAGCTCTCCCACCGGTTGCCTTCTCAGGTGCCGTGGAGGACTTGCAGCTCATCTGCATATCCTCGGAGCCTTCGCCAGAGTGACTCCCAGGTCCGTTCCGATCCACTCGGGGCCTCTGCTCAAGGTGCACAGTGCTCCTACCAGGTGCTGTGGAGGACTTGCAGCGTTCTGCATATCCTCACAGCTGCATCCGGGGTGACTCCCAAATCCACCCCGACCTTCCCAGGGCCTTCGCCACAGTTACCCAGGGCTTTCGCTCCACCTACCCAGAGCTACCAGGTACTTCTTAGCCAGGATCAGGTGACCCTCAGGGGGAGGAATGCTGGCTTCGGCCTAACCCCTGGTAAGCCTTTTCTTGGTTGAGAGGTGCCCAGCTCTCCCACCGGTTGCCTTCTCAGGTGCCGTGGAGGACTTGCAGCTCATCTGCATATCCTCGGAGCCTTCGCCAGAGTGACTCCCAGGTCCGTTCCGATCCACTCGGGGCCTCTGCTCAAGGTGCACAGTGCTCCTACCAGGTGCTGTGGAGGACTTGCAGCGTTCTGCATATCCTCACAGCTGCATCCGGGGTGACTCCCAAATCCACCCCGACCTTCCCAGGGCCTTCGCCACAGTTACCCAGGGCTTTCGCTCCACCTACCCAGAGCTACCAGGTACTTCTTAGCCAGGATCAGGTGACCCTCAGGGGGAGGAATGCTGGCTTCGGCCTAACCCCTGGTAAGCTTTTTCTTGGTTGAGAGGTGCCCAGCTCTCCCACCGGTTGCCTTCTCAGGTGCCGTGGAGGACTTGCAGCTCATCTGCATATCCTCGGAGCCTTCGCCAGAGTGACTCCCAGGTCCGTTCCGATCCACTCGGGGCCTCTGCTCAAGGTGCACAGTGCTCCTACCAGGTGCTGTGGAGGACTTGCAGCGTTCTGCATATCCTCACAGCTGCATCCGGGGTGACTCCCAAATCCACCCCGACCTTCCCAGGGCCTTCGCCACAGTTACCCAGGGCTTTCGCTCCACCTACCCAGAGCTACCAGGTACTTCTTAGCCAGGATCAGGTGACCCTCAGGGGGAGGAATGCTGGCTTCGGCCTAACCCCTGGTAAGCTTTTTCTTGGTTGAGAGGTGCCCAGCTCTCCCACCGGTTGCCTTCTCAGGTGCCGTGGAGGACTTGCAGCTCATCTGCATATCCTCGGAGCCTTCGCCAGAGTGACTCCCAGGTCCGTTCCGATCCACTCGGGGCCTCTGCTCAAGGTGCACAGTGCTCCTACCAGGTGCTGTGGAGGACTTGCAGCGTTCTGCATATCCTCACAGCTGCATCCGGGGTGACTCCCAAATCCACCCCGACCTTCCCAGGGCCTTCGCCACAGTTACCCAGGGCTTTCGCTCCACCTACCCAGAGCTACCAGGTACTTCTTAGCCAGGATCAGGTGACCCTCAGGGGGAGGAATGCTGGCTTCGGCCTAACCCCTGGTAAGCTTTTTCTTGGTTGAGAGGTGCCCAGCTCTCCCACCGGTTGCCTTCTCAGGTGCCGTGGAGGACTTGCAGCTCATCTGCATATCCTCGGAGCCTTCGCCAGAGTGACTCCCAGGTCCGTTCCGATCCACTCGGGGCCTCTGCTCAAGGTGCACAGTGCTCCTACCAGGTGCTGTGGAGGACTTGCAGCGTTCTGCATATCCTCACAGCTGCATCCGGGGTGACTCCCAAATCCACCCCGACCTTCCCAGGGCCTTCGCCACAGTTACCCAGGGCTTTCGCTCCACCTACCCAGAGCTACCAGGTACTTCTTAGCCAGGATCAGGTGACCCTCAGGGGGAGGAATGCTGGCTTCGGCCTAACCCCTGGTAAGCTTTTTCTTGGTTGAGAGGTGCCCAGCTCTCCCACCGGTTGCCTTCTCAGGTGCCGTGGAGGACTTGCAGCTCATCTGCATATCCTCGGAGCCTTCGCCAGAGTGACTCCCAGGTCCGTTCCGATCCACTCGGGGCCTCTGCTCAAGGTGCCGCGCGCCTAACGGCGCGCGAAAGCTTTCCTTCTAATAAGTTCTGGGAGAAGAGGATATTTCTCTGGTAAGTGAACAAATTTTGCTTGTGCTTTCGGAATTTGAAGATTGGGGTTTAAAGGAGGAACTGTAAGTTAGTGATAGGCTGATATCCTTAATACTTTAGCAAGTTTTAAATTACGGAAAAAACTCAAAAAACACTAAGATGGAGTCAGCAGTCCAGCAGCGAGAGGGGTGCTATCCAGTCTTTTGCATTGAGTGTCACATGTATGATTATCTCCCAATTGGTGAGGTGTCATATGTGTGTGCCCGATGCAAAGAGCTCCTAGCTCTCAGAGAACGTGTCCGTTCCCTTGAGGCTAGAGTAGCAGACTTGATGGAGCTGAGGGAGACAGAGAGGTACATAGAGGAGACCTACAGGGATGTTGTAGAGAAGTCCCACCTCCAGTCAGGTAGCCCCTGTGCTACCTTGGAGGAGGGAGGTCTCCTAGAAGGAGAGCATCACCCTGGTGAAGTAGGAAGTACTCCTGTAGCCAGGACCTGCCCACCAGGGGATGTATTATCCTTTCGCACCGAGGATATATCTCCAAATGTTGCCCGGGAGGGAAAGGTTAGGACAGCTGTTGTACTTGGTGATTCGATCATTAGGCATATAGATAGCTGGGTGGCTGGTGGACGTGAGGATCGCCTGGTGACTTGCCTGCCTGGTGCGAAGGTGGCGGACCTCACGTGTCACCTAGATAGGATTCTAGATAGTGCTGGGGAGGAGTCCGCTGTCTCGGTACATGTGGGTACCAATGACATAGGAAAATGTGGGAGAGAGGTTCTGGAAGCAAAATTTAGGCTCTTAGGTAGAAAGCTGAAATCCAGATCCTCCAGGGTAGCATTTTCTGAAATGCTACCTGTGCCACGCGCAGGGCCCAAGAGACAGGCAGAGCTCCAGAGTCTCAATGCGTGGATGAGACGATGGTGCAGGGAGGAGGGCTTTAGATTTGTTAGGAACTGGGCAACATTCTGGGGAAGGGGGAGCCTATTCCGAAAGGATGGGCTCCATCTTAACCAGAGTGGGACCAGGCTGCTGGCATCGGCGTTTAAGAAGGAGATAGAGCAGCTTTTAAACTAGAAATGGGGGGAAGGCCGACAGTCGCTCAAAAGAGCATGGTTCGGGATAAGGTATCTTTCAAAGATATCACCATAACAGGGAAGATAGAGTATCCTGATAGTGAGGTTGCAAAAGAGATTGTAGTAGATCGGGTATCTTTAAATAACAATAAAAATCAGACAAAAGATTGCCAATTAATACTGTCAAGTACTAAGCATGATGTACTTAGGAACAACAAACATAGTTTGAAATGTCTATATGCGAATGCCAGGAGCCTAAGAAATAAGATGGGGGAGTTAGAATATATTGCACTAAATGAAAAATTAGATATAATAGGCATCTCTGAGACCTGGTGGAAGGAGGATAACCAGTGGGACACTGTCATACCGGGGTACAAATTATATCGTAGTGATAGGGTGAATCGGATTGGTGGAGGGGTAGCATTGTATATTAACGAGAGCCTTGAATCAAATAGATTGAAAATTCTGCAGGAAGCAAAACACTCCTTGGAATCACTGTGGATTGAAATTCCATGTGCAAAGGGGAAAAGGATAGTGATAGGAGTGTACTACCGTCCGCCTGGCCAGGACGAACAGACGGATGCGGAAATGTTAAAGGAAATCAGGGACGCAAACAAACTGGGCAACACAATAATAATGGGGGATTTCAATTACCCGCATATAGACTGGGGTAATGTAACATCTGTACACGCAAGGGACATAAGATTTCTTGATGAAATCAAGGACAGCTTCATGGAACAGCTAGTTCAGGAGCCGACAAGAGAAGGAAAAATACTAGACTTAGTCCTTAGTGGTGCTCATGATCTAGTGCAGGGGGTAACGATACGAGGGCCGCTTGATAACAGTGATCATAATATGATCGGTTTTGATATTGGCATTGAAGGAAGTGAAACTAGGAAATCAAGTACGCTAGCGTTTAACTATAGAAAAGGTGATTACGACAAAATGAGAAAAATGGTGAAAAAAAGACTGAAAGGAGCAGCTCGCAGAGTAAAAAACTTGCATCAGGCGTGGATGCTGTTTAAAAACGCCATCCTGGAGGTTCAGGACAAATATATTCCACGTATTAGAAAAAAGGGAAAAAAGACTAAACGTCAGCCGGCGTGGCTAAACAGTAAGATAAAGGAAATCATTAGAGCCAAAAAACAATCCTTCAGAAAGTGGAGAAGAGAACCAACTGAAAGTAACAGGATAGATCATAAGGAATGCCAAGCCAAATGCAAAGCGGAGATAAGGAGGGCAAAAAAGGACTTTGAGAAGAAATTAGCGTTGGAAGCAAAAATACATAGTAAAAACTTTTTTAGATACATTAAAAGCAGGAAACCGGCCAAAGAGTCGGTTGGGCCGCTGGACGAAAATGGTGTTAAAGGGGCGATCAAGGAGGACAAAGCCGTAGCGGAGAAATTAAACGAATTCTTTGCTTCGGTCTTCACCGAGGAGGATTTGGGGGGGACACCGGTGCCGGAAAGAATATTTGAAGCGGGGGAATCGGAGAAACTAAACAAATTCTCTGTAACCTTGGAGGATGTAATGGGTCAGTTCAGCAAGCTGAAGAGTAGTAAATCACCGGGACCTGATGGTATTCATCCCAGAGTATTAATAGAACTAAAAAATGAACTTGCGGAGCTACTGTTAGAAATATGCAATCTGTCCCTAAAATCGAGTGTAATACCGGAAGACTGGAGGGTAGCCAATGTTACTCCGATTTTTAAGAAGGGTTCCAGAGGAGATCCGGGAAATTATAGACCGGTGAGTCTGACGTCGGTGCCGGGCAAGATGGTGGAGGCTATTATTAAGAATAAAATTGCAGAGCATATACAAAAACATGGACTGATGAGACAAAGTCAGCACGGATTTAGTGAAGGGAAGTCTTGCCTCACCAATCTAATGCATTTTTTTGAGGGGGTAAGCAAACATGTGGACAATGGGGAGCCGGTTGATATTGTATATCTGGATTTTCAGAAGGCGTTTGACAAAGTGCCGCACGAAAGACTCCTGAAGAAATTGCAGAGTCATGGAATCGGAGGTAGGGTATTATTATGGATTAAGAACTGGTTGAAAGATAGGAAGCAGAGAGTAGGATTGCGTGGCCAGTATTCTCAGTGGAGGAGGGTAGTTAGTGGGGTCCCGCAGGGGTCTGTGCTGGGTCCGTTGCTTTTTAATGTATTTATAAATGACCTAGAGATGGGAATAACTAGTGAGGTAATTAAATTCGCCGATGACACAAAATTATTCAGGGTCGTCAAGTCGCAGGAGGAATGTGAACGATTACAGGAGGACCTTGCGAGACTGGGAGAATGGGCGTGCAAGTGGCAGATGAAGTTCAATGTTGACAAGTGCAAAGTGATGCATGTGGGTAAGAGGAACCCGAATTATAGCTACGTCTTGCAAGGTTCCGCGTTAGGAGTTACGGATCAAGAAAGGGATCTGGGTGTCGTCGTCGATGATACGCTGAAACCTTCTGCTCAGTGTGCTGCTGCGGCTAGGAAAGCGAATAGAATGTTGGGTGTTATTAAGAAGGGTATGGAGTCCAGGTGTGCGGATGTTATAATGCCGTTGTATCGCTCCATGGTGCGACCGCACCTGGAGTATTGTGTTCAGTACTGGTCTCCGTATCTCAAAAAAGATATAGTAGAATTGGAAAAGGTACAGCGAAGGGCGACGAAAATGATAGTGGGGATGGGACGACTTTCCTATGAAGAGAGGCTGAGAAGGCTAGGGCTTTTCAGCTTGGAGAAGAGACGGCTGAGGGGAGATATGATAGAAGTGTATAAAATAATGAGTGGAATGGATCGGGTGGATGTGAAGCGACTGTTCACGCTATCCAAAAATACTAGGACTAGAGGGCATGAGTTGAAGCTACAGTGTGGTAAATTTAAAACGAATCGGAGAAAATTTTTCTTCACCCAACGTGTAATTAGACTCTGGAATTCATTGCCGGAGAACGTGGTACGGGCGGTTAGCTTGACGGAGTTTAAAAAGGGGTTAGATAGATTCCTAAAGGACAAGTCCATAGACCGCTATTAAATGGACTGGAAAAATTCCTCATTTTTAGGTACAACTTGTCTGGAATGTTTTTACGTTTGGGGAGCGTGCCAGGTGCCCTTGACCTGGATTGGCCACTGTCGGTGACAGGATGCTGGGCTAGATGGACCTTTGGTCTTTCCCAGTATGGCACTACTTATGTACTTATGTACTTATGTAGGACCCGCCAGAACCTCTCTCAGCTCCCTCAATATCCTGGGGTAGATCCCATCCGGTCCCATGGCTTTATCCACCTTTAGCTTTTCAAGTTGTTCATACACATTCTCTTCCGTGAACGGTGCTCTATCCACTTCATTCTCATTTGTACTTTTTTCCAGTCCATCGCGGTCCTTCTCCAGGATTTTCTTCTGTGAAAACAGAACAAAAGTATCTATTTAGCAAATTTGCTTTTTCTTCATCATTATCCACATAGCAATTCGCAGTATCTTTTAGTCTCATAATTCCCTTTTTAGTCATTCTCCTTTCACTAATATTCCTGAAGAAATTTTTGTTACCCCTTCTTACATTTCTACCCATTTGTTCTTCCGCTTTCGCCAGACGTATCTCTCTCTTGGCTTCTTTCAGTTTCATCCGGTATTCCTCCCTGTGTTCCTTTTCTTGAGTTTTTTTGTATTTCTGGAATGCCAACTCTTTAGCCTTTATTTTCTTAACCACTTGCTTGGAGAACCATATTGGCTTCCTTTTTATCTTGCTTTTATTTACTTTCCTTACATAATGGTTTGTCGCCCTATTTATAGCTTCTTTCAGCCTGGACCACTGTCCTTCCACTTCTTGTACTTCCTCCCAGCCCATCATCTCCTTCCTCAGGTATTCCCCCATTTTACTAAAGTCAGCACGCTTGAAATCCAGGACTTTGAGGTTTGAGTGGCCGCTCTCCACTTTAGCTGTTATATCAAACCAAACTGTTTGATGGTCACTGCTTCCCAGGTGGACACCCACTCGGATATTTGACACGCTATCCCCATTTGTGAGCACCAGATCCTGCATCGCTCCCTCCCTCGTGGGTTCCGTCACCATTTGTCTGAGCAAAACACTTTGGAAAGCATCCACGATCTCTCTCAAAAAGGTGCCCAAACTGACCAGATGACCACCGGAGGGAATGATGACCTCCCCTTACTCCCCCAGTGGTTACAAACCCCCTCCTACCCTAAAAAAAAACATTAAATTTTTTTGCCAGCCTCTATGCCAGCCTCAAATGTTATACCCAGCTCCATGACAGCAGTATGCAGGTCTCTGGAGCAGTTTTAGTGGGTGCAGTGCACTTCAGGCAGGCGGACCCAGGCCCATCCCCCCTACCTGTTACATCTGTGGTTGTAAATGTGAGCGCTTCAAAACTCACCAGAAACCCACTGTACCCACATGAAGGTGCCCCTCTTCACCCCTTAGGGCTATGGTAGTGGTGTACAGTTGTGGGGAGTGGGTTTTGTTTGGGGGGGGTTGGGGGGGCTCAGCACCCAAGGTAAGGGAGCTATGCACCTGAGAGCAATTTGTGAATTCCACTGCAGTGCCCCCTAGGGTGCCTGGTTGATGTCCTGGCATATGAGGGGGACCAGTGCACTATGAATGCTGGCTCCTCCCATGACCAAATGGCTTGGATTTGGTTGTTTCTGAGATGGGCATCCTCGGTTTCCATTATCGCCGAAAATTGGGTACGACCATCTCTAAGGACGACCATCTCTAAGGTTGACCTAAATGTTGAGATTTGGGCGTCCCTGACCGTATTATTGAAACAAAAGATGGCCGCCCATCTTGTTTTGATAATACAGGTTTCCCCGCCCCTTTGCCAGGATGTTCTGTGAGGACGTCCTCAGGAAAACTTGGGTGCCCCGTTCGATTATGCCCCTCCACGGCACTCACATCACATCCATCCTTACTCTTACACTCAAACCAAAAAATTATACAAAACCATATTTTGGCAGAACTGGCCATTGCTTTATTTATATTAATAACCATCAAAAAATAATGCAATCAACAGCCAAACTAGAAACCACTCCCCCCTCCCCCAGCAATAGCAGCCTTGTATACCCACTACCCTCTCCCTGTTTTTACGGGCTAGTTGGTAACAACCTAAACCCATTTCCCATACGAATGTTCAACTAATAAAAATAGGTTGCCAGGCTTAGTGACCTTCTACCCCCAAAACTGCAACTCCCTGTAGAACCACCCAACCCCTGCTCTGCATCCAAAAATTCTCACCATCCCACCCCACTACCAGCCAAAGGGAGTGGGAAGGGAGGGAAAAACACTTTCTTTACCCCACAACTTCCTTATATCTGCTCCCAGCCTTCCACAAAAAATTAACCTGGCAATTTCCCAATTCCCCACATTGTTGTCTGCCTTTATTCTTTCCACCAATCCAGATATTCAATGCTTTTCTTCCCATTCCATGCTTCTCCAGATACAGTCTCTCACCAGCAACCTATCAAATTTGACTTTACAAATCCCCTTCTCTTTAATATATCAAACTACTCATGCCCATTCCTACTATCAAAGTCCCAACACCGCTTCCCCCTGCTTACCCTTTCACTATCCTTCCCAGCTCTCTGTCCAACTATCCAAAATTGACAAAAATCACCCCCCTCCCCCAACTACATGGACACAGCTCGGACCAAGGTTAAAAATCCACTGCTAAGATCAGTAGACTCTCTAAAGTGGCATTGTGACACTTAAAGGTGAAGGGAAGGAATACGTAGAAGCTGATAAATATAAGGTGAACTTGCTTAAGAAATATTTCTGTCTGTGTTCACAGCTGAAGGGCCAGGAGCAGGACCACCACAGAAGACAAATACAAATAGGAATGGAGGGGTAGTCCCTGAATGAATTTCAGAGGACTGTGTTTGTGAGGAGCTGGCTAAACTAAAGGTGGACAAATCGATGGGGCTGAATAGCATACATCCGAGGGTAGTGAAGGAATTTAGGGAAGTTCTAACTGCTCCACTGGCTGACATTTTCAATGCTTCTTTAGAGCAACATGCAACAGAAAGGGTCAAAATACACAACAAAGATAGTCCAGGAAAAAAGCACAAAGGGCTCTTAAGTATGGAACAAGTGTCATTAATAAAGCACGCCTGCCTATACCTGGGAGCCCTCAATGGTTCTTGAGTCAGGAGTGGTCCCAGAGGACTGGAGAAGAAGGCGACATTGAAGAGGTGGGCTTTGAGCAAGGATTTGAAGATGGGCAGGGAGGGGGCCTGGTGTATGGGTTCAGGGAGTTTATTCCAAGCATGGGGTGAGGCGAGGCAGAAGGAGCGGAGCCTGGAGTTGGTGGTGGTGGAGAAGGGTACTGAAAGGAGGGATTTGTCTTGAGAGTGGAGGTTACGGGTAGGAACGTAAGGGAAGATGAGGGTAGAGAGGTAAGGAGGGGCTGCAGATCGAGTGCATTTGTAGGTTAGTAGGAGAAGCTTGAACTGTTAACTTAACCAGTTAGTGGACATTTTTGGGATGTTATGAGCAGGATGTCCCAATCCTGGCTTTCTCATTGAGTCAATTAGGGGCCCGTTTACTAAGCTGCGATAAGCACTACCGCATGTTTACTACAGCTTAAAATGGCAAACCGCAGGGTACGCTCAGGCATCCTGTGGTAACTGCCAAACCAGCATACACTACCCTCAGGCTAAAAAATACTTTTTATTCTTTCTTGGAGGGGATGTGTCAGGGGAGCTGAGAATGGGTGTTCCTGTACTCATGTACATTACCGCTAACTGATTAGCACAGGATTAACACGTGAGCCCTTACCACCTGCAAAATAGGCGTCGGTAAGTCACACAGTAATTTCATTTAATGTCCACATGCTAATGGTAACATTAGTGCATGGCCATTAATACAAAAATTGGAAAATACTTCATTTTACTGCTGTAGTAAAAATGGACTCAGTGTGTGGTAAAAATCTGTGCAAGAATGACTAAGGCCATTTCTTACTGCAACTTAGTAAAAGGACCTCTAAGTGTGCATTACAATTCTATAATGCATGTTTTAAAATTCTAGTAAAACAAATGTGTGAAACCAACAGAAAAAAAACATCAATCATGAAAAATGCAGAAAAGAACATAAATCAATTGAATAAGAAAGGAATTGACAGGAGCACAATTCTTTCCTTCTTGTCCTGCCTTACCTCAAGGTATCTTGCTCCTCTCATTTCCTTCCTTTATTCAGACTTGCACCTGAACAATATTCTACACCATCTCTGCATCCCATCCAGCCCTTACTTCCTACCACAGCTCTTCTCTGTAATTAACCTTTCAAACTTTGGTACCCTTATTTCCCCCAGTGGCGTAGCCAAGGGTGGGCCTGGGTGGCCCACCCAGTAGCAGCACAACTATGATGTAGCTGGCCAGCCAAAAACTCCCAACTGTCCCTCCTGCATACAGTAGTTTTATTTTGAATCAGAACTGATTACCAGTCCAGTTACTTCAGTGAAAATAGAGTTGCAATGCAACATTTTTTATATCTCCCAGAATCTATAGAAGAATCTAGACTCTCTGCCTAACATTGGAATATACCCCAGGGGTTACACTTATACTTCATCAGTATCCCATACTACCTCCCACCAATGACCAAACTCAAACTAAATAGATACAAAACCAAATTCCTATCAGGGGCGTAGCCAGACTTCGGGAGGAGGGGCCAGAGCCCAAGGTGAGGGGGCACATTCCCCTCCCCCGCCAACCCCCCCGCCGCCATCTTTGACCCTCCCTGCCGCCATCTTTGACCCCTCCCCCGGCGTCACCAACCCTCCCCCATCGCCATCACCGTTGAGTACCTGTGCTGGCGCGGCTCCCCAATCTCCGCCAGCCGAAGTTCTGTGTCTTCACTGAAGACTCTACAGCTCGTCTCTGGGTCGGCGCGTTGCTGCAGACTGCTGCAGCAGCTGATCTGATTCTGCAAGCGGGAAGCCGATTCTCTTTGCGTGAATGTGCAGGACATCAGGACGATTCATACCACGCAAAGAGAATCGGCTTCCCGCTTGCAGAATCAGATCAGCTGCTGCAGGCTGCAGCAACGCGCTGGCCCAGAGACAGGCTGAAGACACAGAACTTCGGCTGGCGGGGATTGGGGACCCCCGCCAGCACAGGTACTAAACGGCGATGGCGACGGGGGAGGGTTGGCGACACCGGGGGAGGGGTCCAGGGCCAAATCTGAGGGGGCCCAGGCCCCCCAGGCCCCATATAGCTACGCCACTGGTTCTAACTAATCCGCACAACAAAACGTCTTACCAAACCTTCACAATCAACCAACAAACATACAGGATCAAAACACAGCTACAAATACTAGGAATTATCTTAGATAAACATCTATCCCTTGAAAACCAGGTATCAGCAATCACAGCAAAATTTTTCAAAACCCCATGGAAACTGAGAAGGATAAGATACTACTTTCTCAGTCATTCATTCTGCCTTATGGTACAATCATCGATACTACCCAACTAGATAATGCAATACAGCATATGTAGGTTGCAGAGAAAACATTATAAAATCGTTACAAACCCTCTCAAAACACAGCAGCAAGACTGATTTTTAAGAAGTCAAAATACAAAAGCACAACACCTCTACTTGAAAAGCTACACTGGCTTCCCATCAAAGCCAGAATATTTTTCAAAGCTTGCACCATCATTTTCAAAATCTTGTTTGGCATGGCTCCTGAATACATGTTAGACCTGATAGACCTTTTCCCAAGAAACGTTAACCCTGACTCCAGAGGATACCTACTACTACTACATCTACTCAACTGCAGAAATACAGCCTACAAGTCCATTTACACAACTGTGTTCAGCTATCTGGGCTCTAAGTGGTGGAACTCTATATCAAAGGCCATGAGAAGCATTAACAACTACCTCCAATTCAGAAAGGAACTAAAGACATATCTCTTCAGGGACAACCTATAGACATTCACACTCATGGACAAACTCTAAATACATTGCAACCACTATCCACCACTGTAATAGCCACATAACAGCTACGTGTAAGCCACTTTGAACTGAAACTTGCTTTTGGAAGTGGGATACAAGAACAAATAAATAAATAAATAAATATGGGAAATGTCATTATGAAATGAAAATAAACAGAAAATAACATGAAAATTAATATTTTATTGTTTACCAATAACAGTGCACACTCTTTCAAGAGAGTGTACACTATTTGCAAAGAGAGCACCCAATGCGTTTGCACAAATTAACATACACGGGCAAACTATTGAGCATGTACACCTGCACCCTAATTCTATATAGGATGCTCAAAATTGCACACACAATTATTGGCCTGTACCCAATTTGCACATGCAATTTAATTGATAAATGAGCCAATTAGTGCCGACAATTGGGCACTAATTGGCATTAATTTAAATTTGCATGTGCATCTTTAGGCATCAGGATCCATGTGTAAATTGTACAGGTGGCTACAAAAAAGGGGGGCCATGGGAGGGGCATGGGCGGATTATTTGTGTGCACTTTTACTGAATAAGGGAAATCCATGTCTAATTTAGGCATGTGAATTTGCAGCAGGTTTTATTTGGTATAAATCCTTGTACCCAAAATTGGGCTTGGATCCCAGCAGCAAACACTCTTCTGTAAATGGCATCCAACTCTGAACATTATTTATAGAATAGTGCTTAGTGCTAACTTTTATTGGCACTGATTTTATGGCACCATATACAGAATTCAGTCCATAGTATGCACTCTCATAAAGAGTGCACATGCATTCCAGATTCTATTTAAGGCACCTAGATTTGTGTGCCAAAATTTGGCACACAAATGGGAAAATTAGTGGATGATCATTAACACTGGAAATAGAAAAATTGACCATTTTATCCCTGTGGTAAAAATATCCTTAGTGTGCAGGAATAACCCATGTAAGTACTAACTAAGGCCACTTTTTTTTTCTGCAGTTTAGTAAAAGGACCCCTTTAATTAGAATATTCAAACAAATTTGTTGAAGGTATTAATCTTGGCTTTTGGCTGCGGCTCTTTCCGTGTTTTTTGTATGTTTTACTTTCCTTCTCCATTGTTCAAGAGTGCAGGTTTCCGGGTTTTTCCACTGGGCTGTGAGGCCAGTTCTCGCTTGGATAGAGTCTTTAGTTCTAGGTATAGAGTAGTCCCTTGTAGCATTAATGTCTTGCCCATTTGGAGTTGTTCCTCTGTAATATTTTGAGGTTTGTCTCTGACCTGTTGCCAAAAAGTTTTGATTTTTGGGCAGTTCCACCACATGTGATCAAAATCAACTTTTTCTGTACGTTCTCTCCAGAAAATGTTGGGGCTCCCCTCTTGTATTTTGTGCAGTCATTCTGGTGTAATATATATTCTGTGTATGATTTTATATTGTGTGTCCAGGTAAGATAGACACTTAGGGTTCCTTTTACTAAGCTGCGGTAAAAGGGAGCCTGCGCTAGTGTCAGTACATGTTTTTGACACGCGCTGAGGCTTCCTCTTATCGCAGCAGTTAAAAGACTATCTTTTTCTGAAGACAAAAAATGGCCATACAGTAAGTGAACCACTTGTCATGTGGCCATTTTAAGAGGGAGCACTTACTGCCACCCATTGAGGGTGCTGTAAGGGCTCCCGCGTTAACCCAGTGGTAACCGGGCAGCAATTACCAAATAGACACTTTTTGTAGCACTGGAAATGGCACCTGCTAGGGTGGGAACTACCACCAGGCTCCTGCTGTAGCTCAACGGTAGTTCCAGATTGGTTTGTAGCAAGCCTGTTGCCGCACACCAACCCTTTGGTAAAAGGGCTCCTTACTGATTTTTGATGATGTTTCCCAGATTTGTTCCCAGTATGTTTCTGTTCAGTCTCCTTCTCCCTGTTCCTATGCCTATCTTTATTTTAGATCCCATCTTGCCCATTTTGTTATGATTATCTTATATATAAGGGCCAATAAGCCCTTTGCCTGCGTGTCCTTTGTGTAGGAGTTACCCTCAAACAGCATTCCAAGAGAAGACCACACAAAGACTTGAAGATGTAGGATGAAAGTACGAAAACATAGTATGACAGAATCACCTCTTCCCCACTCAGGCCAGATCCTTCACACAAGAAACTACAACAACAAGGAATACCTCTCAGAGACTAACTCCTCTTGAAAACCCTCAAGGCTGTGCCAGAACCACACCAGGAAAGAACATCAGGGGTCATCCACTTGCAGAACTGATTACAATTACGTGCTTTGAATGTTGGAGTTACAATGTTGGTAGAGGGTAGATAGGAAATGTTTAGAAGTAGTGAACTTATTAATCAAAGGTAATCATTAATGAGATGTGAAGGCAAGTTAACCCCAGGCAAGAGAGTTAGATGTGCAACACTTTGTAATCACCAATTGCTGACTGTAATATGCTATGCTGTCAATAATGACAAAAACTGTTCAGAATGCCTTTTTATAAATTTATTCATAACCACTAAAAACATTTTAAAAAAGAATATTCAAACAACATGGATATGATGCTCACAATATGAGTATTATGGCAAGTGCAATGTTCAGACATTTAGAGAAAGGCATTGGGAGAAATAAATGTATGGTTAAACTGATGGTAAATTATATGTTCAGTTGAATAAGATTTGAGGAACTGGTCTTAGTTACAAGGTATGTGGAAAGCTAGTCCAGATGCAGAACAAGTGGATTGTCAGTTGCTATAGATATTATTGGCTTGGGAGAAGAGTCAGGCTTTCGCCTGCTTCCTGAAGATGGTCTTGAGTTAGGCAAAGCCCCGCTTGGGAGTGAGTTCCAGCATGTGGAGACTAGACATGCACTTTTCTGACTTCAGGTCAAGGGTGAACTGACCATCAGGATAATATGGCAGTACCCAAGGGTCCACAACAGTAAGGGGCCCTAGTCTCCATCTAGTTTAATCACTTTTGATAGGTGTTTAGGGGCCCATGGCCCTTATTGCCTGGTCTGCTCCTGCTTCACGAACATTCTTTAAATTAATCCCCTTATTTTCTAACTCCTGTTACCCTATCTTATCTATGTGTTCCACCTCTGCTTATACTTTATTCTGTCCATTAAGATGTTATATTGTGTGTTGTCTAGACATTGTAACTAGCATGCTATGACATACTATATACTGTTATTTCCACATTTTTACTGCTGTAACTGTCTGTTGCATATGCTCAACTTATTCTTGCTGTACACTGCTTTGAGTTTATTTCTTCAAAAGGGCTGTAAATAAATTCTTATAATAAATAAATAAACATTATGACTCGATTGAAACTAAATGTACAAAATCACAATTCTACCACTGTTCCACCCAAGTCTGCCCCAGAGCATGTCTACACATGGGCCACATAAAAGCATATGACTTCTTGTCACCATACCTTTATACACATATCACCTGTGGAAATTTTATAAAAGTCTTATCCATGGGTTTTACACGTGAAAAAAAATGTAGAAACTTACCCCTCCCCCCAAATGTATAGTCCAATTGTAGCTGCAACTGAACCTATTTTTATTCTGATCTGTTTTCTTAAAATCTTATGGTAATTTTTTAAAGCAGAAATCATTTAAGATAGGATGTATGAGTGTATAAAGGTATTTTTGCAGTGACAAAGATTTGTGTATGCATTTAGAAAGCTATAATTTCTCGCTTTTGATTTACTGGCTGTGGCTTTCAAGCCTGAGCTGCAAGCAGAAATTAGTAATAACAGCCGGGTTAAAAAGGATTTATGCATATGCAGGTGTTTTAGCTTTCATATCCGTCCTTTGTGCTTACATCAGCACTTGGGGCTGGCTCAATATTATCCTTCCTCCTTTAGTCTAGATATCATCCAAAGAGCTGCAGATCAAAAAAGCTGAAACAAGAAGGAGGAAAGCAAATGGAGGTGTCCTAATGTATGAACAAGGTTCTGGAAACCTCAGATATGCAGCACCTCTCCGGCACAAGTTTTGAAATAGAATCCAATTTGATTATTCCCTGCATGATCTCTCAAAATGTCCTCGTGCATGATATCTTACAGCCAACCAGATTAGGTAGAATCAAAGCCTCTGTCTTTGTGGCTTCTTTCCGCTGAATTGGGTGGGCGTCACTAAGCTGATTAAATTGCAGGTGCTTTGTGATTTAGAGGGATCAGTGTTGTGTTCATATGGTGCATGAATCATTTTCACTGGTAGCTCTGACAGCATTTGAACATCAACAAACATTAGCAAATTCTAAGTGGGGTTCAAGGCCACTCAGTGAGTGACACATTTTTGATCAACATCGTTGCACATTCTAGCACACTGGCTGCACATATTGTTTGCGTTTTTGCATAGCAATTTCAGACCAAGTACTTCTTGTTAATAAGGAAATCCATATTCAGAAATCCACTGAGTGGGATAGTGATGCGGATAATTTTATCTGGATATTTGGAGAATTAACAGGCTTTTAGTTTTTAGAATTTTAAATTGTTCAATTCAGCAATAGCATAAGAACATGTATTTATTTATCTAATACATTTATAATCTGCCTATCCAAACATCCAGGTGAGATACAATAAAACATTCATTAAAAAAAACACAAACAATGCATAATACACAAAATGGAAATAATACATAGAAATAAAGATGAAAAACAAAAGTTGCATAACATTATTTCTAACTAGCCCACATCACAGAGATGAAGAAGCACAAAATATAAAGAAATCATGACAGTCAGGGTCTAAAATTAGAAACCTGACCCTAATAACGTTAATATAAAATTCCAAATATTCAGAACCAAAAACTGTTTACCCATTATGATAGCAATTTTATAAAGAGATAGCTAAATTAAGGTGCCACAAAGGTGTGTGCTTAGTACCAATTTTCTATTGGCATTAGGGCATGCCTAACCTGTTATAGTATACTAGTGCAAATCCAATTGGGCACTGAAATTTAGGCATGATCGCTTATACTATGCCGATGGTTGGCATAAGCTGGCGCATGTATTTGCACCTTGTATTGTGCACAAGTGATAGTACAATAAAGTCTCGATTAGCCTACATAAACGGGAATGACCCATTGTTGGATAAGTGAAAAGTTGGACAGTTCGGAAAACGGTTGAAACCCTGGCTCACAACAGTGCTGTTTTGCAGTAAAAGCAGGGTCCCAGCTCACAATGATGCTGTTTTGCGGTAAAAGTAGGGACCTCGGTTCAAAACTAATTGCCTCAGGTACAAAACTTCCCTCTGTGCTATGCTAGAAAACAGAAAGAGAAGCCGTGTGCTTCTTAGCGGTGACATGGTGATGTCACTGGGAGTCTGTCAGATAAGCCAGATGGTCAGATCAGCGAAGGTTGAATAATTGAGACTGTACTGTATTCTATAAATTGTGCATATTGCTAGATGGTCGCCCAAGCTCCGCCCACTGGTATGGCCCACTTGCAATTATGCACTACGTAACATATACACCAAGATTAGAATGGCGCCTAGCACTTGCTTACATAACTATCAAATTATGGTGAAAATCACATGCATAAGTGCAGCTATTCTATAAACTTTGGGGAAAATTCTATATATGGTGCTGTAAAACCATGCAGTTAGCATGATTTTATAAACTATGCCTAAAGTTAGATGTAGTTTATACAATATACACTTGCGCCATTCTTGGAACCAAAATTTAAGTGCACCCATTTAGGCCACCTAAAACCAGGCCTAAATACCTGCACCTAAGTTAGGCACAGATTAAGTGTATTCTATAATATTCTGCATAGTTTCAATGCCCACAACCTGCCCATTCCATGTCGATTGCCATGCCCCCTTTTGGACTGAGTGCATTAGAATTTACACACACTGTGTTATAGAATATGCACATAAATTCTAATTAAAGCCATTTAGTGCTACTAATTGGTTGCTAAGTACCGATTATCGGCTCTGATTGGCTTGTTAATCAATTAAGTTGTGCGCAGAATTTGTCCAAGCGGCCAAATTAGTACATATAACTTAGGGCGCCATATACAGAATTTGGGGGTTGATGTGCAGTTTGGCACCTTACCTTAGGCATGCTTTACAGAATTGCCTTTTATGTCTTTGCAGAAACTTTTTCCAGCTACAGGGAATCCCAAAATATATATTCCTTATTATGGCAGTAAATCATATTTTTGCAAGGATAGTTAAGGAAAAAAGGGGCCTAAACTCTAGACTTTAATTGGGGAAGCTATCAATGTTAAGATGTGTTATTTTACTGTTAACCCCAGTTATTAGTAACTAGGTCTCACTGAATAAAATGGGACCTGTGCTAAAATAACATATCTTACCCACATTGATAATTTCCCCCCTAAATCCAAAACAAGTTTGTTGTCTAAATTGTGTTGACCAAGCCACATCAGAGTAGCTTTTAATCCATCTGTAGTTGGCTGGCTAACTTTAGCCAGTCTGTGTTAGATCTCAGTGCTGACTGGCTAAAGTTTAACTGCACCCTGGGAATGCCCTCAATGCCAGCTCTTTTTATCTGAGTAAATATGTGCAGCAATGATTTCCTTAGATAAAATTTAGCCATTGAGGCAGGAGGAAGGATTTAAACAACTAGGATTTGTCCTGCTAGTTCCATAAGTTAACCAGACAAACCATGTGAATATCAACCTCATGGACCGATGCTCAAAATTCCCACGCTGTAGGGAAGAACGCCTGCCTTATAGAAGAGGAGCAGCACAGAGAAACAGCACTCCAATGCTCGAAGCTAATGGCATTCAAATTATATGTGTGGTGTAACTGAGCTAAACAAATGCAAAGTATCTGGAAAGCATGCACATTTTTTCACACACCAGTACAAGCCCAGAACAATGCAGTTCTCCCACGCATGTGCAGTGGTTGGTTCGAGTCATGTGCATGCACCAAATAAGCGTGCTGAAAAGGGTGGAAATACTGCTGAAAAACTGTTGTACAATACCGAGATAGTTTAACGTCCTGTAGTTCTGTGTGCTGGTCTATTTGTCTTTGCGTTTCATTCAATCAGCATTGTGCGTGATTGCATCTTATTTGTGCGTGCTGTCAGCGTTGGTGTTTTTTGGGAGGTTTAGGAGAGTGTAAGATGCATGTATATTCAGTGATGTGTGTGTTTTAGTGTGTGTTATTGGTTTTATAACCTTTTTGTTTCATGTTGGGCTTTTATCTTTGCTTGCCTGCTTGCTTGTTTACTTGCATTGGCATTCCCCCCTCTTGTGAGACTTGTGCCTGTAGTTTTTCTACTGTAAAGAGGTAAGTGTAAAGGTGACCAAGGTGGGACCAGGACAGTTGGAGGGACACAAACAATAGGAAGGAGCTAGTGGGCGGCGGCGGGGGGGAGGGCAGGCTTGCTGTTGGTGGTGCTAGGAGGGTCAGGTAGATGACAGAAGGGTAATGGATAGGTGAACATAGGGATGGAAAGAAAAGGAGGAGGGGCAGGACCGCCGAGAGGGGGGGCAGGGGGGACAAAATTCCCTGGGCCCGGGCCTCCAAGGGGGGCCCGGCGCCACAGTTCCCGGTCTCACCCGCCCGCCCCGACTCCGTCGACAGCCCCTCTCCATACGCCACCCTCGTCTGATGTAACTTCCTGTTTCCGTGAGGGTGGGACACAGGAAGGGAAGGCCCGAGGGGAGGCTTTCACATGGAGGTGAGGCACTGCCGAATCAATTTGAATGCAGGGGGCCCGGTGGCGGACGGAGGGCGGGTGGAGATTGGGGACTGCGGCGCCGGCGGCCTGAGTAGCGATTGGGGAGGCGGTGTTGGCGGCCTTGGGGGGGGGCGGCAGCGGGGACCCAGGAGCGGCCTTGCCCCGGGCCTGGCTCAGTCTCTCGGCGGCCCTGGGAGAGGGATGATAGAGAAGAGGAGGGAGATGGTGGGGAGGGGCAGAGGAGGAGAACAGGGATGATGGAGCTGAGAAAAAGGAGGAGAGGGAGGGGGAGAAGTGGCCCCAGGGCTTGAAGGCGAGAGGGTGGGGGCTGGCCTCATCCTCGTCCTCTTCCTTTGTGCCTGAAAAGAATCAGATCACATGTTAGGGACTTGTGATCTGCCCCTCCCAAAGCAGCCACATATGCTACCGCATGCTTTGCACAATGTGATACTCAGGAGGGATTACACCGAACATTGGCACAATGATGGCCCTCACTCTCTCAAGAAATGTCTGCTGGAAGGAGGATTCCAGAGGGACAGGAGTGGCGGTTGGGGGGGGGGGGGGGGGTTGTATGAGGTCAGGATGTGAGAAATCCCTCCTCCTCTTCTGAAGTTGTATCTGAGAAAAAGGAAATGGCACAATAAAGAGCAATAAAGCCATACCAAAACCCCCAACCTGTAGATATATCTCCAGCGCCCCACATGTCCCTCACAATGCTCCCGGGGATATAAACGGGGCTAGCATGGTGCATGGTCTCCCTGGTCCCCAGAGGAGGATGTCTCTGATCGCTCTCCCTTCGAAGAGGATGTGTCCTTGTTCTCTTCATAGAAGAAAGAGGAAAATGCCTCAATATAATAACAATAGGGAAATGGAATTACAGTTGCCAAACGAACAAAAAAAAAAAAAAAGAAAAACAACCTGTACATAGGATATCTCCCAGATCTCCCTCCATGGGGTGTCCCATGCCCCCCCACTCCCCCTTGGCCCTATAGAGACTTGTGCCTCACAATACTCACCAAGGATATTAGTGGGGCAGCAGTGCACGTGAGGAGCAGCTGTGGCTGGTGCAGGGCCCTTCTCTCCCTCTGAGGTGGACTTATACATGTTCTCTTCAAAGAAGAAATAAGATGATAGCACATTACCACAGTAGGGAAATAGTAATACAGCTGTAAACCCAACAAAGTTAAAAGTGTTAAAATGTCTTAACTAGCACAAATTCCATCTAAGGGTGCCTATCTCCACTTTAAGCCCATACCTACTACATCACCCCCCTCCCTATTTGTTCTGTGAATAGTTAACCAACACAATACTTACCAGGGGTGTATATCAATGTTGCACTCATTGCCTCCAGGCAATCCCCCTGGTGTTTGTGCAGGTGACATGCCTGCTTCTTTAAGTCCTCGATTTGGATAACAGCAGAGGATTAAGGGCCCTCCATGTGTCTTAAAAGAAGTCACCAAAAAGAGCCTTTCCTGTGTCTCAATAGGAGTCTGCTACCCACCTCCCCCATCCCTATCCCTTACCCAAATGCTGTTCCCTTGTGCAGAAGAAAAAAAACAGATATCAGAATTTATGAGAGGTTCCCCTTCTTCCCCCTCCCCCACCAAGAAAATACAGCTACACCAAACAATTAAAAACAAAGGATATCAGTGGGAACAGAAGAAGAATGCAAATATGCATAATCAGGGAGGGGAGAAAAATTATTATTATTATTATTTGTTACATTTGTATCCCACCTTTTGCAGGCTCAATGTGGCTTACATATAACTGTTAACGGTGTTAGCCGATTACAGTTTGAACAAATACATAGTATGAATGAATACAAAATGATATTGTGGTATAATGAGGTACATATATGGTAGGAAACAGTTGGGGGAACTTAGAGAGGGAAAGGGGGAAGAAGAGTCAGGTAATGTCCGTTGCAGTCTTTGGTTATGTTGTGTCGCAAGTGACCGGTATTTTTATGTTGGGTCATTGCGGTATGCTCTTCTGAACAGGTCTGTCTTTAGTGCTTTCCGAAAATTTAGGTGGTCAAGCGTAGTTTTTACTGCTTTTGGCAATGTGTTCCATAGTTGTGCGCTTAGGTAGGAAAAGCTGGTTGCATAGGTGGATTTGTATTTGAGTCCTTTGCTGCTTGGGTAGTGGAGGTTTAGATATGAGCGTGCAGATTTTGTGGAGTTTCTGGTTGGCAGGTCAATGAGGTCTGTCATGTATCCCGGTGCCTTGCCGTAAATAATTTTGTGAACAGTCGTGCAGATTTTGAAAGTGATGCGTTCTTTGATTGGTAGCCAGTGCAATTTTTCCCTGAGTGGTTTGGCGCTGTCGAAACGTGTTTTTCCAAATATAATGTAAGAGGCAGCTCTTTCACCTCCCTTGAGAAGTATGCCATTTCATTGACGAGGGACTGGAGACATCTCCAGCCCCTCTCCATTCTGAAGATGTTCCTCCTCCTTCTCCTTTACTGAGGGAACAGAGGCTTGTTGTTGCATAGGAAGAGATCCATGAGGAGCTGGTTATCTGCAAATGTAAAATTGGTCTTTCTGCCCCACAGACTACTTCTTTCTGCCATCACTGCACTGTAGATGAAATCCATGTGCAGCGCACAGTTATATATCAGTAGCTTGCATTAGTGATGTAGATACTATTCGTGGATTTGCTTGTGCAGGATAACAGGCAGGCAGGGTGCAGCAGATGCGCAGCTCTACGGGCAGATGCAGATTCCATCCATGGATTTCATTGGTGCAGGGTATTGGGGGCCCGCCCACACCTTAAAGTATGTCACAATTTTGCGTGTGTGTCTCCAGCTTTGAATTTTGACATTCACTGGCCCCTCCTTTGCCTGTTGGGCATCAGATAGTGTTTCTGGCTTTGTGTTTTTTGATATTCAATTATAAATGGCAAATGGAAGGGCTACACAGGGGCGAAAGCCCAATTGTACACATCGAGACACCCTGCTCTTGGCACAGCTTTTTCTGCACAATGAGAAGCGCCTTTTCCCTAAAGAGAGGAAAAGGTACAATATTGTCCTTATGTATGATGGCTGGCATCAACAGAAGCGTATGTAGAACCAGGAGGTGTCATACCCAAGACAGGTAAGGGCTCTGAGGTACACTTGCAGCACTAGAAAATTAAGAAAAAAACAGGTTCGGCAGGAGGGGAGGCATTAAGCAGGGGGCTGGGGGAGGGTAACAGAGGGAACAAGCTAGCAACAACAGGTAAATGCTTTGAGAGAGACCCAGGGTTGGATCGAGGGGCGATGAGAAAGTTGGGGTGCCTGTGTGCAAAAAAAAAAGAAAGAAAAAAGTTAGTAAATAGGGTACACATGTATTTAAGAGGACAATGTGGAAACAGACTTTCGGGATCTCTGCATTTTACGGGGGCTGGTCAAGGTTTCTTAAGG
Source organism: Microcaecilia unicolor (assembly GCF_901765095.1). Classification (NCBI taxonomy): domain Eukaryota; kingdom Metazoa; phylum Chordata; class Amphibia; order Gymnophiona; family Siphonopidae; genus Microcaecilia; species Microcaecilia unicolor. Next base: position 297,229,351 of record NC_044032.1, read on the forward strand.
GAGGGGGCTTTCCTGATGCATCCCTCAGCCATGTAGCATTTGCCCCAGGCAGCAATAGAACAACTGTCCTCTTCCAGATCCAGGATCTAAAGAAGAAAGCAAATTACTTGAGGAAACATGAGGCATGATGGCTGGAGGCAGTGAAAAGTGACCTCGAGATGTCAATTGGTGAGTGCTATATTTCTTTTTTTATTTTTATTGAAATCCAAAAAAATATATTTCTGGCTAGAATACAAGGGTCTTTTTTCATTGGTGGGCTACCTTTGTATCACCCATATGCTACAAGCTTGCATTATAACACACTTCCCTTTTTCAGAGCCATCATCATGAGAGAGTGAGGGACCCGCTGCATCCCCCCCCCCCCCCCCCCCCGAACCACCTCCAGGACCAGCAGCAACTCTTGAACAGCCTCAGGGAGCTGCTATGCCCCCAGACCACGACGAGGGACCTGCTCCACCAGCAGACCAGCATCCTGCGCAGGCCCCCCCAGAGCCGTTACTCTCTCCCCCTTTCATACATCCCAGAATTATGGTTTGCTCTCCACCAGCTCCAGCTTTTCCTTCCCCTATGCCCCCTCATCCACCTGCACAAGAGGGACAGGCAGACAGAGATGGTGAGGTAGTGATCGCAGAAGAGAAGGAGGAAGAGGATGAGGTGGTCATCATCTCCGAAAGTCTTCCTCAGGATGCCAAAGCATGAACCAACAAGGCTAACCCTGTTGCTGCAGTTCCAGCCAGAACTGCACATAGGCGGGGGGGGGGGGGGGGGGGGGGGGGTGAATAGCAGAATTTAGCAGACATCCTGAGGGAGATAACAGAGATTAGGGGTTTGGTGGATGATATGGAGGGGCATAATTGAACGAAAACGCCTATCTCCATGGGCGTTTATCTCCGAGAACGGGTCCGTGAAGGGGCGGACCGAACCGTATTTTGGGAAAAAATAGACGCCCATGTTTTATTCAACAATGTGTGAGCTGGGCGTTTTTGTTTTTCAGCGATAATGGAAAATGAAAGCGCCCAGCTCAAAAACGAATAAATCCAAGGCATTTGTTCGTGGGAGGGGCCAGGATTCGTAGTGCACTGGTCCCCCTCACATGCCAGGACATCAACTGGGCACCCTAGGGGGCACTTTTACAAAACCAAACAAAAAGGTAAAAGAGCTCCCAGGTGCATAGCACCCTTCCCTTGTGTGTTGAGCCCCCCAAATCCCCCTCAAAACCCACTGCCCACAAGTCTACACCATTACTATAGCCCTAAGGGGTGAAGGGGGGCACCTACATGTGGGTACAGTGGGTTTGGGGGGGTTGGACGACTAATAAGCATTAAGCAGCACAATTGTAACAGGTAGGGGGGATGGGCCTGGGTCCACCTGCCTGAAGTCCACTGCACCCCCTAACAACTCCTCCAGTGACCTGCATACTGCTGCCAGGGAGGTGGGTATGACATTTGAGGGTGAAAATAAAAAGTTGAGAAACTTCATTTTTTGTGGTGGGAGGGGGTTAGTGACCACTGGGGGAGTCAGGGGAGGTCATCCCCGATTCCCTCCAGTGGTCATCTGGTCATTTAGGGCACTTTTTGGGGCCTTATTCGTGAAAAAACAGGGTCCAGGAAAAGTGTCCTAAATTCTAGCTAAAAACGCATACTTTTTTCCCATTATCGGTGAAATGCGCCCATCTCTGTTCGGCAGATAACCACGCCCCAGTTCCGCCTTCGCCACACCTCTGACACGCCCCCATCAACTTTGTCCGCATCCGCGACGGATTACAGTTGAAAACGTCCAAAAATCGGCTTTCGATTATACCGCTTTATTCGTTTTTGTGAGATAAACGTCCATCTCCCGATTTAGGTCGGAACTTGGGCGTTTTTCTCATTCGATTATAAGCAGGATGCTCACCCACATCTGTGACACTCTGGAGACACCAGGGGGCCATTCCACGCATCCGCCACCCTTTCAATGAAAGTGTATTTTCTTAGATTCTTCCTAAGCCTATTTCCTGAAATTCATCTTATGTCTTCTCATTCTACAGTTTTCCTTCATTTGAAAAAGGCTAATCTGTTGTACATTAATGCCACTGAGGTATTTAAACATCTCTATCATATCCCTTCTCTCTCACCTCTCTTCCAGTGTAAACATGTTGAGGCTCACAAGCCTGCCCCTATATGTTTTATGACAGAGACCACTTAACAGTTTTGTAGCCGCACTCTGGACTGACTCCATCCTGTTTATATCTTTCTATAGGTGTGTTCTCCAGAATTGCACACAGTACTCTAAATAGGGCTTCACCAGACACTTATGCAAGGGCACTATCACCTCTTTTTTTCTTGCTGGTCATCCCTCTCCTTATGTACCCAAGCATCCTTCTGGCTTTGACTGTCACCTTTTCTACCTATTTGGCCACCTTAAGGTCATCAGACACAATCACCCCCAAGTCCCACTCTTCTTTTGTACACAGAAGCACTTCATCCCCTATACTGTACCATTCCCTTGGATTCTTGTAACCCAAGTGCATGACCCTGTATTTCATAGCATTAAATCTTAGTTTACAATTATAGGACCATTCTTCAAGCTTCACTAGATCCTTCTTCGTGCCATCCATACCCTCCGGGGTGTCACTATATTATAGAGTTTGGTATCATCTGCAAAGAGACAAACCTTACCAGACAGTCCTTCTGCAATATCACTCACAAAGATGCTAAAAAGAGCCAGCCCGAGGACCGATCCCTTTAGTACACAGCTGATAACATCCCTTTCCTCAGAACAAGCTCCATTTACCACTACCCACTGTCTCCTTCCATTTAACCTGTTTTTAACCCATGTCAGTCACTTTAGGTCCCATACAGAGGGCGCTCAGTTTATTTATCAGTTGCCTGTTTGAAACCGTGTCAAAGGCTTTGCTAAAATCCAAGTATACCACATCTAGCACCCCTCCCACATCCAACTGTTTGATCACTCAGTCAAAGAAATCAATCAGATTTGTTTGATATCACCTGCCTCTAGTGAAGCCATGTTGCCTTGGGTTCTGCAGGCCATTTGATTCGAGAAACCTCATAATCCTCCGCTTTAGAAGTGTTTCCATTAATTTACTCACCACCGAAGTCAGGCTGACGGGTCTGTAATTCCCAACCTCCTCCTTACTTCCACTCTTGTGCCAAGGGACCATATTCGCCCTCCTTCAGTCCTCCATGACCATTCTAGACTCTAAGGAAGCATTGAAGAGGTCAGATAGCGGAGCTGCCAGAAATTCCCTGAATTCCTTGAGTACCCATCAGGCCCCATCGCTTTGTCTTCTTTTAGTTTAGCTAGCTCCAAGGGTGCAATCTAGGGAAGGCTTTGTGGATTTTGCTGTGCAATGTTTTTTTTGTGTGTTTATTTTTATGTGGATATAGCATTTTTGGTCCCCCATAAAAAAGGTTTCTTCAAACAAAAAGAAATATTTTATTCCAATTGCTACATGAAAACAGGGACAACGATGAGCATCAAAACTTTATCTGAACATAATAACACAATCCTATATAATAAAACACACCTCCAATGTTCTGAAGCTGACTGCGTGGACATAAGCCTTGAGGCATTCGTGCTTCTGTATCCATGATGACGTCTCCCACTCCTGGGTGCGTCAGCAGCGACTGTGCCCAATCACAAAATAGCAGCGCGAGCCAACTCCGTCGTGCACCTGTGCTGACGGGGGACCCCAACGCTCGACAGCCGAAGTCCTCTTCTCAGATGCCGCGGCGTTCCTTGCTGAATGATCTGATCAAGTTTCTGTGCGTGTGACTGACATCAAACACCATGTTTCTTTTTAGTTTTGGACTTTCCCTCAAGAGTAGATCTTTGAGCATTGGCTCTTTGAGACCAGATGAAGGAACAAATAGCTGCAAAGAGTAAAAGGTTGGCATACTATTAAAAAAAAAAAGTTTGGTGTTTCTGTACCATTTCTGCGTGTTAGAGGTATTACTTACCCAAGAGCCAGCCATCGCTGAATTTACCAGTGGCAAAATTGTGACCTATTGCAGAGTGGGAAAATATGTAGGAGCCGTGGCAGCTCCTCGAGAACTTTGCAACAACATCCAGGATCCTCATGTTTGTATCGCACACAACCTGAATATTCATGGAGTATGGCAATTTCCTGTTGTAGTATGCTGCTTCTCTTGCTGATAGGGTGAATGGTACATGGGTGCAATCTATTGCACCCAACACATTTGAAAAACCTGCAACCCTGAAAATTTTCACCTTTAACTCCTGCCATTGAGCTTCATGCTCTGGGAAATGGATATATTCCTGGAAATGCTTTGACAGGGTGCGCAAAACCTTCAAGTGTTTTGAAAATGTGGATTGCTCCACACTACAGTAACCCACAGAGCTAGGAACTGCAGGTTGTACAGTAATTTTTCAAGCCCTGGGATAGCATGTGATCATGCTGTGGGGGAATCAAATCAGACCAGATATTTTCATACAGTTCCAAACTACAGACAAACATGCAAGCATCAACAGGAAACCTCCATCTGCAGACGTTTTGCTGCAAAACACACTCAACAAACTTTTAAAAACATGCTAGGAAGACACACTCAACAAAGAAAGAGGCATTTCTCTTCCGGGATTTTTCCTTCTGGCATATTCCTTCCGATATGGTAGAGAATATGTGCATGACTGTTGAGCACCAGGGGTGTGGGACCACATGCCCTTTCACAGTAAAATGATTTACCCTGCTTTTTAAAATAAAAAATATATAATTTAAAGCAATACAAGAAGCACTTATGAAGTGTGTTTTTAAAGGATCAAATATGCTTTTACTTTCAATTTCACTCTGAAACACACACCTTATTTTTCTTACTTGTACAACAAGACAAATCTGCAGTTTTTAATTGGTAAAAGTTTGGCAACCGTCTTCTCCTGAACCCTAATGCTGGTCCGGACCTGGCATTAATTTTCAGCATTGGGAAGGAATACCAAAAGACCTCATTAACATCCATTTGACTACATTTAAATAAACTTTACGCTAATCTTTGGCATGTATGTTGTTTCCTGCGCTATAGCCTTTGAGCATTCTGTGCGCATTAACACCAGCGCTAGTCTGGCACCAATCATCTCTAACACCGGCTTTAGGTTTTGAGCATTAGCCCATCAGCTTTATATCTCAAATCATTATTTATTATTGCTATTATTTCTGTAACACAATGAGCTTTATTAAAAAAGGACTTTTCCCTATACAGAGCCCACAGCAAACATTCAGATTACATTCACCCATGCTTGGGCTTAATTCAATCTTTCTAGTCCAATACTGACATCTAGAGGGAGTGTTCCTGATCACAGGCAAGCAAAGATGCTTCTAATGATTGTCATTCTCCCCAGTTTTTGCAATGTGGTTTATTAACTTTTTTTTTTTTTTTTTTAGCTGAAAAAGGAAATAACTGTTTTGATTTTTATGAAGCCTTACAAAGGCAAGCATGAAAGCATAAGGTGCAAATCAGAGGCTTAGCTAGGTGGGATGCAAGGGGAGCAGCCACTCTCCCAAATTAATTTTGAATGAAATGGTGCCTTTGCAGATCAGCCCTTCAGTCTTGCACCGGCCCCTGTTTTACAAAATGCTTGCTCCCCCTGACATCAAAACCTGTCTATGTGTTACGTCTGTGCTCACCTCGCCCTCTGGTGGCCAGAACCGGTGGCTGCTGTGGACCGTCACCCGTTCCAGATTTCAGCCAAGTCCGGTCTGGATCTTCCGGGCTGCCAGACTTGCTTGCTTGGATTGAACCTACACAGCATACGTAGTTTCCTGTTGATTGTTGTAGTGAGCTCCAGGTGCTGCTGGGCTTATTAGCCATTCTGAAACCTTTCTGCTTTGCCTTTGCATTGCGTCTAAGGCCATGATATGTTGGTGCTTTGCACTTCAGCTTGAGTTTGTTTCCTTGCTCTAGTTCTTGCCTGAAGTCTTGCCTGTTCTGGTTAGTCTATGTTTAGTTTAGAGTATTGCTTGTTTCCCAGTCTTATGTCTTGTTTGTATGTCTTGCCTAGTTCTGAGTTTATCTGTGTTTGTTCCCTGCTTCAGTGGCTGTTTGCAGCTTTCAGTTCAGTCTTGTGTCTGGCTGTGTTTGTTCCCTGTTTCAGTGGCTGCTTGCAGCTTTCAGTCCTGTCCTTTAGCCTATCCTTTCCCTGCCTTGCTGTTAGCCAGTCCTGCCCTGTCCAGTAAATCCTGCCGGCCACCTGAAGCCTTGAGCTCAACTCTTGGTGGAAAGTGGCCAGGTGCAGGTGAAGATCTGCCCTGTGTCTAGCATGGGGTGGTTTTAGTCCAATAAAAAGCTGTCATCTTATTTTACATTTTTTTGTTTTATTTTTATTTATTAACCTGTAAAGTGGACTAACATGGCTATTTCATTCTACTTTGCTATCTGGCATCTAATTTTTCTAATTGGGCAGGTCGCAGTCTCTGGTTACTGCTTTTCTGTCTTTTAACTCTTTCCATATCTCCTGTTCATTTATCATTTTTCTCTCTTCGCATGTCTTCTTCACATCTTCTATTACATCCATCTCCGACACTGATTTTTCTTTTCTGCTTTCTTCCATTTTTCTGCCTCTCTGACCACTCAGACTTATCCATGCTTCATTTTGCCTGTTTTCCATCTTTTTCCTTCACCCAGGGTGTGTGTGTGTGTGTGTCTCAACTCCCCCTCAGCCATATCAAATCTGTTTCTCTCTCTCCCACCCCACCATACAGGATCTTGTGTGTGTGTCTCTCTCCCTGCCTGCCATAATCTCCTCTCTGTTTCTCTCCCTCCATCTAACTTTCTTCCCCCTCCCTGCCATGCAGCATCTCTTCTCTCTCTTCCCCTGCCCCAGGCACCCAGAATCTCCTCTCTCTCTCCCACCTCACCCTACCTCACATTACACGTACCATACAGATCTCTTCTCTGTCTCTCTCTTTCTCTCTCTCCCCATACAATGCACCTCTGTCTCTCCCACACCTTCCAGCATTGCTCCTCCCTCTCTGTCTTCACTCTACACCTCAGCCTCTTTTCTTCCACTGCCTGTTTTTCTTTTCACTATCCAGTTTTGCTCCTCTGTCTCTTCCCCTCCCCCCCAATATCTAGCTTTTTGCTCCTCTGTTTCTTCTCTCCCCCTAATATCCAGCTTTGCCCATCTGCCTCTTCTCCCTCAAAACATCTAGCCTTGCTTCTCTGTCTGCCCCCTCCCAATATCCAATCCAACATTGTGCCTCTGCCTCTTCCCTCCCCATCATCCTCTCTGTTTCCTCCCATTTCCTGCCTCCAGCATTATTTTTTCTCTCTTTTTTCTTCCCCCTAGCCACAAAAAAAAAAAAAAAAGCTGGAACTTCCCTTCCATGCTGCCTTGCTGCCAAACCCGCTGCCTCTCTGATTCAGTGGCTATCGGTAAACAAACACTGTGCACGGAGCCATAGAGCTCTGCATGGCATCGCTGACAGCTCTTCTGGTCCCACCCTCTATGATGCAACATTCTGTTCGGGCAGGAACCGGCAAGCTGACAGCAACGTGCAGAGCTCTATGGCCCCTGTTTATTGATGGCCACTGAATCGGGGAGCAGAGAGTCTCAGGCAGAAAGGCAGCGGGGAGGGAAAGCTCCAGTTAATACCTTATGCTGTCGCCAGATTGGGGAGCGCTCCAAAAAGAGTTTGCATTTGGGCTGGGGAGGCTTAGCCTCCCCAAGCCTCTTATACGGGGCGCCTATGGTTAGTCTGGAATACAACTAGAACACCCATTTGCAGTAAGCCATGCCTGGTATGAATTTATGTGAGAAAAAGCCACAGGTTACCTTTTTGTTTGAGAGGCCAGGCTATAAACTAGGTGTGAGGCAGTGACCAGGGCAACAGTTAGGCTTGGGTCACATTCTAGGCAAATTTAAAGTGTAGGACATAACCCTAGTGAGACATTTGTGGCCAGACTATTAACTTAGGCATTCACACCTTCCTCATTCAGAACATAAATCACAAAGCATAAATGAATCACAATAACTCAGACTTGACAACTATTAGGTGGCAAATCTTGGCCACAGTTTTATTATTATAAATAAACATTTTAAGAATAAATGAACATAAATAACTGAATAGGACCAGATGGTGTCGTACTAGTCCATACATTCAATGCATAACTCATCTCTTCACAGCCTGCGGTAACGCAAGTCTGCAAATAACTTAACTTATTTTTCAAACTCCCTTTCTTTTAACCTAAAAGCACGGTGGTATCACACATGCCTTACCGCCTACACTTCTAACAATCACAGCTCACCTCTTCTATCACAAACTCTTAAAGCTGCAACAAAACCTACAATAATACAAGACCCTAAAACTCTCTAACCATCCAAAACCTACGTGGTGGATGGGTGGGCAATTTTAATAATTTAAATAGAAATTTTCACAAGACCCTGCTCTCTTCAGCTAACTACTCCTTTCAGCTCCTTTCCTGCTCAAACTTCTCCTACTTCATCCAATCGCCTTTCTCCAAACCTAAAACCTCCTCACCCCCCCCCCCCCCCCCATTCCATTGCTAATTCTCAGAAGCACTTCATTTTCTGGAAGGGCTCAGCCAAGTTATAGCGCACTCCTTTAACTTAGTCAGGCTAATACATGGGGGGGGGAATGGATGGTTGTACAGAATGCCCTGGTATTTCTGCTGCTCCTTTGGCAGCAAGACATAGTTCCCAGCAGTATGGTGATAATTCACATCAACACAGTGTGTCACCATTCATATGGATGCTGATGTTAATTACCGTATTTTTCGGACTATAAGACGCACCGGACCATAAGACGCACCTAGGTTTCAGAGGAGGGAAACAGGAAAAAAAAATTTTCCTTTTTCCCTCCTCTAAAACCTAGGTGCTCCGGTGCGTCTTGTCCGAGTTCGGGATCGCCCTCCCCCTGGCCCTGTCACCACTTCTCCCTACTCACATCACGCGATCTTCCCTGGTGGTCTAGTGACGTTGGGGCAGGAAAGAGCCCCCTCTTTCCTGCCCAGCGCGCTGCTCTCCATCCTCCTGTATGCAGCCTGACGGTCTCGGCGAGATTCAAAATGGCTGCCGAGAATTGAAGTCTTCTACCCTTCAATTATGGGCTGCTCATGTCTTTGTCAGTGGGCAAACTTACAAAATCAGCAAGGGATCAAATACTTATTTCTACCACTGTATGTTATATTGGTTAAAGGATACTGGGCTAGATGGAACAGTGGACTGATCCATTAAGGCTATTCTTATGTTCTTATGATGTGAGTGCTCTGGCTGGAAGGAAGTGCAGGAGGAGGGCAATGTTTGTGTGTGTGTGTGTGTGTGGGGGGGGGGGGGGGGGGTTGTAAACGTTGGTTCAGGATGCCCCAGTCACTTGAACTGGTCCTGACAGAACATTAATTCCTCTTGAAAAAAAAAATGACACATTACCAAGTTTCAGAGATACCTTTAAAACTGTGTAGCCTGAATCAGACATAGAAATCCATCCATGAGTGACTGATCTTGTTACCAGTGTTGCACCCAAGAATCAACCAGGAGACAGAGCATTCCAGTTGTTTCTTGAAAAGGACAAACAATATAAAAGCTACAGCTCAATTCATACACATATACACTTTTTTTTTGTGAGACACCTGATTGTATGACAGTCAGCTGCCCTCAGTGTCATCTTTGTACAACGCCAGACCCAGTTAATAAATTTGCACAAGCAGACAGGTCACACTGAAGAAATCAAGAACATTAGCAATCAAAGTAAAGTTCTTAAAGATGGTTCTCTTTGGATGCAAAATATCTTTATTGATAATAGATAAAGAACATTCATCCAATCCATTACACAGACACTTTCTCATCTCAATGAGATATGTAACTATGATAGACTCATTTGGTCTGATATTCAAAAGAGTTTATATGGTTAACAGTGACTGCTAAACATATCATCATTTTTTTCTGTGAAAATTCAATGGACTACTACTACTACCATTACTTATCATTTCTATAGCGCTACTAGATGTATGCAGGGCTGTACACTTGAACATGAAGAGACAACCCCTGCTCGACAGAGCTTACAATCTAATTAATGGACCTCTATGGATGGTGCCTTTGAAACTGTCCCAGTGCTATCTGGTTAATGCCTCAATTAAACTAATCACAGATCGTAATAAATTTGATCATGTCACCCCGCTACTCAAAGCAGCCCACTGGCTCATCGCATAACTTAGAAGTTACTGCTACTTGTTTATAAAATCCCTTAAAAACCCTTTAAAAACTTGGAAATTTGGAACATGGGTGTTCTGCCTTATTGTACTAATAGCCGGTGATGCTCAGCCAGTGATGGATAAATTTAGCACTGTAAAAGGCTATAGTCTACATCTATATGGAGAGTGGCTGAATATTGCTGGCTATAAATTTATATTTATATTCAGCACCACCGCATCTACGGAGAATGGTGCCAAATAGATTTGAAATACTTAAAAGCTGCAGCCGGCATTTTGAAATAGCTTTCACAACAGTGTTTAGATGTTGACCTGATCACATACACTGTAATGTTGTTTTGAGGTTAATGTAAAGTTTAAATAGTGGTACGAGGGGGGAGGGGGGGAGTAAACCATCATAACAGCAATTGTATTATACTATTCTTGAGCATGCATAACAGATTACTCTTTTTGTCATATACTGCCACCTGTTGACCTTTTGAGGAAACTACAGCCACATCCTCACATTCCCTGACATTAAGGCCTGTGTGTTCTGATTCCTCACTGATAAATGAATCTTAGGCAGGATCATGGGGATTTTCTCCAGTGGATTGATTTCTCCATTTTAGGGGCTTGAACGCTGAAGGTCCTACAGTTCAGTCTCAAGCTCTGGTTTTTTATGCAGCACTTCAGATGTGGTCCCACAATTCAGCAAACATACTTTGAGGATTCATAAAAGCTCCTGACAACTTGTGGAAAGAGTCTGTTATTTTTTATTCCATTTAATCATCCAATATGTTGTATAATTTCTAATTTCTGTTATCTGTTTAATAAAGTTGTGAAGTTAAAAAGCTGAATTTGGGTTAGCTTTCTACTTAGCTGGATACAGCACTATTATATACAGAGAAATGGAATACACAGGAGCATTGATTTTTAAGAATCAGAGATCAGAATTTTAATTTTTAAACCCCAGGGTTTCTTTAGAAATGTATGCCAGTATCATATTAGATTTAAATGTTGTTTAATATTGTTAAAGATAATCTATTTTTAACTTTATTTTCATTATATTTCAAATTATTATGAGCCAAGTAAATAAACACTTGTACAGAAAACAGGAAAGAAAAGAGAAAATTACATTCCTAATAAGTTAAGAAAGAAAAATGTAGTTAACCAATATAACATATCCTTTCACAGTCCCCAACAGGGGGATCTCACAGGAAACACAGAGAGCTAATATAAAAGTTAAAAACATAATCCAATCAATATAGAAAGAAAAGAGGCCTAGACATGGTAAAAAAAATCCTAAACGGCCAAATATTTTAAATACTGCTATATAGAAGGCACATTCTTACTGCACACCACCTTGAGTGAATTCCTTCAAAGAGGCGGTAAATAAATCCAAATAAATAAATAAATTCCTTTACTGCAAAGGAAACTTATTATGAAGAAGTTGCTTTAAGAGATCGTCTATTTTAAGACCATTTATCTCATAATCTATTTACTCTCTATTCCCCCTTTTACAAAGCCACGCTAGCAGCTGCCGGTGCAGTAATGTCAACACAGCTCATTCAAAGAATGGGCTGTGCCAGCATTGACACCCGGTAGCCGTTAGCGCAGCTTTATAAAAAGGGGCATATTGTGGGGTGCCTCAGGGCTCAGACCTGTCCCCTTCTGATCAGCATTTTCATTAGTCCTTTAGCCACTATCATTCAAGATTTTGGCGTTAGTTTTTATTTCAATCTGCACTGATGACACAACCTTTCAGAGTCATCATTGCAGTGTTGTTTGGATTATGTTGTCACCTGGCTAAACGATTATCAACTTAAAATTAATCCATCCAAGACAAAAGCATGTTGGATTGCTGTTGAATCGGTCTGCTCTACTGTGATCCCAGTCCTGTTCAACTCTTTCATGCAACCTGTTGATTCATTTAGGTCTTAAGGGTTATAATTCCATACTCAAATCTCTAACATTGTAAAATCTTTTTTTTTTTTTGCTTTGTGTCAACTACAAACTGTCTAAAGTTGTTTTAATAGTGAAACCATGCATGTGCTGTTCATTGCGTTTTGATTTTTAGGTTGGATTATTCTATGTGAGGGATCCCTTCTGACATTTAAAACACCTCCAGACATTACAAAATACAGCAGCATATTTTTTGTTGTGTCCATAGACTTTACCATGTTCGACAATGACTGTTTCACTCCATTTACAATTTACCATTGTTTTACTAGCTTTGAAGTCTTTCTTAAGGATATTCCTTGTAACTTGGCCTCAGCAATTATCCCTTAATGATCACTTAATTTAGCTGGTGGTGGTCATCACTTAAAAAAACACTGACCACTGCCAGTTTTTAGAAATGTTGTGAGCCTTTTTTACTGTCAGCTCAGTCCTTCAATTTATACTAAATCAAAATGATTCTCCGTATAAAAAATTACATATCATATTAGTTTAATTGGAAGAGAAAGATCAGTACTATCATCTACATAATTACTAAGAACAATAATAAAGAGAATGGGTTGAATGTTATAGCTGTAACATGAGTTTAGCTTATTGATTTTCTAGACTGTCTTTCATTATTTATTTATTTATTATCTCATTTGTACCCCACAGTTTCCCAAAAGCGTCAGGCTCAATGTGGCTTACAATGCACCACAGAGGCAGATGCCAATGTAGTAAAGTAAAGCTAATATAGCAGAAAACCTACATAAGAAATAGTGGGGAGAATGAGGAAGGGACGGAAGGAGCAGAGAAACCAGGAGAGAGGAGGGAAGGGTAAATATGTCCAAAATGTGTCTCTAGATTGATGTGTGTCCAGCAGAGAAGACACATGTTAAGTCCTTGGGATAAGCTTTTCCAAATAACAAGGTCTTAAGCGATTTCCTGAAAGATAGGTGGTTGTAGATGGTTTTTATGGGTTTCGGCAGAGAATTCCAAAGTTGGGTGCTGATGAAAGAGAAGGATGAAGCATACACATTATATCACAACAAGGCAGCTTGCATAATAGTAAAAAAAAAAAAAGAAGGAATGAAAAAAAAAGAAATAAGAGGAATAATAAATGAAATGGAATACCAATCAGAAAAAGAAAAAGAAAAACAAAATATACCCTTGCAGCAAGGGATCTTCCAGGTGGTCTAGTATTCCAAAGGTAAGCCTTTAGAATATTCTCTGCTTTGTGATTATACGAAATACAAAAGCGCCAAACCCCTAAAAGAAAAACTACACTGGCTCCCTCTAAGAGAACGAATTGCGTTCAAAGTTTGCACCCTTGTCCACAAAATTGTTCACGAGGAAGCCCTGACCTATATGTCAGACCTCGTAGACTTGCCTACTAGGAACGCAAAAAGATCATCATGAACATTCCTCAATCTCCACTATCCTAGTTGACTACTGAAAATGAACCTGTTCAAGAAGGCTTACCATAATGCTCCATCTTAAATACAAAATAAATAGACTTTACATGAACTAGACAAGGCCGAACCCTTGTCACTTGACTGTTTAACCTCACTGCTATTAAAGAAAGCTACACAATACGCAATACCAATCTATTTCCTAAATTGAAGGTGACATCTCAATAGTCGATGACCTAACTTATGCTACAACTCATTTTATCACTTAGAAACCTCTATACAATGCCATAATGCAATCCTCTGTACCATCTAACCAACTTTCACAAATCTTTGAAGACACATCTCTTCAACAAAGCCTACAAAAAGAACCCTTAATGACACAAATCACCACCTAACCCACCCAAGTATTAAAACCTCTTACACCTCCCTGTCTAACACGTCCTTCTCTAATCCCTCATACATCTTCTGCTTACTACCAATTGTATCTAAGATCCTGTCATGACTATGTCATAACAACACTCTGTAAGCCACATTGAGCCTGCAAATAGGTGGGATAATGTGGGGTACAAATGCAATAAATAAATACAATTAAAAAATGTATGTATGCACCTAAATGTATTACCATTTGAAATTCTGTACGCGGAAATGGCGATCGCCATCATGGCATAATGTAAGCCACATTGAGCCTGCAAATAGGTGGGAAAATGTGGGATACAAATGCTACAATTATTATTATTATTATTATTATTTGTTGCATTTGTACCCCACATTTTCTCACCTATTTACATAGTACCGTAATGGCGTTTGCCAAGTCGGTTGATAACAGATACAAGGTTATATTGTGGTCTGATGAGGTAGGTGTGTGTCAGGCACCATGAGGGTCGAAGGGAATGTAAAAAGTTTATTGTCTCGTGCGATCATTGGTTATGCAGTGTTGCTGGGTATGGTGATTTACGGTGGATCGGTGGGGTAAGCCTTTTTGAAGAGGTTGGTTTTTAGTGATTTCCTGAAGTTTAAATGTTCATGGATTGTTTTCACAACTTTTGGGAGTCCATTCCATAGTTGTGCGCTTATGTAGGAGAAGCAGGATGCATAAGTTGTTTGGTATTTAAGTCCTTTGCAATTTGGGTAATGTAGGTTTAAATATGATCGTGATAATTCGATTCTGTTTCTGGCTGGTAGATCTATGAGGTCTGCCATGTATGCTGGGACTATGCCGTAGATAATTTTGTGGGTCAGGGTGCAGATTTTGAAGATGATCTTTTCTTTGATTGGGAGCCAGTGCAGTTTTTCTCGGAGGGGTTTGGCACTCTCGAATCGTGTTTTTACCAAATATTAGCCTGGCTGCTGTGTTTTGGGCGGTCTGGAGTTTTTTTGTGAGTTGTTCTTTGCAGCCCGCGTAGATTCCATTGCATGTGTGTGCAGAGGGTATGTGCAGAGGGTATCTATTGCCCCAGCAATTGTAAAAAGTACAGCTTATAAAGGGGTTTTTTTAAGCTAGTGTCCTGCATGGAAAGTCAGGGGAGAAATTGTGGTTTCATAGAGATTATCCAGCTTTCGATTATACCGCTTTATTCGTTTTTGTGAGATAAACGTCTATCTCCCGATTTGGGTCGCAATATAGGCGTTTTTCTTTTTCAATTATAAGCTGGTATGTGTTCTTATCAAAAACCCAGCACTCAAGAATTCCTTCTCACTTCAATAGTATGTGAGTCTTATCACACCAGGATCATAACCTAGTGACTCACTCAATTCTTCATTGACTTCCTTAGTATAATATGTTTTTTATAGAAACTTATTAATGTTAACATTTTTGATATAAAAACACATGAAACTTATTTTAATTATTCCATCTAAAAAGTTCTTTCAGGACCTACACCAACATGGCCATGTTTCACGTTTGAGAAGGAATTATTGAGTGCTGGGTTTTTGATAAGACCTGTTGTAGTTTTCTCCCATTTTTTTAAATATTGGGACTTGTTTGACAATAGAGAATACAAGTAGCAGGGATTTAGGTATAAATTTGCCTTTTCCTATTTTCTTTCTGCAAAGATGTACAGATAGGGTACCGATCTCTCTATCAGTGGGGTTCTGAGTGCCCAAGAGAATAGTTAAAACTCCCCCCCCCCCCCCCAAGATTATGTATTTTCTCAATACTAGGTTTAGATTTAATATGTCAAACTTTCAGGCCCTGCAAAGGGTGGGCCCTAACCATGCCAACCCACCAGAGGAACAAAGGAAATTGTGAGGTGTTGATACAATGGAGAAAGTGGTTTCAAGAAAAGAGCTGGAAGGCGGATGAGTGATCTGACCCAATCTGCCGCAGGGCCTAAGACCAGAAGAGGATTATGGGAGGAAGTTCTTAAACCAGCTCTGGTGGTGTCAAGGAATTATGACCTGTTTAGTTTTATGAAGTTTGAAAGTGATGAAGCATCTCTGTAGATTACTAAATGAAAACAGGAGGACAGATTACGCCAGAAAATCACCCAAGACCTGAAGAAAGCAGCTATCTGAAAAGTATTTCATCTAGGGGATCCTATGTTACTGTATAGGAGCCAGAAGAAGAGAATGAAGACATCAGGAATTTAGTATCAGTACCTATTTTTTGCCTCTTCCATTATTTGATTTTCTTTTTCTTTATTGGATATTTGTGTGTTGACAGATGAACTATGCCACTGTAATTGTCCAGTAAATTAATGGGTCAATATTCAAAAGCACTTATGTGGGTCACAGAACCTGTTTTTCTTTTGACTGGGATATTCAGCAGGATTATCTAGAAAATGCCTCTGAATTCTCGTATAGACCAACTCAGAAGGAAAGGGAAAGGGGATGGGATATACTGCCTTTCAGTGATCACAATCAAAGTTACAGAGTATATACAGGTACTTATTTTGTATCTGGGGTAATAAAGGATTAAGGGACCTTTTTAGTAATTAGTGCTAAAAGTGACCAGTGCTATTTTTAGCGCATGGGTTTCCCATGCTCTGAGGCCACTTTTAGCATGGCAGTAAAATGGCTTCAATTTCTATTTTCCCCTTACTGGCCACATGCTAATTTCCCAATTATTGTATGTCTATTAGTGCATGAGCCCTTACCGCCACCTATTTACTAGGCAGTAAGGGTTCCCACGCAAACCCCGTGCTAATCGGGCAGCACGTGGTGATTTACCTGAGCTATCTAATTAGTGCAGGGCATGCCTACTCTCCACCTCCAAACATGCTCCCCATGCTAACAAATGCTTTACTATATTTTTTTAGCATATGCCGATCTCAGTGTCTTTTTTGTGTGTGGTAAATATGCATTAGTGCTTACCGCCACTTTGTAAAAGGGCAGCTAGGTGACTTGCACAGGGTCACAAGGAGCTGCAGTGAAATCTGGTTCCCCTGGCTTCCAGGTCACTTCACTAAACACTAGGCTACTCCTTTATGCAGACCGTCCATGAGCTGAACCAGAGCAATCCCAGAACATATTTAGATAGTGGCCATATCAGTCCTCTATCCAGATATCATATTATTCTAAGTTATTTATATAAGATGCTGAGACAGTGGGCTGAAGATTGCCACTATGCAAATACATTCTGCACTGACTGCCATATCTAGATATTCAGTGCTGGCCTGTAGCCAGATAATGGCGATGACTATTGGAATATTTTTTGACTGTCAACAGCCAGAGTTTAGAAGAAAACGATGACAAGAGCAGCTGAATACTGACCGATATATTTTTAACAAAGCCACTGAAGTGATTGGTCCCTTTTTAAGACATACATCTGAGTTTGAGAGTGAATAACATCTTGGTAGTGAGCAAGTCATGTACTTTCTTTGCATTGCCCTTCAGGTACCAAACAGCCACTAAAAATGTTGAAAAATATCCTTGCCATGACTGGTAGCCAATGTAGTGTTTCAAGCAGTGGGGTTGCTCTTGCGTATTTTGGTTTCTTGAAAATCAGTCTTGCTGCCGTGTTTTGGACTGTTTGCAGCGATTTTAGTGTGCTTTCCTTGCACCCTATGAATGCTGCATTACAGTAGTCTAGTTGCGTTAGTATTGTTGATTGGACCAGTATCTGGAAAGATTGTCTAGGGAATAGTTTGTTATTCTTCTCAGTTTCTATAGTGTTCTGAAGCATTTTGATATTACTGCTGATATTTGATTGTCTAGTGTTAGATGTTTGTTGAGAATGATTCCTAATATTTTAAGTTGTTTTTCAATGTGGTATGTTTGTTTGTTGATTGTGAATTATTGGTAAGATGTGGGTTTGTGTGGGCTGGATAGTACTAGGAATTTGGTTTTGTCTCTGTTTGGTTTGAGTATGAAAATTGTTGCCCATTCTTTCTTGAGGTTCAATCCTTTTTTTTTATTTTGTCCTATATGCTTGTGATATTGTATGAAAATGGTGATGTCATCTGCATATATAAATGGATTGAAACTCATTAATTCCAGTTTTTTTTCCAAGTGGCACCATCATTTCATTGAACACTATTGGTAATATTGGCGATCTCTGTGGTACCCCTCACTAAGAGATCCATGAAGCTGATGTTTGGTTGGACATCTTTACAATGTAGGATCTGATCTTTCAAACATGTACAGTATGTGCTGTGTTTTGTGAGGTACTCGAACTAGTCTGGTGGATTTTTT
Organism: Microcaecilia unicolor; assembly: GCF_901765095.1. Taxonomy (NCBI): domain Eukaryota; kingdom Metazoa; phylum Chordata; class Amphibia; order Gymnophiona; family Siphonopidae; genus Microcaecilia; species Microcaecilia unicolor. The sequence continues at coordinate 297,247,484 of NC_044032.1, forward strand.
ATCATGCAGTCGGGGCATTTGTCAAGTAGGCAGTATGCATGTGCATATTTTGTCAATAGTGTCTTTACTGGGTCTAGTTGGGGTGGTCCATATTCTGTCTGCTGTGGTGTGGTTGTTGTGTGTTTCACAGTCCTGTAAGTAGTCTGTGATGTTTATGTGTAGATTTGCAAGGTTTGATCCTGTGTTTTTTTTTTTTTTTTTTTTTTTGAAGCATTGTGCAAGCTTGTCTGCAGTTGGTGGTGTTTCAGTTGTTGCCAATATGTTCTGGATTTTCAGTAATTTATTCATGAGTTCAAAAATTTTTTTTCATATTGGTCTGGTCGAGGTTCATATATGTACTGTAGTATTCTGCTTTCACTTTCTTTATGTGTTTGTGTATGTTCTTATGGCTTTTCTCCATATGTTTTTGTTTGCGTCTGTTTGTTTTTGACCCATGCTCTTTTGAATTTCCTACAGAGTTTCTTCATGTGTAATAGTTTGTCATTAAACTAGGGATGTGGTTGTTTTGTGATTTTTGTTTTGAGTTGTGTTGTTTTATTTAGTGTGTTTTCACTTGTTTCATCTCACTTTCTCATAAAGTGTTTATCCTCGGGTGGTATGTCATTGAGTTTGTTTTTTGTTGTTGTCCAGAATGTTTGGTAGCCTACTTTTCCTCTGGTTGTGAATGTGTGTTGGATTCTTGGTTCTCTTTTTTGAGCTTGCTGTGGTCTGACCATGGTAAGTCTTCTAATGTGTGGTTTGTTAATATGTGGTTGTTACTCATTGAGAATCTGTGGGCTAGTATGTCTAATTGGTGTCCGTTTATGTGTGTTGAGACTCCTTGTGCTGTTATGAAGTACCATTGGTTTATGAAGTTCATTAGTGTTTGGGTATTTGTGTCATTTTGTTTTTATAGGTGCAGATTTATGTCACCTATTAATAGGACATTTGGGCGATAGGTGCATATGTTTGATACGAAGTCCATAAAATAATTTTGAGCCTTTGTCCAGCTTCCTGGAGGGCAGTAGAACAATGTGATGCATAGTTGGTCAATTAGTGTTTTGTCGGTGATTTTGCATGCCAGGATTGTGATTTTTGAGGATGTGTGTTTAGCGACAGGTTCTTCTGTGAAGGAGGATTTGTTTATTATTGCAATGCCTTCTCCCCTCCTTTTGGTTCTATTGATATGTATTATTTTATATCTTGGTGGGCATAGGTCTAGTAGTGCAGGGTCATCTTGGAGGTGCAGCCATATTTCAGTTATGAGCAGTAGACCAAATTGTTCCATTTCTATCCAGTCTCCTAGTAGTGTTGTCTTATTTACTGCCAATCTTGCATTTATGTAACCTAGTTGTACCAGAGCATATGTGTTGTGTTTAATGTTGTTGTTTGGGTTTTTTTTAACAGTTTGTAGCTGTCTGTGTGGTCTGCCTGTTTTGCTCTTGCTGTTTTTTTGGGTGTTGTTCATGTTTGGTTTCATGTTGCTGGTTGTTTTTTTGGCCTCTACGCTGTTGTTTAGGTAGTGATTGGGGTAGTTGTTGGAGTGTTCGTCTTCTTCCTGTGATGCATACTGATATTTTGTTCCATTCGGTTGGAGTTGCTGCTGTTATCCCCATTGCCCACATTGCTATTGTACAATAGAAAATCCATGCGCTTAGGTTGGCCATTTTGGGGAGTTACTTCTGGCTTGGGGATGTTTGCGTGTGAATACGTGTGTGTTTGGTCTCTGAGGTGCTTGTGTTTGTGTGTTGTGTGGGGCTGTTTTTTTTTTTTTTTTACCTTGGCTGGGAGTTTTCCTGCATCAGTGTATGATCAGATAGAAGAAAGGGTAGCTAGTACATAGAAACAATACCCGCAGCCGTGAAGAATGTCTTTCATTAACGATCACGTCTAAAGGATAAATGAGCAATGAAAGTTCGATGTGTTATAGAGTACTTGCTACACAATATAGTGCTTGTTGCACTCCAGGAACTCCAGGCAGCTTGGGGAAGAACACTGTTTGGAGAAGAACACCTCTTTTTTTCAGTAGTTTAGTGCTTCAATTAGAAAACTACTTGCTCGGAGAGTGGAGGATTCTGTGGCTAATCATGGCAGCTGAGAGGAGCAGTGTAGAGGGCACATACTTGTCGCTTCACCCACAGATGACAGCTCTTGGTTCTGGGCTGTCATTTTTCAATGGTGGGTCAAACAGCTCCAAATAAGATGCCTCTAACTTTCTGTAGAGTGCCTGCAGTGCAGGTGGTTGGCCATCCAGAACTGGGCTCTCACAGGGCACAGCCCCCGACTCCCAGAAGAATCTCACCTTTCACAGTTCATCTGCATCCAGTGTTCCCACAACCTTGGGGTGCACCACTGTGCTGACTCCTTGGATGGTCATCACCGAGCATGGTGAGAGTGAGACTATGCTGTCCTTTTGGGCTGGAGTGTGCTGTGGTGTGCCGATGTTTGCACTGCTAATCCGCATCTGTCTACTCAGGTTCGCTAGCACCGGACTGCTCTTGCTCTATGAAGCCACATGGTATAGTCGGTCTGCGGCATGAGGATGGCTTTCCTGCTAATTTTGCTCCTAGGTTCCTCCAAACAGGTTGTAGAGTCCCTCTTTGATTTGACAATTTCCTCTGTTTGCTGTTTGAAGGAAGGTTTCAAATGCACAGTTGTCTTTCTCAAGTTGCCAGTTTGGAATTACTGCAGGCAATGGAGAGGGGAGGGGGGAGATGAGCTGAATAGGACAGGTATTTTGAGACAAAGCAGCATAATTAACTTTAAGTGCTTTTTGGAATGCAGCTATGCTTGTTTTAAATCTCCTTTATTTAAGTCAGAAAACATTGCTTTTCTTGAGGCTGTTGTATCTTCCTCTCCAGATTATTAGGGTTTATGAAGATCTTTGATTTATTTGGTCAGAGCAGATTTTTGCATTAAAGTAGATGTGGTTTCAGAGCTCTCTATCTATTTAGTTTAACAAAAGCCAGTTTGTCTTTGGCTGCAATTAACAGGGGAGTGTTCATTTTACAGACAGTGCTTGATGATGGCCTAAGTCCCTTTGAAGTAGGAAAGTTGAAGATTCTCTGATAGATATGCAGCCATTGGGTAGAACTTCTTATTTTATGTATATTTTGTACTTTTATATCTTGCAACAAGGTAAAATAGTTTTAAAGTCCATTATCTGATATCTAGCAGGCAGTTCTGTTCACTAGAGTCATCAATCTAAAGCGTGTATTTCACATCTTTGAGATTATTGGTAGTTTAATTGAGGGGCAGTTTCAGCAGAATATCAGAAATGTAGAGATAATAAAGGTTAAAGATATGAACTTCAACTCACGGAATTGCAGATATGGTTTCGTCATTATGCAGTTCCTGAATCCTGGTGTTGTTTGATGATACCTAGTCTTAGGAGACTTGTACACCAATTGATGCAGTTACAGATCACTGGAGGCTTTTTTGTTTTGTTGTTATAGATCTAGCTCATCACAGCAAAGGGTGAGGTTGCTTGTTTGTACAGTGCAGGGAGACAGAAAGTTGCTTTTATTCAGTAAAAAACAATGAAATTAAACTAAGTGAAATGAAGGAAAACAAAATAAACTCAGGGTCAGTGACCCAACATATACTGAGCAGAAATATGTAAGAAAGGGCTTATTTTCTTTTGGATTCTCCTCCTTTTTGTGGACTGTAATGCACTAATTGATCCTTCAAGTATAGAGAATTTTCTCTTTTCCTTTTTTTTTCTCAAATTATTGTAAATTTACAAATTTCATTAAAAAAAAAGTAAGTCCAAGGTCAGTATACAAGGATGGGATGACAAAGACCAGAGCAGTGTCGGTGCAAGTCCCGTCCACCTCAGGAGGCCAGGTAGTACCTGTAGACTCTTACTCAGGAGATGAAAGAGGTAACAAACCAATAGCAATTTTATTTTTCTCTATTCCCAGTTACTCTTCTTCACCAAGCATCACTGTAAAATGGAAAAACTGGAAGTCTGACGTATCATGAGGTCAATTTTCAGACATGGAACAGTGTTTTGTGCATAGAACTGCAGTTTGGTCACACAAGAAGGGAGACATTCTTGGAAGTGTGCTTAGAGGAAGAAGTAGACTTATGTGTACACTTCTGGATTTCCGAAAGTATGTGCATGTGGAGAACAGAAAAGAAGCAGACCGTTAGGAAAGCAGGCTTTATTAACTCTTTAAATCCAAGGTGTCTGACTCTTTTTCATATGAACCCATGCTGAGGAGGTGTATTTTTTCCCCCTGACGCAGCTGTCTGGTGAAACATGGCCATGTTGGGCAACGCTGTTTGACACCTGGGAGTTTAAAGAGTTAATAAAACTTGCTTTTTTAAAGGACTGTTTCTCTTCTGTTCTCCATCTTGGATATTGTGGACTGTATGCCTTGCTGTTTTCTGAACAAGTTTGCATTTGACAACTAGCCACATAAACAGCAGAGGCTGATTTGTATGAGAACTGAGCTGGAAAAAATCATGCAAAGGGAAATTCTTCTATTTGAAAACTGATGTAGAGCACACAAGTAAAATGTACCCAGAGGCTTCACATAGAGGACCTTTTGCTAAGCTGCAGTAGGCTTTACGTGCTTGCAGCATGCACCAAAATGAGACTACCACCAGGCCAGCGCATCCTCCTTGTGTAATTTCAGATTTGCCGCATGCCCATAATGCTTGGATGATTTATTTCCTCCCATGTGTGCCATTTTCACTGGTAATTGGCAGTTGGCATGCACCAACTGGTCACCGCACGTGTAGCGCATGAAAACCTTACCACTAGATCAATGGATGGTGTTAAGGATTCAGGCTGGTTTTAGACACATAGAAACATAGAAACATGATGGCAGATAAAGGCCACATGACCCATCCAGTCTGCCCATCCTCTGTAACCCCTAATTCTTCCTGTTCTTAAGCGATCCCACATGCTTATCCCATGCCTTTTTAAATTCTGGAACAGTTCTTGACTCCACCACATCCACCGGGAGGCCATTCCACGCCTCTACCACCCTTTCTGTGAAATAGTACTTCCTTAGATTACTCCTAAGCCTATTCCCTCTTAACTTTGTCATATGCCACCTCATTCCAGAGCTCTCCTTCATTTGAAAAAGACTCTCTTCCTGTACATAAATGCCCTTGAGATATTTAAACGTTTCTATCATGTCTCCACTCTCCCTCCTCTCTTTCAGTGTATACATGTTGAGGTTCATAAGCCTGTCCCTATAATTTTTGCATTCAAGATACACTGGTTTCAGTTTTACCACATGCCCTTTTCCTGTCACATTAAAAACAAAACTTTTTTTTGCACACGTGGTAAAAACTGGCCCAGCACATGCCTAATACATGCGTCCTCACTACCTCAAGCCACTTTTTACTGCAGCTTAGTAAAAGGGCCCCAGATTGTTTAAAAGCTCTCAGTTATATTAATCAGAAGAGACCTCTTTTACAATATTTTAGTTTGGATCAGAACCTGAATCTGTTTTATACTAGTATTATGTGGATCAGGTTTTCAGAAATTTGATTCCGGTTGATCACTTCTGAATTATGATCATTTGACACCATTAAATCAGTTTTCTTTGTGGTGTCTAAAGAATCATGGCAATTTCTGGCTGCAGCAGTTAAAAGTAGTGTGTTGCTGTTTTAATGGAGGCCATACTCAAACTTTCTTTTAGAAGAAGTAGAAGACGGCAACTAAATTTGACATCATTAAGAAATGTACATCATGCAAAGTCTATACTGTCTAGTCATATGGACAAACAGAAATCCAAATCAGCAGACACTCAATGTTGTTTATTTGGAAACCAATCAACATCTTGCATTGAAAGAAAACATTATCAAGAAAGTTCATTCATACGACAGAATGAGTTGCATTTTGGATCTTTTCATATTCTTCGGAATAGTGAGTGTACTGATCACCGAGAAGAGGTTGATTCAACTCATCCTTGTTTCTTCTGCCTTGAATAACGCATGTAGCAAAAGTAAACACCAATGCAATGAGAATCAGTGCTGTCACTATTGTGATAGTAATGACTTCTGTAATGTTGAGGGCACGTTCTATCAGAAGAAAAATGAAACAGAAATTAGATTTTAAGACCTCATCTGATTATGACTCTAGCATTTTGGGGCTGTATATTATAAAAAGCTAAAGGGGTCTTTTACTAGGGTGTGCTAGCACTTTTAGCTCATCCTAAGTAGAGATAGAAATAAAACAAAGTAAAACATGGAAAAGAAAATAAGATGGCAGTATAGATAAGTGAAACATCAAAGCATTTCAGTGACAGTCTAACAGGATGAGGGTGGGTTAGGTGAGAGAGTCTGACAGCTCATCCTAAAAATCAGCAGGCACTAAACGCTAAGATGCCCATAGGAATATAGGGCTAAATTCTACATAAGCACCTAAAAAATTCACGCAGTAAACATTTCCACCTAAGCATATTCTATAAGCGGCACCTAGATTTAGGCACAGTATATAGAATACGCTTAATTGATATCCCAGTACCTTAAACTATGCACCTCCATTTACACCAATAAAAACGTGGCTTAAATCCTTGCATTTAGATTTATGCGCACTGGGCCATATTCTATAATTATGCATGTAAATTTGGGAATGCCCACAGAATGCCCATTTCCCCACTCATAGCCACATCCCTTTTTAACTGTGCACATTAGAATTTAGGCACAGTTCATTACAGAATACGCTTAGTGAGTTGTGCGCATAAATTCTAATTATTGACAATTAGTGCTCATTATTGCTTGTTAAGAGCTGCTATCAATGCTGATTATCTTGTTAAGCCAATTAAGTTACGCACATTGTTATAGAATATGCCTGGATTTCGGCGCAGATCTCTAGGCACACAATATAGAATCCGGCAGACAATGGGCATCACCAGCTGATTTTTAGCTTAAGCTTAAGCTAAAAATGCTAGTGCTCCTTAGTAAAAGACCCCCTAAGTAAATAGCAAGCTTAGATCTCATATTTCAGGATATGTACATATTATTGAACAACTGTAGGTTATAGAGCATGGCCATAAGCGCTGCGTACAGCGCTGCTTACGTCTAGTAGCGCTTTAGAAATGATAAGTAGTAGTAGCATAAGGATTGAAATGGCATTGTGGCCATAAGGATTCATAATGACATTATGAATGAGTAATGAAATGTCTTATATTGTCACATAGGTTGTAAAGCATGTACATCATCACTTATTACAGCATAAACCTGAATTCAACAAAAAAACAGACACTCTTGGGCTACATCACAAATTCCCCACTTCCATTTCAAGAGGGCCTTGGTCTTCACTACCAGCCCTCAAGAGCCAACAACTGGTCAGATTTTCTAGATATGTATACCGGTTAGATCAGTGGTTCCCAAACCTGTCCTGGGCAGACCCCACAGCCACTAAGGTTTTCAGAATAGCCACAATAAATATTCAAGAGATGTGCATGCAGTAGAAGAGGTTCAAATCTCTCTTGAACATTCATTATGATTATCCTGAAACCCTCACTGGCTGGGGGTTCCTCCACGACCGGTTTGGGTGCCACTGGCTTAGATGTTACCATAATAGGCAGTACATCAGGTCCGATAAAACTTGAAATTTGATATCCTTTACAAATATGCATGAGAGAAATTTCCGTACAATGGACTTAGTAGGCATACAAATCTGCCTCATGCATATTTATTAGGAATATTTTGAAACCCTTTGCCTTGGTGGCCCTTGAGGACTGGGAGTGAAGACCAAGTCAATAGGGACTCTGATGACAATCCCCAATCCAGACACCTCTAGAAAGAAAGACTAGAGGGTTCAATTAATGTCAGAGTAGCCTGACCTGAGACCCATGCTTGCAGAATGACGATGAGTAGAACAGTACCACATATCAATAATTAAACATACTAGTGTTGATATTCATAGGAAATTATACATTTATAACTTTCTTATCCATGTATTTAAAAGGCTATATGGATAGTCCGGAGTTCTCTCTAACCAGCCCAAACATATCCAATTAATGAAGGAGTGGAGGATGAGTGGAGTGAGAACAGAATGGCAGTATTATCCAGATAGCAATGATTTTCAGCTGCCAGCTGAATAATCTATGCATTCAGTTTAGATCTGCTGAATAGCAGGACAAAAATAAATGGACAGTGGTGGAGGTTGCTGACCATATGGATATTGGTGCTGAGTATATTATGGACCTCATTTTACAAGCCCTATTGGGTTTAATATATGCTTAAACTGGCACTTAAACATTTATCACATCCAGCACACTCAGTTTAGTGAAACTGACCATGCTCAATTTCACTAAAAGGAGCATGATGATGTGAGGGGAAGAGAGAGCACAGCAGGCAATGCGGCAGCGCCGCTGCAGACCAGCATTGGACGGTCTTCAGCTGGCGGGGGTTGGGGACTCCCACCAGCCAACTAGAGGCCCCGTGGCCCTACCTAGCTATGCCACTGCTCCATTTTACAAAGCCTGGGATATACACATATTAGACCCAAGTGCATGCAAATAGCAAGGGGGCAAATAGTAATAGTGACGCTGAGTCACTATTTCAGAAGATAGCTAAATGCCCATTCCTAAAAAAGATCCATATTGAGGATTGGACCTTCTCCCTAGCATGTTTAGGATTTGGTGACCAGCTGCTATTGATCAGCAACTCCACTGGAGAGATTGTGTGGAGTTGCCCCCTTAATCCCCAGATGTTTTTGGTGGTGGTGGTGGGGGGGGGGGGGGATCAGAAGGAAAGGCCAATTTTTAACTTTATGTGGGCCCCAGCTGATATTCAGTGCCAGGGCCTGCAAAGCTAAGTGGGTTAATTTAGGCCAGCTAGGGATGTGCATCCATCAGTACAAATTAAGGGCTCTTTTTATACAGCTGAACTACTGATTAGCGGCGCACTGAATGCGAAAAAGCCCATTCTATTCTCATGGGTTTCTTTGCATTCAGCTCACCGCTAATAATAGCACAGCTTTGTAAAAGGAGCCCTAAGTTTGGTTGGGCATCGTAAAGATTTTAGTGCATGTAAATTTGGTTATACATGTGTACCCCTATGAATTAAAATTATTACAAGGGATTTGTGCATGTTAAAAAGTTGTAATGTGTGTACTAGAAAAATAATTTAAACAAATATGTGAAACAAAAATAAAAAGCAAAACCTGAAAAGTGGGAAATGTTTCAGAAAAATCCCCAAAACAAACTATCCCTCTTTTTCCTCTCATTGAATGTTGATCAAGTATAATCTTCAACACATGTATTGACAACTATGGTGCACCAGTTCAGTCTGTGATCAGCTTTCCTCTTTCTTTAGCCCCTTTTTTCCAGATCTTGACAATTTGATGTGATCTACCTAGGCTGTTCTCTGTTCCCCTCTTTCTCTTTTACCCTGTGTCATGCTCTCTTATACTCAGGTGCCCTTTTACTAAGGTGTGCTAAACCCTAATGCGGACTTATCTTGCTGAAAAAGACATGCCGTAGGACATGCTATAGAATCTTACAGAACTTTCTCTATGTGTGCTAACTGTGCATAAAGGGGGCACCTACATGCGATTATAGTGGGTTTTGAAGGGCTCACATTTACCACCACAAGTGTAACAGGTAGGGGGGGGTGGGCCTGGATCCGCCTGCCTGAAGTGCACTGCACCCATTAAAACTGCTCCAGGGACCTGCATACTGCTGTCAGGGTGCTGGGTATGACATTTGAGGCTGGCAAGAAAAATGTTTAAAGCTTTTTTTTAGGGTGGGAGAGGGTTGGTGACCACTGGGGGAGTAAGAGGAGGTCATCCCCGATTCCCTCCGGTGGTCATCTGGTCAGTTCGGGCACCTTTTTGAGGCTTGGGTGCAAGAAAAAATGGCCCAAGTAAAGTCACCCAAGTGCTCGTCAGGGACGCCCTTCTTTTTTCCATTATCGGTCAAGGACATCCATGTGTTAGGCACGCACCAGTCCCACCTTTACTACGCTTCCAACATGCCCCTGTGAACTTTGGTCATCCCTGCGACAGAAAGCAGTTGAGGATGCCCAAAATTGGCTTTCGATTATGCTGATTTGGGCGACCCTGGGAGAAGGACGCCCATCTCCCGATTTGTGTCGAAAGATGGGCGCCCTTCTCTTTCGAAAATAAGCCTGATAGTCTTTCCTCTCCCTTTGTATAGATTGGTAGTACTTTGGAAAAAACTACAGTCTGAACCAAAGACTGTAGCTCCTCCTCCTTCCCCAGTTTCTAGAAACCTTATTGCACTTCAAGTACGCTATTGTTGGCTAGATCATTTGTCCTCAAGTGGATTATACTATCTGTGTTACAATTCTTACTCTCTTCTCTACAGTCAGTATTTAATTAGTATTCCTACTGGCAGAAGATCCTGAAAGGCATTTAACCTTGTTGTAAGCCATGGACTGTCTCCCTAAGGCTTTTCACTACCGGAGTCATAGGAGCAGAAACGCCATGTCATAAGATATCATGACTAGCCGAATAAGTTGCTTGGCCCCCTGAGGAAGCTTAATATATATAGCGAAACGGAGAGCCCCGTAGGGCAAGATTAAAAAGCTAAGTAACAATAAATACTGTTTCCAATGTCTGATATTGAAAAATAGATGTCTGATATTGAAAAATAAATGAGCAGAGTTTTTCAAGACCAAGGATTAAAACGGAGTCCAAAGTATGCTGGCGTCAAAGCACATGAAACATAGCAACGCCTAGCTAGGACTTATGAGGTCTTTTTCTCTGCTTGAAAGAAAAATAAAAAAATAATAAAAAAATAGATAGATACCATTTAACATTTTGATTAGAAATCTAAGAAATGTTCAGCTCATGATCCCTAAGATAATGCCATTTGATCATTGTTGCACACTAAACTTAGAATTTAAATCTAATATATTTTTTCAATCTGTTGTCCACAATGACTGAATTACTCCAAATATGAAACCCAGTATGTGTTCCTCTGATTAGGATTTTATTTTCCTTATTTATATTAACAAGCACTTCACTCTAAAATTCATCTGCTATTTAAATGCTCAGTCCCCAGTCTCCTCACATTCCCCAGCACCTTCTCACATTCCACTTCCTTCTAAATCTTCCCCTTTCTCCACCAAAATTCTTTCCTTTGTACTCTATTCTGCTGCTTTTCATTCTCTCATTCCCTCCTCTTCTGCTATCTACAATAACCCTTTTACCCATGTAGCAGTGATCACACACACAGTAAGTGGCCCAGAAAGATGTCTGAATTATGCCTCCGCTCTTTGGTTTCAGTGGCTTGGTGGGGTGGTCATATTCAAGTTGTACAAGACTACTGCACGGAATTGATGATAGAGTGAGTTGGATTCTGATGGGATGTCAATACTCTTTTTGAAGGAATGTGTAGGTCCTTTTATACTCCAAGACTAAAAATAAATGCTATGATTACTACCTGCCAATGTGCTGTCCTGATTCAGTACATGTGTCTAATACTAAGAATGTATTGTATGTACTGTCAAGAGGTAGTTGGTCTATTCTTAAATTACGATTGTATTTACAAGAAAAGGAAATGACATAAATACTTACTTGGCCACTGAACCTCATACATATAGCCCAAATTTTCTGGTGCAGTTACAAACATTTCATTATTGGTAACTGGAGGCCAGAATGGCACCATATTATATTGTCGATTATGTCCAATTGGGGCATTTTCCAATGGGTAAAGCGATATATCTGTTTATATATATAAGATATAGGTTACTAGTAACATGTGAAATATTTCAAACTGCACTTGAACTACAGATACATTCTCACTTGAAATAAGCTGTCGTAAAATGTCGTAATTTTGCTAGAATGCAAATATTTTCCCAGGGATGACAAGTTTAACTAGAGAGCAGCCTGTAAGTGTAATACTTTCTTAAAATAAATAGCTATATAGCAGAAAGACACATTTTATGCAGATACTGGTATTGTGGGCATAGCATAAACAGAGTTTAGAGGTTTTATTCAGTTTGTCTACCAACTACACATAGAAAACTTTGGAACTTAGAACTCTAAATAGGTGATGGGAAGGAATGGTATAAACCCTTTAGAGAAGTGCTTAATAAAGAGCAAAGTATTTAGTTTTATTTCTTTTTTGGTTCAAAAATGTATGGTACTGATTTCTATGCTTCCAAACATTACACTATTGGCTAGAATGTGTCCAAACTAAAAACAGCAAACACTTTTTATAGGGCTATGCATTCATTAGTCTGCATTCAGTTCATTAGCATACCTTAAATTGATTTAGGGCCCCTTTTACCAAGCTGTGGCAAAAGGGGGCCAGCACTGGTCTTGGCGTGTGCTTTACTCTCACACCGAGGCCCCTTTTTACTGCAGCTGGTAAAAGGGATGTCTCAACTTCCTGCAGGAAATGGCTGTGTGGCAAGTAAAGCACTTGCAGCATGGCCATATCAGGGGGAGCCCTTACTTCCACCCATTGAAGTAGCAGTAAGGGCTCCCGCATTAACCTGGCAGTAACCGGGCAGCGTGCGGCACTGTCCAATTACCGCTAGGTATATACCGGCGCTACAAAAATAAATAAATTTCTATAGCACCGGAAATGATGGTGCACTAGGGGTGAGAAATACTGCAGGGCTGATGCGGTAGCTCAGTGGTACTTCCTGTATAGTCAGTTGGGCGTACTGCCACTTAGTACAAGGAGCTCTTAGTGCATATTAAATCAATTTAAAATGTTAACCTGCAAATTAACAGACACTAAGGTAATTCTTGTATATTGAGAAAAGATTCTAAGTCATTTTTTTAATTAAAATGAATATGAGAAACAAACTATATATGAGGAAAACTACCAGATCATTAAAAGTTAGATTGCCCTAAGCATAAATACTGTCTTAAAGAAATATAGGATGTCCAAATGGTTTCTGATTGTGAGCAAATTAAATATGTTTTTTTGTTTTTTTTAACCTATGACATAATATTTTAGATCAGATACCAATGAGCCCACAGCACATTGACTGGGGAAAAGTTTTGTTACATCTCAATGATGGATCTTCCAGTTTAATTCTGTGAACCATTTGAATTGAATCATAATATAGTTTGGAAAGTGTTTTTTTTTAATCATAATTTAAAAGTTTCTGTGGAATGTACCAATGAAAATGGTATACATGGTTGTTAATGATTGGCTATCACCTGCCTGGTACCAAGATAAAGAACTTAGGGGAAAAGTTATCAAGGTGCAGTAAAAGTCATGTTTTTACTAGACCTTGACTTACCATTGGAGTCAGCAACCTGTGGTATAACAGTCTCGCAGGTTGCTGTCTACCATGGTAAATAAATTATGCTGTGCATGAGCCACATCTTATTGGGGCCATCAGAGATTTGTCCCCCCCCCCCCCCCGATCAAGGTTGATGGGGAAGCTCCCACTCCCTAAAAGGGTCTACCAGTATCTATTAGATTGTAAGCTCTTTGAGCAGGGACTGTCTTTCTTCTATGTTTGTGCAGCGCTGCGTATGCCTTGTAGCGCTATAGAAATGCTAAATAGTAGTAGTAGTAGTAGTAATTTTCATGGATGGTCCAGTGATAATCAGGCAGAAGTGATTCCCAGTCACTCCTGCCCTGGCTGGCACTCTCTTCACAGTGGTGCCCCTAGTGGTAGTCTCATGCTACTACCACTAGGGTGTCATGTTTCTGTATAGTTATTATGGTATGACATGCAAATGATGCAACATTTACCATGGCTTCCATTTTGCTCACGTGGTCTATTCACTAATAACATACTTAAGTTAGCCATTCAAAACTGAGTGTTTGCATAGTTATATTTAAGTCCATTTCAGCTACCAGCTAGTTGTTTGGTTGCACTTGAAAACCATCTTATGATGTGTGACTTAAACATAGCTGACTGCCTTATGTACTCTTTTTTTTTTTTTTTGCATTGAATATCAGCCTCCAGGAAATTGAAAAAGGGCAACTTATGGTTTTCATTGTCCTTACTTACCACAGTTTAGTTGTTAAGAGACATATGACAGACATGTCCAAGCAAACTGTGCTGTGTAAGAAACTTAATCTTACCAGCGCTGTGTCTTCTCAACCATTCATCAAAAACTGCATCAGTGAAACTGTGCAAAAGTACAAATATAGGATCATTGGGAGACACATGAGTTTGACCTCCAGTTCCATTCAGAAAGAGATGAGCCAAATTATGAAGGCTTCGAACTATAGGGTTATATTTCCCAGAAGGCTCACTGTAACCTAAAAAATGAAAATAATAAACAGATATCATACAAATAATTAAAACATTACTGGATACTTTTTGCTGTCATACTTTATAAAATTCTAAGTTCCATGATTGGACAAAATCCTAAATGTGCGCGATCTTAAATTCATCAGAGGACATAGACACAGGAAAAGATAGGAAACAATGCCAGATAAAGATCATCTGGTCTTTCTGGTCTGCCAATCTACTATCTACTCAATTCTACAATCCAGTTTTCTCCCTCTCTTCCTTATCCTGCCACTCCTCCAGAGTATAGATGTTTAGATTTGCAAACCTTTTCACAAAGGCTCTATGGAAAGGCTTGCTGACCATTTTAGCAGTTACATTCTGGACCAACTGGATCTGGTTTATATCTTTCTGATGGTGTGATCTCCATAATAATACGCCAGTACTCCAAATTAGCTCTCATTAGAGACTTTAGCAGAGTTAATAGCACCTCCTATTTCCTGCTGGTCATTCCTCTTCCTATGCATCCAAGAGTCCTTCTAGCCTTTGCTCTTGCCTTGTCATTATTGTTAATAATACTCCATTTCTTAGACACCTTGGGGCTGATATTCAGCCAGCAGGATGCAGCCTGCATCAGTGCTGCGGTGGGCACTGACTCTGGATATTCAATGCCAAGTGTTTCCAGTGACCGGCATTGAACATCCGGTTTCATTTTTGGCTGATGGAAATTAACCGGTTAATCTGATATTCAGCGCTAACCAGTTAAGTTCCTAGCAGTTAAAAATAGGACTGCTATTTATGTGGTCAATTTTAAACTGCTTAATCCAATATTGAATATTGGCGCTAACCAGCTACATCGCACGATATAGCCGGTTATCTGCTATGCGCTAACTGTGAATATTCAGTGGAAATAACCTGCTATCTCCTGCTGAATATTAGCAGATAGCAGGCTAAATGCTATTTAATCGGCCATGAGCCGTTCCTGGCTGGTTAAATATCATTGAATATAATTTATATCTGTCAGGATTTTTTTTTAAATGCATCTCAGCCACTTTAGCATTTATAACAAACTGTGTTTGTATTTTCTGTCTTTCCTATTTTGCCAATATCCTTTAAAGATACCTTATTTAATTCATGCATTCCTAGGGATCCCCAGCAACAAAAACCTCTATCATTAGTTTGTGGGGTCTGGGGATCCCTATCAGCCATAGTCCACCTGTTGACTACTCTTTTTTTTTTCAAGTGGAGTCCTCGTGCTTGCATTTTTTGTCAAATTTTGCCAAATTTACGCATTCTGGACTAAATTTTATAAATGGTACCTAAAAAATTGGCACTGAAACACGAGTTAAGAACTATTCTATAAATGTTGCTCAAAGTTAGGCGCTGTTTATAGAATAGCGCTTAGCACTGGGAACCGTGCCTAGTCCTAAGCAAAACCATTTAGACTAATGAAACCCTGGTTTAAATCCCACATCTGGATTTGGTGTAGATCCCCTAAATTCTATAACAATGCACATAAATTAAAGGAACACCCCTGATCTGCCCTTAACCCTCCCATAGCCCCTTTTTTGTACCCATGTTTAAAATTTAAATAATGAACATACATTTAATTAAAACCTATTACCACCAATAATTCTCTGTTAAAATTCCAATTATCGATGCTAATTGGCTCATTATACAATTAAATTGCATATGCAACTTAAAGCACCACTTATAGAATTCAGGAGTCTATATAACTGGCTAGTTTATCTACAGTTAAACCTTGTCTGGGTTTTAAGAATATCGGCAGTGTTTCAAAGTGCTTTTGTTGAAGTTTTTATTTGCATATCTATAGCCATTAATTTTCCTCTACTAATCTGCATCAAAAGCTGTGCTACTTCAGAATGACCAAGGCGTAAGAATTTGTAGGCTTATTCGACATTTTTACTACTTTGGAGCGCCTTTTTCATTGCTAGTTTGCCTTTGTAGTTATATAGCTCAAAAGCCATTATGTCATTAGTTCCCTCTCATCTTTAGTAGTTTGAAAGCTATTTGCAGCTACTGCTTCCCCATCAACCTGTTAGTAATATTTCTGATTTCTAATTTCTGCCCTGTTTTCATTTCTGATTCATTACCTTCGATTGAATTGCGAAAACTTTCTGAAGAATTGGAATAAAATGGTGGTGTGTCAAATAAGCCAACTTCTAAACAGAGCAGAACATCCTGTGGCTCAGGGAGATGCTGGACTATTGGTCTGGCTACATTTCCAGCAGGGTTTCTTCGAATGGGTCCACCCTCAGTACCTGAAACAGAAAGTCAATACAAAACAGACAAATATCAATAAAAGCAAGAGCAGGACATTTTCAAAAAGCTACATACAGGTATATATTATGTTTCAGAGTTCATCTTTTATGAAGCACTTGAACAGATCTTAGCACGTATTTATTATTGTAAGAGATTTTGAAGGTGGCTCTGAAATGGATACTTGAGATGAAAATACAGTTAGTGAAAGGAGTAGACTTTTTCTAGTGCAAAGAAAGCATCCAAAAAAGTTGATATAGAGGATTGGACTGAAACATTTTAGCCACTGTTTGATCTATTCTTTTGTGAGTTAATAATACATCCCTTAACACTGAAAATCCTGAAATTGAAAAATAACCCAGCAAATGAACTCATTGCGAAAAAAATGAGACCTGTGCTAAATTGGCATGTTAGTGGTAAAATAACATGTCTTAATGGTAGCCCACATTGATAACTAAACCCCTCAGTGACTAAACAGTCCACATTTATATATATATTATGGGGAGGGGAGGGGTTATTTAAGCACTAATATACCTGCTGACTGCCACATAAATATTTTTCAATATTGACTGAAATAGATTTTTTACAATTAATTTTCATGTGCAAAAGATCTCTAAACATTAGTGAGACTTACTGTTGCAGATGGTTCCTAATGTATCATAGTCGTCTATGTGTTCACACACAATTTGCCATTGTGAAAAGACAGAATTAAGACTTATCAGAGTAGAATCAAAGTTACTTCTTGCTCCCATCAGGTCATCATTGCAGATATCACACTTGCTTCCACCAATAGCGAAATTCCAGTAGGGAAGGGCAAATGACGGATCCTGTAGCATTTCCTGAATATTCAAACATATCTCTGTACATTAAAATCAATGGATGCACAGCTTTGATCATTTATAATACAGTAAGGGGAACAAGGTGTGGTAAAAGATACCCTTTACTGCAACTTGATTTCCCACAGGATTCAGCAACCTGCGAGATCCTGGTATCGCAGGTTGCTGCCCAACTCACAAGCACTGTTATTCCCACAGCCCAGAAGCATCAGGCTGCAAAACAACGGCCCAATGCTCCCAGGCCACTAGCTCATTGTCCCCCCAGGACTTCTGCCCCCTCCAACTCAAGCACCCCTGAAGCTGACCATGAGGGGCATTTTCAAAAGGACGTCCATGTTTTCATGAGGATGTCCTCGCAAACATCCCCATCCAGGGGTGGGGAAACCCGTATTTTCTAAACAAGATGTACGTCCATCTTTCATTTCGATAATACAGTCAGGGACGTCCAAATCCTGAAATTTGGTCGTCCTTAGAGATGGTCGTCCCTAGACTTGGTCATTTGCTTACATTAAATGTCATCTGCCATTTAGATGCCCAGTCTCCCAGTCTCGTAAGGTCCTCATAATTTTTAACAATCCTCCAGTGATTTAACCACTTTGAATAACTTTGTGTCATCAGCAAATTTAATTACCTCACTAGTTACTCCCATCTCTAGGTCATTTATAAATATGTTAAAAAGCAGCGGTCCCAGCACAGACCCCTGAAGAACCCCACTAACTACCCTTCTCCATTGATAATACTGACCATTTAACCATACTCTCTGTTTTCTATCTTTTAACCAGTTTTTAATCCACAATAGAACACTACCTCCTATCCCACGACTATCCAATTTCCTCTGGAGTCTTTCATGAGGTACTTTGTCAAACGCCTTCTGAAAATCCAGATACACAATATCAACTGGCTCACCTTTATCCACATGTTTGTTCACCCCTTCAAAGAAACGTAGTAGATTGGTGAGGCAAGATTTCCCTTCACTAAATCCATGTTGACTTTGTCTCATTAATCCATGCTTTTGAATATGTTCTGTAATTTTGTTGTTTATAATAGTCTCTACCATTTTGCCCGGCACCGACGTAAGAACATTTAACCATATATCTAACTGTTTAGTAGGTATGCTAAGGAAACATTGGCATATTATTAAATGCATTAAGCATTTCTCTGATAGTGATTTAATGGTTGCATTTAAAAGAAAGAAGAATTTAAGGTACATTTTAGTACCGTTTGCTTTATTATATACTATAACATCTTCAAGGAAATTACCACTTGGACATTTTAAATGTGGCTCTTGTTCAGTTTGTTCAGTTGATTTGGAAATCAAGGAGTTCAAACACACTATAAATGGAGATACATTTATATTATGTCAATTCTCGAATTGCAAGACTGTTTGAATTGTATATGCAAACTGTGCAAACTGCTTTATATTGGGAAGACTAAGCGGAGTTTGAACACAAGGACTGTTGAACACAAAAGTGCCATCAAAAGGAGCAAAAAGGATAAACCTTAGGTGAAACACTCTATATAGTTTAGCCATGGATTTGAGGACTACCGCTTTTTTGAACTAATCAGTCCAAGGACGAAGACTACTGGGTGATCTTGACAAGATTCTATTGAGGATAGAACAAAGATTGATTTTTAGATTTCAGACTGTCGTACCGCATGGATTGAACCAGGAGATGGACTTCTCAATCTTTCTGTGATTTTCTACAATATGTGAGTAGTTGTACCTGTTTATTTTTATGACCTATATTTATGTTTTCTGAGCTGTTTTACCTATTATTTTATCTGTAAGGTATTATTTGCATGTGTTGCTTTTATATTTTTCATGTTTGTAAGTTTTATTTTCCTTTTTTCTATGGATTTTGTGGTTGAGATGCCCAGTTCTTTCAAGTTTAAGGTGTTTTTGACCTTTCTACAACCTGTATGGTCTGGTTTATATTGGGGTCCGTTTACAAAAGCGCACTGAAAAATGGCTTGTAGTAATGTAGGCGTGGATTTTGGGTGCGTACCAATCCATATTTTAGCGCACCTGTAAAAAAGGCCTCTTTTTTGCCGAAAATGGACATGCGACAAAATCAAAATTACTGCGCATCCATTTTGGGTCTGAGACCTTACCGCCAGCCATTGACTTAATGGTAAAGAATCCTGGCAGTAATGACCTACACTTGTCAAATGCCACTTTTTGTTGAAAATAAAAAATATTTTTCAGACGCGCATATTGGACGCACGCCAAAAATGAAATTACCGCAAGAACCACATGGTAGTCAGGTGGTAACTTCATTTTGGCACGCATTGGGTGAGCATAGACGTTAATGTAGCTTAGTAAAAGGGCCCCATTGTTTGGTGAACCTGTGATGTCACTTCTGTTTCATGATTTCACTGGAATGCACATTTTCAAATGCATTATTTTCTTTAGCATTTTTTTTGGCTTATTGTGTATCTCTGGATCATTTTGAATTATTTCCTTCCACTTTTATATGTTTTAAATGAGTTTCTAAAGACTTATAACTTGTTTTTGGTTGTTTTTAGTAGCATTTTTATTGTGATTTTATTGAGAGTTTTTAAAAACTTTTTTTGACCCTTCAGCAATCATTATATACGAGAGCTATTATGCTTTTTATTTATTTTTTGGTATTTTTGTTGGTTAAAAACATTATATTTAGCTTTTTTATATACAGTTTTTTAACCTGCTCAATCAGTTGGATAACTTTTGACCGCTGGAGCTTCTATATCATGTGTGCCTTCAGCTCACTCTGTTTCATTCACTACTAACTTCTGCTGCTGCTTTTCAGGAGACAAAGTATGTGCTTGCTGTGTGTTTCCCACGCTAGTGCCTTTCTAACCTTACCGCAGATTTGTAAAAGAGCCCCTAAGGCAGGGGAAAAAATATCAGGGACACATGTGGGCTCATTTTCAAAAGAGATGGACGCCCACTTTTCGGCATAAATCGGAAGATGGACGTCCTTCTTCCAGGGATGTCCAAATCGGTGTAATCGAAGCTCGATTTAGGACATCTCCAACTGCACTCCATCGCAAGGATGGCCAAAGTTCAAAGGGACATGTCAGAGGCGTAGCGAAGGCGAGACTTGGGCATGCCTAACACTTGGATTTTCTTGACCCATAATAAAAAAAAACAAGGATGTCCCTGATGAGCACTTGGATGTTTTCACCCAGACCTGTTTTTCTTATGACTAAGGCACAAAAAGTTGCCCAAAATGACCAGGTGACCACCGGAGGGAATCGAGGATGACCTCCCCTTACTCCCCCAGTGGTCACCAACCCCCTCCCACCCTCAAAAAACATATTTTGTGCCAGCCTCAGATATCATACTCAGGTCTATGACAGCAGTATGCAGGTCCCTGGAGCACTTTTAGTGGGTGCAGAGCACTTCAGACAGGTGGACCCAACCCCACCCCCGCACCTGTTACATTTGTGGAGGAAACAGCGAGCCCTCAAAAACCCATCACAAACCCACTGTACCCACATCTACGCACCCCCTTTCACCCGTAAGGGCTATGGTAGTGGTGTTCAATTGGGGGGTAGTAGGTTTTGGGGGGGTTTGTGGGGCTCAGCACACAAGGTAAGGGAGCTATGTTCCTGGGAGCAATTTCTGAAGTCCACTGGAGTGCCCCCTAGGGTGCCTGGTTGGTGTCCTGGCATGTCAGGGGTACCAGTGTACTACAAATGCTGGTTCCTCTCATAACCAAATGGTTTGCATTTGGTAATTTTTGACATGGACGTCTTTGGTTTTGAGAATCGCTGAAAATCAGAAACGTACAAGTCTAGAGACATCCAAATCTAGGGACGGCAAAATTTAAGGATTTGTACGTCCCTGATGGTATTTTCGAAACGAAAGATGGACGTCCATCTTGTTTTGAAAATACAAGTTTCCCCACCCCTGGATTTGGACATTTTGCAAGGACGTCCACATCGCAACTTGGACGTCCCTTTCAAAAATGCCCCTCCACGGCAACTACTATAGTGTAGTAGTATATTTACATCTGTGGGTTTCCCAACGAAGGCTTACTGCTCGCTCTTCTGAGACTACCACTGTCTAAACACGGCTGCCATTGGTAGTACTGTCATGAGTGCGTGCCATTTCCAGGGGGAAAAAGAAATGGCTTGTGCAGCGATAACCTGGAAGTAATTGGGCATCGCTGCACGCTGTCCGGTTACCGCTTGGTTAGTGTGGGAGCTCTTATTGTGACCTCAATGGATAGCGGTAAGGGCTCCCCATTGCATGGCCATGTGTGTCTGGAGGCTTTTTTACCCACTGAGCTAAAAAGGGCCCTGGTGAGAGGGTAAAACAACCCTCGCGGCTAGCACAGGGGCCCTTTTCCCGCAGCTTGGTAAAAGGACCCCATAGTGACTATACTTTAATAATTAGATCCAAAAGGTTGAGTAACATTAATATATAGTGGTTAGATCACCGGTCTTGCAATCCAGAGGTGGCCAGTTCAACTACTGCTGCTGCTCCTTGTGATCTTGGGCAAGTCATTTAACCCTCAATTGCCTCAGGTACAAACTTAGATTGTGAGCCCTCCTGGGACAGAGAAATATTCAGAGTACCTGAATACCTGAATAAGAGCTGTTGGATATCAACAGTTGAGACCAAATATTTCTTCTCTTGTACAATATTCTTTTGAGAATTTTTATATTTTTCATTGTTGTTCAGTAAATGATATCAGAGTCTGCAGAGTCAGGTTGTCCTGGTGGCAGAGTGGAGGAGTGGCCTAATGGTTAGGGTGGTGGACTGTGGTCCTGAGGAACTGAGTTCAATTCCCACTTCAGGCACAGGCAGCTCCTTGTGAGTCTGGGCAAATCACTTAACCCTCCATTGTCCCATGTAAGCCGCATTGAGCCTGACATGAGTGGGAAAGCGCGTGGTACAAATGTAACACTACTACTATTAAACATTTCTATAGCGCTACTTGACTTACGCAGCGCTGTACAAATTAACATGAAAAGACAGTCCCTGCTCAACAGAGCTTAGAATCTAAATTGGACAGACGAACAGACAGCTAGTGGTGGGGAAATTGCAGTGGTAGGGGTGATAAGTGAGGGTGTTGAGTAAGAGAGTCATGGTTAGAAGTCGAAAGCAGTAGCAAAGAGGTGGGCTTTAAGCCTAGACTTGAAGACAGCCAGAGACTGAGCCTGACGTACTGGCTCAGGGAGTCTATTCCAGACATAGGGAGCAGCGAGATAGAAGTAACAAAAAAACATCTATAATAGAGCAGGTCTAGACAAAGTTTCTTAGGATCTAGGAGCCAGACTTGGAACAACTGAAATTTTTATTCATTTTATGCACATTTATAAATTACACATTCACAATTTGCTCAAGATGATGCATAACAAGTTAGTTAACATGCTAGCAGGGAAGGAGCAGATTGAAGGCAACTGCTCTCCCCTTCGCCCACCCACCTACAGTCTATCTGGCAATGGAGAGAGGTTTTAGGCTGTGGTTGATGGGGGCAACGGGAGAGAAGTCAAAGCTGTAGCTACTAAAAGTGGATGGGATGGTGCACCCACCCACCTACCTCCAAAAGCTGTATCCTTAACTTCTCTCCATCACCTACCTGCCCTCAGAAGCCGCAGTTTTAACATCTCCCCATTGCTAGTCCCATCCACTACCAGCAAATGCAGTGACTCTTCTTCACCTACCCAGCCACCCCAGCAGAAACCTTGGCTTACATCCCCATCCACAGCAGTAGCCTCTGAATCTCTTCTCTACCCCCAAAACAGTAGCTTCTCTCAATTCCCACTCCTTCCCCCCCCCCAAAAAAAAAAATCCAAGATTCTTAAAAAAACTTACATTGATCCTACTGTAATCCTTGGTTAAAATAGAGATCATTGGCAGAGGCCCTGGCTGAGATGAGCACAGCCCAAGGAGAAATGTGGGAATCATTTTCATAACAAAAATACCCTGATTTGCAGATCTAAAGAATGGGGAGGAGTTTGGCAGATAATAAAAGGAGAAATAAAGTGCTGGAATTCATCCTTGGTTGCCTAGATTCTAAGCTATTACAAGCTCCCTGCCAAGTGACCCGTAGCAAAACAAAGGGGATCCCGAATTGCTAACTCCATTTAAGCTGATCCAAGAGGGGGACAGTAGTGGTTGAGTTCATAGAAGCTGGTGAAAGAGCCAGAACTCAGGTGGATTGGGGAGTCTAGCCCATAACTTGGATTCAAGGTATGATGCACTCTACCCACAACCGGGTGTAGCTATTTGGTAGCACCTACAAATGAAGATAGCCATACAAGGAGTTTCAACCCAACTTGTGTAAGATGAAGTTAGTCCTGAAGTTCCATCTGGCTGAAGGATAGGCATCCAAAAAACAAGGCAAGCGATCTGCAAAATCCAATATGGAAAAAGAAGCCAGCAGATCAATATAACATCAGAAAGATTTTATTGAAGATACCGCATGTAAACAAATTGCCCGACACAGGCCGTGTTTCGCCCACCAAGGGCTGCGTCAGGGGCTACAATAAACAAACAGATTGAATTATAATAAATAAAACATCAAATTTAAAATATAAAAACAACATACTTAAAATATAAAAACAACATACCACCATAGTTGTTCATGAATATATGAGAAACTATGGTGGTATGTTGTTTTTATATTTTAAGTATGTTGTTTTTATATTTTAAATTTGATGTTTTATTTATTATAATTCAATCTGTTTGTTTATTGTAGCCCCTGACGCAGCCCTTGGTGGGCGAAACATGGCCTGTGTCGGGCAATTTGTTTACATGCGGTATCTTCAATAAAATATTTCTGATGTTATATTGATCTGCTGGCTTCTTTTTTTCCATGAGGGATAGGCATTGCAGGGTTGTGACTGAGAGTATAGCTTTGAAAGAGAACCCACCCTTTGCTAAGATTCCTACTGGGTGCAGAAAGGAAGTACCCATTGATGATGGAGATTTGATTTGAAGTTATATGAGATATTTCTTCTGACTGTGTTAAAGAAGATCATTGCTACAGAGTTGTTGTTTTGTTACAGTTCAATAAAGTTCCAGTTATCTGCTAACCTCCTGTTGGTGCTGTGTGGTTCCTGGACTGGAAGCTGCAGGGAACCAGGAGGGGTTTCACAGGTTAACCCAGGGTGAGGCTTGGGTTACGCTACCAATAGGGCTGCTGAAAAATCATATCCTTAACAACAATGCTCTTTATGGGCTGCTTCTGCGGTTGCTAGTGCTCCAAGTATTCTCCTGATCAAGGTGGCTCCATGTGTACCCCCTCTTCAGGGTGAATACTCCCAAAATTCTCTCTCTCTCTCTCTCTCCCTAGTAAAAACATATACAAACTCATAGCTCTCTCTCTCTCTCTCTGTCTTCCACCAGCACATGCACACACATAGGAGACAACTTTACAGAATGATTGGCAGTGTTAAGCCTCTCACAAATTATCTCTCCTTGGATATAGTGAAGAGATTTGGGGTGCTCAAACTTCCATAGAACTGGAAGCTATGCACACCCATAGCATTCTTTCTGCCTCCCCCGGCACACTTACACACATAAACACACACACACACACACACACACACACACACACACACACACACACACACACACACACACACACAGTTCTCCTTCTCTCCCCAACACCCCCCCCCCCCCCCCAATTGATCTCTGTCAATCACCACCTGAGGTGATATTTCTCCTTTCTCTGTTCATACCCGTTTTTACACAAATAAACAATCCTACTCCCTAATCATCAATCAGGTGTCTGGGTAGCTCACCTTCACCATCTGAGGCCCAAACCTCTCACTCCATCGACCCTACCTCCCAGCTCCAGCCCAGTAACAAGCAGAAGAAGGAAAGAAGAGTAGCTATGCAACAGGCCATATCCTCCTCCTCTGCCTCTTTGGCATTAAATGCAAAATTTGTACCATGTGGTTCAAATTTTACATTCCATAAACCAACTCTTCCTCTCTACTAAACCATAGCTTGCATGGACATTAAAAAACTCTTCCTCCCTATGATTTCCTCATGTGTCTGTCATATTTGAACTTTATTCTACCATGCCATTACTTTTGTATTTGTTCATACTGGAATTGGCAAATGCCTTACAGTACTATATAAGCCACATTGAGCCTGCAACTAGGTGGGAAACTGTGGGATACAAATGAAACAAATAAATAAATACCAAGTGGCAGAAGAGGAGGCTGTGGCCTGATGTGCAACTGCGCTGCTTTCCTTCTACTTCTATTCAGTGCCTGCCGGGGACTTGTGATGGGTAGGGTTGCCAAATTTTTTACAGAGAAAAAAACAGATGCCTCCCTTGTCCCACCCTATGCCACGCCCCAAGTCCCTTCCCTCACCCTGCCCCTTTACAACCAACTGTCCACACTAGGGTTGCCATCTCCAGTGTTGTTCAAAGTACTAGGTCAAAGTATTTAATTAAAAGTATGAATAAATATATATTTTAATAATTAAAAGAATAGCGAAGAACGTATTAAAAATTTTACTTCAGTGAATGTAAAAAAATATACTGCCTGATATAATACATTTTGAGTAAAATGTAAAAGTATTGAAACTGCAATGAATGCAACTATTGTTAACATTTTTATCCCAAAAGCTTTATTGCTCTACAATCCATTTTGCGACTGTGCTTGTGAAGTCATTAATCTAACACAGCTAAAAAGGTGTTCAGCAACTACACTAGCAGAAAGTAGAATGTTCACACTGATAAAAAATTTTTTTTCTTCAGATCAAGTCAGGTTGAAATATTAATGATATCTTCATTAATATTGCAACCTGACTTGATCGGATGAAACCTGACTGGGTCTGCAGGTTTTGATCAAGGGAATCTCTGATTACCTTCTGTTTAGCAAAAAATACTTCATTATTATCTGCATTAGAAGTAGTGCTGTATACTTCATCACTTGCATTTTCATCTTTATCTTCGTTATCGTCATGATGTCCAATTACAAAGAAGACTTTCACAAAGTTGGAATCATTATCTATTGTTGCAAAAAAATGTTGTCTGATTGCAAACTCTGTTTGAATATCTTTGAGAACTGATGCAAGAACATTAAATGTGTGAGAACCCTTCAGTTTTAAGCCTAGACAAGCAGGTTTCCTTACCAAAGATTATCAATCCAGTGGACAGTCACCCCAATGTAAAATTTTCCATGGGATGACCAGCAGTCTGCTATGGTAGAGATATATGTCTCTTTACCATAAATTGCAACCAGCTTCAGCTTCATCTTTGCTTTAAAGTGACCCAACTCATCACTGTTCTGTATGGCTGGAGACCAGTAACCAGTTCAACAACCACAGAAACACCACTCTTTCTCTTGGCTATATTCACTGAACAGCAAAATTTAAGATTAGATGATCCACTGCATGATAATGTTTGCAATAGCAAAATTCTGTTCCTGGTTTTACTGTTTCATTTGGTTTAGTGAGGAACCATCATTTATATCTCACTTCTGTTTTTACTTTTAACTTCAAGCATCAGATGTAACCGAGTAAAAGTAATAACAATTAATGAAATTATGACTTCAGTAAAAGCAAAAGTAACAAAAGTAATCCTGCACTTCTTTGCATGTAAAAGTGACAACTTTTACTTCAGTACAGTAACTAGTTACATTTACTTAGTTACTATACAACACTGACCATCTCAGAAGAAAAAATTACACATGTATATACATTCTATGATTATTTCACAAACCCTGTCTGATGTTATGACAAACTAAAATTAAATTATAATTTTGAAGTCACCTCAGTAAGGCCAACACACAATCTCTCCACTGCAAAACAGCACAAACTTCTGTAAAAATGCACTCAGAACCTTACTGTACCGTAACAGCACAAACTTCCGGGACTCAAAAAGCCACAACCTTATCTCTGAAAAGGCAGCACCATAAATATTACTTTGTGCCTAAAACACCATCTACTGAGTAATCAGAACATATGGACTACAAATCTCTACATAGAAACTATATGCTAGCAGAATAATGCACCTTGTTCACACATGCAAAACACAGACAGATCCTCAACAAATATAAAACAAGAAACCACAGACCGGTAATAGAGATATGAAAGCAAAAAACTGAACTGGAAACCTCAAAGAGTCAGACTGCTTACACAGCAATACTAGAAAAGCAGAAATGGAAAACGGAAATGCATGCTATCAGAGATGCACCTTTCCAAAGCAAACATGGTCCAATTGATAAATTTTAAAACATATTTTTTTTCTACCTTTGTAGTCTAAGCATTTTATTTTTCCATTCAATTTGGTCTGTAAATCTTTTATTTCTCTTTGTTTTTCCTGCCTTTCCCCATCTTCTCTTTGTGTCCCTATCTATCCTGTTCAGCATTTCTCCTGTGTCCTTGTCCCTATCCTTCCCCCTGTAATCAACAGTGCTCCTCTGTGTTCCTATCCCACCATTTTTCCAGATTTGTCATGTGGTCCTCTCTCTATTCATGCCTAGCATCTATCTGTGCCCAGTCCCTCCCTCTAACTGTGGGTTCAGTATCTCTCCTCCTCTGTTCTGTCTCTCTCTATCTCTCCTTTCTTGTGCTGAACCTGCCAGGAAGAGAGAAAATCTCCATTTCCACCCAACCCTCCCTCTCCAGGGTCCAGCACATCTCCTTCTTCCTCTAGCCTCCCCCATCCAGGGTCTAGCACATCTTCATCTCCTCCCAGCCCCCCACCAGGGTTCAGCACATCTCCATCTCCCTCCAGGATCCAGCATATCTTCTCCCTCTAGCCTCCTCCATCCATGGTCTAGCATACCTTCATCTCCTCCCAGTCCCCCACCAGGGTTCAGCACATTTCCATCTTCCTCCAGCCCCTCTCCAGGGTTCAGCAGATCTTCATCTTCTCGCAGCCCCCTCCCCAGGGTTCAGCACATTTCCATCTTCCTCCAGCCCCTCTACAGGGTTCAGCAGATCATCTTTTCGCAGCCCCTCCCCAGGGTCCAGCACATTTCCATCTCCCTCTACCCACCCCCCCCCCCCACTGGATACAGCACATCTCAATGTCCCTCTTCCTCCCTCCCCCCTGATGGGTCCAATATATCTCCTTCCCTCATCAACCCCCCCCCCCCCCTCACTCCTGAGTACAATGACTCTCTTTTATTCCCAAACTCCCTTTCCTGGAACCTCTAAACTCAACTCAATCATCATCATCATCATCAGTAGTGATTAAGCATTCTACTCTGGCTTACATCAGGACCTTCCCTCTGTTGGGTCTTGTCTACTGTGAGGTAATATTATGCTTCTGCTCAGGCAGGACCAACAGAGGGAAGGCCCCAACGTTGGTCAGAACAACACGCCTTAATCACTACGACTGCTGGTGATCAAGGAGAGCTTAGAGGACCATAGGGGAGAGACAAATTCGGGAGCATGGAGGTGGGAACAGAGAGGAAGATGCTAGCTGGTCCTAGTGGGAGAGAGAGAGAGAGAGAGGGACTGCAGGCAGGGACAAAAAAAGTATTTTGGGGGTACAAAATCTAGGCACCAGGTCTGATTTTTTATGTGCCATGCAGGCTTATTTTTGAAAGAGATCACCGGCGATCTTCTGACACAAACTGGGAGATGGCCGGCCATCTCCTAAAACTGGCCAAATCGGTATAATCAAAAGCCGATTTTTGGACACACTCGCCGGCATTCTGTCGCGGAGGCAGCCAAACTTCAAGGGGGCGTGTCAGCAGGGTAGTCAAGGCGGGATGTGGGCGTGCTTACGAGATGGCCGGCTTCAGCTGATAATGGAAAAAAGAAAACCGGCGATGATGAGCATTTGGCCGGTTTTACTTGGTCTATTTATTTTCACGACCAAGTCTCAAAAAGATGCCCAAACTGACCAGATGACCACAGGAAGGAATCGGGGATGACCTCCCCATACTCCTCCAGTGGTCACCAACCCCCTCCCACCAAAAAAAAAAAACTTTAAAACATTTCCTTCCTAGGAGGGGAAGCCAGTCGGCCAGCTCGTAAAAAAAAAAGGATCTTGCTGATCAGTTATGTTATGACTTACTTGTTCTGGAGTGCTGTATTTTGTGATACTGTTTTGAGAAATGTTCAAGAAAGACTTCATACAAATTAAAAAAGTCCCTGCCGTTCATTTTCCCTTGATGGCCGTCCCTGACGTGCACTTCCCTACTTCCCTTAATAGCCGTCTTTCTCTCCGAAAGTGCACTTCTCTTAATGGCCGGCTTTCTCCCCAAACAGGGGGATCAAAACAGTTTTTTTAGTAGTAACAGTGGGATTTGAACCAGCCACCTCTGCATTATAAGAGCCATGATGTAACCACTTGGTCACAGCTCCACTTACTTGGGTGCCCTTCCCTTTTGATTATACCCCTTCAGATCTCTCTCAGCCAATCACAGTGTGTTAAGCTGTCTGTGAGTGGCTGAAAGAGACCTGTAGGGGTATAATCAAAAGGGAGGGACACCCAAGTAAGTGGAGCTGTGGCCAAGTGGTTACATCACTGGTGTTGTAATGTAGAGGTGACTGGTTCAAATCCCACTGTTACTACAAACAAAGCAGTGTGCAAAAACTTTTGATTTCCCTGTTCAGGGAGAAAGATGGCCATTAAGAGAAGTGCAGGTCAGGGACGGCCATCAAGGGAAAATGCACGGCAGGGACTTTTTTCATTTGTATGAAGTCTTTCTTGAACATTTCTCAAAACAGTATCACAAAATGCAGCACTCCAGAACAAGTAAGTCATAACATAACTGATCAGCAAGATCTAAACATCCAGAAGTACCAGTGCACTACGAATGCTGGCCCCTCCCACGGCCAAATGCCTTGGATTTGGCCGGGTTTGAGATGGCCGGTTCCAGTTTCCATTATCGCTGAAAAACAAAGTCGGCCATCTCAAACCTGGCGATCTGTGGCATTTGACCGGCCCCAACCGTATTATCGAAACAAAAGTTGGCCGGCCATCTTTTTCGATAATACGGTTCCGGCCAGCTGTTGCGGCGCCGCCACAATAGATCGCCGGCGATCGATTTCGCCGGCGCCGTTTGATTATGCCCCTCATGGTGACCTGGCATCTGGGGTTGCTCAAGCTCTGTAATAGGGAATGGCTAGAAGAGAGTAACAGGTTCTCAACTTATTGTCAAGGAATCAGTGTTAGAAGAGTTCTTACTTGCATATCTCTTTCCAGCTGCAGAAGATGATACCTGTGCCAGGTAAGGAATGCTGGTCCTTCATGAGAGAAATCTATTTCTGCAAAACTTTTCAGTCCAGCACCTAAGAAGGTTTTGCTGACAGAGTAATAATGGGTCCATACAAAATAATTGTAAATTGACACATTTTCAAACTGTGTTGTGTTGTCACCGGGCCCCATTATTTCTTCATATCTCCTAGTAGCTGTCATATAAACAGGATGCACTGTTCTTTTGGCCAAGTTTAAGGCATTGATGAAGCGAAGCCTTTCCACTGCACTTAGATCCAGAATGTTCCTCCTTACTAAGAATGCAAAACAAAAAGTTTGAAAGTAACACATAAAAAGTGATTAAACTATTTTTATACATAACTTTATTAACTTTTCAAAAAAATTCAAAGAACTGTGAAGAACAACACAAATTATAGGAACACAGGAGCTCAATACCAGTCTTTTAAAAGAAAATTTACAACAAATAATATACGTCAAGCCCCTTTGATACAGAAAAAGGGAAAAAAGGGGGGGAGTGAGAGTTAAAGTTTTCAGGTAAAAAGAAATCAAGATAAATAAGCAATTACAAAAAATTGCAAACATGGAACCCAAAATTCTTTACTACTTCTCTATTAAGAATGACATTTTTGAAATGATGTCCAACTCAGAATAAGGATATCCAACTCAGTACATTGCATAAGGATATCCATTTCTCATGTATTTTACAACAGGATCTGCTAAAACATAGTCTGTTCTAAAATACATGAGAAATGGACGTCCATGTGCTGGTGGCATTCAGCATAAATATCCATTTTACAAACTGAAACACCTGTAGACTGTATGGTATTTTCACACTGTTTCTACTGTGTGCTAGAAATTTCTCACAGTCTTAACCAATAGAAATATGAATTAAATATGCAGTGATATCATTGGTCACTAAGGGGGAAAGTTAACAATGTGGGCAATTGTTAAGTCAGGTTATTTTATACAAATCGGGTTATTTTACCACATCGGGTTATTTTAACACAGTCTCATTGCATACTATACCACCTGTCTACCTTGGAAGCATTCACAATACCAGTTAAGCAAGGTGCAACTCTTGTTACAGTTACCTGCTAGGACAGGCTGATCACAGTTGCCCCCTGACCAACCTGGCTTACATGCTCCACAGTTGTATCCAGAAAAGTTGCCAGTGCAGCGGCAGGTCCAGCTAAAGAAGCGAGTAGGCCAACGTTCTCGGTCATCTTGGCCAACATATGGATACTGGGAACCATGTGGTCGTGAGTCTATGGTGACTGGCACACACTGGCCTCTTCCCTGCGAGAAGCCACAGGGATCTGTGGTCACTTGGGTCAGTGATGGACAGCATGCTCTGCTCTTTAGGGTCTCAGGTGTCACACATTGCCGTGGGAATTGTGCTGCCCCATAAGGTAAATGCAGCAGTAGTAGTAACAGTGGGAGACCATTCCAGGGGCTAACTTTCTGCAGCATGGTGAGGCAGAGCAGAGCTTAAGACAAGAAGCAAAACAACAATTTGTTTCACTCAGTATCTGGAACAGATGGATTCTGTGTAGGGAGTTTCACATGTAAAACTAAAACAATAATGAAGAGAAAAATAAGAGTGAAAAGAGGAAAATAAGAGTGAAATGAAATAAAGCTTTACCAAATACCTCTTTATTCTAAAACATATCAGATCTATTAACATTATGTGGTCCCATGTATTTTATTTTGTAGCATTTGTATCCCACATTTTCCCACCAATTTGCAGGCTCAATGTGGCTTACATGATGCTGTAATGGCGATCGCCATTATCGGGTAGAGAATTACAAATGGTGTTGCATTAAAGTACATACATGGTAGTATAATACAATATGGTCTTACATAGAGGTTCCTGGGTGATAGAATAGGTATGATTATTTGTCTTTCTTATTTTGAAAATGCAAAGTTAGTTATTTTTGGAAGCTCTGATGTGGGATACTTAAAAGAGGAGTAACCTAATAATTAGCGCAGCAGGCCAAGAAGCAGGGGAGCTCGGCAAGTCAATAAACTCTTTATTGCACCACATACAAATTTAGGGAAATAAAAATCCCACCACAGAGCACACAGTGATGGACCAGCACAGACCTCTGTTGCAAGAAGCGAAACTGTACTAGCTGTCATATCTAGTTTTTGAAGGCTCATGCCTAGTCTTGGAGAGAAAGAGTGAGCAAAGTGGTCAGCACAGTTAAGGCAGGGATTTTGGAGGCATATGCTCATATTTTCCAATGTATGCACATAAATGCCAACCTCATTCCCTACTCACAAGAATGCCTCTGCTCAGCTTGGGTGAGGTTATGCATTTTCAGGCTGTATGTGCATAAATTTCTGTGCATGCTATAAAGTTCTATTTCCATGCATAGAATACTGTTTTACTAGCAGAAACAGAGTTTAAAATTGTTCTCCCTACAGACTTTAACAGCAAAGCTAATTATGCTATCAGGGGGACAAAAAGCACAGAAAGGTTCCAGGACTATTAGCTAGAGAATGACACGGGAGTGGGTAATCATGGTAAACTGCAGTAATCCACAGTAAAACCGCAGGAATGGGGAAAATTTTAAAAGTTTTACTGCGGGTGCAAAAAGAGGTTATTTCCCCGCCCTGTAGGAGCAGTAATAATCCCTGCACCCGCAGTACAACAGACACCTACCTTTTGCTCGTCCTCCCTCCCTTCCTTCCAAGTCCGGTGTCGTTCGCTTGCTCTCCCTGCCCCCCCTCCCGCCGTCGTCTGGTCCTGTATCGCACTCTCCCCCCCCTCTGCAAGCTCCGGTGTCACTCCTGCACCTCTCCGCTGTGCTCCTGCTGGAGCCTTACCATCTTCCGGGCTGCCGGCAGTGTTAGCAATGTAAGCACGCTGCCTTCAAGTAGCCTGGAAGGCCTTTCTATTGCGACTTCCTGTTTCTGCTCACTGCAGAGAGAAGGCTTCCCAGTGCACGAAGACAGCGTACTTACATTGCTAACGCTGCTGGCAGTCCGGAAGATAGAAAGGCTGCAGCGGGAGCACAGCGGAGAGGTGCAGGAGTGACACCAGAGCTTGCGGGAGGGGGGGAGGGGAGAGAATGTGATACAGGACCCAATGGCGACAGCGGCAGGGGGAGTGGGAAAGCGAGCAACACCGGACCCTGTGGGAACAGAGGGAGGGAGAGTGACACCGACCCTGTGGGGGAGGGGGGAGGCAGGAAGATTGGGAGAGTGACACTGAACTTGGGAGGGGGAGGGAGGGAAAGCGACACAAGACCTTGTGGGGAGCTGATACCGGTGACAGCTAAACACGCTGTGATTGGCTGAGAGAGACCTGGAGGGAAGGACATCCAAATAGTTTTGTTTTGGACATCCTCACATGTCCCGATCCTCGGGGGAGGGTGGCACAAGCTGAAAACAACCTTGGAGGGGACGAGAGAATGTTGAGAGAACCTCCATGGCTGTGGTCATTTCAGGCACATAAGAAGAACACGTCCAAGAAGGATGCCCATCACAAAAGCTGAAGGAAAACGTCCAGTGCTTGTCAGAGACATCCTTTTTTTTTAGTGAAGGACGTCTCTGGCATGCGCAGAGCAGCCAGCATAAAGATTGGCTGCTCTGCACATGCTCAGCTGGCTGACTGGAAGGAAGGAAACCGTGTGCAAATGAGCTAACAGTGAGCAGCTCATTTGCATGTGATTTCCCTCATGCATGCCCTTTCCTTACTGATTCGCTAAGGGATCAGTAAGGAAAGGGTTCTTTACGTGGGGTTAGTGCATCTAGCCCAGAGTTCGCAGGGACAGGGCGTGGATGGGGACAGAGTTTGCGGGGACGGGGATAGTGTTCGCTGGGACATGGTGGGGATGGGGATAGAGTTTGCGGGGACGGAATAGGGACGGGGACAAACTTTGTCCCCGCATCATTCTCTACTACTAGCTAAATCTCCAATCTTTCTAAATCTATAGGAATTCAAGACCATCTCTAGTTTAAAACTATTAACAGCTAAGTACCACTTAAACTCATATTAAGGTTAATTTGAAGTTCTCTAACAGGGTTTACTCACTCAAAGATATCTGGATATCCTTAACTGGATATTTAGAAAGATCCGTAGATATCTCAGTTCCAGTGAACATTGCAGGTTAAGAATATCTGAATAGCTTGTCCAAATACCTTTGACCTTTAATATCTATGACCGAGATATCCACATGAAAATGTCTGGATAGTAGTATATTAGCAAGCCCCCAGACCACCCCATTGAATCTCCTTTTCTTATGCAGTAAACATTTAGCCCGACATCATTTTGGACTAACCAAGGGGTCCTTTTACTAAGGTTTGCTAAAAAATGGCCTGCAGTAGTGTAGGGGTGTGTTTTGGGTGCGTGCAGATCCATTTTCAGCATGCCTGCAAAAAATGCCTTTTTTGCGGAAAATGGACGTGCGGCAAAATCAAAATTGGCACGTGTCCATTTTGGGTCTGAGACCATACCACCAACCATTGACCTAGTGGCAAAGTCTCACGTGTTAACCGGGCGGTAATGACCTATGTGCATCAAATGCCACTTGGTGCGCATTCGATACCCGCATCCAAAAATAAAAAATATTTTTCGGACGCATGTATCGGACGCACACCAAAAGTGAAATTACCACAAGACCCACACGGTAGCCGGGCGGTAACTTCATTTTGGCGTGCATTGGGCGTGCATAGATACTTAAGCGACTTAGTAAAAGGGCCCCCAAAATCCATCCATTTGTCTACCCCAGTGTTCAGTTCAAATGATTTATCTAGTTAAAATCAGGAGTTAATAGCATTCAAGACTATTACTAGGGGTATACATTAGGGTACATTCAGTTTGCTAGCACATCTTTGAAAATTTTGTGTGCACGAAATTGATTTAACAATTAGCACACATACAGTTGACTCACACTTGCTGTTAAGGAAACAAAGGATAATTAGGAGGTCTTTTACGAAGCTGTGGTAGCATTTTTAGCGCTCACTAATGATTAGCGTGCACTAAATGCTAAAGACGCCCATATATTCCTATGGGCATGTCTAATGTTTAGCACATGCTAATCATTAGTGCGTGCTAAAAAAACTCTACTGCAGCTTAGTAAAAGACCCCCTTAGAGAGCTATTTGATCCTTCCACATTTAGGCTAGTGATTCAAAGAAAGATCTTAGAGCGACTGGATTACTGCACTACAATTTATTTGGATTGTTCAAAATCTTTGTTAAAGAAATTACAGCTGATACAGAACACTGTGGCAACAATATTACTGCAATATCCATGTCCAAGAGGCATCCAAAATGATAGTCCCATCTAATATTTTTGTTCTTTGCTATCCATACAGAACTTATGGTCATAGCAGAATATACAAATATTTTGTATTCGTATTTGTATTTTTTAAGTTATAAATTCTTAATGTGAAATCTGAAATGAACTGAAAAAGCATAACCCAAAATTAGGAAAAAGTCTGAAAAATCCAAACACCAACCAAAAACTGTTTTGCCTGTGCAATCATGGTTTACAGTTGATCCTCTTCTAGCCTCTTTGGATTGATTTCAAAATGAAGAAATGTCTGTGTTCTATACAGGCTTCCTATATAAGTAATATAAAGAAACTAGCCAGCTCAGTTTAACCATGCTATCTCTTTCTGGGAGTTAAAGCCATTCTTAAACACTTTGCACAGTATCTTGTTCACAAACCTAAACTTAAAAAATGTTTACAAAGAGGGAATCAACATTGGCATCATATTGCATGGCAAAAGACAGCTAACACACATTTAAATTACCAGCTGCCTTATCAACCATCAAGTTAAAGACAATCAGGTACTTTCAGCCCTATCCAAAAATGAATTCCAGATACTGTACCTGCTAATCCTGTGCTGGTTCTCAGAAGTATCCTGAGTTTAGGAATTCCAGCAAATGAGTTTCATGGTTTTAGGCTCTATTAATCCTTTCTTGCAGCAAGAAGGGTTTGGCCTGGTGACCTCTTTTCTTCTCCCCCCTTCCCTGTCCTCTATAATCTCGTTGTACTTCAGTGACTGCCAGCACATGACTAGTTTCATGCTGACTTGCTTGTGATTTTAAGATTTTAGCAGGGGCTGTGGTAATTAGAAACAAAGCAGGCATAGAATAGTTTGAAGAACCAGGGTTTTTTTTTTAACCAGAGTGCAAAATTTCTATGTAACAAAATGAATCAATTATTTCCTTTAAGAAAAGTGGATTATTATTCTTTTTTGTTCCATTAGAACACCAATTACATGATGCCTTTTCATTACAGAGTAATAAGAAACCATGATAGCTCTCTTGAGCTATGAGACTAAACAACAAGAAGCCCAGCATTAACATTTGATAATGTATTGTGTTGCTTTGCATCACCTTAGGTGAACCTCTTTATAAAAGCAGTAAATACATCTCAATAAATAAATACAATTGTGCAACCCTATATCTGTACTTAGAAATACTGAGGTCAGCTTGACTTGCAACAGTTGTGCAGGGTTGCCAAGAGACAAAGCAAAGCCAGGCCCAGGGCAAACAATGTTAAGGTGCCCGCAACTACTTACAGTTGCCAACTTCTTAACAGAGAAAACCCCAATATCTGTCCCACCCCATACCTCTCCCCTTGCCCCATCCATGCTCCTCCCTTCCTCCACCCCCATGCTCTACTCCAAGTCCCTTGCTACACCTTCCAGCATTGCCCTTCTCTGTGCCCCTCTCTCATTCTCACAGCCCTTTCCAACATTGCCTAGTCCCTAGACTTTCCCTGCTTAGTTTCTTATCTTTATATCCCTGTCCCTCCCTTGAGTTCCCTCTTGCATTGCTTCCCTTTCTCACACACCCTCCCAGCCCCCACCCCGGGGCCAAGCTACCATTTTTCTCCCCCTCTCTCTCTCTTCTCTGACACCCCTGCCCTAGTCTGGCATATTGATATCTCCTTTCCTCCTTCTCTCTCTGTTCCCATTGGGTCCATCGGTTCTTTCCCTCCCCTCCCCCACCCCACCCTACCCTACCCAATCCATTCAGTCTTTCTCTATTGTCCCCTTCACATCTTTATTTATCAATATATTAATATTCCTAATCCTATAGGCAAAGGGGAGCACACAATGCAGGCAGCTGCCAGCTCTAGGTCCCCTCTTTCCCCTTCCTTTACAGCCCGCTGCAGCCCATGCTCCCTCCCACAGCATTAAACATTTATTTGCTAATAAATAGCACTTTTTTTTGTTAAACTACTCCACTTCCCTGAATCCCTAGTCCCCAGTCCCCTTTCCCAGCCCCTCAATGTCCACAGTCCATGTCCAACTTGCCTTTGTCGTTTGGCACTGCAGTAATCAGCAAGTTCGGGGGCATGGCACGAGTACAACCCAGGGGAGGCCGGAGTAGAGGTGTCAGCTGAACTGGTCAGCATTGTGTTGGGTCACTCACAGTGGCTGGCAGATGAGTGTCAGGCTGCTTCTGCATCCTGCCTATGAGGAAGAAACAGGAAGTTACATCAACAGGCGGGTGGGCTGAAGCAGCAGAGGTTTTTATTGCTGGCTGGTAACCCTGGTAGGGTTATCAACTGGCCGGTATTCAACTGCCTTGGCCAGTTTTTGAAAGGCTAGGCTTGCTGCCGGCAGACCCCTCAAACCAGCAATTAAAAAAGCGGGGGTTTTTTCCTCTCCATTCTCCGCGGTAAAGGGCAGCTGCCAGCCAGCCTGCGATGCTCTGACAACATCTATCCAAGATGGTTGGGTCAGCTTTCTGTGTCAGAGAGACTCTGACCCTCCTTCCTCTCTTTAACTTCCTCCTCCCCCCCTCGTCCTTCCCCGTGGTCTGCTAGGTCTGGGTTTGTTTGTTTTTTACTTACTCCACAGGCAACTCTTGCAGGCAGCTTCCTAAGCCCTCTCTCTGCCACTGCCTTCCCCCTGCTGCTTCCACCACCACAGTGCCCCCCCTCCAGTCCTCTACTTGCCTGGAGTCATTGAATGGCAGGCAGACTACTCTGCGAGCCATGGGTCCTTCTTCCTGCCTTACTTATTCCACCTCCTATGAAGTAACTTCCTATTTCCGCTTAGGCAGGAAGGAGCAGGAAGGAGGACCTGTGGTCTGCAGAGCAGTCTCTCTGGATTGCTGCTACCTGCCATGAATGCAGGCAAGTAGAGGATGGGGGTGGGGTGGGGGAAGACACTGGATTTTACTTGGGCTGCCAGCACTGGGCCCTCCTTGGAGGCCGGGTCCAGGGGAATCTCCCCTCACCCCTCTTATCAGCCCTGTAATGCAGTTGTATGGAAAGATCTTGCAGCATTCCAGCACAGTGTGGTGATCATTCTGTAGCAGCTTTTTATGACTCCATCAGCTTTGATGGAGCTACTTGAGGAAAGCTGTGATAAACCAAAGTTAAATACTGCTAGAAGTATAAATATTGGACCCTTACTTTCCTTTCCTTCAGCACTGTCTCCCTTTACAAAAAGTGGAAACAAAGAAGAGGTGGGAAACTGTAGGCCAGTAAGCCTCATCTCACTGGTTCAAAATGTAATGGAAGCATTGCTGAAGGAAAAGGATAATAATATTCAAAGGATTTATGCTTCCAACTTTTACTAAATTACATAAGGTACGAATGCATGCCTAACACAGCAAAAATGGCCTAACACAGATCACGCTAAAGTAAACTGGGTTAGATTTGTGCTCTGTGTGTGCTAAGTGTGCTGTATTTAGTTTTTCATATTTATTGGAAGGGGGCATGTCAGGGGTGGAGAATGGGTGTGAATGTGCTAATCGACCAGTGCACTGACATTACCACCACAATAACTGGTTAGTGCATCCATAATGTGAGAGCCCTCAGCGCTTCCTAAATAGGGAATCAGATCAGGAGGGTTAGGAGATCAGAGAGGGCTTCTCATAAGGGAATCGGAGGAGATGATGGAATTAGCGGGATAAGGGAGGGAGGATCAGGAAAGTAAATTGGGTCAGGGGGATAAAGGCAGGGTGGGGAGAACCAGTAGCTGTACCACTGGTGATAACATTTTCTAAACTTTGGGCTGGGGCCGTATTACATGTCTGGGCAGATAGCACAGACCTGTGCTTGCTGCGTAGGCTTAGCCTTTCCATGTCTTAATTTTTGCTGTTAATGCACAAAACATTACCACACTTTAGTCAAAGAGCTTCAAAATCTTGTTTTATAGACTGATTATTCATTTCTGTACATATAGGTGGTATGTTGCAAAATTCTTAGGAATTTATCAAGCGCAGAGGTTAGGGCCTTAACACACATTAATGTAATTAACACACGCTAAATTCTAAGAAGCCTACAGGTATCAAATGGACTTTAGTATTTAGGAGTGAAGGAAAAAAGTGGGATATTTGACCACGGATACCAAAAGGCTGGAGAGGTGGATACTTCTAAACGAGCATTTATTGGTTAAAAAAGACTCGACACAACCGTTGTGCTTCGGCCGCTAGGCCTGCATCAGGAGTCTACAAAGAAAAATAAATAAATAAATAAATAAATAAAATATATATATATATATATATATATATATATATATATATATATATATATATATATATATATATATATATATATATATATTGTAAGGAGGTTGGAGGGTCTAAGCAGCTCAGGAGGAGGTATGGGGCCAGACTGCATTCCCCACAAGGCCCTGAGAGAAGGGATCGGGGTGGTAGGTCCCAAAACCCGGTGTGGAAGGGAGGGGGAAAAGGACTGGAAAGAGCAGCTGCTATGGCAGGCGAGGGCCAGAAGGGGGAGCAGGGATGACAAAGCTCAATACCCTTGGGTTAGAAATCAGTACAAGATTCCTTCCACCTGGGAGGGGGAGGAGGTCTCCAACCAACAGCCTAGCAGAGAGGCAGAGTTAATGGAGTGTTTGGAGGAAGGAGAGGCTGGAGAGACCAACACACCAGGTTTGGAGGAGCCAGTTGACATGGACTGTAATTGTACTTTGGGGCAGAGTTGTGGAGGAGGGGAAATAAACTGGAACTAAAAGCTGTGTTGTCTGGAAGGACTTTGTTTGTGGACTGCTGAAGGGAGCCTACCACCCCTGAAGGTTTGCTACCGGGATTACAGATGTTACTATATATATATATAATAGACAACTAAAACATAATGAAAAAATAATAATTAGAAATATAATTTAAAAAATGGATAAACATGATAAATACAAGTCAATAACATAAAATGTACTTTCATATAAAAAGGTCAGAAATAACAAAAATATACATCATGACATCATTTGATTCCATTGATTAAGACAATAAAGGATAAATACAATTTCAAAATCATATAAAATAACATCATTTAAATCCATTGTTAAAAAATGGTAATGAATAGTAAAAAGTTTTTAATAAACATTTCATGATGAGATATAATAAAACGATAAAATATGCTGATGGAATGTAATATGGCTTGACTTAATATTGCATGTAAATTTAAATAGTGGTTAGGGTGGTGGACTTTGGTCCTGGGGAACTGAGGAACTGAGTTTGATTCCCACTTCAGGCACAGGCAGCTCCTTGTGACTCTGGGCAAGTCACTTAACCCTCTATTGCCCCATGTAAGCCGCATTGAGCCTGCCATGAGTGCGAAATATACTTTTCAAGTCTTATTAAACAATAAAAGGTGTCTTCTAGCGATGGGTATAGCCAATTACGAGTACTGTGGCAGTAAGAGAAGGCAAAGAATGTTTGGAAAGGACTTACCTTTAAAAAGACCTTCTTTCAAAATATCGTGCTTGCTAGTAAGGTTAGTTTACAGCTTAAGCCAAGAGAGGCATTTGCACAGGCAGTCCGTTAAAAAGGAAAAATGTGCGCCAAAATTATGGGAAGTGACGTATGATGATGTGTGTGGTCAACGGAGTCAAAATTAAAATAGATTAAAAATAAAAATCAACGAGATAATCTGATCGAATGTGGACTTTAAATTGAACAAACATTATTAAAAAATATGTGTGGTTAAAAATATTCCATTGTAGTTATGGGTTGTGAGCAGCTGAAGTTATGGTGTGACTTTAAAGTTAAGATGACGGTACAATGATAGGACAGTAATGGCATCGATTATACCTACAGAAAGAGAAAAGGGAGAGGGGAAGAAAAAGGGAAAGAAGAAGAGAGCATGATTTGACTGTGAAGTAAATATTGGTGCTTATAGAAAGGGATGAAAATCAATTTCATTGTTTAATCCATTGGGAGTCAAAGTTTTTAATTCAAAAATGAGTTTCTGTTCCTCCTGGAGTAAACGATTGTCTAAATCACCTCCTCTCCATTTTTTTGTGAAAGTTTTGAAGACCAAGAATTTGATATCAGAAATTGAGTGGTTAGCTGAGTGCCAGTTATCAACAAAGGGTTTCTTCTTGATACAACTTCTATGTTCAATGATTCTTGTTTTTATTGGAAAACGGCAAACACAGAAGAAAGCGGACCTCCGCAATGGAAACACCAAGAAAAGAACACAGCGAAGGTGACAAGATGGATGACGCCAAACAAACTTCTACTGGACTCAGAAAAATGTTCACAGCAAAAGTTTATTCTTAAAAAACTGGACTCGACACGAGTCGTGTTTCAGCTGTTCAGGCCTGCCTCAAGAGTCCCTGTATGGCAAAGTGCTC
Organism: Microcaecilia unicolor; assembly: GCF_901765095.1. Classification (NCBI taxonomy): domain Eukaryota; kingdom Metazoa; phylum Chordata; class Amphibia; order Gymnophiona; family Siphonopidae; genus Microcaecilia; species Microcaecilia unicolor. The sequence continues at coordinate 297,289,438 of NC_044032.1, forward strand.
CTGAGGCAGGCCTGAACAGCCAAAACACGACTTGTAAGTGCAGCTGTGTTACTGGCAATCTGATAGTGTGGCCATGGTTGTATCCCTGATTAGCTCTCCCTCTGCTCTGATCCAGCCCCCAATCTGATCTCCCTTCTCTAATCTCCCACTTTCGTAATCCAATCCCCCAACACCCCAGAACCAGAGGCATAAACAGACTAGGTATTTTGGATGGGCCCAGAGGTAAATTGGATGGGCCCTTGCAAGCGCATGTGCCCCCTCCCCCCTAACCACACAACACAAATATTTTTTAAGAACATGAGGTTTTGGGGGGGTTTTCCCTTCTACCTCACATCTTCTCCTCTGTGGTGTCCCAGCATCTGCGCTCCTGTCTTTGAACTCCTTCCTTCCCCGATGTTGGTACAGGCATCCTTGGTGCCTGCATCAATTCATTCTCGCTGTTTGTGCTGGCCCCGCAGGCTTCCATCTGCCATGTCCCGCCCTCACTGATGCCATTGCCTGTTTCCTGTCTGGTGGAATGCGGCAGATGGAAGCCTGCGGGGCCGGCGTAAGCAGCAAGAATGAGTCACTGCAGGAGCCAAGGACACCTATACCAACACCGGGGAGGGAAGGGGTTCAGAGATCGTAGTGCAGATTCTGGGATGTCGCAGAGGAGAGGGGGGGGGGGGAGATAGCAGTGTTGCACTGCAGCTGGGTGGGCCTGAACCAAGATTGGGTGGGCCTTTGCCCACCCAGGTCCACCTATATCTACGTCACTGCCCAGAACTGATCCTCTGATGCCCTCAATCCCATAATCAACTATCCCCTCTCTGATCCCCCCCAACCTAATGCAATCCTCCAATCACCAAACCCCTCCCATGAAGCACCCCAGTGCCTTCTCCCCACACCCTGGACCCTCTGGACTATCCACCTATCCCTGAAACTTACCTGGAGGTGAGCCCTGATGGTCCAGTTACAAGGGTGGAAGGATGACCTCTAGTGGTAGTACCACAAAACTAGAGCTAAGGTCAGTGATACCATTTTTAGCATGGAGCCAGACAGGGCAAGAGCACAGGGGGAAATGCTACTGCTTCTCGCCACTGGACCACCAAGGCTCACCTCTGGAAAAGTCTCAGGGTTGAGTGAGAGGTCCAAGTGCTCCAGGAAGTGGGGGGATAGTTGGGTTAAGAACAGGTGGGAGGGACTAGAAGTTTAAGGAGTCCTTTTACTAAGGCGCACCAAAAAATGGCCTGCGCTGGTATAGGCAAATGATTTGGATGCGCGCAGGTGCATTTTTCAGACCGCCTGCAAAAAAGGCCTTTTTTTTGGGGGGGGGGGGGGGAATGAACATACAACAAAATAAAAATTGATGTCCATCCATTTTGGGCCTGAGACCTTACTGCCACCCATTCACTTAGCAATAAGGTCTCACAAATTAACCGGCGGTAATCATCAGCATGCGTATACTGTTGATTACCACCCGGTTAGCGCCATGTGGTAGAAAATGAAAAATATTTTCTGGCGTGCATATCGGACACGCATAAAAAAATGGAATTAACCTCAGGGGCACGCGGTAGCCGGGCAGTAGTTCCATTGGATATGCATAGGCGCCTATGCGCTTAGTAAAAGGGCTCTTGAATCGGAGACTGGGGCAATCAGAGAGGATAGAGCTAATTGGGTGAGAGTTCGGAGTTATGAGGATTGGATCAGGGGGTTGGGCTATCAAAAGATCAGATCAGGAGGTGAAGGGATCAGAAATGGGAGCACTGATTGGGGTGCTTGGTGCTGTTGAAGGACTGGATTGGGTGGTAGGGAGATGAAGATGGGAGAGCTGATCAGGGTGTGATTGAGAGAAGTGAGAGATCAGATTGGGTATGGAGTGATCAGAGAGGGGAGATTGGAGGGGAGGTTAGGGGAAAGGTAGCACTCCACATCTGTTATATCTGTATTACATTCCTGGGCCTAAAGCATGGAGGACTGCAATATCTCCCAGGCATGTAATATGGTGCCAATGTGGTAACTTTTTGCCCTACATGGTAATGCAGGGCATGCTTCCATACATTTTATGCACAGGTTTTGCACTTACCTTGTGTAATTTTTATTGTAAGTTCAAAATCCCACTACATTTTACTGAAAGACTACTAAACTACAACAGCATAGGGGGGGAGGGGGGTGTAATTTTTTCTGCCCCCTGCCCCAGAAAAAGATCCCTCAGCTTTGAAAAATACCATCGCAATTAATCAATTTAGCAAATAAATTGGCATGATATGCCCAGTAAAAAAAAAAAAAAATAAAACTACAGTACTGGTATAGCAGAAGTCCCTGATAAAAAACAGTTCAATATTAGGGGTCCGTTTAGAAAGGCATGCTGAAAAATGGCTTGCAGTAGTGTAGGCGTGGGTTTTGGGACCTTGCTGATCCATTTCTCAGTGCACCTGTAAAAAAGGCCTTTTTTAAATTTGTGCTGAAAATAGACGTGTGGCAAAATCAAAATTGCCGTGCATCCATTTAGGGTCTGAGACCTTATCACCAGCCATTGACCTAGCGATAAAGTCTCACGCGGTAACTGGGTGGTAATAACCTACGTGCATCAAATGCAACTTGGCACACATCTGATAAGTGCGGCCAAAAATAAAAATTATTTTTCACACACGCGTATCGAATGTGCACCAAAAATGAAATTACCACAATAGCCATGCAGTAGCCGGGCGGTAACTCCATTTTGGAGCACGTTGGGCATGCGTAGATGCTTACACAGCTTAGTAAAAGGGCCCCTTAGTCAGCATACATATTAGCTTTGCAGGCTTACAATGAAACTTCTACTGAGAAAGAGATAAGTGCTAAGACCACAGAATTTAAAAAGTTGGAAAAAACATTATTTGATCCTCCTCTGTTCTAAATACTGTACTTGAAATTCCACCTTTGGAAGTCACAATTTGCTTCTAAATAGTACAGGTAGCAATGCTTGTACTCCACAGGGGTGTCCTGATCATGTAATTAAAGGTCCTTCAAACCTCTAAATAGTATTACGGGGTCCTTTTACTAAGCTGCTGTAAGTGTGCACTAGTGATTAATGCAGAGAAATATCCAAAGTACCTGAATGTAAATCACCTTGAGCTACTACTGAAAAAGGTGTGAGCAAAATCTAAATAAATAAAAAATAAAATACATATTTTGCTTGACAGTTCATCCAAATTTCAAGAGCGCATGTTGGGAGAGTGTTTTGGGTGGGATGCGGACATGGACCAAAAGATAGATGTTTTTCTGCAATAATAGAACAAAATGAAATTGTCTAAGGACAAAACTAAGACGTATTTGGGAGTCATGTTTTAATCATGAATAAGTAACCAAAAGGTGCCCTAAATGACCACTGGAGGGATTAAGGTATAATCCTCACTTACTCCCCCAGTGGTCACTGACTCCCTCCCAGCCCCCTAAGATATGACAGTGACAGTACATATCAGCCTCTCTAACAACTTCAGATATGATGGCCTTTCCTATTAGAGCAGCAAGCAGGTCTCAGGAGTAGCCTAGTGGTCAGTGCAAAGGCCTGTAGAGAAGGGGACCCAGGCCCATATCCCACTCTTAACTGTTGCACTTGTGGTGGAATGTGTGAGCCATCCAAAAGACACCAACAACCTACTGTACCTTCATATAGGTGGCTCCTGCGGCCATAAGGGCTATTGTAGTGTGTACAGTTGAATAGAGTAGGTTTTTGGTGGGTTTTGGAGAGCTCACCATTCAGTATAAGGGGGTAACAGTGAGATGTCGACTGCAGTTCCCCTAGGGCACCCCACTGTTCTGCTGAGATGCCTGTGTGGCCTGTTTGCTAAGAATGATGCCCCCCCCAAAAAAAACATTTCAATGTCTTGTTTTTGTGCATTTTTCCCTTTGATTTTTTTTTCTTTTTAGAAAATGGTCCTAAAAGGTAGATGCATTGAGCACAAAAACATGTAGCAAATGGCCATTTTTGAAACAAAAAGTTGGATGTGTTTTCTGGTTTGAAAATGGCAATGTTCACTACTGAATGTTTGGACATTTTTTTCACAAAACTTCCAAAATCAGATTTAGACATCATATCAAAAATGCCCCCCCCCCTTTTCCCTCTTATTCATCAAAATAAAAGGGACATAGCATCTATAAATAGTTTTGGTGTCCAAATCAATTATTTATAGCAAGTTCAGATTAAAAGCATGGGAAAAAGGAAACTTTGCACATGAAGAAAAGCTTGCTATTTTCTCCAAGATAGCTATTGTCGTATTAAGCATGTGGACTTCTCAAATTATTCAGTCATGTGAATATCCTCTGCACTGTAGCATGTGCAAATTAGTATAAAACTTTAGAGAATACACTGGCATCTTTGTCTGCATACCAGAAATACGCACATTGATAGACTGCAGTTCTCAAAATATATTTTTTCTAGGAGCAAAAAAAGTCACAATGAACAACCCGATTTTATTCAATATAAATAAAAAAATATGAGAGAGAGAGATTTTTGTTGAATGCAATACTGTTGGTTATATGTGAGTTTAAATTCTTTATTGCGTTGCTTTGACAGAAGTGAATAATTCAGGTGATGAAAAGCATATCAAGTTAGGTATTATGGATAGATGGGAACAAAAGTTAAATTGATATCAAGTGAGAGAAAGCAGAGCACCTATGTTAAAAGTCCAAAAGATGCCTATTTTAGGAACTTTCCTCAGCAGTTCATTCTTATATACAAATTTAAACCTGCTGCAAAGAATGTGTAAATATGTGTGTGTAATCTATGTTGTGTGCATGCACTTTTTTAAAATATAAAATACCTGTATCTACATGGTACGGATTTGCTAGACGAGGTCCTGAAACTGGAAGAAGGACAACACTGAACATATGTGCATGCATCAGAACTTCAGCCCAGCTCTGCTCAATTCATGCCCACAGAATTGCCTATTATATGTATGGAGCATGTAAAAGTACATGCAGTCTTGCAGTGTATGTACTCATATGGACATATACTTATATCCACATGCTTGGTCATGTATTTTTATAAGGTCCATTTATGCATGTAAAACAGGCTATTGCAGGATTCCTAGTCCATCCCTGTCTGGCATAATTAAAAATAAGTAATGCTGCTTCCCTATACCCTTGGGGTCCATATGCATCACTTCCTTCTATGAGGAAGGCTTCTGAGTTAATGAATTAAGGAAGCTGTCTGGTTATGTGTGTGTGTGTGGGGTGGGGGAGGGGGGGGTCCTAAAACCCATTGGTGGTCAGCCATGATTTTTGTCATGTGTTTGCACTGCTATGATGTGCCATGCATGGTCTAGCTAGAATTGTGGTTGCACTATTGCCCTACACTTGAGCCAAATGATGTGAGTAACTGGATACTAAACACCTGTACTGCAATTCAGCCATTTTTTATCTGGTGGTAAGTGGCTCTTTGTTTTCTATGACCATTTTTCTATTCTATTGACCTACAATACCCATGACACACATAGGCCTGGAATCAGAACTATCTTAAAAGATATCTAATGAGAGTAAGGATACTGAGGAGTCATACCATATGTGACTGCAAGTTAAGGCCAAACAAAAGCTACGCTAGGTAACACCTGGGCTATCAGCTTTACATGAGGCCCTGATTGAGTATAATTATACAGTGGCTACTCTAGAACTAGAGGAAGTGAGATGAACATGGATGGAGGGGAGGAGGGATAGGAAAAATGCTGGATATGGATGAAGGAGAGGGAAGAAAGAGGAAGGAAATGCATACTGATGGAGATGAGGGAAAGGGAAAAGAGGCGAAAAACTGCACATGGATGGAGAAAATAGGCAAAAGCTGGATCCAATCTATACCTCCTCAAGTCCACGGAGGATCCAGCTTTTACCTATGGATGTAGAGCAAGAAGAAAGGTTGAAAGCAAAGACATAAATGGAAAGGAAGCACTGGAAACAGAGTTAAGAGAACAGATAGAGAGCAGTGGAATTATTATTATTATTAGCATTTGAATAGCGCTACCAGACGCACGCAGCGCTGAACACCTGATACAAAGAGACAGTCCCTGCTCAAAAGAGCTTACAATCTAAATAATACAGACAGAGACTGGGACCAACATGATCAGAAAAACAAAGTCACCTGACAACAAAGATAGAAAAAAATCATTTTATTTTCATTTTAGTTTTTGGAATATGTCCAATTTGAGAATTTACATCTGCTGTCTTATTTTGCAATGTATAGCAATGTGTTTCTGTTTTTCTGGTATTGTGCTGCATGAAGAGTCTGTATGCTAATTTGGTTTGTGTCATTTTGGGTATACTGGAGCTGTAACAGCTTACAGAAATTACCTATATATATAAAAGGCACCACCAATATTCTAATGAAGCCTCACTTCCGTTTTGCATGGTGGTGTAGATATCCGGTTTCACGAATCACAGGCAGGAGTAGGGAAACACGCGCAGCATGTTTCCCTACTCCTCCCCCTGCCTCACAATGAGCTACCACTGCTTGAATGCAGGGAGGACTGGAGGTGCTGAAATTGGCAGGGTCATAAAACAAAAAAACAACAACATGGAGGCACATTCTTACCAGCAATCCTCCCCCTGCCTCACAATGAGCTGCCACTGCTTGAATGCAGGGATGACTGGAGGTGCTGAAAGTAGCAGGGTCATAAAACAAAAAACAACAACACGGAGGCACGTTCTTACCAGCAACAGCACACAATCCAGATCGCCAGGTTCACCGACTTTCTTCTCCCCCACCCCAACAAATAACACAGCTTTAGAAGTAATTAAGAGAACTGCTAGCAAGTTCCCACATTCATGCCCTCTACCAAGAGTAAAGCTTTTTCAACAAGCTGTCCTGCCCAGTGCTTCAAGGAAAAAGGCACAGCTCAGGTTTCATTCTCTGCCAGGGAGAGGTGAATGCAGGGAGGACTGCAGGTGCTGTGTTCTGTATGTTAGCTCAGGCAGGCACTAGGACCTAGAGGGCATTGTTTTGGGGCTGCTCTCGAGACCACAACATTGTATATTCGCTGCTGCTGCTGTGACTGATTCAGTGTCGGCTCCGCTCCCAACCTTAGGAGTCTGTGTTTCATTTACAGAGAGGATAGCCTGTACAAGTATTCTTTCCACACACACTCGCCCACACACACTCTCGCAAACATACACACTACGAGGAAAACCTTGCTAGCGCCCGTTTCATTTCACTCTGAAACGGGCCTTTTTCACTAGTTTATAATAATAATAATAATAAAAAGCTATTTTTCTTCTCCTGTACTGGTGTAATATTTTCAATGATTACTGTTTATATGCACCATGGCTAGTAAAAGGGGTGTTGCTCAATGTGCCAACATTGTCCAGTTCAGCACACTATTAGCAGCCAAGTTCATACAAAGTTAATTATGTTCAGTGGAAAATAAATCTGTTGGCTCAGGCTGCTTGCTATCTGAATATTCAATCACTGTTTCATTATTGCTACCAAGTATTACATATTAAGTGGATTTGTTTTAATTCATTTATCCAGTCCTTACATGCTCATGGTTTTGCTTTTTAAACCCAAAGGTTTCCTGTGGCAGTATTTTATATATTTGAATTAGTTTTTCTGTATAAGTTTTGCTTGATTTGTCTTTATTTGAAATGTCTAATACACATCTTGTCAACAAGGGGTGGGGCTAGGTAGGACTTGGGGGGGGGGGGGGGGGGGGGGGGGGGGGGGCACCAAACTGGTCTGCACAGGGTCCCGCAATTGCTAAGACTGGCCCTGATGATTTTGACTTTGGTTCCCAACTTAATGCAGTTGCCTTTGTCAAAGAAGTGACCTCACTTGTTCTTTCTGTGTCCATATATAGAGATGGGTGTCCATATCTATATATATATCTAAAATTACCTATATCTACCCAGATAAATATTTATGTAGATTGCCCGCCTCACTTGATATAAGCATTTAGCAAAGAATATTATATGGAGAAAATTGTTATGACCTGGTAAATGTGAGCCCTTGTGCCCCGACTGAGCACGGCGAAGATGGAGTGACACCGCACTCGGTCAGGCAGCCAGACAACCCCTAGCTTCACCTGGGAAGCAACCACCGTTCCCTGAGAGTTGAGCCCTCAGGTGCGGGCAGCCACCAGGACTTCTGGAACCGGCGGGGTTGCACGGCCACCGACCCAACAGGCGGGAGAAAACACAGTCCAGGAACAAAGGGTCAGCAATGCAGCGAGTAATCAGGAAACAGTCCGAGGTCTGGGCAGGCAGCAACACAACGCGATGTCAAGAAACAATCCAAGGTCTGGTACACAGGAAACACTGGAACAAGTTAGCCGTGCAGGAACACGGGACGAGAACCACGACCACTATGCAGCAGAAGCCAAAGCAACGAAGGACTGGAGGCAGGGCTTTAAATAGTGTAGGAATCAGGCTCAAACATGTGCAGCTGATCCAAGATGGCTGCCCCCATCAGCAGAGAAGCCCTACGCCCAAATATGGGCTTCCTTCCTGCAGCTGCCCACTCCAAGATGGCTGCCACAACCTGAGATGCCCATCTCAAGATGGCCGACCTATCCTGGGGATACCACATCCATGATGGCCGACTATTTCCGTCAGACCGCGATTCATCAGCAAATCGGCCGCGCTGGCCTGGAGCCAGGTGAGGAACGTAACAAAAATCTCCCACATATCTCTATTGGCTGTTCATTCTCTTTTTTTCAGTTTCTGCCTCTCTAAATTTATCTCTATCTGTATCTAGGTACATATGTAGACAGACTTGGGGGACTGGTGCTGTGGGGCCTGATGTAATGCAACATTTTGTGTATACAATCTTAACAAGGTATTTTATTGTTGTCTCTCACTACAGCAAGATGGTTACCTTGTTGTCTCTCACTACAGCAAGATGGTTACCTTGTGTGCAGGACGCATGCTCACTGGAACTGTATGTGGTATAGCACTGCCTGGGTCACGCCTAACACAAAAGCTTTGACACAGGGTGGGCCTCTGTGCAATTTGCTATGCTGACAAAGGCCAGTTTCTTAGTCTCCCAGTTGAAAGGTGCACCAGAGTGTTCGTTTTTGGTCTGGGGGGGGGGGGGGGGGAGGAGAGGAAATGCTGGTTCAAACATGATCGAGGCTTCTGTAACATGCTGAGGACAGCTCAGAGAGTGATTTGTAAATTCTTCCTTGTTATATCATGTCCCTGGATTTTCACACTAACATACTCCTCCAAAGTCCAGAAAGTCTGTTATCCCTGCTTTGCCTAAAGGTTAGTCCCCTAACAGCAGGGCTACATATTTGACCCCATAAACCAGGCAGGCAGAGTGGTATAGTGCTCAGAGCACTGTCTATGATCTCCAAGAGTAGTGGCTTCAAAACCCACCACCTTTCTTTGCAATGCTAGCTGCCTCACTTAAATAGAGCCTCTGTAGCTACAGTTTGGATCATATAAACAGCCAACTGATTACAGATGTACCTCTGGTTAGTGTCCAAGCTGCCTGTATGTTACCTTCATAGTAGATATAGAACTTTACAATCACAGACAGCAGCAGGATTTTTTTCCCAACCATACTCAACTCCCTACAAAAAGACTCAGAAGTTTGCTATTTTCCTGACCGGATAGATGTGTGCTGTCACTAAGAATGATGGCACTGTTGTTCTGTGAGGTTTTCTTATGTGTATTTAGGACCATTGTTTGGTGTATTTATCAAAAATATATGAATGCCTGGGATTGGCATTGGCCCTGACACTCTTAGCTGCTATACCTGAATGACATATCAATTTTTCTTTGGGCCAGCCTACTGACTCATTTGGATGTCAGACTCTGATGTTAGTTAAGATTTTGCCACCATGTTGAGGTTTTAACTCTACTGTTTATATAGAACATTCATGCTGTGGCTGTACAGCACACATAGAGGGGCATTTTCGAAAGGGACGTCCAAGTTGTGATTTGGACATCCTTGCAAAAAGGCGAAATCCAGGGGCGGGGAAACCCGTATTTTCGAAACAAGATGGACGTCCATCTTTCATTTCCAAAATTCCGTCAGAGACGTCCCTAGACATGGATGTTTCTGACTTTCGGCGATTTTCAAAACCAAAGACATCCATGTCAAAAACATCCTAATGCAAGCCATTTGGGCGTAGGAGGAGCCAGCATTTGTAGTGCACTGGTCCCCCTGACATGCCAGGACACCAACCGGGCACCCTAGGGTACATTGTAGTGGACTTCATAAATTGCTCCCAGGTATATAGCTCCCTTTCCTTGTGTGCTGAGCCCCCCAACCCCCCCCCCCCAAAACCCACTACCCACAACTGTACACCACTACCATAGCCCTTAAAGGTGAAGGGGGGCACCTAGATGTGGGTACAGTGGGTTTGTGGAGGGTTTTGGAGGGCTCGCTGTTTTCTCCACAAATGTAACAGGTAGGGGGGGTATGGACCTGGGTCCGCCTGTCTGAAGTACACTGCAGTACCCACTAAAACTGCTCCTGCTACCTGCATGCACTGTCATGGACCTGAGTATGACATCTGAGGCTGGCATGACATATTTTTAAAGATGTTTTTTGAGGGTGGGAGGT